>NC_072804.1:56900765-59511070 GCF_028583425.1 Eublepharis macularius | reverse complement strand
CCTAACCCTAACCCTAACCCTAACCCTAACCCTAACCCTAACCCTAACCCTAACCCTAACCCTAACCCTAACCCTAACCCTAACCCTAACCCTAACCCTAACCCTAACCCTAACCCTAACCCTAACCCTAACCCTAACCCTAACCCTAACCCTAACCCTAACCCTAACCCTAACCCTAACCCTAACCCTAACCCTAACCCTAACCCTAACCCTAACCCTAACCCTAACCCTAACCCTAACCCTAACCCTAACCCTAACCCTAACCCTAACCCTAACCCTAACCCTAACCCTAACCCTAACCCTAACCCTAACCCTAACCCTAACCCTAACCCTAACCCTAACCCTAACCCTAACCCTAACCCTAACCCTAACCCTAACCCTAACCCTAACCCTAACCCTAACCCTAACCCTAACCCTAACCCTAACCCTAACCCTAACCCTAACCCTAACCCTAACCCTAACCCTAACCCTAACCCTAACCCTAACCCTAACCCTAACCCTAACCCTAACCCTAACCCTAACCCTAACCCTAACCCTAACCCTAACCCTAACCCTAACCCTAACCCTAACCCTAACCCTAACCCTAACCCTAACCCTAACCCTAACCCTAACCCTAACCCTAACCCTAACCCTAACCCTAACCCTAACCCTAACCCTAACCCTAACCCTAACCCTAACCCTAACCCTAACCCTAACCCTAACCCTAACCCTAACCCTAACCCTAACCCTAACCCTAACCCTAACCCTAACCCTAACCCTAACCCTAACCCTAACCCTAACCCTAACCCTAACCCTAACCCTAACCCTAACCCTAACCCTAACCCTAACCCTAACCCTAACCCTAACCCTAACCCTAACCCTAACCCTAACCCTAACCCTAACCCTAACCCTAACCCTAACCCTAACCCTAACCCTAACCCTAACCCTAACCCTAACCCTAACCCTAACCCTAACCCTAACCCTAACCCTAACCCTAACCCTAACCCTAACCCTAACCCTAACCCTAACCCTAACCCTAACCCTAACCCTAACCCTAACCCTAACCCTAACCCTAACCCTAACCCTAACCCTAACCCTAACCCTAACCCTAACCCTAACCCTAACCCTAACCCTAACCCTAACCCTAACCCTAACCCTAACCCTAACCCTAACCCTAACCCTAACCCTAACCCTAACCCTAACCCTAACCCTAACCCTAACCCTAACCCTAACCCTAACCCTAACCCTAACCCTAACCCTAACCCTAACCCTAACCCTAACCCTAACCCTAACCCTAACCCTAACCCTAACCCTAACCCTAACCCTAACCCTAACCCTAACCCTAACCCTAACCCTAACCCTAACCCTAACCCTAACCCTAACCCTAACCCTAACCCTAACCCTAACCCTAACCCTAACCCTAACCCTAACCCTAACCCTAACCCTAACCCTAACCCTAACCCTAACCCTAACCCTAACCCTAACCCTAACCCTAACCCTAACCCTAACCCTAACCCTAACCCTAACCCTAACCCTAACCCTAACCCTAACCCTAACCCTAACCCTAACCCTAACCCTAACCCTAACCCTAACCCTAACCCTAACCCTAACCCTAACCCTAACCCTAACCCTAACCCTAACCCTAACCCTAACCCTAACCCTAACCCTAACCCTAACCCTAACCCTAACCCTAACCCTAACCCTAACCCTAACCCTAACCCTAACCCTAACCCTAACCCTAACCCTAACCCTAACCCTAACCCTAACCCTAACCCTAACCCTAACCCTAACCCTAACCCTAACCCTAACCCTAACCCTAACCCTAACCCTAACCCTAACCCTAACCCTAACCCTAACCCTAACCCTAACCCTAACCCTAACCCTAACCCTAACCCTAACCCTAACCCTAACCCTAACCCTAACCCTAACCCTAACCCTAACCCTAACCCTAACCCTAACCCTAACCCTAACCCTAACCCTAACCCTAACCCTAACCCTAACCCTAACCCTAACCCTAACCCTAACCCTAACCCTAACCCTAACCCTAACCCTAACCCTAACCCTAACCCTAACCCTAACCCTAACCCTAACCCTAACCCTAACCCTAACCCTAACCCTAACCCTAACCCTAACCCTAACCCTAACCCTAACCCTAACCCTAACCCTAACCCTAACCCTAACCCTAACCCTAACCCTAACCCTAACCCTAACCCTAACCCTAACCCTAACCCTAACCCTAACCCTAACCCTAACCCTAACCCTAACCCTAACCCTAACCCTAACCCTAACCCTAACCCTAACCCTAACCCTAACCCTAACCCTAACCCTAACCCTAACCCTAACCCTAACCCTAACCCTAACCCTAACCCTAACCCTAACCCTAACCCTAACCCTAACCCTAACCCTAACCCTAACCCTAACCCTAACCCTAACCCTAACCCTAACCCTAACCCTAACCCTAACCCTAACCCTAACCCTAACCCTAACCCTAACCCTAACCCTAACCCTAACCCTAACCCTAACCCTAACCCTAACCCTAACCCTAACCCTAACCCTAACCCTAACCCTAACCCTAACCCTAACCCTAACCCTAACCCTAACCCTAACCCTAACCCTAACCCTAACCCTAACCCTAACCCTAACCCTAACCCTAACCCTAACCCTAACCCTAACCCTAACCCTAACCCTAACCCTAACCCTAACCCTAACCCTAACCCTAACCCTAACCCTAACCCTAACCCTAACCCTAACCCTAACCCTAACCCTAACCCTAACCCTAACCCTAACCCTAACCCTAACCCTAACCCTAACCCTAACCCTAACCCTAACCCTAACCCTAACCCTAACCCTAACCCTAACCCTAACCCTAACCCTAACCCTAACCCTAACCCTAACCCTAACCCTAACCCTAACCCTAACCCTAACCCTAACCCTAACCCTAACCCTAACCCTAACCCTAACCCTAACCCTAACCCTAACCCTAACCCTAACCCTAACCCTAACCCTAACCCTAACCCTAACCCTAACCCTAACCCTAACCCTAACCCTAACCCTAACCCTAACCCTAACCCTAACCCTAACCCTAACCCTAACCCTAACCCTAACCCTAACCCTAACCCTAACCCTAACCCTAACCCTAACCCTAACCCTAACCCTAACCCTAACCCTAACCCTAACCCTAACCCTAACCCTAACCCTAACCCTAACCCTAACCCTAACCCTAACCCTAACCCTAACCCTAACCCTAACCCTAACCCTAACCCTAACCCTAACCCTAACCCTAACCCTAACCCTAACCCTAACCCTAACCCTAACCCTAACCCTAACCCTAACCCTAACCCTAACCCTAACCCTAACCCTAACCCTAACCCTAACCCTAACCCTAACCCTAACCCTAACCCTAACCCTAACCCTAACCCTAACCCTAACCCTAACCCTAACCCTAACCCTAACCCTAACCCTAACCCTAACCCTAACCCTAACCCTAACCCTAACCCTAACCCTAACCCTAACCCTAACCCTAACCCTAACCCTAACCCTAACCCTAACCCTAACCCTAACCCTAACCCTAACCCTAACCCTAACCCTAACCCTAACCCTAACCCTAACCCTAACCCTAACCCTAACCCTAACCCTAACCCTAACCCTAACCCTAACCCTAACCCTAACCCTAACCCTAACCCTAACCCTAACCCTAACCCTAACCCTAACCCTAACCCTAACCCTAACCCTAACCCTAACCCTAACCCTAACCCTAACCCTAACCCTAACCCTAACCCTAACCCTAACCCTAACCCTAACCCTAACCCTAACCCTAACCCTAACCCTAACCCTAACCCTAACCCTAACCCTAACCCTAACCCTAACCCTAACCCTAACCCTAACCCTAACCCTAACCCTAACCCTAACCCTAACCCTAACCCTAACCCTAACCCTAACCCTAACCCTAACCCTAACCCTAACCCTAACCCTAACCCTAACCCTAACCCTAACCCTAACCCTAACCCTAACCCTAACCCTAACCCTAACCCTAACCCTAACCCTAACCCTAACCCTAACCCTAACCCTAACCCTAACCCTAACCCTAACCCTAACCCTAACCCTAACCCTAACCCTAACCCTAACCCTAACCCTAACCCTAACCCTAACCCTAACCCTAACCCTAACCCTAACCCTAACCCTAACCCTAACCCTAACCCTAACCCTAACCCTAACCCTAACCCTAACCCTAACCCTAACCCTAACCCTAACCCTAACCCTAACCCTAACCCTAACCCTAACCCTAACCCTAACCCTAACCCTAACCCTAACCCTAACCCTAACCCTAACCCTAACCCTAACCCTAACCCTAACCCTAACCCTAACCCTAACCCTAACCCTAACCCTAACCCTAACCCTAACCCTAACCCTAACCCTAACCCTAACCCTAACCCTAACCCTAACCCTAACCCTAACCCTAACCCTAACCCTAACCCTAACCCTAACCCTAACCCTAACCCTAACCCTAACCCTAACCCTAACCCTAACCCTAACCCTAACCCTAACCCTAACCCTAACCCTAACCCTAACCCTAACCCTAACCCTAACCCTAACCCTAACCCTAACCCTAACCCTAACCCTAACCCTAACCCTAACCCTAACCCTAACCCTAACCCTAACCCTAACCCTAACCCTAACCCTAACCCTAACCCTAACCCTAACCCTAACCCTAACCCTAACCCTAACCCTAACCCTAACCCTAACCCTAACCCTAACCCTAACCCTAACCCTAACCCTAACCCTAACCCTAACCCTAACCCTAACCCTAACCCTAACCCTAACCCTAACCCTAACCCTAACCCTAACCCTAACCCTAACCCTAACCCTAACCCTAACCCTAACCCTAACCCTAACCCTAACCCTAACCCTAACCCTAACCCTAACCCTAACCCTAACCCTAACCCTAACCCTAACCCTAACCCTAACCCTAACCCTAACCCTAACCCTAACCCTAACCCTAACCCTAACCCTAACCCTAACCCTAACCCTAACCCTAACCCTAACCCTAACCCTAACCCTAACCCTAACCCTAACCCTAACCCTAACCCTAACCCTAACCCTAACCCTAACCCTAACCCTAACCCTAACCCTAACCCTAACCCTAACCCTAACCCTAACCCTAACCCTAACCCTAACCCTAACCCTAACCCTAACCCTAACCCTAACCCTAACCCTAACCCTAACCCTAACCCTAACCCTAACCCTAACCCTAACCCTAACCCTAACCCTAACCCTAACCCTAACCCTAACCCTAACCCTAACCCTAACCCTAACCCTAACCCTAACCCTAACCCTAACCCTAACCCTAACCCTAACCCTAACCCTAACCCTAACCCTAACCCTAACCCTAACCCTAACCCTAACCCTAACCCTAACCCTAACCCTAACCCTAACCCTAACCCTAACCCTAACCCTAACCCTAACCCTAACCCTAACCCTAACCCTAACCCTAACCCTAACCCTAACCCTAACCCTAACCCTAACCCTAACCCTAACCCTAACCCTAACCCTAACCCTAACCCTAACCCTAACCCTAACCCTAACCCTAACCCTAACCCTAACCCTAACCCTAACCCTAACCCTAACCCTAACCCTAACCCTAACCCTAACCCTAACCCTAACCCTAACCCTAACCCTAACCCTGTCTGCATCTCACCCTAGGTATAGAACTCTTTTAAACTCTAATCTACAGCCTTACCCCTCCTCCGAAGACTGGATAGAACCCTATATCAAACCCTCAATGCCGGGCAGGGAGCGGAGGGGATATGCTCTCACTCCCTCGCTTGCCCGCCCTCAGCCGACTCGTTCTCTGTTTGGAGACATCCAGCCGAGGGACATCACGTAAATCATCCCCAGACCATTACGAAAAAGACAAACACTGAATACAGAACCCTGTCTGCATCTCACCCTTGGTATAGAACACTTCCAAACTCTAAACTCCAGCCACACCCCTCCTCCAAAGACTGGATAGAACCCTATATCAAACGCTCAATGCCAGGCAGGGAGGTAATGGGAGGAACTCTAACTCCCTCGCTCGCTTGCCCTCAGGGCGACTCGTTCTCTGTTTGGAGACATCCAGCAAAGGGACATCCCGTAAATCATCCCCAGACCATTACGAAAAAGACAAACACTGAATACGGAACCCTGTCTGCATCTCACACTAGGTATAGAACTCTTTTAAACTCCAAACTACAGCCTTACCCCTCCTCCGAAGACTGGATAGAACCCTATATCAAACCCTCAATGCTGGGCAGGGAGGTAATGGGAGGAACTCTAACTCCCTCGCTCACTCGCCCTAAGGGCGACTCGTTCGCTGTTTGGAGACATCCAGCCAAGGGACATCACGTAAATCAATCCCAGACCATTACGAAAAAGACAAAAACTGAATACGGAACCCTGTCTGCATCTCACCCTAGGTATAGAACTCTTTTAAACTCCAAACTACAGCCCCACGCCTCCTCCAAAGACTGGATAGAACCCTATATCAAACCCTCAATGCCGGGCAGGGAGGGGAGGGGAGGAACTCTCACTCCATCGCTCGCCCACCCTAAGGGTGACTCGTTCGCTGTTTGGAGACATCCAGCAAAGGGACATCCCGTAAATCATCCCCAGAACATTACGAAAAAGACAAACACTGAATACGGAACCCTGTCTGCATCTCACCTTAGGTATAGAACTCTTCCAAACTCGAAACTACAGCCCCACCACTTCTCCAAAGACAGGATAGAACCCTATATCAATCCCTCAATGCCGGGAAGGGAGGGGAGGGGAGGAACTCTCCCTCCCTTGCTCGCCCACCCTCAGGGCGACTCGTTCTCTGTTTGGAGACATCCAGCCGAGGGACATCACGTAAATCATCCCCAGACCGTTACGAAAAAGACAAAAACTGAATAGGGAACCCTGTCTGCATCTCACCCTAGGTATAGAACACTTCCAAACTCTAAACTCCAGCCACACCCCTCCTCCAAAGACTGGATAGAACCCTATATCAAACCCTCAATGCCGGGCAGGGAGGGGAGGGGATATGCTCTCACTCCCTCTCTTGCCCGCCCTCAGGCGTCTCGTTCTCTGTTTGGAGACATCCAGCCAAGTGACATCCCGTAAATCATCCCCAGACCATTACGAAAAAGACAAACACTGAATACAGAACCCTGTCTGCATCTCACCCTAGGTATAGAACTCTTTTAAACTCTAATCTACATCCTTACCCCTCCTCCGAAGACTGGATAGAACCCTATATCAAACCCTCAATGCTGGGCAGGGAGGGGAGGGGATATGCTCTCATTCTCTCGCTTGCCCGCCCTCAGGCGACTCGTTCTCTGTTTGGAGACATCCAGCCGAGGGACATCACGTAAATCATCCCCAGACCATTACGAAAAAGACAAACACTGAATACAGAACCCTGTTTGCATCTCACCCTAGGTATAGAACTCTTTAAAACTCTAAACTACAGCCTTACCCCTCCTCCGAAGACTGGATAGAACCCTATATCAATCCCTCAATGCCGGGCAGGGAGGTAATGGGAGAAACTCTAATTCCCTCGCTCGTTCGCCCTCTGGGTGATTCGTTCTCCATTTGGAGACATCCAGCAACGGGACATCCCGTAAATCATCCCCAGACCATTACGAAAAAGACAAACACTGAATACAGAACCCTGTCTGCATCTCACCCTAGGTATAGAACTCTTTTAAACTCTAATCTACATCCTTACCCCTCCTCCGAAGACTGGATAGAACCCTTTATCAAACCCTAAATGCTGGGCAGGGAGGTAATGGGAGGATCTCTAACTCCCTCGCTCGCCCACCCTAAGATCGGCTCATTCGCTGTTTGGAGACATCCAGCCAAGGGACATCACGTAAATCATCCCCAGACCATTACGAAAAAGACAAACACTGAATACGGAACACTGTCTGCATCTCACCCTAGGTATAGAACTCTTTTAAACTCTAAACCACAGCCCCACGCCTCCTCCAAAGACTGGATAGAACCCTATATCAAACCCTCAATGCCGGGCAGGGAGGGGAGGGGAGGAACTCTCACTCCCTCGCTCGCCCACCCTAAGGGCGACTCGTTCGCTGTTTGGAGACATCCAGCCAAGGGACATCCCGAAAATCATCCCCAGAACATTACGAAAAAGACAAACACTGAATACGGAACCCTGTCTGCATCTCACCTTAGGTATAGAACTCTTCCAAACTCGAAACTACAGCCCCACCCCTTCTCCAAAGACAGGATAGAACCCTATATCAAACCCTCAATGCCGGGAAGGAAGGGGAGGGGAGGAACTCTCCCTCCCTTGCTCGCCCACCCTCAGGGCGACTCGTTCTCTGTTTGGAGACATCCAGCCGAGGGACATCACGTAAATCATCCCCAGACCATTACGAAAAAGACAAACACTGAATACGGAACCCTGTCTGCATCTCACCCTTGGTATAGAACACTTCCAAACTCTAAACTCCAGCCACACCCCTCCTCCAAAGACTGGATAGAACCCTATATCAAACGCTCAATGCTGGGCAGGGAGGTAATGGGAGGAACTCTAACTCCCTCGCTCGCCCGCCCTCAGGGCGACTCGTTCTCTGTTTGGAGACATCCAGCAAAGGGACATCCCGTAAATCATCCCCAGACCATTACGAAAAAGACAAACACTGAATACAGAACCCTGTCTGCATCTCACACTAGGTATAGAACTCTTTTAAACTCTAAACTACAGCCTTACCCCTCCTCCGAAGACTGGATAGAACCCTATATCAAACGCTCAATGCTGGGCAGGGAGGTAATGGGAGGAACTCTAACTCCCTCACTCACCCGCCCTAAGGGCGACTCGTTCGCTGTTTGGAGACATCCAGCCAAGGGACATCACGTAAATCATCCCCAGACCATTACGAAAAAGACAAAAACTGAATACGGAACCCTGTCTGCATCTCACCCTAGGTATAGAACTCTTTTAAACTCTAAACTACAGCCCCACGCCTCCTCCAAAGACTGGATAGAACCCTATATCAAACCCTCAATGCCGGGCAGGGAGGGGAGGGGATATGCTCTCACTCCCTCGCTTGCCCACCCTCAGTCGACTCGTTCTCTGTTTGGAGAGATCCAGCCGAGGGACATCACGTAAATCATCCCCAGACCATTACGAAAAAGACAAACACTGAATACAGAACCCTGTCTGCATCTCACCCTTGGTATAGAACACTTCCAAACTCGAAACTCCAGCCACACCCCTCCTCCAAAGACTGGATAGAACCCTATATCAAACGCTCAATGCCGGGCAGGGAGGTAATGGGAGGAACTTTAACTCCCTCGCTCGCCCGCCCTCAGGGCGACTCGTTCTCTGTTTGGAGACATCCAGCAAAGGGACATCCCGTAAATCATCCCCAGACCATTACGAAAAAGACAAACACTGAATACGGAACCCTGTCTGCATCTCACACTAGGTATAGAACTCTTTTAAACTCTAAACTACAGCCTTACCCCTCCTCCTAAGACTGGATAGAACCCTATATCAAACGCTGAATGTTGGGCAGGGAGGTAATGGGAGGAACTCTAACTCCCTCGCTCGCCCGCCCTCAGGGCGACTCGTTCTCTGTTTGGAGACATCCAGCAAAGGGACATCCCGTAAATCATCCCCAGACCATTACGAAAAAGACAAACACTGAATACGGAACCCTGTCTGCATCTCACACTAGGTATAGAACTCTTTTAAACTCTAAACTACAGCCTTACCCCTCCTCCTAAGACTGGATAGAACCCTATATCAAACGCTCAATGTTGGGCAGGGAGGTAATGGGAGGAACTCTAACTCCCTCGCTCACCCGCCCTAAGGGCGACTCGTTCGCTGTTTGGAGACATCCAGCCAAGGGACATCACGTAAATCATCCTCAGACCATTACGAAAAAGACAAAAACTGAATAGGGAACCCTGTCTGCATCTCACCCTAGGTATGGAACTCTTTTAAATTCTAAACTACAGCCCCACGCCTCCTCCAAAGACTGGATAGAACCCTATATCAAACCCTCAATGCCGGGCATGGAGGGGAGGGGAGGAACTCTCACTCCCTCGCTCGCCCACCCTAAGGGCGATTCGTTCGCTGTTTGGAGACATCCAGCCAAGTGACATCCCGTAAATCATCCCCAGACCATTACGAAAAAGACAAACAATGAATACAGAACCCTGTCTGCATCTCACCCTAGGTATAGAACTCTTTTAAACTCTAATCTACATCCTTACCCCTCCTCCGAAGACTGGATAGAACCCTATATCAAACCCTCAATGCCGGGCAGGGAGGGGAGGGGATATGCTCTCACTCCCTCGCTTGCCCGCCCTCAGGCGACTCGTTCTCTGTTTGGAGACATCCAGCCGAGGGACATCACGTAAATCATCCCCAGACCATTACGAAAAAGACAAAAACTGAATACGGAACCCTGTTTGCATCTCACCCTAGGTATAGAACTCTTTAAAACTCTAATCTACATCCTTACCCCTCCTCCGAAGACTGGATAGAACCCTTTATCAAACCCTAAATGCTGGGCAGGGAGGTAATGGGAGGAACTCTAACTCCCTCGCTCGCCCACCCTAAGGGTGGCTCATTCGCTGTTTGGAGACATCCAGCCAAGGGACATCACGTAAATCATCCCCAGACCATTACGAAAAAGACAAAAACTGAATACGGAACCCTGTTTGCATCTCACCCTAGGTATAGAACTCTTTAAAACTCTAAACTACAGCCTTACCCCTCCTCCGAAGACTGGATAGAACCCTATATCAAACCCTCAATGCCGGGCAGGGAGGTAATGGGAGAATCTCTAATTCGCTCGCTTGCTCGCCCTCTGGGTGCTTCGTTCTCCATTTGGAGACATCCAGCAAAGGGACATCCCGTAAATCATCCCCAGACCATTACGAAAAAGACAAACACTGAATACAGAACCCTGTCTGCATCTCGACCTAGGTATAGAATTCTTTTAAACTCTAATCTACATCCTTACCCCTCCTCCGAAGACTGGATAGAACCCTTATCAAACCCTAAATGCTGGGCAGGGAGGTAATGGGAGGAACTCTAACTCCCTCGCTCGCCCACCCTAAGGGCGGCTCGTTCGCTGTTTGGAGACATCCAGCCAAGGGACATCACGTAAATCATCCCCAGACCATTACGAAAAAGACAAAAACTGAATACGGAACACTGTCTGCATCTCACCCTAGGTATAGAACTCTTTTAAACTCTAAACTACAGCCCCACCCCTCCTCCAAAGACTGGATAGAACCCTATATCAAACCCTCAATGCCGGGCAGGGAGGGGAGGGGATATGCTCTCACTCCCTCGCTTGCCCGCCCTCAGGCAACTCGTTCTCTGTTTGGAGACATCCAGCCGAGGGACATCACGTAAATCATCCCCAGACCATTACGAAAAAGATAAACACTGAATACAGAACCCTGTCTGCATCTCACCCTTGGTATAGAACACTTCCAAACTCTAAACTACAGCCCCACGCCTCCTCCAAAGACTGGATAGAACCCTATATCAAACCCTCAATGCCGGGCAGGGAGGGGAGGGGAGGAACTCTCACTCCCTCGCTCGCCCACCCTAAGGGCGACTCGTTCGCTGTTTGGAGACATCCAGCCAAGGGACATCCCGAAAATCATCCCCAGAACATTACGAAAAAGACAAACACTGAATACGGAACCCTGTCTGCATCTCACCTTAGGTATAGAACTCTTCCAAACTCGAAACTACAGCCCTACCCCTTCTCCAAAGACAGGATAGAACCCTATATCAAACCCTCAATGCCGGGAAGGAAGGGGAGGGGAGGAACTTTCCCTCCCTTGCTCGCCCACCCTCAGGGCGACTCGTTCTCTGTTTGGAGACATCCAGCCGAGGGACATCACGTAAATCATCCCCAGACCATTACGAAAAAGACAAACACTGAATACAGAACCCTGTCTGCATCTCACCCTTGGTATAGAACACTTCCAAACTCTAAACTCCAGCCACACCCCTCCTCCAAAGACTGGATAGAACCCTATATCAAACGCTCAATGCCGGGCAGGGAGGTAATGGGAGGAACTCTAACTCCCTCGCTCGCCCGCCCTCAGGGCGACTCGTTCTCTGTTTGGAGACATCCAGCAAAGGGACATCCCGTAAATCATCCCCAGACCATTACGAAAAAGACAAACACTGAATACAGAACCCTGTCTGCATCTCACACTAGGTATAGAACTCTTTTAAACTCTAAACTACAGCCTTACCCCTCCTCCGAAGACTGGATAGAACCCTATATCAAACGCTCAATGCTGGGCAGGGAGGTAATGGGAGGAACTCTAACTCCCTCACTCACCCGCCCTAAGGGCGACTCGTTCGCTGTTTGGAGACATCCAGCCAAGGGACATCACGTAAATCATCCCCAGACCATTACGAAAAAGACAAAAACTGAATACGGAACCCTGTCTGCATCTCACCCTAGGTATAGAACTCTTTTAAACTCTAAACTACAGCCCCACGCCTCCTCCAAAGACTGGATAGAACCCTATATCAAACCCTCAATGCCGGGCAGGGAGGGGAGGGGATATGCTCTCACTCCCTCGCTTGCCCACCCTCAGTCGACTCGTTCTCTGTTTGGAGAGATCCAGCCGAGGGACATCACGTAAATCATCCCCAGACCATTACGAAAAAGACAAACACTGAATACAGAACCCTGTCTGCATCTCACCCTTGGTATAGAACACTTCCAAACTCGAAACTCCAGCCACACCCCTCCTCCAAAGACTGGATAGAACCCTATATCAAACGCTCAATGCCGGGCAGGGAGGTAATGGGAGGAACTTTAACTCCCTCGCTCGCCCGCCCTCAGGGCGACTCGTTCTCTGTTTGGAGACATCCAGCAAAGGGACATCCCGTAAATCATCCCCAGACCATTACGAAAAAGACAAACACTGAATACGGAACCCTGTCTGCATCTCACACTAGGTATAGAACTCTTTTAAACTCTAAACTACAGCCTTACCCCTCCTCCTAAGACTGGATAGAACCCTATATCAAACGCTGAATGTTGGGCAGGGAGGTAATGGGAGGAACTCTAACTCCCTCGCTCGCCCGCCCTCAGGGCGACTCGTTCTCTGTTTGGAGACATCCAGCAAAGGGACATCCCGTAAATCATCCCCAGACCATTACGAAAAAGACAAACACTGAATACGGAACCCTGTCTGCATCTCACACTAGGTATAGAACTCTTTTAAACTCTAAACTACAGCCTTACCCCTCCTCCTAAGACTGGATAGAACCCTATATCAAACGCTCAATGTTGGGCAGGGAGGTAATGGGAGGAACTCTAACTCCCTCGCTCACCCGCCCTAAGGGCGACTCGTTCGCTGTTTGGAGACATCCAGCCAAGGGACATCACGTAAATCATCCTCAGACCATTACGAAAAAGACAAAAACTGAATAGGGAACCCTGTCTGCATCTCACCCTAGGTATGGAACTCTTTTAAATTCTAAACTACAGCCCCACGCCTCCTCCAAAGACTGGATAGAACCCTATATCAAACCCTCAATGCCGGGCAGGGAGGGGAGGGGAGGAACTCTCACTCCCTCGCTCGCCCACCCTAAGGGCGATTCGTTCGCTGTTTGGAGACATCCAGCCAAGTGACATCCCGTAAATCATCCCCAGACCATTACGAAAAAGACAAACAATGAATACAGAACCCTGTCTGCATCTCACCCTAGGTATAGAACTCTTTTAAACTCTAATCTACATCCTTACCCCTCCTCCGAAGACTGGATAGAACCCTATATCAAACCCTCAATGCCGGGCAGGGAGGGGAGGGGATATGCTCTCACTCCCTCGCTTGCCCGCCCTCAGGCGACTCGTTCTCTGTTTGGAGACATCCAGCCGAGGGACATCACGTAAATCATCCCCAGACCATTACGAAAAAGACAAAAACTGAATACGGAACCCTGTTTGCATCTCACCCTAGGTATAGAACTCTTTAAAACTCTAATCTACATCCTTACCCCTCCTCCGAAGACTGGATAGAACCCTTTATCAAACCCTAAATGCTGGGCAGGGAGGTAATGGGAGGAACTCTAACTCTCTCGCTCGCCCACCCTAAGGGTGGCTCATTCGCTGTTTGGAGACATCCAGCCAAGGGACATCACGTAAATCATCCCCAGACCATTACGAAAAAGACAAAAACTGAATACGGAACACTGTCTGCATCTCACCCTAGGTATAGAACTCTTTTAAACTCTAAACTACAGCCCCACCCCTCCTCCAAAGACTTGATAGAACCCTATATCAAACCCTCAATGCCGGGCAGGGAGGGGAGGGGAGGAACTCTCCCTCCCTTGCTCGCCCACCCTCAGGGCGACTCGTTCTCTGTTTGGAGATATCCAGCCAAGGAACATCACGTAAATCATCCCCAGAACGTTACGAAAAAGACAAACACTGAATACAGAACCCTGTCTGCATCTCTCCCTAGGTATAGAACTCTTTAAAACTCTAAACTACAGCCTTACCCCTCCTCCGGAGACTGGATAGAACCCTATATCAAACCCTCAATGCCGGGCAGGGAGGTAATGGGAGAAACTCTAATTCCCTCGCTCGCTCGCCCTCTGGGTGATTCGTTCTCCATTTGGAGACATCCAGGAAAGGGACATCCCGTAAATCATCCCCAGACCATTACGAAAAAGTCAAACACTGAATACAGAACCCTGTCTGCATCTCACCCTAGGTATAGAACTCTTTTAAACTCTAATCTACATCCTTACCCCTCCTCCGAAGACTGGATAGAACCCTTTATCAAACCCTAAATGCTGGGAAGGGAGGTAATGGGAGGAACTATAACTCCCTCGCTCGCCCACCCTAAGGGCGGCTCATTCGCTGTTTGGAGACATCCAGCCAAGGGACATCACGTAAATCATCCCCAGACAATTACGAAAAAGACAAAAACTGAATACGGAACACTATCTGCATCTCACCCTAGGTATAGAACTATTTTAAACTCTAAACCACAGCCCCACCCCTCCTCCAAAGACTGGATAGAAGCCTATATCAAACCCTCAATGCCGGGCAGGGAGGGGAGGGGATATGCTCTCACTCCCTCGCTTGCCCACCCTCAGTCGACTCGTTCTCTGTTTGGAGACATCCAGCTGAGGGACATCACGTAAATCATCCCCAGACCATTACGAAAAAGACAAACACTGAATACAGAACCCTGTCTGCATCTCACCCTTGGTATAGAACACTTCCAAACTCTAAACTCCAGCCACACCCCTCCTCCAAAGACTTGATAGAACCCTATATCAAACGCTCAAGGCCGGGCAGGGAGGTAATGGGAGGAACTCTAACTGCCTCGCTCGCCCGCCCTCAGGGCGACTCGTTCTCTGTTTGGAGACATCCAGCAAAGGGACATCCTGTAAATCATCCCCAGACCATTACGAAAAAGACAAACACTGAATACGGAACCCTGTCTGCATCTCACACTAGGTATAGAACTCTTTTAAACTCTAAACTACAGCCTTACCCCTCCTCCGAAGACTGGATAGAACCCTATATCAAACACTCAATGCTGGGCAGGGAGGTAATGGGAGGAACTCTAACTCCCTCACTCACCCGCCCTAAGGGCGACTCGTTCGCTGTTTGGAGACATCCAGCCAACGGACATCACGTAAATCATCCCCAGACCATTACGAAAAAGACAAAAACTGAATACGGAACCCTGTCTGCATCTCACCCTAGGTATAGAACTCTTTTAAACTCTAAACTACAGCCCCACGCCTCCTCCAAAGACTGGATAGAACCCTATATCAAACCCACAATGCCGGGCAGGGAGGGGAGGGGAGGAACTCTCCCTCCCTTGCTCGCCCACCCTCAGGGCGACTCGTTCTCTGTTTGGAGACATCCAGCCGAGGGACATCACGTAAATCATCCCCAGACCATTACGAAAAAGACAAACACTGAATACAGAACCCTCTCTGCATCTCACCCTAGGTATAGAACACTTCCAAACTCTAAACTCCAGCCATACTCCTCCTCCAAAGACTGGATAGAACCCTATATCAAACTCTCAATGCCGGGCAGGGAGGGGAGGGGACGAGATCTCACTCCCTCGCTCGCCCACCCTCAGGGCGATTTGTTCTCCGTTTGGAGACATTCAGCAAAGGGACATCCCGTAAATCATCCCCAGACCATTACGAAAAAGACAAAAACTGAATACGGAACCCTGTTTGCATCTCACCCTAGGTATAGAACTCTTTAAAACTCTAAACTACAGCCTTACCCCTCCTCTGAAGACTGGATAGAACCCTATATCAAACCCTCAATGCCGGGCAGGGAGGTAATGGGAGAAACTCTAATTCCCTCGCTCGCTCGCCCTCTGGGTGATTCGTTCTCCATTTGGAGACATCCAGCAACGGGACATCCCGTAAATCATCCCCAGACCATTACGAAAAAGACAAACACTGAATACAGAACCCTGTCTGCATCTCACCCTAGGTATAGAACTCTTTTAAACTCTAATCTACATCCTTACCCCTCCTCCGAAGACTGGATAGAACCCTTTATCAAACCCTAAATGCCGGGCAGGGAGGTAATGGGAGGAACTCTAACTCCCTCGCTCGCCCACCCTAAGGGCGGCTCATTCGCTGTTTGGAGACATCCAGCCAAGGGACATCACGTAAATCATCCCCAGACCATTACGAAAAAGACAAAAACTGAATACGGAACACTGTCTGCATCTCACCCTAGGTATAGAAGTCTTTTAAACTCTAAACCACAGCCCCACCCCTCCTCCAAAGACTGGATAGAACCCTATATCAAACCCTCAATGCCGGGCAGGGAGGGGAGGGGATATGCTCTCACTCCCTCGCTTGCCCACCCTCAGTCGACTCGTTCTCTGTTTGGAGACATCCAGCCGAGGGACATCACGTAAATCATCCCCAGACCATTACGAAAAAGACAAACACTGAATACAGAACCCTGTCTGCATCTCACCCTTGGTATAGAACACTTCCAAACTCTAAACTCCAGCCACACCCCTCCTCCAAAGACTGGATAGAACCCTATATCAAACGCTCAATGCCGGGCAGGGAGGTAATGGGAGGAACTCTAACTCCCTCGCTCGCCCGCCCTCAGGGCGACTCGTTCTCTGTTTGGAGACATCCAGCAAAGGGACATCCCGTAAATCATCCCCAGACCATTACGAAAAAGACAAACACTGAATACGGAACCCTGTCTGCATCTCACACTAGGTATAGAACTCTTTTAAACTCTAAACTACAGCCTTACCCCTCCTCCTAAGACTGGATAGAACCCTATATCAAACGCTCAATGTTGGGCAGGGAGGTAATGGGAGGAACTCTAACTCCCTCGCTCACCCGCCCTAAGGGCGACTCGTTCGCTGTTTGGAGACATCCAGCCAAGGGACATCACGTAAATCATCCCCAGACCATTACGAAAAAGACAAAAACTGAATAGGGAACCCTGTCTGCATCTCACCCTAGGTATGGAACTCTTTTAAATTCTAAACTACAGCCCCACGCCTCCTCCAAAAACTGGATAGAACCCTATATCAAACCCTCAATGCCGGGCAGGGAGGGGAGGGGAGGAACTCTCACTCCCTCGCTCGCCCACCCTAAGGGCGATTCGTTCGCTGTTTGGAGACATCCAGGCAAGTGACATCCCGTAAATCATCCCCAGACCATTACGAAAAAGGCAAACACTGAATACAGAACCCTGTCTGCATCTCACCCTAGGTATAGAACTCTTTTAAACTCTAATCTACATCCTTACCCCTCCTCCGAAGACTGGATAGAACCCTATATCAAACCCTCAATGCCGGGCAGGGAGGGGAGGGGATATGCTCTCACTCCCTCGCTTGCCCGCCCTCAGGCGACTCTTTCTCTGTTTGGAGACATCCAGCCAAGGGACATCCCGTAAATCATCCCCAGAACATTACGAAAAAGACAAAAACTGAATACAGAACCCTGTCTGCATCTCACCCTTGGTATAGAACACTTCCAAACTCTAAACTCCAGCCACACCCCTCCTCCAAAGACTGGATAGAACCCTATATCAAACGCTCAATGCCGGGCAGGGAGGTAATGGGAGGAACTCTAACTCCCTCGCTCGCCCGCCCTCAGGGCGACTCGTTCTCTGTTTGGAGACATCCAGCAAAGGGACATCCCGTAAATCATCCCCAGACCATTACGAAAAAGACAAACACTGAATACGGAACCCTGTCTGCATCTCACACTAGGTATAGAACTCTTTTAAACTCCAAACTACAGCCTTACCCCTCCTCCGAAGACTGGATAGAACCCTATATCAAACCCTCAATGCTGGGCAGGGAGGTAATGGGAGGAACTCTAACTCCCTCGCTCACTCGCCCTAAGGGCGACTCATTCGCTGTTTGGAGACATCCAGGCAAGGGACATCACGTAAATCATCCCCAGACCATTACGAAAAAGACAAAAACTGAATACGGAACCCCGTCTGCATCTCACCCTAGGTATAGAACTCTTTTAAACTCTAAACTACAGCCCCACGCCTCCTCCAAAGACTGGATAGAACCCTATATCAAACCCTCAATGCCGGGCAGGGAGGGGAGGGGATGAACTCTCACTCCCTCGCTCGCCCACCCTAAGGGCGACTCGTTCGCTGTTTGGAGACATCCAGCCAAGGGACATCCCGTAAATCATCCCCAGAACATTACGAAAAAGACAAACACTGAATACGGAACCCTGTCTGCATCTCACCTTAGGTATAGAATTCTTCCAAACTCGAAACTACAGCCCCACCTTTTCTCCAAAGACAGGATAGAACCCTATATCAAACTCTCAATGCCGGGCAGGGAGGTAATTGGAGAAACTCTAATTCCCTCGCTCGCTCGCCCTCTGGGTGATTCGTTCTCCATTTGGAGACATCCAGCAAAGGAACATCCCGTAAATCATCCCCAGACCATTACGAAAAAGACAAACACTGAATACAGAACCCTGTCTGCATCTCACCCTAGGTATAGAACTCTTTTAAACTCTAATCTACATCCTTACCCCTCCTCCGAAGACTGGATAGAACCCTTTATCAAACCCTAAATGCTGGGCAGAGAGGTAATGGGAGGAACTCTAACTCCCTCGCTCGCCCACCCTAAGGGCGGCTCATTCGCTGTTTGGAGACATCCAGCCAAGGGACATCACATAAATCATCCCCAGACCATTACGAAAAAGACAAAAACTGAATACGGAACACTGTCTGCATCTCACACTAGGTATAGAACTCTTTTAAACTCTAAACTACAGCCTTACCCCTCCTCCGAAGACTGGATAGAACCCTATATCAAACGCTCAATGCTGGGCAGGGAGGTAGTGGGAGGAACTCTAACTCCCTCGCTCACCCGCCCTAAGGGCGACTCGTACGCTGTTTGGAGACATCCAGCCAAGGGACATCACGTAAATCATCCCCAGACCATTACGAAAAAGACAAAAACTGAATACGGAACACTGTCTGCATCTCACCCTAGGTATAGAACTCTTTTAAACTCTAAACTACAGCCGCACGCCTCCTCCAAAGACTGGATAGAACCCTATATCAAACCCTCAATGCCGGGCAGGGAGGGGAGGGGTGGAACTCTCACTCCCTCGCTCTCCCACCCTATGGGCGACTCGTTCACTGTTTGGAGACATCCAGCCAAGTGACATCCCGTAAAACATCCCCAGACCATTACGAAAAAGACAAACACTGAATACAGAACCCTGTCTGCATCTCACCCTAGGTATAGAACTCTTTTAAACTCTAATCTACAGCCTTACCCCTCCTCCGAAGACTGGATAGAACCCTATATCAAACCCTCAATGCCGCGCAGGGAGCGGAGGGGATATGCTCTCACTCCCTCGCTTGCCCGCCCTCAGCCGACTCGTTCTCTGTTTGGAGACATCCAGCCGAGGGACATCACGTAAATCATCCCCAGACCATTACGAAAAAGACAAACACTGAATACAGAACCCTGTCTGCATCTCACCCTTGGTATAGAACACTTCCAAACTCTAAACTCCAGCCACACCCCTCCTCCAAAGACTGGATAGAACCCTATATCAAACGCTCAATGCCAGGCAGGGAGGTAATGGGAGGAACTCTAACTCCCTCGCTCGCCCGCCCTCAGGGCGACTCGTTCTCTGTTTGGAGACATCCAGCAAAGGGACATCCCGTAAATCATCCCCAGACCATTACGAAAAAGACAAACACTGAATACGGAACCCTGTCTGCATCTCACACTAGGTATAGAACTCTTTTAAACTCCAAACTACAGCCTTACCCCTCCTCCGAAGACTGGATAGAACCGTATATCAAACCCTCAATGCTGGGCAGGGAGGTAATGGGAGGAACTCTAACTCCCTCGCTCACTCGCCCTAAGGGCGACTCATTCGCTGTTTGGAGACATCCAGCCAAGGGACATCACGTAAATCAATCCCAGACCATTACGAAAAAGACAAAAACTGAATACGGAACCCTGTCTGCATCTCACCCTAGGTATAGAACTCTTTTAAACTCCAAACTACAGCCCCACGCCTCCTCCAAAGACTGGATAGAACCCTATATCAAACCCTCAATGCCGGGCAGGGAGGGGAGGGGAGGAACTCTCACTCCATCGCTCGCCCACCCTAAGGGCGACTCGTTCGCTGTTTGGAGACATCCAGCCAAGGGACATCCCATAAATCATCCCCAGAACATTACGAAAAAGACAAACACTGAATACGGAACCCTGTCTGCATCTCACCTTAGGTATAGAACTCTTCCAAACTCGAAACTACAGCCCCACCCCTTCTCCAAAGACAGGATAGAACCCTATATAAAACCCTCAATGCCGGGAAGGGAGGGGAGGGGAGGAACTCTCCCTCCCTTGCTCCCCCACCCTCAGGGCGACTCGTTCTCTGTTTGGAGACATCCAGCGGAGGGACATCACGTAAATCATCCCCAGACCATTACGAAAAAGACAAAAACTGAATACAGAACCCTGTCTGCATCTCACCCTAGGTATAGAACACTTCCAAACTCTAAACTCCAGCCACACCCCTCCTCCAAAGACTGGATAGAACCCTATATCAAACTCTCAATGCCGGGCAGGGAGGGGAGGAGACGAGTTCTCACTCCCTCGCTCGCCCACCCTCAGGGCGATTTGTTCTCCGTTTGGAGACATTCAGCAAAGGGACATCCAGTAAATAATCCCCAGACCATTACGAAAAAGACAAAAACTGAATACGGAACCCTGTTTGCATCTCACCCTAGGTATAGAACTCTTTAAAACTCTAAAGTACAGCCTTACCCCTCCTCCGAAGACTGGATAGAACCCTATATCAAACCCTCAATGCCGGGCAGGGAGGTAATGGGAGAAACTCTAATTCCCTCGCTCGTTCGCCCTCTGGGTGATTCGTTCTCCATTTGGAGACATCCAGCAACGGGACATCCCGTAAATCATCCCCAGACCATTACGAAAAAGACAAACACTGAATACAGAACCCTGTCTGCATCTCACCCTAGGTATAGAACTCTTTTAAACTCTAATCTACATCCTTACCCCTCCTCCGAAGACTGGATAGAACCCTTTATCAAACCCTAAATGCTGGGCAGGGAGGTAATGGGAGGATCTCTAACTCCCTCGCTCGCCCACCCTAAGATCGGCTCATTCGCTGTTTGGAGACATCCAGCCAAGGGACATCACGTAAATCATCCCCAGACGATTACGAAAAAGACAAAAACTGAATACGGAACACTGTCTGCATCTCACCCTAGGTATAGAACTCTTTTAAACTCTAAACCACAGCCCCACCCCTCCTCCAAAGACTGGATAGAAGCCTATATCAAACCCTCAATGCCGGGCAGGGAGGGGAGGGGATATGCTCTCACTCCCTCGCTTGCCCGCCCTCAGTCGACTCGTTCTCTGTTTGGAGACATCCAGCCGAGGGACATCACGTAAATCATCCCCAGACCATTACGAAAAAGACAAACACTGAATACAGAACTCTGTCTGCATCTCTCCCTAGGTATAGAACTCTTTAAAACTCTAAACTACAGCCTTACCGCTCCTCCGAAGACTGGATAGAACCCTATATCAAACCCTCAATGCCGGGCAGGGAGGTAATGGGAGAAACTCTAATTCCCTCGCTCGCTCGCCCTCTGGGTGATTCGTTCTCCATTTGGAGACATCCAGCAACGGGACATCCCGTAAATCATCCCCAGACCATTACGAAAAAGACAAACACTGAATACGGAACCCTGTCTGCATCTCACACTAGGTATAGAACTCTTTTAAACTCTAAACTACAGCCTTACCCCTCCTCCGAAGACTGGATAGAACCCTATATCAAACGCTCAATGTTGGGCAGGGAGGTAATGGGAGGAACTCTAACTCCCTCGCTCACCCGCCCTAAGGGCGACTCGTTCGCTGTTTGGAGACATCCAGCCAAGGGACATCACGTAAATCATCCCCAGACCATTACGAAAAAGACAAAAACTGAATAGGGAACCCTGTCTGCATCTCACCCTAGGTATGGAACTCTTTTAAATTCTAAACTACAGCCCCACGCCTCCTCCAAAGACTGGATAGAACCCTATATCAAACCCTCAATGCCGGGCAGGGAGGGGAGGGGAGGAACTCTCACTCCCTCGCTCGCCCACCCTAAGGGCGATTCGTTCGCTGTTTGGAGACATCCAGCCAAGTGACATCCCGTAAATCATCCCCAGACCATTACGAAAAAGACAAACACTGAATACAGAACCCTGTCTGCATCTCACCCTAGGTATAGAACTCTTTTAAACTCTAATCTACATCCTTACCCCTCCTCCGAAGACTGGATAGAACCCTATATCAAACCCTCAATGCCGGGCAGGGAGGGGAGGGGATATGCTCTCACTCCCTCGCTTGCCCGCCCTCAGGCGACTCGTTCTCTGTTTGGAGACATCCAGCCGAGGGACATCACGTAAATCATCCCCAGACCATTACGAAAAAGACAAAAACTGAATACAGAACCCTGTCTGCATCTCACCCTTGGTATAGAACACTTCCAAACTCTAAACTCCAGCCAAACCCCTCCTCCAAAGACTGGATAGAACCCTATATCAAACGCTCAATGCCGGGCAGGGAGGTAATGGGAGGAACTCTATCTCCCTCGCTCGCCCGCCCTCAGGGCGACTCGTGCTCTGTTTGGAGACATCCAGCAAAGGGACATCCCGTAAATCATCCCCAGACCGTTACGAAAAAGACAAAAACTGAATACGGAACCCTGTTTGCATCTCACCCTAGGTATAGAACTCTTTAAAACTCTAAACTACAGCCTTACGCCTCCTCCGAAGACTGGATAGAACCCTATATCAAACCCTCAATGCCGGGCAGGGAAGTAATGGGAGAAACTCTAATTCCCTCGCTCGCTCGCCCTCTGGGTGATTCGTTCTCCATTTGGAGACATCCAGCAAAGGGACATCCCGTAAATCATCCCCAGACCATTACGAAAAAGACAAACACTGAATACAGAACACTGTCTGCATCTCACCCTAGGTATAGAACTCTTTTAAACTCTAAACTACAGCCCCACGCCTCCTCCAAAGACTTGATAGAACCCTATATCAAACCCTCAATGCCGGGCAGGGAGGGGAGGGGAGGAACTCTCCCTCCCTTGCTCGCCCACCCTCAGGGCGACTCGTTCTCTGTTTGGAGACATCCAGCCGAGGGACATCACGTAAATCATCCCCAGAACGTTACGAAAAAGACAAACACTGAATACAGAACCCTGTCTGCATCTCTCCCTAGGTATAGAACTCTTTAAAACTCTAAACTACAGCCTTACCCCTCCTCCGAAGACTGGATAGAACCCTATATCAAACCCTCAATGCCGGGCAGGGAGGGGAGGGGATATGCTCTCACTCCCTCGCTTGCCCACCCTCAGTCGACTCGTTCTCTGTTTGGAGACATCCAGCCGAGGGACATCACGTAAATGATCCCCAGACCATTACGAAAAAGACAAACACTGAATACAGAACCCTGTCTGCATCTCACCCTTGGTATAGAACACTTCCAAACTCTAAACTCCAGCCACACCCCTCCTCCAAAGACTGGATAGAACCCTATATCAAACGCTCAATGCTGGGCAGGGAGGTAATGGGAGGAACTCTAACTCCCTCGCTCGCCCGCCCTCAGGGCGACTCGTTCTCTGTTTGGAGACATCCAGCAAAGGGACATCCCGTAAATCATCCCCAGACCATTACGAAAAAGACAAACACTGAATACGGAACCCTGTCTGCATCTCACACTAGGTATAGAACTCTTTTAAACTCTAAACTACAGCCTTACCCCTCCTCCTAAGACTGGATAGAACCCTATATCAAACGCTCAATGTTGGGCAGGGAGGTAATGGGAGGAACTCTAACTCCCTCGCTCACCCGCCCTAAGGGCGACTCGTTCGCTGTTTGGAGACATCCAGCCAAGGGACATCACGTAAATCATCCCCAGACCATTACGAAAAAGACAAAAACTGAATAGGGAACCCTGTCTGCATCTCACCCTAGGTATGGAACTCTTTTAAATTCTAAACTACAGCCCCACGCCTCCTCCAAAGACTGGATAGAACCCTATATCAAACCCTCAATGCCGGGCAGGGAGGGGAGGGGAGGAACTCTCACTCCCTCGCTCGCCCACCCTAAGGGCGATTCGTTCGCTGTTTGGAGACATCCAGCCAAGTGACATCCCGTAAATCATCCCCAGACCATTACGAAAAAGACAAACACTGAATACAGAACCCTGTCTGCATCTCACCCTAGGTATAGAACTCTTTTAAACTCTAATCTACATCCTTACCCCTCCTCCGAAGACTGGATAGAACCCTATATCAAACCCTCAATGCCGGGCAGGGAGGGGAGGGGATATGCTCTCACTCCCTCGCTTGCCCGCCCTCAGGCGACTCTTTCTCTGTTTGGAGACATCCAGCCAAGGGACATCCCGTAAATCATCCCCAGAACATTACGAAAAAGACAAAAACTGAATACAGAACCCTGTCTGCATCTCACCCTTGGTATAGAACACTTCCAAACTCTAAACTCCAGCCACACCCCTCCTCCAAAGACTGGATAGAACCCTATATCAAACGCTCAATGCCGGGCAGGGAGGTAATGGGAGGAACTCTAACTCCCTCGCTCGCCCGCCCTCAGGGCGACTCGTTCTCTGTTTGGAGACATCCAGCAAAGGGACATCCCGTAAATCATCCCCAGACCATTACGAAAAAGACAAACACTGAATACGGAACCCTGTCTGCATCTCACCCTAGGTATAGAACTCTTTTAAACTCTAATCTACATCCTTACCCCTCCTCCGAAGACTGGATAGAACCCTTTATCAAACCCTAAATGCTGGGCAGGGAGGTAATGGGAGGAACTATAACTCCCTCGCTCGCCCACCCTAAGGGCGGCTCATTCGCTGTTTGGAGACATCCAGCCAAGGGACATCACGTAAATCATCCCCAGACAATTACGAAAAAGACAAAAACTGAATACGGAACACTATCTGCATCTCACCCTAGGTATAGAACTATTTTAAACTCTAAACCACAGCCCCACCCCTCCTCCAAAGACTGGATAGAAGCCTATATCAAACCCTCAATGCCGGGCAGGGAGGGGAGGGGATATGCTCTCACTCCGTCGCTTGCCCACCCTCAGTCGACTCGTTCTCTGTTTGGAGACATCCAGCTGAGGGACATCACGTAAATCATCCCCAGACCATTACGAAAAAGACAAACACTGAATACAGAACCCTGTCTGCATCTCACCCTTGGTATAGAACACTTCCAAACTCTAAACTCCAGCCACAACCCTCCTCCAAAGACTTGATAGAACCCTATATCAAACGCTCAATGCCGGGCAAAGAGGTAATGGGAGGAACACTAACTCCCTCGCTCGCCCGCCCTCAGGGCGACTCGTTCTCTGTTTGGAGACATCCAGCAAAGGGACATCCTGTAAATCATCCCCAGACCATTACGAAAAAGACAAACACTGAATACGGAACCCTGTCTGCATCTCACACTAGGTATAGAACTCTTTTAAACTCTAAACTACAGCCTTACCCCTCCTCCGAAGACCGGATAGAACCCTACATCAAACGCTCAATGCTGGGCAGGGAGGTAATGGGAGGAACTCTAACTCCCTCACTCACCCGCCCTAAGGGCGACTCGTTCGCTGTTTGGAGACATCCAGCCAAGGGACATCACGTAAATCATCCCCAGACCATTACGAAAAAGACAAAAACTGAATACGGAACCCTGTCTGCATCTCACCCTAGGTATAGAACTCTTTTAAACTCTAAACTACAGCCCCACGCCTCCTCCAAAGACTGGATAGAACCCTATATCAAACCCACAATGCCGGGCAGGGAGGGGAGGGGAGGAACTCTCCCTCCCTTGCTCGCCCACCCTCAGGGCGACTCGTTCTCTGTTTGGAGACATCCAGCCGAGGGACATCACGTAAATCATCCCCAGACCATTACGAAAAAGACAAACACTGAATACAGAACCCTGTCTGCATCTCACCCTAGGTATAGAACACTTCCAAACTCTAAACTCCAGCCATACTCCTCCTCCAAAGACTGGATAGAACCCTATATCAAACTCTCAATGCCGGGCAGGGAGGGGAGGGGACGAGATCTCACTCCCTCGCTCGCCCACCCTCAGGGCGATTTGTTCTCCGTTTGGAGACATTCAGCAAAGGGACATCCCGTAAATCATCCCCAGACCATTACGAAAAAGACAAAAACTGAATACGGAACCCTGTTTGCATCTCACCCTAGGTATAGAACTCTTTAAAACTCTAAACTACAGCCTTACCCCTCCTCTGAAGACTGGATAGAACCCTATATCAAACCCTCAATGCCGGGCAGGGAGGTAATGGGAGAAACTCTAATTCCCTCGCTCACTCGCCCTCTGGGTGATTCGTTCTCCATTTGGAGACATCCAGCAACGGGACATCCCGTAAATCATCCCCAGACCATTACGAAAAAGACAAACACTGAATACAGAACCCTGTCTGCATCTCACCCTAGGTATAGAACTCTTTTAAACTCTAATCTACAACCTTACCCCTCCTCCGAAGACTGGATAGAACCCTTTATCAAACCCTAAATGCCGGGCAGGGAGGTAATGGGAGGAACTCTAACTCCCTCGCTCGCCCACCCTAAGGGCGGCTCATTCGCTGTTTGGAGACATCCAGCCAAGGGACATCACGTAAATCATCCCCAGACCATTACGAAAAAGACAAAAACTGAATACGGAACACTGTCCGCATCTCACCCTAGGTATAGAAGTCTTTTAAACTCTAAACCACAGCCCCACCCCTCCTCCAAAGACTGGATAGAACCCTATATCAAACCCTCAATGCCGGGCAGGGAGGGGAGGGGATATGCTCTCACTCCCTCGCTAGCCCACCCTCAGTCGACTCGTTCTCTGTTTCGAGACATCCAGCCGAGGGACATCACGTAAATGATCCCCAGACCATTACGAAAAAGACAAACACTGAATACAGAACCCTGTCTGCATCTCACCCTTGGTATAGAACACTTCCAAACTCTAAACTCCAGCCACACCCGTCCTCCAAAGACTGGATAGAACCCTATATCAAACGCTCAATGCTGGGCAGGGAGGTAATGGGAGGAACTCTAACTCCCTCGCTCGCCCGCCCTCAGGGCGACTCGTTCTCTGTTTGGAGACATCCAGCAAAGGGACATCCCGTAAATCATCCCCAGACCATTACGAAAAAGACAAACACTGAATACGGAACCCTGTCTGCATCTCACACTAGGTATAGAACTCTTTTAAACTCTAAACTACAGCCTTACCCCTCCTCCTAAGACTGGATAGAACCCTATATCAAACGCTCAATGTTGGGCAGGGAGGTAATGGGAGGAACTCTAACTCCCTCGCTCACCCGCCCTAAGGGCGACTCGTTCGCTGTTTGGAGACATCCAACCAAGGGACATCACGTAAATCATCCCCAGACCATTACGAAAAAGACAAAAACTGAATAGGGAACCCTGTCTGCATCTCACCCTAGGTATGGAACTCTTTTAAATTCTAAAATACAGCCCCACGCCGCCTCCAAAGACTGGATAGAACCCTATATCAAACCCTCAATGCCGGGCAGGGAGGGGAGGGGAGGAACTCTCACTCCCTCGCTCGCCCACCCTAAGGGCGATTCGTTCGCTGTTTGGAGACATCCAGCCAAGTGACATCCCGTAAATCATCCCCAGACCATTACGAAAAAGACAAACACTGAATACAGAACCCTGTCTGCATCTCACCCTAGGTATAGAACTCTTTTAAACTCTAATCTACATCCTTACCCCTCCACCGAAGACTGGATAGAACCCTATATCAAACCCTCAATGCCGGGCAGGGAGGGGAGGGGATATGCTCTCACTCCCTCGCTTGCCCGCCCTCAGGCGACTCTTTCTCTGTTTGGAGACATCCAGCCAAGGGACATCCCGTAAATCATCCCCAGAACATTACGAAAAAGACAAAAACTGAATACAGAACCCTGTCTGCATCTCACCCTTGGTATAGAACACTTCCAAACTCTAAACTCCAGCCACACCCCTCCTCCAAAGACTGGATAGAACCCTATATCAAACGCTCAATGCCGGGCAGGGAGGTAATGGGAGGAACTCTAACTCCCTCGCTCGCCCGCCCTCAGGGCGACTCGTTCTCTGTTTGGAGACATCCAGCAAAGGGACATCCCGTAAATCATCCCCAGACCATTACGAAAAAGACAAACACTGAATACGGAACCCTGTCTGCATCTCACACTAGGTATAGAACTCTTTTTAACTCCAAACTACAGCCTTACCCCTCCTCCGAAGACTGGATAGAACCCTATATCAAACCCTCAATGCTGGGCAGGGAGGTAATGGGAGGAACTCTAACTCCCTCGCTCACTCGCCCTAAGGGCGACTCATTCGCTGTTTGGAGACATCCAGGCAAGGGACATCACGTAAATCATCCCCAGACCATTACGAAAAAGACAAAAACTGAATACGGAACCCTGTCTGCATCTCACCCTAGGTATAGAACTCTTTTAAACTCTAAACTACAGCCCCACGCCTCCTCCAAAGACTGGATAGAACCCTATATCAAACCCTCAATGCCGGGCAGGGAGGGGAGGGGATGAACTCTCACTCCCTCGCTCGCCCACCCTAAGGGCGACTCGTTCGCTGTTTGGAGACATCCAGCCAAGGGACATCCCGTAAATCATCCCCAGAACATTACGAAAAAGACAAACACTGAATACGGAACCCTGTCTGCATCTCACCTTAGGTATAGAATTCTTCCAAACTCGAAACTACAGCCCCACCCCTTCTCCAAAGACAGGATAGAACCCTATATCAAACTCTCAATGCCGGGCAGGGAGGTAATTCGAGAAACTCTAATTCCCTCGCTCGCTCGCCCTCTGGGTGATTCGTTCTCCATTTGGAGACATCCAGCAAAGGGACATCCCGTAAATCATCCCCAGACCATTACGAAAAAGACAAACACTGAATACAGAACCCTGTCTGCATCTCACCCTAGGTATAGAACTCTTTTAAACTCTAATCTACATCCTCACCCCTCCTCCGAAGACTGGATAGAACCCTTTATCAAACCCTAAATGCTGGGCAGAGAGGTAATGGGAGGAACTCTAACTCCCTCGCTCGCCCACCCTAAGGGCGGCTCATTCGCTGTTTGGAGACATCCAGCCAAGGGACATCACATAAATCATCCCCAGACCATTACGAAAAAGACAAAAACTGAATACGGAACACTGTCTGCATCTCACACTAGGTATAGAACTCTTTTAAACTCTAAACTACAGCCTTACCCCTCCTCCGAAGACTGGATAGAACCCTATATCAAACCCTCAATGCCGGGCAGGGAGGGGAGGGGTGGAACTCTCACTCCCTCGCTCTCCCACCCTATGGGCGACTCGTTCACTGTTTGGAGACATCCAGCCAAGTGACATCCCGTAAAACATCCCCAGACCATTACGAAAAAGACAAACATTGAATACAGAACCCTGTCTGCATCTCACCCTAGGTATAGAACTCTTTTAAACTCTAATCTACAGCCTTACCCCTCCTCCGAAGACTGGATAGAACCCTATATCAAACCCTCAATGCCGGGCAGGGAGCGGAGGGGATATGCTCTCACTCCCTCGCTTGCCCGCCCTCAGCCGACTCGTTCTCTGTTTGGAGACATCCAGCCGAGGGACATCACGTAAATCATCCCCAGACCATTACGAAAAAGACAAACACTGAATACAGAACCCTGTCTGCATCTCACCCTTGGTATAGAACACTTCCAAACTCTAAACTCCAGCCACACCCCTCCTCCAAAGACTGGATAGAACCCTATATCAAACGCTCAATGCCAGGCAGGGAGGTAATGGGAGGAACTCTAACTCCCTCGCTCGCTTGCCCTCAGGGCGACTCGTTCTCTGTTTGGAGACATCCAGCAAAGGGACATCCCGTAAATCATCCCCAGACCATTACGAAAAAGACAAACACTGAATACGGAACCCTGTCTGCATCTCACACTAGGTATAGAACTCTTTTAAACTCCAAACTACAGCCTTACCCCTCCTCCGAAGACTGGATAGAACCCTATATCAAACCCTCAATGCTGGGCAGGGAGGTAATGGGAGGAACTCTAACTCCCTCGCTCACTCGCCCTAAGGGCGACTCGTTCGCTGTTTGGAGACATCCAGCCAAGGGACATCACGTAAATCAATCCCAGACCATTACGAAAAAGACAAAAACTGAATACGGAACCCTGTCTGCATCTCACCCTAGGTATAGAACTCTTTTAAACTCCAAACTACAGCCCCACGCCTCCTCCAAAGACTGGATAGAACCCTATATCAAACCCTCAATGCCGGGCAGGGAGGGGAGGGGAGGAACTCTCACTCCATCGCTCGCCCACCCTAAGGGTGACTCGTTCGCTGTTTGGAGACATCCAGCAAAGGGACATCCCGTAAATCATCCCCAGAACATTACGAAAAAGACAAACACTGAATACGGAACCCTGTCTGCATCTCACCTTAGGTATAGAACTCTTCCAAACTCGAAACTACAGCCCCACCACTTCTCCAAAGACAGGATAGAACCCTATATCAATCCCTCAATGCCGGGAAGGGAGGGGAGGGGAGGAACTCTCCCTCCCTTGCTCGCCCACCCTCAGGGCGACTCGTTCTCTGTTTGGAGACATCCAGCCGAGGGACATCACGTAAATCATCCCCAGACCGTTACGAAAAAGACAAAAACTGAATAGGGAACCCTGTCTGCATCTCACCCTAGGTATAGAACACTTCCAAACTCTAAACTCCAGCCACACCCCTCCTCCAAAGACTGGATAGAACCCTATATCAAACCCTCAATGCCGGGCAGGGAGGGGAGGGGATATGCTCTCACTCCCTCTCTTGCCCGCCCTCAGGCGTCTCGTTCTCTGTTTGGAGACATCCAGCCAAGTGACATCCCGTAAATCATCCCCAGACCATTACGAAAAAGACAAACACTGAATACAGAACCCTGTCTGCATCTCACCCTAGGTATAGAACTCTTTTAAACTCTAATCTACATCCTTACCCCTCCTCCGAAGACTGGATAGAACCCTATATCAAACCCTCAATGCTGGGCAGGGAGGGGAGGGGATATGCTCTCATTCTCTCGCTTGCCCGCCCTCAGGCGACTCGTTCTCTGTTTGGAGACATCCAGCCGAGGGACATCACGTAAATCATCCCCAGACCATTACGAAAAAGACAAACACTGAATACAGAACCCTGTTTGCATCTCACCCTAGGTATAGAACTCTTTAAAACTCTAAACTACAGCCTTACCCCTCCTCCGAAGACTGGATAGAACCCTATATCAATCCCTCAATGCCGGGCAGGGAGGTAATGGGAGAAACTCTAATTCCCTCGCTCGTTCGCCCTCTGGGTGATTCGTTCTCCATTTGGAGACATCCAGCAACGGGACATCCCGTAAATCATCCCCAGACCATTACGAAAAAGACAAACACTGAATACAGAACCCTGTCTGCATCTCACCCTAGGTATAGAACTCTTTTAAACTCTAATCTACATCCTTACCCCTCCTCCGAAGACTGGATAGAACCCTTTATCAAACCCTAAATGCTGGGCAGGGAGGTAATGGGAGGATCTCTAACTCCCTCGCTCGCCCACCCTAAGATCGGCTCATTTGCTGTTTGGAGACATCCAGCCAAGGGACATCACGTAAATCATCCCCAGACCATTACGAAAAAGACAAACACTGAATACGGAACACTGTCTGCATCTCACCCTAGGTATAGAACTCTTTTAAACTCTAAACCACAGCCCCACCCCTCCTCCAAAGACTGGATAGAACCCTATATCAAACCCTCAATGCCGGGCAGGGAGGGGAGGGGATATGCTCTCACTCCCTCGCTTGCCCGCCCTCAGTCGACTCGTTCTCTGTCTGGAGACATCCAGCCGAGGGACATCTCGTAAATCATCCCCAGACCATTACGAAAAAGACAAACACTGAATACAGAACCCTGTCTGCATCTCTCCCTAGGTATAGAACTCTTTAAAACTCTAAACTACAGCCTTACCGCTCCTCCGAAGACTGGATAGAACCCTATATCAAACCCTCAATGCCGGGCAGGGAGGTAATGGGAGAAACTCTAATTCCCTCGCTCGCTCGCCCTCTGGGTGATTCGTTCTCCATTTGGAGACATCCAGCAAAGGGACATCCCGTAAATCATCCCCAGACCATTACGAAAAAGACGAACACTGAATACAGAACCCTGTCTGCATCTCACCCTAGGTATAGAACTCTTTTAAACTCTAAACCACAGCCCCACCCCTCCTCCAAAGACTGGATAGAACCCTATATCAAACCCTCAATGCCGGGCAGGGAGGGGAGGGGATATGCTCTCACTCCTTCGCTTGCCCACCCTCAGTCGACTCGTTCTCTGTTTGGAGACATCCAGCCGAGGGACATCACGTAAATCATCCCCAGACCATTACGAAAAAGACAAACACTGAATACAGAACCCTGTCTGCATCTCACCCTTGGTATAGAACACTTCCAAACTCTAAACTCCAGCCACACCCCTCCTCCAAAGACTGGATAGAACCCTATATCAAACGCTCAATGCCGGGCAGGGAGGTAATGGGAGGAACTCTAACTTCCTCGCTCGCCCGCCCTCAGGGCGACTCGTTCTCTGTTTGGAGACATCCAGCAAAGGGACATCCCGTAAATCATCCCCAGACCATTACGAAAAAGACAAACACTGAATACCGAACCCTGTCTGCATCTCACCCTAGGTATAGAACTCTTTTAAACTCTAAACTACAGCCTTACCCCTCCTCCGAAGACTGGATAGAACCCTATATCAAACGCTCAATGCTGGGCAGGGAGGTAATGGGAGGAACTCTAACTCCCTCGCTCGCCCGCCCTCAGGGCGACTCGTTCTCTGTTTGGAGACATCCAGCAAAGGGACATCCCGTAAATCATCCCCAGACCATTACGAAAAAGACAAACACTGAATACGGAACCCTGTCTGCATCTCACGCGAGGTATAGAACTCTTTTAAACTCCAAACTACAGCCTTACCCCTCCTCCGAAGACTGGATAGAACACTATATCAAACGCTCAATGCTGGGCAGGGAGGTAATGGGAGGAACTCTAACTCCCTCGCTCACTCGCCCTAAGGGCGACTCGTTCGCTGTTTGGAGACATCCAGCCAAAGGACATCACGTAAATCAATCCCAGACCATTACGAAAAAGACAAAAACTGAATACGGAACCCTGTCTGCATCTCACCCTAGGTATAGAACTCTTTTAAACTCCAAACTACAGCCCCACGCCTCCTCCAAAGACTGGATAGAACCCTATATCAAACCCTCAATGCCGGGCAGGGAGGGGAGGGGAGGAACTCTCACTCCATCGCTCGCCCACCCTAAGGGCGACTCGTTCGCTGTTTGGAGACATCCAGCAAAGGGACATCCCGTAAATCATCCCCAGAACATTACGAAAAAGACAAACACTGAATACGGAACCCTGTTTGCATCTCACCCTAGGTATAGAACACTTTAAAACTCTAAACTACAGCCTTACCCCTCCTCCAAAGACTGGATAGAACCATATATCAAACCATCAATGCCGGGCAGGGAGGTAATGGGAGAAACTCTAATTCCCTCGCTTGCCCGCCCTCTTGGCGATTCGCTCTCCATTTGGAGACATCCAGCAAAGGGACATCCTGTAAATCATCCCCAAACGATTACGAAAAAGACAAACACTGAAAACGGAACCCTGTTTGCATCTCACCCTAGGTATAGAACTCTTTTAAACTCTAAACTACAGCCTTACCCCTCCTCCGAAGACTTGATAGAACATTATATCAAACCCTCAATGCCGGGCAGGGAGGTAATGGGAGGAACTCTAATTCCCTCGCTCGCCGGCCCTCTGGGCGACTCGTTATCTGTTTGGAGACATCCAGCCGAGTGATATCACGTAAATCATCCCCAGACCATTACGAAAAAGACAAAAACTGAATACAGAACCCTGTCTCCATCTCACCCTAGGTATAGAACACTTCCAAACTCTAAACTCCAGCCACACCCCTCCTCCAAAGACTGGATAGAACCCTATATCAAACTCTCAATGCCGGGCAGGGAGGGAAGGGGACGAGCTCTCACTCCCTCGCTTGCCCACCCTCAGGGTGATTCGTTCTCCGTTTGGAGACATCCAGCAAAGGGACATCCCGTAAATCATCCCCAGACCATTACGAAAAAGACAAAAACTGAATACGGAACCCTGTTTGCATCTCACCCTAGGTATAGAACTCTTTAAAACTCTAAACTACAGCCTTAACCCTCCTCCAAAGACTGGATAGAACCATATATCAAACCATCAATGCTGGGCAGGGAGGTAATGGGAGGAACTCTAACTCCCTCGCTTACCCGCCCTAAGGGCAACTCTTTCGCTGTTTGGAGACATCCAGCCAAGGGACATCACGTAAATCATCCCCAGACCATTACGAAAAAGACAAAAACTGAATACGGAACACTGTCTGCATCTCACCCTAGGTATAGAAGTCTTTTAAACTCTAAACTGCAGCTCCACCCCTCCTCCAAAGACTGGATAGAAACCTATATCAAATCCTGAATGCCGGGCAGGGAGGGGAAGGGAGGAACTCTCACTCTCTCGCTCGCCCACCCTAAGGGCTACTCGTTCGCTGTTTGGAGACATCCAGCCAAGGGACATCACGTAAATCATCCTCAGACCGTTACGAAAAAGACAAACACTGAATACAGAACCCTGTCTGCATCTCACCCTAGGTATAGAACACTTCCAAACTCTAAACTCCAGCCACACCCCACCTCCAAAGAATGGATAGAAACCTATATCAAACCCTCAATGCCGGGCAGGGAGGGGAGGGGACGACCTCTCACTCCCTCGCTCGCCCACTCTAAGGGCGACTTGTTGTCTGTTTGGAGACATCCAGCAAAGGGACATCCCGTAAATCATCCCCAGACCATTACGAAAAAGACAAAAACTGAATACGGAACCCTGTCTGCATCTCACCCTCGGTATAGAACTCTTTTAAACTCTAATCTACAGCCTTACCCCTCATCCGAAGACTGGATAGAACCCTATATCAAACCCTCAATGCCGGGCAGGGAGGTAATGGGAGGAACTCTAACTCCCTCGCTCGCCCGCCCTCAGGCGACTCCTTCTCCTTTTGGAGACATCCAGCAAAAGGACATCACGTAAATCATCCCCAGACCATTATGAAAAAGACAAACACGGAATACAGAACCCTGTCTGCATCTCACCCTAGGTATAGAACACTTCCAAACTCTAAACCCCAGCCACACCCCTCCTCCAAAGTCTGGATAGAAACCTATATCAAACCTTCAATGCCGGGCAGAGAGGGGAGGGGACGAGCTCTCACTCCCTCGCTCGCCCACTCTCATGGCGACTCGTTCTCCGTTTGGAGAATCCAACAAAGAGACATCCCGTAAATCATCCCCAGACCATTACAAAAAAGACAAACATTGAATACGGAACCCTGTCTGCATCTCACCTTAGGTATAGAACTCTTCCAAACTCTAAACCAAAGCCCCACCCCTTCTCCAAAGACTGGATAGAACCCTATATCAAACCCTCAATGCCGGGAAGGGAGGGGAGGGGAAGAACTCTCCCTCCCTTGCTCACCCACCCTCGGGGCAACTCATTCTCTATTTGGAGACATCCAGCAAAGGGACATACCGTAAATCATCCCCAGACCATTACGAAAAAGACAAACACTGAATACGGAACCCTGTCTGCATCTCACCTTAGGTAAAGAACTCTTCCAAACACTAAACTACAGCCCAACCCCTTCTCCAAAGACTGGATAGAACCCTATATCAAACCCTCAATGCCGGGAAGGGAGGGGAAGAACTCTCCCTCCCTTGCTCGCCCACCCTCAGGGCGACTCGTTCTCTGTTTGGAGACATCCAGCCGAGGGACATCACGTAAATCATCCCCAGACCATTACGAAAAAGACAAAAACTGAATACAGAACCCTGTCTGCATCTCACCCTAGGTATAGAACACTTCCAAACTCTAAACTCCAGCCACACCCCTCCTCCAAAGACTGGATAGAACCCTATATCAAACTCTCAATGCCGGGCAGGGAGGGGAGGGGACGAGCTCTCACTCCCTCACTCCCCCACCCTCAGGGCGATTCGTTCTCCATTTGGAGACATCCAGCAAAGGGACATCCCGTAAATCATCCCCAGACCATTACGAAAAAGAGAAAAACTGAATAGGGAAACCTGTTTGCATCTCATCATAGGTATAGAACTCCTTAAAACTCTAAACTACAGCCTTACCCCTCATCCGAAGACTGGATAGAACCCTATATCAAACCCCCAATGCCGGGAAGGGAGGTAATGGGAGGAACTCTAACTCCCTCGCTCGCCCGCCCTCAGGCGACTCCTTCTCCTTTTGGAGACATCCAGCAAAAGGACATCACGTAAATCATCCCCAGACCATTACGAAAAAGACAAACACGGAATACAGAACCCTGTCTAGTTTTCACCCTAGGTATAGAACACTTCCAAACTCTAAACTCCAGCCACACCCCTCCTCCAAAGACTGGATAGAAACCTATATCAAACCCTCAATGCCGAGCATGGAGGGGAGGGGACGAGCTCTCACTCCTTCGCTAACCCACTCTCAGGGCGACTCGGTCTCCGTTTGTAGACATCCAGCAAAGGGACATTCCGTAACTCATCCTCAGACCATTACGAAAAAGACAACCTCTGAATACGGAACCCTGTCTGCATCTCACCCTAGGTATAGAACACTTCCAAACTCTAAACTCCAGCCACACTCCTCCTCCAAAGACTGGATAGAACCCTATATTAAACTCTCAATGCCGGGCAGGGAGGGGAGGGGACGAGCTCTCACTCCCTCGCTCGCCCACCCTCAGGGCGATTTGTTCTCCGTTTGGAGACATCCAGCAAAGGGACATCCCGTAAATAATCCACAGACCATTACAAAAAAGAAAAACTGATTACGGAACCCTGTTTGCATCTCACCCTAGGTATAGAACTCTTTAAAACTCTAAACTACAGCCTTACCCCTCCTCCAAAGACTGGATAGAACCCTATATCAAACCCTCAATGCCGGGCAGGGAGGTAATGGGAGAAAGTCTAATTCCCTCACTCGCCCGCCCTCTGGGCGATTCTTTCTCCATTTGGAGAAATCCAGCAAAGGGACATCCCGTAAATCATCCCCAGACCATTACGAAAAAGACAAACACTGAACACAGAACCCTGTCTGCATCTCACCCTTGGTATAGAACACTTCCAAACTCTAAACTCCAGCCACACCCCTCCTCCAAAGACTGGATAGAACCCTATATCAAATGCTCAATGCCGGGCAGGGAGGTAATGAAAGGAACTCTAACTCCCACGCTCGGCCGCCCTCAGGGTGACTCGTTCTCTGTTTGGAGACATCCAGCAAAGGGACATCCCGTAAATCATCCCCAGACCATTACGAAAAAGACAAACACTGAATACGGAACCCTGTCTGCATCTCACCCTAGGTATAGAACACTTTTAAACTCTAAACTACAGCCTTATCCCTCCTCCGAAGACTGGATAGAACCCTTTATCAAACCCTCAATGCTGGGCAGGGAGGTAATGGAAGGATCTCTAACTCCCTCGCTTACCCGCCCTAAGGGCGACTCTTTCGCTGTTTGGAGACATCCAGCCAAGGGACATCACGTAAATCATCCCCAGACCATTACGAAAAAGACAAAAACTGAATACGGAACACTGTCTGCATCTCACCCTAGGTATAGAACTCTTTTAAACTCTAAACTGCAGCTCCACCCCTCCTCCAAAGACTGGATAGAAACCTATATCAAATCCTCAATGCCGGGCAGGGAGGGGAAGGGAGGAACTCTCACTCTCTCGCTCGCCCACCCTAAGGGCTACTCGTTCGCTCTTTGGAGACATCCAGCCAAGGGACATCCCGTAAATCATCCCCAGACCATTACGAAAAACTCAAACACTGAATACGGAACCCTGTCTGCATCTCACCTTAGGTATAGAACTCTTCCAAACTCGAAACTACAGGCCCACCCCTTCTCCAAAGACTGGATAGAACCCTATATCAAACCCTCAATGCCGGGAAGGGAGGGGAGGAACTCTCCCTCCCTTGCTCGCCCACCCTCAGGGCGACTCGTTCTCTGTTTGGAGACATCCAGCCGAGGGACATCACGTAAATCATCCCCAGACCATTACGAAAAATAAAAAAACTGAATACAGAACCCTGTCTCCATCTCACCCTAGGTATAGAACACTTCCAAACTCTAAACTCCAGCCACACCCCTCCTCCAAAGACTGGATAGAACCCTATATCAAACTCTCAATGCCGGGCAGGGAGGGGAGGGGACGAGCTCTCACTCCCTCACTTTTCCACCCTCAGGGTGATTCGTTCTCCGTTTGGAGACATCCAGCAAAGGGACATCCCGTAAATCATCCCCAGACCATTACGAAAAAGAAAAAAACTGAATACGGAACCCTGTTTGCATCTCACGCTAGGTATAGAACTCTTTAAAACTCTAAACTACAGCCTTACCCCACCTCCAAAGACTGGATAGAACCATATATCAAACTATCAATGCCAGGCAGGGAGGTAATGGGAGAAACTCTAATTCCCTCGCTCGCCCGCCCTCTGGGTGATTCGTTCTCCGTTTGGAGACATCCAGCAAAGGGACATCCTGTAAATCATCCCCAAACCATTACGAAAAAGACAAATACTGAAAACGGAACCCTGTTTGCATCTCACCCTAGGTATAGAACTCTTTTAAACTCTAAACTACAGCCTTAGCCCTCCTCCGAAGACTTGATAGAACCCTATATCAAACCCTCAATGCCGGGCAGGGAGGTAATGGGAGGAACTCTAATTCCCTCGCTCGCCGGCCCTCTGGGCGACTCGTTATCTGTTTGGAGACATCCAGCCGAGGGACATCACGTAAATCATCCCCAGACCATTACGAAAAAGACAAAAACTGAATACAGAACCCTATCTCCATCTCACCCTAGGTATAGAACACTTCCAAACTCTAAACTCCAGCCACACCCCTCCTCCAAAGACTGGATAGAACCCTATATCAAACTCTCAATGCTGGGCAGGGAGGGGAGGGGACGAGCTCTCACTCCCTCGCTTGCCCACCCTCAGGGTGATTCGTTCTCCGTTTGGAGAAATCCAGCAAAGGGACATCCCGTAAATCATCCCCAGACCATTACGAAAAAGACAGAAACTGAATACGGAACCCTGTTTGCATCTCACCCTAGGTATAGAACTCTTTAAAACTCTAAACTACAGCCTTACCCCTCCTCCAAAGACTGGATAGAACCATATATCAAACCATCAATGCCGGGCAGGGAGGTAATGGGAGAAACTCTAATTCCCTCGCTCGCCCGCCCTCTGGGCGGTTCGTTCTCCGTTTGGAGACATCCAGCAAAGGGACATCCTGTAAATCATCCCCAAACCATTACGAAAAAGACAAACACTGAAAACGGAACCCTGTTTGCATCTCACCCTAGGTATAGAACTCTTTTAAACTCTAAACTACAGCCTTACCCCTCCTCCGAAGACTGGATAGAACCCTATATCAAACCCTCAATGCCGGGCAGGGAGGTAATGGGAGCAACTCTAATTCCCTTGCTCGCCGGCCCTCTGGGCGACTCGTTATCTGTTTGGAGACATCCAGCCAAGGGACAACACGTAAATCATCCTCAGACCATTACGAAAAAGACAAACACTGAATACAGAACCCTGTTTGCATCTCACCCTAGGTATAGAACTCTTTTAAACTCTAAACTACAGCCTTACCCCTCCTCCGAAGACTGGATAGAAACCTATATCAAACCCTAAATGCCGGGCAGGGAGGGGAGGGGACGAGCTCTCACTCCCTCGCTCGCCCACTCTAAGGGCGACTCGTTATCTGTTTGGAGACATCCAGCCGAGGGACATCACGTAAATCATCCCCAGACCATTACGAAAAAGACAAAAACTGAATACAGAACCCTATCTCCATCTCACCCTAGGTATAGAACACTTCCAAACTCTAAACTCCAGCCACACCCCTCCTCCAAAGACTGGATAGAACCCTATATCAAACTCTCAATGCTGGGCAGGGAGGGGAGGGGACGAGCTCTCACTCCCTCGCTTGCCCACCCTCAGGGTGATTCGTTCTCCGTTTGGAGAAATCCAGCAAAGGGACATCCCGTAAATCATCCCCAGACCATTACGAAAAAGACAAAAACTGAATACGGAACCCTGTTTGCATCTCACCCTAGGTATAGAACTCTTTAAAACTCTAAACTACAGCCTTACCCCTCCTCCAAAGACTGGATAGAACCCTATATCAAACCCTCAATGCCGGGCAGGGAGGTAATGGGAGAAAGTCTAATTCCCTCACTCGCCCGCCCTCTGGGCGATTCTTTCTCCATTTGGAGAAATCCAGCAAAGGGACATCCCGTAAATCATCCCCAGACCATTACGAAAAAGACAAACACTGAACACAGAACCCTGTCTGCATCTCACCCTTGGTATAGAACACTTCCAAACTCTAAACTCCAGCCACACCCCTCCTCCAAAGACTGGATAGAACCCTATATCAAATGCTCAATGCCGGGCAGGGAGGTAATGAAAGGAACTCTAACTCCAACGCTCGGCCGCCCTCAGGGTGACTCGTTCTCTGTTTGGAGACATCCAGCAAAGGGACATCCCGTAAATCATCCCCAGACCATTACGAAAAAGACAAACACTGAATACGGAACCCTGTCTGCATCTCACCCTAGGTATAGAACACTTTTAAACTCTAAACTACAGCCTTATCCCTCCTCCGAAGACTGGATAGAACCCTTTATCAAACCCTCAATGCTGGGCAGGGAGGTAATGGAAGGATCTCTAACTCCCTCGCTTACCCGCCCTAAGGGCGACTCTTTCGCTGTTTGGAGACATCCAGCCAAGGGACATCACGTAAATCATCCCCAGACCATTACGAAAAAGACAAAAACTGAATACGGAACACTGTCTGCATCTCACCCTAGGTATAGAACTCTTTTAAACTCTAAACTGCAGCTCCACCCCTCCTCCAAAGACTGGATAGAAACCTATATCAAATCCTCAATGCCGGGCAGGGAGGGGAAGGGAGGAACTCTCACTCTCTCGCTCGCCCACCCTAAGGGCTACTCGTTCGCTCTTTGGAGACATCCAGCCAAGGGACATCCCGTAAATCATCCCCAGACCATTACGAAAAACTCAAACACTGAATACGGAACCCTGTCTGCATCTCACCTTAGGTATAGAACTCTTCCAAACTCGAAACTACAGGCCCACCCCTTCTCCAAAGACTGGATAGAACCCTATATCAAACCCTCAATGCCGGGAAGGGAGGGGAGGAACTCTCCCTCCCTTGCTCGCCCACCCTCAGGGCGACTCGTTCTCTGTTTGGAGACATCCAGCCGAGGGACATCACGTAAATCATCCCCAGACCATTACGAAAAATAAAAAAACTGAATACAGAACCCTGTCTCCATCTCACCCTAGGTATAGAACACTTCCAAACTCTAAACTCCAGCCACACCCCTCCTCCAAAGACTGGATAGAACCCTATATCAAACTCTCAATGCCGGGCAGGGAGGGGAGGGGACGAGCTCTCACTCCCTCACTTTTCCACCCTCAGGGTGATTCGTTCTCCGTTTGGAGACATCCAGCAAAGGGACATCCCGTAAATCATCCCCAGACCATTACGAAAAAGAAAAAAACTGAATACGGAACCCTGTTTGCATCTCACGCTAGGTATAGAACTCTTTAAAACTCTAAACTACAGCCTTACCCCACCTCCAAAGACTGGATAGAACCATATATCAAACTATCAATGCCAGGCAGGGAGGTAATGGGAGAAACTCTAATTCCCTCGCTCGCCCGCCCTCTGGGTGATTCGTTCTCCGTTTGGAGACATCCAGCAAAGGGACATCCTGTAAATCATCCCCAAACCATTACGAAAAAGACAAATACTGAAAACGGAACCCTGTTTGCATCTCACCCTAGGTATAGAACTCTTTTAAACTCTAAACTACAGCCTTAGCCCTCCTCCGAAGACTTGATAGAACCCTATATCAAACCCTCAATGCCGGGCAGGGAGGTAATGGGAGGAACTCTAATTCCCTCGCTCGCCGGCCCTCTGGGCGACTCGTTATCTGTTTGGAGACATCCAGCCGAGGGACATCACGTAAATCATCCCCAGACCATTACGAAAAAGACAAAAACTGAATACAGAACCCTATCTCCATCTCACCCTAGGTATAGAACACTTCCAAACTCTAAACTCCAGCCACACCCCTCCTCCAAAGACTGGATAGAACCCTATATCAAACTCTCAATGCTGGGCAGGGAGGGGAGGGGACGAGCTCTCACTCCCTCGCTTGCCCACCCTCAGGGTGATTCGTTCTCCGTTTGGAGAAATCCAGCAAAGGGACATCCCGTAAATCATCCCCAGACCATTACGAAAAAGACAGAAACTGAATACGGAACCCTGTTTGCATCTCACCCTAGGTATAGAACTCTTTAAAACTCTAAACTACAGCCTTACGCCTCCTCCAAAGACTGGATAGAACCATATATCAAACCATCAATGCCGGGCAGGGAGGTAATGGGAGAAACTCTAATTCCCTCGCTCGCCCGCCCTCTGGGCGGTTCGTTCTCCGTTTGGAGACATCCAGCAAAGGGACATCCTGTAAATCATCCCCAAACCATTACGAAAAAGACAAACACTGAAAACGGAACCCTGTTTGCATCTCACCCTAGGTATAGAACTCTTTTAAACTCTAAACTACAGCCTTACCCCTCCTCCGAAGACTGGATAGAACCCTATATCAAACCCTCAATGCCGGGCAGGGAGGTAATGGGAGCAACTCTAATTCCCTTGCTCGCCGGCCCTCTGGGCGACTCGTTATCTGTTTGGAGACATCCAGCCAAGGGACAACACGTAAATCATCCTCAGACCATTACGAAAAAGACAAACACTGAATACAGAACCCTGTTTGCATCTCACCCTAGGTATAGAACTCTTTTAAACTCTAAACTACAGCCTTACCCCTCCTCCGAAGACTGGATAGAAACCTATATCAAACCCTAAATGCCGGGCAGGGAGGGGAGGGGACGAGCTCTCACTCCCTCGCTCGCCCACTCTAAGGGCGACTCGTTGTCTGTTTGGAGACATCCAGCAAAGGGACATCCCATAAATCATCCCCAGACCATTACGAAAAAGAAAAAAACTCAATACGGAACCCTGTCTGCATCTCACCCTCGGTATGGAACTCTTTTAAACTCTAATCTACAGCCTTACCCCTCCTCCGAAGACCGTATAAAACCCTATATCAAACCCTCAATGCCGGGCAGGGAGGTAATGGGAGGAACTCTAACTCCCTCGCTCGCCCGCCCTCAGGTGACTCGTTCTCCGTTTGGACACATCTAGCCAAGGGACATCACGTAAATCATCCCCAGACCATTACGAAAAAGACAAACACTGAATACGGAACCCTGTCTGCATCTCACCTTAGGTATAGAACTCTTCCAAACTCTAAACCACAGCCCCACCCCTTCTCCAAAGACTGGATAGAACCCTATATCAAACCCTAAATGCCGGGCAGGGAGGGGAGGGGACGAGCTCTCACTCCCTTGCTCGCCCACCCTCAGGTCGACTCGTTCTCCGTTTGGAGACATCTACCAAAGGGACATCCCGTAAATCATCCCCAGACCATTACGAGAAAGACAAACACTGAATATGAAAACCTGTCTGCTTCTCACCCTAGTTATAGAAATCTACCAAACTCTAAACTACAGTCCCACCCCTACTCCAAAGACTGGATAGAACCCTATAATAAAACCCTCAATGCCGGGCAGAGCGGGGAGGGGAGGAACTCTCACTCCCTCGCTCACCCCCTCTCACGGCGACTCGTTCTCCGTTTGGAGACATCCAGCAAAGGGACATCCCGTAAATCATCCCCAGACCATTACGAAAAAGACAAACACTGAATAGAGAACCCTGTCTGCAACTCACCGTAGGTAAAGGATTCTTCCAAACTCTAAACTACAGCCCCACCCCTCCTGAAGGAACTGGATAGAACGCTATATCAAAACCTCAATACCGGGCAGTGAGAGGAGGGGAGGAACTCTCACTCCCTCGCTCTCACACCCTCAGGGCGACTCGTTCTCTGTTTGGAGACATCCAATCAAGGAACATCCCGTAAATCATCCCCAGACCATTACAAAAAAGACAAAAACTGAATACGGAACCCTGTCTGTATCTCACCCTAGGTATAGAACTCTTCCAAACTCTAAACGCCAGCCCCAACCCTCCTCCAAAGACTGGATAGAACCCTATATCAAACCCTCAATGCCGGGCAGGGATGGGAGGGGAAGAACTCTCAATCCCTCACTCGCCTGCTCTGAGGGTGACTCGTTCTCCGTTTGGAGACATCCAGCCAAGGGACATCCCGTAAATGATCCCCAGACCATTACGAAAAAGACAAACACTGAAAACGGAAGGCTGTCTGCATCTCACCCTAGGTATAGAACTCTTCCAAACTCTAAACTCCAGCCCCAACCCTCCTCCAATGCCGAAGAAGACAAACGAAGAAGACAAACACTGAATACGGAAGGCTGTCTGCATCTCTCCCTAGGCATAGAACTCTTCCAAGCTCAAATCCAGCCCCACCCCTCCTCCAAAGACTGGATAGAACCCTAATCAAACCCTCAATGCCGGGCAGGGCTGGGAGGGGAAGAACTCTCAATCCCTCACTCGCCTGCTCTGAGGGTGACTCGTTCTCCGTTTGGAGACATCCAGCCAAGGGACATCACGTAAACGATCCCCAGACCATTACGAAAAAGACAAACACTGAATACGGAAGGCTGTCTGCATCTCACCCTAGGTATAGAACTCTTCCAAACTCTAAACTCCAGCCCCAACCCTCCTCCAATGCAGGGCAGGGAGGGGAGTGAACCTTCTCGCACTCGCTCGCTCGCCCACCCTCAGGGCGACTCGGTCTCCATTTGGAGACATCCACCAAAAGGACATCCCATAAATCATCCCCAGACCATTACGAAAAAGACAAACACTGAATACCGAACCCTGTCTCTATCTCACCCTAGTTAAAGAACTCTTCCAAACTCGAAACTACAGCCGCACACCTCCTCTAAAGACTGGATAAAACGATATATCAAACCCTCAATGCCGATATTGGAGGGGGGAGGAGGAACTCTCACTCCCTCACTCTCCCGCTCTCAGGGTGACTCGTTCTCTGTTTCAAAACATGCAGCCAGGGGACATCACGTAAATCATCCCCAGATCATTACGAAAAAGACAAACACTGAATACGGAACCCTGTCTGCATCTCACCCTAGGCATACAACTCTTCGAAACTCTAAACTCCAGCCCCACCCCTCCTGAAGGGACTGGATAGAACGATATATCAAACCCTCAATGCCGGGCAGGGAGGGGAGGGGACGAGCTCTCACTCCGTCGCTCGCCCACCCTCAGGGCGACTTGTTCGCTGTTTGGAGACATCCAGCCACGGGACATCACATAAATCATCCCGAGAACATTACAAAAAAGACAAACACAGAATAGAGAACCCTGTCTGCATCTAACCCTAGGCCTACAACTTCCAAACTCTAAACTCCATCCCCACCCCTCCTGTAGGGACTGGATAGAACGCTATATCAAACCCTCAATGCCGGGCAGGGAGGGGCGGGGAGGAACCTTCACTCCCTCCCTCGCCTACCCTCAGGGCGACTCGTTCTCCGTTTGGAGAATTCCAGCAAACGGACATCCCGTAAATCATCCCCAGACCATTACGAAAAAGACAAACACTGAATAGAGAACCCTGTCTGCAACTCACCCTAGGTATAGAACTCTTCCAAACTCTAAACTCCAGCCCCACCCATCTTCCAAAGACTCGATAGAACCCTATATCAAACCCTCAATTCCGGGCAGGGAGAGGAGGGGACGAACTCTCACTCCCTCGCTCGCCCACCCTCAGGTCAACTCGTTCTCCGTTTGGAGACATCCAGCAAAGGGACATCCCATAAATAATCCCCAGACAATTACGAAAAAGACAAACACTGAATACGGAAACCTGTCTGCATCTCACCCTAGGTGTAGAAATCAACCAAAATCTAAATTCCAGTCCCACCCCTACTCCAAAGACTGGAAAGAACCCTATATCAAACCCTCAATGCCGGGCAGAGAGGGGAAGGGAAGAACTCTCACTCCCTCACTCGCCCGCTCTCCGGGCGACTCGTTCTCCGTTGGGAGACATCCAGCAAAGGGACATCCCGTAAATCATCCCCAGACCATTACGAAAAAGACAAACACTGAATAGAGAACCCTGTCTGCAACTCACCCTAGGTAAAGAACTCTTCCAAACTCTAAACTCCAGGCCCATCCCTCCTGAAGGAACTGGATAGAACGCTATATCAAACCCTCAATGCCGGGCAGGGAGAGGAGGGGAGGAACTCTCACTCCCTCGCTCGCTCACCCTCAGGGCGACTCGTTCTCCGTTTGGAGACATCCAGCAAAGGGACATCCCGTAAATCATCCCCAGACCATTACAAAAAAGACAAAAACTGAATACGGAACCCTGTCTGCATCTCACCCTAGGTATAGAAGTCTTCCAAACTCTAAACTCCAGCCCCAACCCTCCTCCAAAGACTGGCTAGAACCCTATATCAAACCCTCAATGCTCGGCAGGGAGGGGAGGGGACGAGCTCTCACTCCCTCGCTTGCCCACCCTCAGAGCGACTCGTTCTCTGTTTGGAGACATCCAGCAAAGGGACATCCCCTAAATCATCCCCAGACCATTACGAAAAAGACAAACACTGAATAGAGAACCCTGTCTGCATCTCATGTTAGGCATAGAACTCTTCCAAATTCTAAACTCCAGCCCCACCCTTCTTCCAGAGACTGGATAGAACCCTATATCAAACCCTAAATGCCGGGCAGGGAGGTAAGGGGACGAACTCTCACTCCCTCGTTCGCCCGCTTTCAGGGCGACTCGTTCTCCATTGGAGACTTTCAGCAAAGGGACATCCCGTAAATCAACCCCAGACCATTACGAAAAAGACAAGCTCTGAATACGGAAGCCTGTCTGTATCTTACCCGAGGCATAGAACTCTTCCAGACTCTAAACTCCAGCCCCACCCTTCCTCCAGAGACTGGATAGAACCCTATATCAAACCCTCAATGAAGGAAGGGAGGGGAGGGGACGAACGCTCACTCCCTTGCTCGCCCACTTTCAAGGCGACTCGTTCTCCGATTGAAGACTATCAGAAAAGGGACATCCCGTAAATCATCCCCAGACGATTACGAAAAAGACAAACACTGAATACGGACGTTTTTCTGTATCTCACGCTAGGCATAGAATACTTCCAAACTCTAAACTCCAGCCCCACCCCTCCTCCAAAGACTGGATAGAACCCTATATCAAACCCTCAATGCCGGGCAGGGAGGGGAGGGGACGAACTCTCACTCCCTCGCTTGCCCACCCTCAGGTCAACTCATTCTCCGTTTGGAGACATCCAGAAAAGGGACATCCCATAAATCATCCCCAGACCATTACGAAAAAGACAAACACTGAATACTGAAACCTGTCTGCATCTCACCCTAGGCATAGAACTCTTCCATACTCTAAACTCCAGCCCCACCCCTCCTCCAAAGACTGGATAGAACCCTATATCAAACCCTCAATGCTGGGCAGAGAGGGGAGGGGAGGAACTCTCACTCCATCACTTACCCGCTCTCCGCGCGACTCGTTCTCCGTTTGGAGACATCCAGCAAAGGGACATCCCATAAATAATCCCCAGACCATTACGAAAAAGACAAACACTGAATAGAGAACCCAGTCTGCAACTCATCCTATGTAAAGAACTCTTCGAAACTCTAAACTCCAGCCCCAACACTCCTCCAAAGACGGGATAGAACCCTAGATCAAACCCTCAATGCCGGGCAGGGAGGGGAGGTTACGAGCTCTCACTCCCTCGCTCAACCACCCTCAGAGCGACTCGTTCTCTGTTTGGAGACATCCAGCAAAGGGACATCCCATAAATCATCCCCAAACAATTACGAAAAAGACAAATTCTGAATACGGAACACTGTCTGCAACTCACCCTAGGTATAGAACTCTTCCAAACTCTGAACTCCAGCCCCACCCTTCCTCCAGAGACTGGATAGAACCCTATATCAAACCCTAAATGCCGGGCAGGGAGGGGAGGGGACGAACTCTCCCTCGCTCGCCCGCTTTCAGGGCGACTCGTTCTCCATTGGAGACTTTCAGCAAAGGGACATCCCGTAAATAATCCCCAGACCATTACGAAAAAGACAAGCTCTGAATACGGAACCCTGTCTGCATCTTACCCTAGGTATAGAATTCTTCCAAACTCTAAACTCCAGCCCCACCCCTCCTCCAAAAACTGGATCGAACCCTATATCAAACCCTCAATGGCGGGCAGGGATGGGAGGGTAAGAAATCTCAATCCCTCACTCGCCTGCTCTCAGGGTGACTCGTTCTCCGTTTGGAGACATCCAGCCAAGGGACATCCCGTAAATCATCCCCAGACCATTACGAAAAACACAAACACTGAATACGGAAGCCTGTCTGCATCTCACCCTAGGCATAGAACTCTTCCAAGCTCAACTCCAGCCCCACCCCTCCTCCAAAGACTGGATAGAACCCTATATCAAACCCTCAATGCCGGGCACGGAGGGGACGGGACGATCTCTCACTCCCTCGCTCACCAATCCTCAGGGTGACTTGTTCTCCGTTAGGAGACATCCAGTAAATGGACATCCCATAAATCATCCCCAGACCATTACGAAAAAGACAAACACTGAATACGGAACCCTGTCTGCATCTCACCCTAGGTATTGAACTCTTCCAAACTCTAAACTACAGCCCCACCCTTCCTCCAGAGACTGGATAGAACCCTATATCAAACCCTAAATGCCGGGCAGGGAGGGGAGGGGACGAACTCTCCCTCGCTCGCCCGCTTTCAGGGCGACTCGTTCTCCATTGGAGACTTTCAGCAAAGGGACATCCCGTAATTAATCCCCAGACCATTACGAAAAAGACAAGCTCTGAATACGGAACCCTGTCTGCATCTCACCCTAGGTATAGAATTCTTCCAAACTCTAAACTCCAGCCCCACCCCTCCTCCAAAAACTGGATCGAACCCTATATCAAACCCTCAATGGCGGGCAGGGATGGGAGGGTAAGAAATCTCAATCCCTCACTCGCCTGCTCTCAGGGTGACTCGTTCTCCGTTTGGAGACATCCAGCCAAGGGACATCCCGTAAATCATCCCCAGACCATTACGAAAAACACAAACACTGAATACGGAAGCCTGTCTGCATCTCACCCTAGGCATAGAACTCTTCCAAGCTCAACTCCAGCCCCACCCCTCCTCCAAAGACTGGATAGAACCCTATATCAAACCCTCAATGCCGGGCACGGAGGGGAGGGGACGATCTCTCACTCCCTCGCTCACCAATCCTCAGGGTGACTTGTTCTCCGTTTGGAGACATCCAGCAAATGGACATCCCGTAAATCATCCCCAGACCATTACGAAAAAGATAAACACTGAATACGGAACCCTGTCTGCATCTCACCCTAGGTATTGAACTCTTCCAAACTCTAAACTACAGCCCAACCCTCCTCCAAAGACTGGATAGAACCCTATATCAAACCCTCAATGCCGGGCAGGGAGTGGAGGGGAGGAACTCTCACTTCCTCGCTCGCCCGTCCGCCCTCAGGGCGACTCGTTCTCCATTTGGAGACATGCAGGAAACTGATATCCCGTAAATCATCCCTAGACCATTACGAAAAAGACAAACACTAAATACTGATCCCTGTTTGCATATCAGCCTAGGCAGAGAACACTTCCAAACTCTAAACTCCAGCCCCCTGACAACTCCAAAAACTTGATAGAAACCTCCGTCAAACCCTTAATGCCGGGCAGGGATGGGAGGGGAGCAACTCTCACTCAATCGCTCGCCCACCCTCAGGGCCACTCGTTCTCCATTTGGAGACATCCAGAAAGGGACATCCCGTAAATCATCCCTAGACCATTACGAAAAGGACAAACACTGAGCACTGAACCCTGTCTTCATCTCACCCTTGGCAGAGAACTGTTCCAAACTCTAAACTCCAGCCCCCTCCCTCCTCCAAAGACTAGACAGAACCCTCCATCAAACCCTCAATGCCGGGCAGGGAGGGGAGGGGAGGAACTCTCACTCCCTTGCTCGCCCACCCTCAGGGCGACTCGTTCTCCGTTTGGAGACATCCAGCAAAGGGACATCCTGTAAATCATCCCTAGACCATTACGAAAAAGACAAACACTGAACACTGAACCCTGTCTCCATCTCACCGTAGGCAGAGCTCTCTTCCAAATTCTCACTCCCTCGCTCGCCCACACTCAGGGCGACTCGTTCTTTGTTTGGTGACATCCACCAAAGGGACTTCCCATAAATCTTCCCTAGACCATTATGAAAAAGACAAACACTGAACACTGAACCCGGTCTGCATCTCACCCTAGGCAGAGAACACTTCCAAACTCTGAACTTCAGACCCCTCCCTCCTCCAAACACTAGATAGAATCCTCCATCAAACCCTCAATGCCGGGCAGGGAGGGGAGTGGAGGTAAAAGGAGGAACTCTCACTCCTTTGCTCGCTCGCTCGCCCACCCTCAGGGTGACTCGTTCTCTGTTTGGAGACATCCAGCAAAGGGACATCCTGTAAATAATCCCTAGACAATTACGAAATGGACAAACACTGAACACTAAACCCTGTCTACATCTCACCCTAGGCAGAGAACTCTTTCAAACTCTAAACTGCGGCCCCCTCCCTCCTCCAAAGATTAGATAGAACCCTCCATCAAACCCTCATTGCCGGGCATGGAGGCGAAGGGAGGGAAAGGGAGGATTTCTTCCTCCCTCGCTCGCCCGCCCTCAGGGCAACTTGTTCTCCATTGGGAGACATCCAGCAAAGGGACATCCCGTAAATCATCCCTAGACCATTACGAAAAAGACAAACACTGAAAACTGAACCCTGTCTGCATCTCACCCTAGGCAGAGAACTCTTCCAAACTCTCAAGTCCAGCCCTCTCCTCCAAAGAATATACAGAACCCTCTATCAAACCCTACATGCTTGGCAGGGCAGGGAGGTATGGAACTCTCACTCTCTCACTTGTCCACCTTCACTAAGGGTGACTCGTTCACCCGTTGGAGACATCCAGCAAAGGGTCATCCCGTAAATAATCCCTAGACCATTACAAAAAAGACAAACACTGAACACTGAACCCTTTCTGCATCTCACCCTAGGCAGAAAACTCTTGCAAACTCTCAACTCCAGCCCCCTTCTCCATAGACAAAACCCTCTATCATTCCCTACATGCCTGGCAGGGCAGCAGAGATAGGGTAGGAACTCTCACTCCCTCTCTTGCCCGCCCACACTCACGGTGACTCGTTCTCCCTTTGGAGACATCCAGCAAAGGGACATCCCGTAAATCATCCCCAGACCATTACGAGAAAGACAAACACTGAACCCTGTCTACATCTCACCCTAGGCAGAAAACTCTTGCAAACTCTCAGGTCCAGCCCCCTCCTCCACAGCATAGACAGAACCCTCTATCAAACCCTGCATGCCTGGCAGGGCAGGGGAGGGAGGGGACGAACTCTCACTCACTCACTCACCCGCCCACACTCAGGGTGACTCCTTCTCTCTTTGGAGACATCCAGCAAAGGGACATCAAGTAAATCTTCTCTAGACCATTACGAAAAAGACAAACACTGAACACTAAACCCTGTCTGCATCTCACCCTAGGCAGAAAACTCTTGCAAACTCTCAACTCTTACAAACTCTCAACCCCCTCCCTCCTGCAAAGACTATACAGAACCCTCTATCAAACCCTACAGGCCTGGCTGGGCAGGAGATGGAGGGGAGGAACTCTCATTCCCTCACTCACCCGCCCACACTCAGCGTGACTCGTTCTCCGTTTGGAGACATCCAGCAAAGGGACATCCCGTAAATCTTCCCTGGACCATTACGAAAAAGACAAACACTAAACACTGAACCCTGTCTGCATCTCACCCTAGGCAGAAAACTTTTCCAAACTCTAAACTCCAGCCCCCTTTTCCAAAGACTAGACAGAACCCTCTATCAAACCCTACATGCCTGGCAGGGGAGGGAGGGGAGGAACACTCCCTCAGTCGCCCACCCTCAGGGTGGCTTGTTCTCCATTTGGAGACATCCACCAAAGGGACATCCCGTAAATCATCTCTACACATTTAGGAAAAAGGCAAACCGTCAACACTGAACTCTGCTAGGAAGATCCTAGTACATGTCTGTTACCCCTCTACAAGCTCTTCCTGCTCCTCTAGGCCTATAAGAAAGAGTTTTCAGCTTATTCTGTACTAGGGTGGAAAATTGAGTGTCCTATTAGCTCCCCCTGCTCCCTAGAACATCCTAGGTGATTCATGTAACCCCTTATTTCACCCCCTGGACTAATAGAAATGTTTTCTGATTGTTTGTGTGCTAAGGATGGAAATTTGGTGACTGCTCTATCTGCTCTGCTCTCTATAGGTCCCCAGACGGACTCATGTGTTGCTGGTATGCACACATCATGACTGTCCCTACCTCCAGGATGTTGTTCAAATGTACCAGTGGGTATGCAGATGGCAGGGGAGCCTTATTTTAAATGAAGAAGCAGGACTACAATCTCACCTTTTCAGCGACTGTTCTTGCTGATGCAAGATGGAGAACACACCGATAAACTTGCTTTAAACAGCAGAACTGGTGGTGGTGGTAAAATGTGAAGCCCTAAAAGGATATATATTAAGATGTCCCACAAAGGAGATGGTGGCATGTCAGTTGTGAAACACCTGTTTGGTTCACCACCAAGGACTGTTGAAAATGACCAGGCAGAACCTAATTTCAACAAAAGATGTAGCCCTGAGGGAGGCCTTTCTACAACCTAGCAGGCCGCTACTATAATAGAGGTATGCATGGCTCATTTTGAGGAGGAATGCACAGGAACGCAGTTCAGGTAGTTCTCCAAAGAGGTCATATGTCAGGTGGCCCTGCCCATATGATTGTTGGCCATTTTGGGCTGGTTGCAGGTGCCAGGTGGGGGAACCCTCCCTTGCCTGGCACCAACCCAGTACTGGCCATTATGGTCAGGTTTTGGGCCAAAAATGGTTGCTTTCGGTCATTTTGGGCCCAAAACAGCCAGGATTGGTCCTGAAATGGGCCAGATTGGGCCTCTGATGGATGGTGGATCCTGACCCTTTTGGACCCATTTTTTGGCCATTTTCAGCCCCTTTTTGCCATTCTGGATTGTTTCTACCCTGAATGGCCACAATTGCATCCAAAACAGTCAGGATAGGTGAAGCCAGAGGGTGTGGCATGTGCAAATCAGTTATGCTAATGACACACTTTCTGTGATGTCAAGGGTATTGGCATATGCTAATGAGTTATGCTAATGAGTTTCAGCAGCTCTTTTTCTACAAAATGATCCCTGGAGGTATGCGTGCTCTAATTTTACAATGCTCATCCAAGTATATGTTTGCAGACTGTAAAAGCTTGGTCTAAACTCTTTGTTGTTGATTTCTCTAGGAATGCTGCCACTTAGATACTCCTGGTCTGATATGGCCCCAGAACTGGATATCCTTCAAGAGGATTACATGAACCCTAAAAATCGAAAATCTGCAATGAATGTAGTCAAAGCTGTTTCATATTCCATTTTGAACCATTGTTTCAGTGAGATGTTTTTTAAATGTACAAGGTGTATTGAAGATATTCCTGCCTGGGGGGCAGGGGCATGATTGCCTGACATGGGAAGAAGATTTCTATAACCAGAACTTGAAATATGTATCTACTAAACTCTCCATGGGGCCCATGCGCTATATTGTAACACTGTTAGCCACAAGTATCCACTGTTTTACAATGAATAAGCGGCATATTAGATGGCTAAGAAGGTATATAGAAGTAATTCAAAATGCTACAATTGCACAAGATGCTCTAAAAGGATTATTAAAGCAGTCCAGACGTTATATAGATCTCACTATGATGATTATTAGGGATAAATTCACACATCATAACTCCTTACTGAATTACTGTGGTATATGTGCTCCAGTATTAGAGAACAGGATGTAGCCCGAGTCTGATATATAACAGAGAGAGCAGTTTTCAATTTTTAAAAATGTGTTCATGCCATTTGTCTCACAGAGAACTGGCAGCCTTCAAAAAGGAGATTGTGCAGAATTTAGTCCATGTTTGTATAAATAAAGTTGCTTTTCAATCAGTTTAATTTGTTTATTCCCTTTGACTTACCACCAGAACAATGTCTGCCTACAGATGATAAAGAATGTGCCATTGTGACATTATCACGCAGGGTGGTCATGCTGCCAGTGGAGCGGCGGCAGCACTGGTGGCTGGGAGGCCACCCGCACCACTCACCTGCCCTGCTGAGGGGGCAGCCAGCTTGCTGAATGCTCCCTGTCCTGTGGGGCAGGCAAATGGCATGGGCAGCCTCCCAGCCCTCCATGCCACTCGCTTGCCCAGCAGGACAGGGAGTGCCCAGCAAGCTGGCTGCCCCCTCAGAAGGGCAGGCAAATGGCACAGAGGGCTGGGAGGCCATTAGACTACCCTGCAGGACAGGGAGTGCGTGGCAAGTCAGCAGCCCCATCAACGGGTAGGCGAGTGGCACAGGCATCCTCCCAGCTCTCTGTGCCATTCACCTGCCTGGCTGAGGGGATGGCCAGCTTGCCATGTGTTCCCTGTCCTGCTGGGCAGGTGCGGGCGACTGCTCAGCTGCCAACGCTGTCATCAGCATGCTCCCGGAAGCTGGCAGCTTTGCCTGGCACCCTCTCTTTGGTGGTGCTGGGGCAGACTACCCTCCCTGCCCCCCCAATCTGGCTCTGCTCCTTGTTGCCCTAGAGATCTGTATCTCAGTTTGTCATTGCCTATTTTTGTCATTGATGAGTCATATGTGCTTTGAATTCATGCTTTGTAAATTGTTTAAGACAGGTCTGTCATTATAGAAATTACTCAGTGCTAAATAAATGGATGAATGCTGAGATAGATTTCTCATGTGAATGGAAAATAAGCCTGGTATGTCATTGATGCATACCAATAAATAAAGTCCCATAAAATTTCATCATGTATTGTTTTGCACATCACGTAATGGCACATCACGTAACCCCACAGGACTTCTGAAGATGGCTAACATTCATATCCCAGTGAACGAAAATAGGTAAAGGTGGTCCCCTGTGCTACCACCATGTCATTACTGACATGGGGGATGTCACATCACAATGTTTTCTTCGTGACTTTTTACAGAGTGGTTTGCCATTGCCTTCTTCAGTCATCTACACTTTAACCTCAGGAAATTGGGAACTCATTTTACCATTTTTGCAATGATGGAAGGCTGAACGAACCTTGAGCTGGCTACATGAACTCGGCCTCTGCCAGGATCGAATTCAGGTCATGAGCTTGGATTGCAGTACTGCAACTTACCACTCTATGCCACAGAGCTCATATTCCAGGGAAGAAAGACACTAAATTGAGAAGTGATGTGGTGGTGGGAATGGGGCAGACATCAACAGATGGATAGCAACCATTTCACTTTGATGAAAGTCTCAATACATCTAAATAGGAAGGAAGGTATTACACAGGTTTTAAAACCTTCCTCTTAAGTTTGAAAATAAATTTATGAAACAGTTAAACATGCACAGTTATATCCCGGTGAACCCAAGGCCGAGCCTCATAGAATCTCATTTTAGAAGCTTTTTAAATTGTCCATTTAATGCAACTGGGAACTGCAACTCTACCTCTTTGAGTCAACATTTTAGAAAATTTTTCTCTTTTAAACTTTAAGAAATTCTGTGCTGAAAAGATGTATTGTTTCCCCCTTCATTTACTTCCACCAAGGTGCTACTATTCGTTAGGTTGCAGTTGCTTTATCCTCTTCAAGATTGTGGAGAATAATTTCCTATTTTTCTTCTCCAGTTCTGAGGACCATAGAAGGATTAGTATAGTTACTGTTTACATAAAATCATGAATGATCACTCAAACAAGTTCCTTAAATTGATGGCCAAATGTTAAAATGTTTTTGTCTCTCTTAAACTTGAGTCCATAGGGCAATGAAACTTCTATGTATCACTGAAAATATCTTCCAAATTAGATATAGTTTTTGGGTGATGCAATTAGTATGTGCAATGCACAAATTCAGTGCTGCTTAGAATACTGCAGCTTCTAACCCAGTTTATTTTTTTGGATTGAATGTGTTAAAAGGTTGTACCTGACATCACCCATTGTACTGTAAAAGAATACTTAGGCTGTATTGTCGAAGGCTTTCACGGCCGGAGAATGATGGTTGTTGTGGGTATGACACTGAGAGATCTCTGTCTTTTGGTGCTACACCTCTGAAGATGCCAAGACCCGGAAAACCCCGGAAAAACCACAACAATCATCAATACTTAGGCTTTCCATGGCTGTATTGAGAGAGGACACTGAGAGAGCTCTATCTTTTGGTGCTACACCTCTGAAGATGCCAGCCACAGCTGCTGGCGAAACGTCAGGAACTACAATGCCAAGACCACGGCAATACAGCCCGGAAAACCCACAACAACCATCGTTCTCCAGCCGTGAAAGCCTTCGACAATACATTAAGACATCTCTGTATGAAGACATCTGTTAGGGATATCCTGTCAATTACCATGAAACACTCAAAAATGAGCATGACCTGGAAAAGAGAGATCAAATATTGTCTCCTTGTTTTCTCAAAAGTGATATGAATACATTATGGATCCTCGAGAATGTTGTTTTGTGTTCTTAGAACCTAGTAACATCTGAGCCCCTACAATTTAAAGTCCAATATATTCGTGTTCACTCTTCAATTCAGTAATGGCATTCTACTACCTTCACCTTTGGATTTCTTAAATTTGGATGAACCCAAATGCTGGCCATTTCTATGTATAATGAACTAGCACCTTTTCAGAGCACAGAACCACTATTTCTAAAGGCTGCCCTATAGGAATGTCACATCTAAACATAATATTTAAATTACAAAGGTTTGGTACCACATAAGATTTTGTACAGCTCTTAAAAGTCCTGTGAGTCAAGACTGTCCTCATGCACAAGCATAGAAAAGTAGACATCTTTCAGGTTCTTTGAAGACCCAGTCTAATACACAGAACTGGCTCCAGTTCCTCCTCTCTTGAGAAACAACCAGAGCAGGCAGAATGCTGGGCCAATGACTGTTGCAGTCTGTTGCAGAGTGAGAAAGAGAGGCCTTTGACGTTCCTGTGAGAAAGCAGCAGAGAGATAGCTGGCAGTTAATATGTTCTGTTACATTGAAACAGTCCATGTCTAACCACCGTTTGTTAATGAATATAAGAACCATTCACTTTTATGTGTCATCTTGTAAATAAAGTTTATTTTGTTTTGTTTAACCCTGGCTGGCTTGTAGTTGTTGGCTGAGTTGAATTAAAGAGTGCACACAAACCTCAGACCCTTTAATCAAGACAAGGGTCATTAATCTAAATGGTGGCAGTGTATACAAGATCAAAAAGAGTCCAGTAGCACCTTTAAGACTAACCAATTTTATTGTAGCATAAGCTTTCGAGAATCAAGTTCTCTTCATCAGATGCCTGTACATTGGACAAACCAGCCAACCTCTACGCAAAAGAACAAATGGACACAAATCTGACATTAGAAATGGAAACGTCCAAAAACCAGTGGGAGAACACTTCAATCTACCAGGACATTCCACCAAAGACTTAAAGGTCGCTGTGGTTCAACAGAAACCTTTCAAAAACAAAATCCAATGGGAGGCTGCTGAATTGGAATTCATATGCAAATTTGACTCTGTCAAGCTGGGACTGAATAGAGACTATGAATGGTTATCACATTATCACAGGTAACTGATTTCCTTTACAGAGGCATGATCTGGGGGAGCCCAGTGACGCCTGGTGTGGGCTTTCGGGGACCACAGTTCTCTTTGTCAGATGCATCTGGCAGGGAGAGCTGTGGTTATCGAAGGCTTATACTACATAGGAATTGGATACTTTCACTGCTGAAAACTAACACGGCAAACTGACTCCACACCAAAAGGAGATGTTTACATTTACTAGCAAAGGAATGTTTGGGTTGCCTCCCCGCTAATTGCATCCTGTCCCCTTGTGATATATGTCCCCTTCTTTCCCCTCTCTCTCCTCCTCCTCTGTATTTGACCAGTTTGGATCAGGCATCTGACGAAGAGAACTTGATTCTCGAAAGCTTATGCTACAATAAAATTGGTTAGTCTTAAAGGTGCTACTGGACTCTTTTTGATTTTGCTACTACAGACTAACACGGCTAACTCCTCTGGATCTATGAGTGTATACAAGAGAAACTATTTTTCAGTTCCCTTTTCGAGAGCTCTGGACAGTACGTGAGTGAGAGGAAGTAAACACAGGGAGTGGAGTGCTTATCTGGTGGAGGCTCCAGGATAGGAGAGGGAACCCTGGGAAGTTTTGGGTCAGGGCTCTCTGACTTAAACTTAGAAGGTAGACAGCGTGTGGTAAATGTCTTTTTCTGCCAGGGAAGCCCCTGAACCAGTGAAAAAAGGTTTAGAGAGGATGGCAGGGTGTGGGAAGGCTGTTTCTTCCACTTTCTCTGAGTTGAAGAGGTTTTTCATTGCTTTTCATATTTCACTGCAGATGCTCATAAACATTTGTAAACTTCTTTGTGTGAGAAATGTCCCCCATTAACTAGCCTGGGAAAAATTGTCCATCTATCCAAATATTTCAGAGACAATGTGTGTTTACAATTTAAAAATGTTTTTGATTTATTTATTCTTTTATTTAATAATAACATCTTAATGCCTTTTCTACAGAGGATCCCTCCTGAGGCATCTCACAACACAAAATAGTAGTTTCGCAAAACTCAATAGAAAGAAAACTCCAGTCGTGGAATAAAAAACTTCAAATTATTTTGACACATTCAGGGTTGTAAACACAGTATAAAAAGGTGTTAAAACATCAACCATTTAATTAAAAGCCTGGGCAAACAGAAACATTTTGACTCTAGAAGAAAATTAATACAAATATTACTGAAAGTCGTTATTTTTTACTCAAAGTTTAAACTATTTTTATTGCTTACATCATTGGCCTCTGTCACTATGCATCATTGTGTGTTTTATCTTAAATTTTTGGCAGAGAAATTACCAAACACATTGTATCTAATTACAAAAAATTACATAACATTTCCCCTTTTATACATAATTCACATTTCAATGATTACAGAATTCAACATTTGTATACTTTACAGATAAAGTATTTGTATTTATCTTCTACTCCTCTGGTTCCACATAATCTCCGCTGAAAGAAAAATTTCTTTGCAACAGAGGATGTTCTGTAAATAAAAAATAAAAAATAAAATTTGTAGATTTTCAAAATGCTGGTAGAATTTTGGTTTACAATTCCCAATGGTGTGGGACTGCATAAACTGCTGTGCCCCCAAAATAATTTTGAGTGGCAGCTGCCCTCCCCATTGAAGGAAGGATTGGCATCGGTTCCCCTTTGGGAAGAGTCACAGGAGTTTGGGGATGCATAATTTGTGTTGCAGCTGCTCCGTTTGCTTACTTGGGGCTTATACAGAAATTGCTGGAGGTATCCACATATAAAACCTTTGTTTTCAAACCCGTTATTTTTTCATAACATATTTTGATAGTTTATTGTTTTTTCAGAGTACTAAATGTGCTTAAGTTTGTTTTCCTGCTTAATCGAAGTACACAGAAACCAGTGGCAATTAATATACAAAAACAAAGAGCAATTGTGGTAGTCAAGCATAATCTTCATTTATTTCTCACAACCTGCCTATTGACCCTATTGTCAAGATAATGCATCACACAAAACTTGCTCCCAGACCACATAAACCAAGAAAAGTAAGGGGCAACAGCTTTCCTCTTCCCCACAATGAATAAAACAATCTGGTAGTACAGTGCCATAGCAACAGCTCTACCATAGTATTTCTGCATTTCTTTTTTTCCATAACAGAAATACATGAGAAAAAATGCAAGGAGTGTTCTCTTTGAAATGTTAAAACTGACAGTAAGGTATGTTCCTTGTAGGATATTATTATGAAGGCTAGTCTGTATGTCTGCCAAAGGAGAACTGCCATTGACACTGTGTTCAGGGAGCATTTCTTTTTTTTTTTAAATAAACATAAATTACAAAGACAGTCTCTTCTTTTTCCTCTGGGGATGCATGAGTGGAAAGGAGGTTTATCCTTCCCTCCTTATTTACTACAACTCTAAGAAGCTACTGTTTCCCCCTTGGAGCAGATATACTAGTTTAGAAGTTGTTTACATAATTTATACTCAGCTTGTTCTCCCTGAGCAGATCAAAATGAGCTTACAACATTACTCTCCATTTCTGTATTTTATCCTCACAATAAAAAAATTAATACTTCCTCTAGAGCTCTCTTGCACAAGCAGAACCATGAGAAAAGATGGTGATCTCTCTCTCTCACACACACACACACACTCAGAAGTGCTGGATGAGTTAGCCTGGGTGGAGCGGCCTACCACCCTTGAGGCCTTGATTGCACTCAGCCTGCAAATAAATGGGTGCCTGGAGGACAGATGCCAGGCTAGGAGTAGCAGCCGGGGCCACATGACTACCAATTACCCTTCCCCCAGGGGGGCCTGCAACCTTTGACTCATTCCCCAGAAGACGTGGTGGAGCCTATGCAACTTGGGGCTGCAAGACCACGCCTTACCCCAGCGGAAAAAGGCCAGCGGCACCAAGCTAACCTGTGCCTCTATTGTGGGGCACCAGGACACTTTGCCACCACCTGCCCTGAGAAGCAGCAGACACCGGGAAATGCCAAGCCCCAGGGGCCTTGGGCCCTGGCTTCCTGGGGCAAGCAAAAGGGCTCGATGGACCTGGTGGCAGAGGACCACAGCACATCCTAGTCCCTGTCTGGCTACAAGCACCAAGGGGGGGCATGGATCCTGTCCCATGCCCTAGTGGATTCTGGGGCCTCATGCTTCTATATGGACCTCATCTTTGCCACCCAACACCAGGTGCCACTACAGGACAAGGCTACAGCAGTCCAGGTGGAAGCTATTGACAGCTGGCCCTTGCGCTCTGGACCAGTCATGAAAGAGACCCAACCCTTGACTTTGTGTATCCATCAGCATCAGGAGACTCTGAGGTTGGACATTGCCCATATGCCCCGTTTCCCGATTGTACTGGGAATGGACTGGCTGATGTTGCACAATCTGCTGATAGATTGGACAGCACAAGAGCTTAGTTTCTGGGATTCCTGCCCTCATCTAGACCACTGCACCCTGTTAGGAGTGACTGCGCCTACGGAGACCCAGTCTCCCTGCACCGTATGCAGATTTTCAAGATGTATTTGAAGAGAGGGGGGCAGACCAACTTCCCCCGCACTGTCCTTTTGATTGTGGGATTGACTTGCAACCAGGAGCACCCCTGCCTGTTGGTCAGTTGTACTTGCTTTCCAAGCCGGAGTGCCATGCCCTCCGGGATTTTCTGGACAAACGTGGGTTCATCCAACCCTCTACCTCACCCACCTCAGCACCTGTGTTGTTTGTGGTGAGCTTCGTCTCTGCAATGATTACCGTGCCCTCAATAAGACTATGGTGAAGAATCGGTACCCCCTGCCATTGATCCCGGAACTGTTGGAGTGAGTGAGCGGGGCACAGCAACCTCAAGTGGAAGCACCTTGGACTGGGATACAGGAAAGTGGGTTAAACGCCTTGGACAGATCCCAGTGATGTGGACTGAAGTGTAAAAGTGAAGAATTGGAGAATCAGAGAGGTAGAATGCAGATTGTTGATGAACTGCCTATATTGCCTGCAATGTTGCAAACAAACTTGGGGAACCCAGTGACAGTTGTGACAACTACTGCAACTTCAAAGCCAAATGGTGATGGTGATTATCAGTTAGTGCATCATGGGGTATGCTCTGTGACAAATACTTATGAAGTTGTTGATTTCCTTGGCTAAGGGACCTTTGGACAAGTTGCAAAGTTCTGGAAAAGAGGAACAAATGAGATAGTGGCAGTCAAAATTCTGAAGAACCATCTGTCTTATGCACGTCAAGGGCAAATTGAAGTGAGCATATTAGCAAGACTAAGTAATGAAAATGCTGATGAATTTAACTTTGTGAGAGCATATGAGTGCTTTCAGCATCACAACCTGCTTAGTTTTTGAAATGTTGGAACAGAATTTATATGATTTTCTGAAACAAAACAAGTTTAGCCCTCTTCAGTTGAAAGTTATATGGCCTATTCTGCAACAAGTGGACACTGCACTGAAAAAACTAAAAAGTCTTGGTTTAATACACGCTGACCTCAAGCCAGAAAACATGTTGGTGGATCCTGCCCTGCAGCCATACAGGGTTAAGGTAATTGACTTTGGGTCTGCTAGCCATGTATCAAAGACTGTTCAACATACTTGCAGTCTCGGTACTACAGGTATGACCTCACAAGTCTTGGTCTATCCACCATATGTTTATCAAACCCAGTCAAGTGCCTTTTGTAGTGTAAAGAAACTTAAAGTGAAGCCAAGTAGTTGTGTGTACCATGAAAGAACCTACCCACAGATCTGTGTGAATGGTAAAAATATTGGAATCATTCAGCATCCAAGCAGGGTTGGTACTTTTTTTCAGGCAACAAACCTATTGGACAGACCTCAAGGAGAGACTTGTAGGGATGTACAGATAAAGATTTTTTAACAAGATAATAGACTAAATTATTTACAAGTTTTCACTATATTGAAGTATGCCAATACATAAATATGATGTGAAGAAACCCATTATAAAGCTCTGCTCTTTGTAGCTTTCACCCTTTAATGCTAACTAATTGTTCTGTGCCACTGCTTTGAAGATTAGAAAAATAGTCTGATGTATCTGGGGTCTGAGGCACAGCCCTTGGACTTGCTGGGAGGAGGAGATGGGAGACAGCCAGGATACAGCTGCCCAGTTGCCCCAGCAGGCTACCAGGGCCAGAACCTACCAACACAGGAGGGAGGGAAAGAAGCATCCAAGCCTCAGAGGGTTAGAAGGGGCAGGTAGAGGCCAGCTAGTCTCACCCTCCAGTGGGAGTCTGTATCTCAGCCGATTATTTTGGATACACTGGAAAAATATCTTGCTGGACAACCAAAGGACATTATGCAGATTGATGAGATGATGCTGGTCAAAAAGTTGTTAATGGAGATCTGCCACTTTATCCACACCTACTGTTAAGGGAATCAACATGCAGTGGAACTTTGCAATTCTGCCTTGGGAGTTCTCTCTCAGCTGCAACAACTTCAATGCAATGTTCAGCCGCATTTCTACCCAATTACAGGAACTGACAGTGTGTTTTGAAGACAATGCCAATGTTCATGACATTGAACTTTTGCAATACATCAGGGTGGACTGTGCTAAACTGAAGCAGATCCTGCAAGAGACTGTTTAAATTCAAAGCCCTAAATCAAGTAACGCAACTGGCTGTCATTGACAGTCTTGAAAAGGCATTTTGGAACTGAGTAGAAAACTATACAGATGAGTTTATGAAACTGTACCAGACACCACAGATGGATCTTAAAGCCATATCTCAAGCTGCAAAAGAGTAGCCTCTTGAAATCAACCAGGATCCCCCACAAAGCCCACCCAAGAGCCAACAGAGACTGGGAAAAGAAGAAAACCGTAGCAGTCCCAAGGCCAATCTCTTAGCCAGCCCCTGTCTCCAGAAGCCACTGGGAAACCTCTCTGCCAACTTTCTCTGCTGCAGGAACGGCAGCCACACTTGTGTCAAAGGGCCAAACGTGAGGTAGAAAAAGAGCGCCTTGCCTGCCACCATCCACCAGGTGGAGGATGGAGGGGCTGTTGGACATCTGGGCAGTCATAAAACCAGGAAATACCAAGATCACCTTTTTGCAGCCCAGCAGTGTAGCAGCAACAGGATATCCTCCAAAAAGACATCACCTGGGACATCAATGGGAGGGTGACCAGGCGCAGGAAAAGTCACTGGACCTCAGGAAGGCAGATTCACCTGGAAAGGCCAAGAGAGGCCAGTGGGAGGTGCTACCAGTCTGAGCCATTTGCCTGAGGCATTGAACACTGCTCCATCCATAGTATGAGTGATGGCAGGGAGGGGGGGTTCCCAGGGAGGCCTCTGTCAATGATCAAGATTGTTGCTTTCTTGGAACAATGAGCAAGTGCGTTACTGGCTGACTGCACCAAAAACTGCCCCAGTGCCCCAGCTGTGACCAGGGTTCCAGAGCAGCCCAAAGTCACGCTTCCTGCACCTGCCCCATTTTCCACCTTAGGGGGCTGCAAGCCACAGTCTGAAAAGGCAATTGGGGGAGCAGTAGTGATGGAGAGCAGCAGGCTGATCCGGTGCATGTGTTGGACATGGTGACAAAGCTTGAATCAGAGTGCCTGAGATGGCAGAGCAAATGCAAGGCAGGAAGCCTCTCAAGGAACAACAGCTTCTGGCATAATGTCGGGCGAGTGCTACTGGCAAGCAGAACACCAGCTGCGAATGAAGCTGTCAAGGTGCCTTCTGGAGTTCTTAACCAGGAAGAACAGGGCAGAGGTGATGATGGGTAGAGCTCAAAGCATGGCTCTGCGGTAGCAGATGACTTATGGGAAGTTCCACCTGTTGGCCAGTCATCTTCATTTGTGACTGCTCTTTAGGAGAACTCCAATCCTAAACTCAATCTGGAGTCTTCAGAGCCATCTGGTAGTTGGTGTGAGACTAAAAAGATCCCAACAACACTTCCCTCTACATATCCAGAAACCGCTCAGGACACCCGTGTTCTTTACATGGGAAAAATGCAGCTGTTGGTTGTATGCCTAAAGAACCAAGAGCTGTTCCTCATCTGAATTCACATCTAAGGACAAAAGAGTCCTTAAGCATTAGCATCTCTGTCACAAAGACAGATAAAGCATGTAGAAAAGTGCACCCTTCCAACTCAAGCTTCGGGGAAGATTCTCTTCCAGGGAGGTTATTCCTACTGTTGTCTGAGCATGAAATTCACCACAAGCACCTCCGTACAGGAGATGTTACCACAGAAGAGCATCAAAAGGATGCTCATGGGAAGGAAGACCCAATGACACACCTTGTATGATAAACAGCATTTTGGGAGACCCTCCAGAATCTCCCATGGAAAGTGTTTTTCAGGCTCTTCACTCTTGCCATTTAAAGAGACAGAGCTCACATGACTTTCTGGAGACCAGGTTCAAGACCCAGCAGCTGCTGGAACCCCAGAAATATCTGGTCTTCCTGCCCCACCACAGCCTCATGAAGATCTTCGGTTTGCTGCCCACCCAGAGTCCACTGGCCTTCAAATGCACTTGTGGCTATTTCAAATTTATCATTACTACATCAGGCCGGCAGATTCCCGCTGGGTTCATGATCCTCGCTACCAGGAGGACCCTTGTAAGCAGTGCAAGAAAAAGTATGTCAAGGGAGATGTCTCTCTCTGTCAGTGGCACCCAAAGCCCTATTGCCAAGCTTTATCATACGGACCTGGCTATTGGATGTATTGCCACCACTCCCAGAAGAATGTCCCCAGGTACAAACTAGGCCTTCATGACCATCATTGGATCCCTGCCTGCCACAGCTTTAACTGCTATTCGCAAAAAACCCAGGGAAACAGAAGAGGACTGTTAGCCCATTCTGTGGCTTCTTTGGGAGCCTTGGTCGTGCGCGGGCGGAGGATATCACACCTTATGCTGTTTACACTGTACATAGTTTGTGGGTGTTTTTTTTCTTTTGTCCCCTTTCCACAGGGCTTTGAAACTGCACATACTTTAAATCACAAGAGCCTTTTAGAGGAAAGAGCTCTCGGCCCACCTGTGTAAATAACACTCCAGAATCTTCAGTCTTTGAATGTCTCAACAGCTGACTGACCAACACAAATTGCTACAACACAACGATGAGAGTGTTGCGGCTACAGTCCCATGTTTTAAAGTGTCTTGTTCTTGGAAATCTGTATACCCTGTATAATATATACATATTATATATATAAATATATATTAAAATGTTTCTGAAAAGAAACTCTAAATAGGTAAAGGTGAATCTTCAATGAGATGGTTTAACTGGTCCCACAATCCTTCTGGGGGCATGGGACCTCATTGGGGTCATCCCATGGGTGGTCCACCACAAGCATGGGGACATCCAATGCAAGGTGGTCCCTAGCCATGGGGTCACCCCTCAGGGCCCATGCAAGGGGTACCCTGAGGTAGTTCACTAGGGGTCCACAACAGCCCCCAGGCTCTGAGGTGGACAGCTTCTGGGGGACGGACAGAGCAGGGCATGAGCAGGAGCACAAGTGTCACCTTGCAGATATCCAATGGGTCACACGTCTTATACATAACTTCCAACATGTCTCTGAGGGTGGTGATTCCACTGGAGCTGCCTGCCAACTGAAACTGCCAACAGACACCCTCTCTGGGAGCCCAGCACAAGCAGTGCGGACTCTGGGTGCAGGCTGGTGAGCACATTCATTTGGGAAAGCATTGTTTTGGGTTTACTAGCAGGGATGTTATAGTATTTGGCTGCAGAGTTCTCTTACCTTTTTTGTTTTTTAAGGAAGCAGTACAAAGAGAGGGTGGCTTTTTCAGTGGTAGGGGTGGAATGGTCTTTCTTTTCTAGTGGATTTGGACAGCTCCCTGCCTCCTGTAGTTGAAAAGCTGCCTGGGCATTCTTGGTTTCCTCTCTGTGTTTACCTGTGCCCTTTACCCCTTGGTAGGGTTGACCTCTTGCTGAAAAGGGAAGTAGGCCAAGAGGACTTTGCCTGCTGAGAGAAGCTGGGGAAGAGAGGAAGTGCAGACTCTCCACCCCAGTGCATGTTCTCTCTCTTGCACTACCTGGTGAAGTTGCTTAGGCAGGCCTTAGAAAAAGCTGCACTAGTGAAATGCACCTGCCTGAAGTCTGTTTCTGGTTCAGCCCCACAGGCCTGGGTTGTGTCATGTGCAGATGCAGGAGGAAAGAGTTGGGTCAGGAAGGCGGTTCTCCTTTCTGACTTCTCATCTTAGTGAAGCATCAGAACAACTTGCAGGACACCCAGAATCCCCCTGGTCTGTCTTGTTTCTGATTTTGCAAAGATGCCTGTGTAATCTGTGAACTGGGGAAGAAGTCTTTTTCAGGTTCTTGGTACATTTGTTTTCTATCCCTTTGTTTCTTGGAATCAATAGCCCTGGGGGTGCTTCTGTGCCCTGACCCCAGCTTTGCCAACTGAACAATGAATACTGGTTTGGTAGAGATCCAAACTGTGATTATAATTTTCTGAGGTGGAATTTGCCGCATTCTGAACTATACAAACAGTACAGGAAGAACCACTTGTGCATCTTCAGAGATGTTTACTTGTTCTTTCTCCAAGAAATATGGACCAAAAACTTCCATGTGACTTATATTGAAGACCACAGTGCAAACGGGACCTACATCAACTTAAAATTTTCAGTTGAACAACTGCTCCATCAGCAGCCCTTGAATTGCCACACTGGCAATGGGGAGGAGGCTCAGCTTCCTTTTTCCTTTATTTGTCTTTCTCTGGACTTTTAAAAAGCGAACACCCCCCAAGCCAAGTCCTTGCAGCCCACAAGAACAGCACATTGACATTAGCTTAGGGGTTACTGGAGTGCTGCTCACCAAGGAAGGCTTAGCTCAGACACAGAAAGTGTGGAAATTTTTGTAATAAGACTATACTGATCACCAAACCTGAACGCATAGGAAATGGCAAGTGTCCATAAGCAAAGGTATTTTTGAACTTTAATTGCCTACCAAAGAATATGTCTAAAAAAACATAAAGGCAGAGGTGATTCATACTCAAACTTACAAAGAAGTGTAAAAAAACTTTTCAACCAAGGTATTGGGCTGTCAATCTTTTGAAGTTTTTATATGAAAGCTGGGAGTAGGGAGAGAAGAGATATAAAGGAACAGGTTACTACTCTCTTTACACACAATAACTCTGAAAAGGCTGCAGTAGCAAAGTCTGATTGACCCCTGCATGACTGGTTGCGCCGGGATTTACTAATGCAAGTTCCTACAAAACAGAAGTGAAATGCACTTCCTACTCTGTGCTAAGAGATCACTGGAAAGGGAAATGCTTAAACAAAGTATTCAAACTTGGCAGAACGGAAGTCAACTTTGGTAGCGTGGCTAGATCAATTTTTTTGTGTATCCTAAAATATTAAAAACAGAAGATGGAATCCATTTTCAAAGATAAGACAGAATGACTGGAATTAAAGGGGGAGGGGAGCAAATACCTCTTTATCCCCAGAAAAGATTATTAAACCATCTAATTCTAGAATAGAATATTACATATGAGTTCTTCTAAGAATGAAAGTAGCTTATGTCTCCAATTACTGGCCATTTACTTCTTGTAAATTTTGCAATGCAGGCAGCGACAGAATCAGACTAGCCAATAATTGGGGATTCCTTTAGCCAACCATAGAAAGTGCAGAGACAGCTGTTAGTTCTTCTAAGCTACTGGAATGGCTGATACAAGTAATTCACTTTTGAGTAAGTCTTTATAGGAGATATTTTAGTGTTTTTTAATTTGAGCAGGCTTCACATTTAGTAAAAATCTGTTTTCCAAAAGATTTAATAACAGTTCCAGTTCTGAGGAGATTGTTCCATTAAGCAATACTGATGGGTGAGAGTCTCTGGGGAAGACTGATGGAAATTGGAACAGACCTAGGTATCTCATCAGCTGCCCACATTGTCACCTAGCTTATCAGATTTCAAAGCAAATGGAATAAAATGGGCTGTGTCCTCTACAGTCTTTCAGAGTCCCCCCATTCCTATTTTCTAGCTTGAGAGAAAGGTTTGTTTATGAGAGGTGTCTGCATCCCAGTGCCGGTGCATAAAGGGTCAGGGAATGTGTCTTGTACTGTGAATGCAAATTGGATGTCAGTATGCCGAGCAGCATCTCTGGGATGAGTGTGGCGTTGCCCCATTGTGGTTCCTGGGACTGGATTTGGGCCCTGTCACTATTGTGTGTTTTGACTCAGGCTTTGGAGAGCACCTGATACCAGATACAGATTTTTGACTGAGGAGGAGGTTACAGTAGATTCCTTCTGATCTGATCTCTCTTCCCTGTCTGTCTGCTTTCAATTATTACCCACCACCTTCTTGTTCTGAGTCAGGCTTCTGCTCTAGATCCTGTAGTCAGCTTTGCCTTCCACCCCTGGGAAGAAGGCTGAACCTTTTCACCTGTGTCGGGGTTCTTCTTCTTTGAGAATTGGGTGCTGCTGAGCTTCTGAGCCTGAGCCTGCTTTAGTGCAGACTGTGGTGGATTTCAGCAGCTGCTCTGAAGCAGCCCCAGTGCTGTAGCTGTTCAACACAGTGAATCATCTTGGCTGAATTGAGAAGTCTTGTGGCCTTTTAACCTGTTCCACCAACATTTTTGAAAGTGTTCTGAGGAAGAAAGTTAGCCAAGTAGCTTTTATGAAGCCGATAAGTGTATTTTTTGTTCACAGAAGTCACTGACTGGCTTTTCAGTTACCATGCAATGTTCTGAGGCTTTTGTGTTACAATAAAAGACAAAACACCCTTCCCTCCTTGTAGCATCCCAAAAACGTTCAGCTCCTTTATTAAGACAACAGGTCAAAAGAAACTGTGTGAAATTATCACAAAAATTGCTTTTAGAAAGCTCTGGCTAAACTTTGCCCTTGCTTACATATAAAATGTACTAGGGTTGCAGCAGGTGTGATGGAGTCTGAGGCGGCAATACATCTGGGAGTCTGCAGCACCCGAGGGAGGATCCATGGCACTCAAGCCCTAGGATGACTTCCGGGTGCATAAACATGTGCAGCACTTCAGTGCTTTGAAAAAGGGCCATTTGGGAGATGCTGTCAATTCCTACACTGGCCAGGAGGTTTTTTTACCCATAGGTACCATTCCATATATTATGTTTGTGGACCTAGCACTGCAGCATGTATTTCTGATGGAACTTTTCTACATGTGTCCTTTTTGTCCATTTCTAGTGTCTTGAGATTTAAAGTGGCATTGTCTTTGAACCAAGGATAAGCAGGTGTATCCCACAAGTTGCCCTTCTGTGTCCAAAATGAGCTGAGAGGGATTGCAATTGTACAGGAGAGTGCATCAGGAGAGAAATCTTACTCCAGCATGTGATTTTCTAATTGCTTTCTTGGTCTGTCTGCTTTCTCCTTAATAAGGATTTGAATGGTATTTTTAGTGGTAGAATTAGCTCTTACATCCAAAACAATGTAAGAATTCATGGTATTAAAGCTGTAATGATATAAAGGAGAAGGAGTGTTTGGGGAGATGTTTCTATATTTATGAGGAAGCTGAGATTGTCAATGGGTACTCTGATAATCCAAAAGTATGTACATTACACGTTGTTGGAGGAAAATGAGCAGGAGTAATAGGAGGAAATGTGTGGAAGACTCCAGCACTAAAAATCAGACCAACATGAACCAGGCCCGGTTCTCTATAGAAGATTGCACACATGTCTGCAGTTGACTTCCCCATGTCATCTGGAAAATTCACCCAACATTCCAGCTGCAACAGCCCCTGAAGGACTCACTAACCAGGAGAGAAATGTGAGAGGTGGAAGAAGGCAACACAGTGACAGATACTGTGGCCACAATTCTGACAATACCACCAAGCCTGCAGACAGGATTTTCTCATAAAGGTCTGGAAAAAATGGAAACATCAATAAAGGCCTTTGACCTTATACAGGAATTTCTGATGGTGGAGTGGGGGCCAGCGGGGGGTGGGGGTAGAGCCCGAGAGCGACCTGGCGGCTGGAGGCTGCACACACCAGGAGCGAAGAAGACCCTGGCGGACGCAGGTTTCGCCTTACCAGACTGGGCCTACAAGCCCGAGTTGAGTCCTGGCTCATGGCAAATCCAGCTGTGGCATTTTATTCTGGAGCTGTTGCATAAAGAGGAGTGCCATGATGCCATCACCTGGCAGGGGGACTATGGGGAATTTGTCATCAAATCTCCAGACGAGTGGGGTCGCGAGCAACATGAGTGAGCCCAACCACTGGACCTTCCCCCTACTGTCGTTTTTCTTCTTGCCTCCCTCATCCTTTCCTTTTGCAGGTTTTCTCCCTTCCCCCCATGACCGGTCGAGTTTCTTCCTCACCTGCAACCCGTGCCTTTTCATTTATTCCTCCGTCACCTCAGCCGCGCATCGCCTTTTTCCTCCCCCTTTTTTTAAATCACACGTTGCAGACAAGCCAAAGAGAAAGGCTGAAGGAGATACCAAGGGTGATAAGGCCAAAGTAAAGGATGAGCCACAGCGGAGATCAGCAAGGTTATCTGCTAAACCTGCTCCTCCAAAGACAGAAACTAAATCTAAAAAGGCAGCTCCAAAGAAGAGTGAGAAGGTACCTAAGGGAAAGGGGAAAGCTGATGCAGGCAAGGATGGGAATAACCCTGCAGAAAATGGAGATGCCAAAACAGATCAGGCACAGAAAACTGAAGGTGCTGGAGATGCCAAGTGAATTGTGTGAATTTTTGATAACTACTTCTGGTGACTGTACAGTTTGAAATACTATTTTTTATCTAGTTTTAGAACAATGCAGAATTTTTGTTTTCCTTTTTTAAAAAAGCTGTGTTGTTAGCACACAGAGCGCTTCGTTGTTGTGTTTTGGGGGAGGAGAGGGGACAAATGTAATTGACTCTGTTACTTAGAACTTGAACTTTTAAAGGTCCTTCATCTTTGCAAGAGGGATTCTTGGGCTCCAGAAAGGGGGGTTTGCTAATACTGTAAATCTGTCATGTTCTCTGAAATGCCTTTGAGTAAATACTGAAATTCCCTAAAAAAAAAAGTCTCCAGACAAAGTGGCCTGGCTCTGGGTAGAAATGTAAGCCCCAAATGAACAATGACAAGCTCAGCCAGGCACTCAGGTACTACTAGAACAAGCAGATCTGGCACAAGACCAAGGGCAAGCATTTCACCTACAAGTTCAACTTCAACAAGTTGGTGCTGGTCAGCTATCCCTTCATTAACATGGGCATGGGAGGTGGAGCAGTGCCCCAGAATGCCCCGCCGGTGCCCTTAGGTGGCTCCCACTTCCAGTTCCCACCCTCCACGCCATCTGACATGCTGTCCTCTGCTGATCAGCTGCACTCACCTGGCATATTCTCAGCAGTGGCTCACCACTTGGCCCGTGGCTCAGTCAGCGACTAGTGATGGGACGTCAGCTAACGCCAAAGTGGAGGAGTCCTTGGATGAGGAGCAGAGGCATGGTGGAGAGGGATGTTGTTTCCGTGGGGGCCCCGTGCCTAGCCACCCCTGCTTGACCCATGACAGCCTCTTCAGGTTTTATCCTCACCTTCAGGTTCCTGAGCCCCTCAGTACATTTCCAGTGTCCCCCATGGCTGGACCCGCTGCCCTTCTACCTCCTCAGTTGTCCCCAGCACTCCCTCTCACTCAAACACACATGAACTACACTCCTTCACCCACCCTCAGCCCCATGTATCTAGGTGGCAGCCACTTCTCCTTCAATCCTGACGACATGAAGCGCTATCTTCAGGCCCATACCCAGAGTACATGTAACTACCACCTTAGTCCCAGAGCTTTCCTACACAACCCCAACATTGTTATCCCCCAGCCCCAGCACCTTGACAAGGCCCCTCTTCCACCACTGCCACCACAGGCTGAGGATCCATCAAGCTCTTTCAAGTTTAAGCTGCAGCTGCCACTGCTGGAGTGCCACAACCGCGAGAAGCAGCAGCTCCCAACAGTGGCCCCTGGAGAATCCAGCAGCGGCCTCCCCTCTTCTTTCTCTGCATCGGTGGCCGATCTGCCTCCATTCCCTCAAATCAAAGTGGAACCCATCTCAGAGGGGGAGTCGGAAGAGGATCTCACAGTGGAAATCACAGATATCAGCAAGGAAGAAGACAACAATGAGGATGTCTTCAAGGCCCCTCCTACACCCCCAGAAAAGGTTGGGGGAGAAGAGGAGATGCAGCCAGCAGCTCCCCCTATTGCCCGGGCTGGGGAAAGTGGGAAGTGTATCCCACTCAAGCTATGACTCAAGCGTCGTTGGAGTGAGGATCAGTGGCTGGAAGCTGGTGCAGGGGGCAAGGAGACAGACAACAAGGTGAAGGGGGAAGGTGACACCAGCAGTCACGGAGATGGAGTAAGCGGGTGGCGGATCAGCACGGAGCTGCAGCAGGCCACTGCTGAACTTACCCTTGAGAACTGGGACTCCTAGAGCTGTGATGCTGGCCCCCTCTCTTCCCAGGACAGACAGACTTTCGGGTGGGGGACTGGTTTTGCTGCCTTAACTCAGAGATTATCTTGCTACTGTTGTCGATTCCCTTTTCTTCCTTGAAACTCTGTAAATTTTATTTTATTTTGCCTCCCTCGAAAGCCTGACAAATTTGGGGGTAGTGGTAATGTTGAAGAGTTTTTACTTGTCTATACACATACAAAGTTATATATATAAAAAACATTAAAAAACCTCTTTGTGGGGATGGGGGGATTTCTAAAATATTAATACACTGGGGCAACTTTACTTTTAGTGGTTATCTTTCCTGTTGAGCCCCCCCCTAAAATTCTTTAAGGTATAGAGCCACCAGGGCATTTTTTTAAAGGAAAAAAATGAGTATTTTAAATTGACCAAGATCTTGTCTTTTCCGCTGCATTATGAGGAAAGTTTCCATTCACTTCAGTGTCGGATTGAGTCTGAGACTGGCATAAGCACAGTCAACCAGGAACTTCTCAAAATGCGGATATGCCTGGACCCCCAGGAGCCAGCCTCTGAGTGTATTATTGATGGCATAAGAGACTGGGATAGCTACATGGTTTATTTGTTCATTAAAAGCAAAACTATATATGATGGTCCCTTTTCTTCTAGGAACCTGCATTGTACAGGACAGCAAAATTCAGTTGCCTATTTTGCAACTTTGTAAGATATGGGCTGAAGCTGTGTACTACGTGATGGGACTGAAAGAAGATTATAGCTGAATGTTCCGAGGGCAGAGAGCTGCCATGCTGAGTCTTCTTAGATACAATGCCAATTTAACCAAAATGAAAAACAACATGGTGTCAGCATCACAGCAGTTCTTCCAGCAGAGCATCCACCTTGACTTGGAAAGATACAGTGATCAAATAACCTACGGGATTATCCTCAGAAAAAATGCTGAAAGCCTGGAAAGAAATGGAAGAGAAAGCCTTGCAGTGTGAACAGGCTGGAGATATTGGCTACCTCGATGACCAGATCGTGTCTTTGCATACAGAGATTGCAGAATTGCCAAGGAACCCCCATGCACGGCGTCAAGGCGATATACAAAGACCGATAGAACTCTACAAGCAGTTAAAGCCCTGGGCCCCAGATCATTCCTACAGCGACAGCACAGAGATGGTGAAGATCATCACTCAGATGGCTCAGAGTCAGGACTGGGTGTTCAAGGAACTCTACAGACATCTTAGCAAGCTGTTAGGCTGCAAGCAGAAGATAACTGATTTGCTGCCCAAGATTGAAGTGGCTCTGAATAATATCAAGGAAGCCAACATTTCTGTGATGCAGATGCAGAGAGAAATCTGGCATTTGCTCAAAATAGCTTGCACTCAGAGTTCTGCTAAATCTCCTAGTTCCAGTGTAGATGCTTCCCCGGTGTCTACGTGGCTCTCACAAATGTCTCCAGGAAATGGCTGCCATATCTCAGCCAGAAAGCAGAGGGAGCCCTCATTCTCACAGGTTGTGAACCATTTTTGCTTTTTAGAAGGCATGCTGGTTGACTGATCTGAGCCCCAAACAGAACTCTTTTCTGGCATCACTCACAGATGCCATGTTCTTTTTCCACAGCCCAAGCCACTGCAGCCTTCCAGGCCCAGTACTCCCGACATATTCAACACCAAGGTTTGCCTGCAGCTCAAGATCCAAGAGGTGTGGCAGAAGATTATGGAGGCAGCCACTCCCACAGAGCAGGCACCCAGCACACCAGAGCCTGGAAGCTCCACCGGCCAAGGTGGCTCTGCCGAAGGACAGCCTTTGGAACTGGTTCTTGCACAGGACTCGTCACCAGAAATGGAGGCGACAGCTGCAGCTGCTCCCACCCCAGCCCCTCCTTCCAACACAGCTGCTGGCTGGGACTGTAACCAGCAGTCTCTCCCCCCCCCTGGGGGGGGTGGCAACAGCAGCAGCACCAGCAGCAGAGATGAACAGCCTGCAAGTAGCTGAGCAAGATAAAAAACAGTCTTGTGGGAGGAGGGCGGGATCCTGGAGCTTCCCCTCATCTATCCTCCCCGCACATCCTCTTCCCCGCTAACTTTGCCTTCCCCAAAAGAGACTGAAATGGGAAATTGGTTACCCTTGCCCTGAGCACTTTCTGGCCTCCCTTTTCTTGCTCCTGCCCAGCTGGTTTGCTCTGCAGGGGGGCGGGTTGTGGACTCCTGCAGCTCCCTTCCACAGATGGCAGCAGTGGTGCTGAAATTGCAGCCATTCCAGGATGTAGGTGGAGATGCCGGGAAACTTCCAGGGGCAGGGTGGGACTGGGGGCGCCGTGGGCAGGACACACCTGTAAAGCGGCATTCTAGTCCTCACACCTCCTTTTAATGTTAAATATTTTCAGACCACCCAGCCTCCATGCATACTCATTGCTTCTGTCTCAGTAACTGGGGAGGGGGAGGGAAGTGTCTCCCCCCCCCCATGCTGCAGAGGGGGTGCATTTATGGCCATGCCTCCTGAACAGGCAACTTGCTTTGGCTATTCTAAAGGCCAGGTTAGGAGAGGAAGAAGAAAGCGAACTAGGAGACTTTCCCCAGGTGTTCAAAATGGGGAGTGGAGTGGGACTGGGGGGGGAGAGGTTGATTGGGTTGCAGCACAGCCTGGATCCAACCGGGCGCAGAGACGATCTTTGGGTGCAGGAGACGACCCAGCTAGAGGGCTGTGCTGGCAGGTGGGGGCTCCCCCCCCCCCAAAGCGTGAGCATGCTGGTGGCCAAAGCCACATGTTGACCATGTGTAACCCCTTCTGTATCGGCGTGGTCCCACCTCACATGCTATTAAAGCTCCTGAACAATCAAAAATCTAGAGTTGGGCAGTGTGTCAGCATTGGATAGTGTGACAGACTGATTTACCTCAGTCCAGTCATTACAGGGGGATTCCCAGTATTTACCAAGTAAGAATAGAAAGTTTCTCTATGAATAATGCTGCACTGATAGCATGCCACCCCACCTGCGTTTTAACGGTTTCTGCTGACATGTCCTTTTTAACAGGTATTGGCACATTGTAGTATAGCCTGCCAACTGTCTCTGCAGGCCTTGCCCTTACGGTGGTGTCATTGTCCTAGCAGGGCTTGAAGTCACAGGTGGGTTTTAAAAAGTAATACTATTACAGAATGTTTTGTGCAAGACAAGAGATGCCAGCATAGCAGTGTATTTTACTGCAATGTCTTTTGCTGTTTAGATAACTGTTCTCGAGATTTTTTTCCATGATGTTCCTGGATGTTTATAAAACCAAACCTTACCCTATTTGTAAACATTTAATGAAATTTGATACTAAGTTGTATAAGATCCTTGAAAAAGAAATGGGGAAAAGGTCTGTCATTGTATGTAACATAATACCTCATTCTGTCTGTCAGATTATGTATTTTATGTTTGGGGAGATAACATGAATCTTCAGAATATATTAATGTATTCAGTCCAGCAGTTGGAACACTGCATTAGTATAGATATTGAAATGAATCCAAGAAAGCACTAGCATTGGTCAGCTTTAAAAAAAAAAAAAAACTTTGCCATCTCCTATTGATAACCCATGACGTACATCCACCAATGGTTCTCAGTCATATTCACTTCATGTCAACCAGTTTCTCTCCAAGGGACAATGCTAGTTATCATTGTGTAAATGAATGTAAGCACTCTCGCTTCTCCTTGCTCTTGTCCAGGAAATTACAAATATTGCTATGCTCAGCATATCATTTCATGCAAATCACAGCTATGGTTGGTTCTGTCTTAAAAGCAACTTAAATCTTGATTTAGAGGATAGAGACTAAATCTTAGCTTGTCATTTTGGCTGAATCATAAACTATGATAGATACAAAACCACTCTATTTATTAGCCTCATACTGAGAGAGTAGAGCACATGAACACAACAATGTCCCATAGATATATTTCTGTAGTGAAAAACCATGGTTTGCTATTTTGTGAATCATGGTGGGGCATCTCCCTTTTCCTACTGTGTGTTTTAGAATGCAGTGGAAACACCTTGTTGAGGGAGACTATCTATTCTACTATAAACATAGGAGCATGTAACATCTTAAGTATACTTTTTCCAGTAATAAAAAGTTCAATGTGTGTGAAACATAATGGTGTAATACTACAACTGTGGTAGAGGTTTCTCATTTAGCTAGTCTGACTAGCAAAAGAGAAGTATTGAATTCCCTATCTTTCATGGAAGTACTATTAGACATACTATGAATTACAATAGCTACAGCTACAAATGTTTTTGGATTCACCCATTAGAGTGTTTTTGCAACCATTTTGAATGTTTTTTTTATTTTTCAGAGTTGTAGTTCTCTCTCTGTCCTTAAGACAAGTAGCTAGTCCTCTTGACCACAGAACTATTCTATTTCCTGCCTTTCCCTTACAAGGGACTACAGGCTAGTACAAGAAATAGATTTTAACCACAAGAACAGAAAATGTTGTCGGTGGCAGAAGCTAGAACTGTAAGGGGAGGGGCCCTAGGCAGGATTTTCAGTTATTGTGGGTCTGGGTAGGCATGCTGACCTTTAGCAGAATACATTTGGATAGGAATGTACATTTAGGAACTTGGGGAAGAACTCCAGATCACTGCATCAGAACAAAATCCACTTAAAACTGATTACAGTCTCATTCTTGTCAAAAGGAAAAGAATTTCTGTGCCAGCCTTTAAGAAGCTCCTTTCCAACCTGGCAAGCCCTGGGCACCAGCCAGAGCCAGCTGGCGCCCATGGATGGCTCCCATGCTTTCCCCAGCCGCAGCGACCTGTGCAATCACTGGAATGGTGCAGGGCAGTCAGGAGCCAGTAGTGGGGAGCTCCCTGCCACATCCCTCTGGGGGAGCACTAACTATTCCGCCAGCCTCTGGGGGGGCTCCCTGGGCAGCAGCGACAGCCAGGGCATGGGCAGCCCCTCTCCACTCAATGCATTCCTCTCTGTGGACCACCTGGGGGCAGGGGGGATTCCGTGTAACCCTCTTTCCTCCTTCAGCGAATGAAATTGTGACCTCAGAAGCTGCAAGGACACAGCACTGAATTTGGACTCACCCCCCCCCCCAATCCCAGACCACCTGTATCTTCCAGGGGTCACCTGCGGAAACACTTACTTTTGTGTACATTTTCCCAATTTTGTGTTACCTTCAAACATGCCAGTTGGAATACTTGAATCATACAGACCAATTCTATAATGTGAAAAAAGTTATGTATGGAAACTCCCAGCTAGTGCTTTGGGCAGTTTCAAAAGCCTCTCCAGAGTCAGCTTGCTTTAAGTGTGCATGTGTCTGTCATGTGGTTTTCCTTTGAATTGGTTCCATTTGTGCTTTTTGCTGATCATACGTGCGTTTGAGCCTTTCTCGCTCTGCACAGACTCGGTCTGCTTCCTGCCTGGCAATACTGTGATGAGGAAGCAGCTGTTTGCATGCAGCATTTCCTAGTGGCTGATGTCAGGGCCAGGGGATTGCTCCACAGTGCCTGGAAGACCACCCAGCCACAATCAAGCACCTGACCAAGGACGAGGAGGATGGGCAAAGCCAGGATGCAGCCAAGATTTTGAACCCAGCCTGGTGCCCCTGGCAGGTTCTGCACTTTCAATAGGCTTCTGGGTTTTTTTAAATTTTTGTGCGGGGAGGGAAGGGGCTCCTGTGTTGGGGGCACTGCCTTGTTTACAGAAATTTTGGTGGGTTTTTTTGAAAAACAATGTTTACTCTTCCTTCCCTTTAAAAAATATTTTTTTAAAATGACACGAACAGAAGCAGGGCTGATTAAGATGCTTCTTTTTCTGGGAATCCCGATTAGTTCGTGGCCATGTTGTGTGCATGTGTGCATAGCCTCTCCTTGCTTCCTGATTCACAGAGCATGGCTCTCAGGAAAACCAAGGTCCCAGTCTAACTCCTATAGTTCCTTATAGGAAAAGAACATTTAGCACTGATCTTACGATTTGCTCAGTAAAACTTTCTTCTGCCAAAAATTGCTTCAAATCAATCGACCAGTCCTACTTTCCAAAGCTGGTGGGGTGGGCTTGGCCTCTGACATTCTTGATTCCTTCCCCACCTTTGTGAGTTTGTTCAGTGTTTAACCTTAAAGCTGAATTGAGTAACTATGCAGAAGTTCCTTTAAGACCAATATTAAACCAGTATGAATCCAACGGTACATTTCTCTTTTACATCTCAACAAGAGATGCAGCAATACTTTTGAATACATATCAGTTATACAAACATTTGAGTAAACCCTGTTTATGCTATTAGACAAGCCATTCTACATAACACACGCACTTCCAATTCTCAATACAATAAATTTTAAAATTTCTTAGAAGAAAAAAAAAGTGAGTTCACAGAACCTTTTGTATTTCCTTTTTTGTACAGGAACAGATGTCATTATGGCAGATTTAGTTTCATGGTAACGAGATTCTGAACCAGATTTTTAATTGTTACATTAACTTAGAAGTAAAATAGGATCTTCTGGCTCACAGAAAGGGATTGAGCTGGCCTGGCTCTCCCCAGAATCTGAATCATGAGGAGCATCTGGGAGTTCCATGAAGCTGTATGCTAGTGGTTCATCTGCAACATCTGACCAGATATAGCAAGCAGAGTTCAAAAACTCCTCTTCATCTACACTGTTGAAATGCTGGGGGATATATAACACCGCAGGAACACCGAGTTCCTGCTCACAAAGTAACTAGTACTTTTAAGTGAGATCTTTCTAAATGCAATGAGATGCATGTGAGAAAACTTGGAATATTTGAAACATTTAAAGCCCAGGGATTCTACTGCAATTTTCCAGCTTTTCAGCATCATAGCATGGCGATTTTGATGGGAAGAGTCAGGAGTAATAATAAGCACCGGCACCTGCACAAGAAATACTGTGAAGTGGGAGACTTTGACAAAATCTGGCGTGAACATTGTGAGGATGAGGAAACTGTGAATATGCTGAGGCAATGAAAACCCTGGCAGACAATCACTGGACTAAAACCTGTGAAGGAGGGCCGTATTGAATGGTGTTGCAGTGTGTGTCAGGAGTATTTTCAAATTGGTGGGAAAAGGAAGGCACTCGAAAAAGATGAGAAACGAGCAGTTCTTGCTACACAAAGTACTCAAACTATGAGTGTTCACCTGACTCCAAAAATAGAGAATTCTTCTGAAAACTTCATCAACCCCACTTCTTTAATGGATGAATTGCTGCATCCTTCAGAGAAGGTCAGATTACTTGATGTTGTCAGCTGTTTTAATCCCTTTCTGAAGTTTGAAGAATTTTTGACTGTAGGTATTGACATTGTGCCAGCAGTTGAGAGCATCTACAAATGTGATTTCTTAAACCTCCAGATTCAGCAGCATCTTTAGCTGGCACAAGATGCCATAGATGCTTTTCTGAAGCAAATGAAAAATCTTATTGACTCTCTGCCTGGAGAATTATTCCATGTTATTGTCTTCTCCCTTCTTCCTTTCACCCTCCCCCTTTGGAACAGGATAGTCACGGGGGAATTGGCAGCTGCCTCTCCAACAAATTCTCTCCACTTTTTTTTAAAAACTTTAAGATGGTAGACTTTTTTGCTCCCGCAGTCAAGTTATGAAGCGTCCACCTCTAAATTGGGCAGGGGATCCACGGGTGCTGCTCGCTGTGCTTCATCTCAGCATGGCTGCCTGCAGCATTGGCAGAGGTGGCTGCCAGATCTCCCATCTCTTCAATCTCTGGCTCTTTGCCTGGGCCTCTCTTGCACCCAATTAAAATCCCTGGCACTCAGTGCCTTGAAATAATTCTCCTGTATTCTGAATATTCAGAATAGTGAGATAGAAATGCAAAAGATGGCCTCACGTTTATCCTGCTTCCCAGACTGCTCTTCTGTGACTTTTGAAATGGATTGTGTACCTACACTTTACATTCAAAAAGGGCTGTTTTGGACTAATACAGGAGAACTGCAGATAACTGCATAAACACATGACAAAGCTCTACACTGCTGGCAAGGAAGGACTGACCCATCATATGGGTAGAGAATACAGCAGCTTGTGCCTGCATTTCTTAGGGATGTAAAGAAAATTGTTTTCTTGAACCAAGAGAGTAGAATCAAATAGTATTTACAAGGTTTCTTGACATTGCTATATGCAAGGCTATACAAATAAGAAGTGAAGAGACCCACTGTAAAGCTCTCCTCTTGGTAGCTTTCCCTCATTTAATGCTAACTGATTGGCCTATGCCACTACTTTGAAGATTAGGAAAATGGATGGGGCAGGAATGTAAACCTCTGGGCCCTCATTAGGTACTCAGCAAGAACCACAAGCCTGCAGGAACATGCATTACACAGAGCTAGCATCTAACTCCTCTGCCATGTTGGCATCACCCATGGCAGACTGTTGCCTCTAGGGACCTGCTCCTACACATCTTCCTGGGCCATTTATGTCACCTGCATTGCTGGCCTTCTGTGTGCTCGGGCACAAAGGCCCTTGAACCATGTGTAAACTGCCACCTCCAGATCATGCTTGTCCAGTGCCAGAGATGGCATCACTACATCCTGACCTCCCCATTCTTGTCCAGTGCTGTGCAGCAATGGCTCTGTGTGTAATCCTGTGCACAGAGGATACACAAAGCAAGAAAATGACATGTACAGGGCAACGTTTCATACAAATTGAATGTGCACTGGTCATTGTGTTAACAGCCCTTAATCTGAGTTTTAAAAATTCCTTGTCAAAAGGAATTCCTGTGCCAGCCTTTAAGAAGTTCCATTAAGACCAATATGAAATCAGTATGAATCCAATGGTACATTTCTCTTTTACATCTCAACAAGAGACGCAGCCATCCTTTCGATTATGGGATGCTAAAAAAATTCTCAATTGAATGACAAAACGGATTTTTGCTGAGCAGAATAAGAGTTGACAGTAGCATATTCAGATATATGATTGATAAGCAACAAGAAATGAAGAACTCAATGCAGCCAAGTTAAGCACTTTACGTTTCCCTGGGAGAAATATTAAGAGAGAAATATTAAATATGAAGTACCTATAACATTGGCATCGCTGGGACTTTGCATTCATTGCAGCCAAACTTAGCACATGGTTCCCCTCCCCCACAAACTAGTATTTTTTAAGCCATAAAGATAATCTGACCTATACAGCTAAACATTATCACCGTTTTGCTGGTATACCATACCAAGCAGAGTGAAAGCTGACTTTTTAAATGGATTGTGTTCTTAACTCTTTACATTCTAAAAGGGCTATGTTTTGGACTAATACAGGAAAACTATAGATAATGGCATAAAGAGATGACAAAGCTCTTCACTTTTGGCTGGGGAAAACTCCCCATTCATATGGGAAGAGAATACAGCAGTTTCTGCCTGCATTTGTTAGGGATGTTAAGAGAATGGTTTGTTTACCATGTTTGTTTACATTCAATTAGTATTTACAAGTTTTCTTGACATTGCTATATGCCAGACTATACAAATATGAAGTTGAGACCCATTGTAAAGCTCTCCTTTTTGTAGCTTCCCCCCTTTAAGGCTAACTAATTGGTCTATGCCACTGCTTTGCAGATTAGGAAAATGGATGGGGCAGGAATGTAAACCTCTGGGCCCTCATCAGGTGCCATCAGCAGGAACCACAAGCCTGCAGGAACATGCATTTCACTGAGCAACTAGTCTACAAGTGATGTGATGTGTGAAACAATGGGGGGCAGAAAGCGAGGGTTTTTTTAAGTTTAAATGGGGCCAAGAGTGACTTCACAGGAAGGGACAGTTTTGTGGAAGGGAGGTAACTGAAGTGATATCACAAAATGGGCGTGTTCAGCCAGCAAGCAGGGGATGACATGGGCAAAATGTTACAGTTCCTGGCTGCCTGTGGCCACTCAGATCCAGCAGGATGTGATCAAAGCTTACGGCTTCAGTAACAATGGGGAAGGAGTCCTTGAGTTTGCCTGCTTGATAAAATCTTGTGAATCTCAGGACCTGGAGATTGCCAGCATGCCCGGGAGGCTGAAATCCATGTTACTCCCTCCAATGACGCTGCCCCCACATGGAGCTGGAAATGGGGGCCTGGCAGCATCCTGAAGCCCTCAGCCATCTCTCTGGCCCCTGTCAGTGTCCTGGCAAGCACGTTAGTTGCCTGGATTCTGGGACATTTGATTTTTTTGATTTCCGTATACTCTCTTGGACTTTGCCCTTTCTGTGACTTCCTTTTGTGCAGGACAAAGTTTCGGTGTAAATATTTTTTTTTGTCATTTTTTCTGAATGAGTCTGTGTCAAAGTTCACCGCAGTGGGGACCCATTTTAGGGGCAAATAAGATGGAAGTGTTGCTTCATTCTATGTAAACTCATCCTGGAACCCTAATAAGTGCTGAGACTTTATATACATGCACATGGATGGATATATATATATATAAAAATGTAATGTATATATATAAAAAATACTGGGCAGTTGGGCAAAGAGCAGAGAGAGGACCACAGAGTTCTCTGGGCTGGGAATGGTGTCTTACAATTAGGTCAGAGGGTTCAGGACTGGATAGAGGGGATGAGGGATAGTGGGGGAAGAAGCCGGAGCTGGGGTATCTGGAGGGGGGAGTGTACTGGAATGGAAAGGAAGTGGAAGCAGCAGGGAGCAGGAGAGGGAGAACTCCCAGCTTTGTGGGGAAAGGAGGATATAGCCCCAAATGCATTAACACAAGTGAAGCAAGAACAAGGACTTTTCCATTGTTGAGGAGGGTGGGAACAGGGTCCGGTGTCGTGGTTGTACTGGCTGCTCAACAGATTCCCTGAATCTCTTCCTTGGGGTGGGAATATCTCAATCCGATGGACAGCTCCCAAAGTCATCACCTTCCACAAATTCACTTCAGCAAGCGATGTCTGGAGTTATGGCATTGTGATGTGGGAAGTGACGTCCTTTTGAGAGAGGCCATACTGGGACATGACCAATCAGGATGTGAGTGACACTTTCAGGTCCTTGAAGGGGGTCCTCAACCTGAGGCCACCCACCAGATCTCTTGGATGGGGTCTCTGTCTGTTTTCCACCCACCCTCATGATGGCCTGTGTTGCTCTGAGGCTGCAAGTTCTTCTTTTCTTTGCTGCTACACTGATGTAGCAGAAAGGGTTATCAAATATTACAGTTCTTTAAAATTAAGCTTTTGCAATTTTGCAATAAACAGGGAAACTGTCTGCCTAATCAAGCTTGCTAGGCCTAAAAGTGGTCGGGCCAGAGTTTGAGTCTGCCTCAGTGGCTTTCAGTCAGCAAATTTTGGACCAGGAGTCCATCCACCCAGTTGAATGTTTGTTTCAGGCACAGCTGGAGTGAACGGAATAGAGAAAAGAATTTGGCAGCCAAAGCATCTGTCCTTAAGACAAGTCTCTAGTCCTCCTGACCACAAAACTATTCTACTTCTGGGCCTGGGACAATAAACCTGGGAAACCTGAGCATGGAGAAGGAGCCAGCTTGCTGCCAAAGGAGGCAGCCAGAGAGCCTTTGAAACTGGATCAAGGAAGCATGTCAGTCCCACAGATGCCTCGCGCTAAGCTGGAAGAGAGTGACAACTTGACAGAAGACTCGCTGGAGAGTCATCTGAATCCTGGGCCCAACTGGTGCCCAGGCTCTGTGCAGCGTGCCACCCTGGAGTTTGAGGAGTGCCTCTGGCAGGAACAGGAACTCCAACACGCCTCCCCTGTTGCGCCATTACCCATCCACAAGAACTCCAAGAACGAATCAGCAGCGGCTGATGCATCCTTGAAGGGCAAGGATGAAGAACCATCTCCTGAGCTGGCCCAGACCTCCAGGGATAAGGAGGCTGCAAGAGTTGGGTACACCAAGAATGAGACGGGTTCCGAACAGCCCACTGCGCTGTCTGTCTCTCCCCCTCAGGATGACCTGTTGGAGAGCTCTCATGCAGAGGTCTCAGGGTTGGCCAAAGAGCAAAGAACAGTGATTTCAATGGAAGGCCACAAAAAGATCCCTGCTCCTTGCCTTCACCCAAAGAGAATTGAGATTATCGAGTACACCCATGTGGCCAGGTTGCCCAGTCTCTCTGGAGCAGATTTCCCAGCAACAGAGCAGAACCATGAATCTGAGGTGCCAGAGAAAGCCCAGGTGATAGTTGCAGCATCCATGGTTGATGAGAACTGCAATGCACCATTATGCTCTGAAAATCCTCTTGACTGTTATTGAGGCCTTCAAGACTGGAGCATGGGGACTTCAAGAAAGCTGTCTTCTCCTTGGGGAGTCTTGAGGAGGAGGACTTTGGGGCATTGACAGACCCGGAAGCTTCACTGTTAGTGAGCCAGGTAAGCTGTCCGCCCCCACTGCACTCAGATTGCCTTGCTCCCAAGCACTTTGTTTGCTTAAAGGGGGTCACGCAGGACAGCACAAGCTCAGACCCAGAGCCTGCCCCTTTGCAGGGCTATGCTGGAAACGGACAGTTTGCATTTGAGGAGTGAGGGGACACCTTTCGCTGAAGGAGCAAGGGGGCCCTAGCACAGTGAAGCCTGGGGGACTTAAACATGCCCTGTCAGCTAGACCCATCTGCTGGGGCAGCTCCAGAAACCATGGCTGCCTCCTCTCTTTGCTGCAGCCTCCCCCACAGCGCCAGCAGTGACAGCATGCAAGACATGAGTGGCAGCCCTTGCTCAGTGAAACAATGCGCAAAGGAAATGGAGGCCCAGATCCAGCAAGCAGGCCTCACCACGCCTTCCCACATGAAACGATCAGCGTCCTTAACCACGCTCGGTTGCCTGGATATGTTAAAGGACACTCTCTCTTCCTGCGCCAGCCCAGCCTCCGTTGACCCGCTTCCTGCCATCTGTGGCCAGAGAGAGCATGCAAATGCTTTGGAGCACAGTGCACAAGGCCTGGATGTGACACTTTTGCCCCCTGTCCTCCAGGCACACCAGCTAACAGTGCATTTTGTGGAGCTGCTCGAGATGACAGAATGCATCGCCCTCAGCAAACCATTGGAGAGGCCGCCAGCACAGTATGCCAAAGAGTTCAGTCTGACTCCACCGCTCTCAGAAGTGAAATTGACTAACCCCCAAACGGCTGGGTTGCCGGGTTTGCCGATGCCCCTAAGGCTGGCTGTGGTGCCCAGGTATCAACACGGTAGAACTCGACTGCCAAGGAGACTGAAAAAAGCAAATGACAGGAAACGTGCAACCAATCCCCTGTATAATACCACGTGATCTTTGGTCACCCCCCTTGCCCCCTCCATTAAAAAAAAAAAAAGAAATCCTTGACATTTTTTGCAAAACCATTATTGTGTTCTTCAGATGGGGCAGATGTGATATATATTGAAACATGCACATTATTGGTTAATTTTATATACGTTTGTCATTTTTACTGTTCCTGTTGCATGTAGGTTTCAAGGTGGCTGGTTCCTTGGTTCTCCCCCACATGAGTGACTGCAAAGTTGCAGTTTTATTATTTTCATATTCTACTTCCTGCCTTTCCCTTCCAAGGGACCACAGGCCAGTACAAGAAATACATTTTAACCACAAGAACAGAAAATGTTGTCAGTGGCAGAAGCTCAAACTGTAAGGGGCGGGGGCCCTAGGCAGGATTTTCAGTCATTGTGAGTCTGGGTGGGCATGCTGGCCTTGAGCAGAATGTACACTTCGATGGGAACGTACATTTAGGACCTTGGGGTAGAATTCCAGAACACTGCATCAGAACAGTGCATTCACAGGGAGAAGGCACAGCCAGCCAGTTGCAACAAAGATCTACTCGCGTTTATACAATTTTGCACTGACTTTCATTGATGATATACCCACATTCACCAAAAACTTCCCAGGGCACCTCATACACTTAGAAAAACATCTCTGTTTTGAAAAAGGCAGTCTTGACAGTAAATGCTAACAAATGCCACTTGGGGTTACCAGAAATCATATATCTGAGACACAGAATAGGAAGTGGGAACATACCACTGTTATAGGACACAGAGGAAGCAATTAAGAAACTAGCCATATCACAGACCAAAAAACAAGTGAGTGTACTCCACAGAACGGAAGGTATCTATAGATGATTCATCCCAAATTTTGGGGAGATTGCAGTTCCCCTACATAACCTCATGAGGAAGGGCAACCCACCCCACAGTAAAGTAGGCAGAGAAGTGTCAAGAGGCTTTTCAGTCTTTAAAAGAGGCCTTCATATCGAAGCCTGTGCTGTGAGCCCCAGAGTATTTTATGCAATTCATCATAGCAACTGATGCCAGTCAGGGAGCAGTTCTGAAGCAAAACCAACATTGTCTAAGACATCATGTGTCTTATCTGAGCCGTAAGCTAAATGACAGATTGCAAAACTATTCACCTGTTCAGAAAATGTGCCTAGCCATCATATGGGCTCCCTCCAAGCATTATATTTGGCACTAAACACACATTATTAGGAGACCACCATTCTTTGAAATGGCTGCAAACAATTAGAAAAAACAACGCATTATTACAGAGAATGTCCTGGTGTATCCATGAATGCAATTTTAGTAGCCACTCATAAAAAACAAAGAGAACACTGTTGCAGATTTCTCAGTGTGAGGTGTAGGTCAGTGACCAGAGGAAAGTTCCCAGACCAGAGCAACCCATGCTGACTAATGGCCAGTGACAAATAACCGGACTAGAGTAACAGGTGATAAAAGTGAACCGATTCAAGTACACAGACCCGAGAAAACAGATGACCGGCACCCAGAAACAAGTACCAAGACGAGATCAGCCAGTGATGGAGAGTGATCTGAGGTGGATGTCCAGCCAAGACTGAGTAGGGGTGATCAGAGACCAGGAAGTCAAGACCAAGTCCGTGAGAGTTGACATCAGACCGGAGAACAATTGTGTGCCTGACAAAAGGGAAGAAGAGGATCCGACTTTAGCAGAGGCAATGGCAGAGACTCCCAAGGGGTACTGCATTGCGAAAGGGATGCTACATGCTGCCCTTCTGGGAGAGACAGTGTTCTGCTACGAAAAAGTGGGGGATCTGTAATGTTTTGTATTTAAATACTTTAGGCTTCTTTTCTGCTTGCTAATGTGGGTTAATTTATTAATGTTAGTTTAAATGGAGGCCTCTGAGGACAGAAGGAGGGGGCAGGATGGATGAGTGGAGTATAATCAGATTGGACAGTAGCTGCACCACAGAGGGTGGAGTGAACTGCAGTACTGAGTGCTGTGAGAGAGCCCAGCACAGGCTCATCCCTTCATGCCCTCCCTCTGCCAATCTGCATATATTCACATTGGTGGCAGGTGACTATCTAGCCTCTTCTTAAATGCTTCCAAGGAAGGAGAGCTCGGCACCTTCTGAGGAAGCCTGTTCCCCCAAGAAACCACTCTGTCAGGGAGTCCTTCCTAGTGTTTGGCCAAAAAATCTTTTGCTTTAATTTTGTCCCAGTGTTTCTGGTCCAACCCTCTAGACACTCTCCATCTTTGAATTGCTCCTTTGAGCATGTTACAGCTTGTCAACATCCTTCTTAAACTGTCATGCCAAAAACTGAGCACAGTACTCAGAGTGAGGTCTAACCAGAGCAAAGCGATACCATCACTTTGTTAGATCCGGATACCATATTTCTGTGGATACAGCCTAGAATCGCATTTGCCTTTTTATCTACTGCATCACACTGCTGACTTATGTCCAGTGTGTGATCTATTAAGCCCCCTAGATGCTCTTCATATGCACTACTGACAAGACAAGTCCCCCTCATCCTATAATTATGTCTTTGGTTTTTCCTACCCAATACAGAAGTTTACGTGTATCTCTGTTGAAATGTATTTTCTTAGTTTTAGCCCAGTTTTCCAGCCTGTCAAGATCATCCTGAATCTTGGGTACCAGATTGCATACAAGTAAGTTGTGTTAGGCCCAGATTTTAAGCTAGAGTCTCACCTGAGCTGTCTCTGATTCAGTGGTCATTCTGACAGCCTCAGCGTTTGTGGGATCAGGCACAGCTTAATACAAACACTTTCTTGCCCTAGAAAAGAACAAGGGAGGTTAGTGAGAGGGGCTGCTTGAGGGGACAGGCTTTGGCTTTGTGATAGTGCCCCCCTACTCAAAGTACACAGGAAAACCCTTTCATATAACCCTGTAAGGAGGGCAATACAATCAGCCCCACATTACAGATCGAGGACATTGATTGGGTGGATTATCTCAGGCCCCCTTGTGAGTTTGTGGCTGAGCTGAGAACTAGCCTTCTCCAGCTCCTACAGTCAGCCTTTCTGTCACACCACCTGCTGATAAGAGCATCCCAACTCCCACTATTTCGCTCATTTAATGATCTGACTATTTTGAAAAACGCAATCGTGGGGGTTGTGATATACAAATAAAGTGGCTCAAGAGTTCACTTGGTTTCATGATGGCAGTTTGTTCTAGATTATTGCCAGGTTGCAGTGAATCAGACTGCTGTTCCATTTGGCCTGCTACCACCTGCTCTGATTAGATTTCCTAGCCTGTCTTGGATCAGTGTTCTCTCTGTCTCTTTCTGGATTCTCTTTTCTACGCTACAGGACTGAAGTGGATGGAATTTGTTTTTATTTTACATATTTAATTTTATTAATATATCAGTAAGTAAAGCCCTGCAAACTCAGCTGCATACTCAGTTTTTCTAGATAAAAGGTGTGGGACTGCAGAAGTCAACCAGACTTCAGCGTTCAGAGACAGAAAGGTGGGATGTGTTTGATCCCGTCGTCACAGTCTCTGCCCCCCCAGCCAAAGCTCAGCCAGCAACAACAAAGGAACCCCCCTAAAAGACATATACTTTGCAAAAAGTGAAAAGAGTCCAGTAGCACCTTTAAGACTAACCAACTTTACTGTAGCATAGGCTTTCGAGAACCACAGTTCTCTTCGTCAGATGCATGGAGGGTATGAATCTGACTGTGGTTCTCTGTAGGCCGGAGTAGGCATGCCACACAGCCTCCATTAACTGCTCTTTACATTTCTACATTCCTGATCTCCTGGTCAGTTGGCACACAACAGGAATCAGGAAGTAGTTGTAACATGTTTCATCTTGTTCTCTCATCATTCACAGAGCACAACATTCCCATACACTCTAAGTAACATTCTCCTATGCTCAGAAGCTCATGATGTACCTTTCTTTCCGTCATGCTTCCTAGATAAGGCAAAAGTCTGATCACAGCATATTTTGCTTAGTTGGCTGAGAATGGAATGTGTAACTTGTAACTGTTGCTATAGCCATATTTGGGCATCCGGGACTTCCTGAATACAAGCTAATAAAACTCTCACCTCCATCTTTGGAGGGACAGACTTTGCATCCAGATCCTGCCTCGTGTCGTTCTCGAGAGCCTATGCTACAGTAAAGTTGGTTAGTATTAAAGGTGCTACTGGACTCTTTTCTATTTTGCTACTGCAGACTAACATGGCTAACTCCTCTGGATCTATTGCAAAAAGTGGAAACCCACAATTCAAGAGAAATCTCTGTATAAGACCACATACAAAAAAGAGATCTTAATAAATATTTATAAATAGATTATAAAGTCCAAAGTGACTAGGTGCTACAATACATTATAAAGACATTAAAGACAGTCTCTTCTCAATAAATATGAACTATTTACTTCAGAGAATATCCATATCTCACAATAAATATTCTGGCACAGAAATAGGTGTGTTTTTACAAAATTGGATGAATGGCCAAATTGGGAAAATGCACTAACTTCAGAAAGTAGGAAGTTCTTTCTCTTCTTTACTAGGTGAGATGAGAAAAAGCATTCCTGAAAGAGAATTCAACAGGTAAGTTCAACAGGTAAATATCAAAGATGAACCTACATGGACCCAACAAGTGGCCAGCGGCTTTATTTTGTTTCATTAAGTAATCGAGCCCAGACATGCGCAGAGCGTGAAGAGGCTAGCTCTGCATTCTGGCTGGCTGCATGACTGGCCCACAGCAGCTCTTCCCTGGACTGAGCTTCAGCTGCTGATCCTCAGCCCATCATGGTTCAGAGCGCCCACTGCACAAGCAGGCTCCAGTCTCAAAAGCCAAAGAGAGCCGAGAAAAATGGGCCACACTTTCCTGTCTCATTCCCAGCTAAGGCTGCCTATTACGCAAACTGGAGAAAGCCAGACTGAGACGGTTTAGAAGATCGTTAGCCTTATCCAAGATTTGGGTGTGATCTCAGTTGCACTGAAGCTGAACAGGCTACTTTCCTGGCAGAAGAGCCTTTTAGCAAGTTATAAAACTAAGGACTAGGAACAGAGGGGCACCTGCAAGTTTGTTTTCTGTTTCCCCTTCTGTGTGATTCTCTGTCTGTGCAGGCACGCAACCATTACGCATATGCAACACAGCCGCTCAATATATTTGATGCTGTCCCTGGTGCTGAACTGACTGTTCTCTCAACTATTTGTCTTCGGACAAAAACCAAAGATGAACAACTGTCTCTTAGGCAGGGAATCTGTGCCAGAAAGAGTGCAACAAGAAGCCAGAATTTGGTACCAAGGCAAACAGCAATCGCTCTCCTTCACTAAGGCGCAGCCACATCGGCAGAACTCTGCCCATTTCTGAACAGAAACAAAAGCAGGCAGAAGAGAGTGCAAGTTACACCAGATGTGTATAAAGCATAGCAGCTTACTATCTAAAGGACCCCCATGGGTGACCACACTAGGCGACACCAGTTGCTAAGGCACTGTGTTAAAGGCGCACTTATCAAATGCTTCAATATCTTGCAGGCACGGACACACAAGTTTTCAAACTCTGCATCTCACCCCTCTGAACTTCAAACAAGCCACGTATCAGTTCCTTCTGAGTTCTACCAGAGCAGACATTTCCCTACTTCTCCTCCTTTGGAAAGGCAGGTCTGTACTCCCCAAGAGCCACCACCACGCATGCTGACAGAGAAGAGCCAGCAGCCAGCACTCCAGTTTGTGCCTGCAGAGCACAAAATCATGCTCCCTTGGAACAATGAGGCTATGACCTAAAGGCTTCTGCAGATTATTACAGAAACATCTGATCTAAGACCTTGACGGAAACACAGGGACAAAGAGTTATAAATAAATAAGGTGGCATAAGGTCCTGCATTTCTTTCAAAACCAAACTCTCCGATTCTTTAGCTCAAACATCCGCCCAGCAGTATTCACACAGAAGGGGAAAAGGATATCAGAGAAGGGCTTCGATGGTTCACACCTGACCTGCCGCAGGGCACAGTTCTAAAGCAAAGAGAGGGCATTTCTGAACCAGCCCACGGCCGCAGGCACTTGAACCAGCCATTCCCACCACCCACACAAACCACCCACTGCAGCGGGTGCCTCACCGGAGAGCCTTCGCCTTCTCGTCTAGGTGGACGGATGCAGGAGAGGTGAACAGTTTTCTAGTCACCAGAGTTAAGCTTCACCACAACGGCATCTGCATTCAGCACCTGCATCACCTGAGCAGACAGAGGAACAGGAATCGATGGGGAATCCCAATGCCATCCTGAGCTCTGTGGGCAGGAATGTTCTCTCATCTACAGGAAATCAACTACAGGGCCAAAAGGCTCCCGAGAACCCCTTTTTTATCAGCAAGTTTTAGGAGGAGGTCAGGATTTCTCCTACACAGCCCCACAGTCTCCCCACCCCACCCCAGGCTCAGAGCAGCACCAGAGGCAAAACAGGCTCAGCTGCCCACCCACCCCCCCGGGCCCAGAGATGCTGGCGGTGCCTGCTGCAGAAGGCAAGCCCGTGAGCCACACCAAAGCACTCCCAGAAGAGCAGACAGGCGTCTGTCCCAACCCCTCAGCCAGCCCTCAAGTGCAAGAGGGAGCATGAGGCTGGGCAGACCATGGTCAGCCCAGCAGAGCTTTGCTTGGCCTCCTATTCGGCCAGTCTCACCTTTCCCCAGATACACCATTCCATACTCCTTTCTGGCCTTGGCGAGTCTTGTGCTCCACTCTGAAGCAAGCCTCCTTTCCTTTCCGAAGGGATTCACGGGCTGGAAATCCCCACGGCTGGGAGGAGAAAGCAAGGCACAAGTCACTTGTGGATGAAGTCACTGCCATGCAATTCTAGCCCTACCCCTTCTTTTTGGACAAAACCGTACTTTGCTGTAGGAAAGCCACCAACCTTCCTGCTGACAAGAGGACACTGTTACCTTCACCTCACCTGCTTGACAGGCTATCCTGAAACATCACTGAAATCCACCCACTACCAGTCTTGCAATAAAAACATATCCCTCTGCCACAGATTAACAGGGCCCCACAGCAATCTCAGGGATGACCAAACCCACTAGGTATCAATCGCTCATTTCTATAAACCATGTCTGAGCAGATAAGAGTATACCCGTAGGGCTGGCATTTCAAACATACGTACGTACATACATACTGCTTTTTCAAGCTTTTAAAAATCAATTAACGTTTTGCTGCAGCACAATACTGTTACAGCAACAAAGTGTTAATTTCAAGCTACCATTTTTTAAGTCTCTAACGCTCTTGATTGCAAAGTTGTAAGGGGAAGTGTGCAGCGTGCACATTTCACCTTATCAATCTGGAAGGAAAACGACTAGAGAGTGACCATTAGTTCTGGGGGGGCCAAGTGGGGTACTCTCCAGGAAGATCCGTACTTCAGTCAAAGGGCAAGGGGCAGAAGCACCAAACACACAACTGTTGCTTGCCTTTTGAATAGCGCAAGACCCCCTGGTGCTTTACGCACAGGTTCTATTAAAGGCTGAACAGAAGCATGAAGAAATTATCCTACTTGTTAATGATACAAACTGGCAGCAGCTACAACGACTGTAGAGGAACAGATACACATTCCCAGCAGTCTCGATACCAACCATGGCGAGGACCAGCTCTGCGCCTCCTTTTGTGTCACCAACAGCTAGGAGTCAGTGTGAACAGGCCTCTTGGCAATGCAAAGGGGTTCACCTTGGGAAATAAACATTATGGGGACAGAACTACAATTACCTTCATGAAGAAAAACGGGATGCCAGGGAGCAAGTCTGCTAGATTTCAAGTCTTGAAGTCTCTCTCGACTGCTGGCAGGAAAGTTCCCCTCAAGCATGAACAAACTTATAATCCTACAAAATTTGTTTCCATCCGTTACCTCCAGTGGGAGAAATGTTTTTGTGTCAAAGATACACAGGTTATACCCATCTTCTAGAAGATCAAGGACATACTTCACAGAGGGATATCTTCCCTTCAACACCCTTGACACCCAAAACCTTGAAAACGCAGCTTGTTTGACAGTGAGGTGTTTTATGGGATGTTCCTTTGGCTCAGATAGCTTATAATTTTTTTCATAGTATTTGACTCCTGAGATGATTCTCAAAGATTGGGGACCTTTATTTTATACTCTTGCCTCACCCTCCTCTTCCGCTCGGAGAGTATGCTGGGAGATGGTTCAGTGCCTTCCCTGCTGGTGCTGGGCTCAGACTGGGAACTGGGCTCTTCCATTGTCATGAGGGGGGTGGATCTCAACTTTGTCCTGAAGGCTTCTGAGAAGGGCCCCTCTTCAGTGGCAGAATCCGGCACAAACACACTCTCTTCCAGAAAAGGCTTTTCGACTGGTGGAGCTCCAGGTGAAGCTGTTTCTGAGGGAGGGCATACCAGGCTTGGCCTCTGGAGGAGGTCTTCTTTGCCATCTGCAGCCTCCGTTGCTGATGGTATTGCCTCTCCCTCACCTTTTTCACCTTTGTGTGGGTGGCCTTTTTCTGAACTGACAAATGTTCGCTGTTCAGAACATTTCCTTTTCCAAAATTCTGTGGATCCTTTTGCCTCCTCGATTGTTTTTTGCGGGAGCTCAATTGTTTCGTTAGCCTCCTTTTTTCAGTTTTTATTGAAACTGCATAAAATACAAAAATGCAAAAAACATTAGAAGTCGTAAAATGATAATTACAAATGACAATGAAGCAATACATAGTGCATTGAATTACAACAGATTGTAGCTGGTTAATTACAGATTACAGAGAGAATGTGCTTAACAATACCCAACATGGATAGCCTTAATGTAGTAAAACAATATTTAATAAGAGCGTAAAGATAACTTACACATTGGCACACACGCTTGACAGCTTGCTGTTGATTCTGTATTTTGTCCTTTACCCTTCTCTGAATTTCATCTAGCCTGGATTTTATGACATGGACCTGCTCGCTGAATGCCTTTATTTCACTCCTCCTCTCCTCAGCTTCCTTTTCATAATTTCCCAGTGATTCTTTGTGCCTCAAAAGCCTTTCTTCCTTTTCTTTGGCTCTGTGCAATATCCGCTTGGCTGGCGCTGAACACTTCTGAGAAGAACTCCTCTCCAACAGCAGAATCTTGCACAAACATGCTCTCTTCCAGAAAAAGCTTTTGTCATTCTGAGGAAGGGCATATTGGATTGGCCTGCTTTCTGTCAGTACGAGTGCTTTTTCATAATGTATCCTGAGAAGGTCTTCTTTGAGATTTGCAACATCAGTGGCTGATGGCACCACCTCTTCCTCGGTGTCTTCACCTTCTTTTTCCGGGCCTTTTAAAAAACTGACAGCTTGTTACTGTGGCTTAAACCAGCAGGTTAAAAATAATTTTCTCTGGGTGCTCCAGCCCAAGTATTTCTGAAAGAATGGTGCATGTTAACTAGTCAATCAATTGCCAAAGCATGTTTATATTACAACTAAACAGAGTATCTAAATTTTCCAGGATGGCATACTTTGATAGATCTAAAAACAGAAGCTTAATTTTCCCACAAAATGTTCACATAGACAACCATTCCGCATCCCCTAAGCTGTCCTTAAAATGTCTGAATCTATATTCATTGTAGGCCTGGAGTTGGCACGCCACGCAGTCTACATGACGACTTCCTGCATTCCTGATTCCTGGTCGATCGGCACACCACCCAGGAACCGGGAAAGTAGCGTCAATATGTTTCATCTGAGTGTAATAAAAGTCACTCATCCTTCTCAGAGCACAATACTCCCATACACTCCAAGTAATACTCTTACATGTCTTAAGGTCCACTGTGTTCCTTTCGCTATGCCTGATAGATAAGACAGAAGCCTGATCACAGCATATCTGCTTAGCTAGCCATGACTGGTTTAGAATGTGTAGCTGTTGCTATAGACATATATGGGCATTGCTCTTATCCGGGTTCCTGAAAGCTTTCTCAATAAAACAGTCGCCTCCATGTTGGAGGGACAGACTTTGCATCCAGATCTTGTCTCGTGTCGTTACTACAATTCATAATACGAGAGGCAAGCAAACCAAAGGGCTCAGATATTTAAGAGCAGGAAATTACACAAGTTCACAAGGTGGGCCCAGTGCACAATCCTCTAAATGTTACAGAAGATGACATCTCCAGGAGTCAGGGCTAGACCAGCCAGACCCTGGCTCCCACTATCAACAATAATAATAATGACATTCGATTTATATACCGCCCTTCAGGACAACTTAATGCCCACTCAGAGTGGTTTACAAAGTGTTATTATTACCCCACAACAATCACCCTGTGAGGTAGGTGGGGCCGAGAGAGCTCCAGAGAACTGTGACTCGCCCAAGGTCACCCAGCTGGTTTCATGGAGGAGTGGGGAATCAAACCCGGCTCTCCAGATTACAGTCCCATGCTCTTAACCACTACACCAAACTGGCTCTCAAGCCAATCACCATTCCTAAGAGTAACCAGTGTGGCTCATATGCCAATCAGGAAAGGAGCAAACCGAATCCACTCACAGGAAAGGGCTTCCAGATAACTGGGGGAAGGCTCAGGCATGCAGAAAAACAGGACTGTAAAGTTAACTATAAAAAACCAAAAAAAGGTCTAAGGAGGACTGAGTTTGCTCAAAGAAAAAAAATAAGGCATCATGAATAAAGCCACGAGTCTGCAGAATCCCAGAAGTGGGAAGGGGGGGGGGGGTCCCCACTCCTGCAATCCCTCACGGATTTCTACTTTGTCACCCATAATGCAGGACACTCTGCTCATCATGATGTTTGAACAAGGTTGTTTACTCATGTTTGTTAGCTTATTAAGAAGAGCACTCTTTGATTGATACAAAACCATGATTCTGTTATAAACAGGCTACTTTGAAAGAGAACCTGAAGTATTTTTTTTAAATCACCCACTTTTATTCACCCCGTAAGCCACCCAGTCATCATTCAAAACAATTTAGGTCTCAAAATATTCTTAACCGGAGCATGACTGGGCTCGCTTTTTCCCCCGTTGAAACCTTCCCCAAAGACTGGCAACTCTGCTTACTTGTACTGTGGCAGCCAAGAAGCATCTTCAACTCACCAGGATTCCTCCTCCAGACTAAGCTTAGGAAAAAGAGGGCAACCCCATCCATTTTGCCAATTAAAGGAGACAGGGAGAAAAAGAATTGCTGTGGAAACAGAAGAGCAATACTAAGAACATAAGAGAAGTCGTGTTGGATCAGGCCAATGGCCCGTCCAGTCCAACACTCTGTATCACACAGTGGCCAAAAACCAGGTGTCATCAGGAGGTCTGGCAGTGGGGAAGGGACACTAGAAGCCCTCCCACTGATTGCCCCCCCCCCAAACACCAAACATACAGAGCATCACTGCCCTAGACAGAGAGTTCTATCTATACCTTGGGGCTAATAGCCTCTGATGGACCTCTGCTCCCTATGTTTATCCAATCCCCTCCTGAAGCTGTCTGTGCTTGAAGCTGCCACCACCTCCTGAGGCAGTGAATTCCACGTGTTAATCACCCTTTGGATAAAGAAGTACTTCCTTTTATCCATTCTAACCTGACTGCTCAGCAATTTCATTGAGTGCCCTCGAGTTCTTGTATTGTGAGTAAGGGAGAAAAATACTTGTTTCTCTACCTTCTGTATCCCATGCATAATCTTGTAAACCTCTATCATGTCACCCCTCAGTCTTTGTTTCTCCAAGCTAAAGAGCCCCAAGGCAGCCTCTGACTAATTTGATTCCTTGCCACAGACAAGCGTGCTGTCCTCACATGAAGTGCAATGGGACTATGTAGTTCTACATACGCACCCCTCTGTCACTAAACACAAGTACTGTTCATTTTTGAAGTGACTAGACCAAGTGTGGACCCTTCTCTTTTTTTAAACAATCCCTTTTACCTGGGTGGAGGAGACTCCACCCAGGGAAAGGGTTTCATAACAACAGCTACCAACGTTTACTCGTGCAAATTAGCCAATACACTCTATTTGAAGCAAGAAATCTTCTGAGAAGGACGTAAAGAGACTGTTCAATGTCACCTCTTTACTGTTCATTGCTGAATGCAAATATTTCCCCCCATGGCTCCCAGATCCACAGACAGACTACTGGAGAATGTAAAAGGGTTTCAGAAAATTCTAGCAGCAATCTTTAGCACAAAGCCCAAAAGACTGCATTGGCACCACTGGGCAAGCTATTCATATATACCCCCTGGAAGGTGCAGAGTCATTAAAAATAACTGTCAGAAAGTTTCAAAGATACTTTTGGTTTGGGGTAAGCAAATTCCACTTTCCAGACTCCTACCTGTGTGGAAGCTAAATTAAAAGGAGTGAAATTTATTAAGTATAGTCCCGTGACACTTTCAAAACTGACAGATTTATTTTTGCACAAGCTTTTGGGGAGCAGAACCAACTTCATCAGGTGCATGGTTAGGTGTATGTTAGACAGAGAGAAAACATTTTCTTCATATCCATGTCAAATGTTAGAAGACTCCTCTTTCTAAGTTCCATTCTCCAGTGGGAAGCAGGCCTAGACTCTGAGGAATTAAAGCAAGAGGGCTCCATGTTGCTGACCAGCTTCCAAAAAACAGTGGGATGAGCAGGGGCCCAGTTTGGTGTGGTGGTTAAGAGCACGGGACTCTAATCTGGAGAACTGAGTTTGATTCTTCACTCCCCCGCTTGAAGCCAGCTGGATGACCTTGGGTCGGTCACAGCTTCTAGGAGCTCTCTCAGGCCCACCCACCTCATAGGAAATTGTGGGGATAACAACATACTTTGCAAACCGCTCTGAGTGGGTGATAATTGATCCTGAAGGGCGGTATGTAAATCAATTGTTGTTGTTATTCAGTTACCCAGTTCTCAGGATCCACGAGAGGCATTCAAGGGACATTTCACGGTGGCTTTTTTCTTCTAAGCAACATACCTCCAGTCCCAACGCAAACCTTTCCTCCCTATGTCTTCCAATTTCTCACACAGAGCAGAAAGCCAGCACTAGGAGTGATACAGCCTGCCACTAGAGAAGCTGAATACAAGGAAGCCTCACCTATATCCTATGCTTTCTCAGCTGATACTGATAATGCAGTTAGATGTTTCTTCTCGAAGGGAAAAAACCCTTATTCATGGGGTAAAAAAAACACATGTGAACGTATGGCAAGCTGGGATTGCAGCAGGTTGGCTGTATAAGCAAAACCACTTTGGCTGCAGATATTCACTGGCCCAGACTGTAGGAACTTGGGTTTTAGTCTTTTGGAAACCATACACCAGGCACCACTGGAGCTTAATGTGATCAAATGCTCTGTGGGGTTTCAAACTGCCCCCCCTCCAAGTAATTTATTGTAAATCACTGACTGTAGCCTGGGGGTATTTGGGACATTTTATCCCTATTGCGCTGAGAAACTTAAAGGAGTATACAAGGTGAATCTGACGGTACACCATATTTTCTCCATTTATTTATATAACCTTAGTCCCTGATCTCTTTGCTACTGTGCTGTGCCAGCATTGTCAAAGGGAAATACTTAATACTTTACACAAAGGGTAAGAGGTTTTTTTTCTTTGTGTTTGGTATGCTGAATGCATCATCCAAGGTTTTTTTAATTATTGTTTTTATGGCTTTGGAAGATATTAGTAAAACACACTCTTAATCTGATTGCAAATTTAACATTAACAACCGGAATTAACTTTGGTACATCGTGCTACGTCTGAAACTGTAAACTGGAAAGTTAGATGAAATAAAGAAATTCAAAGTTGCAACGGAATTGTGATTCTATAAATTCTTTGCCTTCTGAATTAACACTTGCAACTCCCTATTCGTTCAAGAATCAGTTACTATTAAAATGCCAGGGTACCCAAGTCAAAGTGCTTCTTGCTGTTGGGAAAGGCTTGTGTTACCCAAACATCAAGATCTGGCCCCATTTGGTCAAAACAGTCTTTTCTGCACTGGAATAGGTCTGTTTTCAGAACACAAATTGATGCTGGAAGCAGGAATGGAAATTGCCTCTTCAGGCCTCAGATTTACATTTGCATTCTTTCTGGGAGGTCAGAAGGAAGACAGACTCAAACTTGGAAAAACAATTCTGCTTAGCAGCACTAGGATCTTACACCTACATGTTCGTTATCAGCTCTGTGAAATACAGCTGAAAAAACCACTATCAAAAGCCACTTCAGCCTCACTCCTGCACAGAGGAGCAATGACCCTTCAAGCTTCTCTAATGAAAAGTGTATGAAATGAGAATTACACTCAGGTTTAACGTTACAGAAAGATTCCAGCCACGAGTCCATAAAATGTCAGCTCTGAGTGATGGTGAGAAAGAGCAGAAAAACAAGAGTGTGCTGCTTTGGTGAGACCAAGATCAACCAGAAACAATATCAACCTAAAGCATGTGCCTTAGTGACAATAAGTGCCCAATGCCATTCAACAGTTCGGTCATGTTGTATTTTTAATGCATTTTGCATTACATTAGGCAAGATCCTAGTTTTAGCAGAGTGCTACAGAGATGCTTGCACGCAGTTCAGGAACTAACATGGCACAACAGGAGCTACACAGCTGCCACTAAAGCTTAGATAAAATCCAAACTGAAACACAGCAACAATCTCATTAAAAAGAAACAGCTGCAGGTAATCAATCAAAACACCCCAAAAGCTGGAGACACAAAAAAAATCCTACAGGCTATCCATCACTATACAGGACACGGCCTAATACCACTGGGAATGTTGTTTGGACCAACTTCCACCTCTATTTTTTCTTTTGACAGACTCACATCAGCAGATGAAATCACAATGTCTCTGCTTAAGACTGTTGTCCAAGCAGAGGGTCTTTTGGACACTCTCAGCAACAGACAAAACCCCTCAGCACACATTGCTTAGAATAGAAGTGATACAGGGTGCTCTGAAAAGTGGCACTTACTGAAGTGTTCTATCAGCATTCTGCTTGAAAAAGTACATTGCAAAAAGGCTTCTCCCACTCATGGCATAAGACAGAGGCAGTGTGGTACAGTGGTTAGTGTCCTTCCCTCACTGTCCCTCCTACAAGCCTGCCTGCAGTAAGTTTTCAGTATGTCCAAAGCCCCTGTGTGGGCGGGAGGAGATTCACACCCTTGCAGAACTGAGGGAAGGACACTAACCAATGAACCACACCACCCCTGTTATACTATGAGCAGGAGAAACCTTTTTGCAAGGTTCTTTTTCATGCAGAATGCTAGTAGAGGAGTGAGAAAATTTTCACTCTGTTCTTGGACACTAACCATTATACCACCCTGCCTCTTCACCAAGCCATCAGTAGAGTGAGCGGTTATTAATACTACTTCGCTTGCAGAATGCTAGAGCTGCAGTGAGTATCTCCAAAAACCCTATTGGGGGGGGAGGGAACTGCACCTTGGCAGAACCGAGGGAAGGGCACTAACCACTGTACTACACTGCCTCTCTGTTATGCCATGAGTGGGAGAAGCCTTTTTGCAATGCGCTTTATCACGCAGAATGCTAATAGAGCAGTGAGAAAATGTTCAGTGTCTCCTTGGACACTAACCACTATACCACACTGCCTCTTCATGGAGCCCTGAGTGGAGGCAGCATTTATTAATGCTGCTTCTCTTGCAGACTGCTATAGCAGCAGTGAGATAAGTTTCAGTGTGTTCCTGCATACTAAAACTGTCTCTCACTGCTCTACTCGCATTCAGCATGAAAAAGAAGCAAACTCTAAAGCTTAGATAAAATCCAAACTGAAACATAGCAATAATCTCATTAAAAATAAACAGCTGCAGGCAATCAATCAAAATATCCCAAAAGCTGGAGACTCAAAAAAATCACTATACAGAACACGGCCTAATGCCACTGGGAATGTTGTTTGGACCATCTTCCCCCTCTATTTTTTCTTTGGACAGCCTCACAACCATCAGATGAAATCACAATGTCTCTGCTTAAGACTGTTGTCCAAGCAGAGGGTCTTTTGGACAGTCTGAGCAGCAGACACACCTCGCTCAGCACACCTTGCTTTGAACCTTATTTCAAAGAATAGAAGTGAAACAGGGTGCTCTGAAAAGTGGCCCTTACTGAAGTGGAATCAATGCTTGAGCTTCTTGATCAAAATCGTTACTGGGAAGATTTTTATAGCGTTTTCATATAACTCTTAAAGCAGACTACAAAATCCATTAAAATGCAAATTAGCAAAACATGCCTTCCTCCACAATAGCTACATGAAATCAGGTTCAAATCATCTAAGCAGAGGCTAAATGGCCCTCTGACAGCAATGCTGATTCTATGAACCAAAGCAGAGCATGAGGGGGAGGGCAGGAAGGGTTGCATCAGTGCATAGTTCTCGTGGCCCTTTCTTACATGCCCAGGGAGATGTCAATCACCATTTGGGAGTCAAGAAGCAATTTTCTCCAAGCCAGTTTGGCCAGGAATCCAGGATGTTTTTTGCCATCTTCTGGGCATGGAGCAGGGTTCACTCGGGGTGTAGGAGGGTTAGTTGTGAACTTCCTGCATTACGCAAGGGGTTGGACTAGATGACCCTGGAGATCCCTTCCAACTTCCTCCAAGCAGCAAGAAATATTTGTATTCGTATGTGGTAGGGTGCTTTCATTGTCAAAACCAGAATTGTCTAGAATAAAAATAACATTCTGGTTAAAACTTTCAATTTAATCATGGCTCCTTTTTCCCCAAAATTGACAAGTTGATTTTCTCCCATCTCACTAGATCGCTTATAATTTCATTCCAGTTCTTAATATAATTATTTTGATACAACATACAATTCATATTTTCAAAACAATACCCAAATATTGTACTTTTTTCTCAATTCCAACTCAGCCATTCTCTCAAGTTCTATTCAAATATTTGTATTGAAGAATGGAGAGCGCATCACTATCATATCTGTATCTTCATTTCATATACACTTTTATATAAATTATTACACTGATCAAGGAGAAAGTGCTTAAGTAAAAAGACAGCAAAGTATTTACCGACTCCATGGCTGAAAGTAGCAGTTAGCAGGCCGTGGATAAAATCCAAAAGGACGTCCCCTCCTCCAACCAAGTTCTGTATCCTGAAAGGCAAAAGTTAGCTGGTATAAATATTAAGACTTGTAGGCCGACCCTCGGGGGCGGGGGGGGGGAGCATGTTAAAATTACTCTGCCTGATAAATCCATAAAAATCTCTTCTGAATTCTATTCTTGCGGTGCTTTGCTATTTCGACAGCCCATTATTAGGACGGGTAGAAAAACACTGCCAAGAGGGAGTGTAATTAAAGTGTCATAAATATATATTAGTGATAGAAAAGGGTTTCCTGGCTCGAGGCCTGACCACAGGTCCCTTCACAAATGACCGCAATCTCACTGTCACGGTTGTGCTCCTACCTCCAAGATGCAATTTCTTCTCAGAAAAGGGTTCAGATTCAAAAACAGAGAAGAGTGCAAATAATAGTTGACAAAATCCTGTCAAAAACCCAGGCTAAAATGAAGACATTTGCCTTCCTTGTTTGGGGCAGAGAGCATTTAAAAACAAAAAACATTGCCATTTAATTTGCACAAACCCTTGCAATGATGCTGATTGCAATAACACAGTAGGCTGCAATAAGTTTTACAAGACCAGAAAATTGGACACAATGCTCACAAGAATCAAGAGAAAGGGATACAATTTCTCCTACAAAGAAAAAAAATTACCACTGCAAATAAACTTTGAATTTATTTACTGTCCAAGTTTAAAAACACAAGCAGTAACCGATGCTATCAACCCAAGTTGGTGCTTACAAATGTGCGTTATGTGCCATCAAGTCACTTCCGACCGATGGCAACCCTATGAAGGAAGGACCTCCAAAACGTACTATTGTTAATTGAGTTGGTCAGATCTTGCAAACTAGTGGAAGAGGCTTCCTTTATTGAGCCAAGCCATTTCCTTTTAGTTCTTCCTCTTCTCCCACTGTCTTGCACATTCCCTAGCATTACTGCATTTTCCAGTGAGTCTTTCTTCTTAATTGTACCTACTTTACAACTATCCCATACTAGCCATTCACTACAAACAGTAAGAGGAGAAATAAAATACCCCCTCCTTTTAAAATATTACCCTTATAGATTTTTAAAAAACCTAACCACTACCAAAAAGAGTATCTGCTGTCTGCTTTTACTGTTCTAGAAGAAGCAGAGAAGCCAGATGTTAAGTTTAAAAAGCCAACACTAACTTATAAAAGGAAAAGATTTGTGCATTTGAAAGCTACATGTACAATCTTTACTAGAGAAAGAATGCAGGAAAAATTACATTTGAGCAATGCAATAATTATGGCTACAGAATGGTCTGAAGGTTTAGTTTGGCAAGAACCCTTGGAAGGGAGACCACATCTGACCCCTATGTAATCCTCCAAGGAAAGCATGGGCCATTAAATTTAACAAAAACAATACAAGTGAGAGTCTAAATCTTCAGAGGCAAGCATTCACATGCTCACTAAGCTACAAAGCTCTGAGAAATTAGCTTCAATTGTGCATCTTGATAGTGAAACCACCATCAATGCTGTAGAGCAAGAATTGTAAAGTACTTTGTACAGCTAGACATTTAAACAATAAAGAGGTTTGATGCTTTCAGAGAGACAATGAACATATCCTTCCCCAAACCAGCTATGCCATTTAGCCAAGGAAGAATTCTCTCGGGTTTGAAAAATAACTAGTTTTCTTGTAACTATGGGTGGAAACCACTGCATGGCAATGTCTGTGTATTTGCCTAATTCCAACCACGTCATATATGCCAGTACAACAGAGTCAAGAGCATTGATAAAATATGAAATTGAACTCACGTGCTGCAATGCATACAAGCTGATCTCGACAGCAGAAGGATAAAAACTATGCCAAGCCAAGTACAGAACAGTACATTTTACAAAAGATTTTTAATGTTGCACTTCTATTTCTGTTAGCTGCCGGGGGGATCTTTTGTGGTTCTAAAGAGAAAGCAGGCTGTGTGCCATATTGAGAAGAAAACAGAGCAGGTAAAACAACACATTTGATCATGCCAACCAGGCACAACCAGTTTGTGGTATTGGTTAAGCGTGTGGATTTGGTTCCACTTGAAGCCAGCTGGGTGACCTTGGGTCAGTCACAGCTCTTTCAGAGCTCTCTCAGCACCACCTACCTCACAGGGCGATTGTTGTGGGGACAATAGCAACATACTTTGTACACCGCTCTGAGTGGTGTAAAGTTGTCCTGAGGGGTGGTATATAAATCCTATGTTATTGTTATTGTTGTTGTTGTTATACAGGCTTACAAAGATTACAGAACTTGCAAAAATTACACTTTTTAAGGCACAATTTTTAAGTCTCCGCCACTCTTCTTTGATTGTTGTGTTGTATATTCCCCTAACTCATGAGGTTATCTTGCTTTACCTTCACAACAACGCTGTGAGGTAATAAAGACAAGGAGAGATTCTCCCCAAGGTCTATAGTGAGCCCAATATAGTGCCTTAATATAAATTTGAATTCAGGTCTTCACAGTCAAATATTCTATGCCTGTATTTTTAAATTCTTCTATGAGCTTCTGAAAGGATTTGAGTTAAGCTCTTAGTTACACAAAACTTCAGTCTATGACATCTGAACAGTACGAGGTGCTCACAACTCAAGAAGTTTAACGTCACTGGGTTGGCACATCAATGCTGGGCTGTTAGTCACCATTCTAGTATTAAGAACTGATATTTTATTCTGCAGTCCCAGATCCCATTTATGCATGTATTTTCAAAAGATGTAGGGCAGAAAATTTTGTGGTATTTAGTTTTCTACAGCAAATTTTCCATGACTAAAGATTCATTGTTTCATCAAACTAACAACAGTGAACGAATGCCACTGCCAACACAGTATTAAGCAAGTTCGGCAGTGTCCAAGTTGAGATTAATGTTTCTACATGACTATCCCTAGAAAGAATGTATGAGTGTGTACAGGTATGTTTTATTGACTTGAAAATGGGGCGCAGTAGCACAAACGCATACAATAATCCAAATTAAAAAATCAAGTTTTTAAACTGGCTGCTGCACAAGTCAAATCAAAACTGAAATTCAGATTTTTATCTATGTCTCATCTCACATGGCAAATGGGATACTTCGATCACCGACCTGATATGGAACTAACAAGCAATGCGAATGATGCTGAGGAGGGTGAGAGTCCAACAGAGGCCTCCCTACAAGACGGTTGCATTCTGTTGAAACAGATGAGTAGGAAACTTTTTATGCTCGTTTTGTGGTGTGCTAAAGTTAGTGTTAATCAATTTTAGCACGCCCCAAATCAATCAATTTTTTTCAAAGATTTAAACAATGTAACAGAAGTGCATGCAATATTGCCTTAAACTTTACAAGTATTACTCGAATAACAATAATTTCCAGATAAAGTTTGAATGTAAATGTAAAAAATAAAACACACTGTTTTTTTCCATAATCAAATATTTCAGTTCAAGAATTTGTTGCTAGGGGGCATAAAATGAACATGGGGTATATTTAAAGGTTTACTAAATGAAAGTCAAAACAAATGTGCTAAAACAGATCACATTCTGTTTAGAGCATCCAAATGTTTTGCAGAGAAATTCTGGAAATGTTTTATTTTCAGAAATCCCGCATCTTTTTCCCCCCTCTCACTCAGGACAATGTTTTCACACTTTACAATGCTTCCTTGCCAGGTCTGAGAACGAATGCTGCTGGGACACCTGGAACGGTGTGCATACTGGTGGTGGTGGACAGCGCTAGCAATTCGTAGCTGACTGATGGTGCTGGAGTCTGCATAGTGATTTAGGTCTTCTTTGGAAGTCTCTCACCCAATTAGTAACCGAGGCTAACCCTGCTGAATGTCCAAGATCTGAAGAGGTGGGGCTTGCCTGCGCTATCCATGTCAAGGTACCATACATATTACTCACATTTATTGGGGGGGGGGGAACAGTAACTCTCTGTAGTATTGTGGGTCAGGACAGTGTTTCAAACATGGTTGACAGTCTTTACCGAACAGCCACGTTTGCTGAACAAATCTATACATGTCCTGGATCTACAGCACATTGTAATGGGAGCTTTTGCTCACATTTTATCTGCAAGCCTGAATCAAGGCCATATATGACACCGCTTGGTATTTTTTAGTAGAAATTAGCTCTTTTCAAAATTTACTTACAAACTACGTCCTCCAAAGGGTCTTATTTTCTGACCGCCTCCAATGCTTAGCAGCTCTAATATGGACTCTGAAATTAAAGAACTAGGAGGCACTTTCTTCACCAGCACCACCAACAGTGAGGTTATTAACTAGAACAGAGGATATTTGAGGAAAGAGAAATGCGCCTTGTGTGTCTTACTTAATGGTGTCCAGTTTTAAGAAAACATCAACAAGTAAAACAAATTAATTGCTCAAAGCTTCACACCAGTCCACCTTAGCCAAGAACTCAGAAGGCACACCCCAGAAGGTCACTGAGCACCCAATCTTCCCCCTTAGCTTGGCCTCTCTCTGCAGATCAAGACAGCCACGAGCTGATCAGTGTTGGCCACCTGATTTCCCCATCGTGGAACACATTCAGATGCTTTGGTTAGGGCTGCTGAGTCCCACGAACAGTCACTGCCTGGCACATGTGTCAACCTGTCCCACACTGAACACCACTGCCCTAACACAGAGACCAAAATAATCAATGGATGTCAAACAGGCACACACAACGCCCCCATTAACAAGCAGCCTAGGATTTATACAACACAAGGCAGAATTAAAAACATATAACACCAAACCACCCTTTGGTCAAGCTTCTCTGACAAGTCTGAAGAGTCTCACATGGAAGCCTTTTTAGGCTGAAGTTCACTGCCTTTCCAGCATACCGCATGTGCTTTGCTCCACTTCTCCCCTCCCCCCACTCAACACCAGAGAATATAATGGCCTTTAAACCAATCAGGGATATTTGCAAGCTTCACAAAAAAGAATTTAGTAACATGCAGTGGCCTGGTCAGCTTTTGCCTCCAAAGCTAACTCCCATTACTCTAAATGAACCCTCAAAGCAGCACACACCCATGAACCTGAACACTACGGGGAGCCCTAAAAAGAAGGCTTGCCTAAGCAAGACACGTGGCAGCACCTTGGTGATAGTAGACAAAAAGGAGAACACTCTCACATTCCTGACAAGGCAACAAGAGCAAACCACACTCAGGTCCTGAATGTTAAATTCATTTAAATATTGCATAAAACCAATTCTCTAGAAGGATTTATCCCTAAAAGGGCAAGGGAAATATAAAACTAAAATTCTTCCATTACTCGTATTGCTTTGAATTAAAAAGAGGAGGTAGACACAGCTTGCTTGTGTACATGAGTAGACAAAGCATTTGCAGTTCAATGACCTGGAAAAATGCTCACATGTGGCTCACAGCCACAACTCTGTCTTTGGGTGCTACAACTCTGAAGATGCCAGCCACAGCTGCTGGCGAAACGTCAGGAACTACAATGCCAAGACCACAGCTATACAGCCCGAAAAATCCACAACAACCATCATTCTCCGGCCGTGAAAGCCTTCGACCACAATTCAGTGTTTGCACAAAATGAAGCACTGACGTCTGGACTAAATGAAGCTCCTCCCTCTAAATCAAGCCTTCCAAGCCACTTTTTTATCAATAGAAAATTGTCTCAAAATAGCCTCTTCATTCTTGAGAAAGAAATCCTGATTTAGCATGATGCTCTGAACAATTATACTGCATTGAAATTGGATGGTCTAGCTGTTTTGCTGCCACAAACTAACAAGGCAAACTCCTTTGAAGCCTCACACAAGCCAACTGATCCCAACACCAAAAGGAGATGTTTACCAGTGCAATCCTACACAGAGTTACACCGGTCTAAGCCCATTGAAGTCAATGGCCTTAGACTGGAGTAACTCTCCATAGGATTGCACTGTACATTTACTAGCAAAGGAATGTTTTGGTTGCACCCTCCCTCTCTCCCCCCCCCCAATTGCATCTTCTCTCTCCTCCCCTCCTCTTCTATATTTGACCAGTTTCTGTACCATGCATCTGACGAAAAGAACTTGATTCTCGAAAGCTTATGCTACAATAAACTTGGTTACTCTTAAAGGTGCTACTGGACTCTTTTTGATTTTCCTTTAAATCAAGCCTTCCAAGCCACTTTTCACTCTTCATTCTTGAGAAAGAAATCCTGATTTAGCATGATGCTCTGAACAATTATTTTTTTTCCTTTTTTTCCTTTTACAATGAGATGCCCAAGCCTTGAGAAAACTTTGAAGCAAATATTCTTTAAGAAAAGCTGGAAGTGATTTGCTTAAGGCCACTTAGTCTTTAATATCCAATTTTCTGCCAATATTGGCTCCCAAAGCTATCTACAATAATTAAAATCCACCACAAAGATAAAATGTATTAGTAAATCGACACCTGTTTGGGGCATGTTCTGAATGCCCTCCTCCTTGAGGCTTGTCTGGCACCTGCTTCACTTTCTTTTAGGCGTCAGGCTAAAACACACAAGTTTGTCCATGCTTTTTAAGGGGTGGGTAGGTGGGTGGGTTTGCCAGATTTTTAATGGTCTGATTCTGCTTTATGGATAGGTCTTATGCTGCTTATGTCCAGTGGCTGGCTTTTAATGGCTTGTTGGAATATTAGGGTGATTTTACTGGTGAGCTGCCTCGAGCAGGACTCTGAAGAGGCGGCACAGAAACCTTGTAAATAAATGAAATTCTGCATACATTTAAAATACTACATTGACAGTAGCACTACATGCTATTGCAACATTTATGCCATTTAGGAGGATGGGAATGTCACAAATCCCAAAGAGCCAACAACACCCAACGAGTTGGGAATCTCTAGTCTGACCAAACAACTCTCCACCCATCACTTCCAAAGAGATGCAAGCAAAAACTCATCATTTTTCAACTGTGGAGTTAACCCCAAGAGGTTTCTAGCACACAAGAGGCATGCATGGCTCTGACAGAACCCCAAGCAAGGGAGATGCTTCAGGATGTGAAATTGAAAGAGTGAGTTACATACCGAGGTTGTACCAGACGCTCATCTCACCGGTGAGGGTTCTTGCTGTAATAATGGTTTGCCTCTCCTGCAAAGTCATCCAATTCCATTTTGCAATGCAGCTTCATGTGGAATTTTAGATCATGATCTTCATCCCAGGCTCTTACTTTGATTCTGTCAATGGAGATATGGCACTCATTGAAAACGACACACAAGGAAAAAGACTGTGGTTCCAAGACACTGCAGCCACAAGGGCAAGAGCACAACACCCCCTCAGACCAACAGTGTCAGAGTACCCCAAACGTGGGCTGAACTGTTCGGCCTGGATGTCAAAGGCCGTCTAGAAGAAAAAACCTCTCACATTTTAAACTCTGTCCTTCCTGCCAGGGGCCCAGGGCAGCACACACAATTTGCTAAACCAGATTTGGTATGGGCAACGTCTTCTTTGCCTTATAGGCAGGTTAAGCAGACAACAAAGAACTAGCCAGTGAGCCCCTGGGCCCATGGTGTATCTCACAGAGCTGTTGTGCAGAAGAAACAGAGGAGAACAACGTATGCTGCTTTGGGCCTCCAATGGGGAGAATGGTGAGATATAAATGAAACAAACAAACTCATGGAGCAGGGTAGCAGGGAGAATAAAATGTTTAGGCAAATGCCTTGGGCCCTGACCAGGATGGCCTAGGCTAGCCTAGTCCCAGAAGCTGAGCAACACTGCCCTGGTCTATTACATGGCTGGGAGACCACCGAGGAAGTCTTAGGTCGCTACACAGAGACAGGCAATGGCAAACCACCACTGTCCACCTCTTGACTTGAGAACTCTATGAGGGTTTGCTGTCTGTCAGCTCTGCACTTCCCACTCAGTGACTTGGAGACAGAACCGAAAGCTCATGAAGTGATCCTGTGCACCTCTGCAAAGAGAAAGTGAAAGGCTTCTTGGGGAGGACGTGGGATAGCCAGGGGCTTTCAAGTACCTGTTCAAAAGCAACTGCCATAAAGCCACAGCTACGCTATTCTATGACATTGCTTTGTTTTCTTACAGGAACTCAGCAGGTGGCCTGGAGTCAGCTGCTCCACTGGGGCCCACCTCCCCAGCTGTATTGTGGGGACAATAATATACCGACTTTGTTCACTGCTCTCTAAGCAGGCACCAATCTGTCCAGAAGGACACTACATGAGCACACTGCTGTTGTTGCTGTAGTTACCTCTACTTCGTGCATAATTTTTAAAACCTCCATCATGTCCCCCTTGACTTCTCTCTTTTAAAAAATCATTCCTTATCATGGGAAATAGTTGTCTGTGCTGCTTGTAGATGAACTGAAGTTCATCTGGGTGGGCCAGTAAACATCTGAGTAAAAATGTCACATTCCCTCATTAGAACACTGAAAAAGGCAGAAAAACCCTGAAAGCCAACGAGAGGACACAATTTTGCCCACAAGCAAGGGGTGCTGAGCAGTAACCAGCATTGACCGGATGGCCCTTTAGGAATTTGGAAGGGAACTTGATACAAGTGAAAGCTTGAGCAGCAATCCTTGGTGCCCAGCAGCTTGTTAGGGTCAGGTTTAATAATCATGAAAAAGGCTCATAAACAGACAGCAGTTTCAGCAGTAAAAACTGGTGTGACCTTGTGGTTAAGGGGACCTGGAAGTAGCAAGCTAGAGAAAGCATGAAAGAGCAAATGGAGCAGTGCAAAGACTAATCGCCTCCATTCATTCCCAGGAGCCTCAAGAGAATCTGCTCTCATCTCTTTAAAACATCTCCACTGATCCTTGTCACTGACTCAGTCCCTTGCCTTTCTCCCCCATCCTCCCCCCCCCCTTTGCAGACTTACAGTGAAATCTTAAACAGAGTGAATCCAGTCTAAGCCCACTGAAATCAGAGGGCTGAGACTGGACTAACTCTGCTTAGGATTTCACAGTTAGAATATTGGGGATAACCCGATCTGCATCCTTGACCCAGGAATTCTGAGCAGAAGACACAACAACAAATACCGTCAGTAGAAAAGAACAGAAGAGGCCAGAAACATGAAGCCAGAGCAAGGTTCCCTTCTTAAATGTGGGTGTATGGTGCCCTCAAGTCACAGCTCACTCAAGGCGACCCCCGGGGGGGGGGGCTTTCACGGCAAGAGAGTCACAGAGGTGGTGCGCCACTGCCTGCCAATGCAGCCCTGGGCTTTGCCGGACGTCTCCCATCCAATGACTAACCAAGGCCGACCCTGCTTGGCTTCTGAGACCAGATAAGATCAGGCTCACCTGGGCTAGCCAGGTCAGGGCACAACCCTTAAAAACAGAACTGGAAATGCAAACCTAATCAACAAGGGGCTGCAGAAGGAACCAGATCAACGATGCCAAATGTAGCGCAGATATTGGGAACCATTGCAAGCCCCTGCTCCCTGCAACATGAAGGGAAAAAGTCTAGGCCGTCCCCTCTAGAGGAGCTGCTTTTTCTGGCACTGACCAGCGGGTGGGCGACCAAGGGAAGTAGTCACAACCCGCCCCCCAGGCTAAGGCTGCCCCACGGCGGAGGGCCAGGCGGCTCCTTTGCTCCGAGGCCCGAGCGAGTCTTCCCCCCTTCCCCTCTTGGCCAGTGCTGGCGGCGGGCCTTGCCCCTCGGGACTCCCCTCGTCCCTCGCAGGGCCAGCCAAGGGGGCCGAAGGGGCTTGGGGGCTGCCCGCCCGCCCGCCTTTTCCGCCGCTCTTTCGGCAGCGGCGGCTTCCCCCAACACTCCCAGAAGGCGCCGGCCTGGGCAGGGGGCGCCCCTCGGCTGACGGAGCTCGCTTACCTGAGCTCGCGTGCCGGCTGGACGGGGCGCTCGCCGACGCCGGCGAGCCCGGGGATGTCCTCCGCGGGGGGCCCGAGCGAGAGAGGCACGCGCTGCGGCCCTCAGGCAAGGCCACGAGACCAAAGCTTCCCGCGCGGCCTTTTCGCAGCCGCCTCGGGCGCCACGTGGCGCGCGGGGCCAAGATTCCTCTGCTGAAGGCGGCGGAGGGCCGGGCCGGGCGGGAAAGCAGCCGCCGCAGCAGGTCCCCCGTCTCCCAGCCCGCGCTGCGCCCTCGGCAAGGCTGCCCCGTAGAGGCCCGTAAACGGGGAAGGGGCGGCAGGGCGCGCGGGCGACAAGCCCTGCCAAGCGCAGGCGTGAAGGCGGCGGCTGGGAACTCCTCCTCCCCCCCCTCCCTCCCTCCCTCCCTCCCGCGGCGGCTCTCGCGGGAGCCTGGCTGGCTGGTTGCTTGGCTGCGGCCCTCTTTCCTCGTTGCCCAAACCGGGCGCTTCATTCCCAGCCAAAGGCCATCGAAGCGCAAGAAAGAGGGGCGCCCAAAACGCCTGTAAGAAGCGGGCTAGCACTGGAGCATCTCAGAGCACCAGCCCCTCTGGGGCATGGAAGTGCTTCATTTCAAAGATCCGGGCCCATAGCCCACCCGCGGAGGGTTGCCAGCTCCAGGGTGGGAAATTCCTGGAGATTTGGGAGGCGGAGCCTGGAGAGGGAAGGGACCTCAGCAGGATAGAATGCCATAGAGGCCTCCCTCTAAAGCAGCCAGTTTTTCCAGGGGACCTGCACTCTGTCACCTGCAGGCCCGTGGAAATTCCAGGAGATATCCAGCCACCACCTGGAGGCTGGCAACCCTATGCAGCAAATGAAAAAGCGCACAGCAGAATTGGCTGCCGATTTAGAAATAACCTCCTGGCACCTCCTGACCCTCTTTGCTGAGAAGCATAATTCCAGAGGGGCAGCAGTGCCGGCTGTTTTAGCACACCCTTGTAAAATAAAACAGAATTCTTTTTCTTCCAGGCAAGAGAGATGTCAGATTCGACTGCTCCTCTCTCTTCAAGTGCGCATGCTGCAGTGTCTACAATGTATTTTGTTTTCTCAGTGCAGAACTGGCACTTCCTGGATACAGAATTTCAAAACTTTTTGAAAATGTGAATGGGCAGTTAGAAGCTGGAGTTGGTTACTTATTCCCAGTTCCTTCTTCGCACTTCCTTATTCCTTATTCGTTATTCTCAAAGCCAAAGAAAAATATTGTGGGAAAACTGAAAAGCTCTACACTCCAAAATGAAGTTTGGAGGGGCACATATTATACACCTTCATATTCACAAGACTCAGCACTCTAAGCGGACCTATACTGGGTCATCCTACAAAACCCAGACCTTGAGTAAACAGCTTCAAAACAGGATGCCCCCAGAACAATTCAATAAGAAGAAACGGGCAGCAGCCGCAGGAGGAAAGAACTTTGGATCACCCCAAATCACACCGGTCTGAAGTCCAGAGCCTGTCCCCCACAAGTTGACATGTGCTGGTGCTGATCCAGTCTCTGGTTCTGGACCCAAGGCCTCGCATGTGGCCTGTCTCCAAGCACCCAGTATTAGACCTTTTTTTTCAATAAGGAAGGGGTGAAAATATAAGCCCCCTGCAACACCAAATAATCTTTGGATCACCCCAAATCACACACCCCTGAACTCCAGAGCCTGTCCCCCACAAGAGGACATGTGCTGGTGCTGATCCAGTCTCTGGTTCTGGACCTAAGGCCTCGCTACTGGCCTTCCTCCCAGCACCCAGTATTACACATGTTTTTAAATAGAGAAGTGGTACAAATATAAGCCCCCTGCAACCCCAATTAATCTTTGGATCACCCCAAATCACACACCCCTGAACTCCAGAGACTGTCCCCCCACAACAGGACATGTGCTGGTGCTGATCCAGTCACTGGTTCTGGACCTATAAGCCCCCATTATTACACATGGCTTTGACTATGGAACTGGTGAAAATATAAGCCCCCTGCAACCCCAAATAATCTTTGGATCACCCCAAATCACACACCCCTGAACTCCAGAGACTGTCCCCACAAGTTGACATGTACTGGTGCTGATCCAGTCTCTGGTTCTGGACCTAAGGCCTCGCATGTGGCCTGCCACCAAGCACCCAGTATTACACATGGCTTTGACTATGGAACTGGTGAAAATATAAGCCCCCTGCAACCCCAAATAGTCTTTGGATCACCCCAAATCACACACCCCTGAACTCCAGAGCCTGTCCCCCACAAGAGGACATGTGCTGGTGCTGATCTAGTCTCTGGTTCTGGACCTAAGGCCTCGCATGTGGCCTACCACCAAGCACCCATTATTACACATGGCTTTGACTATGGAACTGGTGAAAATATAAAACATAAAATAAAATGCAAAGAGAATGCTGGGAAGAACCAATTATGTAGCGTTCCATCTTTCATTTAGCCAGTCTCAAAGTTCCTTTATAAACCTTAGCCCGTTACATCCTTACAACAGCCACATGGAGTAGGCTATTATTATTCCCATTGTACAGATAAGCAAACTGAGACTGATCATCCCATGGCCATTGAGTTCATGGCCAAAATGGCCTCTGTATCCAAGTTTTCTTAGGTCTAAGTGCAATATTGGTGAGGGGCTGTAATTCAGTGGTAGAGCATTTGTTTCGCATATGGAAAGTCCCAGATTCGGACTCTGGCATCTCTAGTTTAAAAGATCAGGGAGTGGATGATGTGAAGAGACCATGGAGAGCCATTTGCAGTTGGTGTAGACAGTCCTGTTCCTAGATTAATGATCTGACTCAATATAAGACAGTTTCATGTGTACGGGATTTAGCAAGGAATTGCTCAATATTCATTCCTGATATGCAGGGCTTTAGAAGCATGCTCAGAGTACAGAAGACATGCAGCTATCTACCCTTTCACATACTTTATCTCTGTAATCTTAAAATATAAAATATCTGTGTGATTTGGGGTGATCCAAAGATTAATTGGGGTTGCAGGGGGCTTATATTTGTACCACTTCTCTATTTAAAAACATGTGTAATACTGGGTGCTGGGAGGAAGGCCAGTAGCGAGGCCTTAGGTCCAGAACCAGAGACTGGATCAGCACCAGCACATGTCCTCTTGTGGGGGACAGGCTCTGGAGTTCAGGGGTGTGTGATTTGGGGTGATCCAAAGATTATTTGGTGTTGCAGGGGGCTTATATTTTCACCCCTTCCTTATTGAAAAAAAAGGTCTAATACTGGGTGCTTGGACACAGGCCACATGCGAGGCCTTGGGTCCAGAACCAGAGAATGGATCAGCACCAGCACATGTCCTCTAGTGGGGGACAGGCTCTGGAGTTCAGATCTGTGTGATTCGGGGTGATCCAAAGATTATTTGGGTTTACAAGGGGCTTATATTTCACCAGTTCCATAGTCAAAGCCATGTGTAATAATGGGTGCTTGGAAGCAGGCCACATACGAGACCTGAGGTCCAGAACCAGAGACTGGATCAGCACCAGCACATGTCCTCTTGTGGGGGACAGGCTCTGGAGTTCAGGGGTGTGTGATTTCGGGTGATCCAAAGATTATTTGGGGTTGCAGGTGGCTTATATTTTCACCATTTCCTTCTTCAAAAAAAGGTCTAATACTGGGTGCTTGGTGGCAGGCCATATGCGAGGCCTGAGGTCCAGAACCAGAGACTGAATCAGCACCAGCACATGTCAACTTGTGGGGACAGTCTCTGGAGTGCAGGGGTGTGTGATTTGGGGTGATCCAAAGATTATTTGGGGTTGCAGGGGGCTTATATTTTCACCAGTTCTATAGTCAAAGTCATGTGTAATAATGGGTGCTTGGAAGCAGGCCACATATGAGACCTGAGGTCCAGAACCAGAGACTGGATCAGCACCAGCACATGTCAACTTGTGGGGGACAGTCTCTGGAGTTTAGGGGTGTGTGATTTGGGGTGATCCAAAGACTATTTGGGGTTGCAGGGGGCTTACATTTTCACCATTTCCTTATTAAAAAAAATTCTAATACTGGCTGTCTGGTGGCAGGCCACATGCGAGGGCTTAGGTCCAGAACCAGAGACTGGATCAGCACCAGCACATGTCAACATGTGGGGGACAGGCTCTGGAGTTCAGATCTGTGTGATTTGGGGAGATCCAAAGATTATTTGGTGTTGCAGGGGGCTTATATTTTCACCAGTTCCATAGTCAAAGCCATGTGTAATAATGGGTGCTTATAGGTCCAGAACCAGAGACTGGATCAGCACCAGCACATGTCTTCTTGTGGGGGACAGTCTCTGGAGTTCAGGGGTGTGTGATTTGGGGTGATCCAAAGATTATTTGGTGTTGCAGGGGGCTTATATTTTCACCAGTTCCATAGTCAAAGCCATGTGTAATAATGGGGGCTTATAGGTCCAGAACCAGTGACTGGATCAGCACCAGCACATGTCCTGTTGTGGGAGACAGGCTCTGGAGTTCAGGGGTGTGTGATTTGGGGTGATCCAAAGATTATTTGGTGTTGCAGGGGGCTTATATTTTCACCCCTTCCTTATTGAAAAAAAGGTCTAATACTGGGTGCTTGGACACAGGCCACATGCGAGGCCTTGGGTCCAGAACCAGAGACTGGATCAGCACCAGCACATGTCCTCTAGTGGGGGACAGGCTCTGGAGTTCAGATCTGTGTGATTCGGGGTGATCCAAAGATTATTTGGGGTTACAAGGGGCTTATATTTCACCAGTTCCATAGTCAAAGCCATGTGTAATAATGGGTGCTTGGAAGCAGGCCACATACGAGACCTGAGGTCCAGAACCAGAGACTGGATCAGCACCAGCACATGTCAACTTGTGGGGGACAGTCTCTGGAGTTCAGGGGTGTGTGATTTGGGGTGATCCAAAGACTATTTGGGGTTGCAGGGGGCTTACATTTTCACCATTTCCTTATTAAAAAAATTCTAATACTGGCTGTCTGGTGTCAGGCCACATGCGAGGCCTTAGGTCCAGAACCAGAGACTGGATCAGCACCAGCACATGTCAACATGTGGGGGACAGGCTCTGGAGTTCAGATCTGTGTGATTTGGGGTGATCCAAAGATTATTTGGGGTTGCAGGGGGCTTATATTTTCACCAGTTCCATAGTCAAAGCCATGTGTAATAATGGGGGCTTATAGGTCCGGAACCAGTGACTGGATCAGCACCAGCACATGTCCTGTTGTGGGGGACAGTCTCTGGAGTTCAGGGGTGTGTGATTTGGGGTGATCCAAAGATTAATTGGGGTTGCAGGGGGCTTATATTTGTACCACTTCTCTATTTAAAAACATGTGTAATACTGGGTGCTGGGAGGAAGGCCAGTAGCGAGGCCTTAGGTCCAGAACCAGAGACTGGATCAGCACCAGCACATGTCCTCTTGTGGGGGACAGGCTCTGGAGTTCAGGGGTGTGTGATTTGGGGTGATCCAAAGATTATTTGGTGTTGCAGGGGGCTTATATTTTCACCCCTTCCTTATTGAAAAAAAAGGTCTAATACTGGGTGCTTGGAGACAGGCCACATGCGAGGCCTTGGGTCCAGAACCAGAGACTGGATCAGCACCAGCACATGTCAACTTGTGGGGGACAGGCTCTGGACTTCAGACCGGTGTGATTTGGGGTGATCCAAAGTTCTTTCCTCCTGCGGCTGCTGCCCGTTTCTTCTTATTGAATTGTTCTGGGGGCATCCTGTTTTGAAGCTGTTTACTCAAGGTCTGGGTTTTGTAGGATGACCCAGTATAGGTCCGCTTAGAGTGCTGAGTCTTGTGAATATGAAGGTGTATAATATGTGCCCCTCCAAACTTCATTTTGGAGTGTAGAGCTTTTCAGTTTTCCCACAATATTTTTCTTTGGCTTTGAGAATAACGAATAAGGAATAAGGAAGTGCGAAGGAACTGGGAATAAGTAACCAACTCCAGCTTCTAACTGCCCATTCACATTTTCAAAAAGTTTTGAAATTCTGTATCCAGGAAGTGCCAGTTCTGCACTGAGAAAACAAAATACATTGTATACACTGCAGCATGCGCACTTGAAGAGAGAGGAGCAGTCGAATCTGACATCTCTCTTGCCTGGAAGAAAAAGAATTCTGTTTTATTTTACAAGGGTGTGCTAAAACAGCCGGCACTGCTGCCCCTCTGGAATTATGCTTCTCAGCAAAGAGGGTCAGGAGGTGCCAGGAGGTTATTTCTAAATCGGCAGCCAATTCTGCTGTGCGCTTTTTCATTTGCTGCATAGGGTTGCCAGCCTCCAGGTGGTGGCTGGATATCTCCTGGAATTTCCACGGGCCTGCAGGTGACAGAGTGCAGGTCCCCTGGAAAAACTGGCTGCTTTAGAGGGAGGCCTCTATGGCATTCTATCCTGCTGAGGTCCCTTCCCTCTCCAGGCTCCGCCTCCCAAATCTCCAGGAATTTCCCACCCTGGAGCTGGCAACCCTCCGCGGGTGGGCTATGGGCCCGGATCTTTGAAATGAAGCACTTCCATGCCCCAGAGGGGCTGGTGCTCTGAGATGCTCCAGTGCTAGCCCGCTTCTTACAGGCGTTTTGGGCGCCCCTCTTTCTTGCGCTTCGATGGCCTTTGGCTGGGAATGAAGCGCCCGGTTTGGGCAACGAGGAAAGAGGGCCGCAGCCAAGCAACCAGCCAGCCAGGCTCCCGCGAGAGCCGCCGCGGGAGGGAGGGAGGGAGGGAGGGGGGGGAGGAGGAGTTCCCAGCCGCCGCCTTCACGCCTTCGCTTGGCAGGGCTTGTCGCCCGCGCGCCCTGCCGCCCCTTCCCCGTTTACGGGCCTCTACGGGGCAGCCTTGCCGAGGGCGCAGCGCGGGCTGGGAGACGGGGGACCTGCTGCGGCGGCTGCTTTCCCGCCGTCCAGCCGGCACGCGAGCTCAGGTAAGCGAGCTCCGTCAGCCGAGGGGCGCCCCCTGCCCAGGCCGGCGCCTTCTGGGAGTGTTGGGGGAAGCCGCCGCTGCCGAAAGAGCGGCGGAAAAGGCGGGCGGGCGGGCAGCCCCCAAGCCCCTTCGGCCCCCTTGGCTGGCCCTGCGAGGGACGAGGGGAGTCCCGAGGGGCAAGGCCCGCCGCCAGCACTGGCCAAGAGGGGAAGGGGGGAAGACTCGCTCGGGCCTCGGAGCAAAGGAGCCGCCTGGCCCTCCGCCGTGGGGCAGCCTTAGCCTGGGGGGCGGGTTGTGACTACTTCCCTTGGTCGCCCACCCGCTGGTCAGTGCCAGAAAAAGCAGCTCCTCTAGAGGGGACGGCCTAGACTTTTTCCCTTCATGTTGCAGGGAGCAGGGGCTTGCAATGGTTCCCAATATCTGCGCTACATTTGGCATCGTTGATCTGGTTCCTTCTGCAGCCCCTTGTTGATTAGGTTTGCATTTCCAGTTCTGTTTTTAAGGGTTGTGCCCTGACCTGGCTAGCCCAGGTGAGCCTGATCTTATCTGGTCTCAGAAGCCAAGCAGGGTCGGCTTTGGTTAGTCATTGGATGGGAGACGTCCGGCAAAGCCCAGGGCTGCATTGGCAGGCAGTGGCGCACCACCTCTGTGACTCTCTTGCCGTGAAAGCCCCCCCCCCCCGGGGGTCGCCTTGAGTGAGCTGTGACTTGAGGGCACCATACACCCACATTTAAGAAGGGAACCTTGCTCTGGCTTCATGTTTCTGGCCTCTTCTGTTCTTTTCTACTGACGGTATTTGTTGTTGTGTCTTCTGCTCAGAATTCCTGGGTCAAGGATGCAGATCGGGTTATCCCCAATATTCTAACTGTGAAATCCTAAGCAGAGTTAGTCCAGTCTCAGCCCTCTGATTTCAGTGGGCTTAGACTGGATTCACTCTGTTTAAGATTTCACTGTAAGTCTGCAAAGGGGGGGGGAGGATGGGGGAGAAAGGCAAGGGACTGAGTCAGTGACAAGGATCAGTGGAGATGTTTTAAAGAGATGAGAGCAGATTCTCTTGAGGCTCCTGGGAATGAATGGAGGCGATTAGTCTTTGCACTGCTCCATTTGCTCTTTCATGCTTTCTCTAGCTTGCTACTTCCAGGTCCCCTTAACCACAAGGTCACACCAGTTTTTACTGCTGAAACTGCTGTCTGTTTATGAGCCTTTTTCATGATTATTAAACCTGACCCTAACAAGCTGCTGGGCACCAAGGATTGCTGCTCAAGCTTTCACTTGTATCAAGTTCCCTTCCAAATTCCTAAAGGGCCATCCGGTCAATGCTGGTTACTGCTCAGCACCCCTTGCTTGTGGGCAAAATTGTGTCCTCTCGTTGGCTTTCAGGGTTTTTCTGCCTTTTTCAGTGTTCTAATGAGGGAATGTGACATTTTTACTCAGATGTTTACTGGCCCACCCAGATGAACTTCAGTTCATCTACAAGCAGCACAGACAACTATTTCCCATGATAAGGAATGATTTTTTAAAAGAGAGAAGTCAAGGGGGACATGATGGAGGTTTTAAAAATTATGCACGAAGTAGAGGTAACTACAGCAACAACAGCAGTGTGCTCATGTAGTGTCCTTCTGGACAGATTGGTGCCTGCTTAGAGAGCAGTGAACAAAGTCGGTATATTATTGTCCCCACAATACAGCTGGGGAGGTGGGCCCCAGTGGAGCAGCTGACTCCAGGCCACCTGCTGAGTTCCTGTAAGAAAACAAAGCAATGTCATAGAATAGCGTAGCTGTGGCTTTATGGCAGTTGCTTTTGAACAGGTACTTGAAAGCCCCTGGCTATCCCACGTCCTCCCCAAGAAGCCTTTCACTTTCTCTTTGCAGAGGTGCACAGGATCACTTCATGAGCTTTCGGTTCTGTCTCCAAGTCACTGAGTGGGAAGTGCAGAGCTGACAGACAGCAAACCCTCATAGAGTTCTCAAGTCAAGAGGTGGACAGTGGTGGTTTGCCATTGCCTGTCTCTGTGTAGCGACCTAAGACTTCCTCGGTGGTCTCCCAGCCATGTAATAGACCAGGGCAGTGTTGCTCAGCTTCTGGGACTAGGCTAGCCTAGGCCATCCTGGTCAGGGCCCAAGGCATTTGCCTAAACATTTTATTCTCCCTGCTACCCTGCTCCATGAGTTTGTTTGTTTCATTTATATCTCACCATTCTCCCCATTGGAGGCCCAAAGCAGCATACGTTGTTCTCCTCTGTTTCTTCTGCACAACAGCTCTGTGAGATACACCATGGGCCCAGGGGCTCACTGGCTAGTTCTTTGTTGTCTGCTTAACCTGCCTATAAGGCAAAGAAGACGTTGCCCATACCAAATCTGGTTTAGCAAATTGTGTGTGCTGCCCTGGGCCCCTGGCAGGAAGGACAGAGTTTAAAATGTGAGAGGTTTTTTCTTCTAGACGGCCTTTGACATCCAGGCCGAACAGTTCAGCCCACGTTTGGGGTACTCTGACACTGAGGGTCTGAGGGGGTGTTGTGCTCTTGCCCTTGTGGCTGCAGTGTCTTGGAACCACAGTCTTTTTCCTTGTGTGTCGTTTTCAATGAGTGCCATATCTCCATTGACAGAATCAAAGTAAGAGCCTGGGATGAAGATCATGATCTAAAATTCCACATGAAGCTGCATTGCAAAATGGAATTGGATGACTTTGCAGGAGAGGCAAACCATTATTACAGCAAGAACCCTCACCGGTGAGATGAGCGTCTGGTACAACCTCGGTATGTAACTCACTCTTTCAATTTCACATCCTGAAGCATCTCCCTTGCTTGGGGTTCTGTCAGAGCCATGCATGCCTCTTGTGTGCTAGAAACCTCTTGGGGTTAACTCCACAGTTGAAAAATGATGAGTTTTTGCTTGCATCTCTTTGGAAGTGATGGGTGGAGAGTTGTTTGGTCAGACTAGAGATTCCCAACTCGTTGGGTGTTGTTGGCTCTTTGGGATTTGTGACATTCCCATCCTCCTAAATGGCATAAATGTTGCAATAGCATGTAGTGCTACTGTCAATGTAGTATTTTAAATGTATGCAGAATTTCATTTATTTACAAGGTTTCTGTGCCGCCTCTTCAGAGTCCTGCTCGAGGCAGCTCACCAGTAAAATCACCCTAATATTCCAACAAGCCATTAAAAGCCAGCCACTGGACATAAGCAGCATAAGACCTATCCATAAAGCAGAATCAGACCATTAAAAATCTGGCAAACCCACCCACCTACCCACCCCTTAAAAAGCATGGACAAACTTGTGTGTTTTAGCCTGACGCCTAAAAGAAAGTGAAGCAGGTGCCAGACAAGCCTCAAGGAGGAGGGCATTCAGAACATGCCCCAAACAGGTGTCGATTTACTAATACATTTTATCTTTGTGGTGGATTTTAATTATTGTAGATAGCTTTGGGAGCCAATATTGGCAGAAAATTGGATATTAAAGACTAAGTGGCCTTAAGCAAATCACTTCCAGCTTTTCTTAAAGAATATTTGCTTCAAAGTTTTCTCAAGGCTTGGGCATCTCATTGTAAAAGGAAAAAAAGGAAAAAAAATAATTGTTCAGAGCATCATGCTAAATCAGGATTTCTTTCTCAAGAATGAAGAGTGAAAAGTGGCTTGGAAGGCTTGATTTAAAGGAAAATCAAAAAGAGTCCAGTAGCACCTTTAAGAGTAACCAAGTTTATTGTAGCATAAGCTTTCGAGAATCAAGTTCTTTTCGTCAGATGCATGGTACAGAAACTGGTCAAATATAGAAGAGGAGGGGAGGAGAGAGAAGATGCAATTGGGGGGGGGAGAGAGGGAGGGTGCAACCAAAACATTCCTTTGCTAGTAAATGTACAGTGCAATCCTATGGAGAGTTACTCCAGTCTAAGGCCATTGACTTCAATGGGCTTAGACCGGTGTAACTCTGTGTAGGATTGCACTGGTAAACATCTCCTTTTGGTGTTGGGATCAGTTGGCTTGTGTGAGGCTTCAAAGGAGTTTGCCTTGTTAGTTTGTGGCAGCAAAACAGCTAGACCATCCAATTTCAATGCAGTATAATTGTTCAGAGCATCATGCTAAATCAGGATTTCTTTCTCAAGAATGAAGAGGCTATTTTGAGACAATTTTCTATTGATAAAAAAGTGGCTTGGAAGGCTTGATTTAGAGGGAGGAGCTTCATTTAGTCCAGACGTCAGTGCTTCATTTTGTGCAAACACTGAATTGTGGTCGAAGGCTTTCACGGCCGGAGAATGATGGTTGTTGTGGATTTTTCGGGCTGTATAGCTGTGGTCTTGGCATTGTAGTTCCTGACGTTTCGCCAGCAGCTGTGGCTGGCATCTTCAGAGTTGTAGCACCCAAAGACAGAGTTGTGGCTGTGAGCCACATGTGAGCATTTTTCCAGGTCATTGAACTGCAAATGCTTTGTCTACTCATGTACACAAGCAAGCTGTGTCTACCTCCTCTTTTTAATTCAAAGCAATACGAGTAATGGAAGAATTTTAGTTTTATATTTCCCTTGCCCTTTTAGGGATAAATCCTTCTAGAGAATTGGTTTTATGCAATATTTAAATGAATTTAACATTCAGGACCTGAGTGTGGTTTGCTCTTGTTGCCTTGTCAGGAATGTGAGAGTGTTCTCCTTTTTGTCTACTATCACCAAGGTGCTGCCACGTGTCTTGCTTAGGCAAGCCTTCTTTTTAGGGCTCCCCGTAGTGTTCAGGTTCATGGGTGTGTGCTGCTTTGAGGGTTCATTTAGAGTAATGGGAGTTAGCTTTGGAGGCAAAAGCTGACCAGGCCACTGCATGTTACTAAATTCTTTTTTGTGAAGCTTGCAAATATCCCTGATTGGTTTAAAGGCCATTATATTCTCTGGTGTTGAGTGGGGGGAGGGGAGAAGTGGAGCAAAGCACATGCGGTATGCTGGAAAGGCAGTGAACTTCAGCCTAAAAAGGCTTCCATGTGAGACTCTTCAGACTTGTCAGAGAAGCTTGACCAAAGGGTGGTTTGGTGTTATGTGTTTTTAATTCTGCCTTGTGTTGTATAAATCCTAGGCTGCTTGTTAATGGGGGCGTTGTGTGTGCCTGTTTGACATCCATTGATTATTTTGGTCTCTGTGTTAGGGCAGTGGTGTTCAGTGTGGGACAGGTTGACACATGTGCCAGGCAGTGACTGTTCGTGGGACTCAGCAGCCCTAACCAAAGCATCTGAATGTGTTCCACGATGGGGAAATCAGGTGGCCAACACTGATCAGCTCGTGGCTGTCTTGATCTGCAGAGAGAGGCCAAGCTAAGGGGGAAGATTGGGTGCTCAGTGACCTTCTGGGGTGTGCCTTCTGAGTTCTTGGCTAAGGTGGACTGGTGTGAAGCTTTGAGCAATTAATTTGTTTTACTTGTTGATGTTTTCTTAAAACTGGACACCATTAAGTAAGACACACAAGGCGCATTTCTCTTTCCTCAAATATCCTCTGTTCTAGTTAATAACCTCACTGTTGGTGGTGCTGGTGAAGAAAGTGCCTCCTAGTTCTTTAATTTCAGAGTCCATATTAGAGCTGCTAAGCATTGGAGGCGGTCAGAAAATAAGACCCTTTGGAGGACGTAGTTTGTAAGTAAATTTTGAAAAGAGCTAATTTCTACTAAAAAATACCAAGCGGTGTCATATATGGCCTTGATTCAGGCTTGCAGATAAAATGTGAGCAAAAGCTCCCATTACAATGTGCTGTAGATCCAGGACATGTATAGATTTGTTCAGCAAACGTGGCTGTTCGGTAAAGACTGTCAACCATGTTTGAAACACTGTCCTGACCCACAATACTACAGAGAGTTACTGTTCCCCCCCCCCCCCAATAAATGTGAGTAATATGTATGGTACCTTGACATGGATAGCGCAGGCAAGCCCCACCTCTTCAGATCTTGGACATTCAGCAGGGTTAGCCTCGGTTACTAATTGGGTGAGAGACTTCCAAAGAAGACCTAAATCACTATGCAGACTCCAGCACCATCAGTCAGCTACGAATTGCTAGCGCTGTCCACCACCACCAGTATGCACACCGTTCCAGGTGTCCCAGCAGCATTCGTTCTCAGACCTGGCAAGGAAGCATTGTAAAGTGTGAAAACATTGTCCTGAGTGAGAGGGGGGAAAAAGATGCGGGATTTCTGAAAATAAAACATTTCCAGAATTTCTCTGCAAAACATTTGGATGCTCTAAACAGAATGTGATCTGTTTTAGCACATTTGTTTTGACTTTCATTTAGTAAACCTTTAAATATACCCCATGTTCATTTTATGCCCCCTAGCAACAAATTCTTGAACTGAAATATTTGATTATGGAAAAAAACAGTGTGTTTTATTTTTTACATTTACATTCAAACTTTATCTGGAAATTATTGTTATTCGAGTAATACTTGTAAAGTTTAAGGCAATATTGCATGCACTTCTGTTACATTGTTTAAATCTTTGAAAAAAATTGATTGATTTGGGGCGTGCTAAAATTGATTAACACTAACTTTAGCACACCACAAAACGAGCATAAAAAGTTTCCTACTCATCTGTTTCAACAGAATGCAACCGTCTTGTAGGGAGGCCTCTGTTGGACTCTCACCCTCCTCAGCATCATTCGCATTGCTTGTTAGTTCCATATCAGGTCGGTGATCGAAGTATCCCATTTGCCATGTGAGATGAGACATAGATAAAAATCTGAATTTCAGTTTTGATTTGACTTGTGCAGCAGCCAGTTTAAAAACTTGATTTTTTAATTTGGATTATTGTATGCGTTTGTGCCACTGCGCCCCATTTTCAAGTCAATAAAACATACCTGTACACACTCATACATTCTTTCTAGGGATAGTCATGTAGAAACATTAATCTCAACTTGGACACTGCCGAACTTGCTTAATACTGTGTTGGCAGTGGCATTCGTTCACTGTTGTTAGTTTGATGAAACAATGAATCTTTAGTCATGGAAAATTTGCTGTAGAAAACTAAATACCACAAAATTTTCTGCCCTACATCTTTTGAAAATACATGCATAAATGGGATCTGGGACTGCAGAATAAAATATCAGTTCTTAATACTAGAATGGTGACTAACAGCCCAGCATTGATGTGCCAACCCAGTGACGTTAAACTTCTTGAGTTGTGAGCACCTCGTACTGTTCAGATGTCATAGACTGAAGTTTTGTGTAACTAAGAGCTTAACTCAAATCCTTTCAGAAGCTCATAGAAGAATTTAAAAATACAGGCATAGAATATTTGACTGTGAAGACCTGAATTCAAATTTATATTAAGGCACTATATTGGGCTCACTATAGACCTTGGGGAGAATCTCTCCTTGTCTTTATTACCTCACAGCGTTGTTGTGAAGGTAAAGCAAGATAACCTCATGAGTTAGGGGAATATACAACACAACAATCAAAGAAGAGTGGCGGAGACTTAAAAATTGTGCCTTAAAAAGTGTAATTTTTGCAAGTTCTGTAATCTTTGTAAGCCTGTATAACAACAACAACAATAACAATAACATAGGATTTATATACCACCCCTCAGGACAACTTTACACCACTCAGAGCGGTGTACAAAGTATGTTGCTATTGTCCCCACAACAATCGCCCTGTGAGGTAGGTGGTGCTGAGAGAGCTCTGAAAGAGCTGTGACTGACCCAAGGTCACCCAGCTGGCTTCAAGTGGAACCAAATCCACACGCTTAACCAATACCACAAACTGGTTGTGCCTGGTTGGCATGATCAAATGTGTTGTTTTACCTGCTCTGTTTTCTTCTCAATATGGCACACAGCCTGCTTTCTCTTTAGAACCACAAAAGATCCCCCCGGCAGCTAACAGAAATAGAAGTGCAACATTAAAAATGCATGTTGCTTTGTTTTTTGTAAAATGTACTGTTCTGTACTTGGCTTGGCATAGTTTTTATCCTTCTGCTGTCGAGATCAGCTTGTATGCATTGCAGCACGTGAGTTCAATTTCATATTTTATCAATGCTCTTGACTCTGTTGTACTGGCATATATGACGTGGTTGGAATTAGGCAAATACACAGACATTGCCATGCAGTGGTTTCCACCCATAGTTACAAGAAAACTAGTTATTTTTCAAACCCGAGAGAATTCTTCCTTGGCTAAATGGCATAGCTGGTTTGGGGAAGGATATGTTGTTCATTGTCTCTCTGAAAGCATCAAACCTCTTTATTGTTTAAATGTCTAGCTGTACAAAGTACTTTACAATTCTTGCTCTACAGCATTGATGGTGGTTTCACTATCAAGATGCACAATTGAAGCTAATTTCTCAGAGCTTTGTAGCTTAGTGAGCATATGAATGCTTGCCTCTGAAGATGGGGACTCTCACTTGTATTGTTTTTGTCAAATTTAATGCTTTCCTTGGAGGATTACGTAGGGGTCACACGTGTTCTCCCTTCCAAGGGCTCTTGCCAAACTAAACCTGCAACAGAACTGCATCAGGTACCTTCAGACCATTCCGTAGCCCTAATTATTGCATTGCTCAAATGTAATTTTTCCTGCATTCTTTCTCTAGTAAAGATTGTACATGTAGCTTTCAAATGCACAAATCTTTTCCTTTTATAAGTTAGTGTTGGCTTTTTTTACTTAACAGCTGGCTTCTCTGCTTCTTCTAGAATAGTAAAAGCAGACAGCAGATATTCTTTTTGGTAGTGGTTAGGTTTTTTTTAAATCTATAAGGGTAATATTTTAAAAGGAGGGGGTATTTTATTTCTCCTCTTACTGTTTGTAGTGAATGGCTAGTATGGGATAGTTGTAAAGTAGGTACAATTAAGAAGAAAGACTCACTGGAAAATGCAGTAATGCTAGGGAATGTGCAAGACAGTGGGAGAAGAGGAAGAACTAAAAGGAAATGGCTTGGCTCAATAAAGGAAGCCTCTTCCACTAGTTTGCAAGATCTGACCAACTCAATTAACAATAGTACGTTTTGGAGGTCCTTCCTTCATAGGGTTGCCATCGGTCGGAAGTGACTTGATGGCACATAACGCACATTTGTAAGCACCAACTTGGGTTGATAGCATCGGTTACTGCTTGTGTTTTTAAACTTGGACAGTAAATAAATTCAAAGTTTATTTGCAGTGGTAATTTTTTTTCTTTGTAGGAGAAATTGTATCCCTTTCTCTTGATTCTTGTGAGCATTGTGTCCAATTTTCTGGTCTTGTAAAACTTATTGCAGCCTACTGTGTTATTGCAATCAGCATCATTGCAAGGGTTTGTGCAAATTAAATGGCAATGTTTTTTGTTTTTAAATGCTCTCTGCCCCAAACAAGGAAGGCAAATGTCTTCATTTTAGCCTGGATTTTTGACAGGATTTTGTCAACTATTATTTGCACTCTTCTCTGTTTTTGAATCTGAACCCTTTTCTGAGAAGAAATTGCATCTTGGAGGTAGGAGCACAACCGTGACAGTGAGATTGCGGTCATTTGTGAAGGGACCTGTGGTCAGGCCTCGAGCCAGGAAACCCTTTTCTATCACTAATATATATTTATGACACTTTAATTACACTCCCTCTTGGCAGTGTTTTTCTACCCGTCCTAATAATGGGCTGTCGAAATAGCAAAGCACCGCAAGAATAGAATTCAGAAGAGATTTTTATGGATTTATCAGGCAGAGTAATTTTAACATGCTCCCCCCCCCCGCCCCCGAGGGTCGGCCTACAAGTCTTAATATTTATACCAGCTAACTTTTGCCTTTCAGGATACAGAACTTGGTTGGAGGAGGGGACGTCCTTTTGGATTTTATCCACGGCCTGCTAACTGCTACTTTCAGCCATGGAGTCGGTAAATACTTTGCTGTCTTTTTACTTAAGCACTTTCTCCTTGATCAGTGTAATAATTTATATAAAAGTGTATATGAAATGAAGATACAGATATGATAGTGATGCGCTCTCCATTCTTCAATACAAATATTTGAATAGAACTTGAGAGAATGGCTGAGTTGGAATTGAGAAAAAAGTACAATATTTGGGTATTGTTTTGAAAATATGAATTGTATGTTGTATCAAAATAATTATATTAAGAACTGGAATGAAATTATAAGCGATCTAGTGAGATGGGAGAAAATCAACTTGTCAATTTTGGGGGAAAAGGAGCCATGATTAAATTGAAAGTTTTACCCACAATGTTATTTTTATTCTAGACAATTCTGGTTTTGACAATGAAAGCACCCTACCACATACGAATACAAATATTTCTTGCTGCTTGGAGGAAGTTGGAAGGGATCTCCAGGGTCATCTAGTCCAACCCCTTGCGTAATGCAGGAAGTTCACAACTAACCCTCCTACACCCCGAGTGAACCCTGCTCCATGCCCAGAAGACGGCAAAAAACATCCTGGATTCCTGGCCAAACTGGCTTGGAGAAAATTGCTTCTTGACTCCCAAATGGTGATTGACATCTCCCTGGGCATGTAAGAAAGGGCCACGAGAACTATGCACTGATGCAACCCTTCCTGCCCTCCCCCTCATGCTCTGCTTTGGTTCATAGAATCAGCATTGCTGTCAGAGGGCCATTTAGCCTCTGCTTAGATGATTTGAACCTGATTTCATGTAGATATTGTGGAGGAAGGCATTTTTGCTAATTTGCATTTTAATGGATTTTGTAGTCTGCTTTAAGAGTTATATGAAAACGCTATAAAAATCTTCCCAGTAACGATTTTGATCAAGAAGCTCAAGTGCAATGATTCCACTTCAGTAAGTGCCACTTTTTAGAGCACCCTGTTTCACTTCTGTTCTTTGAAATAAGGTTCAAAGCAAGGTGTGCTGAGCGAGGTGTGTCTGCTGCTCAGACTGTCCAAAAGACCCTCTGCTTGGACAACAGTCTTAAGCAGAGACATTGTGATTTCATCTGATGGTTGTGAGGCTGTCCAAAGAAAAAATAGAGGGGGAAGATGGTCCAAACAACATTCCCAGTGGTATTAGGCCGTGTCCTGTATAGTGATTTTTTTGAGTCTCCAGCTTTTGATTGATTGCCTGCAGCTGTTTATTTTTAATGAGTTTATTGCTATGTTTCAGTTTGGATTTTATCTAAGCTTTACAGTTTGCTTCTTTTTCATGCTGAATGCGAGTAGAGCAGTGAGAGGCAGTTTTAGTGTGCAGGGACACCCTGAAACTTATCTCACTGCTGCTATAGCAATCTGTAAGAGAGGCAGCATTAATCAGTGCTCCCTCCACTCATGAATATGCCTTTTTACACACTGAGAACATATTGCAGGCAAAACTTTGTGAAGAGGCAGGTTAGTGTCCAGGGAGACACTGAACACTCTCTCACTGCTCTATTAGCATTCTGCGCGAAAAAGAGCATTGCAAAAAGACTCATGGCATAACAGAGAGGCAGTGTAGTACAGTGGTTAGTGTCCTTCCCTCAGTTCTGCCACGGTGCAATTCTCTCCCCTCCCATAGTGGGTTTGGACATACTGAAAACTTACTGCAGGCAGGATTGTGGGAGGGACAGTGAGGGAAGGACACTAACCACTGTACCACACTGCCTGTCTCTTATGCCATGAGCGGGAGAAGCCTTTTTGCAATGCTTCTTTTTCATGCTGAATGCTAGTAGAGCAGTGAGAGACAGTTTTAGTGTGCAGGGACACCCTGAAACTTATCTCACTGCTGCTCTAGCAATCTGTAAGAGAGGCAGCATTAATCAGTGCTCCCTCCACTCATGAATATGCCTTTTTACACACTGAGAACATATTGCAGGCAAAACTTTGTGAAGAGGCAGGTTAGTGTCCAGGGAGACACTGAACACTCTCTCACTGCTCTATTAGCATTCTGCGCGAAAAAGAGCATTGCAAAAAGACTCATGGCATAACAGAGAGGCAGTGTAGTACAGTGGTTAGTGTCCTTCCCTCAGTTCTGCCACGGTGCAATTCTCTCCCCTCCCATAGTGGGTTTGGACATACTGAAAACTTACTGCAGGCAGGATTGCGGGAGGGACAGTGAGGGAAGGGCACTAACCACTGTACCACACTGCCTCACTCCTATGCCATGAGCGGGAGAAGCCTTTTTGCAATGCTTCTTTTTCATGCTGAATGCTAGTAGAGCAGTGAGAGACAGTTTTAGTGTGCAGGGACACCCTGAAACTTATCTCACTGCTGCTCTAGCAATCTGTAAGAGAGGCAGCATTAATCAGTGCTCCCTCCACTCATGAGTATGCCTTTGGACGCACTCAGAACTTATTGCAGGCAAAACTTTGTGAAGAGGCAGGTTAGTGTCCAGGGAGACACTGAACACTCTCTCACTGCTCTATTAGCATTCTGCGCGAAAAAGAGCATTGCAAAAAGACTCATGGCATAACAGAGAGGCAGTGTAGTACAGTGGTTAGTGTCCTTCCCTCAGTTCTGCCACGGTGCAATTCTCTCCCCTCCCATAGTGGGTTTGGACATACTGAAAACTTACTGCACGCAGGATTGTGGGAGGGACAGTGAGGGATGGACACTAACCACTCTACCACACTACCTCTCTCTTATGCCATGAGCGGGAGAAACCTTTTTGCAATGCTTCTTTTTCATGCTGAATGCTAGTAGAGCAGTGAGAGACAGTTTTAGTGTGCAGGGACACCCTGAAACTTATGTCACTGCTGCTCTAGCAATCTGTAAGAGAGGCAGCATTAATCAGTGCTCCCTCCACTCATGAGTATGCCTTTGAACGCTCTCAGAACATATTGCAGGCAAAACTTTGTGAAGAGGCAGGTTAGTGTCCAGGGAGACACTGAACACTCTCTCACTGCTCTATTAGCATTCTGCGCGAAAAAGAGCATTGCAAAAAGACCCATGGCATAACAGAGAGGCAGTGTAGTACAGTGGTTAGTGTCCTTCCCTCAGTTCTGCCACGGTGCAATTCTCTCCCCTCCCATAGTGGGTTTGGACATACTGAAAACTTACTGCAGGCAGGATTGTGGGAGGGACAGTGAGGGAAGGGCACTAACCACTGTACCACACTGCCTCTCTCTTATGCCATGAGCGGGAGAAGCCTTTTTGCAATGCTTCTTTTTCATGCTGAATGCTAGTAGAGCAGTGAGAGACATTTTTAGTGTGCAGGGGCACACTGAAACTTATCTCACTGCTGCTCTAGCAATCTGTAAGAGAGGCAGCATTAATCAGTGCTCCCTTCACTCATGAATATGCCTTTTTACACACTGAGAACATATTGCAGGCAAAACTTTGTGAAGAGGCAGGTTAGTGTCCAGGGAGACACTGAACACTCTCTCACTGCTCTATTAGCATTCTGCGCGAAAAAGAGCATTGCAAAAAGACTCATGGCATAACAGAGAGGCAGTGTAGTACAGTGGTTAGTGTCCTTCCCACAGTTCTGCCACGGTGCAATTCTCTCCCCTCCCATAGTGGGTTTGGACATACTGAAAACTTACTGCAGGCAGGATTGGGGGAGGGACAGTGAGGGAAGGACACTAACCACTGTACCACACTGCCTGTCTCTTATGCCTTGAGCCGGAGAAGCCTTTTTGCAATGCTCCTTTTTCATGCTGAATGCTAGTAGAGCAGTGGGAGACAGTTTTAGTGTGCAGGGGCACACTGAAACTTATCTCACTGCTGCTCTAGCTATCTGTAAGAGAGGCAGCATTAATCAGTGCTCCCTCCACTCATGAGTATGCCTTTGGACGCACTCAGAACATATTGCAGGCAAAACTTTGTGAAGAGGCAGGTTAGTGTCGAGGGAGACACTGAACACTCTCTCACTGCTCTATTAGCATTCTGCGCGAAAAAGAGCATTGCAAAAAGACTCATGGCATAACAGAGAGGCAGTGTAGTACAGTGGTTAGTGTCCTTCCCACAGTTCTGCCACGGTGCAATTCTCTCCCCTCCCATAGTGGGTTTGGACATACTGAAAACTTACTGCAGGCAGGATTGTGGGAGGGACAGTGAGGGAAGGACACTAACCACTGTACCACACTGCCTGTCTCTTATGCCTTGAGCCGGAGAAGCCTTTTTGCAATGCTCCTTTTTCATGCTGAATGCTAGTAGAGCAGTGGGAGACAGTTTTAGTGTGCAGGGGCACACTGAAACTTATCTCACTGCTGCTCTAGCTATCTGTAAGAGAGGCAGCATTAATCAGTGCTCCCTCCACTCATGAGTATGCCTTTGGACGCACTCAGAACATATTGCAGGCAAAACTTTGTGAAAAGGCAGGTTAGTGTCGAGGGAGACACTGAACACTCTCTCACTGCTCTATTTGCATTCTGCGCAAAAAAGAGAATTGCAAAAAGACTCATGGCATAACAGAGAGGCAGTGTAGTACAGTTGTTAGTGTACTTCCCTCAGTTCTGCCACGGTGCAATTCTCTCCCCTCCCATAGTGGGTTTGGACATACTGAAAACTTACTGCAGGCAGGATTGTGGGAGGGACAGTGAAGGAAGGGCACTAACCACTGTACCACACTGCCTGTCTCTTATGCCACGAGCGGGAGAAGCCTTTTTGCAATGCTTCTTTTTCATGCTGAATGCTAGTAGAGCAGTGAGAGACAGTTTTAGTGTGCAGGGGCACACTGAAACATATCTCACTGCTGCTCTAGCAATCTGTAAGAGAGGCAGCATTAATCGGTGCTCCCTCCACTCATGAGTATGCCTTTGGACGCACTCAGAACATATTGCAGGCAAAACTTTGTGAAAAGGCAGGTTAGTGTCCAGGGAGACACTGAACACTCTCTCACTGCTCTATTAGCATTCTGCGCGAAAAAGAGCATTGCAAAAAGACTCATGGCATAACAGAGAGGCAGTGTAGTACAGTGGTTAGTGTCCTTCCCTCAGTTCTGCCACGGTGCAATTCTCTCCCCTCCCATAATGGGTTTGGACATACTGAAAACTTACTGCAGGCAGGATTGTGGGAGGGACAGTGAGGGAAGGACACTAACCACTGTACCACACTGCCTGTCTCTTATGCCATGAGCGGGAGAAGCCTTTTTGCAATGCTTCTTTTTCATGCTGAATGCTAGTAGAGCAGTGAGAGACAGTTTTAGTGTGCAGCTGCACACTGAAACTTATCTCACTGCTGCTCTAGCAATCTGTAAGAGAGGCAGCATTAATCAGTTATCCCTCCACTCGTGAGTATGCCTTTGGACGCACTCAGAACTTATTGCAGGCAAAACTTTGTGAAGAGGCAGGTTAGTGTCCAGGGAGACACTGAACACTCTCTCACTGCTCTATTAGCATTCTGCGCGAAAAAGAGCATTGCAAAAAGACTCATGGCATAACAGAGAGGCAGTGTAGTACAGTGGTTAGTGTCCTTCCCTCAGTTCAGCCACGGTGCAATTCTCTCCCCTCCCATAGTGGGTTTGGACATACTGAAAACTTACTGCAGGCAGGATTGTGGGAGGGACAGTGAGGGAAGGACACTAACCACTGTACCACACTGCCTCTCTCTTATGCCATGAGCGGGAGAAGCCTTTTTGCAATGCTTCTTTTTCATGTTGAATGCTAGTAGAGCAGTGAGAGACAGTTTTAGTGTGCAGGGGCACACTGAAACTTATCTCACTGCTGCTCTAGCAATCTGTAAGAGAGGCAGCATTAATCAGTGCTCCCTCCACTCATGAATATGCCTTTTTACACACTGAGAACATATTGCAGGCAAAACTTTGTGAAGAGGCAGGTTAGTGTCCAGGGAGACACTGAACACTCTCTCACTGCTCTATTAGCATTCTGCGCGAAAAAGAGCATTGCAAAAAGACTCATGGCATAACAGAGAGGCAGTGTAGTACAGTGGTTAGTGTCCTTCCCTCAGTTCAGCCACGGTGCAATTCTCTCCCCTCCCATAGTGGGTTTGGACATACTGAAAACTTACTGCAGGCAGGATTGTGGGAGGGACAGTGAGTGAAGGGCACTAACCACTGTACCACACTGCCTCTCTCTTATGCCATGAGCGGGAGAAGCCTTTTTGCAATGCTTCTTTTTCATGCTGAATGCTAGTAGAGCAGTGAGAGACAGTTTTAGTGTGCAGGGGCACACTGAAACTTATCTCACTGCTGCTCTAGCAATCTGTAAGAGAGGCAGCATTAATCAGTGCTCCCTCCACTCATGAATATGCCTTTTTACACACTGAGAACATATTGCAGGCAAAACTTTGTGAAGAGGCAGGTTAGTGTCCAGGGAGACACTGAACACTCTCTCACTGCTCTATTAGCATTCTGCGCGAAAAAGAGCATTGCAAAAAGACTCATGGCATAACAGAGAGGCAGTGTAGTACAGTGGTTAGTGTCCTTCCCACAGTTCTGCCACGGTGCAATTCTCTCCACTCCCATAGTGGGTTTGGACATACTGAAAACTTACTGCAGGCAGGATTGTGGGAGGGACAGTGAGGGAAGGACACTAACCACTGTACCACACTGCCTCTCTCTTATGCCATGAGCCGGAGAAGCCTTTTTGCAATGCTTCTTTTTCATGCTGAATGCTAGTAGAGCCGTGAGAGACAGTTTTAGTGTGCAGGGGCACACTGAAACTTATCTCACTGCTGCTCTAGCAATCTGTAAGAGAGGCAGCATTAATCAGTGCTCCCTCCACTCATGAGTATGCCTTTGGACGCACTCAGAACATATTGCAGGCAAAACTTTGTGATGAGGCAGGTTAGTGTCCAGGGAGACACTGAACACTCTCTCACTGCTCTATTAGCATTCTGCGCGAAAAAGAGCATTGCAAAAAGACTCATGGCATAACAGAGAGGCAGTGTAGTACAGTGGTTAGTGTCCTTCCCTCAGTTCTGCCACGGTGCAATTCTCTCCCCTCCCATAATGGGTTTGGACATACTGAAAACTTACTGCAGGCAGGATTGTGGGAGGGACAGTGAGGGAAGGACACTAACTACTGTACCACACTGCCTCTCTCTTATGCCATGAGCCGGAGAAGCCTTTTTGCAATAATTCTTTTTCATGCTGAATGCTAGTAGAGCAGTGAGAGACATTTTTAGTGTGCAGGGGCACACTGAAACTTATCTCACTGCTGCTCTAGCAATCTGTAAGAGAGGCAGCATTAATCATTGCTCCCTCCACTCATGAGTATGCCTTTGGACGCACTGAGAACATATTGCAGGCAAAACTTTGTGAAGAGGCAGGTTAGTGTCCAGGGAGACACTGAACACTCTCTCACTGCTCTATTAGCATTCTGCGCGAAAAAGAGCATTGCAAAAAGACTCATGGCATAACAGAGAGGCAGTGTAGTACAGTGGTTAGTGTCCTTCCCTCAGTTCTGCCACGGTGCAATTCTCTCCCCTCCCATAGTGGGTTTGGACATACTGAAAACTTACTGCAGGCAGGATTGTGGGAGGGACAGTGAGGGAAGTGCACTAACCACTGTACCACACTGCCTCTCTCTTATGCCATGAGCGGGAAAAGCCTTTTTGCAATGCTTCTTTTTCATGCTGAATGCTAGTAGAGCAGTGAGAGACAGTTTTAGTGTGCAGGGGCACACTGAAACTTATCTCACTGCTGCTCTAGCAATCTGTAAGAGAGGCAGCATTAATCAGTGCTCCCTCCACTCATGAATATGCCTTTTTACACACTGAGAACATATTGCAGGCAAAACTTTGTGAAGAGGCAGGTTAGTGTCCAGGGAGACACTGAACACTCTCTTACTGCTCTATTAGCATTCTGCGCGAAAAAGAGCATTGCAAAAAGACTCATGGCATAACAGAGAGGCAGTGTACTACAGTGGTTAGTGTCCTTCCCTCAGTTCTGCCACGGTGCAATTCTCTCCCCTCCCATAGTGGGTTTGGACATACTGAAAACTTACTGCAGGCAGGATTGTGGGAGGGACAGTGAGGGAAGGACACTAACCACTGTACCACACTGCCTGTCTCTTATGCCATGAGCGGGAGAAGCCTTTTTGCAATGCTTCTTTTTCATGCTGAATGCTAGTAGAGCCGTGAGAGACAGTTTTAGTGTGCAGGGGCACACTGAAACTTATCTCACTGCTGCTCTAGCAATCTGTAAGAGAGGCAGCATTAATCAATGCTCCCTCCACTCATGAGTATGCCTTTGGACACCCTCCGAACTTATTGCAGGCAAAACTTTGTGAAAAGGCAGGGTGGTATATTGGTTAGTGTCCAAGGAGACACTGAACACTCTCTCACTGCTCTATTATCATTCTGCATTAGTGTCTGTCCTGGGACACTAATATACCACACTTCTTCTTCACGCAGGCATGAGTGGAGGGAGCATTTACTAATGCTGCTTTTTTGGCAGATTGTTAGAGCAGCAGTGAGTTAAGTTTAAGTTCACCGATGTTCTAGAATTCTGCAAGAAAAGCAGCATTAATAAATGCTCCCTCCACTCAGGGCTCCATGAAGAGGCAGTGTGGTATAGTGGTTAGTGTCCAAGGTGACACTGAACATTTTCTCACTGCTCTAACTAACCACTAGACCACCCTGCCTCCTCTTTAAGCCATGAGTGGAGGGAGCATTTATAAATGCTGCTTTTCTTTCAGAATGCTAGAACAGCAGTGAGTTAAGGTTCCTTGTTTCCTTGCAAACTAAAACTTTCTCTCCTAAAATCCTGCCTTCAGTATGTTTTTAGTGTGTGCACATCCCCTGTGTGTGTGTGGGGGGGGGATAAATGCAGCCTGGCAGGACTGAGGGAAGGACACTAACCACTGTACGACACTGACTCTCTGTTATGCCATGAGCAGGAAAATTCTTTTTGTAATGCTCTTTTTCATGCAGAACACTGAGAAAATTTTCAATGTGTCCTTGGACGCTAACCATTATATCAAGCTGCCTCCTCATTCAGCCATTAATGGAGGAAGAATTTCTTAGTGCTGCTTTTCTTCCAGAATGCTAGAACAGCAGAGAGTTTAAGTTCCCGTGTGTCCTTGCACACTAAAACTGTCCCTCCTACAATCCTGCCTGCAACAAGTTTGTAGTATGTCCAAAGCTCCTGTGTGTGTGTGGGGGGGGGAGATTTGCAGCCTGGCAGAACTGAGGGAAGGACACTAACCACTGTACAACACTACCTTTCTGTTATGCCATGGGTGGAAAAGTTTTTTTGCATGCAGAATGCTAGTAGAACTGTGAGAGAATTTTCAACGTTTCCTTGGACAATAACCACTATACAACCCTGCCTCTTCATTAAGCCATGAGTGGAGGGAGAATTTATTAATGCAATAAGTTTTTATTATGTCCAAAGCCCCTGTGGGGGGGGGTGGCGATTTGCAGCCTGGCAGAACTGAGGAATGGGCACTAACTACTGTACCACACTGCCTCTCTGTCATGCCTTGAGTGGGAGAAGTCTTTTTGCAATGCTCTTTTTCATGCAGAATGCTAGTAGAGCAGTGAGAAAATGTTCAGTGTGTCCTATGACACTAACCTCTATACCACCCTGCCTGTCCTCCATTGTCCCCGCCCCAACCTTGTCAGGTAGGTTAGGCTGAGATGGTGTGGCTGGCCCAGGAATTCCGCTTGGGAGTCCCAGATCCTAGCCTGACATGCTATTTAATGCCTCTTTGTAGTGTAAAGAAACATGATCAAAATGATGGACGTGACAGGGCTCCTTCAAAACATAGCAAATCTATTCCAGCATTCCCCCTTCCAGGGGAGGAAGGCACAGCACATACTCACACCCTCCACAGGCTTCTGAAAGTTTTTTCTAGGGTAAAATTGGGCTTGTCTAAAAATGCCAGCGATGATCTCTGGAAGTTGAGGGCAGCAGTTCCTTCAGTCTTTTGAAACAGGGCTGTGGCAAGAAGCTAAAGAGCTTTCCCAGCCCCGCACTGCACTAAACTGTCCCTTTAATTCCTGAAGCAGCAGCTGCACGTGGTTTGAGCTTTTCTCTCTCCCTGCTAGTTGGTGGGCTTAGCAGGCCCCGCCCACATCTGGAGGCAGTTTGGTTCCTCTCAGGCTCCGTAGGAGAGGAGAGGCGGGGCCTGGGCTTTCTCTGGGACGTTTGTCTCCCTGCCTTAGAGCCGTTTGCCTTTTGAATGCGGTTTGAATTGCTGGGCTACATGTGAGCCTGTCTGGAGGTAGGAGCTCAAGCACAGGGTGTGCAGGGGCAGGGCTGGAGAGGGCAGGGGTCACTTGGGACCAGGAAGAGGGGCAATGGCAGACGGATCAGTGCTGGCTCTGCAGGCTTGGGGCATCTGAAAACTCACCCCCTGGCATGGGAAGCTTTTCTCCTGCCTTTGCCTCTCTCTCATCTGGAGTGGCTACAACAGGATGGGCACTGCTCTCTCGGCAGGCTTTGGGCATCTGAAAGCTCAGCCTCCCCCTGGCATGAGAAGCCGCTCCTTACATTTCTCATAGTAAGAGGGAGAAAGGCATGTTAAGATCCTCATGCCTGCTTTCTCCTGCTCAGTTTCTCTTTTTGTGGGGCTTTACATTGTAATGTTTTCATAATCTAATACTAACTGTGTCCAATGGAGGGGGGGTGTCTCCTATTGCAGGCTGGTTTTTGCTGAAAATTGAAAAGGGGCTGATTTAAGTACATGTTCAGAGGTTGCCATGTGCACAGATTGTAATGGCTTTGTTTATTATATCTCCTAGCCACCCCCACCCCAGGTCCTTTTCCTTTGAAAAAACCTTTTGTTGTGCAGCCAAGATCTTTATTTCTGAACCAGAGGAAAATAGTGTTGGAAACTTATCATGCGGCATGGCATGGTGGCAACTCGCCTCCTTGCATTTTTCTCAGGAATGAATCTCTCCCTCCCTCCCTCCCTCCCTCCCTCTCTCTCGGCACCTCCCCATACCTCATACCGGCAGTTTCAAAGGTATTAATTTTGAAGCCAGAGACAGGCCCCCTGCAAAGAGTCTTTCGTTTTCTACACAACTCTATTCCTTTGCCTTCTTTTGTCTCCCCACTCTCACAGTCTCAGATGCCATTTCTACATGTACCTTTTTAAGCAGATTGTCCCATTTCGCTTACATTGGCAGAGAATCTATAGGAGGATATGACTCTGTCTTTAAAGGTCCTGCTTATTTTAAAATAAGCTTTACACTTGAGATCATTCCGAAGGCATTGGGGGAACATGTGAATATCACATGGGGTCACAATATTTAATAGTAAAGTGGCCGAGCCATGCGGGTAGCTTTGAGATCAGCCTGTGACTGTCCTCATGCACAGTCAACTCCTCATGCACAGTCAACTAGCCTGCAGTCCTTGTACAGCAATCCTTATAGCTTTATTTCATTTATACCCTGCCTTCCTCCCCAAGGTGTTCTCGTTGACTCTTGTTTTATCCTCACAGCAACCCTGTGAGGCAGGTTAAGCTGAGAGTGTGCCAGGCCCAAAGTCATTCAGAAAGCTTCCATGGTAGAGAGAAGATTCAAACTTGGGTCTCTCAGATCCTGTAAACGCTCTACCCCACTGGGTCTCCCGTTCTCCTGGCTTTCCACAAACTGTACGAAAGTGAATTATCTAGGAGGAGGGTTTTTCTGTGGCTATGAAGGCTGTAATGTACCCAAACGGTTCTGAGAGATACTTTGGAAAAAGGATAGGGACCGTAGACTAAAGTGCTATCCCTTGCTCTCTCTCAGAGTTGAATGGGTGTTATAAGGGATGACAGGGAAAGCAAGGAAGCCGGGAGGCATAGAAAAGAATGTCTGTTCCTTCCCTTTTTAGTTTTAAGGTCATTTCTAGAGCCTTGGTGCTACTAAGGTCCAGTCTTTACTCTCAATCCCTCCACCCTCGAGTGAGGTCAAGATCTGGGCGGGACAGGCCATTTGTCTCCTATTTCCACCTCCTCCCCAGTTTCTCTTGCTAGATAATTGAAAGGATGCTGGAGTTACTCAGTCTCTCAAGAACAGGCCTTTCTCCGTGAAATACAGATGATGTTCTTCTTTCTGTTTCCACTTTTTTGCTTGGAAGTGAACTTTGAAACTGTCTACTGCCACATAAATATTTTCATTTTAAAACTTCCAGATGGATCAGAAGAAAGAAGCTCTTGCTGTACAAGAAAAGCCTGACCTTGAAAAGAAGAGAAGAGAAGGGAAGCGGAAGCCTTGCTTCAAAGCATGGCTTTAACTCCTGCTGCTCCTACGGGTAAGAATTACAATGAACACATATCCCATAAACGTCCCTCACCCATGCACAAGTGAACCTTGAAAGTTGGGTTGTTAATTCATGCTTATTTGATATTTGTTCATAATTGATTCAACTTATCCAGCATAACTTTTCAGAATGTACTTCTAAGTTGTGCTTTAAATTTGCAGTAGATGAAATGCAGATTGTACCGTTGATCTGTAATGTTTGTTTTATTTGAGTTATCGTGTGCTCGTTTTCATGCAGAATGCTCGTAGAACAGGGAGAAAATTTTCAGTGTATCCTTGGACACTAAGCACTATAACCACTAGCCAGTTTACGACACTGCCTCTCTGTTATGCCATGAGCAGGAGAAGCCTTTTTGCAATGCTCTTTTTCATGCAGAATGCTAGTAGAGCAGTGAGAGCATGTTCAGTGTGTCCTTGGACACTATCCGTTATACCACCCAGCCTCTTCATTAAGCCATGAGTGGAGGGACCGTTTGTTAATGCTGCTTTTTTTGAATGGTCATAGATGCAGTTAGCCGTGTTAGTCTGTGGTGGCAAAATCAAAAAGAGTCCAGTAGCACCTTTAAGACTAATCAATTTTATTGTGGCATAAGCTACAATATACCTGACACCTGACGAAGAAAACTTGATATTCGAAAGCTTATGCTACAATAAAATTGGTTAGTCTTAAAGGTGCTACTGGACTCTTTTTGATTTTGCTTTTCTTGAAGAATGCCTGAACAGCATTGAGAAGTTCCCATATGTGTTTACACACCAAAACTGTCCCTCCTACAATCCTGCCTGTAATTTTGTGTGTGTGTGGGGGGGGGAGACTGGCAGCCTTGCAGAAATGAGGGAAGGACAGTAACCACTTGCAACACTGCCTCTCTGTTATGCCGTGAGTGGGGAAAGACTTTTTGCAGCACTCTTTTTCATGCAGAATCCTAGGACAACAGTGAGATAGTTTTCAGTGTGTACTTGGACACTAACCACTGTACCATCCTGCCCCTTCATTAATCTATGACTGGAGGGAGCATTTAATTATGCTTCTCTTGGAGAATTCTAGAGCAACAGTGAGTTAAGTTTCAGTTTGTCTTTGGACACTAACCATTATACCACCTGGACTTTTCATTAAGCCATGAGTGGAGGGAGCGTTTATTGATGCTGCTTTTCTTACTGAATGCTAGAACATCAGTGAGTTAAGTTTCCGTGTGTCCTTGCACGCTAAAACTGTCCCTCCTACAATCCTGCCTGCAATAAGTTTTTAGTGCATCCACTTCCCCTATTGGTGGTGGTGGGGGGAGATTTGTAGCCTGGCAGTACTGAGGGAAGGGCACTAACCACTGTACCACACTGCCTCTCTGTTATGCCATGAGTGGGAGAAGCCTTTTTGCAATGCTTCTTTTTCAAGCAGAATGCTGGTAGAGCAGTGAGAATATGTTCAGTGTGTCCTTGGGCACTAACCACTATACCGCCCTGCCTCTTCTTTAAGCCATGAGTGGAGGGAGGATTTATTAATGCTGCTTTTCTTGCAGATTGCTAGAGCAGCAGCGAGTTAACTTTAAGTTCACCGACGTTCAAGATCTTTTTCCACCTGCAGCACCTCTAGTGTCATCTATCTCCTGATATGTGACTGCGACCAATTTTATGTTGGCTGCACCACATGCCCCCTGCGATTACGCATCCAGGAACATACCTCTAGATGTAGAGCTCAGAATATGGCATAACAGGGGCAGTGTGGCTCATTGGTTAGTGTCCTTTCCTCAGTTCTGCAAGGGTGTGAATCTCTGCGGCCCCACACAGGGGCTTTGGACATGCTGAAAACTTACTGCAGGCAGGATTGTGGGAGGGACAGTGAGGGAAGGACACTAACCACTGTACCACACTGCCTGTCTCTTATGCCATGAGCGGGAGAAGCCTTTTTGCAATGCTTCTTTTTCATGCTGAATGCTAGTAGAGCAGTGAGAGACAGTTTTAGTGTGCAGGGGCACACTGAAACTTATCTCACTGCTGCTCTAGCAATCTGTAAGAGAGGCAGCATTAATCAGTGCTCCCTCCACTCATGAGTATGCCTTTGGACACCCTCCGAACTTATTGCAGGCCCAACTTTGTGAAGAGGCAGGGTGGTATATTGGTTAGTGTCCAAGGAGACACTGAACACTCTCTCACTGCTCTACTAGCATTCTGCATTAGTGTCTGTCCTGGGACACTAATATACCACACTTCTTCTTCATGCAGCCATGAGTGGAGGGAGCATTTACTAATGCTGCTTTTCTTCATCCCCTACTGGATGGGTAATTGCAGCCTGGCAGGACTGAGGAAGGACACCAACCACTGTACTACACTGCCTCTCTGTCATGCTATGAGCAGGAGAAGTCTATTTGGAAAGCTTTTTCATTAAGAATGCTAGTAGAAAAGTGAGAAATTTTGAAAGTGTCCTTGAACACCAACCATTATACCACCCTGCCTCTTCATTAAGCCATAAATGGAGGAAGCATTTATTAGTGTTGCTTTTCTTGCAGAATGTTAGAGCAGCAGTGAGTTAAGGTTCTGTGTGTTCTTGCGCACTAAAACTGTCCCTCCTACAATCCTGCCTGCAACAAGTTCTGAGTATATTCAAAGCCACTGTGTGTGGGGGGGCGGGCAGAGATTTACACCCTTGCAGAACTGAGGGAAGGACACTAACCAATGTAGCGCACTGGCTCTCTGTTATGCTATGCGTGGAAGAAGCCCTTTTGCAATGCTTCCTTTTCATGCAGAATGCTAGTAGAACAGTGAGAATTTTCAGCGTGTCCTTGGGCACTAACCACTAGACCACCCTGCCTCGTCTTTAAGCCATGAGTGGAGGGAGCATTTATAAATGCTGCTTTTCTTTCAGAATGCTAGAGCAGCAGTGAGTTAAGGTTCCTTGTGTCCTTGCAAACTAAAACTTTCCCCCCTAAAATCCTGCCTTCAGTATGTTTTTAGTGTGTGCAAATCCCCTATGTGTGTGGGGGGGGGGGATAATTGCAGCCTGGCAGGACTGAGGGAAGGACACTAACCACTGTAGCACAGTGCCTCTCTGTTACACCACGCGTGGGGGAAGCCCTTTTGCAGTGATCTTTTTCATGCTGAATGCTAGTAGAGCAGTGAGAAAATTTTGAATGCGTCTTTGGACGCTAACCATTATACAAACCTGCCTCCTCATTAAGCCATGAGTGGAGGGAGCGTTTATTGATGCTGCTTTTCTTCCAGAATGCTAGAACAGCAGAGAGTTAAGTTCCCGTGTGTCCTTGCACACTAAAACTGTCCCTCCTACAATCCTGCCTGCAACAAGTTTGTAGTATGTCCACTTCCCCTATTGGTGGTGGTGGGGGGCGATTTGTAGCCTGGCAGTACTGAGGGAAGGACACTAACCACTGTACCACACTGCCTCTCTGTTATGCCATGAGTGGGAGAAGCCTTTGTGCAATGTTCTTTTTCAAGCAGAATGCTGGTAGAACAGTGAGAATTTTCAGTGTGTCCTTGGACACTAACCACTATACCGCCCTGCCTCTTCTTTAAGCCATGAGTGGAGGGAGCATTTATAAATGCTGCTTTTTTGGCAGATTGTTAGAGCAGCAGTGAGTAAAGTTTAAGTTCACCGATGTTCTAGAATTCTGCAAGAAAAGCAGCATTAATAAATGCTCCCTCCACTCAGGGCTCCATGAAGAGGCAGTGTGGTATAGTGGTTAGTGTCCAAGGTGACACTGAACATTTTCTCACTGCTCTACTAGCATTCTGCATGAAAAAGAGCATCGCAAAAAGGCTTTTCGCGCTCAGGGCATAACAGAGAGGCAGTGTAGTACAGTGGTTAGTGTCCTTCCCTCAGTTCTGCCACGGTGCAATTCTCTCCCCCTCCATAGGGGCTTTGGAGATACTCACTGCAGCTCTAGCATTCTGCAAGCAAAGTAGTATTAATAAATGCTCACTCTACTGATGGCTTGGTGAAGAGGCAGGGTGGTATAATGGTTAGTGTCCAAGGACAGAGTGAAAATTTTCTCACTCCTCTACTAGCTTTCTGCATGAAAAAGAACATTGCAAAAAGGCTTCTCCTGCTCATAGTATAACAGGGGCAGTGTGGTTCATTGCTTAGTGTCCTTTCCTCAGTTCTGCAAGGGTGTGAATCTCTACGGCCCCACACAGGGGCTTTGGACATACTGAAAACTTACTGCAGGCAGGATTGTAGGAGGGACAGTGAGGGAAGGACACTAACCACTGTACCACACTGCCTCTCTCTCATGCCATGAGCGGGAGAAGCCTTTTTGCAATGCTTCTTTTTCATGCTGAATGCTAGTAGAGCCGTGAGAGACAGTTTTAGTGTGCAGGGGCACACTGAAACTTATCTCACTGCTGCTCTAGCAATCTGTAAGAGAGGCAGCATTAATCAGTGCTCCCTCCACTCATGAGTATGCCTTTGGACACCCTCCGAACTTATTGCAGGCCCAACTTTGTGAAGAGGCAGGGTGGTATATTGGTTAGTGTCCAAGGAGACACTGAACACTCTCTCACTGCTCTACTAGCATTCTGCATTAGTGTCTGTCCTGGGACACTAATATACCACACTTCTTCTTCATGCAGCCATGAGTGGAGGGAGCATTTACTAATGCTGCTTTTCTTCATCCCCTACTGGATGGGTAATTGCAGCCTGGCAGGACTGAGGAAGGACACCAACCACTGTACTACACTGCCTCTCTGTCATGCTATGAGCAGGAGAAGTCTATTTGGAAAGCTTTTTCATTAAGAATGCTAGTAGAAAAGTGAGAAATTTTGAAAGTGTCCTTGAACACCAACCATTATACCACCCTGCCTCTTCATTAAGCCATAAATGGAGGAAGCATTTATTAGTGTTGCTTTTCTTGCAGAATGTTAGAGCAGCAGTGAGTTAAGGTTCTGTGTGTTCTTGCGCACTAAAACTGTCCCTCCTACAATCCTGCCTGCAACAAGTTCTGAGTATATTCAAAGCCACTGTGTGTGGGGGGGCGGGCAGAGATTTACACCCTTGCAGAACTGAGGGAAGGACACTAACCAATGTAGCGCACTGGCTCTCTGTTATGCTATGCGTGGAAGAAGCCCTTTTGCAATGCTTCCTTTTCATGCAGAATGCTAGTAGAACAGTGAGAATTTTCAGCGTGTCCTTGGGCACTAACCACTAGACCACCCTGCCTCGTCTTTAAGCCATGAGTGGAGGGAGCATTTATAAATGCTGCTTTTCTTTCAGAATGCTAGAGCAGCAGTGAGTTAAGGTTCCTTGTGTCCTTGCAAACTAAAACTTTCCCCCCTAAAATCCTGCCTTCAGTATGTTTTTAGTGTGTGCAAATCCCCTATGTGTGTGGGGGGGGGGGATAATTGCAGCCTGGCAGGACTGAGGGAAGGACACTAACCACTGTAGCACAGTGCCTCTCTGTTACACCACGCGTGGGGGAAGCCCTTTTGCAGTGATCTTTTTCATGCTGAATGCTAGTAGAGCAGTGAGAAAATTTTGAATGCGTCTTTGGACGCTAACCATTATACAAACCTGCCTCCTCATTAAGCCATGAGTGGAGGGAGCGTTTATTGATGCTGCTTTTCTTCCAGAATGCTAGAACAGCAGAGAGTTAAGTTCCCGTGTGTCCTTGCACACTAAAACTGTCCCTCCTACAATCCTGCCTGCAACAAGTTTGTAGTATGTCCACTTCCCCTATTGGTGGTGGTGGGGGGCGATTTGTAGCCTGGCAGTACTGAGGGAAGGACACTAACCACTGTACCACACTGCCTCTCTGTTATGCCATGAGTGGGAGAAGCCTTTGTGCAATGTTCTTTTTCAAGCAGAATGCTGGTAGAACAGTGAGAATTTTCAGTGTGTCCTTGGACACTAACCACTATACCGCCCTGCCTCTTCTTTAAGCCATGAGTGGAGGGAGCATTTATAAATGCTGCTTTTTTGGCAGATTGTTAGAGCAGCAGTGAGTAAAGTTTAAGTTCACCGATGTTCTAGAATTCTGCAAGAAAAGCAGCATTAATAAATGCTCCCTCCACTCAGGGCTCCATGAAGAGGCAGTGTGGTATAGTGGTTAGTGTCCAAGGTGACACTGAACATTTTCTCACTGCTCTACTAGCATTCTGCATGAAAAAGAGCATCGCAAAAAGGCTTTTCGCGCTCAGGGCATAACAGAGAGGCAGTGTAGTACAGTGGTTAGTGTCCTTCCCTCAGTTCTGCCACGGTGCAATTCTCTCCCCCTCCATAGGGGCTTTGGAGATACTCACTGCAGCTCTAGCATTCTGCAAGCAAAGTAGTATTAATAAATGCTCACTCTACTGATGGCTTGGTGAAGAGGCAGGGTTGTATAATGGTTAGTGTCCAAGGACAGAGTGAAAATTTTCTCACTCCTCTACTAGCTTTCTGCATGAAAAAGAACATTGCAAAAAGGCTTCTCCTGCTCATAGTATAACAGGGGCAGTGTGGTTCATTGGTTAGTGTCCTTTCCTCAGTTCTGCAAGGGTGTGAATCTCTACGGCCCCACACAGGGGCTTTGGACATACTGAAAACTTACTGCAGGCAGGATTGTAGGAGGGACAGTGAGGGAAGGACACTAACCACTGTACCACACTGCCTCTCTCTCATGCCATGAGCGGGAGAAGCCTTTTTGCAATGCTTCTTTTTCATGCTGAATGCTAGTAGAGCCGTGAGAGACAGTTTTAGTGTGCAGGGGCACACTGAAACTTATCTCACTGCTGCTCTAGCAATCTGTAAGAGAGGCAGCATTAATTAATGCTCCCTCCACTCATGAGTATGCCTTTGGACACCCTCCGAACTTATTGCAGGCAAAACTTTGTGAAAAGGCAGGGTGGTATATTGGTTAGTGTCCAAGGAGACACTGAACACTCTCTCACTGCTCTACTAGCATTCTGCATTAGTGTCTGTCCTGGGACACTAATATACCACACTTCTTCTTCACGCAGGCATGAGTGGAGGGAGCATTTACTAATGCTGCTTTTCTTCATCCCCTACTGGATGGGTAATTGCAGCCTGGCAGGACTGAGGAAGGACACTAACCACTGTACTACACTGCCTCTCTGTCATGCTATGAGCAGGAGAAGTCTATTTGGAAAGCTTTTTCATTAAGAATGCTAGTAGAGGGGGGCGTGGCGTCGCTGACTCCGGGATGGACGCGTGCTGAAAGATCTCCGCTCCTCCCAGCCCCCAATTCTCCATATAAAGCTACACAACATTACTTTTGATTGCTATATTATGAAAAATAACAACGCTAAGAAGAGAAAGAACATAGTGAAAGCAGCTAAAAACTTACAGCCGCTTTTTTCGGCGCCTAAGGAGAGAATGCAGAGCGAGGAAGTAAAAATGGAGAGATCCAAAATGGCGGACGGACTACCTTCTCATGCGAGCGAAAAGGTACACAATGCTAATATAACCCTAGATCCTCAGCTCAATAAACTAAAGAATGAAATCCTAGAACAAATCGCTAAACTGATTGCCCCACTAACGGCACAACTGGCTGAAATAAAAGTGGACTTGCAAGCAACAAGTCTAAAAGCAGATAAAGCTTTAGATGCAAGTTCCTCGACACAGAGAGAAGTGAGCTTACTGCGTGAGGCTTTTGAAAACCAGCAAGAAAGACTGATTAACCTAGAAGTTAATATGAGACAGAATCACTTGAAGCTGAGGGGAATTGATGAACTTTTGTTACCAAAGGAAGATTTAATACCTGTAATCTCAAGATGGCTTGTAAAGCATCTGGAACTAGAAGAAGGGGTAAACACCCTAATTACAAAAGCCTACCGAATCGGAACTCCTAAGCAATATAAGAACAGACCTGTGCCAAGAGACATAATCATAGAGATACCTGATCAAAAAATAAAGATGAAAATAATTGAAACAGCTAAAATATCAGGCTCAATATTGTTCAATGGAACCCCAGTGCAAATATATACTGATTTACCGAGAGAAGCATTATTAATAAGGAAAGAACTGAAACCTATCACAGACGCGCTGAGGAAAGCTAACATCAGATATAAGTGGATAAATCATGTCAAGATATTAGTGATTTTGAACGGGAAACATCATGTTGCTACGAACTTAAGGAATGGAACAGAACTCTTGAATAACATCGGCGTGGAGATACCCATGGAGACAAGCAAGCAAAATCAGAAGAGAAAATCGACGGACATGTTTTCTCCACAGAAGGGAAGTAAGATCCCGATAAGAAATGCCTAGCAGTCCTTGGAGGACAAGAACTTTTAATTGAATTAATCAGCTATTGTTGTGTCTTATATATTATAATTAAGACAAATGGAGATTGGGGGTGGGGGGGGAGAGGGAGGGCTTCAACACAGCTCCGTGGTATTAGAACTTTTCATTTGGAAAATTACTTTCCAAAACTGTGGCGTGCAGTCAACGACCCAGTTTGAAAGTTCTACGAAATAGCTGGTAGCATGTAACTTGATTGTTAAAAGGTTATTGAGTTAAGAGAGTTTATAAAGATATTTGATATCCTAGGGGTAAAGGGAGGGGAGGGTGGGGGAGATTTAGGGATTTAAGCTTATTAATAACACAAATCTCAAGAACTAGGGGAAGGAAGGGAAAGGTTGTATAGTTTAGTATAGTACAGGAGGTAACAAGTTTATAAGGAAGCTCACAAAATTCATATATTTACTTAATTATATCTTTAAAAAAAATAAAATTAATAAAAAAAAATTAAAAAAAATATTAAAATAGGGAAAACCATAAGGAAAAACTTCAGAAAAACAAAACAAAACAAATAAACAAAAAAAAATACCCATAGTTAGGATATAGGGATTAGTTATGTGTTTGTGAAAGAAGAGAGTGGAATTAAAATAGAGTGCTAAATTGTATGTCTTTTACTGTTTGATATTATTGTAGTAGATTGGTACTTGTGTTATATAAGAGAAGCAGTATTATATATACCAAATCATGGCTTCTAAATTTAAAATGACCACTCTAAATGTAAGAGGTTTGGGAAATCCTATAAAGCGGAGAAGAGTTATTTCATTGTTGGCCAAAACTAAATCTCAGGTAATTTTTCTACAGGAAACTCATGCTAAAAATAATGATACAGATATTTTAAAGGCAAGCTGGATTCATTCACAATACTATGCAGCAGGTAACTCCAAATCGAGGGGGGTGGCAATACTATTTACAAAGGATCTTCTATTTCAACATAAAAAAACCCTCAAAGATCCTAAAGGAAGATTCATCTTTGTTAAAGGTTTAATTCAAGAACAAATCTACACCTTCGCATCCATTTATGCCCCTAATAATCAACAATTAAATTTCATTGAAGAAACACTAGGAAAACTGGAGAAATTTCAGGAAGGTCATCTCATAGTAGGGGGGGACCTAAACTACATAATGGATTACAAATGGGACAGATCACACTTTGAGAAAAGAACCACTCAAAAAGATAGAAAGACAAAGTTGCCACCCATCTTACAAAGACACAACCTTATTGACATATGGAGACATCTACATGTAGGGGAAAAGGATTATACTTATTACTCTCAAAGGCACAACTCATATACTAGGATTGACTTTATTTTAGTCTCTGATTCAATGCTTGAGCAAGCGATTGATTCCCAAATAGGATCGTGTCTAATCTCTGATCACTCTTGGGTCAATGTTTTAATAGCTTCAGAAATACCAAAACAGTGCTCCAAACAATGGTGTTTACCGAAACATTTACTTTATAATCACCAAGCAGCTAAAGAAATAGAAAGAATCCTAGAAAGAGCCATAGCTGATAATAACTCTGAAGAAATAAAGGCTAATATACTCTGGGATACGATTAAGACAGTATCAAGAGGACATATTATAGCGCTTTCAGCGAATATAAACAAAGAAAAATTAAAATATAGACAGGATTTAGCAGAATCCATTAAAAGTTTGGAGGAAGAACATAAAATGACAGGGAGCAAAAAAACGTACCAAACATTAACTGCCCAACGTAAAATTTTAGAAACGCTTGACAGTAACAGTGTACATAGAAGTTTAATTAAGTCTAAGCAAAGATATTGGTTTAATACCCCAAAAGCCCTAAGAACTCTATCGAATAAAATAAAACAAAAAAATTTGAAAAATAACATTCACCTACTCCAAGACGAAAACAAAGTAAATCGCCATGATTCCAAATCAATTTTGCAAGTATTTAGAGAATTTTACACGAATTTGTATTCATCAATAAACCCCAAACAAACTAAGATTATGGATTTTCTACACTCACTTAAAAATGTAAAGAAATTGGAAGAGAACCATAGATTAATTTTAGAAAAACCTATCTCCTTACAGGAAACCCTAGAAGCAATTAAGTTAGCCAGAAATAACAAAGCCACGGGACCTGATGGATACCCATCAGAGTTCTATAAAAAATATGCTACATTGCTAGCTCAATATCTAACTAATACTTGCAATTTAGTTTTGGATGAATGTAAATTACCCCCTACCTGGAATATGGCCGATATAGTAGTTATACATAAACAAGGAAAAGACCCAACAAAAGCTGATTCATATAGACCAATATCACTTCTCAATCATGATTATAAATTATTTACATCTATATTGGTCCGACGTTTAAACTCATTCATAAGCAATTATATCCATAATAATCAGGCAGGTTTTATACCCAAAAGAGAAATTACAGACAATATTTATAAAACTTTAAATTTGATTGAGTATTGCAAAAATAACAGGACTGAAGCATTGTTTCTTTCTTTAGATATCCAAAAAGCATTTGATTCGGTTGAGAAAAAATACTTATGTAGCACCCTTCAATTTCTAGGCTTTGGTGAGAAATTCCTAAACACTATTGGAGCAATATATTCGCAACCTACAGCTAATATTAGACTTAATGGTCTACATTCAGAAAAAATTGTAATTAATAGAGGCACTAGACAGGGCTGTCCGCTATCTCCCATGCTCTTTGCTATAGCTTTGGAACTCTTCGCAGTAGCTTTAAGGGAAAATGAAAATATACTTGGAATCCCTATTAAAGATAGTTCCTTTAAAATCTCACTTTTCGCTGATGACATGCTAATTTATTTAACTAACCCAACAACCTCAATGACATATCTCCACCCCTTGTTAACTGAATTTGGTGCTATATCTGGCCTGATTGTTAATCAATCAAAATCACAAATCCTTCCTATCAATCTCTCTAAAAGTACTGAAAACATAATTTGTAAACAGTATAAATATCAATGGGCCTCAAATCATTTAACTTACCTCGGCATTAATATTACTTCCAAATTAAACGACCTTATCAAATTGAATCACCAAAGAATAGCTAACCAAATTAAAGCAGAAATCGTCAATTGGAATAAACTAAAACTTAGCTGGTTCGATAGATTTCATCTAATAAAATCATTTATATTACCTAAGTTTCTTTTCGTTTTCAGAGCAATCCCAATAACAATTCCCATAACGCTAATTACTCAATGGCAAACAATGATCAATAGTTTCTTATGGCAAAACAAACACCCAAGAATTTCTTATTCCACATTGAGACGAAAATCTAGAGACGGAGGTTTTAATTACCCAGATCTCAATTTATACCAAGCAGCAATTAGACTTCTAAACTTACTCCAACTCATCTCTGTGGAAACTACAGCAGAATGGATTACCCTTTTCAATACTCAATTGGACAAATCCTCCTTCAATGATTTAATATGGAACAAACAAATAAATAGACCCAAAAGCATTAACAAAAATACGTTTTTATTAGCAATTTTGCAGACATGGGACAAATTTAAAGCTAAACTTATTCCAGAAAAATCCAGATTCTCCTCATTTGTTAGTCTTGGTTCCCTCCAGGTCAAGAATCAGATTTCATAAATATATTTCAACAGGCTAAGATGACAAGATTAATTGATATAGCTACAAATTCAGGCCTGATGGAGAAATCAGAAATAGAAGACAAATTAATGCAAAAACTGTTATGGTTTAGATACTTACAGATTAAAAATATGATGGAACAAATAGGCATAAAATCAATAATGAAAACTCCCCTGACGGAATTTGAAATGATAATACGATCTTATACAGTTCAAAAAAAAGGAATGATCTCCATACTTTACACTACATTACTGAACACACTGAACAAAAAGCAAATTCTTTGCCAATCCAGCTGGGCCAAAGATTGTAATATAGATCAATCTCTTGAGACATGGAATAAGATTTGGACTTCAACTATATTTAGATCAAACGTTACCCTAACTAAGCTGCAAACATTTAAGATTATTCACAGGTGGTATTTTACGCCTAAGAGACTATCCTATATATATCCATCAGCTTCCCCAAAATGCTGGAAAAACTGTGGAGAGACGGGCACGTTTGCCCATTGTTGGTGGGGCTGCCCTTTTATTAAAAGCTATTGGGAGAAAGTGACTGAATCAATCAGAACAATTACAGGATATGAAGTCCCTTTGGATCCCAAAATCATTTTTTTAGATCAATGGGATGACTTAGCTATACCTATGATTAGAAAAGAATTGTTTGCAACCCTTTTCGTAGTAGCAAAGAATGAGATAGCATTGGTCTGGAAGAAAGATCATGCACCCTCTGTAGATTCATGGCTTGAAAAAGTGTGGAATCACTTCATAATGGAAAAAACCCATAATGACCTTTACATAGCTGAACAGTTTCCTGTGAATTCCAAGTTCATGGAAAAATGGCTTCCATTCTTTGAATATGTTGATAAAAATAATATCCAGCCTAGATCAAAAATACTTCAATTACTCTCTCTAGAACCTTTACATTATAGCTTATATGTTTTGTTGAACTATATAGCTCTTAACTGTATGTACTTAACTCCCTCCTGTATCACAATAGTTCTGTACTGGTTAATGTTTTGATTTATATGTGTACGTTTGTATGTTGTAATGGTTTATCTGCAATAAAAGTTTAAAAAATCAAAAAAAAAAAAAGAATGCTAGTAGAAAAGTGAGAAATTTTGAAAGTGTCCTTGAACACCAACCATTATACCACCCTGCCTCTTCATTAAGCCATAAATGGAGGAAGCATTTATTAGTGTTGCTTTTCTTGCAGAATGTTAGAGCAGCAGTGAGTTAAGGTTCTGTGTGTTCTTGCGCACTAAAACTGTCCCTCCTACAATCCTGCCTGCAACAAGTTCTGAGTATATTCAAAGCCACTGTGTGTGGGGGGGCGGGCAGAGATTTACACCCTTGCAGAACTGAGGGAAGGACACTAACCAATGTAGCGCACTGGCTCTCTGTTATGCTATGCGTGGAAGAAGCCCTTTTGCAATGCTTCCTTTTCATGCAGAATGCTAGTAGAACAGTGAGAATTTTCAGCGTGTCCTTGGGCACTAACCACTAGACCACCCTGCCTCGTCTTTAAGCCATGAGTGGAGGGAGCATTTATAAATGCTGCTTTTCTTTCAGAATGCTAGAGCAGCAGTGAGTTAAGGTTCCTTGTGTCCTTGCAAACTAAAACTTTCCCCCCTAAAATCCTGCCTTCAGTATGTTTTTAGTGTGTGCAAATCCCCTATGTGTGTGGGGGGGGGATAATTGCAGCCTGGCAGGACTGAGGGAAGGACACTAACCACTGTACTACACTGCCTCTCTGTTATGCCATGAGCAGGAAAATTCTTTTTGTAATGCTCTTTTTCATGCAGAACACTGAGAATATTTTCAATGTGTCCTTGGACGCTAACCATTATATCAAGCTGCCTCCTCATTCAGCCATTAATGGAGGAAGAATTTCTTAGTGCTGCTTTTCTTCCAGAATGCTAGAACAGCAGAGAGTTTAAGTTTCAGTGTGTCCTTGCACACTAAAACTGTCCCTCCTACAATCCTGCCTGCAACAAGTTTTTAGTATGTCCAAAGCTCCTGTGTGTGTGTGGGGGGGGGAAGATTTGCAGCCTGGCAGAACTGAGGGAAAGACACTAACAACTGTACAACACTACCTTGCTGTTATGCCATGGGTGGAAATTGTCCCCACACCAACCTTGTCAGGTAGGTTAGGTTTTCGCGAATCACAGTTCTCGTCAGATGCATCTAACATGGCTGGATCTATTTTTACTCAGGAGAGAGATTGAAACTATCTGCTGCCACATAAATATTTTCATTTTAAAACTTGCAGATGGATCAGAGGAAAGAAGCTCTTGCTGTACAAGAAAAGCCTGACCTTGAAAAGAAGAGAAGGGAAGCAGAAGCCTTGCTTCAAAGCATGGCTTTAACTCCTGCTGCTCCTATGGGTAAGAATAACAATACACACACATCCCGTAGATGTCCCTCCCCCGTGCACAAGTGTACCTTGAAAGTTCATGCTTGTATTTGTTATTTGTTCATAATTGCTGCAACTTATCCCACATAACTTTTCAGAATGTACTGCTATGTTGGAGTTTAAATTTGCAATAGATTAATAACAGATTGTGCAGTTGATGCATAATGTTTGTTTTATTTGAGTTATCATCTGGTCAGTGTTTAAAGGTTTATCTATGGAAAACTTCATGCACTTCAGTATTACATGTGTTAAGCAAATAAAAGCAGGAATCTTTAAGGTAAAATTGCAAGAGAATCTCATGGTTAGCAGCTAACTGTTGCCATTCTTTTTCTTTACTAAGCGTCTTCTAGACAAGTAATTGAATACCTTAAAAGGGTAATCGAGCAGATGTAACCTAGACGTAGGAACGCTTCAGTTCTTCCTGAACTGAAAATATATTTTAGCTGAAATTTAGACATTAATGTTCTGTATGCTATAAGGCATCGAAGGTAATATTTCCAAAACACCTGGAGTAACTTTTGCATTGACATACAGTTAAGCTCCTGAAAATTCAGACTGTTTCTTGCCAAGGCCTATAGCCAGCCTTATTTTTAAAGGGGGAGTCGCCCAAGAGGGGCATCACAGAATTGTGAGTGACTCCCTAAAGGCTTGTTTCAGGTGGATGGATACCTGCGTTGGTCTGTAGCAGAAGAGCAAGATGTGGGAACTTGTGAGTCTTTTTCTGATTTTTCAGGCTTGGCCAACTTTTTAACTACCCAAAATAAAGGTGTGCCTTAAAGTGGACAACGAAAAAGACAACTTACTTTACTGCTTTAAGAAAATAATAATACCAGACAGAGGGTACCATAATTAGAAGACTGGTGAAGAGTAAACAGCATAAAGAGAATTCAACAGTTACATCTTTTACTAAAAATAAAGCTGAATTGTTCTTGATCATGAGATCCTTTATTGGCATGTAAAAAAATTTAAATACAGAGACTCCATACAAAATGAAACTAAAATACAGATAAGAGCAGGGCAACAGTGCAGCAAAAGCAGTGCAGAATATCACTTGTCTGGGCGTATAGCCATGGCACTGTAGAGGAACTTAGGTACCATTTCCGTTATTTTCCCATCTGGATTATCAAGCAGGAACCGAATATTAAAATCATCAGAAAACTCTGAAAGTTGCGCTAATAAAGGATGTAGAAGATCCCGGTGTAGGATCTTCTGATTGAACATGAGAAAGGCTTCTGTTTTTCTCAGAAGCTTGCACACAATGTGGTATCTTTTTTAGTTATAAAAAGATAAATACGAAACACTCTTTGGTGTTTGATCGCGATCCTGGTCTAGTATAGGTATAAGCAAGTTTTGTTTTCTTTCCTTGAAACTTCTCTGACAGGATCCTGCAGGTGAGAAGAGGACTGTGTACGGCAGTGCATCTTCTTTGTGTCACCAGCTTGTTTGACACCAGAGCGTGTGGCATTTGAAGTCTGAACTCAGCTACCCCCTGGAAACCGTGCCGTGAGATGTTTTCCACTCACCCCAATCCATTTTTTCAGCTACAGGAGGGTTGAAAGGACGCACGTTATGTAGTCCTTTTCATTGTTTCCAAGCCTACCAATTCTCGATACACTTCACTAAATTTTGCATTGGGCACCATTTCCAAGGAGCAAGGCAGCATGTAGACACTGTAAAGAAATAAAATGTTTCGTAGAGTGCCAGTGTAGTGTGGTGCTCAGAATATTGAGGAAGGCCCTGTGAAAGCAGGCTTAAATTTCTGCCCTGGCTGGCCTTGGACTCTCTCAGCCTAACCTTCCTCACAGGGATGTTTAGGTGACTAAAATATATTGTGCTTCCCTGCATTCCTTGGCCTTATGCTCACATATCAGTACATTTATGTAGTACTCTATGTTTAATTACAATTCTCAGAAACCCAAAATTTCTGTGACGCCCTGACATCTACAACCTGACAAAGACTTCTGTTTTGTTTTTAAGAAATATAATAAATCATAGAGTGCCAGTGTAGTGCAGTGGTCAGAATACTGAGGAAGAATCTGGGAAAACAGGCTTAAATTCCTGCTCTGCCCTGGCTGATCTTGGACAGATCCCACTCTCTCGGCCTAACTTACCTCACAGGAATGATGTGATGATAAAAATATACTGTACTTCCCTGCATTTCCTGGCCTTACGCTAACATGTTTGTACATACGTGGTGCTCTTGTCATGTTGCTGTTCTCTGTTTTTTGTAAAATCTGTTCAATTGAATTCTAAGAATCAGCTTTCCTCTTTAAAGAGTGAGCTGGCCTTGACACGAAATGTGAACGAGTATGGAACGAGTATGTGAACAAGTCTCGCTACTGGCCTCAAACCCAGACTTTGCACGCTGGGTTTATAGTGGTCTTTCAGAGCACTAATTGAGTGATGTTGGCCTTTAAAACCAGGTTTCTCCTTGAGAAACAAGCATGTCTTGATAACGGTCAGCGGGATTGATTTGATGAAGAAAGCGCTTATTAAACGCTAAACATTTTGGCTTTAACTTAATCTCTTTCTCCACATAGAAACCACATCTGAGGGTGTGATATGCTCCAGAGCGACAGCAGCCTCGTCGTGTGATGCAGATTAGTCCAAGGCTTCACTTTATGCTTTCCACCGGCACAACATCTCCCGAGTGAAACAGGCGCAAGTAGCGTATAATGTGGATGGTGATCCTTCAGGCATTTCATCCTTGTCATTAGGACATCGAGCTCTAGTTACAGGGAGAAATTTAATGATGTTACTGTGCCACCGCAAATAAAACATACTCTCTATTGACACTCATGCTTCCTGTGTCCTTGACAGCAATGTCATGTGCAGAGATTGAGGAACACGCCACTTCTTTACCTCCTGGAAGGAAACTCTTCAGATCTTTTCTCTTCCTGTGGTAAAGAAGCACCAGCGCAAGAGAACGTATCCTATGGTGAAAGAAAGCCAGTTTGGTGTAGCGGTTAAGAGGGCACGACTCTAATCTGGAGAACTGGGTTGGATTTTCCCACTTCTCCACTTGAAGCCAGTCGGGTGACTTTGGGTCAGTCAGTTAACAGGCACTCTCTCAGCCCAATCCACCTCATAGGGTGATCATTGTGGGGATAAAGATAGCGTACTTTGTAAACCATTCCGAGTGGGCGATAAGGCATCCTAAAGGCAGTATATAAATCAAATGTTATTATTAAAGGGGACTGTACTTATGCAGGCAATGCTGAAGCACAATGCCAAGAAGATTCCAAACATAGAAGGCTGAGCTCGGTAAACTTTTCCGCTCTGAGAGCAAGGCTGAGCTGATCAGCAAACTACAAATCTTGGGCCTGCATTCAGTTCCTGCCACTGTTCAAGATCCCTCGATCAAAGTGGAAAGAGGAAGGGTGTTAAAGACCACAATGACTAGGCAGTATCCATTTAAATCTTATCTGCAATTGTGAGCATCGTAACATAATTACTGAATAGTTTAAAAAACCAAATCCTGCTTTAGAATCCTACTTGACTTAGGGCGACCCCTTGTAGGGTTTTTGTGGCAAGAGGCTAACGGAGGCGGCTTGCCATCTCCTCCCTCTGTAACTCTGGTCTCCCATCCGATGACTTAACAAGATCAGCCCTGCTGAAGAGTTGATATCTGACAAGATCAGATCTCAGAAGATAAACAGGGCTGACCTTATTTAGTCATGGGATAGGAAACCTCTTGTACTACATAAGTTTCAGAATTGACAGCAGTCCACTTTGGGTTCAGTAGATTGAAAGGATAGTGAGCGAACTAAAGATGACCGAGTGAAAAGCCTGCACTTCTCAAGCACCGCCACATCGGATTCGGTATTTATGCCAAACATTTCTCCTCAGATAGCATCCAAAGGAATGTATTCTCCACTTCTAGCTTCCTTTTTATTCTCAAACATACCCTGTTGATGAGGTGGCCTGCTAGAGGGTGGCCAGAGGTCAACTAGCGAGCTTCTGGACAAAGCATGGATGCAAATCCTGGTTTTTCAGATTCTACTTCAACCACTGGCTTTTCTGAAAGGGATCGTTAAACCACCACGGTCAAGTGTTTTTGCCGCTGCTCCCTTAAAAAGCAGACTGTGCTGTGTATAATTGTCAAAGTAACCTGTGGGAAAGTGACTCTGAAAGAGGATCTGCAAGACATAAAATTATCTCCTAAGCAAACAGGCCTCTAGTCTTAAAAAATGAGAAATCTCTACAAGGAAGCTTCACAGAGAGAAAACAAATCGGAAACCAAAGGTAGATCCCTATTGATACCACTATTGAGAGAGAACAGTATCAATACAATTAAATATTGAAGGAAAAAATTTTAGAGCCAATATTGTAAAACATACTTCACCTACGGATGAAAAGTTCTGTCAGTTCAAAAGGATTTTCTGCTTTACAGCCAGGACCTACAAAATAACCCCCATGTGTGTGATCTGCATGGCAATTCAGAAAAAACAGAAGCATAAAGACAAAAGCGGAAAAAGTCGACACTGGTAAGGAGCTCCGGCTCGTTTTCGATTCTATGCACCACACCGTTCTGTAACGATTCAAACTCCGGCAGCTGTCCAATCTGTACCGTAAAGGTCGACTGTGAGAGGAGCTGCAGGGCCAGTCTCTTACGGAGGATAGACAGTTGTGCCTGTTCGACTGGGGAGAGAGTCTGGGAGTGGCTCCGCTGTGTTCCGCAAAGGACCTAGCCCACTGATGTCCTGGTCGCAGTAGGGAGTTGAAAGCTAGCTCTTCATCTCTAAGGGTGCCCAAGATGATCGTAACCGGAAGCAGGAGCAAGATGAGTTCAGAACGGCTAATCAACAAGTCACTCTTGTTGATTAGAGGGGGGACACAGGAAAGTAGCTGCAGCCCACCCACAGGAAACCTGAGCATAACCAAAAATCCAGGAAAGGGACATCCCGTAAATCATCCCCAGACCATTACGAAAAGACAAACACTGAAGACGAGACCCTGTCTGCATCTCACCCTAGGTATGGAACTCTTTTAAATTCTAAACTACAGCCCCACGCCTCCTCCAAAGACTGGATAGAACCCTATATCAAACCCTCAATGCCGGGCAGGGAGGGGAGGGGAGGAACTCTCACTCCCTCGCTCGCCCACCCTAAGGGCGATTCGTTCGCTGTTTGGAGACATCCAGCCAAGTGACATCCCGTAAATCATCCCCAGACCATTACGAAAAAGACAAACAATGAATACAGAACCCTGTCTGCATCTCACCCTAGGTATAGAACTCTTTTAAACTCTAATCTACATCCTTACCCCTCCTCCGAAGACTGGATAGAACCCTATATCAAACCCTCAATGCCAGGCAGGGAGGGGAGGGGATATGCTCTCACTCCCTCGCTTGCCCGCCCTCAGGCGACTCGTTCTCTGTTTGGAGACATCCAGCCGAGGGACATCACGTAAATCATCCCCAGACCATTACGAAAAAGACAAAAACTGAATACGGAACCCTGTTTGCATCTCACCCTAGGTATAGAACTCTTTAAAACTCTAATCTACAGCCCCACCCCTCCTCCAAAGACTTGATAGAACCCTATATCAAACCCTCAATGCCGGGCAGGGAGGGGAGGGGAGGAACTCTCCCTCCCTTGCTCGCCCACCCTCAGGGCGACTCGTTCTCTGTTTGGAGACATCCAGCCAAGGAACATCACGTAAATCATCCCCAGAACGTTACGAAAAAGACAAACACTGAATACAGAACCCTGTCTGCATCTCTCCCTAGGTATAGAACTCTTTAAAACTCTAAACTACAGCCTTACCCCTCCTCCGAAGACTGGATAGAACCCTATATCAAACCCTCAATGCCGGGCAGGGAGGTAATGGGAGAAACTCTAATTCCCTCGCTCGCTCGCCCTCTGGGTGATTCGTTCTCCATTTGGAGACATCCAGGAAAGGGACATCCCGTAAATCATCCCCAGACCCTAACCCTAACCCTAACCCTGACCCTGACCCTAACCCTAACCCTAACCCTAACCCTAACCCTAACCCTGTCTGCATCTCACCCTAGGTATAGAACTCTTTTAAACTCTAATCTACATCCTTACCCCTCCTCCGAAGACTGGATAGAACCCTTTATCAAACCCTAAATGCTGGGCAGGGAGGTAATGGGAGGATCTCTAACTCCCTCGCTCGCCCACCCTAAGATCGGCTCATTCGCTGTTTGGAGACATCCAGCCAAGGGACATCACGTAAATCATCCCCAGACGATTACGAAAAAGACAAAAACTGAATACGGAACACTGTCTGCATCTCACCCTAGGTATAGAACTCTTTTAAACTCTAAACCACAGCCCCACCCCTCCTCCAAAGACTGGATAGAAGCCTATATCAAACCCTCAATGCCGGGCAGGGAGGGGAGGGGATATGCTCTCACTCCCTCGCTTGCCCGCCCTCAGTCGACTCGTTCTCTGTTTGGAGACATCCAGCCGAGGGACATCACGTAAATCATCCCCAGACCATTACGAAAAAGACAAACACTGAATACAGAACCCTGTCTGCATCTCTCCCTAGGTATAGAACTCTTTAAAACTCTAAACTACAGCCTTACCGCTCCTCCGAAGACTGGATAGAACCCTATATCAAACCCTCAATGCCGGGCAGGGAGGTAATGGGAGAAACTCTAATTCCCTCGCTCGCTCGCCCTCTGGGTGATTCGTTCTCCATTTGGAGACATCCAGCAACGGGACATCCCGTAAATCATCCCCAGACCATTACGAAAAAGACAAACACTGAATACGGAACCCTGTCTGCATCTCACACTAGGTATAGAACTCTTTTAAACTCTAAACTACAGCCTTACCCCTCCTCCTAAGACTGGATAGAAACCTATATCAAACGCTCAATGTTGGGCAGGGAGGTAATGGGAGGAACTCTAACTCCCTCGCTCGCCCGCCCTCAGGGCGACTCGTTCTCTGTTTGGAGACATCCAGCAAAGGGACATCCCGTAAATCATCCCCAGACCATTACGAAAAAGACAAACACTGAATACGGAACCCTGTCTGCATCTCACACTAGGTATAGAACTCTTTTAAACTCTAAACTACAGCCTTACCCCTCCTCCTAAGACTGGATAGAACCCTATATCAAACGCTCAATGTTGGGCAGGGAGGTAATGGGAGGAACTCTAACTCCCTCGCTCACCCGCCCTAAGGGCGACTCGTTCGCTGTTTGGAGACATCCAGCCAAGGGACATCACGTAAATCATCCCCAGACCATTACGAAAAAGACAAAAACTGAATAGGGAACCCTGTCTGCATCTCACCCTAGGTATGGAACTCTTTTAAATTCTAAACTACAGCCCCACGCCTCCTCCAAAGACTGGATAGAACCCTATATCAAACCCTCAATGCCGGGCAGGGAGGGGAGGGGAGGAACTCTCACTCCCTCGCTCGCCCACCCTAAGGGCGATTCGTTCGCTGTTTGGAGACATCCAGCCAAGTGACATCCCGTAAATCATCCCCAGACCATTACGAAAAAGACAAACACTGAATACAGAACCCTGTCTGCATCTCACCCTAGGTATAGAACTCTTTTAAACTCTAATCTACATCCTTACCCCTCCTCCGAAGACTGGATAGAACCCTATATCAAACCCTCAATGCCGGGCAGGGAGGGGAGGGGATATGCTCTCACTCCCTCGCTTGCCCGCCCTCAGGCGACTCGTTCTCTGTTTGGAGACATCCAGCCGAGGGACATCACGTAAATCATCCCCAGACCATTACGAAAAAGACAAAAACTGAATACAGAACCCTGTCTGCATCTCACCCTTGGTATAGAACACTTCCAAACTCTAAACTCCAGCCACACCCCTCCTCCAAAGACTGGATAGAACCCTATATCAAACGCTCAATGCCGGGCAGGGAGGTAATGGGAGGAACTCTATCTCCCTCGCTCGCCCGCCCTCAGGGCGACTCGTGCTCTGTTTGGAGACATCCAGCAAAGGGACATCCCGTAAATCATCCCCAGACCGTTACGAAAAAGACAAAAACTGAATACGGAACCCTGTTTGCATCTCACCCTAGGTATAGAACTCTTTTAAACTCTAAACTACAGCCTTACCCCTCCTCCGAAGACTGGATAGAACCCTACATCAAACGCTCAATGCTGGGCAGGGAGGTAATGGGAGGAACTCTAACTCCCTCACTCACCCGCCCTAAGGGCGACTCGTTCGCTGTTTGGAGACATCCAGCCAAGGGACATCACGTAAATCATCCCCAGACCATTACGAAAAAGACAAAAACTGAATACGGAACCCTGTCTGCATCTCACCCTAGGTATAGAACTCTTTTAAACTCTAAACTACAGCCCCACGCCTCCTCCAAAGACTGGATAGAACCCTATATCAAACCCACAATGCCGGGCAGGGAGGGGAGGGGAGGAACTCTCCCTCCCTTGCTCGCCCACCCTCAGGGCGACTCGTTCTCTGTTTGGAGACATCCAGCCGAGGGACATCACGTAAATCATCCCCAGACCATTACGAAAAAGACAAACACTGAATACAGAACCCTGTCTGCATCTCACACTAGGTATAGAACACTTCCAAACTCTAAACTCCAGCCATACTCCTCCTCCAAAGACTGGATAGAACCCTATATCAAACTCTCAATGCCGGGCAGGGAGGGGAGGGGACGAGATCTCACTCCCTCGCTCGCCCACCCTCAGGGCGATTTGTTCTCCGTTTGGAGACATTCAGCAAAGGGACATCCCGTAAATCATCCCCAGACCATTACGAAAAAGACAAACACTGAATACAGAACCCTGTCTGCATCTCACCCTAGGTATAGAACTCTTTTAAACTCTAATCTACATCCTTACCCCTCCTCCGAAGACTGGATAGAACCCTTTATCAAACCCTAAATGCCGGGCAGGGAGGTAATGGGAGGAACTCTAACTCCCTCGCTCGCCCACCCTAAGGGCGGCTCATTCGCTGTTTGGAGACATCCAGCCAAGGGACATCACGTAAATCATCCCCAGACCATTACGAAAAAGACAAAAACTGAATACGGAACACTGTCCGCATCTCACCCTAGGTATAGAAGTCTTTTAAACTCTAAACCACAGCCCCACCCCTCCTCCAAAGACTGGATAGAACCCTATATCAAACCCTCAATGCCGGGCAGGGAGGGGAGGGGATATGCTCTCACTCCCTCGCTTGCCCACCCTCAGTCGACTCGTTCTCTGTTTGGAGACATCCAGCCGAGGGACATCACGTAAATGATCCCCAGACCATTACGAAAAAGACAAACACTGAATACAGAACCCTGTCTGCATCTCACCCTTGGTATAGAACACTTCCAAACTCTAAACTCCAGCCACACCCCTCCTCCAAAGACTGGATAGAACCCTATATCAAACGCTCAATGCTGGGCAGGGAGGTAATGGGAGGAACTCTAACTCCCTCGCTCGCCCGCCCTCAGGGCGACTCGTTCTCTGTTTGGAGACATCCAGCAAAGGGACATCCCGTAAATCATCCCCAGACCATTACGAAAAAGACAAACACTGAATACGGAACCCTGTCTGCATCTCACACTAGGTATAGAACTCTTTTAAACTCTAAACTACAGCCTTACCCCTCCTCCTAAGACTGGATAGAACCCTATATCAAACGCTCAATGTTGGGCAGGGAGGTAATGGGAGGAACTCTAACTCCCTCGCTCACCCGCCCTAAGGGCGACTCGTTCGCTGTTTGGAGACATCCAGCCAAGGGACATCACGTAAATCATCCCCAGACCATTACGAAAAAGACAAAAACTGAATAGGGAACCCTGTCTGCATCTCACCCTAGGTATGGAACTCTTTTAAATTCTAAACTACAGCCCCACGCCTCCTCCAAAGACTGGATAGAACCCTATATCAAACCCTCAATGCCGGGCAGGGAGGGGAGGGGAGGAACTCTCACTCCCTCGCTCGCCCACCCTAAGGGCGATTCGTTCGCTGTTTGGAGACATCCAGCCAAGTGACATCCCGTAAATCATCCCCAGACCATTACGAAAAAGACAAACACTGAATACAGAACCCTGTCTGCATCTCACCCTAGGTATAGAACTCTTTTAAACTCTAATCTACATCCTTACCCCTCCTCCGAAGACTGGATAGAACCCTATATCAAACCCTCAATGCCGGGCAGGGAGGGGAGGGGATATGCTCTCACTCCCTCGCTTGCCCGCCCTCAGGCGACTCTTTCTCTGTTTGGAGACATCCAGCCAAGGGACATCCCGTAAATCATCCCCAGAACATTACGAAAAAGACAAAAACTGAATACAGAACCCTGTCTGCATCTCACCCTTGGTATAGAACACTTCCAAACTCTAAACTCCAGCCACACCCCTCCTCCAAAGACTGGATAGAACCCTATATCAAACGCTCAATGCCGGGCAGGGAGGTAATGGGAGGAACTCTAACTCCCTCGCTCGCCCGCCCTCAGGGCGACTCGTTCTCTGTTTGGAGACATCCAGCAAACGGACATCCCGTAAATCATCCCCAGACCATTACGAAAAAGACAAACACTGAATACGGAACCCTGTCTGCATCTCACCCTAGGTATAGAACTCTTTTAAACTCTAATCTACATCCTTACCCCTCCTCCGAAGACTGGATAGAACCCTACATCAAACGCTCAATGCTGGGCAGGGAGGTAATGGGAGGAACTCTAACTCCCTCACTCACCCGCCCTAAGGGCGACTCGTTCGCTGTTTGGAGACATCCAGCCAAGGGACATCACGTAAATCATCCCCAGACCATTACGAAAAAGACAAAAACTGAATACGGAACCCTGTCTGCATCTCACCCTAGGTATAGAACTCTTTTAAACTCTAAACTACAGCCCCACGCCTCCTCCAAAGACTGGATAGAACCCTATATCAAACCCACAATGCCGGGCAGGGAGGGGAGGGGAGGAACTCTCCCTCCCTTGCTCGCCCACCCTCAGGGCGACTCGTTCTCTGTTTGGAGACATCCAGCCGAGGGACATCACGTAAATCATCCCCAGACCATTACGAAAAAGACAAACACTGAATACAGAACCCTGTCTGCATCTCACACTAGGTATAGAACACTTCCAAACTCTAAACTCCAGCCATACTCCTCCTCCAAAGACTGGATAGAACCCTATATCAAACTCTCAATGCCGGGCAGGGAGGGGAGGGGACGAGATCTCACTCCCTCGCTCGCCCACCCTCAGGGCGATTTGTTCTCCGTTTGGAGACATTCAGCAAAGGGACATCCCGTAAATCATCCCCAGACCATTACGAAAAAGACAAACACTGAATACAGAACCCTGTCTGCATCTCACCCTAGGTATAGAACTCTTTTAAACTCTAATCTACATCCTTACCCCTCCTCCGAAGACTGGATAGAACCCTTTATCAAACCCTAAATGCCGGGCAGGGAGGTAATGGGAGGAACTCTAACTCCCTCGCTCGCCCACCCTAAGGGCGGCTCATTCGCTGTTTGGAGACATCCAGCCAAGGGACATCACGTAAATCATCCCCAGACCATTACGAAAAAGACAAAAACTGAATACGGAACACTGTCCGCATCTCACCCTAGGTATAGAAGTCTTTTAAACTCTAAACCACAGCCCCACCCCTCCTCCAAAGACTGGATAGAACCCTATATCAAACCCTCAATGCCGGGCAGGGAGGGGAGGGGATATGCTCTCACTCCCTCGCTTGCCCACCCTCAGTCGACTCGTTCTCTGTTTGGAGACATCCAGCCGAGGGACATCACGTAAATGATCCCCAGACCATTACGAAAAAGACAAACACTGAATACAGAACCCTGTCTGCATCTCACCCTTGGTATAGAACACTTCCAAACTCTAAACTCCAGCCACACCCCTCCTCCAAAGACTGGATAGAACCCTATATCAAACGCTCAATGCTGGGCAGGGAGGTAATGGGAGGAACTCTAACTCCCTCGCTCGCCCGCCCTCAGGGCGACTCGTTCTCTGTTTGGAGACATCCAGCAAAGGGACATCCCGTAAATCATCCCCAGACCATTACGAAAAAGACAAACACTGAATACGGAACCCTGTCTGCATCTCACACTAGGTATAGAACTCTTTTAAACTCTAAACTACAGCCTTACCCCTCCTCCTAAGACTGGATAGAACCCTATATCAAACGCTCAATGTTGGGCAGGGAGGTAATGGGAGGAACTCTAACTCCCTCGCTCACCCGCCCTAAGGGCGACTCGTTCGCTGTTTGGAGACATCCAGCCAAGGGACATCACGTAAATCATCCCCAGACCATTACGAAAAAGACAAAAACTGAATAGGGAACCCTGTCTGCATCTCACCCTAGGTATGGAACTCTTTTAAATTCTAAACTACAGCCCCACGCCTCCTCCAAAGACTGGATAGAACCCTATATCAAACCCTCAATGCCGGGCAGGGAGGGGAGGGGAGGAACTCTCACTCCCTCGCTCGCCCACCCTAAGGGCGATTCGTTCGCTGTTTGGAGACATCCAGCCAAGTGACATCCCGTAAATCATCCCCAGACCATTACGAAAAAGACAAACACTGAATACAGAACCCTGTCTGCATCTCACCCTAGGTATAGAACTCTTTTAAACTCTAATCTACATCCTTACCCCTCCTCCGAAGACTGGATAGAACCCTATATCAAACCCTCAATGCCGGGCAGGGAGGGGAGGGGATATGCTCTCACTCCCTCGCTTGCCCGCCCTCAGGCGACTCTTTCTCTGTTTGGAGACATCCAGCCAAGGGACATCCCGTAAATCATCCCCAGAACATTACGAAAAAGACAAAAACTGAATACAGAACCCTGTCTGCATCTCACCCTTGGTATAGAACACTTCCAAACTCTAAACTCCAGCCACACCCCTCCTCCAAAGACTGGATAGAACCCTATATCAAACGCTCAATGCCGGGCAGGGAGGTAATGGGAGGAACTCTAACTCCCTCGCTCGCCCGCCCTCAGGGCGACTCGTTCTCTGTTTGGAGACATCCAGCAAACGGACATCCCGTAAATCATCCCCAGACCATTACGAAAAAGACAAACACTGAATACGGAACCCTGTCTGCATCTCACCCTAGGTATAGAACTCTTTTAAACTCTAATCTACATCCTTACCCCTGCTCCGAAGACTGGATAGAACCCTTTATCAAACCCTAAATGCTGGGCAGGGAGGTAATGGGAGGAACTATAACTCCCTCGCTCGCCCACCCTAAGGGCGGCTCATTCGCTGTTTGGAGACATCCAGCCAAGGGACATCACGTAAATCATCCCCAGATAATTACGAAAAAGACAAAAACTGAATACGGAACACTATCTGCATCTCACCCTAGGTATAGAACTATTTTAAACTCTAAACCACAGCCCCACCCCTCCTCCAAAGACTGGATAGAAGCCTATATCAAACCCTCAATGCCGGGCAGGGAGGGGAGGGGATATGCTCTCACTCCGTCGCTTGCCCACCCTCAGTTGACTCGTTCTCTGTTTGGAGACATCCAGCTGAGGGACATCACGTAAATCATCCCCAGACCATTACGAAAAAGACAAACACTGAATACAGAACCCTGTCTGCATCTCACCCTTGGTATAGAACACTTCCAAACTCTAAACTCCAGCCACACCCCTCCTCCAAAGACTTGATAGAACCCTATATCAAACGCTCAATGCCGGGCAGGGAGGTAATGGGAGGAACACTAACTCCCTCGCTCGCCCGCCCTCAGGGCGACTCGTTCTCTGTTTGGAGACATCCAGCAAAGGGACATCCTGTAAATCATCCCCAGACCCTAACCCTAACCCTAACCCTAACCCTAACCCTAACCCTAACCCTAACCCTAACCCTAACCCTAACCCTAACCCTAACCCTAACCCTAACCCTAACCCTAACCCTAACCCTAACCCTAACCCTAACCCTAACCCTAACCCTAACCCTAACCCTAACCCTAACCCTAACCCTAACCCTAACCCTAACCCTAACCCTAACCCTAACCCTAACCCTAACCCTAACCCTAACCCTAACCCTAACCCTAACCCTAACCCTAACCCTAACCCTAACCCTAACCCTAACCCTAACCCTAACCCTAACCCTAACCCTAACCCTAACCCTAACCCTAACCCTAACCCTAACCCTAACCCTAACCCTAACCCTAACCCTAACCCTAACCCTAACCCTAACCCTAACCCTAACCCTAACCCTAACCCTAACCCTAACCCTAACCCTAACCCTAACCCTAACCCTAACCCTAACCCTAACCCTAACCCTAACCCTAACCCTAACCCTAACCCTAACCCTAACCCTAACCCTAACCCTAACCCTAACCCTAACCCTAACCCTAACCCTAACCCTAACCCTAACCCTAACCCTCGCTCGTTCGCCCTCTGGGTGATTCGCTCTCCATTGGAGACATCCATCAACGGGACATCCCGTAAATTATCCCCAGACCATTACGAAAAAGACAAACACTGAATACAGAACCCTGTCTGCATCTCACCCTAGGTATAGAACTCTTTTAAACTCTAATCTACATCCTTACCCCTCCTCCGAAGACTGGATAGAACCCTTTATCAAACCCTAAATGCTGGGCAGGGAGGTAATGGGAGGAACTCTAACTCCCTCGCTCGCCCACCCTAAGGGCGGCTCATTCGCTGTTTGGAGACATCCAGCCAAGGGACATCACGTAAATCATCCCCAGACCATTACGAAAAAGACAAAAACTGAATACGGAACACTGTCTGCATCTCACCCTAGGTATAGAACTCTTTTAAACTCTAAACCACAACCCCACCCCTCCTCCAAAGACTGGATAGAAGCCTATATCAAACCCTCAATGCCGGGCAGGGAGGGGAGGGGATATGCTCTCACTCCCTCGCTTGCCCGCCCTCAGTCGACTCGTTCTCTGTTTGGAGACATCCAGCCGAGGGACATCACGTAAATCATCCCCAGACCATTACGAAAAAGACAAACACTGAATACAGAACCCTGTCTGCATCTCACCCTAGGTATAGAACACTTCCAAACTCTAAACTCCAGCCACACCCCTCCTCCAAAGACTGGATAGAACCCTATATCAAACGCTCAATGCCGGGCAGGGAGGTAATGGGAGGAACTCTCACTCCCTCGCTCGCCCACCCTCAGGGCGATTTGTTCTCCGTTTGGAGACATTCAGCAAAGGGACATCCCGTAAATCATCCCCAGACCATTACGAAAAAGACAAAAACTGAATACGGAACCCTGTTTGCATCTCACCCTAGGTATAGAACTCTTTAAAACTCTAAACTACAGCCTTACCCCTCCTCCGAAGACTGGATAGAACCCTATATCAAACCCTCAATGCCGGGCAGGGAGGTAATGGGAGAATCTCTAATTCCCTCGCTCGCTCGCCCTCTGGGTGCTTCGTTCTCCATTTGGAGACATCCAGCAAAGGGACATCCCGTAAATCATCCCCAGACCATTACGAAAAAGACAAACACTGAATACAGAACCCTGTCTGCATCTCGCCCTAGGTATAGAATTCTTTTAAACTCTAATCTACATCCTTACCCCTCCTCCGAAGACTGGATAGAACCCTTATCAAACCCTAAATGCTGGGCAGGGAGGTAATGGGAGGAACTCTAACTCCCTCGCTCGCCCACCCTAAGGGCGGCTCGTTCGCTGTTTGGAGACATCCAGCCAAGGGACATCACGTAAATCATCCCCAGACCATTACGAAAAAGACAAAAACTGAATACGGAACACTGTCTGCATCTCACCCTAGGTATAGAACTCTTTTAAACTCTAAACTACAGCCCCACCCCTCCTCCAAAGACTGGATAGAACCCTATATCAAACCCTCAATGCCGGGCAGGGAGGGGAGGGGATATGCTCTCACTCCCTCGCTTGCCCGCCCTCAGGCAACTCGTTCTCTGTTTGGAGACATCCAGCCGAGGGACATCACGTAAATCATCCCCAGACCATTACGAAAAAGATAAACACTGAATACAGAACCCTGTCTGCATCTCACCCTTGGTATAGAACACTTCCAAACTCTAAACTACAGCCCCACGCCTCCTCCAAAGACTGGATAGAACCCTATATCAAACCCTCAATGCCGGGCAGGGAGGGGAGGGGAGGAACTCTCACTCCCTCGCTCGCCCACCCTAAGGGCGACTCGTTCGCTGTTTGGAGACATCCAGCCAAGGGACATCCCGAAAATCATCCCCAGAACATTACGAAAAAAACAAACACTGAATACGGAACCCTGTCTGCATCTCACCTTAGGTATAGAACTCTTCCAAACTCGAAACTACAGCCCCACCCCTTCTCCAAAGACAGGATAGAACCCTATATCAAACCCTCAATGCCGGGAAGGAAGGGGAGGGGAGGAACTCTCCCCCCCTTGCTCGCCCACCCTCAGGGCAACTCGTTCTCTGTTTGGAGACATCCAGCCGAGGGACATCACGTAAATCATCCCCAGACCGTTACGAAAAAGACAAAAACTGAATACAGAACCCTGTCTGCATCTCACCCTAGATATAGAACACTTCCAAACTCTAAACTCCAGCCACACCCCTCCTCCAAAGACTGGATAGAACCCTATATCAAACTCTCAATGCCGGGCAGGGAGGGGAGGGGACGAGCTCTCACTCCCTCGCTCGCCCACCCTCAGGGCGATTTGTTCTCCGATTGGAGACATTCAGCAAAGGGACATCCCGTAAATCATCCCCAGACCATTACGAAAAAGACAAAAACTGAATACGGAACCCTGTTTGCATCTCACCCTAGGTATAGAACTCTTTAAAACTCTAAATTACAGCCTTAACCCTCCTCCGAAGACTGGATAGAACCCTATATCAAACCCTCAATGCCGGGCAGGGAGGGGAGGGGATATGCTCTCACTCCCTCGCTTGCCCGCCCTCAGTCGACTCGTTCTCTGTTTGGAGACATCCAGCCGAGGGACATCACGTAAATCATCCCCAGACCATTACGAAAAAGACAAACACTGAATACAGAACCCTGTCTGCATCTCTCCCTAGGTATAGAACTCTTTAAAACTCTAAACTACAGCCTTACCCCTCCTCCGAAGACTGGATAGAACCCTATATCAAACCCTCAATGCCGGGCAGGGAGGTAATGGGAGAAACTCTAATTCCCTCGCTCGCTCGCCCTCTGGGTGATTCGTTCTCCATTTGGAGACATCCAGGAAAGGGACATCCCGTAAATCATCCCCAGACCATTACGAAAAAGACAAACACTGAATACAGAACCCTGTCTGCATCTCACCCTAGGTATAGAACTCTTTTAAACTCTAATCTACATCCTTACCCCTCCTCCGAAGACTGGATAGAACCCTTTATCAAACCCTAAATGCTGGGCAGGGAGGTAATGGGAGGAACTCTAACTCCCTCGCTCGCCCACCCTAAGGGCGGCTCATTCGCTGTTTAGAGACATCCAGCCAAGGGACATCACGTAAATCATCCCCAGACCATTACGAAAAAGACAAAAACTAAATACGGAACACTGTCTGCATCTCACCCTAGGTATAGAACTCTTTTAAACTCTAAACCACAGCCCCACCCCTCCTCCAAAGACTGGATAGAAGCCTATATCAAACCCTCAATGCCGGGCAGGGAGGGGAGGGGATATGCTCTCACTCCCTCGCTTGCCCACCCTCAATCAACTCGTTCTCTGTTTGGAGACATCCAGCTGAGGGACATCACGTAAATCATCCCCAGACCATTACGAAAAAGACAAACACTGAATACAGAACCCTGTCTGCATCTCACCCTTGGTATAGAACACTTCCAAACTCTAAACTCCAGCCACACCCCTCCTCCAAAGACTGGATAGAACCCTATATCAAACGCTCAATGCCGGGCAGGGAGGTAATGGGAGGAACTCTAACTCCCTCGCTCGCCCGCCGTCAGGGCGACTCGTTCTCTGTTTGGAGACATCCAGCAAAGGGACATCCCGTAAATCATCCCCAGACCATTACGAAAAAGACAAACACTGAATACAGAACCCTGTCTGCATCTCACACTAGGTATAGAACTCTTTTAAACTCTAAACTACAGCCTTACCCCTCCTCCGAAGACTGGATAGAACCCTATATCAAATGCTCAATGCTGGGCAGGGAGGTAATGGGAGGAACTCTAACTCCCTCACTCACCCGCCCTAAGGGCGACTCGTTCGCTGTTTGGAGACATCCAGCCAAGGGACATCACGTAAATCATCCCCAGACCATTACGAAAAAGACAAAAACTGAATACGGAACCCTGTCTGCATCTCACCCTAGGTATAGAACTCTTTTAAACTCTAAACTACAGCCCCACGCCTCCTCCAAAGACTGGATAGAACCCTATATCAAACCCTCAATGCCGGGCAGGGAGGGGAGGGGATATGCTCTCACTCCCTCGCTTGCCCACCCTCAGTCGACTCGTTCTCTGTTTGGAGACATCCAGCCGAGGGACATCACGTAAATCATCCCCAGACCATTACGAAAAAGACAAACACTGAATACGGAACCCTGTCTGCATCTCACACTAGGTATAGAACTCTTTTAAACTCTAAACTACAGCCTTACCCCTCCTCCTAAGACTGGATAGAACCCTATATCAAACGCTCAATGTTGGGCAGGGAGGTAATGGGAGGAACTCTAACTCCCTCGCTCGCCCGCCCTCAGGGCGACTCGTTCTCTGTTTGGAGACATCCAGCAAAGGGACATCCCGTAAATCATCCCCAGACCATTACGAAAAAGACAAACACTGAATACAGAACCCTGTCTGCATCTCACCCTAGGTATAGAACACTTCCAAACTCTAAACTCCAGCCACACCCCTCCTCCAAAGACTGGATAGAACCCTATATCAAACGCTCAATGCCGGGCAGGGAGGTAATGGGAGGAACTCTCACTCCCTCGCTCGCCCACCCTCAGGGCGATTTGTTCTCCGTTTGGAGACATTCAGCAAAGGGACATCCCGTAAATCATCCCCAGACCATTACGAAAAAGACAAAAACTGAATACGGAACCCTGTTTGCATCTCACCCTAGGTATAGAACTCTTTAAAACTCTAAACTACAGCCTTACCCCTCCTCCGAAGACTGGATAGAACCCTATATCAAACCCTCAATGCCGGGCAGGGAGGGGAGGGGATATGCTCTCACTCCCTCGCTTGCCCGCCCTCAGGCAACTCGTTCTCTGTTTGGAGACATCCAGCCGAGGGACATCACGTAAATCATCCCCAGACCATTACGAAAAAGATAAACACTGAATACAGAACCCTGTCTGCATCTCACCCTTGGTATAGAACACTTCCAAACTCTAAACTACAGCCCCACGCCTCCTCCAAAGACTGGATAGAACCCTATATCAAACCCTCAATGCCGGGCAGGGAGGGGAGGGGAGGAACTCTCACTCCCTCGCTCGCCCACCCTAAGGGCGACTCGTTCGCTGTTTGGAGACATCCAGCCAAGGGACATCCCGAAAATCATCCCCAGAACATTACGAAAAAGACAAACACTGAATACGGAACCCTGTCTGCATCTCACCTTAGGTATAGAACTCTTCCAAACTCGAAACTACAGCCCCACCCCTTCTCCAAAGACAGGATAGAACCCTATATCAAACCCTCAATGCCGGGAAGGAAGGGGAGGGGAGGAACTCTCCCCCCCTTGCTCGCCCACCCTCAGGGCGACTCGTTCTCTGTTTGGAGACATCCAGCCGAGGGACATCACGTAAATCATCCCCAGACCGTTACGAAAAAGACAAAAACTGAATACAGAACCCTGTCTGCATCTCACCCTAGATATAGAACACTTCCAAACTCTAAACTCCAGCCACACCCCTCCTCCAAAGACTGGATAGAACCCTATATCAAACTCTCAATGCCGGGCAGGGAGGGGAGGGGACGAGCTCTCACTCCCTCGCTTGCCCACCCTCAGTCGACTCGTTCTCTGTTTGGAGACATCCAGCCGAGGGACATCACGTAAATCATCCCCAGACCATTACGAAAAAGATAAACACTGAATACAGAACCCTGTCTGCATCTCACCCTTGGTATAGAACACTTCCAAACTCTAAACTACAGCCCCACGCCTCCTCCAAAGACTGGATAGAACCCTATATCAAACCCTCAATGCCGGGCAGGGAGGGGAGGGGAGGAACTCTCACTCCCTCGCTCGCCCACCCTAAGGGCGACTCGTTCGCTGTTTGGAGACATCCAGCCAAGGGACATCCCGAAAATCATCCCCAGAACATTACGAAAAAGACAAACACTGAATACGGAACCCTGTCTGCATCTCACCTTAGGTATAGAACTCTTCCAAACTCGAAACTACAGCCCCACCCCTTCTCCAAAGACAGGATAGAACCCTATATCAAACCCTCAATGCCGGGAAGGAAGGGGAGGGGAGGAACTCTCCCCCCCTTGCTCGCCCACCCTCAGGGCGACTCGTTCTCTGTTTGGAGACATCCAGCCGAGGGACATCACGTAAATCATCCCCAGACCGTTACGAAAAAGACAAAAACTGAATACAGAACCCTGTCTGCATCTCACCCTAGATATAGAACACTTCCAAACTCTAAACTCCAGCCACACCCCTCCTCCAAAGACTGGATAGAACCCTATATCAAACTCTCAATGCCGGGCAGGGAGGGGAGGGGACGAGCTCTCACTCCCTCGCTCGCCCACCCTCAGGGCGATTTGTTCTCCGTTTGGAGACATTCAGCAAAGGGACATCCCGTAAATCATCCCCAGACCATTACGAAAAAGACAAAAACTGAATACGGAACCCTGTTTGCATCTCACCCTAGGTATAGAACTCTTTAAAACTCTAAATTACAGCCTTAACCCTCCTCCGAAGACTGGATAGAACCCTATATCAAACCCTCAATGCCGGGCAGGGAGGGGAGGGGATATGCTCTCACTCCCTCGCTTGCCCGCCCTCAGTCGACTCGTTCTCTGTTTGGAGACATCCAGCCGAGGGACATCACGTAAATCATCCCCAGACCATTACGAAAAAGACAAACACTGAATACAGAACCCTGTCTGCATCTCTCCCTAGGTATAGAACTCTTTAAAACTCTAAACTACAGCCTTACCCCTCCTCCGAAGACTGGATAGAACCCTATATCAAACCCTCAATGCCGGGCAGGGAGGTAATGGGAGAAACTCTAATTCCCTCGCTCGCTCGCCCTCTGGGTGATTCGTTCTCCATTTGGAGACATCCAGGAAAGGGACATCCCGTAAATCATCCCCAGACCATTACGAAAAAGACAAACACTGAATACAGAACCCTGTCTGCATCTCACCCTAGGTATAGAACTCTTTTAAACTCTAATCTACATCCTTACCCCTCCTCCGAAGACTGGATAGAACCCTTTATCAAACCCTAAATGCTGGGCAGGGAGGTAATGGGAGGAACTCTAACTCCCTCGCTCGCCCACCCTAAGGGCGGCTCATTCGCTGTTTAGAGACATCCAGCCAAGGGACATCACGTAAATCATCCCCAGACCATTACGAAAAAGACAAAAACTGAATACGGAACACTGTCTGCATCTCACCCTAGGTATAGAACTCTTTTAAACTCTAAACCACAGCCCCACCCCTCCTCCAAAGACTGGATAGAAGCCTATATCAAACCCTCAATGCCGGGCAGGGAGGGGAGGGGATATGCTCTCACTCCCTCGCTTGCCCACCCTCAGTCGACTCGTTCTCTGTTTGGAGACATCCAGCTGAGGGACATCACGTAAATCATCCCCAGACCATTACGAAAAAGACAAACACTGAATACAGAACCCTGTCTGCATCTCACCCTTGGTATAGAACACTTCCAAACTCTAAACTCCAGCCACACCCCTCCTCCAAAGACTGGATAGAACCCTATATCAAACCCTAAATGCTGGGCAGGGAGGTAATGGGAGGAACTCTAACTCCCACACTCACCCGCCCTAAGGGCGACTCGTTCGCTGTTTGGAGACATCCAGCCAAGGGACATCACGTAAATGATCCCCAGACCATTACGAAAAAGACAAAAACTGAATACGGAACCCTGTCTGCATCTCACCCTAGGTATAGAACTCTTTTAAACTCTAAACTACAGCCCCACGCCTCCTCCAAAGACTGGATAGAACCCTATATCAAACCCTCAATGCCAGGCAGGGAGGGGAGGGGATATGCTCTCACTCCCTCGCTTGCCCACCCTCAGTCGACTCGTTCTCTGTTTGGAGACATCCAGCCGAGGGACATCACGTAAATCATCCCCAGACCATTACGAAAAAGACAAACACTGAATACAGAACCCTGTCTGCATCTCACCCTTGGTATAGAACACTTCCAAACTCTAAACTCCAGCCACACCCCTCCTCCAAAGACTGGATAGAACCCTATATCAAACGCTCAATGCCGGGCAGGGAGGTAATGGGAGGAACTTTAACTCCCTCGCTCGCCCGCCCTCAGGGCGACTCGTTCTCTGTTTGGAGACATCCAGCAAAGGGACATCCCGTAAATCATCCCCAGACCATTACGAAAAAGACAAACACTGAATACGGAACCCTGTCTGCATCTCACACTAGGTATAGAACTCTTTTAAACTCTAAACTACAGCCTTACCCCTCCTCCTAAGACTGGATAGAACCCTATATCAAACGCTCAATGTTGGGCAGGGAGGTAATGGGAGGAACTCTAACTCCGTCGCTCGCCCGCCCTCAGGGCGACTCGTTCTCTGTTTGGAGACATCCAGCAAAGGGACATCCCGTAAATCATCCCCAGACCATTACGAAAAAGACAAACACTGAATACGGAACCCTGTCTGCATCTCACACTAGGTATAGAACTCTTTTAAACTCTAAACTACAGCCTTACCCCTCCTCCTAAGACTGGATAGAACCCTATATCAAACGCTCAATGTTGGGCAGGGAGGTAATGGGAGGAACTCTAACTCCCTCGCTCACCCGCCCTAAGGGCGACTCTTTCGCTGTTTGGAGACATCCAGCCAAGGGACATCACGTAAATCATCCCCAGACCATTACGAAAAAGACAAAAACTGAATAGGGAACCCTGTCTGCATCTCACCCTAGGTATGGAACTCTTTTAAATTCTAAACTACAGCCCCACGCCTCCTCCAAAGACTGGATAGAACCCTATATCAAACCCTCAATGCCGGGCAGGGAGGGGAGGGGAGGAACTCTCACTCCCTCGCTCGCCCACCCTAAGGGCGATTCGTTCGCTGTTTGGAGACATCCAGCCAAGTGACATCCCGTAAATCATCCCCAGACCATTACGAAAAAGACAAACAATGAATACAGAACCCTGTCTGCATCTCACCCTAGGTATAGAACTCTTTTAAACTCTAATCTACATCCTTACCCCTCCTCCGAAGACTGGATAGAACCCTATATCAAACCCTCAATGCCGGGCAGGGAGGGGAGGGGATATGCTCTCACTCCCTCGCTTGCCCGCCCTCAGGCGACTCGTTCTCTGTTTGGAGACATCCAGCCGAGGGACATCACGTAAATCATCCCCAGACCATTACGAAAAAGACAAAAACTGAATACAGAACCCTGTCTGCATCTCACCCTTGGTATAGAACACTTCCAAACTCTAAACTCCAGCCAAACCCCTCCTCCAAAGACTGGATAGAACCCTATATCAAACGCTCAATGCCGGGCAGGGAGGTAATGGGAGGAACTCTATCTCCCTCGCTCGCCCGCCCTCAGGGCGACTCGTGCTCTGTTTGGAGACATCCAGCAAAGGGACATCCCGTAAATCATCCCCAGACCGTTACGAAAAAGACAAAAACTGAATACGGAACCCTGTTTGCATCTCACCCTAGGTATAGAACTCTTTAAAACTCTAAACTACAGCCTTACGCCTCCTCCGAAGACTGGATAGAACCCTATATCAAACCCTCAATGCCGGGCAGGGAAGTAATGGGAGAAACTCTAATTCCCTCGCTCGCTCGCCCTCTGGGTGATTCGTTCTCCATTTGGAGACATCCAGCAAAGGGACATCCCGTAAATCATCCCCAGACCATTACGAAAAAGACAAACACTGAATACAGAACCCTGTCTGCATCTCACCCTAGGTATAGAACTCTTTTAAACTCTAATCTACATCCTTACCCCTCCTCCGAAGACTGGATAGAACCCTTTATCAAACCCTAAATGCTGGGCAGGGAGGTAATGGGAGGAACTCTAACTCCCACGCTCGCCCACCCTAAGGGTGGCTCATTCGCTGTTTGGAGACATCCAGCCAAGGGACATCACGTAAATCATCCCCAGACCATTACGAAAAAGACAAAAACTGAATACGGAACACTGTCTGCATCTCACCCTAGGTATAGAACTCTTTTAAACTCTAAACTACAGCCCCACCCCTCCTCCAAAGACTTGATAGAACCCTATATCAAACCCTCAATGCCGGGCAGGGAGGGGAGGGGAGGAACTCTCCCTCCCTTGCTCGCCCACCCTCAGGGCGACTCGTTCTCTGTTTGGAGACATCCAGCCAAGGAACATCACGTAAATCATCCCCAGAACGTTACGAAAAAGACAAACACTGAATACAGAACCCTGTCTGCATCTCTCCCTAGGTATAGAACTCTTTAAAACTCTAAACTACAGCCTTACCCCTCCTCCGAAGACTGGATAGAACCCTATATCAAACCCTCAATGCCGGGCAGGGAGGTAATGGGAGAAACTCTAATTCCCTCGCTCGCTCGCCCTCTGGGTGATTCGTTCTCCATTTGGAGACATCCAGGAAAGGGACATCCCGTAAATCATCCCCAGACCATTACGAAAAAGTCAAACACTGAATACAGAACCCTGTCTGCATCTCACCCTAGGTATAGAACTCTTTTAAACTCTAATCTACATCCTTATCCCTCCTCCGAAGACTGGATAGAACCCTTTATCAAACCCTAAATGCTGGGAAGGGAGGTAATGGGAGGAACTATAACTCCCTCGCTCGCCCACCCTAAGGGCGGCTCATTCGCTGTTTGGAGACATCCAGCCAAGGGACATCACGTAAATCATCCCCAGACAATTACGAAAAAGACAAAAACTGAATACGGAACACTATCTGCATCTCACCCTAGGTATAGAACTATTTTAAACTCTAAACCACAGTCCCACCCCTCCTCCAAAGACTGGATAGAAGCCTATATCAAACCCTCAATGCCGGGCAGGGAGGGGAGGGGATATGCTCTCACTCCCTCGCTTGCCCACCCTCAGTCGACTCGTTCTCTGTTTGGAGACATCCAGCTGAGGGACATCACGTAAATCATCCCCAGACCATTACGAAAAAGACAAACACTGAATACAGAACCCTGTCTGCATCTCACCCTTTGTATAGAACACTTCCAAACTCTAAACTCCAGCCACACCCCTCCTCCAAAGACTTGATAGAACCCTATATCAAACGCTCAATGCCGGGCAGGGAGGTAATGGGAGGAACTCTAACTCCCTCGCTCGCCCGCCCTCAGGGCGACTCGTTCTCTGTTTGGAGACATCCAGCAAAGGGACATCCTGTAAATCATCCCCAGACCATTACGAAAAAGACAAACACTGAATACGGAACCCTGTCTGCATCTCACACTAGGTATAGAACTCTTTTAAACTCTAAACTACAGCCTTACCCCTCCTCCGAAGACTGGATAGAACCCTATATCAAACGCTCAATGCTGGGCAGGGAGGTAATGGGAGGAACTCTAACTCCCTCACTCACCCGCCCTAAGGGCGACTCGTTCTCTGTTTGGAGACATCCAGCCAAGGGACATCACGTAAATCATCCCCAGACCATTACGAAAAAGACAAAAACTGAATACGGAACCCTGTCTGCATCTCACCCTAGGTATAGAACTCTTTTAAACTCTAAACTACAGCCCCACGCCTCCTCCAAAGACTGGATAGAACCCTATATCAAACCCACAATGCCGGGCAGGGAGGGGAGGGGAGGAACTCTCCCTCCCTTGCTCGCCCACCCTCAGGGCGACTCGTTTCTCTGTTTGGAGACACCCAGCCGAGGGACATCACGTAAATCATCCCCAGACCATTACGAAAAAGACAAACACTGAATACAGAACCCTGTCTGCATCTCACCCTAGGTATAGAACACTTCCAAACTCTAAACTCCAGCCATACTCCTCCTCCAAAGACTGGATAGAACCCTATATCAAACTCTCAATGCCGGGCAGGGAGGGGAGGGGACGAGATCTCACTCCCTCGCTCGCCCACCCTCAGGGCGATTTGTTCTCCGTTTGGAGACATTCAACAAAGGGACATCCCGTAAATCATCCCCAGACCATTACGAAAAAGACAAAAACTGAATACGGAACCCTGTTTGCATCTCACCCTAGGTATAGAACTCTTTTAAACTCTAATCTACATCCTTACCCCTCCTCCGAAGACTGGATAGAACCCTATATCAAACCCTCAATGCCGGGCAGGGAGGGGAGGGGATATGCTCTCACTCCCTCGCTTGCCCGCCCTCAGGCGACTCTTTCTCTGTTTGGAGACATCCAGCCAAGGGACATCCCGTAAATCATCCCCAGAACATTACGAAAAAGACAAAAACTGAATACAGAACCCTGTCTGCATCTCACCCTTGGTATAGAACACTTCCAAACTCTAAACTCCAGCCACACCCCTCCTCCAAAGACTGGATAGAACCCTATATCAAACGCTCAATGCCGGGCAGGGAGGTAATGGGAGGAACTCTAACTCCCTCGCTCGCCCGCCCTCAGGGCGACTCGTTCTCTGTTTGGAGACATCCAGCAAAGGGACATCCCGTAAATCATCCCCAGACCATTACGAAAAAGACAAACACTGAATACGGAACCCTGTCTGCATCTCACACTAGGTATAGAACTCTTTTAAACTCCAAACTACAGCCTTACCCCTCCTCCGAAGACTGGATAGAACCCTATATCAAACCCTCAATGCTGGGCAGGGAGGTAATGGGAGGAACTCTAACTCCCTCGCTCACTCGCCCTAAGGGCGACTCATTCGCTGTTTGGAGACATCCAGGCAAGGGACATCACGTAAATCATCCCCAGACCATTACGAAAAAGACAAAAACTGAATACGGAACCCTGTCTGCATCTCACCCTAGGTATAGAACTCTTTTAAACTCTAAACTACAGCCCCACGCCTCCTCCAAAGACTGGATAGAACCCTATATCAAACCCTCAATGCCGGGCAGGGAGGGGAGGGGATGAACTCTCACTCCCTCGCTCGCCCACCCTAAGGGCGACTCGTTCGCTGTTTGGAGACATCCAGCCAAGGAACATCCCGTAAATCATCCCCAGAACATTATGAAAAAGACAAACACTGAATACGGAACCCTGTCTGCATCTCACCTTAGGTATAGAATTCTTCCAAACTCGAAACTACAGCCCCACCCCTTCTCCAAAGACAGGATAGAACCCTATATCAAACTCTCAATGCCGGGCAGGGAGGTAATTGGAGAAACTCTAATTCCCTCGCTCGCTCGCCCTCTGGGTGATTCGTTCTCCATTTGGAGACATCCAGCAAAGGGACATCCCGTAAATCATCCCCAGACCATTACGAAAAAGACAAACACTGAATACAGAACCCTGTCTGCATCTCACCCTAGGTATAGAACTCTTTTAAACTCTAATCTACATCCTCACCCCTCCTCCGAAGACTGGATAGAACCCTTTATCAAACCCTAAATGCTGGGCAGAGAGGTAATGGGAGGAACTCTAACTCCCTCGCTCGCCCACCCTAAGGGCGGCTCATTCGCTGTTTGGAGACATCCAGCCAAGGGACATCACATAAATCATCCCCAGACCATTACGAAAAAGACAAAAACTGAATACGGAACCCTGTCTGCATCTCACCCTAGGTATAGAACTCTTTTAAACTCTAAACTACAGCCTTACCCCTCCTCCGAAGACTGGATAGAACCCTATATCAAACCCTCAATGCCGGGCAGGGAGGGGAGGGGTGGAACTCTCACTCCCTCGCTCTCCCACCCTATGGGCGACTCGTTCACTGTTTGGAGACATCCAGCCAAGTGACATCCCGTAAAACATCCCCAGACCATTACGAAAAAGACAAACACTGAATACAGAACCCTGTCTGCATCTCACCCTAGGTATAGAACTCTTTTAAACTCTAATCTACAGCCTTACCCCTCCTCCGAAGACTGGATAGAACCCTATATCAAACCCTCAATGCCGGGCAGGGAGCGGAGGGGATATGCTCTCACTCCCTCGCTTGCCCGCCCTCAGCCGACTCGTTCTCTGTTTGGAGACATCCAGCCGAGGGACATCACGTAAATCATCCCCAGACCATTACGAAAAAGACAAACACTGAATACAGAACCCTGTCTGCATCTCACCCTTGGTATAGAACACTTCCAAACTCTAAACTCCAGCCACACCCCTCCTCCAAAGACTGGATAGAACCCTATATCAAACGCTCAATGCCAGGCAGGGAGGTAATGGGAGGAACTCTAACTCCCTCGCTCGCTTGCCCTCAGGGCGACTCGTTCTCTGTTTGGAGACATCCAGCAAAGGGACATCCCGTAAATCATCCCCAGACCATTACGAAAAAGACAAACACTGAATACGGAACCCTGTCTGCATCTCACACTAGGTATAGAACTCTTTTAAACTCCAAACTACAGCCTTACCCCTCCTCCGAAGACTGGATAGAACCCTATATCAAACCCTCAATGCTGGGCAGGGAGGTAATGGGAGGAACTCTAACTCCCTCGCTCACTCGCCCTAAGGGCGACTCGTTCGCTGTTTGGAGACATCCAGCCAAGGGACATCACGTAAATCAATCCCAGACCATTACGAAAAAGACAAAAACTGAATACGGAACCCTGTCTGCATCTCACCCTAGGTATAGAACTCTTTTAAACTCCAAACTACAGCCCCACGCCTCCTCCAAAGACTGGATAGAACCCTATATCAAACCCTCAATGCCGGGCAGGGAGGGGAGGGGAGGAACTCTCACTCCATCGCTCGCCCACACTAAGGGCGACTCGTTCGCTGTTTGGAGACATCCAGCAAAGGGACATCCCGTAAATCATCCCCAGAACATTACGAAAAAGACAAACACTGAATACGGAACCCTGTCTGCATCTCACCTTAGGTATAGAACTCTTCCAAACTCGAAACTACAGCCCCACCACTTCTCCAAATACAGGATAGAACCCTATATCAATCCCTCAATGCCGGGAAGGGAGGGGAGGGGAGGAACTCTCCCTCCCTTGCTCGCCCACCCTCAGGGCGACTCGTTCTCTGTTTGGAGACATCCAGCCGAGGGACATCACGTAAATCATCCCCAGACCGTTACGAAAAAGACAAAAACTGAATAGGGAACCCTGTCTGCATCTCACCCTAGGTATAGAACACTTCCAAACTCTAAACTCCAGCCACACCCCTCCTCCAAAGACTGGATAGAACCCTATATCAAACCCTCAATGCCGGGCAGGGAGGGGAGGGGATATGCTCTCACTCCCTCTCTTGCCCGCCCTCAGGCGTCTCGTTCTCTGTTTGGAGACATCCAGCCAAGTGACATCCCGTAAATCATCCCCAGACCATTACGAAAAAGACAAACACTGAATACAGAACCCTGTCTGCATCTCACCCTAGGTATAGAACTCTTTTAAACTCTAAACTACAGCCTTACCCCTCCTCCGAAGACTGGATAGAACCCTATATCAAACCCTCAATGCCGGGCAGGGAGGGGAGGGGTGGAACTCTCACTCCCTCGCTCTCCCACCCTATGGGCGACTCGTTCACTGTTTGGAGACATCCAGCCAAGTGACATCCCGTAAAACATCCCCAGACCATTACGAAAAAGACAAACACTGAATACAGAACCCTGTCTGCATCTCACCCTAGGTATAGAACTCTTTTAAACTCTAATCTACAGCCTTACCCCTCCTCCGAAGACTGGATAGAACCCTATATCAAACCCTCAATGCCGGGCAGGGAGCGGAGGGGATATGCTCTCACTCCCTCGCTTGCCCGCCCTCAGCCGACTCGTTCTCTGTTTGGAGACATCCAGCCGAGGGACATCACGTAAATCATCCCCAGACCATTACGAAAAAGACAAACACTGAATACAGAACCCTGTCTGCATCTCACCCTTGGTATAGAACACTTCCAAACTCTAAACTCCAGCCACACCCCTCCTCCAAAGACTGGATAGAACCCTATATCAAACGCTCAATGCCAGGCAGGGAGGTAATGGGAGGAACTCTAACTCCCTCGCTCGCTTGCCCTCAGGGCGACTCGTTCTCTGTTTGGAGACATCCAGCAAAGGGACATCCCGTAAATCATCCCCAGACCATTACGAAAAAGACAAACACTGAATACGGAACCCTGTCTGCATCTCACACTAGGTATAGAACTCTTTTAAACTCCAAACTACAGCCTTACCCCTCCTCCGAAGACTGGATAGAACCCTATATCAAACCCTCAATGCTGGGCAGGGAGGTAATGGGAGGAACTCTAACTCCCTCGCTCACTCGCCCTAAGGGCGACTCGTTCGCTGTTTGGAGACATCCAGCCAAGGGACATCACGTAAATCAATCCCAGACCATTACGAAAAAGACAAAAACTGAATACGGAACCCTGTCTGCATCTCACCCTAGGTATAGAACTCTTTTAAACTCCAAACTACAGCCCCACGCCTCCTCCAAAGACTGGATAGAACCCTATATCAAACCCTCAATGCCGGGCAGGGAGGGGAGGGGAGGAACTCTCACTCCATCGCTCGCCCACACTAAGGGCGACTCGTTCGCTGTTTGGAGACATCCAGCAAAGGGACATCCCGTAAATCATCCCCAGAACATTACGAAAAAGACAAACACTGAATACGGAACCCTGTCTGCATCTCACCTTAGGTATAGAACTCTTCCAAACTCGAAACTACAGCCCCACCACTTCTCCAAATACAGGATAGAACCCTATATCAATCCCTCAATGCCGGGAAGGGAGGGGAGGGGAGGAACTCTCCCTCCCTTGCTCGCCCACCCTCAGGGCGACTCGTTCTCTGTTTGGAGACATCCAGCCGAGGGACATCACGTAAATCATCCCCAGACCGTTACGAAAAAGACAAAAACTGAATAGGGAACCCTGTCTGCATCTCACCCTAGGTATAGAACACTTCCAAACTCTAAACTCCAGCCACACCCCTCCTCCAAAGACTGGATAGAACCCTATATCAAACCCTCAATGCCGGGCAGGGAGGGGAGGGGATATGCTCTCACTCCCTCTCTTGCCCGCCCTCAGGCGTCTCGTTCTCTGTTTGGAGACATCCAGCCAAGTGACATCCCGTAAATCATCCCCAGACCATTACGAAAAAGACAAACACTGAATACAGAACCCTGTCTGCATCTCACCCTAGGTATAGAACTCTTTTAAACTCTAATCTACATCCTTACCCCTCCTCCGAAGACTGGATAGAACCCTATATCAAACCCTCAATGCTGGGCAGGGAGGGGAGGGGATATGCTCTCACTCTCTCGCTTGCCCGCCCTCAGGCGACTCGTTCTCTGTTTGGAGACATCCAGCCGAGGGACATCACGTAAATCATCCCCAGACCATTACGAAAAAGACAAACACTGAATACAGAACCCTGTTTGCATCTCACCCTAGGTATAGAACTCTTTAAAACTCTAAACTACAGCCTTACCCCTCCTCCGAAGACTGGATAGAACCCTATATCAAACCCTCAATGCCGGGCAGGGAGGTAATGGGAGAAACTCTAATTCCCTCGCTCGTTCGCCCTCTGGGTGATTCGTTCTCCATTTGGAGACATCCAGCAACGGGACATCCCGTAAATCATCCCCAGACCATTACGAAAAAGACAAACACTGAATACAGAACCCTGTCTGCATCTCACCCTAGGTATAGAACTCTTTTAAACTCTAATCTACATCCTTACCCCTCCTCCGAAGACTGGATAGAACCCTTTATCAAACCCTAAATGCTGGGCAGGGAGGTAATGGGAGGATCTCTAACTCCCTCGCTCGCCCACCCTAAGATCGGCTCATTCGCTGTTTGGAGACATCCAGCCAAGGGACATCACGTAAATCATCCCCAGACCATTACGAAAAAGACAAACACTGAATACGGAACACTGTCTGCATCTCACCCTAGGTATAGAACTCTTTTAAACTCTAAACCAAAGCCCCACCCCTCCTCCAAAGACTGGATAGAACCCTATATCAAACCCTCAATGCCGGGCAGGGAGGGGAGGGGATATGCTCTCACTCCCTCGCTTGCCCGCCCTCAGTCGACTCGTTCTCTGTTTGGAGACATCCAGCCGAGGGACATCACGTAAATCATCCCCAGACCATTACGAAAAAGACAAACACTGAATACAGAACCCTGTCTGCATCTCTCCCTAGGTATAGAACTCTTTAAAACTCTAAACTACAGCCTTACCGCTCCTCCGAAGACTGGATAGAACCCTATATCAAACCCTCAATGCCGGGCAGGGAGGTAATGGGAGAAACTCTAATTCCCTCGCTCGCTCGCCCTCTGGGTGATTCGTTCTCCATTTGGAGACATCCAGCAAAGGGACATCCCGTAAATCATCCCCAGACCATTACGAAAAAGACAAACACTGAATACAGAACCCTGTCTGCATCTCACCCTAGGTATAGAACTCTTTTAAACTCTAAACCACAGCCCCACCCCTCCTCCAAAGACTGGATAGAACCCTATATCAAACCCTCAATGCCGGGCAGGGAGGGGAGGGGATATGCTCTCACTCCTTCGCTTGCCCACCCTCAGTCGACTCGTTCTCTGTTTGGAGACATCCAGCCGAGGGACATCACGTAAATCATCCCCAGACGATTACGAAAAAGACAAACACTGAATACAGAACCCTGTCTGCATCTCACCCTTGGTATAGAACACTTCCAAACTCTAAACTCCAGCCACACCCCTCCTCCAAAGACTGGATAGAACCCTATATCAAACGCTCAATGCCGGGCAGGGAGGTAATGGGAGGAACTCTAACTTCCTCGCTCGCCCGCCCTCAGGGCGACTCGTTCTCTGTTTGGAGACATCCAGCAAAGGGACATCCCGTAAATCATCCCCAGACCATTACGAAAAAGACAAACACTGAATACCGAACCCTGTCTGCATCTCACCCTAGGTATAGAACTCTTTTAAACTCTAAACTACAGCCTTACCCCTCCTCCGAAGACTGGATAGAACCCTATATCAAACGCTCAATGCTGGGCAGGGAGGTAATGGGAGGAACTCTAACTCCCTCGCTCGCCCGCCCTCAGGGCGACTCGTTCTCTGTTTGGAGACATCCAGCAAAGGGACATCCCGTAAATCATCCCCAGACCATTACGAAAAAGACAAACACTGAATACGGAACCCTGTCTGCATCTCACGCGAGGTATAGAACTCTTTTAAACTCCAAACTACAGCCTTACCCCTCCTCCGAAGACTGGATAGAACCCTATATCAAACGCTCAATGCTGGGCAGGGAGGTAATGGGAGGAACTCTAACTCCCTCGCTCACTCGCCCTAAGGGCGACTCGTTCGCTGTTTGGAGACATCCAGCCAAGGGACATCACGTAAATCAATCCCAGACCATTACGAAAAAGACAAAAACTGAATACGGAACCCTGTCTGCATCTCACCCTAGGTATAGAACTCTTTTAAACTCCAAACTACAGCCCCACGCCTCCTCCAAAGACTGGATAGAACCCTATATCAAACCCTCAATGCCGGGCAGGGAGGGGAGGGGAGGAACTCTCACTCCATCGCTCGCCCACCCTAAGGGCGACTCGTTCGCTGTTTGGAGACATCCAGCAAAGGGACATCCCGTAAATCATCCCCAGAACATTACGAAAAAGACAAACACTGAATACGGAACCCTGTTTGCATCTCACCCTAGGTATAGAACACTTTAAAACTCTAAACTACAGCCTTACCCCTCCTCCAAAGACTGGATAGAACCATATATCAAACCATCAATGCCGGGCAGGGAGGTAATGGGAGAAACTCTAATTCCCTCGCTCGCCCGCCCTCTTGGCGATTCGCTCTCCATTTGGAGACATCCAGCAAAGGGACATCCTGTAAATCATCCCCAAACGATTACGAAAAAGACAAACACTGAAAACGGAACCCTGTTTGCATCTCACCCTAGGTATAGAACTCTTTTAAACTCTAAACTACAGCCTTACCCCTCCTCCGAAGACTTGATAGAACCCTATATCAAACCCTCAATGCCGGGCAGGGAGGTAATGGGAGGAACTCTAATTCCCTCGCTCGCCGGCCCTCTGGGCGACTCGTTATCTGTTTGGAGACATCCAGCCGAGTGATATCACGTAAATCATCCCCAGACCATTACGAAAAAGACAAAAACTGAATACAGAACCCTGTCTCCATCTCACCCTAGGTATAGAACACTTCCAAACTCTAAACTCCAGCCACACCCCTCCTCCAAAGACTGGATAGAACCCTATATCAAACTCTCAATGCCGGGCAGGGAGGGAAGGGGACGAGCTCTCACTCCCTCGCTTGCCCACCCTCAGGGTGATTCGTTCTCCGTTTGGAGACATCCAGCAAAGGGACATCCCGTAAATCATCCCCAGACCATTACGAAAAAGACAAAAACTGAATACGGAACCCTGTTTGCATCTCACCCTAGGTATAGAACTCTTTAAAACTCTAAACTACAGCCTTAACCCTCCTCCAAAGACTGGATAGAACCATATATCAAACCATCAATGCTGGGCAGGGAGGTAATGGGAGGAACTCTAACTCCCTCGCTTACCCGCCCTAAGGGCAACTCTTTCGCTGTTTGGAGACATCCAGCCAAGGGACATCACGTAAATCATCCCCAGACCATTACGAAAAAGACAAAAACTGAATACGGAACACTGTCTGCATCTCACCCTAGGTATAGAAGTCTTTTAAACTCTAAACTGCAGCTCCACCCCTCCTCCAAAGACTGGATAGAAACCTATATCAAATCCTGAATGCCGGGCAGGGAGGGGAAGGGAGGAACTCTCACTCTCTCGCTCGCCCACCCTAAGGGCTACTCGTTCGCTGTTTGGAGACATCCAGCCAAGGGACATCACGTAAATCATCCTCAGACCGTTACGAAAAAGACAAACACTGAATACAGAACCCTGTCTGCATCTCACCCTAGGTATAGAACACTTCCAAACTCTAAACTCCAGCCACACCCCACCTCCAAAGAATGGATAGAAACCTATATCAAACCCTCAATGCCGGGCAGGGAGGGGAGGGGACGACCTCTCACTCCCTCGCTCGCCCACTCTAAGGGCGACTTGTTGTCTGTTTGGAGACATCCAGCAAAGGGACATCCCGTAAATCATCCCCAGACCATTACGAAAAAGACAAAAACTGAATACGGAACCCTGTCTTCATCTCACCCTCGGTATAGAACTCTTTTAAACTCTAATCTACAGCCTTACCCCTCATCCGAAGACTGGATAGAACCCTATATCAAACCCTCAATGCCGGGCAGGGAGGTAATGGGAGGAACTCTAACTCCCTCGCTCGCCCGCCCTCAGGCGACTCCTTCTCCTTTTGGAGACATCCAGCAAAAGGACATCACGTAAATCATCCCCAGACCATTATGAAAAAGACAAACACGGAATACAGAACCCTGTCTGCATCTCACCCTAGGTATAGAACACTTCCAAACTCTAAACCCCAGCCACACCCCTCCTCCAAAGACTGGATAGAAACCTATATCAAACCTTCAATGCCGGGCAGAGAGGGGAGGGGACGAGCTCTCACTCCCTCGCTCGCCCACTCTCATGGCGACTCGTTCTCCGTTTGGAGAATCCAACAAAGAGACATCCCGTAAATCATCCCCAGACCATTACGAAAAAGACAAACATTGAATACGGAACCCTGTCTGCATCTCACCTTAGGTATAGAACTCTTCCAAACTCTAAACCAAAGCCCCACCCCTTCTCCAAAGACTGGATAGAACCCTATATCAAACCCTCAATGCCGGGAAGGGAGGGGAGGGGAAGAACTCTCCCTCCCTTGCTCACCCACCCTCGGGGCAACTCATTCTCTATTTGGAGACATCCAGCAAAGGGACATACCGTAAATCATCCCCAGACCATTACGAAAAAGACAAACACTGAATACGGAACCCTGTCTGCATCTCACCTTAGGTAAAGAACTCTTCCAAACTCTAAACTACAGCCCAACCCCTTCTCCAAAGACTGGATAGAACCCTATATCAAACCCTCAATGCCGGGAAGGGAGGGGAAGAACTCTCCCTCCCTTGCTCGCCCACCCTCAGGGCGACTCGTTCTCTGTTTGGAGACATCCAGCCGAGGGACATCCCGTAAATCATCCCCAGACCATTACGAAAAAGACAAACTCGGAATACAGAACCCTGTCTAGTTTTCACCCTAGGTATAGAACACTTCCAAACTCTAAACTCCAGCCACACCCCTCCTCCAAAGACTGGATAGAAACCTATATCAAACCCTCAATGCCGAGCATGGAGGGGAGGGGACGAGCTCTCACTCCTTCGCTAACCCACTCTCAGGGCGACTCGGTCTCCGTTTGTAGACATCCAGCAAAGGGACATTCCGTAACTCATCCTCAGACCATTACGAAAAAGACAACCTCTGAATACGGAACCCTGTCTGCATCTCACCCTAGGTATAGAACACTTCCAAACTATAAACTCCAGCCACACTCCTCCTCCAAAGACTGGATAGAACCCTATATCAAACTCTCAATGCCGGGCAGGGAGGGGAGGGGACGAGCTCTCACTCCCTCGCTCGCCCACCCTCAGGGCGATTTGTTCTCCGTTTGGAGACATCCAGCAAAGGGACATCCCGTAAATAATCCACAGACCATTACAAAAAAGAAAAACTGATTACGGAACCCTGTTTGCATCTCACCCTAGGTATAGAACTCTTTAAAACTCTAAACTACAGCCTTACCCCTCCTCCAAAGACTGGATAGAACCCTATATCAAACCCTCAATGCCGGGCAGGGAGGTAATGGGAGAAAGTCTAATTCCCTCACTCGCCCGCCCTCTGGGCGATTCTTTCTCCATTTGGAGAAATCCAGCAAAGGGACATCCCGTAAATCATCCCCAGACCATTACGAAAAAGACAAACACTGAACACAGAACCCTGTCTGCATCTCACCCTTGGTATAGAACACTTCCAAACTCTAAACTCCAGCCACACCCCTCCTCCAAAGACTGGATAGAACCCTATATCAAATGCTCAATGCCGGGCAGGGAGGTAATGAAAGGAACTCTAACTCCCACGCTCGGCCGCCCTCAGGGTGACTCGTTCTCTGTTTGGAGACATCCAGGAAAGGGACATCCCGTAAATCATCCCCAGACCATTACGAAAAAGACAAACACTGAATACGGAACCCTGTCTGCATCTCACCCTAGGTATAGAACACTTTTAAACTCTAAACTACAGCCTTATCCCTCCTCCGAAGACTGGATAGAACCCTTTATCAAACCCTCAATGCTGGGCAGGGAGGTAATGGAAGGAACTCTAACTCCCTCGCTTACCCGCCCTAAGGGCGACTCGTTCTCTGTTTGGAGACATCCAGCCGAGGGACATCACGTAAATCATCCCCAGACCGTTACGAAAAAGACAAAAACTGAATAGGGAACCCTGTCTGCATCTCACCCTAGGTATAGAACACTTCCAAACTCTAAACTCCAGCCACACCCCTCCTCCAAAGACTGGATAGAACCCTATATCAAACCCTCAATGCCGGGCAGGGAGGGGAGGGGATATGCTCTCACTCCCTCTCTTGCCCGCCCTCAGGCGTCTCGTTCTCTGTTTGGAGACATCCAGCCAAGTGACATCCCGTAAATCATCCCCAGACCATTACGAAAAAGACAAACACTGAATACAGAACCCTGTCTGCATCTCACCCTAGGTATAGAACTCTTTTAAACTCTAATCTACATCCTTACCCCTCCTCCGAAGACTGGATAGAACCCTATATCAAACCCTCAATGCTGGGCAGGGAGGGGAGGGGATATGCTCTCACTCTCTCGCTTGCCCGCCCTCAGGCGACTCGTTCTCTGTTTGGAGACATCCAGCCGAGGGACATCACGTAAATCATCCCCAGACCATTACGAAAAAGACAAACACTGAATACAGAACCCTGTTTGCATCTCACCCTAGGTATAGAACACTTTAAAACTCTAAACTACAGCCTTACCCCTCCTCCGAAGACTGGATAGAACCCTATATCAAACCCTCAATGCCGGGCAGGGAGGTAATGGGAGAAACTCTAATTCCCTCGCTCGTTCGCCCTCTGGGTGATTCGTTCTCCATTTGGAGACATCCAGCAACGGGACATCCCGTAAATCATCCCCAGACCATTACGAAAAAGACAAACACTGAATACAGAACCCTGTCTGCATCTCACCCTAGGTATAGAACTCTTTTAAACTCTAATCTACATCCTTACCCCTCCTCCGAAGACTGGATAGAACCCTTTATCAAACCCTAAATGCTGGGCAGGGAGGTAATGGGAGGATCTCTAACTCCCTCGCTTGCCCACCCTAAGATCGGCTCATTCGCTGTTTGGAGACATCCAGCCAAGGGACATCACGTAAATCATCCCCAGACCATTACGAAAAAGACAAACACTGAATACGGAACACTGTCTGCATCTCACCCTAGGTATAGAACTCTTTTAAACTCTAAACCACAGCCCCACCCCTCCTCCAAAGACTGGATAGAACCCTATATCAAACCCTCAATGCCGGGCAGGGAGGGGAGGGGATATGCTCTCACTCCTTCGCTTGCCCACCCTCAGTCGACTCGTTCCCTGTTTGGAGACATCCAGCCGAGGGACATCACGTAAATCATCCCCAGACCATTACGAAAAAGACAAACACTGAATACAGAACCCTGTCTGCATCTCACCCTTGGTATAGAACACTTCCAAACTCTAAACTCCAGCCACACCCCTCCTCCAAAGACTGGATAGAACCCTATATCAAACGCTCAATGCCGGGCAGGGAGGTAATGGGAGGAACTCTAACTTCCTCGCTCGCCCGCCCTCAGGGCGACTCGTTCTCTGTTTGGAGACATCCAGCAAAGGGACATCCCGTAAATCATCCCCAGACCATTACGAAAAAGACAAACACTGAATACCGAACCCTGTCTGCATCTCACCCTAGGTATAGAACTCTTTTAAACTCTAAACTACAGCCTTACCCCTCCTCCGAAGACTGGATAGAACCCTATATCAAACGCTCAATGCTGGGCAGGGAGGTAATGGGAGGAACTCTAACTCCCTCGCTCGCCCGCCCTCAGGGCGACTCGTTCTCTGTTTGGAGACATCCAGCAAAGGGACATCCCATAAATCATCCCCAGACCATTACGAAAAAGACAAACACTGAATACGGAACCCTGTCTGCATCTCACGCGAGGTATAGAACTCTTTTAAACTCCAAACTACAGCCTTACCCCTCCTCCGAAGACTGGATAGAACCCTATATCAAACGCTCAATGCTGGGCAGGGAGGTAATGGGAGGAACTCTAACTCCCTCGCTCACTCGCCCTAAGGGCGACTCGTTCGCTGTTTGGAGACATCCAGCCAAGGGACATCACGTAAATCAATCCCAGACCATTACGAAAAAGACAAAAACTGAATACGGAACCCTGTCTGCATCTCACCCTAGGTATAGAACTCTTTTAAACTCCAAACTACAGCCCCACGCCTCCTCCAAAGACTGGATAGAACCCTATATCAAACCCTCAATGCCGGGCAGGGAGGGGAGGGGAGGAACTCTCACTCCATCGCTCGCCCTCCCTAAGGGCGACTCGTTCGCTGTTTGGAGACATCCAGCAAAGGGACATCCCGTAAATCATCCCCAGAACATTACGAAAAAGACAAACACTGAATACGGAACCCTGTTTGCATCTCACCCTAGGTATAGAACACTTTAAAACTCTAAACTACAGCCTTACCCCTCCTCCAAAGACTGGATAGAACCATATATCAAACCATCAATGCCGGGCAGGGAGGTAATGGGAGAAACTCTAATTCCCTCGCTCGCCCGCCCTCTTGGCGATTCGCTCTCCATTTGGAGACATCCAGCAAAGGGACATCCTGTAAATCATCCCCAAACGATTACGAAAAAGACAAACACTGAAAACGGAACCCTGTTTGCATCTCACCCTAGGTATAGAACTCTTTTAAACTCTAAACTACAGCCTTACCCCTCCTCCGAAGACTTGATAGAACCCTATATCAAACCCTCAATGCCGGGCAGGGAGGTAATGGGAGGAACTCTAATTCCCTCGCTCGCCGGCCCTCTGGGCGTTATCTGTTTGGAGACATCCAGCCGAGTGATATCACGTAAATCATCCCCAGACCATTACGAAAAAGACAAAAACTGAATACAGAACCCTGTCTCCATCTCACCCTAGGTATAGAACACTTCCAAACTCTAAACTCCAGCCACACCCCTCCTCCAAAGACTGGATAGAACCCTATATCAAACTCTCAATGCCGGGCAGGGAGGGAAGGGGACGAGCTCTCACTCCCTCGCTTGCCCACCCTCAGGGTGATTCGTTCTCCGTTTGGAGACATCCAGCAAAGGGACATCCCGTAAATCATCCCCAGACCATTACAAAAAAGACAAAAACTGAATACGGAACCCTGTTTGCATCTCACCCTAGGTATAGAACTCTTTAAAACTCTAAACTACAGCCTTAACCCTCCTCCAAAGACTGGATAGAACCATATATCAAACCATCAATGCTGGGCAGGGAGGTAATGGGAGGAACTCTAACTCCCTCGCTTACCCGCCCTAAGGGCAACTCTTTCGCTGTTTGGAGACATCCAGCCAAGGGACATCACGTAAATCATCCCCAGACCATTACGAAAAAGACAAAAACTGAATACGGAACACTGTCTGCATCTCACCCTAGGTATAGAAGTCTTTTAAACTCTAAACTGCAGCTCCACCCCTCCTCCAAAGACTGGATAGAAACCTATATCAAATCCTGAATGCCGGGCAGGGAGGGGAAGGGAGGAACTCTCACTCTCTCGCTCGCCCACCCTAAGGGCTACTCGTTCGCTGTTTGGAGACATCCAGCCAAGGGACATCACGTAAATCATCCTCAGACCGTTACGAAAAAGACAAACACTGAATACAGAACCCTGTCTGCATCTCACCCTAGGTATAGAACACTTCCAAACTCTAAACTCCAGCCACACCCCACCTCCAAAGAATGGATAGAAACCTATATCAAACCCTCAATGCCGGGCAGGGAGGGGAGGGGACGACCTCTCACTCCCTCGCTCGCCCACTCTAAGGGCGACTTGTTGTCTGTTTGGAGACATCCAGCAAAGGGACATCCCGTAAATCATCCCCAGACCATTACGAAAAAGACAAAAACTGAATACGGAACCCTGTCTGCATCTCACCCTCGGTATAGAACTCTTTTAAACTCTAATCTACAGCCTTACCCCTCATCCGAAGACTGGATAGAACCCTATATTAAACCCTCAATGCCGGGCAGGGAGGTAATGGGAGGAACTCTAACTCCCTCGCTCGCCCGCCCTCAGGCGACTCCTTCTCCTTTTGGAGACATCCAGCAAAAGGACATCACGTAAATCATCCCCAGACCATTATGAAAAAGACAAACACGGAATACAGAACCCTGTTTGCATCTCACCCTAGGTATAGAACACTTCCAAACTCTAAACCCCAGCCACACCCCTCCTCCAAAGACTGGATAGAAACCTATATCAAACCTTCAATGCCGGGCAGAGAGGGGAGGGGACGAGCTCTCACTCCCTCGCTCGCCCACTCTCATGGCGACTCGTTCTCCGTTTGGAGAATCCAACAAAGAGACATCCCGTAAATCATCCCCAGACCATTACGAAAAAGACAAACATTGAATACGGAACCCTGTCTGCATCTCACCTTAGGTATAGAACTCTTCCAAACTCTAAACCAAAGCCCCACCCCTTCTCCAAAGACTGGATAGAACCCTATATCAAACCCTCAATGCCGGGAAGGGAGGGGAGGGGAAGAACTCTCCCTCCCTTGCTCACCCACCCTCGGGGCAACTCATTCTCTATTTGGAGACATCCAGCAAAGGGACATACCGTAAATCATCCCCAGACCATTACGAAAAAGACAAACACTGAATACGGAACCCTGTCTGCATCTCACCTTAGGTAAAGAACTCTTCCAAACTCTAAACTACAGCCCAACCCCTTCTCCAAAGACTGGATAGAACCCTATATCAAACCCTCAATGCCGGGAAGGGAGGGGAAGAACTCTCCCTCCCTTGCTCGCCCACCCTCAGGGCGACTCGTTCTCTGTTTGGAGACATCCAGCCGAGGGACATCCCGTAAATCATCCCCAGACCATTACGAAAAAGACAAACACTGAACACAGAACCCTGTCTGCATCTCACCCTAGGTATAGAACACTTCCAAACTCTAAACTCCAGCCACACTCCTCCTCCAAAGACTGGATAGAACCCTATATCAAACTCTCAATGCCGGGCAGGGAGGTGAGGGGACGAGCTCTCACTCCCTCGCTCGCCCACCCTCAGGGCGATTTGTTCTCCGTTTGGAGACATCCAGCAAAGGGACATCCCGTAAATAATCCACAGACCATTACAAAAAAGAAAAACTGATTACGGAACCCTGTTTGCATCTCACCCTAGGTATAGAACTCTTTAAAACTCTAAACTACAGCCTTACCCCTCCTCCAAAGACTGGATAGAACCCTATATCAAACCCTCAATGCCGGGCAGGGAGGTAATGGGAGAAAGTCTAATTCCCTCACTCGCCCGCCCTCTGGGCGATTCTTTCTCCATTTGGAGAAATCCAGCAAAGGGACATCCCGTAAATCATCCCCAGACCATTACGAAAAAGACAAACACTGAACACAGAACCCTGTCTGCATCTCACCCTTGGTATAGAACACTTCCAAACTCTAAACTCCAGCCACACCCCTCCTCCAAAGACTGGATAGAACCCTATATCAAATGCTCAATGCCGGGCAGGGAGGTAATGAAAGGAACTCTAACTCCCACGCTCGGCCGCCCTCAGGGTGACTCGTTCTCTGTTTGGAGACATCCAGCAAAGGGACATCCCGTAAATCATCCCCAGACCATTACGAAAAAGACAAACACTGAATACGGAACCCTGTCTGCATCTCACCCTAGGTATAGAACACTTTTAAACTCTAAACTACAGCCTTATCCCTCCTCCGAAGACTGGATAGAACCCTTTATCAAACCCTCAATGCTGGGCAGGGAGGTAATGGAAGGAACTCTAACTCCCTCGCTTACCCGCCCTAAGGGCAACTCTTTCGCTGTTTGGAGACATCCAGCCAAGGGACATCACGTAAATCATCCCCAGACCATTACGAAAAAGACAAAAACTGAATACGGAACACTGTCTGCATCTCACCCTAGGTATAGAACTCTTTTAAACTCTAAACTGCAGCTCCACCCCTCCTCCAAAGACTGGATAGAAACCTATATCAAATCCTCAATGCCGGGCAGGGAGGGGAAGGGAGGAACTCTCACTCTCTCGCTCGCCCACCCTAAGGGCTACTCGTTCGCTCTTTGGAGACATCCAGCCAAGGGACATCCTGTAAATCATCCCCAGACCATTACGAAAAACTCAAACACTGAATACGGAACCCTGTCTGCATCTCACCTTAGGTATAGAACTCTTCCAGACTCGAAACTACAGGCCCACCCCTTCTCCAAAGACTGGATAGAACCCTATATCAAACCCTCAATGCCGGGAAGGGAGGGGAGGAACTCTCCCTCCCTTGCTCGCCCACCCTCAGGGCGACTCGTTCTCTGTTTGGAGACATCCAGCCGAGGGACATCACGTAAATCATCCCCAGACCATTACGAAAAATAAAAAAACTGAATACAGAACCCTGTCTCCATCTCACCCTAGGTATAGAACACTTCCAAACTCTAAACTCCAGCCACACCCCTCCTCCAAAGACTGGATAGAACCCTATATCAAACTCTCAATGCCGGGCAGGGAGGGGAGGGGACGAGCTCTCACTCCCTCACTTTTCCACCCTCAGGGTGATTCGTTCTCCGTTTGGAGACATCCAGCAAAGGGACATCCCGTAAATCATCCCCAGACCATTACGAAAAAGAAAAAAACTGAATACGGAACCCTGTTTGCATCTCACGCTAGGTATAGAACTCTTTAAAACTCTAAACTACAGCCTTACCCCACCTCCAAAGACTGGATAGAACCATATATCAAACTATCAATGCCAGGCAGGGAGGTAATGGGAGAAACTCTAATTCCCTCGCTCGCCCGCCCTCTGGGTGATTCGTTCTCCGTTTGGAGACATCCAGCAAAGGGACATCCTGTAAATCATCCCCAAACCATTACGAAAAAGACAAATACTGAAAACGGAACCCTGTTTGCATCTCACCCTAGGTATAGAACTCTTTTAAACTCTAAACTACAGCCTTAGCCCTCCTCCGAAGACTTGATAGAACCCTATATCAAACCCTCAATGCCGGGCAGGGAGGTAATGGGAGGAACTCTAATTCCCTCGCTCGCCGGCCCTCTGGGCGACTCGTTATCTGTTTGGAGACATCCAGCCGAGGGACATCACGTAAATCATCCCCAGACCATTACGAAAAAGACAAAAACTGAATACAGAACCCTATCTCCATCTCACCCTAGGTATAGAACACTTCCAAACTCTAAACTCCAGCCACACCCCTCCTCCAAAGACTGGATAGAACCCTATATCAAACTCTCAATGCTGGGCAGGGAGGGGAGGGGACGAGCTCTCACTCCCTCGCTTGCCCACCCTCAGGGTGATTCGTTCTCCGTTTGGAGAAATCCAGCAAAGGGACATCCCGTAAATCATCCCCAGACCATTACGAAAAAGACAAAAACTGAATACGGAACCCTGTTTGCATCTCACCCTAGGTATAGAACTCTTTAAAACTCTAAACTACAGCCTTACCCCTCCTCCAAAGACTGGATAGAACCGTATATCAAACCATCAATGCCGGGCAGGGAGGTAATGGGAGAAACTCTAATTCCCTCGCTCGCCCACTCTAAGGGCGACTCGTTGTCTGTTTGGAGACATCCAGCAAAGGGACATCCCATAAATCATCCCCAGACCATTACGAAAAAGAAAAAAACTCAATACGGAACCCTGTCTGCATCTCACCCTCGGTATAGAACTCTTTTAAACTCTAATCTACAGCCTTACCCCTCCTCCGAAGACCGTATAAAACCCTATATCAAACCCTCAATGCCGGGCAGGGAGGTAATGGGAGGAACTCTAACTCCCTCGCTCGCCCGCCCTCAGGTGACTCGTTCTCCGTTTGGACACATCTAGCCAAGGGACATCACGTAAATCATCCCCAGACCATTACGAAAAAGACAAACACTGAATACGGAACCCTGTCTGCATCTCACCTTAGGTATAGAACTCTTCCAAACTCTAAACCACAGCCCCACCCCTTCTCCAAAGACTGGATAGAACCCTATATCAAACCCTAAATGCCGGGCAGGGAGGGGAGGGGACGAGCTCTCACTCCCTTGCTCGCCCACCCTCAGGTCGACTCGTTCTCCGTTTGGAGACATCTACCAAAGGGACATCCCGTAAATCATCCCCAGACCATTACGAGAAAGACAAACACTGAATGTGAAAACCTGTCTGCTTCTCACCCTAGTTATACAAATCTACCAAACTCTAAACTACAGTCCCACCCCTACTCCAAAGACTGGATAGAACCCTATAATAAAACCCTCAATGCCGGGCAGAGCGGGGAGGGGAGGAACTCTCACTCCCTCGCTCACCCCCTCTCACGGCGACTCGTTCTCCGTTTGGAGACATCCAGCAAAGGGACATCCCGTAAATCATCCCCAGACCATTACGAAAAAGACAAACACTGAATAGAGAACCCTGTCTGCAACTCACCCTAGGTAAAGGATTCTTCCAAACTCTAAACTACAGCCCCACCCCTCCTGAAGGAAGTGGATAGAACGCTATATCAAAACCTCAATACCGGGCAGTGAGAGGAGGGGAGGAACTCTCACTCCCTCGCTCTCACACCCTCAGGGCGACTCGTTCTCTGTTTGGAGACATCCAATCAAGGAACATCCCGTAAATCATCCCCAGACCATTACAAAAAAGACAAAAACTGAATACGGAACCCTGTCTGTATCTCACCCTAGGTATAGAACTCTTCCAAACTCTAAACGCCAGCCCCAACCCTCCTCCAAAGACTGGATAGAACCCTATATCAAACCCTCAATGCCGGGCAGGGATGGGAGGGGAAGAACTCTCAATCCCTCACTCGCCTGCTCTGAGGGTGACTCGTTCTCCGTTTGGAGACATCCAGCCAAGGGACATCCCGTAAATGATCCCCAGACCATTACGAAAAAGACAAACACTGAAAACGGAAGGCTGTCTGCATCTCACCCTAGGTATAGAACTCTTCCAAACTCTAAACTCCAGCCCCAACCCTCCTCCAATGCCGAAGAAGACAAACGAAGAAGACAAACACTGAATACGGAAGGCTGTCTGCATCTCTCCCTAGGCATAGAACTCTTCCAAGCTCAAATCCAGCCCCACCCCTCCTCCAAAGACTGGATAGAACCCTAATCAAACCCTCAATGCCGGGCAGGGCTGGGAGGGGAAGAACTCTCAATCCCTCACTCGCCTGCTATGAGGGTGACTCATTCTCCGTTTGGAGACATCCAGCCAAGGGACATCACGTAAACGATCCCCAGACCATTACGAAAAAGACAAACACTGAATACGGAAGGCTGTCTGCATCTCACCCTAGGTATAGAACTCTTCCAAACTCTAAACTCCAGCCCCAACCCTCCTCCAATGCAGGGCAGGGAGGGGAGTGAACCTTCTCGCACTCGCTCGCTCGCCCACCCTCAGGGCGACTCGGTCTCCATTTGGAGACATCCACCAAAAGGACATCCCATAAATCATCCCCAGACCATTACGAAAAAGACAAACACTGAATACCGAACCCTGTCTCTATCTCACCCTAGTTAAAGAACTCTTCCAAACTCGAAACTACAGCCGCACACCTCCTCTAAAGACTGGATAAAACGATATGTCAAACCCTCAATGCCGATATTGGAGGGGGGAGGAGGAACTCTCACTCGCTCACTCTCCCGCTCTCAGGGTGACTCGTTCTCTGTTTCAAAACATGCAGCCAGGGGACATCACGTAAATCATCCCCAGATCATTACGAAAAAGACAAACACTGAATACGGAACCCTGTCTGCATCTCACCCTAGGCATACAACTCTTCGAAACTCTAAACTCCAGCCCCACCCCTCCTGAAGGGACTGGATAGAACGATATATCAAACCCTCAATGCCGGGCAGGGAGGGGAGGGGACGAGCTCTCACTCCGTCGCTCGCCCACCCTCAGGGCGACTTGTTCGCTGTTTGGAGACATCCAGCCACGGGACATCACATAAATCATCCCGAGAACATTACAAAAAAGACAAACACAGAATAGAGAACCCTGTCTGCATCTAACCCTAGGCCTACAACTTCCAAACTCTAAACTCCATCCCCACCCCTCCTGTAGGACTGGATAGAACGCTATATCAAACCCTCAATGCCGGGCAGGGAGGGGCGGGGAGGAACCTTCACTCCCTCCCTCGCCTACCCTCAGGGCGACTCGTTCTCCGTTTGGAGAATTCCAGCAAAGGGACATCCCGTAAATCATCCCCAGACCATTACGAAAAAGACAAACACTGAATAGAGAACCCTGTCTGCAACTCACCCTAGGTATAGAACTCTTCCAAACTCTAAACTCCAGCCCCACCCATCTTCCAAAGACTCGATAGAACCCTATATCAAACCCTCAATTCCGGGCAGGGAGAGGAGGGGACGAACTCTCACTCCCTCGCTCGCCCACCCTCAGGTCAACTCGTTCTCCGTTTGGAGACATCCAGCAAAGGGACATCCCATAAATAATCCCCAGACAATTACGAAAAAGACAAACACTGAATACGGAAACCTGTCTGCATCTCACCCTAGGTGTAGAAATCAACCAAAATCTAAATTCCAGTCCCACCCCTACTCCAAAGACTGGAAAGAACCCTATATCAAACCCTCAATGCCGGGCAGAGAGGGGAAGGGAAGAACTCTCACTCCCTCACTCGCCCGCTCTCCGGGCGACTCGTTCTCCGTTGGGAGACATCCAGCAAAGGGACATCCCGTAAATCATCCCCAGACCATTACGAAAAAGACAAACACTGAATAGAGAACCCTGTCTGCAACTCACCCTAGGTAAAGAACTCTTCCAAACTCTAAACTCCAGGCCCATCCCTCCTGAAGGAACTGGATAGAACGCTATATCAAACCCTCAATGCCGGGCAGGGAGAGGAGGGGAGGAACTCTCACTCCCTCGCTCGCTCACCCTCAGGGCGACTCGTTCTCCGTTTGGAGACATCCAGCCAAGGGACATCCCGTAAATCATCCCCAGACCATTACAAAAAAGACAAAAACTGAATACGGAACCCTGTCTGCATCTCACCCTAGGTATAGAAGTCTTCCAAACTCTAAACTCCAGCCCCAACCCTCCTCCAAAGACTGGCTAGAACCCTATATCAAACCCTCAATGCTCGGCAGGGAGGGGAGGGGACGAGCTCTCACTCCCTCGCTTGCCCACCCTCAGAGCGACTCGTTCTCTGTTTGGAGACATCCAGCAAAGGGACATCCCCTAAATCATCCCCAGACCATTACGAAAAAGACAAACACTGAATAGAGAACCCTGTCTGCATCTCATGTTAGGCATAGAACTCTTCCAAATTCTAAACTCCAGCCCCACCCTTCTTCCAGAGACTGGATAGAACCCTATATCAAACCCTAAATGCCGGGCAGGGAGGTAAGGGGACGAACTCTCACTCCCTCGTTCGCCCGCTTTCAGGGCGACTCGTTCTCCATTGGAGACTTTCAGCAAAGGGACATCCCGTAAATCAACCCCAGACCATTACGAAAAAGACAAGCTCTGAATACGGAAGCCTGTCTGTATCTTACCCGAGGCATTGAACTCTTCCAGACTCTAAACTCCAGCCCCACCCTTCCTCCAGAGACTGGATAGAACCCTATATCAAACCCTCAATGAAGGAAGGGAGGGGAGGGGACGAACGCTCACTCCCTTGCTCGCCCACTTTCAAGGCGACTCGTTCTCCGATTGAAGACTATCAGAAAAGGGACATCCCGTAAATCATCCCCAGACGATTACGAAAAAGACAAACACTGAATACGGACGTTTTTCTGTATCTCACGCTAGGCATAGAATACTTCCAAACTCTAAACTCCAGCCCCACCCCTCCTCCAAAGACTGGATAGAACCCTATATCAAACCCTCAATGCCGGGCAGGGAGGGGAGGGGACGAACTCTCACTCCCTCGCTTGCCCACCCTCAGGTCAACTCATTCTCCGTTTGGAGACATCCAGAAAAGGGACATCCCATAAATCATCCCCAGACCATTACGAAAAAGACAAACACTGAATACTGAAACCTGTCTGCATCTCACCCTAGGCATAGAACTCTTCCATACTCTAAACTCCAGCCCCACCCCTCCTCCAAAGACTGGATAGAACCCTATATCAAACCCTCAATGCAGGGCAGAGAGGGGAGGGGAGGAACTCTCACTCCATCACTTACCCGCTCTCCGCGCGACTCGTTCTCCGTTTGGAGACATCCAGCAAAGGGACATCCCATAAATAATCCCCAAACCATTACGAAAAAGACAAACACTGAATAGAGAACCCAGTCTGCAACTCATCCTATGTAAAGAACTCTTCGAAACTCTAAACTCCAGCCCCAACACTCCTCCAAAGACGGGATAGAACCCTAGATCAAACCCTCAATGCCGGGCAGGGAGGGGAGGTTACGAGCTCTCACTCCCTCGCTCAACCACCCTCAGAGCGACTCGTTCTCTGTTTGGAGACATCCAGCAAAGGGACATCCCATAAATCATCCCCAAACAATTACGAAAAAGACAAATTCTGAATACGGAACACTGTCTGCAACTCACCCTAGGTATAGAACTCTTCCAAACTCTAAACTCCAGCCCCACCCTTCCTCCAGAGACTGGATAGAACCCTATATCAAACCCTAAATGCCGGGCAGGGAGGGGAGGGGACGAACTCTCCCTCGCTCGCCCGCTTTCAGGGCGACTCGTTCTCCATTGGAGACTTTCAGCAAAGGGACATCCCGTAAATAATCCCCAGACCATTACGAAAAAGACAAGCTCTGAATACGGAACCCTGTCTGCATCTTACCCTAGGTATAGAATTCTTCCAAACTGTAAACTCCAGCCCCACCCCTCCTCCAAAAACTGGATCGAACCCTATATCAAACCCTCAATGGCGGGCAGGGATGGGAGGGTAAGAAATCTCAATCCCTCACTCGCCTGCTCTCAGGGTGACTCGTTCTCCGTTTGGAGACATCCAGCCAAGGGACATCCCGTAAATCATCCCCAGACCATTACGAAAAACACAAACACTGAATACGGAAGCCTGTCTGCATCTCACCCTAGGCATAGAACTCTTCCAAGCTCAACTCCAGCCCCACCCCTCCTCCAAAGACTGGATAGAACCCTATATCAAACCCTCAATGCCGGGCACGGAGGGGAGGGGACGATCTCTCACTCCCTCGCCACCAATCCTCAGGGTGACTTGTTCTCCGGGCAGGGAGGGGAGGGGACGAACTCTCACTCCCTCGCTTGCCCACCCTCAGGTCAACTCATTCTCCGTTTGGAGACATCCAGCAAATGGACATCCCGTAAATCATCCCCAGACCATTACGAAAAAGATAAACACTGAATACGGAACCCTGTCTGCATCTCACCCTAGGTATTGAACTCTTCCAAACTCTAAACTACAGCCCAACCCTCCTCCAAAGACTGGATAGAACCCTATATCAAACCCTCAATGCCGGGCAGGGAGTGGAGGGGAGGAACTCTCACTTCCTCGCTCGCCCGCCCGCCCTCAGGGCGACTCGTTCTCCATTTGGAGACATGCAGGAAACTGATATCCCGTAAATCATCCCTAGACCATTACGAAAAAGACAAACACTAAATACTGATCCCTGTTTGCATATCAGCCTAGGCAGAGAACACTTCCAAACTCTAAACTCCAGCCCCCTGACAACTCCAAAAACTTGATAGAAACCTCCGTCAAACCCTTAATGCCGGGCAGGGAGGGGAGGGGAGCAACTCTCACTCAATCGCTCGCCCACCCTCAGGGCCACTCGTTCTCCATTTGGAGACATCCAGAAAGGGACATCCCGTAAATCATCCCTAGACCATTACGAAAAGGACAAACACTGAGCACTGAACCCTGTCTTCATCTCACCCTTGGCAGAGAACTGTTCCAAACTCTAAACTCCAGCCCCCTCCCTCCTCCAAAGACTAGACAGAACCCTCCATCAAACCCTCAATGCCGGGCAGGGAGGGGAGGGGAGGAACTCTCACTCCCTTGCTCGCCCACCCTCAGGGCGACTCGTTCTCCGTTTGGAGACATCCAGCAAAGGGACATCCTGTAAATCATCCCTAGACCATTACGAAAAAGACAAACACTGAACACTGAACCCTGTCTCCATCTCACCGTAGGCAGAGCTCTCTTCCAAATTCTCACTCCCTCGCTCGCCCACACTCAGGGCGACTCGTTCTTTGTTTGGTGACATCCACCAAAGGGACTTCCCATAAATCTTCCCTAGACCATTATGAAAAAGACAAACACTGAACCCGGTCTGCATCTCACCCTAGGCAGAGAACACTTCCAAACTCTGAACTTCAGACCCCTCCCTCCTCCAAACACTAGATAGAATCCTCCATCAAACCCTCAATGCCGGGCAGGGAGGGGAGTGGAGGTAAAAGGAGGAACTCTCACTCCTTTGCTCGCTCGCTCGCCCACCCTCAGGGTGACTCGTTCTCTGTTTGGAGACATCCAGCAAAGGGACATCCTGTAAATAATCCCTAGACAATTACGAAATGGACAAACACTGAACACTAAACCCTGTCTACATCTCACCCTAGGCAGAGAACTCTTTCAAACTCTAAACTGCGGCCCCCTCCCTCCTCCAAAGATTAGATAGAACCCTCCATCAAACCCTCATTGCCGGGCATGGAGGCGAAGGGAGGGAAAGGGAGGATTTCTTCCTCCCTCGCTCGCCCGCCCTCAGGGCAACTTGTTCTCCATTGGGAGACATCCAGCAAAGGGACATCCCGTAAATCATCCCTAGACCATTACGAAAAAGACAAACACTGAAAACTGAACCCTGTCTGCATCTCACCCTAGGCAGAGAACTCTTCCAAACTCTCAAGTCCAGCCCTCTCCTCCAAAGAATATACAGAACCCTCTATCAAACCCTACATGCTTGGCAGGGCAGGGAGGTATGGAACTCTCACTCTCTCACTTGTCCACCTTCACTAAGGGTGACTCGTTCACCCGTTGGAGACATCCAGCAAAGGGTCATCCCGTAAATAATCCCTAGACCATTACAAAAAAGACAAACACTGAACACTGAACCCTTTCTGCATCTCACCCTAGGCAGAAAACTCTTGCAAACTCTCAACTCCAGCCCCCTTCTCCATAGACAAAACCCTCTATCATTCCCTACATGCCTGGCAGGGCAGCAGAGATAGGGTAGGAACTCTCACTCCCTCTCTTGCCCGCCCACACTCACGGTGACTCGTTCTCCCTTTGGAGACATCCAGCAAAGGGACATCCCGTAAATCATCCCCAGACCATTACGAGAAAGACAAACACTGAACCCTGTCTACATCTCACCCTAGGCAGAAAACTCTTGCAAACTCTCAAGTCCAGCCCCCTCCTCCACAGCATAGACAGAACCCTCTATCAAACCCTGCATGCCTGGCAGGGCAGGGGAGGGAGGGGACGAACTCTCACTCACTCACTCACCCGCCCACACTCAGGGTGACTCCTTCTCTCTTTGGAGACATCCAGCAAAGGGACATCAAGTAAATCTTCTCTAGACCATTACGAAAAAGACAAACACTGAACACTAAACCCTGTCTGCATCTCACCCTAGGCAGAAAACTCTTGCAAACTCTCAACTCTTACAAACTCTCAACCCCCTCCCTCCTGCAAAGACTATACAGAACCCTCTATCAAACCCTACAGGCCTGGCTGGGCAGGAGATGGAGGGGAGGAACTCTCATTCCCTCACTCACCCGCCCACACTCAGCGTGACTCGTTCTCCGTTTGGAGACATCCAGCAAAGGGACATCCCGTAAATCTTCCCTGGACCATTACGAAAAAGACAAACACTAAACACTGAACCCTGTCTGCATCTCACCCTAGGCAGAAAACTTTTCCAAACTCTAAACTCCAGCCCCCTTTTCCAAAGACTAGACAGAACCCTCTATCAAACCCTACATGCCTGGCAGGGGAGGGAGGGGAGGAACACTCCCTCAGTCGCCCACCCTCAGGGTGGCTTGTTCTCCATTTGGAGACATCCACCAAAGGGACATCCCGTAAATCATCTCTACACATTTAGGAAAAAGGCAAACCGTCAACACTGAACTCTGCTAGGAAGATCCTAGTACATGTCTGTTACCCCTCTACAAGCTCTTCCTGCTCCTCTAGGCCTATAAGAAAGAGTTTTCAGCTTATTCTGTACTAGGGTGGAAAATTGAGTGTCCTATTAGCTCCCCCTGCTCCCTAGAACATCCTAGGTGATTCATGTAACCCCTTATTTCACCCCCTGGACTAATAGAAATGTTTTCTGATTGTTTGTGTGCTAAGGATGGAAATTTGGTGACTGCTCTATCTGCTCTGCTCTCTATAGGTCCCCAGACGGACTCATGTGTTGCTGGTATGCACACATCATGACTGTCCCTACCTCCAGGATGTTGTTCAAATGTACCAGTGGGTATGCAGATGGCAGGGGAGCCTTATTTTAAATGAAGAAGCAGGACTACAATCTCACCTTTTCAGCGACTGTTCTTGCTGATGCAAGATGGAGAACACACCGATAAACTTGCTTTAAACAGCAGAACTGGTGGTGGTGGTAAAATGTGAAGCCCTAAAAGGATATATATTAAGATGTCCCACAAAGGAGATGGTGGCATGTCAGTTGTGAAACACCTGTTTGGTTCACCACCAAGGACTGTTGAAAATGACCAGGCAGAACCTAATTTCAACAAAAGATGTAGCCCTGAGGGAGGCCTTTCTACAACCTAGCAGGCCGCTACTATAATAGAGGTATGCATGGCTCATTTTGAGGAGGAATGCACAGGAACGCAGTTCAGGTAGTTCTCCAAAGAGGTCATATGTCAGGTGGCCCTGCCCATACGATTGTTGGCCATTTTGGGCTGGTTGCAGGTGCCAGGTGGGGGAACCCTCCCTTGCCTGGCACCAACCCAGTACTGGCCATTATGGTCAGGTTTTGGGCCAAAAATGGTTGCTTTCGGTCATTTTGGGCCCAAAACAGCCAGGATTGGTCCTGAAATGGGCCAGATTGGGCCTCTGATGGATGGTGGATCCTGACCCTTTTGGACCCATTTTTTGGCCATTTTCAGCCCCTTTTTGCCATTCTGGATTGTTTCTACCCTGAATGGCCACAATTGCATCCAAAACAGTCAGGATAGGTGAAGCCAGAGGGTGTGGCATGTGCAAATCAGTTATGCTAATGACACACTTTCTGTGATGTCAAGGGTATTGGCATATGCTAATGAGTTATGCTAATGAGTTTCAGCAGCTCTTTTTCTACAAAATGATCCCTGGAGGTATGCGTGCTCTAATTTTACAATGCTCATCCAAGTATATGTTTGCAGACTGTAAAAGCTTGGTCTAAACTCTTTGTTGTTGATTTCTCTAGGAATGCTGCCACTTAGATACTCCTGGTCTGATATGGCCCCAGAACTGGATATCCTTCAAGAGGATTACATGAACCCTAAAAATCGAAAATCTGCAATGAATGTAGTCAAAGCTGTTTCATATTCCATTTTGAACCATTGTTTCAGTGAGATGTTTTTTAAATGTACAAGGTGTATTGAAGATATTCCTGCCTGGGGGGCAGGGGCATGATTGCCTGACATGGGAAGAAGATTTCTATAACCAGAACTTGAAATATGTATCTACTAAACTCTCCATGGGGCCCATGCGCTATATTGTAACACTGTTAGCCACAAGTATCCACTGTTTTACAATGAATAAGCGGCATATTAGATGGCTAAGAAGGTATATAGAAGTAATTCAAAATGCTACAATTGCACAAGATGCTCTAAAAGGATTATTAAAGCAGTCCAGACGTTATATAGATCTCACTATGATGATTATTAGGGATAAATTCACACATCATAACTCCTTACTGAATTACTGTGGTATATGTGCTCCAGTATTAGAGAACAGGATGTAGCCCGAGTCTGATATATAACAGAGAGAGCAGTTTTCAATTTTTAAAAATGTGTTCATGCCATTTGTCTCACAGAGAACTGGCAGCCTTCAAAAAGGAGATTGTGCAGAATTTAGTCCATGTTTGTATAAATAAAGTTGCTTTTCAATCAGTTTAATTTGTTTATTCCCTTTGACTTACCACCAGAACAATGTCTGCCTACAGATGATAAAGAATGTGCCATTGTGACATTATCACGCAGGGTGGTCATGCTGCCAGTGGAGCGGCGGTAGCACTGGTGGCTGGGAGGCCACCCGCACCACTCACCTGCCCTGCTGAGGGGGCAGCCAGCTTGCTGAATGCTCCCTGTCCTGTGGGGCAGGCAAATGGCATGGGCAGCCTCCCAGCCCTCCATGCCACTCGCTTGCCCAGCAGGACAGGGAGTGCCCAGCAAGCTGGCTGCCCCCTCAGAAGGGCAGGCAAATGGCACAGAGGGCTGGGAGGCCATTAGACTACCCTGCAGGACAGGGAGTGCGTGGCAAGTCAGCAGCCCCATCAACGGGTAGGCGAGTGGCACAGGCATCCTCCCAGCTCTCTGTGCCATTCACCTGCCTGGCTGAGGGGATGGCCAGCTTGCCATGTGTTCCCTGTCCTGCTGGGCAGGTGCGGGCGACTGCTCAGCTGCCAACGCTGTCATCAGCATGCTCCCGGAAGCTGGCAGCTTTGCCTGGCACCCTCTCTTTGGTGGTGCTGGGGCAGACTACCCTCCCTGCCCCCCCAATCTGGCTCTGCTCCTTGTTGCCCTAGAGATCTGTATCTCAGTTTGTCATTGCCTATTTTTGTCATTGATGAGTCATATGTGCTTTGAATTCATGCTTTGTAAATTGTTTAAGACAGGTCTGTCATTATAGAAATTACTCAGTGCTAAATAAATGGATGAATGCTGAGATAGATTTCTCATGTGAATGGAAAATAAGCCTGGTATGTCATTGATGCATACCAATAAATAAAGTCCCATAAAATTTCATCATGTATTGTTTTGCACATCACGTAATGGCACATCACGTAACCCCACAGGACTTCTGAAGATGGCTAACATTCATATCCCAGTGAACGAAAATAGGTAAAGGTGGTCCCCTGTGCTACCACCATGTCATTACTGACATGGGGGATGTCACATCACAATGTTTTCTTCGTGACTTTTTACAGAGTGGTTTGCCATTGCCTTCTTCAGTCATCTACACTTTAACCTCAGGAAATTGGGAACTCATTTTACCATTTTTGCAATGATGGAAGGCTGAACGAACCTTGAGCTGGCTACATGAACTCGGCCTCTGCCAGGATCGAATTCAGGTCATGAGCTTGGATTGCAGTACTGCAACTTACCACTCTATGCCACAGAGCTCATATTCCAGGGAAGAAAGACACTAAATTGAGAAGTGATGTGGTGGTGGGAATGGGGCAGACATCAACAGATGGATAGCAACCATTTCACTTTGATGAAAGTCTCAATACATCTAAATAGGAAGGAAGGTATTACACAGGTTTTAAAACCTTCCTCTTAAGTTTGAAAATAAATTTATGAAACAGTTAAACATGCACAGTTATATCCCGGTGAACCCAAGGCCGAGCCTCATAGAATCTCATTTTAGAAGCTTTTTAAATTGTCCATTTAATGCAACTGGGAACTGCAACTCTACCTCTTTGAGTCAACATTTTAGAAAATTTTTCTCTTTTAAACTTTAAGAAATTCTGTGCTGAAAAGATGTATTGTTTCCCCCTTCATTTACTTCCACCAAGGTGCTACTATTCGTTAGGTTGCAGTTGCTTTATCCTCTTCAAGATTGTGGAGAATAATTTCCTATTTTTCTTCTCCAGTTCTGAGGACCATAGAAGGATTAGTATAGTTACTGTTTACATAAAATCATGAATGATCACTCAAACAAGTTCCTTAAATTGATGGCCAAATGTTAAAATGTTTTTGTCTCTCTTAAACTTGAGTCCATAGGGCAATGAAACTTCTATGTATCACTGAAAATATCTTCCAAATTAGATATAGTTTTTGGGTGATGCAATTAGTATGTGCAATGCACAAATTCAGTGCTGCTTAGAATACTGCAGCTTCTAACCCAGTTTATTTTTTTGGATTGAATGTGTTAAAAGGTTGTACCTGACATCACCCATTGTACTGTAAAAGAATACTTAGGCTGTATTGTCGAAGGCTTTCACGGCCGGAGAATGATGGTTGTTGTGGGTATGACACTGAGAGATCTCTGTCTTTTGGTGCTACACCTCTGAAGATGCCAAGACCCGGAAAACCCCGGAAAAACCACAACAATCATCAATACTTAGGCTTTCCATGGCTGTATTGAGAGAGGACACTGAGAGAGCTCTATCTTTTGGTGCTACACCTCTGAAGATGCCAGCCACAGCTGCTGGCGAAACGTCAGGAACTACAATGCCAAGACCACGGCAATACAGCCCGGAAAACCCACAACAACCATCGTTCTCCAGCCGTGAAAGCCTTCGACAATACATTAAGACATCTCTGTATGAAGACATCTGTTAGGGATATCCTGTCAATTACCATGAAACACTCAAAAATGAGCATGACCTGGAAAAGAGAGATCAAATATTGTCTCCTTGTTTTCTCAAAAGTGATATGAATACATTATGGATCCTCGAGAATGTTGTTTTGTGTTCTTAGAACCTAGTAACATCTGAGCCCCTACAATTTAAAGTCCAATATATTCGTGTTCACTCTTCAATTCAGTAATGGCATTCTACTACCTTCACCTTTGGATTTCTTAAATTTGGATGAACCCAAATGCTGGCCATTTCTATGTATAATGAACTAGCACCTTTTCAGAGCACAGAACCACTATTTCTAAAGGCTGCCCTATAGGAATGTCACATCTAAACATAATATTTAAATTACAAAGGTTTGGTACCACATAAGATTTTGTACAGCTCTTAAAAGTCCTGTGAGTCAAGACTGTCCTCATGCACAAGCATAGAAAAGTAGACATCTTTCAGGTTCTTTGAAGACCCAGTCTAATACACAGAACTGGCTCCAGTTCCTCCTCTCTTGAGAAACAACCAGAGCAGGCAGAATGCTGGGCCAATGACTGTTGCAGTCTGTTGCAGAGTGAGAAAGAGAGGCCTTTGACGTTCCTGTGAGAAAGCAGCAGAGAGATAGCTGGCAGTTAATATGTTCTGTTACATTGAAACAGTCCATGTCTAACCACCGTTTGTTAATGAATATAAGAACCATTCACTTTTATGTGTCATCTTGTAAATAAAGTTTATTTTGTTTTGTTTAACCCTGGCTGGCTTGTAGTTGTTGGCTGAGTTGAATTAAAGAGTGCACACAAACCTCAGACCCTTTAATCAAGACAAGGGTCATTAATCTAAATGGTGGCAGTGTATACAAGATCAAAAAGAGTCCAGTAGCACCTTTAAGACTAACCAATTTTATTGTAGCATAAGCTTTCGAGAATCAAGTTCTCTTCATCAGATGCCTGTACATTGGACAAACCAGCCAACCTCTACGCAAAAGAACAAATGGACACAAATCTGACATTAGAAATGGAAACGTCCAAAAACCAGTGGGAGAACACTTCAATCTACCAGGACATTCCACCAAAGACTTAAAGGTCGCTGTGGTTCAACAGAAACCTTTCAAAAACAAAATCCAACGGGAGGCTGCTGAATTGGAATTCATATGCAAATTTGACTCTGTCAAGCTGGGACTGAATAGAGACTATGAATGGTTATCACATTATCACAGGTAACTGATTTCCTTTACAGAGGCATGATCTGGGGGAGCCCAGTGACGCCTGGTGTGGGCTTTCGGGGACCACAGTTCTCTTTGTCAGATGCATCTGGCAGGGAGAGCTGTGGTTATCGAAGGCTTATACTACATAGGAATTGGATACTTTCACTGCTGAAAACTAACACGGCAAACTGACTCCACACCAAAAGGAGATGTTTACATTTACTAGCAAAGGAATGTTTGGGTTGCCTCCCCGCTAATTGCATCCTGTCCCCTTGTGATATATGTCCCCTTCTTTCCCCTCTCTCTCCTCCTCCTCTGTATTTGACCAGTTTGGATCAGGCATCTGACGAAGAGAACTTGATTCTCGAAAGCTTATGCTACAATAAAATTGGTTAGTCTTAAAGGTGCTACTGGACTCTTTTTGATTTTGCTACTACAGACTAACACGGCTAACTCCTCTGGATCTATGAGTGTATACAAGAGAAACTATTTTTCAGTTCCCTTTTCGAGAGCTCTGGACAGTACGTGAGTGAGAGGAAGTAAACACAGGGAGTGGAGTGCTTATCTGGTGGAGGCTCCAGGATAGGAGAGGGAACCCTGGGAAGTTTTGGGTCAGGGCTCTCTGACTTAAACTTAGAAGGTAGACAGCGTGTGGTAAATGTCTTTTTCTGCCAGGGAAGCCCCTGAACCAGTGAAAAAAGGTTTAGAGAGGATGGCAGGGTGTGGGAAGGCTGTTTCTTCCACTTTCTCTGAGTTGAAGAGGTTTTTCATTGCTTTTCATATTTCACTGCAGATGCTCATAAACATTTGTAAACTTCTTTGTGTGAGAAATGTCCCCCATTAACTAGCCTGGGAAAAATTGTCCATCTATCCAAATATTTCAGAGACAATGTGTGTTTACAATTTAAAAATGTTTTTGATTTATTTATTCTTTTATTTAATAATAACATCTTAATGCCTTTTCTACAGAGGATCCCTCCTGAGGCATCTCACAACACAAAATAGTAGTTTCGCAAAACTCAATAGAAAGAAAACTCCAGTCGTGGAATAAAAAACTTCAAATTATTTTGACACATTCAGGGTTGTAAACACAGTATAAAAAGGTGTTAAAACATCAACCATTTAATTAAAAGCCTGGGCAAACAGAAACATTTTGACTCTAGAAGAAAATTAATACAAATATTACTGAAAGTCGTTATTTTTTACTCAAAGTTAAAACTATTTTTATTGCTTACATCATTGGCCTCTGTCACTATGCATCATTGTGTGTTTTATCTTAAATTTTTGGCAGAGAAATTACCAAACACATTGTATCTAATTACAAAAAATTACATAACATTTCCCCTTTTATACATAATTCACATTTCAATGATTACAGAATTCAACATTTGTATACTTTACAGATAAAGTATTTGTATTTATCTTCTACTCCTCTGGTTCCACATAATCTCCGCTGAAAGAAAAATTTCTTTGCAACAGAGGATGTTCTGTAAATAAAAAATAAAAAATAAAATTTGTAGATTTTCAAAATGCTAGTAGAATTTTGGTTTACAATTCCCAATGGTGTGGGACTGCATAAACTGCTGTGCCCCCAAAATAATTTTGAGTGGCAGCTGCCCTCCCCATTGAAGGAAGGATTGGCATCGGTTCCCCTTTGGGAAGAGTCACAGGAGTTTGGGGATGCATAATTTGTGTTGCAGCTGCTCCGTTTGCTTACTTGGGGCTTATACAGAAATTGCTGGAGGTATCCACATATAAAACCTTTGTTTTCAAACCCGTTATTTTTTCATAACATATTTTGATAGTTTATTGTTTTTTCAGAGTACTAAATGTGCTTAAGTTTGTTTTCCTGCTTAATCGAAGTACACAGAAACCAGTGGCAATTAATATACAAAAACAAAGAGCAATTGTGGTAGTCAAGCATAATCTTCATTTATTTCTCACAACCTGCCTATTGACCCTATTGTCAAGATAATGCATCACACAAAACTTGCTCCCAGACCACATAAACCAAGAAAAGTAAGGGGCAACAGCTTTCCTCTTCCCCACAATGAATAAAACAATCTGGTAGTACAGTGCCATAGCAACAGCTCTACCATAGTATTTCTGCATTTCTTTTTTTCCATAACAGAAATACATGAGAAAAAATGCAAGGAGTGTTCTCTTTGAAATGTTAAAACTGACAGTAAGGTATGTTCCTTGTAGGATATTATTATGAAGGCTAGTCTGTATGTCTGCCAAAGGAGAACTGCCATTGACACTGTGTTCAGGGAGCATTTCTTTTTTTTTTTAAATAAACATAAATTACAAAGACAGTCTCTTCTTTTTCCTCTGGGGATGCATGAGTGGAAAGGAGGTTTATCCTTCCCTCCTTATTTACTACAACTCTAAGAAGCTACTGTTTCCCCCTTGGAGCAGATATACTAGTTTAGAAGTTGTTTACATAATTTATACTCAGCTTGTTCTCCCTGAGCAGATCAAAATGAGCTTACAACATTACTCTCCATTTCTGTATTTTATCCTCACAATAAAAAAATTAATACTTCCTCTAGAGCTCTCTTGCACAAGCAGAACCATGAGAAAAGATGGTGATCTCTCTCTCACACACACACACACACACACACTCAGAAGTGCTGGATGAGTTAGCCTGGGTGGAGCGGCCTACCACCCTTGAGGCCTTGATTGCACTCAGCCTGCAAATAAATGGGTGCCTGGAGGACACATGCCAGGCTAGGAGTAGCAGCCGGGGCCACATGACTACCAATTACCCTTCCCCCAGGGGGGCCTGCAACCTTTGACTCATTCCCCAGAAGACGTGGTGGAGCCTATGCAACTTGGGGCTGCAAGACCACGCCTTACCCCAGCGGAAAAAGGCCAGCGGCACCAAGCTAACCTGTGCCTCTATTGTGGGGCACCAGGACACTTTGCCACCACCTGCCCTGAGAAGCAGCAGACACCGGGAAATGCCAAGCCCCAGGGGCCTTGGGCCCTGGCTTCCTGGGGCAAGCAAAAGGGCTCGATGGACCTGGTGGCAGAGGACCACAGCACATCCTAGTCCCTGTCTGGCTACAAGCACCAAGGGGGGGCATGGATCCTGTCCCATGCCCTAGTGGATTCTGGGGCCTCATGCTTCTATATGGACCTCATCTTTGCCACCCAACACCAGGTGCCACTACAGGACAAGGCTACAGCAGTCCAGGTGGAAGCTATTGACAGCTGGCCCTTGCGCTCTGGACCAGTCATGAAAGAGACCCAACCCTTGACTTTGTGTATCCATCAGCATCAGGAGACTCTGAGGTTGGACATTGCCCATATGCCCCGTTTCCCGATTGTACTGGGAATGGACTGGCTGATGTTGCACAATCTGCTGATAGATTGGACAGCACAAGAGCTTAGTTTCTGGGATTCCTGCCCTCATCTAGACCACTGCACCCTGTTAGGAGTGACTGCGCCTACGGAGACCCAGTCTCCCTGCACCGTATGCAGATTTTCAAGATGTATTTGAAGAGAGGGGGGCAGACCAACTTCCCCCGCACTGTCCTTTTGATTGTGGGATTGACTTGCAACCAGGAGCACCCCTGCCTGTTGGTCAGTTGTACTTGCTTTCCAAGCCGGAGTGCCATGCCCTCCGGGATTTTCTGGACAAACGTGGGTTCATCCAACCCTCTACCTCACCCACCTCAGCACCTGTGTTGTTTGTGGTGAGCTTCGTCTCTGCAATGATTACCGTGCCCTCAATAAGACTATGGTGAAGAATCGGTACCCCCTGCCATTGATCCCGGAACTGTTGGAGTGAGTGAGCGGGGCACAGCAACCTCAAGTGGAAGCACCTTGGACTGGGATACAGGAAAGTGGGTTAAACGCCTTGGACAGATCCCAGTGATGTGGACTGAAGTGTAAAAGTGAAGAATTGGAGAATCAGAGAGGTAGAATGCAGATTGTTGATGAACTGCCTATATTGCCTGCAATGTTGCAAACAAACTTGGGGAACCCAGTGACAGTTGTGACAACTACTGCAACTTCAAAGCCAAATGGTGATGGTGATTATCAGTTAGTGCATCATGGGGTATGCTCTGTGACAAATACTTATGAAGTTGTTGATTTCCTTGGCTAAGGGACCTTTGGACAAGTTGCAAAGTTCTGGAAAAGAGGAACAAATGAGATAGTGGCAGTCAAAATTCTGAAGAACCATCTGTCTTATGCACGTCAAGGGCAAATTGAAGTGAGCATATTAGCAAGACTAAGTAATGAAAATGCTGATGAATTTAACTTTGTGAGAGCATATGAGTGCTTTCAGCATCACAACCTGCTTAGTTTTTGAAATGTTGGAACAGAATTTATATGATTTTCTGAAACAAAACAAGTTTAGCCCTCTTCAGTTGAAAGTTATATGGCCTATTCTGCAACAAGTGGACACTGCACTGAAAAAACTAAAAAGTCTTGGTTTAATACACGCTGACCTCAAGCCAGAAAACATGTTGGTGGATCCTGCCCTGCAGCCATACAGGGTTAAGGTAATTGACTTTGGGTCTGCTAGCCATGTATCAAAGACTGTTCAACATACTTGCAGTCTCGGTACTACAGGTATGACCTCACAAGTCTTGGTCTATCCACCATATGTTTATCAAACCCAGTCAAGTGCCTTTTGTAGTGTAAAGAAACTTAAAGTGAAGCCAAGTAGTTGTGTGTACCATGAAAGAACCTACCCACAGATCTGTGTGAATGGTAAAAATATTGGAATCATTCAGCATCCAAGCAGGGTTGGTACTTTTTTTCAGGCAACAAACCTATTGGACAGACCTCAAGGAGAGACTTGTAGGGATGTACAGATAAAGATTTTTTAACAAGATAATAGACTAAATTATTTACAAGTTTTCACTATATTGAAGTATGCCAATACATAAATATGATGTGAAGAAACCCATTATAAAGCTCTGCTCTTTGTAGCTTTCACCCTTTAATGCTAACTAATTGTTCTGTGCCACTGCTTTGAAGATTAGAAAAATAGTCTGATGTATCTGGGGTCTGAGGCACAGCCCTTGGACTTGCTGGGAGGAGGAGATGGGAGACAGCCAGGATACAGCTGCCCAGTTGCCCCAGCAGGCTACCAGGGCCAGAACCTACCAACACAGGAGGGAGGGAAAGAAGCATCCAAGCCTCAGAGGGTTAGAAGGTGCAGGTAGAGGCCAGCTAGTCTCACCCTCCAGTGGGAGTCTGTATCTCAGCCGATTATTTTGGATACACTGGAAAAATATCTTGCTGGACAACCAAAGGACATTATGCAGATTGATGAGATGATGCTGGTCAAAAAGTTGTTGATGGAGATCTGCCACTTTATCCACACCTACTGTTAAGGGAATCAACATGCAGTGGAACTTTGCAATTCTGCCTTGGGAGTTCTCTCTCAGCTGCAACAACTTCAATGCAATGTTCAGCCGCATTTCTACCCAATTACAGGAACTGACAGTGTGTTTTGAAGACAATGCCAATGTTCATGACATTGAACTTTTGCAATACATCAGGGTGGACTGTGCTAAACTGAAGCAGATCCTGCAAGAGACTGTTTAAATTCAAAGCCCTAAATCAAGTAACGCAACTGGCTGTCATTGACAGTCTTGAAAAGGCATTTTGGAACTGAGTAGAAAACTATACAGATGAGTTTATGAAACTGTACCAGACACCACAGATGGATCTTAAAGCCATATCTCAAGCTGCAAAAGAGTAGCCTCTTGAAATCAACCAGGATCCCCCACAAAGCCCACCCAAGAGCCAACAGAGACTGGGAAAAGAAGAAAACCGTAGCAGTCCCAAGGCCAATCTCTTAGCCAGCCCCTGTCTCCAGAAGCCACTGGGAAACCTCTCTGCCAACTTTCTCTGCTGCAGGAACGGCAGCCACACTTGTGTCAAAGGGCCAAACGTGAGGTAGAAAAAGAGCGCCTTGCCTGCCACCATCCACCAGGTGGAGGATGGAGGGGCTGTTGGACATCTGGGCAGTCATAAAACCAGGAAATACCAAGATCACCTTTTTGCAGCCCAGCAGTGTAGCAGCAACAGGATATCCTCCAAAAAGACATCACCTGGGACATCAATGGGAGGGTGACCAGGCGCAGGAAAAGTCACTGGACCTCAGGAAGGCAGATTCACCTGGAAAGGCCAAGAGAGGCCAGTGGGAGGTGCTACCAGTCTGAGCCATTTGCCTGAGGCATTGAACACTGCTCCATCCATAGTATGAGTGATGGCAGGGAGGGGGGGTTCCCAGGGAGGCCTCTGTCAATGATCAAGATTGTTGCTTTCTTGGAACAATGAGCAAGTGCGTTACTGGCTGACTGCACCAAAAACTGCCCCAGTGCCCCAGCTGTGACCAGGGTTCCAGAGCAGCCCAAAGTCACGCTTCCTGCACCTGCCCCATTTTCCACCTTAGGGGGCTGCAAGCCACAGTCTGAAAAGGCAATTGGGGGAGCAGTAGTGATGGAGAGCAGCAGGCTGATCCGGTGCATGTGTTGGACATGGTGACAAAGCTTGAATCAGAGTGCCTGAGATGGCAGAGCAAATGCAAGGCAGGAAGCCTCTCAAGGGACAACAGCTTCTGGCATAATGTCGGGCGAGTGCTACTGGCAAGCAGAACACCAGCTGCGAATGAAGCTGTCAAGGTGCCTTCTGGAGTTCTTAACCAGGAAGAACAGGGCAGAGGTGATGATGGGTAGAGCTCAAAGCATGGCTCTGCGGTAGCAGATGACTTATGGGAAGTTCCACCTGTTGGCCAGTCATCTTCATTTGTGACTGCTCTTTAGGAGAACTCCAATCCTAAACTCAATCTGGAGTCTTCAGAGCCATCTGGTAGTTGGTGTGAGACTAAAAAGATCCCAACAACACTTCCCTCTACATATCCAGAAACCGCTCAGGACACCCGTGTTCTTTACATGGGAAAAATGCAGCTGTTGATTGTATGCCTAAAGAACCAAGAGCTGTTCCTCATCTGAATTCACATCTAAGGACAAAAGAGTCCTTAAGCATTAGCATCTCTGTCACAAAGACAGATAAAGCATGTAGAAAAGTGCACCCTTCCAACTCAAGCTTCGGGGAAGATTCTCTTCCAGGGAGGTTATTCCTACTGTTGTCTGAGCATGAAATTCACCACAAGCACCTCCGTACAGGAGATGTTACCACAGAAGAGCATCAAAAGGATGCTCATGGGAAGGAAGACCCAATGACACACCTTGTATGATAAACAGCATTTTGGGAGACCCTCCAGAATCTCCCATGGAAAGTGTTTTTCAGGCTCTTCACTCTTGCCATTTAAAGAGACAGAGCTCACATGACTTTCTGGAGACCAGGTTCAAGACCCAGCAGCTGCTGGAACCCCAGAAATATCTGGTCTTCCTGCCCCACCACAGCCTCATGAAGATCTTCGGTTTGCTGCCCACCCAGAGTCCACTGGCCTTCAAATGCACTTGTGGCTATTTCAAATTTATCATTACTACATCAGGCCGGCAGATTCCCGCTGGGTTCATGATCCTCGCTACCAGGAGGACCCTTGTAAGCAGTGCAAGAAAAAGTATGTCAAGGGAGATGTCTCTCTCTGTCAGTGGCACCCAAAGCCCTATTGCCAAGCTTTATCATACGGACCTGGCTATTGGATGTATTGCCACCACTCCCAGAAGAATGTCCCCAGGTACAAACTAGGCCTTCATGACCATCATTGGATCCCTGCCTGCCACAGCTTTAACTGCTATTCGCAAAAAACCCAGGGAAACAGAAGAGGACTGTTAGCCCATTCTGTGGCTTCTTTGGGAGCCTTGGTCGTGCGCGGGCGGAGGATATCACACCTTATGCTGTTTACACTGTACATAGTTTGTGGGTGTTTTTTTTCTTTTGTCCCCTTTCCACAGGGCTTTGAAACTGCACATACTTTAAATCACAAGAGCCTTTTAGAGGAAAGAGCTCTCGGCCCACCTGTGTAAATAACACTCCAGAATCTTCAGTCTTTGAATGTCTCAACAGCTGACTGACCAACACAAATTGCTACAACACAACGATGAGAGTGTTGCGGCTACAGTCCCATGTTTTAAAGTGTCTTGTTCTTGGAAATCTGTATACCCTGTATAATATATACATATTATATATATAAATATATATTAAAATGTTTCTGAAAAGAAACTCTAAATAGGTAAAGGTGAATCTTCAATGAGATGGTTTAACTGGTCCCACAATCCTTCTGGGGGCATGGGACCTCATTGGGGTCATCCCATGGGTGGTCCACCACAAGCATGGGGACATCCAATGCAAGGTGGTCCCTAGCCATGGGGTCACCCCTCAGGGCCCATGCAAGGGGTACCCTGAGGTAGTTCACTAGGGGTCCACAACAGCCCCCAGGCTCTGAGGTGGACAGCTTCTGGGGGACGGACAGAGCAGGGCATGAGCAGGAGCACAAGTGTCACCTTGCAGATATCCAATGGGTCACACGTCTTATACATAACTTCCAACATGTCTCTGAGGGTGGTGATTCCACTGGAGCTGCCTGCCAACTGAAACTGCCAACAGACACCCTCTCTGGGAGCCCAGCACAAGCAGTGCGGACTCTGGGTGCAGGCTGGTGAGCACATTCATTTGGGAAAGCGTTGTTTTGGGTTTACTAGCAGGGATGTTATAGTATTTGGCTGCAGAGTTCTCTTACCTTTTTTGTTTTTTAAGGAAGCAGTACAAAGAGAGGGTGGCTTTTTCAGTGGTAGGGGTGGAATGGTCTTTCTTTTCCAGTGGATTTGGACAGCTCCCTGCCTCCTGTAGTTGAAAAGCTGCCTGGGCATTCTTGGTTTCCTCTCTGTGTTTATCTGTGCCCTTTACCCCTTGGTAGGGTTGACCTCTTGCTGAAAAGGGAAGTAGGCCAAGAGGACTTTGCCTGCTGAGAGAAGCTGGGGAAGAGAGGAAGTGCAGACTCTCCACCCCAGTGCATGTTCTCTCTCTTGCACTACCTGGTGAAGTTGCTTAGGCAGGCCTTAGAAAAAGCTGCACTAGTGAAATGCACCTGCCTGAAGTCTGTTTCTGGTTCAGCCCCACAGGCCTGGGTTGTGTCATGTGCAGATGCAGGAGGAAAGAGTTGGGTCAGGAAGGCGGTTCTCCTTTCTGACTTCTCATCTTAGTGAAGCATCAGAACAACTTGCAGGACACCCAGAATCCCCCTGGTCTGTCTTGTTTCTGATTTTGCAAAGATGCCTGTGTAATCTGTGAACTGGGGAAGAAGTCTTTTTCAGGTTCTTGGTACATTTGTTTTCTATCCCTTTGTTTCTTGGAATCAATAGCCCTGGGGGTGCTTCTGTGCCCTGACCCCAGCTTTGCCAACTGAACAATGAATACTGGTTTGGTAGAGATCCAAACTGTGATTATAATTTTCTGAGGTGGAATTTGCCGCATTCTGAACTATACAAACAGTACAGGAAGAACCACTTGTGCATCTTCAGAGATGTTTACTTGTTCTTTCTCCAAGAAATATGGACCAAAAACTTCCATGTGACTTATATTGAAGACCACAGTGCAAACGGGACCTACATCAACTTAAAATTTTCAGTTGAACAACTGCTCCATCAGCAGCCCTTGAATTGCCACACTGGCAATGGGGAGGAGGCTCAGCTTCCTTTTTCCTTTATTTGTCTTTCTCTGGACTTTTAAAAAGCGAACACCCCCCAAGCCAAGTCCTTGCAGCCCACAAGAACAGCACATTGACATTAGCTTAGGGGTTACTGGAGTGCTGCTCACCAAGGAAGGCTTAGCTCAGACACAGAAAGTGTGGAAATTTTTGTAATAAGACTATACTGATCACCAAACCTGAACGCATAGGAAATGGCAAGTGTCCATAAGCAAAGGTATTTTTGAACTTTAATTGCCTACCAAAGAATATGTCTAAAAAAACATAAAGGCAGAGGTGATTCATACTCAAACTTACAAAGAAGTGTAAAAAAACTTTTCAACCAAGGTATTGGGCTGTCAATCTTTTGAAGTTTTTATATGAAAGCTGGGAGTAGGGAGAGAAGAGATATAAAGGAACAGGTTACTACTCTCTTTACACACAATAACTCTGAAAAGGCTGCAGTAGCAAAGTCTGATTGACCCCTGCATGACTGGTTGCGCCGGGATTTACTAATGCAAGTTCCTACAAAACAGAAGTGAAATGCACTTCCTACTCTGTGCTAAGAGATCACTGGAAAGGGAAATGCTTAAACAAAGTATTCAAACTTGGCAGAACGGAAGTCAACTTTGGTAGCGTGGCTAGATCAATTTTTTTGTGTATCCTAAAATATTAAAAACAGAAGATGGAATCCATTTTCAAAGATAAGACAGAATGACTGGAATTAAAGGGGGAGGGGAGCAAATACCTCTTTATCCCCAGAAAAGATTATTAAACCATCTAATTCTAGAATAGAATATTACATATGAGTTCTTCTAAGAATGAAAGTAGCTTATGTCTCCAATTACTGGCCATTTACTTCTTGTAAATTTTGCAATGCAGGCAGCGACAGAATCAGACTAGCCAATAATTGGGGATTCCTTTAGCCAACCATAGAAAGTGCAGAGACAGCTGTTAGTTCTTCTAAGCTACTGGAATGGCTGATACAAGTAATTCACTTTTGAGTAAGTCTTTATAGGAGATATTTTAGTGTTTTTTAATTTGAGCAGGCTTCACATTTAGTAAAAATCTGTTTTCCAAAAGATTTAATAACAGTTCCAGTTCTGAGGAGATTGTTCCATTAAGCAATACTGATGGGTGAGAGTCTCTGGGGAAGACTGATGGAAATTGGAACAGACCTAGGTATCTCATCAGCTGCCCACATTGTCACCTAGCTTATCAGATTTCAAAGCAAATGGAATAAAATGGGCTGTGTCCTCTACAGTCTTTCAGAGTCCCCCCATTCCTATTTTCTAGCTTGAGAGAAAGGTTTGTTTATGAGAGGTGTCTGCATCCCAGTGCCGGTGCATAAAGGGTCAGGGAATGTGTCTTGTACTGTGAATGCAAATTGGATGTCAGTATGCCGAGCAGCATCTCTGGGATGAGTGTGGCGTTGCCCCATTGTGGTTCCTGGGACTGGATTTGGGCCCTGTCACTATTGTGTGTTTTGACTCAGGCTTTGGAGAGCACCTGATACCAGATACAGATTTTTGACTGAGGAGGAGGTTACAGTAGATTCCTTCTGATCTGATCTCTCTTCCCTGTCTGTCTGCTTTCAATTATTACCCACCACCTTCTTGTTCTGAGTCAGGCTTCTGCTCTAGATCCTGTAGTCAGCTTTGCCTTCCACCCCTGGGAAGAAGGCTGAACCTTTTCACCTGTGTCGGGGTTCTTCTTCTTTGAGAATTGGGTGCTGCTGAGCTTCTGAGCCTGAGCCTGCTTTAGTGCAGACTGTGGTGGATTTCAGCAGCTGCTCTGAAGCAGCCCCAGTGCTGTAGCTGTTCAACACAGTGAATCATCTTGGCTGAATTGAGAAGTCTTGTGGCCTTTTAACCTGTTCCACCAACATTTTTGAAAGTGTTCTGAGGAAGAAAGTTAGCCAAGTAGCTTTTATGAAGCCGATAAGTGTATTTTTTGTTCACAGAAGTCACTGACTGGCTTTTCAGTTACCATGCAATGTTCTGAGGCTTTTGTGTTACAATAAAAGACAAAACACCCTTCCCTCCTTGTAGCATCCCAAAAACGTTCAGCTCCTTTATTAAGACAACAGGTCAAAAGAAACTGTGTGAAATTATCACAAAAATTGCTTTTAGAAAGCTCTGGCTAAACTTTGCCCTTGCTTACATATAAAATGTACTAGGGTTGCAGCAGGTGTGATGGAGTCTGAGGCGGCAATACATCTGGGAGTCTGCAGCACCCGAGGGAGGATCCATGGCACTCAAGCCCTAGGATGACTTCCGGGTGCATAAACATGTGCAGCACTTCAGTGCTTTGAAAAAGGGCCATTTGGGAGATGCTGTCAATTCCTACACTGGCCAGGAGGTTTTTTTACCCATAGGTACCATTCCATATATTATGTTTGTGGACCTAGCACTGCAGCATGTATTTCTGATGGAACTTTTCTACATGTGTCCTTTTTGTCCATTTCTAGTGTCTTGAGATTTAAAGTGGCATTGTCTTTGAACCAAGGATAAGCAGGTGTATCCCACAAGTTGCCCTTCTGTGTCCAAAATGAGCTGAGAGGGATTGCAATTGTACAGGAGAGTGCATCAGGAGAGAAATCTTACTCCAGCATGTGATTTTCTAATTGCTTTCTTGGTCTGTCTGCTTTCTCCTTAATAAGGATTTGAATGGTATTTTTAGTGGTAGAATTAGCTCTTACATCCAAAACAATGTAAGAATTCATGGTATTAAAGCTGTAATGATATAAAGGAGAAGGAGTGTTTGGGGAGATGTTTCTATATTTATGAGGAAGCTGAGATTGTCAATGGGTACTCTGATAATCCAAAAGTATGTACATTACACGTTGTTGGAGGAAAATGAGCAGGAGTAATAGGAGGAAATGTGTGGAAGACTCCAGCACTAAAAATCAGACCAACATGAACCAGGCCCGGTTCTCTATAGAAGATTGCACACATGTCTGCAGTTGACTTCCCCATGTCATCTGGAAAATTCACCCAACATTCCAGCTGCAACAGCCCCTGAAGGACTCACTAACCAGGAGAGAAATGTGAGAGGTGGAAGAAGGCAACACAGTGATAGATACTGTGGCCACAATTCTGACAATACCACCAAGCCTGCAGACAGGATTTTCTCATAAAGGTCTGGAAAAAATGGAAACATCAATAAAGGCCTTTGACCTTATACAGGAATTTCTGATGGTGGAGTGGGGGCCAGCGGGGGGTGGGGGTAGAGCCCGAGAGCGACCTGGCGGCTGGAGGCTGCACACACCAGGAGCGAAGAAGACCCTGGCGGACGCAGGTTTCGCCTTACCAGACTGGGCCTACAAGCCCGAGTTGAGTCCTGGCTCATGGCAAATCCAGCTGTGGCATTTTATTCTGGAGCTGTTGCATAAAGAGGAGTGCCATGATGCCATCACCTGGCAGGGGGACTATGGGGAATTTGTCATCAAATCTCCAGACGAGTGGGGTCGCGAGCAACATGAGTGAGCCCAACCACTGGACCTTCCCCCTACTGTCGTTTTTCTTCTTGCCTCCCTCATCCTTTCCTTTTGCAGGTTTTCTCCCTTCCCCCCATGACCGGTCGAGTTTCTTCCTCACCTGCAACCCGTGCCTTTTCATTTATTCCTCCGTCACCTCAGCCGCGCATCGCCTTTTTCCTCCCCCTTTTTTTAAATCACACGTTGCAGACAAGCCAAAGAGAAAGGCTGAAGGAGATACCAAGGGTGATAAGGCCAAAGTAAAGGATGAGCCACAGCGGAGATCAGCAAGGTTATCTGCTAAACCTGCTCCTCCAAAGACAGAAACTAAATCTAAAAAGGCAGCTCCAAAGAAGAGTGAGAAGGTACCTAAGGGAAAGGGGAAAGCTGATGCAGGCAAGGATGGGAATAACCCTGCAGAAAATGGAGATGCCAAAACAGATCAGGCACAGAAAACTGAAGGTGCTGGAGATGCCAAGTGAATTGTGTGAATTTTTGATAACTACTTCTGGTGACTGTACAGTTTGAAATACTATTTTTTATCTAGTTTTAGAACAATGCAGAATTTTTGTTTTCCTTTTTTAAAAAAGCTGTGTTGTTAGCACACAGAGCGCTTCGTTGTTGTGTTTTGGGGGAGGAGAGGGGACAAATGTAATTGACTCTGTTACTTAGAACTTGAACTTTTAAAGGTCCTTCATCTTTGCAAGAGGGATTCTTGGGCTCCAGAAAGGGGGGTTTGCTAATACTGTAAATCTGTCATGTTCTCTGAAATGCCTTTGAGTAAATACTGAAATTCCCTAAAAAAAAAAGTCTCCAGACAAAGTGGCCTGGCTCTGGGTAGAAATGTAAGCCCCAAATGAACAATGACAAGCTCAGCCAGGCACTCAGGTACTACTAGAACAAGCAGATCTGGCACAAGACCAAGGGCAAGCATTTCACCTACAAGTTCAACTTCAACAAGTTGGTGCTGGTCAGCTATCCCTTCATTAACACGGGCATGGGAGGTGGAGCAGTGCCCCAGAATGCCCCGCCGGTGCCCTTAGGTGGCTCCCACTTCCAGTTCCCACCCTCCACGCCATCTGACATGCTGTCCTCTGCTGATCAGCTGCACTCACCTGGCATATTCTCAGCAGTGGCTCACCACTTGGCCCGTGGCTCAGTCAGCGACTAGTGATGGGACGTCAGCTAACGCCAAAGTGGAGGAGTCCTTGGATGAGGAGCAGAGGCATGGTGGAGAGGGATGTTGTTTCCGTGGGGGCCCCGTGCCTAGCCACCCCTGCTTGACCCATGACAGCCTCTTCAGGTTTTATCCTCGCCTTCAGGTTCCTGAGCCCCTCAGTACATTTCCAGTGTCCCCCATGGCTGGACCCGCTGCCCTTCTACCTCCTCAGTTGTCCCCAGCACTCCCTCTCACTCAAACACACATGAACTACACTCCTTCACCCACCCTCAGCCCCATGTATCTAGGTGGCAGCCACTTCTTCAATCCTGACGACATGAAGCACTATCTTCAGGCCCATACCCAGAGTACATGTAACTACCACCTTAGTCCCAGAGCTTTCCTACACAACCCCAACATTGTTATCCCCCAGCCCCAGCACCTTGACAAGGCCCCTCTTCCACCACTGCCACCACAGGCTGAGGATCCATCAAGCTCTTTCAAGTTTAAGCTGCAGCTGCCACTGCTGGAGTGCCACAACCGCGAGAAGCAGCAGCTCCCAACAGTGGCCCCTGGAGAATCCAGCAGCGGCCTCCCCTCTTCTTTCTCTGCATCGGTGGCCGATCTGCCTCCATTCCCTCAAATCAAAGTGGAACCCATCTCAGAGGGGGAGTCGGAAGAGGATCTCACAGTGGAAATCACAGATATCAGCAAGGAAGAAGACAACAATGAGGATGTCTTCAAGGCCCCTCCTGCACCCCCAGAAAAGGTTGGGGGAGAAGAGGAGATGCAGCCAGCAGCTCCCCCTATTGCCCGGGCTGGGGAAAGTGGGAAGTGTATCCCACTCAAGCTATGACTCAAGCGTCGTTGGAGTGAGGATCAGTGGCTGGAAGCTGGTGCAGGGGGCAAGGAGACAGACAACAAGGTGAAGGGGGAAGGTGACACCAGCAGTCACGGAGATGGAGTAAGCGGGTGGCGGATCAGCACGGAGCTGCAGCAGGCCACTGCTGAACTTACCCTTGAGAACTGGGACTCCTAGAGCTGTGATGCTGGCCCCCTCTCTTCCCAGGACAGACAGACTTACGGGTGGGGGACTGGTTTTGCTGCCTTAACTCAGAGATTATCTTGCTACTGTTGTCGATTCCCTTTTCTTCCTTGAAACTCTGTAAATTTTATTTTATTTTGCCTCCCTCGAAAGCCTGACAAATTTGGGGGTAGTGGTAATGTTGAAGAGTTTTTACTTGTCTATACACATACAAAGTTATATATATAAAAAACATTAAAAAACCTCTTTGTGGGGATGGGGGGATTTCTAAAATATTAATACACTGGGGCAACTTTACTTTTAGTGGTTATCTTTCCTGTTGAGCCCCCCCTAAAATTCTTTAAGGTATAGAGCCACCAGGGCATTTTTTTAAAGGAAAAAAATGAGTATTTTAAATTGACCAAGATCTTGTCTTTTCCGCTGCATTATGAGGAAAGTTTCCATTCACTTCAGTGTCGGATTGAGTCTGAGACTGGCATAAGCACAGTCAACCAGGAACTTCTCAAAATGCGGCTATGCCTGGACCCCCAGGAGCCAGCCTCTGAGTGTATTATTGATGGCATAAGAGACTGGGATAGCTACATGGTTTATTTGTTCATTAAAAGCAAAACTATATATGATGGTCCCTTTTCTTCTAGGAACCTGCATTGTACAGGACAGCAAAATTCAGTTGCCTATTTTGCAACTTTGTAAGATATGGGCTGAAGCTGTGTACTACGTGATGGGACTGAAAGAAGATTATAGCTGAATGTTCCGAGGGCAGAGAGCTGCCATGCTGAGTCTTCTTAGATACAATGCCAATTTAACCAAAATGAAAAACAACATGGTGTCAGCATCACAGCAGTTCTTCCAGCAGAGCATCCACCTTGACTTGGAAAGATACAGTGATCAAATAACCTACGGGATTATCCTCAGAAAAAATGCTGAAAGCCTGGAAAGAAATGGAAGAGAAAGCCTTGCAGTGTGAACAGGCTGGAGATATTGGCTACCTCGATGACCAGATCATGTCTTTGCATACAGAGATTGTAGAATTGTGAAGGAACCCCCATGCACGGCGTCAAGGCGATATACAAAGACCGATAGAACTCTACAAGCAGTTAAAGCCCTGGGCCCCAGATCATTCCTACAGCGACAGCACAGAGATGGTGAAGATCATCACTCAGACGGCTCAGAGTCAGGACTGGGTGTTCCAAGGAACTCTACAGACATCTTTGCAAGCTATTAGGCTGCAAGCAGAACATAACTGATTTGCTGCCCAAGATTGAAGTGGCTCTGAATAATATCAAGGAAGCCAACATTTCTGTGATGCAGATGCAGAGAGAAATCTGGCATTTGCTCAAAATAGCTTGCACTCAGAGTTCTGCTAAATCTCCTAGTTCCAGTGTAGACGCTTCCCCGGTGTCTACGTGGCTCTCACAAATGTCTCCAGGAAATGGCTGCCATATCTCAGCCAGAAAGCAGAGGGAGCCCTCATTCTCACAGGTTGTGAACCATTTTTGCTTTTTAGAAGGCATGCTGGTTGACTGATCTGAGCCCCAAACAGAACTCTTTTCTGGCATCACTCACAGATGCCATGTTCTTTTTCCACAGCCCAAGCCACTGCAGCCTTCCAGGCCCAGTACTCCCGACATATTCAACACCAAGGTTTGCCTGCAGCTCAAGATCCAAGAGGTGTGGCAGAAGATTATGGAGGCAGCCACTCCCACAGAGCAGGCACCCAGCACACCAGAGCCTGGAAGCTCCACCGGCCAAGGTGGCTCTGCCGAAGGACAGCCTTTGGAACTGGTTCTTGCACAGGACTCGTCACCAGAAATGGAGGCGACAGCTGCAGCTGCTCCCACCCCAGCCCCCCCTTCCAACACAGCTGCTGGCTGGGACTGTAACCAGCAGTCTCTCCCCCCCCCTGGGGGGGGGTGGCAACAGCAGCAGCACCAGCAGCAGAGATGAACAGCCTGCAAGTAGCTGAGCAAGATAAAAAACAGTCTTGTGGGAGGAGGGCGGGATCCTGGAGCTTCCCCTCATCTATCCTCCCCGCACATCCTCTTCCCCGCTAACTTTGCCTTCCCCAAAAGAGACTGAAATGGGAAATTGGTTACCCTTGCCCTGAGCACTTTCTGGCCTCCCTTTTCTTGCTCCTGCCCAGCTGGTTTGCTCTGCAGGGGGGGGCGGGTTGTGGACTCCTGCAGCTCCCTTCCACAGATGGCAGCAGTGGTGCTGAAATTGCAGCCATTCCAGGATGTAGGTGGAGATGCCGGGAAACTTCCAGGGGCAGGGTGGGACTGGGGGCGCCGTGGGCAGGACACACCTGTAAAGCGGCATTCTAGTCCTCACACCTCCTTTTAATGTTAAATATTTTCAGACCACCCAGCCTCCATGCATACTCATTGCTTCTGTGTCAGTAACTGGGGAGGGGGAGGGAAGTGTCTCCCCCCCCCCCATGCTGCAGAGGGGGTGCATTTATGGCCATGCCTCCTGAACAGGCAACTTGCTTTGGCTATTCTAAAGGCCAGGTTAGGAGAGGAAGAAGAAAGCGAACTAGGAGACTTTCCCCAGGTGTTCAAAATGGGGAGTGGAGTGGGACTGGGGGGGGGGAGAGGTTGATTGGCTTGCAGCACAGCCTGGATCCAACCGGGCGCAGAGACGATCTTTGGGTGCAGGAGACGACCCAGCTAGAGGGCTGTGCTGGCAGGTGGGGGCTCCCCCCCCCCCAAAGCGTGAGCATGCTGGTGGCCAAAGCCACATGTTGACCATGTGTAACCCCTTCTGTATCGGCGTGGTCCCACCTCACATGCTATTAAAGCTCCCGAACAATCAAAAATCTAGAGTTGGGCAGTGTGTTAGCATTGGATAGTGTGACAGACTGATTTACCTCAGTCCAGTCATTACAGGGGGATTCCCAGTATTTACCAAGTAAGAATAGAAAGTTTCTCTATGAATAATGCTGCACTGATAGCATGCCACCCCACCTGCGTTTTAACAGTTTCTGCTGACATGTCCTTTTTAACAGGTATTGGCACATTGTAGTACAGCCTGCCAATTGTCTCTGCAGGCCTTGCCGTTACGGGGGTGTCATTGTCCTAGCAGGAGAACTGCAGATAACTGCATAAACACATGACAAAGCTCTACACTGCTGGCAAGGAAGGACTGACCCATCATACAGGTAGAGAATACAGCAGTTTGTGCCTGCATTTGTTAGGGATGTAAAGAAAATTGTTTTCTTGAACCAAGAGAGTAGAATCAAATAGTATTTACAAGGTTTCTTGACATTGCTATATGCAAGGCTATACAAATAAGAAGTGAAGAGACCCACTGTAAAGCTCTCCTCTTGGTAGCTTTCCCTCGTTTAATGCTAACTGGTTGGCCTATGCCACTACTTTGAAGATTAGGAAAATGGATGGGGCAGGAATGTAAACCTCTGGGCCCTCATTAGGTACTCAGCAAGAACCACAAGCCTGCAGGAACATGCATTACACAGAGCTAGCATCTAACTCCTCCGCCATGTTGGCATCACCCATGGCAGACTGTTGCCTCTAGGGACCTGCTCCTACACATCTTCCTGGGCCATTTATGTCACCTGCATTGCTGGCCTTCTGTGTGCTCGGGCACAAAGGCCCTTGAACCGTGTGTAAACTGCCACCTCCAGCTCATGCTTGTCCAGTGCCAGAGATGGCATCACTACATCCTAACCTCCCCATTCTTGTCCAGTGCTGTGCAGCAGTGGCTCTGTGTGTAATCCTGTGCACAGAGGATACACAAAGCAAGAAAATGACATGTACAGGGCAATGTTTCATACAAATTGAATGTGCACTGGTCATTGTGTTAACAGCCTTTAATCTGAGTTTTAAAAATCCACTTAAAACTGATTAAAGTCTCATTCTTGTCAAAAGGAATTCCTGTGCCAGCCTTTAAGAAGTTCCATTAAGACCAATATGAAACCAGTATGAATCCAATGGTACATTTCTCTTTTACATCTCAACAAGAGATGCAGCCATCCTTTCGATTATAGGATGCTAAAAAAATTCTCAATTGAATGACAAAACGGATTTTTGCTGAGCAGAATAAGAGTTGGCAGTAGCATATTCAGATATATGAATGATAAGCAACAAGAAATGAAGAACTCAATGCAGCCAAGTTAAGCACTTTACGTTTCCCTGGGAGAAATATTAAGAGAGAAATATTAAATATGAAGTACCTATAACGTTGGCATCGCTGGGACTTTGCATTCATTGCAGCCAAACTTAGCACATGGTTCCCCTCCCCCACAAACTAGTATTTTTTAAGCCATAAAGATAATCTGACCTATACAGCTAAACATTATCACCGTTTTGCTGGTATACCATACCAAGCAGAGTGAAAGCTGACTTTTTAAATGGATTGTGTGAGTAGGGCTGAGAGTAGGGGTGAGTGGGACATGCATTTTGGGCAGGAAGGACTGCATTTGGGGATTGCCCCCGTCAGCTCCTCAGGAATTGTGGAAATTGTGTCATGGGATCCTGGCATTATTGAGTGCTTCCCCCACCCCCACCCCCACCCCCGTGTTGTTCCTCAGGGATGGTACTGTCTACAATGTTTGAGCTCCAGGGTTTGTGGTAATGAGAGTCTGTTCTTCCCTTGCTAACAGAGGTAGATGTTAATGAAAGCTATGGTAGACATGGTCTAGCACCAGTCAAAACATCAAGGGTTTCTTGTTTAACTATAAAGCCTAAGCAATAGTGATAAACTCAGCTGGATATACTTGATTCTATCAACAGCTTTAATTTGTACAGCAGCAGTGTTCGCTGTCATCCTTGAGTCACTATTTCCTCAAACAATGCGAATGAGGCTTCAGCTTGGTTAAGAAGCTTGGATGTCAGGCATGCTGCCATTAGCATCTACTCATCAGCCCACTGATGAGGCTGGCTCTGAAGACAGGAATGTCTCAAATCATCGTCCTGTTACATTGTAGACTGCCACCATCAATTGCAAGCATTTTGTGAAACCAGACACTGAAATTGCTAGTTGTTGTAATTCTTAAATATTTTTAAAATAAAAAATGCCTGCCATTGTGTTTTCTCAAGTACGGCTGCCAGTTCGCTACTATGGGACATCTTGATCAACAACTGTGCTTATAGTTCTTGCAATTAATCTTTATAGACCCACTTTCATTTATTCTCATGCTCAACTATTTCATTCTATGGTCATCTGTATTGGTTTCATTGAATGCATGTTTGTTTTCAACAAGTTGTATAACAATGTCCTCAATCCTTAATGGTTTTTTTTCATATAGTACAACACATAGACTATTTAATATAATTACGTTGTTTAATTATGTTCCTATTATGCTGCAGTGTTATTCTTATTCCTTGCCACTTTTTTGAGAATGCAGCTGGTAAACAGAGTAAAACTCCTGCCCTAGAGATAGTGACAGAAAATAACAATACAGGACTCTTTCAGTCCAGTGTTGGAATGAGTCTATTTTAAAACCTTTACTGAGGATCCATTGGAGGGCAAGTCTGGTGCCAGAAGATGATAGGTTGGGTTGAATGTTGGGAGGTTAAAGAGTAGGTGGGAGCAAATATTGGGGGGGGGGGCAAAAGATCCAGTAAGTTGAGTCGCTTGGGGAGAATCAATTGTACTTGAATAATTATAGAGGGGAGGGTTTTTGTTACCTCAAGGGCTGGGTTGGGGGGGGTGGAGTATAATGCCATCAGGGTGGAGTTTTGGAGGAAGAAAGAATGCCCAGCTTTTGAATGGAAGGGTTAGAAACAGGGCAGTACATATCTACAACTGGGAATTTGAGGGAAGGGTTTTTGAGGAACAGTTTGGAGCTTCTGATGTCAGTTTTTAGGGGTTTTTTTATGCTGTGGATTTTTCATTTTTTAAAATTTAAATGTAAAGTTCCTATTGCATGTCAGCCTGCCCGCCTGCCAGAAATGTCCTTCAAAGCGTTGTGCAAAACACCGAGGGGGCTGTGATGTCTGAAAATGCATGGCGGGGCTGCTCTCTGAAGTGTTTTTTAGGTGCCAAAGACACAGTTGGACACCGAGTGGGGCAAGATGAGCTGGTGCAGGTGCCCCATCTGCACACTGAGATGGATTGGCTGTGACAGCCTGCCACACCTGGAGGTGGGGGGAGAGTGATGATGAAGAGTTCCTGCTGAGCTGGCCTCCACAGGGAACTGCTGAATTCCACAACCCCCATGTTCCACCAGGTCAAACAAATATCTGGCCTGCACTTAAAGCCATATCTCAAGCTGCAGAAGAAGTGGCCTCTTGTGATCAACCAGGATCCCCCACAAAGCCCACCCAAGAGCAACAGATACTGGGAAAAGAAAACCATAGCGGCCCCATGGGCAGTCTCTTAGCCAGCCCATCTCCAGAAGCCACCGGGGAACCTCTCTGCCAACTCTCTGCTGCAGGAATGGCAGCCGCACTCATGTCAAAGGGACAAATGTGAAGGAGAAAAGGAGCACCCTGCCTGCCACCATCCACCAGGGGGAGGATAGAGGGGCTGTTGGACATCTGGGCAGTCATAAAACCAGGAAATACCAAGGAGAAGATCGCATTTTTTAAAGCCCATCAGTGCAGCAGCAACAGGATATCCTCCATAAAGAACAAACGCACCTGGGACATGGGCGGGAGGGCGACCAAGCACAGGGAAAAAAATCACTGGACCTCAGGAAGGCAAAGATTCACCTGGAAAGGCTGAGAGAGGCCAGTGGGAGGTGCTACCAGCTGGAGCCATTTGCTTGTGGCATTGAACACTGCTCCATCCATGGGCTAAACTGCAGGTTCTCTGGGAAAGGGTGACAGGAGTCTTCTCCCATTGGCCAGACAGTACGAACCTGATTCAGCATGCGATCCCTACCAAACCAGGACAAACAACTCGAGCTACATAGTGCCCTATTCCCAGGAAGCAGTGAGAGGCAGTAAATGCAGAGACTGAAAAGATGCTCAAACTGGGGGCGATTGACACTTCCTGGAGCTCGTGGTGGAGCCCCATCGTCTTAGTGCCGAAGCCAGATGGATCCACATGCTTCTGTATGGATTACAGGGAGCTGAACAAGGTGACCAAATTTGATGCCTACTCTATGCCCTAGGATGACCTCCTGGTGGACCACCTAGGGGCCGCCCAGTACCTGTCTGCCTTAGACCTCACCAAGGGGTACTGGCAAGTGCCTGTGCAGCTGGAGGACCAGGAAAAGACAGCCTTTGTGACTCCAAGGGGCCTTTATCAGTTCCACTACATGCCCTTTGGCTTCCATGGGGCAGCAGCCACCTTTCAGCACCTGGTGGACCAAGTCCTAGGAGACTGCGGGGAGTTTGCAAGGGCCTACATAGATGACATCATCATCTTTAGCACAGACTGGGAAACCCACTTGCAGCACTTGGGGGCGGTCCTATCATCTCTCCAATGGGCAGGCCTCAGAGCCAACCCAAAAAAGTCACTTTGGTTTCTGGGAGCTACAATACTGGGCTTCGTGGTAGGAGGGGGGCAAGTTAAGCTGCCCCCAGACAAGGTGGCCTCAATTGCAGATGTTCCCCAACCCCACTCCAAGAAGCAAGTGAGGCGGTTCTTGGGCCTGCTGGGGTACTATGGGCAATTCATCCCAGTTTGCCACCCGAGTGGCCCCCTTAACAGACTGCCTCAAAAAGGGAGCCCCTAACAGAGTGTGTTGGACCCCGGAGTGGGAGGTGACATTTGACAACTTGCGCAGCGCCCTTGATAACATCACGGCCCTGCGGAACCCTGACTTTGACTTTCCCTTTACTTTGGCCACAAATGCATTGCAGACAGGATTTGGAGGCATCCTGATTCAAGAACACAGAGGAGTGGAAGTCCCAATACTCTTCCTAAGTCACAAGTTACAGCCGGCTGAACAGCGGGACACAACAGTCAAGAGGGAAGTCCTGGCAGTCAAATAGGCTGTTGGAGCACTCCAATGTTACCTGGCCAACAATCCTTTTGTGACCAACTACATGCCCCTCCAGTGCATGGCATGAAGGAACATAACCCGAGGATCCTCCACTGGTACCTCTCCCTCCTCCCGTACCAGTTCTCAATCAAGCACCACCAGGGAGTGCGACGCACCAATGCAGACTTCATATCTCGGGCGTTTGAAGACAACCCCGACCCCCAGAAGACAGATCTAGGGTTTGAGGCACAGCCCCCAGACTTGCCAGGAGGAGGAGACAGCCAGTCAGTTGCCCCAGCAGGCACCCAGGGCCAGAACCTACCTACACAGGAGGGAGGAAAAGAAGCACCCAAGCCTCAGAGGGTTAGAAGGGGCAGGTGGAGGCCAGCTAGTCCCACCCTCCAGTGGGAGTCTGTATCTCAGCTGATTATTTTGGATACACTGGAAAATATCTTGCTGGACAACCAAAGGGACACTATGCAGCTTGATGAGATGATGCTGGTCAAACAGTTGTTGACGGAGATCTGCCACTTTATCCACACCTACTGTGAAGGGAATCAACATGCAGTGGAACTTCACAATTCTGCCTAGGGAATTCTCTCTCAGCTGCAACAACTTCAATGCAGTGTTCAATCGCATTTCTACCTGATTACAGGAACTGACAATGTGTTCTGAAGACAACGCCGACGTTCATGACATTGAACTTTTGCAATACATCAGGGCGGACTATGCTAAACTGAAGCAGATCCTGCAAGAGACAGTGTTTAAATTCAAAGCCCTAAAGAAAGTAACGCAACTGGCTGTTATGGACAGTCTTGAAAAGGTATTTTGGAACTGGGTAGAAAACTATCCAGATGAGTTTATGAAACTGTACCAGACACTACAGATGGATCTGGCGGAAGGTGCAGAGAAGTTTTTTTTTAGTGGTCTGATTTGCCGAAAGCACAAAACACAAAGCAGCTGTCTGGCCCTTGAAAACCATCCTTCTCATCCTATGTCCAGATATCATCCAAGACATAGCCAATGATGTGGTGGAGAAAAACAAAATAAACAAAGGCCCCAAAGAGGCCTTTGACCTTGTACAGAAATTTCTGAGGGTTACTCACACCCTTGGATAACTGAGGGAATTCTACAGGTGATCTGTCAATGAGCACTGAGCTCTGGGGAACCCAGGCCCATCCCCTCCACTTTGGTGATGGAGCTTGTGACTTCACAGGACGGGGTGGTTTAGTGGAAGGGGGTAACTGACAAGGGACATGACAAAAAAATGGACAGGTCCAGCCAGCAAGCCAGGGGTACTAATGTTCTTTTTCTTACTTACAAGGCATCAGAAGTCAGGGTACTACAGCTGAACCGATAGAAAGAAGGGGGGGATGAGTGTTCAGGGAGATGTTTCTACCTTTACGTGGAAGGTGGTTTTGTCAAGGGGTACACTGATAAATCACAAAGTCTGTACATTATATGTTGTTGGAGAAAAATGAGGAGGAATGATAGGAGGATGTGTGAAGAAGACTGAAGGATTCACTAGCCAGGAGAGAAAAGTGAGAGGTGGAGGAAGGCAACACGGTGACAGATACTGTGGCCATGATTCTGATAATACCACCATACCTGCAGACAGGATTTTCTCATAAAGGTCTAGAAAAAAGGAAACATATCAAAAACACCTTTGACTTTATACCGAAATTTCTGATGGCAGAGGGGGGGCCGGCGGGGGGGCCAGACCCCAAGAGTGCCCCGGCGGCTGGAGGCTGCATGTGCCAGGAGCCATGAAGACCCCGGTGGACGCAAGTTTCACCTTCACAGACTGGGCCTACAAGCCCAAATTGAGTCCTGTCTCACAGCAAATCCAGCTGTGGCATTTTATTCTGAAGCTGTTGCATAAAGAGGAGTACCATGATGTCATCAACTGGCAGGGGGACTATGGGGAATTTGTGATCAAGGATCCAGACGAAGTGGCCTGGCTTTGGGGGTGTGTGGAAATGTAAGCCCCAAATGAATGATGACAAGCTCAGCCAGGCACTCAGGTACTACTAGAACAAGCGGATCTGGCACAAGACCAAGGGCAAGCGTTTCACCTACAAGTTCAACTTCAACAAGTGGGTGCTGGTCAGCTATCCCTTCATTGACATGGGCACGGGAGGTGGAGCAGTGCCCCAGAGTGCCCCGCCGGTGCCCTCAGGTGGCTCCCACCCTCCACGCCATCTGACGTGCTGTCCCCAGCCAATGATCTGTGCTCGCCTGGCATATTCTCAGCAGTGGCTCACCACTTGGCCCACGGCTCAGTCAGCGACTGTAGTGATGGGACATCAGCAAACTCCGAAGTGGAGGAGTCCTTGGCCAAGGAGTGGAGGCATGGTGGAGAGGGAGGTGGTTTCTGTGCCCCCCCCCCGTGCCTAGCCACCCCCGCTTGACCCACGCATGTGGGTTGACTGATCGGAGCCCCAAACAGAATCAGACTGAAAACATTTCCTTCCAGTCAGTGCCTTTGGGATCTAGCTGCCTGGAAAACTTTTTCCTCTTTATTGGGGTATCTTCCCTCTATATCCAAAAGAGAATGGGGGGATTTTTGAGCCTCGCTTTGCCCTGCAGTAATAATTGATCTGCCCCTCCCCCAGATGCCTCCTCTCTGCAGTGGGATGGGAAGTGAGTCGCAGAGAACGGCCCGAGTGTGCCAGATTGGGATGGTGCCACGGAGTCATGGAAAGGAGGGGCTTCTGAAAGCACCGCCCCCTCTACACAATGCTAATTTAAAAGACAATTATCTTTTTGTTTGTTTATCAAAGGTTGTCTTTTTTAAAAATGGAGATGAGAGATTTGCAGTGCACACGGAGAGATTTTTCTAATTTACACCTTTCTCTGCCTTGTTACCTGAAAGGGCTCTAAACTACCAGATCCATATTTTAGGCACTTTCATTTATAAAAAAAAAGTTTTGGGTTATTCCTGTTCTTTTCCTGGAATGTTTGATCCCGTTTGCAAGTTAAACCATTTTTTTTCTCTCTTTTTATTTTGAAAAAGGTTTCAATTTTGAGATAATTATGTCTTGACCTTGATTGCACAACTTAAACAAAAAAAAAACCCTTTTGGGTGAGGTTTAAATTAACATTGCTAAATTATACTGTGCCAGATTTGACATTCTGCAACATGGTTGTTGTTGTTTTCCCTCAGGACAGGTTTATACTGTGTGTAATGCTGTTTACATTGTTGGATTTTTTTATTTTAAAGTTTTATTTTTTATTTTAAAGTGGGAGGTGCTACCAGCCTGAGCCATTTGCCTGAGGCATTGAACACTGCTCCATCCATCGTATGAGTGATGGCAGGGAGGGGGGGTTCCCAGGGAGGCCTCTGTCCATGATCAAGATGGTTGCTTTCTTGGAACAATGAGCAAGTGTGTTACTGGCTGACTGCACCAAAAACTGCCCCAGTGCCCCAGCTGTGACCAGGGTTCCAGGGCAGCCCAAAGTCACGCTTCCTGCACCTGTCCCGTTTTCCACCTTAGGGGGCTGCAAGCCACATTCTGAAAAGGCAATTGGGGGGAGCAGTAGTGATGGAGAGCAGCAGGCTGATCCGGTGCATGTGTTGGACATGGTGGCAAAGGTTGAATCAGAGTGCCTGAGACGGCAGAGCAAATGCAAGGTGGGAAGCCTCTCAAGAAACAACAGCTTCTGGCAGAATGCCGGGGGGGGGGTGCTACTGGCAAGCAGAACACCAGCTGCGAATGAAGCTGCCAAGGTGCCTTCTGGAGTTCTTAATCAGGAAGAACAAGGCGGAGATGATGATGGGTGGAGCTCAAAGCATGGCTCTGCAGTAGCAGATGACTTATGGGAAGTTCCACCTGTTGGCCAGTCATCTTCATTTGTGACTGCTCTTGAGGAGAACTCCAATCCTAAACTTGATCTGGCATCTTCAGGGCCATCTGGTAGTTGGTGTGAGACTAAAAAGATCTCAACACCACTTCCCTCTACATATCCAGAAACTGCTCAGGACACCCGTGTTGGTTTTATGCCTAAAGAACCAAGAGCTGTTCCTCATCTGAATTCACATCTAAGGACAAAAGAGTCCTTAAGTATTAGCATCTCTGTCACAAAGACAGATAAAGCATGTAGAAAAGTGCACCCTTCCAACTCAATCTTTGGGGAAGATTCTCTTCCAGGGAGGTTATTCCTACTGTTGTCCAAGCATGAAACTCACCACAAGCACCTCCGTACAGGAGATGCTACCACAGAAGAGCATCAAGGGGATGCTCATGGGAAGGAAGACCCACTGACACACCTTGTATGATAAACAGCATTTTGGGAGACCTTCCAGAATCTCCCACGGAAAGTGTTTTGCAGGGTCTTTACTCTTGCCATTTAAAGAGGCAGAGGTTGCATGACTTTCTGGAGACCAGGTTCAAGATCCAGCAGCTGCTGGAGCCCCAGTGGTATCTGGTCTTCCTACCCCACCACAGCCTCATGAAGATCTTCAGTTTGCTGCCCACCCAGAGTCTAGTGGCCCTCAAATGCACTTGCGGCTATTTCAAATTTATCATTGAGTACTACATCAGGCCGGCAGATTCCCGCTGGGTTCGTGATCCTCGCTACCAGGAGGACCCTTGTAAGCAGAGCAAGAAAAAGTATGTCAAGGGAGATGTCTCTCTCTGTCGCTGGCACCCAAAGCCCTATTGCCAAGCTTTATCATACGGACCTGGCTATTGGATGTATTGCCACCGCTCCCAGAAGAATGTCCCCAGGTACAAACTATGCCTTCATGACCATCACTGGGTCCCTGCCTGCCACAGCTTTAACTGTGCTATTCACAAGAAACCCAGGGAAACAGAAAAGGACTGTTAGCCCATTCTGTGGCTTCTTTGGGAGCCTCAGTCATGCGCGTGAGGAGGATTTCATGACTTATGCTGTTTTACACTGTAAATAGTTTGTGGGTGGTTTTTTCTTTTGTCCCCCTTCCACAGGGCTTTGAAACTGCACATACTTTAAATCACAAGAGCCTTTTAGAGGTAAGAGCTCTCGGCCCACCTGTGTAAATAACGCTCCAGAATCTTCCGTCTTTGAATGTCTCAACAGCTGACTGACCAACACAAATTTCTACAACACAACGATGAGAGTGTTGCAGCTACAGTCCCATGTTTTAAAGTGACTTGTTCATGGAAATATGTATATCCTGTATAATATATACATATTATATATAGAAATATATATTAAAAAGTTTCTGAAAAGAAACTCTAACTAGGTAAAGGTGAATCTTCAATGAGATGGTTTAACTCACAATCCCACAATCCTTCTGGGGGCACGGGACCTCACTGGGGTCATCCCATGGGTGGTCCACCACAAGCATGGGGCCATCCAATGCAAGGTGGTCCCCAGCCATGGGGTCACCCCTCAGGGCCCATGCAAGGGGTACCCTGAGGTAGTTCACTAGGGGTTCACAACAGCCCCCAGGCTCTGAGGTGGAGAGCTTCTGGGGACAGACAGAGCAGGGAATGAGCAGGAGCACAAGTGTCACCTTGCAGATATCCAATGGGTCACACATGTCTTATACATAATAACTTCCAATGTGTCTCTGTGGGTGGTGATTCCACTGGAGCTGCCTGCCAACTGAAACTGCCAACAGACACCCTCTCTAGGAGCCCGGCACAAGCAGCGTAGACGCTGGGTGCGGGCTGGTGGGCACATTCATTTGGGAAAGCATTGTTTTGGGTTTACTAACAGGGATGTCATAGTATTTGGCTGCAGAGTTCTCTTACCTTTTTTGTTTTTTAAGGAAGCAGTACAAAGAGAGGGTGGCTTTTTCAGTGGTAGGGGTGGAATGGTCTTTCTCTTTTCCAGTGAATTTGGACAGCTCCCTGCCTCCTGAAGTTGAGAAAGGAAAGGCTGGTATCACCTTTCCTTTACTGGGCTACTGATGGTGAATAAGCCAAGCCAAGAGCTGCCTGGGCATTCTTGGTTTCCTCTCTGTGTTTATCTGTGCCCTTTCCCCCTTGGTAGGGTTGACCTCTTGCTGAGAAGGGACCAAACAAAAGCGTGCAGCAAGAGTAGGCCAAGAGGACTTTGCCTGCTGAGAGAAGCTGGGGAAGAGAGGAAGAGCACTCTCCACCCCAGTGCATGTTCTCTCTCTTGCACTACCTGGTGAAGTTGCTCAGGCAGGCCTTGGAAAAAGCTGCACTAGTGAAATGCACCTACCTGAAGTCTGTTTCTGGTTCAGCCCCACAGGCCTGGGTTGTGTCATGTGCAGATGCAGGAGGGAAGAGTTGGGTCAGGAAGGCGGTTCTCCTTTCTGACTTCTCATCTTAGTGAAGCATCAGAACAACTTGCAGGACACCCGGAATCCCCCTAGTCTGTCTTTTTTCTGATTTTGCAAAGATGCCTGTGTAATCTGTGAACTGGTGAAGAAGTCTTTTTCAGGTTCTTTGTACATTTGTTTTCCATCCCTTTGTTTCTTGGAATCAAGAGCCCTGGGGGTGCTTCTGTGCCCTGACCCCAGCTTTGCCAACTGAACAATGAACACTGGTTTGGTAGAGATCCAAACTGTGACTATAGTTTTCTGAGACTGAATTTGCTGCATTCCGAACTATACAAACAGTACAGCAAGAAGCGCTTGTGCATCTTCAGAGATGTTTAATTCTTCTTTCTCCAAGAAATATGGACCAAAAACATCCATGTGACTTATAATGAAGGCCGCAGTGCAAACGGGACCAACATCCACTTAAAATTTTCAGCTGAACAACTGCTCCCTCAGCAGCCCTCCAATTGCCACACTGGCAATGGGGAGGCAGCTCAGCTTCCTTTTTCCTTTATTTGTCTTTCTCCAGACCTTCCAAAAGCCAATGCCCCCAAGCCAAGCCCTTGCCGCCCATAAGAACAGCACCTTGACATTAGCTTAGGGGTTACTGGAGTGCTGCTCACCAAGGAAGGCTCAGCTCAGACACAAAAAGTGTGGAGATTTTTGTAATAAGACCATACTGATCACCAAGCCTGAACACATAGGAAATGGCAAGTGTCTGTAAGCAAGGGTATTTTTGATCTTTAATTGCCTACCAAAGAATACGTCTAGGAATACATAAAGGCAGAGATGATTCATACTCAAACTTACAAAGAAGTGTGAAAAAACTTTTCAACCAAGGTACCTGGCTGTCAATCTTTTGAAGTTTTTATATGAAAGCTGGGAGTAGGGAGAGAAAGAAAGAGATATAAAGGAAACAGGCTACAGCTCTCTTTACACACCATAGCTCTGAAAGGCTGCAGCAGCCAAGTCTTACTGACTCCTGCATGTCTGGTTGCACCGGGATTGACTAATGCAAGTTCCTACAAAACAGAAGTGAGATGCACTTCCTACTCGGTGCTAAGAGATCACTGGAAAGGGAAATGCTTAAGCAAAGGATTCAAACTTGGCGGAAGGGAAGTCACCTTTGGTAGCCTGGCTAGAGCATTTTTTTCTGTGTCCTAAAATATTAAATATTCCTGTGTCCTAAAATATTAGAAACAGAAGATGGAATCCCTTTTCAAAGATAAGACAGAATGACTGAGATTAAAGGGGGAGGGGAGCAAATACCTCTTCTTTGTCCCCAGAAAAGATTATTAAACCATCTCATTCAAGAATAGAATATTACATATGAGTTCTTCTAAGAATGAAAGTAGCTTATGTTTCCAATTACTGGCCATTTATTTCTTCTTGTAAATTTTGCAATGCAGGCAGTGACAGAATCAGACTAACCAATAATTGGGGATTCCTTTTGCCAACCATAGAAAGTGTAGAGACAGCTTTTAGTTCTTGTAAGCTACTGGAAGGGCTGAAATACAAGTAATTCACTTTTGAGTAAGTCTTTATAGGAGATATTTTAGTGTTGTTTTTTAATTTGACCGGGCTTCACATTTAGTACAAATCTTTTTTCCAAAACATTTAATAACAGTGCCAGTTCTGAGGAGGTTGTTCCATTAAGCAATACTGAGGGTGAGAGTCTCTGTGGAAGATTGATGGAAATTGGAACAGACCTAGGTATCTCATCAGCTGCCCGCATTGTCACCTAGCTGATCAATTTATTTATGACTCCCCCCTCCTCCCAGGCTACAGCGGCTTTGTTGGCCTTGTGCTTCTGCTGTGGAAAGGGACAGGAGATGGAGCCCCACCAACCCCTTCTGGTTACAATTTTTGGGAAGGGGTACACACTACTTTGTTCCTAATGAAAGCTTTAAGTGGTCAGTGGGTTAGATTCAGTGTAAAATCCCCACTTCCTCTAGAGCAATCGCTTGCACAACCAGAAACACAAGAAAAAGATAGTGATCTCTGATAGCAAATCACACCAAGAATTTGGTACTGTTTAAGAGGGTCTCTCCCGTGAGGCAAATATTAGTGAAAACTTCAAATCATTATGCACACTCATTGTACAAATGGTTTTTAGGTTTACCAACAGTTGGTTCATACTTCATATTGTTAATGGTTATCTCTTTGTTGACCAATCCCACAGTACATTTGCATTTTAGATCCCAACAAAAGATGCAGTTATCCTTTCAATGATGGGATTCCAAAAAGTTTTGCAATAAAGTGATAGAAAATGGATTTTTTCTGAACAGAATAAGAGTAGGCAGTAGCCTATTCAGACTTTAAGGTTCAGTGAGAGAAATTCAAATATTAGGTAACTATTACATTGGCATCTGTGGGACTTTGCCTCCGTTGTGCCCAGATGTAGCATATTGCTCCCTCCAAACAAGTTAATTTTTAAGCAATAAAATTAATTTGACCTATATATCATAAAACTTATCTATATTTTGCAGGCATACAATACCACACACAGTGAAATTGACTTTTGAAATGGATTCTGTTCCTACTCTTTACATTCTAACAGGGCTGTGTTTTGGACTAATGCAGGAGAACTGCAGATAACTTCATAAACACATGACAAAGCTCTACACTTTTGGCAGGAGAAGACTGGCCAGGCAGTTTGTGCCTGCATTTGTTAGGGATGTAAAGAAAATTGTTTTCTTGAACCAAGAGAGTAGAATCAAATAGTATTTGCAAGGTTTCTTGACGTTGCTATATGCAAGACGATACAAATAAGAAGTGAAGAGACCCAGTGTAAAGCTCTCCTCTTGGTAGCTTTCCCCCCTTTAATGCTAGCTAATTGGCCTATGCCACTACTTTGAAGATTAGGACAATGGATGGGGGAGAGGGGAAAAGCACCGTTGAAAGTGAAGGCAGGAGCACTCCCTTTTCCTTCCTCCTCTGCCAGTGTGGCGGCTCAAGGGGGGTTGGAGAGCAGAGGAGGCGAGGAATGGGCTAGGGAATGGAGACTAACGATACTCGTATGGAATTCACCAATAACAAAGGTGTGGAAGACGATTCTGAGTTCAGGGATTTTGAAGGAACAGATGTGAAGGACATGCGGCTAGAAGCAAAAGCGGTGGTGAATGCGTTGTTTGCTGTAAGCATCATGTTTGCCTCTAAAAGCCTTCCATGTGCTGAGGATGTGGCATACAGCAATGTGGGAAACAGGGAAAGGAACAGATATTGCCTCAAGCTCACAGAAGCCAGATTTAGGGTGGCTGGTTGTGCTTTCAACCAGGTGGATGATAGTGTACAGAATTCATACCATGGGACTGTCTACTCTTTGTTGGAATCTGTTAGCCCAGTGTATAGAGAAGCTTTGGGAAATGCTCTGCTTCAAAGAGTAGAAGCTGTGAAGAGGGATGGGCAGTCATGATTGAGTCTGCAATCAAAAATGAGCTTGTATTACTTGCTTTCAAAATTCCTTCCTTGCTTCAAGATTTGCAATGGCACCAATTTGTTGACTACATAATTGCTCCTATTGTTCTGAGTAAATTCCCCAGTTGTTTAACATAAGGTGGTTAAATATACAGTTTCTGGCCTGGGTTAACTTTTCTTCAGATTATCTGGAAAATGATTGAGTGTTCTATAGTTTTGGTGTTTTTGTAAAGTGGTATTAACTCAAAGTTTAATTTAAACAATTCTGTAAGTGGGATCCAGTTCTTAAGAACATAATACCTATTTAAGATTTGTACAATTATATGTAACTGCATTTAGAAACTCTATTTTTTCTTTTTTCAGAACTAACAATTAGTTATTTGTTGTAGCTAAACTTCATAAAATAGAAAAGTTTGTTCACCTCAGTTTTTGGTGCTGTGTATAGGCCTAGAAATGTTCAAGTTCATTCGCTAGAGAAAGATTACTGTAAATTTAAATAATCAATTTAAGATTTACTTATGAGCATTCCATAACATGTTATGTCTAGAACTTGTGACTGAACAACTAGATGCATTATTTGTTGTGCCCTGTAGCATTTAGTGAGCTTCAAATACTAAACAAAGGATGAACTGTTGGCATAATGAATGTGTTCATCAACAAATGCAAATTAGATAAGCACAGAGATGAGGAAGTAAAAGGCTACATTCTTCATACAGAAGGAAATGCCAAAGATGGCCTCACATTTATCCTGCTTCCCAGACTGCTCTTCTGTGGAAAATGGTGTACTTCTCTAGTCTTCAGGAACAAGGACTCCCAAAGTGGAATTGCCAAGATGGCCTCCCAAGATGGCAGCTGGGCTGAAATTTGCATGGGGGAGGTGTTAAATTCTTATGGTGTTTCTAAGGGCCACTAGTTTTTCAAGGGGGGCTGCTCAGTCTAGTGGCAATAGTTCTAAAATGAAGAGTCTTGATTTGCTGTTCTTTGACCTTGAGGTGATGTTTGGAGAATTTGTTTGGGGTAATGACCCTTTAAAATCTGTCTTCCATCCTTGGTGGGTGAAGGGAGAACCATTGCCCACGACCTGCTAACTTCCCAAAATGGGGAGATTTAATTGAAACAAGATCTGCTCCCTTGTCTGTCCGGGTGGGGAGGGGAGGTGTCCAGTCCACTTGGAATGCAGCCCCCCATGGCCTGATTGCTAAAGAGGGGTTAATAGTGGCAGGATGCAGCACTTGGCAATGTGGCTTGAGTGAAAGTGGGACTTTCAGGTGATGATGTCATATCTGTGCCAAGCTGTGTGCTGCCATCACAACCTCTGCACAATGATATGGAAATGAAAGGCTTTCATGGGGAAACTGGCCACTGTGAAATGGAATAAATCATTGTGGTGATGTAACCGTATGACAATTAGAAAACTGCTCTGTCGGAGGAGGGGGAAGGGCAGCTCCAGTGCTGAGAGGAAAAGAGGGCGGGGTGGACGAGGGGAGTGGTGAAGCGATGGCTGGTCCAGCTTCACAGTCACTTTGCTCTCAGGGGCTCCCACGCAGGAATTTGCTCGGATTTGATGTAATGTTTAGGTTCAGAAACGCCTTATGTGGATCATCAAAATCGCATTTGTGGTTTTCTAGATATTGAAGAAAATAAGAAGAGTGGGAAGTTTCTGCAGAGATATTTTAAACTAGACACAAAGAAGAAAGCTTGGTGTGGTGCGTGGATAATCCACAGAACCTTCCCTCTGGATCTCCCCCTGTTGGAGCCATTAAACTTACCTACATTTCAAAGGTCAGTGATGCAACTGAGCGAAGGCCAAAGGCAGAATTCTGCTTTGTCATGAATGCAGGAATGAGGAAATACTTTCCACAAGCCAATGATCAACAAGACTTAGTTGAATGGGTAAATGTCCTAAACAAAGCTACCAAAATCACAGTACCAAAGCAGGCTGATTCATTGTCTCAGACTGATAATTCAAATCGTCAAGCTGGAAATGTGGGGATAAAGAAGCAGATGTCTTACAGAATGGACATTGTTGGTGTTCCTATAAAAACCCCTACTCAGAAAGAAGATGTAAATGATTATGGTGAGGGTGATAAAAACTACTTGAAACAGTGCCAAAGCTGCCCTTACTATTCTGCTAAGCACCCCCCACATAATGTTGTGATCAAAGCTGGCTATTATGTTAAACAAGGAGCAGTGATGAAGAACTGGAAAAGAAGATACTTTCAGTTGGATGAGAATACAATTGGCTATTTTAAATCAGAACTGGATAAGGAGCCTCTTCGGATTATACCACTGAAAGAGGTTCATAAATTCCAGGAATGTAAACAAAGTGATATAATGATGAGAGACAATCTATCTGAAATTGTAACAACTTCTCAGACCTTTTATGTACAGGCTGACAGTCCAGAGGACATGCACAGCTGGATTAAAGCAATCTCTGGTGCAATCGTAGCACAGCGGGGACCTGGAAGATGAGCCGCTTCTGAGCATTCCATCAGTGCATCAGAATCCAACTGGCCTGCAAAAACTGCAGCAGCCACCTCAACTTCCGCAGCCATTCACAACCCCACTTTGGTCTCAACCATTAACACCAAGCCCTTTGTCTTGGAGAAGCGAAGATTTCAAGAATCTTTTACCAAGGCCAAGCCAGGGAGCTCCAAGATCCAGGCTGTCCCTTCAAGAGACCCAGTTTCCAAAGTAACTGCACAGGGTCTATGACCTCAGAATAAAAATGGCGTTCAGGAACAGGATCCTGGCCTGGTGGATCTAGATGATGCGAGCCTTCCAGTCAGTTATGTGTAATAATAGGAAGAGTTTGGAGAATGATCCATTTGTTTTGGTCCTTGAATTTCTTTGCTCAGACTTCTAGCCAAAGAAGACTGCGGGATGAAAGAACAAAGAGTGGAATGTTGGAATTTGTGTGAGGTCAGATATTGCCCATCTATCTGTCTATCCATCTGGCCTGTAAGGTATAGAATTCTGTTTTCCCCTTGGGCCTGGTGGTTGTTGCAAAGAGAAGATTCTGCTATTGGCAACCCCCAGCTGTGGCAGCCTGGCCTCGTCCCACCTTGCGACCCTCAACTGAACAAGCAACGGCTGCTGCTGTCACTTGGAATGCTGCTGCCCCGTAACCACATGGCATCAGGATTCTCTGGAGAGGGTGGAAGAGTCAGTGTTTGGCTTTTATCATAAACACTCGGGATAAGACAAGCAAATTGACTGCAACACTGCAGCAGATGGGGTGGGGTCTGCAGCCTGGCAGAGAGACTTTGGTTCAGTGGCCGCCTGTGAACACTAAAGAACTCCTCAAGGTTTCTCTAGGCCACCTTCGTGGCAGGTTTTCCCTACAAATGTGTGTGCAGCTTGCCATCTGAGGCCTGTGTGGAATGGGGAGGAGGGTGCGCAACTGGCTAATTGGGGTGAGGAGGCATGTGGGTCTGCAAGCCCCATCAAGACATTCAGGCTGACAGTGGTTGAGAACGTCAATTGACCCCCAAGCACAAAGAGATGTTTGGGCCTGCTCTAAGAAGGATTTTTGTTCAGGGCATTTTTGGATTAATCAAGAACTACAGTTGCCACCAATGGGTAGGTGAAGAGAACAGTGCAATGTCCAGCCCCTTTCACTTGTGTGAATTCAATGTTTGCTGAAATCTGAATGGACTGTGGTCTCTGCAGTGGCCTTCAGCCAGCAAGCCCCACCACTCATTTCCATGGGGCTTCTGGGAAGGGGATGCTACTGCAGCAGCCCACTGGGGTGTGGGCAAGGGAGAGGGTTGCACTTTGTGGCATGAAAGAGGGGTCCTTGGGGAAAAGCTGAGGAAGCCCTCTCTGCTGAATCAAGATGTCCTTTCAGTTATTTGTGTTTGTGCTGTTTGGCTAATTCCATACAAAACTGCAATGGAATAAAGCAACTGTTTGCCTTCCTGGCTCCCAGGTGACAGGAGGCCAGCTTCAGCACCCCTTTGAGCGTACCTTTCTGGTAGGGTAGGGTCAAGGGGGGCCATCAGGCTACATGGGCAGAGAAAGGTCTCTGGACTCACTTGGTTTTGGAATTCCCTCCCCGCAGTGCTTGATTATTTTCAAGATACTGCTGCCCCGCTTGCTCCTTCCTCATCAAGCAAGAAGTATGTTGCTCATGGTTTTTCGGGGGTAGGGGGTCAGAGATCTCAAGCAATACTGTCTGTTTTTGTTAGTCTGTGGAAAGACAAATTCTTTGACCTGAAAAGCATTCCAGGCAGGATGGGAATGTTTGTAACAAGAAAGCCTGAAAGTGGTTCAGCAGTATCCACACATGCACACACGCACACACTACCCAACTCCAACTGGTGGCTGGTGGCCTTTCTCTTCCAATGTGGTTGGGGCCACAGTTTTGTGAATGATACCGAGCAAGTCGTAATAGGTGTCTCAACCTCTTTCCAACCAGCTGTGAACAAGTTTGGCCAAAACCAGAATTTCTTTTTGGTCTGCAGATAGGTCTGGGGGACTTGGTGGCCACCTGCTGGTCATTTGGGAGCTGCCGCAGTGATTGGTGGAGGGATATATGGGAGGCTGGGCTCAGTGTGAATGTTCTCTGAGTCTGCCAATTAGAAGGTTGGTCTTTTTAGTCAGACTACCTTGAGACAGTTGGGGAAGTACAATAGTGGGTGTGGAGTGGCAGAGATTTTGAAACCCTGGGGATTTGGCAGTTCACACAAACTCTTCTCTGACTTTGTCTTACCACAAACCCAAAGCCATGCACTGATTTAAATAAAACACACCAACTTTTATTTAGCTGTCAATAGGGGTTTTTTTTTTTAAATTTGACTTTGTCATTTTTTTTTAAAGGAAATACTCCCACCATTACAGGAAAAAAAGAGATTTTTTTTGCAAGCTCATGGGATACTTGTTCTGCCATTGCTACGAGGAGGAGCTTTTGCGAAGCCAACACCCCCCCCCCCAAGCTGGAGGGTGTGGTGAGCCAACAGGGATCTACAAAGCTGCAAAAAGCTACAGGCCTCTGTTTGGGGCTTCAGGCCATAAGAAACCAGACCCTGTCCAGCTGTGAGGACCAAGCTCTACATTCAAGAGTTCATCTAGCAGGCAGAGACAGGACTCGGGCTCACTGCTTTGGGGGCTTCTGGGTGACGCTGCAGAATGTGGTTTAAGTTCATCTTTTTTAAAAACATTCCATTATAAAATAAAGGCACTTGTTTCCTCCTCTGACAGGAGCGGGAAATGTCGCCAGGAGGTGGAAGAGAGACAGAAGGAACTGGACAATAGTTGACGAGAGGCGATTTTTGGGGATGGCCCCATACTGGGGGGGGGGGTGATGTTACAGAGGCAGAAAGAAGGAAACATTGAGCACGCTTGGCTGGCCATCCTCGTCTTGTGGTACAGAAGGGAAAAGAGAAGAGTCTGAATTTGGACCAGAGCTGGCCTCAGCTTGTCCAACTAGAAAGAAATAAGTCATACTTCGGATTCTGTTGGGAATGCAGCCAAAAACGTGCAGGCGGCAAATGACCCAGCAAAGGGTCTGACTTGCTTTTTGCAGTTGGTGGTGCTGCTAATTGAGAGTTCTCAGTTTGGTTTTGCTTTTGGTTTTATTTTTTTAACTGTTGAGCGGCCTGTCTCCCTCACATCCAGCCTCCAGTGGCCCGTGGCTTCTTCCCAGGCCCAGCCGGTCTTCTTGAACGCGGAGCAAGTGAAAGTGGTCCTGGCAGAAGTGATCAAGGTGTTTGGAGTACCGGAAAATGTCCAGTGCCTGGACAAAGCGAGGGAGAACATTGGCAATGACATGGGCAAGATGTTACAGTTCCTGGCTGCCCGTGGCCACTCGGATCCAGCAGGATGTGATCAAAGCTTACGGCTTCAGTAACGATGGGATGGGAGTCCTTGAGTTTGCCTGCTTGATAAAATCTTGTGAATCTCAGGACCTGGAGATTGCCAGCATGCCCGGGAGGCTGAAATCCATGTTTCTCCCTCCAATGACGCTGCCCCCACATGGAGCTGGAAATGGGGGCCTGGCAGCATCCTGAAGCCCTCAGCCATCTCTCTGGCCCCTGTCAGTGTCCTGGCAAGCACGTTAGTTGCCTGGATTCTGGGACATTTGATTTTTTTGATTTCCATATACTCTCTTGGACTCTGCCCTTTCTGTGACTTCCTTTTGTGCAGGACAAAGTTTCGGTGTAAATATTTTTTTTTGTCATTTTTTCTGAATGAGTCTGTGTCAAAGTTCACCGCAGTGGGGACCCATTTTAGGGGCAAATAAGATGGAAGTGTTGCTTCATTCTATGTAAACTCATCCTGGAACCCTAATAAGTGCTGAGACTTTATATACATGCACATGGATGGATATATATATATATATATAAAAATGTAATGTATATATATAAAAAAGACTGGGCAGTTGGGCAAAGAGCAGAGAGAGGACCACAGAGTTCTCTGGGCTGGGAATGGTGTCTTGCAATTAGGTCAGAGGGTTCAGGACTGGATAGAGGGGATGAGGGATAGTGGGGGAAGAAGCCGGAGCTGGGGTATCTGGAGGGGGGAGTGTACTGGAATGGAAAGGAAGTGGAAGCAGCAGGGAGCAGGAGAGGGAGAACTCCCAGCTTTTTGGGGAAAGGAGGATATAGCCCCAGATGCATTAACACAGGTGAAGCAAGAACAAGGACTTTTCCATTGTTGGGGGTGGGTGGGGACAGGGCATGGTGTCGTGGTTGTACTGGCTGCTCAACAGATTCCCTGAATCTCTTCCTTGGGGTGGGAATATCTCAATCCGATGGACAGCTCCCAAAGTCATCACCTTCCACAAATTCACTTCAGCAAGCGATGTCTGGAGTTATGGCATTGTGATGTGGGAAGTGACGTCCTTTTGAGAGAGGCCATACTGGGACATGACCAATCAGGATGTGAGTGACACTTTCAGGTCCTTGAAGGGGGTCCTCAACCTGAGGCCACCCACCAGATCTCTCGGATGGGGTCTCTGCCTATTTTCCTCCCACCCTCATGATGGCCTGTGCTGCTCTGAGGCTGCAAGTTCTTCTTTTCTTTGCTGCTACACTGATGTAGCAGAAAGGGTTATCAACTATTACAGTTCTTTAAAATTAAGCTGACAGAATATCATATTCCATCATTTCAAAAAGCCAGCAGCATTTTCTACATAGTGAGGAAACGTTTGGCCTAAGGCTTTAAAACCTTTATAACAGCCCTGCAATAGAAATAATCTTGGAGATGTTGCATAAGTGAGAACACAGAGCAGTCTGAACATATTCTGTATAAAGCCAAGCACCTCCTGACTCTTCTGAATGGCTGCGATGCAAATTTAAAGCTCTATAAAACTAGAGCTCATTAATGTGTATTTCTTTATACACATTTTAAATAAAGTCTTTTTCTGCTTCAATTTTATTCTGGCCAGTCTCTGAGGGGGAAATAAATAAAGTGGAGAAGGTTATTTTTTAAAAATAAGTAATTTAAGTTTTTTGTTGTAAAGAATGCAGGAACTGGGGTGATTATTGGATAGCTGCTCTAGTGTGGCGGTGACGTGGGCTACAAAAAAAGAGATACAAGTGGCCGCTGTTGGTGACTTGTGTGCTCTCAATGGAGGATCGGTGATCTGCTAATGGCTTTCTCTGGAGTTACCTTACTGAGTGGGAAAGTACCATTTTGACTTGAAAAGAGTGTGAGTGACAAAATTGAATGTTTAAGCATTCCACTTAATTTTCTACTGCCAGGAGGATTGGTGGCCCAGTCTGCTGCAAACTTTGTCTCCTAAACACCACAGAAGATGACAGAAGTCGTTCCAGGATTGTACCTTAGTTTTCCTGTCCCTTGTTAGTCAGTTTAGCAGGGTTGTGTTTCACATCTAACCATTTTAATGTGTTTTACATCTACAGAACACAATAATAATGCTAACTTTATGAAGTGTGCCAAAAACAATGCACTTTTAGGTAGTGGCTATCTCTCCAAAGGTAGCACTTTTTTTCATCTGCTTAAACATTTCAGGCACTTTTCACCAACAGTCATCTCTTTTTCTAACCATGGAAGCAAAATCTTCGGGCCAGGCAGTGATGCTGCTAAGATCCAGTATTTTGTTGTAGGTAAAACTAATTACAGTACCAAGGAAAGACAGGTACAATCATTTCTGCTCAGACAAGATTTCAATTTGTTGAAAAACAGTCTGTTCTGCTCTGGCAGAAATAAATAGCAAAGAAGAACTGTTCATTAAACACCCATATGTGGAAAACCAAAAAATAAAAAAAATAAATTACATTCTTCAATGTTGTTGTCCCTTATCCAAATTAGGGAATTATAAAATTCAGTATCAATAGATTCCAAATCCTTTATTGTGAGTTTCTTATTTAGCATGCACTTGTAGAATGGCTGGGAAAAAACAGCGTCTATGAATTTGCCATGAAACAATGCCATGGCAATAAACCATCCAATGAAACAGAAATATGAAAGATGATCAGGATTGATTGTTGATGCTGGATTTATCTGTAGGCTGTAGTTGCTCTTTCCAGCATATTCAAACAGGCAGTACATAGGGTTCAATACTTCATGGGAAAGCAAGAAGAGCCATTCTCTGGCTAAACCACCATAATCCAATCCTTCTTCTCCTCTGAATATCACATACAATCATCTCCTTAAGTCATAGGGTTTGAAGGCCATGATCTGTTGGAAGGAACTTTCAAACAGCATGTCTGGAAACATTGATCTTCACATGGCTGGGAAGAGCATTTGACTGACACAGGTAACAGAAATGAGCTAGCTTCCATCTACAACTGCGTTCGTATGCAATTTGTGGCCCTTTATTTACAGTGGATTTACTAATACCTCTGAAAGCAGCACATCTACAATGGCCCCTAATGTTTCTGCTGGAACTGAAACTGTTGCTCCCACAGACCTTGCATCTTCAAGTCAGAGAAACAACACCGTTACAGAAGCAGCCAAACCAAGGGAGTCTTCAAATGTATCTGGGGAAGCTGTAAGGCAACAGCCTGCTATCAACAGCATAGAACCTTTGCCTCCAGGATGGGAACAGAGGAAGGATCCTCATGGTAGAACCTATTACGTTGATCACAATACAAGAACTACAACTTGGGAATGGCCACAGCATTTGCCACCAGGGTGGGAAAGGAGGGTTGATGATCGTGGAAGAGTTTACTATGGCAGTCTCAGCGCAATCAACTTCAGGGAGCTATGCAACAGTTTAACCAGCGATACCTCTATTTGGCCTCAATGTAGAGTGCAGAAAATGAACCTCTTGGTCCTTTACCACCAGGCTGGGAAAGGAAAGTAGATTCAAATGATAGAGTATATATTGTGAATCACAACACAGAAACAACACAGTGGGAAGACACCGGGCACAAGGCTTACAAAATGAGGACCCCCTTCCTGAAGGCTGGGAAACTCATAACACATGGCCAACTACCTCCAATGATCCTCGTACTGGTAACTCCAAACCAAAACTATATATGATGGTCCCTTTGCTTCAAGGAACCTGTCTGAATGCATGAACTGCATTGTACAGGACAGCAAAATTCAGTTGCCTATTTTGCGACTTCGTAAGATATGGGCTGAAGCTGTGTATTACGTGATGGGACTAAAAGAAGATTATAGCTGAATGTTCCGAGGGCAGAGAGCTGCCATGCTGAGTCTTCTTAGATACAATGCCAATTTAACCAAAATGAAAAACAACATGGTGTCAGCATCACAGCAGTTCTTCCAGCAGAGCATCCACCTTGACTTGGAAAGATACAGTGATCAAATAATCTACGGGATTATCCTCAGAAAAAATGCTGAAAGCCTGGAAAGAAATGGAAGAGAAGGCCTTGCAGTGTGAACAGGCTGGAGATATTGGCTACCTCGATGACCAGATCGTGTCTTTGCATACAGAGATTGTAGAATTGCAAAGGAACTCCCACGCATGGAGTCAAGGCAAAATCTTGAACAAAGAGCGATAGAACTCTACAAGCAATTAAACCCCGGGCCCCAGATCATTCCTCTAGTGACAGCACAGAGACGGTGAAGATCATCACTCAGACAGCTCAGAGTCAGGACTGGGCGCTCAAGGAACTCTACAGACATCTTAGCAAGCTGTTAGGCTGCAAGCAGGTTATTGATTTGCTGCCCAAAATTGAAGTGGCTCTGAATAAATATCAAGGAAGCTGACAATTCTGTGATGCAGATGCAGAGAGAAATCTGGCATTTGCTAAAAATAGCTTGCACTCAGAGTTCTGCAAAATCTGCTAGTTCCAGCGCACATGCTTCCCCGGTGTCTGCATGGCTCTCACAAACGTCTCCAGGAAATGTGCTTCAGCCTCTTTCTTCTCTGGTGGCCTCTAAAAATGAGGCTCCATTTTCACAGTTGATTAAAGAAAATCTAAGCTCTCGCAGCAGTTTTAGCACTATTCTACAAGATGCCAAGAGTGACCAGAACAGCAGCGTGATTAATCTTGACTGGAGTTGGCTAAATGAGTAGAGTGTAGCAAGAACAATGCCGAGAGAAGAGCCAAAGGAACATCCCTACCTCACTGAGGAGATTATGGGCAACGGTGACTCGTGTGCCTCTTTTCCATCTCAAATTGACCGTCACAACTTAAAAATCACTGCTGCTGCCCCAGTGGCTTATGGCTGCAGAAGAGCTGTTATCAGAGGTCAAGATGACGCATTTGTCAGGTTACATGGCAAGTTGCAGCACATCTTGGGACATGGCTGGTCCTGCTCCGTAGCACTAAGAGATCACCCAGACTAGAGGGAGCATCTCCTGCCTTAGGGCACAGAATGGAGAATGGAAGGGAATATTGGCAGGATGCAGCACTGGGCAATGTTGCTTGACTGAAAGTGGGACTTTCAGGTGATGATGTCATATCTGTGCCAAGCTGTGTGCTGACGTCACAACCTCTGCACAATGATATGGAAACGAAAGGCCACTGTGAAATGGAATAAATCATTGTGGTGATGTAACCCTATGACAATCAGAAAACTCTGGACTGTCTACTGATGCCATTGCGACGACATCACAGGAGAATAAAAGATAAGCTTTGATTTTGGGGGGGGGTCTTGCATTGGTCATGCAAGACATAGAAGCGCTCAAAGAATTCTACAAGCACGGGTACTAGACTGTGAAATCTGCATGGAGCAGCTGCAGACATGGATCATCCTTCTGTATGGTGTGATACCAGGATGATACCAATAGCACTCTTAATGACATCAGTATGATGTGCCTCTGGACAAAGCTTGGGGGCTGGTGGTTGATGTCACAAGAGCTGGCCTGTGATGTTGTGACCTAGAAGAAGTACTTTTGTATCCATCCTTTAGCCTTCATATTGAAGGTGGTGATATAGATTTTTATTATAAAATTGTATCTTGTAAACCAAAATTAATGGAAGTGCTATGGGGTGGGGGGGAGCAGGAAGCAGGGGGAGTATTTCCGGGGGGGGGGAGTTTTGGTGCTACACTTGTCGCAACCATCCTTGTTTGAGCAGAGGCAGGAAGCATCAGGGTTCCTTTACCAGGTCCAAGTTAAAGGAGGACATTGGCTGCTGGATCTCAGCCAGAAAGCAGAGGGGGCTAATGCTGCTAGCAATTAGCATGTACAGGGCAACGTTTCATACAAATTGAATGTGCATTGGTTATTGTGTTAACAGCCCTTAATCTGAGTTTTAAAGATCCACTTAAAACTTATTAAAGTCTCATTCTTGTCGAAAGGGAAAGGAAGTTCTGTGCCAGCCTTTAAGAAGTTCCTTTTAGACCAATACAAAACCAGTTATGAATCCCACGGTACATTTCTCTTTTACATCTCAACAAGAGACGCAGCCATCCTTTCGATTATGGGATGTGAAAAGAATACTCAGTTGAATGACAAAATGGATTTTGCTGAGTAAAATAAGAGTTGGCAGTAGCATATTTGGATATACGATAAGCAACAACAAATGAAGAACTCAATGAGGCCCTTCAGCACAACCCAGCCTTGAAAGGTACATGGGAATGAGTAAAAAAACAACTTAAAGACTAAATTTATTTAGTACCAAATTAATGTCCTAGCATCCAAACTTCAGAGTGTGTTGTGTGGGAAATATATAATCCAGATTGGATGGCTAATCTTTCACACATTGAAGTAATTTTTTATTTGTTTTCATTAAGTGTTTGCAGGATTAGGACTCGAGTAATGTGCAGATTTCATGTACTTCGAGACTTCCTTCATACCTATTTTGATCAAAACACTTTGTAACAATACAAGGAAACAGGAAAAAATAGGCTGACAGTTATATTACTGCACACAAGTTGGCAAAAATATTCTAGCTCTGAAGTTAACACAAAAAGTATTTAAGCCTAGCTATTATGCATAGCCTTACATAGCCTACTGAAAAGGCTAGTGTGAACCTCAACCTTGTCAACAGATTAAAATATCAAGATAGCATATTCTGCAAGATCACAGCCCTGGAAGGGGGGGGGGACCCTGTACCCATCAGTAATAGAAACACTTGAGTAAACCCTGTTTATGCTATGAGACAAGCCATTCTACAGAACACGCGCACTTCCAATTCTCAGTACAAGAATAAGTTTTAAAATTTCTAAGTGGAAAAAATAGTGAGTTCTCAGATCCTTTTGTATTTCCTTTGTTGTGAAGGAACAGATGTCATTATGGCAGATGTAGTTTCATAGTGAAGAGACTCTGAATCCAATTTTTAATTGTTACATTAACTTAGAAGTAAAATGGGATCTTCTGGCTCATAGAAAGGGATTGAGCTGGCCTGGCTCTCCCCAGAATCTGAATCATTAGGAGCATCTGGGAGTTCCGTGAAGCTGAATGCTAGTGGTTCATCTGCAGCCTCTGACCGGATATAGCAAGAAGAGTTAGAAAACTCTTCATCTACACTGTTGAAATGCTGGGGGATATATAACATCTCCGGGTAGTTCCTGCTCTCCTAGTCAATAGTACTTTTAAGTGAGATCTTTACAAATGCCATGAGATGCATATGAGAAAACTTGGAATATTTGAAATGTTTAAAGCCCAGGGATTCTATTGTGGTTTTCCAGCTTTTCATCATCATAGCATGGGGATTTTGATGGGAAGAGTCGGGAGTAATAATAAGCACCGGCGCCTGCGCAAGAAATACCGTGAAGTGGAAGACTTTGACAAAATCTGGTGTGAACATTGTGAGGATGAGGAAACTCTGTGAATATGCTGAAATTGTCAAGGAGTACTCTGATAATCCAAAAGTCTGTACATTACATGTTGTTGGAGAAAAATGAAATCTCAAAATACACTGTTTAATCTAAACAACTATTTGGATAAAAGGGCCATGCAGGGCTATGATATGTCTACCTTCATCAGACGATACAGCAGATACTTGAACGAAAAAGCACTTTCTTACAGACTTGTAGCAGTTGACTTCACCAAAATGAAACGAGGGATTGATGGCGTAATGAGAACAACGAATACTGGAAAACTTCTGAAAACCCTCCAATGGGGGGGGGGGCGTGGTGAGGGTACCTTCGGGGCCAGATGTGTGCTGAGAGAGCTCTGTCCCTCCTGACTCCCAAACCTTCATTGGCATACAACAAAACAGGATTGACAAAAAATATGCATAATCCATCACAAAAAAAGAGGAAAACAACCAGGGGATACTAATTTTCTTTTTCTTACTTGCAAACACCTTGCAAAGCATCAGAATTTGGGGTATTAAAGCTGGAATGATATAAGAAAGGGGAATATGAGCATTGAGGGAGATGTTTCTACATTTACAAGGAAGCTGAGTTTGTCAAGGGGTACTCTGAAAAGTACAATTTGAAAGGGGCCTACATTTCCCGTCTGGCCCGGGCCTGTATCTAGCTCTACATGGCTCTGAAGATGCTTTTGGTTCTGCCTCTCCATCCATCATTGACTTCTTCATGATAGTTCTTAGTCCTCCTCCTGTTGCATATGGTGACCTCTCTGGACTTCTGGCTGATCTTTGTGTAGAACCCAGGAGTCGTGGTTGCTCCGTGTCCCCTTGGACAGCCAGCCTGTCCCGGATACCCTTCCTAGCTCTTTCCACCCATGGGTGCTACACCTGTTGCCTTTCCCCTGAGCTCTTGCTCCCTTGCCTTGGACGGCTGCGAGGCCGTTCTCCCCCCGCCAAGAATCCCAGGCTCCTCACTGCCGCCTTTGACTCATTTGTGCTCTTCGCCCCCTCAGGCCATCTCACCCCCTCCTGGACCAGCGCCTGCCCCACTACTCGTCCTTTGGGTCTGTGGGCGACTGGCTTCGGGCCATCAAAATGGGCCGCTACGAAGAGAACTTTGCCACTGCTGGCTTCACCTCCTTTGAACTCGTCAGCCAGCTCTCAGTGAGAATGGCTGCATTAAAGCCGTGAATAAGCTTCCTGTTTTATTCATAACCTGATGTTTTATACATTTTGGCTGTGCCGTTACATAAAGGTCAAACAGCCAAACACCTTGAAGTATTAGATACAAGTTAAATATCTATTATAGATTTTATATTAAAATACCTGGTTATGATTTTGTGTGAATGGTCTGATATTGTAATTGTGATGATGGATTCAAAATTATGTGAGCAATAAAGAGGCAATTGGCAGGTACTGAAACACTTTGTGAAAAGCTGTTATTTATTACAAAAGGAAGGCAGTGGCAACGTACCACTGGGAGAATAGACTTTTTCCTATATGGTTTTGCTACCTAGACATGTAAAACTAAAAAGTTGCACATATTTTGGAAACAAAATTTTAGTTGCACGAGCTTAGAAATGGAGTACATTTACATGAAGAGTTGCATATGTTTGTATATTAAATTTGTGCATTGTTTACACCTAAAACTAAAAAATTGTTGAGACTTTTAGTTGAAAATATAAAACCATTGAATACAACAATTCTTGTCAATGCAGCATAATTTGTCAATCCAGTTGGTTATTGAATAGGTGAAGAGATAGGAAACCAACCCATTTAAAATACATTTATTAAAGCCCAGTTTTATTGTAGATATGGTTCTGCAGCATGGACTTGCACAAATAATGCACGTTTTCTTATGGTTAAGTGAGCATGATGCACACTGTTCTGCAACAGAAAACCCTACTGTGCCTTACCTGTGTGCTTTTTGTGGGCAACATGTTTAATAATGGAGGGTTTCTTATCTGAAAAAAAACCCTGTTTAGTCTGTTTTATGTCTTGGATGCTAACACGTATGTGTAATATAATCAGCCATGCAAAATTCTACTCACCAAGAGCAAGTACATATTTTTGACAAGCGAGTAGATTTTTGTTAAGTCTGGTAGATTTTTAATGAATTTTAGGATATCCTCCCTGAGCCCACTTGGTTGGGAAGGGCGGACTATAAATCTAAGCAAACAAACAAACAAACAAACAAACAAATAAATAAAATGCTGGAATGGTTGAGATACAAGTAATTCACTTTTAGGTAAGTTTCTATAGAAGATATTATAGTGTGTTTTTTATAATATGACTGGGTTTCATTCTTAGTAAAAAAAAAAAAATCCCCAAAACATTTAATAACAGTTCCAGTTCTGAGGAGGTTGTTCCATTAAGCAATACTGAGGGTGAGAGTCTCTGTGGAAGACTGATGGAAATTGGAACAGACCTAGGTATCTCGTCAGCTGCCCGCATTGTCACCTAGCTGATCAATTTTATTTATGACTCCCCCCTCCTCCCAGGCTACAGATGCTTTGTTGGCCTTGTGCTTTGGCTGTGGAAAGGGACAGGAGATGGAGCCCCCCCAAACCCCTTCTTGCTCCAATTTTTGGGAGGAGGTACACACTACTTTGTTTCTAATGAAACTTTTAAGTGCTCAGTGGGTTAGATTCAATGTAAAATTCCAACTTCCTCTAGAGCAATCGCTTGCAAAACCAGAAACACAAGTAAAAGATAGCGATCTCTGGTAGCGAATCACAGCAAGAATTTGGCACTGTTTAAGTTAAAGAGGGTCTCTCCAGTGAGGCAAATATTAGCGAAAACTTCAAATCATTATGCACGCTCATTGTACAAATGGTTTTTAGGTTTACCAACAGTTGCTTCATACTTTGTATTGTTAATAGTATCTCTTTGTTGAACAATTCCACAGTACATTTGTATTTTAGATCACAACTAAAGATGCAGTTATCCTTTCAAGATGGGATTCCAAAAAGTTTTGCAATAAAGTGATAGAAGATGGATTTTTTCTGAGCAGAATAAGGTTAGGCAGTAGCCTATCAGGACTTTAAGGTTCAGTGGGATAAATTCAAGTATCAGGTAACTATTACATTGGCATCACTGTAATGCAGAGATTTCTGTTGTCTCCTGCAGAGCCCAAAGTGTTTGAGATTGATCTACCTATTAGTGTCATTGAGTTGAGCGATGATGATTTTCTTGAAAGGGAAGATGAAGAACAAACTGCTTTGGATTAAAATTCTTTGTCCTACTTCTGAAAAAGCTGAGGCTGCAAAAGCAGAAGGTATAAATGAACACGTAGGAAATGGCAAGTGTCTGTAAGCAAAGGTATTTTTGAACTTTAATTGCCTACCAAAGAATATGTCTAAGAACACATGAAGGCAGAGATGATTCATACTCAAACTTACAAAGAAGTGATAAAAAACAGGGAAGATCAGATTACTTGATGTTGGCAGCTGTTTTAATCCCTTTCTGAAGTTTGAAGAATTTTTGACTGTAGGTACTGACATTGTGCCAGCAGCCTCCCCTACAAATTCTCTCTGCTTTGCTGTTTTTTAAACTTGAAGACTGGGCTGAAATATGCATGGGGGAGGTGTGAAATTCTTTTGATGTTTTGATGGGCAGCTCCTGAAGCCACTGCCTCCTGCAAATTCACTTCTGCAAGTGATGTCTGGAGTTATGGCATTGTGATGTGGGAAGTGATGTCCTTTGGAGAGAGGACATACTGAGACAAGACCAATCAGGATCTGAGTGACACTTGGAGGTGCCTGAAGGGGGCCCTCAACCTGAGGCCACCCACCAGATCTCTTGGATGGGTCTCTGTTTTCCACCCACCCTCATGACAGGCTGTGCTGCTCTGGGCTTCTCTGGGCTCCTTCAACCAACAGGATTCAGGGGGGAAACAAAGTGGTGGGCTCATGATTTGGGAGGCCAGCTGCCTCAGGACCCCCACCCTTTCCTTTTTTCTCTTTCCCTTTGGAACAGGATAGTTTTGTGTCTGAGCTGAGCCTTCCTTATGATAGTTCTGCTACTACAAGAATCATTCTATCTCAAACTGAAAAAAATTATATTCACAGTGCCCCAATCTCAGGATATTAATTACAGAGAATATATGCAGAAGACTTAGCACTTGAGGAATATTTAAAGTATACTTTTAAAAATTGAGTTTGACTCTACTTGACTTAGTTCTGCATTGATAAGGACATTTGCTTTCTAATTCAGTTCTGCTAATCATTTTCTGCTGAGACAATGAGGTTATAAAAAGGAATAACTAGAAATGCTGTTTTTAATATGGTAACTCTGTGGATATTTTTGGCAACTGTTTAATATGAGTTATTTATGTAAAAACTATTTGGATGGTTTTGCGCAGATGCCTACACAATGTGCACCTTGAAGACTTGTCATAGAAAAAGGCCCCAAGCTAGAGGAACTGGTTATGTTTAAATCCCATTTGTTGCGGTGGGATTTCACTGTAGCTAATCCCTGGATTGCAGCCAAGATGTGCATATTTTGAGCGATGTAAGCTTGTTAATATGATTTGTCCACAGAGATATACAGAAGCATATTGGTTTTCTAAAACGTATTTTATTGTATTGCTGAATGTGAAAGAATACGGAAACTAAATTCAAGGGGGAAGTTATCAAAATGTAAATTACACATTTTTGATGGGAATTGCTCACAGGATTTTAAGGAATTAAACTGGCAGCAAGCCAATTTTTTTGCTTTAAAGCTAAAGGGCCCACCAGGAACTCTTCTGTTTCAAAAGCCTCACTGAAAGAGCTCCAGCATAACTCTGACCCACTTCTGTGGGACTTGCAGAAGAAACACTCCAGAGGAGCTGTGCTCATTACTGGGATGCTAAAAGGGGGTAGGGGGGTCTCAGGCATTTGGCAAACATTACACCAAGGATGACTGCAACGGTCAGCATCTTGTGTACTATTACAAGCTGTTTGTAACTTCCAATGGTGGCTGAGTATATCCTATTTGAGTTCTAAACAGAATCACAAAGCCAGTCTGGATATAATGGCTTTCCTTGTTTTAATGCTAAATTAAAGAGTTTTCGGAATGTATGTTTTTCAGTGAATCCGAACGTCCAATATTCTATAAACCATGTATGTTACAACTGCTGTTACTAGACTGAAGAAAAACTATTTCACAGCCTCTGAGCAATATCTCAGTACTCAAAAAATAACAAAACTAACACATTTCAATGGCAAATAAACAACAGAACCGATTATTACAATATTTTTTTAAAGTAATAAAGATATTAGTGATTTTAAAAAACCCAGCATCTTGACATTAGCTTAGGGGTTAATGGAGTGCTGCTCGCCAAGGAAGGCTCAGCTCAGACACAAAAAGTGTGGAGATTTTTGTAATAAGACTATGCTGATCACCAAGCCTGAACACATAGGAAATGGCAAGTGCCTGTAAGCAAGGGTATTTTTGAACTTTAATTGCCTACCAAAGAATACGTCTAAGAACACATAAAGGCAGAGATGATTCATACTCAAACTTACAATGAATTTTTAAAAAAAATACAACCAAGGTACTTGGCTGTCAATCTTTTGAGGTTTTTATATGAAAGCTGGGGGTAGGGAGGGAAGAGATATAAAGAAAACAGGTTACAGCTCTCTTTACACACAACAGCTCTGAAAGGCTGAAGCAGCCAAGTCTTACTGACTCCTGCATGTCTGGTTGCACCGGGATTGACTAATGCAAGTTCCTTCAAAACAGAAGTGAGATGCACTTCCTACTCGGTGCTAAGAGATCACTGGAAAGGGAAATGCTTAAGCAAAGGATTCAAACTTGGCGGAAGGGAAGTCACCTTTGGTAGCCTGGCTAGATCAATTTTTTCCTGTGTCCTAAAATATTAAAAACAGAGAGGATAGAATCCATTTTCAAAGAAAAGACAGAATGACTGGAATTAAAGGGGGTGGGGAGCAAATACCTCTTCTTTGACCAGAGAAAAAATTATTAAACCATATAATTTGAGAATAGAATATTACATATGAGATCTTCTAAGAATGAAAGTAGCTTCTGTCTCCAATTCATGGCCATTTATTGCTTCTTGGGAATTTTGCAATGTAGGCAGCGACAGACTGGTTAAATTGCCCTTCAGTGGGGTGGGGGGGGAGAGGAAGGGAGGATCTTTCTCATTGCCTGGCGCTTACCTGTCCCCACAGTTGTGGCCTGCTTCTCTCCTGGGTCTTGGGGACTGCCTGCTTTACCTCCAAGTGGTGTTTCCTCATCAGTGGTTGCTTTTGTTCTTGGGAAGGGGGTGGACTTGGTGCCTTCTGCCCAGTCAGGGCAGCGGGTTGTGTTCTTCGGCACCTAAAAGGGGATGGGGGAAAGCCTTTGAAATACTTTGAAAATTGCGGCACTTAATTCTTCTGCTTCTGCTGAACCAATGCACCTTTGTGTGCCTGCATTTTTAGCACAAGGCAGCTGCCTGCAGCGTACGTGCCTTCCCTCCTCACAGTGTGTGCTTGCGATTGGATGCCATGCCTCTTGCAAAGACGCCTAAGTTCCTTTTTGAATGGATGTTTTCTGGTGTTTGTTTGAAGATATTAAAGGCAGCCCGTGATCTGTGGCTGCTTTGTGGTTTTTAAGTCTGACTGCCACAAAGTTGAATACCGAGCATTTGCCAAATGGGAAAGAGAAATGAGGTACCCGACTGTTCATTTGGAGCCATGTGCTGTATTGTGGTGTCTTTCTCCTGTGGTCCTAGAGTGGGGCAGTCAAGACGCTGGGTAGCTCCTCCTCCTTCTTACGCAGGGTCGGACGAACAAAGTTGTGATCCTAGGGGGAGGAGCTCCCAGGCTCTTCAGCTTTTTCCAGCCCTGCTCAGCAGGGGACGCATCTTTCTTTGCTCTTGGAGAGCAGCGATCCTTCAACCATATTGAGAGAGAAAGGCGCGGGCTCGTGGGGATATAGGAAGGATGTGTTGCTCCTTCCCCTCCCCCCAACTTTGTAATTGCGGCAGGAGCCGCAGGGAATGAGCCGCAGAGCCGACGATCCTAGCCAGATAGGACTGCTGAGGCACTGGAAAGCGGGAAAGAATGCCACCGCTGCCGTGACTGGGGAAGGAAAGTAAGCGTCTCCCAAGCGGCTGAAGCCTTGATTGCCATGCCAAACCATGAGTGAAGGCCTTTGCCTTCTTAAAAGCCTCAGACTGGCAAAAAAGCAGGGGGGAGAGCCGCGGGTAAATGGATTGGGAGGGCTGGAAAGTGTTGGTCAAGCCAGAGACAGTCCCAAACGTTGTGGCTGGGTACTGATCGGTCAGAGGACTGAATTACCCTCTTGGCAAGGTGGAACCCATCGTCTCACTAATGAGATGGGCCTCCCTGTTACTGGGTCCTTGCTTGTGCTGTTTGTTTTTTTGTTGGGAGAAGGCTGTTTTAAAAAAATCCCTTTTATTTTAAAATGGTTCCTGCTTACTTTCACTTTTAGGTGGGAAGATTTTGGCGGGAATGACTTCAAAAGCCAGCATATCAGAGGCAAGGGAGGCTAATACAATGTCCAGCAGTTTAGAGTCTTTGATTGCCTCAAGGCCCAACCAAGCGGAGAACCTGGGGAGTAGTGATCTTGATTTGTCAGGGCCAGAGGCCAAAGCCAACATTCTAGCATGGCTAAGCACAGAGATCAAGAAAGGACTGGACTCAGCAGTCAAGGACCTTAAGGCACAATTAGTCCCTCGGAGACAAAGCCAGCAACAGCCGAGCACCTCGAAACGGAAAAGGCCTGCAAATCCTGCTACACAGATCAAACCAAAAAAGAGGAGAACAGACCCTTTGGTGGAGGACATTTCCAGTGACTCAGATGAGTCTCCCTGGGATTCTGAAGTGTCTCAGCAATCCCCTGATGCTGAAGAAGAATTGTCTGAGGAGGAAGTTATGGAGATAAACCAGTCCCAAACCAGGCTTTTTCCTCCAGAAATGTTCTCTGAACTGCTTGCAAAGGTGCTGAGAACCTTAGAAATATATCCTTCTGCCACAGGAGGTACAGAAGTGGAACCCACATACCCTCAAGGCTTGGAAAGGGCACTGCCTAAAAGGGGTCCGAAGCACGTGGGAGTGCCACTACCAGCTATTTTCCAGGATGTTATGAAAACAGAGTGGGATAATCCGGCAAAGCCTAAGCTGTACCAATCAGTATTTCATAAGTTCTATTCCTTGTCAGCTAACGACTCAAAGAAGATCAAACTCCCCACAGTAGATGATCCCATCTCCAGCTTGGCAACATCTTCGGTACTACCTGTGGATGCCGAGGGTATGCCCAAGGACCCTTCAGATAAAAAGATTGAGCAAGCACTGCGCAGGAATTTCAAGGCATCAGCAGCATCCCTTAAATCTTCAGCGATGGGGTCCTTATTTGCAAGTGCGGCCTTCATGTGGGCATCAGACCTGGCATCTGCAGGTAAAGAGGTACCAAAGGAAATCAGAAATTAAGCAAAGAAAATAGAATTGGCAGCGGCCTTCTCTGCAGATGCCACACTGGATTCCTTTCAGATGTCCTCTAGGGCCATGGGTTTTAATGTGGCAGCACAGTGGAACACGTGGCTCAGGAATTGGGATGTGGACCCACCAGCTTGTAGTAAGGTGGCAGCGATTCCCTTTTCAGGCACCAAACTCTTCGGGGAAGACCTGGATAGATTCTTGGTGGAGGATGCTGAGAAGAAGAGGGTACTGCCATCTAAGAAAAGGGACTCCAAGTTCAAAGGGAAACATTCCTTTCAAGACTATAAAAGACCCGCCAGGCAAACTAATGACAGACCATTCAAGGGCAGGTGGCAACCTAAGCCTTGGACAGATGGCAGATCCTCCAGCTTCAGAAAGTCATCCAATCAAAACAAGGGACAGAAGAAAGGCGGCCAAGCATGACTATCTGGTGAAGCGGATGCTTGGACAGGTCGGAGGCCGTCTCTGGGAATTCACAACTCAGTGGAGGGAAACAATTCCAGACAACTGGGTACTAGAAATAGTATCCAAGGGCTATTCCTTGGAGTTCGACACGGTGCCACGAAGGCGCTTTCTCCAAGTCCTCAGGAATCCTTCTCAAGCAAAGCACCTGAAAATAGTGGAAGCTATCAGGCATCTCCTTCGGATCAAGGCAATAGAACCGGTACCTGCACATCTTCAAAAGCAGGGAGTGTACTCGGTTCTTTTTATGGTCCCAAAGAAGAACGGGGACATACGAGCCTTTCTGGACTTGAAATGGTTGAATCTCCATATAAGATCCCTGAGGTTCAAGATGGAGACGCTGAAGTCCACTGCAGGGGCCTTACAGCAAGGGGACTTCTTGGCCTCCATAGATCTGTTGGAGGCCTATCTGCATATCCCTGTCAAGGCTTCACACAGGAAATTTCTTCGTTTTGCCTACAACAGGGAGCATTACCAATACAGGGCCCTCCCCTTCGGTCTGAAATCCTCCCCGAGGGTATTTACAAAAGTCCTGGTGACCTTGGTGGCCTTCCTCAGAGTGCAAGGAATAGCCCTGTTGCCCTACCTTGACGATAGCTTGAAAAAGGCACCGTCCCAGGCATCGGCCCAGAGGTCAGTGGAGACCACCATGGACTGCCTGGAGAGTCACGGCTTCATCATCAATCGCCAGAAGAGCATACTTACCCCGACGCAGAGAATCTCTCACCTGGGGGTAATAATAGACACTCTGATGGGCAAGATGTTCATATCTCCAGAGAGACAACATAAGATCCTGACTATGTTAGAGACAGTTCAGACAAGGACAGTGATGGAGGTTATGCAACTGGCCAAATTACAAGGAATGATGGTGTCGTGTCAGGATGTCCTGCAGTGGGCCAGGTTTCATACTCAGCCTCTACAGAGATTCTTGCGACCCTTTCCAAGAGTCATCACTCACAGGTGGTACAAGAGAGTGGAAATCCCTCCAACACTGTTACAGGACCTGTCCTGGTGGATGGAACCGGGCAGGTTCACGGAGGGTTCTCTCCTCAGGGAACCCAAAAGAGTGACTCTCACAACAGACACGAGTCTGACGGGCTGGGGTGCCCACATGGAGGGACAGATGGCTCAAGGAGAGTGGCTTCCCGAAGAGGCAGAGGCCAGCATAAACCTCCTGGAGCTCAGAGCAATACGGAATGGGCTCCTGAAATTTATGGACAGTCTGAAAAGGAAGCATGTGATGGTCCTCACTGACAATATGACGGCAAAGGCCGATATAAACAGGCAATGAGGCAACAGGTCCATGAAAAACACTGTTGAAAACACAGCACAGATACTGTGCATGTAACAGTGCCCCTGTTTGAATACTATAGTCAGAAACACCAGGTGCCTAATATTAAAAGCTGAATCGCCCTCTGGGGGCTCTGGCCTCCAATAGCTGGATCCTAAATAACTTGTTCAGTTTCTGCCGCTTATTGCTGATCATTGCTGGCCATTTCCTTTTCTGTGGTTCCCAGTGGCTGCCAGTCCCCCTGCTGCCATTGTTCTTTATAATACTGTGTTAACAGTACAAAAGGGAGACTGGCTGGAACCAAAGGAGCCTGTGGCCATCAAGGTCAGTAGGCATACAGGACTGGTGAGATCTCCCAAAGCTTCCAGGAGGATACTTTGGCTTGCTGTGCAATTTGATCGTCTTAGGTCAGAGGTTGGCAGCCTGTTCAGGGAATCAGGACTTCCCTTTCCCCCACTGGCTCTCTTAAGATTGGTTGATTTATCCACTTTAATTTACCTAACTCTTCTGCGTCTGTCCTTTTTCAGTGGTTGCCTCAAAATAGGCAGAGCAGGCTATGGCCCAAGCTGGAATGTTGTTTGCAACTTCTAGTGAAGGTGGCGGCAGCCAAAGGAGGACTAGCCAGTTCCATCTCAAGTGCAGGTCATAAGGTGCTTACTGCTGGCTCTTAAGTGTTGCCCAATAAAATTCTGTAGTATCATGAATAGGGATGTTAAAGAGTAAGTGGGAACAAAGATTGGGGAGCGAAAGATCCAGTAAGTTGAACAGCTTGGGGAGAATCAATTGTACTCAAATAATTATAGAGGTGAGGGTTTTTGTTACCTCAGGGGCTGGGTTGGGGGTGGAGCATAATGTCATTGGGGTAGAGTTTTGAAGAGTGGGAAACGGCAATATATATCTACAACTGGGAATTTGAGGGTGGGGTTTTTGAGGAAGAGTTTGGGGCTTCTGATGACATTGTTTTTAGTTTTTTTTTATGCTGTGGATTTTTCATTTTTTAAAATTTAAATGTAAAGTTCCTATTGCATGTCAGCCTGCCCGCCTGCCAGAAATGTCCTTCAAAGCATTGTGCAAAACACCGAGGGGGCTGTGATGTCTGAAAATGCATGGCGGGGCTGCTCTCTGAAGTGTTTTTTAGGTGCCAAAGACACAGTTGGACACCAAGTGGGGCAAGATGAGCTGGTGCAGGTCCCCCATCTGCACACTGAGATGGATTGGCTGTGACAGCCTGCCACACCTGGAGGTGGGGGGAGAGTGATGATGAAGAGTTCCTGCTGAGCTGGCCTCCACAGGGAACTGCTGAATTCCACAACCCCCATGTTCCACCAGGTCAAACAAATATCTGGCCTGCACTTAAAGCCATATCTCAAGCTGCAGAAGAAGTGGCCTCTTGTGATCAACCAGGATCCCCCACAAAGCCCACCCAAGAGCAACAGATACTGGGAAAAGAAAACCATAGCGGCCCCATGGGCAGTCTCTTAGCCAGCCCATCTCCAGAAGCCACCGGGGAACCTCTCTGCCAACTCTCTGCTGCAGGAATGGCAGCCGCACTCATGTCAAAGGGACAAATGTGAAGGAGAAAAGGAGCACCCTGCCTGCCACCATCCACCAGGGGGAGGATAGAGGGGCTGTTGGACATCTGAGCAGTCATAAAACCAGGAAATACCAAGGAGAAGATCGCATTTTTTAAAGCCCATCAGTGCAGCAGCAACAGGATATCCTCCATAAAGAACAAAAGCACCTGGGACATGGGCGGGAGGGCGACCAAGCACAGGGAAAAAAATCACTGGACCTCAGGAAGGCAAAGATTCACCTGGAAAGGCTGAGAGAGGCCAGTGGGAGGTGCTACCAGCTGGAGCCATTTGCTTGTGGCATTGAACACTGCTCCATCCATGGGCTAAACTGCAGGTTCTCTGGGAAAGGGTGACAGGAGTCTTCTCCCATTGGCCAGACAGTACGAACCTGATTCAGCATGCGATCCCTACCAAACCAGGACAAACAACTCGAGCTACATAGTGCCCTATTCCCAGGAAGCAGTGAGAGGCAGTAAATGCAGAGACTGAAAAGATGCTCAAACTGGGGGCGATTGACACTTCCTGGAGCTCGTGGTGGAGCCCCATCGTCTTAGTGCCGAAGCCAGATGGATCCACATGCTTCTGTATGGATTACAGGGAGCTGAACAAGGTGACCAAATTTGATGCCTACTCTATGCCCTAGGATGACCTCCTGGTGGACCACCTAGGGGCCGCCCAGTACCTGTCTGCCTTAGACCTCACCAAGGGGTACTGGCAAGTGCCTGTGCAGCTGGAGGACCAGGAAAAGACAGCCTTTGTGACTCCAAGGGGCCTTTATCAGTTCCACTACATGCCCTTTGGCTTCCATGGGGCAGCAGCCACCTTTCAGCACCTGGTGGACCAAGTCCTAGGAGACTGCGGGGAGTTGGCAAGGGCCTACATAGATGACATCATCATCTTTAGCACAGACTGGGAAACCCACTTGCAGCACTTGGGGGCGGTCCTATCATCTCTCCAATGGGCAGGCCTCAGAGCCAACCCAAAAAAGTCACTTTGGTTTCTGGGAGCTACAATACTGGGCTTCGTGGTAGGAGGGGGGCAAGTTAAGCTGCCCCCAGACAAGGTGGCCTCAATTGCAGATGTTCCCCAACCCCACTCCAAGAAGCAAGTGAGGCGGTTCTTGGGCCTGCTGGGGTACTATGGGCAATTCATCCCAGTTTGCCACCCGAGTGGCCCCCTTAACAGACTGCCTCAAAAAGGGAGCCCCTAACAGAGTGTGTTGGACCCCGGAGTGGGAGGTGACATTTGACAACTTGCGCAGCGCCCTTGATAACATCACGGCCCTGCGGAACCCTGACTTTGACTTTCCCTTTACTTTGGCCACAAATGCATTGCAGACAGGATTTGGAGGCATCCTGATTCAAGAACACAGAGGAGTGGAAGTCCCAATACTCTTCCTAAGTCACAAGTTACAGCCGGCTGAACAGCGGGACACAACAGTCAAGAGGGAAGTCCTGGCAGTCAAATAGGCTGTTGGAGCACTCCAATGTTACCTGGCCAACAATCCTTTTGTGACCAACTACATGCCCCTCCAGTGCATGGCATGAAGGAACATAACCCGAGGATCCTCCACTGGTACCTCTCCCTCCTCCCGTACCAGTTCTCAATCAAGCACCACCAGGGAGTGCGACGCACCAATGCAGACTTCATATCTCGGGCGTTTGAAGACAACCCCGACCCCCAGAAGACAGATCTAGGGTTTGAGGCACAGCCCCCAGACTTGCCAGGAGGAGGAGACAGCCAGTCAGTTGCCCCAGCAGGCTCCCAGGGCCAGAACCTACCTACACAGGAGGGAGGAAAAGAAGCACCCAAGCCTCAGAGGGTTAGAAGGGGCAGGCGGAGGCCAGCTAGTCCCACCCTCCAGTGGGAGTCTGTATCTCAGCTGATTATTTTGGATACACTGGAAAAATATCTTGCTGGACAACCAAAGGGACACTATGCAGCTTGATGAGATGATGCTGGTCAAACAGTTGTTGACGGAGATCTGCCACTTTATCCACACCTACTGTGAAGGGAATCAACATGCAGTGGAACTTCACAATTCTGCCTAGGGAATTCTCTCTCAGCTGCAACAACTTCAATGCAGTGTTCAATCGCATTTCTACCTGATTACAGGAACTGACAATGTGTTCTGAAGACAATGCCGACGTTCATGACATTGAACTTTTGCAATACATCAGGGCGGACTATGCTAAACTGAAGCAGATCCTGCAAGAGACAGTGTTTAAATTCAAAGCCCTAAAGAAAGTAACGCAACTGGCTGTTATGGACAGTCTTGAAAAGGTATTTTGGAACTGGGTAGAAAACTATCCAGATGAGTTTATGAAACTGTACCAGACACTACAGATGGATCTGGCGGAAGGTGCAGAGAAGTTTTTTTTTAGTGGTCTGATTTGCCGAAAGCACAAAATGCAAAACAGCTGTCTGGCCCTTGAAAACCATCCTTCTCATCCTATGTCCAGATATCATCCAAGACATAGCCAAGGATGTGGTGGAGGAAAACAAAAGAAACAAGGTGAAGAATACCCAAAAGAGGCCTTTGACCTTGTACAGAAATTCCTGATGGTTGCTCACATCGTTCCTTGGGTAACTGAGGAAATCCTAGAGCTGATATCTGTCAATGAGTGTTGACCTCTTGGGAACCCAGACCCATCCCCTCCACTTTGCTGATAGAGGTTGTGACTTCACAGGAAGGGGCGGTTTAGTGGAAGGGGGTAACTGACAAGGGACATTACAAAATGGACAGCTTCAGGAAGCAACCAGGGGATACTAATTTTCTTTATCTTACTTACAAACACCTTGCAAAGCATCGGAATTCAGGGTACTACAGCTCTAACGATAGAAAGAAGGGGAAGATGAGTGTTCAGGGAGATGTTTCTACCTTTACGTGGAAGGTGGGTTTGTCAAGGGGTACTCTGATAATCCCAAAGTCTGTACATTATCTGTTGTTGGAGAAAAATGAGGAAGAATAATAGGAAGATGTGTGAGGAAGACTCCAGCACTAAAAATCAGACCAATACAAAAGAAGATTGCACACACGTCTGCAGCTGACTTCCCATATCATCCTGGAAAATTCTCTCAACATTCCAGCCATGACAGCCCCTGAAGGACTCACTATCCAGGAGAGAAATGTGAGAGGAGGATGGCGGCAACTCAGTGGCAGATACTGTGTTCCTGATTCTGACACTAAGCCTGCAGACAGGACAGGGCTGCCCACCCAGTCAAAGAACTCTATAAACATTGTCACATCCAGAATTTGGCAATCAGTTCTCAAGACAAACACAATCAGCGGAACGCTTCATTTGTTTTCCATCTATATCTTCTTCCTTCTGGAACTACCTCACTTCCAAGTTTGATTTTAAAAGTTTGTCTCATTGTTTAAGTTAGAGGAGCTCTCCTGTGAGGCAAATTTTAGCTAACAATTCAATCCATGCTCATTGTACAAGTGTTTTTGATTAAAGAGGTGTGCAGAGGTGTCTCCACTTTGCTTTTTTTTAAACTTGAAGATAGTAGACTCTTTTTTGCTCCCGCAGTCAAGTTATGAAGCTTCCACCTCTAAATTGGGCGGGGGATCCCTGGAGCTCAGTGCCTTGAAATAATTCCCCTGTATTCTGAATCTTCAGGATAGTGAGATGGAAATGCCAAAGATGGCCTCATGTTTATCCTGCTTCCCAGACTGCTCTTCTGGGGAAAACCGTGCAGTTCTCTAGTCTTCAGGAACAAGGGTTCCACCAGTGGAATTGCCAAGATGGCCTCCCAAGATGGTGGCTGGGCTGAAATGTGCGTGGGGGAGGTGTGAAATTATTTGCTAAACTGCTCAGATTAGCAGTAATATTTCCAAAATGGAGAGTCTTGATTTGCTGTTCTTCGAGCTTAAGGTGATGTTTGGAGAATTTGTTTGGGGTAATGACCCTTTAAAATCTGTCTTCCGTCCTTGGTGGGTGAATGGAAAACCATTGTCCATGACTTGCTGAGTTCCCAAAATGGGAAATTTTAATAGAAACAAGATCTGCTCCCTTGTCTGTCCGGGTGGGGAGGGGAGGTGTCCAGTCCACTTGGAATGCAGCCCCCCATGGCCTGATTGCTAAAGAGGGGTTAATATTGGCAGGATGCAGCACTAGGCAATGTGGCTTGAGTGAAAGTGCGAATTCAGGTGATGATGTCATATCTGTGCCAAGCTGCGTGCTGACGTCACAAGCTCTGCACAATGATATGGAAACAAAAGGCTTTCATGGGGATTTGCTGTTTGCCTGTGCTTGCTTCTGGATACTGTCTAGACCCTGGCTAACTACGGCCAGTTTCAGCATTGCCTGGTGCAGCATTTCAGCGCTTTCATTCCATCCTCAACTGTGTTGTATCTGCAGCCATGAAGGATTTCTCTCCACGACGGCTTCTGGGGGAAATTCTCCTTTTTTTGCACATTTCTATACTGAGATTTCCCTACTGAGAATCAAGCCTGGAGCTTTTGGGGTGTGGTTGTGGTGCCCCTTTTTGTTTTGTTAGAGCTGGAAACAGTTGCATGTATTCTAGGGTGGTGGAGGGGGAAAAAGTGTCAGCATCACAGCAGTTAAAAGCAAACGACCTATGGGATTATCCTCAGAAAAAATGCTGAAAGCCTGGAAAGAAATGGAAGAGAAGGCCTTGCAGTGTGAACAGGCTGGAGATATTGGCTACCTAGATGACCAGATCGTGTCTTTGCGTACAGAGATTGTAGAATTGCAAAGCAACTCCCACGCATGGAGTCAAGGCAAAATCTTGAACAAAGAGCGATAGAACTCTACAAGCAATTAAACCCCGGGCCCCAGATCATTCCTCTAGTGACAGCACAGAGACGGTGAAGATCAAAGAAGCTGAAGTTGGTTCCAAGTTCCTTATTCGCAGTTCCTTATTCCTTATTCACACAGCCAAAGAAAAATATTGTGGAAAAACTGAAAACCTCTAAACTCCAAAATAAAGATTGCAGGGGCACATATTATACACCTCCATATTCAGAAGACTCAGAACTCTAAGTGGACCTATACTGGGTCACTGTACAAAACCCAGATCTTGAGTAAACAGCTTAAAAATAGGATGCCCCCAGATCAATTCAAAGAGAAGACAGGGGCGGCAGCTGCAGCAGACAAAAACTTTGGATCGCCCCAAATCACACACCGCTGAACTCCAGAGACTGTCCTCTACAAGAGGACATGTGCTGGTGCTGATCCAGTCTGTGGTTCTGGACCTAAGGCCTCGTATGTGGCCTGCCTGGAAAAAACGTTTATCAGACTGTGCTTTGACTAAGGAACCGGGAAATGTAAGAGGCCTCTGCACCCCCAAATAATCTTTGGATCACCCCAAATCACACAACGCTGCACTCCAGAGTCTGTCCCCTACGAGAGGACATGTGCTGGCGCTGATCCAGTCTCTGGTTTTGGACCTAAGGCCTTGTATGTGGCCTGCATGTAAAAACGTTTATCAGACTGCGCTTTGACTAAGGAACCGGGAAATGTAAGAGGCCTCTGCACCCCCAAATAATCTTTGGATCACCCCAAATCACACAACGCTGCACTCCACAGTCTGTCCCCTACGAGAGGACATGTGCTGGCGCTGATCCAGTCTCTGGTTCTGGACCTAAGGCCTACTATGTGGCCTGACTGGAAAAACGTTTATCAGACTGTGCTTTGACTAAGGAACCGGGAAATGTAAGAGGCCTCTGAACCCCCAAATAATCTTTGGATCACCCCAAATCACACAACGCTGCACTCCAGAGTCTGTCCCCTACGAGAGGACATGTGCTGGCGCTGATCCAGTCTCTGGTTCTGGACCTAAGGCCTACTATGTGGCCTGCATGTAAAAACGTTTATCAGACTGTGCTTTGACTAAGGAACTGGGAAATATAAGAGGCCTCTGCACCCCCAAATAATCTTTGGATCACCACAAATCACGCAACGCTGCACTCCAGAGTCTGTCCCCTACGAGAGGACATGTGCTGGCGCTGATCCAGTCTCTGGTTCTGGTCCTAAGGCCTACTATGTGGCCTGCATGTAAAAACGTTTATCAGACAGTGCTTTGACTAAGGAACTGGGAAATATAAGAGGCCTCTGAACCCCCAAATAATCTTTGGATCACGCGAATCACACAACGCTGCACTCCAGAGTCTGTCCCCTTCGAGAGGACATGTGCTGGCGCTGATCCAGTCTCTGGTTCTGGACCTAAGGCCTACTATCTGGCCTGCATGTAAAAACGTTTATCAGACTGTGCTTTGACTAAGGAACCGGGAAATGTAAGAGGCCTCTGCACCCCCAAATAATCTTTGGATCACCCCAAATCACACAACGCTTCACTCCACAGTCTGTCCCCTACGAGAGGACATGTGCTGGCGCTGATCCAGTCTCTGGTTCTGGACCTAAGGCCTACTATGTGGCCTGCATGTAAAAACGTTTATCAGACTGTGCTTTGACTAAGGAACCGGGAAATGTAAGAGGCCTCTGCACCCCCAAATAATCTTTGGATCACCCCAAATCACACAACGCTGCACGCCAGAGTCTGTCCCCTTCGAGAGGACGTGTGCTGGCGCTGATCCAGTCTCTGGTTCTGGACCTAAGGCCTACTATGTGGCCTGCATGTAAAAACGTTTATCAGACTGTGCTTTGACTAAGGAACCGGGAAATGTAAGAGGCCTCTGCACCCCCAAATAATCTTTGGATCACCCCAAATCACACAACGCTGCACTCCAGAGTCTGTCCCCTACGAGAGGACGTGTGCTGGCGCTGATCCAGTCTCTGGTTCTGGTCCCAAGGCCTACTATGTGGCCTGCATGTAAAACGTTTATCAGACTGTGCTTTGACTATGGAACCGGAAAATGTAAGAGGCCTCTGCACCCCCAAATAATCTTTGGATCACCCCAAATCACACAACGCTGCACTCCACAGTCTGTCCCCTACGAGAGGACGTTTGCTGGCGCTGATCCAGTCTCTGGTTCTGGTCCTAAGGCCTACTATGTGGCCTGCATGTAAAAACGTTTATCAGACAGTGCTTTGACTAAGGAACTGGGAAATATAAGAAGCCTCTGCACCCCCAAATAATCTTTGGATCACCCCAAATCACACAACGCTGCACTCCAGAGTCTGTCCCCTACGAGAGGACGTGTGCTGGCGCTGATCCAGTCTCTGGTTCTGGACCTAAGGCCTACTATGTGGCCTGCATGTAAAAACGTTTATCAGACTGTGCTTTGACTAAGGAACCGGGAAATGTAAGAGGCCTCTGCACCCCCAAATAATCTTTGGATCACCCCAAATCACACAACGCTGCACTCCACAGTCTGTCCCCTACGAGAGGACGTTTGCTGGCGCTGATCCAGTCTCTGGTTCTGGTCCTAAGGCCTACTATGTGGCCTGCATGTAAAAACGTTTATCAGACAGTGCTTTGACTAAGGAACTGGGAAATATAAGAGGCCTCTGCACCCCCAAATAATCTTTGGATCACCCCAAATCACACAACGCTGCACTCCAGAGTCTGTCCCCTACGAGAGGACATGTGCTGGCGCTGATCCAGTCTCTGGTTCTGGACCTAAGGCCTACTATGTGGCCTGCATGTAAAAACGTTTATCAGACTGTGCTTTGACTAAGGAACCGGGAAATGTAAGAGGCCTCTGCACCCCCAAATAATCTTTGGATCACCCCAAATCACACAACGCTGCACTCCAGAGTCTGTCCCCTACGAGAGGACATTTGCTGGCGCTGATCCAGTCTCTGGTTCTGGACCTAAGGCCTTGTATGTGTCCTGCCTGGAAAAAACGTTTATCAGACTGTGCTTTGACTAAGGAACTGGGAAATGTAAGAGGCCTCTGCACCCCCAAATAATCTTTGGATCACCCCAAATCACACAACGCTGCACTCCAGAGTCTGTCCCCTACGAGAGGACGTGTGCTGGCGCTGATCCAGTCTCTGGTTCTGGACCTAAGGCCTACTATGTGGCCTGCATGTAAAAACGTTTATCAGACTGTGCTTTGACTAAGGAACTGGGAAATATAAGAGGCCTCTGAACCCCCAAATAATCTTTGGATCACCCCAAATCACACAACGCTGCACTCCAGAGTCTGTCCCCAGGAGAGGACATGTGCTGGCGCTGATCCAGTCTCCGGTTCTGGACCTAAGGCCTTGTATGTGGCCTGCATGTAAAAACGTTTATCAGACTGTGCTTTGACTAAGGAACTGGGAAATGTAAGAGGCCTCTGAACCCCAAATAATCTTTGGGTCACCCCAAATCACACAACGCTGCACTCCAGAGTCTGTCCCCTACGAGAGGACATGTGCTGGCGCTGATCCAGTCTCTGGTTCTGGACCTAAGGCCTACTATGCGGCCTGCATGTAAAAACGTTTATCAGACTGTGATTTGACTAAGGAACCGGGAAATGTAAGAGGCCTCTGCACCCCCAAATAATCTTTGGATCACCCCAAATCACACAACGCTGCACTCCAGAGTCTGTCCCCTACTAGAGGACATGTGCTGGCGCTGATCCAGTCTCTGGTTCTGGACCTAAGGCCTACTATGTGGCCTGCATGTAAAAACGTTTATCAGACTGTGCTTTGACTAAGGAACCGGGAAATATAAGAGGCCTCTGCACCCACAAATAATCTTTGGATCACCCCAAATCACACAACGCTGCACTCCACAGTCTGTCCCCTACGAGAGGGCATGTGCTGGCGCTGATCCAGTCTCTGGTTCTGGACCTAAGGCCTACTATGTGGCCTGCATGTAAAAACGTTTCTCAGACTGTGCTTTGACTAAGGAACCGGGAAATGTAAGAGGCCTCTGCACCCCCAAATAATCTTTGGATCACCCCAAATCACACAACGCTGCACTCCACAGTCTGTCCCCTACGAGAGGACATGTGCTGGCGCTGATCCAGTCTCTGGTTCTGGACCTAAGGCCTACTATGTGGCCTGCATGTAAAAACGTTTATCAGACTGTGCTTTGACTAAGGAACTAGGAAATGTAAGAGGCCTCTGCACCCCCAAATAATATTTGGATCACCCCAAATCACACAACGCTGCACTCCAGAGTCTGTCCCCTACGAGAGGACATGTGCTGGCGCTGATCCAGTCTCTGGTTCTGGACCTAAGGCCTTGTATGTGTCCTGCCTGGAAAAAACGTTTATCATACTGTGCTTTGACTAAGGAACTGGGAAATGTAAGAGGCCTCTGCACCCCCAAATAATCTTTGGATCACCCCAAATCACACAACGCTGCACTCCACAGTCTGTCCCCTACGAGAGGACATGTGCTGGCGCTGATCCAGTCTCTGGTTCTGGTCCTAAGGCCTACTATGTGGCCTGCTTGTAAAAAACATTTATCAGACTGTGCTTTGACTAAGGAACCGGGAAATGTAAGAGGCCTCTGAACCCCCAAATAATCTTTGGATCACCCCAAATCACACAACGCTGCACTCCAGAGTCTGTCCCCTTCGAGAGGACATGTGCAGGCGCTGATCAAGTCTCTGGTTCTGGACCTACGGCCTACTATGTGTCCTGCATGTAAAAACGTTTATCAGACCGTGCTTTGACTAAGGAACCGGGAAATGTAAGAGGCCTCTGCACCCCCAAATAATCTTTGGATCACCCCAAATCACACAACGCTGCACTCCAGAGTCTGTCCCCTACGAGAGGACGTGTGCTGGCGCTGATCCAGTCTCTGGTTCTGGACCTAAGGCCTACTATGTGGCCTGCATGTAAAAACGTTTATCAGACTGTGCTTTGACTAAGGAACTGGGAAATGTAAGAGGCCTCTGCACCCCCAAATAATCTTTGGATCACCCCAAATCACACAACGCTGCACTCCAGAGTCTGTCGCCTACGAGAGGACATGTGCTGGCGCTGATCCAGTCTCTGGTTCTGGACCTAAGGCCTTGCATGTGTCCTGCCTGGAAAAAACGTTTATCATACTGTGCTTTGACTAAGGAACTGGGAAATGTAAGAGGCCTCTGCACCCCCAAATAATCTTTGGATCACCCCAAATCACACAACGCTGCACTCCAGAGTCTGTCCCCTATGAGAGGACGTGTGCTGGCGCTGATCCAGTCTCTGGTTCTGGACCTAAGGCCTACTATGTGGCCTGCATGTAAAAACGTTTATCAGACTGTGCTTTGACTAAGGAACCGGGAAATGTAAGAGGCCTCTGCACCCCCAAATAATCTTTGGATCACCCCAAATCACACAACGCTGCACTCCACAGTCTGTCCCCTACGAGAGGACATGTGCTGGCGCTGATCCAGTCTCTGGTTCTGGACCTAAGGCCTTGTATGTGTCCTGCCTGGAAAAAAAGTTTATCAGACTGTGCTTTGACTAAGGAACTGGGAAATGTAAGAGGCCTCTGCACCCCCAAATAATCTTTGGATCACCCCAAATCACACAACGCTGCACTCCAGAGTCTGTCCCCTACGAGAGGACGTGTGCTGGCGCTGATCCAGTCTCTGGTTCTGGACCTACGGCCTACTATGTGGCCTGCATGTAAAAACGTTTATCAGACTGTGCTTTGACTAAGGAACCGGGAAATGTAAGAGGCCTCTGCACCCCCAAATAATCTTTGGATCACCCCAAATCACACAACGCTGCACTCCAGAGTCTGTCCCCTACGAGAGGACGTGTGCTGGCGCTGATCCAGTCTCTGGTTCTGGACCTAAGGCCTACTATGTGGCCTGCATGTAAAAACGTTTATCAGACTGTGCTTTGACTAAGGAACTGGGAAATATAAGAGGCCTCTGCACCCCCAAATAATCTTTGGATCACCCCAAATCACACAACGCTGCACTCCAGAGTCTATCCCCTACGAGAGGACATGTGCTGGCGCTGATCCAGTCTCTGGTTCTGGACCTAAGGCCTTGTATGTGGCCTGCATGTAAAAACGTTTATCAGACTGTGCTTTGACTAAGGAACTGGGAAATGTAAGAGGCCTCTGAACCCCCAAATAATCTTTGGATCACCCCAAATCACACAACGCTGCACTCCAGAGTCTGTCCCCTTCGAGAGGACATGTGCTGGCGCTGATCCAGTCTCTGGTTCTGGACCTACGGCCTACTATGTGTCCTGCATGTAAAAACGTTTATCAGACTGTGCTTTGACTAAGGAACCGGGAAATGTAAGAGGCCTCTGCACCCCCAAATAATCTTTGGATCACCCCAAATCACACAACGCTGCACTCCACAGTCTGTCCCCTACGAGAGGGCATGTGCTGGCGCTGATCCAGTCTCTGGTTCTGGACCTAAGGCCTACTATGTGGCCTGCATGTAAAAACGTTTCTCAGACTGTGCTTTGACTAAGGAACCGGGAAATGTAAGAGGCCTCTGCACCCCCAAATAATCTTTGGATCACCCCAAATCACACAACGCTGCACTCCACAGTCTGTCCCCTACGAGAGGACATGTGCTGGCGCTGATCCAGTCTCTGGTTCTGGACCTAAGGCCTACTATGTGGCCTGCATGTAAAAACGTTTATCAGACTGTGCTTTGACTAAGGAACTGGGAAATGTAAGAGGCCTCTGCACCCCCAAATAATATTTGGATCACCCCAAATCACACAACGCTGCACTCCAGAGTCTGTCCCCTACGAGAGGACATGTGCTGGCGCTGATCCAGTCTCTGGTTCTGGACCTAAGGCCTTGTATGTGTCCTGCCTGGAAAAAACGTTTATCATATTGTGCTTTGACTAAGGAACTGGGAAATGTAAGAGGCCTCTGCACCCCCAAATAATCTTTGGATCACCCCAAATCACACAACGCTGCACTCCACAGTCTGTCCCCTACGAGAGGACATGTGCTGGCGCTGATCCAGTCTCTGGTTCTGGTCCTAAGGCCTACTATGTGGCCTGCTTGTAAAAAACATTTATCAGACTGTGCTTTGACTAAGGAACCGGGAAATGTAAGAGGCCTCTGAACCCCCAAATAATCTTTGGATCACCCCAAATCACACAACGCTGCACTCCAGAGTCTGTCCCCTTCGAGAGGACATGTGCAGGCGCTGATCCAGTCTCTGGTTCTGGACCTACGGCCTACTATGTGTCCTGCATGTAAAAACGTTTATCAGACCGTGCTTTGACTAAGGAACCGGGAAATGTAAGAGGCCTCTGCACCCCCAAATAATCTTTGGATCACCCCAAATCACACAACGCTGCACTCCAGAGTCTGTCCCCTACGAGAGGACGTGTGCTGGCGCTGATCCAATCTCTGGTTCTGGACCTAAGGCCTACTATGTGGCCTGCATGTAAAAACGTTTATCAGACTGTGCTTTGACTAAGGAACTGGGAAATGTAAGAGGCCTCTGCACCCCCAAATAATCTTTGGATCACCCCAAATCACACAACGCTGCACTCCAGAGTCTGTCCCCTACGAGAGGACATGTGCTGGCGCTGATCCAGTCTCTGGTTCTGGACCTAAGGCCTTGCATGTGTCCTGCCTGGAAAAAACGTTTATCATACTGTGCTTTGACTAAGGAACTGGGAAATGTAAGAGGCCTCTGCACCCCCAAATAATCTTTGGATCACCCCAAATCACACAACGCTGCACTCCAGAGTCTGTCCCCTACGAGAGGACGTGTGCTGGCGCTGATCCAGTCTCTGGTTCTGGACCTAAGGCCTACTATGTGGCCTGCATGTAAAAACGTTTATCAGACTGTGCTTTGACTAAGGAACCGGGAAATGTAAGAGGCCTCTGCACCACCAAATAATCTTTGGATCACCCCAAATCACACAACGCTGCACTCCAGAGTCTGTCCCCTACGAGAGGACATGTGCTGGCGCTGATCCAGTCTCTGGTTCTGGACCTAAGGCCTTGTATGTGTCCTGCCTGGAAAAAAAGTTTATCAGACTGTGCTTTGACTAAGGAACTGGGAAATGTAAGAGGCCTCTGCACCCCCAAATAATCTTTGGATCACCCCAAATCACACAACGCTGCACTCCAGAGTCTGTCCCCTACGAGAGGACGTGTGCTGGCGCTGATCCAGTCTCTGGTTCTGGACCTACGGCCTACTATGTGGCCTGCATGTAAAAACGTTTATCAGACTGTGCTTTGACTAAGGAACTGGGAAATGTAAGAGGCCTCTGCACCCCCAAATAATCTTTGGATCACCCCAAATCACACAACGCTGCACTCCAGAGTCTGTCCCCTACGAGAGGACGTGTGCTGGCGCTGATCCAGTCTCTGGTTCTGGACCTAAGGCCTACTATGTGGCCTGCATGTAAAAACGTTTATCAGACTGTGCTTTGACTAAGGAACTGGGAAATATAAGAGGCCTCTGCACCCCCAAATAATCTTTGGATCACCCCAAATCACACAACGCTGCACTCCAGAGTCTATCCCCTACGAGAGGACGTGCTGGCGCTGATCCAGTCTCTGGTTCTGGACTTAAGGCCTTGTATGTGGCCTGCATATAAAAACGTTTATCAGACTGTGCTTTGACTAAGGAACTGGGAAATGTAAGAGGCCTCTGAACCCCCAAATAATCTTTGGATCACCCCAAATCACACAACGCTGCACTCCAGAGTCTGTCCCCTTCGAGAGGACATGTGCTGGCGCTGATCCAGTCTCTGGTTCTGGACCTACGGCCTACTATGTGGCCTGCATGTAAAAACGTATATCAGACTGTGCTTTGACTAAGGAACTGGGAAATGTAAGAGGCCTCTGCACCCCCAAATAATATTTGGATCACCCCAAATCACACAACGCTGCACTCCAGAGTCTGTCCCCTACGAGAGGACATGTGCTGGCGCTGATCCAGTCTCTGGTTCTGGACCTAAGGCCTTGTATGTGTCCTGCCTGGAAAAAACGTTTATCATATTGTGCTTTGACTAAGGAACTGGGAAATGTAAGAGGCCTCTGCACCCCCAAATAATCTTTGGATCACCCCAAATCACACAACGCTGCACTCCACAGTCTGTCCCCTACGAGAGGACATGTGCTGGCGCTGATCCAGTCTCTGGTTCTGGTCCTAAGGCCTACTATGTGGCCTGCTTGTAAAAAACATTTATCAGACTGTGCTTTGACTAAGGAACCGGGAAATGTAAGAGGCCTCTGAACCCCCAAATAATCTTTGGATCACCCCAAATCACAGAACGCTGCACTCCAGAGTCTGTCCACTTCGAGAGGACATGTGCAGGCGCTGATCCAGTCTCTGGTTCTGGACCTACGGCCTACTATGTGTCCTGCATGTAAAAACGTTTATCAGACCGTGCTTTGACTAAGGAACCGGGAAATGTAAGAGGCCTCTGCACCCCCAAATAATCTTTGGATCACCCCAAATCACACAACGCTGCACTCCAGAGTCTGTCCCCTACGAGAGGACATGTGCTGGCGCTGATCCAGTCTCTGGTTCTGGACCTAAGGCCTACTATGTGGCCTGCATGTAAAAACGTTTATCAGACTGTGCTTTGACTAAGGAACTGGGAAATGTAAGAGGCCTCTGCACCCCCAAATAATCTTTGGATCACCCCAAATCACACAACGCTGCACTCCAGAGTCTGTCCCCTACGAGAGGACATGTGCTGGCGCTGATCCAGTCTCTGGTTCTGGACCTAAGGCCTTGCATGTGTCCTGCCTGGAAAAAACGTTTATCATACTGTGCTTTGACTAAGGAACTGGGAAATGTAAGAGGCCTCTGCACCCCCAAATAATCTTTGGATCACCCCAAATCACACAACGCTGCACTCCAGAGTCTGTCCCCTACGAGAGGACATGTGCTGGCGCTGATCCAGTCTCTGGTTCTGGACCTACGGCCTACTATGTGTCCTGCATGTAAAAACGTTTATCAGACTGTGCTTTGACTAAGGAACCGGGAAATGTAAGAGGCCTCTGCACCCCCAAATAATCTTTGGATCACCCCAAATCACACAACGCTGCACTCCAGAGTCTGTCCCCTACGAGAGGACATGTGCTGGCGCTGATCCAGTCTCTGGTTCTGGACCTAAGGCCTACTATGTGGCCTGCATGTAAAAACGTTTATCAGACTGTGCTTTGACTAAGGAACTGGGAAATGTAAGAGGCCTCTGCACCCCCAAATAATCTTTGGATCACCCCAAATCACACAACGCTGCACTCCAGAGTCTGTCCCCTACTAGAGGACATGTGCTGGCGCTGATCCAGTCTCTGGTTCTGGACCTAAGGCCTACTATGTGGCCTGCATGTAAAAACGTTTATCAGACTGTGGCTTTGACTAAGGAACCGGGAAATATAAGAGGCCTCTGCACCCCCAAATAATCTTTGGATCACCCCAAATCACACAACGCTGCACTCCACAGTCTGTCCCCTACGAGAGGGCATGTGCTGGTGCTGATCCAGTCTCTGGTTCTGGACCTAAGGCCTACTATGTGGCCTGCATGTAAAAACGTTTCTCAGACTGTGCTTTGACTAAGGAACCGGGAAATGTAAGAGGCCTCTGCACCCCCAAATAATCTTTGGATCACCCCAAATCACACAACGCTGCACTCCAGAGTCTGTCCCCTACGAGAGGACATGTGCTGGCGCTGATCCAGTCTCTGGTTCTGGACCTAAGGCCTACTATGTGGCCTGCATGTAAAAACGTTTATCAGACTGTGCTTTGACTAAGGAACTGGGAAATGTAAGAGGCCTCTGCACCCCCAAATAATCTTTGGATCACCCCAAATCACACAACGCTGCACTCCAGAGTCTGTCCCCTACAAGAGGACATGTGCTGGCGCTGATCCAGTCTCTGGTTCTGGACCTAAGGCCTTGCATGTGTCCTGCCTGGAAAAAACGTTTATCATACTGTGCTTTGACTAAGGAACTGGGAAATGTAAGAGGCCTCTGCACCCCCAAATAATCTTTGGATCACCCCAAATCACACAACGCTGCACTCCAGAGTCTGTCCCCTACGAGAGGACGTGTGCTGGCGCTGATCCAGTCTCTGGTTCTGGACCTAAGGCCTACTATGTGGCCTGCATGTAAAAACGTTTATCAGACTGTGCTTTGACTAAGGAACCGGGAAATGTAAGAGGCCTCTGCACCCCCAAATAATCTTTGGATCACCCCAAATCACACAACGCTGCACTCCAGAGTCTGTCCCCTACGAGAGGACATGTGCTGGCGCTGATCCAGTCTCTGGTTCTGGACCTAAGGCCTTGTATGTGTCCTGCCTGGAAAAAAAGTTTATCAGACTGTGCTTTGACTAAGGAACTGGGAAATGTAAGAGGCCTCTGCACCCCCAAATAATCTTTGGATCACCCCAAATCACACAACGCTGCACTCCAGAGTCTGTCCCCTACGAGAGGACGTGTGCTGGCGCTGATCCAGTCTCTGGTTCTGGACCTACGGCCTACTATGTGGCCTGCATGTAAAAACGTTTATCAGACTGTGCTTTGACTAAGGAACCGGGAAATGTAAGAGGCCTCTGCACCCCCAAATAATCTTTGGATCACCCCAAATCACACAACGCTGCACTCCAGAGTCTGTCCCCTACGAGAGGACGTGTGCTGGCGCTGATCCAGTCTCTGGTTCTGGACCTAAGGCCTACTATGTGGCCTGCATGTAAAAACGTTTATCAGACTGTGCTTTGACTAAGGAACTGGGAAATGTAAGAGGCCTCTGCACCCCCAAATAATCTTTGGATCACCCCAAATCACACAACGCTGCACTCCACAGTCTGTCCCCTACAAGAGGACATGTGCTGGCGCTGATCCAGTCTCTGGTTCTGGTCCTAAGGCCTACTATGTGGCCTGCTTGTAAAAAACATTTATCAGACTGTGCTTTGACTAAGGAACCGGGAAATGTAAGAGGCCTCTGAACCCCCAAATAATCTTTGGATCACTACAAATCACACAACGCTGCACTCCAGAGTCTGTCCCCTTCGAGAGGACATGTGCAGGCGCTGATCCAGTCTCTGGTTCTGGACCTACGGCCTACTATGTGTCCTGCATGTAAAAACGTTTATCAGACCGTGCTTTGACTAAGGAACCGGGAAATGTAAGAGGCCTCTGCACCCCCAAATAATCTTTGGATCACCCCAAATCACACAACGCTGCACTCCACAGTCTGTCCCCTACGAGAGGACGTGTGCTGGCGCTGATCCAGTCTCTGGTTCTGGACCTAAGGCCTACTATGTGGCCTGCATGTAAAAACGTTTATCAGACTGTGCTTTGACTAAGGAACTGGGAAATGTAAGAGGCCTCTGCACCCCCAAATAATCTTTGGATCACCCCAAATCACACAACGCTGCACTCCACAGTCTGTCCCCTACGAGAGGACATGTGCTGGCGCTGATCCAGTCTCTGGTTCTGGACTTAAGGCCTTGCATGTGTCCTGCCTGGAAAAAACGTTTATCATACTGTGCTTTGACTAAGGAACTGGGAAATGTAAGAGGCCTCTGCACCCCCAAATAATCTTTGGATCACCCCAAATCACACAACGCTGCACTCCAGAGTCTGTCCCCTACGAGAGGACGTGTGCTGGCGCTGATCCAGTCTCTGGTTCTGGACCTAAGGCCTACTATGTGGCCTGCATGTAAAAACGTTTATCAGACTGTGCTTTGACTAAGGAACCGGGAAATGTAAGAGGCCTCTGCACACCCAAATAATCTTTGGATCACCCCAAATCACAGAACGCTGCACTCCACAGTCTGTCCCCTACGAGAGGACATGTGCTGGCGCTGATCCAGTCTCTGGTTCTGGACCTAAGGCCTACTATGTGTCCTGCCTGGAAAAAACGTTTATCAGACTGTGCTTTGACTAAGGAACCGGGAAATGTAAGAGGCCTCTGCACCCCCAAATAATCTTTGGATCACCCCAAATCACACAACGCTGCACTCCACAGTCTGTCCCCTACGAGAGGACATGTGCTGGCGCTGATCCAGTCTCTGGTTCTGGTCCTAAGGCCTACTATTTGGCCTGCTTGTAAAAAACATTTATCAGACTGTGCTTTGACTAAGGAACCGGGAAATGTAAGAGGCCTCTGCACCACCAAATAATCTTTGGATCACCCCAAATCACACAACGCTGCACTCCACAGTCTGTCCCCTACGAGAGGACATGTGCTGGCGCTTATCCAGTCTCTGGTTCTGGACCTAAGGCCTACTATGTGGCCTGCATGTAAAAACGTTTATCAGACTGTGCTTTGACTAAGGAACCGGGAAATATAAGAGGCCTCTGCACCCCCAAATAATCTTTGGATCACCCCAAATCACACAACGCTGCACGCCAGAGTCTGTCCCCTACGAGAGGACATGTGCTGGCGCTGATCCAGTCTCTGGTTCTGGTCCTAAGGCCTACTATGTGGCCTGCTTGTAAAAAACATTTATCAGACTGTGCTTTGACTAAGGAACCGGGAAATGTAAGAGGCCTCTGAACCCCCAAATAATCTTTGGATCACCCCAAATCACACAACGCTGCACTCCAGAGTCTGTCCCCTACGAGAGGACATGTGCTGGCGCTGATCCAGTCTCTGGTTCTGGTCCTAAGGCCTACTATGTGGCCTGCTTGTAAAAAACATTTATCAGACTGTGCTTTGACTAAGGAACCGGGAAATGTAAGAGGCCTCTGAACCCCCAAATAATCTTTGGATCACCCCAAATCACACAACGCTGCACTCCAGATTCTGTCCCCTTCGAGAGGACATGTGCTGGCGCTGATCCAGTCTCTGGTTCTGGACCTACGGCCTTGTATGTGGCCTGCATGTAAAAACGTTTATCAGACTGTGCTTTGACTAAGGAACTAGGAAATGTAAGAGGCCTCTGAACCCCCAAATAATCTTTGGATCACCCCAAATCACACAACGCTGCACTCCACAGTCTGTCCCCTATGAGAGGACATGTGCTGGCGCTGATCCAGTCTCTGCTTCTGGACCTAAGGCCTACTATGTGGCCTGCATGTGAAAACGTTTATCAGACTGTGCTTTGACTAAGGAACTGGGAAATGTAAGAGGCCTCTGCACCCCCAAATAATCTTTGGATCACCCCAAATCACACAACGCTGCACTCCACAGTCTGTCCCCTACGAGAGGACATGTGCTGGCGCTGATCCAGTCTCTGGTTCTGGACCTAAGGCCTACTATGTGTCCTGCCTGGAAAAAACGTTTATCAGACTGTGCTTTGACTAAGGAACCGGGAAATGTAAGAGGCCTCTGCACCCCCAAATAATCTTTGGATCACCCCAAATCACACAACGCTGCACTCCACAGTCTGTCCCCTACGAGAGGACATGTGCTGGCGCTGATCCAGTCTCTGGTTCTGGACCTAAGGCCTACTATGTGGCCTGCATGTAAAAACGTTTATCAGACTGTGCTTTGACTAAGGAACCGGGAAATATAAGAGGCCTCTGCACCCCCAAATAATCTTTGGATCACCCCAAATCACACAACGCTGCACGCCAGAGTCTGTCCCCTACGAGAGGACATGTGCTGGCGCTGATCCAGTCTCTGGTTCTGGTCCTAAGGCCTACTATGTGGCCTGCTTGTAAAAAACATTTATCAGACTGTGCTTTGACTAAGGAACCGGGAAATGTAAGAGGCCTCTGAACCCCCAAATAATCTTTGGATCACCCCAAATCACACAACGCTGCACTCCAGAGTCTGTCCCCTTCGAGAGGACATGTGCTGGCGCTGATACAGTCTCTGGTTCTGGACCTACGGCCTTGTATGTGGCCTGCATGTAAAAACGTTTATCAGACTGTGCTTTGACTAAGGAACTAGGAAATGTAAGAGGCCTCTGAACCCCCAAATAATCTTTGGATCACCCCAAATCACACAACGCTGCACTCCACAGTCTGTCCCCTACGAGAGGACATGTGCTGGCGCTGATCCAGTCTCTGGTTCTGGACCTAAGGCCTACTATGTGTCCTGCCTGGAAAAAACGTTTATCAGACTGTGCTTTGACTAAGGAACCGGGAAATGTAAGAGGCCTCTGCACCCCCAAATAATCTTTGGATCACCCCAAATCACACAACGCTGCACTCCACAGTCTGTCCCCTACGAGAGGACATGTGCTGGCGCTGATCCAGTCTCTGGTTCTGGACCTAAGGCCTACTATGTGGCCTGCATGTAAAAACGTTTATCAGACTGTGCTTTGACTAAGGAACCGGGAAATATAAGAGGCCTCTGCACCCCCAAATAATCTTTGGATCACCCCAAATCACACAACGCTGCACGCCAGAGTCTGTCCCCTACGAGAGGACATGTGCTGGCGCTGATCCAGTCTCTGGTTCTGGTCCTAAGGCCTACTATGTGGCCTGCTTGTAAAAAACATTTATCAGACTGTGCTTTGACTAAGGAACCGGGAAATGTAAGAGGCCTCTCAACCCCCAAATAATCTTTGGATCACCCCAAATCACACAACGCTGCACTCCAGAGTCTGTCCCCTACGAGAGGACATGTGCTGGCGCTGATCCAGTCTCTGGTTCTGGTCCTAAGGCCTACTATGAGGCCTGCTTGTAAAAAACATTTATCAGACTGTGCTTTGACTAAGGAACCGGGAAATGTAAGAGGCCTCTGAACCCCCAAATAATCTTTGGATCACCCCAAATCACACAACGCTGCACTCCAGAGTCTGTCCCCTTCGAGAGGACATGTGCTGGCGCTGATCCATTCTCTGGTTCTGGACCTACGGCCTTGTATGTGGCCTGCATGTAAAAACGTTTATCAGACTGTGCTTTGACTAAGGAACTGGGAAATGTAAGAGGCCTCTGAACCCCCAAATAATCTTTGGATCACCCCAAATCACACAACGCTGCACTCCACAGTCTGTCCCCTACGAGAGGACATGTGCTGGCGCTGATCCAGTCTCTGGTTCTGGACCTAAGGCCTACTATGTGGCCTCCATGTGAAAACTTTTATCAGACTGTGCTTTGACTAAGGAACTGGGAAATGTAAGAGGCCTCTGCACCCCCAAATAATCTTTGGATCACCCCAAATCACACAACGCTGCACTCCACAGTCTGTCCCCTACGAGAGGACATGTGCTGGCGCTGATCCAGTCTCTGGTTCTGGACCTAAGGCCTACTATGTGGCCTGCATGTAAAAACGTTTATCAGACTGTGCTTTGACTAAGGAACCGGGAAATGTAAGAGGCCTCTGCACCCCCAAATAATCTTTGGATCACCCCAAATCACACAACGCTGCACGCCAGAGTCTGTCCCCTTCGAGAGGACATGTGCTGGCGCTGATCCAGTCTCTGGTTCTGGTCCTAAGGCCTACTATGTGGCCTGCTTGTAAAAAACATTTATCAGACTGTGCTTTGACTAAGGAACCGGGAAATGTAAGAGGCCTCTCAACCCCCAAATAATCTTTGGATCACCCCAGATCACACAACGCTGCACTCCAGAGTCTGTCCCCTACGAGAGGACATGTGCTGGCGCTGATCCAGTCTCTGGTTCTGGTCCTAAGGCCTACTATGTGGCCTGCTTGTAAAAAACATTTATCAGACTGTGCTTTGACTAAGGAACCGGGAAATGTAAGAGGCCTCTGAACCCCCAAATAATCTTTGGATCACCCCAAATCACACAACGCTGCACTTCAGAGTCTGTCCCCTTCGAGAAGACATGTGCTGGCGCTGATCCAGTCTCTGGTTCTGGACCTACGGCCTTGTATGTGGCCTGCATGTAAAAACGTTTATCAGACTGTGCTTTGACTAAGGAACCGGGAAATGTAAGAGGCCTCTGAACCCCCAAATAATCTTTGGATCACCCCAAATCACACAACGCTGCACTCCACAGTCTGTCCCCTACGAGAGGACATGTGCTGGCGCTGATCCAGTCTCTGGTTCTGGACCTAAGGCCTACTATGTGGCCTCCATGTGAAAACTTTTATCAGACTGTGCTTTGACTAAGGAACTGGGAAATGTAAGAGGCCTCTGCACCCCCAAATAATCTTTGGATCACCCCAAATCACACAACGCTGCACTCCACAGTCTGTCCCCTACGAGAGGACATGTGCTGGCGCTGATCCAGTCTCTGGTTCTGGACCTAAGGCCTACTATGTGTCCTGCCTGGAAAAAACGTTTATCAGACTGTGCTTTGACTAAGGAACCGGGAAATGTAAGAGGCCTCTGCACCCCCAAATAATCTTTGGATCACCCCAAATCACACAACGCTGCACTCCACAGTCTGTCCCCTACGAGAGGACATGTGCTGGCGCTGATCCAGTCTCTGGTTCTGGACCTAAGGCCTACTATGTGTCCTGCCTGGAAAAAACGTTTATCAGACTGTGCTTTGACTAAGGAACCAGGAAATGTAAGAGGCCTCTGCACCCCCAAATAATCTTTGGATCACCCCAAATCACACAACGCTGCACTCCACAGTCTGTCCCCTACGAGAGGACATGTGCTGGCGCTGATCCAGTCTCTGGTTCTGGTCCTAAGGCCTACTATGTGGCCTGCTTGTAAAAAACATTTATCAGACTGTGCTTTGACTAAGGAACCGGGAAATGTAAGAGGCCTCTGCACCCCCAAATAATCTTTGGATCACCCCAAATCACACAACGCTGCACTCCACAGTCTGTCCCCTACGAGAGGACATGTGCTGGCGCTGATCCAGTCTCTGGTTCTGGACCTAAGGCCTAATATGTGGCTTGCATGTAAAAACGTTTATCAGACTGTGCTTTGACTAAGGAACCGGGAAATATAAGAGGCCTCTGCACCCCCAAATAATCTTTGGATCACCCCAAATCACACAACGCTGCACTCCACAGTCTGTCCCCTACGAGAGGACATGTGCTGGCGCTGATCCAGTCTCTGGTTCTGGTCCAAAGCCTACTATGTGGCCTGCTTGTAAAAAACATTTATCAGACTGTGCTTTGACTAAGGAACCGGGAAATGTAAGAGGCCTCTGAACCCCCAAATAATCTTTGGATCACCCCAAATCACACAACGCTGCACTTCAGAGTCTGTCCCCTTCGAGAAGACATGTGCTGGCGCTGATCCAGTCTCTGGTTCTGGACCTACGGCCTTGTATGTGGCCTGCATGTAAAAACGTTTATCAGACTGTGCTTTGACTAAGGAACCGGGAAATGTAAGAGGCCTCTGAACCCCCAAATAATCTTTGGATCACCCCAAATCACACAACGCTGCACTCCACAGTCTGTCCCCTACGAGAGGACATGTGCTGGCGCTGATCCAGTCTCTGGTTCTGGACCTAAGGCCTACTATGTGGCCTCCATGTGAAAACTTTTATCAGACTGTGCTTTGACTAAGGAACTGGGAAATGTAAGAGGCCTCTGCACCCCCAAATAATCTTTGGATCACCCCAAATCACACAACGCTGCACTCCACAGTCTGTCCCCTACGAGAGGACATGTGCTGGCGCTGATCCAGTCTCTGGTTCTGGACCTAAGGCCTACTATGTGTCCTGCCTGGAAAAAACGTTTATCAGACTGTGCTTTGACTAAGGAACCGGGAAATGTAAGAGGCCTCTGCACCCCCAAATAATCTTTGGATCACCCCAAATCACACAACGCTGCACTCCACAGTCTGTCCCCTACGAGAGGACATGTGCTGGCGCTGATCCAGTCTCTGGTTCTGGACCTAAGGCCTACTATGTGTCCTGCCTGGAAAAAACGTTTATCAGACTGTGCTTTGACTAAGGAACCAGGAAATGTAAGAGGCCTCTGCACCCCCAAATAATCTTTGGATCACCCCAAATCACACAACGCTGCACTCCACAGTCTGTCCCCTACGAGAGGACATATGCTGGCGCTGATCCAGTCTCTGGTTCTGGTCCTAAGGCCTACTATGTGGCCTGCTTGTAAAAAACATTTATCAGACTGTGCTTTGACTAAGGAACCGGGAAATGTAAGAGGCCTCTGCACCCCCAAATAATCTTTGGATCACCCCAAATCACACAACGCTGCACTCCACAGTCTGTCCCCTACGAGAGGACATGTGCTGGCGCTGATCCAGTCTCTGGTTCTGGACCTAAGGCCTAATATGTGGCTTGCATGTAAAAACGTTTATCAGACTGTGCTTTGACTAAGGAACCGGGAAATATAAGAGGCCTCTGCACCCCCAAATAATCTTTGGATCACCCCAAATCACACAACGCTGCACTCCACAGTCTGTCCCCTACGAGAGGACATGTGCTGGCGCTGATCCAGTCTCTGGTTCTGGTCCAAAGCCTACTATGTGGCCTGCTTGTAAAAAACATTTATCAGACTGTGCTTTGACTAAGGAACCGGGAAATGTAAGAGGCCTCTGAACCCCCAAATAATCTTTGGATCACCCCAAATCACACAACGCTGCACTCCAGAGTCTGTCCCCTTCGAGAGGACATGTGCTGGCGCTGATCCAGTCTCTGGTTCTGGACCTACGGCCTACTATGTGGCCTGCATGTAAAAACGTTTATCAGACTGTGCTTTGACTAAGGAACCGGGAAATGTAAGAGGCCTCTGCACCCCCAAATAATCTTTGGATCACCCCAAATCACACAACGCTGCACTCCAGAGTCTGTCCCCTACGAGGGGACGTGTTCTGGCGCTGATCCAGTCTCTGGTTCTGGACCTAAGGCCTACTATGTGGCCTGCATGTAAAAACGTTTATCAAACTGTGCTTTGACTAAGGAACTGGGAAATGTAAGAGGCCTCTGCACCCCCAAATAATCTTTGGGTCACCCCAAATCACACAACGCTGCACTCCAGAGTCTGTCCCCTACGAGAGGATATGTGCTGGCGCTGATCCAGTCTCTGGTTCTGGACCTAAGGCCTACTATGTGGCCTGCATGTAAAAACGTTTATCAGACTGTGCTTTGACTAAGGAACCGGGAAATGTAAGAGGCCTCTGCACCCCCAAATAATCTTTGGATCACCCCAAATCACACAACGCTGCACTCCAGAGTCTGTCCCCTACGAGAGGACATGTGCTGGCGCTGATCCAGTCTCTGGTTCTGGTCCTAAGACCTACTATGTGTCCTGCCTGGAAAAAACGTTTATCAGACTGTGCTTTGACTAAGGAACTGGGAAATGTAAGAGGCCTCTGCACCCCCAAATAATCTTTGGATCACCCCAAATCACACAACGCTGCACTCCAGAGTCTGTCCCCTACGAGAGGACGTGTGCTGGCGCTGATCCAGTCTCTGGTTCTGGACCTAAGGCCTACTATGTGTCCTGCATGTAAAAACGTTTATCAGACTGTGCTTTGACTAAGGAACTGGGAAATATAAGAGGCCACTGCACCCCCAAATAATCTTTGGATCACCCCAAATCACACAACGCTGCACTCCAGAGTCTATCCCCTACGAGAGGACATGTGCTGGCGCTGATCCAGTCTCTGGTTCTGGACCTAAGGCCTTGTATGTGGCCTGCATGTAAAAACGTTTATCAGACTGTGCTTTGACTAAGGAACCGGGAAATGTAAGAGGCCTCTGCACGCCCAAATAATCTTTGGATCACCCCAAATCACACAACGCTGCACTCCACAGTCTGTCCCCTACGAGAGGACGTGTGCTGGCGCTGATCCAGTCTCTGGTTCTGGACCTACGGCCTACTATGTGGCCTGCATGTAAAAACGTTTATCAGACTGTGCTTTGACTAAGGAACCAGGAAATGTAAGAGGCCTCTGCACCCCCAAATAATCTTTGGATCACCCCAAATCACACAACGCTGCACTCCAGAGTCTGTCCCCTTCGAGAGGACATGTGCTGGCGCTGATCCAGTCTCTGTTTCTGGACCTAAGGCCTACTATGTGGCCTGCTTGTAAAAAACATTTATCAGACTCTGCTTTGACTAAGGAACCGGGAAATGTAAGAGGCCTCTGCACCCCCAAATAATCTTTGGATCACCCCAAATCACACAACGCTGCACTCCACAGTCTGTCCCCTACGAGAGGACATGTGCTGGCGCTGATCCAGTCTCTGGTTCTGGTCCTAAGGCCTACTATGTGGCCTGCTTGTAAAAAACATTTATCAGACTGTGCTTTGACTAAGGAACCGGGAAATGTAAGAGGCCTCTGAACCCCCAAATAATCTTTGGATCACCCCAAATCACACAACGCTGCATTCCAGAGTCTGTCCCCTACGAGAGGACATGTGCTGGCGCTGATCCAGTCTCTGGTTGTGGACCTAAGGCCTACTATGTGGCCTGCATGTAAAAACGTTTATCAGACTCTGCTTTGACTAAGGAACCGGGAAATGTAAGAGGCCTCTGCACCCCCAAATAATCTTTGGATCACCCCAAATCACACAACGCTGCACTCCAGAGTCTGTCCCCTTCGAGAGGACATGTGCTGGCGCTGATCCAGTCTCTGGTTCTGGACCTAAGGCCTTGTATGTGTCCTGCATGTAAAAACGTTTATCAGACTCTGCTTTGACTAAGGAACCGGGAAATGTAAGAGGCCTCTGCACCCCCAAATAATCTTTGGATCACCCCAAATCACACAACGCTGCACTCCACAGTCTGTCCCCTACGAGAGGACATGTGCTGGCGCTGATCCAGTCTCTGGTTCTGGACCTAAGGCCTTGTATGTGGCCTGCATGTAAAAACGTTTATCAGACTGTGCTTTGAGTAAGGAACTGGGAAATGTAAGAGGCCTCTGCACCCCCAAATAATCTTTGGATCACCCCAAATCACACAACGCTGCACTCCAGAGTCTGTCCCCTTCGAGAGGACGTGTGCTGGCGCTGATCCAGTCTCTGGTTCTGGACCTAAGGCCTACTATGTGGCCTTCCTGGAAAAAACGTTTATCAGACAGTGCTTTGACTAAGGAACTGGGAAATGTAAGAGGCCTCTGCACCCCCAAATAATCTTTGGATCACCCCAAATCACACAACGCTGCACTCCAGAGTCTGTCCCCTTCGAGAGGACATGTGCTGGCGCTGATCCAGTCTCTGGTTCTGGACCTAAGGCCTACTATGTGGCCTTCCTGGAAAAAACGTTTATCAGACAGTGCTTTGACTAAGGAACTGGGAAATGTAAGAGGCCTCTGCACCCCCAAATAATCTTTGGATCACCCCAAATCACACAACGCTGCACTCCAGAGTCTGTCCCCTACGAGAGGACATGTGCTGGCGCTGATCCAGTCTCTGGTTCTGGACCTAAGGCCTACTATGTGGCCTGCATGTAAAAACGTTTATCAGACTGTGCTTTGACTAAGGAACCGGGAAATGTAAGAGGCCTCTGAACCCCCAAATAATCTTTGGATCACCCCAAATCACACAACGCTGCACTCCACAGTCTGTCCCCTTCGAGAGGACATGTGCTGGCGCTGATCCAGTCTCTGGTTCTGGTCCTAAGGCCTACTATGTGGCCTGCATGTAAAAAACGTTTATCAGACTGTGCTTTGACTAAGGAACCGGGAAATGTAAGAGGCCTCTGCACCCCCAAATAATCTTTGGATCACGCAAATCACACAACGCTGCACTCCAGAGTCTGTCCCCTTCGAGAGGACGTGTGCTGGCGCTGATCCAGTCTCTGGTTCTGGACCTAAGGCCTACTATGTGTCCTGCATGTAAAAACGTTTATCAGACTGTGCTTTGACTAAGGAACTGGGAAATGTAAGAGGCCTCTGAACCCCCAAATAATCTTTGGATCACCCCAAATCACACAACGCTGCACTCCAGAGTCTGTCCCCTTCGAGAGGACATGTGCTGGCGCTGATCCAGTCTCTGGTTCTGGACCTAAGGCCTACTATGTGGCCTGCATGTAAAAACGTTTATCAGACTGTGCTTTGACTAAGGAACCGGGAAATGTAAGAGGCCTCTGCACCCCCAAATAATCTTTGGATCACCCCAAATTACACAACGCTGCACTCCAGAGTCTGTCCCCTTCGAGAGGACGTGTGCTGGCGCTGATCCAGTCTCTGGTTCTGGACCTAAGGCCTACTATGTGGCCTGCATATAAAAACGTTTATCAGACTGTGCTTTGACTAAGGAACCGGGAAATGTAAGAGGCCTCTGAACCCCCAAATAATCTTTGGATCACCCCAAATCACACAACGCTGCACGCCAGAGTCTGTCCCCTTCGAGAGGACGTGTGCTGGCGCTGATCCAGTCTCTGGTTCTGGACCTAAGGCCTACTATGTGGCCTGCATGTAAAAACGTTCATCAGACTGTGCTTTGACTAAGGAACTGGGAAATGTAAGAGGCCTCTGCACCCCGAAATAATCTTTGGATCACCCCAAATCACACAACGCTGCACTCCACAGTCTGTCCCCTACGAGAGGGCATGTGCTGGCGCTGATCCAGTCTCTGGTTCTGGACCTAAGGCCTACTATGTGGCCTGCATGTAACAACGTTTATCAGACTGTGCTTTGACTAAGGAACCGGGAAATGTAAGAGGCCTCTGCACCCCCAAATAATCTTTGGATCACCCCAAATCACACAACGCTGCACGCCAGAGTCTGTCCCCTTCGAGAGGACGTGTGCTGGCGCTGATCCAGTCTCTGGTTCTGGACCTAAGGCCTACTATGTGTCCTGCCTGGAAAAAACGTTTATCAGACTGTGCTTTGACTAAGGAACTGGGAAATATAAGAGGCCTCTGCACCCCCAAACAATCTTTGGATCACCCCAAATCACACAACGCTGCACTCCACAGTCTGTCCCCTACGAGAGGGCATGTGCTGGCGCTGATCCAGTCTCTGGTTCTGGACCTAAGGCCTACTATGTGGCCTGCATGTAAAAACGTTTATCAGACTGTGCTTTGACTAAGCAACCGGGAAATGTAAGAGGCCTCTGCACCCCCAAATAATCTTTGGATCACCCGAAATCACACAACGCTGCACGCCAGAGTCTGTCCCCTTCGAGAGGACGTGTGCTGGCGCTGATCCAGTCTCAGGTTCTGGACCTAAGGCCTACTATGTGTCCTGCCTGGAAAAAACGTTTATCAGACTGTGCTTTGACTAAGGAACTGGGAAATATAAGAGGCCTCTGCACCCCCAAACAATCTTTGGATCACCCCAAATCACACAACGCTGCACTCCACAGTCTGTCCCCTACGAGAGGGCATGTGCTGGCGCTGATCCAGTCTCTGGTTCTGGACCTAAGGCCTACTATGTGGCCTGCATGTAAAAACGTTTATCAGACTGTGCTTTGACTAAGGAACCGGGAAATGTAAGAGGCCTCTGCACCCCCAAATAATCTTTGGATCACCCCAAATCACACAACGCTGCACTCCACAGTCTGTCCCCTTCGAGAGGACATGTGCTGGCGCTGATCCAGTCTCTGGTTCTGGACCTAAGGCCTCCTGTGTGCTGCACCACAGGAGCCACGGCCTAGTCAAGGGAGTTCCAAGCCTTGGACAACAAGGGATCCCTGGTGTGCACTACCTGCCTGGCTGTGCCTTGCCATTCTGCCACACCCATCAGCTCAGCGGAAGACCCTTCGTGGTCGCCAGAAACGGTTAGCCCAAAAGGGCCCCACCCACTCCGGGCCCAGAACTGAGGGAAGGACTCTAACCCCTGTACAACACTGCCTCTCTCTTATGCCATGAGCAGGAGAAGTCTTTTTGCATTGCTCTATTCCATGCAGAATGCTAGAAGAGCAGTGAGTAAGATTCAGTGTGTTCTTGCACACTAAAACTGTCCCTCCTACAACCCTGCCTGCAATAAGGTTTTAAAATGTCCAAAGCCCCTGTGTGTGGGGGGCAGAGACTTGCAACCTTGCAGAACTGAGGGAAGGTCGCTAACCAATGAACCACACTAGCTCTCTGTAATACCATGAGCAGGAGAAGTCTTTTTGCATCTCTCTGTTCCATGCAGAATGCTAGAGCAGCAGTGAGTTAAGATTCAGTGTGTTCTTGCACACTAAAACTGTCCCTCCTACAATCCTGCCTGCAATAAATTTTTAGTGTGTGCAAATCCCCTATTGGGGGGGGGAGGTAATTGCAGCCAGTGAGAACTGAGGGAAGGACACTAACCCCTGGACCACACTGCCTCTCTGTAATACTGTTAGACCAAAAGGGCCCCACCCTCTCCTGGCCCAATTAAGGAGAAGGCAGGTGGAGTAGAAGTGCAGGAAGTCTGTATTGCAATAAAGGGAGGAAGAGGTTCTTAACACAAAGAAAGTTACCTCAGCTTCCTTGCAGAAAACAGAGCTGCTGCCCCTTTTATACTGAAGACTGCCTATTCCATATATGGTAATCCAAGCTAATTGGCCTATTTCAGTGCTGCAGTATGAGGATCAAGGCACAAGTGTGTCTAAAGAGTTAAACAAGTTAGGTTGATCACATCTCTTCTGGCTCTGCCTACGATCAAACAGTTTACTCCTTTAGGAGCACTAGGCCAGACTAGGCCCAACGTGTCAGGTACGTGCCATCAATACCATGACTGGGATAAGTCCTTTTGCATTCCTTTATTTCATGCAGAATGCTAGTAGAACAGTGAGAAAAGCTTGACTGTGTCCTTGGACACTAACCATTATACAACCTGGCCACTTCATTAAGCCATCAGCAGAGTGAGCGTTTGTTAATACTACTCTTGCAGAATGCTAGAGCAGCAGTGAGTTAAGATTCAGTGTGTTCTTGCACACTAAAACTGTCCCTCCTACAATCCTGCCTGCAATAAATTTTTAGTGTGTGCAAATCCCCTATGGGGGGGGGGAGGTAATTGCAGCCAGGCAGAACTGTGGGAAGGACACTAACCACTGTACCACACTGCCTCTCTCTTATGCCATGAGTGGGAGAAGTCTTTTTGCATTGCTCTATTCCATGCAGAATGCTAGAGCAGCAGTGAGTTAAGATTCAGTGTGTTCTTGCACACTAAAACTGTCCCTCCTACAATCCTGCCTGCAATAAATTTTTAGTGTGTGCAAATCCCCTATGGGGGGGGGAGGTAATTGCAGCCAGGCAGAACTGTGGGAAGGACACTAACCACTGTACCACACTGCCTCTCTCTTATGCCATGAGTGGGAGAAGTCTTTTTGCATTGCTCTATTCCATGCAGAATGCTAGAGCAGCAGTGAGTTAAGATTCAGTGTGTTCTTGCACACTAAAACTGTCCCTCCTACAATCCTGACTGCAATAAATTTTTAGTGTGTGCAAATCTCCTATGGGGGGGGAGGTAATTGCAGCCAGGCAGAACTGTGGGAAGGACACTAACCACTGTACCACACTGCCTCTCTCTTATGCCATGAGCGGGAGAAGCCTTTTTGCAATGCTCTATTCCATGCAGAATGCTAGAGCAGCAGTGAGTTAAGGTTCTGTGTGTTCTTGCACACTAAAACTGTCCCCCCTACAATCCTGCCTGCAATAAATTTTTAGTATGTCCAGTGTGGGGGGGCTGAGATTTGCACCCTTGCAGAACTGAGGGAAGGACGCTAACCACTATACAACTCTGCCTCTCTCTTATGCTATGAGTGGGAGCAGTCTTTGCGATGCTCTTTTTCATGGACAATGCTAGTAGAGCAGTGAGAAAATTTTCAGTATGTACTTGGACTCTAACCATTATACCACCCTGCCTTTTCACTAAGCCATCATTAGAGTGAGCGTTTATTAATACTACCTCTCTTTCAGAATGCTAGAACAGCAGTGAGTTAAGTTTCAGTGTGTTCTCCTTGACTCTGCTTTATCCTCACAACAACCCTGCGAGGTAGTACCTCTCTGGAAACTTACTACAGTGCCTCTCTGTTATGCCATGAGCAGGAGAAGTCTTTTTGCGTTGCTCTTTTTCATGCAGAATGCTAGTAGAACAGTGAGAAAATTTTGAGAGTGTCCTTAGACACTAACCATTATACCACCCTGCCTCTTCACTAAGCCATCAGTACAGTGAGTGTTTATTAATACCACGTTAAGCCATAAATGGAGGGAGCATTTATTAATGCTGCTTCTCTTGCAGATTGCTAGAGCAGCAGTGAGTTAAGTTTCAGTGTGTTCTTGCACACTAAAACTGTCCCTCCTACAATCCTTTCTGCAATAAGTTTTCAGTATGTCCAAAGCCCCTGTGTGTGGGGAGTGGAGATTTGCACCATTGCAGAACTGAGGGAACACTGAACTGAGGGAAGGACACTAACCACTGTACCACACTGCCTCTCTGTTATGCCATGAGCGGGAGAAGTCCTTTTGGGTTGCTCTATTTCATGTAGAATGCTAGTAGAACAGTGAGAAAATTTTGACTGTGTCCTTGGACGCTAACCATTATGCCACCCTGCCTCTTCATTAAGCCATGTGTAGTGGGAGCATTTATTAATGCTGTTTTTCTTCCAGAATGGAGCAGTGAGTTATGTTTCTGTGTGTTCTGAAACACTGATGCGTAATAGCACTGGCTAGGATTCTGTTTCTGGAAGTCATTTGTGTTCTAGTAGAGCAATTCCAGATATAGGACTTTCTAGGAATTGATGGAATATATTGTTGAAGGCTTTCACGGCTGGAAAACCATGGTTGTTGTGGATTTTCAGGGCTGTATAGCCATGGTCTTGGCATTGTAGTTCCTGACGTGTCGCCAGCAGCTGTGGCTGGCATCTTCAGAGGTGTAGCACCAAAAGACAGAGATCTCTCAGGATCTCTGAGGAACTACAATGCCAAGACCACAGCTATACAGCCCGGAAAATCCACAACAACCATTGATGGAATAGTTCATCAGGTCTCAATGATAGAAAGGATAGAAATGTTTATAGGAAGAGATTCTATATTCATGTGCTCTGGAGACATTATGATAACTTCATGGAAACTTAGAGCAGAACCACAAGTGACAAAAGGCACAGATTGGACACTTGTCAGCTTCCCTCAAGTTTTGATGGGAAATGTAGGCATCCTGGTCTTGCAGCTTGACTCTCCGACTGCTGTCCAATGGACTTTTCAACTGTCACTTGTCCAACATTCCACCAAGCTGCCTACATTTCCCATCAAAACTTGAGGGAAGCAGACAAGTGTCCAATCTGTGCCTTTTGTCACTTGTGGTTCTGTGCAATTCTCTCCCCTCCCATTGGGGCTTTGGAAATACTCATTGCAGCTCTAGCATTCTGCAAGCGAAGTAGTATTAATAAATGCTCATTCTACTGATGGCTTGGTGAAGAGACCGGGTGGTACAGTGGTTAGTGTCCAAGGACAGAGTGAAAATTTTCTCACTCCTCTACTAGCATTCTGCATGAAAAAGAGCATCGCAAAAAGGCTTTTCGCACTCAGGGCATAACAGGGGCAGTGTGGTTCATTGGTTAGTGTCCTTCCCTCAGTTCTGCAAGGGTGCAAATCTCTGCGGCCCCCACAAAGGGGCTTTGGACATACTGAAAACTTACTGCAGGCAGGATTGTGGGAGGGACAGTGAGGGAAGGACACTAACCACTGTAACACACTGCCTCTCTCTTATGCCATGAGCGGGAGACGCCTTTTTGCAATGCTTCTTTTTCATGATGAATGCTAGTAGAGCAGTGAGAGACAGTTTTAGTGTGCAGGGACACACTGAAACTTATCTCACTGCTGCTCTAGCAGTCTGTAAGAGAGGCAGCATTAATCAGTGCTCCCTCCACTCATGAGTATGAATTTGGACACACTCAGAACTTATTGTAGGCAAAACTTTGTGAAGAGGCAGGGTATATTGTTTAGTGTCCAAGGAGACATTGTACACTCTCTCACTGCTCTACTAGCATTCTGCATTAGTTAGTGTCCTGGGACACTAATATACCACACTTCCTCTTCATGCAGGCATGAGTGGAGGGAGCATTTATTAACGGTGCTTTTCTTCATCCCCTACTGGGGGGGGGGGTAATTGCAGCCTTTTAGGACTGAGGAAGGACACTAACCACTGTACTACACTGCCTCTCTGTCATGCCATGAGCAAGAGAAGTCTATTTGGAAAGCTTTTTCATTAAGAATGCTAGTAGAAAAGTGAGAAATTTTGAATGTGTCCTTGGACACCAACCATTATACTAACCTGCCTCTTCATTAAGCCATAAATGGAGGAATCATTTATTAGTACTGGTTTTCTTGCAAAATGTTAGAGCAGCATTAAGTTTACATGCATCCTTGCACACTAAAACTGTCCCTCCTACAATCCTGCCTGCAATAAGATTTGAGTGTGTCCAAAGCCCCTGTGGGGTGGGGGAGACTTGCAGCCTGGCAGAACTCAGGGATGGACACTAACTACTGTACCACACTGCCTCTCTGTCATGCCTTGAGTGGGAGGTTTTTTTGCAATGCTCTTTTTCATGCAGAATGCTAGTAGAGCAGTGAGAAAATGTTCAGTGTGTCCTATGACACTAACCACTATACCACCCTGCCTGTCCTCCATTGTCCCCGCCCCAACCTTGTCAGGTAGGTTAGGCTGAGATGGTGTGGCTGGCCCAGGGATTCCGCTTGGGAGTCCCAGATCCTAGCCTGACATGCTATTTAATGCCTCTTTGTAGTGTAAAGAAACATGATCAAAATGATGGACGTGACAGGGCTCCTTCAAAACATAGCAAATCTATTCCAGCATTCCCCCTTCCAGGGGAGGAAGGCACAGCACATACTCACACCCTCCACAGGCTTCTGGGCTTGTCTAAAAATGCCAGCGATGATCTCTGGAAGTTGAGGGCAGCAGTTCCTTCAGTCTTTTGAAACAGGGCTGTGGCTAGAAGCTAAAGAGCTTTACCAGCCCCACACCGCACTAAAGGGAACTGTCCCTTTAATTCCTGAAGCGGCAGCTGCACGTGGTTTGAGCTTTTCTCTCTCCCTGCTAGTTGGTGGGCTTAGCAGGCCCCGCCCACATCTGGAGGCAGTTTGGTTCCTCTCAGGCTCCGTAGGAGTGGAGTGAACAGAGAAGTGTCAAAAGGCTTTTCTGTCTTTAAAATATCGAAGCCTGTGCTGTGAGCCCCAGAGTATTTTATGCAATTCATCATAGCAACTGATGCCAGTCAGGGAGCAGTTCTGATGCAAAACCAAGATTGTCTAAGACATGATGTGGCTTATCTGAGCTGTAAGCTAAATGACAGATCGCAAAACTATTCATCTGTTCAGAAATTGTGCCTAGCCATCATATGGGTTAACTCCAAGCATTATATTTGGCACTAAACACACACAATTAGCAGACCACCATTCTTTGAAACAGCTGCAAACAATTAGAAAGAACAACATATTATTACAGAGAATGCCCTGGTGTAACCATGAATGCAATTTTAGTAGCCGCTCTTAAAAATCAAAGAGAACACTGTTGCAGATTTCTCAGTGCAAGATGTAGGTCAGTGACCAGAGGAAAGTACCAAGACCAGAGCAACCCATGCTGACTAATGTCCAGTGAGAAATAACCAGACTAGAGTAACAGGTGGTAAAATTGAACAGGTTCAAGTACACAGCCCCGAGAAAGCAGAGACGACCAGCGCCCAGAAGCAAGTACCAAGACGAGATCAACCAGCGGTGGAGAGTGATCTGAGGTGGATGTCCAGCTGAGACTGAGTAGGGGTGATCAGAGACCAGGGAGTCAAGACCAAGTCCGTGAGGGTTGATGTCAGACCGGAGAACAACTGTGTGCCTGCCAAAAGGGAAGAAGAGGATCCGACTTTAGCAGAGGCAATGGCAGAGACTCCCAAGGGGTACTGCATTGCGAAAGGGATGCTACATGCTGCCCTTCTGCTCTGAAAAGGGGGGGGGGGATATGTAATGTTTTGTATTTAAATACTTTAGGCTTCTTTTCTGCTTGCTCATGTGGGTTTTTTAATTTGTTGATGTTAGTTTAAATGGAGGACAGAAGGAGGGCGCAGGATGGATGAGTGGAGTATCATCAGATTGGACAGTAGCTGCACCACAGAGGGTGGAGTGAACTGCAGTACTGAGTGCTGTGAGAGAGCCCAGCACAGGCTCATCCCTTCACGCCCTCCCTCTGCCAATCTGCGTATATTCACATTGGTGGCAGGTGACTATCTAGCCTCTTCTTAAACGCTTCCAAGGAAGGAGAGCTCGCCACCTTCTGGGGAAGCCTGTTCCCCCAAGAAACCACTCTGTCAGGGAGTCCTTCCTAGTGTTTAGCCAAAAAACCTTTTGCTTTAATTTTGTCCCAGTGTTTCTGGTCCAACCCTCTGGACACTCCCCATCTTTGAATCGCTCCTTTGAGCATGTGACAGCTCGTCAACATCCTTCTTAACCTGTCATGCCCCAAACTGAGCACAGTACCCAAAGTGAGGTCTAACCAGAGCAAAGCGATAACATCACTTTGTCAGATCCGGATACCATAACGATACAGCCTAGAATCGCATTTGCCTTTTTATCTACTGCATCACACTGCTGACTTATGTCCAGTGCGTGACCTATTAGCCCCCCCCCTAGATGCTCTTCATATGCACTACTGCCAAGACAAGTCCCCCTCATCCTATAATTATGCCTTTGGTTTTTCCTGCCCAATACAGAAGTTTACGTGTATCTCTGTTGAAATGCATTTTCTTAGTTTTAGCCCAGTTTTCCAGCCTGCCAAGATCATCCTGAATCTTGGGTACCAGAATGCCTACAAGTAAGTTGTGCTAGACACAGATTTTAAGCTAGAGTCTCGCCTGAGCTGTCTTCTGTTTCAGTGGTCATTCTGACAGCCTCAGTGCTTGTGGGATCGGGCACAGCTTAACACAAACACCTTCTTGCCCTAGAAAAGAACAAGGGAGGTTAGTGAGAGGGGCTGCTTGAGGGGACAGGCTTTGGCTTTGTGATAGTGCCCCCCTACTCAAAGTACACAGGAAAACCCTTTCACACAACCCTGTAAGGAGGGCAGTACAATCAGCCCCACGTTACAGATGGAGGACATTGATTGGGTGGATTATCTCAGGCCCCCTTGTGAGTTTGTGGCTGAGCTGAGAACTAGCCTTCTCCAGCTCCTACAGTCAGCCTCTCTGTCACACCACCTGCTGATAAGAGCATCCCAACTCCCACCATTTCACTCGTTGAATGATCAGACTATTTTGAAAAATGCCATCGTGGGGGTTGTGATATACAAATACAGTGGCTCCAGAGTTCACTTGATGGCAGTTTGTTCTAGATCATTGCCAGCTTGCAGTGAATCAGACTGCTGTTCCATTGGGCCTGCTACCGCTTGCTCTGATTAGGTTTCCTAGCCTGTCTTGGGTCAGTGTTCTCTCTGTCTCTTTCTGGATTCTCTGTTCTACGCTACAGGACTGAAGTGGATGGAATTTATTTTTATTTTACATGTTTAATTTTATTAATCTATCAATAAGTAAAGCCCTGCAGACTCGGCCTTTCTAGAGAAAAGTGTGGGACTGCAAAAGTCAACCAGACTTCAGCATTCAGAGACAGAACGGTGGGATGCGAGTGTCCAATCCCATCATCACGGTCTCTGCCCCCCCAGCCAAAGCTCAGCCAGCAACAACAAAGAAAGCCCCCTAAAAGACAAATACTTTGCCAAAAGTGAAAAGAGTCCAGTACCACCTTTAAGACTAACCCTCTTTACTGTAGCATAGGCTTTCGAGAACCACAGTTCTCTTCATCGGATGCATGGAGGGTATGAATCTGACAAAGAACTGTGGTTCTCGAAAGCATATGCTACAGTCCAGTGGGTTAGTCTTAAAGATGCTACTGGACACTTTCTGATTTTGCTACTACAGGCTAACATGGCTAACTCCTCTGGATCTATTGCCAGAAGTGGAAACCCACAATTCAAGGGAAGTCTCTGCATAAGACCACATACAAAAAAGAGATTATAAAGTCCAAAGTGAATAGGTGCTACCATACATTATAAAGACGTTAAAGACAGTCTCTTCTCAATAAATATGATCTATTCACTTCAGAGAATATCCATATCTCACAATAAACATTCTTGCACAGAAATAGGTGTGTTTTTACAAAATTGGATGAATGGCCAAAAAGACCATTCAGAAAGTTGAAAGTTCTTTCTCTTCTTTACTAGGTGAGTTGAGAAAAAGCATTCCCGAAAGAGACAAACAAATTCAACAGGTAAGTTCAACAGGTAAATATCAAAGATGGACCGACATGGACCCAACAAGTGGCCAGCGGCTTTATTTTGTTTCATTAAGAAAACTTCATCGGGGTCATCCATCCAATCCACCATACATCCACAGACACACACACAATCGTGTGTGAGTGTGTGTGTGTGTCCCTGTGCACCACATACCTTGGCCATGAGAGATCATATTTATTAAGAACAGACTGTCTTTATAATGCATTGTAGCACCTAGTCACATTGTATTTTATAATCTATTTATGAATATTAATTAAATCTCTTTTTTGTATGTGGTCTTATACACAGACTTCCCCTGAATTGTAGGAAGTTCTGCCAGTGGCTGCACAGGTCCACACACTGAGGTCCAGCAAGCCACCAACTCTCAACACCAGAAATCAGTTCAACAGTAGCAGCCTCTCCTCCCCATAAAAGAGAATCGACTCCATACCTGACACTATATTACTCGGAAAACAGCATGTTAATTCTCAGCTAATACTGTTAAGGGAAACAGATTTTTCAAACTTTTAAATCCTACTCCAAAGCAAGATGGAGCACATACATTAATGCCACATCTTCTCCTTGTCTCTCCAGAGAGACAAGCTGCCACCACTGCTCGTGTGACTCGGTGATGTCAGATCCAAAGCAGAGCAGTTCTGAAAGAAAATGAGGCCAGACATAGCCCACCCTGGAGCATGGCTTGGGCTGAACCCCACAGCGGACATGCCAGAGCAGCGTCTCCGGGCACAAAGTTATGATGCTGAAGGTGAGAGATGCCCTCTCTCCTCCCCACAACGATGGGGGAGTGAACAATGCCAAAGACCCCGCAGCCTGCATTGTTTACTCTGCCACTGCTGGGTGGTCCTACCTGCGAAAAAAGAAGAGAACATCGCTAGCCGAAGGATTCATAATAGAGACTTACCTTGATCACAGGTGCTCTTCTGAAGCATCCATCCTCAGCGCACCTACAAAAGAAGAAGCGATTAGACTTTGCTGGTTGTGTTCCTGTGTGGCTGTTAATGACAAGATTCTCTGTATGACTGACACATTTTGGAATGTTTATTGAAACATTCCCAAAATGTGTCACTCATACAAAGGATGATTTATAGTGTATGGGTTTATATATTTATGAATATTCATGAGTTGTCGAAGGCTTTCACGGCCGGAGAACGATGGTTGTTGTGGGTTTTCCGGGCTGTATCGCCGTGGTCTTGGCATTGTAGTTCCTGACGTTTCGCCAGCAGCTGTGGCTGGCATCTTCAGAGGTGTAGCACTGAAAGACAGAGATTTCTCAGTGTCACAGACTGTCTTTTGGTGCTACACCTCTGAAGATGCCAGTCACAAGCTGCTGGCGAAACGTCAGGAACTACAATGCCAAGACCACGGCGATACAGCCCGGAAAACCCACAACAACCAATATTCACGAGTATTTATAATAGCACATAGTCACTTTACAGCCATTGTATAAACTCTTATTTATTATTCCCTGTGATATTTACTGATATTTGTACATCCCTCTGGGTGTGGATCATCTGCTTTTTGGTTCTGTGTTGATTACCGGGAGAGCCTCTTTATTTAATATTTTGGATTTGTACTGAGGCAATGTCAGTTCATCCAGGGGACCATTTCTATTACAGTAAGAACAGCAAAACTCTTCTGTTCTGGTCCCACTGGAGTAGGTACTAAAGGGACAGCTCCCCAGGGGCTTCAGTCCTTTTTGTCCAGAGGGACAAAGAATTGCTGCCAGAGCAGCTGAGTCAAAAACAAACCCAAAAGAGAGGCACCCCGGGGACATCATGATGCTGGGGCAAGGTGGAGTCTATCCCAAGGAATCCCATCACACCTGCCATTCCCTTGATAGGCCCAAGACCGCTTAGAACAAAAAGACCCATGGCAGCAAAACCACATTAAGAAACACCAGCTTTCGTTATTCATAACCTCAAATGGAATTACTCGCAAGACATTCGCTAAAGAAAAGGCTTCAAGCCTCGAAAGCCCATAACAGGTCAGCAAGAAAGCAGCCTTCCATTTACTCCAAAACAGGAGCACGAGTGGTGCCGCCAGCATTGCTTCCCTCTTGTCTGGACTGAGCCTCAGGCTGTTCTGCTCCAGCCGCCTGGCCACTAATTTCAGACCCTGTTGGGGTCACCGTCAGTCAGTTACGAGATGACAGTATACCCACACACACACACACACACACACACACACACACACATCAGCAGCATGCGGAGGACTTCCAGTCCCCTCACTCCAGGGGTCTCCACCTAGTACTAAAAACATCCAAATCCAGTTGAGGAGCTGGCTTCTCACTACGAGGGTGCAACCACCAAAGTGGGCCCTGCTTCCCACCGTGGTCTGCTTCAGCTCACAAAAAGGAAGGGGGCAGAGGAGAAACAGGCTCCTGTAAAGGTGCTTGCCTAGATAGCGCTTCGGCAAAGAATAGCACAAAAACACCACAGTCACTTGTGTTCTTCTGCTGGGGGGTTGTGTCAGGACAGCTCAAAACAATATCTAAAGGCATAAGCTGTCGTGAGCCCATGGTTGTGTCCTTGTGCCTTGCTGTGAGATAACTAATAATCTCATTGCAGGCTTCCTTTTTCCCTTTCCCAAGAGAATTGAAATGGGATAAAGTTTGAGATTTGAGGTCAAGAACAGCGAGCGTCCAATGATGGGACTGATAGAGGAACAAGAATCGATGGGGAATCCCAATGCCATCCGGAGCTCCGGGGCCAGAAGGCGCCAGAGAACCCCTGTTTTTATCAGCAAGTTTTAGGAGGAGGTCAGGATTTCTCCTACACAGCCCCACAGTCTCCCCACCCCACCCCAGGCTCAGAGCAGCACCAGAGGCAAAACAGGACTCAGCTGCCCACCCACCCCCCCGGGCCCAGAGATGCTGGCGGTGCCTGCTGCAGAAGGCAAGCCCGTGAGCCACACCAAAGCACTCCCAGAAGAGCAGACAGGCGTCTGTCCCAACCCCTCAGCCAGCCCTCAAGTACAACAGGGAGCATGAGGCTGGGCAGACCATGGTCAGCCCAGCAGAGCTTTGCTTGGCCTCCTATTCTGCCAGTCTCACCTTTCCCCAGATACACCATTCCATACTCCTTTCTGGCCTTGGAGAGTCTTGTGCTCCACTCTGAAGCAAGCAAGTCTTGGTTGTGTCCTTGTGCCTTGTTGTGAGATAACTAATAATCTCATTGCAGGCTTCCTTTTTCCCTTTCCCAAGAGAATTGAAATGGGATAAAGTTTGAGATTTGAGGTCAAGAACAGCGAGCGTCCAATGATGGGACTGATAGTATGGGAAAAATATAATCTCACACTGCCACGCCTTGTGGTTTTGGAACCAAGTCTTTACTGCATCATAGCCATGACGTGTGTAGGTTTGCATGAAATGGACACCCATGTTGAACACCAGGGGTAAATTTGGCTGGTTCTTCTCTGACCGTTCACACAACAGTTCCAGGTAACGATCTATCACTAGATCATTTAGCCAGCCACCAATCTCTAAGCAGTCCAAGTCGTATTTTCCCAGCCTTGTGACAGAAGCCTTTCTTTTTGTTTTCAGTCCAAACTTCTCACTACTTAGTCTTTCATTCACTGGTTCGAGCACCTTAGTTGTTACTCCTGTGCCAGCCATGTCACATCTCACTCTTTCCAGTTTCTTTTTGAATGCGTTGAATGTCCGTGAGGGAAGACCGTTGTCTCTCCATATACGCAGCATGTCCTGGTATTTCTCTCTCTCCGTGGAATGCCTCCAGAGCAGAGTGAACAGGAATTCCATCTCCAGGGGCAGCCACCGACTTTTCACATTGGCGGGTCTGTGCATTGTTGGGGCATGGACCACCATAGTGAGCTCCTCTTCCTCCTCTACTGTCCCTGGGTCATCGTTTTCTGGTTCCCAGTCACTCTCTCCATCCCCTGGGGGAACATTTGGCTTATATACCTCTGGTCCCGTTGGCAAGTCTAGTTTCGTAGGGATAGAATTGTGCAAGCTGTGCATTTTGAAAGGGCGAAACTGCAAGAGTAAACCTTTAGATAATATTTCCAGTGCGATGAGCTTCTGAATGAGAGTCGATAACTGGGTTGCAATGCTCCTAAGGCTCTGGAAGGCCACGTACCAATTGTTTTTCATGAGTGCCACACCAGAGACATAAATGAACACCCAAGAGCGCCTTCTGGCATCAAGTGGCTGGCCCTCCAGTTTCCTGAGTACCGGTATGACCCAGGGTAGAACTTCAAAGTGACGGGAGATCTTTGTGATTTTTGACTCAAAGACCATCTCCCTGTCTTTAAGATCCTGATAGATTTTGGCAGTTATCAGACATGCATGAGCTGTTTCACACAACTGGTCTTCAGAGGAATCATACACTTGGACAATTCTTTTACTTATCCAAGTAGCCTTTCTTTTATTCTCAAGGAATTCTACCGAAGGGAAAAAATGCAGTTTTAACTCTCTGAAGCCTGCAAGGAGAACCTGTTCCAAGTCATATTGTTTATCATGGATAAGTTGTAGAGCTCTCCCAAACACATATGGGTATCTAAATGAAGATCGTTTGGTCAGCTTTGTCAATAATTCTTTGATTGCGATGGCACCGACAAGGGGAAAGAATGAGGGTGCTGAGGCCTTTTGAAGTTCAAGAAGAAGAGCACTCCCATCCCACCGTTTCAGCCTGGGGTTTTCATTTACCAAATCTTGCAATAATAGGAAGATTGCCTTCCTGCCAATCTCAGGTAAGGATGCCTCCAGGCAGTTTGAAAAGCCAAAAAAAGCCAAAATGCGCCCCTTCTGCTTCTCGGAAGAAGTCCAGTATTGAAGGGAAGGAGGTTTATTGTACTCCTCATTGGTCACAGCAGCAAGATTGGGGCTGAAGCATAAAAATCCTCTCTGGTGAGTGAGACAGTCTGAGGGCAAGCCAACTCCAGGTCCCAAAACAATGCTGTCATCTCTGTTGGCTGAACCATGCAGCTTTCCAAAAATGAGCACTTCATACCCACGTTGCATTACTTCGCAGTGAAATAATGTCTTTGGAATAAATAAATTCTTCAACTGTACTTTTCGAAAAGGCTGTCATGAATTCTGTTGCATTCTCAAGACTGGTGTCACAAAATGAATCCTTTCTGTATGATAGAAAAGGAACATGTGTGAGTGTGATAATAGCTGCTACCCAGTATTTTAACATATATAATGCTTTTGTATTACGTTGGTACTGTATATAAGACAGAATGCTTTTTAGCTGGAGCAGCTGACACTGAAACCCTCAGCAGACTGACTTGCTTTTTGACTTGCTTTTTGAAAGTTATTTTCCAACAGGACAAAGTGGTACATGTTTAGCAAAATAACAAATTAACAAAAGTACATCTTGAACATTATGAAAGAACCACCTTTTAGAGAATTGTTCACGTTTCATCTCAGTTTTATGTTTATTTTGATTTTTTCTTTACCATTCCTTATTGCATCTGGTTCCCCGAGTGTCATGACTGTTGTTCATTATTGTATTTTGCTCAGTGAATGTTTTAGTGGTTGATCATATTGCATTTTCACTCATATTGTTGTACTCAACCTTGGAGCTCAGTAAGAAAGGTGTATATTGAATAAATAAATAAAAATTTGGATGACATGATTGAGAATATACAAATAGTGGAAACATGAGGGCTCCCTCTATCACATGTGGTGGTCGTGTGAGGTAGCTAGGCAGTTCTGGGGGGAAATAATAAGAGAAATGAGTGAAATTTTACAGTTTCAAATAAATAAGAACCCAGAACTCCTGCTGCTAAACTTGGGAATGGAGGGAATTCCAGCCCATCATAGGACGTTGATATTTTATAAGACTGCAGCAGCTAGACTTTTGTATGCGCAGAAATGGAAAGTACAAGAAGTGCCAACTATTGAAGATTGGATCTACAAATTGCTGTACATGGCTGAAATGGACAAGATGACAAGAAAACTGAGAGATCTGGACTCAGGGCAGTTTAACACAGACTGGGAGAAGCTGAAACAATATTTGGAGAAGAAATGGGAGGTGGGAGGAAAACTGTGGCAGTTTGAGAACTACTGAAGTACAATAAAAGTATAAAAGAGAGGGGTGACTTTACCGGGGGAGGAAGAGAAATGTGAATTTATAAGCAGTTAGATTAATTGATTGAGATATATAAAGATATGCAAAGACTAATTGATAGAATATTGATAGAGAATAATTAATGATAAGGTTTAAACATGAGGATCGAGTAATTAAATATTTTCTTTCTTTGATAAGATTTATATGCACCAAACTGAATGTATAGAAGAGCTAAATAGATTGTTTATGTGAGTTATATAGAATTACCATAAAAAAGATGAAATGAGTAACATATAGGGAACAAATCAAATTGTTTGATTTAAAGGTGGAAAACTTTTATGGTCTATGACATATAGGTTTATGATATATAGAAATATTCAAAATTGGAAAATGGGATAAATTGATTATCTAAAGACGTACAGTTTGGGCGTATAATAAGTAAAGGAGTTAAAGATGTACTGCTTAACATAACGGAGAATGTATATTTGTTTTAGACAGAGGAATTTAATATAAGTAAGGGAAAAGGGACAGAGGGTGGGAAAGCTGTTGGAAGTCAACAAAAAGGGGGGGAAAGGGAGGGGGTTAGAAACGAAAAATCAGGGGAAAATTGAATGTAATGTAAAAATAACAATGCTCTAACCCAATAAAAAAAATTTTCAAAAAAAAAAAGAGAATATACAAATAGTGTAATTACTAATTAAACTAAATATGTGACCGAGCTTGGTCAAACTTGACTGACCTTAAATCCTGGTTTCTGGACTGGAACTGAAGACAATGGCTCGACAACGTCCTTTCCGCTTGTACATAACTCAGCAACCAAACTGACTTGTTTTAGAGTAGATCCTGAGATTGATTCCTCTGGAGCTTGCAAATATAGAGATGGCAATTCCATTGTGTCCTCTTTTGAAGATGAAGGTACTGGGACTCCTTTATTGATAGTTTGCTCTGATGCAGATAAAACTGGTGAAGTCACTGTTGTTACAGTTCCTTTTGCACGTTGCTCTTGAGGAGTGACTAATGGCTGTAGAGGATATTGCACAAGTCTATATGGCATACAGTCAATATTCTGTTGGTTTGCTTTTGTTGCGGGCACTTCTTCCTCAGTCTTGGCAAAAATGAGCGGCTCATATTGGGGATGCTCTGCAGATTGCTCGTGGATCTTCTCTTCAGAATTCTGCAGAAAAACACATGAAAGCGGAATAAGTGAGTTGCACTTTTAACCATTCCGGCTATCGAGAGAAAAAAGTAAGCCAGAATCAAAGAGAACCTGGTTCACATTCCTGCTTAGTGATGAAAGATGCTGGGGGTCTTTAGACAGTGGACTCCAATCTTTCTCTCTGCCCCCCATTATTCCTGTTTGGGCTGTCCAGGGTCTCAGGCTGAGGTCTTTCACATCACCTACTAGCGAATAATTTAATAATAATAACCTACTGGCGAATAATTTAATTGGAGATGCCTGAACCCAAGTCCTTCTCCATGTAAAGAAGATGATTTACCATTATGGTCCTCTCTCCTTCCTCCTCATAACATCCCTATGAGACAGGCGGCATATTTAGGGCCTCTGAATCTGAAAGTTTCCTTAGATCCCCATATTTGCTAGGTCCAGCTATCTTCCATGGACCTGTCTAATCCCTCTTTAAGCTCATCTATGGTTGTGTTCAGAACAGCATCCAATGATATGGCAGTTCTGGATCATCTTTTAATTTTCCTATTATTTCAAGCATTTTGTAACAACCACAGTCTAGTCTAAACTAATGAAGATGAGACATCTTCTGGGCTACACAATTCAGATACACTTTTGGGTTTCTCTTTCTACTTTTGAATTGCCTCATTTCACACAGCACTATATGAATAGCCTTTTCCTTTCTTGCTTGCCCTGACCTGGATAGCTCAGGTGAGCCTAATCTCATCACCTCTCAGAAGCTAAGCAGGGTCTTCGATGGGAGACCGCCAACAACAACCAGGGTTGCAGAGGCGGGCGATGATAAACCACCCCAGTCTCTTGCCATGAAAACTCCACCAGCGGGCGCCATCAGTCAGCTGTGACTTGAGGGCACTCTTCACTACTCCTACTAAGAATAACAACATTCGATTTATATACCGCCTTTCAGGATGAGTTAATGCCCACTCAAAGCGGTTTACAAAGCACATTATTATTATCCCCACAACAACAAACACCCTGTGAGGTGGGTGGGGTTGAGAGAGCTGCTAGAAGCTGTGACTCACCCAAGGTCACCCAGTCGGGTACAAGTGGAGAAGTGGGGAATCCAACCTAGCTCTCACTACCGCCTTACTTGCTTGCCATTGGTTCCACAATTGATGGTGAAGGATCTGAGAGACTCTGGTTGAAGCCCTATTTCTGCCTTGAAAGTTGTGCAACCTGTGCAACCTGACCTAACTGGAGGACAGTTGTGATAAAAACACACTAGATGGCTTCGGTCTATCATATCTCTGGGACCACTTCTCTCCATATGTTCCACTAGGGCGTCTGAACAGGGCATGTTGTAGGTTCCACCTTGCACATAGGCAAGATCAACACCTGTGCCTTCTCTGTGGTGGCTCCTTCTTCATGCACTGGTCTTCCTGAGGAGGTTAGGAAAGCTCCAAGCTCTGTATTGGATTTCTGCTGGTTTTTAAAAATCTTTGCAAATTTCCATCTATATACCCACCACATGTTTTGTTGCAATGTCTTTGTTATTGACTGCACTGACTCATACCGTGTAATCTACCTCAAGACCCAGTGAGAAAGGCAGCCGCTAAATAACCTATACAACAAATAAATAAAATATCAGAAAGTTAAAATAGTTTTCTGTATTAGAACTTAGAACAAAACAAACGGACTATTTATTGAGTAAAATTTCAAACAGCAGCAAGCTGTAGCATAGAAGAAGTTGTTTGGAGGCCTCTTCACACAGTCAACTTCTTTTCAAAAAGCATTCTTCCTAGACTGCAAAACCAGCAGGGTTGTCAAGCACGTGGCAGGCCATCATAGATGGCTGGTGAATGGCACTTGGTTTGGTAGAGCGCACATCCTTCAAGCCTTTTTTGAAAATGGAGAAAAGACTATTTAGGGACAACATGTAATTAGCTTGTGAAAAGAGACATTTTTGTGCAATGTGTATTTAAGTGCTGGAACTCATTGCCACAAGAGGTGGTAATGAGCATTAGTCTAGCTGGGTGCTCCTTTTTAAAAACCCAAGGTATGATTGCTAAAAGGCCAGTCGATAACAAATGAAAGGAAAGAGGCGGTAAATAAGAGGGGAGGGCTAATGCTTTTATGGTCTGCATATGGGCTTCTGGGAGGCATCTGTCTAGTTGCCGCCTCCCCCCCCCCACACACACACACACTTTCCTTACATCTGGAGATCTAGATCATTATGAGAACACCGAGGCAGGCTATCTCAACTGTTTTTCACCAGATACTAGTTTGGGGCAGTTTAGATCGGCAGAGCGGGCAGGGCCTCCCAGGTATTCTCTCTCTAATGCCCATTCTCCAACTGCATGCCCTTTGCCCCGTCAGTTTTGTGGACTAACTAGCAGGAAGTGCTATGGAGATGTCCCAAGGAGGGATATGATTTAGCTGTCCTGTACAAAAGTGGGTACCTGGGTTCCCGAAGATGCTTCTTGGTCTCATTCTGCATGTTTTGCCTGGGTGAAAAAGCCTTCCGGGAAGCTTGGCAGGGATTGACCTTCCCCACTCTGGACTTCTGTCTCTTTTATCGTCGTTTTGTGGAGGTCGCTCTCTGTTTCCTTCAGCATGACACTGTGGACTTGGAACTCCTGCTGAAATCCTCTCCACGCCTTTCTCTCCGTAATCACTGATTTACATCGTGTGTCTTGGTGCACCAACATCTCTTGTATTGATTTTTCTGAGTACACCAGCGACTTCAAGTAAAAAAGCAACACTAGTTCAAATGGTGATAATCTTGGCAGTGGCTCCTCCTCGGTGGTCTAGAAAGTTAAGAAATAAGGGAAGAATGAATGAGTCACTTTGGCTATGAAAGAGAAGCGGCCTGAACTGAGCATACTTGGGTTTCAATCTTCCCAGGGACATGATGGCCCAATTCCAAGTTAGGAAAAAGATAAAGACCACCCTTTGTATTTCGGAAAGTGAAGTTCTTCTTTCCTCCTTGTAGATGTAATAAGGAAAACAGAGCATCCAGTATCTCCGTCTGTGAATTCAAAGGGGAATCTGTTCTGGAGTTCCAGTCCTAAGTGGGTTATACCTCTATAAACCCAGTTTATTCTCTGTAATCCTCAATCACTTTTCCATATTCCCTTTCTGTAATTTGTTTCATCACCTTATTAATCCCTGCACTGATGAGTGAGACCAGTGAGCAGAGAATGTGAATGAGATTTAAATTTGAGGAATGATTTATTTACATCATTGATATTCAACTTTCTCCCCATGGGTATCCAAACCATCTTACAACATTCTAACTTCTGCCATTTTATCCTCACCAAGCCCCTGAGAATTAAGTGCGGGTGTTGGATTGGCCCAAGTGGACATGGTAACTTTCCATGACAGGATGCAGAGTTGAACCAGTGTCAACCTGATCCTGTCGAAGGGCCAAGCAACAAGTGACAAATGACACCCACCTGGCAAGTGAACAGACTCACGTGCATTCCTCCCTGTTCACTTGCCATTCACTTGCGCTCCACTTAATCAAGTGGAGCGCAAGTGAATGGCAACAGGGAGGAATACACATGAGTCTGTTCACTTGCCAGGCGGGTGTCATTTGTCACTTGTCGCTTGGCCCTGAGTAACAACACTACACTGAAGGGTTTCTGTGACAGACTGTTAAAAAGTTGTACAGCCATATTGGTTCATGCAAGAAAAAAGGATGTTAGGCTTAACCAAACTGATGCACAAAATTATGCTAGCTTTTAAGAATTCTTTACCAGGCTAGATATTATTCATTTATTTCAAACAGATCTATGATCCTTTCCAACCAATTCAAGCTTCTCAGGGCAACAAAATTAAACAGTAAAACAGGTCAGACATTGAAAGACTCTTAAAACACATACTCACATACATACAAGTATGTGTATACAAAACAGTTCAATTAAATACAATATAAGCATAAACAAAAAATAAAACACAGCGAGGACTGCTGAGAAGTATTAGTGAAGGAATGCAGAAAAAAAGAAATAAAAGTCTTCATCTGCTTAGTGCAAAACACTAGAGGAAGACAAATGGAAATCAAATGCCCAAAATCCATCAGGAAAGCTCACTGGGTGGCCTTGGAGCAGTCACCCTCTCAGCCTAACCTACCTTGCAGGGTTGTTGGGTATCCATTGGAGGGAAAAGTAGGGATTATATATCTGGTTTTTAAAAGCATATTGTGAAAGTAAAAGCAGAGAATTACTTGAAGTACACCATGCATCTGATGGAGTGAGTTTATGAGGAAAGGATAAATTGGAAAAAATGATGCTTTGGGAAAGTTTTTAATAATTTTTTAAAATAATTTTCTGAATTTTTATGGTACCTCTGCACCTGCTTTAGTTTAATGGTGGTGGTGCCCCTTTTCTGTCCCACTGACTGTATATTGAATGATAGGGCAGGAAGAAAGAACGAATGCCAGCTCATCCAGACTTATTGCCACTCATTCATAGCAAGTGTGCCAGCCTCTGGCCTACACACAGGCCTGATGCTCTGGCTTTGGGGCCTCTCTCTGCTAGCCGGCCTGGCACTCACAGTTATGCTCCACAAATTGGGTTGGTGTGGGGTTGCTTAGCTGTGTCTGGTCCCCTTCTTCCAAGGCTTCCCACCAGGCTCTCAAACAAGTGTGCCAGTCTCTGGCCTACACACAGGCCTGATGCTCTGGCTTTGGGGCCTCTCTCTGCTAGCCGGCCTGGCACTCACAGTTATGCTCCACAAATTGGGTTGGTGTGGGGTTGCTTAGCTGTGTCTGGTCCCCTTCTTCCAAGGCTTCCCACCAGACTCTCAAACAAGTGTGCCAGTCTCTGGCCTACACACAGGCCTGATGCTCTGGCTTTGGGGCCTCTCTCTGCTAGCCGGCCTGGCACTCACAGTTATGCTCCACAAATTGGGTTGGTGTGGGGTTGCTTAGCTGTGTCTGGTCCCCTTCTTCCAAGGCTTCCCACCAGGCTCTCAAACAAGTGTGCCAGTCTCTGGCCTACACACAGGCCTGATGCTCTGGCTTTGGGGCCTCTCTCTGCTAGCCGGCCTGGCACTCACAGTTATGCTCCACAAATTGGGTTGGTGTGGGGTTGCTTAGCTGTGTCTGGTCCCCTTCTTCCAAGGCTTCCCACCAGGCTCTCAAACAAGTGTGCCAGCCTCTGGCCTACACACAGGCCTGATGTTCTGGCTTTGGGGCCTCTCTCTGCTAGCTGGCCTGGCTCTCACAGGTATGCTTCACAAATTGGGTTGGTGTGGGGTTGCTTAGCTGTGTCTGGTCCCCTGCTTCTAAGGCTTCCCACCAGGCTCTCAAACAAGTGTGCCAGTCTCTGGCCTATACACAGGCCTGATGCTCTGGCTTTGGGGCCTCTCTCTGCTAGCCGGCCTGGCACTCACAGTTATGCTCCACAAATTGGGTTGGTGTGGGGTTGCTTAGCTGTGTCTGGTCCCCTTCTTCCAAGGCTTCCCACCAGGCTCTCAAACAAGTGTGCCAGTCTCTGGCCTACACACAGGCCTGATGTTCTGGCTTTGGGGCCTCTCTCTGCTAGCTGGCCTGGCTCTCACAGGTATGCTTCACAAATTGGGTTGGTGTGGGGTTGCTTAGCTGTGTCTGGTCCCCTGCTTCTAAGGCTTCCCACCAGGCTCTCAAACAAGTGTGCCAGTCTCTGGCCTACACACAGGCCTGATGCTCTGGCTTTGGGGCCTCTCTCTGCTAGCCGGCCTGGCACTCACAGTTATGCTCCACAAATTGGGTTGGTGTGGGGTTGCTTAGCTGTGTCTGGTCCCCTTCTTCCAAGGCTTCCCACCAGGCTCTCAAACAAGTGTGCCAGCCTCTGGCCTACACATAGGCCTGCCGCTCTGACTTTGGGGCCTCTCTCTGCTAGCTGGCCTGGCACTCACAGTTATGCTCCACAAATTGGGTTGGTGTGGGGTTGCTTAGCTGTGTCTGGTCCCCTTCTTCCAAGGCTTCCCACCAGGCTCTCAAACAAGTGTGCCAGCCTCTGGCCTACACACAGGCCTGATGTTCTGGCTTTGGGGCCTCTCTCTGCTAGCTGGCCTGGCTCTCACAGGTATGCTTCACAAATTGGGTTGGTGTGGGGTTGCTTAGCTGTGTCTGGTCCCCTGCTTCTAAGGCTTCCCACCAGGCTCTCAAACAAGTGTGCCAGTCTCTGGCCTACACACAGGCCTGATGCTCTGGCTTTGGGGCCTCTCTCTGCTAGCCGGCCTGGCACTCACAGTTATGCTCCACAAATTGGGTTGGTGTGGGGTTGCTTAGCTGTGTCTGGTCCCCTGCTTCCAAGGCTTCCCACCAGGCTCTCAAACAAGTGTGCCAGCCTCTGGCCTACACACAGGCCTGATGTTCTGGCTTTGGGGCCTCTCTCTGCTAGCTAGCCTGGCTCTCACAGGTATGCTTCACAAATTGGGTTGGTGTGGGGTTGCTTAGCTGTGTCTGGTCCCCTGCTTCTAAGGCTTCCCACCAGGCTCTCAAACAAGTGTGCCAGTCTCTGGCCTACACACAGGCCTGATGCTCTGGCTTTGGGGCCTCTCTCTGCTAGCCGGCCTGGCACTCACAGTTATGCTCCACAAATTGGGTTGGTGTGGGGTTGCTTAGCTGTGTCTGGTCCCCTTCTTCCAAGGCTTCCCACCAGGCTCTCAAACAAGTGTGCCAGCCTCTGGCCTACACACAGGCCTGATGTTCTGGCTTTGGGGCCTCTCTCTGCTAGCTGGCCTGGCTCTCACAGGTATGCTTCACAAATTGGGTTGGTGTGGGGTTGCTTAGCTGTGTCTGGTCCCCTGCTTCTAAGGCTTCCCACCAGGCTCTCAAACAAGTGTGCCAGTCTCTGGCCTACACACAGGCCTGATGCTCTGGCTTTGGGGCCTCTCTCTGCTAGCCGGCCTGGCACTCACAGTTATGCTCCACAAATTGGGTTGGTGTGGGGTTGCTTAGCTGTGTCTGGTCCCCTTCTTCCAAGGCTTCCCACCAGGCTCTCAAACAAGTGTGCCAGCCTCTGGCCTACACATAGGCCTGCCGCTCTGACTTTGGGGCCTCTCTCTGCTAGCTGGCCTGGCACTCACAGTTATGCTCCACAAATTGGGTTGGTGTGGGGTTGCTTAGCTGTGTCTGGTCCCCTTCTTCCAAGGCTTCCCACCAGGCTCTCAAACAAGTGTGCCAGCCTCTGGCCTACACACAGGCCTGATGTTCTGGCTTTGGGGCCTCTCTCTGCTAGCTGGCCTGGCTCTCACAGGTATGCTTCACAAATTCGGTTGGTGTGGGGTTGCTTAGCTGTGTCTGGTCCCCTCCTTCTAAGGCTTCCCACCAGGCTCTCAAACAAGTCTGCCAGTCTCTGGCCTACACACAGGCCTGATGCTCTGGCTTTGGGGCCTCTCTCTGCTAGCCGGTCTGGCACTCACAGGTATGCTCCACAAATTGGGTTGGTGTGGGGTTGCTTAGCTGTGTCTGGTCCCCTTCTTCCAAGGCTTCCCACCAAACAAGTGTGCCAGCCTCTGGCCTACACATAGGCCTGCCGCTCTGACTTTGGGGCCTCTCTCTGCTAGCTGGCCTGGCACTCACAGTTATGCTCCACAAATTGGGTTGGTGTGGGGTTGCTTAGCTGTGTCTGGTCCCCTTCTTCCAAGGCTTCCCACCAGGCTCTCAAACAAGTGTGCCAGCCTCTGGCCTACACACAGGCCTGATGTTCTGGCTTTGGGGCCTCTCTCTGCTAGCTGGCCTGGCACTCACAGTTATGCTCCACAAATTGGGTTGGTGTGGGGTTGCTTAGCTGTGTCTGGTCCCCTTCGTCCAAGGCTTCCCACCAGGCTCTCAAACAAGTGTGCCAGTCTCTGGCCTACACACAGGCCTGATGCTCTGGCTTTGGGGCCTCTCTCTGCTAGCCGGCCTGGCACTCACAGTTATGCTCCACAAATTGGGTTGGTGTGGGGTTGCTTAGCTGTGTCTGGTCCCCTTCTTCCAAGGCTTCCCACCAGGCTCTCAAACAAGTGTGCCAGCCTCTGGCCTACACACAGGCCTGATGCTCTGGCTTTGGGGCCTCTCTCTGCTAGCCGGCCTGGCACTCACAGTTATGCTCCACAAATTGGGTTGGTGTGGGGTTGCTTAGCTGTGTCTGGTCCCCTTCTTCCAAGGCTTCCCACCAGGCTCTCAAACAAGTGTGCCAGTCTCTGGCCTACACACAGGCCTGATGCTCTGGCTTTGGGGCCTCTCTCTGCTAGCCGGCCTGGCACTCACAATTATGCTCCACAAATCGGGTTGGTGTGGGGTTGCTTAGCTGTGTCTGGTCCCCTTCTTCCAAGGCTTCCCACCAGGCTCTCAAACAAGTGTGCCAGCCTCTGGCCTACACACAGGCCTGATGTTCTGGCTTTGGGGCCTCTCTCTGCTAGCTGGCCTGGCTCTCACAGGTATGCTTCACAAATTGGGTTGGTGTGGGGTTGCTTAGCTGTGTCTGGTCCCCTTCTTCCAAGGCTTCCCACCAGGCTCTCAAACAAGTGTGCCAGTCTCTGGCCTACACACAGGCCTGATGCTCTGGCTTTGGGGCCTCTCTCTGCTAGCTGGCCTGGCACTCACAGTTATGCTCCACAAATTGGGTTGGTGTGGGGTTGCTTAGCTTTGTCTGGTCCCCTTCTTCCAAGGCTTCCCACCAGGCTCTCAAACAAGTGTGCCAGCCTCTGGCCTACACACAGGCCTGATATTCTGGCTTTGGGGCCTCTCTCTGCTAGCTGGCCTGGCTCTCACAGGTATGCTTCACAAATTGGGTTGGTGTGGGGTTGCTTAGCTGTGTCTGGTCCCCTTCTTCCAAGGCTTCCCACCAGGCTCTCAAACAAGTGTGCCAGCCTCTGGCCTACACACAGGCCTGATGTTCTGGCTTTGGGGCCTCTCTCTGCTAGCCGGCCTGGCACTCACAGTTATGCTCCACAAATTGGGTTGGTGTGGGGTTGCTTAGCTGTGTCTGGTCCCCTTCTTCCAAGGCTTCCCACCAGGCTCTCAAACAAGTGTGCCAGCCTCTGGCCTACACACAGGCCTGATGTTCTGGCTTTGGGGCCTCTCTCTGCTAGCTGGCCTGGCTCTCACAGGTATGCTTCACAAATTGGGTTGGTGTGGGGTTGCTTAGCTGTGTCTGGTCCCCTTCTTCCAAGGCTTCCCACCAGGCTCTCAAACAAGTGTGCCAGCCTCTGGCCTACACACAGGCCTGATGTTCTGGCTTTGGGGCCTCTCTCTGCTAGCCGGCCTGGCACTCACAGTTATGCTCCACAAATTGGGTTGGTGTGGGGTTGCTTAGCTGTGTCTGGTCCCCTTCTTCCAAGGCTTCCCACCAGGCTCTCAAACAAGTGTGACAGCCTCTGGCCTACACACAGGCCTGATGCTCTGGCTTTGGGGCCTCTCTCTGCTAGCCGGCCTGGCACTCACAGTTATGCTCCACAAATTGGGTTGGTGTGGGGTTGCTTAGCTGTGTCTGGTCCCCTTCTTCCAAGGCTTCCCACCAGGCTCTCAAACAAGTGTGCCAGCCTCTGGCCTACACACAGGCCTGATGCTCTGGCTTTGGGGCCTCTCTCTGCTAGCCGGCCTGGCACTCACAGTTATGCTCCACAAATTGGGTTGGTGTGGGGTTGCTTAGCTGTGTCTGGTCCCCTTCTTCCAAGGCTTCCCACCAGGCTCTCAAACAAGTGTGCCAGTCTCTGGCCTACACACAGGCCTGATGCTCTGGCTTTGGGGCCTCTCTCTGCTAGCTGGCCTGGCTCTCACAGGTATGCTTCACAAATTGGGTTGGTGTGGGGTTGCTTAGCTGTGTCTGGTCCCCTTCTTCCAAGGCTTCCCACCAGGCTTTCAAACAAGTGTGCCAGCCTCTGGCCTACACACAGGCCTGATGTTCTGGCTTTGGGGCCTCTCTCTGCTAGCTGGCCTGGCTCTCACAGGTATGCTTCACAAATTGGGTTGGTGTGGGGTTGCTTAGCTGTGTCTGGTCCCCTGCTTCTAAGGCTTCCCACCAGGCTCTCAAACGAGTGTGCCAGTCTCTGGCCTACACACAGGCCTGATGCTCTGGCTTTGGGGCCTCTCTCTGCTAGCCGGCCTGGCACTCACAGTTATGCTCCACAAATTGGGTTGGTGTGGGGTTGCTTAGCTGTGTCTGGTCCCCTTCTTCCAAGGCTTCCCACCAGGCTCTCAAACAAGTGTGCCAGTCTCTGGCCTACACACAGGCCTGATGTTCTGGCTTTGGGGCCTCTCTCTGCTAGCTGGCCTGGCTCTCACAGGTATGCTTCACAAATTGGGTTGGTGTGGGGTTGCTTAGCTGTGTCTGGTCCCCTGCGTCTAAGGCTTCCCACCAGGCTCTCAAACAAGTGTGCCAGTCTCTGGCCTACACACAGGCCTGATGCTCTGGCTTTGGGGCCTCTCTCTGCTAGCCGGCCTGGCACTCACAGTTATGCTCCACAAATTGGGTTGGTGTGGGGTTGCTTAGCTGTGTCTGGTCCCCTTCTTCCAAGGCTTCCCACCAGGCTCTCAAACAAGTGTGCCAGCCTCTGGCCTACACACAGGCCTGATGTTCTGGCTTTGGGGCCTCTCTCTGCTAGCTGGCCTGGCTCTCACAGGTATGCTTCACAAATTGGGTTGGTGTGGGGTTGCTTAGCTGTGTCTGGTCCCCTGCTTCTAAGGCTTCCCACCAGGCTCTCAAACAAGTGTGCCAGTCTCTGGCCTACACACAGGCCTGATACTCTGGCTTTGGGGCCTCTCTCTGCTAGCCGGCCTGGCACTCACAGTTATGCTCCACAAATTGGGTTGGTGTGGGGTTGCTTAGCTGTGTCTGGTCCCCTTCTTCCAAGGCTTCCCACCAGGCTCTCAAACAAGTGTGCCAGCCTCTGGCCTACACACAGGCCTGATGTTCTGGCTTTGGGGCCTCTCTCTGCTAGCTGGCCTGGCTCTCACAGGTATGCTTCACAAATTGGGTTGGTGTGGGGTTGCTTAGCTGTGTCTGGTCCCCTGCTTCTAAGGCTTCCCACCAGGCTCTCAAACAAGTGTGCCAGTCTCTGGCCTACACACAGGCCTGATGTTCTGGCTTTGGGGCCTCTCTCTGCTAGCCGGCCTGGCACTCACAGTTATGCTCCACAAATTGGGTTGGTGTGGGGTTGCTTAGCTGTGTCTGGTCCCCTTCTTCCAAGGCTTCCCACCAGGCTCTCAAACAAGTGTGCCAGCCTCTGGCCTACACATAGGCCTGCCGCTCTGACTTTGGGGCCTCTCTCTGCTAGCTGGCCTGGCACTCACAGTTATGCTCCACAAATTGGGTTGGTGTGGGGTTGCTTAGCTGTGTCTGGTCCCCTGCTTCTAAGGCTTCCCACCAGGCTCTCAAACAAGTGTGCCAGTCTCTGGCCTACACACAGGCCTGATGCTCTGGCTTTGGGGCCTCTCTCTGCTAGCCGGCCTGGCACTCACAGTTATGCTCCACAAATTGGGTTGGTGTGGGGTTGCTTAGCTGTGTCTGGTCCCCTTCTTCCAAGGCTTCCCACCAGGCTCTCAAACAAGTGTGCCAGCCTCTGGCCTACACACAGGCCTGATGTTCTGGCTTTTGGGCCTCTCTCTGCTAGCTGGCCTGTTTCTCACAGGTATGCTTCACAAATTGGGTTGGTGTGGGGTTGCTTAGCTGTGTCTGCTCCCCTGCTTCTAAGGCTTCCCACCAGGCTCTCAAACAAGTGTGCCAGTCTCTGGCCTACACACAGGCCTGATGCTCTGGCTTTGGGGCCTCTCTCTGCTAGCCGGCCTGGCACTCACAGGTATGCTCCACAAATTGGGTTGGTGTGGGGTTGCTTAGCTGTGTCTGGTCCCCTTCTTCCAAGGCTTCCCACCAGGCTCTCAAACAAGTGTGCCAGCCTCTGGCCTACACATAGGCCTGCCGCTCTGACTTTGGGGCCTCTCTCTGCTAGCTGGCCTGGCACTCACAGTTATGCTCCACAAATTGGGTTGGTGTGGGGTTGCTTAGCTGTGTCTGGTCCCCTTCTTCCAAGGCTTCCCACCAGGCTCTCAAACAAGTGTGCCAGCCTCTGGCCTACACACAGGCCTGATGTTCTGGCTTTGGGGCCTCTCTCTGCTAGCTGGCCTGGCTCTCACAGGTATGCTTCACAAATTGGGTTGGTGTGGGGTTGCTTAGCTGTGTCTGGTCCCCTGCTTCTAAGGCTTCCCACCAGGCTCTCAAACAAGTGTGCCAGTCTCTGGCCTACACACAGGCCTGATGCTCTGGCTTTGGGGCCTCTCTCTGCTAGCCGGCCTGGCACTCACAGTTATGCTCCACAAATTGGGTTGGTGTGGGGTTGCTTAGCTGTGTCTGGTCCCCTTCTTCCAAGGCTTCCCACCAGGCTGTCAAACAAGTGTGCCAGCCTCTGGCCTACACACAGGCCTGATGTTCTGGCTTTGGGGCCTCTCTCTGCTAGCTGGCCTGGCTCTCACAGTTATGCTCCACAAATTGGGTTGGTGTGGGGTTGCTTAGCTGTGTCTGGTCCCCTTCTTCCAAGGCTTCCCACCAGGCTCTCAAACAAGTGTGCCAGCCTCTGGCCTACACATAGGCCTGATGCTCTGGCTTTGGGGCCTCTCTCTGCTAGCCGGCCTGGCACTCACAGTTATGCTCGACAAATTGGGTTGGTGTGGGGTTGCTTAGCTGTGTCTGGTCCCCTTCTTCCAAGGCTTCCCACCAGGCTCTCAAACAAGTGTGCCAGTCTCTGGCCTACACACAGGCCTGATGCTCTGGCTTTGGGGCCTCTCTCTGCTAGCCGGCCTGGCACTCACAGTTATGCTCCACAAATTGGGTTGGTGTGGGGTTGCTTAGCTGTGTCTGGTCCCCTTCTTCCAAGGCTTCCCACCAGGCTCTCAAACAAGTGTGCCAGCCTCTGGCCTACACATAGGCCTGCCGCTCTGACTTTGGGGCCTCTCTCTGCTAGCTGGCCTGGCACACACAGTTATGCTCCACAAATTGGGTTGGTGTGGGGTTGCTTCGCTGTGTCTGGTCCCCTTCTTCCAAGGCTTCCCACCAGGCTCTCAAACAAGTGTGCCAGCCTCTGGCCTACACACAGGCCTGATGTTCTGGCTTTGGGGCCTCTCTCTGCTAGCTGGCCCGGCTCTCACAGGTATGCTTCACAAATTGGGTTGGTGTGGGGTTGCTTAGCTGTGTCTGGTCCCCTGCTTCTAAGGCTTCCCACCAGGCTCTCAAACAAGTGTGCCAGTCTCTGGCCTACACACAGGCCTGATGCTCTGGCTTTGGGGCCTCTCTCTGCTAGCCGGCCTGGCACTCACAGTTATGCTCCACAAATTGGGTTGGTGTGGGGTTGCTTAGCTGTGTCTGGTCCCCTTCTTCCAAGGCTTCCCACCAGGCTCTCAAACAAGTGTGCCAGCCTCTGGCCTACACACAGGCCTGATGTTCTGGCTTTGGGGCCTCTCTCTGCTAGCTGGCCTGGCTCTCACAGGTATGCTTCACAAATTGGGTTGGTGTGGGGTTGCTTAGCTGTGTCTGGTCCCCTGCTTCTAAGGCTTCCCACCAGGCTCTCAAACAAGTGTGCCAGTCTCTGGCCTACACACAGGCCTGATGCTCTGGCTTTGGGGCCTCTCTCTGCTAGCTGGCCTGGCTCTCACAGGTATGCTTCACAAATTGGGTTGGTGTGGGGTTGCTTAGCTGTGTCTGGTCCCCTGCTTCTAAGGCTTCCCACCAGGCTCTCAAACAAGTGTGCCAGTCTCTGGCCTACACACAGGACTGATGCTCTGGCTTTGGGGCCTCTCTCTGCTAGCCGGCCTGGCACTCACAGTTATGCTCCACAAATTGGGTTGGTGTGGGGTTGCTTAGCTGTGTCTGGTCCCCTTCTTCCAAGGCTTCCCACCAGGCTCTCAAACAAGTGTTCCAGCCTCTGGCCTACACACAGGCCTGATGTTCTGGCTTTGGGGCCTCTCTCTGCTAGCTGGCCTGGCTCTCACAGGTATGCTACACAAATTGGGTTGGTGTGGGGTTGCTTAGCTGTGTCTGGTCCCCTGCTTCTAAGGCTTCCCACCAGGCTCTCAAACAAGTGTGCCAGTCTCTGGCCTACACACAGGCCTGATGCTCTGGCTTTGGGGCCTCTCTCTGCTAGCCGGCCTGGCACTCACAGTTATGCTCCACAAATTGGGTTGGTGTGGGGTTGCTTAGCTGTGTCTGGTCCCCTTCTTCCAAGGCTTCCCACCAGGCTCTCAAACAAGTGTGCCAGCCTCTGGCCTACACACAGGCCTGATGTTCTGGCTTTGGGGCCTCTCTCTGCTAGCTGGCCTGGCACTCACAGTAATGCTCCACAAATTGGGTTGGTGTGGGGTTGCTTAGCTGTGTCTGGTCCCCTTCTTCCAAGGCTTCCCACCAGGCTCTCAAACAAGTGTGCCAGCCTCTGGCCTACACACAGGCCTGATGTTCTGGCTTTCGGGCCTCTCTCTGCTAGCTGGCCTGGCTCTCACAGGTATGCTTCACAAATTGGGTTGGTGTGGGGTTGCTTAGCTGTGTCTGGTCCCCTGCTTCTAAGGCTTCCCACCAGGCTCTCAAACAAGTGTGCCAGTCTCTGGCCTACACACCGGCCTGATGCTCTGGCTTTGGGGCCTCTCTCTGCTAGCCGGCCTGGCACTCACAGTTATGCTCCACAAATTGGGTTGGTGTGGGGTTGCTTAGCTGTGTCTGGTCCCCTTCTTCCAAGGCTTCCCACCAGGCTCTCAAACAAGTGTGCCAGCCTCTGGCCTACACACAGGCCAGATGTTCTGGCTTTGGGGCCTCTCTCTGCTAGCTGGCCTGGCTCTCACAGGTATGCTTCACAAATTGGGTTGGTGTGGGGTTGCTTAGCTGTGTCTGGTCCCCTGCTTCTAAGGCTTCCCAACAGGCTCTCAAACAAGTGTGCCAGTCTCTGGCCTACACACAGGCCTGATGCTCTGGCTTTGGGGCCTCTCTCTGCTAGCCGGCCTGGCACTCACAGTTATGCTCCACAAATTGGGTTGGTGTGGGGTTGCTTAGCTGTGTCTGGTCCCCTTCTTCCAAGGCTTCCCACCAGGCTCTCAAACAAGTGTGCCAGCCTCTGGCCTACACACAGGCCTGATGTTCTGGCTTTGGGGCCTCTCTCTGCTAGCTGGCCTGGCTCTCACAGGTATGCTTCACAAATTGGGTTGGTGTGGGGTTGCTTAGCTGTGTCTGGTCCCCTGCTTCTAAGGCTTCCCACCAGGCTCTCAAACAAGTGTGCCAGTCTCTGGCCTACACACAGGCCTGATGTTCTGGCTTTGGGGCCTCTCTCTGCTAGCCGGCCTGGCACTCACAGTTATGCTCCACAAATTGGGTTGGTGTGGGGTTGCTTAGCTGTGTCTGGTCCCCTTCTTCCAAGGCTTCCCACCAGGCTCTCAAACAAGTGTGCCAGCCTCTGGCCTACACATAGGCCTGCCGCTCTGACTTTGGGGCCTCTCTCTGCTAGCTGGCCTGGCACTCACAGTTATGCTCCACAAATTGGGTTGGTGTGGGGTTGCTTAGCTGTGTCTGGTCCCCTGCTTCTAAGGCTTCCCACCAGGCTCTCAAACAAGTGTGCCAGTCTCTGGCCTATACACAGGCCTGATGCTCTGGCTTTGGGGCCTCTCTCTGCTAGCCGGCCTGGCACTCACAGTTATGCTCCACAAATTGGGTTGGTGTGGGGTTGCTTAGCTGTGTCTGGTCCCCTTCTTCCAAGGCTTCCCACCAGGCTCTCAAACAAGTGTGCCAGTCTCTGGCCTACACACAGGCCTGATGTTCTGGCTTTGGGGCCTCTCTCTGCTAGCTGGCCTGGCTCTCACAGGTATGCTTCACAAATTGGGTTGGTGTGGGGTTGCTTAGCTGTGTCTGGTCCCCTGCTTCTAAGGCTTCCCACCAGGCTCTCAAACAAGTGTGCCAGTCTCTGGCCTACACACAGGCCTGATGCTCTGGCTTTGGGGCCTCTCTCTGCTAGCCGGCCTGGCACTCACAGTTATGCTCCACAAATTGGGTTGGTGTGGGGTTGCTTAGCTGTGTCTGGTCCCCTTCTTCCAAGGCTTCCCACCAGGCTCTCAAACAAGTGTGCCAGCCTCTGGCCTACACATAGGCCTGCCGCTCTGACTTTGGGGCCTCTCTCTGCTAGCTGGCCTGGCACTCACAGTTATGCTCCACAAATTGGGTTGGTGTGGGGTTGCTTAGCTGTGTCTGGTCCCCTTCTTCCAAGGCTTCCCACCAGGCTCTCAAACAAGTGTGCCAGCCTCTGGCCTACACACAGGCCTGATGTTCTGGCTTTGGGGCCTCTCTCTGCTAGCTGGCCTGGCTCTCACAGGTATGCTTCACAAATTGGGTTGGTGTGGGGTTGCTTAGCTGTGTCTGGTCCCCTGCTTCTAAGGCTTCCCACCAGGCTCTCAAACAAGTGTGCCAGTCTCTGGCCTACACACAGGCCTGATGCTCTGGCTTTGGGGCCTCTCTCTGCTAGCCGGCCTGGCACTCACAGTTATGCTCCACAAATTGGGTTGGTGTGGGGTTGCTTAGCTGTGTCTGGTCCCCTTCTTCCAAGGCTTCCCACCAGGCTCTCAAACAAGTGTGCCAGCCTCTGGCCTACACACAGGCCTGATGTTCTGGCTTTGGGGCCTCTCTCTGCTAGCTGGCCTGGCTCTCACAGGTATGCTTCACAAATTGGGTTGGTGTGGGGTTGCTTAGCTGTGTCTGGTCCCCTGCTTCTAAGGCTTCCCACCAGGCTCTCAAACAAGTGTGCCAGTCTCTGGCCAACACACAGGACTGATGCTCTGGCTTTGGGGCCTCTCTCTGCTAGCCGGCCTGGCACTCACAGTTATGCTCCACAAATTGGGTTGGTGTGGGGTTGCTTAGCTGTGTCTGGTCCCCTTCTTCCAAGGCTTCCCACCAGGCTCTCAAACAAGTGTGCCAGCCTCTGGCCTACACACAGGCCTGATGTTCTGGCTTTGGGGCCTCTCTCTGCTAGCTAGCCTGGCTCTCACAGGTATGCTTCACAAATTGGGTTGGTGTGGGGTTGCTTAGCTGTGTCTGGTCCCCTGCTTCTAAGGCTTCCCACCAGGCTCTCAAACAAGTGTGCCAGTCTCTGGCCTACACACAGGCCTGATGCTCTGGCTTTGGGGCCTCTCTCTGCTAGCCGGCCTGGCACTCACAGTTATGCTCCACAAATTGGGTTGGTGTGGGGTTGCTTAGCTGTGTCTGGTCCCCTTCTTCCAAGGCTTCCCACCAGGCTCTCAAACAAGTGTGCCAGCCTCTGGCCTACACACAGGCCTGATGTTCTGGCTTTGGGGCCTCTCTCTGCTAGCTGGCCTGGCTCTCACAGGTATGCTTCACAAATTGGGTTGGTGTGGGGTTGCTTAGCTGTGTCTGGTCCCCTGCTTCTAAGGCTTCCCACCAGGCTCTCAAACAAGTGTGCCAGTCTCTGGCCTACACACAGGCCTGATGCTCTGGCTTTGGGGCCTCTCTCTGCTAGCCGGCCTGGCACTCACAGTTATGCTCCACAAATTGGGTTGGTGTGGGGTTGCTTAGCTGTGTCTGGTCCCCTTCTTCCAAGGCTTCCCACCAGGCTCTCAAACAAGTGTGCCAGCCTCTGGCCTACACATAGGCCTGCCGCTCTGACTTTGGGGCCTCTCTCTGCTAGCTGGCCTGGCACTCACAGTTATGCTCCACAAATTGGGTTGGTGTGGGGTTGCTTAGCTGTGTCTGGTCCCCTTCTTCCAAGGCTTCCCACCAGGCTCTCAAACAAGTGTGCCAGCCTCTGGCCTACACACAGGCCTGATGTTCTGGCTTTGGGGCCTCTCTCTGCTAGCTGGCCTGGCTCTCACAGGTATGCTTCACAAATTCGGTTGGTGTGGGGTTGCTTAGCTGTGTCTGGTCCCCTCCTTCTAAGGCTTCCCACCAGGCTCTCAAACAAGTCTGCCAGTCTCTGGCCTACACACAGGCCTGATGCTCTGGCTTTGGGGCCTCTCTCTGCTAGCCGGTCTGGCACTCACAGGTATGCTCCACAAATTGGGTTGGTGTGGGGTTGCTTAGCTGTGTCTGGTCCCCTTCTTCCAAGGCTTCCCACCAAACAAGTGTGCCAGCCTCTGGCCTACACATAGGCCTGCCGCTCTGACTTTGGGGCCTCTCTCTGCTAGCTGGCCTGGCACTCACAGTTATGCTCCACAAATTGGGTTGGTGTGGGGTTGCTTAGCTGTGTCTGGTCCCCTTCTTCCAAGGCTTCCCACCAGGCTCTCAAACAAGTGTGCCAGCCTCTGGCCTACACACAGGCCTGATGTTCTGGCTTTGGGGCCTCTCTCTGCTAGCTGGCCTGGCACTCACAGTTATGCTCCACAAATTGGGTTGGTGTGGGGTTGCTTAGCTGTGTCTGGTCCCCTTCGTCCAAGGCTTCCCACCAGGCTCTCAAACAAGTGTGCCAGTCTCTGGCCTACACACAGGCCTGATGCTCTGGCTTTGGGGCCTCTCTCTGCTAGCCGGCCTGGCACTCACAGTTATGCTCCACAAATTGGGTTGGTGTGGGGTTGCTTAGCTGTGTCTGGTCCCCTTCTTCCAAGGCTTCCCACCAGGCTCTCAAACAAGTGTGCCAGCCTCTGGCCTACACACAGGCCTGATGTTCTGGCTTTTGGGCCTCTCTCTGCTAGCTGGCCTGTTTCTCACAGGTATGCTTCACAAATTGGGTTGGTGTGGGGTTGCTTAGCTGTGTCTGCTCCCCTGCTTCTAAGGCTTCCCACCAGGCTCTCAAACAAGTGTGCCAGTCTCTGGCCTACACACAGGCCTGATGCTCTGGCTTTGGGGCCTCTCTCTGCTAGCCGGCCTGGCACTCACAGGTATGCTCCACAAATTGGGTTGGTGTGGGGTTGCTTAGCTGTGTCTGGTCCCCTTCTTCCAAGGGTTCCCACCAGGCTCTCAAACAAGTGTGCCAGCCTCTGGCCTACACATAGGCCTGCCGCTCTGACTTTGGGGCCTCTCTCTGCTAGCTGGCCTGGCACTCACAGTTATGCTCCACAAATTGGGTTGGTGTGGGGTTGCTTAGCTGTGTCTGGTCCCCTTCTTCCAAGGCTTCCCACCAGGCTCTCAAACAAGTGTGCCAGCCTCTGGCCTACACACAGGCCTGATGTTCTGGCTTTGGGGCCTCTCTCTGCTAGCTGGCCTGGCTCTCACAGGTATGCTTCACAAATTGGGTTGGTGTGGGGTTGCTTAGCTGTGTCTGGTCCCCTGCTTCTAAGGCTTCCCACCAGGCTCTCAAACAAGTGTGCCAGTCTCTGGCCTACACACAGGCCTGATGCTCTGGCTTTGGGGCCTCTCTCTGCTAGCCGGCCTGGCACTCACAGTTATGCTCCACAAATTGGGTTGGTGTGGGGTTGCTTAGCTGTGTCTGGTCCCCTTCTTCCAAGGCTTCCCACCAGGCTGTCAAACAAGTGTGCCAGCCTCTGGCCTACACACAGGCCTGATGTTCTGGCTTTGGGGCCTCTCTCTGCTAGCTGGCCTGGCTCTCACAGTTATGCTCCACAAATTGGGTTGGTGTGGGGTTGCTTAGCTGTGTCTGGTCCCCTTCTTCCAAGGCTTCCCACCAGGCTCTCAAACAAGTGTGCCAGCCTCTGGCCTACACATAGGCCTGATGCTCTGGCTTTGGGGCCTCTCTCTGCTAGCCGGCCTGGCACTCACAGTTATGCTCGACAAATTGGGTTGGTGTGGGGTTGCTTAGCTGTGTCTGGTCCCCTTCTTCCAAGGCTTCCCACCAGGCTCTCAAACAAGTGTGCCAGTCTCTGGCCTACACACAGGCCTGATGCTCTGGCTTTGGGGCCTCTCTCTGCTAGCCGGCCTGGCACTCACAGTTATGCTCCACAAATTGGGTTGGTGTGGGGTTGCTTAGCTGTGTCTGGTCCCCTTCTTCCAAGGCTTCCCACCAGGCTCTCAAACAAGTGTGCCAGCCTCTGGCCTACACATAGGCCTGCCGCTCTGACTTTGGGGCCTCTCTCTGCTAGCTGGCCTGGCACACACAGTTATGCTCCACAAATTGGGTTGGTGTGGGGTTGCTTCGCTGTGTCTGGTCCCCTTCTTCCAAGGCTTCCCACCAGGCTCTCAAACAAGTGTGCCAGCCTCTGGCCTACACACAGGCCTGATGTTCTGGCTTTGGGGCCTCTCTCTGCTAGCTGGCCCGGCTCTCACAGGTATGCTTCACAAATTGGGTTGGTGTGGGGTTGCTTAGCTGTGTCTGGTCCCCTGCTTCTAAGGCTTCCCACCAGGCTCTCAAACAAGTGTGCCAGTCTCTGGCCTACACACAGGCCTGATGCTCTGGCTTTGGGGCCTCTCTCTGCTAGCCGGCCTGGCACTCACAGTTATGCTCCACAAATTGGGTTGGTGTGGGGTTGCTTAGCTGTGTCTGGTCCCCTTCTTCCAAGGCTTCCCACCAGGCTCTCAAACAAGTGTGCCAGCCTCTGGCCTACACACAGGCCTGATGTTCTGGCTTTGGGGCCTCTCTCTGCTAGCTGGCCTGGCTCTCACAGGTATGCTTCACAAATTGGGTTGGTGTGGGGTTGCTTAGCTGTGTCTGGTCCCCTGCTTCTAAGGCTTCCCACCAGGCTCTCAAACAAGTGTGCCAGTCTCTGGCCTACACACAGGCCTGATGCTCTGGCTTTGGGGCCTCTCTCTGCTAGCTGGCCTGGCTCTCACAGGTATGCTTCACAAATTGGGTTGGTGTGGGGTTGCTTAGCTGTGTCTGGTCCCCTGCTTCTAAGGCTTCCCACCAGGCTCTCAAACAAGTGTGCCAGTCTCTGGCCTACACACAGGACTGATGCTCTGGCTTTGGGGCCTCTCTCTGCTAGCCGGCCTGGCACTCACAGTTATGCTCCACAAATTGGGTTGGTGTGGGGTTGCTTAGCTGTGTCTGGTCCCCTTCTTCCAAGGCTTCCCACCAGGCTCTCAAACAAGTGTTCCAGCCTCTGGCCTACACACAGGCCTGATGTTCTGGCTTTGGGGCCTCTCTCTGCTAGCTGGCCTGGCTCTCACAGGTATGCTACACAAATTGGGTTGGTGTGGGGTTGCTTAGCTGTGTCTGGTCCCCTGCTTCTAAGGCTTCCCACCAGGCTCTCAAACAAGTGTGCCAGTCTCTGGCCTACACACAGGCCTGATGCTCTGGCTTTGGGGCCTCTCTCTGCTAGCCGGCCTGGCACTCACAGTTATGCTCCACAAATTGGGTTGGTGTGGGGTTGCTTAGCTGTGTCTGGTCCCCTTCTTCCAAGGCTTCCCACCAGGCTCTCAAACAAGTGTGCCAGCCTCTGGCCTACACACAGGCCTGATGTTCTGGCTTTGGGGCCTCTCTCTGCTAGCTGGCCTGGCACTCACAGTAATGCTCCACAAATTGGGTTGGTGTGGGGTTGCTTAGCTGTGTCTGGTCCCCTTCTTCCAAGGCTTCCCACCAGGCTCTCAAACAAGTGTGCCAGCCTCTGGCCTACACACAGGCCTGATGTTCTGGCTTTCGGGCCTCTCTCTGCTAGCTGGCCTGGCTCTCACAGGTATGCTTCACAAATTGGGTTGGTGTGGGGTTGCTTAGCTGTGTCTGGTCCCCTGCTTCTAAGGCTTCCCACCAGGCTCTCAAACAAGTGTGCCAGTCTCTGGCCTACACACCGGCCTGATGCTCTGGCTTTGGGGCCTCTCTCTGCTAGCCGGCCTGGCACTCACAGTTATGCTCCACAAATTGGGTTGGTGTGGGGTTGCTTAGCTGTGTCTGGTCCCCTTCTTCCAAGGCTTCCCACCAGGCTCTCAAACAAGTGTGCCAGCCTCTGGCCTACACACAGGCCAGATGTTCTGGCTTTGGGGCCTCTCTCTGCTAGCTGGCCTGGCTCTCACAGGTATGCTTCACAAATTGGGTTGGTGTGGGGTTGCTTAGCTGTGTCTGGTCCCCTGCTTCTAAGGCTTCCCAACAGGCTCTCAAACAAGTGTGCCAGTCTCTGGCCTACACACAGGCCTGATGCTCTGGCTTTGGGGCCTCTCTCTGCTAGCCGGCCTGGCACTCACAGTTATGCTCCACAAATTGGGTTGGTGTGGGGTTGCTTAGCTGTGTCTGGTCCCCTTCTTCCAAGGCTTCCCACCAGGCTCTCAAACAAGTGTGCCAGCCTCTGGCCTACACACAGGCCTGATGTTCTGGCTTTGGGGCCTCTCTCTGCTAGCTGGCCTGGCTCTCACAGGTATGCTTCACAAATTGGGTTGGTGTGGGGTTGCTTAGCTGTGTCTGGTCCCCTGCTTCTAAGGCTTCCCACCAGGCTCTCAAACAAGTGTGCCAGTCTCTGGCCTACACACAGGCCTGATGTTCTGGCTTTGGGGCCTCTCTCTGCTAGCCGGCCTGGCACTCACAGTTATGCTCCACAAATTGGGTTGGTGTGGGGTTGCTTAGCTGTGTCTGGTCCCCTTCTTCCAAGGCTTCCCACCAGGCTCTCAAACAAGTGTGCCAGCCTCTGGCCTACACATAGGCCTGCCGCTCTGACTTTGGGGCCTCTCTCTGCTAGCTGGCCTGGCACTCACAGTTATGCTCCACAAATTGGGTTGGTGTGGGGTTGCTTAGCTGTGTCTGGTCCCCTGCTTCTAAGGCTTCCCACCAGGCTCTCAAACAAGTGTGCCAGTCTCTGGCCTATACACAGGCCTGATGTTCTGGCTTTGGGGCCTCTCTCTGCTAGCCGGCCTGGCACTCACAGTTATGCTCCACAAATTGGGTTGGTGTGGGGTTGCTTAGCTGTGTCTGGTCCCCTTCTTCCAAGGCTTCCCACCAGGCTCTCAAACAAGTGTGCCAGTCTCTGGCCTACACACAGGCCTGATGTTCTGGCTTTGGGGCCTCTCTCTGCTAGCTGGCCTGGCTCTCACAGGTATGCTTCACAAATTGGGTTGGTGTGGGGTTGCTTAGCTGTGTCTGGTCCCCTGCTTCTAAGGCTTCCCACCAGGCTCTCAAACAAGTGTGCCAGTCTCTGGCCTACACACAGGCCTGATGCTCTGGCTTTGGGGCCTCTCTCTGCTAGCCGGCCTGGCACTCACAGTTATGCTCCACAAATTGGGTTGGTGTGGGGTTGCTTAGCTGTGTCTGGTCCCCTTCTTCCAAGGCTTCCCACCAGGCTCTCAAACAAGTGTGCCAGCCTCTGGCCTACACATAGGCCTGCCGCTCTGACTTTGGGGCCTCTCTCTGCTAGCTGGCCTGGCACTCACAGTTATGCTCCACAAATTGGGTTGGTGTGGGGTTGCTTAGCTGTGTCTGGTCCCCTTCTTCCAAGGCTTCCCACCAGGCTCTCAAACAAGTGTGCCAGCCTCTGGCCTACACACAGGCCTGATGTTCTGGCTTTGGGGCCTCTCTCTGCTAGCTGGCCTGGCTCTCACAGGTATGCTTCACAAATTGGGTTGGTGTGGGGTTGCTTAGCTGTGTCTGGTCCCCTGCTTCTAAGGCTTCCCACCAGGCTCTCAAACAAGTGTGCCAGTCTCTGGCCTACACACAGGCCTGATGCTCTGGCTTTGGGGCCTCTCTCTGCTAGCCGGCCTGGCACTCACAGTTATGCTCCACAAATTGGGTTGGTGTGGGGTTGCTTAGCTGTGTCTGGTCCCCTTCTTCCAAGGCTTCCCACCAGGCTCTCAAACAAGTGTGCCAGCCTCTGGCCTACACACAGGCCTGATGTTCTGGCTTTGGGGCCTCTCTCTGCTAGCTGGCCTGGTTCTCACAGGTATGCTTCACAAATTGGGTTGGTGTGGGGTTGCTTAGCTGTGTCTGGTCCCCTGCTTCTAAGGCTTCCCACCAGGCTCTCAAACAAGTGTGCCAGTCTCTGGCCAACACACAGGACTGATGCTCTGGCTTTGGGGCCTCTCTCTGCTAGCCGGCCTGGCACTCACAGTTATGCTCCACAAATTGGGTTGGTGTGGGGTTGCTTAGCTGTGTCTGGTCCCCTTCTTCCAAGGCTTCCCACCAGGCTCTCAAACAAGTGTGCCAGCCTCTGGCCTACACACAGGCCTGATGTTCTGGCTTTGGGGCCTCTCTCTGCTAGCTAGCCTGGCTCTCACAGGTATGCTTCACAAATTGGGTTGGTGTGGGGTTGCTTAGCTGTGTCTGGTCCCCTGCTTCTAAGGCTTCCCACCAGGCTCTCAAACAAGTGTGCCAGTCTCTGGCCTACACACAGGCCTGATGCTCTGGCTTTGGGGCCTCTCTCTGCTAGCCGGCCTGGCACTCACAGTTATGCTCCACAAATTGGGTTGGTGTGGGGTTGCTTAGCTGTGTCTGGTCCCCTTCTTCCAAGGCTTCCCACCAGGCTCTCAAACAAGTGTGCCAGCCTCTGGCCTACACACAGGCCTGATGTTCTGGCTTTGGGGCCTCTCTCTGCTAGCTGGCCTGGCTCTCACAGGTATGCTTCACAAATTGGGTTGGTGTGGGGTTGCTTAGCTGTGTCTGGTCCCCTGCTTCTAAGGCTTCCCACCAGGCTCTCAAACAAGTGTGCCAGTCTCTGGCCTACACACAGGCCTGATGCTCTGGCTTTGGGGCCTCTCTCTGCTAGCCGGCCTGGCACTCACAGTTATGCTCCACAAATTGGGTTGGTGTGGGGTTGCTTAGCTGTGTCTGGTCCCCTTCTTCCAAGGCTTCCCACCAGGCTCTCAAACAAGTGTGCCAGCCTCTGGCCTACACATAGGCCTGCCGCTCTGACTTTGGGGCCTCTCTCTGCTAGCTGGCCTGGCACTCACAGTTATGCTCCACAAATTGGGTTGGTGTGGGGTTGCTTAGCTGTGTCTGGTCCCCTTCTTCCAAGGCTTCCCACCAGGCTCTCAAACAAGTGTGCCAGCCTCTGGCCTACACACAGGCCTGATGTTCTGGCTTTGGGGCCTCTCTCTGCTAGCTGGCCTGGCTCTCACAGGTATGCTTCACAAATTCGGTTGGTGTGGGGTTGCTTAGCTGTGTCTGGTCCCCTCCTTCTAAGGCTTCCCACCAGGCTCTCAAACAAGTCTGCCAGTCTCTGGCCTACACACAGGCCTGATGCTCTGGCTTTGGGGCCTCTCTCTGCTAGCCGGTCTGGCACTCACAGGTATGCTCCACAAATTGGGTTGGTGTGGGGTTGCTTAGCTGTGTCTGGTCCCCTTCTTCCAAGGCTTCCCACCAAACAAGTGTGCCAGCCTCTGGCCTACACATAGGCCTGCCGCTCTGACTTTGGGGCCTCTCTCTGCTAGCTGGCCTGGCACTCACAGTTATGCTCCACAAATTGGGTTGGTGTGGGGTTGCTTAGCTGTGTCTGGTCCCCTTCTTCCAAGGCTTCCCACCAGGCTCTCAAACAAGTGTGCCAGCCTCTGGCCTACACACAGGCCTGATGTTCTGGCTTTGGGGCCTCTCTCTGCTAGCTGGCCTGGCACTCACAGTTATGCTCCACAAATTGGGTTGGTGTGGGGTTGCTTAGCTGTGTCTGGTCCCCTTCGTCCAAGGCTTCCCACCAGGCTCTCAAACAAGTGTGCCAGTCTCTGGCCTACACACAGGCCTGATGCTCTGGCTTTGGGGCCTCTCTCTGCTAGCCGGCCTGGCACTCACAGTTATGCTCCACAAATTGGGTTGGTGTGGGGTTGCTTAGCTGTGTCTGGTCCCCTTCTTCCAAGGCTTCCCACCAGGCTCTCAAACAAGTGTGCCAGCCTCTGGCCTACACACAGGCCTGATGCTCTGGCTTTGGGGCCTCTCTCTGCTAGCCGGCCTGGCACTCACAGTTATGCTCCACAAATTGGGTTGGTGTGGGGTTGCTTAGCTGTGTCTGGTCCCCTTCTTCCAAGGCTTCCCACCAGGCTCTCAAACAAGTGTGCCAGTCTCTGGCCTACACACAGGCCTGATGCTCTGGCTTTGGGGCCTCTCTCTGCTAGCCGGCCTGGCACTCACAATTATGCTCCACAAATCGGGTTGGTGTGGGGTTGCTTAGCTGTGTCTGGTCCCCTTCTTCCAAGGCTTCCCACCAGGCTCTCAAACAAGTGTGCCAGCCTCTGGCCTACACACAGGCCTGATGTTCTGGCTTTGGGGCCTCTCTCTGCTAGCTGGCCTGGCTCTCACAGGTATGCTTCACAAATTGGGTTGGTGTGGGGTTGCTTAGCTGTGTCTGGTCCCCTTCTTCCAAGGCTTCCCACCAGGCTCTCAAACAAGTGTGCCAGTCTCTGGCCTACACACAGGCCTGATGCTCTGGCTTTGGGGCCTCTCTCTGCTAGCCGGCCTGGCACTCACAGTTATGCTCCACAAATTGGGTTGGTGTGGGGTTGCTTAGCTGTGTCTGGTCCCCTTCTTCCAAGGCTTCCCACCAGGCTCTCAAACAAGTGTGCCAGTCTCTGGCCTACACACAGGCCTGATGCTCTGGCTTTGGGGCCTCTCTCTGCTAGCTGGCCCGGCTCTCACAGGTATGCTTCACAAATTGGGTTGGTGTGGGGTTGCTTAGCTGTGTCTGGTCCCCTGCTTCTAAGGCTTCCCACCAGGCTCTCAAACAAGTGTGCCAGTCTCTGGCCTACACACAGGCCTGATGCTCTGGCTTTGGGGCCTCTCTCTGCTAGCCGGCCTGGCACTCACAGTTATGCTCCACAAATTGGGTTGGTGTGGGGTTGCTTAGCTGTGTCTGGTCCCCTTCTTCCAAGGCTTCCCACCAGGCTCTCAAACAAGTGTTCCAGCCTCTGGCCTACACACAGGCCTGATGTTCTGGCTTTGGGGCCTCTCTCTGCTAGCTGGCCTGGCTCTCACAGGTATGCTACACAAATTGGGTTGGTGTGGGGTTGCTTAGCTGTGTCTGGTCCCCTGCTTCTAAGGCTTCCCACCAGGCTCTCAAACAAGTGTGCCAGTCTCTGGCCTACACACAGGCCTGATGCTCTGGCTTTGGGGCCTCTCTCTGCTAGCCGGCCTGGCACTCACAGTTATGCTCCACAAATTGGGTTGGTGTGGGGTTGCTTAGCTGTGTCTGGTCCCCTTCTTCCAAGGCTTCCCACCAGGCTCTCAAACAAGTGTGCCAGCCTCTGGCCTACACACAGGCCTGATGTTCTGGCTTTGGGGCCTCTCTCTGCTAGGTGGCCTGGCACTCACAGTAATGCTCCACAAATTGGGTTGGTGTGGGGTTGCTTAGCTGTGTCTGGTCCCCTTCTTCCAAGGCTTCCCACCAGGCTCTCAAACAAGTGTGCCAGCCTCTGGCCTACACACAGGCCTGATGTTCTGGCTTTGGGGCCTCTCTCTGCTAGCTGGCCTGGCTCTCACAGGTATGCTTCACAAATTGGGTTGGTGTGGGGTTGCTTAGCTGTGTCTGGTCCCCTGCTTCTAAGGCTTCCCACCAGGCTCTCAAACAAGTGTGCCAGTCTCTGGCCTACACACCGGCCTGATGCTCTGGCTTTGGGGCCTCTCTCTGCTAGCCAGCCTGGCACTCACAGTTATGCTCCACAAATTGGGTTGGTGTGGGGTTGCTTAGCTGTGTCTGGTCCCCTTCTTCCAAGGTTTCCCACCAGGCTCTCAAACAAGTGTGCCAGCCTCTGGCCTACACACAGGCCTGATGTTCTGGCTTTGGGGCCTCTCTCTGCTAGCTGGCCTGGCTCTCACAGGTATGCTTCACAAATTGGGTTGGTGTGGGGTTGCTTAGCTGTGTCTGGTCCCCTGCTTCTAAGGCTTCCCACCAGGCTCTCAAAGAAGTGTGCCAGCCTCTGGCCTACACACAGGCCTGATGCTCTGGCTTTGGGGCCTCTCTCTGCTAGCCGGCCTGGCACTCACAGTTATGCTCCACAAATTGGGTTGGTGTGGGGTTGCTTAGCTGTGTCTGGTCCCCTTCTTCCAAGGCTTCCCACCAGGCTCTCAAACAAGTGTGCCAGCCTCTGGCCTACACACAGGCCAGATGTTCTGGCTTTGGGGCCTCTCTCTGCTAGCTGGCCTGGCTCTCACAGGTATGCTTCACAAATTGGGTTGGTGTGGGGTTGCTTAGCTGTGTCTGGTCCCCTGCTTCTAAGGCTTCCCAACAGGCTCTCAAACAAGTGTGCCAGTCTCTGGCCTACACACAGGCCTGATGCTCTGGCTTTGGGGCCTCTCTCTGCTAGCCGGCCTGGCACTCACAGTTATGCTCCACAAATTGGGTTGGTGTGGGGTTGCTTAGCTGTGTCTGGTCCCCTTCTTCCTGTCAGGTCCAGTATGTTTCTAAACTGTACTGACTCCATTTTCTAATGCTTCTAGTGTTTAAGTGCTTTCTCCCCAGGTGTACCAGTTCCCAGGCAGCATTCCCACCAGAGGAGATTGTTGTGTCTAACCCAGTTCCACCAAGCATTGGCCTTGAAGGAGAACAGCTTCCCAGGACTGAAAGATGTTGTTTTGAGAACTGTGGGGGGAGGCTGTTCCAGATGGGTATTGTTACTCTGTATCCTATGCTTGCTCCTCATTGGTAACAATGATCATGTACCATCCTGAGTCTCCTATTCAGGACAGTGGACTATAATGGACCTTTTCTGCAATAAAACTTCCTTTGCTAGACATTGGACTTATTCTTGCTTCTAAAGGGAATCTTGCAGAGAGTACCTTATCTAGCCACAGTCTGACATTTTGTTACCAATCATGTCTGAGTCGGGCCCAGCGGAATCCAAGGTTGTCCCGGACAGGGATCCTTTGTTTGATCCGTATGCGTCTCCCGACAATCAACCGGTGCAAACCCAAGACTCCCAGGAGCTGGGAGCAACCGGGAACGGAACCGGAGCCTCCACTTCTACCCTGCCTCTCATCGACTTCAGTACTCGGAACGAGACCGAAAGCAACCTCGGGGCAAGGCCGAAAGCAACCGCTCTCCCCTTGATCTCGGTACCCACCCCGTCGGAGTGGGGAGCCAGACCCCGAGAAACCAGAGAGCGCCGGGCAGGTGGACTCCATCCACGAGTCTCGATGGACGGGCGCCGAAGCCTAGAAACCGTCCCGGAACTAGATAGCAGCCAACCATGGCGATATTGGAACAGGACGTTTGAGCAGATGGAGGGGGACACGTCTCGCCGAGGCGCCCTGAGTTGGGATTATTCCGAACTTGCCCCGTGGAAGGAGCCAACGGAAGTCCCTGAACAAAGTTGGGAGCAGATACGAGGTCGCACCTATGCGGTAGATACCAGCATCTCGGCCGTGACGGGTATGGCCAAGGGTGGCGGCAGGACCTTTTGTACCATCTGAACATGTTCTTCCTCGGTGTCAGAATAAATTAAAACATCATCAAGGTACACCACCACCCCTTTGTATAGAAATTCATGTAGAACTTCGTTTATCATGGACATGAATACAGACGGGGCTCCCGCCAATCCAAAAGGCATAACTAAGTATTCATATTGTCCGAGGGGCGTATTAAGCGCGGCCTTCCACCCATTCGGCCTTCGCCGCTGCGGCCCCTTCCGCTTCGACCACAACTAACCCCGCCGCTGCAGCCGATACGTTTGCCACTGGAACAGCCTTTAAGACCTCCTCCGAACCAACCGATGGGGCCTACACCACTGCGACCCCACCAACCCACCCCTCAGCGGCCGATCACTACTCCGCCGCACCAACCTCAACCGCCAGCACCTCAACCGCTACGGCCAACACCTCCGGCATTGCCACCCGCCAGACCCAGACTGCCGCCACCCGCCCAGCCGAGAGCACCACCGCCAGCCCAGCCGAGGCCGCCACCCCCGGCTCAACCGGTGATGCCGCCGCCAGCGCAACCAGCACCGCCAGCACAACCGGGTCCCCTCATACCGCAAGTGCCATTGAGGCTTCCGGCGGACTTCTACCCAGCCCCGGCTCCGAGGCAAGACCTCCCAATGGGTTGGGTGAAACTAGACGCCACATTCGACGGGGATCCCTCCAAACTGGGCTTTTTTCTAGTGCAAGTCGTGCAATTCTTCAACCGGTGGGGACACCTCTTCGGCAGCGAGGCCAGCCAAATTGAACACCTCGGCTCCCGTTTGCAAGGGAAAGCAGCGGACTGGTACGTAGGACTATACAATATCGGGGCCCCAGAACTCGATACTCTCCAGGGGTTGGTGGATGCTATTAGAGCACAATATGAAGATCCCTTAGAGGAAACCAGGGCCCGAACAGAATTGCAGGCCATTAAGCAGGGCAGCATGGCAGCGAGAGACTATATCACGAAATTCCGACAATTAGCTGCCAAGTGCCCCAGGTGTGAGGAGTCCACAAAAATTATTCTGTTCAAACAAGGACTTAATCCGAGACTTTTGGACAGAGCCCTCATGCAAGACAATCCCCCTACGCTGTTAGGTTGGATTCAACTTGTTTGCGAAGTGGAAAATCGCATTTTAGAAGTCCGTTTGGTTGAGCAACAACAACAAACGGGGCAAAGAAGACCATTAACCTTACAGAAGGGAGCTCGGGGAGCTGGCTACGCCACCCGTGGAGCGAGAGATGCTAGATGGCAACAAGGGCTGTGTTTGCAATGCGGACAGGCTGGTCACTTTGCAGCACAATGCCCCTACCGGCCTGTGCAAAGACCTCCGCTCCAATTACGGCGTCCAACCCTTGCTCCGTTCCCTACGCTCCAACGCCCGACTCCAGCTCCACGAGCAAACAGAGGCCGCGGCGCTTCCCAAAGGCCAGCCTCAGAAAGAGGGCTGGAAGCGGAGGAAGTTATGGAATACGATCCCGCTTCCCCATCTGCAGACGTCAACCCAGAGAGTCCCCAGTCGGGAAACGAGATGGATCTGTCGTAAAAGGGCCCAAACGGCAGATCCGCCCCAAGCCCGTCCCTGCACGGAACCGGCCACCTGGGTCCATTTTATTCATGCCAGTGACTTTAATCAACCCAGAGAGAAAAATGCACATTCGGGTGCAAGCTCTTATTGACTCGGGTTGCTCAAGAGACATTATAGCCCCAGCTCTAGTCAATGGACTGGTCTTACCAACTCGGGATTTACAAAATCCAGTAATTTTTGAACAGATGGATGGTACCAACATGAATCCGGTCACGACTGAAACCATCCCGGTGATCACAGGCATGGGACAACATTGGGAAAGGAGGTCCTTTGTCATCAGCTCTACTGCCAAGTACCCGTTAATTCTAGGCAGCAGATGGCTATGTGATCACAATCCCTACATAGACTGGGCTCAAGGCTGTATTACCTTCAATCATGCCAACTGTAAAAATCACCGTTGGAATCAAAACTGGGGCGAAAACCCAACTTATAAAGAAAAGGCCCTCCTCACCCAAGAAGAAGTCAACCAAATACCCGAACCGTACTGGCCTTTTCTAAATGCTTTCTCGGAGGAGGAAGCTGATACTCTGCCCCCGCACCGACGAACGGACTGTGCGGTGGAAATCTTACCCGGAGCCTCATTGCCTAAAGGACGACTCTATCCCATGAGTTTCCATGAACGTGAAGAGCTCCGGAAATTCATCGACACCAACCTCCAACGAGGGTTCATCCGCCCAGCCTCTAGCCCCCACGCCGCTCCAGTTCTCTTCGTGAAAAAGAAGGATGGGGGGCTCAGACTGTGTACGGATTTCCGAGGACTAAATGCAGTGTCCACCAACAACGCCTATCCTATACCGCTCATCCGAGACCTTCTCAACGTCGTGGCCCAAGGTAAGATCTTTACGAAATTAGATTTAAAAGATGCTTACTTCCACGTTCGTATCAAGGCAGGGGATGAGTGGAAAACCGCGTTTAATACGCCCCTCGGACAATATGAATACTTAGTTATGCCTTTTGGATTGGCGGGAGCCCCGTCTGTATTCATGTCCATGATAAACGAAGTTCTACATGAATTTCTATACAAAGGGGTGGTGGTGTACCTTGATGATGTTTTAATTTATTCTGACACCGAGGAAGAACATGTTCAGATGGTACAAAAGGTCCTGGCCACCTTGATGAAGAATAAACTGCCCATCAAATTGTCCAAATGTGAATTCCATAAAACCGAACTCACTTACCTTGGGTATTGCATCTCACAAGAGGGGTTGAAAATGGATCCAGCCAAAATACGGGCGATCCAGGATTGGCAAACACCCACCACCCGCAAAGAACTGCAATCCTTCCTGGGTTTTGCCAACTTCTATAGAGATTTCATAGCAAATTTCGCCCAAATCACACTCCCTTTAACAGAATTGCTGAAAACCAAAGAGAAAGGGGACCAAGCCAAAAAACCCTCTGCTAAACTACAATGGACCCCCGATTGCCAAACGGCCTTCGAATGCCTTAAAAAGCAATTTGTAACGGAACCCATCCTCTCCCACCCCAACGAACAGTCCCCCTTCATAGTACAGGTCGACGCCAGCGATACGGCGATAGGGGGGGTTTTGCTACAGAAGGGGGAGGATGGGAAATTGAGGCCTTGTGCATTCTTGTCTAGAAAGTTCTCAGAGGCAGAAAGGAATTGGAATGTGTGGGAGAAGGAGGCCTTTGCAGTGAAAGCAGCTCTCACTAACTGGAGGCATTGGCTGGAGGGAGCGAGATACCCTTTCGAGGTCTGGACAGATCATAAAAATTTGGAGGCCCTCCGAAGCCCCCGCAGACTGAATGCCAAGCAATTGCGGTGGGCGGAATTCTTTTCCAAATTCAACTTCACCCTCAATTATCTCCCGGGCAAAACTAACTTTTTAGCGGACGCCCTGTCGCGCATGCCCCAACATAAGAGCAAGCGGGCGGAGACTGTCGACACGGTCTTCTCGCCTAAGCAACTTGGGGGCGTGGTGACTACTCGCAGCCGCGCTAAGCTGCCCCTCCCGGCCGACCAAGAATGGAAATCGAAACTTAAAACTGAAGTGGAGAAGGAGGGGAATAAAGCTCCGCGAAACAAACTAACCCAATCCCCACAGGGGGATTGGCTAGCTGGGAGCAAGTTTTATGTCCCGGACAGCCTTAAGTTGGAAATCTTGCAGCGCTGTCATGATGCTCCCACTGCTGGACATTATGGGTATCTGAAAACTTTACACCTAGTTCAAAGACAGTTCTGGTGGCCGGGCATGCGCAAAGACATTTCCCAATACGTTAGTTCCTGCCCTATTTGCCTCAGCGCCAAAACCAGGAAGGGGAAGCCCCCGGGTCTCTTACAACCCTTGGAGACACCGAACAGACCCTGGGAAGTAATATCTATGGACTTTATCACTGATCTGCCTATCTCTAAAGGACATAATAGTATCTTAGTTGTGGTAGATCTATTCTCCAAGCAAGCTCATTTTATCCCTTGCACTGCTATACCCTCCGCTCGAAAACTAGCGGATTTGTTTCTAAAACACATTGTAAAATTACATTCCTTTCCGTCCAAGGTGATTTCGGATCGCGGCGGACAGTTCGTTGCCAACTTCTGGCGGGAGCTTTTGAGAATGTTGAATATTGAGCAAGGCCTCAGTTCAAGCCACCACCCACAAACCGACGGGCAATCCGAAAAAACAAATCAAATATTAGAACAATTCCTTCGTTGTTACATCAATTTTCAGCAAGATAATTGGGTGGACCTCCTCCCTTTGGCCGAATTCTCCTATAACAACAGTGTACACGCTTCGACGGGAGAGGCCCCCTTCAAAATTGTCTACGGAGCCCACTTCAACCCCTTCCCGTTGGACGCACCCCCTCTCCATTCCTCAAAATTGCCAGATGTGTCTTCATGGTGGGGGGAGGCGGCACAGCAATGGACTCTCATTAAAAAACACCTCGAAAAAGCCAAACTGGATTACAAAAAATACGCAGACCGCCATCGTGTGGCCGAATGGGAATTACAACCCGGAGATCATGTATATATTTCCACAAAAAATCTGAAACTAGCTCAAACAAGCCGCAAACTCGCTCTAAAATTCCTAGGACCTTTTCCTGTGCGCAAAATAATAAATAAAGTGACTGTTGCTGTAACTTTGCCCAAGAACTTGCGCCATGTGCATGATACGTTCCATGTCAGTCTTCTGAAAAAAGCTCCCACCGACAACAAATGGCACGTCAAAGCTCCACCCATTCCAACTTTGATTGACGACCAAATACACTATGAGGTACAACAAATCTTGGACTCTAAGCTCAAACGAAACCAGCTTTTTTACCTCATTCGCTGGAAGGACTTTGATTCTGGTTACGATGAATGGGTGAACTCTGCACATGTTCATGCTCCTAGATTAACCAAAGCTTTTCATACTCGCTATCCATATAAGCCAGGGGGGGATCTATTTTAAGGGGGGCAGAATGTCAGGTCCAGTATGTTTCTAAACTGTACTGACTCCATTTTCTAATGCTTCTAGTGTTTAAGTGCTTTCTCCCCAGGTGTACCAGTTCCCAGGCAGCATTCCCACCAGAGGAGATTGTTGTGTCTAACCCAGTTCCACCAAGCATTGGCCTTGAAGGAGAACAGCTTCCCAGGACTGAAAGATGTTGTTTTGAGAACTGTGGGGGGAGGCTGTTCCAGATGGGTATTGTTACTCTGTATCCTATGCTTGCTCCTCATTGGTAACAATGATCATGTACCATCCTGAGTCTCCTATTCAGGACAGTGGACTATAATGGACCTTTTCTGCAATAAAACTTCCTTTGCTAGACATTGGACTTATTCTTGCTTCTAAAGGGAATCTTGCAGAGAGTACCTTATCTAGCCACAGTCTGACACTTCCAAGGCTTCCCACCAGGCTCTCAAACAAGTGTGCCAGCCTCTGGCCTACACACAGGCCTGATGTTCTGGCTTTGGGGCCTCTCTCTGCTAGCTGGCCTGGCTCTCACAGGTATGCTTCACAAATTGGGTTGGTGTGGGGTTGCTTAGCTGTGTCTGGTCCCCTGCTTCTAAGGCTTCCCACCAGGCTCTCAAACAAGTGTGCCAGTCTCTGGCCTACACACAGGCCTGATGTTCTGGCTTTGGGGCCTCTCTCTGCTAGCCGGCCTGGCACTCACAGTTATGCTCCACAAATTGGGTTGGTGTGGGGTTGCTTAGCTGTGTCTGGTCCCCTTCTTCCAAGGCTTCCCACCAGGCTCTCAAACAAGTGTGCCAGCCTCTGGCCTACACATAGGCCTGCCGCTCTGACTTTGGGGCCTCTCTCTGCTAGCTGGCCTGGCACTCACAGTTATGCTCCACAAATTGGGTTGGTGTGGGGTTGCTTAGCTGTGTCTGGTCCCCTGCTTCTAAGGCTTCCCACCAGGCTCTCAAACAAGTGTGCCAGTCTCTGGCCTACACACAGGCCTGATGCTCTGGCTTTGGGGCCTCTCTCTGCTAGCCGGCCTGGCACTCACAGTTATGCTCCACAAATTGGGTTGGTGTGGGGTTGCTTAGCTGTGTCTGGTCCCCTTCTTCCAAGGCTTCCCACCAGGCTCTCAAACAAGTGTGCCAGTCTCTGGCCTACACACAGGCCTGATGTTCTGGCTTTGGGGCCTCTCTCTGCTAGCCGGCCTGGCACTCACAGTTATGCTCCACAAATTGGGTTGGTGTGGGGTTGCTTAGCTGTGTCTGGTCCCCTTCTTCCAAGGCTTCCCACCAGGCTCTCAAACAAGTGTGCCAGCCTCTGGCCTACACATAGGCCTGCCGCTCTGACTTTGGGGCCTCTCTCTGCTAGCTGGCCTGGCACTCACAGTTATGCTCCACAAATTGGGTTGGTGTGGGGTTGCTTAGCTGTGTCTGGTCCCCTGCTTCTAAGGCTTCCCACCAGGCTCTCAAACAAGTGTGCCAGTCTCTGGCCTACACACAGGCCTGATGCTCTGGCTTTGGGGCCTCTCTCTGCTAGCCGGCCTGGCACTCACAGTTATGCTCCACAAATTGGGTTGGTGTGGGGTTGCTTAGCTGTGTCTGGTCCCCTTCTTCCAAGGCTTCCCACCAGGCTCTCAAACAAGTGTGCCAGCCTCTGGCCTACACACAGGCCTGATGTTCTGGCTTTTGGGCCTCTCTCTGCTAGCTGGCCTGTTTCTCACAGGTATGCTTCACAAATTGGGTTGGTGTGGGGTTGCTTAGCTGTGTCTGCTCCCCTGCTTCTAAGGCTTCCCACCAGGCTCTCAAACAAGTGTGCCAGTCTCTGGCCTACACACAGGCCTGATGCTCTGGCTTTGGGGCCTCTCTCTGCTAGCCGGCCTGGCACTCACAGGTATGCTCCACAAATTGGGTTGGTGTGGGGTTGCTTAGCTGTGTCTGGTCCCCTTCTTCCAAGGCTTCCCACCAGGCTCTCAAACAAGTGTGCCAGCCTCTGGCCTACACATAGGCCTGCCGCTCTGACTTTGGGGCCTCTCTCTGCTAGCTGGCCTGGCACTCACAGTTATGCTCCACAAATTGGGTTGGTGTGGGGTTGCTTAGCTGTGTCTGGTCCCCTTCTTCCAAGGCTTCCCACCAGGCTCTCAAACAAGTGTGCCAGCCTCTGGCCTACACACAGGCCTGATGTTCTGGCTTTGGGGCCTCTCTCTGCTAGCTGGCCTGGCTCTCACAGGTATGCTCCACAAATTGGGTTGGTGTGGGGTTGCTTAGCTGTGTCTGGTCCCCTGCTTCTAAGGCTTCCCACCAGGCTCTCAAACAAGTGTGCCAGTCTCTGGCCTACACACAGGCCTGATGCTCTGGCTTTGGGGCCTCTCTCTGCTAGCCGGCCTGGCACGCACAGTTATGCTCCACAAATTGGGTTGGTGTGGGGTTGCTTAGCTGTGTCTGGTCCCCTTCTTCCAAGGCTTCCCACCAGGCTCTCAAACAAGTGTGCCAGCCTCTGGCCTACACACAGGCCTGATGCTCTGGCTTTGGGGCCTCTCTCTGCTAGCCGGCCTGGCACTCACAGTTATGCTCCACAAATTGGGTTGGTGTGGGGTTGCTTAGCTGTGTCTGGTCCCCTGCTTCTAAGGCTTCCCACCAGGCTCTCAAACAAGTGTGCCAGCCTCTGGCCTACACATAGGCCTGCCGCTCTGACTTTGGGGCCTCTCTCTGCTAGCTGGCCAGGCACTCACAGTTATGCTCCACAAATTGGGTTGGTGTGGGGTTGCTTAGCTGTGTCTGGTCCCCTGCTTCTAAGGCTTCCCACCAGGCTCTCAAACAAGTGTGCCAGTCTCTGGCCTACACACAGGCCTGATGCTCTGGCTTTGGGGCCTCTCTCTGCTAGCCGGCCTGGCACTCACAGTTATGCTCCACAAATTGGGTTGGTGTGGGGTTGCTTAGCTGTGTCTGGTCCCCTTCTTCCAAGGCTTCCCACCAGGCTCTCAAACAAGTGTGCCAGCCTCTGGCCTACACACAGGCCTGATGTTCTGGCTTTGGGGCCTCTCTCTGCTAGCCGGCCTGGCACTCACAGTTATGCTCCACAAATTGGGTTGGTGTGGGGTTGCTTAGCTGTGTCTGGTCCCCTTCTTCCAAGGCTTCCCACCAGGCTCTCAAACAAGTGTGCCAGCCTCTGGCCTACACATAGGCCTGCCGCTCTGACTTTGGGGCCTCTCTCTGCTAGCTGGCCAGGCACTCACAGTTATGCTCCACAAATTGGGTTGGTGTGGGGTTGCTTAGCTGTGTCTGGTCCCCTGCTTCTAAGGCTTCCCACCAGGCTCTCAAACAAGTGTGCCAGTCTCTGGCCTACACACAGGCCTGATGCTCTGGCTTTGGGGCCTCTCTCTGCTAGCCGGCCTGGCACTCACAGTTATGCTCCACAAATTGGGTTGGTGTGGGGTTGCTTAGCTGTGTCTGGTCCCCTTCTTCCAAGGCTTCCCACCAGGCTCTCAAACAAGTGTGCCAGCCTCTGGCCTACACACAGGCCTGATGTTCTGGCTTTGGGGCCTCTCTCTGCTAGCTGGCCTGGCACTCACAGTTATGCTCCACAAATTGGGTTGGTGTGGGGTTGCTTAGCTGTGTCTGGTCCCCTGCTTCTAAGGCTTCCCACCAGGCTCTCAAACAAGTGTGCCAGTCTCTGGCCTACACACAGGCCTGATGCTCTGGCTTTGGGGCCTCTCTCTGCTAGCCGGCCTGGCACTCACAGTTATGCTCCACAAATTGGGTTGGTGTGGGGTTGCTTAGCTGTGTCTGGTCCCCTTCTTCCAAGGCTTCCCACCAGGCTCTCAAACAAGTGTGCCAGCCTCTGGCCTACACACAGGCCTGATGTTCTGGCTTTGGGGCCTCTCTCTGCTAGCTGGCCTGGCTCTCACAGGTATGCTTCACAAATTGGGTTGGTGTGGGGTTGCTTAGCTGTGTCTGGTCCCCTGCTTCTAAGGCTTCCCACCAGGCTCTCAAACAAGTGTGCCAGTCTCTGGCCTACACACAGGCCTGATGCTCTGGCTTTGGGGCCTCTCTCTGCTAGCCGGCCTGGCACTCACAGTTATGCTCCACAAATTGGGTTGGTGTGGGGTTGCTTAGCTGTGTCTGGTCCCCTTCTTCCAAGGCTTCCCACCAGGCTCTCAAACAAGTGTGCCAGCCTCTGGCCTACACATAGGCCTGCCGCTCTGACTTTGGGGCCTCTCTCTGCTAGCTGGCCTGGCACTCACAGTTATGCTCCACAAATTGGGTTGGTGTGGGGTTGCTTAGCTGTGTCTGGTCCCCTTCTTCCAAGGCTTCCCACCAGGCTCTCAAACAAGTGTGCCAGCCTCTGGCCTACACACAGGCCTGATGTTCTGGCTTTGGGGCCTCTCTCTGCTAGCTGGCCTGGCTCTCACAGGTATGCTTCACAAATTGGGTTGGTGTGGGGTTGCTTAGCTGTGTCTGGTCCCCTGCTTCTAAGGCTTCCCACCAGGCTCTCAAACAAGTGTGCCAGTCTCTGGCCTACACACAGGCCTGATGCTCTGGCTTTGGGGCCTCTCTCTGCTAGCCGGCCTGGCACTCACAGTTATGCTCCACAAATTGGGTTGGTGTGGGGTTGCTTAGCTGTGTCTGGTCGCCTTCTTCCAAGGCTTCCCACCAGGCTCTCAAACAAGTGTGCCAGCCTCTGGCCTACACACAGGCCTGATGTTCTGGCTTTGGGGCCTCTCTCTGCTAGCCGGCCTGGCTCTCACAGGTATGCTTCACAAATTGGGTTGGTGTGGGGTTGCTTAGCTGTGTCTGGTCCCCTGCTTCTAAGGCTTCCCACCAGGCTCTCAAACAAGTGTGCCAGTCTCTGGCCTACACACAGGCCTGATGCTCTGGCTTTGGGGCCTCTCTCTGCTAGCCGGCCTGGCACTCACAGTTATGCTCCACAAATTGGGTTGGTGTGGGGTTGCTTAGCTGTGTCTGGTCCCCTTCTTCCAAGGCTTCCCACCAGGCTCTCAAACAAGTGTGCCAGCCTCTGGCCTACACAGAGGCCTGCCGCTCTGACTTTGGGGCCTCTCTCTGCTAGCTAGCCTGGCACTCACAGTTATGCTCCACAAATTGGGTTGGTGTGGGGTTGCTTAGCTGTGTCTGGTCCCCTTCTTCCAAGGCTTCCCACCAGGCTCTCAAACAAGTGTGCCAGCCTCTGGCCTACACACAGGCCTGATGTTCTGGCTTTGGGGCCTCTCTCTGCTAGCTGGCCTGGCTCTCACAGGTATGCTTCACAAATTGGGTTGGTGTGGGGTTGCTTAGCTGTGTCTGGTCCCCTGCTTCTAAGGCTTCCCACCAGGCTCTCAAACAAGTGTGCCAGTCTCTGGCCTACACACAGGCCTGATGCTCTGGCTTTGGGGCCTCTCTCTGCTAGCCGGCCTGGCACTCACAGTTATGCTCCACAAATTGGGTTGGTGTGGGGTTGCTTAGCTGTGTCTGGTCGCCTTCTTCCAAGGCTTCCCACCAGGCTCTCAAACAAGTGTGCCAGCCTCTGGCCTACACACAGGCCTGATGTTCTGGCTTTGGGGCCTCTCTCTGCTAGCTGGCCTGGCTCTCACAGGTATGCTTCACAAATTGGGTTGGTGTGGGGTTGCTTAGCTGTGTCTGGTCCCCTGCTTCTAAGGCTTCCCACCAGGCTCTCAAACAAGTGTGCCAGTCTCTGGCCTACACACAGGCCTGATGCTCTGGCTTTCGGGCCTCTCTCTGCTAGCCGGCCTGGCACTCACAGTTATGCTCCACAAATTGGGTTGGTGTGGGGTTGCTTAGCTGTGTCTGGTCCCCTGCTTCTAAGGCTTCCCACCAGGCTCTCAAACAAGTGTGCCAGTCTCTGGCCTACACACAGGCCTGATGCTCTGGCTTTGGGGCCTCTCTCTGCTAGCCGGCCTGGCACGCACAGTTATGCTCCACAAATTGGGTTGGTGTGGGGTTGCTTAGCTGTGTCTGGTCCCCTTCTTCCAAGGCTTCCCACCAGGCTCTCAAACAAGTGTGCCAGCCTCTGGCCTACACACAGGCCTGATGCTCTGGCTTTGGGGCCTCTCTCTGCTAGCCGGCCTGGCACTCACAGTTATGCTCCACAAATTGGGTTGGTGTGGGGTTGCTTAGCTGTGTCTGGTCCCCTGCTTCTAAGGCTTCCCACCAGGCTCTCAAACAAGTGTGCCAGCCTCTGGCCTACACACAGGCCTGATGCTCTGGCTTTGGGGCCTCTCTCTGCTAGCCGGCCTGGCACTCACAGTTATGCTCCACAAATTGGGTTGGTGTGGGGTTGCTTAGCTGTGTCTGGTCCCCTTCTTCCAAGGCTTCCCACCAGGCTCTCAAACAAGTGTGCCAGTCTCTGGCCTACACACAGGCCTGATGATCTGGCTTTGGGGCCTCTCTCTGCTAGCCGGCCTGGCACTCACAGTTATGCTCCACAAATTGGGTTGGTGTGGGGTTGCTTAGCTGTGTCTGGTCCCCTTCTTCCAAGGCTTCCCACCAGGCTCTCAAACAAGCGTGCCAGTCTCTGGCCTACACACAGGCCTGATGCTCTGGCTTTGGGGCCTCTCTCTGCTAGCCGGCCTGGAACTCACAGTTATGCTCCACAAATTGGGTTGGTGTGGGGTTGCTTAGCTGTGTCTGGTCCCCTTCTTCCAAGGCTTCCCACCAGGCTCTCAAACAAGTGTGCCAGCCTCTGGCCTACACATAGGCCTGCCGCTCTGACTTTGGGGCCTCTCTCTGCTACCTGGCCAGGCACTCACAGTTATGCTCCACAAATTGGGTTGGTGTGGGGTTGCTTAGCTGTGTCTGGTCCCCTGCTTCTAAGGCTTCCCACCAGGCTCTCAAACAAGTGTGCCAGTCTCTGGCCTACACACAGGCCTGATGCTCTGGCTTTGGGGCCTCTCTCTGCTAGCCGGCCTGGCACTCACAGTTATGCTCCACAAATTGGGTTGGTGTGGGGTTGCTTAGCTGTGTCTGGTCCCCTTCTTCCAAGGCTTCCCACCAGGCTCTCAAACAAGTGTGCCAGCCTCTGGCCTACACACAGGCCTGATGTTCTGGCTTTGGGACCTCTCTCTGCTAGCTGGCCTGGCACTCACAGTTATGCTCCACAAATTGGGTTGGTGTGGGGTTGCTTAGCTGTGTCTGGTCCCCTGCTTCTAAGGCTTCCCACCAGGCTCTCAAACAAGTGTGCCAGTCTCTGGCCTACACACAGGCCTGATGCTCTGGCTTTGGGGCCTCTCTCTGCTAGCCGGCCTGGCACTCACAGTTATGCTCCACAAATTGGGTTGGTGTGGGGTTGCTTAGCTGTGTCTGGTCCCCTTCTTCCAAGGCTTCCCACCAGGCTCTCAAACAAGTGTGCCAGCCTCTGGCCTACACACAGGCCTGATGTTCTGGCTTTGGGGCCTCTCTCTGCTAGCTGGCCTGGCTCTCACAGGTATGCTTCACAAAATTGGGTTGGTGTGGGGTTGCTTAGCTGTGTCTGGTCCCCTTCTTCCAAGGCTTCCCACCAGGCTCTCAAACAAGTGTGCCAGCCTCTGGCCTACACACAGGCCTGATGTTCTGGCTTTGGGGCCTCTCTCTGCTAGCTGGCCTGGCTCTCACAGGTATGCTTCACAAATTGGGTTGGTGTGGGGTTGCTTAGCTGTGTCTGGTCCCCTGCTTCTAAGGCTTCCCACCAGGCTCTCAAACAAGTGTGCCAGTCTCTGGCCTACACACAGGCCTGATGCTCTGGCTTTGGGGCCTCTCTCTGCTAGCCGGCCTGGCACTCACAGTTATGCTCCACAAATTGGGTTGGTGTGGGGTTGCTTAGCTGTGTCTGGTCCCCTTCTTCCAAGGCTTCCCACCAGGCTCTCAAACAAGTGTGCCAGCCTCTGGCCTACACACAGGCCTGATGTTCTGGCTTTGGGGCATCTCTCTGCTAGCTGGCCTGGCTCTCACAGGTATGCTTCACAAATTGGGTTGGTGTGGGGTTGCTTAGTTGTGTCTGGTCCCCTGCTTCTAAGGCTTCCCACCAGGCTCTCAAACAAGTGTGCCAGCCTCTGGCCTACACACAGGCCTGATGCTCTGGCTTTGGGGCCTCTCTCTGCTAGCCGGCCTGGCACTCACAGTTATGCTCCACAAATTGGGTTGGTGTGGGGTTGCTTAGCTTTGTCTGGTCCCCTTCTTCCAAGGCTTCCCACCAGGCTCTCAAACAAGTGTGCCAGCCTCTGGCCTACACACAGGCCTGCCGCTCTGACTTTGGGGCCTCTCTCTGCTAGCTGGCCTGGCACTCACAGTTATGCTCCACAAATTGGGTTGGTGTGGGGTTGCTTAGCTGTGTCTGGTCCCCTTCTTCCAAGGCTTCCCACCAGGCTCTCAAACAAGTGTGCCAGCCTCTGGTCTACACACAGGCCTGATGTTCTGGCTTTGGGGCCTCTCTCTGCTAGCTGGCCTGGCTCTCACAGGTATGCTTCACAAATTGGGTTGGTGTGGGGTTGCTTAGCTGTGTCTGGTCCCCTGCTTCTAAGGCTTCCCACCAGGCTCTCAAACAAGTGTGCCAGTCTCTGGCCTACACACAGGCCTGATGCTCTGGCTTTGGGGCCTCTCTCTGCTAGCCGGCCTGGCACTCACAGTTATGCTCCACAAATTGGGTTGGTGTGGGGTTGCTTAGCTGTGTCTGGTCCCCTTCTTCCAAGGCTTCCCACCAGGCTCTAAAACAAGTGTGCCAGCCTCTGGCCTACACACAGGCCTGATGTTCTGGCTTTGGGGCCTCTCTCTGCTAGCCGGCCTGGCACTCACAGTTATGCTCCACAAATTGGGTTGGTGTGGGGTTGCTTAGCTGTGTCTGGTCCCCTGCTTCTAAGGCTTCCCACCAGGCTCTCAAACAAGTGTGCCAGTCTCTGGCCTACACACAGGCCTGATGCTCTGGCTTTGGGGCCTCTCTCTGCTAGCCGGCCTGGCACGCACAGTTATGCTCCACAAATTGGGTTGGTGTGGGGTTGCTTAGCTGTGTCTGGTCCCCTTCTTCCAAGGCTTCCCACCAGGCTCTCAAACAAGTGTGCCAGCCTCTGGCCTACACACAGGCCTGATGTTCTGGCTTTGGGGCCTCTCTCTGCTAGCTGGCCTGGCTCTCACAGGTATGCTTCACAAATTGGGTTGGTGTGGGGTTGCTTAGCTGTGTCTGGTCCCCTGCTTCTAAGGCTTCCCACCAGGCTCTCAAACAAGTGTGCCAGTCTCTGGCCTACACACAGGCCTGATGCTCTGGCTTTGGGGCCTCTCTCTGCTAGCCGGCCTGGCACTCACAGTTATGCTCCACAAATTGGGTTGGTGTGGGGTTGCTTAGCTGTGTCTGGTCGCCTTCTTCCAAGGCTTCCCACCAGGCTCTCAAACAAGTGTGCCAGCCTCTGGCCTACACACAGGCCTGATGTTCTGGCTTTGGGGCCTCTCTCTGCTAGCCGGCCTGGCTCTCACAGGTATGCTTCACAAATTGGGTTGGTGTGGGGTTGCTTAGCTGTGTCTGGTCCCCTGCTTCTAAGGCTTCCCACCAGGCTCTCAAACAAGTGTGCCAGTCTCTGGCCTACACACAGGCCTGATGCTCTGGCTTTGGGGCCTCTCTCTGCTAGCCGGCCTGGCACTCACAGTTATGCTCCACAAATTGGGTTGGTGTGGGGTTGCTTAGCTGTGTCTGGTCCCCTTCTTCCAAGGCTTCCCACCAGGCTCTCAAACAAGTGTGCCAGCCTCTGGCCTACACAGAGGCCTGCCGCTCTGACTTTGGGGCCTCTCTCTGCTAGCTAGCCTGGCACTCACAGTTATGCTCCACAAATTGGGTTGGTGTGGGGTTGCTTAGCTGTGTCTGGTCCCCTTCTTCCAAGGCTTCCCACCAGGCTCTCAAACAAGTGTGCCAGCCTCTGGCCTACACACAGGCCTGATGTTCTGGCTTTGGGGCCTCTCTCTGCTAGCTGGCCTGGCTCTCACAGGTATGCTTCACAAATTGGGTTGGTGTGGGGTTGCTTAGCTGTGTCTGGTCCCCTGCTTCTAAGGCTTCCCACCAGGCTCTCAAACAAGTGTGCCAGTCTCTGGCCTACACACAGGCCTGATGCTCTGGCTTTGGGGCCTCTCTCTGCTAGCCGGCCTGGCACTCACAGTTATGCTCCACAAATTGGGTTGGTGTGGGGTTGCTTAGCTGTGTCTGGTCGCCTTCTTCCAAGGCTTCCCACCAGGCTCTCAAACAAGTGTGCCAGCCTCTGGCCTACACACAGGCCTGATGTTCTGGCTTTGGGGCCTCTCTCTGCTAGCTGGCCTGGCTCTCACAGGTATGCTTCACAAATTGGGTTGGTGTGGGGTTGCTTAGCTGTGTCTGGTCCCCTGCTTCTAAGGCTTCCCACCAGGCTCTCAAACAAGTGTGCCAGTCTCTGGCCTACACACAGGCCTGATGCTCTGGCTTTGGGGCCTCTCTCTGCTAGCCGGCCTGGCACTCACAGTTATGCTCCACAAATTGGGTTGGTGTGGGGTTGCTTAGCTGTGTCTGGTCCCCTGCTTCTAAGGCTTCCCACCAGGCTCTCAAACAAGTGTGCCAGTCTCTGGCCTACACACAGGCCTGATGCTCTGGCTTTGGGGCCTCTCTCTGCTAGCCGGCCTGGCACGCACAGTTATGCTCCACAAATTGGGTTGGTGTGGGGTTGCTTAGCTGTGTCTGGTCCCCTTCTTCCAAGGCTTCCCACCAGGCTCTCAAACAAGTGTGCCAGCCTCTGGCCTACACACAGGCCTGATGCTCTGGCTTTGGGGCCTCTCTCTGCTAGCCGGCCTGGCACTCACAGTTATGCTCCACAAATTGGGTTGGTGTGGGGTTGCTTAGCTGTGTCTGGTCCCCTGCTTCTAAGGCTTCCCACCAGGCTCTCAAACAAGTGTGCCAGCCTCTGGCCTACACACAGGCCTGATGCTCTGGCTTTGGGGCCTCTCTCTGCTAGCCGGCCTGGCACTCACAGTTATGCTCCACAAATTGGGTTGGTGTGGGGTTGCTTAGCTGTGTCTGGTCCCCTTCTTCCAAGGCTTCCCACTAGGCTCTCAAACAAGTGTGCCAGTCTCTGGCCTACACACAGGCCTGATGATCTGGCTTTGGGGCCTCTCTCTGCTAGCCGGCCTGGCACTCACAGTTATGCTCCACAAATTGGGTTGGTGTGGGGTTGCTTAGCTGTGTCTGGTCCCCTTCTTCCAAGGCTTCCCACCAGGCTCTCAAACAAGCGTGCCAGTCTCTGGCCTACACACAGGCCTGATGCTCTGGCTTTGGGGCCTCTCTCTGCTAGCCGGCCTGGAACTCACAGTTATGCTCCACAAATTGGGTTGGTGTGGGGTTGCTTAGCTGTGTCTGGTCCCCTTCTTCCAAGGCTTCCCACCAGGCTCTCAAACAAGTGTGCCAGCCTCTGGCCTACACATAGGCCTGCCGCTCTGACTTTGGGGCCTCTCTCTGCTAGCTGGCCAGGCACTCACAGTTATGCTCCACAAATTGGGTTGGTGTGGGGTTGCTTAGCTGTGTCTGGTCCCCTGCTTCTAAGGCTTCCCACCAGGCTCTCAAACAAGTGTGCCAGTCTCTGGCCTACACACAGGCCTGATGCTCTGGCTTTGGGGCCTCTCTCTGCTAGCCGGCCTGGCACTCACAGTTATGCTCCACAAATTGGGTTGGTGTGGGGTTGCTTAGCTGTGTCTGGTCCCCTTCTTCCAAGGCTTCCCACCAGGCTCTCAAACAAGTGTGCCAGCCTCTGGCCTACACACAGGCCTGATGTTCTGGCTTTGGGGCCTCTCTCTGCTAGCTGGCCTGGCACTCACAGTTATGCTCCACAAATTGGGTTGGTGTGGGGTTGCTTAGCTGTGTCTGGTCCCCTGCTTCTAAGGCTTCCCACCAGGCTCTCAAACAAGTGTGCCAGTCTCTGGCCTACACACAGGCCTGATGCTCTGGCTTTGGGGCCTCTCTCTGCTAGCCGGCCTGGCACTCACAGTTATGCTCCACAAATTGGGTTGGTGTGGGGTTGCTTAGCTGTGTCTGGTCCCCTTCTTCCAAGGCTTCCCACCAGGCTCTCAAACAAGTGTGCCAGCCTCTGGCCTACACACAGGCCTGATGTTCTGGCTTTGGGGCCTCTCTCTGCTAGCTGGCCTGGCTCTCACAGGTATGCTTCACAAATTGGGTTGGTGTGGGGTTGCTTAGCTGTGTCTGGTCCCCTGCTTCTAAGGCTTCCCACCAGGCTCTCAAACAAGTGTGCCAGTCTCTGGCCTACACACAGGCCTGATGCTCTGGCTTTGGGGCCTCTCTCTGCTAGCCGGCCTGGCACTCACAGTTATGCTCCACAAATTGGGTTGGTGTGGGGTTGCTTAGCTGTGTCTGGTCCCCTTCTTCCAAGGCTTCCCACCAGGCTCTCAAACAAGTGTGCCAGCCTCTGGCCTACACATAGGCCTGCCGCTCTGACTTTGGGGCCTCTCTCTGCTAGCTGGCCTGGCACTCACAGTTATGCTCCACAAATTGGGTTGGTGTGGGGTTGCTTAGCTGTGTCTGGTCCCCTTCTTCCAAGGCTTCCCACCAGGCTCTCAAACAAGTGTGCCAGCCTCTGGCCTACACACAGGCCTGATGTTCTGGCTTTGGGGCCTCTCTCTGCTAGCTGGCCTGGCTCTCACAGGTATGCTTCACAAATTGGGTTGGTGTGGGGTTGCTTAGCTGTGTCTGGTCCCCTGCTTCTAAGGCTTCCCACCAGGCTCTCAAACAAGTGTGCCAGTCTCTGGCCTACACACAGGCCTGATGCTCTGGCTTTGGGGCCTCTCTCTGCTAGCCGGCCTGGCACTCACAGTTATGCTCCACAAATTGGGTTGGTGTGGGGTTGCTTAGCTGTGTCTGGTCGCCTTCTTCCAAGGCTTCCCACCAGGCTCTCAAACAAGTGTGCCAGCCTCTGGCCTACACACAGGCCTGATGTTCTGGCTTTGGGGCCTCTCTCTGCTAGCCGGCCTGGCTCTCACAGGTATGCTTCACAAATTGGGTTGGTGTGGGGTTGCTTAGCTGTGTCTGGTCCCCTGCTTCTAAGGCTTCCCACCAGGCTCTCAAACAAGTGTGCCAGTCTCTGGCCTACACACAGGCCTGATGCTCTGGCTTTGGGGCCTCTCTCTGCTAGCCGGCCTGGCACTCACAGTTATGCTCCACAAATTGGGTTGGTGTGGGGTTGCTTAGCTGTGTCTGGTCCCCTTCTTCCAAGGCTTCCCACCAGGCTCTCAAACAAGTGTGCCAGCCTCTGGCCTACACAGAGGCCTGCCGCTCTGACTTTGGGGCCTCTCTCTGCTAGCTAGCCTGGCACTCACAGTTATGCTCCACAAATTGGGTTGGTGTGGGGTTGCTTAGCTGTGTCTGGTCCCCTTCTTCCAAGGCTTCCCACCAGGCTCTCAAACAAGTGTGCCAGCCTCTGGCCTACACACAGGCCTGATGTTCTGGCTTTGGGGCCTCTCTCTGCTAGCTGGCCTGGCTCTCACAGGTATGCTTCACAAATTGGGTTGGTGTGGGGTTGCTTAGCTGTGTCTGGTCCCCTGCTTCTAAGGCTTCCCACCAGGCTCTCAAACAAGTGTGCCAGTCTCTGGCCTACACACAGGCCTGATGCTCTGGCTTTGGGGCCTCTCTCTGCTAGCCGGCCTGGCACTCACAGTTATGCTCCACAAATTGGGTTGGTGTGGGGTTGCTTAGCTGTGTCTGGTCGCCTTCTTCCAAGGCTTCCCACCAGGCTCTCAAACAAGTGTGCCAGCCTCTGGCCTACACACAGGCCTGATGTTCTGGCTTTGGGGCCTCTCTCTGCTAGCTGGCCTGGCTCTCACAGGTATGCTTCACAAATTGGGTTGGTGTGGGGTTGCTTAGCTGTGTCTGGTCCCCTGCTTCTAAGGCTTCCCACCAGGCTCTCAAACAAGTGTGCCAGTCTCTGGCCTACACACAGGCCTGATGCTCTGGCTTTGGGGCCTCTCTCTGCTAGCCGGCCTGGCACTCACAGTTATGCTCCACAAATTGGGTTGGTGTGGGGTTGCTTAGCTGTGTCTGGTCCCCTGCTTCTAAGGCTTCCCACCAGGCTCTCAAACAAGTGTGCCAGTCTCTGGCCTACACACAGGCCTGATGCTCTGGCTTTGGGGCCTCTCTCTGCTAGCCGGCCTGGCACGCACAGTTATGCTCCACAAATTGGGTTGGTGTGGGGTTGCTTAGCTGTGTCTGGTCCCCTTCTTCCAAGGCTTCCCACCAGGCTCTCAAACAAGTGTGCCAGCCTCTGGCCTACACACAGGCCTGATGCTCTGGCTTTGGGGCCTCTCTCTGCTAGCCGGCCTGGCACTCACAGTTATGCTCCACAAATTGGGTTGGTGTGGGGTTGCTTAGCTGTGTCTGGTCCCCTGCTTCTAAGGCTTCCCACCAGGCTCTCAAACAAGTGTGCCAGCCTCTGGCCTACACACAGGCCTGATGCTCTGGCTTTGGGGCCTCTCTCTGCTAGCCGGCCTGGCACTCACAGTTATGCTCCACAAATTGGGTTGGTGTGGGGTTGCTTAGCTGTGTCTGGTCCCCTTCTTCCAAGGCTTCCCACCAGGCTCTCAAACAAGTGTGCCAGTCTCTGGCCTACACACAGGCCTGATGATCTGGCTTTGGGGCCTCTCTCTGCTAGCCGGCCTGGCACTCACAGTTATGCTCCACAAATTGGGTTGGTGTGGGGTTGCTTAGCTGTGTCTGGTCCCCTTCTTCCAAGGCTTCCCACCAGGCTCTCAAACAAGCGTGCCAGTCTCTGGCCTACACACAGGCCTGATGCTCTGGCTTTGGGGCCTCTCTCTGCTAGCCGGCCTGGAACTCACAGTTATGCTCCACAAATTGGGTTGGTGTGGGATTGCTAAGCTGTGTCTGGTCCCCTTCTTCCAAGGCTTCCCACCAGGCTCTCAAACAAGTGTGCCAGTCTCTGGCCTACACACAGGCCTGATGCTCTGGCTTTGGGGCCTCTCTCTGCTAGCCGGCCTGGCACTCACAGTTATGCTCCACAAATTGGGTTGGTGTGGGGTTGCTTAGCTGTGTCTGGTCCCCTTCTTCCAAGGCTTCCCACCAGGCTCTCAAACAAGTGTGCCAGCCTCTGGCCTACACACAGGCCTGATGTTCTGGCTTTGGGGCCTCTCTCTGCTAGCTGGCCTGGCTCTCACAGGTATGCTTCACAAAATTGGGTTGGTGTGGGGTTGCTTAGCTGTGTCTGGTCCCCTTCTTCCAAGGCTTCCCACCAGGCTCTCAAACAAGTGTGCCAGCCTCTGGCCTACACACAGGCCTGATGTTCTGGCTTTGGGGCCTCTCTCTGCTAGCTGGCCTGGCTCTCACAGGTATGCTTCACAAATTGGGTTGGTGTGGGGTTGCTTAGCTGTGTCTGGTCCCCTGCTTCTAAGGCTTCCCACCAGGCTCTCAAACAAGTGTGCCAGTCTCTGGCCTACACACAGGCCTGATGCTCTGGCTTTGGGGCCTCTCTCTGCTAGCCGGCCTGGCACTCACAGTTATGCTCCACAAATTGGGTTGGTGTGGGGTTGCTTAGCTGTGTCTGGTCCCCTTCTTCCAAGGCTTCCCACCAGGCTCTCAAACAAGTGTGCCAGCCTCTGGCCTACACACAGGCCTGATGTTCTGGCTTTGGGGCATCTCTCTGCTAGCTGGCCTGGCTCTCACAGGTATGCTTCACAAATTGGGTTGGTGTGGGGTTGCTTAGTTGTGTCTGGTCCCCTGCTTCTAAGGCTTCCCACCAGGCTCTCAAACAAGTGTGCCAGCCTCTGGCCTACACACAGGCCTGATGCTCTGGCTTTGGGGCCTCTCTCTACTAGCCGGCCTGGCACTCACAGTTATGCTCCACAAATTGGGTTGGTGTGGGGTTGCTTAGCTTTGTCTGGTCCCCTTCTTCCAAGGCTTCCCACCAGGCTCTCAAACAAGTGTGCCAGCCTCTGGCCTACACACAGGCCTGCCGCTCTGACTTTGGGGCCTCTCTCTGCTAGCTGGCCTGGCACTCACAGTTATGCTCCACAAATTGGGTTGGTGTGGGGTTGCTTAGCTGTGTCTGGTCCCCTTCTTCCAAGGCTTCCCACCAGGCTCTCAAACAAGTGTGCCAGCCTCTGGTCTACACACAGGCCTGATGTTCTGGCTTTGGGGCCTCTCTCTGCTAGCTGGCCTGGCTCTCACAGGTATGCTTCACAAATTGGGTTGGTGTGGGGTTGCTTAGCTGTGTCTGGTCCCCTGCTTCTAAGGCTTCCCACCAGGCTCTCAAACAAGTGTGCCAGTCTCTGGCCTACACACAGGCCTGATGCTCTGGCTTTGGGGCCTCTCTCTGCTAGCCGGCCTGGCACTCACAGTTATGCTCCACAAATTGGGTTGGTGTGGGGTTGCTTAGCTGTGTCTGGTCCCCTTCTTCCAAGGCTTCCCACCAGGCTCTAAAACAAGTGTGCCAGCCTCTGGCCTACACACAGGCCTGATGTTCTGGCTTTGGGGCCTCTCTCTGCTAGCCGGCCTGGCACTCACAGTTATGCTCCACAAATTGGGTTGGTGTGGGGTTGCTTAGCTGTGTCTGGTCCCCTGCTTCTAAGGCTTCCCACCAGGCTCTCAAACAAGTGTGCCAGTCTCTGGCCTACACACAGGCCTGATGCTCTGGCTTTGGGGCCTCTCTCTGCTAGCCGGCCTGGCACGCACAGTTATGCTCCACAAATTGGGTTGGTGTGGGGTTGCTTAGCTGTGTCTGGTCCCCTTCTTCCAAGGCTTCCCACCAGGCTCTCAAACAAGTGTGCCAGTCTCTGGCCTACACACAGGCCTGATGCTCTGGCTTTGGGGCCTCTCTCTGCTAGCCGGCCTGGCACGCACAGTTATGCTCCACAAATTGGGTTGGTGTGGGGTTGCTTAGCTGTGTCTGGTCCCCTTCTTCCAAGGCTTCCCACCAGGCTCTCAAACAAGTGTGCCAGCCTCTGGCCTACACACAGGCCTGATGCTCTGGCTTTGGGGCCTCTCTCTGCTAGCCGGCCTGGCACTCACAGTTATGCTCCACAAATTGGGTTGGTGTGGGGTTGCTTAGCTGTGTCTGGTCCCCTGCTTCTAAGGCTTCCCACCAGGCTCTCAAACAAGTGTGCCAGCCTCTGGCCTACACACAGGCCTGATGCTCTGGCTTTGGGGCCTCTCTCTGCTAGCCGGCCTGGCACTCACAGTTATGCTCCACAAATTGGGTTGGTGTGGGGTTGCTTAGCTGTGTCTGGTCCCCTTCTTCCAAGGCTTCCCACCAGGCTCTCAAACAAGTGTGCCAGTCTCTGGCCTACACACAGGCCTGATGCTCTGGCTTTGGGGCCTCTCTCTGCTAGCCGGCCTGGCACTCACAGTTATGCTCCACAAATTGGGTTGGTGTGGGGTTGCTTAGCTGTGTCTGGTCCCCTTCTTCCAAGGCTTCCCACCAGGCTCTCAAACAAGTGTGCCAGTCTCTGGCCTACACACAGGCCTGATGATCTGGCTTTGGGGCCTCTCTCTGCTAGCCGGCCTGGCACTCACAGTTATGCTCCACAAATTGGGTTGGTGTGGGGTTGCTTAGCTGTGTCTGGTCCCCTTCTTCCAAGGCTTCCCACCAGGCTCTCAAACAAGCGTGCCAGTCTCTGGCCTACACACAGGCCTGATGCTCTGGCTTTGGGGCCTCTCTCTGCTAGCCGGCCTGGAACTCACAGTTATGCTCCACAAATTGGGTTGGTGTGGGGTTGCTTAGCTGTGTCTGGTCCCCTTCTTCCAAGGCTTCCCACCAGGCTCTCAAACAAGTGTGCCAGCCTCTGGCCTACACATAGGCCTGCCGCTCTGACTTTGGGGCCTCTCTCTGCTAGCTGGCCAGGCACTCACAGTTATGCTCCACAAATTGGGTTGGTGTGGGGTTGCTTAGCTGTGTCTGGTCCCCTGCTTCTAAGGCTTCCCACCAGGCTCTCAAACAAGTGTGCCAGTCTCTGGCCTACACACAGGCCTGATGCTCTGGCTTTGGGGCCTCTCTCTGCTAGCCGGCCTGGCACTCACAGTTATGCTCCACAAATTGGGTTGGTGTGGGGTTGCTTAGCTGTGTCTGGTCCCCTTCTTCCAAGGCTTCCCACCAGGCTCTCAAACAAGTGTGCCAGCCTCTGGCCTACACACAGGCCTGATGTTCTGGCTTTGGGGCCTCTCTCTGCTAGCTGGCCTGGCACTCACAGTTATGCTCCACAAATTGGGTTGGTGTGGGGTTGCTTAGCTGTGTCTGGTCCCCTGCTTCTAAGGCTTCCCACCAGGCTCTCAAACAAGTGTGCCAGTCTCTGGCCTACACACAGGCCTGATGCTCTGGCTTTGGGGCCTCTCTCTGCTAGCCGGCCTGGCACTCACAGTTATGCTCCACAAATTGGGTTGGTGTGGGGTTGCTTAGCTGTGTCTGGTCCCCTTCTTCCAAGGCTTCCCACCAGGCTCTCAAACAAGTGTGCCAGCCTCTGGCCTACACACAGGCCTGATGTTCTGGCTTTGGGGCCTCTCTCTGCTAGCTGGCCTGGCTCTCACAGGTATGCTTCACAAATTGGGTTGGTGTGGGGTTGCTTAGCTGTGTCTGGTCCCCTGCTTCTAAGGCTTCCCACCAGGCTCTCAAACAAGTGTGCCAGTCTCTGGCCTACACACAGGCCTGATGCTCTGGCTTTGGGGCCTCTCTCTGCTAGCCGGCCTGGCACTCACAGTTATGCTCCACAAATTGGGTTGGTGTGGGGTTGCTTAGCTGTGTCTGGTCCCCTTCTTCCAAGGCTTCCCACCAGGCTCTCAAACAAGTGTGCCAGCCTCTGGCCTACACATAGGCCTGCCGCTCTGACTTTGGGGCCTCTCTCTGCTAGCTGGCCTGGCACTCACAGTTATGCTCCACAAATTGGGTTGGTGTGGGGTTGCTTAGCTGTGTCTGGTCCCCTTCTTCCAAGGCTTCCCACCAGGCTCTCAAACAAGTGTGCCAGCCTCTGGCCTACACACAGGCCTGATGTTCTGGCTTTGGGGCCTCTCTCTGCTAGCTGGCCTGGCTCTCACAGGTATGCTTCACAAATTGGGTTGGTGTGGGGTTGCTTAGCTGTGTCTGGTCCCCTGCTTCTAAGGCTTCCCACCAGGCTCTCAAACAAGTGTGCCAGTCTCTGGCCTACACACAGGCCTGATGCTCTGGCTTTGGGGCCTCTCTCTGCTAGCCGGCCTGGCACTCACAGTTATGCTCCACAAATTGGGTTGGTGTGGGGTTGCTTAGCTGTGTCTGGTCGCCTTCTTCCAAGGCTTCCCACCAGGCTCTCAAACAAGTGTGCCAGCCTCTGGCCTACACACAGGCCTGATGTTCTGGCTTTGGGGCCTCTCTCTGCTAGCCGGCCTGGCTCTCACAGGTATGCTTCACAAATTGGGTTGGTGTGGGGTTGCTTAGCTGTGTCTGGTCCCCTGCTTCTAAGGCTTCCCACCAGGCTCTCAAACAAGTGTGCCAGTCTCTGGCCTACACACAGGCCTGATGCTCTGGCTTTGGGGCCTCTCTCTGCTAGCCGGCCTGGCACTCACAGTTATGCTCCACAAATTGGGTTGGTGTGGGGTTGCTTAGCTGTGTCTGGTCCCCTTCTTCCAAGGCTTCCCACCAGGCTCTCAAACAAGTGTGCCAGCCTCTGGCCTACACAGAGGCCTGCCGCTCTGACTTTGGGGCCTCTCTCTGCTAGCTAGCCTGGCACTCACAGTTATGCTCCACAAATTGGGTTGGTGTGGGGTTGCTTAGCTGTGTCTGGTCCCCTTCTTCCAAGGCTTCCCACCAGGCTCTCAAACAAGTGTGCCAGCCTCTGGCCTACACACAGGCCTGATGTTCTGGCTTTGGGGCCTCTCTCTGCTAGCTGGCCTGGCTCTCACAGGTATGCTTCACAAATTGGGTTGGTGTGGGGTTGCTTAGCTGTGTCTGGTCCCCTGCTTCTAAGGCTTCCCACCAGGCTCTCAAACAAGTGTGCCAGTCTCTGGCCTACACACAGGCCTGATGCTCTGGCTTTGGGGCCTCTCTCTGCTAGCCGGCCTGGCACTCACAGTTATGCTCCACAAATTGGGTTGGTGTGGGGTTGCTTAGCTGTGTCTGGTCGCCTTCTTCCAAGGCTTCCCACCAGGCTCTCAAACAAGTGTGCCAGCCTCTGGCCTACACACAGGCCTGATGTTCTGGCTTTGGGGCCTCTCTCTGCTAGCTGGCCTGGCTCTCACAGGTATGCTTCACAAATTGGGTTGGTGTGGGGTTGCTTAGCTGTGTCTGGTCCCCTGCTTCTAAGGCTTCCCACCAGGCTCTCAAACAAGTGTGCCAGTCTCTGGCCTACACACAGGCCTGATGCTCTGGCTTTGGGGCCTCTCTCTGCTAGCCGGCCTGGCACTCACAGTTATGCTCCACAAATTGGGTTGGTGTGGGGTTGCTTAGCTGTGTCTGGTCCCCTGCTTCTAAGGCTTCCCACCAGGCTCTCAAACAAGTGTGCCAGTCTCTGGCCTACACACAGGCCTGATGCTCTGGCTTTGGGGCCTCTCTCTGCTAGCCGGCCTGGCACGCACAGTTATGCTCCACAAATTGGGTTGGTGTGGGGTTGCTTAGCTGTGTCTGGTCCCCTTCTTCCAAGGCTTCCCACCAGGCTCTCAAACAAGTGTGCCAGCCTCTGGCCTACACACAGGCCTGATGCTCTGGCTTTGGGGCCTCTCTCTGCTAGCCGGCCTGGCACTCACAGTTATGCTCCACAAATTGGGTTGGTGTGGGGTTGCTTAGCTGTGTCTGGTCCCCTGCTTCTAAGGCTTCCCACCAGGCTCTCAAACAAGTGTGCCAGCCTCTGGCCTACACACAGGCCTGATGCTCTGGCTTTGGGGCCTCTCTCTGCTAGCCGGCCTGGCACTCACAGTTATGCTCCACAAATTGGGTTGGTGTGGGGTTGCTTAGCTGTGTCTGGTCCCCTTCTTCCAAGGCTTCCCACCAGGCTCTCAAACAAGTGTGCCAGTCTCTGGCCTACACACAGGCCTGATGATCTGGCTTTGGGGCCTCTCTCTGCTAGCCGGCCTGGCACTCACAGTTATGCTCCACAAATTGGGTTGGTGTGGGGTTGCTTAGCTGTGTCTGGTCCCCTTCTTCCAAGGCTTCCCACCAGGCTCTCAAACAAGCGTGCCAGTCTCTGGCCTACACACAGGCCTGATGCTCTGGCTTTGGGGCCTCTCTCTGCTAGCCGGCCTGGAACTCACAGTTATGCTCCACAAATTGGGTTGGTGTGGGATTGCTAAGCTGTGTCTGGTCCCCTTCTTCCAAGGCTTCCCACCAGGCTCTCAAACAAGTGTGCCAGTCTCTGGCCTACACACAGGCCTGATGCTCTGGCTTTGGGGCCTCTCTCTGCTAGCCGGCCTGGCACTCACAGTTATGCTCCACAAATTGGGTTGGTGTGGGGTTGCTTAGCTGTGTCTGGTCCCCTTCTTCCAAGGCTTCCCACCAGGCTCTCAAACAAGTGTGCCAGCCTCTGGCCTACACACAGGCCTGATGTTCTGGCTTTGGGGCCTCTCTCTGCTAGCTGGCCTGGCTCTCACAGGTATGCTTCACAAAATTGGGTTGGTGTGGGGTTGCTTAGCTGTGTCTGGTCCCCTTCTTCCAAGGCTTCCCACCAGGCTCTCAAACAAGTGTGCCAGCCTCTGGCCTACACACAGGCCTGATGTTCTGGCTTTGGGGCCTCTCTCTGCTAGCTGGCCTGGCTCTCACAGGTATGCTTCACAAATTGGGTTGGTGTGGGGTTGCTTAGCTGTGTCTGGTCCCCTGCTTCTAAGGCTTCCCACCAGGCTCTCAAACAAGTGTGCCAGTCTCTGGCCTACACACAGGCCTGATGCTCTGGCTTTGGGGCCTCTCTCTGCTAGCCGGCCTGGCACTCACAGTTATGCTCCACAAATTGGGTTGGTGTGGGGTTGCTTAGCTGTGTCTGGTCCCCTTCTTCCAAGGCTTCCCACCAGGCTCTCAAACAAGTGTGCCAGCCTCTGGCCTACACACAGGCCTGATGTTCTGGCTTTGGGGCATCTCTCTGCTAGCTGGCCTGGCTCTCACAGGTATGCTTCACAAATTGGGTTGGTGTGGGGTTGCTTAGTTGTGTCTGGTCCCCTGCTTCTAAGGCTTCCCACCAGGCTCTCAAACAAGTGTGCCAGCCTCTGGCCTACACACAGGCCTGATGCTCTGGCTTTGGGGCCTCTCTCTGCTAGCCGGCCTGGCACTCACAGTTATGCTCCACAAATTGGGTTGGTGTGGGGTTGCTTAGCTTTGTCTGGTCCCCTTCTTCCAAGGCTTCCCACCAGGCTCTCAAACAAGTGTGCCAGCCTCTGGCCTACACACAGGCCTGCCGCTCTGACTTTGGGGCCTCTCTCTGCTAGCTGGCCTGGCACTCACAGTTATGCTCCACAAATTGGGTTGGTGTGGGGTTGCTTAGCTGTGTCTGGTCCCCTTCTTCCAAGGCTTCCCACCAGGCTCTCAAACAAGTGTGCCAGCCTCTGGTCTACACACAGGCCTGATGTTCTGGCTTTGGGGCCTCTCTCTGCTAGCTGGCCTGGCTCTCACAGGTATGCTTCACAAATTGGGTTGGTGTGGGGTTGCTTAGCTGTGTCTGGTCCCCTGCTTCTAAGGCTTCCCACCAGGCTCTCAAACAAGTGTGCCAGTCTCTGGCCTACACACAGGCCTGATGCTCTGGCTTTGGGGCCTCTCTCTGCTAGCCGGCCTGGCACTCACAGTTATGCTCCACAAATTGGGTTGGTGTGGGGTTGCTTAGCTGTGTCTGGTCCCCTTCTTCCAAGGCTTCCCACCAGGCTCTAAAACAAGTGTGCCAGCCTCTGGCCTACACACAGGCCTGATGTTCTGGCTTTGGGGCCTCTCTCTGCTAGCTGGCCTGGCTCTCACAGGTATGCTTCACAAATTGGGTTGGTGTGGGGTTGCTTAGCTGTGTCTGGTCCCCTGCTTCTAAGGCTTCCCACCAGGCTCTCAAACAAGTGTGCCAGTCTCTGGCCTACACACAGGCCTGATGCTCTGGCTTTGGGGCCTCTCTCTGCTAGCCGGCCTGGCACTCACAGTTATGCTCCACAAATTGGGTTGGTGTGGGGTTGCTTAGCTGTGTCTGGTCGCCTTCTTCCAAGGCTTCCCACCAGGCTCTCAAACAAGTGTGCCAGCCTCTGGCCTACACACAGGCCTGATGTTCTGGCTTTGGGGCCTCTCTCTGCTAGCCGGCCTGGCTCTCACAGGTATGCTTCACAAATTGGGTTGGTGTGGGGTTGCTTAGCTGTGTCTGGTCCCCTGCTTCTAAGGCTTCCCACCAGGCTCTCAAACAAGTGTGCCAGTCTCTGGCCTACACACAGGCCTGATGCTCTGGCTTTGGGGCCTCTCTCTGCTAGCCGGCCTGGCACTCACAGTTATGCTCCACAAATTGGGTTGGTGTGGGGTTGCTTAGCTGTGTCTGGTCCCCTTCTTCCAAGGCTTCCCACCAGGCTCTCAAACAAGTGTGCCAGCCTCTGGCCTACACAGAGGCCTGCCGCTCTGACTTTGGGGCCTCTCTCTGCTAGCTAGCCTGGCACTCACAGTTATGCTCCACAAATTGGGTTGGTGTGGGGTTGCTTAGCTGTGTCTGGTCCCCTTCTTCCAAGGCTTCCCACCAGGCTCTCAAACAAGTGTGCCAGCCTCTGGCCTACACACAGGCCTGATGTTCTGGCTTTGGGGCCTCTCTCTGCTAGCTGGCCTGGCTCTCACAGGTATGCTTCACAAATTGGGTTGGTGTGGGGTTGCTTAGCTGTGTCTGGTCCCCTGCTTCTAAGGCTTCCCACCAGGCTCTCAAACAAGTGTGCCAGTCTCTGGCCTACACACAGGCCTGATGCTCTGGCTTTGGGGCCTCTCTCTGCTAGCCGGCCTGGCACTCACAGTTATGCTCCACAAATTGGGTTGGTGTGGGGTTGCTTAGCTGTGTCTGGTCGCCTTCTTCCAAGGCTTCCCACCAGGCTCTCAAACAAGTGTGCCAGCCTCTGGCCTACACACAGGCCTGATGTTCTGGCTTTGGGGCCTCTCTCTGCTAGCTGGCCTGGCTCTCACAGGTATGCTTCACAAATTGGGTTGGTGTGGGGTTGCTTAGCTGTGTCTGGTCCCCTGCTTCTAAGGCTTCCCACCAGGCTCTCAAACAAGTGTGCCAGTCTCTGGCCTACACACAGGCCTGATGCTCTGGCTTTGGGGCCTCTCTCTGCTAGCCGGCCTGGCACTCACAGTTATGCTCCACAAATTGGGTTGGTGTGGGGTTGCTTAGCTGTGTCTGGTCCCCTGCTTCTAAGGCTTCCCACCAGGCTCTCAAACAAGTGTGCCAGTCTCTGGCCTACACACAGGCCTGATGCTCTGGCTTTGGGGCCTCTCTCTGCTAGCCGGCCTGGCACGCACAGTTATGCTCCACAAATTGGGTTGGTGTGGGGTTGCTTAGCTGTGTCTGGTCCCCTTCTTCCAAGGCTTCCCACCAGGCTCTCAAACAAGTGTGCCAGCCTCTGGCCTACACACAGGCCTGATGCTCTGGCTTTGGGGCCTCTCTCTGCTAGCCGGCCTGGCACTCACAGTTATGCTCCACAAATTGGGTTGGTGTGGGGTTGCTTAGCTGTGTCTGGTCCCCTGCTTCTAAGGCTTCCCACCAGGCTCTCAAACAAGTGTGCCAGCCTCTGGCCTACACACAGGCCTGATGCTCTGGCTTTGGGGCCTCTCTCTGCTAGCCGGCCTGGCACTCACAGTTATGCTCCACAAATTGGGTTGGTGTGGGGTTGCTTAGCTGTGTCTGGTCCCCTTCTTCCAAGGCTTCCCACCAGGCTCTCAAACAAGTGTGCCAGTCTCTGGCCTACACACAGGCCTGATGATCTGGCTTTGGGGCCTCTCTCTGCTAGCCGGCCTGGCACTCACAGTTATGCTCCACAAATTGGGTTGGTGTGGGGTTGCTTAGCTGTGTCTGGTCCCCTTCTTCCAAGGCTTCCCACCAGGCTCTCAAACAAGCGTGCCAGTCTCTGGCCTACACACAGGCCTGATGCTCTGGCTTTGGGGCCTCTCTCTGCTAGCCGGCCTGGAACTCACAGTTATGCTCCACAAATTGGGTTGGTGTGGGATTGCTAAGCTGTGTCTGGTCCCCTTCTTCCAAGGCTTCCCACCAGGCTCTCAAACAAGTGTGCCAGTCTCTGGCCTACACACAGGCCTGATGCTCTGGCTTTGGGGCCTCTCTCTGCTAGCCGGCCTGGCACTCACAGTTATGCTCCACAAATTGGGTTGGTGTGGGGTTGCTTAGCTGTGTCTGGTCCCCTTCTTCCAAGGCTTCCCACCAGGCTCTCAAACAAGTGTGCCAGCCTCTGGCCTACACACAGGCCTGATGTTCTGGCTTTGGGGCCTCTCTCTGCTAGCTGGCCTGGCTCTCACAGGTATGCTTCACAAAATTGGGTTGGTGTGGGGTTGCTTAGCTGTGTCTGGTCCCCTTCTTCCAAGGCTTCCCACCAGGCTCTCAAACAAGTGTGCCAGCCTCTGGCCTACACACAGGCCTGATGTTCTGGCTTTGGGGCCTCTCTCTGCTAGCTGGCCTGGCTCTCACAGGTATGCTTCACAAATTGGGTTGGTGTGGGGTTGCTTAGCTGTGTCTGGTCCCCTGCTTCTAAGGCTTCCCACCAGGCTCTCAAACAAGTGTGCCAGTCTCTGGCCTACACACAGGCCTGATGCTCTGGCTTTGGGGCCTCTCTCTGCTAGCCGGCCTGGCACTCACAGTTATGCTCCACAAATTGGGTTGGTGTGGGGTTGCTTAGCTGTGTCTGGTCCCCTTCTTCCAAGGCTTCCCACCAGGCTCTCAAACAAGTGTGCCAGCCTCTGGCCTACACACAGGCCTGATGTTCTGGCTTTGGGGCATCTCTCTGCTAGCTGGCCTGGCTCTCACAGGTATGCTTCACAAATTGGGTTGGTGTGGGGTTGCTTAGTTGTGTCTGGTCCCCTGCTTCTAAGGCTTCCCACCAGGCTCTCAAACAAGTGTGCCAGCCTCTGGCCTACACACAGGCCTGATGCTCTGGCTTTGGGGCCTCTCTCTGCTAGCCGGCCTGGCACTCACAGTTATGCTCCACAAATTGGGTTGGTGTGGGGTTGCTTAGCTTTGTCTGGTCCCCTTCTTCCAAGGCTTCCCACCAGGCTCTCAAACAAGTGTGCCAGCCTCTGGCCTACACACAGGCCTGCCGCTCTGACTTTGGGGCCTCTCTCTGCTAGCTGGCCTGGCACTCACAGTTATGCTCCACAAATTGGGTTGGTGTGGGGTTGCTTAGCTGTGTCTGGTCCCCTTCTTCCAAGGCTTCCCACCAGGCTCTCAAACAAGTGTGCCAGCCTCTGGTCTACACACAGGCCTGATGTTCTGGCTTTGGGGCCTCTCTCTGCTAGCTGGCCTGGCTCTCACAGGTATGCTTCACAAATTGGGTTGGTGTGGGGTTGCTTAGCTGTGTCTGGTCCCCTGCTTCTAAGGCTTCCCACCAGGCTCTCAAACAAGTGTGCCAGTCTCTGGCCTACACACAGGCCTGATGCTCTGGCTTTGGGGCCTCTCTCTGCTAGCCGGCCTGGCACTCACAGTTATGCTCCACAAATTGGGTTGGTGTGGGGTTGCTTAGCTGTGTCTGGTCCCCTTCTTCCAAGGCTTCCCACCAGGCTCTAAAACAAGTGTGCCAGCCTCTGGCCTACACACAGGCCTGATGTTCTGGCTTTGGGGCCTCTCTCTGCTAGCCGGCCTGGCACTCACAGTTATGCTCCACAAATTGGGTTGGTGTGGGGTTGCTTAGCTGTGTCTGGTCCCCTGCTTCTAAGGCTTCCCACCAGGCTCTCAAACAAGTGTGCCAGTCTCTGGCCTACACACAGGCCTGATGCTCTGGCTTTGGGGCCTCTCTCTGCTAGCCGGCCTGGCACGCACAGTTATGCTCCACAAATTGGGTTGGTGTGGGGTTGCTTAGCTGTGTCTGGTCCCCTTCTTCCAAGGCTTCCCACCAGGCTCTCAAACAAGTGTGCCAGTCTCTGGCCTACACACAGGCCTGATGCTCTGGCTTTGGGGCCTCTCTCTGCTAGCCGGCCTGGCACGCACAGTTATGCTCCACAAATTGGGTTGGTGTGGGGTTGCTTAGCTGTGTCTGGTCCCCTTCTTCCAAGGCTTCCCACCAGGCTCTCAAACAAGTGTGCCAGCCTCTGGCCTACACACAGGCCTGATGCTCTGGCTTTGGGGCCTCTCTCTGCTAGCCGGCCTGGCACTCACAGTTATGCTCCACAAATTGGGTTGGTGTGGGGTTGCTTAGCTGTGTCTGGTCCCCTGCTTCTAAGGCTTCCCACCAGGCTCTCAAACAAGTGTGCCAGCCTCTGGCCTACACACAGGCCTGATGCTCTGGCTTTGGGGCCTCTCTCTGCTAGCCGGCCTGGCACTCACAGTTATGCTCCACAAATTGGGTTGGTGTGGGGTTGCTTAGCTGTGTCTGGTCCCCTTCTTCCAAGGCTTCCCACCAGGCTCTCAAACAAGTGTGCCAGTCTCTGGCCTACACACAGGCCTGATGCTCTGGCTTTGGGGCCTCTCTCTGCTAGCCGGCCTGGCACTCACAGTTATGCTCCACAAATTGGGTTGGTGTGGGGTTGCTTAGCTGTGTCTGGTCCCCTTCTTCCAAGGCTTCCCACCAGGCTCTCAAACAAGCGTGCCAGTCTCTGGCCTACACACAGGCCTGATGCTCTGGCTTTGGGGCCTCTCTCTGCTATCCGGCCTGGCACTCACAGTTATGCTCCACAAATTGGGTTGGTGTGGGGTTGCTTAGCTGTGTCTGGTCCCCTTCTTCCAAGGCTTCCCACCAGGCTCTCAAACAAGCGTGCCAGCCTCTGGCCTACACACAGGCCTGATGTTCTGGCTTTGGGGCCTCTCTTTGCTAGCTGGCCTGGCTCTCACAGGTATGCTTCACAAATTGGGTTGGTGTGGGGTTGCTTAGCTGTGTCTGGTCCCCTGCTTCTAAGGCTTCCCACCAGGCTCTCAAACAAGTGTGCCAGTCTCTGGCCTACACACAGGCCTGATGCTCTGGCTTTGGGGCCTCTCTCTGCTAGCCGGCCTGGCACTCACAGTTATGCTCCACAAATTGGGTTGGTGTGGGGTTGCTTAGCTGTGTCTGGTCCCCTTCTTCCAAGGCTTCCCACCAGGCTCTCAAACAAGTGTGCCAGCCTCTGGCCTACACATAGGCCTGCCGCTCTGACTTTGGGGCCTCTCTCTGCTAGCTGGCCTGGCACTCACAGTTATGCTCCACAAATTGGGTTGGTGTGGGGTTGCTTCGCTGTGTCTGGTCCCCTTCTTCCAAGGCTTCCCACCAGGCTCTCAAACAAGTGTGCCAGCCTCTGGCCTACACACAGGCCTGATGTTCTGGCTTTGGGGCCTCTCTCTGCTAGCTGGCCTGGCTCTCACAGGTATGCTTCACAAATTGGGTTGGTGTGGGGTTGCTTAGCTGTGTCTGGTCCCCTGCTTCTAAGGCTTCCCACCAGGCTCTCAAACAAGTGTGCCAGTCTCTGGCCTACACACAGGCCTGATGCTCTGGCTTTGGGGCCTCTCTCTGCTAGCCGGCCTGGCACTCACAGTTATGCTCCACAAATTGGGTTGGTGTGGGGTTGCTTAGCTGTGTCTGGTCCCCTTCTTCCAAGGCTTCCCACCAGGCTCTCAAACAAGTGTGCCAGCCTCTGGCCTACACACAGGCCTGATGTTCTGGCTTTGGGGCCTCTCTCTGCTAGCTGGCCTGGCTCTCACAGGTATGCTTCACAAATTGGGTTGGTGTGGGGTTGCTTAGCTGTGTCTGGTCCCCTGCTTCTAAGGCTTCCCACCAGGCTCTCAAACAAGTGTGCCAGTCTCTGGCCTACACACAGGCCTGATGCTCTGGCTTTGGGGCCTCTCTCTGCTAGCCGGCCTGGCACTCACAGTTATGCTCCACAAATTGGGTTGGTGTGGGGTTGCTTAGCTGTGTCTGGTCCCCTTCTTCCAAGGCTTCCCACCAGGCTCTCAAACAAGTGTGCCAGCCTCTGGCCTACACAGAGGCCTGCCGCTCTGACTTTGGGGCCTCTCTCTGCTAGCTAGCCTGGCACTCACAGTTATGCTCCACAAATTGGGTTGGTGTGGGGTTGCTTAGCTGTGTCTGGTCCCCTTCTTCCAAGGCTTCCCACCAGGCTCTCAAACAAGTGTGCCAGCCTCTGGCCTACACACAGGCCTGATGCTCTGGCTTTGGGGCCTCTCTCTGCTAGCCGGCCTGGCACTCACAGTTATGCTCCACAAATTGGGTTGGTGTGGGGTTGCTTAGCTGTGTCTGGTCCCCTTCTTCCAAGGCTTCCCACCAGGCTCTCAAACAAGTGTGCCAGCCTCTGGCCTACACACAGGCCTGATGTTCTGGCTTTGGGGCCTCTCTCTGCTAGCCGGCCTGGCTCTCACAGGTATGCTTCACAAATTGGGTTGGTGTGGGGTTGCTTAGCTGTGTCTGGTCCCCTGCTTCTAAGGCTTCCCACCAGGCTCTCAAACAAGTGTGCCAGTCTCTGGCCTACACACAGGCCTGATGCTCTGGCTTTGGGGCCTCTCTCTGCTAGCCGGCCTGGCACTCACAGTTATGCTCCACAAATTGGGTTGGTGTGGGGTTGCTTAGCTGTGTCTGGTCCCCTGCTTCTAAGGCTTCCCACCAGGCTCTCAAACAAGTGTGCCAGTCTCTGGCCTACACACAGGCCTGATGCTCTGGCTTTGGGGCCTCTCTCTGCTAGCCGGCCTGGCACGCACAGTTATGCTCCACAAATTGGGTTGGGGTGGGGTTGCTTAGCTGTGTCTGGTCCCCTTCTTCCAAGGCTTCCCACCAGGCTCTCAAACAAGTGTGCCAGCCTCTGGCCTACACACAGGCCTGATGCTCTGGCTTTGGGGCCTCTCTCTGCTAGCCGGCCTGGCACTCACAGTTATGCTCCACAAATATGGGTTGGTGTGGGGTTGCTTAGCTGTGTCTGGTCCCCTGCTTCTAAGGCTTCCCACCAGGCTCTCAAACAAGTGTGCCAGCCTCTGGCCTACACACAGGCCTGATGCTCTGGCTTTGGGGCCTCTCTCTGCTAGCCGGCCTGGCACTCACAGTTATGCTCCACAAATTGGGTTGGTGTGGGGTTGCTTAGCTGTGTCTGGTCCCCTTCTTCCAAGGCTTCCCACCAGGCTCTCAAACAAGTGTGCCAGCCTCTGGCCTACACACAGGCCTGATGTTCTGGCTTTGGGGCCTCTCTCTGCTAGCTGGCCTGGCTCTCACAGGTATGCTTCACAAATTGGGTTGGTGTGGGGTTGCTTAGCTGTGTCTGGTCCCCTTCTTCCAAGGCTTCCCACCAGGCTCTCAAACAAGTGTGCCAGCCTCTGGCCTACACACAGGCCTGATGTTCTGGCTTTGGGGCCTCTCTCTGCTAGCTGGCCTGGCTCTCACAGGTATGCTTCACAAATTGGGTTGGTGTGGGGTTGCTTAGCTGTGTCTGGTCCCCTGCTTCTAAGGCTTCCCACCAGGCTCTCAAACAAGTGTGCCAGTCTCTGGCCTACACACAGGCCTGATGCTCTGGCTTTGGGGCCTCTCTCTGCTAGCCGGCCTGGCACTCACAGTTATGCTCCACAAATTGGGTTGGTGTGGGGTTGCTTAGCTGTGTCTGGTCCCCTTCTTCCAAGGCTTCCCACCAGGCTCTCAAACAAGTGTGCCAGCCTCTGGCCTACACACAGGCCTGATGTTCTGGCTTTGGGGCCTCTCTCTGCTAGCTGGCCTGGCTCTCACAGGTATGCTTCACAAATTGGGTTGGTGTGGGGTTGCTTAGCTGTGTCTGGTCCCCTGCTTCTAAGGCTTCCCACCAGGCTCTCAAATAAGTGTGCCAGCCTCTGGCCTACACACAGGCCTGATGCTCTGGCTTTGGGGCCTCTCTCTGCTAGCCGGCCTGGCACTCACAGTTATGCTCCACAAATTGGGTTGGTGTGGGGTTGCTTAGCTGTGTCTGGTCCCCTTCTTCCAAGGCTTCCCACCAGGCTCTCAAACAAGTGTGCCAGCCTCTGGCCTACACACAGGCCTGCCGCTCTGACTTTGGGGCCTCTCTCTGCTAGCCGGCCTGGCACTCACAGTTATGCTCCACAAATTGGGTTGGTGTGGGGTTGCTTAGCTGTGTCTGGTCCCCTTCTTCCAAGGCTTCCCACCAGGCTCTCAAACAAGTGTGCCAGCCTCTGGCCTACACACAGGCCTGATGTTCTGGCTTTGGGGCCTCTCTCTGCTAGCTGGCCTGGCTCTCACAGGTATGCTTCACAAATTGGGTTGGTGTGGGGTTGCTTAGCTGTGTCTGGTCCCCTGCTTCTAAGGCTTCCCACCAGGCTCTCAAACAAGTGTGCCAGTCTCTGGCCTACACACAGGCCTGATGCTCTGGCTTTGGGGCCTCTCTCTGCTAGCCGGCCTGGCACTCACAGGTATGCTCCACAAATTGGGTTGGTGTGGGGTTGCTTAGCTGTGTCTGGTCCCCTTCTTCCAAGGCTTCCCACCAGGCTCTCAAACAAGTGTGCCAGCCTCTGGCCTACACACAGGCCTGATGTTCTGGCTTTGGGGCCTCTCTCTGCTAGCTGGCCTGGCTCTCACAGGTATGCTCCACAAATTGGGTTGGTGTGGGGTTGCTTAGCTGTGTCTGGTCCCCTGCTTCTAAGGCTTCCCACCAGGCTCTCAAACAAGTGTGCCAGTCTCTGGCCTACACACAGGCCTGATGCTCTGGCTTTGGGACCTCTCTCTGCTAGCCGGCCTGGCACTCACAGTTATGCTCCACAAATTGGGTTGGTGTGGGGTTGCTTAGCTGTGTCTGGTCCCCTGCTTCTAAGGCTTCCCACCAGGCTCTCAAACAAGTGTGCCAGTCTCTGGCCTACACACAGGCCTGATGCTCTGGCTTTGGGGCCTCTCTCTGCTAGCCGGCCTGGCACGCACAGTTATGCTCCACAAATTGGGTTGGTGTGGGGTTGCTTAGCTGTGTCTGGTCCCCTTCTTCCAAGGCTTCCCACCAGGCTCTCAAACAAGTGTGCCAGTCTCTGGCCTACACACAGGCCTGATGCTCTGGCTTTGGGGCCTCTCTCTGCTAGCCGGCCTGGCACTCACAGTTATGCTCCACAAATTGGGTTGGTGTGGGGTTGCTTAGCTGTGTCTGGTCCCCTGCTTCTAAGGCTTCCCACCAGGCTCTCAAACAAGTGTGCCAGCCTCTGGCCTACACACAGGCCTGATGCTCTGGCTTTGGGGCCTCTCTCTGCTAGCCGGCCTGGCACTCACAGTTATGCTCCACAAATTGTGTTGGTGTGGGGTTGCTTAGCTGTGTCTGGTCCCCTTCTTCCAAGGCTTCCCACCAGGCTCTCAAACAAGTGTGCCAGTCTCTGGCCTACACACAGGCCTGATGCTCTGGCTTTGGGGCCTCTCTCTGCTAGCCGGCCTGGCACTCACAGTTATGCTCCACAAATTGGGTTGGTGTGGGGTTGCTTAGCTGTGTCTGGTCCCCTTCTTCCAAGGCTTCCCACCAGGCTCTCAAACAAGTGTGCCAGCCTCTGGCCTACACACAGGCCTGATGCTCTGGCTTTGGGGCCTCTCTCTGCTAGCCGGCCTGGCACTCACAGTTATGCTCCACAAATTGGGTTGGTGTGGGGTTGCTTAGCTGTGTCTGGTCCCCTTCTTCCAAGGCTTCCCACCAGGCTCTCAAACAAGTGTGCCAGTCTCTGGCCTACACACAGGCCTGATGCTCTGGCTTTGGGGCCTCTCTCTGCTAGCCGGCCTGGCACTCACAGTTATGCTCCACAAATTGGGTTGGTGTGGGTTTGCTTAGCTGTGTCTGGTCCCCTTCTTCCAAGGCTTCCCACCAGGCTCTCAAACAAGTGTGCCAGCCTCTGGCCTACACACAGGCCTGATGTTCTGGCTTTGGGGCCTCTCTCTGCTAGCTGGCCTGGCTCTCACAGGTATGCTTCACAAATTGGGTTGGTGTGGGGTTGCTTAGCTGTGTCTGGTCCCCTGCTTCTAAGGCTTCCCACCAGGCTCTCAAACAAGTGTGCCAGTCTCTGGCCTACACACAGGCCTGATGCTCTGGCTTTGGGGCCTCTCTCTGCTAGCCGGCCTGGCACTCACAGTTATGCTCCACAAATTGGGTTGGTGTGGGGTTGCTTAGCTGTGTCTTGTCCCCTTCTTCCAAGGCTTCCCACCAGGCTCTCAAACAAGTGTGCCAGCCTCTGGCCTACACACAGGCCTGATGTTCTGGCTTTGGGGCCTCTCTCTGCTAGCTGGCCTGGCTCTCACAGGTATGCTTCACAAATTGGGTTGGTGTGGGGTTGCTTAGCTGTGTCTGGTCCCCTTCTTCCAAGGCTTCCCACCAGGCTCTCAAACAAGTGTGCCAGTCTCTGGCCTACACACAGGCCTGATGCTCTGGCTTTGGGGCCTCTCTCTGCTAGCCGGCCTGGCACTCACAGTTATGCTCCACAAATTGGGTTGGTGTGGGGTTGCTTAGCTGTGTCTGGTCCCCTTCTTCCAAGGCTTCCCACCAGGCTCTCAAACAAGTGTGCCAGCCTCTGGCCTACACATAGGCCTGCCGCTCTGACTTTGGGGCCTCTCTCTGCTAGCCGGCCTGGCACTCACAGTTATGCTCCACAAATTGGGTTGGTGTGGGGTTGCTTAGCTGTGTCTGGTCCCCTTCTTCCAAGGCTTCCCACCAGGCTCTCAAACAAGTGTGCCAGCCTCTGGCCTACACACAGGCCTGATGTTCTGGCTTTGGGGCCTCTCTCTGCTAGCTGGCCTGGCTCTCACAGGTATGCTCCACAAATTGGGTTGGTGTGGGGTTGCTTAGCTGTGTCTGGTCCCCTGCTTCTAAGGCTTCCCACCAGGCTCTCAAACAAGTGTGCCAGTCTCTGGCCTACACACAGGCCTGATGCTCTGGCTTTGGGACCTCTCTCTGCTAGCCGGCCTGGCACTCACAGTTATGCTCCACAAATTGGGTTGGTGTGGGGTTGCTTAGCTGTGTCTGGTCCCCTGCTTCTAAGGCTTCCCACCAGGCTCTCAAACAAGTGTGCCAGTCTCTGGCCTACACACAGGCCTGATGCTCTGGCTTTGGGGCCTCTCTCTGCTAGCCGGCCTGGCACGCACAGTTATGCTCCACAAATTGGGTTGGTGTGGGGTTGCTTAGCTGTGTCTGGTCCCCTTCTTCCAAGGCTTCCCACCAGGCTCTCAAACAAGTGTGCCAGTCTCTGGCCTACACACAGGCCTGATGCTCTGGCTTTGGGGCCTCTCTCTGCTAGCCGGCCTGGCACTCACAGTTATGCTCCACAAATTGGGTTGGTGTGGGGTTGCTTAGCTGTGTCTGGTCCCCTGCTTCTAAGGCTTCCCACCAAACTCTCAAACAAGTGTGCCAGCCTCTGGCCTACACACAGGCCTGATGCTCTGGCTTTGGGGCCTCTCTCTGCTAGCCGGCCTGGCACTCACAGTTATGCTCCACAAATTGTGTTGGTGTGGGGTTGCTTAGCTGTGTCTGGTCCCCTTCTTCCAAGGCTTCCAACCAGGCTCTCAAACAAGTGTGCCAGTCTCTGGCCTACACACAGGCCTGATGCTCTGGCTTTGGGGCCTCTCTCTGCTAGCCGGCCTGGCACTCACAGTTATGCTCCACAAATTGGGTTGGTGTGGGGTTGCTTAGCTGTGTCTGGTCCCCTTCTTCCAAGGCTTCCCACCAGGCTCTCAAACAAGTGTGCCAGTCTCTGGCCTACACACAGGCCTGATGCTCTGGCTTTGGGGCCTCTCTCTGCTAGCCGGCCTGGCACTCACAGTTATGCTCAACAAATTGGGTTGGTGTGGGGTTGCTTAGCTGTGTCTGGTCCCCTTCTTCCAAGGCTTCCCACCAGGCTCTCAAACAAGTGTGCCAGTCTCTGGCCTACACACAGGCCTGATGCTCTGGCTTTGGGGCCTCTCTCTGCTAGCCGGCCTGGCACTCACAGTTATGCTCCACAAATTGGGTTGGTGTGGGGCTGCTTAGCTGTGTCTGGTCCCCTTCTTCCAAGGCTTCCCACCAGGCTCTCAAACAAGTGTGCCAGCCTCTGGCCTACACACAGGCCTGATGTTCTGGCTTTGGGGCCTCTCTCTGCTAGCTGGCCTGGCTCTCACAGGTATGCTTCACAAATTGGGTTGGTGTGGGGTTGCTTAGCTGTGTCTGGTCCCCTGCTTCTAAGGCTTCCCACCAGGCTCTCAAACAAGTGTGCCAGTCTCTGGCCTACACACAGGCCTGATGCTCTGGCTTTGGGGCCTCTCTCTGCTAGCCAGCCTGGCACTCACAGTTATGCTCCACAAATTGGGTTGGTGTGGGGTTGCTTAGCTGTGTCTTGTCCCCTTCTTCCAAGGCTTCCCACCAGGCTCTCAAACAAGTGTGCCAGCCTCTGGCCTACACACAGGCCTGATGTTCTGGCTTTGGGGCCTCTCTCTGCTAGCTGGCCTGGCTCTCACAGGTATGCTTCACAAATTGGGTTGGTGTGGGGTTGCTTAGCTGTGTCTGGTCCCCTTCTTCCAAGGCTTCCCACCAGGCTCTCAAACAAGTGTGCCAGTCTCTGGCCTACACACAGGCCTGATGCTCTGGCTTTGGGGCCTCTCTCTGCTAGCCGGCCTGGCACTCACAGTTATGCTCCACAAATTGGGTTGGTGTGGGGTTGCTTAGCTGTGTCTGGTCCCCTTCTTCCAAGGCTTCCCACCAGGCTCTCAAACAAGTGTGCCAGCCTCTGGCCTACACATAGGCCTGCCGCTCTGACTTTGGGGCCTCTCTCTGCTAGCTGGCCTGGCACTCACAGTTATGCTCCACAAATTGGGTTGGTGTGGGGTTGCTTCGCTGTGTCTGGTCCCCTTCTTCCAAGGCTTCCCACCAGGCTCTCAAACAAGTGTGCCAGCCTCTGGCCTACACACAGGCCTGATGTTCTGGCTTTGGGGCCTCTCTCTGCTAGCTGGCCTGGCTCTCACAGGTATGCTTCACAAATTGGGTTGGTGTGGGGTTGCTTAGCTGTGTCTGGTCCCCTTCTTCCAAGGCTTCCCACCAGGCTCTCAAACAAGTGTGCCAGTCTCTGGCCTACACACAGGCCTGATGCTCTGGCTTTGGGGCCTCTCTCTGCTAGCCGGCCTGGCACTCACAGTTATGCTCCACAAATTGGGTTGGTGTGGGGTTGCTTAGCTGTGTCTGGTCCCCTTCTTCCAAGGCTTCCCACCAGGCTCTCAAACAAGTGTGCCAGCCTCTGGCCTACACACAGGCCTGATGTTCTGGCTTTGGGGCCTCTCTCTGCTAGCTGGCCTGGCTCTCACAGGTATGCTTCACAAATTGGGTTGGTGTGGGGTTGCTTAGCTGTGTCTGGTCCCGTGCTTCTAAGGCTTCCCACCAGGCTCTCAAACAAGTGTGCCAGTCTCTGGCCTACACACAGGCCTGATGCTCTGGCTTTGGGACCTCTCTCTGCTTGCCGGCCTGGCACTCACAGTTATGCTCCACAAATTGGGTTGGTGTGGGCTTGCTTAGCTGTGTCTGGTCCCCTTCTTCCAAGGCTTCCCACCAGGCTCTCAAACAAGTGTGCCAGCCTCTGGCCTACACACAGGCCTGATGTTCTGGCTTTGGGGCCTCTCTCTGCTAGCTGGCCTGGCTCTCACAGGTATGCTTCACAAATTGGGTTGGTGTGGGGTTGCTTAGCTGTGTCTGGTCCCCTGCTTCCAAGGCTTCCCACCAGGCTCTCAAACAAGTGTGCCAGCCTCTGGCCTACACATAGGCCTGCCGCTCTGACTTTGGGGCCTCTCTCTGCTAGCCGGCCTGGCACTCACAGTTATGCTCCACAAATTGGGTTGGTGTGGGGTTGCTTAGCTGTGTCTGGTCCACTGCTTCTAAGGCTTCTCACCAGGCTCTCAAACAAGTGTGCCAGTCTCTGGCCTACACACAGGCCTGATGCTCTGGCTTTGGGGCCTCTCTCTGCTAGCCGGCCTGGCACTCACAGTTATGCTCCACAAATTGGGTTGGAGTGGGGTTGCTTAGCTGTGTCTGGTCCCCTTCTTCCAAGGCTTCCCACCAGGCTCTCAAACAAGTGTGCCAGTCTCTGGCCTACACACAGGCCTGATGCTCTGGCTTTGGGGCCTCTCTCTGCTAGCCGGCCTGGCACTCACAGTTATGCTCCACAAATTGGGTTGGTGTGGGGTTGCTTAGCTGTGTCTGGTCCCCTTCTTCTAAGGCTTCCCACCAGGCTCTCAAACAAGTGTGCCAGCCTCTGGCCTACACATAGGCCTGCCGCTCTGACTTTGGGGCCTCTCTCTGCTAGCTGGCCTGGCACTCACAGTTATGCTCCACAAATTGGGTTGGTGTGGGGTTGCTTCGCTGTGTCTGGTCCCCTGCTTCTAAGGCTTCCCACCAGGCTCTCAAACAAGTGTGCCAGCCTCTGGCCTACACACAGGCCTGATGTTCTGGCTTTGGGGCCTCTCTCTGCTAGCCGGCCTGGCACTCACAGTTATGCTTCACAAATTGGGTTGGTGTGGGGTTGCTTAGCTGTGTCTGGTCCCCTTCTTCCAAGGCTTCCCACCAGGCTCTCAAACAAGTGTGCCAGGCTCTGGCCTACACACAGGCCTGATGCTCTGGCTTTGGGGCCTCTTTCTGCTAGCCGGCCTGGCACTCACAGTTATGCTCCACAAATTGGGTTGGTGTGGGGTTGCTTAGCTGTGTCTGGTCCCCTGCTTCTAAGGCTTCCCACCAAGCTCTCAAACAAGTGTGCCAGTCTCTGGCCTACACACAGGCCTGATGCTCTGGCTTTGGGGCCTCTCTCTGCTAGCCGGCCTGGCACTCACAGTTATGCTCCACAAATTGGGTTGGTGTGGGGTTGCTTAGCTGTGTCTGGTCCCCTTCTTCCAAGGCTTCCCACCAGGCTCTCAAACAAGTGTGCCAGCCTCTGGCCTACACACAGGCCTGATGTTCTGGCTTTGGGGCCTCTCTCTGCTAGCTGGCCTGGCTCTCACAGGTATGCTTCACAAATTGGGTTGGTGTGGGGTTGCTTAGCTGTGTCTGGTCCCCTGCTTCTAAGGCTTCCCACCAGGCTCTCAAACAAGTGTGCCAGTCTCTGGCCTACACACAGGCCTGATGCTCTGGCTTTGGGGCCTCTCTCTGCTTGCCGGCCTGGCTCTCACAGGTATGCTTCACAAATTGGGTTGGTGTGGGGTTGCTTAGCTGTGTCTGGTCCCCTGCTTCTAAGGCTTCCCACCAGGCTCTCAAACAAGTGTGCCAGTCTCTGGCCTACACACAGGCCTGATGCTCTGGCTTTGGGGCCTCTCTCTGCTAGCCGGCCTGGCACTCACAGTTATGCTCCACAAATTGGGTTGGTGTGGGGTTGCTTAGCTGTGTCTGGTCCCCTTCTTCCAAGGCTTCCCACCAGGCTCTCAAACAAGTGTGCCAGCCTCTGGCCTACACACAGGCCTGATGTTCTGGCTTTGGGGCCTCTCTCTGCTAGCTGGCCTGGCTCTCACAGGTATGCTTCACAAATTGGGTTGGTGTGGGGTTGCTTAGCTGTGTCTGGTCCCCTGCTTCTAAGGCTTCCCACCAGGCTCTCAAACAAGTGTGCCAGTCTCTGGCCTACACACAGGCCTGATGCTCTGGCTTTGGGGCCTCTCTCTGCTAGCCGGCCTGGCACTCACAGTTATGCTCCACAAATTGGGTTGGTGTGGGGTTGCTTAGCTGTGTCTGGTCCCCTTCTTCCAAGGCTTCCCACCAGGCTCTCAAACAAGTGTGCCAGCCTCTGGCCTACACACAGGCCTGATGTTCTGGCTTTGGGGCCTCTCTCTGCTAGGTGGCCTGGCTCTCACAGGTATGCTTCACAAATTGGGTTGGTGTGGGGTTGCTTAGCTGTGTCTGGTCCCCTGCTTCTAAGGCTTCCCACCAGGCTCTCAAACAAGTGTGCCAGTCTCTGGCCTACACACAGGCCTGATGCTCTGGCTTTGGGGCCTCTCTCTGCTAGCCGGCCTGGCACTCACAGTTATGCTCCACAAATTGGGTTGGTGTGGGGTTGCTTAGCTGTGTCTGGTCCCCTTCTTCCAAGGCTTCCCACCAGGCTCTCAAACAAGTGTGCCAGCCTCTGGCCTACACACAGGCCTGATGTTCTGGCTTTGGGGCCTCTCTCTGCTAGCTGGCCTGGCTCTCACAGGTATGCTTCACAAATTGGGTTGGTGTGGGGTTGCTTAGCTGTGTCTGGTCCCCTGCTTCTAAGGCTTCCCACCAGGCTCTCAAACAAGTGTGCCAGTCTCTGGCCTACACACAGGCCTGATGCTCTGGCTTTGGGGCCTCTCTCTGCTAGCCGGCCTGGCACTCACAGTTATGCTCCACAAATTGGGTTGGTGTGGGGCTGCTTAGCTGTGTCTGGTCCCCTTCTTCCAAGGCTTCCCACCAGGCTCTCAAACAAGTGTGCCAGCCTCTGGCCTACACACAGGCCTGATGTTCTGGCTTTGGGGCCTCTCTCTGCTAGCTGGCCTGGCTCTCACAGGTATGCTTCACAAATTGGGTTGGTGTGGGGTTGCTTAGCTGTGTCTGGTCCCCTGCTTCTAAGGCTTCCCACCAGGCTCTCAAACAAGTGTGCCAGTCTCTGGCCTACACACAGGCCTGATGCTCTGGCTTTGGGGCCTCTCTCTGCTAGCCGGCCTGGCACTCACAGTTATGCTCCACAAATTGGGTTGGTGTGGGGTTGCTTAGCTGTGTCTTGTCCCCTTCTTCCAAGGCTTCCCACCAGGCTCTCAAACAAGTGTGCCAGCCTCTGGCCTACACACAGGCCTGATGTTCTGGCTTTGGGGCCTCTCTCTGCTAGCTGGCCTGGCTCTCACAGGTATGCTTCACAAATTGGGTTGGTGTGGGGTTGCTTAGCTGTGTCTGGTCCCCTTCTTCCAAGGCTTCCCACCAGGCTCTCAAACAAGTGTGCCAGTCTCTGGCCTACACACAGGCCTGATGCTCTGGCTTTGGGGCCTCTCTCTGCTAGCCGGCCTGGCACTCACAGTTATGCTCCACAAATTGGGTTGGTGTGGGGTTGCTTAGCTGTGTCTGGTCCCCTTCTTCCAAGGCTTCCCACCAGGCTCTCAAACAAGTGTGCCAGCCTCTGGCCTACACATAGGCCTGCCGCTCTGACTTTGGGGCCTCTCTCTGCTAGCTGGCCTGGCACTCACAGTTATGCTCCACAAATTGGGTTGGTGTGGGGTTGCTTCGCTGTGTCTGGTCCCCTTCTTCCAAGGCTTCCCACCAGGCTCTCAAACAAGTGTGCCAGCCTCTGGCCTACACACAGGCCTGATGTTCTGGCTTTGGGGCCTCTCTCTGCTAGCTGGCCTGGCTCTCACAGGTATGCTTCACAAATTGGGTTGGTGTGGGGTTGCTTAGCTGTGTCTGGTCCCCTTCTTCCAAGGCTTCCCACCAGGCTCTCAAACAAGTGTGCCAGTCTCTGGCCTACACACAGGCCTGATGCTCTGGCTTTGGGGCCTCTCTCTGCTAGCCGGCCTGGCACTCACAGTTATGCTCCACAAATTGGGTTGGTGTGGGGTTGCTTAGCTGTGTCTGGTCCCCTTCTTCCAAGGTTTCCCACCAGGCTCTCAAACAAGTGTGCCAGCCTCTGGCCTACACACAGGCCTGATGTTCTGGCTTTGGGGCCTCTCTCTGCTAGCTGGCCTGGCTCTCACAGGTATGCTTCACAAATTGGGTTGGTGTGGGGTTGCTTAGCTGTGTCTGGTCCCGTGCTTCTAAGGCTTCCCACCAGGCTCTCAAACAAGTGTGCCAGTCTCTGGCCTACACACAGGCCTGATGCTCTGGCTTTGGGACCTCTCTCTGCTAGCCGGCCTGGCACTCACAGTTATGCTCCACAAATTGGGTTGGTGTGGGCTTGCTTAGCTGTGTCTGGTCCCCTTCTTCCAAGGCTTCCCACCAGGCTCTCAAACAAGTGTGCCAGCCTCTGGCCTACACACAGGCCTGATGTTCTGGCTTTGGGGCCTCTCTCTGCTAGCTGGCCTGGCTCTCACAGGTATGCTTCACAAATTGGGTTGGTGTGGGGTTGCTTAGCTGTGTCTGGTCCCCTGCTTCTAAGGCTTCCCACCAGGCTCTCAAACAAGTGTGCCAGTCTCTGGCCTACACACAGGCCTGATGCTCTGGCTTTGGGGCCTCTCTCTGCTAGCCGGCCTGGCACTCACAGTTATGCTCCACAAATTGGGTTGGTGTGGGGTTGCTTAGCTGTGTCTGGTCCCCTTCTTCCAAGGCTTCCCACCAGGCTCTCAAACAAGTGTGCCAGCCTCTGGCCTACACATAGGCCTGCCGCTCTGACTTTGGGGCCTCTCTCTGCTAGCCGGCCTGGCACTCACAGTTATGCTCCACAAATTGGGTTGGTGTGGGGTTGCTTAGCTGTGTCTGGTCCACTGCTTCTAAGGCTTCTCGCCAGGCTCTCAAACAAGTGTGCCAGTCTCTGGCCTACACACAGGCCTGATGCTCTGGCTTTGGGGCCTCTCTCTGCTAGCCGGCCTGGCACTCACAGTTATGCTCCACAGATTGGGTTGGAGTGGGGTTGCTTAGCTGTGTCTGGTCCCCTTCTTCCAAGGCTTCCCACCAGGCTCTCAAACAAGTGTGCCAGTCTCTGGCCTACACACAGGCCTGATGCTCTGGCTTTGGGGCCTCTCTCTGCTAGCCGGCCTGGCACTCACAGTTATGCTCCACAAATTGGGTTGGTGTGGGGTTGCTTAGCTGTGTCTGGTCCCCTTCTTCTAAGGCTTCCCACCAGGCTCTCAAACAAGTGTGCCAGCCTCTGGCCTACACATAGGCCTGCCGCTCTTACTTTGGGGCCTCTCTCTGCTAGCTGGCCTGGCACTCACAGTTATGCTCCACAAATTGGGTTGGTGTGGGGTTGCTTCGCTGTGTCTGGTCCCCTGCTTCTAAGGCTTCCCACCAGGCTCTCAAACAAGTGTGCCAGCCTCTGGCCTACACACAGGCCTGATGTTCTGGCTTTGGGGCCTCTCTCTGCTAGCCGGCCTGGCACTCACAGTTATGCTTCACAAATTGGGTTGGTGTGGGGTTGCTTAGCTGTGTCTGGTCCCCTTCTTCCAAGGCTTCCCACCAGGCTCTCAAACAAGTGTGCCAGTCTCTGGCCTACACACAGGCCTGATGCTCTGGCTTTGGGGCCTCTTTCTGCTAGCCGGCCTGGCACTCACAGTTATGCTCCACAAATTGGGTTGGTGTGGGGTTGCTTAGCTGTGTCTGGTCCCCTGCTTCTAAGGCTTCCCACCAAGCTCTCAAACAAGTGTGCCAGTCTCTGGCCTACACACAGGCCTGATGCTCTGGCTTTGGGGCCTCTCTCTGCTAGCCGGCCTGGCACTCACAGTTATGCTCCACAAATTGGGTTGGTGTGGGGTTGCTTAGCTGTGTCTGGTCCCCTTCTTCCAAGGCTTCCCACCAGGCTCTCAAACAAGTGTGCCAGCCTCTGGCCTACACACAGGCCTGATGTTCTGGCTTTGGGGCCTCTCTCTGCTAGCTGGCCTGGCTCTCACAGGTATGCTTCACAAATTGGGTTGGTGTGGGGTTGCTTAGCTGTGTCTGGTCCCCTGCTTCTAAGGCTTCCCACCAGGCTCTCAAACAAGTGTGCCAGTCTCTGGCCTACACACAGGCCTGATGCTCTGGCTTTGGGGCCTCTCTCTGCTTGCCGGCCTGGCTCTCACAGGTATGCTTCACAAATTGGGTTGGTGTGGGGTTGCTTAGCTGTGTCTGGTCCCCTGCTTCTAAGGCTTCCCACCAGGCTCTCAAACAAGTGTGCCAGTCTCTGGCCTACAAACAGGCCTGATGCTCTGGCTTTGGGGCCTCTCTCTGCTAGCCGGCCTGGCACTCACAGTTATGCTCCACAAATTGGGTTGGTGTGGGGTTGCTTAGCTGTGTCTGGTCCCCTTCTTCCAAGGCTTCCCACCAGGCTCTCAAACAAGTGTGCCAGCCTCTGGCCTACACACAGGCCTGATGTTCTGGCTTTGGGGCCTCTCTCTGCTAGCTGGCCTGGCTCTCACAGGTATGCTTCACAAATTGGGTTGGTGTGGGGTTGCTTAGCTGTGTCTGGTCCCCTGCTTCTAAGGCTTCCCACCAGGCTCTCAAACAAGTGTGCCAGTCTCTGGCCTACACACAGGCCTGATGCTCTGGCTTTGGGGCCTCTCTCTGCTAGCCGGCCTGGCACTCACAGTTATGCTCCACAAATTGGGTTGGTGTGGGGTTGCTTAGCTGTGTCTGGTCCCCTTCTTCCAAGGCTTCCCACCAGGCTCTCAAACAAGTGTGCCAGCCTCTGGCCTACACACAGGCCTGATGTTCTGGCTTTGGGGCCTCTCTCTGCTAGCTGGCCTGGCTCTCACAGGTATGCTTCACAAATTGGGTTGGTGTGGGGTTGCTTAGCTGTGTCTGGTCCCCTGCTTCTAAGGCTTCCCACCAGGCTCTCAAACAAGTGTGCCAGTCTCTGGCCTACACACAGGCCTGATGCTCTGGCTTTGGGGCCTCTCTCTGCTAGCCGGCCTGGCACTCACAGTTATGCTCCACAAATTGGGTTGGTGTGGGGTTGCTTAGCTGTGTCTGGTCCCCTTCTTCCAGGGCTTCCCACCAGGCTCTCAAACAAGTGTGCCAGCCTCTGGCCTACACATAGGCCTGCCGCTCTGACTTTGGGGCCTCTCTCTGCTAGCCGGCCTGGCACTCACAGTTATGCTCCACAAATTGGGTTGGTGTGGGGTTGCTTAGCTGTGTCTGGTCCCCTGCTTCTAAGGCTTCTCACCAGGCTCTCAAACAAGTGTGCCAGTCTCTGGCCTACACACAGGCCTGATGCTCTGGCTTTGGGGCCTCTCTCTGCTAGCCGGCCTGGCACTCACAGTTATGCTCCACAAATTGGGTTGGAGTGGGGTTGCTTAGCTGTGTCTGGTCCCCTTCTTCCAAGGCTTCCCACCAGGCTCTCAAACAAGTGTGCCAGTCTCTGGCCTACACACAGGCCTGATGCTCTGGCTTTGGGGCCTCTCTCTGCTAGCCGGCCTGGCACTCACAGTTATGCTCCACAAATTGGGTTGGTGTGGGGTTGCTTAGCTGTGTCTGGTCCCCTTCTTCCAAGGCTTCCCACCAGGCTCTCAAACAAGTGTGCCAGCCTCTGGCCTACACATAGGCCTGCCGCTCTGACTTTGGGTCCTCTCTCTGCTAGCTGGCCTGGCACTCACAGTTATGCTCCACAAATTGGGTTGGTGTGGGCTTGCTTCGCTGTGTCTGGTCCCCTTCTTCCAAGGCTTCCCACCAGGCTCTCAAACAAGTGTGCCAGCCTCTGGCTTACACACAGGCCTGATGTTCTGGCTTTGGGGCCTCTCTCTGCTAGCTGGCCTGGCTCTCACAGGTATGCTTCACAAATTGGGTTGGTGTGGGGTTGCTTAGCTGTGTCTGGTCCCCTTCTTCCAAGGCTTCCCACCGGGCTCTCAAACAAGTGTGCCAGTCTCTGGCCTACACACAGGCCTGATGCTCTGGCTTTGGGGCCTCTCTCTGCTAGACGGCCTGGCACTCACAGGTATGCTCCACAAATTGGGTTGGTGTGGGGTTGCTTAGCTGTGTCTGGTCCCCTTCTTCCAAGGCTTCCCACCAGGCTCTCAAACAAGTGTGCCAGCCTCTGGCCTACACACAGGCCTGATGTTCTGGCTTTGGGGCCTCTCTCTGCTAGCTGGCCTGGCTCTCACAGGTATGCTTCACAAATTGGGTTGGTGTGGGGTTGCTTAGCTGTGTCTGGTCCCCTGCTTCTAAAGCTTCCCACCAGGCTCTCAAACAAGTGTGCCAGTCTCTGGCCTACACATAGGCCTGCCGCTCTGGCTTTGGGGCCTCTCTCTGCTAGCTGGCCTGGCTCTCACAGGTATGCTTCACAAATTGGGTTGGTGTGGGGTTGCTTAGCTGTGTCTGGTCCCCTGCTTCTAAGGCTTCCCACCAGGCTCTCAAACAAGTGTGCCAGTCTCTGGCCTACACACAGGCCTGATGCTCTGGCTTTGGGGCCTCTCTCTGCTAGCCGGCCTGGCACTCACAGTTATGCTCCACAAATTGGGTTGCTGTGGGGTTGCTTAGCTGTGTCTGGTCCCCTTCTTCCAGGGCTTCCCACCAGGCTCTCAAACAAGTGTGCCAGCCTCTGGCCTACACATAGGCCTGCCGCTCTGACTTTGGGGCCTCTCTCTGCTAGCCGGCCTGGCACTCACAGTTATGCTCCACAAATTGGGTTGGTGTGGGGTTGCTTAGCTGTGTCTGGTCCCCTGCTTCTAAGGCTTCTCACCAGGCTCTCAAAGAAGTGTGCCAGTCTCTGGCCTACACACAGGCCTGATGCTCTGGCTTTGGGGCCTCTCTCTGCTTGCCGGCCTGGCTCACACAGGTATGCTTCACAAATTGGGTTGGTGTGGGGTTGCTTAGCTGTGTCTGGTCCCCTGCTTCTAAGGCTTCCCACCAGGCTCTCAAACAAGTGTGCCAGTCTCTGGCCTACAAACAGGCCTGATGCTCTGGCTTTGGGGCCTCTCTCTGCTAGCCGGCCTGGCACTCACAGTTATGCTCCACAAATTGGGTTGGTGTGGGGTTGCTTAGCTGTGTCTGGTCCCCTTCTTCCAAGGCTTCCCACCAGGCTCTCAAACAAGTGTGCCAGCCTCTGGCCTACACACAGGCCTGATGTTCTGGCTTTGGGGCCTCTCTCTGCTAGCTGGCCTGGCTCTCACAGGTATGCTTCACAAATTGGGTTGGTGTGGGGTTGCTTAGCTGTGTCTGGTCCCCTGCTTCTAAGGCTTCCCACCAGGCTCTCAAACAAGTGTGCCAGTCTCTGGCCTACACACAGGCCTGATGCTCTGGCTTTGGGGCCTCTCTCTGCTAGCCGGCCTGGCACTCACAGTTATGCTCCACAAATTGGGTTGGTGTGGGGTTGCTTAGCTGTGTCTGGTCCCCTTCTTCCAAGGCTTCCCACCAGGCTCTCAAACAAGTGTGCCAGCCTCTGGCCTACACACAGGCCTGATGTTCTGGCTTTGGGGCCTCTCTCTGCTAGCTGGCCTGGCTCTCACAGGTATGCTTCACAAATTGGGTTGGTGTGGGGTTGCTTAGCTGTGTCTGGTCCCCTGCTTCTAAGGCTTCCCACCAGGCTCTCAAACAAGTGTGCCAGTCTCTGGCCTACACACAGGCCTGATGCTCTGGCTTTGGGGCCTCTCTCTGCTAGCCGGCCTGGCACTCACAGTTATGCTCCACAAATTGGGTTGGTGTGGGGTTGCTTAGCTGTGTCTGGTCCCCTTCTTCCAGGGCTTCCCACCAGGCTCTCAAACAAGTGTGCCAGCCTCTGGCCTACACATAGGCCTGCCGCTCTGACTTTGGGGCCTCTCTCTGCTAGCCGGCCTGGCACTCACAGTTATGCTCCACAAATTGGGTTGGTGTGGGGTTGCTTAGCTGTGTCTGGTCCCCTGCTTCTAAGGCTTCTCACCAGGCTCTCAAACAAGTGTGCCAGTCTCTGGCCTACACACAGGCCTGATGCTCTGGCTTTGGGGCCTCTCTCTGCTAGCCGGCCTGGCACTCACAGTTATGCTCCACAAATTGGGTTGGAGTGGGGTTGCTTAGCTGTGTCTGGTCCCCTTCTTCCAAGGCTTCCCACCAGGCTCTCAAACAAGTGTGCCAGTCTCTGGCCTACACACAGGCCTGATGCTCTGGCTTTGGGGCCTCTCTCTGCTAGCCGGCCTGGCACTCACAGTTATGCTCCACAAATTGGGTTGGTGTGGGGTTGCTTAGCTGTGTCTGGTCCCCTTCTTCCAAGGCTTCCCACCAGGCTCTCAAACAAGTGTGCCAGCCTCTGGCCTACACATAGGCCTGCCGCTCTGACTTTGGGTCCTCTCTCTGCTAGCTGGCCTGGCACTCACAGTTATGCTCCACAAATTGGGTTGGTGTGGGCTTGCTTCGCTGTGTCTGGTCCCCTTCTTCCAAGGCTTCCCACCAGGCTCTCAAACAAGTGTGCCAGCCTCTGGCTTACACACAGGCCTGATGTTCTGGCTTTGGGGCCTCTCTCTGCTAGCTGGCCTGGCTCTCACAGGTATGCTTCACAAATTGGGTTGGTGTGGGGTTGCTTAGCTGTGTCTGGTCCCCTTCTTCCAAGGCTTCCCACCGGGCTCTCAAACAAGTGTGCCAGTCTCTGGCCTACACACAGGCCTGATGCTCTGGCTTTGGGGCCTCTCTCTGCTAGACGGCCTGGCACTCACAGGTATGCTCCACAAATTGGGTTGGTGTGGGGTTGCTTAGCTGTGTCTGGTCCCCTTCTTCCAAGGCTTCCCACCAGGCTCTCAAACAAGTGTGCCAGCCTCTGGCCTACACACAGGCCTGATGTTCTGGCTTTGGGGCCTCTCTCTGCTAGCTGGCCTGGCTCTCACAGGTATGCTTCACAAATTGGGTTGGTGTGGGGTTGCTTAGCTGTGTCTGGTCCCCTGCTTCTAAAGCTTCCCACCAGGCTCTCAAACAAGTGTGCCAGTCTCTGGCCTACACATAGGCCTGCCGCTCTGGCTTTGGGGCCTCTCTCTGCTAGCTGGCCTGGCTCTCACAGGTATGCTTCACAAATTGGGTTGGTGTGGGGTTGCTTAGCTGTGTCTGGTCCCCTGCTTCTAAGGCTTCCCACCAGGCTCTCAAACAAGTGTGCCAGTCTCTGGCCTACACACAGGCCTGATGCTCTGGCTTTGGGGCCTCTCTCTGCTAGCCGGCCTGGCACTCACAGTTATGCTCCACAAATTGGGTTGCTGTGGGGTTGCTTAGCTGTGTCTGGTCCCCTTCTTCCAGGGCTTCCCACCAGGCTCTCAAACAAGTGTGCCAGCCTCTGGCCTACACATAGGCCTGCCGCTCTGACTTTGGGGCCTCTCTCTGCTAGCCGGCCTGGCACTCACAGTTATGCTCCACAAATTGGGTTGGTGTGGGGTTGCTTAGCTGTGTCTGGTCCCCTGCTTCTAAGGCTTCTCACCAGGCTCTCAAAGAAGTGTGCCAGTCTCTGGCCTACACACAGGCCTGATGCTCTGGCTTTGGGGCCTCTCTCTGCTAGCCGGCCTGGCACTCACAGTTATGCTCCACAAATTGGGTTGGAGTGGGGTTGCTTAGCTGTGTCTGGTCCCCTTCTTCCAAGGCTTCCCACCAGGCTCTCAAACAAGTGTGCCAGCCTCTGGCCTACACACAGGCCTGATGTTCTGGCTTTGGGGCCTCTCTCTGCTAGCTGGCCTGGCTCTCACAGGTATGCTTCACAAATTGGGTTGGTGTGGGGTTGCTTAGCTGTGTCTGGTCCCCTGCTTCTAAGGCTTCCCACCAGGCTCTCAAACAAGTGTGCCAGTCTCTGGCCTACACACAGGCCTGATGCTCTGGCTTTGGGGCCTCTCTCTGCTAGCCGGCCTGGCACTCACAGTTATGCTCCACAAATTGGGTTGGTGTGGGGTTGCTTAGCTGTGTCTGGTCCCCTTCTTCCAAGGCTTCCCACCAGGCTCTCAAACAAGTGTGCCAGCCTCTGGCCTACACACAGGCCTGATGTTCTGGCTTTGGGGCCTCTCTCTGCTAGCTGGCCTGGCTCTCACAGGTATGCTTCACAAATTGGTTTGGTGTGGGGTTGCTTAGCTGTGTCTGGTCCCCTGCTTCTAAGGCTTCCCACCAGGCTCTCAAACAAGTGTGCCAGTCTCTGGCCTACACACAGGCCTGATGCTCTGGCTTTGGGGCCTCTCTCTGCTAGCCGGCCTGGCACTCACAGTTATGCTCCACAAATTGGGTTGGTGTGGGGTTGCTTAGCTGTGTCTGGTCCCCTTCTTCCAAGGCTTCCCACCAGGCTCTCAAACAAGTGTGCCAGCCTCTGGCCTACACACGGGCCTGATGTTCTGGCTTTGGGGCCTCTCTCTGCTAGCTGGCCTGGCTCTCACAGGTATGCTTCACAAATTGGGTTGGTGTGGGGTTGCTTAGCTGTGTCTGGTCCCCTGCTTCTAAGGCTTCCCACCAGGCTCTCAAACAAGTGTGCCAGTCTCTGGCCTACACACAGGCCTGATGCTCTGGCTTTGGGGCCTCTCTCTGCTAGCCGGCCTGGCACTCACAGTTATGCTCCACAAATTGGGTTGGTGTGGGGTTGCTTAGCTGTGTCTGGTCCCCTTCTTCCAGGGCTTCCCACCAGGCTCTCAAACAAGTGTGCCAGCCTCTGGCCTACACATAGGCCTGCCGCTCTGACTTTGGGGCCTCTCTCTGCTAGCCGGCCTGGCACTCACAGTTATGCTCCACAAATTGGGTTGGTGTGGGGTTGCTTAGCTGTGTCTGGTCCCCTGCTTCTAAGGCTTCTCACCAGGCTCTCAAACAAGTGTGCCAGTCTCTGGCCTACACACAGGCCTGATGCTCTGGCTTTGGGGCCTCTCTCTGCTAGCCGGCCTGGCACTCACAGTTATGCTCCACAAATTGGGTTGGAGTGGGGTTGCTTAGCTGTGTCTGGTCCCCTTCTTCCAAGGCTTCCCACCAGGCTCTCAAACAAGTGTGCCAGTCTCTGGCCTACACACAGGCCTGATGCTCTGGCTTTGGGGCCTCTCTCTGCTAGCCGGCCTGGCACTCACAGTTATGCTCCACAAATTGGGTTGGTGTGGGGTTGCTTAGCTGTGTCTGGTCCCCTTCTTCCAAGGCTTCCCACCAGGCTCTCAAACAAGTGTGCCAGCCTCTGGCCTACACATAGGCCTGCCGCTCTGACTTTGGGTCCTCTTTCTGCTAGCTGGCCTGGCACTCACAGTTATGCTCCACAAATTGGGTTGGTGTGGGGTTGCTTCGCTGTGTCTGGTCCCCTTCTTCCAAGGCTTCCCACCAGGCTCTCAAACAAGTGTGCCAGCCTCTGGCCTACACACAGGCCTGATGTTCTGGCTTTGGGGCCTCTCTCTGCTAGCTGGCCTGGCTCTCACAGGTATGCTTCACAAATTGGGTTGGTGTGGGGTTGCTTAGCTGTGTCTGGTCCCCTTCTTCCAAGGCTTCCCACCGGGCTCTCAAACAAGTGTGCCAGTCTCTGGCCTACACACAGGCCTGATGCTCTGGCTTTGGGGCCTCTCTCTGCTAGCCGGCCTGGCACTCACAGGTATGCTCCACAAATTGGGTTGGTGTGGGGTTGCTTAGCTGTGTCTGGTCCCCTTCTTCCAAGGCTTCCCACCAGGCTCTCAAACAAGTGTGCCAGCCTCTGGCCTACACACAGGCCTGATGTTCTGGCTTTGGGGCCTCTCTCTGCTAGCTGGCCTGGCTCTCACAGGTATGCTTCACAAATTGGGTTGGTGTGGGGTTGCTTAGCTGTGTCTGGTCCCCTGCTTCTAAAGCTTCCCACCAGGCTCTCAAACAAGTGTGCCAGTCTCTGGCCTACACATAGGCCTGCCGCTCTGGCTTTGGGGCCTCTCTCTGCTAGCTGGCCTGGCTCTCACAGGTATGCTTCACAAATTGGGTTGGTGTGGGGTTGCTTAGCTGTGTCTGGTCCCCTGCTTCTAAGGCTTCCCACCAGGCTCTCAAACAAGTGTGCCAGTCTCTGGCCTACACACAGGCCTGATGCTCTGGCTTTGGGGCCTCTCTCTGCTAGCCGGCCTGGCACTCACAGTTATGCTCCACAAATTGGGTTGGTGTGGGGTTGCTTAGCTGTGTCTGGTCCCCTTCTTCCAAGGCTTCCCACCAGGCTCTCAAACAAGTGTGCCAGCCTCTGGCCTACACACAGGCCTGATGTTCTGGCTTTGGGGCCTCTCTCTGCTAGCTGGCCTGGCTCTCACAGGTATGCTTCACAAATTGGGTTGGTGTGGGGTTGCTTAGCTGTGTCTGGTCCCCTGCTTCTAAGGCTTCCCACCAGGCTCTCAAACAAGTGTGCCAGTCTCTGGCCTACACACAGGCCTGATGCTCTGGCTTTGGGGCCTCTCTCTGCTAGCCGGCCTGGCACTCACAGTTATGCTCCACAAATTGGGTTGGTGTGGGGTTGCTTAGCTGTGTCTGGTCCCCTTCTTCCAAGGCTTCCCACCAGGCTCTCAAACAAGTGTGCCAGCCTCTGGCCTACACACAGGCCTGATGTTCTGGCTTTGGGGCCTCTCTCTGCTAGCTGGCCTGGCTCTCACAGGTATGCTTCACAAATTGGGTTGGTGTGGGGTTGCTTAGCTGTGTCTGGTCCCCTGCTTCTAAGGCTTCCCACCAGGCTCTCAAACAAGTGTGCCAGTCTCTGGCCTACACACAGGCCTGATGCTCTGGCTTTGGGGCCTCTCTCTGCTAGCCGGCCTGGCACTCACAGTTATGCTCCACAAATTGGGTTGGTGTGGGGTTGCTTAGCTGTGTCTGGTCCCCTTCTTCCAGGGCTTCCCACCAGGCTCTCAAACAAGTGTGCCAGCCTCTGGCCTACACATAGGCCTGCCGCTCTGACTTTGGGGCCTCTCTCTGCTAGCCGGCCTGGCACTCACAGTTATGCTCCACAAATTGGGTTGGTGTGGGGTTGCTTAGCTGTGTCTGGTCCCCTGCTTCTAAGGCTTCTCACCAGGCTCTCAAACAAGTGTGCCAGTCTCTGGCCTACACACAGGCCTGATGCTCTGGCTTTGGGGCCTCTCTCTGCTAGCCGGCCTGGCACTCACAGTTATGCTCCACAAATTGGGTTGGAGTGGGGTTGCTTAGCTGTGTCTGGTCCCCTTCTTCCAAGGCTTCCCACCAGGCTCTCAAACAAGTGTGCCAGTCTCTGGCCTACACACAGGCCTGATGCTCTGGCTTTGGGGCCTCTCTCTGCTAGCCGGCCTGGCACTCACAGTTATGCTCCACAAATTGGGTTGGTGTGGGGTTGCTTAGCTGTGTCTGGTCCCCTTCTTCCAAGGCTTCCCACCAGGCTCTCAAACAAGTGTGCCAGCCTCTGGCCTACATATAGGCCTGCCGCTCTGACTTTGGGTCCTCTCTCTGCTAGCTGGCCTGGCACTCACAGTTATGCTCCACAAATTGGGTTGGTGTGGGGTTGCTTCGCTGTGTCTGGTCCCCTTCTTCCAAGGCTTCCCACCAGGCTCTCAAACAAGTGTGCCAGCCTCTGGCCTACACACAGGCCTGATGTTCTGGCTTTGGGGCCTCTCTCTGCTAGCTGGCCTGGCTCTCACAGGTATGCTTCACAAATTGGGTTGGTGTGGGGTTGCTTAGCTGTGTCTGGTCCCCTTCTTCCAAGGCTTCCCACCGGGCTCTCAAACAAGTGTGCCAGTCTCTGGCCTACACACAGGCCTGATGCTCTGGCTTTGGGGCCTCTCTCTGCTAGCCGGCCTGGCACTCACAGGTATGCTCCACAAATTGGGTTGGTGTGGGGTTGCTTAGCTGTGTCTGGTCCCCTTCTTCCAAGGCTTCCCACCAGGCTCTCAAACAAGTGTGCCAGCCTCTGGCCTACACACAGGCCTGATGTTCTGGCTTTGGGGCCTCTCTCTGCTAGCTGGCCTGGCTCTCACAGGTATGCTTCACAAATTGGGTTGGTGTGGGGTTGCTTAGCTGTGTCTGGTCCCCTGCTTCTAAAGCTTCCCACCAGGCTCTCAAACAAGTGTGCCAGTCTCTGGCCTACACATAGGCCTGCCGCTCTGGCTTTGGGGCCTCTCTCTGCTAGCTGGCCTGGCTCTCACAGGTATGCTTCACAAATTGGGTTGGTGTGGGGTTGCTTAGCTGTGTCTGGTCCCCTGCTTCTAAGGCTTCCCACCAGGCTCTCAAACAAGTGTGCCAGTCTCTGGCCTACACACAGGCCTGATGCTCTGGCTTTGGGGCCTCTCTCTGCTAGCCGGCCTGGCACTCACAGTTATGCTCCACAAATTGGGTTGGTGTGGGGTTGCTTAGCTGTGTCTGGTCCCCTTCTTCCCGGGCTTCCCACCAGGCTCTCAAACAAGTGTGCCAGCCTCTGGCCTACACATAGGCCTGCCGCTCTGACTTTGGGGCCTCTCTCTGCTAGCCGGCCTGGCACTCACAGTTATGCTCCACAAATTGGGTTGGTGTGGGGTTGCTTAGCTGTGTCTGGTCCCCTGCTTCTAAGGCTTCTCACCAGGCTCTCAAACAAGTGTGCCAGTCTCTGGCCTACACACAGGCCTGATGCTCTGGCTTTGGGGCCTCTCTCTGCTAGCCGGCCTGGCACTCACAGTTATGCTCCACAAATTGGGTTGGAGTGGGGTTGCTTAGCTGTGTCTGGTCCCCTTCTTCCAAGGCTTCCCACCAGGCTCTCAAACAAGTGTGCCAGTCTCTGGCCTACACACAGGCCTGATGCTCTGGCTTTGGGGCCTCTCTCTGCTAGCCGGCCTGGCACTCACAGTTATGCTCCACAAATTGGGTTGGTGTGGGGTTGCTTAGCTGTGTCTGGTCCCCTTCTTCCAAGGCTTCCCACCAGGCTCTCAAACAAGTGTGCCAGCCTCTGGCCTACACATAGGCCTGCCGCTCTGACTTTGGGGCCTCTCTCTGCTAGCTGGCCTGGCACTCACAGTTATGCTCCACAAATTGGGTTGGTGTGGGGTTGCTTCGCTGTGTCTGGTCCCCTTCTTCCAAGGCTTCCCACCAGGCTCTCAAACAAGTGTGCCAGCCTCTGGCCTACACACAGGCCTGATGTTCTGGCTTTGGGGCCTCTCTCTGCTAGCTGTCCTGGCTCTCACAGGTATGCTTCACAAATTGGGTTGGTGTGGGGTTGCTTAGCTGTGTCTGGTCCCCTTCTTCCAAGGCTTCCCACCAGGCTCTCAAACAAGTGTGCCAGTCTCTGGCCTACACACAGGCCTGATGCTCTGGCTTTGGGGCCTCTCTCTGCTAGCCGGCCTGGCACTCACAGTTATGCTCCACAAATTGGGTTGGTGTGGGGTTGCTTAGCTGTGTCTGGTCCCCTTCTTCCAAGGCTTCCCACCAGGCTCTCAAACAAGTGTGCCAGCCTCTGGCCTACACACAGGCCTGATGTTCTGGCTTTGGGGCCTCTCTCTGCTAGCTGGCCTGGCTCTCACAGGTATGCTTCACAAATTGGGTTGGTGTGGGGTTGCTTAGCTGTATCTGGTCCCGTGCTTCTAAGGCTTCCCACCAGGCTCTCAAACAAGTGTGCCAGTCTCTGGCCTACACACAGGCCTGATGCTCTGGCTTTGGGGCCTCTCTCTGCTAGCCGGCCTGGCTCTCACAGGTATGCTTCACAAATTGGGTTGGTGTGGGGTTGCTTAGCTGTGTCTGGTCCCCTGCTTCTAAGGCTTCCCACCAGGCTCTCAAACAAGTGTGCCAGTCTCTGGCCTACACACAGGCCTGATGCTCTGGCCTTGGGACCTCTCTCTGCTAGCCGGCCTGGCACTCACAGTTATGCTCCACAAATTGGGTTGGTGTGGGGTTGCTTAGCTGTGTCTGGTCCCCTTCTTCCAAGGCTTCCCACCAGGCTCTCAAACAAGTGTGCCAGTCTCTGGCCTACACACAGGCCTGATGTTCTGGCTTTGGGGCCTCTCTCTGCTAGCTGGCCTGGCTCTCACAGGTATGCTTCACAAATTGGGTTGGTGTGGGGTTGCTTAGCTGTGTCTGGTCCCCTGCTTCTAAGGCTTCCCACCAGGCTCTCAAACAAGTGTGCCAGTCTCTGGCCTACACACAGGCCTGATGCTCTGGCTTTGGGGCCTCTCTCTGCTAGCCGGCCTGGCACTCACAGTTATGCTCCACAAATTGGGTTGGTGTGGGGTTGCTTAGCTGTGTCTGGTCCCCTTCTTCCAAGGCTTCCCACCAGGCTCTCAAACAAGTGTGCCAGCCTCTGGCGTACACATAGGCCTGCCGCTCTGACTTTGGGGCCTCTCTCTGCTAGCCGGCCTGGCACTCACAGTTATGCTCCACAAATTGGGTTGGTGTGGGGTTGCTTAGCTGTGTCTGGTCCCCTGCTTCTAAGGCTTCTCACCAGGCTATCAAACAAGTGTGCCAGTCTCTGGCCTACACACAGGCCTGATGCTCTGGCTTTGGGGCCTCTCTCTGCTAGCCGGCCTGGCACTCACAGTTATGCTCCACAAATTGGGTTGGTGTGGGGTTGCTTAGCTGTGTCTGGTCCCCTTCTTCCCGGGCTTCCCACCAGGCTCTCAAACAAGTGTGCCAGCCTCTGGCCTACACATAGGCCTGCCGCTCTGACTTTGGGGCCTCTCTCTGCTAGCCGGCCTGGCACTCACAGTTATGCTCCACAAATTGGGTTGGTGTGGGGTTGCTTAGCTGTGTCTGGTCCCCTGCTTCTAAGGCTTCTCACCAGGCTCTCAAACAAGTGTGCCAGTCTCTGGCCTACACACAGGCCTGATGCTCTGGCTTTGGGGCCTCTCTCTGCTAGCCGGCCTGGCACTCACAGTTATGCTCCACAAATTGGGTTGGAGTGGGGTTGCTTAGCTGTGTCTGGTCCCCTTCTTCCAAGGCTTCCCACCAGGCTCTCAAACAAGTGTGCCAGTCTCTGGCCTACACACAGGCCTGATGCTCTGGCTTTGGGGCCTCTCTCTGCTAGCCGGCCTGGCACTCACAGTTATGCTCCACAAATTGGGTTGGTGTGGGGTTGCTTAGCTGTGTCTGGTCCCCTTCTTCCAAGGCTTCCCACCAGGCTCTCAAACAAGTGTGCCAGCCTCTGGCCTACACATAGGCCTGCCGCTCTGACTTTGGGGCCTCTCTCTGCTAGCTGGCCTGGCACTCACAGTTATGCTCCACAAATTGGGTTGGTGTGGGGTTGCTTCGCTGTGTCTGGTCCCCTTCTTCCAAGGCTTCCCACCAGGCTCTCAAACAAGTGTGCCAGCCTCTGGCCTACACACAGGCCTGATGTTCTGGCTTTGGGGCCTCTCTCTGCTAGCTGTCCTGGCTCTCACAGGTATGCTTCACAAATTGGGTTGGTGTGGGGTTGCTTAGCTGTGTCTGGTCCCCTTCTTCCAAGGCTTCCCACCAGGCTCTCAAACAAGTGTGCCAGTCTCTGGCCTACACACAGGCCTGATGCTCTGGCTTTGGGGCCTCTCTCTGCTAGCCGGCCTGGCACTCACAGTTATGCTCCACAAATTGGGTTGGTGTGGGGTTGCTTAGCTGTGTCTGGTCCCCTTCTTCCAAGGCTTCCCACCAGGCTCTCAAACAAGTGTGCCAGCCTCTGGCCTACACACAGGCCTGATGTTCTGGCTTTGGGGCCTCTCTCTGCTAGCTGGCCTGGCTCTCACAGGTATGCTTCACAAATTGGGTTGGTGTGGGGTTGCTTAGCTGTATCTGGTCCCGTGCTTCTAAGGCTTCCCACCAGGCTCTCAAACAAGTGTGCCAGTCTCTGGCCTACACACAGGCCTGATGCTCTGGCTTTGGGGCCTCTCTCTGCTAGCCGGCCTGGCTCTCACAGGTATGCTTCACAAATTGGGTTGGTGTGGGGTTGCTTAGCTGTGTCTGGTCCCCTGCTTCTAAGGCTTCCCACCAGGCTCTCAAACAAGTGTGCCAGTCTCTGGCCTACACACAGGCCTGATGCTCTGGCCTTGGGACCTCTCTCTGCTAGCCGGCCTGGCACTCACAGTTATGCTCCACAAATTGGGTTGGTGTGGGGTTGCTTAGCTGTGTCTGGTCCCCTTCTTCCAAGGCTTCCCACCAGGCTCTCAAACAAGTGTGCCAGTCTCTGGCCTACACACAGGCCTGATGTTCTGGCTTTGGGGCCTCTCTCTGCTAGCTGGCCTGGCTCTCACAGGTATGCTTCACAAATTGGGTTGGTGTGGGGTTGCTTAGCTGTGTCTGGTCCCCTGCTTCTAAGGCTTCCCACCAGGCTCTCAAACAAGTGTGCCAGTCTCTGGCCTACACACAGGCCTGATGCTCTGGCTTTGGGGCCTCTCTCTGCTAGCCGGCCTGGCACTCACAGTTATGCTCCACAAATTGGGTTGGTGTGGGGTTGCTTAGCTGTGTCTGGTCCCCTTCTTCCAAGGCTTCCCACCAGGCTCTCAAACAAGTGTGCCAGCCTCTGGCGTACACATAGGCCTGCCGCTCTGACTTTGGGGCCTCTCTCTGCTAGCCGGCCTGGCACTCACAGTTATGCTCCACAAATTGGGTTGGTGTGGGGTTGCTTAGCTGTGTCTGGTCCCCTGCTTCTAAGGCTTCTCACCAGGCTATCAAACAAGTGTGCCAGTCTCTGGCCTACACACAGGCCTGATGCTCTGGCTTTGGGGCCTCTCTCTGCTAGCCGGCCTGGCACTCACAGTTATGCTCCACAAATTGGGTTGGTGTGGGGTTGCTTAGCTGTGTCTGGTCCCCTTCTTCCAAGGCTTCCCACCAGGCTCTCAAACAAGTGTGCCAGTCTCTGGCCTACACACAGGCCTGATGCTCTGGCTTTGGGGCCTCTCTCTGCTAGCCGGCCTGGCACTCACAGTTATGCTCCACAAATTGGGTTGGTGTGGGGTTGCTTCGCTGTGTCTGGTCCCCTTCTTCCAAGGCTTCCCACCAGGCTCTCAAACAAGTGTGCCAGCCTCTGGCCTACACACAGGCCTGATGTTCTGGCTTTGGGGCCTCTCTCTGCTAGCTGGCCTGGCTCTCACAGGTATGCTTCACAAATTGGGTTGGTGTGGGGTTGCTTAGCTGTGTCTGGTCCCCTTCTTCCAAGGCTTCCCACCAGGCTCTCAAACAAGTGTGCCAGTCTCTGGCCTACACACAGGCCTGATGCTCTGGCTTTGGGGCCTCTCTCTGCTAGCAGGCCTGGCACTCACAGTTATGCTCCACAAATTGGGTTGGTGTGGGGTTGCTTAGCTGTGTCTGGTCCCCTTCTTCCAAGGCTTCCCACCAGGCTCTCAAACAAGTGTGCCAGCCTCTGGCCTACACACAGGCCTGATGTTCTGGCTTTGGGGCCTCTCTCTGCTAGCTGGCCTGGCTCTCACAGGTATGCTTCACAAATTGGGTTGGTGTGGGGTTGCTTAGCTGTGTCTGGTCCCGTGCTTCTAAGGCTTCCCACCAGGCTCTCAAACAAGTGTGCCAGTCTCTGGCCTACACACAGGCCTGATGCTCTGGCTTTGGGGCCTCTCTCTGCTAGCCGGCCTGGCTCTCACAGGTATGCTTCACAAATTGGGTTGGTGTGGGGTTGCTTAGCTGTGTCTGGTCCCCTGCTTCTAAGGCTTCCCACCAGGCTCTCAAACAAGTGTGCCAGTCTCTGGCCTACACACAGGCCTGATGCTCTGGCTTTGGGGCCTCTCTCTGCTAGCCGGCCTGGCACTCACAGTTATGCTCCACAAATTGGGTTGGTGTGGGGTTGCTTAGCTGTGTCTGGTCCCCTTCTTCCAAGGCTTCCCACCAGGCTCTCAAACAAGTGTGCCAGCCTCTGGCCTACACACAGGCCTGATGTTCTGGCTTTGGGGCCTCTCTCTGCTAGCTGGCCTGGCTCTCACAGGTATGCTTCACAAATTGGGTTGGTGTGGGGTTGCTTAGCTGTGTCTGGTCCCCTGCTTCTAAGGCTTCCCACCAGGCTCTCAAACAAGTGTGCCAGTCTCTGGCCTACACACAGGCCTGATGCTCTGGCTTTGGGGCCTCTCTCTGCTAGCCGGCCTGGCACTCACAGTTATGCTCCACAAATTGGGTTGGTGTGGGGTTGCTTAGCTGTGTCTGGTCCCCTTCTTCCAAGGCTTCCCACCAGGCTCTCAAACAAGTGTGCCAGCCTCTGGCCTACACACAGGCCTGATGTTCTGGCTTTGGGGCCTCTCTCTGCTAGCTGGCCTGGCTCTCACAGGTATGCTTCACAAATTGGGTTGGTGTGGGGTTGCTTAGCTGTGTCTGGTCCCCTGCTTCTAAGGCTTCCCACCAGGCTCTCAAACAAGTGTGCCAGTCTCTGGCCTACACACAGGCCTGATGCTCTGGCTTTGGGGCCTCTCTCTGCTAGCCGGCCTGGCACTCACAGTTATGCTCCACAAATTGGGTTGGTGTGGGGCTGCTTAGCTGTGTCTGGTCCCCTTCTTCCAAGGCTTCCCACCAGGCTCTCAAACAAGTGTGCCAGCCTCTGGCCTACACACAGGCCTGATGTTCTGGCTTTGGGGCCTCTCTCTGCTAGCTGGCCTGGCTCTCACAGGTATGCTTCACAAATTGGGTTGGTGTGGGGTTGCTTAGCTGTGTCTGGTCCCCTGCTTCTAAGGCTTCCCACCAGGCTCTCAAACAAGTGTGCCAGTCTCTGGCCTACACACAGGCCTGATGCTCTGGCTTTGGGGCCTCTCTCTGCTAGCCGGCCTGGCACTCACAGTTATGCTCCACAAATTGGGTTGGTGTGGGGTTGCTTAGCTGTGTCTTGTCCCCTTCTTCCAAGGCTTCCCACCAGGCTCTCAAACAAGTGTGCCAGCCTCTGGCCTACACACAGGCCTGATGTTCTGGCTTTGGGGCCTCTCTCTGCTAGCTGGCCTGGCTCTCACAGGTATGCTTCACAAATTGGGTTGGTGTGGGGTTGCTTAGCTGTGTCTGGTCCCCTTCTTCCAAGGCTTCCCACCAGGCTCTCAAACAAGTGTGCCAGTCTCTGGCCTACACACAGGCCTGATGCTCTGGCTTTGGGGCCTCTCTCTGCTAGCCGGCCTGGCACTCACAGTTATGCTCCACAAATTGGGTTGGTGTGGGGTTGCTTAGCTGTGTCTGGTCCCCTTCTTCCAAGGCTTCCCACCAGGCTCTCAAACAAGTGTGCCAGCCTCTGGCCTACACATAGGCCTGCCGCTCTGACTTTGGGGCCTCTCTCTGCTAGCTGGCCTGGCACTCACAGTTATGCTCCACAAATTGGGTTGGTGTGGGGTTGCTTCGCTGTGTCTGGTCCCCTTCTTCCAAGGCTTCCCACCAGGCTCTCAAACAAGTGTGCCAGCCTCTGGCCTACACACAGGCCTGATGTTCTGGCTTTGGGGCCTCTCTCTGCTAGCTGGCCTGGCTCTCACAGGTATGCTTCACAAATTGGGTTGGTGTGGGGTTGCTTAGCTGTGTCTGGTCCCCTTCTTCCAAGGCTTCCCACCAGGCTCTCAAACAAGTGTGCCAGTCTCTGGCCTACACACAGGCCTGATGCTCTGGCTTTGGGGCCTCTCTCTGCTAGCCGGCCTGGCACTCACAGTTATGCTCCACAAATTGGGTTGGTGTGGGGTTGCTTAGCTGTGTCTGGTCCCCTTCTTCCAAGGTTTCCCACCAGGCTCTCAAACAAGTGTGCCAGCCTCTGGCCTACACACAGGCCTGATGTTCTGGCTTTGGGGCCTCTCTCTGCTAGCTGGCCTGGCTCTCACAGGTATGCTTCACAAATTGGGTTGGTGTGGGGTTGCTTAGCTGTGTCTGGTCCCGTGCTTCTAAGGCTTCCCACCAGGCTCTCAAACAAGTGTGCCAGTCTCTGGCCTACACACAGGCCTGATGCTCTGGCTTTGGGACCTCTCTCTGCTAGCCGGCCTGGCACTCACAGTTATGCTCCACAAATTGGGTTGGTGTGGGCTTGCTTAGCTGTGTCTGGTCCCCTTCTTCCAAGGCTTCCCACCAGGCTCTCAAACAAGTGTGCCAGCCTCTGGCCTACACACAGGCCTGATGTTCTGGCTTTGGGGCCTCTCTCTGCTAGCTGGCCTGGCTCTCACAGGTATGCTTCACAAATTGGGTTGGTGTGGGGTTGCTTAGCTGTGTCTGGTCCCCTGCTTCTAAGGCTTCCCACCAGGCTCTCAAACAAGTGTGCCAGTCTCTGGCCTACACACAGGCCTGATGCTCTGGCTTTGGGGCCTCTCTCTGCTAGCCGGCCTGGCACTCACAGTTATGCTCCACAAATTGGGTTGGTGTGGGGTTGCTTAGCTGTGTCTGGTCCCCTTCTTCCAAGGCTTCCCACCAGGCTCTCAAACAAGTGTGCCAGCCTCTGGCCTACACATAGGCCTGCCGCTCTGACTTTGGGGCCTCTCTCTGCTAGCCGGCCTGGCACTCACAGTTATGCTCCACAGATTGGGTTGGAGTGGGGTTGCTTAGCTGTGTCTGGTCCCCTTCTTCCAAGGCTTCCCACCAGGCTCTCAAACAAGTGTGCCAGTCTCTGGCCTACACACAGGCCTGATGCTCTGGCTTTGGGGCCTCTCTCTGCTAGCCGGCCTGGCACTCACAGTTATGCTCCACAAATTGGGTTGGTGTGGGGTTGCTTAGCTGTGTCTGGTCCCCTTCTTCCAAGGCTTCCCACCAGGCTCTCAAACAAGTGTGCCAGTCTCTGGCCTACACACAGGCCTGATGCTCTGGCTTTGGGGCCTCTCTCTGCTAGCAGGCCTGGCACTCACAGTTATGCTCCACAAATTGGGTTGGTGTGGGGTTGCTTAGCTGTGTCTGGTCCCCTTCTTCCAAGGCTTCCCACCAGGCTCTCAAACAAGTGTGCCAGCCTCTGGCCTACACACAGGCCTGATGTTCTGGCTTTGGGGCCTCTCTCTGCTAGCTGGCCTGGCTCTCACAGGTATGCTTCACAAATTGGGTTGGTGTGGGGTTGCTTAGCTGTGTCTGGTCCCGTGCTTCTAAGGCTTCCCACCAGGCTCTCAAACAAGTGTGCCAGTCTCTGGCCTACACACAGGCCTGATGCTCTGGCTTTGGGGCCTCTCTCTGCTAGCCGGCCTGGCTCTCACAGGTATGCTTCACAAATTGGGTTGGTGTGGGGTTGCTTAGCTGTGTCTGGTCCCCTGCTTCTAAGGCTTCCCACCAGGCTCTCAAACAAGTGTGCCAGTCTCTGGCCTACACACAGGCCTGATGCTCTGGCTTTGGGGCCTCTCTCTGCTAGCCGGCCTGGCACTCACAGTTATGCTCCACAAATTGGGTTGGTGTGGGGTTGCTTAGCTGTGTCTGGTCCCCTTCTTCCAAGGCTTCCCACCAGGCTCTCAAACAAGTGTGCCAGCCTCTGGCCTACACACAGGCCTGATGTTCTGGCTTTGGGGCCTCTCTCTGCTAGCTGGCCTGGCTCTCACAGGTATGCTTCACAAATTGGGTTGGTGTGGGGTTGCTTAGCTGTGTCTGGTCCCCTGCTTCTAAGGCTTCCCACCAGGCTCTCAAACAAGTGTGCCAGTCTCTGGCCTACACACAGGCCTGATGCTCTGGCTTTGGGGCCTCTCTCTGCTAGCCGGCCTGGCACTCACAGTTATGCTCCACAAATTGGGTTGGTGTGGGGTTGCTTAGCTGTGTCTGGTCCCCTTCTTCCAAGGCTTCCCACCAGGCTCTCAAACAAGTGTGCCAGCCTCTGGCCTACACACAGGCCTGATGTTCTGGCTTTGGGGCCTCTCTCTGCTAGCTGGCCTGGCTCTCACAGGTATGCTTCACAAATTGGGTTGGTGTGGGGTTGCTTAGCTGTGTCTGGTCCCCTGCTTCTAAGGCTTCCCACCAGGCTCTCAAACAAGTGTGCCAGTCTCTGGCCTACACACAGGCCTGATGCTCTGGCTTTGGGGCCTCTCTCTGCTAGCCGGCCTGGCACTCACAGTTATGCTCCACAAATTGGGTTGGTGTGGGGCTGCTTAGCTGTGTCTGGTCCCCTTCTTCCAAGGCTTCCCACCAGGCTCTCAAACAAGTGTGCCAGCCTCTGGCCTACACACAGGCCTGATGTTCTGGCTTTGGGGCCTCTCTCTGCTAGCTGGCCTGGCTCTCACAGGTATGCTTCACAAATTGGGTTGGTGTGGGGTTGCTTAGCTGTGTCTGGTCCCCTGCTTCTAAGGCTTCCCACCAGGCTCTCAAACAAGTGTGCCAGTCTCTGGCCTACACACAGGCCTGATGCTCTGGCTTTGGGGCCTCTCTCTGCTAGCCGGCCTGGCACTCACAGTTATGCTCCACAAATTGGGTTGGTGTGGGGTTGCTTAGCTGTGTCTTGTCCCCTTCTTCCAAGGCTTCCCACCAGGCTCTCAAACAAGTGTGCCAGCCTCTGGCCTACACACAGGCCTGATGTTCTGGCTTTGGGGCCTCTCTCTGCTAGCTGGCCTGGCTCTCACAGGTATGCTTCACAAATTGGGTTGGTGTGGGGTTGCTTAGCTGTGTCTGGTCCCCTTCTTCCAAGGCTTCCCACCAGGCTCTCAAACAAGTGTGCCAGTCTCTGGCCTACACACAGGCCTGATGCTCTGGCTTTGGGGCCTCTCTCTGCTAGCCGGCCTGGCACTCACAGTTATGCTCCACAAATTGGGTTGGTGTGGGGTTGCTTAGCTGTGTCTGGTCCCCTTCTTCCAAGGCTTCCCACCAGGCTCTCAAACAAGTGTGCCAGCCTCTGGCCTACACATAGGCCTGCCGCTCTGACTTTGGGGCCTCTCTCTGCTAGCTGGCCTGGCACTCACAGTTATGCTCCACAAATTGGGTTGGTGTGGGGTTGCTTCGCTGTGTCTGGTCCCCTTCTTCCAAGGCTTCCCACCAGGCTCTCAAACAAGTGTGCCAGCCTCTGGCCTACACACAGGCCTGATGTTCTGGCTTTGGGGCCTCTCTCTGCTAGCTGGCCTGGCTCTCACAGGTATGCTTCACAAATTGGGTTGGTGTGGGGTTGCTTAGCTGTGTCTGGTCCCCTTCTTCCAAGGCTTCCCACCAGGCTCTCAAACAAGTGTGCCAGTCTCTGGCCTACACACAGGCCTGATGCTCTGGCTTTGGGGCCTCTCTCTGCTAGCCGGCCTGGCACTCACAGTTATGCTCCACAAATTGGGTTGGTGTGGGGTTGCTTAGCTGTGTCTGGTCCCCTTCTTCCAAGGTTTCCCACCAGGCTCTCAAACAAGTGTGCCAGCCTCTGGCCTACACACAGGCCTGATGTTCTGGCTTTGGGGCCTCTCTCTGCTAGCTGGCCTGGCTCTCACAGGTATGCTTCACAAATTGGGTTGGTGTGGGGTTGCTTAGCTGTGTCTGGTCCCGTGCTTCTAAGGCTTCCCACCAGGCTCTCAAACAAGTGTGCCAGTCTCTGGCCTACACACAGGCCTGATGCTCTGGCTTTGGGACCTCTCTCTGCTAGCCGGCCTGGCACTCACAGTTATGCTCCACAAATTGGGTTGGTGTGGGCTTGCTTAGCTGTGTCTGGTCCCCTTCTTCCAAGGCTTCCCACCAGGCTCTCAAACAAGTGTGCCAGCCTCTGGCCTACACACAGGCCTGATGTTCTGGCTTTGGGGCCTCTCTCTGCTAGCTGGCCTGGCTCTCACAGGTATGCTTCACAAATTGGGTTGGTGTGGGGTTGCTTAGCTGTGTCTGGTCCCCTGCTTCTAAGGCTTCCCACCAGGCTCTCAAACAAGTGTGCCAGCCTCTGGCCTACACACAGGCCTGATGTTCTGGCTTTGGGGCCTCTCTCTGCTAGCTGGCCTGGCTCTCACAGGTATGCTTCACAAATTGGGTTGGTGTGGGGTTGCTTAGCTGTGTCTGGTCCCCTGCTTCTAAGGCTTCCCACCAGGCTCTCAAACAAGTGTGCCAGTCTCTGGCCTACACACAGGCCTGATGCTCTGGCTTTGGGGCCTCTCTCTGCTAGCCGGCCTGGCACTCACAGTTATGCTCCACAAATTGGGTTGGTGTGGGGCTGCTTAGCTGTGTCTGGTCCCCTTCTTCCAAGGCTTCCCACCAGGCTCTCAAACAAGTGTGCCAGCCTCTGGCCTACACACAGGCCTGATGTTCTGGCTTTGGGGCCTCTCTCTGCTAGCTGGCCTGGCTCTCACAGGTATGCTTCACAAATTGGGTTGGTGTGGGGTTGCTTAGCTGTGTCTGGTCCCCTGCTTCTAAGGCTTCCCACCAGGCTCTCAAACAAGTGTGCCAGTCTCTGGCCTACACACAGGCCTGATGCTCTGGCTTTGGGGCCTCTCTCTGCTAGCCGGCCTGGCACTCACAGTTATGCTCCACAAATTGGGTTGGTGTGGGGTTGCTTAGCTGTGTCTTGTCCCCTTCTTCCAAGGCTTCCCACCAGGCTCTCAAACAAGTGTGCCAGCCTCTGGCCTACACACAGGCCTGATGTTCTGGCTTTGGGGCCTCTCTCTGCTAGCTGGCCTGGCTCTCACAGGTATGCTTCACAAATTGGGTTGGTGTGGGGTTGCTTAGCTGTGTCTGGTCCCCTTCTTCCAAGGCTTCCCACCAGGCTCTCAAACAAGTGTGCCAGTCTCTGGCCTACACACAGGCCTGATGCTCTGGCTTTGGGGCCTCTCTCTGCTAGCCGGCCTGGCACTCACAGTTATGCTCCACAAATTGGGTTGGTGTGGGGTTGCTTAGCTGTGTCTGGTCCCCTTCTTCCAAGGCTTCCCACCAGGCTCTCAAACAAGTGTGCCAGCCTCTGGCCTACACATAGGCCTGCCGCTCTGACTTTGGGGCCTCTCTCTGCTAGCTGGCCTGGCACTCACAGTTATGCTCCACAAATTGGGTTGGTGTGGGGTTGCTTCGCTGTGTCTGGTCCCCTTCTTCCAAGGCTTCCCACCAGGCTCTCAAACAAGTGTGCCAGCCTCTGGCCTACACACAGGCCTGATGTTCTGGCTTTGGGGCCTCTCTCTGCTAGCTGGCCTGGCTCTCACAGGTATGCTTCACAAATTGGGTTGGTGTGGGGTTGCTTAGCTGTGTCTGGTCCCCTTCTTCCAAGGCTTCCCACCAGGCTCTCAAACAAGTGTGCCAGTCTCTGGCCTACACACAGGCCTGATGCTCTGGCTTTGGGGCCTCTCTCTGCTAGCCGGCCTGGCACTCACAGTTATGCTCCACAAATTGGGTTGGTGTGGGGTTGCTTAGCTGTGTCTGGTCCCCTTCTTCCAAGGTTTCCCACCAGGCTCTCAAACAAGTGTGCCAGCCTCTGGCCTACACACAGGCCTGATGTTCTGGCTTTGGGGCCTCTCTCTGCTAGCTGGCCTGGCTCTCACAGGTATGCTTCACAAATTGGGTTGGTGTGGGGTTGCTTAGCTGTGTCTGGTCCCGTGCTTCTAAGGCTTCCCACCAGGCTCTCAAACAAGTGTGCCAGTCTCTGGCCTACACACAGGCCTGATGCTCTGGCTTTGGGACCTCTCTCTGCTAGCCGGCCTGGCACTCACAGTTATGCTCCACAAATTGGGTTGGTGTGGGCTTGCTTAGCTGTGTCTGGTCCCCTTCTTCCAAGGCTTCCCACCAGGCTCTCAAACAAGTGTGCCAGCCTCTGGCCTACACACAGGCCTGATGTTCTGGCTTTGGGGCCTCTCTCTGCTAGCTGGCCTGGCTCTCACAGGTATGCTTCACAAATTGGGTTGGTGTGGGGTTGCTTAGCTGTGTCTGGTCCCCTGCTTCTAAGGCTTCCCACCAGGCTCTCAAACAAGTGTGCCAGTCTCTGGCCTACACACAGGCCTGATGCTCTGGCTTTGGGGCCTCTCTCTGCTAGCCGGCCTGGCACTCACAGTTATGCTCCACAAATTGGGTTGGTGTGGGGTTGCTTAGCTGTGTCTGGTCCCCTTCTTCCAAGGCTTCCCACCAGGCTCTCAAACAAGTGTGCCAGCCTCTGGCCTACACATAGGCCTGCCGCTCTGACTTTGGGGCCTCTCTCTGCTAGCCGGCCTGGCACTCACAGTTATGCTCCACAAATTGGGTTGGTGTGGGGTTGCTTAGCTGTGTCTGGTCCACTGCTTCTAAGGCTTCTCGCCAGGCTCTCAAACAAGTGTGCCAGTCTCTGGCCTACACACAGGCCTGATGCTCTGGCTTTGGGGCCTCTCTCTGCTAGCCGGCCTGGCACTCACAGTTATGCTCCACAGATTGGGTTGGAGTGGGGTTGCTTAGCTGTGTCTGGTCCCCTTCTTCCAAGGCTTCCCACCAGGCTCTCAAACAAGTGTGCCAGTCTCTGGCCTACACACAGGCCTGATGCTCTGGCTTTGGGGCCTCTCTCTGCTAGCCGGCCTGGCACTCACAGTTATGCTCCACAAATTGGGTTGGTGTGGGGTTGCTTAGCTGTGTCTGGTCCCCTTCTTCTAAGGCTTCCCACCAGGCTCTCAAACAAGTGTGCCAGCCTCTGGCCTACACATAGGCCTGCCGCTCTTACTTTGGGGCCTCTCTCTGCTAGCTGGCCTGGCACTCACAGTTATGCTCCACAAATTGGGTTGGTGTGGGGTTGCTTCGCTGTGTCTGGTCCCCTGCTTCTAAGGCTTCCCACCAGGCTCTCAAACAAGTGTGCCAGCCTCTGGCCTACACACAGGCCTGATGTTCTGGCTTTGGGGCCTCTCTCTGCTAGCCGGCCTGGCACTCACAGTTATGCTTCACAAATTGGGTTGGTGTGGGGTTGCTTAGCTGTGTCTGGTCCCCTTCTTCCAAGGCTTCCCACCAGGCTCTCAAACAAGTGTGCCAGTCTCTGGCCTACACACAGGCCTGATGCTCTGGCTTTGGGGCCTCTTTCTGCTAGCCGGCCTGGCACTCACAGTTATGCTCCACAAATTGGGTTGGTGTGGGGTTGCTTAGCTGTGTCTGGTCCCCTGCTTCTAAGGCTTCCCACCAGGCTCTCAAACAAGTGTGCCAGTCTCTGGCCTACACACAGGCCTGATGCTCTGGCTTTGGGGCCTCTCTCTGCTAGCCGGCCTGGCACTCACAGTTATGCTCCACAAATTGGGTTGGTGTGGGGTTGCTTAGCTGTGTCTGGTCCCCTTCTTCCAAGGCTTCCCACCAGGCTCTCAAACAAGTGTGCCAGCCTCTGGCCTACACACAGGCCTGATGTTCTGGCTTTGGGGCCTCTCTCTGCTAGCTGGCCTGGCTCTCACAGGTATGCTTCACAAATTGGGTTGGTGTGGGGTTGCTTAGCTGTGTCTGGTCCCCTGCTTCTAAGGCTTCCCACCAGGCTCTCAAACAAGTGTGCCAGTCTCTGGCCTACACACAGGCCTGATGCTCTGGCTTTGGGGCCTCTCTCTGCTTGCCGGCCTGGCTCTCACAGGTATGCTTCACAAATTGGGTTGGTGTGGGGTTGCTTAGCTGTGTCTGGTCCCCTGCTTCTAAGGCTTCCCACCAGGCTCTCAAACAAGTGTGCCAGTCTCTGGCCTACAAACAGGCCTGATGCTCTGGCTTTGGGGCCTCTCTCTGCTAGCCGGCCTGGCACTCACAGTTATGCTCCACAAATTGGGTTGGTGTGGGGTTGCTTAGCTGTGTCTGGTCCCCTTCTTCCAAGGCTTCCCACCAGGCTCTCAAACAAGTGTGCCAGCCTCTGGCCTACACACAGGCCTGATGTTCTGGCTTTGGGGCCTCTCTCTGCTAGCTGGCCTGGCTCTCACAGGTATGCTTCACAAATTGGGTTGGTGTGGGGTTGCTTAGCTGTGTCTGGTCCCCTGCTTCTAAGGCTTCCCACCAGGCTCTCAAACAAGTGTGCCAGTCTCTGGCCTACACACAGGCCTGATGCTCTGGCTTTGGGGCCTCTCTCTGCTAGCCGGCCTGGCACTCACAGTTATGCTCCACAAATTGGGTTGGTGTGGGGTTGCTTAGCTGTGTCTGGTCCCCTTCTTCCAAGGCTTCCCACCAGGCTCTCAAACAAGTGTGCCAGCCTCTGGCCTACACACAGGCCTGATGTTCTGGCTTTGGGGCCTCTCTCTGCTAGCTGGCCTGGCTCTCACAGGTATGCTTCACAAATTGGGTTGGTGTGGGGTTGCTTAGCTGTGTCTGGTCCCCTGCTTCTAAGGCTTCCCACCAGGCTCTCAAACAAGTGTGCCAGTCTCTGGCCTACACACAGGCCTGATGCTCTGGCTTTGGGGCCTCTCTCTGCTAGCCGGCCTGGCACTCACAGTTATGCTCCACAAATTGGGTTGGTGTGGGGTTGCTTAGCTGTGTCTGGTCCCCTTCTTCCAGGGCTTCCCACCAGGCTCTCAAACAAGTGTGCCAGCCTCTGGCCTACACATAGGCCTGCCGCTCTGACTTTGGGGCCTCTCTCTGCTAGCCGGCCTGGCACTCACAGTTATGCTCCACAAATTGGGTTGGTGTGGGGTTGCTTAGCTGTGTCTGGTCCCCTGCTTCTAAGGCTTCTCACCAGGCTCTCAAACAAGTGTGCCAGTCTCTGGCCTACACACAGGCCTGATGCTCTGGCTTTGGGGCCTCTCTCTGCTAGCCGGCCTGGCACTCACAGTTATGCTCCACAAATTGGGTTGGAGTGGGGTTGCTTAGCTGTGTCTGGTCCCCTTCTTCCAAGGCTTCCCACCAGGCTCTCAAACAAGTGTGCCAGTCTCTGGCCTACACACAGGCCTGATGCTCTGGCTTTGGGGCCTCTCTCTGCTAGCCGGCCTGGCACTCACAGTTATGCTCCACAAATTGGGTTGGTGTGGGGTTGCTTAGCTGTGTCTGGTCCCCTTCTTCCAAGGCTTCCCACCAGGCTCTCAAACAAGTGTGCCAGCCTCTGGCCTACACATAGGCCTGCCGCTCTGACTTTGGGTCCTCTCTCTGCTAGCTGGCCTGGCACTCACAGTTATGCTCCACAAATTGGGTTGGTGTGGGGTTGCTTCGCTGTGTCTGGTCCCCTTCTTCCAAGGCTTCCCACCAGGCTCTCAAACAAGTGTGCCAGCCTCTGGCTTACACACAGGCCTGATGTTCTGGCTTTGGGGCCTCTCTCTGCTAGCTGGCCTGGCTCTCACAGGTATGCTTCACAAATTGGGTTGGTGTGGGGTTGCTTAGCTGTGTCTGGTCCCCTTCTTCCAAGGCTTCCCACCGGGCTCTCAAACAAGTGTGCCAGTCTCTGGCCTACACACAGGCCTGATGCTCTGGCTTTGGGGCCTCTCTCTGCTAGACGGCCTGGCACTCACAGGTATGCTCCACAAATTGGGTTGGTGTGGGGTTGCTTAGCTGTGTCTGGTCCCCTTCTTCCAAGGCTTCCCACCAGGCTCTCAAACAAGTGTGCCAGCCTCTGGCCTACACACAGGCCTGATGTTCTGGCTTTGGGGCCTCTCTCTGCTAGCTGGCCTGGCTCTCACAGGTATGCTTCACAAATTGGGTTGGTGTGGGGTTGCTTAGCTGTGTCTGGTCCCCTGCTTCTAAAGCTTCCCACCAGGCTCTCAAACAAGTGTGCCAGTCTCTGGCCTACACATAGGCCTGCCGCTCTGGCTTTGGGGCCTCTCTCTGCTAGCTGGCCTGGCTCTCACAGGTATGCTTCACAAATTGGGTTGGTGTGGGGTTGCTTAGCTGTGTCTGGTCCCCTGCTTCTAAGGCTTCCCACCAGGCTCTCAAACAAGTGTGCCAGTCTCTGGCCTACACACAGGCCTGATGCTCTGGCTTTGGGGCCTCTCTCTGCTAGCCGGCCTGGCACTCACAGTTATGCTCCACAAATTGGGTTGCTGTGGGGTTGCTTAGCTGTGTCTGGTCCCCTTCTTCCAGGGCTTCCCACCAGGCTCTCAAACAAGTGTGCCAGCCTCTGGCCTACACATAGGCCTGCCGCTCTGACTTTGGGGCCTCTCTCTGCTAGCCGGCCTGGCACTCACAGTTATGCTCCACAAATTGGGTTGGTGTGGGGTTGCTTAGCTGTGTCTGGTCCCCTGCTTCTAAGGCTTCTCACCAGGCTCTCAAAGAAGTGTGCCAGTCTCTGGCCTACACACAGGCCTGATGCTCTGGCTTTGGGGCCTCTCTCTGCTAGCCGGCCTGGCACTCACAGTTATGCTCCACAAATTGGGTTGGAGTGGGGTTGCTTAGCTGTGTCTGGTCCCCTTCTTCCAAGGCTTCCCACCAGGCTCTCAAACAAGTGTGCCAGCCTCTGGCCTACACACAGGCCTGATGTTCTGGCTTTGGGGCCTCTCTCTGCTAGCTGGCCTGGCTCTCACAGGTATGCTTCACAAATTGGGTTGGTGTGGGGTTGCTTAGCTGTGTCTGGTCCCCTGCTTCTAAGGCTTCCCACCAGGCTCTCAAACAAGTGTGCCAGTCTCTGGCCTACACACAGGCCTGATGCTGTGGCTTTGGGGCCTCTCTCTGCTAGCCGGCCTGGCACTCACAGTTATGCTCCACAAATTGGGTTGGTGTGGGGTTGCTTAGCTGTGTCTGGTCCCCTTCTTCCAAGGCTTCCCACCAGGCTCTCAAACAAGTGTGCCAGCCTCTGGCCTACACACAGGCCTGATGTTCTGGCTTTGGGGCCTCTCTCTGCTAGCTGGCCTGGCTCTCACAGGTATGCTTCACAAATTGGGTTGGTGTGGGGTTGCTTAGCTGTGTCTGGTCCCCTGCTTCTAAGGCTTCCCACCAGGCTCTCAAACAAGTGTGCCAGTCTCTGGCCTACACACAGGCCTGATGCTCTGGCTTTGGGGCCTCTCTCTGCTAGCCGGCCTGGCACTCACAGTTATGCTCCACAAATTGGGTTGGTGTGGGGTTGCTTAGCTGTGTCTGGTCCCCTTCTTCCAAGGCTTCCCACCAGGCTCTCAAACAAGTGTGCCAGCCTCTGGCCTACACACAGGCCTGATGTTCTGGCTTTGGGGCCTCTCTCTGCTAGCTGGCCTGGCTCTCACAGGTATGCTTCACAAATTGGGTTGGTGTGGGGTTGCTTAGCTGTGTCTGGTCCCCTGCTTCTAAGGCTTCCCACCAGGCTCTCAAACAAGTGTGCCAGTCTCTGGCCTACACACAGGCCTGATGCTCTGGCTTTGGGGCCTCTCTCTGCTAGCCGGCCTGGCACTCACAGTTATGCTCCACAAATTGGGTTGGTGTGGGGTTGCTTAGCTGTGTCTGGTCCCCTTCTTCCAGGGCTTCCCACCAGGCTCTCAAACAAGTGTGCCAGCCTCTGGCCTACACATAGGCCTGCCGCTCTGACTTTGGGGCCTCTCTCTGCTAGCCGGCCTGGCACTCACAGTTATGCTCCACAAATTGGGTTGGTGTGGGGTTGCTTAGCTGTGTCTGGTCCCCTGCTTCTAAGGCTTCTCACCAGGCTCTCAAACAAGTGTGCCAGTCTCTGGCCTACACACAGGCCTGATGCTCTGGCTTTGGGGCCTCTCTCTGCTAGCCGGCCTGGCACTCACAGTTATGCTCCACAAATTGGGTTGGAGTGGGGTTGCTTAGCTGTGTCTGGTCCCCTTCTTCCAAGGCTTCCCACCAGGCTCTCAAACAAGTGTGCCAGTCTCTGGCCTACACACAGGCCTGATGCTCTGGCTTTGGGGCCTCTCTCTGCTAGCCGGCCTGGCACTCACAGTTATGCTCCACAAATTGGGTTGGTGTGGGGTTGCTTAGCTGTGTCTGGTCCCCTTCTTCCAAGGCTTCCCACCAGGCTCTCAAACAAGTGTGCCAGCCTCTGGCCTACACATAGGCCTGCCGCTCTGACTTTGGGTCCTCTCTCTGCTAGCTGGCCTGGCACTCACAGTTATGCTCCACAAATTGGGTTGGTGTGGGGTTGCTTCGCTGTGTCTGGTCCCCTTCTTCCAAGGCTTCCCACCAGGCTCTCAAACAAGTGTGCCAGCCTCTGGCCTACACACAGGCCTGATGTTCTGGCTTTGGGGCCTCTCTCTGCTAGCTGGCCTGGCTCTCACAGGTATGCTTCACAAATTGGGTTGGTGTGGGGTTGCTTAGCTGTGTCTGGTCCCCTTCTTCCAAGGCTTCCCACCGGGCTCTCAAACAAGTGTGCCAGTCTCTGGCCTACACACAGGCCTGATGCTCTGGCTTTGGGGCCTCTCTCTGCTAGCCGGCCTGGCACTCACAGGTATGCTCCACAAATTGGGTTGGTGTGGGGTTGCTTAGCTGTGTCTGGTCCCCTTCTTCCAAGGCTTCCCACCAGGCTCTCAAACAAGTGTGCCAGCCTCTGGCCTACACACAGGCCTGATGTTCTGGCTTTGGGGCCTCTCTCTGCTAGCTGGCCTGGCTCTCACAGGTATGCTTCACAAATTGGGTTGGTGTGGGGTTGCTTAGCTGTGTCTGGTCCCCTGCTTCTAAAGCTTCCCACCAGGCTCTCAAACAAGTGTGCCAGTCTCTGGCCTACACATAGGCCTGCCGCTCTGGCTTTGGGGCCTCTCTCTGCTAGCTGGCCTGGCTCTCACAGGTATGCTTCACAAATTGGGTTGGTGTGGGGTTGCTTAGCTGTGTCTGGTCCCCTGCTTCTAAGGCTTCCCACCAGGCTCTCAAACAAGTGTGCCAGTCTCTGGCCTACACACAGGCCTGATGCTCTGGCTTTGGGGCCTCTCTCTGCTAGCCGGCCTGGCACTCACAGTTATGCTCCACAAATTGGGTTGGTGTGGGGTTGCTTAGCTGTGTCTGGTCCCCTTCTTCCAAGGCTTCCCACCAGGCTCTCAAACAAGTGTGCCAGCCTCTGGCCTACACACAGGCCTGATGTTCTGGCTTTGGGGCCTCTCTCTGCTAGCTGGCCTGGCTCTCACAGGTATGCTTCACAAATTGGGTTGGTGTGGGGTTGCTTAGCTGTGTCTGGTCCCCTGCTTCTAAGGCTTCCCACCAGGCTCTCAAACAAGTGTGCCAGTCTCTGGCCTACACACAGGCCTGATGCTCTGGCTTTGGGGCCTCTCTCTGCTAGCCGGCCTGGCACTCACAGTTATGCTCCACAAATTGGGTTGGTGTGGGGTTGCTTAGCTGTGTCTGGTCCCCTTCTTCCAAGGCTTCCCACCAGGCTCTCAAACAAGTGTGCCAGCCTCTGGCCTACACACAGGCCTGATGTTCTGGCTTTGGGGCCTCTCTCTGCTAGCTGGCCTGGCTCTCACAGGTATGCTTCACAAATTGGGTTGGTGTGGGGTTGCTTAGCTGTGTCTGGTCCCCTGCTTCTAAGGCTTCCCACCAGGCTCTCAAACAAGTGTGCCAGTCTCTGGCCTACACACAGGCCTGATGCTCTGGCTTTGGGGCCTCTCTCTGCTAGCCGGCCTGGCACTCACAGTTATGCTCCACAAATTGGGTTGGTGTGGGGTTGCTTAGCTGTGTCTGGTCCCCTTCTTCCAGGGCTTCCCACCAGGCTCTCAAACAAGTGTGCCAGCCTCTGGCCTACACATAGGCCTGCCGCTCTGACTTTGGGGCCTCTCTCTGCTAGCCGGCCTGGCACTCACAGTTATGCTCCACAAATTGGGTTGGTGTGGGGTTGCTTAGCTGTGTCTGGTCCCCTGCTTCTAAGGCTTCTCACCAGGCTCTCAAACAAGTGTGCCAGTCTCTGGCCTACACACAGGCCTGATGCTCTGGCTTTGGGGCCTCTCTCTGCTAGCCGGCCTGGCACTCACAGTTATGCTCCACAAATTGGGTTGGAGTGGGGTTGCTTAGCTGTGTCTGGTCCCCTTCTTCCAAGGCTTCCCACCAGGCTCTCAAACAAGTGTGCCAGTCTCTGGCCTACACACAGGCCTGATGCTCTGGCTTTGGGGCCTCTCTCTGCTAGCCGGCCTGGCACTCACAGTTATGCTCCACAAATTGGGTTGGTGTGGGGTTGCTTAGCTGTGTCTGGTCCCCTTCTTCCAAGGCTTCCCACCAGGCTCTCAAACAAGTGTGCCAGCCTCTGGCCTACATATAGGCCTGCCGCTCTGACTTTGGGTCCTCTCTCTGCTAGCTGGCCTGGCACTCACAGTTATGCTCCACAAATTGGGTTGGTGTGGGGTTGCTTCGCTGTGTCTGGTCCCCTTCTTCCAAGGCTTCCCACCAGGCTCTCAAACAAGTGTGCCAGCCTCTGGCCTACACACAGGCCTGATGTTCTGGCTTTGGGGCCTCTCTCTGCTAGCTGGCCTGGCTCTCACAGGTATGCTTCACAAATTGGGTTGGTGTGGGGTTGCTTAGCTGTGTCTGGTCCCCTTCTTCCAAGGCTTCCCACCGGGCTCTCAAACAAGTGTGCCAGTCTCTGGCCTACACACAGGCCTGATGCTCTGGCTTTGGGGCCTCTCTCTGCTAGCCGGCCTGGCACTCACAGGTATGCTCCACAAATTGGGTTGGTGTGGGGTTGCTTAGCTGTGTCTGGTCCCCTTCTTCCAAGGCTTCCCACCAGGCTCTCAAACAAGTGTGCCAGCCTCTGGCCTACACACAGGCCTGATGTTCTGGCTTTGGGGCCTCTCTCTGCTAGCTGGCCTGGCTCTCACAGGTATGCTTCACAAATTGGGTTGGTGTGGGGTTGCTTAGCTGTGTCTGGTCCCCTGCTTCTAAAGCTTCCCACCAGGCTCTCAAACAAGTGTGCCAGTCTCTGGCCTACACATAGGCCTGCCGCTCTGGCTTTGGGGCCTCTCTCTGCTAGCTGGCCTGGCTCTCACAGGTATGCTTCACAAATTGGGTTGGTGTGGGGTTGCTTAGCTGTGTCTGGTCCCCTGCTTCTAAGGCTTCCCACCAGGCTCTCAAACAAGTGTGCCAGTCTCTGGCCTACACACAGGCCTGATGCTCTGGCTTTGGGGCCTCTCTCTGCTAGCCGGCCTGGCACTCACAGTTATGCTCCACAAATTGGGTTGGTGTGGGGTTGCTTAGCTGTGTCTGGTCCCCTTCTTCCAGGGCTTCCCACCAGGCTCTCAAACAAGTGTGCCAGCCTCTGGCCTACACATAGGCCTGCCGCTCTGACTTTGGGGCCTCTCTCTGCTAGCCGGCCTGGCACTCACAGTTATGCTCCACAAATTGGGTTGGTGTGGGGTTGCTTAGCTGTGTCTGGTCCCCTGCTTCTAAGGCTTCTCACCAGGCTCTCAAACAAGTGTGCCAGTCTCTGGCCTACACACAGGCCTGATGCTCTGGCTTTGGGGCCTCTCTCTGCTAGCCGGCCTGGCACTCACAGTTATGCTCCACAAATTGGGTTGGAGTGGGGTTGCTTAGCTGTGTCTGGTCCCCTTCTTCCAAGGCTTCCCACCAGGCTCTCAAACAAGTGTGCCAGTCTCTGGCCTACACACATGCCTGATGCTCTGGCTTTGGGGCCTCTCTCTGCTAGCCGGCCTGGCACTCACAGTTATGCTCCACAAATTGGGTTGGTGTGGGGTTGCTTAGCTGTGTCTGGTCCCCTTCTTCCAAGGCTTCCCACCAGGCTCTCAAACAAGTGTGCCAGCCTCTGGCCTACACATAGGCCTGCCGCTCTGACTTTGGGGCCTCTCTCTGCTAGCTGGCCTGGCACTCACAGTTATGCTCCACAAATTGGGTTGGTGTGGGGTTGCTTCGCTGTGTCTGGTCCCCTTCTTCCAAGGCTTCCCACCAGGCTCTCAAACAAGTGTGCCAGCCTCTGGCCTACACACAGGCCTGATGTTCTGGCTTTGGGGCCTCTCTCTGCTAGCTGTCCTGGCTCTCACAGGTATGCTTCACAAATTGGGTTGGTGTGGGGTTGCTTAGCTGTGTCTGGTCCCCTTCTTCCAAGGCTTCCCACCAGGCTCTCAAACAAGTGTGCCAGTCTCTGGCCTACACACAGGCCTGATGCTCTGGCTTTGGGGCCTCTCTCTGCTAGCCGGCCTGGCACTCACAGTTATGCTCCACAAATTGGGTTGGTGTGGGGTTGCTTAGCTGTGTCTGGTCCCCTTCTTCCAAGGCTTCCCACCAGGCTCTCAAACAAGTGTGCCAGCCTCTGGCCTACACACAGGCCTGATGTTCTGGCTTTGGGGCCTCTCTCTGCTAGCTGGCCTGGCTCTCACAGGTATGCTTCACAAATTGGGTTGGTGTGGGGTTGCTTAGCTGTATCTGGTCCCGTGCTTCTAAGGCTTCCCACCAGGCTCTCAAACAAGTGTGCCAGTCTCTGGCCTACACACAGGCCTGATGCTCTGGCTTTGGGGCCTCTCTCTGCTAGCCGGCCTGGCTCTCACAGGTATGCTTCACAAATTGGGTTGGTGTGGGGTTGCTTAGCTGTGTCTGGTCCCCTGCTTCTAAGGCTTCCCACCAGGCTCTCAAACAAGTGTGCCAGTCTCTGGCCTACACACAGGCCTGATGCTCTGGCCTTGGGACCTCTCTCTGCTAGCCGGCCTGGCACTCACAGTTATGCTCCACAAATTGGGTTGGTGTGGGGTTGCTTAGCTGTGTCTGGTCCCCTTCTTCCAAGGCTTCCCACCAGGCTCTCAAACAAGTGTGCCAGTCTCTGGCCTACACACAGGCCTGATGTTCTGGCTTTGGGGCCTCTCTCTGCTAGCTGGCCTGGCTCTCACAGGTATGCTTCACAAATTGGGTTGGTGTGGGGTTGCTTAGCTGTGTCTGGTCCCCTGCTTCTAAGGCTTCCCACCAGGCTCTCAAACAAGTGTGCCAGTCTCTGGCCTACACACAGGCCTGATGCTCTGGCTTTGGGGCCTCTCTCTGCTAGCCGGCCTGGCACTCACAGTTATGCTCCACAAATTGGGTTGGTGTGGGGTTGCTTAGCTGTGTCTGGTCCCCTTCTTCCAAGGCTTCCCACCAGGCTCTCAAACAAGTGTGCCAGCCTCTGGCGTACACATAGGCCTGCCGCTCTGACTTTGGGGCCTCTCTCTGCTAGCCGGCCTGGCACTCACAGTTATGCTCCACAAATTGGGTTGGTGTGGGGTTGCTTAGCTGTGTCTGGTCCCCTGCTTCTAAGGCTTCTCACCAGGCTATCAAACAAGTGTGCCAGTCTCTGGCCTACACACAGGCCTGATGCTCTGGCTTTGGGGCCTCTCTCTGCTAGCCGGCCTGGCACTCACAGTTATGCTCCACAAATTGGGTTGGTGTGGGGTTGCTTCGCTGTGTCTGGTCCCCTTCTTCCAAGGCTTCCCACCAGGCTCTCAAACAAGTGTGCCAGCCTCTGGCCTACACACAGGCCTGATGTTCTGGCTTTGGGGCCTCTCTCTGCTAGCTGGCCTGGCTCTCACAGGTATGCTTCACAAATTGGGTTGGTGTGGGGTTGCTTAGCTGTGTCTGGTCCCCTTCTTCCAAGGCTTCCCACCAGGCTCTCAAACAAGTGTGCCAGTCTCTGGCCTACACACAGGCCTGATGCTCTGGCTTTGGGGCCTCTCTCTGCTAGCAGGCCTGGCACTCACAGTTATGCTCCACAAATTGGGTTGGTGTGGGGTTGCTTAGCTGTGTCTGGTCCCCTTCTTCCAAGGCTTCCCACCAGGCTCTCAAACAAGTGTGCCAGCCTCTGGCCTACACACAGGCCTGATGTTCTGGCTTTGGGGCCTCTCTCTGCTAGCTGGCCTGGCTCTCACAGGTATGCTTCACAAATTGGGTTGGTGTGGGGTTGCTTAGCTGTGTCTGGTCCCGTGCTTCTAAGGCTTCCCACCAGGCTCTCAAACAAGTGTGCCAGTCTCTGGCCTACACACAGGCCTGATGCTCTGGCTTTGGGGCCTCTCTCTGCTAGCCGGCCTGGCTCTCACAGGTATGCTTCACAAATTGGGTTGGTGTGGGGTTGCTTAGCTGTGTCTGGTCCCCTGCTTCTAAGGCTTCCCACCAGGCTCTCAAACAAGTGTGCCAGTCTCTGGCCTACACACAGGCCTGATGCTCTGGCTTTGGGGCCTCTCTCTGCTAGCCGGCCTGGCACTCACAGTTATGCTCCACAAATTGGGTTGGTGTGGGGTTGCTTAGCTGTGTCTGGTCCCCTTCTTCCAAGGCTTCCCACCAGGCTCTCAAACAAGTGTGCCAGCCTCTGGCCTACACACAGGCCTGATGTTCTGGCTTTGGGGCCTCTCTCTGCTAGCTGGCCTGGCTCTCACAGGTATGCTTCACAAATTGGGTTGGTGTGGGGTTGCTTAGCTGTGTCTGGTCCCCTGCTTCTAAGGCTTCCCACCAGGCTCTCAAACAAGTGTGCCAGTCTCTGGCCTACACACAGGCCTGATGCTCTGGCTTTGGGGCCTCTCTCTGCTAGCCGGCCTGGCACTCACAGTTATGCTCCACAAATTGGGTTGGTGTGGGGTTGCTTAGCTGTGTCTGGTCCCCTTCTTCCAAGGCTTCCCACCAGGCTCTCAAACAAGTGTGCCAGCCTCTGGCCTACACACAGGCCTGATGTTCTGGCTTTGGGGCCTCTCTCTGCTAGCTGGCCTGGCTCTCACAGGTATGCTTCACAAATTGGGTTGGTGTGGGGTTGCTTAGCTGTGTCTGGTCCCCTGCTTCTAAGGCTTCCCACCAGGCTCTCAAACAAGTGTGCCAGTCTCTGGCCTACACACAGGCCTGATGCTCTGGTTTGGGGCCTCTCTCTGCTAGCCGGCCTGGCACTCACAGTTATGCTCCACAAATTGGGTTGGTGTGGGGTTGCTTAGCTGTGTCTGGTCCCCTTCTTCCAAGGCTTCCCACCAGGCTCTCAAACAAGTGTGCCAGCCTCTGGCCTACACACAGGCCTGATGTTCTGGCTTTGGGGTCTCTCTCTGCTAGCTGGCCTGGCTCTCACAGGTATGCTCCACAAATTGGGTTGGTGTGGGGTTGCTTAGCTGTGTCTGGTCCCCTGCTTCTAAGGCTTCCCACCAGGCTCTCAAACAAGTGTGCCAGTCTCTGGCCTACACACAGGCCTGATGCTCTGGCTTTGGGGCCTCTCTCTGCTAGCCGGCCTGGCACTCACAGTTATGCTCCACAAATTGGGTTGGTGTGGGGTTGCTTAGCTGTGTCTGGTCCCCTTCTTCCAAGGCTTACCACCAGGCTCTCAAACAAGTGTGCCAGCCTCTGGCCTACACATAGGCCTGCCGCTCTGACTTTGGGGCCTCTCTCTGCTAGCCGGCCTGGCACTCACAGTTATGCTCCACAAATTGGGTTGGTGTGGGGTTGCTTAGCTGTGTCTGGTCCCCTGCTTCTAAAGCTTCCCACCAGGCCCTCAAACAAGTGTGCCAGTCTCTGGCCTACACACAGGCCTGATGCTCTGGCTTTGGGGCCTCTCTCTGCTAGCCGGCCTGGCACTCACATTTATGCTCCAGAAATTGGGTTGGTGTGGGGTTGCTTAGCTGTGTCTGGTCCCCTTCTTCCAAGGCTTCCCACCAGGCTCTCAAACAAGTGTGCCAGCCTCTGGCCTACACACAGGCCTGATGTTCTGGCTTTGGGGCCTCTCTCTGCTAGCTGGCCTGGCTCTCACAGGTATGCTTCACAAATTGGGTTGGTGTGGGGTTGCTTAGCTGTGTCTGGTCCCCTGCTTCTAAGGCTTCCCACCAGGCTCTCAAACAAGTGTGCCAGTCTCTGGCCTACACACAGGCCTGATGCTCTGGCTTTGGGGCCTCTCTCTGCTAGCCGGCCTGGCACTCACAGGTATGCTCCACAAATTGGGTTGGTGTGGGGTTGCTTAGCTGTGTCTGGTCCCCTTCTTCCAAGGCTTCCCACCAGGCTCTCAAACAAGTGTGCCAGCCTCTGGCCTACACGTAGGCCTGCCGCTCTGACTTTGGGGCCTCTCTCTGCTAGCCGGCCTGGCACTCACAGTTATGCTCCACAAATTGGGTTGGTGTGGGGTTGCTTAGCTGTGTCTGGTCCCCTTCTTCCAAGGCTTCCCACCAGGCTCTCAAACAAGTGTGCCAGCGTCTGGCCTACACACAGGCCTGATGTTCTGGCTTTGGGGCCTCTCTCTGCTAGCTGGCCTGGCTCTCACAGTTATGCTCCACAAATTGGGTTGGTTTGGGGTTGCTTAGCTGTGTCTGGTCCCCTTCTTCCAAGGCTTCCCACCAGGCTCTCAAACAAGTGTGCCAGCCTCTGGCCTACACACAGGCCTGATGTTCTGGCTTTGGGGCCTCTCTCTGCTAGCTGGCCTGGCTCTCACAGGTATGCTTCACAAATTGGGTTGGTGTGGGGTTGCTTAGCTGTGTCTGGTCCCCTGCTTCTAAGGCTTCCCACCAGGCTCTCAAACAAGTGTGCCAGTCTCTGGCCTACACACAGGCCTGATGCTCTGGCTTTGGGGCCTCTCTCTGCTAGCCGGCCTGGCACTCACAGTTATGCTCCACAAATTGGGTTGGTGTGGGGTTGCTTAGCTGTGTCTGGTCCCCTTCTTCCAAGGCTTCCCACCAGGCTCTCAAACAAGTGTGCCAGCCTCTGGCCTACACACAGGCCTGATGTTCTGGCTTTGGGGCCTCTCTCTGCTAGCTGGCCTGGCTCTCACAGGTATGCTTCACAAATTGGGTTGGTGTGGGGTTGCTTAGCTGTGTCTGGTCCCCTGCTTCTAAGGCTTCCCACCAGGCTCTCAAACAAGTGTGCCAGTCTCTGGCCTACACACAGGCCTGATGCTCTGGCTTTGGGGCCTCTCTCTGCTAGCCGGCCTGGCACTCACAGTTATGCTCCACAAATTGGGTTGGTGTGGGGTTGCTTAGCTGTGTCTGGTCCCCTTCTTCCAAGGCTTCCCACCAGGCTCTCAAACAAGTGTGCCAGCCTCTGGCCTACACACAGGCCTGATGTTCTGGCTTTGGGGCCTCTCTCTGCTAGCTGGCCTGGCTCTCACAGGTATGCTCCACAAATTGGGTTGGTGTGGGGTTGCTTAGCTGTGTCTGGTCCCCTGCTTCTAAGGCTTCCCACCAGGCTCTCAAACAAGTGTGCCAGTCTCTGGCCTACACACAGGCCTGATGCTCTGGCTTTGGGGCCTCTCTCTGCTAGCCGGCCTGGCACTCACAGTTATGCTCCACAAATTGGGTTGGTGTGGGGTTGCTTAGCTGTGTCTGGTCCCCTTCTTCCAAGGCTTCCCACCAGGCTCTCAAACAAGTGTGCCAGCCTCTGGCCTACACACAGGCCTGATGTTCTGGCTTTGGGGCCTCTCTCTGCTAGCTGGCCTGGCTCTCACAGGTATGCTTCACAAATTGGGTTGGTGTGGGGTTGCTTAGCTGTGTCTGGCCCCGTGCTTCTAAGGCTTCCCACCAGGCTCTCAAACAAGTGTGCCAGTCTCTGGCCTACACACAGGCCTGATGCTCTGGCTTTGGGGCCTCTCTCTGCTAGCCGGCCTGGCACTCACAGTTATGCTCCACAAATTGGGTTGGTGTGGGGTTGCTTAGCTGTGTCTGGTCCCCTTCTTCCAAGGCTTCCCACCAGGCTCTCAAACAAGTGTGCCAGCCTCTGGCCTACACACAGGCCTGATGCTCTGGCTTTGGGGCCTCTCTCTGCTAGCTGGCCTGGCTCTCGCAGTTATGCTCCACAAATTGGGTTGGTGTGGGGTTGCTTAGCTGTGTCTGGTCCCCTTCTTCCAAGGCTTCCCACCAGGCTCTCAAACAAGTGTGCCAGCCTCTGGCCTACACACAGGCCTGATGTTCTGGCTTTGGGGCCTCTCTCTGCTAGCCGGCCTGGCACTCACAGTTATGCTCCACAAATTGGGTTGGTGTGGGGTTGCTTAGCTGTGTCTGGTCCCCTTCTTCCAAGGCTTCCCACCAGGCTCTCAAACAAGTGTGCCAGCCTCTGGCCTACACATAGGCCTGCCACTCTGACTTTGGGGCCTCTCTCTGCTAGCTGGCCTGGCACTCACAGTTATGCTCCACAAATTGGGTTGGTGTGGGGTTTCTTAGCTGTGTCTGGTCCCCTTCTTCCAAGGCTTCCCACCAGGCTCTCAAACAAGTGTGCCAGCCTCTGGCCTACACACAGGCCTGATGTTCTGGCTATGGGGCCTCTCTCTGCTAGCTGGCCTGGCTCTCACAGGTATGCTTCACAAATTGGGTTGGTGTGGGGTTGCTTAGCTGTGTCTGGTCCCCTGCTTCTAAGGCTTCCCACCAGGCTCTCAAACAAGTGTGCCAGTCTCTGGCCTACACACAGGCCTGATGCTCTGGCTTTGGGGCCTCTCTCTGCTAGCCGGCCTGGCACTCACAGTTATGCTCCACAAATTGGGTTGGTGTGGGGTTGCTTAGCTGTGTCTGGTCCCCTTCTTCCAAGGCTTCCCACCAGGCTCTCAAACAAGTGTGCCAGCCTCTGGCCTACACACAGGCCTGATGTTCTGGCTTTGGGGCCTCTCTCTGCTAGCTGGCCTGGCTCTCACAGGTATGCTTCACAAATTGGGTTGGTGTGGGGTTGCTTAGCTGTGTCTGGTCCCCTGCTTCTAAGGCTTCCCACCAGGCTCTCAAACAAGTGTGCCAGTCTCTGGCCTACACACAGGCCTGATGCTCTGGCTTTGGGGCCTCTCTCTGCTAGCCGGCCTGGCACTCACAGTTATGCTCCACAAATTGGGTTGGTGTGGGGTTGCTTAGCTGTGTCTGGTCCCCTTCTTCCAAGGCTTCCCACCAGGCTCTCAAACAAGTGTGCCAGCCTCTGGCCTACACATAGGCCTGCCGCTCTGACTTTGGGGCCTCTCTCTGCTAGCTGGCCTGGCACTCACAGTTATGCTCCACAAATTGGGTTGGTGTGGGGTTGCTTAGCTGTGTCTGGTCCCCTTCTTCCAAGGCTTCCCACCAGGCTCTCAAACAAGTGTGCCAGCCTCTGGCCTACACACAGGCCTGATGTTCTGGCTTTGGGGCCTCTCTCTGCTAGCTGGCCTGGCTCTCACAGGTATGCTTCACAAATTGGGTTGGTGTGGGGTTGCTTAGCTGTGTCTGGTCCCCTGCTTCTAAGGCTTCCCACCAGGCTCTCAAACAAGTGTGCCAGTCTCTGGCCTACACACAGGCCTGATGCTCTGGCTTTGGGGCCTCTCTCTGCTAGCCGGCCTGGCTCTCACAGTTATGCTCCGCAAACAGGTTGCTGACCATTCGTGGACCTCTTCTGGACTGGACTGCACTTGGAGGGCATCTGCCTGGAGACCTCTGCGTGTGGAGGATCAACTGTGCTGTTGGGCATCTGGAGAGGAGGACTGGTAGGGTTGTTAAAAAAATTGTTTTTTGAACTTATTGCTGCTGCTGTGGCAATCTGCTAGCATATGCTTTAGTTTGGTCTTTATGGCTTGGGCTAGGGGGGACATTTTACAGTTGGGCAAGAGGACATTGTTTGGGGGTTGGGGGAGTTCAGTATTGATTGCTGTGCTTGCTTTCTTTGATGTTTCCTTTGTTATGCTTGAGTGTGGGGTGAGCTTGATCTACTGTTTCACAGGAATTTAAAAGGAGTGTGCCAGCTTTGGGCCTGCACACAGGCCCGCTCTGCAGGGTGGATGTGTTGTGTTTTACCACTGGTTGGCCCTAGCCTTTGGGGGGGGGGTGCCTTGACTTGACTTGTAGATCGGGGCCTTGACTTTTGGGGGTTGCGTGTGCGGCGTGTGTTATTGACTCTGTTAACATTCCAACTTTCTTGACAGCATCATGGAGGAGAGGAGGACCAGCTGCAAGACCGCCTGAACATCGCTGGACTGCAGGACTGGTGGTGGTGTGTGAGTCCAGGTTTATATTTGGGTGGGTTCTTGCTAGCTTGGGAAGGGGAGGCTCATCTTCAGACCACTACATCCACACCCCACACCGACACACACCACAGATACATTGTTCCCGCTAAATAGTGTCTTAGGTAGGTAGGCCAGTTGGTAGGTATTCAGTGGCTAATTGCCCTCAACTTAATTGTTAGGGAAACCAAGCCTAGTTTTTTTAAAAAAAACTAAATAGGGACTCAGCAGGAAAAGAAGTAGTGAGTGAGTGTTAGGTTTGAATTCTATATATATATATATATATATATATATATATATATATATATATATATATATATATATATATATATATATATATATATAATTTGGAATAGCTGTCAATAGGCTTCCCATTAGTGCTCCCATAACTAGGGTTCCACTGCCCATCTCTGGCACCCGTGGTGGTGCCAGGCCGGCCCGGGCATACTAGTGTGTGAGTGTCTAAGGCTGTCTGTCACCTACTGGGGTTTAGGGCCAGCTCAATTCCAGAGGAATTCAGCTGTTTGGCAGGTTCAGGTTCCCCGACATAAATAGGGTAGCTTAAAAGGGCACTTGATTGTTCATCTCCAAGTCACAGAGCCACTAGAAGCACAGATTTAGAGCAGGTAAGTTAGGTCTCGAAAACAAAGTTGACCTTTGTTTTCCCAAGGTTTTCTGATTAGTTAGGGTAGATTTCGGGAGGGGAAAGCATGGCAGAGAGGAAAGCAGAGAGGGGCCCCGGGGGAATGGTTAGGGAGAAATCTAGATGGGAGGAGGGGAGGTAGAGGGGGACTGCTGCAGCAGCCCCCCCATCTGAGCAGAGGAGGCCCTCCCCTGCGCTGCTGCCGTTCACCTATCATGGAACACTCAAAAACAAGCACTACCTGGATAAAAGAGTTCAAATCTCTCCTTGTTTTCTCAAGTGATTGGAATACATTATGGATCCTCAAGAATGTTGTTTTGTGTTCTTAGTAACTTCTCTGAGCCCCCCCAATTTAAAGTCCAATATATTTATTCTGTGTTCACTCTTCAATTCAGTAATGGCATTCTACCACCTTCACCTTTGGATTTCTTTAATTTGGATGAACCCAATTGCTGGTAATTTCTATGTATAGTGAAATAGCACCTTTTCAGAGCACAGCAGCACTATTTCTTTTAATTTAATTAATTTAATTTAATACAATTTAATTTATTATATTTATATTCTGCCCTCCCTGCTTTTGCAGGCTCAGGCTCAGGGCTGCCCTATAGGAATGTCACATCTAATCATATTTAAATTACAAAGGTTTGGCACCACATAACAAGATTTTGTGCAGCTCTTATAAGTCCTGTGAGTCAGGACTGTCCTCATGCATAAGCATAGAAAAGTGGACATCTTTCAGGTTCTTTGAAGACCCAGTCTAACACACAGGACTGGCTCCAGTTCCTCCTCTCTTGTGAAACAACCAGAGCAGGCAGAATGCTGGGCCAATGACTGTGGGAGTCTGTTGCAGAGTGAGAAAGAGAGGCCTTTGACGCTCCTGTGAGAAAGAAGCAGAGATAGCTGGCAGTTAATATGTTCTGTTACATTGAAACAGTCCATGTTTAACCCCCATATGTTAATGAATATTTAAAAAATCACTTCTATGTGTCATCTTGTAAATAAAGTTTGTTTTGTTTAACACTGGCTGGCTTGTAGTTGTTGGCTGAGTTGAATTAAAGAGCACACACAAACCTCAGACCCTTAAACCATGACAGGTAGGAGTCATTATCTAAATGGTGGCCGTGTAAACAAGAGCAACTATTTTTAAGTTCCCTTTCCCTGAGAGCTCTGGGCAGTATGTGAGTGAGGGGAAGTAAACACAGGGAGTGGACTGCTTATCTGGTGGAGCCTCCAGGATAAGAGAGAGGGGGCCCTGGGAAGTTTTGGGGGAGGGCTCTCTGACTTAAAATCAGAAGGTTGGCAGTGTGTGGTGAATGTCTTTTTCTGCCAAGGAAGCCCCTGGACCAGTGAAACAAGGTTTAGGGAGGAGGGCAGGGGGTGGGAAGGCTGATCCGCCATACCCACCCCCATAGGGGCCAGGGTCTTCCACTTTCTCTGGCTTGAATGATTTTTGAGTTTTTCATATTTCACAGCAGACTCTCATAAACATTTGTGTGAGAAATGTCCCCCTTTAACTAGCCTGGGAAAAATTGTCCATCTAGCCAAATATTTCAGGGACAAACACTCAATGTGAACTCAATGTGGTGTAACCTTTTATTGAAGGTACTTAGTGTGGTTGAAATTTTTTATAAAAAATACTTTTGATTTATTTATTCATTTATTTAATAACAACATCTTAATGCTATTTCAACAGAGGATCCCTCCTGAGGCAGCTCACAACACAAAATAGTAGTTTCACTAAACTCAATGGTAAAAAAACTTCAGTCAGGGAATAAAAAACAGCTTCAAATTATTTTGACACCTTCAGGGTTGTAAGCACAGTTTTAAAAGGTGTTAAAACATCAACCACTTAATTAAAAGCCTGGGTAAACAGAAACATTTTGACTCGGGTTTAGAAGAAAGTATATACAAATATTACTGATAGTCGTTATTTTTTACTCAAAGTTTAAACACTTTTTACTGCTTACATCATTGGTCTCTGTCACTATGCATCATTGTGTGTTTTGAGTTATTTCGAGAAATTACCAAACACATTGTATCTAATTACAAAAAGAATTACATAACCTTTTCCCTTTTATACATAATTCACATTTCAATGATTACAGAATTCAACATTCGTATACTTTACAGATATATTAAAGTATTTGTATTTATCCCCTACTCTTCTTGTTCCACATAATCTCCACTGTAAGAAAAATTTCTTTGCAAGAGAAGATGTTCTGTAAATAAAAAATAAAAATAAAGAAATAAAATTTGTAGATTTTCAAGATGCTGGTAGAATTTTGGTTTACAATTCCCAATGGTGTGGGACTGCATAAACTAGTGCGCCCCCAAAATAATTTTGAGTAGCAGCTGCTCTCCCCCATTGAAGATAAGGAAGGATTGGCATAGGTTTCCCTTTGGGAAGAGTCCCAGGAGTTTGGGGGTGCATAATTTGGGTTGCAGCTGCTCCGTTGGAGCCCCATCGTCTTAGTGCCGAAGCCGGATGGATCCACATGCTTCTGTATGGATTACAGGGAGCTGAACAAGGTGACCAAATTTGATGCCTACTCCATGCCCCGTGCTGACCTCCTGGTGGACCACCTAGGGGCCGCCCAGTACCTGTCTGCCTTAGACCTCACCAAGGGGTACTGGCAAGTGCCTGTGCAGCTGGAGGACCAGGAAAAGACAGCCTTTGTGACTCCAAGGGGCCTTTATCAGTTCCACTACATGCCCTTTGGCTTCCATGGGGCAGCAGCCACCTTTCAGCACCTGGTGGACCAAGTCCCAGATTGAAGGGAGTTTGCAAGGACCTACATAGATGACATCATCATCTTTAGCCCAGAATGGGAAACCCACTTGCAGCACTTGGAAGCGGTTCTATCAGCTCTCCAACAGGCAGGCCTCAGGGCCAACCCCCAAAAGAGTCCCTTTGGTTTCTGGGAGGTACAATACCTGCACTTCATCGTAGAAGAGGGGCAAGTCAAGCCACCCCCAGACAAGGTGGCCTCAATCATGGATGTTCTCCAACCCCACTCCAAGAAGCAAGTGTGGCAGTTCTTGGGCCTGCTGGGGTAGTATGGGCGATTCATCCCAGTTTGCCACCAGTGACCTCCCCTTAACAGACTCCCTCAGAAAGGGAGCCACTAACACAGTATGTTGGACCCCAGAGCAAGAGGTGGCATTTAACGATTTGCACACCACCCTTGCTAACACCACAGCCCTGAGGAACCCTGACTTTGACTGCCCGTTTACTTTGGCCACAGATGCATCGCAGGGCTTGGAGCTGTCCTGACTTAAGAACAAAGAGGAGTGGAAGTCCCAATACTCTTCCCAAGTCACAACTTACAGCCGGCTGAACTGCGGTATGCAACAGTCAAGAGGGAAGCCCTAGCAGTCAATTAGGCTGTTGGAGCACTCCAATATTACCTGGCCAACAATCCTTTTGTGACCGACCATGCACCCCTCCAGTGCATTGCATGAAGGAACATAACCCAAGGATCCTTCACTGGTACCTGTCCCTCCTCCTGTACCAGTTCTCAATCAAGCACCATCAGGGAATGTGACACACCAATGCAGACTTCATGTCTCAGGTGTTTGAAGCCAACCCTGACCTCCACACGACAGAGCCAAGTGGGGGGGGCATCTGGGGTTTGAGGCATAGCCCCTGGACTTGCCAAGAGGAGGAGACAGGAGACAGCCGGCCAGTTGCCCCAGCAGGCTCCCAGGGCCAGAACCTACCTACACAGGAGGGAGGAAAAGAAGCACCCAAGCCTCAGAGGGTTAGAAGGGGCAGGTGGAGGCCATCTAGCCCCACCCTCCAGTGGGAATCTGTATCTCAGCTGATTATTTTGGATACACTGGAAAAATATCTTGCTGGACAATCAAAGGACACAATGTGGCTTGACAAGATGATGCTGGTCAGACAGTTGTTGGATTCATAACTGGGTTCATATTGCTCTAAAAGGAACTTCTTAAAGGCTGGCACAGGAATTCCTTTCCCTTTTGACAAGAATGAGACTTTAATCTGTTTTAAGTGGCTTTTTAAAACTCAGATTAAGGGCTCTTAACACAATAACCAATGCACATTCAATTTGTATGAAACGTTGCCCTGTACATGTCATTTTCTTGCTTTGTGTATCCTCTGTGCACAGCATTACGTACAGAGCCACTTGTGCACAGTATGGGGGGCGGGATGTGGTGAGTCCATCTCTGGTGCTGGAAAGTAGTGGCCTAGGGCAATTAGCTAGCATTAAAGGGGGGAAGCTACCAAGAGAAGAGCTTTACACTGGGTCTGTTCACTTCTTATTTGTAGTCTTGCAGGGAAGAGAAAGGGCCTGGAAGGGGAAGCACACAGACCCTGAAAGTCCCTTCCAACTCAGATTCTTTGATCAATTATTTCACCTTGATGAAAGTCTCAATACAGCTATAGAAAGCCTAAGTATTCTTCTACAGTACAATGGATGCTGTCAGGTACAACTTTTTAATACATTTAATCTATAAAAGTAAACTTGCTTAGAAACTGCAGTATTCTAAGCAGCAGTGAATTTGTGGATTGCACATACTAATTGCACTAACCAAAATCTATGTCTAATCTGGAAGATATATAGACGTGTGAGAAAAGGTCATTGTATTGAGCAACTTTTTGGAATCCCACCATTGAAAGGATAACTGCATCTTTTGCTGTGATCTAAAATGCAAATGTACTGTCGGAATGTTCAGCAAAGAGATACTATTAACAATACAAAGTATGAACCAGCTGTTGGTAAACCTAAAAACCATTTGCACAATGAGCGTGCATAATGATTTGAAGTTTTCGCTAATATTTGCCTCACGGGAGAGACCCTCTTAAACAGTGCCAAATTCTTGGTGTGATTCGCTACCAGAGATCGCTATCTTTTTCTTCTGTTTCTGGTTATGCAAGCGATTGCTCTAGAGGAAGTGGGAATTTTACACTGAATCTAACCCACTGAGCACGTACAACTTTCATTAGAAACAAAGTAGTGTGTACCCCTTCCCAAAAATTGGAACAAGAAGGTGTTGGTGGGGCTCCATCTCCTGTCCCTTTCCATAGCCAAAGCACAAGGCCAACAAAGCATCTGTAGCCTGGGAGGAGGGGGGAGTCATAAATAAAATTGATCAGCTAGGTGACAATGCGGGCAGCTGACGAGATACCTAGGTCTGTTCCAATTTCCATCAGTCTTCCACAGAGACTCTCACCATCAGTATTGCTTAATGGAACAATCTCCTCAGAACTGGATCAGTTATTAAGTGTTTTGTAAAAAAGATTTTAACTAAAAAAACCCACTAAAATATCTCCTATAAAGACTTACCCAAAAGTGAATTGCTTGTATCTCAACCATTCCAGTAGCTTACAAGAACTAAAAGCTGTCGCTACACTTCCTATGGTTGGCAAAACGTTTTCAGTTACTGGAGAACTAATTTCCTGTTTATAAAACCGAACCCCCTTAATTGTATTCTGCTGGGATTCATCAAAATTCAGATGAAAGAGCTAATTCCTCCACTAGAAACGTGCTTCACATCCTTATGAAGAGGAAAGTAGACCCAGAAAACAGCCAGAAAATCACACGCTGGAGTAAGATCTCTCTCTCCTGATGCACTCTCCCATACCATTGCAATCCCTCTCACTCATCTCATCTGGGACACAGAACGGAAACCTGTGGGACACTCCTGCTTATCCTGGACCCCTCTGTGTTCAGTATGCCAGACAGAATAGTCACGTTAGCAGCGTTGCTGCTGCCCCAGAATCCTGCCATCAGCCCAGGGTTCTCTAGAGTCAACAAAGCAGAAGGGATCACTATCTCCCATTGAGAATGCCCCTGTCTGATCCCCTGTCAGGGAATTGTCAGTGGAACCTTCCCCAAGTATTGGCTATTCTGAGAAGCAATAAATGGCCAGGAATTGGAGACAGAAGCTACTTACAACTCATATGTAATATTCTATTCTAGAATTAGAAGCTTTAATAATCTTTTCTCTGGTCAAAAAAGATGTATTTGCTCCCCTCCCCCTTTAATTCCAGTCATTCTGTCTTGTCTTTGAAAACGGATTCCATCCTCTGTTTTTAATATTGAGGACACAGGAAAAAATTGATCTAGCCAGGCTGCCAAAGGTGACTTCCCTTCCGCTAAATTAAAGAGTTTTCTGAATGTATGATTTTCAGTTAATCTGAACAACGTCCAATATTCTATAAACCATGTATGTTACAACTACTGTTACTGGACTGAAGAAAAACTATTTCACAACCTCTGAGCAATATCTTAGTACTCAAAAGGTAACAAAACTAACACATTTCAATGACAAATAAACAACAGAACTGATTATATTAACATTTTTAAAAGTGATAAAGGTTTTAGTGATAAAAAAATGACAGCATCTTGACATTAGCTTGGGGGTTAATGAAGTGCTGCTCACCAAGGAAGGCTCAGCTCAGATGCAAAAAGCGTGGAAACCTTTGTAATAAAGCTGTGTTGATCATCAAGCCTGAACACATAGGAATGGCCAGTGTCTGTAAGCAGAAGTGTTTTTAACTTTGATTGCCTACCAAAGAGTATGTCAAAGAACACATAAAGGCAGAGATGATTCATACTCAAACTTACAATGAATTTTTTTAAAAAATGCAACCAAGGTACTTGGCTGTCAATCTTTTGAGGTTTTTATATGAAAGCTGGGGGTAGGGAGGGAAGAGATATAAAGAAAACAGGTTACAGCTCTCTTTACACACAACAGCTCTGAAAGGCTGCAGCAGCCAAGTCTTACTGACTCCTGCATGTCTGGTTGCACCGGGATTGACTAATGCAAGTTCCTACAAAACAGAAGTGAGATGCACTTCCTACTCGGTGCTAAGAGATCACTGGAAAGGGAAATGCTTAAGCAAAGGATTCAAACTTGGCGGAAGGGAAGTCACCTTTGGTAGCCTGGCTAGATCAATTTTTTCCTGTGTCCTAAAATATTAAAAACAGAGAGGATAGAATCCATTTTCAAAGAAAAGACAGAATGACTGGAATTAAAGAGGAGGGGGGCAAATACCTCTTCTTTGACCAGAGAAAAGATTATTAAACCATATGAGAATAGAATATTACATATGAGTTATTCTAAGAACGAAAGTAGCTTCTATTTCCAATTCCTGGCCATTTATTGTTTCTTGGGAATTTTGCAATGCAGGCAGTGACAGACTCAGACTAGCCAATACTTGAGGAAGGTTCCACTGACAATTCCATAGCAGAGACTTAATATGATTCAAAAATGTGCTCATTCCCCCCCCCCCACTCTAAATATTTTTAATCAATTAAGTAACAAACCAATTAATACAAAAGAAAAAACGTACACACTGATAAAATACGGGATATGAATAAGATGGGATAAAAGGTTTTGGAACAGTGACATTGTCCCACTTAAAGTATTAAGATTTCAAAAGGCACTTCCTCTGAAGGCCCACCTCATAAAGGGGATCAGACAGGGGCATTCTCAATGGGAGATAGTGATCCCTTCTGCTTTGTTGACTCTAGAGAACCCTGGGCTGATGGCAGGATTCCAGGGCAGCAGCAACGCTGGTTTACTTCAGCAGCAATCTGGATTACTCCAGCATGCGATTTTCTGGCTGTTTTCTGGGTCTACTTTCCTCTTCATAAGGATGTGAAGCACGTTTCTAGTGGAGGAATTAGCTCTTTCATCTGAATTTTGATGAATCCCAGCAGAATACAATTAAGGGGGTTCAGTTTTATAAACAGGAAATTAGTTCTCCAGTAACTGAAAACCTTTTGCCAACCATAGGAAGTGTAGCGACAGCTTTTAGTTCTTGTAAGCTACTGGAATGGTTGAGATACAAGCAATTCACTTTTGGGTAAGTCTTTATAGGAGATATTTTAGTGGGTTTTTTTAGTTAAAATCTTTTTTACAAAACACTTAATAACTGATCCAGTTCTGAGGAGATTGTTCCATTAAGCAATACTGATGGTGAGAGTCTCTGTGGAAGATTGATGGAAATTGGAACAGACCTAGGTATCTCATCAGCTGCCCGCATTGTCACCTAGCTGATCAACTTTATTTATGACTCCCCCCTCCTCCCAGGCTAAAGCTGCTTAGTTGGCCTTGTGCTTCGGCTGTGGAGAGGGACAGGAGAGGGAGCCCCACCAACCCCTTCTTGTTCCAGTTTTTGGGAAGGGGAACACACTACTTTGTTTCTAATGAAAGTTGTACGTGCTCAGTGGGTTAGATTCAGTGTAAAATTCCCACTTCCTCTAGAGCAATCGCTTGCACAACCAGAAACAGAAGAAAAAGATTGTGATCTCTGGTAGCGAATCACACCAAAAATTTGGCACTGTTTAAGTTAAAGAGGGTCTCTCCCGTGAGGCAAATATTAGTGAAAACTTCAAATCATTATGCATGCTCATTGTGCAAATGGTTTTTAGGTTTACCAACAGCTGGTTCATACTTTGTATTGTTAATAGTATCCCACATCATGAGCCCACCACTTTGCCCCCCCCCCTGAATCCTGTTGGTTGAAGGATTCCAGAGAGGCCAAGAGCAGCACAGCCTGTCTTGAGGGTGGGTGGAAAACAGAGCCCCCATCCAAGAGATCTGGTGGGTGGCCTCAGGTTGAGGGCCCCCTTCAGGGACCTCCAAGTGCCACTCAGATCCTGATTGGTCTTGTCTCAGTATGTCCTCTCTCCAAAGGACATCTCTTCCCACAACACAGTGCCATAACTCCAGACTTCACTTGCAGAAGTGAATTTGTGGGAGGCAGTGGCTTTGGGAGCTGTCCATCAAAACATCAAAAGAATTTCACACCTCCCCCATGCAAATTTCAGCCCAGCCACCATCTTGGCAGGCCGTCTTAGCAATTCCACTAGTGGAGCCAGTGAATGACACAGAAAAATATGCATAATAGCTAGGCTTAAATACTTTTTGTGTTAACTTCAGAGCTAGAATATTTTTGCCAGCTTGTGTGCAGTAATATAACTGTCACCTTTACCCCCCCCCCCCCCGTTTTCTTGTATTGTTACAAAGTGTTTCTAACAAAATACGTGTGCAGGAAGTCTCGAAGTACGTGAAATCTGCACATTACTCGAGTCCTGACCCTGCAAACACTTAGCTATTAATGAAAACAAATCAAAAGTTACTTCAATGTGTGAAAGATTAGCCATCCAATCTGGATTATATATTTCCCACACAACACACTCTGAAGTTTGGATGCTAGGAAATTAATTTGGTTCTAAATAATTTTAGTCTTTAAGTTGTTTTTTTACTCGTTCCCATGTACCTTTCAAGGCTGGGTTGTGCTGAAGGGCCTCATTGAGTTCTTCATTTGTTGTTGCTTATCGTATATCTAAATATGCTACTGCCAACTCTTATTCTACTCAGCAAAATCCATTTTGTCATTCAACTGAGTATTCTTTTCGCATCCCATAATCGAAAGGATGGCTGCGTCTCTTGTTGAGATGTAAAAGAGAAATGTACCATGGGATTTATAACTGGTTTCGTATTGGTCTAAAAGGAACTTCTTAAAGGCTGGCACAGGAATTCCTTTCCCTTTTGACAAGAATGAGACTTTAGTCAGTTTTAAGTGGCTTTTTAAAACTCAGATTAAGGGCTGTTAACACAGTAACCAGTAGAATCAAATAGCATTTATACATTTTCTTGGCATTGCTATATGCAAAACTATACAAACAAGGAGTAAAGAGAGCCAGTGGAAAGCTCTCCTCTTGGTAGCTTTCCCCCCTTTAATGCTAACTAATTGCCCTAAACTAATTGCCCTAGGCCACTACTTTCCAGGATTTCGAACCTGGGCACAAGGAGTGGGTAGAGCCTAAAAATGTCAAAGCCCCTTGACTCCTGAAAAATTTTCATGAGACCTATCCCCAAAAACCCCGGGGAAGATGATTTTAGAGGGAGCAGAATGTCAGGCTCTTACATGTTTTGTGAAAACTGAACAGACGCCATATTAACTACTTTTAGTGTTCTAGTGTTTTTCCTTCACAGGTGCAAGAACTCAGCTCTCCGAGAAGCTATGCTGTTATCAACTAATGACCTTGACTGTCTGCTTCCAGCGTTCTGATGGGAACAGCCTGGCCGGCGGGAAACTCTGAACTCTAGTGGGGAGGATGGGGACCTGGGAGAATGCCTATCATGTAACTCTCTTTTCCATTGCCTCATTGGTAACAATGCTTTGCTCAGGCAGGACCCTTTGGGGCCCTGTTAATGTGGATCTATGCTGAACTGAATCTTCTAGAATAAATCCTTTGATACCAAGAAACCTCTCGTTCTTGCAAAGGTCTTTGGGGATTTACAGCCAGCTGGCTCACCATAGTCCGACAGTGTATTCTCTGTGCACAGCATTACACACAGAGCCACTTGTGCACAGTATGGGGGGTGGGATGTAGTGAGTCCATCTCTGGTGCTGGAAAGTAGTGGCCTAGGGCAATTAGTTTAGGGCAATTAGTTAGCATTAAAGGGGGGAAAGCTACCAAGAGGAGAGCTTTCCACTGGCTCTCTTTACTCCTTGTTTGTATAGTTTTGCATATAGCAATGCCAAGAAAATGTATAAATGCTATTTGATTCTACTCTCTTGGTCCAAGAAAACTTGTTTGGAGGGAGCATTGTGCTATTACATTGGCATCGGTGGGACTTTGCCTCCATTGTGACCAGATGTAGCACACTGCTCCCTCCAAACAAGTTATTTTAAGCAATAAAATTAATTGGACCTATATATCATAATACTGATCTACGTTTTGGCATTGTGAAGAGACCCAGTGGAAAGCTGTCCTCTTGGTAGCTTCCCCCCTTTAATGCTAACTAATTGCCCTAGGCCACTATTTTCCAGCACCAGAGATGGACTCACTACATCCCGCCCCCCATATTGTGCACAAATGGCTCTGTGTGTAATGCTGTGCACAGAGAATACACAAAGCAAGAAAATGACATGTACAGGGCAACGTTTCATACAAATTGAATGTGCACTGGTTACTGTGTTAACAGCCCTTAATCTGAGTTTTAAAAAGCCACTTAAAACTGACTAAAGTCTCATTCTTGTCAAAAGGGAAAGGAATTCCTGTGCCAGCCTTTAAGAAGTTCCTTTTAGACCAATACGAAACCAGTTATAAATCCCACGGTACATTTCTCTTTTACATCTCAACAAGAAACGCAGCCATCCTTTCGATTATGGGATGCGAAAAGAATACTCAGTTGAATGACAAAATGGATTTTGCTGAGTAGAATAAGAGTTGGCAGTAGCATATTTGGATATACGATAAGCAACAACAAATGAAGAACTCAATGAGGCCCTTCAGCACAACCCAGCCTTGAAAGGTACATGGGAACGAGTAAAAAAACAACTTAAAGACTAAAATTATTTAGAACCAAATTAATTTCCTAGCATCCAAACTTCAGAGTGTGTTGTGTGGGAAATATATAATCCAGATTGGATGGCTAATCTTTCACACATTGAAGTAACTTTTGATTTGTTTTCATTAATAGCTAAGTGTTTGCAGGGTCAGGACTCGAGTAATGTGCAGATTTCACGTACTTCGAGACTTCCTGCACACGTATTTTGTTAGAAACACTTTGTAACAATACAAGAAAACGGGGGGGGGGGGGGGTGAAGGTGACAGTTATATTACTGCACACAAGCTGGCAAAAATATTCTAGCTCTGAAGTTAACACAAAAAGTATTTAAGCCTAGCTATTATGCATATTTTTCTGTGTCATTCACTGGCTCCACTAGTGGAATTGCTAAGACGGCCTGCCAAGATGGTGGCTGGGCTGAAATTTGCATGGGGGAGGTGTGAAATTCTTTTGATGTTTTGATGGACAGCTCCCAAAGCCACTGCCTCCCACAAATTCACTTCTGCAAGTGAAGTCTGGAGTTATGGCACTGTGTTGTGGGAAGAGATGTCCTTTGGAGAGAGGACATACTGAGACAAGACCAATCAGGATCTGAGTGGCACTTGGAGGTCCCTGAAGGGGGCCCTCAACCTGAGGCCACCCACCAGATCTCTTGGATGGGGCCTCTGTTTTCCACCCATCCTCAAGACAGGCTGTGCTGCTCTTGGCCTCTCTGGGATCCTTCAACCAACAGGATTCAGGGGGGGGGACAAAGTGGTGGGCTCATGATGTGGGAGGCCAGCTGCCTCAGGACCACCACCCCTTCCTTTTTTCTCATACCCTTTGGAGTAGGATAGTTATGGGGGAATTGGCAGCTGCCTCCCCAAGAAATTCTCTCCGCTTTGCTTTTTTTTAAAACTTGATGTTGGTAGACCCTTTTTTGCCCTCCCCCCCAGTCAAGTTATGAAGTGCCCACTTCTAAATTGGGTGGAGGATCCACATGTGCTGCTCACTGTGCTTCATCTCGGCATGCCCATGACCTGCTTACTTCCCTAAATGGGGAGTTCTACTGGAAACCAGATCTGCTCCCTTGTCTATCTGGGTGGGGTGCCCAGTCCACTTGGAATGCAGCCCTCCATGGCCTGACTGCTAAAGAGGGGTCAAAATTGGCAGTATTTGGCACCAGAACTCTTTGATAATAAGCCCTACATTACCTCTGTAGACTGGAGCTTTGGAACTGTCATTAGTCAATTAGCAGCCTGTTACCTGGCATGACAAAATTAAGAAGAAGGCTCCAAATTCACCTTTGCATGGGAAGAGATGAATGGGGAAGTGAGATTCAGGGCTCATTTGCCACACCCCAACAGCCTTTGCTGTGTCATTGTGCCTGAGATGGAAAGTTGGCTGCAGCTGATGCTGACCTGGGATCCACAGCAGAGGGGGGGGGGCTGCTGATCCAATAACTGGTCAAATCAGATGTTTCCAATTAACGGACCATCTGTTAGGCCTGAAAATAGTCCACATCTTGAATACAACTTCGACCAAGATTCTGTCTTTTCCGCTGCATTATGAGGAAAGTTCCCATGCGCTTCAGGGTCGGATTGAGTCTGAGACTGGCATAGGCACAGTCAACCAGGAACTTCTCGAAATGTGGATATGCCTGGACCCCCAGGAGCCAGCCTCTGAGTGTATTATTGATGGCATAAGAGGCTGGGGATAGCTACATGGTTTATTTGTTCGTTAAAAGCAAACGTTTTCAACCAAGGTACTTGGCTGTCAATCTTTTGAGGTTTTTATATGAAAGCTGGGGGTAGGGAGGGAAGGAGATATAAAGGAAACAGGTTACAGCTCTCTTTACACACAACAGCTCCGAAAGGCTGCAGCAGCCAAGTCTGATCGACTCCTGCATGTCTGGTTGCACCGGGATTGACTAATGCAAGTTCCTTCAAAACAGAAGTGAGATGCACTTCCTAATCTGTGCTGGCTAAATTGGTAGAGTGTGGCAAGAGTTGGCTAAATGAGTAGAGTGTGGCAAGAACAATGCCGAGACAAGAGCCAAAGGAACATCCCTACCTCACTGAGGAGATTATGGGCAACGGTGACTCGTGTGCCTCTTTTCCATCTCAAATTGACCGTCACAACTTAAAAATCACTGCTGCTGCCCCAGTGGCTTATGGCTGCAGAAGAGCTGTTATCAGAGGTCAAGATGACGCATTTGTCAGGTTACATGGCAAGTTGCAGCACATCTTGGGACATGGCTGGTCCTGCTCCGTAGCACTAAGAGATCACCCAGACTAGAGGGAGCATCTCCTGCCTTAGGGCACAGAATGGAGAATGGAAGGGAATATTGGCAGGATGCAGCACTGGGCAATGTTGCTTGACTGAAAGTGGGACTTTCAGGTGATGATGTCATATCTGTGCCAAGCTGTGTGCTGACGTCACAACCTCTGCACAATGATATGGAAACGAAAGGCCACTGTGAAATGGAATAAATCATTGTGGTGATGTAACCCTATGACAATCAGAAAACTCTGGACTGTCTACTGATGCCATTGCGACGACATCACAGGAGAATAAAAGATAAGCTTTGATTTTGGGGGGGGGTCTTGCATTGGTCATGCAAGACATAGAAGCGCTCAAAGAATTCTACAAGCACGGGTACTAGACTGTGAAATCTGCATGGAGCAGCTGCAGACATGGATCATCCTTCTGTATGGTGTGATACCAGGATGATACCAATAGCACTCTTAATGACATCAGTATGATGTGCCTCTGGACAAAGCTTGGGGGCTGGTGATTGATGTCACAAGAGCTGGCCTGTGGATTCGGTTTCGTTTTCTCAGCCATGCCGGACGCTCCTCTCGGCTGGTCCGGGAGGAAACGACCGGGCACCCTGACCGGGCGGCTGATCCGCAAGGATTAGCCCCCAGGACTCCCAGGGAGGGAGCCAGGGTCCGGGACGCTGCGGGAAGAACTCCCCGAAATCAATGCGGGGGGGGGGGGAATTGCCCGTTTGTCCCTATGGAGGCCGGCAGATGTGCGCGGCGCCTCGAGTGCCGCCGGGCAACGAGAAACGGCAAATAAAAGAAACAGGCGGAAGCCCGTAAACAAGCGAATCCCTTTTGTTCTACAAGCGTTTGTGAAGGAGAGGTTGATCTGAAGAAGACTCGTTCTTCCCCTTCGGTGAGTTCCAGAATTTTGTTGGCGCCCCCCCCCCCCCAAATGGCAGCAAAGAAGCAAAGTCCCGCTCTCGGTAAGTCAATCTCGGCTACCTTGCAGAAGGGGGAGTCGCTCGAAGAGTTGGTGCGCAGGGCGGTGGTGGAAGCCATAAAACCCTTTGTTGACAAGCTGAACAAAACTGATCAAAGGGTGGGCTTAATTGAAAGCGAAGTGAAAACCATTAAGGCAGCAGCGGGGGGGGGGGGCAGAGACGTCTGCTCTGGAAAGTGCGTCACTTGTGAAGGCTACAAAAAAGGAGCTGAAGTTGGTTGAGAACCAGCTGATCGGGCTACAGATGGAACGAACGCAGACAATTTTGCATCTCCAAAACGTGAAAGAGGAGGAAAATGAGGATCTGTGGGAGGTGGTCTCGGAACTATTGGCGACACCCGCGAGGACGACTAAAGAAGAGGTTAAAAGCGCCATTTTGGAGGTCCGTCGGGCTTCTTCAAAATATGCAATAAAGCGACAGTTGCCTCGTGAGATCATTACTGACTTTTCATTTAAAAAGATTCGGGACACCATCCTATATAACTCATACAATGCGGATTTGGACTTTATGGGTTTGAAAGTCAAGATTTTGAAGGACGTTCCATTTCTAGTCCAGAAAAGGCGTTTTAAGTATAAAAAGTTTGCAGCTCTTCTGCGGGACCATGGAATAAAGTACAAATGGTTATTCCCGGAAGGAATATGGTTTAGATATAAAGATCAGGCCTATAAGATATTATCAGAAGATCAACTAAAGGATTTTGAGGAGAAAAACCCGGAATTCTGCTGCACCGAGAACGAAGAAAAGGAGAAGCCGGAGGGGGGGGGGGGAGGAGGAGAGCATCGCAACAGCAGTTGCACAGAGAGAATTGCGTCTGGGACCTAGAAGGGGGAGGAAAGTTTAATCAGAATTTGAAATGCCTATTCTCTGTATGATTAACCACTCCATCATTATCCTATGGAGCTATTTTTGTATTATGACAGTATGAAGGGAAAACATTGAAGTGTAGTGTTTAGTGTTTGTAGGTCATCCCCCCCTCTCTTCTTTTTCCATCCCCCTTTGTCCCTTCCCTTTCCCCTTTCCTTGTGATAGTCTTGTGTAGTGCTGTGTAGTGTTTTGTAGTTTGAAAAATAAAAAATTTATATAAAAAAAAAAAAAACAAGAGCTGGCCTGTGATGTTGTGACCTAGAAGAAGTACTTTTGTATCCATCCTTTAGCCTTCATATTGAAGGTGGTGATATAGATTTTTATTATAAAATTGTATCTTGTAAACCAAAATTAATGGAAGTGCTATGGGGTGGGGGGGAGCAGGAAGCAGGGGGAGTATTTCCTGGGGGGGGGGAGTTTTGGTGCTACACTTGTCGCAACCATCCTTGTTTGAGCAGAGGCAGGAAGCATCAGGGTTCCTTTACCAGGTCCAAGTTAAAGGAGGACATTGGCTGCTGGATCTCAGCCAGAAAGCAGAGGGGGCTAATGCTGCTAGCAATTAGCAATGCTGCTTATGTGACATTTCTGTCTGGCATACTGAACACTGAGGGGGGCAGGATAAGCAGGTGTATCCCACAGGTTGCCCTTCTGTGTCCAAAATGAGCTGAGAGGGATTGCAATGGTATGGGAGAGTGCATCAGGAGAGAGAGATCTTACTCCAGCGTGTGATTTTCTAGTTGCTTTCTTGGTCTGTCTACTTTCTTCTTAATATAGATTTGAATGGTATTTTTAGTGGTAGAATTGGCTCTTACATCCAAGACAATGTAAGAATTCGTGGTATTAAAGCTGTAATGATAGAAAGAAGGGAAAGATGAGTGTTCATGAAGATTAGGACTCGAGTAACGTGCGGATTTCACATACTTTGAGATTTCCTGCACACATATTTTGGTCAAAAGACTTTGTGACAATACAAAGTTCTGAAGTTAACACACAAAGTAATTAAGCCTAGCTATTATGCATATTTTTCTGCGTCATTCAAAGAACCACACTGGGAAAAGAATCAAGCCTCCAATCCAAATAAGGATAATTTAATTAGAGCTGAGTTGCAGATATTTTGGTTTCACCAGATCACAGTTAACAACACCTTTGTGTGTCTTTCACTGACATTAAAAAGCTAGCCAAGCTTTCTAAACATTTTCTTTTGACATTCATTAACAGTGCCTATCAGATCTTTCTTACATAGCCTTCTGAAAAGGTGAGTGTGAACCTCAACCTTATCAACAGACTGAAATATCAAGATAGCATATTCTGCAAGATCACAGCACTGGAAGGGGGGGGGGGAACCCTGTACCCATCGGTAATATAAACATTTGAGTAAACCCTGTTTATGCTATGAGACAAGCCATTCTACAGAACACGCGCACTTCCAATTCTCAGTACAAGAATAAGTTTTAAAATTTCTAAGTGGAAAAAATAGTGAGTTCTCAGATCCTTTTGTATTTCCTTTGTCACTTCGTACTCACTTCGTACTTCGTACTCACTCACTCACAATTACTTCGAATTTGGTGACAACTTATATCTACAGGTGAATGGCACAGCCATGGGCACACGCATGGCACCACAATATGCTAACATATTCATGGCGGACTTGGAGCAACGCTTCCTCAGCTCCCATCCACTGGAACCACTACTATACTTAAGATTCCTGGATGACATCTTCATCATTTGGACCCATGGGAAGGAAGCCCTTGAGAGATTTCATCAGGACTTCAATAACTTTCACCCTACTATCAACCTAAGCCTGGACCACTCTACACAACAGGTACACTTCCTGGACACCACTGTACAACTACATAATGGACGAATAAATACCACCTTATACTGGAAACCAACAGACCGATACTCGTATCTACATGCCTCCAGCTTCCACCCTAAACATACCACTCGGTCTATTGTCTACAGCCAAGCCTTACGTTACAACCGTATCTGCTCCGATGCTCTCGACCGAGACTCACACTTAAGAGATTTACAACAAGCATTTTTGAGACTACAGTACCCACCAAATGAAGTGAAGAAACAAATCAACAGGGCCAGACTAGTACCCAGAAACAGTCTGCTCCAGGACAAACCTAAAGGAACTAACAACAGAACACCACTGGTTGTCACCTATAGCTCCCAGCTCAAACCCATCCAACGTATCATCAGGGAGCTACAACCCATCCTGGAAAATGATACCTCTCTCTCAGAAGTCCTGGGTGGAAGACCTTTCCTTGCCTACAGACAGCCCCCCAATCTTAAACGACTTCTCACTTACAATCATGAATCGGCCAGCAGGGCCACCAGCACAGGTACCAGGCCCTGCAACAGACCCAGATGCCAGCTCTGCCCCTATATCTACCCAGGGAATACAATTACAGGACCCAATGGCATCAACTACACTGTCTCTGGCTCTTACAGCTGCTCATCCTCCAATCTGATATATGCCCTCATGTGCCAACAATGTCCTTCTGCTCTGTACATTGGACAAACCAGCCAACCTCTACGCAAAAGAATAAATGGACACAAATCTGACATTAGAAATGGAAACGTCCAAAAACCAGTGGGAGAACACTTCAATCTACCAGGACATTCCACCAAAGACTTAAAAGTCGCTGTGGTTCAACAGAAACCCTTCAAAAACAAAATCCAACGGGAGGCTGCTGAATTGGAATTCATATGCAAATTTGACTCTGTCAAGCTGGGACTGAATAGAGACTATGAATGGTTATCACATTATCACAGGTAACAGATTTCCTTTACAGAGGCGTGGTCTGGGGGAGCCCAGAGACGCCTGGTGTGGGCTTTGTTTGTCAATTATCTCAGCCTGAGTGCCTGTGGGCTTTCGGGGACCACAGTTCTCTTTGTCAGATGCAGCTGGCAGGGAGAGCTGTGGTTATCGAGGGCTTATACTACATAGGAATTGTATACCTTCACTGCGGCAAACTGACTCCACACCAAAAGGAGATGTTTACATTTACAAGCAAAGGAATGTTTTGATTGCCTTCACACTAATTGCATTCTGTCTTCTTGTGATATATGTCCTGTTCTTTCCCCTCCCCTCCTCTTCTGTATTTGACCAGTTCGGATCAGGCATCTGATGAAGAGAACTTGATTCTCGAAAGCTTATGCTACAATAAAATAAAATTGGTTAGTCTTAAAGGTGCTACTGGACTCTTTTTGATTTTGCTACTAGACTAACACGGCTAACTCCTCTGGATCTATTTCCTTTGTTGTGAAGGAACAGATGTCATTATGGCAGATGTAGTTTCATAGTGAAGAGACTCTGAATCCAATTTTTAATTGTTACATTAACTTAGAAGTAAAATGGGATCTTCTGGCTCATAGAAAGGGATTGAGCTGGCCTGGCTCTCCCCAGAATCTGAATCATTAGGAGCATCTGGGAGTTCCGTGAAGCTGAATGCTAGTGGTTCATCTGCAGCCTCTGACCGGATATAGCAAGAAGAGTTAGAAAACTCTTCATCTACACTGTTGAAATGCTGGGGGATATATAACATCTCCGGGTAGTTCCTGCTCTCCTAGTCAATAGTACTTCATGTCGATTTTGGTGGGAAGAGTTGAGAGTAATAATAAGCACTGGCACCTGCGCAAGAAATACCGCAAAGTGGGAGACTGACAAAATCTGGCATGAACATTGTGAGAATGAGGAAACTCTTTGTGAATATGCTGAGACAATTAAAACTCCATAAATCCCACTTCTTTAAGGGATGAATTGCTACATCCTTCAGGGAAGATCAGATTACTTGATGTTGGCAGTTGTTTTAATCCCTTTCTGAAGTCTGAAGAATTTTTGACTGTTGGTATTGTGCCATGGGAGCCATGGAGTCATGCAAGGGAGGGGCTTCTGAAAGCCCCACCCCGCCTACAAAATGCTAATTTAGAACGCAATTATCTTTTTGTTGGTTTAATAAAAGGTTGTCTTTTTAAAAAATGGAGATGAGAGATTTGCAGTGGACACGGAGAGGCTGGCAATGGGGGTTTAAAGAGAAGGGGGTGGCCGGAAGCCCCAGGAACTCTTGGGTTATGGAGTGGAAGGAGGAGGAAGAGGTCTGGTGGGAAGAACCAGTCTGGGAGGGCTCGTGGGCTGTCACCGCCAGCGCCTTCGATGCTACCTTCGATGCTCCCTCCCACCAGTCCCATTGCCCATGCAAGTCTTATTTAGAGCAAAAAAGTCTCCAAAGCAAAAAGTGTCAGAGGATTTTGCTGTGGTTTTGTACCTGCAAGCCAGCCCTATGTGATCATGACTTTTGCAATAAATGGGGAAACTGGCTACCTAATCAAGCTTGCTAGGCCTAAAAGTGGCCAGGCCAGGGTTTGAGTCTGCCTCAGTGGCTTTCAGTCAGCAAATTTTGGACCAGGAGTCCATCCACCCCGTTGAATGTTTGGTTCAGGCACAGCAGGAGTGAACAGAATAGTGTCACACAGCAGGTTCCAAACAGAATTTGGCAGCCAAAGAATCTGTCCTTAAGACAAGTTGCTAGTCCTCCTGACCACAGAACTATTCTACTTCCTGCCTTTCCCCCTTCCAAGGGACCACAGGCCAGTACAAGAAATACATTTTAACCACAAGAACAGAAAATGTTGTTGGTGGCAGAAGCTCTAACTGTAGGGGGGTGGGGGAAATCTAGGCAGGATTTTCAGTCATTGTGGGTCTGGGTGGGCATGCTGGGCTTGAGCAGAATGTACACTTGGATGGGAACGTACATTTAGGACCTTGGGGTAGAATTCCAGATCACTGCATCACAACAGGGCATTCACAGGGAGAAGGCACAGCCAGCCAGTTGCAACAAAAGTCTACTCGGCTTTATACAATTTAGCACTGACATCCATTGATGATATACCCACATTCACCAAAAAAATTCCCAGGGCACCTCATACACTTAGAAAAGCTTTTCTGTTTTGAAATGGGCAGTCTTGCTAACAAATACCACTTGGGGTTATCAGAAGTCATATATCTGGGACACAGAATAGGAAGTGGAAACATACCACTATTAAAGGACACAGAGGAGGCAATTAAAAAATTAGCCATATCCGAGACCAAAAAACAAGTGAGTGTACTCCACAGAACGGAAGGTATCTATAGATGATTCAGCCCAAATTTTGGGGAGATTGCAGTTCCCCTACATGACCTCATGAGGAAGGGCAACCCACCCACAGTGGAGTGAACAGAGAAGTGTCAAAAGGCTTTTCTGTCTTTAAAATATCGAAGCCTGTGCTGTGAGCCCCAGAGTATTTTATGCAATTCATCATAGCAACTGATGCCAGTCAGGGAGCAGTTCTGATGCAAAACCAAGATTGTCTAAGACATGATGTGGCTTATCTGAGCTGTAAGCTAAATGACAGATCGCAAAACTATTCATCTGTTCAGAAATTGTGCCTAGCCATCATATGGGTTAACTCCAAGCATTATATTTGGCACTAAACACACACAATTAGCAGACCACCATTCTTTGAAACAGCTGCAAACAATTAGAAAGAACAACATATTATTACAGAGAATGCCCTGGTGTAACCATGAATGCAATTTTAGTAGCCACTCTTAAAAATCAAAGAGAACACTGTTGCAGATTTCTCAGTGCAAGATGTAGGTCAGTGACCAGAGGAAAGTACCAAGACCAGAGCAACCCATGCTGACTAATGTCCAGTGAGAAATAACCAGACTAGAGTAACAGGTGGTAAAATTGAACAGGTTCAAGTACACAGCCCCGAGAAAGCAGAGACGACCAGCGCCCAGAAGCAAGTACCAAGACGAGATCAACCAGCGGTGGAGAGTGATCTGAGGTGGATGTCCAGCTGAGACTGAGTAGGGGTGATCAGAGACCAGGGAGTCAAGACCAAGTCCGTGAGGGTTGATGTCAGACCGGAGAACAACTGTGTGCCTGCCAAAAGGGAAGAAGAGGATCCGACTTTAGCAGAGGCAATGGCAGAGACTCCCAAGGGGTACTGCATTGCGAAAGGGATGCTACATGCTGCCCTTCTGCTCTGAAAAGGGGGGGGGGATATGTAATGTTTTGTATTTAAATACTTTAGGCTTCTTTTCTGCTTGCTCATGTGGGTTTTTTAATTTGTTGATGTTAGTTTAAATGGAGGACAGAAGGAGGGCGCAGGATGGATGAGTGGAGTATCATCAGATTGGACAGTAGCTGCACCACAGAGGGTGGAGTGAACTGCAGTACTGAGTGCTGTGAGAGAGCCCAGCACAGGCTCATCCCTTCACGCCCTCCCTCTGCCAATCTGCGTATATTCACATTGGTGGCAGGTGACTATCTAGCCTCTTCTTAAACGCTTCCAAGGAAGGAGAGCTCGCCACCTTCTGGGGAAGCCTGTTCCCCCAAGAAACCACTCTGTCAGGGAGTCCTTCCTAGTGTTTAGCCAAAAAACCTTTTGCTTTAATTTTGTCCCAGTGTTTCTGGTCCAACCCTCTGGACACTCCCCATCTTTGAATCGCTCCTTTGAGCATGTGACAGCTCGTCAACATCCTTCTTAACCTGTCATGCCCCAAACTGAGCACAGTACCCAAAGTGAGGTCTAACCAGAGCAAAGCGATAACATCACTTTGTCAGATCCGGATACCATAACGATACAGCCTAGAATCGCATTTGCCTTTTTATCTACTGCATCACACTGCTGACTTATGTCCAGTGCGTGACCTATTAGCCCCCCCCCCCCCTAGATGCTCTTCATATGCACTACTGCCAAGACAAGTCCCCCTCATCCTATAATTATGCCTTTGGTTTTTCCTGCCCAATACAGAAGTTTACGTGTATCTCTGTTGAAATGCATTTTCTTAGTTTTAGCCCAGTTTTCCAGCCTGCCAAGATCATCCTGAATCTTGGGTACCAGAATGCCTACAAGTAAGTTGTGCTAGACACAGATTTTAAGCTAGAGTCTCGCCTGAGCTGTCTTCTGTTTCAGTGGTCATTCTGACAGCCTCAGTGCTTGTGGGATCGGGCACAGCTTAACACAAACACCTTCTTGCCCTAGAAAAGAACAAGGGAGGTTAGTGAGAGGGGCTGCTTGAGGGGACAGGCTTTGGCTTTGTGATAGTGCCCCCCTACTCAAAGTACACAGGAAAACCCTTTCACACAACCCTGTAAGGAGGGCAGTACAATCAGCCCCACGTTACAGATGGAGGACATTGATTGGGTGGATTATCTCAGGCCCCCTTGTGAGTTTGTGGCTGAGCTGAGAACTAGCCTTCTCCAGCTCCTACAGTCAGCCTCTCTGTCACACCACCTGCTGATAAGAGCATCCCAACTCCCACCATTTCACTCGTTGAATGATCAGACTATTTTGAAAAATGCCATCGTGGGGGTTGTGATATACAAATACAGTGGCTCCAGAGTTCACTTGATGGCAGTTTGTTCTAGATCATTGCCAGCTTGCAGTGAATCAGACTGCTGTTCCATTGGGCCTGCTACCGCTTGCTCTGATTAGGTTTCCTAGCCTGTCTTGGGTCAGTGTTCTCTCTGTCTCTTTCTGGATTCTCTGTTCTATGCTACAGGACTGAAGTGGATGGAATTTATTTTTATTTTACATGTTTAATTTTATTAATCTATCAATAAGTAAAGCCCTGCAGACTCGGCCTTTCTAGAGAAAAGTGTGGGACTGCAAAAGTCAACCAGACTTCAGCATTCAGAGACAGAACGGTGGGATGCGAGTGTCCAATCCCATCATCACGGTCTCTGCCCCCCCAGCCAAAGCTCAGCCAGCAACAACAAAGAAAGCCCCCTAAAAGACAAATACTTTGCCAAAAGTGAAAAGAGTCCAGTACCACCTTTAAGACTAACCCTCTTTACTGTAGCATAGGCTTTCGAGAACCACAGTTCTCTTCATCGGATGCATGGAGGGTATGAATCTGACAAAGAACTGTGGTTCTCGAAAGCATATGCTACAGTCCAGTGGGTTAGTCTTAAAGATGCTACTGGACACTTTCTGATTTTGCTACTACAGGCTAACATGGCTAACTCCTCTGGATCTATTGCCAGAAGTGGAAACCCACAATTCAAGGGAAGTCTCTGCATAAGACCACATACAAAAAAGAGATTATAAAGTCCAAAGTGAATAGGTGCTACCATACATTATAAAGACGTTAAAGACAGTCTCTTCTCAATAAATATGATCTATTCACTTCAGAGAATATCCATATCTCACAATAAACATTCTTGCACAGAAATAGGTGTGTTTTTACAAAATTGGATGAATGGCCAAAAAGACCATTCAGAAAGTTGAAAGTTCTTTCTCTTCTTTACTAGGTGAGTTGAGAAAAAGCATTCCCGAAAGAGACAAACAAATTCAACAGGTAAGTTCAACAGGTAAATATCAAAGATGGACCGACATGGACCCAACAAGTGGCCAGCGGCTTTATTTTGTTTCATTAAGAAAACTTCATCGGGGTCATCCATCCAATCCACCATACATCCACAGACACACACAATCGTGTGTGAGTGTGTGTGTGTGTCCCTGTGCACCACATACCTTGGCCATGAGAGATCATATTTATTAAGAACAGACTGTCTTTATAATGCATTGTAGCACCTAGTCACATTGTATTTTATAATCTATTTATGAATATTAATTAAATCTCTTTTTTGTATGTGGTCTTATACACAGACTTCCCCTGAATTGTAGGAAGTTCTGCCAGTGGCTGCACAGGTCCACACACTGAGGTCCAGCAAGCCACCAACTCTCAACACCAGAAATCAGTTCAACAGTAGCAGCCTCTCCTCCCCATAAAAGAGAATCGACTCCATACCTGACACTATATTACTCGGAAAACAGCATGTTAATTCTCAGCTAATACTGTTAAGGGAAACAGATTTTTCAAACTTTTAAATCCTACTCCAAAGCAAGATGGAGCACATACATTAATGCCACATCTTCTCCTTGTCTCTCCAGAGAGACAAGCTGCCACCACTGCTCGTGTGACTCGGTGATGTCAGATCCAAAGCAGAGCAGTTCTGAAAGAAAATGAGGCCAGACATAGCCCACCCTGGAGCATGGCTTGGGCTGAACCCCACAGCGGACATGCCAGAGCAGCGTCTCCGGGCACAAAGTTATGATGCTGAAGGTGAGAGATGCCCTCTCTCCTCCCCACAACGATGGGGGAGTGAACAATGCCAAAGACCCCGCAGCCTGCATTGTTTACTCTGCCACTGCTGGGTGGTCCTACCTGCGAAAAAAGAAGAGAACATCGCTAGCCGAAGGATTCATAATAGAGACTTACCTTGATCACAGGTGCTCTTCTGAAGCATCCATCCTCAGCGCACCTACAAAAGAAGAAGCGATTAGACTTTGCTGGTTGTGTTCCTGTGTGGCTGTTAATGACAAGATTCTCTGTATGACTGACACATTTTGGAATGTTTATTGAAACATTCCCAAAATGTGTCACTCATACAAAGGATGATTTATAGTGTATGGGTTTATATATTTATGAATATTCATGAGTTGTCGAAGGCTTTCACGGCCGGAGAACGATGGTTGTTGTGGGTTTTCCGGGCTGTATCGCCGTGGTCTTGGCATTGTAGTTCCTGACGTTTCGCCAGCAGCTGTGGCTGGCATCTTCAGAGGTGTAGCACTGAAAGACAGAGATTTCTCAGTGTCACAGACTGTCTTTTGGTGCTACACCTCTGAAGATGCCAGTCACAAGCTGCTGGCGAAACGTCAGGAACTACAATGCCAAGACCACGGCGATACAGCCCGGAAAACCCACAACAACCAATATTCACGAGTATTTATAATAGCACATAGTCACTTTACAGCCATTGTATAAACTCTTATTTATTATTCCCTGTGATATTTACTGATATTTGTACATCCCTCTGGGTGTGGATCATCTGCTTTTTGGTTCTGTGTTGATTACCGGGAGAGCCTCTTTATTTAATATTTTGGATTTGTACTGAGGCAATGTCAGTTCATCCAGGGGACCATTTCTATTACAGTAAGAACAGCAAAACTCTTCTGTTCTGGTCCCACTGGAGTAGGTACTAAAGGGACAGCTCCCCAGGGGCTTCAGTCCTTTTTGTCCAGAGGGACAAAGAATTGCTGCCAGAGCAGCTGAGTCAAAAACAAACCCAAAAGAGAGGCACCCCGGGGACATCATGATGCTGGGGCAAGGTGGAGTCTATCCCAAGGAATCCCATCACACCTGCCATTCCCTTGATAGGCCCAAGACCGCTTAGAACAAAAAGACCCATGGCAGCAAAACCACATTAAGAAACACCAGCTTTCGTTATTCATAACCTCAAATGGAATTACTCGCAAGACATTCGCTAAAGAAAAGGCTTCAAGCCTCGAAAGCCCATAACAGGTCAGCAAGAAAGCAGCCTTCCATTTACTCCAAAACAGGAGCACGAGTGGTGCCGCCAGCATTGCTTCCCTCTTGTCTGGACTGAGCCTCAGGCTGTTCTGCTCCAGCCGCCTGGCCACTAATTTCAGACCCTGTTGGGGTCACCGTCAGTCAGTTACGAGATGACAGTATACCACACACACACACACACACACACACACACACACACATCAGCAGCATGCGGAGGACTTCCAGTCCCCTCACTCCAGGGGTCTCCACCTAGTACTAAAAACATCCAAATCCAGTTGAGGAGCTGGCTTCTCACTACGAGGGTGCAACCACCAAAGTGGGCCCTGCTTCCCACCGTGGTCTGCTTCAGCTCACAAAAAGGAAGGGGGCAGAGGAGAAACAGGCTCCTGTAAAGGTGCTTGCCTAGATAGCGCTTCGGCAAAGAATAGCACAAAAACACCACAGTCACTTGTGTTCTTCTGCTGGGGGGTTGTGTCAGGACAGCTCAAAACAATATCTAAAGGCATAAGCTGTCGTGAGCCCATGGTTGTGTCCTTGTGCCTTGCTGTGAGATAACTAATAATCTCATTGCAGGCTTCCTTTTTCTCTTTCCCAAGAGAATTGAAATGGGATAAAGTTTGAGATTTGAGGTCAAGAACAGCGAGCGTCCAATGATGGGACTGATAGAGGAACAAGAATCGATGGGGAATCCCAATGCCATCCGGAGCTCCGGGGCCAGAAGGCGCCAGAGAACCCCTGTTTTTATCAGCAAGTTTTAGGAGGAGGTCAGGATTTCTCCTACACAGCCCCACAGTCTCCCCACCCCACCCCAGGCTCAGAGCAGCACCAGAGGCAAAACAGGACTCAGCTGCCCACCCACCCCCCCGGGCCCAGAGATGCTGGCGGTGCCTGCTGCAGAAGGCAAGCCCGTGAGCCACACCAAAGCACTCCCAGAAGAGCAGACAGGCGTCTGTCCCAACCCCTCAGCCAGCCCTCAAGTACAACAGGGAGCATGAGGCTGGGCAGACCATGGTCAGCCCAGCAGAGCTTTGCTTGGCCTCCTATTCTGCCAGTCTCACCTTTCCCCAGATACACCATTCCATACTCCTTTCTGGCCTTGGAGAGTCTTGTGCTCCACTCTGAAGCAAGCAAGTCTTGGTTGTGTCCTTGTGCCTTGTTGTGAGATAACTAATAATCTCATTGCAGGCTTCCTTTTTCCCTTTCCCAAGAGAATTGAAATGGGATAAAGTTTGAGATTTGAGGTCAAGAACAGCGAGCGTCCAATGATGGGACTGATAGTATGGGAAAAATATAATCTCACACTGCCACGCCTTGTGGTTTTGGAACCAAGTCTTTACTGCATCATAGCCATGACGTGTGTAGGTTTGCATGAAATGGACACCCATGTTGAACACCAGGGGTAAATTTGGCTGGTTCTTCTCTGACCGTTCACACAACAGTTCCAGGTAACGATCTATCACTAGATCATTTAGCCAGCCACCAATCTCTAAGCAGTCCAAGTCGTATTTTCCCAGCCTTGTGACAGAAGCCTTTCTTTTTGTTTTCAGTCCAAACTTCTCACTACTTAGTCTTTCATTCACTGGTTCGAGCACCTTAGTTGTTACTCCTGTGCCAGCCATGTCACATCTCACTCTTTCCAGTTTCTTTTTGAATGCGTTGAATGTCCGTGAGGGAAGACCGTTGTCTCTCCATATACGCAGCATGTCCTGGTATTTCTCTCTCTCCGTGGAATGCCTCCAGAGCAGAGTGAACAGGAATTCCATCTCCAGGGGCAGCCACCGACTTTTCACATTGGCGGGTCTGTGCATTGTTGGGGCATGGACCACCATAGTGAGCTCCTCTTCCTCCTCTACTGTCCCTGGGTCATCGTTTTCTGGTTCCCAGTCACTCTCTCCATCCCCTGGGGGAACATTTGGCTTATATACCTCTGGTCCCGTTGGCAAGTCTAGTTTCGTAGGGATAGAATTGTGCAAGCTGTGCATTTTGAAAGGGCGAAACTGCAAGAGTAAACCTTTAGATAATATTTCCAGTGCGATGAGCTTCTGAATGAGAGTCGATAACTGGGTTGCAATGCTCCTAAGGCTCTGGAAGGCCACGTACCAATTGTTTTCCTCTACTGTGCCTGAGTCATTGATTTCTGGTTTTTTTCAAAGATTTAAACAATGTAACAGAAGTGCATGCTATATTGCCTTAAACTTTACAAGTATTACTCCAATAACAATAATTTCCAGATAAAGTTTGAATGTAAACATAAAAAAGAAAACACACTGTTTTCCCCCAATCAAATATTTCAGTTCAAGAATTTGTTGCTAGGGGGCATAAAATTAACATGGGGTATATTTGAAGGTTTACGAAATAAAGGGTTGGAAAACTGTTGGAAGTCAACAAAAAGGGGGGGAAAGGGAGGGGGTTAGAAATTGGGAAATGGGAAAATTGACTGTAATGTGTAAATATATGATCCTAACCCAATAAAAAAATTTTTCAAAAAAAAAAAAATAAAGTTTTGCCTGCAATAAGTTCTGAGTGCGTCCAAAGGCATACTCATGAGTGGAGGGAGCACTGATTAATGCTGCCTCTCTTACAGATTGCTGGAGCAGCAGTGAGATAAGTTTCAGTGTGACCCTGCACACTAAAACTGTCTCTCACTGCTCTACTAGCATTCAGCATGAAAAAGAAGCATTGCAAAAAGGCTTCTCCCGCTCATGGCATAAGAGAGAGGCAGTGAGGTACAGTGGTTAGTGTCCATCCCTCACTGTCCCTCCCACAATCCTGCCTGCAGTAAGTTTTCAGTATGTCCAAAGCCCCTTTGTGGGGGCCGCAGAGATTTGCACCCTTGCAGAACTGAGGGAAGGACACTAACCAATGAACCACACTGCCCCTGTTATACTATGAGCAGGAGAAGCCTTTTTGCGATGCTCTTTTTCATGCAGAATGCTAGTAGAGGAGTGAGAACATTTTCACTCTGTCCTTGGACACTAACCATTATACCACCCTGCCTCTTCACCAAGCCATCAGTAGAGTGACCATTTATTAATACTACTTCGCTTGCAGAATGCTAGAGCTGCAGTGAGTATCTCCAAAGCTCCTTTGTGGGGGGGGGGGGGAATTGCACCTTGGCAGAACTGAGGGAAGGACACTAACCACTGCACTACACTGCCTCTCTGTTATGCCATGAGTCTTTTTGCAATGCTCTTTTTCGCGCAGAATGCTAATAGAGCAGTGAGAGAGTGCGTCCAAAGGCATACTCATGAGTGGAGGGAGCACTGATTAATGCTGCCTCTCTTACAGATTGCTAGAGCAGCAGTGAGATAAGTTTCAGGGTGTCCCTGCACACTAAAACTGTCTCTCACTGCTCTACTAGCATTCAGCATGAAAAAGAAGCATTGCAAAAAGGCTTCTCCGGCTCATGGCATAAGAGAGAGGCAGTGTGGTACAGTGGTTAGTGTCCTTCCCTCACTGTCCCTCCCACAATCCTGCCTGCAGTAAGTTTTCAGTACGTCCAAACCCAATATGGGAGGCGAGAGAATTGCACCGTGGCAGAACTGAGGGAAGGACACTAACCACTGTACTACACTACCTCTCTGTCATGCCATGAGTCTTTTTGCAATGCTCTTTTTCGCGCAGAATGCTAATAGAGCAGTGAGAGAGTGTTCAGTGTCTCCCTGGACACTAACCTGCCTCTTCACAAAGTTTTGCCTGCAATATGTTCTCAGTGTGTCCAAAGGCATATTCATGAGAGGAGGGAGCACTGATTAATGCTGCCTCTCTTACAGATTGCTAGTGCAGCAGTGAGATAAGTTTCAGTGTGCCCCTGCACACTAAAACTGTCTCTCACTGCTCTACTAGCATTCAGCATGAAAAAGAAGCATTGCAAAAAGGCTTCTCCCGCTCATGGCATAAGAGAGAGGCAGTGTGGTACAGTGGTTAGTGCCCTTCCCTCACTGTCCCTCCCACAATCCTGCCTGCAGTAAGTTTTCAGTACGTCCAAACCCACAATGGGAGGGGAGAGAATTGCACCGTGGCAGAACTGAGGGAAGGACACTAACCACTGTACTACACTGCCTCTCTGTTATGCCATGAGTCTTTTTGCAATGCTCTTTTTTGCGCAGAATGCTAATAGAGCAGTGAGAGAGTGTTCAGTGTCTCCCTGGACACTAACCTGCCTCTTCACAAAGTTTTGCCTGCAATAAGTTCTGAGTGCGTCCAAAGGCATACTCATGAGTGGAGGGAGCACTGATTAATGCTGCCTCTCTTACAGATTGCTAGAGCAGCAGTGAGATAAGTTTCAGGGTGCCCCTGCACACTAAAACTGTCTCTCACTGCTCTACTAGCATTCAGCATGAAAAAGAAGCATTGCAAAAAGGCTTCTCCCGCTCATGGCATAAGAGAGAGGCAGTGTGGTACAGTGGTTAGTGTCCTTCCCTCACTGTCCCTCCCACAATCCTGCCTGCAGTAAGTTTTCAGTATGTCCAAACCCACTATGGGAGGGGAGAGAATTGCACCGTGGCAGAACTGAGGGAAGGACACTAACCACTGTACTACACTGCCTCTCTGTTATGGAATGAGTCTTTTTGGAATGCTCCTTTTCGTACAGAATGCTAATAGAGCAGTGAGAGAGTGTTCAGTGTCTCCCTGGACACTAACCTGCCTCTTCACAAAATTCTTGCCTGCAATATGTTCTGAGTGCGTCCAAAGGCATACTCATGAGTGGAGGGAGCACTGATTAATACTGCCTCTCTTACAGATTGCTAGAGCAGCAGTGAGATAAGTTTCAGTGTGCCCCTGCACACTAAAACTGTCTCTCACTGCTCTACTAGCATTCAGCATGAAAAAGAAGCATTGCAAAAAGGCTTCTCCCACTCATGGCATAAGAGAGAGGCAGTGTGGTACAGTGGTTAGTGTCTTTCCCTCACTGTCCCTCCCACAATCCTGCCTGCAGTAAGTTTTCAGTAGGTCCAAACCCACTATGGGAGGGGAGAGAATTGCACCGTGGCAGAACTGAGGGAAGGACACTAACCACTGTACTACACTGCCTCTCTGTTATGCCATGAGTCTTTTTGCAATGCTCTTATTCGCGCAGAATGCTAATAGAGCAGTGAGAGAGTGTTCAGTGTCTCCCTGGACACTAACCTGCCTCTTCACAAAGTTTTGCCTGCAATATGTTCTGAGTGCGTCCAAAGGCATACTCATGAGTGGAGGGAGCACTGATTAATGCCGCCTCACTTACAGATTGCTAGAGCAGCAGTGAGATAAGTTTCAGGGTGCCCCTGCACACTAAAACTGTCTCTCACTGCTCTACTAGCATTCAGCATGAAAAAGAAGCATTGCAAAAAGGCTTCTCCCGCTCATGGCATAAGAGAGAGGCAGTGTGGTACAGTGGTTAGTGTCCTTCCCTCACTGTCCCTCCCACAATCCTGCCTGCAGTAAGTTTTCAGTATGTCCAAACCCACAATGGGAGGGGAGAGAATTGCACCGTGGCGGAACTGAGGGAAGGACACTAACCACTGTACTACACTGCCTCTCTGTTATGCCATGAGTCTTTTTGCAATGCTCTTTTTCGCGCAGAATGTTAATAGAGCAGTGAGAGAGTGTTCAGTGTCTCCCTGGACACTAACCTGCCTCTTCACAAAGTTTTGCCTGCAATATGTTCTGAGCGCGTCCAAAGGCATACTCATGAGTGGAGGGAGCACTGATTAATGCTGCCTCTCTTACAGATTGCTAGAGAAGCAGTGAGATAAGTTTCAGTGTGCCCCTGCACACTAAAACTGTCTCTCACTGCTCTACTAGCATTCAGCATGAAAAAGAAGCATTGCAAAAAGGCTTCTCCCGCTCATGGCATAAGAGACAGGCAGTGTGGTACAGTGGTTAGTGCCCCTTCCCTCACTGTCCCTCCCACAATCCTGCCTGCAGTAAGTTTTCAGTATGTCCAAACCCACTATGGGAGGGGAGAGAATTGCACCGTGGCGGAACTGAGGGAAGGACACTAACCACTGTACTACACTGCCTCTCTGTTATGCCATGAGTCTTTTTGCAATGCTCTTTTTCGCGCAGAATGCTAATAGAGCAGTGAGAGAGTGTTCAGTGTCTCCCTGGACACTAACCTGCCTCTTCACAAAGTTTTGCCTACAATAAGTTCTGAGTGTGTCCAAATTCATACTCATGAGTGGAGGGAGCACTGATTAATGCTGCCTCTCTTACAGACTGCTAGAGCAGCAGTGAGATAAGTTTCAGTGTGTCCCTGCACACTAAAACTGTCTCTCACTGCTCTACTAGCATTCAGCATGAAAAAGAAGCATTGCAAAAAGGCGTCTCCCGCTCATGGCATAAGAGAGAGGTAGTGTGTTACAGTGGTTAGTGTCCTTCCCTCACTGTCCCTCCCACAATCCTGCCTGCAGTAAGTTTTCAGTATGTCCAAAGCCCCTTTGTGGGGGCCGCAGAGATTTGCACCCTTGCAGAACTGAGGGAAGGACACTAACCAATGAACCACACTGCCCCTGTTATGCCCTGAGTGCGAAAAGCCTTTTTGCGATGCTCTTTTTCATGCAGAATGCTAGTAGAGGAGTGAGAAAATTTTCACTCTGTCCTTGGACACTAACCACTGTACCACCCGGTCTCTTCACCAAGCCATCAGTAGAATGAGCATTTATTAATACTACTTCGCTTGCAGAATGCTAGAGCTGCAATGAGTATTTCCAAAGCCCCAATGGGAGGGGAGAGAATTGCACAGAACCACAAGTGACAAAAGGCACAGATTGGACACTTGTCTGCTTCCCTCAAGTTTTGATGGGAAATGTAGGCAGCTTGGTGGAATGTTGGACAAGTGACAGTTGAAAAGTCCATTGGACAGCAGTCGGAGAGTCAAGCTGCAAGACCAGGATGCCTACATTTCCCATCAAAACTTGAGGGAAGCTGACAAGTGTCCAATCTGTGCCTTTTGTCACTTGTGGTTCTGCTCTAAGTTTCCATGAAGTTATCATAATGTCTCCAGAGCACATGAATATAGAATCTCTTCCTATAAACATTTCTATCCTTTCTATCATTGAGACCTGATGAACTATTCCATCAATGGTTGTTGTGGATTTTCCGGGCTGTATAGCTGTGGTCTTGGCATTGTAGTTCCTCAGAGATCCTGAGAGATCTCTGTCTTTTGGTGCTACACCTCTGAAGATGCCAGCCACAGCTGCTGGCGACACGTCAGGAACTACAATGCCAAGACCATGGCTATACAGCCCTGAAAATCCACAACAACCATGGTTTTCCAGCCGTGAAAGCCTTCAACAATATATTCCATCAATTCCTAGAAAGTCCTATATCTGGAATTGCTCTACTAGAACACAAATGACTTCCAGAAACAGAATCCTAGCCAGTGCTATTACGCATCAGTGTTTCAGAACACACAGAAACATAACTCACTGCTCCATTCTGGAAGAAAAACAGCATTAATAAATGCTCCCACTACACATGGCTTAATGAAGAGGCAGGGTGGCATAATGGTTAGCGTCCAAGGACACAGTCAAAATTTTCTCACTGTTCTATTAGCATTCTACATGAAATAGAGCAACCCAAAAGGACTTCTCCCGCTCATGGCATAACAGAGAGGCAGTGTGGTACAGTGGTTAGTGTCCTTCCCTCAGTTCAGTGTTCCCTCAGTTCTGCAATGGTGCAAATCTCCACTCCCCACACACAGGGGCTTTGGACATACTGAAAACTTATTGCAGAAAGGATTGTAGGAGGGACAGTTTTAGTGTGCAAGAACACACTGAAACTTAACTCACTGCTGCTCTAGCAATCTGCAAGAGAAGCAGCATTAATAAATGCTCCCTCCATTTATGGCTTAACGTGGTATTAATAAACACTCACTGTACTGATGGCTTAGTGAAGAGGCAGGGTGGTATAATGGTTAGTGTCTAAGGACACTCTCAAAATTTTCTCACTGTTCTACTAGCATTCTGCATGAAAAAGAGCAACGCAAAAAGACTTCTCCTGCTCATGGCATAACAGAGAGGCACTGTAGTAAGTTTCCAGAGAGGTACTACCTCGCAGGGTTGTTGTGAGGATAAAGCAGAGTCAAGGAGAACACACTGAAACTTAACTCACTGCTGTTCTAGCATTCTGAAAGAGAGGTAGTATTAATAAACGCTCACTCTAATGATGGCTTAGTGGAAAGGCAGGGTGGTATAATGGTTAGAGTCCAAGTACATACTGAACATTTTCTCACTGCTCTACTAGCATTGTCCATGAAAAAGAGCATCGCAAAGACTGCTCCCACTCATAGCATAAGAGAGAGGCAGAGTTGTATAGTGGTTAGCGTCCTTCCCTCAGTTCTGCAAGGGTGCAAATCTCAGCCCCCCCACACTGGACATACTAAAAATTTATTGCAGGCAGGATTGTAGGGGGGACAGTTTTAGTGTGCAAGAACACACGGAACCTTAACTCACTGCTGCTCTAGCATTCTGCATGGAATAGAGCAATGCAAAAAGACTTCTCCTGCTCATGGCATAAGAGAGAAGCAGTGTGGTACAGTGGTTAGTGTCCTTCCCTCAGTTCTGCCTGGCTGCAATTACCTCCCCCCCCAAATAGGGGATTTGCACACACTAAAAATTTATTGCAGGCAGGATTGTAGGAGGGACAGTTTTAGTGTGCAAGAACACACTGAATCTTAACTCACTGCTGCTCTAGCATTCTGCATGGAATAGAGCAATGCAAAAAGACGTCTCCTGCTCATGGTATTACAGAGAGCTAGTGTGGTTCATTGGTTAGTGACCTTCCCTCAGTTCTGCAAGGTTGCAAGTCTCTGCCCCCCACACACAGGGGCTTTGGACATTTTAAAACCTTATTGCAGGCAGGGTTGTAGGAGGGACAGTTTTAGTGTGCAAGAACACACTGAATCTTACTCACTGCTGCTCTAGCATTCTGCATGAAATAGAGGAATGCAAAAAGACTTCTCCCACTCATGGCATAAGAGAGAGGCAGTGTGGTACAGTGGTTAGTGTCCTTCCCACAGTTCTGCCTGGCTGCAATTACCTCCCCCCCCCCCATAGGGGATTTGCACACACTAAAAAATTATTGCAGGAAGGATTGTAGGAGGGACAGTTTTAGTGTGCAAGAACACACTGAATCTTAACTCACTGCTGCTCTAGCATTCTGCATGGAATAGAGCAATGCAAAAAGACTTCTCCTGCTCATGGTATTACAGAGAGCTAGTGTGGTTCATTGGTTAGCGACCTTCCCTCAGTTCTGCAAGGTTGCAAGTCTCTGCCCCCCACACACAGGGGCTTTGGACATTTTAAAACCTTATTGCAGGCAGGGTTGTAGGAGGGACAGTTTTAGTGTGCAAGAACACACTGAATCTTACTCACTGCTGCTCTAGCATTCTGCATGGAATAGAGCAATGCAAAAAGACTTCCCCTGCTCGTGGCATAAGAGAGAGGCAGTGTGGTACAGTGGTTAGTGTCCTTCCCTCAGTTCTGCCTGGCTGCAATTACCTCCCCCCCCCAATAGGGGATTTCCACACACTAAAAATTTATTGCAGGAAGGATTGTAGGAGGGACAGTTTTAGTGTGCAAGAACACACTGAATCTTAACTCACTGCTGCTCTAGCATTCTGCATGGAATAGAGCAATGCAAAAAGACTTCTCCTGCTCATGGTATTACAGAGAGCTAGTGTGGTTCATTGGTTAGCGACCTTCCCTCAGTTCTGCAAGGTTGCAAGTCTCTGCCCCCCACACACAGGGGCTTTGGACATTTTAAAACCTTATTGCAGGCAGGGTTGTAGGAGGGACAGTTTTAGTGTGCAAGAACACACTGAATCTTAACTCACTGCTGCTCTAGCATTCTGCATGAAATAGAGGAATGCAAAAAGACTTCTCCTGCTCATGGCATAAGAGAGAGGCAGTGTTCTACAGTGGTTAGTGTCCTTCCCTCAGTTCTGCCTGGCTGCAATTACCTCCCCCCCCCCAATAGGGGATTTCCACACACTAAAAATTTATTGCAGGAAGGATTGTAGGAGGGACAGTTTTAGTGTGCAAGAACACACTGAATCTTAACTCACTGCTGCTCTAGCATTCTGCATGAAATAGAGGAATGCAAAAAGACTTCTTCCACTCATGGCATAAGAGAGAGGCAGTGTGGTACAGTGGTTAGTGTCCTTCCCTCAGTTCTGCCTGGCTGCAATTACCTCCCCCCCCCAATAGGGGATTTGCACACACTAAAAATTTATTGCAGGCAGGATTGTAGGAGGGACAGTTTTAGTGTGCAAGAACACACTGAATCTTAACTCACTGCTGCTCTAGCATTCTGCATGGAATAGAGCAATGCAAAAAGACTTCTCCCACTCATGGCATAAGAGAGAGGCAGTGTGGTACAGTGGTTAGTGTCCTTCCCACAGTTCTGCCTGGCTGCAATTACCTCCCCCCCCATAGGGAATTTGCACACACTAAAAATTTATTGCAGGCAGGGTTGTAGGAGGGACAGTTTTAGTGTGCAAGAACACACTGAATCTTAACTCACTGCTGCTCTAGCATTCTGCATGGAATAGAGCAATGCAAAAAGACTTCTCCCACTCATGGCATAAGAGAGAGGCAGTGTGGTACAGTGGTTAGTGTCCTTCCCACAGTTCTGCCTGGCTGCAATTACCTCCCCCCCCCATAGGGTATTTGCACACACTAAAAATTTATTGCAGGCAGGATTGTAGGAGGGACAGTTTTAGTGTGCAAGAACACACTGAATCTTAACTCACTGCTGCTCTAGCATTCTGCAAGAGTAGTATTAACAAACGCTCACTCTGCTGATGGCTTAATGAAGTGGCCAGGTTGTATAATCGTTAGTGTCCAAGGACACAGTCAAGCTTTTCTCACTGTTCTACTAGCATTCTGCATGAAATAAAGGAATGCAAAAGGACTTATCCCACTCATGGTATTGATGGCACGTACCTGACACGTTGGGCCTAGTCTGGCCTAGTGTTCCTAAAGGAGTAAACTGTTTGATCGTAGGCAGAGCCAGAGGAGATGTGATCAACCTAACTTGTTTAACTCTTTAGACACACTTGTGCCTTGATCCTCATACTGCAGCACTGAAATAGGCCAATTAGCTTGTATTACCATATATGGAATAGGCAGTCTTCAGTATAAAAGGGGCAGCAGCTCTGTTTTCTGCAAGGAAGCTGAGGTAACTTTCTTTGTGTTAACAACCTCTTCCTCCCTTTATTGCAATACAGACTTCCTGCACTTCTACTCCACCTGCCTTCTCCTTAATTGGGCCAGGAGAGGGTGGGGCCCTTTTGGTCTAACAGTATTACAGATAGGCAGTGTGGTCCAGGGGTTAGTGTCCTTCCCTCAGTTCTGCCAGGCTGCAATTACCTCCCCCCCCCAATAGGGGATTTGCACACACTAAAAATTTATTGCAGGCAGGATTGTAGGAGGGACAGTTTTAGTGTGCAAGAACACACTGAATCTTAACTCACTGCTGCTCTAGCATTCTGCATGGAATAGAGCAATGCAAAAAGACTTCTCCTGCTCATGGTATTACAGAGAGCTAGTGTGGTTCATTGGTTAGCGACCTTCCCTCAGTTCTGCAAGGTTGCAAGTCTCTGCCGCCCACACACACGGGCTTTGGACATTTTAAAACCTTATTGCAGGCAGGGTTGTAGGAGGGACAGTTTTAGTGTGCAAGAACACACTGAATCTTAACTCACTGCTGCTCTAGCATTCTGCATGAAATAGAGGAATGCAAAAAGACTTCTCCCACTCATGGCATAAGAGAGAGGCAGTGTGGTACAGGGGTTAGTGTCCTTCCCTCAGTTCTGGGCCCGGAGTGGGTGGGGCCCTTTTGGGCTAACCGTTTCTGGCGACCACGAAGGGTCTTCCGCTGAGCTGATGGGTGTGGCAGAATGGCAAGGCACGGCCAGGCAGGTAGTGCACACCAGGGATCCCTTGATGTCCAAGGCTTGGAACTCCCTTGACTAGGCCGTGGCTCCTGTGGTGCAGCACACAGGAGGCCTTAGGTCCAGAACCAGAGACTGGATCAGCGCCAGCACATGTCCTCTCGTAGGGGACAGACTCTGGAGTGCAGCGATGTGTGATTTGGGGTGATCCAAAGATTATTTGGGGGTGCAGAGGCCTCTTACATTTCCCGGTTCCTTAGTCAAAGCACAGTCTGATAAACGTTTTTTCCAGGCAGGCCACATAGTAGGCCTTAGGTCCAGAACCAGAGACTGGATCAGCGCCAGCACATGTCCTCTCGTAGGGGACAGACTCTGGAGTGCAGCGTTGTGTGATTTGCGTGATCCAAGGATTATTTGGGGGTGCAGAGGCCTCTTACATTTCCCGGTTCCTTAGTCAAAGCAGAGTCTGATAAACGTTTTTTCCAGGCAGGCCACATAGTAGGCCTTAGGTCCAGAACCAGACACTGGATCAGCGCCAGCACACGTCCTCTCGTAGGGGACAGACTCTGGAGTGCAGCGTTGTGTGATTTGGGGTGATCCAAAGATTATTTGGGGGTGCAGAGGCCTCTTACATTTCCCGGTTCCTTAGTCAAAGCAGAGTCCGATAAACGTTTTTACATGCAGGCCACATAGTAGGCCTTAGGTCCAGAACCAGAGACTGGATCAGCGCCAGCACATGTCCTCTCGTAGGGGACAGACTCTGGAGTGCAGCGTTGTGTGATTTGCGTGATCCAAGGATTATTTGGGGGTGCAGAGGCCTCTTACATTTCCCAGTTCCTTAGTCAAAGCAGAGTCTGATAAACGTTTTTTCCAGGCAGGCCACATAGTAGGCCTTAGGTCCAGAACCAGAGACTGGATCAGCGCCAGCACACGTCCTCTCGTAGGGGACAGACTCTGGAGTGCAGCGTTGTGTGATTTGGGGTGATCCAAAGATTATTTGGGGGTGCAGAGGCCTCTTACATTTCCCGGTTCCTTAGTCAAAGCACAGTCTGATAAACGTTTTTTCCAGGCAGGCCACATAGTAGGCCTTAGGTCCAGAACCAGAGACTGGATCAGCGCCAGCACATGTCCTCTCGTAGGGGACAGACTCTGGAGTGCAGCGTTGTGTGATTTGGGGTGATCCAAAGATTATTTGGGGGTGCAGAGGCCTCTTACATTTCCCGGTTCCTTAGTCAAAGCAGAGTCTGATAAACGTTTTTACATGCAGGCCACATAGTAGGCCTTAGGTCCAGAACCAGAGACTGGATCAGCGCCAGCACATGTCCTCTCGTAGGGGACAGACTCTGGAGTGCAGCGTTGTGTGATTTGCGTGATCCAAGGATTATTTGGGGGTGCAGAGGCCTCTTACATTTCCCGGTTCCTTAGTCAAAGCACAGTCTGATAAACGTTTTTTCCAGGCAGGCCACATAGTAGGCCTTAGGTCCAGAACCAAGGACTGGATCAGCGCCAGCACATGTCCTCTCGTAGGGGACAGACTCTGGAGTGCAGCGTTGTGTGATTTGGGGTGATCCAAAGATTATTTGGGGGTGCAGAGGCCTCTTACATTTCCCGGTTCCTTAGTCAAAGCAGAGTCTGATAAACGTTTTTCTACAGCAGTTTTTCTTCAGCAGTGAGATAAGTTTCAGCAGTGAGATAAGTTTCAGGGTGTCCCTGCACACTAAAACTGTCTCTCACTGTTCTACTAGCATTCAGCATGAAAAAGAAGCATTGCAAAAAGGCTTCTCCCGCTCATGGCATAAGAGAGAGGCAGGGTGGTACAGTGGTTAGTGCCCTTCCCTCACTGTCCCTCCCACAATCCTGCCTGCAGTAAGTTTTCAGTAGGTCCAAACCCACTATGGGAGGGGAGAGAATTGCACCGTGGCAGAACTGAGGGAAGGACACTAACCACTGTACTACACTGCCTCTCTGTTATACCACGAGTCTTTTTGCAATGCTCTTTTTCGCGCAGAATGCTAATCGAGCAGTGAGAGAGTGTTCAGTGTCTCCATGGACACTAACCTGCCTCTTCACAAAGTTTTGCCTGCAATAAGTTCTGAGTGCGTCCAAAGGCATACTCATGAGTGGAGGGAGCACTGATTAATGCTGCCTCTCTTACAGATTGCTGGAGCAGCAGTGAGATAAGTTTCAGGGTGTCCCTGCACACTAAAACTGTCTCTCACTGCTCTACTAGCATTCAGCATGAAAAAGAAGCATTGCAAAAAGGCTTCTCCCGATCATGGCATAAGAGACAGGCAGTGTGGTACAGTGGTTAGTGTCCTTCCCTCACTGTCCCTCCCACAATCCTGCCTGCAGTAAGTTTTCAGTATGTCCAAACCCACAATGGGAGGGGAGAGAATTGCACCATGGCGGAACTGAGGGAAGGACACTAACCACTGTACTACACTGCCTCTCTGTTATGCCATGAGTCTTTTTGCAATGCTCTTTTTCGCGCAGAATGCTAATAGAGCAGTGAGAGAGTGTTCAGTGTCTCCCTGGACACTAACCTGCCTCTTCACAAAGTTTTGCCTGCAATATGTTCTGAGTGCGTCCAAAGGCATACTCATGAGTGGAGGGAGCACTGATTAATGCTGCCTCACTTACAGATTGCTAGAGCAGCAGTGAGATAAGTTTCAGGGTGCCCCTGCACACTAAAACTGTCTCTCACTGCTCTACTAGCATTCAGCATGAAAAAGAAGCATTGCAAAAAGGCTTCTCCCGCTCATGGCATAAGAGAGAGGCAGTGTGGTACAGTGGTTAGTGTCCTTCCCTCACTGTCCCTCCCACAATCCTGCCTGCAGTAAGTTTTCAGTATGTCCAAACCCACAATGGGAGGCGAGAGAATTGCACCGTGGCGGAACTGAGGGAAGGACACTAACCACTGTACTACACAGCCTCTCTGTTATGCCATGAGTCTTTTTGCAATGCTCTTTTTCGCGCAGAATGTTAATAGAGCAGTGAGAGAGTGTTCAGTGTCTCCCTGGACACTAACCTGCCTCTTCACAAAGTTTTGCCTGCAATATGTTCTGAGCGCGTCCAAAGGCATACGCATGAGTGGAGGGAGCACTGATTAATGCTGCCTCTCTTACAGATTGCTAGAGCAGCAGTGAGATAAGTTTCAGTGTGCCCCTGCACACTAAAACTGTCTCTCACTGCTCTACTAGCATTCAGCATGAAAAAGAAGCATTGCAAAAAGGCTTCTCCCGCTCATGGCATAAGAGACAGGCAGTGTGGTACAGTGGTTAGTGCCCCTTCCCTCACTGTCCCTCCCACAATCCTGCCTGCAGTAAGTTTTCAGTATGTCCAAACCCACTATGGGAGGGGAGAGAATTGCACCGTGGCGGAACTGAGGGAAGGACACTAACCACTGTACTACACTGCCTCTCTGTTATGCCATGAGTCTTTTTGCAATGCTCTTTTTCGCGCAGAATGCTAATAGAGCAGTGAGAGAGTGTTCAGTGTCTCCCTGGACACTAACCTGCCTCTTCACAAAGTTTTGCCTGCAATATGTTCTGAGTGCGTCCAAAGGCATACTCATGAATGGAGGGAGCACTGATTAATGCTGCCTCACTTACGGATTGCTAGAGCAGCAGTGACATAAGTTTCAGGGTGCCCCTGCACACTAAAACGGTCTCTCACTGCTATACTAGCATTCAGCATGAAAAAGAAGCATTGCAAAAAGGCTTCTCCCGCTCATGGCATAAGAGAGAGGCAGTGTGGTACAGTGGTTAGTGTCCTTCCCTCACTGTCCCTCCCACAATCCTGCCTGCAGTAAGTTTTCAGTATGTCCAAACCCACTATGGGAGGGGATAGAATTGCACCGTGGCAGAACTGAGGGAAGGACACTAACCACTGTACTACACTGCCTCTCTGTTATGCCATGAGTCTTTTTGCAATGCTCTTTTTCGCGCAGAATGCTAATAGAGCAGTGAGAGAGTGTTCAGTGTCTCCCTGGACACTAACCTGCCTCTTCGCAAAGTTTTGCCTGCAATAATTTCTGAGTGCGTCCAAAGGCATACCCATGAGTGGAGGGAGCACTGATTAATGCTGCCTCTCTTACAGATTGCTAGAGCAGCAGTGAGATAAGTTTCAGTGTGCCCCTGCACACTAAAACTGTCTCTCACTGCTCTACTTGCATTCAGCATGAAAAAGAAGCATTGCAAAAAGGCTGCTCCGGCTCATGGCATAAGAGAGAGGCAGTGTGGTACAGTGGTTAGTGCCCTTCCCTCACTGTCCCTCCCACAATCCTGCCTGCAGTAAGTTTTCAGTATGTCCAAACCCACTATGGGAGGGGAGAGAATTGCACCGTGGCGGAACTGAGGGAAGGACACTAACCACTGTACTACACTGCCTCTCTGTTATGCCATGAGTCTTTTTGCAATGCTCTTTTTCGCGCAGAATGCTAATAGAGCAGTGAGAGAGTGTTCAGTGTCTCCCTGGACACTAACCTGCCTCTTCACAAAGTTTTGCCTGCAATAATTTCTGAGTGCGTCCAAAGCCATACCCATGAGTGGAGGGAGCACTGATTGATGCTGCCTCTCTTACAGATTGCTAGAGCAGCAGTGAGATAAGTTTCAGTGTGCCCCTGCACACTAAAACTGTCTCTCACTGCTCTACTTGCATTCAGCATGAAAAAGAAGCATTGCAAAAAGGCTTCTCCCGCTCATGGCATAAGAGAGAGGCAGTGTTGTACAGTGGTTAGTGCCCTTCCCTCACTGTCCCTCCCACAATCCTGCCTGCAGTAAGTTTTCAGTATGTCCAAACCCAATATGGGAGGCGAGAGAATTGCACCGTGGCAGAACTGAGGGAAGGACACTAACCACTGTACTACACTGCCTCTCTGTTATGCCATGAGTCTTTTTGCAATGCTCTTTTTCGCGCAGAATGCTAATAGAGCAGTGAGAGAGTGTTCAGTGTCTCCCTGGACACTAACCTGCCTCTTCACAAAGTTTTGCCTGCAATATGTTCTGAGTGCGTCCAAAGGCATACCCATGAGTGGAGGGAGCACTGATTAATGCTGCCTCTCTTACAGATTGCTAGAGCAGCAGTGAGATAAGTTTCAGTGTGCCCCTGCACACTAAAACTGTCTCTCACTGCTCTACTAGCATTCAGCATGAAAAAGAAGCATTGCAAAAAGGCTTCTCCGGCTCATGCCATAAGAGAGAGGCAGTGTGGTACAGTGGTTAGTGCCCTTCCCTCACTATCCCTCCCACAATCCTGCCTGCAGTAAGTTTTCAGTATGTCCAAACCCACTATGGGAGGGGAGAGAATTGCACCGTGGCAGAACTGAGGGAAGGACACTAACCACTGTACTACACTGCCTCTCTGTTATGCCATGAGTCTTTTTGCAATGCTCTTTTTCGCGCAGAATGCTAATAGAGCAGTGAGAGAGTGTTCAGTGTCTCCCTGGACACTAACCTGCCTCTTCACAAAGTTTTGCCTGCAATAATTTCTGAGTGCGTCCAAAGGCATACCCATGAGTGGAGGGAGCACTGATTAATGCTGCCTCTCTTACAGATTGCTAGAGCAGCAGTGAGATAAGTTTCAGTGTGCCCCTGCACACTAAAACTGTCTCTCAATACTCTACTAGCATTCAGCATGAAAAAGAAGCATTGCAAAAAGGCTTCTCCCGCTCATGGCATAAGAGACAGGCAGTGTGGTACAGTGGTTAGTGTCCTTCCCTCACTGTCCCTCCCACAATCCTGCCTGCAGTAAGTTTTCAGTATGTCCAAACCCACTATGGGAGGGGAGAGAATTGCACCGTGGCAGAACTGAGGGAAGGACACTAACCACTGTACTACACTGCCTCTCAGTTATGCCATGAGTCTTTTTGCAATGCTCTTTTTCGCGCAGAATGCTAATAGAGCAGTGAGAGAGTGTTCAGTGTCTCCCTGGACACTAACCTGCCTCTTCACAAAGTTTTGCCTGCAATAATTTCTGAGTGCGTCCAAAGGCATACCCATGAGTGGAGGGAGCACTGATTAATGCTGCCTCTCTTACAGATTGCTAGAGCAAAAGTGAGATAAGTTTCAGGGTGCCCCTGCACACTAAAACTGTCTCTCACTGCTCTACTTGCATTCAGCATGAAAAAGAAGCATTGCAAAAAGGCTTCTCCCGCTCATGGCATAAGAGAGAGGCAGTGTGGTACAGTGGTTAGTGCACTTCCCTCACTGTCCCTCCCACAATCCTGCCTGCAGTAAGTTTTCAGTATGTCCAAACCCACTATGGGAGGGGAGAGAATTGCACCATGGTAGAACTGAGGGATGGACACTAACCACTGTACTACACTGCCTCTCTGTTATGCCATGAGTCTTTTTGCAATGCTCTTTTTCGCGCAGAATGCTAATAGAGCAGTGAGAGAGTGTACAGTGTCTCCCTGGACACTAACCTGCCTCTTCACAAAGTTTTGCCTGCAATATGGTCTCAGTGCGTCCAAAGGCATACTCATGAGTGGAGGGAGCACTGATTAATGCTGCCTCTCTTACAGATTGCTAGAGAAGCAGTGAGATAAGTTTCAGTGTGCCCCTGCACACTAAAACTGTCTCTCACTGCTCTACTAGCATTCAGCATGAAAAAGAAGCATTGCAAAAAGGCTTCTCCGGCTCATGGCATAAGAGAGAGGCAGTGTGGTACAGTGGTTAGTGCCCTTCCCTCACTGTCCCTCCCACAATCCTGCCTGCAGTAAGTTTTCAGTATGTCCAAACCCACTATGGGAGGGGAGAGAATTGCACCGTGGCAGAACTGAGGGAAGGACACTAACCACTGTACTACACTGCCTCTCTGTTATGCCATGACTCTTTTTGCAATGCTCTTTTTCGCGCAGAATGCTAATAGAGCAGTGAGAGAGTGTTCAGTGTCTCCCTGGACACTAACCTGCCTCTTCACAAAGTTTTGCCTGCAATAATTTCTGAGTGCGTCCAAAGGCATACCCATGAGTGGAGGGAGCACTGATTAATGCTGCCTCTCTTACAGATTGCTAGAGCAGCAGTGAGATAAGTTTCAGTGTGCCCCTGCACACTAAAACTGTCTCTCACTGCTCTACTAGCATTCAGCATGAAAAAGAAGCATTGCAAAAAGGCTTCTCCCGCTCATGGCATAAGAGACAGGCAGTGTGGTACAGTGGTTAGTGCCCTTCCCTCACTGTCCCTCCCACAATCCTGCCTGCAGTAAGTTTTCAGTATGTCCAAACCCACTATGGGAGGGGAGAGAATTGCACCGTGGCAGAACTGAGGGAAGGACACTAACCACTGTACTACACTGCCTCTCTGTTATGCCATGAGTCTTTTTGCAATGCTCTTTTTCGCGCAGAATGCTAATAGAGCAGTGAGAGAGTGTTCAGTGTCTCCCTGGACACTAACCTGCCTCTTCACAAAGTTTTGCCTGCAATAAGTTCTGAGTGCGTCCAAAGGCATACCCATGAGTGGAGGGAGCACTGATTAATGCTGCCTCTCTTACAGATTGCTAGAGCAGCAGTGAGATAAGTTTCAGTGTGCCCCTGCACACTAAAACTGTCTCTCACTGCTCTACTTGCATTCAGCATGAAAAAGAAGCATTGCAAAAAGGCTGCTCCGGCTCATGGCATAAGAGAGAGGCAGTGTGGTACAGTGGTTAGTGCCCTTCCCTCACTGTCCCTCCCACAATCCTGCCTGCAGTAAGTTTTCAGTATGTCCAAACCCACTATGGGAGGGGAGAGAATTGCACCGTGGCAGAACTGAGGGATGGACACTAACCACTGTACTACACTGCCTCTCTGTTATGCCATGAGTCTTTTTGCAATGTTCTTTTTCGCGCAGAATGCTAATAGAGCAGTGAGAGAGTGTTCAGTGTCTCCCTGGACACTAACCTGTCCCTTCACAAAGTTTTGCCTGCAATAAGTTCTGAGTGCGTCCAAAGGCATACTCATGAGTGGAGGGAGCACTTATTAATGCCGCCTCTCTTACAGCTTGCTAGAGCAGCAGTGAGATAAGTTTCAGGGTGTCCCTGCACACGAAAACTGTCTCTCACTGCTCTACTAGCATTCAGCATGAAAAAGAAGCATTGCAAAAAGTCTTGTCCGGCTCATGGCATAAGAGGGAGGCAGTGTGGTACAGTGGTTAGTGCCCTTCCCTCACTGTCCCTCCCACAAACCTGCCTGCAGTAAGTTTTCAGTATGTCCAAACCCACTATGGGAGGCGAGAGAATTGCACCGTGCCAGAACTGAGGGAAGGACACTAACCACTGTACTACACTGCCTCTCTGTTATGCCATGAGTCTTTTTGCAATGCTCTTTTTGGCCAGAATGCTAATAGAGCAGTGAGAGAGTGTTCAGTGTCTCCCTGGACACTAACCTGCCTCTTCCAAAGTTTTGCCTGCAATATGTTCTCAGTGCGTCCAAAGGCATACTCATGAGTGGAGGGAGCACTGATTAATGCTGCCTCTCTTACAGATTGCTAGAGAAGCAGTGAGATAAGTTTCAGTGTGCCCCTGCACACTAAAACTGTCTCTCACTGCTCTACTAGCATTCAGCATGAAAAAGAAGCATTGCAAAAAGGCTTCTCCAGCTCATGGCATAAGAGAGAGGCAGTGTTGTACAGTGGTTAGTGCCCTTCCCTCACTGTCCCTCCCACAATCCTGCCTGCAGTAAGTTTTCAGTATGTCCAAACCCACTATGGGAGGGGAGAGAATTGCACCGTGGCAGAACTGAGGGAAGGACACTAACCACTATACTACACTGCCTCTCTGTTATGCCATGAGTCTTTTTGCAATGCTCTTTTTCACGCAGAATGCTAATAGAGCAGTGAGAGAGTGTTCAGTGTCTCCCTGGACACTAACCTGCCTCTTCACAAAGTTTTGCCTGCAATAATTTCTGAGTGCGTCCAAAGGCATACCCATGAGTGGAGGGAGCACTGATTAATGATGCCTCTCTTACAGATTGCTAGAGCAGCAGTGAGATAAGCTTCAGTGTGCCCCTGCACACTAAAACTGTCTCTCACTGCTCTACTAGCATTCAGCATGAAAAAGAAGCATTGCAAAAAGGCTTCTCCCGCTCATGGCATAAGAGAGAGGCAGTGTGGTACAGTGGTTAGTGCCCTTCCCTCACTGTCCCTCCCACAATCCTGCCTGCAGTAAGTTTTCAGTATGTCCAAACCCACTATGGGAGGGGAGAGAATTGCACCGTGGCAGAACTGAGGGAAGGACACTAACCACTGTACTACACTGCCTCTCTGTTATGCCATGAGTCTTTTTGCAATGCTCTTTTTCGCGCAGAATGCTAATAGAGCAGTGAGAGAGTGTTCAGTGTCTCCCTGAACACTAACCTGTCCCTTCACAAAGTTTTGCCTGCAATAAGTTCTGAGTGCGTCCAAAGGCATACTCATGAGTGGAGGGAGCACTTATTAATGCCGCCTCTCTTACAGCTTGCTAGAGCAGCAGTGAGATAAGTTTCAGGGTGTCCCTGCACACGAAAACTGTCTCTCACTGCTCTACTAGCATTCAGCATGAAAAAGAAGCATTGCAAAAAGTCTTGTCCGGCTCATGGCATAAGAGGGAGGCAGTGTGGTACAGTGGTTAGTGCCCTTCCCTCACTGTCCCTCCCACAAACCTGCCTGCAGTAAGTTTTCAGTATGTCCAAACCCACTATGGGAGGCGAGAGAATTGCACCGTGCCAGAACTGAGGGAAGGACACTAACCACTGTACTACACTGCCTCTCTGTTATGCCATGAGTCTTTTTGCAATGCTCTTTTTGGCCAGAATGCTAATAGAGCAGTGAGAGAGTGTTCAGTGTCTCCCTGGACACTAACCTGCCTCTTCCAAAGTTTTGCCTGCAATATGTTCTCAGTGCGTCCAAAGCCATACTCATGAGTGGAGGGAGCACTGATTAATGCTGCCTCTCTTACAGATTGCTAGAGAAGCAGTGAGATAAGTTTCAGTGTGCCCCTGCACACTAAAAATGTCTCTCACTGCTCTACTAGCATTCAGCATGAAAAAGAAGCATTGCAAAAAGGCTTCTCCAGCTCATGGCATAAGAGAGAGGCAGTGTGGTACAGTGGTTAGTGCCCTTCCCTCACTGTCCCTCCCACAATCCTGCCTGCAGTAAGTTTTCAGTATGTCCAAACCCACTATGGGAGGGGAGAGAATTGCACCGTGGCAGAACTGAGGGAAGGACACTAACCACTATACTACACTGCCTCTCTGTTATGCCATGAGTCTTTTTGCAATGCTCTATTTCGCGCAGAATGCTAATAGAGCAGTGAGAGAGTGTTCAGTGTCTCCCTGGACACTAACCTGCCTCTTCACAAAGTTTTGCCTGCAATAATTTCTGAGTGCGTCCAAAGGCATACCCATGAGTGGAGGGAGCACTGATTAATGCTGCCTCTCTTACAGATTGCTAGAGCAGCAGTGAGATAAGCTTCAGTGTGCCCCTGCACACTAAAACTGTCTCTCACTGCTCTACTAGCATTCAGCATGAAAAAGAAGCATTGCAAAAAGGCTTCTCCCGCTCATGGCATAAGAGACAGGCAGTGTGGTACAGTGGTTAGTGCCCTTCCCTCACTGTCCCTCCCACAATCCTGCCTGCAGTAAGTTTTCAGTATGTCCAAACCCACTATGGGAGGGGAGAGAATTGCACCGTGGCAGAACTGAGGGATGGACACTAACCACTGTACTACACTGCCTCTCTGTTATGCCATGAGTCTTTTTGCAATGCTCTTTTTCGCGCAGAATTCTAATAGAGCAGTGAGAGAGTGTTCAGTGTCTCCCTGAACACTAATCTGTCTCTTCACAAAGTTTTGCCTGCAATAAGTTCTGAGTGCGTCCAAAGGCATACTCATGAGTGGAGGGAGCACTTATTAATGCTGCCTCTCTTACAGCTTGCTAGAGCAGCAGTGAGATAAGTTTCAGGGTGTCCCTGCACACGAAAACTGTCTCTCACTGCTCTACTAGCATTCAGCATGAAAAAGAAGCATTGCAAAAAGGCTTGTCCGACTCATGGCATAAGAGGGAGGCAGTGTGGTACAGTGGTTAGTGCCCTTCCCTCACTGTCCCTCCCACAAACCTGCCTGCAGTAAGTTTTCAGTATGTCCAAACCCACTATGGGAGGGGAGAGAATTGCACCGTCAGAACTGAGGGAAGGACACTAACCACTGTACTACACTGCCTCTCTGTTATGCCATGAGTCTTTTTGCAATGCTCTTTTTCGCGCAGAATGCTAATAGAGCAGTGAGAGAGTGTTCAGTGTCTCCCTGGACACTAACCTGCCTCTTCCAAAGTTTTGCCTGCAATAAGTTCTGAGTGCGTCCAAAGGCATACTCATGAGTGGAGGGAGCACTGATTAATGCTGCCTCTCTTACAGATTGCTAGAGCAGCAGTGAGATAAGTTTCAGGGTGTCCGTGCACACTAAAATTGTCTCTCACTGCTCTACTGGCATTCAGCATGAAAAAAAAGCATTGCAAAAAGGCTTCTCCCGCTCATGGCATAAGAGACAGGCAGTGTGGTACAGTGGTTAGTGCCCTTCCCTCACTGTCCCTCCCACAATCCTGCCTGCAGTAAGTTTTCAGTATGTCCAAACCCAATATGGGAGGCGAGAGAATTGCACCGTGGCAAAACTGAGGGAAGGACACTAACCACTGTACTACACTGCCTCTCTGTTATGCAATGAGTCTTTTTGCAATGCTCTTTTTCGCGCAGAATGCTAATAGAGCAGTGAGAGAGTGTTCAGTGTCTCCCTGGACACTAACCTGCCTCTTCACAAAGTTTTGCCTGCAATATGTTCTCAGTGCGTCCAAAGGCATACTCATGAGTGGAGGGAGCACTGATTAATGCTGCCTCTCTTACAGATTGCTAGAGCAGCAGTGAGATAAGTTTCAGTGTGCCCCTGCACACGAAAACTCTCTCTCACTGCTCTACTAGCATTCAGCATGAAAAAGAAGCATTGCAAAAAGGCTTCTCCCGCTCATGGCATAAGAGACAGGCAGTGTGGTACAGTGGTTAGTGCCCTTCCCTCACTGTCCCTACCACAATCCTGCCTGCAGTAAGTTTTCAGTATGTCCAAACCCACTATGGGAGGGGAGAGAATTGCACCGTGGCAGAACTGAGGGAAGGACACTAACCACTGTACTACACTGCCTCTCTGTTATGCCATGAGTCTTTTTGCAATGCTCTTTTTCGCGCAGAATGCTAATAGAGCACTGAGAGAGTGTTCAGTGTCTCCCTGGACACTAACCTGCCTCTTCCAAAGTTTTTCCTGCAATAAGTTCTGAGTGCGTCCAAAGGCATACTCATGAGTGGAGGGAGCACTGATTAATGCTGCCTCTCTTACAGATTGCTAGAGCAGCAGTGAGATAAGTTTCAGGGTGTCCCTGCACACTAAAACTGTCTCTCACTGCTCTACTTGCATTCAGCATGAAAAAGAAGCATTGCAAAAAGGCTGCTCCGGCTCATGGCATAAGAGAGAGGCAGTGTGGTACAGTGGTTAGTGCCCTTCCCTCACTGTCCCTCCCACAATCCTGCCTGCAGTAAGTTTTCAGTATGTCCAAACCCACTATGGGAGGGGAGAGAATTGCACCGTGGCAGAACTGAGGGATGGACACTAACCACTGTACTACACTGCCTCTCTGTTATGCCATGAGTCTTTTTGCAATGCTCTTTTTCGCGCAGAATGCTAATAGAGCAGTGAGAGAGTGTTCAGTGTCTCCCTGGACACTAACCTGTCCCTTGACAAAGTTTTGCCTGCAATAAGTTCTGAGTGCGTCCAAAGGCATACTCATGAGTGGAGGGAGCACTGATTAATGCTGCCTCTCTTACAGCTTTCTAGCGCAGCAGTGAGATAAGTTTCAGGGTGTCCCTGCACACGAAAACTGTCTCTCACTGCTCTACTAGCATTCAGCATGAAAAAGAAGCATTGCAAAAAGGCTTCTCCCGCTCATGGCATAAGAGACAGGCAGCGTGGTACAGTGGTTAGTGCCCTTCCCTCACTGTCCCTCCCACAATCCTGCCTGCAGTAAGTTTTCAGTATGTCCAAACCCACTATGGGAGGGGAGAGAATTGCACCGTGGCAGAACTGAGGGAAGGACACTAACCACTGTACTACACTGCCTCTCTGTTATGCCATGAGTCTTTTTGCAATGCTCTTTTTCGCGCAGAATGCTAATAGAGCAGTAAGAGAGTGTTCAGTGTCTCCCTGGACACTAACCTGCCTATTCACAAAGTTTTGCCTGCAATAAGTTCTGCGTGCGTCCAAAGGCATACTCATGAGTGGAGGGAGCACTGATTAATGCTGCCTCTCTTACAGATTGCTAGAGCAGCAGTGAGATAAGTTTCAGGGTGTCCCTGCACACTAAAACTGTCTCTCACTGCTCTACTAGCATTCAGCATGAAAAAGAAGCATTGCAAAAAGGTTTCTCCCGCTCATGGCATAAGAGAGAGGCAGTGTGGTACAGTGGTTAGTGTCCATCCCTCACTGTCCCTCCCACAATCCTGCCTGCAGTAAGTTTTCAGTATGTCCAAACCCACTATGGGAGGGGAGAGAATTGCACCATGGCAGAACTGAGGGAAGGACACTAACCACTGTACTACACTGCCTCTCTGTTATGCCATGAGATTTTTTGCAATGCTCTTTTTCGCGCGGAATGCTAATAGAGCAGTGAGAGAGTTTTCAGTGTCTCCGTGGACACTAACCTGCCTCTTCACAAAGTTTTGCCTGCAATATGTTCTCAGTGTGTCCAAAGGCATACTCATGAGTGGAGGGAGCACTGACTAATGCTGTCTCTCTTACAGATTGCTAGAGCAGCAGTGAGATAAGTTTCAGGGTGCCCCTGCACACGAAAACTGTCTCTCACTGCTCTACTAGCATTCAGCATGAAAAAGAAGCATTGCAAAAAGGCTTCTCCAGCTCATGGCATAAGAGAGAGGCAGTGTGGTACAGTGGTTAGTGTCCATCCCTCACTGTCCCTCCCACAATCCTGCCTGCAGTAAGTTTTCAGTATTTCCAAACCCACTATGGGATGGGAGAGAATTGCACCTTGGCAGAACTGAGGGAAGAACACTAACCACTGTACTACACTGCCTCTCTGTTATGCCACGAGTCTTTTTGCAATGCTCTTTTTCGCGCAGAATGCTAATAGAGCAGTGAGAGAGTGTTCAGTGTCTCCCTGGACACTAACCTGCCTCTTCACAAAGTTTTGCCTGCAATAAGTTCTGATTACGTCCAAAGGCATACTCATGAGTGGAGGGAGCACTGATTAATGCTGCCTCTCTTACAGATTGCTAGAGCAGCAGTGAGATAAGCTTCAGGGTGTCCCTGCAAACTAAAACTGTCTCTCACAGCTCTACTAGCATTCAGCATGAAAAAGAAGCATTGCAAAAAGGCTTCTCCGGCTCATGGCATAAGAGAGAGGCAGTGTGGTACAGTGGTTAGTGTCCTTCCCTCACTGCCCCTCCCACAATCCTGCCTGCAGTAAGTTTTCAGTATGTCCAAACCCACTATGGGAGGGGAGAGAATTGCACCGTGGCAGAACTGAGGGAAGGACACTAACCACTGTACTACACTGCCTCTCTGTTATGCCACGAGTCTTTTTGCAATGCTCTTTTTCGTACATAATGCTAATAGAGCAGTGAGAGAGTGTTCAGTGTCTCCCTGGACACTAACCTGCCTCTTCACAAAGTTTTGCCTGCAATAAGTTCTGAGTGCGTCCAAAGGCATACTCATGAGTGGAGGGAGCACTGATTAATGCTGCCTCTCTTACAGATTGCTAGAGCAGCAGTGAGATAAGCTTCAGTGTGCCCCTGCACACTAAAACTGTCTCTCACAGCTCTACTAGCATTCAGCATGAAAAAGAAGCATTGCAAAAAGGCTTCTCCGGCTCATGGCATAAGAGAGAGGCAGTGTGGTACAGTGGTTAGTGTCCTTCCCTCACTGCCCCTCCCACAATCCTGCCTGCAGTAAGTTTTCAGTATGTCCAAACCCACTATGGGAGGGGAGAGAATTGCACCGTGGCAGAACTGAGGGAAGGACACTAACTACTGTACTACACTGCCTCTCTGTTATGCCATGAGTCTTTTTGGAAAGCTCTTTTTCGTACATAATGCTAATAGAGCAGTGAGAGAGTGTTCAGTGTCTCCCTGGACACTAATCTGCCTCTTCACAAAGTTTTGCCTGCAATAAGTTCTGAGTGCGTCCAAAGGCATACTCATGAGTGGAGGGAGCACTGATTAATCCTGCCTCTCTTACAGATTGCTAGAGCAGCAGTGAGATAAGCTTCAGTGTGCCCCTGCACACTAAAACTGTCTCTCACAGCTCTACTAGCATTCAGCATGAAAAAGAAGCATTGCAAAAAGGCTTCTCCGGCTCATGGCATAAGAGAGAGGCAGTGTGGTACAGTGGTTAGTGTCCTTCCCTCACTGCCCCTCCCACAATCCTGCCTGCAGTAAGTTTTCAGTATGTCCAAACCCGCTATGGGAGGGGAGAGAATTGCACCGTGGCAGAACTGAGGGAAGGACACTAACCACTGTACTACACTGCCTCTCTGTTATGCCATGTGTCTTTTTGCAATGCTCTTTTTCGCGCAGAATGCTAATAGAGCAGTGAGAGAGTGTTCAGTGTCTCCCTGGACACTAACCTGCCTCTTCACAAAGTTTTGCCTGCAATATGTTCTCAGTGTGTCCAAAGGCATACTCATGAGTGGAGGGAGCACTGACTAATGCTGCCTCTCTTACAGATTGCTTGAGCAGCAGTGAGATAAGTTTCAGGGTGCCCCTGCACACGAAAACTGTCTCTCACTGCTCTACTAGCATTCAGCATGAAAAAGAAGCATTGCAAAAAGGCTTCTCCAGCTCATGGCATAAGAGAGAGTCAGTGTGGTACAGTGGTTAGTGTCCATCCCTCACTGTCCCTCCCACAATCCTGCCTGCAGTAAGTTTTCAGTATGTCCAAACCCACTATGGGAGGGGAGAGAATTGCACCGTGGCAGAACTGAGGGAAGGACACTAACCACTGTACTACACTGCCTCTCTGTTATGCCACGAGTCTTTTTGCAATGCTCTTTTTCGTACATAATGCTAATAGAGCAGTGAGAGAGTGTTCAGTGTCTCCCTGGACACTAACCTGCCTCTTCACAAAGTTTTGCCTGCAATAAGTTCTGAGTGCGTCCAAAGGCATACTCATGAGTGGAGGGAGCACTGATTAATGCTGCCTCTCTTACAGATTGCTAGAGCAGCAGTGAGATAAGCTTCAGTGTGCCCCTGCACACTAAAACTGTCTCTCACAGCTCTACTAGCATTCAGCATGAAAAAGAAGCATTGCAAAAAGGCTTCTCCGGCTCATGGCATAAGAGAGAGGCAGTGTGGTACAGTGGTTAGTGTCCTTCCCTCACTGCCCCTCCCACAATCCTGCCTGCAGTAAGTTTTCAGTATGTCCAAACCCACTATGGGAGGGGAGAGAATTGCACCGTGGCAGAACTGAGGGAAGGACACTAACCACTGTACTACACTGCCTCTCTGTTATGCCATGAGTCTTTTTGGAAAGCTCTTTTTCGTACATAATGCTAATAGAGCAGTGAGAGAGTGTTCAGTGTCTCCCTGGACACTAATCTGCCTCTTCACAAAGTTTTGCCTGCAATAAGTTCTGAGTGCGTCCAAAGGCATACTCATGAGTGGAGGGAGCACTGATTAATCCTGCCTCTCTTACAGATTGCTAGAGCAGCAGTGAGATAAGCTTCAGTGTGCCCCTGCACACTAAAACTGTCTCTCACAGCTCTACTAGCATTCAGCATGAAAAAGAAGCATTGCAAAAAGGCTTCTCCGGCTCATGGCATAAGAGAGAGGCAGTGTGGTACAGTGGTTAGTGTCCTTCCCTCACTGCCCCTCCCACAATCCTGCCTGCAGTAAGTTTTCAGTATGTCCAAACCCGCTATGGGAGGGGAGAGAATTGCACCGTGGCAGAACTGAGGGAAGGACACTAACCACTGTACTACACTGCCTCTCTGTTATGCCATGTGTCTTTTTGCAATGCTCTTTTTCGCGCAGAATGCTAATAGAGCAGTGAGAGAGTGTTCAGTGTCTCCCTGGACACTAACCTGCCTCTTCACAAAGTTTTGCCTGCAATATGTTCTCAGTGTGTCCAAAGGCATACTCATGAGTGGAGGGAGCACTGACTAATGCTGCCTCTCTTACAGATTGCTTGAGCAGCAGTGAGATAAGTTTCAGGGTGCCCCTGCACACGAAAACTGTCTCTCACTGCTCTACTAGCATTCAGCATGAAAAAGAAGCATTGCAAAAAGGCTTCTCCAGCTCATGGCATAAGAGAGAGTCAGTGTGGTACAGTGGTTAGTGTCCATCCCTCACTGTCCCTCCCACAATCCTGCCTGCAGTAAGTTTTCAGTATGTCCAAACCCACTATGGGAGGGGAGAGAATTGCACCGTGGCAGAACTGAGGGAAGGACACTAACCACTGTACTACACTGCCTCTCTGTTATGCCATGAGTCTTTTTGCAATGCTCTTTTTCGCGCAGAATGCTAATAGAGCAGTGAGAGAGTGTTCAGTGTCTCCCTGGACACTAACCTGCCTCTTCACAAAGTTTTGCCTGCAATAAGTTCTGAGGGCGTCCAAAGGCATACTCATGAGTGGAGGGAGCACTGATTAATGCTGCCTCTCTTACAGACTGCTAGAGCAGCAGTGAGATAAGTTTCAGGGTGTCCCTGCACACTAAAACTGTCTCTCACTGCTCTACTCGCATTCAGCATGAAAAAGAAGCAAACTGTAAAGCTTACATAAAATCCAAACTGAAACATAGCAATAAACTCATTAAAAATAAACAGCTGCAGGCAATCAATCAAAAGCTGGAGACTCAAAAAAATCACTATACAGGACACGGCCTAATACCACTGGGAATGTTGTTTGGACCATCTTCCTCCTCTATTTTTTCTTTGGACAGCCTCACAACCATCAGTTGAAATCACAATGTCTCTGCTTAAGACTGTTGTCCAAGCAGAGGGTCTTTTGGACAGTCTGAGCAGCAGACACACCTTGCTCAGCACACCTTGCTTTGAACCTTATTTCAAAGAATAGAAGTGAAACAGGGTGCTCTAAAAAGTGGCACTTACTGAAGTGGAATCAATGCACTTGAGCTTCTTGATCAAAATCGTTACTGGGAAGATTTTTATAGCGTTTTCATATAACTCTTAAAGCAGACTACAAAATCCATTAAAATGCAAATTAGCAAAACATGCCTTCCTCCACAATATCTACATGAAATCAGGTTCAAATCATGTAAGCAGAGGCTAAATGGCCCTCTGACAGCAATGCTGATTCTATGAACCAAAGCAGAGCATGAGGGGGAGGGCAGGAACGGTTGCATCAGTGCATAGTTCTCGTGGCCCTTTCTTACATGCCCAGGGAGATGTCAATCACCATTTGGGAGTCAAGAAGCAATTTTCTCCAAGCCAGTTTGGCCAGGAATCCAGGATGTTTTTTGCCATCTTCTGGGCATGGAGCAGGGTTCACTTGGGGTGTAGGAGGGTTAGTTGTGAACTTCCTGCATTACGCAAGGGGTTGGACTAGATGACCCTGGAGATCCCTTCCAACTTCCTCCAAGCAGCAAGAAATATTTGTATTCGTATGTGGTAGGGTGCTTTCATTGTCAAAACCAGAATTGTCTAGAATAAAAATAACATTGTGGGTAAAACTTTCATTTTAATCATGGCTCCTTTTCCCAAATGTGACAAGTTGATTTTCTCCCATCTCACTAGATCGCTTATAATTTCATTCCAGCTCGTAATATAATTATTTTGATACAACATATAATTCATATTTGGCAAAACAATACCCAAATATTTTACTTTTTTCTCAATTCCAACTCAGCCATTCTCTCAAGTTCTATTCAAATATTTGTATTGAAGAATGGAGAGCGCATCACTATCATATCTGTATCTTCATTTCATATACACTTTTATATAAATTATTCCACTGATCAAGGAGAAAGTGCTTAAGTAAAAAGACAGCAAAGTATTTACCGACTCCATGGCTGAAAGTAGCAGTTAGCAGGCCGTGGATAAAATCCAAAAGGACGTCCCCTCCTCCAACCAAGTTCTGTATCCTGAAAGGCAAAAGTTAGCTGGTATAAATATTAAGACTTGTAGGCCAACCCTCGGGGGCGGGGGGGGGGGGCGGGAAGCATGTTAAAATTACTCTGCCTGATAAATCCATAAAAATCTCTTCTGAATTCTATTCTTGCGGTGCTTTGCTATTTCAACAGCCCATTATTAGGACGGGTAGAAAAATACTTCCAAGAGGGAGTGTAATTAATGTGTTATATGTACAACCTTCACACACACACACACACACACACACACACACACACACACACACACACGTATGTATGTATGTATGTATGTATGTATGTATGTATGTATGTATGTATGTCTGTCAAGGTTGTGCTCCCACCTCCAAGATGCGATTTCTTCTCAGAAAAGGGTTCAGATTCACCAACAGAGAAGAGTGCAAATAATAGTTGACAAAATCCTGTCAAAAACCCAGGATAAAATGAAATTTGCCTTCCTTGTTTGGGGCAGAGAGCATTTAAAAACAAAAAACATTGCTATTTAATTGGTATGAACCCTTGCAACAATGCTGATTGCAATAACCCGGTAGGCTGCAATAAATTTTACAAGACCAGAAAACTGGACATAGTGCACACAAGAATCAAGAGAAAGGGATACAATTTCTCCCCCAAACAAAAAAAATTACCACTGCAAATAAACTTTCAATTTATTTGCTGCCCAAGTTTAAAAACACAAGCGGTAACAGATGCTACCAACACAAGTCAGTGCTTACAAATGTGCGTTATGTGCCATCAAGTCACCTCTGGCCGATGGCAACCCTATGAAGGAAAGACCTCCAAAACGTCCTATTGTTAATTGAGTTGCTCAGATCTTGCAAACTAGTGGAAGAGGCTTCCTTTATTGAGCCAAGCCATTTCCTTTTAGATCTTCCTCTTCTCCCACTGCCTTCCACTTTTCCTAGCATTATTGCGTTTTCCAGTGAGTCTTTCTTCTTAATTGTACCTACTTTACAACTATCCCATACTAGCCATTCACTACAAACAGTAAGAGGAGAAATAAAATACCCCCTCCTTTTAAAATATTACCCTTATAGATTTAAAAAAAACCTAACCACTACCAAAAAGAATATCTGCTGTCTGCTTTTACTGTTCTAGAAGAAGCAGAGAAGCCAGATGTTAAGTAAAAAAAGGCAACACTAACCTACTATAAAAGGAAAAGATTTGTGCATTTGAAAGCTACATGTACAATCTTTACTAGAGAAAGAATGCAGGAAAAATTACATTTGAGCAATGCAATAATTAGGGCTACGGAATGGTCTGAAGGTACCTGATGCACTTCTGTTGGAGGATTAGTTTGGCAAGAACCCTTGGAAGGGAGAACACGTGTGACCCCTACGTAATCCTTCGAGGAAAGCATGGGCCTTTAAATTTAACAAAAACAATACAAGTGAGAGTCCCCGTCTTCAGAGGCAAGCATTCACGTGCTCACTAAGCTACAAAGCTCTGAGAAATTAGTTTCAATTGAGCATCTTGATAGTGAATCCACCATCAATGCTGTACCTGTTCAAAAGCAACTGCCATAAAGCCACAGCTATGCTATTCTATGACACGGCTTTGTTTTCTTACAGGAACTCAGCAGGTGGCCTTGAGTCAGCTGCTCCACTGGGGGCCCACCTCCCCAGCTGTATTGTGGGGATAATAATATACCGACTTTGTTCACTGCTCTAAGCAGGCACCAATCTGTCCAGAAGGACACTACATGAGCTCACTGCTGTTGTTGTTGTAGTTACCTCTACTTTGTGCATAATTTTTAAAATCTCTATCATGTCCGCCTTGACTTGTATCTTTTAAAAATCATTCATAATCATGGGAAATAGTTGTCTGTGCTTCTCTTAGATGAACTGAAGTTCATCTGGGTGGGCCAGTAAACATCTGAGTAAAAATGTCACATTCCCTCATTAGCACACTGCAAAAGGCAGAAAACCCCTGAAAGCCAACGAGAGGACACAATATTGCCCACAAGCGAGGGGTGCTGAGCAGTAACCAGCATTGATCTGGTAGCCCTTTAGGAATTTGGAAGGGAACTTGATACAAATGAAAGCTTGAGCAGCAATCCTTGGTGCCCAGCAGCTTGTTAGGGTCAGGTTTAATAATCACGAAAAGGGTTCATAAACAGACAGCAGTTTCAGCAGTAAAAACTGGTGTAACCTCGTGGTTAAGGGGACCTGGAAGTAGCGAGCTAGAGAAAGCATGAAAGAGCAAATGGAGCAGTCAACCGCCTCCATTCATTCCCAGGAGCCTGAAGAGAATCTGCTCTCATCTCCACTGACCCTTGTCACTGACTCAGTCCCTTGCCTTTCTCCCCCACCCTCCCTTTGCAGACTTACAGTGAAATCTTAAACAGAGTGAATCCAGTCTAAGCCTGCCTCTGCAGCCCTGGGCTTCGCAGGACGTCTCCCATCCAATGACTAACCAGGGCCGACCCTGCTTGGCTTCTGAGACCTGATCAGATCAGATCAGGCTCACCTGGGCTAGCCAGGTCAGGGCACAACCCTTAAAAACAGCCCTGGACATGCAAACCGAATCAACAAGGGGCTGCAGAAGGAACCAGATCAACGAGGCCAAATGTCGCACCGGCTGGAACCCATTGCAAGCCCCTGCTCCCTGCAACGTTCAGGGAAAATGGCTAGAGCTTCCCCTCTAGAGCAGCTGCTTATTCTGGCACCAACCAGCGGGGGGGGGGGGGAGGGGGGCAACCAAGGAAAGTTGTCACAACCCCCCCCCCCCGCAAGCTGACAGGCTGCCCCCACGGCGGAGGGCCAGGCGGCTCCTTCGCTACGAGGCCCGAGCGAGTCTTCCCGCCTTCCCCTCTTGGCCAGTGCTGGCGACGGGCCTTGCCCCCCAGGACTCCCCTCGTCTCTCGCGGGGCCAGCCAAGGGGGCCGAAGGGGCTGGGGGGCTGCCCGCCCGCCCGCCCGCCGTTTCCGCCGCTCTTTCGGCAGCGGCGGCTTCCCCCCACGCTCCCAGAAGGCGCCGGCCTGGGCAGGGGGCGCCCCTCGGCTGACGGAGCTGGCTTACCTGAGCTCGCGTGCCGGCTGGACGGGGCGCTCAGCGACGCCGGCGAGCCCGGGGATGTCCTCCGCGGGGGCCCGAGCGAGAGAGAGCGATCCCCCCCCGCGCGGGGCCAAGATTCCTCCGCTGGCGGCGGCAGAGGGCCGGGCCGCCGCCGGCCCCACGTCTCCCAGCCGGCGCTGCGCCCTCAGCAAGGCTGCCACGCAGAGGCCTGTGAGCGGGAAAGAGGCTGCAGCGCAGGCGTGAAGGCGACGGCGGCTGGGAACTCCCCCCCGCCCCCCCCCCCCGCGGCGACTGTGGCGGGACCCTGGCTGGCTGGCTGCGGGCCCCTTTCCTCGTTGCCCAAACCGGGCAATTCATTCCCCGCCCAATGCCCTCGAAGCGCAAGAAGGAGGGGCGCCCAAAAGGCCTGGAAGAAGCAGGCTAGCACTGCAGCACCTCGAAGCACCAGCCCCTCGGGGGGGCGGGGGGCGAGAAAGGGCTTCCTTTCAAAGATCCGGGCCCACAGCCCACCCCCGGAGGGTTGCCAGCTCCAGGGCGGGAAATTCCTGGAGATTTGGGAGGCGGAGCCTGGAGGGGGAAGGGGCCTCAGCAGGACAGAGTGCCATAGAGGCCTCCCTCTAGAGCAGCCAGTTTCGCCAGGGGACCTGCACTCTGTCACCTGCAGGTCCGTGGAAATGCCAGGAGATCTCCAGGCACCACCTGGAGGCTGGCAACCCTATGCGACAACTGAATAAAAGAGCACAGTAGCATTGGCTGCCGATTTCAAATGAACCTCCTGGCACCTCCTCACCCTCTCTGCTGAGAAGCACGATTGTAAGGCATAATTCCAGAGGGGCAGCAGTGCCGGCTGTTTTAGCACACCGCTGTGAAATAACACACAGGTCTTTTTCTTCCAGACCACAGAGATTTCAGGTTCTGCTGAACCTGCAGCGTCTACAATGTATTTTGTTTTCTCGGTGCAGAATTGGCACTTCCTGGAGACAGGATTTCAAAACTTTTTAGAAATGTGAATGGGCAGTTAGTCCCAGTTCTAAGAAGATCATTTCCTCAGCATGTGTAGTTCTATCTCAGGGCTGTGGAGTATGCAGCAAATCGGCCTTTTGCTGGGAGACTCTGGTGGGAAAGGGCAGTCATTTAAATGTCTTAGATAGATTAAAACACTTCTTCCAGTTGCCCAATAGAACAGCTCCAGAGGCTGCTCTTTCCCTGTCTTTTTCTGCTGCTGCTGCTTCCAAACACGTCCACCTGCTGATTGATTCTTCTGACAGCAGCCCACTGGGGTCCCCCATTCCACACCACCCTCTCTAAGCCTCCCTCCTCAGGTTGCAATAAAAACAACAATGTGCTTAGACACTACACTTCTGGACAGATGACGAGTGGCCCGCTCAGAGCTGTGGACAAAACCAGTGTCACATTGTCCCCACAATACAGCAGGGGAGCTGAGGCTGAGAGGAGAGGCTCACCCAAGGCCACCTGCTGAGCTCATGGCAGGAGTGGGAGTTGAACCAGCAGTGCTGATTTGAAACCCAGCCACTTGACCCCTACGGTGCAGCAGCTCTGTGGGCCACACACGTTCCGGGCTACAAAGGGAGTTACGATTCACCACCTGTCTAGTCCTTAGGTGTCAGGCAGAGCGCCCTGGCCCAAATCCACACGGGGTCACCTCTTCCCAGGGACTTCACCAGACAGACAGACAGACTTAGAAGCCACCTCCACATCGGCACCTTGCAGGCAGCCCTCGACAAGGCACAGCAAGTGCCAGTGAGCCCAGCTGGACCTCTGCCTGGGCCCCTGGCTGGGGTGGCCAACCTCCAGGAGAATCCCAGCTGGTCTCCAGGCCATGCTCCTCTGCTCTGCCAGGCTTGGTTGATGCAGGCAGGAGGGATGTGTCAGGAGTGCTGCTTGCGGCGCGTCAGTAAAAAGGAAGGGAAAAGAGGGGTGATCTTTTCTTCATGGCGGAGGGTTCACTTCAAAGGCTTGCAAAGCCTTTCATGGGTAGGACCGCCTCTCCTCCTCTTCTTTGCCATGGCACGTTTGCTCATCTGAGTAGGACCTCCACGGGTGCCACCCTGCAAAAGGTCTAGATTGACCGTTGTCCATCAATCTGCACTCTCTGTTGTGGCCCCCCACCCTGTCCAATGGCCGGCCTGGGGAGGTCAAGAAGGCTCTTACTCTCCTGGCTTTTTGCAAACCCCATTGTACAGGAGGGCATTTTTATAGAGGAATCAGGGCAATATCATTGCAGATTGACCCAGGAAAATGCACTGTGTTTCTGCTGGAGTAATACAGCAACATGTCATGTTTAATACTTATGCTTCGTTCAGACAACATCTCAGTTTCAGACGTTTTGTAATTCTGGGTCCTATAACATTGCTTATTAGATGATCATGCTGCTCTGATTGCACTGACTTACTTTGCGTGATCCACCCGGAGCATCTATCGGACTCTCAATGCTGTAAAAACATACAGACATACTACCAAAGGGAGACTGGATAGAGCACTAGATTGCAAGGGTTTGATTTTTCTAATATTGTTACAGTCAGGGTTCATTTTGAGGGGGAACGTGCAGGAATGCAGTTCTGGTAGTTCTCCAAAGAGGTCACATGTCAGGTGGCCCCGCCCACCTGATTTTGGCCATTTTGGGCTCGTTTTGGCCTGGATTGGGCCCCAAATGGCCAGAAATGGGCCTAAAACAGCCAGGATTGGTCCTAAAATGGCCAAGATCTGGCCTCTGACGGGTGGTGGATCACTCTCCCGCTCAGCAGTGGCCCAATTCTGACCATTTGGGGGCCCTTTTCAGCCCATTTTTGCCATTTGGGGCCCAATTTCAGCCCTGAATGGCCAGGATTGGGTCCAAAACAGCCAGGATAGGTGAGGTCAAGGGGTGTGACACATGCAAATCAGTTATGCTAATAGCACACTTCTGGCACTGGCAAGGGGCGTGGCATATGCTAATGAGTTCTGCTAATGAGTTCCTGCCGCTCTTTTTCTATGAAATGACCCCTGGTTACAGTGATAATGTTTTCTTTTAAAAACGGTGTGTGGCTATGATCCAGTGAAGAGATAGTGAGCCCCTCCCCCTCTCTTTGCATTTGATTTCAGAGACACTTTCTCTCAAATTAAGCGGCGGCGGCAAGAGAGTGCGAGGAGGCAAGTTGAGGAAGTGTTTTGAAGTGCTAGAGATGGTGACAGAGATGAGGGTGGAAGGAGAACTGCAAAGATCTGGAAGAGGGTGTGCAGAAGACATGGGGCCATATGGAAGTGGAAAAAAACGGAAGGTGGTAGTCGTCGGGGACTCTTTGCTCAGGGGTATGGAACGCCGTGTCTCTGGGCCAGATCCCCTATTCCGAGAGATGTGTTGCTTGCCAGGGGCCAGAATTCAGGATATAACCGACCGGCTGCCGAAACTCATCAAGCCCGCTGATAAGTACCCGTTTGTGCTGATTCATGTGGGAACAAACGACACAGCTTCGAATACTGTTTCTAGAATCAAAGAGGATTATGAAGCCCTTGGAAGGCAGTTGAAGACATTGGGGGCTCAGGTGGTATTCTCTTCTATCCTTCCAGTCACAGGAAGAGGAGCACGCAGGGAGCGGACCATACTTGAGGTTAATCGCTGGCTAAGATGGTGGTGCCGACAGGACCGCTTTGGTTTCTGGGACCATGGGATAGGTTTTCTTAGAGAAGGCCTTCTAGCACATGATGGGCTTCACCTCTCAAGGGCAGGGAAGAAAACTTTGGAACAAACCTGGAGAACTTCATCAAGAGAGCTTTAAACTGATGCTGCAAGGGGAAGGGGACGATCAACATGGCGACTTCAATGATGAAGGGAACACAGTGGGGACCCACCTGGGCAGGAAAGGTCAAACAAAGGTACAAGGCTACAAGTGTCTATATACCAATGCCCAAAGTATGGGCGATAAGAAAGAAGAGCTTGAGCTTCTATTGCAAACAGAGGGTTACGATATAGTAGGAATTACTGAGACTTGGTGGGATGATTCCCATGACTGGAATGTGCTAGTGGATGGGTATGAATTGTTCAAGAAAAACCGGAAGTGCAGAAGAGGAGGTGGAGTGGCGTTGTATGTGAGGAGAGGGCTTGATTGTCAAGAAGTTATGGAGAATGGGGCGGACAGCCCGGTGGAAAGTATATGGGTAGAAATAAGGGGAGGAAGGTCAAAGGGTATTATTGTTGGAGTCTGCTACAGGCCACCTGACCAGCAAGAAGAAATAGATGCTGCCCTCCTTGAACAGATTGGCAGAGTATCCAGACATCAGAACCTTGTAATTATGGGTGACTTCAACTTCCCCGATGTGTGCTGGGAGACAGGCTCAGCAAAGCGCCATGAATCACGCAATTTCCTGAACTGCCTGGCCGATAACTTCCTTTTTCAAAAGGTGGAGGAAGCTACAAGGGGCTCGGCCATACTGGACCTGATATTAACCAACAGGGAAGAATTGGTAGATGAGATGAAGGTGGTGGGGACCTTCAGGGGGAAGTGACCATGTCCTCCTTGAATTCCAGTCGCTGTGGGGAGCCAAGGAAGTTCATAGCCAGACTCGTAGGTTAGATTTTCGTAGGGCCAACTTCGATGAACTCAGGGGCTTGATGGGAGTTGTTCTGTGGGGGCGTGTGCTGGAAGGAAAAGGAGCGAGTGAAGGGCGGGCCCTTCTCAAACACGAGCTTCTGCAAGCTCAAGCCCTCACTATCCCAGCAAGACGGAAACATGGTCAGGCCTCCAAGAAACCGATGTGGATGCACAGAGAGCTCCACAATAAGCTAAGGGAGAAAAAGGAAATGTTCAGGAAATGCAGACAGGGACAGACATCTAAAGAGGAGTATATGAGAGTTACTAGGTACTGCAGATCAGCCATCAGAGAGGCCAAAGCTCAGTACGAGCTGGGTCTGGCCAGGAGGGCTCGCTACAATAAGAAAAACTTCTACGGATATGTGAGAAGCAAACGCAAGGTAAAGGAGGCAATTGGACCGCTGTTGGGAGTAGATGGAGAAGCTCTGATGCAGGACAGAGAAAAAGCAGACAGGCTTCATGACTTTTTTGCCTCTGTTTTCTCCCCGAAGAACTCAGGCACATCTAGAGATAGTAGAAAATGTGGCAGGACACCTGAGTGGCTAATTGAGATTGACAGAGAGGTTGTGGAGAGGCATCTGGCTGCACTGGATGAATACAAATCCCCTGGGCCAGATGAGGTGCACCCAAGAGTGCTGAAAGAACCTTCTAGAGAACTTGCAGAACCCCTGTCCATCATCTTCAAGGCCTCCTGGAGGACTGGGGATGTGCCACAAGATTAGAGAAGAGCGAATGTTATCCCAATCTTTAAGAAAGGGAAGAAGGATGACCCGGGAAACTACAGGCCGGTCAGTCTGACTTCTGTTGCTGGGAAGATATTAGAACAGATTTTAAAGGGATCAATCTGTAAGCATCTGAAGGACCGCTCAGAGATCCGGGGAAGTCAGCATGGTTTTGTTCCTAACAGATCTTGCCAGACCAACCTGGTTTCCTTCTTTGATCGAGTGACCAGCTTACTGGATCGGGGGAACGCTGTTGACATGATTTATCTGGATTTCAGTAAAGCTTTTGATAAGGTCCCCCATGGCATTCTGATGGACAAACTGGAAGACTGTGGAGTAGACTATAGGACAGGTCGGTGGATAGGGAACTGGTTGGAGGACCGCACTCAAAGAGTGGTGGTCAACAGCGTTTTATCAGATTGGAGGGAGGTGTCCAGTGGGGTGCCGCAGGGCTCGGTTTTGGGCCCGGTACTTTTCAATATTTTTATCAATGATCTGGATGAAGGAGTGGAAGGGCTGCTCATTAAATTTGCTGATGATACCAAATTGGGAGGGGTAGCAAACACCGAAGAATATAGAATTAAAATTCAACAAGACCTGAATACTCTGGAGAAGTGGGCAGCTGTGAATAGGAGGCAATTCAACAAAGATGAGTGCACAGTATTACATCTGGGCCACAAAAATGAGAAGCACAAATACTGGATGGGGGATACACTTCTGGGCAGTAGTATATGTGAAAGGGATCTTGGGGTAAGAATGGACTGTAAGCTAAATATGAGCAGTCAGTGTGATGCAGTGGCAAAAAAGGCTAATTCAATCCTGGGTTGTATCAAAGGCGCCATAGCATCAAAATCGCAGGAGGTCATAGCCCCTCTCTATACTGCCTTGGTCAGGCCACACCTGGAGTATTGTGTGCAGTTCTGGAGGCCTCACTTCAAAAAGGATGTGGACCAAATCGAGAGGGTGCAGAAGAGAGCAATGAGGATGATCAGGGGGCTGGAGACTGAGCCCTACGAGGAAAGGCTGAGGGCCTTGGGAATGTTTAGTTTGGAGGAGAGGAGGTTGAGGGGGGACATGATTGCTCTCTTTAAATATTTGAAAGGCTGTCATTTGGAGGAGGGCAAGGAGCTGTTCCAGTTGGCAGCAGAGGGTAGGACGCGAAGCAATGGGCTAAAACTACATGCACAAAGGTACCGGCTGGATATTAGGAAGAACTTTTTCCCAGTCAGAGTAGTTCAAAAGTGGAATCAGCTGCCTAGGGAGGTGGTGAGCTCCCCTTCACTGGCAGTTTTCAAGAAGAGGCTGGATGAATACTTGTCAGAGATGCTTTAAGCTGATCCTGCACTGGGCAGGGGGTTGGACTAGATGGTCTGTATGGCCCCTTCCAACTCTCTGATTCTATGATTCTGGTTGAAGCCCTATTTCTGCCTTGAAAGTTGTGAAACCTGACCTAACTGGAGGACAGTTGTGATAAAAACACACTAGATGGCTTCGGTCTATCATATCTCTGGGACCACTTCTCTCCATATGTTCCACTAGGGCGTCTGAACAGGGCATGTTGTAGGTTCCACCTTGCACATAGGCAAGATCAACACCTGTGCCTTCTCTGTGGTGGCTCCTTCTTCATGCACTGGTCTTCCTGAGGAGGTTAGGAAAGCTCCAAGCTCTGTATTGGATTTCTGCTGTTTTTTAAAAATCTTTGCAAATTTCCATCTATATACCCACCACATGTTTTGTTGCAATGTCTTTGTTATTGACTGCACTGACTCATACCGTGTAATCTACCTCGAGACCCAGTGAGAAAGGCAGCCTCTAAATAACCTATACAACAAATAAATAAAATATCAGAAAGTTAAAATAGTTTTCTGTATTAGAACTTAGAACAAAACAAACGGACTATTTATTGAGTAAAATTTCAAACAGCAGCAAGCTGTAGCATAGAAGAAGTTGTTTGGAGGCCTCTTCACACAGTCAACTTCAATCATAGATGGCTGGTGAATGGCACTTGGTTTGGTAGAGCGCACATCCTTCAAGCCTTTTTTGAAAATGGAGAAAAGACTATTTAGGGACAACATGTAATTAGCTTGTGAAAAGAGCCATTTTTGTGCGATGTGTATTTAAGTGCTGGAACTCATTGCCACAAGAGGTGGTAATGAGCATTAGTTTAGCTGGGTGCTCCTTTTTAAAAACCCAAGGTATGATTGCTAAAAGGCCAGTCGATAACAAATGAAAGGAAAGAGGCGGTAAATAAGAGGGGAGGGCTAATGCTTTTATGGTCTGCATATGGGCTTCTGGGAGGCATCTGTCTAGTTGCCGCCTCCCCCCCCCACACACACACACTTTCCTTACATCTGGAGATCTAGATCATTATGAGAACACCGAGGCAGGCTATCTCAACTGTTTTTCACCAGATACTAGTTTGGGGCAGTTTAGATCGGCAGAGCGGGCAGGGCCTCCCAGGTATTCTCTCTCTAATGCCCATTCTCCAACTGCATGCCCTTTGCCCCGTCAGTTTTGTGGACTAACTAGCAGGAAGTGCTATGGAGATGTCCCAAGGAGGGATATGATTTAGCTGTCCTGTACAAAAGTGGGTACCTGGGTTCCCGAAGATGCTTCTTGGTCTCGTTCTGCATGTTTTGCCTGGGTGAAAAAGCCTTCCGGGAAGCTTGGCAGGGATTGACCTTCCCCACTCTGGACTTCTGTCTCTTTTATCGTCGTTTTGTGGAGGTCGCTCTCTGTTTCCTTCAGCATGACACTGTGGACTTGGAACTCCTGCTGAAATCCTCTCCACGCCTTTCTCTCCATAATCACTGATTTACATCGTGTGTCTTGGTGCACCAACGTCTCTTGTATTGATTTTTCTGAGTACACCAGCGACTTCAAGTAAAAAAGCAACACTAGTTCAAATGGTGATAATCTTGGCAGTGGCTCCTCCTCGGTGGTCTAGAAAGTTAAGAAATAAGGGAAGAATGAATGAGTCACTTTGGCTATGAAAGAGAAGCGGCCTGAACTGAGCATACTTGGGTTTCAATCTTCCCAGGGACATGATGGCCCAATTCCAAGTTAGGAAAAAGATAAAGACCACCCTTTGTATTTCGGAAAGTGAAGTTCTTCTTTCCTCCTTGTAGATGTAATAAGGAAAACAGAGCATCCAGTATCTCCGTCTGTGAATTCAAAGGGGAATCTGTTCTGGAGTTCCAGTCCTAAGTGGGTTATACCTCTATAAGCCCAGTTTATTCTCTGTAATCCTCAGTTCTACCAGGCTGCAAATTTCCCCCCGCAAACACACACACTGGGGCTTTGGACGTACTAAAAACTTATTGCAGACACGATTGTAGGGAGGACAGTTTTAGTGTGCAAGGACACACGGAAACTTAACTCACTGCTGTTCTAGCTTTCTGCAAGAAAAGCAGCATTAATAAACACTCCCTCTACTCGTGGCTTAATGAAGAGGCAGGGTGGTAGAGTGGTTAGTGTGCAAGGACACACTGAAACATACCTCACTACTGCTCTAGCATTTTCCAAGAGAAGCCACATTATTAAACGCTCCCTCCAGTCATAGCTTAATGAAGGGGCAGGATGGTACAGTGGTTAGTGTCCAAGGACACTGAAAATTTTCTCACACCTCTTGTACCATTCTTTATGAAAAAGATCATTGCAAAAACCTTTTCCCACTGATGGCATAACACAGAGGCAGTGTGATACAATGTCTCTTCAATGTTTCCCTCCAGAGCTTCCAATGTTGTCTCTGTCTTCTTTTGATCTTTCTCAATTCTCTTTAATGTAATTTCAATAACTTGGACCTTTGAGTCCTGCCCCATCTCATCCACTTTCTTTGACAAGTCGCTCAAGGCAGTCTCCGGGCGCCCAATTTTTTCTTCATTTACCTTGTCTTTAGACACCTGATCCCGAAGGGTGAAAAACAGGAATTGCTCAAATTGGGAGCATGAGGCTAAAAGCTCCTGGAGCTCCTCTTCCTTGGATCTCTGCAAAGGAAAGCAAGAAGGGGTTAGGAGCCGCCCAAGGAAAATGAACTGGGCTAGGGAGGCGGGATGCAGGGGCAGGATGCCTCCCATACCAGGAAACCCGTAGGACCCCACGCTGCATGTCTAGGATGGGGGGAGCTTAGAGCCAAGCTACAAGTGATGCCTGATAGGTTGGACAGCTCGTCAGATTTTTACTCAACAAAAGTTTACTCAACAAAGAGAACTGTGGCTCTCAAAAGCTTATACTACAATCAAGTTGGTTCGTCTTAAAGGTGCTACTGGACTCTTTGCTATTTTGCTACTACGTGCTAACACGGCTAACTCCTCTGGACCTGCCTCACCGTATAGTTGTGAGTACTGTATGGTGAGAAAAATGCACTTGTTGTAGAGGTGCAATAAAACTTATTTAAAGTGAGGGGCAGCCTCTATAAGATATTTTGAAGTGTAAGGCATGAAAATGGTCTTTAGGAATATATCTGTAAAGACCTCGTGCACACAGCAGAGTGTCAAGGATAAGATTCAGGTCTGGTTACATCTTAAAGGCCAACAAGGTTTCCCGTGTATAAGCTTCCCAGCTTTGACTCTGGAAATCTTGTTGATCTTCAAGGTGCTAATGGGCACAAACCTTGCTATTCTAATGCAGACCAAAAGGGCTGCCCACCAGAAACTTGGTTGTGAGGCAAATTACTTCAGGCCTCAACAGGACACGTAAAGTCTCCTTCCTGCAGATGGGCTTGTGACACGGCAACTCACCAATTTGAGAGAGAAGTAAAGCACTGCGGCTCGAATTGAATGGAAACTTTTACTCAGATCAGCACTGGAACTTCCATTTTGTGTCTAACAATGGTTTAAAAAATGTTATAGGAAAGACACACTCAGTGGTTCCTGTAGCCTTAACAATTTTGATCCATGTAAAAATGAGGATAAAAATATCTTGCATAAACAATAAATAATGGAATAAGGTGGCTCCCTCAACGGAGACAATTAAACCAAAAAACTCTTTTTCCCAAATGGACTGCATTAACGGTACATTGCTGGAGTTCTTTTCCTGTGCACAGCCACACAGCTACAAAAAATCCTTCCACATATATTTGCTGGAGGTACCACAAGGCTTCTTGAGATCCACAGGAGGCATTTTTACTGGGTGCCATTCAAGGGTCTGTGGCCAGTCAGCATCTCCCTAGTACCATAAGCCCTCAAGGGGAACCTCATTGGCTGCTAAGTGTTGTTTAATTTTTTGTCGTAGCTGAAGAGGTGAAACAGGCTCCTGTAAAGGTGCTTGCCTAGATAGCGCTTCGGCAAAGAATAGCACAAAAACACCACAGTCACTTGTGTTCTTCTGCTGGGGGGTTGTGTCAGGACAGCTCAAAACAATATCTAAAGGCATAAGCTGTCGTGAGCCCATGGTTGTGTCCTTGTGCCTTGCTGTGAGATAACTAATAATCTCATTGCAGGCTTCCTTTTTCCCTTTCCCAAGAGAATTGAAATGGGATAAAGTTTGAGATTTGAGGTCAAGAACAGCGAGCGTCCAATGATGGGACTGATAGTATGGGAAAAATATAATCTCACACTGCCACGCCTTGTGGTTTTGGAACCAAGTCTTTACTGCATCATAGCCATGACGTGTGTAGGTTTGCATGAAATGGACACCCATGTTGAACACCAGGGGTAAATTTGGCTGGTTCTTCTCTGACCGTTCACACAACAGTTCCAGGTAACGATCTATCACTAGATCATTTAGCCAGCCACCAATCTCTAAGCAGTCCAAGTCGTATTTTCCCAGCCTTGTGACAGAAGCCTTTCTTTTTGTTTTCAGTCCAAACTTCTCACTACTTAGTCTTTCATTCACTGGTTCGAGCACCTTAGTTGTTACTCCTGTGCCAGCCATGTCACATCTCACTCTTTCCAGTTTCTTTTTGAATGCGTTGAATGTCCGTGAGGGAAGACCGTTGTCTCTCCATATACGCAGCATGTCCTGGTATTTCTCTCTCTCCGTGGAATGCCTCCAGAGCAGAGTGAACAGGAATTCCATCTCCAGGGGCAGCCACCGACTTTTCACATTGGCGGGTCTGTGCATTGTTGGGGCATGGACCACCATAGTGAGCTCCTCTTCCTCCTCTACTGTCCCTGGGTCATCGTTTTCTGGTTCCCAGTCACTCTCTCCATCCCCTGGGGGAACATTTGGCTTATATACCTCTGGTCCCGTTGGCAAGTCTAGTTTCGTAGGGATAGAATTGTGCAAGCTGTGCATTTTGAAAGGGCGAAACTGCAAGAGTAAACCTTTAGATAATATTTCCAGTGCGATGAGCTTCTGAATGAGAGTCGATAACTGGGTTGCAATGCTCCTAAGGCTCTGGAAGGCCACGTACCAATTGTTTTTCATGAGTGCCACACCAGAGACATAAATGAACACCCAAGAGCGCCTTCTGGCATCAAGTGGCTGGCCCTCCAGTTTCCTGAGTACCGGTATGACCCAGGGTAGAACTTCAAAGTGACGGGAGATCTTTGTGATTTTTGACTCAAAGACCATCTCCCTGTCTTTAAGATCCTGATAGATTTTGGCAGTTATCAGACATGCATGAGCTGTTTCACACAACTGGTCTTCAGAGGAATCATACACTTGGACAATTCTTTTACTTATCCAAGTAGCCTTTCTTTTATTCTCAAGGAATTCTACCGAAGGGAAAAAATGCAGTTTTAACTCTCTGAAGCCTGCAAGGAGAACCTGTTCCAAGTCATATTGTTTATCATGGATAAGTTGTAGAGCTCTCCCAAACACATATGGGTATCTAAATGAAGATCGTTTGGTCAGCTTTGTCAATAATTCTTTGATTGCGATGGCACCGACAAGGGGAAAGAATGAGGGTGCTGAGGCCTTTTGAAGTTCAAGAAGAAGAGCACTCCCATCCCACCGTTTCAGCCTGGGGTTTTCATTTACCAAATCTTGCAATAATAGGAAGATTGCCTTCCTGCCAATCTCAGGTAAGGATGCCTCCAGGCAGTTTGAAAAGCCAAAAAAAGCCAAAATGCGCCCCTTCTGCTTCTCGGAAGAAGTCCAGTATTGAAGGGAAGGAGGTTTATTGTACTCCTCATTGGTCACAGCAGCAAGATTGGGGCTGAAGCATAAAAATCCTCTCTGGTGAGTGAGACAGTCTGAGGGCAAGCCAACTCCAGGTCCCAAAACAATGCTGTCATCTCTGTTGGCTGAACCATGCAGCTTTCCAAAAATGAGCACTTCATACCCACATTCAAGTTGGAAGGCTTTCCAAGTTGCTTGATGGCTCCCATGCTCTCTGTACTGGATTGTCACTTGCTGGAGCTTGGTGTGAAGGTGCAAGACAGTAAGTCTAATGGATTCTGTGAACGTATGAGAAGTGGTGGAAATCCTTTCCTTAATTGGTAATAACATAGGCTTGACGGCCAAAAGCTCTTGAAGTGCATCCAGGTTGAGCAACTCATCTGGATGGCTGTTTGCAAAAAATCTCAGAATACTGCCTGGGCTCAGAGCAAGAACCACTTCTGTCCTTGCTCCAATGTATGGGGCCATTTTTATTGCATTTTCTTCCATCCTGTGCTGATACTCCTTGGCATTTTTGGAGAGGCGTCTCAGTGATTGTGGGTGTAGCAAACCACATGTCCCAATTAATCCACTACATGGGTGAGACTGCATGGACACCCCGATATGTGGGTGGTCTGCGTAAAATTGGATGAACCTCATCTTGTTACTTGGGTCTGCAATGAGTTTTTTGAGATGGATGGTCTCACCCACAGGTTGACTGTCAAGATTGCTTTGATATGTTACAGCTTCTCTGATGGAGAGAGATGACCGTAGAATGCCCCTGTTGCTGATAATCTTCTCTATCCCTTGGCGGCACCAAAGCAGATTGGTGTCAGCCTTTTCCCCAGAAACAGTGGCTGCAACATGGACAGTCATTTTTTTAACAAACATTCCATCGAAGTATCGCCCTAGAGGCTCTGGGTTTGGCTCCCTCTGCCCAAACTGAAAAGTAAACAACATTTTCTCCAAAGAATCTTCCAGTGGTGTCTGATCCAAGGCAAAGTCCAGAAGATGTAGAATGAATTCACGATCTCGAGGCAGCAAACGCCAGTGTGTCATGTCTCTAATAAAATTCTTTTGTAAAGTCGGTCTGCGTAGTTCATGACTGGGCTGTGAAGATAGGAGCTTTTCAAATCTACTTTTAAAAGCATCCAAGAATCCAATTTGCCTCTCTCTGAAATCATTGACTGAGAACTTCTGTGGTTGTAACTTTGGAAGAGTGGTCAGAATCACTTGCCAGCCATTGGAATTGATCATAGGAAGTCCAACTGATACCTTTAGGAATTTCTTCATACCCAGAGTGGGTGGACTAAAAGGAAGATGCTTTCGCAAAATGTGTTCTATAGGAGTTAAGCTTGAAATGTGATCGGTACCCATGCGTAGGTATTGGAAGTCCAGTTTTACAGCTTGGAATGATTCCAACTCTAAGACAATTCCATCTATATCACACAGGATCTCAGTGAACTCTTTTTGCTCAGCAGATGAGATTGCATTACCTCGCAGTGAAATAATGTCTTTGGAATAAATAAATTCTTCAACTGTACTTTTCGAAAAGGCTGTCATGAATTCTGTTGCATTCTCAAGACTGGTGTCAAAAAATGAATCCTCCTCTTCTTTCTGTATGATAGAAAAGGAACATGTGTGAGTGTGATAGCTGCTACCCAGTATTTTAACATATATTATATAATGCTTTTGTATGATGTTGTGACTGTATATAAGACAGAATGCTTTTCAGAGGAGCAGCTGACACTGAAACCCTCAGCAGATTGACTTGCTTTTTGAAAGTTATTTTCCAACAGGACAAAGTGTTTAGCAAAATAACAAATTGACAAAAGTACTTCTTGAACATTATGAAAGAACCAGTTTTTAGAGAATTGTTCCCGTTTCATCTCAGTTTTATGTTTATTTTGATTTTTTCTTTACCATTCCTTATTGCATCTGGTTCCCCGAGTGTCATGACTGTTGTTCATTATTGCATTTTGCTCAGTGAATGTTTTAGTGGTTGAACATATTGCATTTTCACTCATATTGTTGTACTCAACCTTGGAGCTCAGTAAGAAAGGTGTATATTGAATAAATAAATAAAATTTGGATGACATGATTGAGAATATACAAATAGTGTAATTACTAATTAAACTAAATATGTGACCGAGCTTGGTCAAACTTGACTGACCTTAAATCCTGGTTTCTGGACTGGAACTGAAGAAAATGGCTCGACAACGTCCTTTCCGCTTGTACATAACTCAGCAACCAAACTGACTTGTTTTAGAGTAGATCCTGAGATTGATTCCTCTGGAGCTTGCAAACATAGAGATGGCAATTCCATTGTGTCCTCTTTTGAAGATGAAGGTACTGGGACTCCTTTATTGATAGTTTGCTCTGATGCAGATAAAACTGGTGAAGTCACTGTTGTTACAGTTCCTTTTGCACGTTGCTCTTGAGGAGTGACTAATGGCTGTAGAGGATATTGCACAAGTCTATATGGCATACAGTCAATATTCTGTTGGTTTGCTTTTGTTGCGGGCACTTCTTCCTCAGTCTTGGCAAAAATGAGCGGCTCATATTGGGGATGCTCTGCAGATTGCTCGTGGATCTTCTCTTCAGAATTCTGCAGAAAAACACATGAAAGCGGAATAAGTGAGTTGCACTTTTAACCATTCCGGCTATCGAGAGAAAAAAGTAAGCCAGAATCAAAGAGAACCTGGTTTACATTCCTGCTTAGTGATGAAAGATGCTGGGGGTCTTTAGACAGTGGACTCCAATCTTTCTCTCTGCCCCCCATTATTCCTGTTTGGGCTGTCCAGGGTCTCAGGCTGAGGTCTTTCACATCACCTACTAGCAAATAATTTAATTGGAGATGCCTGAACCCAAGTCCTTCTGCATGTAAAGAAGATGATTTACCATTATGGCCCTCTCTCCTTCCTCCTCATAACATCCCTATGAGACAGGCGGCATATTTAGGGCCTCTGAATCTGAAAGTTTCCTTAGATCCCCATATTTGCTAGGTCCAGCTGTCTTCCATGGACCTGTCTAATCCCCCTTTAAGCTCATCTATGGTTGTGTCCAGAACAGCATCCAATGATATGTCCATCCTTGTATCAAATGGTCGATTGGATTCTATGGTTTAAATAGTAGTTGAATAAAAAAGTCCATCCTGGAGCTATTTGCCACCAGTTCATTGGGTGCCCACTGATGTTTAGTATTATGGGAGAGGAAGAAAAGGTTCTCACTCAGGGGCTGGCTCAATTTATTAGGTGGCCTAGAATGCAAAACAGCTGCAGACATATAATCCAGTGCTGGATGAAAGGAAATAGTTGGGGACTATTTTATATGTGTGGAGTGAGATAGATGACATAGTATCTATAGTATTAGGAATCTGATGAATTTGATAAGGAATTCTGATTCCACATGTTTGCATGGGATTCTACCTGAGAAGGAGTGCTATAACCTTTAAATCAGCAACTGCTTTCTGAACACTGTAATTTTTACTGTCAGATCTTGATTAATACCACTTTTCTGTGAAAAGACTATTGATATGTATCCACATTTTACATAATTATACTAATAATGCTGCTATGAATAAAATGTTCCCACAAGCTGTTATGCCACATAGGTAGTGTCAGGCCCCGTCTCTCCTTCCATTGAAAAAAAATGGCAATTATAACAATGGTTAGAAGAACTGTAATTAGTGCGGCTTTTATTTTGGAGCAATTCAATACCAGACAGTAAGATAGCAAAAGTGTTTCAGGTTAAGCCAGCAAATCACACCCTGTAATTTTCATTATCCTCATTAAGATTTGTCTGCAGAACAGTTGAATGTTTGGGTATTCCACCAGCAATGTAGAAAATCACCCACCCAACCACAGTCTTTCCAACATTTAGGACTAACTGTTGAGTGGATTCTATGAAGCCTGCTTGGAGGTAAACACTATCTGTGTAAAACCTGAAACAAATTAAAGCTTATACTAAGTATTTTGAATTTATGACTTGGAGCATTCATAATTTGGGGCCATTCAGTTTTCAGGATTCTGTGTTGGTGGTCCATTTGTCAGAGCACTTGTCAATTAATCCTCTTTTCTGTTTTCTGCTTCACCAAGATTTTATAAATATGGGATATAAGACTTTTTCTGTTTCCATTGGGATTCCTAATAAGAGACTTGAACTCTGTAAGAGGCTTCCTACATATGTGAAACAATTGAGCAGACCCTATCAAGTGCTGTATTAGAAAAAGTGAAGGCAGGATATTCATCCCTCTGCTTTCTCTTCAAGGGCCTCCTTATCAAGGGGACTTCCTTTTTTCATTAAGTCGGTAAAGCAGGTGATGCCTGCTTGCCTCAAGTTAGTGGATGCAGCCCTTTCTTGCCCTGGAGGAAACCAGGGTTGATTCAAAAAGGAGGAAAGCTGAGACACACCCAGCACAGGAGACTTTTCCCATTTCTCCCAACCCTTTAAAAAAGCTTGCAGGATAAATCCCACAAGTGAGGTCTTTGATCTATAGTGGGGTGGAGACCAAAATATGTCAGCTGAAGTTGTTGGGAAAGCACAGTGATCTTCTATGGTCTGCCAGCCAGCACAAGCGCTAGATAATGTCCTAACTATTCCATGCCAATATACAGGCTTCATAATAGAACCCCAGGTCAGGCAAATCTAGCCCTCCATGAGATGCAGTTCCTCACCCCTGGGAAAATTTTATCCTAGGGTTTTTAAAGGCCCAGATAAATTGATTTCATTTCCTCTGCCATCTTGTTATCCCAGTTTGGGGGATGTGGTAGTTAAAAAGGCAACTGTGATCTGGGGCTGTATCAATAGAAGTAAAGTGTCCAGGTCACACAAAAATAATGGTATAACTCTGGTTGGTCCTCACCTCGAGTATTGTGTACAGTTTGGGGCACTACAATTTAAGAAGGGTGTAGACAAGTGGAACGTGTCCAGAGGAGGGCCAGGAAGATGGTGAAGGGTCTGGAGACAAACTCCTATGAGGAAAGGTTGAAGGAGCTCGGTATGTTTAGCCTGGAGAGGAGATGACTGAGGGGTGATATGATAACCCTTTTTCAAGTAGTTGAAGGGCTGCCATATAGAGGATAGTGTAGACAGAGTTGTTTTCTGATGCCCTGGAAGGTCAGACCAAGGGGTTGAAATTAAATCAAAAGAATTTTTAACTAAACATTAGGAAGAGGTTCCTGACAGTGGTCCCTCAGTGGAACAGGCTTCCTCGGGAGGTGGTGGGCTCTCCTTCTTTGGAGGTTTTGAAGCAGAGGATAGATGGCCACCTGAGAGCCATGCTGATTCTGTGAACCAGGGCGGATCGTGAGGGGGAGGGCAGGAAGGGTTACATTGGTTCTTGTGGCCCCTTCTTACATGCCCAGGGCAAGGCCAATCACTACTTTGGGGTCAGGAAGCAATTTTCTCCAGGCCAATTTGGCCAGGGATCCTGGAGGTGTTTCGCCATCTTCTGGGCATGGGGAAGGGGTCACTTGCGGGGTTGGGGGGGAGTAGTTGTGAATTTCCTGCATTGTACAGGGGCTTGGACTAGATGAGTATGGAGACCTCTTCCGAATCTATGATTCTATGGCTGACCCTGCTTAGCTTGTGAGATCTGGCGAGTTTGTGCTTGCGTGGGGTATTCAAGTCAGGGTGAAAGGAACTTTATTCCATAACAAAATAGGGTACAACCGCTGCAGAGAGACTCCTATTTTTTTTTTAGCACTGTGATTCCACCCACAAAAGGGTAGGCATATTGATAGAAACTACAGGTTGCTGAGCAGGGACCATTGGGGGAGGCTGACTAAAAGCAACAGATGCTGAACATTGGTATGGCACCATCATAACTAGAGTTACTTAGGTGAGGAGCCGTGGTTATGGGAAGAGTTATGGCTCAGCACTAAAAGATCCCACATTGAATCCAGACACCTCCAGCTACGGGTCAGAGGGATGTGAAAGACCTTCTCCCGAGACTGGAGAGCTAACTTTGGGTTTCTAAGTGAGGAGCCAACATTGGATTGTCAGAGAGGGAGCCACATTCATCTGTTGCCGCAGAAAAAGGATACACGGACTCCCTCCCTCCTGTGAGGCATGAGTTTCTGTTCTCCAGAGTTTTTCTACATCGAATCAGAAATGAGGGACTGTAGTCATTTTAATGGTTTGAAGACGGAAAAGAGGACAGCTCAATATGCAATTATTCTTCTCTGTTTGTATTCTTAAAACCAACATTCGTAATGGTGTCAGAGGGTGAGCTGCCATTCCAATCTGTCCATGTGGCAGTTCTGGATCATCTTTTAATTTTCCTATTATTTCAAGCATTTTATAATGACCACAGTCTAGTCCGAACGAATAAAGATGAGACATTTGTCTGGGCTACACAATTCAGATACACTTTTGGGTTTCTCTTTCTACTTTTGAATTGCCTCATCTCACACAGCACTATATGAAGAATAGCCTTTTCCTTTCTTGCTTGCCCTGACCTGGATAGCTCAGGTGAGCCTAATCTCATCACCTCTCAGAAGCTAAGCAGGGTCTTCGATGGGAGACTGCCAACAACAACCAGGGTTGCAGAGGCGGGCGATGATAAACCACCCCAGTCTCTTGCCATGAAAACTCCACCAGCAGGCGCCATCAGTCAGCTGTGACTTGAGGGCACTCCTCACTACTCCTACTAAGAATAACAACATTCAATTTATATACTGCCTTTCAGGATGAGTTAATGCCCACTCAAAGCGGTATACAAAGTACATTATTATTATCCCCACAACAACAAACACCCTGTGAGGTGGGTGGGGTTGAGAGAGCTGCTAGAAGCTGTGACTCACCCAAGGTCACCCAGTTGGCTACAAGTGGAGAAGTGGGGAATCCAACCTAGCTCTCACTACCGCCTTACTTGCTTGCCATTGTTTCCACAATTGATTGTGAAGGATCTGAGAGACTCTTGGGTGACAACAGCCTGGGGGCCCCACACTGCCAAGAAGAGGAAAGTCAAGGAGGAGAGGAAAGAGTCAATCTTCCTTCTGAGCCTCCTCTCAGATCTACAGTACAGACCCGAAGGCATCAACGAAGAATAAGCTCTGGTCCATTTGAGCTCAAGAATTGTTTTGAAGTGCTAGAGATGGTGACAGAGATGAGAGTGGAAGGAGAACTGCAAAGATCTGGAAGAGGGTGTGCAGAAGACATGGGGCCATATGGAAGTGGAAAAAAACGGAAGGTGGTAGTCGTCGGGGACTCTTTGTTCAGGGGTATGGAACGCCGTGTCTCTGGGCCAGATCCCCTATTCCGAGAGATGTGTTGCTTGCCAGGGGCCAGAATTCAGGATATAACCGACCGGCTGCCGAAACTCATCAAGCCCGCTGATAAGTACCCGTTTGTGCTGATTCATGTGGGAACAAACGACACAGCTTCGAATACTGTTTCTAGAATCAAAGAGGATTATGAAGCCCTTGGAAGGCAGTTGAAGACATTGGGGGCTCAGGTGGTATTCTCTTCTATCCTTCCAGTCACAGGAAGAGGAGCACGCAGGGAGCGGACCATACTTGAGGTTAATCGCTGGCTAAGATGGTGGTGCCGACAGGAGCACTTTGGTTTCTGGGACCATGGGATAGGTTTTCTTAGAGAAGGCCTTCTAGCACATGATGGGCTTCAACTCTCAAGGGCAGGGAAGAAAACTTTGGAACAAACCTGGAGAACTTCATCAAGAGAGCTTTAAACTGATGCTGCAAGGGGAAGGGGACGATCAACATGGCGACTTCAATGATGAAGGGAACACAGTGGGGACCCACCTGGGCAGGAAAGGTCAAACAAAGGTACAAGGCTACAAGTGTCTATATACCAATGCCCAAAGTATGGGCAATAAGAAAGAAGAGCTTGAGCTTCTATTGCAAACAGAGGGCTACGATATAGTAGGAATTACTGAGACTTGGTGGGATGATTCCCATGACTGGAATGTGCTAGTGGATGGGTATGAGTTGTTCAAGAAAAACCGGAAGTGCAGAAGAGGAGGTGGAGTGGCGTTGTATGTGAGGAGAGGGCTTGATTGTCAAGAAGTTATGGAGAATGGGGCGGACAGCCCGGTGGAAAATATATGGGTAGAAATAAGGGGAGGAAGGTCAAAGGGTATTATTGTTGGAGTCTGCTACAGGCCACCTGACCAGCAAGAAGAAATAGATGCTGCCCTCCTTGAACAGATTGGCAGAGTATCCAGACATCAGGACCTTGTAATTATGGGTGACTTCAACTTCCCCGATGTGTGCTGGGAGACAGGCTCAGCAAAGCGTCATGAATCACGCAATTTCCTGACCTGCCTGGCTGATAACTTCCTTTTTCAAAAGGTGGAGGAAGCTACAAGGGGCTCGGCCATACTGGACCTGATATTAACCAACAGGGAAGACTTGGTAGAGGAGATGAAGGTGGTGGGGACCTTCAGGGGGAAGTGACCATGTCCTCCTTGAATTCCAGTCGCTGTGGGGAGCCAAGGAAGTTCATAGCCAGACTCGTAGGTTAGATTTTCGTAGGGCCAACTTCGATGAACTCAGGGGCTTGATGGGAGTCGTTCTGTGGGGGCGTGTGCTGGAAGGAAAAGGAGCGAGTGAAGGGCGGGCCCTTCTCAAACACGAGCTTCTGCAAGCTCAAGCCCTCACTATCCCAGCAAGACGGAAACATGGTCAGGCCTCCAAGAAACCGATGTGGATGCACAGAGAGCTCCACAATAAGCTAAGGGAGAAAAAGGAAATGTTCAGGAAATGCAGACAGGGACAGACATCTAAAGAGGAGTATATGAGGGTTACTAGGTACTGCAGATCAGCCATCAGAGAGGCCAAAGCTCAGTACGAGCTGGGTCTGGCCAGGAGGGCTCGCTACAATAAGAAAAACTTCTACGGATATGTGAGAAGCAAACGCAAGGTAAAGGAGGCAATTGGACCGCTGTTGGGAGTAGATGGAGAAGCTCTGATGCAGGACAGAGAAAAAGCAGACAGGCTTCATGACTTTTTTGCCTCTGTTTTCTCCCCGAAGAACTCAGGCACATCTAGAGATAGTAGAAAATGTGGCAGGACACCTGAGTGGCTAATTGAGATTGACAGAGAGGTTGTGGAGAGGCATCTGGCTGCACTGGATGAATACAAATCCCCTGGGCCAGATGAGGTGCACCGAAGAGTGCTGAAAGAACTTTCCAGAGAACTTCCAGAACCCCTGTCCATCATCTTCAAGGCCTCCTGGAGGACTGGGGATGTGCCACAAGATTAGAGAAGAGCAAATGTTATCCCAATCTTTAAGAAAGGGAAGAAGGATGACCCGGGAAACTACAGGCCGGTCAGTCTGACTTCTGTTGCTGGGAAGATATTAAAACAGATTTTAAAGGGATCAATCTGTAAGCATCTGAAGGACCGCTCAGAGATCCGGGGAAGTCAGCATGGTTTTGTTCCTAACAGATCTTGCCAGACCAACCTGGTTTCCTTCTTTGATCGAGTGACCAGCTTACTGGATCGGGGGAACGCTGTTGACATGATTTATCTGGATTTCAGTAAAGCTTTTGATAAGGTCCCCCATGACATTCTGATGGACAAACTGGAAGACTGTGGAGTAGACTATAGGACAGGTCGGTGGATAGGGAACTGGTTGGAGGACCGCACTCAAAGAGTGGTGGTCAACAGCGTTTTATCAGATTGGAGGGAGGTGTCCAGTGGGGTGCCGCAGGGCTCGGTTTTGGGCCCGGTACTTTTCAATATTTTTATCAATGATCTGGATGAAGGAGTGGAAGGGCTGCTCATTAAATTTGCTGATGATACCAAATTGGGAGGGGTAGCAAACACCGAAGAATATAGAATTAAAATTCAACAAGACCTGAATACTCTGGAGAAGTGGGCAGCTGTGAATAGGAGGCAATTCAACAAAGATGAGTGCACAGTATTACATCTGGGCCACAAAAATGAGAAGCACAAATACTGGATGGGGGATACACTTCTGGGCAGTAGTATATGTGAAAGGGATCTTGGGGTAAGAATGGACTGTAAGCTAAATATGAGCAGTCAGTGTGATGCAGTGGCAAAAAAGGCTAATTCAATCCTGGGTTGTATCAAAGGCGCCATAGCATCAAAATCGCAGGAGGTCATAGCCCCTCTCTATACTGCCTTGGTCAGGCCACACCTGGAGTATTGTGTGCAGTTCTGGAGGCCTCACTTCAAAAAGGATGTGGACCAAATCGAGAGGGCGCAGAAGAGAACAATGAGGATGATCAGGGGGCTGGAGACTGAGCCCTACGAGGAAAGGCTGAGGGCCTTGGGAATGTTTAGTTTGGAGGAGAGGAGGTTGAGGGGGGACATGATTGCTCTCTTTAAATATTTGAAAGGCTGTCATTTGGAGGAGGGCAAGGAGCTGTTCCAGTTGGCAGCAGAGGGTAGGACGCGAAGCAATGGGCTAAAACTACATGCACAAAGGTACCGGCTGGATATTAGGAAGAACTTTTTCCCAGTCAGAGTAGTTCAAAAGTGGAATCAGCTGCCTAGGGAGGTGGTGAGCTCCCCTTCACTGGCAGTTTTCAAGAAGAGGCTGGATGAATACTTGTCAGAGATGCTTTAAGCTGATCCTGCACTGGGCAGGGGGTTGGACTAGATGGTCTGTATGGCCCCTTCCAACTCTATGATTCTATGATTCTATGATTCTGGTTGAAGCCCTATTTCTGCCATGAAAGTTGTGAAACCTGACCTAACTGGAGGACAGTTGTGATAAAAACACACTAGATGGCTTCGGTCTATCATATCTCTGGGACCACTTCTCTCCATATGTTCCACTAGGGCGTCTGAACAGGGCATGTTGTAGGTTCCACCTTGCACATAGGCAAGATCAACACCTGTGCCTTCTCTGTGGTGGCTCTTTCTTCATGCACTGGTCTTCCTGAGGAGGTTAGGAAAGCTCCAAGCTCTGTATTGGATTTCTGCTGTTTTTTAAAAATCTTTGCAAATTTCCATCTATATACCCACCACATGTTTTGTTGCAATGTCTTTGTTATTGACTGCACTGACTCATACCGTGTAATCTACCTCAAGACCCAGTGAGAAAGGCAGCCTCTAAATAACCTATACAACAAATAAATAAAATATCAGAAAGTTAAAATAGTTTTCTGTATTAGAACTTAGAACAAAACAAACGGACTATTTATTGAGTAAAATTTCAAACAGCAGCAAGCTGTAGCATAGAAGAAGTTGTTTGGAGGCCTCTTCACACAGTCAACTTCAATCATAGATGGCTGGTGAATGGCACTTGGTTTGGTAGAGCGCACATCCTTCAAGCCTTTTTTGAAAATGGAGAAAAGACTATTTAGGGACAACATGTAATTAGCTTGTGAAAAGAGCCATTTTTGTGCGATGTGTATTTAAGTGCTGGAACTCATTGCCACAAGAGGTGGTAATGAGCATTAGTTTAGCTGGGTGCTCCTTTTTAAAAACCCAAGGTATGATTGCTAAAAGGCCAGTCGATAACAAATGAAAGGAAAGAGGCGGTAAATAAGAGGGGAGGGCTAATGCTTTTATGGTCTGCATATGGGCTTCTGGGAGGCATCTGTCTAGTTGCCGCCTCCCCCCCACACACACACACACTTTCCTTACATCTGGAGATCTAGATCATTATGAGAACACCGAGGCAGGCTATCTCAACTGTTTTTCACCAGATACTAGTTTGGGGCAGTTTAGATCGGCAGAGCGGGCAGGGCCTCCCAGGTATTCTCTAATGCCCATTCTCCAACTGCATGCCCTTTGCCCCGTCAGTTTTGTGGACTAACTAGCAGGAAGTGCTATGGAGATGTCCCGAGGAGGGATATGATTTAGCTGTCCTGTACAAAAGTGGGTACCTGGGTTCCCGAAGATGCTTCTTGGTCTCGTTCTGCATGTTTTGCCTGGGTGAAAAAGCCTTCCGGGAAGCTTGGCAGGGATTGACCTTCCCCACTCTGGACTTCTGTCTCTTTTATCGTCGTTTTGTGGAGGTCACTCTCTGTTTCCTTCAGCATGACACTGTGGACTTGGAACTCCTGCTGAAATCCTCTCCACGCCTTTCTCTCCATAATCACTGATTTACATCGTGTGTCTTGGTGCACCAACGTCTCTTGTATTGATTTTTCTGAGTACACCAGCGACTTCAAGTAAAAAAGCAACACTAGTTCAAATGGTGATAATCTTGGCAGTGGCTCCTCCTCGGTGGTCTAGAAAGTTAAGAAATAAGGGAAGAATGAATGAGTCACCTTGGCTATGAAAGAGAAGCGGCCTGAACTGAGCATACTTGGGTTTCAATCTTCCCAGGGACATGATGGCCCAATTCCAAGTTAGGAAAAAGATAAAGACCACCCTTTGTATTTCGGAAAGTGAAGTTCTTCTTTCCTCCTTGTAGATGTAATAAGGAAAACAGAGCATCCAGTATCTCCGTCTGTGAATTCAAAGGGGAATCTGTTCTGGAGTTCCAGTCCTAAGTGGGTTATACCTCTATAAGCCCAGTTTATTCTCTGTAATCCTCAGTTCTACCAGGCTGCAAATTTCCCCCCGCAAACACACACACTGGGGCTTTGGACGTACTAAAAACTTATTGCAGACACGATTGTAGGGAGGACAGTTTTAGTGTGCAAGGACACACGGAAACTTAACTCACTGCTGTTCTAGCTTTCTGCAAGAAAAGCAGCATTAATAAACACTCCCTCTACTCGTGGCTTAATGAAGAGGCAGGGTGGTAGAGTGGTTAGTGTGCAAGGACACACTGAAACATACCTCACTACTGCTCTAGCATTTTCCAAGAGAAGCCACATTATTAAACGCTCCCTCCAGTCATAGCTTAATGAAGGGGCAGGATGGTACAGTGGTTAGTGTCCAAGGACACTGAAAATTTTCTCACACCTCTTGTACCATTCTTTATGAAAAAGATCATTGCAAAAACCTTTTCCCACTGATGGCATAACACAGAGGCAGTGTGATACAATGTCTCTTCAATGTTTCCCTCCAGAGCTTCCAATGTTGTCTCTGTCTTCTTTTGATCTTTCTCAATTCTCTTTAATGTAATTTCAATAACTTGGACCTTTGAGTCCTGTCCCATCTCATCCACTTTCTTTGACAAGTCGCTCAAGGCAGTCTCCTGGCGCCCAATTTTTTCTTCATTTACCTTGTCTTTAGACACCTGATCCCGAAGGGTGAAAAACAGGAATTGCTCAAATTGGGAGCATGAGGCTAAAAGCTCCTGGAGCTCCTCTTCCTTGGATCTCTGCAAAGGAAAGCAAGAAGGGGTTAGGAGCATTGGCCGCCCAAGGAAAATGACCTGGGCTAGGGAGGCGGGATGCAGGGGCAGGATGCCTCCCATACCAGGAAACCCGTAGGACCCCACGCTGCATGTCTAGGATGGGGGGAGCTTAGAGCCAAGCTACAAGTGATGCCTGACACAGGTTGGACACTCGTCAGCTTCCCTCAAGTTTTGATGGGAAATCTAGGTGTCCTGGTTTTACAGCTTGGCTCTCCATTACAGCTACAAGACCAGAATGCCTACGTTTCCCATCAAAACTTGAGGGAAGCTGACAAGTGTCCAACCTGTGTCAGGTGTCACTTGTAGCTTGGCTCTTAGTTTCTGATGCCAAGCTTTAGGCTCTAAAGAGCAGAATTGTGGGGAGTTCTCTGGCAGGTGAAGAAGATGGAAACTTTCATTGTTGCTTTTGACCCTTAGCATTGGCTCTGTTGACACAGGCGGGGTTCTGATTTCTCAGAGTGACATTTGCATCAGAGTGACACATATCTTTGACCAAGAAGCTTACAAAACCAGGCACGGAAACATTGGGCGCCTCATCAACTGGTTCCTTGGAACTCCCAGCTGTCACTGACAGAAGTTTTGCCCTGTTTGTTGTGCGGGTGCACTTTATAGCACCACCATGAAAAGGGCTGCAGGTTGCCTATACACACAAAAGTGCACCAATGTGGCTGTGATGATTTTTTGTATTCTTTTTTTGCACTACACCTATTGGCATTGTAATATAAGTGGCTAGAGTATCAGAACCTGGGAGATCCAGGTTCAAATTCTCACTCCTCCACTGAAGCTTGCTGAGTGACCTTTGGCTAGTCATACTCTTGCCTAACCTACCTCGCCGAGTGGGAGGAGGGCAGGATGGTCATCCTTGAGCTCTTCCAGGAAACAATACCCACCGGGGCTTTAGTAGCTAGTTACACTTTTGTAACACATGGTGTCGCCATATCAGAATGGTTCCTTGGATGCTCAGTTTTCATTTAAAAGAAAACCCTTTCCCTGTTTGTTGTGACAGTACACTTTCCCCCTTATATCACCTTAATGAAAAGGTCTACGGAATCCCTAGAGAGAAGCAAAATGCCACCCGTGTGGCTGTTAACTTTTTACTATTAATTATTATCAAATACACATATTAGTATGCTGGTTAGCTTAGCAGGGGGGAGACCCAAGGTCACATCTTCACTTTGCAATGGAAGCTCACTGGGTGACATTGGGCCTGTCACACTCTCTCAGCCTAACCTCTCCCGCAGGGTCCTTGGGAGGATATGATGCAGGAGATGAGAATGTCCTCCTCTCAGCTCTTCCAGGCCGCAATCTCTCCCCTCAGGTGCTTTCATCACAATGAAAAGGGCTTCAGGCTTACCAGAGGGACAGAAAATGGCACCAAGGTGGGTACCGCCTTTTTATTTTGTGAATGTGTGAAATGCACATATTTCATAATGTAGGTGTGGTCTGCACATGCCAAGCCAGGACCAGTCATTGAGGAAAGTTACCACTACTTTAAAAGAGACAGTTGCCCTGGAGTATAGTGAGGGTGCAGAGTGGGGTGGGGGTGGTTCTGGAATCCCTCCCTTTGGTCTTGATAGATGTGATTGGTTTCTGGCAAGGTAGCACAGAGTGCACCAGTCAGAATATGTTGGGGTTTGGGGTGGGAGAGAAATAATATATTTTCTAAAAGACCACGTTTTCTGAAAGGTACTACATGATTTCTGTGCTGTGTTGATGCCCTCGTTTGGGAAAAAAACCTTCTTGCAAGCAGAAAGCTAGTGTCTAATTTCATCCCAACTCAGTAGGAAATGAATGAAAGTATGTCTCCCTGATTGTACTTGAAAAAAGGGGCATCAAAACAGATGAGAATCTACATATGACCGTGAAAGGGGAATATTGGTAGGCAAGCGACCTCTCTTCCCCCCTCCACTCCATCACTCTGAAGGATTTGGTAGCAGCGCTGTAGTGTAGCAACCAGAGAACAGGTCTCCCTGCTGGTTTGCCTCCCTGCAGACCTGGAAAAGATCAGGCAAACATATAAGCAGGAATCTCCCTTTCAAACTGTAAAACTGGCTGCAAGATGTGTTGCTGAAAGGAAATCCAGGGTGGCTGGTCTGCCTGCTGGCGAGGGGGAAATGCCTTTGAATCTGTGCTCAAGGAACTTTTCTTTGTCACTTTTTTTTAAAAAAAATCTTTACTTTCTTTTCCCCTTGACCATTGATCCAGAGAGGTTTCAAGGCAGAGTGGGCATTTCAGAGTGGGCCCCAATCCTCAGAAAATTCACCTCAGAATTCTGAGAAAGATTGCAGAACAGCCATATGGGTGGGAAAGTTTGAAGGTCCCTCCCCAATGCACATTTTCCCCACCGTGGATGGCCCCTCCCTCCACCCACAACTCAAACGTCTGCATAGTGCAAGTACTGGACACTCCCTTCCCCTCCCAGACAGCTCTTCCTCCTCTGGTCACAACTGGGCTGGGGCGAGGCAAGCCAAGTGAACTTTCCTACCTCCATGCCTAATGAATGTCTACGCACACCAGCAACGATCTTTTGGAAGCCTTCACAGCGACGATCTTTTGGAAGCCTTTCCCCACCCTCCCTCTTTGCAACGTGATCTGCTCTCCCCACAAGCACGTGCCTCGGTTTACAGAAGAGAGGGGTGCTCTGATTGGTTGAATTTCCGAGGAGCCACAGCCCTCTGGTTTCGTTTCCTAGCAGAGGGGAAAGCCCCGAGGGACTTCTTTTTGAAAATATTAGTGAAGGAGATTAGGCAGAGGGCACGTGGCTGCTCCTGGTCACCAAGCGATTTCCCCACCCTCTGCTTGCTGGCTGCAAAGCCTGACCCGAGGGAAGCCGCCAGCCGCCCTGTGTCTTTGGAAAGAGAGCGAAAGTCCCAGAGTCTGGATCCTGGTGGCTGCATTGATCAGAGAGGCATTGATTTGTTCTCGCTGACCATATGGCTGACAAGGGTATGGAGGTGAGAAAGCATTCTGCTGCTGTCTGTTCACATTGCTCCCCCCCCCAGCTCCCAGTTCAAGAGAGGAGGAATAAATGTCTGGAAGGGGAGGGGAGAAGACAGGTTAGGGTGGGGGGCTTTTTGGTCCTCACAAGCCAGCCTGGTACGAGCGAGGTGCCAGCGTTTCAGGCTGGACTGAGGGAAGGGCCCTTGAAATGCCCCCCCTCCGCGGGCTTCAGCCCTCCCACTTTCCCAGGGGCTCTGACAGCCCTTGAAGAGCTGGCTGGTCAAGGGAGAGTGATCCCCACACCCCAAGATGCCCGCGTGGGGTTGAGGTACAATGGGTACTCTTTAAAGAGCTTTGGAGGGAAATGGATGGGAACAGAGAGGGAGTGGGAGCGTCTGGGATCCTAGGTGGGCAGGCTGTTCTGCGAGGAAGAGCTGGGTCTCAGCGGCATGCTGCTACCAAAGCACAGAAAGCTACTTCGGGGGTGTCTTTATGGAGAAAAGTGGGATATCAAGGGGCAACAATTAACTTGAACATTCATCGCTCCTCCACTAGTAGGTTTGTTTGCGTGTGTGTCAGAGAGAGAGAGAGAGAGAGAGAGAGAGAGAGAGAGAGAGAGCTGTTATGTGCTGCTGTCAAAGGTACACTGCCGCGGCATATGTTGGTTCCATTCACACATCCCTGCTCAGGAAGGGGAAGGAGCCTCTGATGGTGCTTTCCTCTTTCATGAGAAAGTCCATGGACCTGCCCTGCTTGGTCAATATGTCTGATCCCCTCCCTGCCAGCAGTCATTACTCTCCCCAGAGACAGAGGAAGCAGCCTGGTCCTCGGGTTCAGGAGGCACCTGCCCACTCCCACTCCCTCGCCCTTTTCTATGCAGAGCCATACATTCTGGCTCGAGTGATGAAAGCTGTCCCTCTCCTCGAGCCCTTCCTGAAAAGTTCTGCCCAGCCAAGCAGTTGCAGAGGCTGAAGGACGTCCAGGGACACAAGAGTGAGATAAAAATCCCAAATCCTACCTCAGCCTCTGTGGGTAGGAAGCTCTATGATCTTTCCTAGGAGTCGCAATGCTTTGTGTGTGTGTGTTTGTGTTTTAAATGGGAATATCCCTTGAAGACGTTTTCTGAAGTATGGGGCATTTTGTACCAGGAATTCTGTGAATTCTGAAGGCAAAGTAACCCCCTCTTCTTCACAGGTACCTTAGATTCGCAATTCCCAATAGTCAAATGAGTTTTCCTCTCTTCATTTTTCTTGACAGGCCTCCGAGGAAGAGAGATTGGACGAGATGTTAGCTGGGTGCTCCCAGTTTGAGCAGTTTGTTTTTTTTACACTGCAGCGAATGTTGCACGGAGCAAAAGAAAAGGAAGAAAAGCTTTTGAGGCATGAAGAATCACTGAGAAATTCTGAAAAGGAAGCTGAGGATTGGAGGAGTGAAATAAAAGTATTCAAAGAGCAGGTCCATGATGTAAAATCTAGGATAGATGAAATTCAGAGAAGGATAAAGGACGAACTACAGAATGAACAGCAAGCTGTCAAGGAGGCTAACGAAACAATTGCGCACCTGCAAAAAGCAAATGAGGAGCTTCAACGAGAGGTCAAAGAGGCAAAAGGACATGCAGAATTTTGGGAAAGGAAATGTTCTGAACAGCGACCATCTATCATTTCAGAAAAAGGCCACCCACAAGAAGGCGAAGAAGGTGAGGGAGAGGCAATGCCATCAGCAACCGAGGCTGCAGATGTCGAAGAAGACCTTCTCAAGAGGCCAAGCTTCACATGCCCTTCCTCAGTAACAGCTACCCCTGGAGCTCCACCAGTCGAAAAGTCTTTTCTGGAAGAGAGCAGGATTCTGCCACAGAAGAGGAGCTCTTCCCAGAAGTCTTTAGGAGAAAGTTGACATCCACGCCTCTCATGACAACAGAAGAGCCCAGTTCCCAATCGGAGCCAAGCACCAGCAGAGAAGGCACTGAACCATCTCCCACCATACCATCCAAGCGGCAAAGGAGGGTGAGGCCAGAGTATAAAACAAAACTCCCCAATCTTCGAGAAACATCTCAGGAATCAATCAAGTACTATGAAGAAAACATTCAACCCTTTGAGCCGAAGGAACATCACATTAAGTATCTCTCTGTGAATCAAGCTGCCTTTTCAAGGTTTTGGGTTTCAAGGGTGTTGAAGGGAACATATCCCTCTATAAAGTGTGTCCCAGATTTTCTTCAAGATGGGTATAACCTGGGAATTTTTCACATCAAAACATTTCACCCAAAGGAGGCAACTGATGCGGAAAAATTTTGGATTCAAAAACTAAAAAATGATTATAAAATACTTGTGAAAACTAATTTTGAGCCCAGAGAATAAAGAGGCCTCTTTGGGGCTTTTCCCAGTGTCTGTTAAGATGCTCAGTTACAAACCTTTGGGATGTTGTTTAAGTTTTGTTCTGCTTCTCGGTTAAATCTGTGGTCAAGTATGTTTTGCTTGATGCTTCCTGTTTTACTGTTTACAGTTAGTTTCACTGTTATTAAGTTGTTAAAAAAATAAAACCAAGTTGGCATGTTTGAAAGAGAGCAACCTGGAATTATTCACAATGACATATCTGGACCTTTCATCATTCAATGCGGCTATGAAATTTCTTTTATCACACTGGAGTTAGGTAATATTCATTGCAACATTCACATAACAATTAATATGAAGCCTGGCAGCTGAATGGTGTTTTACAACATGAAGAGAAACCAAATATAGGCAGGAATCATTTTCCCATCTGAGCATACCTGTTGTCCAAGAAGTGGTTCCTTGCTAACAAAACACCTGGCAATAACATCCTATCAAATTTTAAAGTCTAAACACTAGATTATTCCAGGCCAAACATAGCCTATTGACTTGATGCAAGGTATGAAAACCAGCATTACCAGACATAGATCCAGAGGAGTTAGCCGTGTTAGTCTGTAGTAGCAAAATCAAAAAGAGTCCAGTAGCACCTTTAAGACTAACCCATTTTAATTATTATAGCATAAGCTTTCGAGAATCAAGTTCTCTTCATCAGATGCCTGATCAAAACTGGGCAGATACAGAAGAGGAGGGGGAAAGAGAGGGAAGGGGGCATAAATCACAAGAAGACAGAATGCAATTAGCATAGAGGCAATCAAAACATTCCTTTGCTTGGAAATGTAAACATCTCCTTTTTGGTGTGCAGTCAGTTTGTAGCAGTGAAGGTATCCAATTCCTATGTAGTATAAGCCTTCGGTAACCACAGGTTATACTACATAGGAATTGGATACCTTCACTGCTACAAACTGACTGCACACCAAAAAGGAGATGTTTACATTTCCAAGCAAAGGAATGTTTTGATTGCCTCTATGCTAATTGCATTCTGTCTTCTTGTGATTTATGCCCCCTTCCCTCTCTTTCCCCCTCCTCTTCTGTATCTGCCCAGTTTTGATCAGGCATCTGATGAAGAGAACTTGATTCTCGAAAGCTTATGCTATAATAATTAAAATGGGTTAGTCTTAAAGGTGCTACTGGACTCTTTTTGATTTCATTACCAGACATTAACAGAAGTTTTATTATTGACAGGAGTTTTCTTTTGTTTCTTTTGAAGGCAAACCTACCCGGAAAGACTTCTCAATGGACTGACAGTCAAAAACGGAAGGAGTATCTGGCTGTCGCAATGTGCAGTGCTAGAGAACGGGAGCTTTTTGCAGTCTCTTGTTCTGAAGAGAAAGGCAGAGGAGTGCTAGCCAGGAAACTTTTTAAGAAGGGGGATTTTTTACTGGAGTACTGTGGGGAGGTGATAGACCTCAAGGAAGCAAAGTTGAGAGAACGAGTGTACAGTGGCAGTGAAAGTAAGCATTGTTATATGTATTATTTTAAATTTAATGATCAAACACACTGTATCGATGCCACAAAGGAAGATGGCAAACTCGGAAGGCTAGTCAACCACAGCAAAAAACAGGAAAATGCCGTAACTAAATTAGTCGTGTTAGATGACAAACCTCATCTCGTTCTTGTTGCCAAAAGAGACATACAGCCAGGGGAAGAAATATTGTATGATTATGGGGAAAGGTCAAGAAGCGCCATAGAAGCAAACCCCTGGCTGAATAAATAAAAGGTCATTAACACTTGATAAATATTTCTGGAACATGTTCATTTTACTTTATTTAAGGCCCAGTATACTTCTGTATCAAAACATACTTCAGTTCAATTTATTCTAGAGCTCTCTTCCTCAGACTTCTCTAAAGAGGATGCAATTTCCATTTACTGAAAGAGGATTTGGCTTCCTTGGCCTTGGTGTATGTCGACGCACATACTGATGAACGTGAACTAATTGTTAGGACTGCTCTCCCGGGTGGATTACCCACCTTGGCTTTTCAGTCACTTACACGCCACTTTTCTCTACAGTGGGGGCCAAAATTATAGTGTATTCTCCACGCTTCCATTGCACAACATTTTCTCTCCCCTGAGAGCCAGTGTGGCCTAGTGGTTAGAGTGCTTGAGTAGGGTCTGGGACGCTCAGATTCAGTTCCCCACCCCGACATGGAAGCTCGCTGGGTATCTTTGGGCCACTCACGTGCTCTGAGCCTAACTGGCTTCGCAGAGTGGTGAGGATGGAGGAGAAGAAAACAATGTGAGCCACTTTGTGTCTCCGACATGGGGTATGAATAACATAAATTAGAACCTCATAGCAACCCTGTCATGTAGGTTCAGCTTAGCGTGTGGCTGGCCCTACATCGTTCAGTAAGCTTTTATGGCAGAATGGGGAAGCAAACTTCAGTGTCCCAAATCCTAGTCTGGTACCGCTAAACAAACATGGACGCCAGCATCCTGAGCTTGCAGCTGGCAGAGAGCAGAGATTCCCCAGGGAAGGAGGAAGGGGTGAGGAGGAAGGGACCGAGCCCAGGAGTGGGGGAAGCTCTAGTTGCATGTGGGGAACCTGACTGCCAGGGGGAAAGGGAAGATGCCACGTTGCCTCTCGGTCTGTGCCTCAGCTGCCTAAGCCATACCCATCTGCAAGCAGATGTCCTCAAGAAAGGCCCACTAGGGGAACGTCCCCAAAGAAAGCCTGGTGGCTTCCAAGGCCGTTGCAGTGTTACGGATGAGCAGCCATGGCTGGGGGGGGGGGTGGGGGGGGGTGGGGGGTGAGAAATGAGCAGAGAGAATTTGACATTTTATGGTGACCGAATAACTGACCGTTCTGTTCCATGACCTGATGGAAAAACAGTACCATAGCTGGCTCTTTCCCTTCAAGAACCCCGATACTCGATTGGTCCATGTTCCTTTGGCACACATGGGGGAAACCCTGAAAAGGAGCTTTCTCAAGGTGGGTGAGTGGGGGGGGGATGGATATTCCTGCATTGGTGATCCTGAGTCGTCAAACCAGGAGATGGGCCTTGTGAACACCTTCCTGTCATTGCCAGCACGTGGGTGGGTGGGTGGGTGGGGAAGCAGGTGGGCAAAACGTGCACATTTGAAAGAGGCTGAGTGAGACTGGGGGAGCGCTGCTTGTGGAATGGATGTGCTGTTTTTGATGGGGGCTGTGTTTAGGATGTCTGGACCGACACGCAAGGGGCTTTGTTGCTCCCTTATTTTCTCTGGCTTGGAGGCAGGGAGCAGGGGGGGCCTCCACATTGCTCTGAGGAAGGAGGCTGGTGGAGGTGGGCTATGACTCAGGAGTTGAAACAGGAGGCCTATTTGGATTAGCCAATGCAAACCTTGCTGTGCCGTAACTGATGCTGAGGTGTGACCCCCAAATTCCTTTGAGAGCTTAGGGGTGGGAGAGCAGCCTCTTTCCCTTATGGAAATATGAATTAGAATAACACTTCTCCCTTGGAAGTGCTTGTGGCTGGTTCGGCTGAGTTTGATCTCAGTCTGGCCCTTCTGAAGTAGCCATTAAGTCTTGGCTTCTCAGGGCAACGGACCAGGGCGCCAAAGGGACGTCTACGTTATATTCTGCAGGGGAGATAAGCCGGTGCCTGGAGGTGGCTCTGCCTTCCATGCTGCATTTTCAGGGGGTTAGATACACTCATCTCAGAAAGAAAAAGCAGTACACTTAGCAAACAGTTTGTTCCTTGTGCCGAATAGTTAAACCAGTGGAGTGTGAGTCATTCAAATGCCACATGTAAGTAATCATTGCATTGTACTTTAATTTTTTTTTGTAGCTGTAGAAAATGTTAGGAAATAAGAACATATATAAGAACATAAGAGAAGCCATGTTGGATCAGGCCAATGGCCCAGCCAGTCCAACACTGTCATAGAATCATAGAATCATAGAGTTGGAAGGGGCCATACAGACCATCTAGTCCAACCCCCTGCCCAATGCAGGATCAGCCTAAAGCATCTCTGACAAGTATTCATCCAGCCTCTTCTTGAATACTGCCAGTGAGGGGGAGCTCACCACCTGGCAGGGGAGGTGGGGTGTTGCAGTTCCAGTTGGCAGCAGAGGGTAGGACGCGAAGCAATGGGCTTAAACTACATGCAGAAAGGTACCGGCTGGATATTAGGAAAATCTTTTTCCCGGTCAGAGTAGTTCAAAAGTGGAATCAGCTGCCTAGGGAGGTGGTGAGCTCCCCCTCACTGGCAGTATTCAAGAAGAGGCTGGATGAATACTTGTCAGAGATGCTTTAGGCTGATCCTGCATTGGGCAGGGGGTTGGACTAGATGGTCTGTATGGCCCCTTCCAACTCTATGATTCTATGATTCTATGACAGTGTTGGACTGGCTGGGCCATTGGCCTGATCCAACATGGCTTCTCTTATGTTCTTATATATGTTCTTATTTCCTAACATTTTCTACAGCTACAAAAAAAATTTAAAGTACAATGCAATGATTACTTACATGTGGCATTTGAATGACTCACACACCACTGGTTTAACTATTCGGCACAAGGAACAAACTGTTTGCTAAGTGTACTGCTTTTTCTTTCTGAGATGAGTGTATCTAACCCCCTGAAAATGCAGCATGGAAGGCAGAGCCACCTCCAGGCACCGGCTTATCTCCCCTGCAGAATATAACGTAGACGTCCCTTTGGCGCCCTGGTCCGTTGCCCTGAGAAGCCAAGACTTAATGGCTACTTCAGAAGGGCCAGACTGAGATCAAACTCAGCCGAACCAGCCACAAGCACTTCCAAGGGAGAAGTGTTATTCTAATTCATATTTCCATAAGGGAAAGAGGCTGCTCTCCCACCCCTAAGCTCTCAAAGGAATTTGGGGGTCACACCTCAGCATCAGTTACGGCACAGCAAGGTTTGCATTGGCTAATCCAAATAGGCCTCCTGTTTCAACTCCTGAGTCATAGCCCACCTCCACCAGCCTCCTTCCTCAGAGCAATGTGGAGGCCCCCCCTGCTCCCTGCCTCCAAGCCAGAGAAAATAAGGGAGCAACAAAGCCCCTTGCGTGTCGGTCCAGACATCCTAAACACAGCCCCCATCAAAAACAGCACATCCATTCCACAAGCAGCGCTCCCCCAGTCTCACGCAGCCTCTTTCAAATGTGCACGTTTTGCCCACCTGCTTCCCCACCCACCCACCCACCCACGTGCTGGCAATGACAGGAAGGTGTTCACAAGGCCCATCTCCTGGTTTGACGACTCAGGATCACCAATGCAGGAATATCCATCCCCCCCCCACTCACCCACCTTGAGAAAGCTCCTTTTCAGGGTTTCCCCCATGTGTGCCAAAGGAACATGGACCAATCGAGTATCGGGGTTCTTGAAGGGAAAGAGCCAGCTATGGTACTGTTTTTCCATCAGGTCATGGAACAGAACGGTCAGTTATTCGGTCACCATAAAATGTCAAATTCTCTCTGCTCATTTCTCACCCCCCACCCCCCCCCACCCCCCCCCCCAGCCATGGCTGCTCATCCGTAACACTGCAACGGCCTTGGAAGCCACCAGGCTTTCTTTGGGGACGTTCCCCTAGTGGGCCTTTCTTGAGGACATCTGCTTGCAGATGGGTATGGCTTAGGCAGCTGAGGCACAGACCGAGAGGCAACGTGGCATCTTCCCTTTCCCCCTGGCAGTCAGGTTCCCCACATGCAACTAGAGCTTCCCCCACTCCTGGGCTCGGTCCCTTCCTCCTCACCCCTTCCTCCTTCCCTGGGGAATCTCTGCTCTCTGCCAGCTGCAAGCTCAGGATGCTGGCGTCCATGTTTGTTTAGCGGTACCAGACTAGGATTTGGGACACTGAAGTTTGCTTCCCCATTCTGCCATAAAAGCTTACTGAACGATGTAGGGCCAGCCACACGCTAAGCTGAACCTACATGACAGGGTTGCTATGAGGTTCTAATTTATGTTATTCATACCCCATGTCGGAGACACAAAGTGGCTCACATTGTTTTCTTCTCCTCCATCCTCACCACTCTGCGAAGCCAGTTAGGCTCAGAGCACGTGAGTGGCCCAAAGATACCCAGCGAGCTTCCATGTCGGGGTGGGGAACTGAATCTGAGCGTCCCAGACCCTACTCAAGCACTCTAACCACTAGGCCACACTGGCTCTCAGGGGAGAGAAAATGTTGTGCAATGGAAGCGTGGAGAATACACTATAATTTTGGCCCCCACTGTAGAGAAAAGTGGCGTGTAAGTGACTGAAAAGCCAAGGTGGGTAATCCACCCGGGAGAGCAGTCCTAACAATTAGTTCACGTTCATCAGTATGTGCGTCGACATACACCAAGGCCAAGGAAGCCAAATCCTCTTTCAGTAAATGGAAATTGCATCCTCTTTAGAGAAGTCTGAGGAAGAGAGCTCTAGAATAAATTGAACTGAAGTATGTTTTGATACAGAAGTATACTGGGCCTTAAATAAAGTAAAATGAATATGTTCCAGAAATATTTATCAAGTGTTAATGACCTTTTATTTATTCAGCCAGGGGTTTGCTTCTATGGCGCTTCTTGACCTTTCCCCATAATCATACAATATTTCTTCCCCTGGCTGTATGTCTCTTTTGGCAACAAGAACGAGATGAGGTTTGTCATCTAACACGACTAATTTAGTTACGGCATGTATTGTCGAAGGCTTTCACGGCCGGAGAACGATGGTTGTTGTGGGTTTTCCGGGCTGTATTGCCGTGGTCTTGGCATTGTAGTTCCTGACGTTTCGCCAGCAGCTGTGGCTGGCATCTTCAGAGGTGTAGCACCCAAAGACAGAGATCTCTCAGTGTCACAGTGTGGAAAAGATGTAGGTCATTTGTATCTACTCAGGAGGGGTGGGGTTGAGCTGAGTCATCCTGTAAGGGTTTCCCAGGGTGTGGAATGCTAATTCCACACCCTGGGAAACCCTTACAGAATGACTCAGCTCAACCCCACCCCTCCTGAGTAGATACAAATGACCTACATCTTTTCCACACTGTGACACTGAGAGATCTCTGTCTTTGGGTGCTACACCTCTGAAGATGCCAGCCACAGCTGCTGGCGAAACGTCAGGAACTACAATGCCAAGACCACGGCAATACAGCCCGGAAAACCCACAACAACCTTAGTTACGGCATTTTCCTGTTTTTTGCTGTGGTTGACTAGCCTTCCGAGTTTGCCATCTTCCTTTGTGGCATCGATACAGTGTGTTTGATCATTAAATTTAAAATAATACATATAACAATGCTTACTTTCACTGCCACTGTACACTCGTTCTCTCAACTTTGCTTCCTTGAGGTCTATCACCTCCCCACAGTACTCCAGTAAAAAATCCCCCTTCTTAAAAAGTTTCCTGGCTAGCACTCCTCTGCCTTTCTCTTCAGAACAAGAGACTGCAAAAAGCTCCCGTTCTCTAGCACTGCACATTGCGACAGCCAGATACTCCTTCCGTTTTTGACTGTCAGTCCATTGAGAAGTCTTTCCGGGTAGGTTTGCCTTCAAAAGAAACAAAAGAAAACTCCTGTGAATAATAAAACTTCTGTTAATGTCTGGTAATGCTGGTTTTCATACCTTGCATCAAGTCAATAGGCTATGTTTGGCCTGGAATAATCTAGTGTTTAGACTTTAAAATTTGATAGGATGTTATTGCCAGGTGTTTTGTTAGCAAGGAACCACTTCTTGGACAACAGGTATGCTCAGATGGGAAAATGATTCCTGCCTATATTTGGTTTCTCTTCATGTTGTAAAACACCATTCAGCTGCCAGGCTTCATATTAATTGTTATGTGAATGTTGCAATGAATATTACCTAACTCCAGTGTGATAAAAGAAATTTCATAGCCGCATTGAATGATGAAAGGTCCAGATATGTCATTGTGAATAATTCCAGGTTGCTCTCTTTCAAACATGCCAACTTGGTTTTATTTTTTTAACAACTTAATAACAGTGAAACTAACTGTAAACAGTAAAACAGGAAGCATCAAGCAAAACATACTTGACCACAGATTTAACCGAGAAGCAGAACAAAACTTAAACAACATCCCAAAGGTTTGTAACTGAGCATCTTAACAGACACTGGGAAAAGCCCCAAAGAGGCCTCTTTATTCTCTGGGCTCAAAATTAGTTTTCACAAGTATTTTATAATCATTTTTTAGTTTTTGAATCCAAAATTTTTCCGCATCAGTTGCCTCCTTTGGGTGAAATGTTTTGATGTGAAAAATTCCCAGGTTATACCCATCTTGAAGAAAATCTGGGACACACTTTATAGAGGGATATGTTCCCTTCAACACCCTTGAAACCCAAAACCTTGAAAAGGCAGCTTGTTTCACAGAGAGATACTTAATGTGATGTTCCTTCGGCTCAAAGGGTTGAATGTTTTCTTCATAGTACTTGATTGATTCCTGAGATGTTTCTCGAAGATTGGGGAGTTTTGTTTTATACTCTGGCCTCACCCTCCTTTGCCGCTTGGATGGTAGGGTGGGAGATGGTTCAGTGCCTTCTCTGCTGGTGCTTGGCTCCGATTGGGAACTGGGCTCTTCTGTTGTCATGAGAGGCGTGGATGTCAACTTTCTCCTAAAGACTTCTGGGAAGAGCTCCTCTTCTGTGGCAGAATCCTGCACAGACATGCTCTCTTCCAGAAAAGACTTTTCGACTGGTGGAGCTCCAGGGGTAGCTGTTACTGAGGAAGGGCATGTGAAGCTTGGCCTCTTGAGAAGGTCTTCTTCGACATCTGCAGCCTCGGTCGCTGATGGCATTGCCTCTCCCTCACCTTCTTCGCCTTCTTGTGGGTGGCCTTTTTCTGAAATGATAGATGGTCGCTGTTCAGAACATTTCCTTTCCCAAAATTCTGCATGTCCTTTTGCCTCTTTGACCTCTCGTTGAAGCTCCTCATTTGCTTTTTGCAGGTGCGCAATTGTTTCATTAGCCTCCTTGACAGCTTGCTGTTCATTCTGTAGTTCGTCCTTTATCCTCTGAATTTCATCTATCCTAGATTTTACATCATGGACCTGCTCTTTGAATACTTTTATTTCACTCCTCCAATCCTCAGCTTCCTTTTCAGAATTTCTCAGTGATTCTTCATGCCTCAAAAGCTTTTCTTCCTTTTCTTTTGCTCCGTGCAACATTCGCTGCAGTGTAAAAAAAATGAACTGCTCAAACTGGGAGCACCCAGCTAACATCTCGTCCAATCTCTCTTCCTCGGAGGCCTGTCAAGAAAAATGAAGAGAGGAAAACTCATTTGACTATTGGCAATTGCGAATCTAAGGTACCTGTGAAGAAGAGGGGGTTACTTTGCCTTCAGAATTCACAGAATTCCTGGTACAAAATGCCCCATACTTCAGAAAACATCTTCAAGGGATATTCCCATTTAAAACACAAACACACACACACAAAGCATTGCGACTCCTAGGAAAGATCATAGAGCTTCCTACCCACAGAGGCTGAGGTAGGATTTGGGATTTTTATCTCACTCTTGTGTCCCTGGACGTCCTTCAGCCTCTGCAACTGCTTGGCTGGGCAGAACTTTTCAGGAAGGGCTCGAGGAGAGGGACAGCTTTCATCACTCGAGCCAGAATGTATGGCTCTGCATAGAAAAGGGCGAGGGAGTGGGAGTGGGCAGGTGCCTCCTGAACCCGAGGACCAGGCTGCTTCCTCTGTCTCTGGGGAGAGTAATGACTGCTGGCAGGGAGGGGATCAGACATATTGACCAAGCAGGGCAGGTCCATGGACTTTCTCATGAAAGAGGAAAGCACCATCAGAGGCTCCTTCCCCTTCCTGAGCAGGGATGTGTGAATGGAACCAACATATGCCGCGGCAGTGTACCTTTGACAGCAGCACATAACAGCTCTCTCTCTCTCTCTCTCTCTCTCTCTCTCTCTCTCTGACACACACGCAAACAAACCTACTAGTGGAGGAGCGATGAATGTTCAAGTTAATTGTTGCCCCTTGATATCCCACTTTTCTCCATAAAGACACCCCCGAAGTAGCTTTCTGTGCTTTGGTAGCAGCATGCCGCTGAGACCCAGCTCTTCCTCGCAGAACAGCCTGCCCACCTAGGATCCCAGACGCTCCCACTCCCTCTCTGTTCCCATCCATTTCCCTCCAAAGCTCTTTAAAGAGTACCCATTGTACCTCAACCCCACGCGGGCATCTTGGGGTGTGGGGATCACTCTCCCTTGACCAGCCAGCTCTTCAAGGGCTGTCAGAGCCCCTGGGAAAGTGGGAGGGCTGAAGCCCGCGGAGGGGGGGGGCATTTCAAGGGCCCTTCCCTCAGTCCAGCCTGAAACGCTGGCACCTCGCTCGTACCAGGCTGGCTTGTGAGGACCAAAAAGCCCCCCACCCTAACCTGTCTTCTCCCCTCCCCTTCCAGACATTTATTCCTCCTCTCTTGAACTGGGAGCTGGGGGGGGGAGCAATGTGAACAGACAGCAGCAGAATGCTTTCTCACCTCCATACCCTTGTCAGCCATATGGTCAGCGAGAACAAATCAATGCCTCTCTGATCAATGCAGCCACCAGGATCCAGACTCTGGGACTTTCGCTCTCTTTCCAAAGACACAGGGCGGCTGGCGGCTTCCCTCGGGTCAGGCTTTGCAGCCAGCAAGCAGAGGGTGGGGAAATCGCTTGGTGACCAGGAGCAGCCACGTGCCCTCTGCCTAATCTCCTTCACTAATATTTTCAAAAAGAAGTCCCTCGGGGCTTTCCCCTCTGCTAGGAAACGAAACCAGAGGGCTGTGGCTCCTCGGAAATTCAACCAATCAGAGCACCCCTCTCTTCTGTAAACCGAGGCACGTGCTTGTGGGGAGAGCAGATCACGTTGCAAAGAGGGAGGGTGGGGAAAGGCTTCCAAAAGATCGTCGCTGTGAAGGCTTCCAAAAGATCGTTGCTGGTGTGCGTAGACATTCATTAGGCATGGAGGTAGGAAAGTTCACTTGGCTTGCCTCGCCCCAGCCCAGTTGTGACCAGAGGAGGAAGAGCTGTCTGGGAGGGGAAGGGAGTGTCCAGTACTTGCACTATGCAGACGTTTGAGTTGTGGGTGGAGGGAGGGGCCATCCACGGTGGGGAAAATGTGCATTGGGGAGGGACCTTCAAACTTTCCCACCCATATGGCTGTTCTGCAATCTTTCTCAGAATTCTGAGGTGAATTTTCTGAGGATTGGGGCCCACTCTGAAATGCCCACTCTGCCTTGAAACCTCTCTGGATCAATGGTCAAGGGGAAAAGAAAGTAAAGATTTTTTTTAAAAAAAAGTGACAAAGAAAAGTTCCTTGAGCACAGATTCAAAGGCATTTCCCCCTCGCCAGCAGGCAGACCAGCCACCCTGGATTTCCTTTCAGCAACACATCTTGCAGCCAGTTTTACAGTTTGAAAGGGAGATTCCTGCTTATATGTTTGCCTGATCTTTTCCAGGTCTGCAGGGAGGCAAACCAGCAGGGAGACCTGTTCTCTGGTTGCTACACTACAGCGCTGCTACCAAATCCTTCAGAGTGATGGAGTGGAGGGGGGAAGAGAGGTCGCTTGCCTACCAATATTCCCCTTTCACGGTCATATGTAGATTCTCATCTGTTTTGATGCCCCTTTTTTCAAGTACAATCAGGGAGACATACTTTCATTCATTTCCTACTGAGTTGGGATGAAATTAGACACTAGCTTTCTGCTTGCAAGAAGGTTTTTTTCCCAAACGAGGGCATCAACACAGCACAGAAATCATGTAGTACCTTTCAGAAAACGTGGTCTTTTAGAAAATATATTATTTCTCTCCCACCCCAAACCCCAACATATTCTGACTGGTGCACTCTGTACTACCTTGCCAGAAACCAATCACATCTATCAAGACCAAAGGGAGGGATTCCAGAACCACCCCCACCCCACTCTGCACCCTCACTATACTCCAGGGCAACTGTCTCTTTTAAAGTAGTGGTAACTTTCCTCAATGACTGGTCCTGGCTTGGCATGTGCAGACCACACCTACATTATGAAATATGTGCATTTCACACATTCACAAAATAAAAAGGCGGTACCCACCTTGGTGCCATTTTCTGTCCCTCTGGTAAGCCTGAAGCCCTTTTCATTGTGATGAAAGCACCTGGGGGGAGAGATTGCGGCCTGGAAGAGCTGAGAGGAGGACATTCTCATCTCCTGCATCATATCCTCCCAAGGACCCTGCGGGAGAGGTTAGGCTGAGAGAGTGTGACAGGCCCAATGTCACCCAGTGAGCTTCCATTGCAAAGTGAAGATGTGACCTTGGGTCTCCCCCCTGCTAAGCTAACCAGCATACTAATATGTGTATTTGATAATAATTAATAGTAAAAAGTTAACAGCCACACGGGTGGCATTTTGCTTCTCTCTAGGGATTCCGTAGACCTTTTCATTAAGGTGATATAAGGGGGAAAGTGTACTGTCACAACAAACAGGGAAAGGGTTTTCTTTTAAATGAAAACTGAGCATCCAAGGAACCATTCTGATATGGCGACACCATGTGTTACAAAAGTGTAACTAGCTACTAAAGCCCCGGTGGGTATTGTTTCCTGGAAGAGCTCAAGGATGACCATCCTGCCCTCCTCCCACTCTGCGAGGTAGGTTAGGCAAGAGTATGACTAGCCAAAGGTCACTCAGCAAGCTTCAGTGGAGGAGTGAGAATTTGAACCTGGATCTCCCAGGTTCTGATACTCTAGCCACTTATATTACAATGCCAATAGGTGTAGTGCAAAAAAAGAATACAAAAAATCATCACAGCCACATTGGTGCACTTTTGTGTGTATAGGCAACCTGCAGCCCTTTTCATGGTGGTGCTATAAAGTGCACCCGCACAACAAACAGGGCAAAACTTCTGTCAGTGACAGCTGGGAGTTCCAAGGAACCAGTTGATGAGGCGCCCAATGTTTCCGTGCCTGGTTTTGTAAGCTTCTTGGTCAAAGATATGTGTCACTCTGATGCAAATGTCACTCTGAGAAATCAGAACCCCGCCTGTGTCAACAGAGCCAATGCTAAGGGTCAAAAGCAACAATGAAAGTTTCCATCTTCTTCACCTGCCAGAGAACTCCCCACAATTCTGCTCTTTAGAGCCTAAAGCTTGGCATCAGAAACTAAGAGCCAAGCTACAAGTGACACCTGACACAGGTTGGACACTTGTCAGCTTCCCTCAAGTTTTGATGGGAAACGTAGGCATTCTGGTCTTGTAGCTGTAATGGAGAGCCAAGCTGTAAAACCAGGACACCTAGATTTCCCATCAAAACTTGAGGGAAGCTGACGAGTGTCCAACCTGTGTCAGGCATCACTTGTAGCTTGGCTCTAAGCTCCCCCCATCCTAGACATGCAGCGTGGGGTCCTACGGGTTTCCTGGTATGGGAGACATCCTGCCCCTGCATCCCGCCTCCCTAGCCCAGGTCATTTTCCTTGGGCGGCCAATGCTCCTAACCCCTTCTTGCTTTCCTTTGCAGAGATCCAAGGAAGAGGAGCTCCAGGAGCTTTTAGCCTCATGCTCCCAATTTGAGCAATTCCTGTTTTTCACCCTTCGGGATCAGGTGTCTAAAGACAAGGTAAATGAAGAAAAAATTGGGCGCCAGGAGACTGCCTTGAGCGACTTGTCAAAGAAAGTGGATGAGATGGGGCAGGACTCAAAGGTCCAAGTTATTGAAATTACATTAAAGAGAATTGAGAAAGATCAAAAGAAGACAGAGACAACATTGGAAGCTCTGGAGGGAAACATTGAAGAGAAAATGGAGAAAGTGCTCAAAGGACATGAAGAGAATATAGAAAAGAAATTCGCATTGCTGGAGGGAAGATATCAGGAAGAATTTCAAATGTACCAAAAAGAAACCAAGAAAAAGCTGGAAAGAGCCCTCCAGGATGTAAAAATGACATGTGGTGATGTGGAAGGTTTTCCCTCTCCAGAGGAAAAAGGAAGGCATAGCACTAAAAGAAAGCTTCAAGTGCCAGGAAACCAAGAACACCCCGAGGAGCTAAACGTGCTGTCTTCTGCATCGGCTTCCCCTGGAGTTGGAGCAAGCAAGAAAGCACCAAAAGCACCCTCCACTGCCCTGTCAAGAAAAGTCCCCAATCTGTTGCATGGGCGACCAGAGCTCATTGAAGAATATTATCAGAAAAATATCAAACCATATGAAAAGGCTACCTTTCCAAGCTCAGAGCTCACACAGAGGCAGTATGCTTTTGTCAGCTACTGGGTGTCTGAAATATCAGATCAGAGTTACCCTACCGTGAAGCATGTGCCAGGTTTCCTGGAAGATGGATACCTCATGGGCATATTTGAATGCAAGAAGTTTTGCCCACAGGAAGTTAACGATATGGAGTTCTGGGCAAAGGTCCTAAAAGAAGAATATAAAGCTCGCCTTTACAGTAAAATGCATCACTTTTTGAAATAATGTGTTTGTTTTTACAGTAAAAGCTACCACCCTTTTTCTTTCTTGTAAAGTAATGATTCCAGGTTACCGTTGCTTTTTCAAAATTTAAATTGCGTTAAGAAGCATGTTCCCTCCCCCCCCCCCCAGCTTCTTAGTCAAAGATGTGTGTTCCTGTGCTCTTGAAAAAAGTTCTTCTATTTGGTTGTGGGCATGTTTTCTCTGAGAAATATATTTGGGTAAGAGGGAGTGTTGGTTTACGAATGTTAAATAATCAATAAACCTTGCTTTTATTTATTTATAAAAACCGTGCAATTAAACTGAACAAGGTTTCCAACACCCGATGGCAAAATTAGAAGTCAAAAATACAAAATTAAAGACCGTGTAACAAAAACAGTTGGTAAGACACGCAATATCATTAACAGTGACCTATAAAGACTCTCACTTACCTGACTCCAACAGATCAAAGCCAAGCAGTGAAAAGTGTAAGGAGAAAGGTCTTTAGGGCACTTGTCACTCAAGGTAGGTGGCTCCAAGAAGTGCAACTCCAACAATCAATATTAAACTATTAATATAGAACCATACTGAATATTTAATAAATAAATAAATACACTTAAATGTAATTAGAGCATAGTTAAAAGCTGCTGAGGGGTATATTGGTGACAGTTCATTAAAACAGTTAAGTCAGAGCCCATTCCATTCCCGCTGCTAACTCAGTATACGGGGGGGGGGGGGGTTCTTCTGCTTTACGCCCTCAACAGAAGCCCCCAAGGGTAAGGGCCCCTAGCACTGCTTCTTGTCATCCTCACATGAGGCTCTTTCCAACTGATGTGTACATGGATTGGAATCAGCGTGGCCATGTTTTAGAATACACGCTTCTCTTTTTCAGGGTGGTTTCCATTTTCTTACCAGTTTGCCAATTAGTTGAGGGAAGTAGTTTTCTCTCCTGGTATCGTGTCAAGGATTGAGAATGGACTGGCGATTGCTGGGACCAACCCCTCCCCTCCAGGATCAAAATCAGCTGACTGAGCCTGTCTGAGCAGAGGAGGAGCTATAGCCTTAGTAGCAGTCTCCTCAAGAAGGAGGGATATACAATTAGTAAAGAATATTTCACTTGATACCTCATATTTCAAACTGGTATCTTAAAAAGACCAACCAGATTTCCAGGGTATATGCTTTCCACAGTCAGGTATCTGTCAAAGGATGCTTTGACTCTCAAACGTTTATGCCCAGAAAAGCTTAACAGTCTTCAAGATGCTGCTGGATAAAAAGAAGTAGGTTTTCCATACTCGGTTTTTGTGATATATGCAGCTCCTTTAAATTCAGGATACTTGGAAACTTGGATGTCTCAAGAAACTCCACTGCAGGAGTGTAAGTGCTAGAATCCCAGGTGGCTTCCCTTTCCCGTGTTATACCCAGCCAAGTGGAACGGAGCTATCTTTGTCTGAGGGGTGGTGGCCTTGGGGGAATGGGCCCCATTAGCTCTGTGGGCATGGGTGAGGCCTGGAGCAGGTTTCAGGGGGTGGGTCCATGACAGGCAGGTGCTGGTGGGTCAGTCACAGACACACATGAAGCTGCCTTCCACTATGGGTCAGACCATCAGTCCACCAAGGTCAGTAGTTTTTCTTCTGAGGGCCTTAATCTGCAGGGTCTCAGGGCGAGATCTTGCCCATCTCTTGCTTTAACGGGAGGTGCTAGGAATTGAATCCTTGTCCTTCTGCATGCAAAGCAGGTGCTCTACCACAAAGCTCTTCTATCGGGGTGAACAATGCCACTTTTTACCACTTCTCTCTCACTTCATCGCACCTTTCCAAGTGGTTGTGCAGGGCACCCTCCCCTTATCTCATCCAGCAGTGGGGGAAAGATCGCATTGTCATCCCTTATCCATAGCTGGGCAAGCACATTCACCCGCTTAAGCACTGCCCTCTAGTTTCAGGTGGGCAGCTGTGTTGGTCGGCAGTCAAAGAGCAAAATCCATGAGGATAGCAGCTTAAAAGCAGCTTGGATGTCCAGGGCATGAGCTATCAAGAGTCAAAACTCCCTTCGTCAGATACAAACTATACTCGTTTGCCCAGGACTCATACCTCAAGAAGTCCTTTGGAATCTCTTTTGCCAACGTTGCAATATTTCGAGGGTTGCTGTTTGCATTTTCAAAAGAAATTTTAAGCCCAATGAGGTTCCCACCTTCCTTTATAAGCAGCACAGGTCACTTGTCAGCCTCCCACTGAAAAGCTTCAAAATGTTTGACCCATTTGGGCTACCCTTCAAAGGTCATCGAGCAACTACCCTGCTCAAGTTCCAAAGTCTCCATGTGGTTGCCCGGTTGCTGTGACATCAGAGCAGTTATTTTATGGCAACCAAAACAGCTGTAACACCCCCCTGCCCAGGAGTATTGGAGCAGATCAGCCAATAGCATCGGGTGAAGCAGGAAGGCAAATAGAAAAGTCAAGAGACCCCGAGGGCAGCAGAGCTCACAGCTCGCCATTCACCTGGGCCCTTTACTGGTTTGCTGCCACTACTGCTAGAACTCAGGAAGAGTCAAACAGTTTGCACATCGTCCAATAATCAGCTGAAACAATCACATTATTTTGCTAATGCATGCCCCAACTATGAGAGAGAATGCAATTCTCAAGGGTTTCTTATATAGCCACCCCACAACACACACATTTTAAACTAAACGTTAACAAATCCATTTCCTTCTGTACCATAATCTAGTAGCAGTTCAAAAATAGGAGTAACCTTCTTCTTTGCCAGCACAAAGTGTTTCATGGGGGAGGGATTAACGTCTGTCATTATGAACTGAACAGAATAAGCAGGCAAATTAGTAGAAATAGTAACTGAAAATCAGCTCCCCACCTGCGCAAGTCAAAATAGAAACCAAGGCAGGACCCACACAAGAATGATTGCTGGACATAACCAGTGTGGTGCAGTGGGTACAGTGTTGGATTAGGCTCTGGGAGACCCAGGTTCGAATCTCCTCTCTATCATAGAAGATCACTGGGTAACCTTGGGCCAGTCACACACACACAGCCTAAGCTGCCTCAGCGACTCATTGTGAGAAGAACATGAAGGAGGGCAGAATGATGTAAGCTGCTTTGGGTCCTCACTGGGGGAAAAGGCAGGGGGCTTTCGGCCCAGATTACAGGACTATGTCGTAAGAAATAGCCCAAAGAGATGCCTTCGCTGCGATGAGGATTAAACGGCACACTATTGAGCACTGTCTGCTGTTGCCCCTACTGGCAAGTTTCCATGCTGCTAAACATGCCACAGAAATGAGTCACGCTTTGTTTCAGATGGATTTCATCTACTGCGCCTGGTTTTATGCTTGTTTAAAATCTCTCTGCTACCATTCCCTACTGTATCTGTTTCCCTGAATGTCCTAACTGTTGTTCATTATTGGACTTTGCTCAGTGAATGTCCTAGTTGTCGAATGTATTGTATTTTAACTTGCACGGTTGTAATCCACATTGGATCTCAGTGAGAAAGTGACCTTTTCACAAATGTACAGTGACCTCCCCGCCCTTTTATGAAATACCTGGAAAAAAATCTTAGCCTTGCATTCACGTAAATGGATGGAGGGTTTCTTTTCAGGGGGAACACGGTGGAACAGAGTTCCGGCACCTCTTGAAAATACTCAGCAATAGTGCTTGAAAACAGTATGATTTCAAATAATCCCATGTGTTTCTTTCTCATTTCCCTCTTGAGAGTTCCGCCACCTCTTTTCCCAGAAAAAAACCCTGCATGACACGGATGTCTGGCAAAAGGCCAGATTACTGGAAGAGGCATCAGGGAATTTTGTTCTGGCAAGTTGCCAGAATATTGGATCCCTAGCTGGCAACAAATGAGGACAAAATTGGAGCCTAGGAAGGAGGGATGAGTGGGGGGGGGCCAAACATGGGATAGGGAAAACATTGATCACCAGCACCCAGCTCAAGCTTGCCTCCCCCCACACCAAATGTATAGTCTCCTAATTGGCACCTCGATTTTTTTCATTCTTAGCTTTTAGATTTGAAGGCTTTAAAGAGAGAGGAAAGTCTCGAATGTGGCGTACTGTATTTTTTATTTTGGCATTAGAGTGAAGAATACACATTGTAAAAATGGGCAGGATTTGATAGAGCTGAGGCAGTGCAATGCTCCCGAGTTATGCAAGCCAGGAGTAAACAGTAAAATCTGTGTAAGAGAACCCTAAACCCCAACCCTGCACACACTGCAGTTTTCACACTGACTCTGTGCTTGTCCTTGGACAGACCCTAGCATCTTGGAAGTCCGGCATATTGCTGGCCATAGTCATCTGGACGTTCCTGAACAGTGAAGAAACGGTAAGGGGCCTCTTTCCTGTTCCAAGCTCATGGTCTCTTTCCTCAGTGCAGTTTTCCCTTCTGTCAGTAGTTGCATGTACTAGCAAGCACAGTGGCGCCTGGGTCCCCGAGCTTTTATTAACATGGTTAAAAATGATGTCTGTGGTGCCTTCTGGTGAGAACCAAATATTTGGCTCCTTCTGCCTCCTTTACCTTCATGGCAGCCTTGGAGGAAAGCCAGCTTGACTGCTTGGCAAGTTCACAGCCCCCACCCCAAAGGCCCCACTGGTGAGAAGAGATGTGAAGAGTGAGCCCCACTGAAGGGGCTCAGCTTTTCCCTGTGCGCCACAGTCCAGCTGACATTGGGCACCCCCATAAAGGAATGGAGGAGGACCCACACTTCATGCCTGATCATGACCTGGGTGGGGGACCCAGATCCAGCCTACGTTTTCCATAATTTGTGACTCAGGCCTTGTGCTTTCTCTCACACAGATACACACTTTTACACCCCACACGAGTACTCATGAAAAGGACTTTTCATCATCACCATTCACAGTTGTTTGGTTCCACAGAGCAAAATGCATATCCTGTATTTATTTAAAAATGGGCAGTTGACTGCCAGGACATTACATTGAAGGTCAGCTGAAGTGATTTTAATGAAGACAGAATCAGTCTCTGCATGCCACTTGCTCCCCCAGTAGAGAGCAGGGCTGCACCGAATGTACTCACATGCACCTTTTGGTCAGGAAAGGGATTTGCCTGTATGGATTTACTTGTCTCTCTCGCAAGCAGCTTTTTCACGACAACTTCCTCCAAGGAACTCAGAGCAGCATGCATGTGTAAGGATGCCAAGCAGCTCTCAAGAAACTCCACTGCAGGAGTGTAAGTGCTAGAATCCCAGGTGGCTTCCCTTTCCCGTGTTATACCCAGCCAAGTGGAACGGAGCTATCTTTGTCTGAGGGGTGGTGGCCTTGGGGGAATGGGCCCCATTAGCTCTGTGGGCATGGGTGAGGCCTGGAGCAGGTTTCAGGGGGTGGGTCCATGACAGGCAGGTGCTGGTGGGTCAGTCACAGATACACATGAAGCTGCCTTCCACTATGGGTCAGACCATCAGTCCACCAAGGTCAGTAGTTTTTCTTGAGGGCCTTAATCTGCAGGGTCTCAGGGCGAGATCTTGCCCATCTCTTGCTTTAATGGGAGGTGCTAGGAATTGAATCCTTGTCCTCCTGCATGCAAAGCAGGTGCTCTACCACAAAGCCACAACCCCCCACCCCACCCCACCCCGCAAGGAAGGAGGGGCAATTTATTCCTGCTCCAGCAGCAGGCTGGCTTCTTTGGACATGGTGTGCATGTATGATTCCCCCCTCCCCAGTTTTCTGGTAACAAGCTCAGTACATATGTTGTAAACTGACACATATGTTACATGTGAATTGATCATTTATAGATGCAAGACCATAAAGAACCCATTGAAAAGGACAGGAGAGCGCAATCAGGGTGCTGAACCCAAGACAGTCTCACCTGAGATTTCAGCTTCAGCTCAAAGCAGCTGAGACAGCAGAGTTGCTGAGTTGGAGCTGACTGGTGCCTTGGACTGCACAGTGCAAGCTCCGCGTTCCTCTGCACTGTGTTCTTTGGGCTGCCCTCCTGCTAGTCTCTTTAATTGGGCTGCCTCTTCTGGAAGTTTGGCCCTAAGTTTAGTTTCAGTATACCCAGTAGTAGTCTTCTCCTTCTGCCTCACCCTCCGTTCTGGGCTTTATTGCTAGAGAAACAAGCTCCTGCAACTGTAAAAAAAGGGGGAAAAGTCCAGCAGCATCTGACGAAGAGAACCGTGGCTCTCGAAAGCTTCTGCTACAGTAAAGTCGGTTAGCCTTAAAGGTGCTACTGGACTCTTTTCTATTTTGCTACTACAGACTAACACGGCTTACTGCTCTGGATAAAAAAAAGACATTCTTTCACCTTCATTTATCTTGGAAAATGGTTGCCATCTTGATTTGATTTTATATCCAAGTATTTACTGACCAAGTCCAGATAGACTAGTTTAATTTTGGTTACATAGTTATCCACTGTGGATTTAAAGGAGCTGTGTATATAACAATAAACTAGTATCGAAAACCACACTAGGTTTTCCATACCCACCTGTCATGGACCCACTCCTGTCATGGACCTGTCATGGACTCCCTGTCGTGCACCTACCTGTCATGGACCCACCCCCTGAAACCTGCTCCAGGCCTCACCCATGCCCACAGAGCTAATGGGGCCCATTCCCCCAAGGCCACCACCCCTCAGACAAAGATAGCTCCGTTCCACTTGGCTGGGTATAACACGGGAAAGGGAAGCCACCTGGGATTCTAGCACTTACACTCCTGCAGTGGAGTTTCTTGAGACATCCAAGTTTCCAAGTATCCTGAATTTAAAGGAGCTGCATATATCACAAAAACCGAGTATGGAAAACCTACTTCTTTTTATCCAGCAGCATCTTGAAGACTGTTAAGCTTTTCTGGGCATAAACGTTTGAGAGTCAAAGCATCCTTTGATAGATACCTGACTGTGGAAAGCATATACCCTGGAAATCTGGTTGGTCTTTTTAAGATACCAGTTTGAAATATGAGGTATCAAGTGAAATATTCTTTACTAATTGTATATCCCTCCTTCTTGAGGAGACTGCTACTAAGGCTATAGCTCCTCCTCTGCTCAGACAGGCTCAGTCAGCTGATTTTGATCCTGGAGGGGAGGGGTTGGTCCCAGCAATCGCCAGTCCATTCTCAATCCTTGACACGATACCAGGAGAGAAAACTACTTCCCTCAACTAATTGGCAAACTGGTAAGAAAATGGAAACCACCCTGAAAAAGAGAAGCGTGTATTCTAAAACATGGCCACGCTGATTCCAATCCATGTACACATCAGTTGGAAAGAGCCTCATGTGAGGATGACAAGAAGCAGTGCTAGGGGCCCTTACCCTTGGGGGCTTCTGTTGAGGGCGTAAAGCAGAAGAACCCCCCCCCCCCGTATACTGAGTTAGCAGCGGGAATGGAATGGGCTCTGACTTAACTGTTTTAATGAACTGTCACCAATATACCCCTCAGCAGCTTTTAACTATGCTCTAATTACATTTAAGTGTATTTATTTATTTATTAAATATTCAGTATGGTTCTATATTAATAGTTTAATATTGATTGTTGGAGTTGCACTTCTTGGAGCCACCTACCTTGAGTGACAAGTGCCCTAAAGACCTTTCTCCTTACACTTTTCACTGCTTGGCTTTGATCTGTTGGAGTCAGGTAAGTGAGAGTCTTTATAGGTCACTGTTAATGATATTGCGTGTCTTACCAACTGTTTTTGTTACACGGTCTTTAATTTTGTATTTTTGACTTCTAATTTTGCCATCGGGTGTTGGAAACCTTGTTCAGTTTAATTGCACGGTTTTTATAAATAAATAAAAGCAAGGTTTATTGATTATTTAACATTCGTAAACCAACACTCCCTCTTACCCAAATATATTTCTCAGAGAAAACATGCCCACAACCAAATAGAAGAACTTTTTTCAAGAGCACAGGAACACACATCTTTGACTAAGAAGCTGGGGGGGGGGGAGGGAACATGCTTCTTAACGCAATTTAAATTTTGAAAAAGCAACGGTAACCTGGAATCATTACTTTACAAGAAAGAAAAAGGGTGGTAGCTTTTACTGTAAAAACAAACACATTATTTCAAAAAGTGATGCATTTTACTGTAAAGGCGAGCTTTATATTCTTCTTTTAGGACCTTTGCCCAGAACTCCATATCGTTAACTTCCTGTGGGCAAAACTTCTTGCATTCAAATATGCCCATGAGGTATCCATCTTCCAGGAAACCTGGCACATGCTTCACGGTAGGGTAACTCTGATCTGATATTTCAGACACCCAGTAGCTGACAAAAGCATACTGCCTCTGTGTGAGCTCTGAGCTTGGAAAGGTAGCCTTTTCATATGGTTTGATATTTTTCTGATAATATTCTTCAATGAGCTCTGGTCGCCCATGCAACAGATTGGGGACTTTTCTTGACAGGGCAGTGGAGGGTGCTTTTGGTGCTTTCTTGCTTGCTCCAACTCCAGGGGAAGCCGATGCAGAAGACAGCACGTTTAGCTCCTCGGGGTGTTCTTGGTTTCCTGGCACTTGAAGCTTTCTTTTAGTGCTATGCCTTCCTTTTTCCTCTGGAGAGGGAAAACCTTCCACATCACCACATGTCATTTTTACATCCTGGAGGGCTCTTTCCAGCTTTTTCTTGGTTTCTTTTTGGTACATTTGAAATTCTTCCTGATATCTTCCCTCCAGCAATGCGAATTTCTTTTCTATATTCTCTTCATGTCCTTTGAGCACTTTCTCCATTTTCTCTTCAATGTTTCCCTCCAGAGCTTCCAATGTTGTCTCTGTCTTCTTTTGATCTTTCTCAATTCTCTTTAATGTAATTTCAATAACTTGGACCTTTGAGTCCTGCCCCATCTCATCCACTTTCTTTGACAAGTCGCTCAAGGCAGTCTCCTGGCGCCCAATTTTTTCTTCATTTACCTTGTCTTTAGACACCTGATCCCGAAGGGTGAAAAACAGGAATTGCTCAAATTGGGAGCATGAGGCTAAAAGCTCCTGGAGCTCCTCTTCCTTGGATCTCTGCAAAGGAAAGCAAGAAGGGGTTAGGAGCATTGGCCGCCCAAGGAAAATGACCTGGGCTAGGGAGGCGGGATGCAGGGGCAGGATGTCTCCCATACCAGGAAACCCGTAGGACCCCACGCTGCATGTCTAGGATGGGGGGAGCTTAGAGCCAAGCTACAAGTGATGCCTGACACAGGTTGGACACTCGTCAGCTTCCCTCAAGTTTTGATGGGAAATCTAGGTGTCCTGGTTTTACAGCTTGGCTCTCCATTACAGCTACAAGACCAGAATGCCTACGTTTCCCATCAAAACTTGAGGGAAGCTGACAAGTGTCCAACCTGTGTCAGGTGTCACTTGTAGCTTGGCTCTTAGTTTCTGATGCCAAGCTTTAGGCTCTAAAGAGCAGAATTGTGGGGAGTTCTCTGGCAGGTGAAGAAGATGGAAACTTTCATTGTTGCTTTTGACCCTTAGCATTGGCTCTGTTGACACAGGCGGGGTTCTGATTTCTCAGAGTGACATTTGCATCAGAGTGACACATATCTTTGACCAAGAAGCTTACAAAACCAGGCACGGAAACATTGGGCGCCTCATCAACTGGTTCCTTGGAACTCCCAGCTGTCACTGACAGAAGTTTTGCCCTGTTTGTTGTGCGGGTGCACTTTATAGCACCACCATGAAAAGGGCTGCAGGTTGCCTATACACACAAAAGTGCACCAATGTGGCTGTGATGATTTTTTGTATTCTTTTTTTGCACTACACCTATTGGCATTGTAATATAAGTGGCTAGAGTATCAGAACCTGGGAGATCCAGGTTCAAATTCTCACTCCTCCACTGAAGCTTGCTGAGTGACCTTTGGCTAGTCATACTCTTGCCTAACCTACCTCGCAGAGTGGGAGGAGGGCAGGATGGTCATCCTTGAGCTCTTCCAGGAAACAATACCCACCGGGGCTTTAGTAGCTAGTTACACTTTTGTAACACATGGTGTCGCCATATCAGAATGGTTCCTTGGATGCTCAGTTTTCATTTAAAAGAAAACCCTTTCCCTGTTTGTTGTGACAGTACACTTTCCCCCTTATATCACCTTAATGAAAAGGTCTACGGAATCCCTAGAGAGAAGCAAAATGCCACCCGTGTGGCTGTTAACTTTTTACTATTAATTATTATCAAATACACATATTAGTATGCTGGTTAGCTTAGCAGGGGGGAGACCCAAGGTCACATCTTCACTTTGCAATGGAAGCTCACTGGGTGACATTGGGCCTGTCACACTCTCTCAGCCTAACCTCTCCCGCAGGGTCCTTGGGAGGATATGATGCAGGAGATGAGAATGTCCTCCTCTCAGCTCTTCCAGGCCGCAATCTCTCCCCCCAGGTGCTTTCATCACAATGAAAAGGGCTTCAGGCTTACCAGAGGGACAGAAAATGGCACCAAGGTGGGTACCGCCTTTTTATTTTGTGAATGTGTGAAATGCACATATTTCATAATGTAGGTGTGGTCTGCACATGCCAAGCCAGGACCAGTCATTGAGGAAAGTTACCACTACTTTAAAAGAGACAGTTGCCCTGGAGTATAGTGAGGGTGCAGAGTGGGGTGGGGGTGGTTCTGGAATCCCTCCCTTTGGTCTTGATAGATGTGATTGGTTTCTGGCAAGGTAGTACAGAGTGCACCAGTCAGAATATGTTGGGGTTTGGGGTGGGAGAGAAATAATATATTTTCTAAAAGACCACGTTTTCTGAAAGGTACTACATGATTTCTGTGCTGTGTTGATGCCCTCGTTTGGGAAAAAAACCTTCTTGCAAGCAGAAAGCTAGTGTCTAATTTCATCCCAACTCAGTAGGAAATGAATGAAAGTATGTCTCCCTGATTGTACTTGAAAAAAGGGGCATCAAAACAGATGAGAATCTACATATGACCGTGAAAGGGGAATATTGGTAGGCAAGCGACCTCTCTTCCCCCCTCCACTCCATCACTCTGAAGGATTTGGTAGCAGCGCTGTAGTGTAGCAACCAGAGAACAGGTCTCCCTGCTGGTTTGCCTCCCTGCAGACCTGGAAAAGATCAGGCAAACATATAAGCAGGAATCTCCCTTTCAAACTGTAAAACTGGCTGCAAGATGTGTTGCTGAAAGGAAATCCAGGGTGGCTGGTCTGCCTGCTGGCGAGGGGGAAATGCCTTTGAATCTGTGCTCAAGGAACTTTTCTTTGTCACTTTTTTTTAAAAAAAATCTTTACTTTCTTTTCCCCTTGACCATTGATCCAGAGAGGTTTCAAGGCAGAGTGGGCATTTCAGAGTGGGCCCCAATCCTCAGAAAATTCACCTCAGAATTCTGAGAAAGATTGCAGAACAGCCATATGGGTGGGAAAGTTTGAAGGTCCCTCCCCAATGCACATTTTCCCCACCGTGGATGGCCCCTCCCTCCACCCACAACTCAAACGTATGCATAGTGCAAGTACTGGACACTCCCTTCCCCTCCCAGACAGCTCTTCCTCCTCTGGTCACAACTGGGCTGGGGCGAGGCAAGCCAAGTGAACTTTCCTACCTCCATGCCTAATGAATGTCTACGCACACCAGCAACGATCTTTTGGAAGCCTTCACAGCGACGATCTTTTGGAAGCCTTTCCCCACCCTCCCTCTTTGCAACGTGATCTGCTCTCCCCACAAGCACGTGCCTCGGTTTACAGAAGAGAGGGGTGCTCTGATTGGTTGAATTTCCGAGGAGCCACAGCCCTCTGGTTTCGTTTCCTAGCAGAGGGGAAAGCCCCGAGGGACTTCTTTTTGAAAATATTAGTGAAGGAGATTAGGCAGAGGGCACGTGGCTGCTCCTGGTCACCAAGCGATTTCCCCACCCTCTGCTTGCTGGCTGCAAAGCCTGACCCGAGGGAAGCCGCCAGCCGCCCTGTGTCTTTGGAAAGAGAGCGAAAGTCCCAGAGTCTGGATCCTGGTGGCTGCATTGATCAGAGAGGCATTGATTTGTTCTCGCTGACCATATGGCTGACAAGGGTATGGAGGTGAGAAAGCATTCTGCTGCTGTCTGTTCACATTGCTCCCCCCCCCAGCTCCCAGTTCAAGAGAGGAGGAATAAATGTCTGGAAGGGGAGGGGAGAAGACAGGTTAGGGTGGGGGGCTTTTTGGTCCTCACAAGCCAGCCTGGTACGAGCGAGGTGCCAGCGTTTCAGGCTGGACTGAGGGAAGGGCCCTTGAAATGCCCCCCCCTCCGCGGGCTTCAGCCCTCCCACTTTCCCAGGGGCTCTGACAGCCCTTGAAGAGCTGGCTGGTCAAGGGAGAGTGATCCCCACACCCCAAGATGCCCGCGTGGGGTTGAGGTACAATGGGTACTCTTTAAAGAGCTTTGGAGGGAAATGGATGGGAACAGAGAGGGAGTGGGAGCGTCTGGGATCCTAGGTGGGCAGGCTGTTCTGCGAGGAAGAGCTGGGTCTCAGCGGCATGCTGCTACCAAAGCACAGAAAGCTACTTCGGGGGTGTCTTTATGGAGAAAAGTGGGATATCAAGGGGCAACAATTAACTTGAACATTCATCGCTCCTCCACTAGTAGGTTTGTTTGCGTGTGTGTCAGAGAGAGAGAGAGAGAGAGAGAGAGAGAGAGAGAGAGCTGTTATGTGCTGCTGTCAAAGGTACACTGCCGCGGCATATGTTGGTTCCATTCACACATCCCTGCTCAGGAAGGGGAAGGAGCCTCTGATGGTGCTTTCCTCTTTCATGAGAAAGTCCATGGACCTGCCCTGCTTGGTCAATATGTCTGATCCCCTCCCTGCCAGCAGTCATTACTCTCCCCAGAGACAGAGGAAGCAGCCTGGTCCTCGGGTTCAGGAGGCACCTGCCCACTCCCACTCCCTCGCCCTTTTCTATGCAGAGCCATACATTCTGGCTCGAGTGATGAAAGCTGTCCCTCTCCTCGAGCCCTTCCTGAAAAGTTCTGCCCAGCCAAGCAGTTGCAGAGGCTGAAGGACGTCCAGGGACACAAGAGTGAGATAAAAATCCCAAATCCTACCTCAGCCTCTGTGGGTAGGAAGCTCTATGATCTTTCCTAGGAGTCGCAATGCTTTGTGTGTGTGTGTTTGTGTTTTAAATGGGAATATCCCTTGAAGACGTTTTCTGAAGTATGGGGCATTTTGTACCAGGAATTCTGTGAATTCTGAAGGCAAAGTAACCCCCTCTTCTTCACAGGTACCTTAGATTCGCAATTGCCAATAGTCAAATGAGTTTTCCTCTCTTCATTTTTCTTGACAGGCCTCCGAGGAAGAGAGATTGGACGAGATGTTAGCTGGGTGCTCCCAGTTTGAGCAGTTCATTTTTTTTACACTGCAGCGAATGTTGCACGGAGCAAAAGAAAAGGAAGAAAAGCTTTTGAGGCATGAAGAATCACTGAGAAATTCTGAAAAGGAAGCTGAGGATTGGAGGAGTGAAATAAAAGTATTCAAAGAGCAGGTCCATGATGTAAAATCTAGGATAGATGAAATTCAGAGGATAAAGGACGAACTACAGAATGAACAGCAAGCTGTCAAGGAGGCTAATGAAACAATTGCGCACCTGCAAAAAGCAAATGAGGAGCTTCAACGAGAGGTCAAAGAGGCAAAAGGACATGCAGAATTTTGGGAAAGGAAATGTTCTGAACAGCGACCATCTATCATTTCAGAAAAAGGCCACCCACAAGAAGGCGAAGAAGGTGAGGGAGAGGCAATGCCATCAGCGACCGAGGCTGCAGATGTCGAAGAAGACCTTCTCAAGAGGCCAAGCTTCACATGCCCTTCCTCAGTAACAGCTACCCCTGGAGCTCCACCAGTCGAAAAGTCTTTTCTGGAAGAGAGCATGTCTGTGCAGGATTCTGCCACAGAAGAGGAGCTCTTCCCAGAAGTCTTTAGGAGAAAGTTGACATCCACGCCTCTCATGACAACAGAAGAGCCCAGTTCCCAATCGGAGCCAAGCACCAGCAGAGAAGGCACTGAACCATCTCCCACCCTACCATCCAAGCGGCAAAGGAGGGTGAGGCCAGAGTATAAAACAAAACTCCCCAATCTTCGAGAAACATCTCAGGAATCAATCAAGTACTATGAAGAAAACATTCAACCCTTTGAGCCGAAGGAACATCACATTAAGTATCTCTCTGTGAAACAAGCTGCCTTTTCAAGGTTTTGGGTTTCAAGGGTGTTGAAGGGAACATATCCCTCTATAAAGTGTGTCCCAGATTTTCTTCAAGATGGGTATAACCTGGGAATTTTTCACATCAAAACATTTCACCCAAAGGAGGCAACTGATGCGGAAAAATTTTGGATTCAAAAACTAAAAAATGATTATAAAATACTTGTGAAAACTAATTTTGAGCCCAGAGAATAAAGAGGCCTCTTTGGGGCTTTTCCCAGTGTCTGTTAAGATGCTCAGTTACAAACCTTTGGGATGTTGTTTAAGTTTTGTTCTGCTTCTCGGTTAAATCTGTGGTCAAGTATGTTTTGCTTGATGCTTCCTGTTTTACTGTTTACAGTTAGTTTCACTGTTATTAAGTTGTTAAAAAAATAAAACCAAGTTGGCATGTTTGAAAGAGAGCAACCTGGAATTATTCACAATGACATATCTGGACCTTTCATCATTCAATGCGGCTATGAAATTTCTTTTATCACACTGGAGTTAGGTAATATTCATTGCAACATTCACATAACAATTAATATGAAGCCTGGCAGCTGAATGGTGTTTTACAACATGAAGAGAAACCAAATATAGGCAGGAATCATTTTCCCATCTGAGCATACCTGTTGTCCAAGAAGTGGTTCCTTGCTAACAAAACACCTGGCAATAACATCCTATCAAATTTTAAAGTCTAAACACTAGATTATTCCAGGCCAAACATAGCCTATTGACTTGATGCAAGGTATGAAAACCAGCATTACCAGACATTAACAGAAGTTTTATTATTCACAGGAGTTTTCTTTTGTTTCTTTTGAAGGCAAACCTACCCGGAAAGACTTCTCAATGGACTGACAGTCAAAAACGGAAGGAGTATCTGGCTGTCGCAATGTGCAGTGCTAGAGAACGGGAGCTTTTTGCAGTCTCTTGTTCTGAAGAGAAAGGCAGAGGAGTGCTAGCCAGGAAACTTTTTAAGAAGGGGGATTTTTTACTGGAGTACTGTGGGGAGGTGATAGACCTCAAGGAAGCAAAGTTGAGAGAACGAGTGTACAGTGGCAGTGAAAGTAAGCATTGTTATATGTATTATTTTAAATTTAATGATCAAACACACTGTATCGATGCCACAAAGGAAGATGGCAAACTCGGAAGGCTAGTCAACCACAGCAAAAAACAGGAAAATGCCGTAACTAAGGTTGTTGTGGGTTTTCCGGGCTGTATTGCCGTGGTCTTGGCATTGTAGTTCCTGACGTTTCGCCAGCAGCTGTGGCTGGCATCTTCAGAGGTGTAGCACCCAAAGACAGAGATCTCTCAGTGTCACAGTGTGGAAAAGATGTAGGTCATTTGTATCTACTCAGGAGGGGTGGGGTTGAGCTGAGTCATCCTGTAAGGGTTTCCCAGGGTGTGGAAGCATTCCACACCCTGGGAAACCCTTACAGGATGACTCAGCTCAACCCCACCCCTCCTGAGTAGATACAAATGACCTACATCTTTTCCACACTGTGACACTGAGAGATCTCTGTCTTTGGGTGCTACACCTCTGAAGATGCCAGCCACAGCTGCTGGCGAAACGTCAGGAACTACAATGCCAAGACCACGGCAATACAGCCCGGAAAACCCACAACAACCATCGTTCTCCGGCCGTGAAAGCCTTCGACAATACATGCCGTAACTAAATTAGTCGTGTTAGATGACAAACCTCATCTCGTTCTTGTTGCCAAAAGAGACATACAGCCAGGGGAAGAAATATTGTATGATTATGGGGAAAGGTCAAGAAGCGCCATAGAAGCAAACCCCTGGCTGAATAAATAAAAGGTCATTAACACTTGATAAATATTTCTGGAACATATTCATTTTACTTTATTTAAGGCCCAGTATACTTCTGTATCAAAACATACTTCAGTTCAATTTATTCTAGAGCTCTCTTCCTCAGACTTCTCTAAAGAGGATGCAATTTCCATTTACTGAAAGAGGATTTGGCTTCCTTGGCCTTGGTGTATGTCGACGCACATACTGATGAACGTGAACTAATTGTTAGGACTGCTCTCCCGGGTGGATTACCCACCTTGGCTTTTCAGTCACTTACACGCCACTTTTCTCTACAGTGGGGGCCAAAATTATAGTGTATTCTCCACGCTTCCATTGCACAACATTTTCTCTCCCCTGAGAGCCAGTGTGGCCTAGTGGTTAGAGTGCTTGAGTAGGGTCTGGGACGCTCAGATTCAGTTCCCCACCCCGACATGGAAGCTCGCTGGGTATCTTTGGGCCACTCACGTGCTCTGAGCCTAACTGGCTTCGCAGAGTGGTGAGGATGGAGGAGAAGAAAACAATGTGAGCCACTTTGTGTCTCCGACATGGGGTATGAATAACATAAATTAGAACCTCATAGCAACCCTGTCATGTAGGTTCAGCTTAGCGTGTGGCTGGCCCTACATCGTTCAGTAAGCTTTTATGGCAGAATGGGGAAGCAAACTTCAGTGTCCCAAATCCTAGTCTGGTACCGCTAAACAAACATGGACGCCAGCATCCTGAGCTTGCAGCTGGCAGAGAGCAGAGATTCCCCAGGGAAGGAGGAAGGGGTGAGGAGGAAGGGACCGAGCCCAGGAGTGGGGGAAGCTCTAGTTGCATGTGGGGAACCTGACTGCCAGGGGGAAAGGGAAGATGCCACGTTGCCTCTCGGTCTGTGCCTCAGCTGCCTAAGCCATACCCATCTGCAAGCAGATGTCCTCAAGAAAGGCCCACTAGGGGAACGTCCCCAAAGAAAGCCTGGTGGCTTCCAAGGCCGTTGCAGTGTTACGGATGAGCAGCCATGGCTGGGGGGGGGGGTGGGGGGGGGTGGGGGGTGAGAAATGAGCAGAGAGAATTTGACATTTTATGGTGACCGAATAACTGACCGTTCTGTTCCATGACCTGATGGAAAAACAGTACCATAGCTGGCTCTTTCCCTTCAAGAACCCCGATACTCGATTGGTCCATGTTCCTTTGGCACACATGGGGGAAACCCTGAAAAGGAGCTTTCTCAAGGTGGGTGAGTGGGGGGGGGATGGATATTCCTGCATTGGTGATCCTGAGTCGTCAAACCAGGAGATGGGCCTTGTGAACACCTTCCTGTCATTGCCAGCACGTGGGTGGGTGGGTGGGTGGGGAAGCAGGTGGGCAAAACGTGCACATTTGAAAGAGGCTGCGTGAGACTGGGGGAGCGCTGCTTGTGGAATGGATGTGCTGTTTTTGATGGGGGCTGTGTTTAGGATGTCTGGACCGACACGCAAGGGGCTTTGTTGCTCCCTTATTTTCTCTGGCTTGGAGGCAGGGAGCAGGGGGGGCCTCCACATTGCTCTGAGGAAGGAGGCTGGTGGAGGTGGGCTATGACTCAGGAGTTGAAACAGGAGGCCTATTTGGATTAGCCAATGCAAACCTTGCTGTGCCGTAACTGATGCTGAGGTGTGACCCCCAAATTCCTTTGAGAGCTTAGGGGTGGGAGAGCAGCCTCTTTCCCTTATGGAAATATGAATTAGAATAACACTTCTCCCTTGGAAGTGCTTGTGGCTGGTTCGGCTGAGTTTGATCTCAGTCTGGCCCTTCTGAAGTAGCCATTAAGTCTTGGCTTCTCAGGGCAACGGACCAGGGCGCCAAAGGGACGTCTACGTTATATTCTGCAGGGGAGATAAGCCGGTGCCTGGAGGTGGCTCTGCCTTCCATGCTGCATTTTCAGGGGGTTAGATACACTCATCTCAGAAAGAAAAAGCAGTACACTTAGCAAACAGTTTGTTCCTTGTGCCGAATAGTTAAACCAGTGGTGTGTGAGTCATTCAAATGCCACATGTAAGTAATCATTGCATTGTACTTTAAATTTTTTTTGTAGCTGTAGAAAATGTTAGGAAATAAGAACATATATAAGAACATAAGAGAAGCCATGTTGGATCAGGCCAATGGCCCAGCCAGTCCAACACTGTCATAGAATCATAGAATCATAGAGTTGGAAGGGGCCATACAGACCATCTAGTCCAACCCCCTGCCCAATGCAGGATCAGCCTAAAGCATCTCTGACAAGTATTCATCCAGCCTCTTCTTGAATACTGCCAGTGAGGGGGAGCTCACCACCTCCCTAGGCAGCTGATTCCACTTTTGAACTACTCTGACCGGGAAAAAGATTTTCCTAATATCCAGCCGGTACCTTTCTGCATGTAGTTTAAGCCCATTGCTTCGCGTCCTACCCTCTGCTGCCAACTGGAACTGCAACACCCCACCTCCCCTGCCAGGTGGTGAGCTCCCCCTCACTGGCAGTATTCAAGAAGAGGCTGGATGAATACTTGTCAGAGATGCTTTAGGCTGATCCTGCATTGGGCAGGGGGTTGGACTAGATGGTCTGTATGGCCCCTTCCAACTCTATGATTCTATGATTCTATGACAGTGTTGGACTGGCTGGGCCATTGGCCTGATCCAACATGGCTTCTCTTATGTTCTTATATATGTTCTTATTTCCTAACATTTTCTACAGCTACAAAAAAAAATTAAAGTACAATGCAATGATTACTTACATGTGGCATTTGAATGACTCACACTCCACTGGTTTAACTATTCGGCACAAGGAACAAACTGTTTGCTAAGTGTACTGCTTTTTCTTTCTGAGATGAGTGTATCTAACCCCCTGAAAATGCAGCATGGAAGGCAGAGCCACCTCCAGGCACCGGCTTATCTCCCCTGCAGAATATAACGTAGACGTCCCTTTGGCGCCCTGGTCCGTTGCCCTGAGAAGCCAAGACTTAATGGCTACTTCAGAAGGGCCAGACTGAGATCAAACTCAGCCGAACCAGCCACAAGCACTTCCAAGGGAGAAGTGTTATTCTAATTCATATTTCCATAAGGGAAAGAGGCTGCTCTCCCACCCCTAAGCTCTCAAAGGAATTTGGGGGTCACACCTCAGCATCAGTTACGGCACAGCAAGGTTTGCATTGGCTAATCCAAATAGGCCTCCTGTTTCAACTCCTGAGTCATAGCCCACCTCCACCAGCCTCCTTCCTCAGAGCAATGTGGAGGCCCCCCCTGCTCCCTGCCTCCAAGCCAGAGAAAATAAGGGAGCAACAAAGCCCCTTGCGTGTCGGTCCAGACATCCTAAACACAGCCCCCATCAAAAACAGCACATCCATTCCACAAGCAGCGCTCCCCCAGTCTCACGCAGCCTCTTTCAAATGTGCACGTTTTGCCCACCTGCTTCCCCACCCACCCACCCACCCACGTGCTGGCAATGACAGGAAGGTGTTCACAAGGCCCATCTCCTGGTTTGACGACTCAGGATCACCAATGCAGGAATATCCATCCCCCCCCCACTCACCCACCTTGAGAAAGCTCCTTTTCAGGGTTTCCCCCATGTGTGCCAAAGGAACATGGACCAATCGAGTATCGGGGTTCTTGAAGGGAAAGAGCCAGCTATGGTACTGTTTTTCCATCAGGTCATGGAACAGAACGGTCAGTTATTCGGTCACCATAAAATGTCAAATTCTCTCTGCTCATTTCTCACCCCCCACCCCCCCACCCCCCCCCCCCAGCCATGGCTGCTCATCCGTAACACTGCAACGGCCTTGGAAGCCACCAGGCTTTCTTTGGGGACGTTCCCCTAGTGGGCCTTTCTTGAGGACATCTGCTTGCAGATGGGTATGGCTTAGGCAGCTGAGGCACAGACCGAGAGGCAACGTGGCATCTTCCCTTTCCCCCTGGCAGTCAGGTTCCCCACATGCAACTAGAGCTTCCCCCACTCCTGGGCTCGGTCCCTTCCTCCTCACCCCTTCCTCCTTCCCTGGGGAATCTCTGCTCTCTGCCAGCTGCAAGCTCAGGATGCTGGCGTCCATGTTTGTTTAGCGGTACCAGACTAGGATTTGGGACACTGAAGTTTGCTTCCCCATTCTGCCATAAAAGCTTACTGAACGATGTAGGGCCAGCCACACGCTAAGCTGAACCTACATGACAGGGTTGCTATGAGGTTCTAATTTATGTTATTCATACCCCATGTCGGAGACACAAAGTGGCTCACATTGTTTTCTTCTCCTCCATCCTCACCACTCTGCGAAGCCAGTTAGGCTCAGAGCACGTGAGTGGCCCAAAGATACCCAGCGAGCTTCCATGTCGGGGTGGGGAACTGAATCTGAGCGTCCCAGACCCTACTCAAGCACTCTAACCACTAGGCCACACTGGCTCTCAGGGGAGAGAAAATGTTGTGCAATGGAAGCGTGGAGAATACACTATAATTTTGGCCCCCACTGTAGAGAAAAGTGGCGTGTAAGTGACTGAAAAGCCAAGGTGGGTAATCCACCCGGGAGAGCAGTCCTAACAATTAGTTCACGTTCATCAGTATGTGCGTCGACATACACCAAGGCCAAGGAAGCCAAATCCTCTTTCAGTAAATGGAAATTGCATCCTCTTTAGAGAAGTCTGAGGAAGAGAGCTCTAGAATAAATTGAACTGAAGTATGTTTTGATACAGAAGTATACTGGGCCTTAAATAAAGTAAAATGAACATGTTCCAGAAATATTTATCAAGTGTTAATGACCTTTTATTTATTCAGCCAGGGGTTTGCTTCTATGGCGCTTCTTGACCTTTCCCCATAATCATACAATATTTCTTCCCCTGGCTGTATGTCTCTTTTGGCAACAAGAACGAGATGAGGTTTGTCATCTAACACGACTAATTTAGTTACGGCATTTTCCTGTTTTTTGCTGTGGTTGACTAGCCTTCCGAGTTTGCCATCTTCCTTTGTGGCATCGATACAGTGTGTTTGATCATTAAATTTAAAATAATACATATAACAATGCTTACTTTCACTGCCACTGTACACTCGTTCTCTCAACTTTGCTTCCTTGAGGTCTATCACCTCCCCACAGTACTCCAGTAAAAAATCCCCCTTCTTAAAAAGTTTCCTGGCTAGCACTCCTCTGCCTTTCTCTTCAGAACAAGAGACTGCAAAAAGCTCCCGTTCTCTAGCACTGCACATTGCGACAGCCAGATACTCCTTCCGTTTTTGACTGTCAGTCCATTGAGAAGTCTTTCCGGGTAGGTTTGCCTTCAAAAGAAACAAAAGAAAACTCCTGTCAATAATAAAACTTCTGTTAATGTCTGGTAATGAAATCAAAAAGAGTCCAGTAGCACCTTTAAGACTAACCCATTTTAATTATTATAGCATAAGCTTTCGAGAATCAAGTTCTCTTCATCAGATGCCTGATCAAAACTGGGCAGATACAGAAGAGGAGGGGGAAAGAGAGGGAAGGGGGCATAAATCACAAGAAGACAGAATGCAATTAGCATAGAGGCAATCAAAACATTCCTTTGCTTGGAAATGTAAACATCTCCTTTTTGGTGTGCAGTCAGTTTGTAGCAGTGAAGGTATCCAATTCCTATGTAGTATAATTGGATACCTTCACTGCTACAAACTGACTGCACACCAAAAAGGAGATGTTTACATTTCCAAGCAAAGGAATGTTTTGATTGCCTCTATGCTAATTGCATTCTGTCTTCTTGTGATTTATGCCCCCTTCCCTCTCTTTCCCCCTCCTCTTCTGTATCTGCCCAGTTTTGATCAGGCATCTGATGAAGAGAACTTGATTCTCGAAAGCTTATGCTATAATAATTAAAATGGGTTAGTCTTAAAGGTGCTACTGGACTCTTTTTGATTTTGCTACTACAGACTAACACGGCTAACTCCTCTGGATCTATGTCTGGTAATGCTGGTTTTCATACCTTGCATCAAGTCAATAGGCTATGTTTGGCCTGGAATAATCTAGTGTTTAGACTTTAAAATTTGATAGGATGTTATTGCCAGGTGTTTTGTTAGCAAGGAACCACTTCTTGGACAACAGGTATGCTCAGATGGGAAAATGATTCCTGCCTATATTTGGTTTCTCTTCATGTTGTAAAACACCATTCAGCTGCCAGGCTTCATATTAATTGTTATGTGAATGTTGCAATGAATATTACCTAACTCCAGTGTGATAAAAGAAATTTCATAGCCGCATTGAATGATGAAAGGTCCAGATATGTCATTGTGAATAATTCCAGGTTGCTCTCTTTCAAACATGCCAACTTGGTTTTATTTTTTTAACAACTTAATAACAGTGAAACTAACTGTAAACAGTAAAACAGGAAGCATCAAGCAAAACATACTTGACCACAGATTTAACCGAGAAGCAGAACAAAACTTAAACAACATCCCAAAGGTTTGTAACTGAGCATCTTAACAGACACTGGGAAAAGCCCCAAAGAGGCCTCTTTATTCTCTGGGCTCAAAATTAGTTTTCACAAGTATTTTATAATCATTTTTTAGTTTTTGAATCCAAAATTTTTCCGCATCAGTTGCCTCCTTTGGGTGAAATGTTTTGATGTGAAAAATTCCCAGGTTATACCCATCTTGAAGAAAATCTGGGACACACTTTATAGAGGGATATGTTCCCTTCAACACCCTTGAAACCCAAAACCTTGAAAAGGCAGCTTGATTCACAGAGAGATACTTAATGTGATGTTCCTTCGGCTCAAAGGGTTGAATGTTTTCTTCATAGTACTTGATTGATTCCTGAGATGTTTCTCGAAGATTGGGGAGTTTTGTTTTATACTCTGGCCTCACCCTCCTTTGCCGCTTGGATGGTAGGGTGGGAGATGGTTCAGTGCCTTCTCTGCTGGTGCTTGGCTCCGATTGGGAACTGGGCTCTTCTGTTGTCATGAGAGGCGTGGATGTCAACTTTCTCCTAAAGACTTCTGGGAAGAGCTCCTCTTCTGTGGCAGAATCCTGCACAGACATGCTCTCTTCCAGAAAAGACTTTTCGACTGGTGGAGCTCCAGGGGTAGCTGTTACTGAGGAAGGGCATGTGAAGCTTGGCCTCTTGAGAAGGTCTTCTTCGACATCTGCAGCCTCGGTCGCTGATGGCATTGCCTCTCCCTCACCTTCTTCGCCTTCTTGTGGGTGGCCTTTTTCTGAAATGATAGATGGTCGCTGTTCAGAACATTTCCTTTCCCAAAATTCTGCATGTCCTTTTGCCTCTTTGACCTCTCGTTGAAGCTCCTCATTTGCTTTTTGCAGGTGCGCAATTGTTTCATTAGCCTCCTTGACAGCTTGCTGTTCATTCTGTAGTTCGTCCTTTATCCTTCTCTGAATTTCATCTATCCTAGATTTTACATCATGGACCTGCTCTTTGAATACTTTTATTTCACTCCTCCAATCCTCAGCTTCCTTTTCAGAATTTCTCAGTGATTCTTCATGCCTCAAAAGCTTTTCTTCCTTTTCTTTTGCTCCGTGCAACATTCGCTGCAGTGTAAAAAAAACAAACTGCTCAAACTGGGAGCACCCAGCTAACATCTCGTCCAATCTCTCTTCCTCGGAGGCCTGTCAAGAAAAATGAAGAGAGGAAAACTCATTTGACTATTGGGAATTGCGAATCTAAGGTACCTGTGAAGAAGAGGGGGTTACTTTGCCTTCAGAATTCACAGAATTCCTGGTACAAAATGCCCCATACTTCAGAAAACGTCTTCAAGGGATATTCCCATTTAAAACACAAACACACACACACAAAGCATTGCGACTCCTAGGAAAGATCATAGAGCTTCCTACCCACAGAGGCTGAGGTAGGATTTGGGATTTTTATCTCACTCTTGTGTCCCTGGACGTCCTTCAGCCTCTGCAACTGCTTGGCTGGGCAGAACTTTTCAGGAAGGGCTCGAGGAGAGGGACAGCTTTCATCACTCGAGCCAGAATGTATGGCTCTGCATAGAAAAGGGCGAGGGAGTGGGAGTGGGCAGGTGCCTCCTGAACCCGAGGACCAGGCTGCTTCCTCTGTCTCTGGGGAGAGTAATGACTGCTGGCAGGGAGGGGATCAGACATATTGACCAAGCAGGGCAGGTCCATGGACTTTCTCATGAAAGAGGAAAGCACCATCAGAGGCTCCTTCCCCTTCCTGAGCAGGGATGTGTGAATGGAACCAACATATGCCGCGGCAGTGTACCTTTGACAGCAGCACATAACAGCGCTCTCTCTCTCTCTCTCTCTCTCTCTCTCTCTCTCTCTGACACACACGCAAACAAACCTACTAGTGGAGGAGCGATGAATGTTCAAGTTAATTGTTGCCCCTTGATATCCCACTTTTCTCCATAAAGACACCCCCGAAGTAGCTTTCTGTGCTTTGGTAGCAGCATGCCGCTGAGACCCAGCTCTTCCTCGCAGAACAGCCTGCCCACCTAGGATCCCAGACGCTCCCACTCCCTCTCTGTTCCCATCCATTTCCCTCCAAAGCTCTTTAAAGAGTACCCATTGTACCTCAACCCCACGCGGGCATCTTGGGGTGTGGGGATCACTCTCCCTTGACCAGCCAGCTCTTCAAGGGCTGTCAGAGCCCCTGGGAAAGTGGGAGGGCTGAAGCCCGCGGAGGGGGGGGCATTTCAAGGGCCCTTCCCTCAGTCCAGCCTGAAACGCTGGCACCTCGCTCGTACCAGGCTGGCTTGTGAGGACCAAAAAGCCCCCCACCCTAACCTGTCTTCTCCCCTCCCCTTCCAGACATTTATTCCTCCTCTCTTGAACTGGGAGCTGGGGGGGGGGGGAGCAATGTGAACAGACAGCAGCAGAATGCTTTCTCACCTCCATACCCTTGTCAGCCATATGGTCAGCGAGAACAAATCAATGCCTCTCTGATCAATGCAGCCACCAGGATCCAGACTCTGGGACTTTCGCTCTCTTTCCAAAGACACAGGGCGGCTGGCGGCTTCCCTCGGGTCAGGCTTTGCAGCCAGCAAGCAGAGGGTGGGGAAATCGCTTGGTGACCAGGAGCAGCCACGTGCCCTCTGCCTAATCTCCTTCACTAATATTTTCAAAAAGAAGTCCCTCGGGGCTTTCCCCTCTGCTAGGAAACGAAACCAGAGGGCTGTGGCTCCTCGGAAATTCAACCAATCAGAGCACCCCTCTCTTCTGTAAACCGAGGCACGTGCTTGTGGGGAGAGCAGATCACGTTGCAAAGAGGGAGGGTGGGGAAAGGCTTCCAAAAGATCGTCGCTGTGAAGGCTTCCAAAAGATCGTTGCTGGTGTGCGTAGACATTCATTAGGCATGGAGGTAGGAAAGTTCACTTGGCTTGCCTCGCCCCAGCCCAGTTGTGACCAGAGGAGGAAGAGCTGTCTGGGAGGGGAAGGGAGTGTCCAGTACTTGCACTATGCAGACGTTTGAGTTGTGGGTGGAGGGAGGGGCCATCCACGGTGGGGAAAATGTGCATTGGGGAGGGACCTTCAAACTTTCCCACCCATATGGCTGTTCTGCAATCTTTCTCAGAATTCTGAGGTGAATTTTCTGAGGATTGGGGCCCACTCTGAAATGCCCACTCTGCCTTGAAACCTCTCTGGATCAATGGTCAAGGGGAAAAGAAAGTAAAGATTTTTTTTTAAAAAAAGTGACAAAGAAAAGTTCCTTGAGCACAGATTCAAAGGCATTTCCCCCTCGCCAGCAGGCAGACCAGCCACCCTGGATTTCCTTTCAGCAACACATCTTGCAGCCAGTTTTACAGTTTGAAAGGGAGATTCCTGCTTATATGTTTGCCTGATCTTTTCCAGGTCTGCAGGGAGGCAAACCAGCAGGGAGACCTGTTCTCTGGTTGCTACACTACAGCGCTGCTACCAAATCCTTCAGAGTGATGGAGTAGAGGGGGGAAGAGAGGTCGCTTGCCTACCAATATTCCCCTTTCACGGTCATATGTAGATTCTCATCTGTTTTGATGCCCCTTTTTTCAAGTACAATCAGGGAGACATACTTTCATTCATTTCCTACTGAGTTGGGATGAAATTAGACACTAGCTTTCTGCTTGCAAGAAGGTTTTTTTCCCAAACGAGGGCATCAACACAGCACAGAAATCATGTAGTACCTTTCAGAAAACGTGGTCTTTTAGAACATATATTATTTCTCTCCCACCCCAAACCCCAACATATTCTGACTGGTGCACTCTGTGCTACCTTGCCAGAAACCAATCACATCTATCAAGACCAAAGGGAGGGATTCCAGAACCACCCCCACCCCACTCTGCACCCTCACTATACTCCAGGGCAACTGTCTCTTTTAAAGTAGTGGTAACTTTCCTCAATGACTGGTCCTGGCTTGGCATGTGCAGACCACACCTACATTATGAAATATGTGCATTTCACACATTCACAAAATAAAAAGGCGGTACCCACCTTGGTGCCATTTTCTGTCCCTCTGGTAAGCCTGAAGCCCTTTTCATTGTGATGAAAGCACCTGAGGGGAGAGATTGCGGCCTGGAAGAGCTGAGAGGAGGACATTCTCATCTCCTGCATCATATCCTCCCAAGGACCCTGCGGGAGAGGTTAGGCTGAGAGAGTGTGACAGGCCCAATGTCACCCAGTGAGCTTCCATTGCAAAGTGAAGATGTGACCTTGGGTCTCCCCCCTGCTAAGCTAACCAGCATACTAATATGTGTATTTGATAATAATTAATAGTAAAAAGTTAACAGCCACACGGGTGGCATTTTGCTTCTCTCTAGGGATTCCGTAGACCTTTTCATTAAGGTGATATAAGGGGGAAAGTGTACTGTCACAACAAACAGGGAAAGGGTTTTCTTTTAAATGAAAACTGAGCATCCAAGGAACCATTCTGATATGGCGACACCATGTGTTACAAAAGTGTAACTAGCTACTAAAGCCCCGGTGGGTATTGTTTCCTGGAAGAGCTCAAGGATGACCATCCTGCCCTCCTCCCACTCTGCGAGGTAGGTTAGGCAAGAGTATGACTAGCCAAAGGTCACTCAGCAAGCTTCAGTGGAGGAGTGAGAATTTGAACCTGGATCTCCCAGGTTCTGATACTCTAGCCACTTATATTACAATGCCAATAGGTGTAGTGCAAAAAAAGAATACAAAAAATCATCACAGCCACATTGGTGCACTTTTGTGTGTATAGGCAACCTGCAGCCCTTTTCATGGTGGTGCTATAAAGTGCACCCGCACAACAAACAGGGCAAAACTTCTGTCAGTGACAGCTGGGAGTTCCAAGGAACCAGTTGATGAGGCGCCCAATGTTTCCGTGCCTGGTTTTGTAAGCTTCTTGGTCAAAGATATGTGTCACTCTGATGCAAATGTCACTCTGAGAAATCAGAACCCCGCCTGTGTCAACAGAGCCAATGCTAAGGGTCAAAAGCAACAATGAAAGTTTCCATCTTCTTCACCTGCCAGAGAACTCCCCACAATTCTGCTCTTTAGAGCCTAAAGCTTGGCATCAGAAACTAAGAGCCAAGCTACAAGTGACACCTGACACAGGTTGGACACTTGTCAGCTTCCCTCAAGTTTTGATGGGAAACGTAGGCATTCTGGTCTTGTAGCTGTAATGGAGAGCCAAGCTGTAAAACCAGGACACCTAGATTTCCCATCAAAACTTGAGGGAAGCTGACGAGTGTCCAACCTGTGTCAGGCATCACTTGTAGCTTGGCTCTAAGCTCCCCCCATCCTAGACATGCAGCGTGGGGTCCTACGGGTTTCCTGGTATGGGAGGCATCCTGCCCCTGCATCCCGCCTCCCTAGCCCAGGTCATTTTCCTTGGGCGGCCAATGCTCCTAACCCCTTCTTGCTTTCCTTTGCAGAGATCCAAGGAAGAGGAGCTCCAGGAGCTTTTAGCCTCATGCTCCCAATTTGAGCAATTCCTGTTTTTCACCCTTCGGGATCAGGTGTCTAAAGACAAGGTAAATGAAGAAAAAATTGGGTGCCAGGAGACTGCCTTGAGCGACTTGTCAAAGAAAGTGGATGAGATGGGGCAGGACTCAAAGGTCCAAGTTATTGAAATTACACTAAAGAGAATTGAGAAAGATCAAAGGAAGACAGAGACAACATTGGAAGCTCTGGAGGGAAACATTGAAGAGACATTATATCACACTGCCTCTGTGTTATACCATCAGTGGGAAAAGGTTTTTGCAATGATCTTTTTCATAAAGAATGGTACAAGAGGTGTGAGAAAATTTTCAGTGTCCTTGGACACTAACCACTGTACCATCCTGCCCCTTCATTAAGCTATGACTGGAGGGAGCGTTTAATAATGTGGCTTCTCTTGGAGAATGCTAGAACAGTAGTGAGGTATGATTCAGTGTGTCCTTGCACACTAACCACTCTACCACCCTGCCTCTTCATTAAGCCACGAGTAGAGGGAGTGTTTATTAATGCTGCTTTTCTTGCAGAAAGCTAGAACAGCAGTGAGTTAAGTTTCCGTGTGTCCTTGCACACTAAAACTGTCCTCCCTACAATCCTGTCTGCAATAAGTTTTTAGTACGTCCAAAGCCCCAGTGTGTGTGTTTGGGGGGGGGATATTTGCAGCCTGGTAGAATTGAGGATTACAGAGAATAAACTGGGCTTATAGAGGTATAACCCACTTAGGACTGGAACTCCAGAACAGATTCCCCTTTGAATTCACAAACGGAGATACTGGATGCTCTGTTTTCCTTATTACATCTACAAGGAGGAAAGAAGAACTTCACTTTCCGAAATACAAAGGGTGGTCTTTATCTTTTTCCTAACTTGGAATTGGGCCATCATGTCCCTGGGAAGATTGAAACCCAAGTATGCTCAGTTCAGGCCGCTTCTCTTTCATAGCCAAAGTGACTCATTCATTCTTCCCTTATTTCTTAACTTTCTAGACCACCGAGGAGGAGCCACTGCCAAGATTATCACCATTTGAACTAGTGTTGCTTTTTTACTTGAAGTCGCTGGTGTACTCAGAAAAATCAATACAAGAGACGTTGGTGCACCAAGACACACGATGTAAATCAGTGATTACGGAGAGAAAGGCGTGGAGAGGATTTCAGCAGGAGTTCCAAGTCCACAGTGTCATGCTGAAGGAAACAGAGAGCGACCTCCACAAAACGACGATAAAAGAGACAGAAGTCCAGAGTGGGGAAGGTCAATCCCTGCCAAGCTTCCCGGAAGGCTTTTTCACCCAGGCAAAACATGCAGAACGAGACCAAGCAGCATCTTCGGGAACCCAGGTACCCACTTTTGTACAGGACAGCTAAATCATATCCCTCCTTGGGACATCTCCATAGCACTTCCTGCTAGTTAGTCCACAAAACTGACGGGGCAAAGGGCATGCAGTTGGAGAATGGGCATTAGAAAGAGAATACCTGGGAGGCCCTGCCCGCTCTGCCGATCTAAACTGCCCCAAACTAGTATCTGGTGAAAAACAGTTGAGATAGCCTGCCTCGGTGTTCTCATAATGATCTAGATCTCCAGATGTAAGGAAAGTGTGTGTGTGTGTGGGGGGGGGGAGGCGGCAACTAGACAGATGCCTCCCAGAAGCCCATATGCAGACCATAAAAGCATTAGCCCTCCCCTCTTATTTACCGCCTCTTTCCTTTCATTTGTTATCGACTGGCCTTTTAGCAATCATACCTTGGGTTTTTAAAAAGGAGCACCCAGCTAAACTAATGCTCATTACCACCTCTTGTGGCAATGAGTTCCAGCACTTAAATACACATCGCACAAAAATGGCTCTTTTCACAAGCTAATTACATGTTGTCCCTAAATAGTCTTTTCTCCATTTTCAAAAAAGGCTTGAAGGATGTGCGCTCTACCAAACCAAGTGCCATTCACCAGCCATCTATGATTGAAGTTGACTGTGTGAAGAGGCCTCCAAACAACTTCTTCTATGCTACAGCTTGCTGCTGTTTGAAATTTTACTCAATAAATAGTCCGTTTGTTTTGTTCTAAGTTCTAATACAGAAAACTATTTTAACTTTCTGATATTTTATTTATTTGTTGTATAGGTTATTTAGAGGCTGCCTTTCTCACTGGGTCTCGAGGTAGATTACACGGTATGAGTCAGTGCAGTCAATAACAAAGACATTGCAACAAAACATGTGGTGGGTATATAGATGGAAATTTGCAAAGATTTTTAAAAAACAGCAGAAATCCAATACAGAGCTTGGAGCTTTCCTAACCTCCTCAGGAAGACCAGTGCATGAAGAAGGAGCCACCACAGAGAAGGCACAGGTGTTGATCTTGCCTATGTGCAAGGTGGAACCTACAACATGCCCTGTTCAGGCGCCCTAGTGGAACATATGGAGAGAAGTGGTCCCAGAGATATGATAGACCGAAGCCATCTAGTGTGTTTTTATCACAACTGTCCTCCAGTTAGGTCAGGTTTCACAACTTTCAAGGCAGAAATAGGGCTTCAACCAGAATCATAGAATCATAGAATCATAGAGTTGGAAGGGGCCATACAGACCATCTAGTCCAACCCCCTGCCCAGTGCAGGATCAGCTTAAAGCATCTCTGACAAGTATTCATCCAGCCTCTTCTTGAAAACTGCCAGTGAAGGGGAGCTCACCACCTCCCTAGGCAGCTGATTCCACTTTTGAACTACTCTGACTGGGAAAAAGTTCTTCCTAATATCCAGCCGGTACCTTTGTGCATGTAGTTTTAGCCCATTGCTTCGCGTCCTACCCTCTGCTGCCAACTGGAACAGCTCCTTGCCCTCCTCCAAATGACAGCCTTTCAAATATTTAAAGAGAGCAATCATGTCCCCCCTCAACCTCCTCTCCTCCAAACTAAACATTCCCAAGGCCCTCAGCCTTTCCTCGTAGGGCTCAGTCTCCAGCCCCCTGATCATCCTCATTGTTCTCTTCTGCACCCTCTCGATTTGGTCCACATCCTTTTTGAAGTGAGGCCTCCAGAACTGCACACAATACTCCAGGTGTGGCCTGACCAAGGCAGTATAGAGAGGGGCTATGACCTCCTGCGATTTTGATGCTATGGCGCCTTTGATACAACCCAGGATTGAATTAGCCTTTTTTGCCACTGCATCACACTGACTGCTCATATTTAGCTTACAGTCCATTCTTACCCCAAGATCCCTTTCACATATACTACTGCCCAGAAGTGTATCCCCCATCCAGTATTTGTGCTTCTCATTTTTGTGGCCCAGATGTAATACTGTGCACTCATCTTTGTTGAATTGCCTCCTATTCACAGCTGCCCACTTCTCCAGAGTATTCAGGTCTTGTTGAATTTTAATTCTATATTCTTCGGTGTTTGCTACCCCTCCCAATTTGGTATCATCAGCAAATTTAATGAGCAGCCCTTCCACTCCTTCATCCAGATCATTGATAAAAATATTGAAAAGTACCGGGCCCAAAACCGAGCCCTGCGGCACCCCACTGGACACCTCCCTCCAATCTGATAAAACACTGTTGACCACCACTCTTTGAGTGCGGTCCTCCAACCAGTTCCCTATCCACCGACCTGTCCTATAGTCTACTCCACAGTCTTCCAGTTTGTCCATCAGAATGTCATGGGGAACCTTATCAAAAGCTTTACTGAAATCCAGATAAATCATGTCAACAGCGTTCCCCCGATCCAGTAAGCTGGTCACTCGATCAAAGAAGGAAACCAGGTTGGTCTGGCAAGATCTGTTAGGAACAAAACCATGCTGACTTCCCCGGATCTCTGAGCGGTCCTTCAGATGCTTACAGATTGATCCCTTTAAAATCTGTTCTAATATCTTCCCAGCAACAGAAGTCAGACTGACCGGCCTGTAGTTTCCCGGGTCATCCTTCTTCCCTTTCTTAAAGATTGGGATAACATTTGCTCTTCTCTAATCTTGTGGCACATCCCCAGTCCTCCAGGAGGCCTTGAAGATGATGGACAGGGGTTCTGCAAGTTCTCTAGAAGGTTCTTTCAGCACTCTTGGGTGCACCTCATCTGGCCCAGGGGATTTGTATTCATCCAGTGCAGCCAGATGCCTCTCCACAACCTCTCTGTCAATCTCAATTAGCCACTCAGGTGTCCTGCCACGTTTTCTACTATCTCTAGATATGCCTGAGTTCTTCGGGGAGAAAACAGAGGCAAAAAAGTCATGAAGCCTGTCTGCTTTTTCTCTGTCCTGCATTAGAGCTTCTCCATCTACTCCCAACAGCGGTCCAATTGCCTCCTTTACCTTGCGTTTGCTTCTCACATATCCGTAGAAGTTTTTCTTATTGTAGCGAGCCCTCCTGGCCAGACCCAGCTCGTACTGAGCTTTGGCCTCTCTGATGGCTGATCTGCAGTACCTAGTAACTCTCATATACTCCTCTTTAGATGTCTGTCCCTGTCTGCATTTCCTGAACATTTCCTTTTTCTCCATTAGCTTATTGTGGAGCTCTCTGTGCATCCACATCGGTTTCTTGGAGGCCTGACCATGTTTCCGTCTTGCTGGGATAGTGAGGGCTTGAGCTTGCAGAAGCTCGTGTTTGAGAAGGGCCCGCCCTTCACTCGCTCCTTTTCCTTCCAGCACACGCCCCCACAGAACGACTCCCATCAAGCCCCTGAGTTCATCGAAGTTGGCCCTACGAAAATCTAACCTACGAGTCTGGCTATGAACTTCCTTGGCTCCCCACAGCGACTGGAATTCAAGGAGGACATGGTCACTTCCCCCTGAAGGTCCCCACCACCTTCATCTCCTCTACCAATTCTTCCCTGTTGGTTAATATCAGGTCCAGTATGGCCGAGCCCCTTGTAGCTTCCTCCACCTTTTGAAAAAGGAAGTTATCAGCCAGGCAGTTCAGGAAGTTGCGTGATTCATGACGCTTTGCTGAGCCTGTCTCCCAGCACACATCGGGGAAGTTGAAGTCACCCATAATTACAAGGTCCTGATGTCTGGATACTCTGCCAATCTGTTCAAGGAGGGCAGCATCTATTTCTTCTTGCTGGTCAGGTGGCCTGTAGCAGACTCCAACAATAATGCCCTTTGACCTTCCTCCCCTTATTTCTACCCATATACTTTCCACCGGGCTGTCCGCCCCATTCTCCATAACTTCTTGACAATCAAGCCCTCTCCTCACATACAACGCCACTCCACCTCCTCTTCTGCACTTCCGGTTTTTCTTGAACAACTCATACCCATCCACTAGCACATTCCAGTCATGGGAATCATCCCACCAAGTCTCAGTAATTCCTACTATATCGTAGCCCTCTGTTTGCAATAGAAGCTCAAGCTCTTCTTTCTTATTGCCCATACTTTGGGCATTGGTATATAGACACTTGTAGCCTTGTACCTTTGTTTGACCTTTCCTGCCCAGGTGGGTCCCCACTGTGTTCCCTTCATCATTGAAGTCGCCATGTTCAGGCCGCTTCTCTTTCATAGCCAAAGTGACTCATTCATTCTTCCCTTATTTCTTAACTTTCTAGACCACCGAGGAGGAGCCACTGCCAAGATTATCACCATTTGAACTAGTGTTGCTTTTTTACTTGAAGTCACTGGTGTACTCAGAAAAATCAATACAAGAGACGTTGGTGCACCAAGACACACGATGTAAATCAGTGATTACGGAGAGAAAGGCGTGGAGAGGATTTCAGCAGGAGTTCCAAGTCCACAGTGTCATGCTGAAGGAAACAGAGAGCGACCTCCACAAAACGACGATAAAAGAGACAGAAGTCCAGAGTGGGGAAGGTCAATCCCTGCCAAGCTTCCCGGAAGGCTTTTTCACCCAGGCAAAACATGCAGAACGAGACCAAGCAGCATCTTCGGGAACCCAGGTACCCACTTTTGTACAGGACAGCTAAATCATATCCCTCCTTGGGACATCTCCATAGCACTTCCTGCTAGTTAGTCCACAAAACTGACGGGGCAAAGGGCATGCAGTTGGAGAATGGGCATTAGAGAGAGAATACCTGGGAGGCCCTGCCCGCTCTGCTGATCTAAACTGCCCCAAACTAGTATCTGGTGAAAAACAGTTGAGATAGCCTGCCTCGGTGTTCTCATAATGATCTAGATCTCCAGATGTAAGGAAAGTGTGTGTGTGTGGGGGGGAGGCGGCAACTAGACAGATGCCTCCCAGAAGCCCATATGCAGACCATAAAAGCATTAGCCCTCCCCTCTTATTTACCGCCTCTTTCCTTTCATTTGTTATCGACTGGCCTTTTAGCAATCATACCTTGGGTTTTTGAAAAGGAGCACCCAGCTAAACTAATGCTCATTACCACCTCTTGTGGCAATGAGTTCCAGCACTTAAATACACATCGCACAAAAATGGCTCTTTTCACAAGCTAATTACATGTTGTCCCTAAATAGTCTTTTCTCCATTTTCAAAAAAGGCTTGAAGGATGTGCGCTCTACCAAACCAAGTGCCATTCACCAGCCATCTATGATTGAAGTTGACTGTGTGAAGAGGCCTCCAAACAACTTCTTCTATGCTACAGCTTGCTGCTGTTTGAAATTTTACTCAATAAATAGTCCATTTGTTTTGTTCTAAGTTCTAATACAGAAAACTATTTTAACTTTCTGATATTTTATTTATTTGTTGTATAGGTTATTTAGAGGCTGCCTTTCTCACTGGGTCTTGAGGTAGATTACACGGTATGAGTCAGTGCAGTCAATAACAAAGACATTGCAACAAAACATGTGGTGGGTATATAGATGGAAATTTGCAAAGATTTTTAAAAAACAGCAGAAATCCAATACAGAGCTTGGAGCTTTCCTAACCTCCTCAGGAAGACCAGTGCATGAAGAAGGAGCCACCACAGAGAAGGCACAGGTGTTGATCTTGCCTATGTGCAAGGTGGAACCTACAACATGCCCTGTTCAGACGCCCTAGTGGAACATATGGAGAGAAGTGGTCCCAGAGATATGATAGACCGAAGCCATCTAGTGTGTTTTTATCACAACTGTCCTCCAGTTAGGTCAGGTTTCACAACTTTCATGGCAGAAATAGGGCTTCAACCAGAATCATAGAATCATAGAATCATAGAGTTGGAAGGGGCCATACAGACCATCTAGTCCAACCCCCTGCCCAGTGCAGGATCAGCTTAAAGCATCTCTGACAAGTATTCATCCAGCCTCTTCTTGAAAACTGCCAGTGAAGGGGAGCTCACCACCTCCCTAGGCAGCTGATTCCACTTTTGAACTACTCTGACTGGGAAAAAGTTCTTCCTAATATCCAGCCGGTACCTTTGTGCATGTAGTTTTAGCCCATTGCTTCGCGTCCTACCCTCTGCTGCCAACTGGAACAGCTCCTTGCCCTCCTCCAAATGACAGCCTTTCAAATATTTAAAGAGAGCAATCATGTCCCCCCTCAACCTCCTCTCCTCCAAACTAAACATTCCCAAGGCCCTCAGCCTTTCCTCCTAGGGCTCAGTCTCCAGCCCCCTGATCATCCTCATTGCTCTCTTCTGCACCCTCTCGATTTGGTCCACATCCTTTTTGAAGTGAGGCCTCCAGAACTGCACACAATACTCCAGGTGTGGCCTGACCAAGGCAGTATAGAGAGGGGCTATGACCTCCTGCGATTTTGATGCTATGGCGCCTTTGATACAACCCAGGATTGAATTAGCCTTTTTTGCCACTGCATCACACTGACTGCTCATATTTAGCTTACAGTCCATTCTTACCCCAAGATCCCTTTCACATATACTACTGCCCAGAAGTGTATCCCCCATCCAGTATTTGTGCTTCTCATTTTTGTGGCCCAGATGTAATACTGTGCACTCATCTTTGTTGAATTGCCTCCTATTCACAGCTGCCCACTTCTCCAGAGTATTCAGGTCTTGTTGAATTTTAATTCTATATTCTTCGGTGTTTGCTACCCCTCCCAATTTGGTATCATCAGCAAATTTAATGAGCAGCCCTTCCACTCCTTCATCCAGATCATTGATAAAAATATTGAAAAGTACCGGGCCCAAAACCGAGCCCTGCGGCACCCCACTGGACACCTCCCTCCAATCTGATAAAACGCTGTTGACCACCACTCTTTGAGTGCGGTCCTCCAACCAGTTCCCTATCCACCGACCTGTCCTATAGTCTACTCCACAGTCTTCCAGTTTGTCCATCAGAATGCCATGGGGGACCTTATCAAAAGCTTTACTGAAATCCAGATAAATCATGTCAACAGCGTTCCCCCGATCCAGTAAGCTGGTCACTCGATCAAAGAAGGAAACCAGGTTGGTCTGGCAAGATCTGTTAGGAACAAAACCATGCTGACTTCCCCGGATCTCTGAGCGGTCCTTCAGATGCTTACAGATTGATCCCTTTAAAATCTGTTCTAATATCTTCCCAGCAACAGAAGTCAGACTGACCGGCCTGTAGTTTCCCGGGTCATCCTTCTTCCCTTTCTTAAAGATTGGGATAACATTCGCTCTTCTCTAATCTTGTGGCACATCCCCAGTCCTCCAGGAGGCCTTGAAGATGATGGACAGGGGTTCTGCAAGTTCTCTAGAAGGTTCTTTCAGCACTCTTGGGTGCACCTCATCTGGCCCAGGGGATTTGTATTCATCCAGTGCAGCCAGATGCCTCTCCACAACCTCTCTGTCAATCTCAATTAGCCACTCAGGTGTCCTGCCACATTTTCTACTATCTCTAGATGTGCCTGAGTTCTTCGGGGAGAAAACAGAGGCAAAAAAGTCATGAAGCCTGTCTGCTTTTTCTCTGTCCTGCATCAGAGCTTCTCCATCTACTCCCAACAGCGGTCCAATTGCCTCCTTTACCTTGCGTTTGCTTCTCACATATCCGTAGAAGTTTTTCTTATTGTAGCGAGCCCTCCTGGCCAGACCCAGCTCGTACTGAGCTTTGGCCTCTCTGATGGCTGATCTGCAGTACCTAGTAACTCTCATATACTCCTCTTTAGATGTCTGTCCCTGTCTGCATTTCCTGAACATTTCCTTTTTCTCCCTTAGCTTATTGTGGAGCTCTCTGTGCATCCACATCGGTTTCTTGGAGGCCTGACCATGTTTCCGTCTTGCTGGGATAGTGAGGGCTTGAGCTTGCAGAAGCTCGTGTTTGAGAAGGGCCCGCCCTTCACTCGCTCCTTTTCCTTCCAGCACACGCCCCCACAGAACAACTCCCATCAAGCCCCTGAGTTCATCGAAGTTGGCCCTACGAAAATCTAACCTACGAGTCTGGCTATGAACTTCCTTGGCTCCCCACAGCGACTGGAATTCAAGGAGGACATGGTCACTTCCCCCTGAAGGTCCCCACCACCTTCATCTCCTCTACCAATTCTTCCCTGTTGGTTAATATCAGGTCCAGTATGGCTGAGCCCCTTGTAGCTTCCTCCACCTTTTGAAAAAGGAAGTTATCGGCCAGGCAGTTCAGGAAATTGCGTGATTCATGACGCTTTGCTGAGCCTGTCTCCCAGCACACATCGGGGAAGTTGAAGTCACCCATAATTACAAGGTCCTGATGTCTGGATACTCTGCCAATCTGTTCAAGGAGGGCAGCATCTATTTCTTCTTGCTGGTCAGGTGGCCTGTAGCAGACTCCAACAATAATACCCTTTGACCTTCCTCCCCTTATTTCTACCCATATACTTTCCACCGGGCTGTCCGCCCCATTCTCCATAACTTCTTGACAATCAAGCCCTCTCCTCACATACAACGCCACTCCACCTCCTCTTCTGCACTTCCGGTTTTTCTTGAACAATTCATACCCATCCACTAGCACATTCCAGTCATGGGAATCATCCCACCAAGTCTCAGTAATTCCTACTATATCGTAACCCTCTGTTTGCAATAGAAGCTCAAGCTCTTCTTTCTTATCGCCCATACTTTGGGCATTGGTATATAGACACTTGTAGCCTTGTACCTTTGTTTGACCTTTCCTGCCCAGGTGGGTCCCCACTGTGTTCCCTTCATCATTGAAGTCGCCATGTTGATCGTCCCCTTCCCCTTGCAGCATCAGTTTAAAGCTCTCTTGATGAAGTTCTCCAGGTTTGTTCCAAAGTTTTCTTCCCTGCCCTTGAGAGGTGAAGCCCATCATGTGCTAGAAGGCCTTCTCTAAGAAAACCTATCCCATGGTCCCAGAAACCAAAGCGGTCCTGTCGGCACCACCATCTTAGCCAGCGATTAACCTCAAGTATGGTCCGCTCCCTGCGTGCTCCTCTTCCTGTGACTGGAAGGATAGAAGAGAATACCACCTGAGCCCCCAATGTCTTCAACTGCCTTCCAAGGGCTTCATAATCCTCTTTGATTCTAGAAACAGTATTCGAAGCTGTGTCGTTTGTTCCCACATGAATCAGCACAAACGGGTACTTATCAGCGGGCTTGATGAGTTTCGGCAGCCGGTCGGTTATATCCTGAATTCTGGCCCCTGGCAAGCAACACATCTCTCGGAATAGGGGATCTGGCCCAGAGACACGGCGTTCCATACCCCTGAGCAAAGAGTCCCCGACGACTACCACCTTCCGTTTTTTTCCACTTCCATATGGCCCCATGTCTTCTGCACACCCTCTTCCAGATCTTTGCAGTTCTCCTTCCACCCTCATCTCTGTCACCATCTCTAGCACTTCAAAACACTTCCTCAACTTGCCTCCTCGCACTCTCTTGCCGCCGCCGCTTAATTTGAGAGAAAGTGTCTCTGAAATCAAATGCAAAGAGAGGGGGAGGGGCTCACTATCTCTTCACTGGATCATAGCCACACACCGTTTTTAAAAGAAAACATTATCACTGTAACCAGGGGTCATTTCATAGAAAAAGAGCGGCAGGAACTCATTAGCAGAACTCATTAGCATATGCCACGCCCCTTGCCAGTGCCAGAAGTGTGCTATTAGCATAACTGATTTGCATGTGTCACACCCCTTGACCTCACCTATCCTGGCTGTTTTGGACCCAATCCTGGCCATTCAGGGCTGAAATTGGGCCCCAAATGGCAAAAATGGGCTGAAAAGGGCCCCCAAATGGTCAGAATTGGGCCACTGCTGAGCGGGAGAGTGATCCACCACCCGTCAGAGGCCAGATCTTGGCCATTTTAGGACCAATCCTGGCTGTTTTAGGCCCATTTCTGGCCATTTGGGGCCCAATCCAGGCCAAAACGAGCCCAAAATGGCCAAAATCAGGTGGGCGGGGCCACCTGACATGTGACCTCTTTGGAGAACTACCAGAACTGCATTCCTGCACGTTCCCCCTCAAAATGAACCCTGACTGTAACAATATTAGAAAAATCAAACCCTTGCAATCTAGTGCTCTATCCAGTCTCCCTTTGGTAGTATGTCTGTATGTTTTTACAGCATTGAGAGTCCGATAGATGCTCCGGGTGGATCACGCAAAGTAAGTCAGTGCAATCAGAGCAGCATGATCATCTAATAAGCAATGTTATAGGACCCAGAATTACAAAACGTCTGAAACTGAGATGTTGTCTGAACGAAGCATAAGTATTAAACATGACATGTTGCTGTATTACTCCAGCAGAAACACAGTGCATTTTCCTGGGTCAATCTGCAATGATATTGCCCTGATTCCTCTATAAAAATGCCCTCCTGTACAATGGGGTTTGCAAAAAGCCAGGAGAGTAAGAGCCTTCTTGACCTCCCCAGGCCGGCCATTGGACAGGGTGGGGGGCCACAACAGAGAGTGCAGATTGATGGACAACGGTCAATCTAGACCTTTTGCAGGGTGGCACCCGTGGAGGTCCTACTCAGATGAGCAAACGTGCCATGGCAAAGAAGAGGAGGAGAGGCGGTCCTACCCATGAAAGGCTTTGCAAGCCTTTGAAGTGAACCCTCCGCCATGAAGAAAAGATCACCCCTCTTTTCCCTTCCTTTTTACTGACGCGCCGCAAGCAGCACTCCTGACACATCCCTCCTGCCTGCATCAACCAAGCCTGGCAGAGCAGAGGAGCATGGCCTGGAGACCAGCTGGGATTCTCCTGGAGGTTGGCCACCCCAGCCAGGGGCCCAGGCAGAGGTCCAGCTGGGCTCACTGGCACTTGCTGTGCCTTGTCGAGGGCTGCCTGCAAGGTGCCGATGTGGAGGTGGCTTCTAAGTCTGTCTGTCTGTCTGGTGAAGTCCCTGGGAAGAGGTGACCCCGTGTGGATTTGGGCCAGGGCGCTCTGCCTGACACCTAAGGACTAGACAGGTGGTGAATCGTAACTCCCTTTGTAGCCCGGAACGTGTGTGGCCCACAGAGCTGCTGCACCGTAGGGGTCAAGTGGCTGGGTTTCAAATCAGCACTGCTGGTTCAACTCCCACTCCTGCCATGAGCTCAGCAGGTGGCCTTGGGTGAGCCTCTCCTCTCAGCCTCAGCTCCCCTGCTGTATTGTGGGGACAATGTGACACTGGTTTTGTCCACAGCTCTGAGCGGGCCACTCGTCATCTGTCCAGAAGTGTAGTGTCTAAGCACATTGTTGTTTTTATTGCAACCTGAGGAGGGAGGCTTAGAGAGGGTGGTGTGGAATGGGGGACCCCAGTGGGCTGCTGTCAGAAGAATCAATCAGCAGGTGGACGTGTTTGGAAGCAGCAGCAGCAGAAAAAGACAGGGAAAGAGCAGCCTCTGGAGCTGTTCTATTGGGCAACTGGAAGAAGTGTTTTAATCTATCTAAGACATTTAAATGACTGCCCTTTCCCACCAGAGTCTCCCAGCAAAAGGCCGATTTGCTGCATACTCCACAGCCCTGAGATAGAACTACACATGCTGAGGAAATGATCTTCTTAGAACTGGGACTAACTGCCCATTCACATTTCTAAAAAGTTTTGAAATCCTGTCTCCAGGAAGTGCCAATTCTGCACCGAGAAAACAAAATACATTGTAGACGCTGCAGGTTCAGCAGAACCTGAAATCTCTGTGGTCTGGAAGAAAAAGACCTGTGTGTTATTTCACAGCGGTGTGCTAAAACAGCCGGCACTGCTGCCCCTCTGGAATTATGCCTTACAATCGTGCTTCTCAGCAGAGAGGGTGAGGAGGTGCCAGGAGGTTCATTTGAAATCGGCAGCCAATGCTACTGTGCTCTTTTATTCAGTTGTCGCATAGGGTTGCCAGCCTCCAGGTGGTGCCTGGAGATCTCCTGGCATTTCCACGGACCTGCAGGTGACAGAGTGCAGGTCCCCTGGCGAAACTGGCTGCTCTAGAGGGAGGCCTCTATGGCACTCTGTCCTGCTGAGGCCCCTTCCCCCTCCAGGCTCCGCCTCCCAAATCTCCAGGAATTTCCCGCCCTGGAGCTGGCAACCCTCCGGGGGTGGGCTGTGGGCCCGGATCTTTGAAAGGAAGCCCTTTCTCGCCCCCCGCCCCCCCGAGGGGCTGGTGCTTCGAGGTGCTGCAGTGCTAGCCTGCTTCTTCCAGGCCTTTTGGGCGCCCCTCCTTCTTGCGCTTCGAGGGCATTGGGCGGGGAATGAATTGCCCGGTTTGGGCAACGAGGAAAGGGGCCCGCAGCCAGCCAGCCAGGGTCCCGCCACAGTCGCCGCGGGGGGGGGGGGGCGGGGGGGAGTTCCCAGCCGCCGTCGCCTTCACGCCTGCGCTGCAGCCTCTTTCCCGCTCACAGGCCTCTGCGTGGCAGCCTTGCTGAGGGCGCAGCGCCGGCTGGGAGACGTGGGGCCGGCGGCGGCCCGGCCCTCTGCCGCCGCCAGCGGAGGAATCTTGGCCCCGCGCGGGGGGGGATCGCTCTCTCTCGCTCGGGCCCCCGCGGAGGACATCCCCGGGCTCGCCGGCGTCGCTGAGCGCCCCGTCCAGCCGGCACGCGAGCTCAGGTAAGCCAGCTCCGTCAGCCGAGGGGCGCCCCCTGCCCAGGCCGGCGCCTTCTGGGAGCGTGGGGGGAAGCCGCCGCTGCCGAAAGAGCGGCGGAAACGGCGGGCGGGCGGGCGGGCAGCCCCCCAGCCCCTTCGGCCCCCTTGGCTGGCCCCGCGAGAGACGAGGGGAGTCCTGGGGGGCAAGGCCCGTCGCCAGCACTGGCCAAGAGGGGAAGGCGGGAAGACTCGCTCGGGCCTCGTAGCGAAGGAGCCGCCTGGCCCTCCGCCGTGGGGGCAGCCTGTCAGCTTGCGGGGGGGGGGGGTTGTGACAACTTTCCTTGGTTGCCCCCCTCCCCCCCCCCCCGCTGGTTGGTGCCAGAATAAGCAGCTGCTCTAGAGGGGAAGCTCTAGCCATTTTCCCTGAACGTTGCAGGGAGCAGGGGCTTGCAATGGGTTCCAGCCGGTGCGACATTTGGCCTCGTTGATCTGGTTCCTTCTGCAGCCCCTTGTTGATTCGGTTTGCATGTCCAGGGCTGTTTTTAAGGGTTGTGCCCTGACCTGGCTAGCCCAGGTGAGCCTGATCTGATCTGATCAGGTCTCAGAAGCCAAGCAGGGTCGGCCCTGGTTAGTCATTGGATGGGAGACGTCCTGCGAAGCCCAGGGCTGCAGAGGCAGGCTTAGACTGGATTCACTCTGTTTAAGATTTCACTGTAAGTCTGCAAAGGGAGGGTGGGGGAGAAAGGCAAGGGACTGAGTCAGTGACAAGGGTCAGTGGAGATGAGAGCAGATTCTCTTCAGGCTCCTGGGAATGAATGGAGGCGGTTGACTGCTCCATTTGCTCTTTCATGCTTTCTCTAGCTCGCTACTTCCAGGTCCCCTTAACCACGAGGTTACACCAGTTTTTACTGCTGAAACTGCTGTCTGTTTATGAACCCTTTTCGTGATTATTAAACCTGACCCTAACAAGCTGCTGGGCACCAAGGATTGCTGCTCAAGCTTTCATTTGTATCAAGTTCCCTTCCAAATTCCTAAAGGGCTACCAGATCAATGCTGGTTACTGCTCAGCACCCCTCGCTTGTGGGCAATATTGTGTCCTCTCGTTGGCTTTCAGGGGTTTTCTGCCTTTTGCAGTGTGCTAATGAGGGAATGTGACATTTTTACTCAGATGTTTACTGGCCCACCCAGATGAACTTCAGTTCATCTAAGAGAAGCACAGACAACTATTTCCCATGATTATGAATGATTTTTAAAAGATACAAGTCAAGGCGGACATGATAGAGATTTTAAAAATTATGCACAAAGTAGAGGTAACTACAACAACAACAGCAGTGAGCTCATGTAGTGTCCTTCTGGACAGATTGGTGCCTGCTTAGAGCAGTGAACAAAGTCGGTATATTATTATCCCCACAATACAGCTGGGGAGGTGGGCCCCCAGTGGAGCAGCTGACTCAAGGCCACCTGCTGAGTTCCTGTAAGAAAACAAAGCCGTGTCATAGAATAGCATAGCTGTGGCTTTATGGCAGTTGCTTTTGAACAGGTACAGCATTGATGGTGGATTCACTATCAAGATGCTCAATTGAAACTAATTTCTCAGAGCTTTGTAGCTTAGTGAGCACGTGAATGCTTGCCTCTGAAGACGGGGACTCTCACTTGTATTGTTTTTGTTAAATTTAAAGGCCCATGCTTTCCTCGAAGGATTACGTAGGGGTCACACGTGTTCTCCCTTCCAAGGGTTCTTGCCAAACTAATCCTCCAACAGAAGTGCATCAGGTACCTTCAGACCATTCCGTAGCCCTAATTATTGCATTGCTCAAATGTAATTTTTCCTGCATTCTTTCTCTAGTAAAGATTGTACATGTAGCTTTCAAATGCACAAATCTTTTCCTTTTATAGTAGGTTAGTGTTGCCTTTTTTTACTTAACATCTGGCTTCTCTGCTTCTTCTAGAACAGTAAAAGCAGACAGCAGATATTCTTTTTGGTAGTGGTTAGGTTTTTTTTAAATCTATAAGGGTAATATTTTAAAAGGAGGGGGTATTTTATTTCTCCTCTTACTGTTTGTAGTGAATGGCTAGTATGGGATAGTTGTAAAGTAGGTACAATTAAGAAGAAAGACTCACTGGAAAACGCAATAATGCTAGGAAAAGTGGAAGGCAGTGGGAGAAGAGGAAGATCTAAAAGGAAATGGCTTGGCTCAATAAAGGAAGCCTCTTCCACTAGTTTGCAAGATCTGAGCAACTCAATTAACAATAGGACGTTTTGGAGGTCTTTCCTTCATAGGGTTGCCATCGGCCAGAGGTGACTTGATGGCACATAACGCACATTTGTAAGCACTGACTTGTGTTGGTAGCATCTGTTACCGCTTGTGTTTTTAAACTTGGGCAGCAAATAAATTGAAAGTTTATTTGCAGTGGTAATTTTTTTTGTTTGGGGGAGAAATTGTATCCCTTTCTCTTGATTCTTGTGTGCACTATGTCCAGTTTTCTGGTCTTGTAAAATTTATTGCAGCCTACCGGGTTATTGCAATCAGCATTGTTGCAAGGGTTCATACCAATTAAATAGCAATGTTTTTTGTTTTTAAATGCTCTCTGCCCCAAACAAGGAAGGCAAATTTCATTTTATCCTGGGTTTTTGACAGGATTTTGTCAACTATTATTTGCACTCTTCTCTGTTGGTGAATCTGAACCCTTTTCTGAGAAGAAATCGCATCTTGGAGGTGGGAGCACAACCTTGACAGACATACATACATACATACATACATACATACATACATACATACATACATACATACGTGTGTGTGTGTGTGTGTGTGTGTGTGTGTGTGTGTGTGAAGGTTGTACATATAACACATTAATTACACTCCCTCTTGGAAGTATTTTTCTACCCGTCCTAATAATGGGCTGTTGAAATAGCAAAGCACCGCAAGAATAGAATTCAGAAGAGATTTTTATGGATTTATCAGGCAGAGTAATTTTAACATGCTTCCCGCCCCCCCCCCCCCGCCCCCGAGGGTTGGCCTACAAGTCTTAATATTTATACCAGCTAACTTTTGCCTTTCAGGATACAGAACTTGGTTGGAGGAGGGGACGTCCTTTTGGATTTTATCCACGGCCTGCTAACTGCTACTTTCAGCCATGGAGTCGGTAAATACTTTGCTGTCTTTTTACTTAAGCACTTTCTCCTTGATCAGTGGAATAATTTATATAAAAGTGTATATGAAATGAAGATACAGATATGATAGTGATGCGCTCTCCATTCTTCAATACAAATATTTGAATAGAACTTGAGAGAATGGCTGAGTTGGAATTGAGAAAAAAGTAAAATATTTGGGTATTGTTTTGACAAATATGAATTATATGTTGTATCAAAATAATTATATTACGAGCTGGAATGAAATTATAAGCGATCTAGTGAGATGGGAGAAAATCAACTTGTCACATTTGGGAAAAGGAGCCATGATTAAAATGAAAGTTTTACCCACAATGTTATTTTTATTCTAGACAATTCTGGTTTTGACAATGAAAGCACCCTACCACATACGAATACAAATATTTCTTGCTGCTTGGAGGAAGTTGGAAGGGATCTCCAGGGTCATCTAGTCCAACCCCTTGCGTAATGCAGGAAGTTCACAACTAACCCTCCTACACCCCAAGTGAACCCTGCTCCATGCCCAGAAGATGGCAAAAAACATCCTGGATTCCTGGCCAAACTGGCTTGGAGAAAATTGCTTCTTGACTCCCAAATGGTGATTGACATCTCCCTGGGCATGTAAGAAAGGGCCACGAGAACTATGCACTGATGCAACCGTTCCTGCCCTCCCCCTCATGCTCTGCTTTGGTTCATAGAATCAGCATTGCTGTCAGAGGGCCATTTAGCCTCTGCTTACATGATTTGAACCTGATTTCATGTAGATATTGTGGAGGAAGGCATGTTTTGCTAATTTGCATTTTAATGGATTTTGTAGTCTGCTTTAAGAGTTATATGAAAACGCTATAAAAATCTTCCCAGTAACGATTTTGATCAAGAAGCTCAAGTGCATTGATTCCACTTCAGTAAGTGCCACTTTTTAGAGCACCCTGTTTCACTTCTATTCTTTGAAATAAGGTTCAAAGCAAGGTGTGCTGAGCAAGGTGTGTCTGCTGCTCAGACTGTCCAAAAGACCCTCTGCTTGGACAACAGTCTTAAGCAGAGACATTGTGATTTCAACTGATGGTTGTGAGGCTGTCCAAAGAAAAAATAGAGGGGGAAGATGGTCCAAACAACATTCCCAGTGGTATTAGGCCGTGTCCTGTATAGTGATTTTTTTGAGTCTCCAGCTTTTGATTGATTGCCTGCAGCTGTTTATTTTTAATGAGTTTATTGCTATGTTTCAGTTTGGATTTTATGTAAGCTTTACAGTTTGCTTCTTTTTCATGCTGAATGCGAGTAGAGCAGTGAGAGACAGTTTTAGTGTGCAGGGACACCCTGAAACTTATCTCACTGCTGCTCTAGCAGTCTGTAAGAGAGGCAGCATTAATCAGTGCTCCCTCCACTCATGAGTATGCCTTTGGACGCCCTCAGAACTTATTGCAGGCAAAACTTTGTGAAGAGGCAGGTTAGTGTCCAGGGAGACACTGAACACTCTCTCACTGCTCTATTAGCATTCTGCGCGAAAAAGAGCATTGCAAAAAGACTCATGGCATAACAGAGAGGCAGTGTAGTACAGTGGTTAGTGTCCTTCCCTCAGTTCTGCCACGGTGCAATTCTCTCCCCTCCCATAGTGGGTTTGGACATACTGAAAACTTACTGCAGGCAGGATTGTGGGAGGGACAGTGAGGGATGGACACTAACCACTGTACCACACTGCCTGTCTCTTATGCCATGAGCGGGAGAAGCCTTTTTGCAATGCTTCTTTTTCATGCTGAATGCTAGTAGAGCAGTGAGAGACAGTTTTCGTGTGCAGGGGCACCCTGAAACTTATCTCACTGCTGCTCAAGCAATCTGTAAGAGAGGCAGCATTAGTCAGTGCTCCCTCCACTCATGAGTATGCCTTTGGACACACTGAGAACATATTGCAGGCAAAACTTTGTGAAGAGGCAGGTTAGTGTCCAGGGAGACACTGAACACTCTCTCACTGCTCTATTAGCATTCTGCGCGAAAAAGAGCATTGCAAAAAGACACATGGCATAACAGAGAGGCAGTGTAGTACAGTGGTTAGTGTCCTTCCCTCAGTTCTGCCACGGTGCAATTCTCTCCCCTCCCATAGCGGGTTTGGACATACTGAAAACTTACTGCAGGCAGGATTGTGGGAGGGGCAGTGAGGGAAGGACACTAACCACTGTACCACACTGCCTCTCTCTTATGCCATGAGCCGGAGAAGCCTTTTTGCAATGCTTCTTTTTCATGCTGAATGCTAGTAGAGCTGTGAGAGACAGTTTTAGTGTGCAGGGGCACACTGAAGCTTATCTCACTGCTGCTCTAGCAATCTGTAAGAGAGGCAGGATTAATCAGTGCTCCCTCCACTCATGAGTATGCCTTTGGACGCACTCAGAACTTATTGCAGGCAAAACTTTGTGAAGAGGCAGATTAGTGTCCAGGGAGACACTGAACACTCTCTCACTGCTCTATTAGCATTATGTACGAAAAAGAGCTTTCCAAAAAGACTCATGGCATAACAGAGAGGCAGTGTAGTACAGTGGTTAGTGTCCTTCCCTCAGTTCTGCCACGGTGCAATTCTCTCCCCTCCCATAGTGGGTTTGGACATACTGAAAACTTACTGCAGGCAGGATTGTGGGAGGGGCAGTGAGGGAAGGACACTAACCACTGTACCACACTGCCTCTCTCTTATGCCATGAGCCGGAGAAGCCTTTTTGCAATGCTTCTTTTTCATGCTGAATGCTAGTAGAGCTGTGAGAGACAGTTTTAGTGTGCAGGGGCACACTGAAGCTTATCTCACTGCTGCTCTAGCAATCTGTAAGAGAGGCAGCATTAATCAGTGCTCCCTCCACTCATGAGTATGCCTTTGGACGCACTCAGAACTTATTGCAGGCAAAACTTTGTGAAGAGGCAGGTTAGTGTCCAGGGAGACACTGAACACTCTCTCACTGCTCTATTAGCATTCTGCGCGAAAAAGAGCATTGCAAAAAGACTCGTGGCATAACAGAGAGGCAGTGTAGTACAGTGGTTAGTGTTCTTCCCTCAGTTCTGCCACGGTGCAATTCTCTCCCCTCCCATAGTGGGTTTGGACATTCTGAAAACTTACTGCAGGCAGGATTGTGGGAGGGACAGTGAGGGAAGGGCACTAACCACTGTACCACACTGCCTCTCTCTTATGCCATGAGCCGGAGAAGCCTTTTTGCAATGCTTCTTTTTCATGCTGAACGCTAGTAGAGCAGTGAGAGACAGTTTTAGTGTGCAGGGGCACACTGAAACTTATCTCACTGCTGCTCTAGCAATGTGTAAGAGAGGCAGCATTAATCAGTGCTCCCTCCACTCATGAATATGCCTTTTTACACACTGAGAACATATTGCAGGCAAAACTTTGTGAAGAGGCAGGTTAGTGTCCAGGGAGACACTGAACACTCTCTCACTGCTCTATTAGCATTCTGCGCGAAAAAGAGCATTGCAAAAAGACTCATGGCATAACAGAGAGGCAGTGTAGTACAGTGGTTAGTGTCCTTCCCTCAGTTCTGCCACGGTGCAATTCTCTCCCCTCCCATAGTGGGTTTGGACATACTGAAAACTTACTGCAGGCAGGATTGTGGGAGGGACACTGAGGGATGGACACTAACCACTGTACCACACTGCCTCTCTCTTATGCCATGAGCGGGAGAAGCCTTTTTGCAATGCTTCTTTTTCATGCTGAATGCTAGTAGAGCAGTGAGAGACAGTTTTAGTGTGCAGCTGCACCCTGAAACTTGTCTCACTGCTGCTCTAGCAATCTGTAAGAGAGGCAGCATTAATCAGTGCTCCCTCCACTCATGAGTATGCCTTTGGACGCACTCAGAACTTATTGCAGGCAAAACTTTGTGAAGAGGCAGGTTAGTGTCCAGGGAGACACTGAACACTCTCTCACTGCTCTATTAGCATTCCGCGCGAAAAAGAGCATTGCAAAAAAACTCATGGCATAACAGAGAGGCAGTGTAGTACAGTGGTTAGTGTCCTTCCCTCAGTTCTGCCACGGTGCAATTCTCTCCCCTCCCATAGTGGGTTTGGACATACTGAAAACTTACTGCAGGCAGGATTGTGGGAGGGACAGTGAGGGAAGGACACCAACCACTGTACCACACTGCCTCTCTCTTATGCCATGAGCGGGAGAAGCCTTTTTGCAATGCTTCTTTTTCATGCTGAATGCTCGTAGAGCAGTGAGAGACAGTTTTAGTGTGCAGGGACACCCTGAAACTTATCTCACTGCTGCTGTAGCAATCTCTAAGAGAGGCAGCATTAATCAGTGCTCCCTCCACACATGAGTATGCCTTTGGACGCACTCAGAACTTATTGCAGGCAAAACTTTGTGAAGAGGCAGGTTAGTGTCCAGGGAGACACTGAACACTCTCTTACTGCTCTATTAGCATTCCGCGTGAAAAAGAGCATTGCAAAAAGACTCATGGCATAACAGAGAGGCAGTGTAGTACAGTGGTTAGTGTCCTTCCCTCAGTTCTGCCACGGTGCAATTCTCTCCCCTCCCATAGTGGGTTTGGACATTCTGAAAACTTACTGCAGGCAGGATTGTGGGAGGGACAGTGAGGGAAGGGCACTAACCACTGTACCACACTGCCTCTCTCTTATGCCATGAGCCGGAGAAGCCTTTTTGCAATGCTTCTTTTTCATGCTGAACGCTAGTAGAGCAGTGAGAGACAGTTTTAGTGTGCAGCTGCACCCTGAAACTTGTCTCACTGCTGCTCTAGCAATCTGTAAGAGAGGCAGCATTAATCAGTGCTCCCTCCACTCATGAGTATGCCTTTGGACGCACTCAGAACTTATTGCAGGCAAAACTTTGTGAAGAGGCAGGTTAGTGTCCATGGAGACACTGAACACTCTCTCACTGCTCTATTAGCATTCCGCACGAAAAAGAGCATTGCAAAAAGACTCGTGGCATAACAGAGAGGCAGTGTAGTACAGTGGTTAGTGTCCTTCCCTCAGTTCTGCCACGGTGCAATTCTCTCCCCTCCCATAGTGGGTTTGGACATACTGAAAACTTACTGCAGGCAGGATTGTGGGAGGGACAGTGAGGGATGGACACTAACCACTGTACCACACTGCCTCTCTCTTATGCCATGAGCCGGAGAAGCCTTTTTGCAATGCTTCTTTTTCATGCTGAATGCTAGTAGAGCAGTGAGAGACAGTTTTAGTGTGCAGGGGCACACTGAAACTTATCTCACTGCTGCTCTAGCAATCTGTAAGAGAGGCAGCATTTATCAGTGCTCCCTCCACTCATGAATATGCCTTTTTACACACTGAGAACATATTGCAGGCAAAACTTTGTGAAGAGGCAGGTTAGTATCCAGGGAGACACTGAACACTCTCTCACTGCTCTATTAGCATTCTGCGCGAAAAAAAGCTTTGCAAAAAGACTCATGGCATAACAGAGAGGCAGTGTAGTACAGTGGTTAGTGGCCTTCCCTCAGTTCTGCCACGGTGCAATTCTCTCCCCTCCCATAGTGGGTTTGGACATACTGAAAACTTACTGCAGGCAAGATTGTGGGAGGGACAGTGAGGGAAGGGCACTAACCACTGTACCACACTGCCTCTCTCTTATGCCATGTGCCGGAGAAGCCTTTTTGCAATGCTTCTTTTTCATGCTGAACGCTAGTAGAGCAGTGAGAGACAGTTTTAGTGTGCAGGGGCACACTGAAACTTATCTCACTGCTGCTCTAGCAATGTGTAAGAGAGGCAGCATTAATCAGTGCTCCCTCCACTCATGAATATGCCTTTTTACACACTGAGAACATATTGCAGGCAAAACTTTGTGAAGAGGCAGGTTAGTGTCCAGGGAGACACTGAACACTCTCTCACTGCTCTATTAGCATTCTGCGCGAAAAAGAGCATTGCAAAAAGACTCATGGCATAACAGAGAGGCAGTGTAGTACAGTGGTTAGTGTCCTTCCCTCAGTTCTGCCACGGTGCAATTCTCTCCCCTCCCATAGTGGGTTTGGACATACTGAAAACTTACTGCAGGCAGGATTGTGGGAGGGACACTGAGGGATGGACACTAACCACTGTACCACACTGCCTCTCTCTTATGCCATGAGCGGGAGAAGCCTTTTTGCAATGCTTCTTTTTCATGCTGAATGCTAGTAGAGCAGTGAGAGACAGTTTTAGTGTGCAGCTGCACCCTGAAACTTGTCTCACTGCTGCTCTAGCAATCTGTAAGAGAGGCAGCATTAATCAGTGCTCCCTCCACTCATGAGTATGCCTTTGGACGCACTCAGAACTTATTGCAGGCAAAACTTTGTGAAGAGGCAGGTTAGTGTCCAGGGAGACACTGAACACTCTCTCACTGCTCTATTAGCATTCCGCGCGAAAAAGAGCATTGCAAAAAGACTCATGGCATAACAGAGAGGCAGTGTAGTACAGTGGTTAGTGTCCTTCCCTCAGTTCTGCCACGGTGCAATTCTCTCCCCTCCCATAGTGGGTTTGGACATACTGAAAACTTACTGCAGGCAGGATTGTGGGAGGGACAGTGAGGGAAGGACACCAACCACTGTACCACACTGCCTCTCTCTTATGCCATGAGCGGGAGAAGCCTTTTTGCAATGCTTCTTTTTCATGCTGAATGCTCGTAGAGCAGTGAGAGACAGTTTTAGTGTGCAGGGACACCCTGAAACTTATCTCACTGCTGCTGTAGCAATCTCTAAGAGAGGCAGCATTAATCAGTGCTCCCTCCACACATGAGTATGCCTTTGGACGCACTCAGAACTTATTGCAGGCAAAACTTTGTGAAGAGGCAGGTTAGTGTCCAGGGAGACACTGAACACTCTCTTACTGCTCTATTAGCATTCCGCGTGAAAAAGAGCATTGCAAAAAGACTCATGGCATAACAGAGAGGCAGTGTAGTACAGTGGTTAGTGTCCTTCCCTCAGTTCTGCCACGGTGCAATTCTCTCCCCTCCCATAGTGGGTTTGGACATTCTGAAAACTTACTGCAGGCAGGATTGTGGGAGGGACAGTGAGGGAAGGGCACTAACCACTGTACCACACTGCCTCTCTCTTATGCCATGAGCCGGAGAAGCCTTTTTGCAATGCTTCTTTTTCATGCTGAACGCTAGTAGAGCAGTGAGAGACAGTTTTAGTGTGCAGCTGCACCCTGAAACTTGTCTCACTGCTGCTCTAGCAATCTGTAAGAGAGGCAGCATTAATCAGTGCTCCCTCCACTCATGAGTATGCCTTTGGACGCACTCAGAACTTATTGCAGGCAAAACTTTGTGAAGAGGCAGGTTAGTGTCCATGGAGACACTGAACACTCTCTCACTGCTCTATTAGCATTCCGCACGAAAAAGAGCATTGCAAAAAGACTCGTGGCATAACAGAGAGGCAGTGTAGTACAGTGGTTAGTGTCCTTCCCTCAGTTCTGCCACGGTGCAATTCTCTCCCCTCCCATAGTGGGTTTGGACATACTGAAAACTTACTGCAGGCAGGATTGTGGGAGGGACAGTGAGGGATGGACACTAACCACTGTACCACACTGCCTCTCTCTTATGCCATGAGCCGGAGAAGCCTTTTTGCAATGCTTCTTTTTCATGCTGAATGCTAGTAGAGCAGTGAGAGACAGTTTTAGTGTGCAGGGGCACACTGAAACTTATCTCACTGCTGCTCTAGCAATCTGTAAGAGAGGCAGCATTTATCAGTGCTCCCTCCACTCATGAATATGCCTTTTTACACACTGAGAACATATTGCAGGCAAAACTTTGTGAAGAGGCAGGTTAGTATCCAGGGAGACACTGAACACTCTCTCACTGCTCTATTAGCATTCTGCGCGAAAAAGAGCTTTGCAAAAAGACTCATGGCATAACAGAGAGGCAGTGTAGTACAGTGGTTAGTGGCCTTCCCTCAGTTCTGCCACGGTGCAATTCTCTCCCCTCCCATAGTGGGTTTGGACATACTGAAAACTTACTGCAGGCAAGATTGTGGGAGGGACACTGAGGGAAGGACACCAACCACTGTACCACACTGCCTCTCATGCCATGAGCGGGAGAAGCCTTTTTGCAATGCTTCTTTTTCATGCTGAATGCTAGTAGAGCAGTGAGAGACAGTTTTAGTGTGCAGGGGCACACTGAAACTTATGTTACTGCTGCTCTAGCAATCTGTAAGAGAGGCAGCATTAATCAGTGCTCCCTCCACTCATGATTAAGCCTTTGGACACACTGAGAACATATTGCAGGCAAAACTTTGTGAAGAGGCAGGTTAGTGTCCAGGGAGGCACTGAACACTCTCTCATTGCTCTATTAGCATTCTGTACGAAAAAGAGCATTGCAAAAAGACTCATGGCATAAAAGAGAGGCAGTGTAGTGCAGTGCTTCGTGTCCTTCGCTCAGTTCTGCCACGGTGCAATTCTCTCCCCTCCCATAGTGGGTTTGGACATACTGAAAACTTACTGCAGGCAGGATTGTGGGAGGGACAGTGAGGGAAGGACACTAACCACTGTACAACACTTCCTCTGTCTTATGCCATGAGCGGGAGAAGCCTTTTTGCAATGCTTCTTTTTCATGCTGAATGCTAGTAGAGCAGTGAGAGACAGTTTTAGTGTGCAGGGGCACACTGAAACTTATGTCACTGCTGCTCTAGCAATCTGTAAGAGAGGCAGCATTAATCTGTGCTCCCTCCACTCATGAGTATGCCTTTGGACGCACTCAGAACTTATTGCAGGCAAAACTTTGTGAAGAGGCAGGTTAGTGTCCAGGGAGACACTGAACACTCTCTCACTGCTCTATTAGCATTCCGCGCGAAAAAGAGCATTGCAAGAAGACTCATGGCATAACAGAGAGGCAGTGTAGTAGAGTGGTTCGTGTCCTTCGCTCAGTTCTGCCACGGTGCAATTCTCTAACCTCCCATAGTGGGTTTGGACATACTGAAAACTTACTGCAGGCAGGATTGTGGGAGGGACAGTGAGGGATGAACACTAACCACTGTACCACACTGCCTCTCTCTTATGCCATGAGCGGGAGAAGCCTTTTTGCAATGCTTCTTTTTCATGCTGAATGCTAGTAGAGCAGTGAGAGACAGTTTTAGTGTGCAGGGACACCCTGAAACTTAAGTCACTGCTGCTCTAGCAATCTGTAAGAGAGGCAGCATTAATATGTGCTCCCTCCACTCATGAGTATGTCTTTGGACGCACTCAGAACTTATTGCAGGCAAAACTTTGTGAAGAGGCAGGTTAGTGTCCAGGGGGACACTGAACACTCTCTCACTGCTCTATTAGCATTCTGCGCGAAAAAGAACATTGCAAAAAGACTCATGGCATAACAGAGAGGCAGTGTAGTACAGTGGTTAGTGTCCTTCCCTCAGTTCTGCTACGGTGCAATTCTCTCCCCTCCCATAGTGGGTTTGGACATACTGAAAACTTACTGCAGGCAGGATTGTGGGAGGGACAGTGAGGGATGGACACTAACCACTGTACCACACTGCCTCTCTCTTATGCCATGAGCGGGAGAAGCCTTTTTGCAATGCTTCTTTTTCATGCTGAATGCTAGTAGAGCAGTGAGAGACTGTTTTCGAGTGCAGGGACACCCTGAAACTTATCTCACTGCTGCTCTAGCAATCTGTAAGAGAGGCAGCATTAATCAGTGCTCCCTCCACTCATGAGTATGCCTTTGGACGGACTCAGAACTTATTGCAGGCAAAACTTTGTGAAGAGGCAGGTTAGTGTCCAGGGAGACACTGAACACTCTCTCACTGCTCTATTAGCATTCCGCGCGAAAAAGAGCAGTGCAAAAAGACTCATGGCAAAACAGAGAGGCAGTGTAGTACAGTGGTTAGTGTCCTTCCCTCAGTTCTGCCACGGTGGAATTCTCTCCCCTCCCATAGTGGGTTTGGACATACTGAAAACTTACTGCAGGCAGGATTGTGGGAGGGACAGTGAGGGAAGGGCACTAACCACTGTACCACACTGCCTCTCTCTTATGCCATGCGCGGGAGAAGCCTTTTTGCAAAGCTTCTTTTTCATGCTGAATGCCAGTAGAGCAGTGAGAGACAGTTTTAGTGTGCAGGGACACCCTGAAACTTATCTCACTGCTGCTCTAGCAATCTGTAAGAGAGGCAGCATTAATCAGTGCTCCCTCCACTCATGAATAAGCCTTTGGACACACTGAGAACATATTGCAGGCAAAACTTTGTGAAGAGGCAGGTTAGTGTCCAGGGAGACACTGAACACTCTCTCACTGCTCTATTAGCATTCTGTACGAAAAAGAGCATTGCAAAAAGACTCATGGCATAACAGAGAGGCAGTGTAGTGCAGTGCTTCGTGTCCTTCGCTCAGTTCTGCCACGGTGCAATTCTGTCCCCTCCCATAGTGGGTTTGGACATACTGAAAACTTACTGCAGGCAGGATTGTGGGAGGGACAGTGAGGGAAGAGCACTAACCACTGTACCACACTGCCTCTCTCTTATGCCATGAGCCGGAGGAGCCTTTTTGCAATGCTTCTTTTTCATACTGAACGCTAATAGAGCAGTGAGAGACAGTTTTAGTGTGCAGGGGCACACTGAAACTTATCTCACTGCTGCTCTAGCAATCTGTAAGAGTGGCAGCATTAATCAGTGCTCCCTCCACTCATGAATATGCCTTTTTACACACTGAGAACATATTGCAGGCAAAACTTTGTGAAGAGGCAGGTTAGTGTCCAGGGAGACACTGAACACTCTCTCACTGCTCTATTAGCATTCTGCGCGAAAAAGAGCATTGCAAAAAGACTCATGGCATAACAGAGAGGCAGTGTAGTACAGTGGTTAGTGTCCTTCGCTCAGTTCTGCCACGGTGCAATTCTCTCCCCTCCCATAGTGGGTTTGGACATACTGAAAACTTACTGCAGGCAGGATTGTGGGAGGGACACTGAGGGATGGACACTAACCACTGTACCACACTGCCTCTCTCTCATGCCATGAGCGGGAGAAGCCTTTTTGCAATGCTTCTTTTTCATGCTGAATGCTAGTAGAGCAGTGAGAGACAGTTTTAGTGTGCAGCTGCACCCTGAAACTTATCTCACTGCTGCTCTAGCAATCTGTAAGAGAGGCAGCATTAATCAGTGCTCCCTCCACTCATGAGTATGCCTTTGGACGCACTCAGAACTTATTGCAGGCAAAACTTTGTGAAGAGGCAGGTTAGTGTCCAGGGAGACACTGAACACTCTCTCACTGCTCTATTAGCATTCCGCGCGAAAAAGAGCATTGCAAAAAGACTCATGGCATAACAGAGAGGCAGTGTAGTACAGTGGTTAGTGTCCTTCCCTCAGTTCTGCCACGGTGCAATTCTCTCCCCTCCCATAGTGAGTTTGGACATACTGAAAACTTACTGCAGGCAGGATTGTGGGAGGGACAGTGAGGGAAGGACACCAACCACTGTACCACACTGCCTCTCATGCCATGAGCGGGAGAAGCCTTTTTGCAATGCTTCTTTTTCATGCTGAATGCTAGTAGAGCAGTGAGAGACAGTTTTAGTGTGCAGGGGCACACTGAAACTTATGTCACTGCTGCTCTAGCAATCTGTAAGAGAGGCAGCATTAATCAGTGCTCCCTCCACTCATGAGTATGCCTTTGGACGCACTCAGAACTTATTGCAGGCAAAACTTTGTGAAGAGGCAGGTTAGTGTCCAGGGAGACACTGAACACTCTCTTACTGCTCTATTAGCATTCCGCGTGAAAAAGAGCATTGCAAAAAGACTCATGGCATAACAGAGAGGCAGTGTAGTACAGTGGTTAGTGTCCTTCCCTCAGTTCTGCTACGTTGCAATTCTCTCCCCTCCCATAGTGGGTTTGGACATACTGAAAACTTACTGCAGGCAGGATTGTGGGAGGGACAGTGAGGGAAGGACACTAACCACTGTACCACACTGCCTCTCTCTTATGCCATGAGCGGGAGAAGCCTTTTTGCAATGCTTCTTTTTCATGCTGAATGCTAGTAGAGCAGTGAGAGACAGTTTTAGTGTGCAGCTGCACCCTGAAACTTATCTCACTGCTGCTCTAGCAATCTGTAAGAGAGGCAGCATTAATCAGTGCTCCCTCCACTCATGAGTATGCCTTTGGACGCACTCAGAACTTATTGCAGGCAAAACTTTGTGAAGAGGCAGGTTAGTGTCCAGGGAGACACTGAACACTCTCTCACTGCTCTATTAGCATTCCGCGCGAAAAAGAGCAGTGCAAAAAGACTCATGGCAAAACAGAGAGGCAGTGTAGTACAGTGGTTAGTGTCCTTCCCTCAGTTCTGCCACGGTGCAATTCTCTCCCCTCCCATAGTGGGTTTGGACATACTGAAAACTTACTGCAGGCAGGATTGTGGGAGGGACAGTGAGGGATGGACACTAACCACTGTACCACACTGCCTCTCTCTTATGCCATGAGCGTGAGAAGCATTTTTGCAATGCTTCTTTTTCATGCTGAATGATAGTAGAGCATTGAGACATAGTTTTAGTGTGCAGGGGCACACTGAAGCTTATCTCACTGCTGCTCTAGCAATCTGTAAGAGAGGCAGCATTAATCAGTGCTCCCTCCACTCATGAGTATGCCTTTGGACGCACTCAGAACTTATTGCAGGCAAAACTTTGTGAAGAGGCAGGTTAGTGTCCAGGGAGACACTGAACATTCTCTCACTGCTCTATTAGCATTCTGCGCGAAAAAGAGCATTGCAAAAAGACTCACGGCATAACAGAGAGGCAGTGTAGTACAGTGGTTAGTGTCCTTCCCTCAGTTCTGCCACGGTGCAATTCTCTCCCCTCCCATAGTGGGTTTGGACATACTGAAAACTTACTGCAGGCAGGATTGTGGGAGGGACAGTGAGGGAAGGGCACTAACCACTATACCACACTGCCTCTCTCTTATGCCATGCGCGGGAGAAGCCTTTTTGCAATGCTTCTTTTTCATGCTGAATGCCAGTAGAGCAGTGAGAGACAGTTTTAGTGTGCAGGGACACCCTGAAACTTATCTCACTGCTGCTCTAGCAATCTGTAAGAGAGGCAGCATTAATCAGTGCTCCCTCCACTCATGATTAAGCCTTTGGACACACTGAGAACATATTGCAGGCAAAACTTTGTGAAGAGGCAGGTTAGTGTCCAGGGAGACACTGAACACTCTCTCACTGCTCTATTAGCATTCTGTACGAAAAAGAGCATTGCAAAAAGACTCATGGCATAAAAGAGAGGCAGTGTAGTGCAGTGGTTCGTGTCCTTCGCTCAGTTCTGCCACGGTGCAATTCTCTCCCCTCCCATAGTGGGTTTGGACATACTGAAAACTTACTGCAGGCAGGATTGTGGGAGGGACAGTGAGGGATGGACACTAACCACTATACCACACTGCCTCTCTCTTATGCCATGAGCGGGAGAAGCCTTTTTGCAATGCTTCTTTTTCATGCTGAATGCTAGTAGAGCAGTGAGAGACAGTTTTAGTGTGCAGGGACACCCTGAAACTTATCTCACTGCTGCTGTAGCAATCTGTAAGAGAGGCAGCATTAATCAGTGCTCCCTCCACTCATGAATATGCCTTTTTACACACTGAGAACATATTGCAGGCAAAACTTTGTGAAGAGGCAGGTTAGTGTCCAGGGAGACACTGAACACTCTCTCACTGCTCTATTAGCATTCTGCGCGAAAAAGAGCATTGCAAAAAGACTCATGGCATAACAGAGAGGCAGTGTAGTACAGTGGTTAGTGTCCTTCCCTCAGTTCTGCCACGGTGCAATTCTCTCCCCTCCCATAGTGGGTTTGGACATACTGAAAACTTACTGCAGGCAGGATTGTGGGAGGGACACTGAGGGATGGACACTAACCACTGTACCACACTGCCTCTCTCTTATGCCATGAGCGGGAGAAGCCTTTTTGCAATGCTTCTTTTTCATGCTGAATGCTAGTAGAGCAGTGAGAGACAGTTTTAGTGTGCAGCTGCACCCTGAAACTTGTCTCACTGCTGCTCTAGCAATCTGTAAGAGAGGCAGCATTAATCAGTGCTCCCTCCACTCATGAGTATGCCTTTGGACGCACTCAGAACTTATTGCAGGCAAAACTTTGTGAAGAGGCAGGTTAGTGTCCAGGGAGACACTGAACACTCTCTCACTGCTCTATTAGCATTCCGCGCGAAAAAGAGCATTGCAAAAAGACTCGTGGCATAACAGAGAGGCAGTGTAGTACAGTGGTTAGTGTCCTTCCCTCAGTTCTGCCACGGTGCAATTCTCTCCCCTCCCATAGTGGGTTTGGACATACTGAAAACTTACTGCAGGCAGGATTGTGGGAGGGACAGTGAGGGAAGGACACCAACCACTGTACCACACTGCCTCTCTCTTATGCCATGAGCGGGAGAAGCCTTTTTGCAATGCTTCTTTTTCATGCTGAATGCTCGTAGAGCAGTGAGAGACAGTTTTAGTGTGCAGGGACACCCTGAAACTTATCTCACTGCTGCTGTAGCAATCTCTAAGAGAGGCAGCATTAATCAGTGCTCCCTCCACTCATGAGTATGCCTTTGGACGCACTCAGAACTTATTGCAGGCAAAACTTTGTGAAGAGGCAGGTTAGTGTCCAGGGAGACACTGAACACTCTCTCACTGCTCTATTAGCATTCCGCGTGAAAAAGAGCATTGCAAAAAGACTCATGGCATAACAGAGAGGCAGTGTAGTACAGTGGTTAGTGTCCTTCCCTCAGTTCTGCCACGGTGCAATTCTCTCCCCTCCCATAGTGGGTTTGGACATTCTGAAAACTTACTGCAGGCAGGATTGTGGGAGGGACAGTGAGGGAAGGGCACTAACCACTGTACCACACTGCCTCTCTCTTATGCCATGAGCCGGAGAAGCCTTTTTGCAATGCTTCTTTTTCATGCTGAACGCTAGTAGAGCAGTGAGAGACAGTTTTAGTGTGCAGCTGCACTCTGAAACTTGTCTCACTGCTGCTCTAGCAATCTGTAAGAGAGGCAGCATTAATCAGTGCTCCCTCCACTCATGAGTATGCCTTTGGACGCACTCAGAACTTATTGCAGGCAAAACTTTGTGAAGAGGCAGGTTAGTGTCCATGGAGACACTGAACACTCTCTCACTGCTCTATTAGCATTCCGCACGAAAAAGAGCATTGCAAAAAGACTCGTGGCATAACAGAGAGGCAGTGTAGTACAGTGGTTAGTGTCCTTCCCTCAGTTCTGCCACGGTGCAATTCTCTCCCCTCCCATAGTGGGTTTGGACATACTGAAAACTTACTGCAGGCAGGATTGTGGGAGGGACAGTGAGGGATGGACACTAACCACTGTACCACACTGCCTCTCTCTTATGCCATGAGCCGGAGAAGCCTTTTTGCAATGCTTCTTTTTCATGCTGAATGCTAGTAGAGCAGTGAGAGACAGTTTTAGTGTGCAGGGGCACACTGAAACTTATCTCACTGCTGCTCTAGCAATCTGTAAGAGAGGCAGCATTTATCAGTGCTCCCTCCACTCATGAATATGCCTTTTTACACACTGAGAACATATTGCAGGCAAAACTTTGTGAAGAGGCAGGTTAGTATCCAGGGAGACACTGAACACTCTCTCACTGCTCTATTAGCATTCTGCGCGAAAAAGAGCTTTGCAAAAAGACTCATGGCATAACAGAGAGGCAGTGTAGTACAGTGGTTAGTGGCCTTCCCTCAGTTCTGCCACGGTGCAATTCTCTCCCCTCCCATAGTGGGTTTGGACATACTGAAAACTTACTGCAGGCAAGATTGTGGGAGGGACACTGAGGGAAGGACACCAACCACTGTACCACACTGCCTCTCATGCCATGAGCGGGAGAAGCCTTTTTGCAATGCTTCTTTTTCATGCTGAATGCTAGTAGAGCAGTGAGAGACAGTTTTAGTGTGCAGGGGCACACTGAAACTTATGTTACTGCTGCTCTAGCAATCTGTAAGAGAGGCAGCATTAATCAGTGCTCCCTCCACTCATGAGTATGCCTTTGGACGCACTCAGAACTTATTGCAGGCAAAACTTTGTGAAGAGGCAGGTTAGTGTCCAGGGAGACACTGAACATTCTCTCACTGCTCTATTGGCATTCTGCGCGAAAAAGAGCATTACAAAAAGACTCATGGCATAACAGAGAGGCAGGGTAGTACAGTGGTTAGTGTCCTTCCCTCAGTTCTGCCAAGGTGCAATTCTCTCCCCTCCCATAGTGGGTTTGGACATACTGAAAACTTAGTGCAGGCAGGATTGTGGGAGGGACAGTGAGGGAAGGACACTAACCACTGTACCACACTGCCTCTCTCTTATGCCATGAGCGGGAGAAGCCTTTTTGCAATGCTTCTTGCTGAATGCTAGTAGAGCACTGAGAGACAGTTTTCGAGTGCAGGGACACCCTGAAACTTATCTCACTGCTGCTCTAGCAATTTGTAAGAGAGGCAGCGTTAATCAGTGCTCCCTCCACTCATGAGTATGCCTTTGGACGCACTCAGAAGTTATTGCAGGCAAAACTTTGTGAAGAGGCAGGTTAGTGTCCAGGGAGACACTGAACACTCTCTCACTGCTCTATTAGCATTCCGCGCGAAAAAGAGCAGTGCAAAAAGACTCATGGCATAACAGAGAGGCAGTGTAGTACAGTGGTTCGTGTCCTTCGCTTAGTTCTGCCACGGTGCAATTCTCTCCCCTCCCATAGTGGGTTTGGACATACTGAAAACTTACTGCAGGCAGGATTGTGGGAGGGACAGTGAGGGATGAACACTAACCACTGTACCACACTGCCTCTCTCTTATGCCATGAGCGGGAGAAGCCTTTTTGCAATGCTTCTTTTTCATGCTGAATGCTAGTAGAGCAGTGAGAGACAGTTTTAGTGTGCAGGGACACCCTGAAACTTATCTCACTGCTGCTCTAGCAATCTGTAAGAGAGGCAGCATTAATCAGTGCTCCCTCCCCTCATGATTAAGCCTTTGGACACACTGAGAACATATTGCAGGCAAAACTTTGTGAAGAGGCAGGTTAGTGTCCAGGGAGGCACTGAACACTCTCTCATTGCTCTATTAGCATTCTGTACGAAAAAGAGCATTGCAAAAAGACTCATGGCATAAAAGAGAGGCAGTGTAGTGCAGTGGTTCGTGTCCTTCGCTCAGTTCTGCCACGGTGCAATTCTCTCCCCTCCCATAGTGGGTTTGGACATACTGAAAACTTACTGCAGGCAGGATTGTGGGAGGGACAGTGAGGGAAGGGCACTAACCACTGTACCACACTGCCTCTCTCTTATGCCATGAGCGGGAGAAGCCTTTTTGCAATGCTTCTTTTTCATGCTGAATGCTAGTAGAGCAGTGAGAGACAGTTTTAGTGTGCATGGACACCCTGAAACTTATCTCAATGCTGCTGTAGCAATCTGTAAGAGAGGCAGCATTAATCAGTGCTCCCTCCACTCATGAGTATGCCTTTGGACGCACTCAGAACTTATTGCAGGCAAAACTTTGTGAAGAGGCAGGTTAGTGTCCAGGGAGACACTGAACACTCTCTCACTGCTCTATTAGCATTCTGCGTGAAAAAGAGCATTGCAAAAAGACTCATGGCATAACAGAGGCAGTGTAGTACAGTGGTTAGTGTCCTTCCCTCAGTTCTGCCACGGTGCAATTCTCTCCCCTCCCATAGTGGGTTTGGACATTCTGAAAACTTACTGCAGGCAGGATTGTGGGAGGGACAGTGAGGGAAGGGCACTAACCACTGTACCACACTGCCTCTCTCTTATGCCATGAGCCGGAGAAGCCTTTTTGCAATGCTTCTTTTTCATGCTGAACGCTAGTAGAGCAGTGAGAGACAGTTTTAGTGTGCAGGGGCACACTGAAACTTATCTCACTGCTGCTCTAGCAATGTGTAAGAGAGGCAGCATTAATCAGTGCTCCCTCCACTCATGAATATGCCTTTTTACACACTGAGAACATATTGCAGGCAAAACTTTGTGAAGAGGCAGGTTAGTGTCCAGAGAGACAGTGAACACTCTCTCACTGCTCTATTAGCATTCTGCGCGAAAAAGAGCATTGCAAAAAGACTCATGGCATAACAGAGAGGCAGTGTAGTACAGTGGTTAGTGGCCTTCCCTCAGTTCTGCCACGGTGCAATTCTCTCCCCTCCCATAGTGGGTTTGGACATACTGAAAACTTACTGCAGGCAGGATTGTGGGAGGGACACTGAGGGATGGACACTAACCAATGTACCACACTGCCTCTCTCTTATGCCATGAGCGGGAGAAGCCTTTTTGCAATGCTTCTTTTTCATGCTGAATGCTAGTAGAGCAGTGAGAGACAGTTTTAGTGTGCAGGGGCACACTGAAACTTATCTCACTGCTGCTCTAGCAATGTGTAAGAGAGGCAGCATTAATCAGTGCTCCCTCCACTCATGAATATGCCTTTTTACACACTGAGAACATATTGCAGGCAAAACTTTGTGAAGAGGCAGGTTAGTGTCCAGAGAGACAGTGAACACTCTCTCACTGCTCTATTAGCATTCTGCGCGAAAAAGAGCATTGCAAAAAGACTCATGGCATAACAGAGAGGCAGTGTAGTACAGTGGTTAGTGGCCTTCCCTCAGTTCTGCCACGGTGCAATTCTCTCCCCTCCCATAGTGGGTTTGGACATACTGAAAACTTACTGCAGGCAGGATTGTGGGCGGGACACTGAGGGATGGACACTAACCAATGTACCACACTGCCTCTCTCTTATGCCATGAGCGGGAGAAGCCTTTTTGCAATGCTTCTTTTTCATGCTGAATGCTAGTAGAGCAGTGAGAGACAGTTTTAGTGTGCAGCTGCACCCTGAAACTTGTCTCACTGCTGCTCTAGCAATCTGTAAGAGAGGCAGCATTAATCAGTGCTCCCTCCACTCATGAGTATGCCTTTGGACGCACTCAGAACTTATTGCAGGCAAAACTTTGTGAAGAGGCAGGTTAGTGTCCAGGGAGACACTGAACACTCTCTCACTGCTCTATTAGCATTCCGCGCGAAAAAGAGCATTGTAAAAAGACTCATGGCATAACAGAGAGGCAGTGTAGTACAGTGGTTAGTGTCTTTCCCTCAGTTCTGCCACGGTGCAATTCTCTCCCCTCCCATCGTGGGTTTAGACATACTGAAAACTTACTGCAGGCAGGATTGTGGGAGGGACAGTGAGGGAAGGACACCAACCACTGTACCACACTGCCTCTCTCTTATGCCATCAGCGGGAGAAGCCTTTTTGCAATGCTTCTTTTTCATGCTGAATGCTAGTAGAGCAGTGAGAGACAGTTTTAGTGTGCAGGGACACCCTGAAACTTATCTCACTGCTGCTCTAGCAATCTGTAAGAGAGGCAGCATTAATCAGTGCTCCCTCCACTCATGAGTATGTCTTTGGACGCACTCTGAACTTATTGCAGGCAAAACTTTGTGAAGAGGCAGGTTAGTGTCCAGGGAGACACTGAACACTCTATCACTGCTCTATTAGCATTCCGCGCGAAAAAGAGCATTGCAAAAAGACTCATGGCATAACAGAGAGGCAGTGTAGTACAGTGGTTAGTGTCCTTCCCTCATTTCTGCCACGGTGCAATTCTCTCCCCTCCCATAGTGGGTTTGGACATACTGAAAACTTACTGCAGGCAGGATTGTGGGAGGGACAGTGAGGGAAGGGCACTAACCACTGTACCACACTGCCTCTCTCTTATGCCATGAGCCGGAGAAGCCTTTTTGCAATGCTTCTTTTTCATGCTGAATGCTAGTAGAGCAGTGAGAGACAGTTTTAGTGTGCAGGGGCACACTGAAACTTATCTCACTGCTGCTCTAACAATCTGTAAGAGAGGCAGCATTTATCAGTGCTCCCTCCACTCATGAATATGCCTTTTTACACACTGAGAACATATTGCAGGCAAAACTTTGTGAAGAGGCAGGTTAGTGTCCAGGGAGACACTGAACACTCTCTCACTGCTCTATTAGCATTCTGTGCGAAAAAGAGCATTGCAAAAAGACTCATGGCATAACAGAGAGGCAGTGTAGTACAGTGGTTAGTGTCCTTCCCTCATTTCTGCCACGGTGCAATTCTCTCCCCTCCCATAGTGGGTTTGGACATACTGAAAACTTACTGCAGGCAGGATTGTGGGAGGGACACTGAGGGATGGACAATAACCACTGTACCACACTGCCTCTCTCTTATGCCATGAGCGGGAGAAGCCTTTTTGCAATGCTTCTTTTTCATGCTGAATGCTAGTAGAGCAGTGAGAGACAGTTTTAGTGTGCAGCTGCACCCTGAAACTTATCTCACTGCTGCTCTAGCAATCTGTAAGAGAGGCAGCATTAATCAGTGCTCCCTCCACTCATGAGTATGCCTTTGGACGCACTCAGAACTTATTGCAGGCAAAACTTTGTGAAGAGGCAGGTTAGTGTCCAGGGAGACACTGAACACTCTCTCACTGCTCTATTAGCATTCTGTGCGAAAAAGAGCATTGCAAAAAGACTCATGGCATAACAGAGAGGCAGTGTAGTACAGTGGTTAGTGTCCTTCGCTCAGTTCTGCCACGGTGCAATTCTCTCCCCTCCCATAGTGGGTTTGGACATACTGAAAACTTACTGCAGGCAGGATTGTGGGAGGGACAGTGAGGGAAGGGCACTAACCACTGTACCACACTGCCTCTCTCTTATGCCATGAGCGGGAGAAGCCTTTTTGCAATGCTTCTTTTTCATGCTGAATGCTAGTAGAGCAGTGAGAGACAGTTTTAGTGTGCATGGACACCCTGAAACTTATCTCAATGCTGCTGTAGCAATCTGTAAGAGAGGCAGCATTAATCAGTGCTCCCTCCACTCATGAGTATGCCTTTGGACGCACTCAGAACTTATTGCAGGCAAAACTTTGTGAAGAGGCAGGTTAGTGTCCAGGGAGACAGTGAACACTCTCTCACTGCTCTATTAGCATTCTGCGCGAAAAAGAGCATTGCAAAAAGACTCATGGCATAACAGAGAGGCAGTGTAGTACAGTGGTTAGTGGCCTTCCCTCAGTTCTGCCACGGTGCAATTCTCTCCCCTCCCATAGTGGGTTTGGACATACTGAAAACTTACTGCAGGCAGGATTGTGGGAGGGACACTGAGGGATGGACACTAACCAATGTACCACACTGCCTCTCTCTTATGCCATGAGCGGGAGAAGCCTTTTTGCAATGCTTCTTTTTCATGCTGAATGCTAGTAGAGCAGTGAGAGACAGTTTTAGTGTGCAGCTGCACCCTGAAACTTGTCTCACTGCTGCTCTAGCAATCTGTAAGAGAGGCAGCATTAATCAGTGCTCCCTCCACTCATGAGTATGCCTTTGGACGCACTCAGAACTTATTGCAGGCAAAACTTTGTGAAGAGGCAGGTTAGTGTCCAGGGAGACACTGAACACTCTCTCACTGCTCTATTAGCATTCCGCGCGAAAAAGAGCATTGTAAAAAGACTCATGGCATAACAGAGAGGCAGTGTAGTACAGTGGTTAGTGTCCTTCCCTCAGTTCTGCCACGGTGCAATTCTCTCCCCTCCCATCGTGGGTTTAGACATACTGAAAACTTATTGCAGGCAGGATTGTGGGAGGGACAGTGAGGGAAGGACACCAACCACTGTACCACACTGCCTCTCTCTTATGCCATCAGCGGGAGAAGCCTTTTTGCAATGCTTCTTTTTCATGCTGAATGCTAGTAGAGCAGTGAGAGACAGTTTTAGTGTGCAGGGACACCCTGAAACTTATCTCACTGCTGCTCTAGCAATCTGTAAGAGAGGCAGCATTAATCAGTGCTCCCTCCACTCATGAGTATGTCTTTGGACGCACTCTGAACTTATTGCAGGCAAAACTTTGTGAAGAGGCAGGTTAGTGTCCAGGGAGACACTGAACACTCTATCACTGCTCTATTAGCATTCCGCGCGAAAAAGAGCATTGCAAAAAGACTCATGGCATAACAGAGAGGCAGTGTAGTACAGTGGTTAGTGTCCTTCCCTCATTTCTGCCACGGTGCAATTCTCTCCCCTCCCATAGTGGGTTTGGACATACTGAAAACTTACTGCAGGCAGGATTGTGGGAGGGACAGTGAGGGAAGGGCACTAACCACTGTACCACACTGCCTCTCTCTTATGCCATGAGCCGGAGAAGCCTTTTTGCAATGCTTCTTTTTCATGCTGAATGCTAGTAGAGCAGTGAGAGACAGTTTTAGTGTGCAGGGGCACACTGAAACTTATCTCACTGCTGCTCTAACAATCTGTAAGAGAGGCAGCATTTATCAGTGCTCCCTCCACTCATGAATATGCCTTTTTACACACTGAGAACATATTGCAGGCAAAACTTTGTGAAGAGGCAGGTTAGTGTCCAGGGAGACACTGAACACTCTCTCACTGCTCTATTAGCATTCTGTGCGAAAAAGAGCATTGCAAAAAGACTCATGGCATAACAGAGAGGCAGTGTAGTACAGTGGTTAGTGTCCTTCCCTCATTTCTGCCACGGTGCAATTCTCTCCCCTCCCATAGTGGGTTTGGACATACTGAAAACTTACTGCAGGCAGGATTGTGGGAGGGACACTGAGGGATGGACAATAACCACTGTACCACACTGCCTCTCTCTTATGCCATGAGCGGGAGAAGCCTTTTTGCAATGCTTCTTTTTCATGCTGAATGCTAGTAGAGCAGTGAGAGACAGTTTTAGTGTGCAGCTGCACCCTGAAACTTATCTCACTGCTGCTCTAGCAATCTGTAAGAGAGGCAGCATTAATCAGTGCTCCCTCCACTCATGAGTATGCCTTTGGACGCACTCAGAACTTATTGCAGGCAAAACTTTGTGAAGAGGCAGGTTAGTGTCCAGGGAGACACTGAACACTCTCTCACTGCTCTATTAGCATTCTGTGCGAAAAAGAGCATTGCAAAAAGACTCATGGCATAACAGAGAGGCAGTGTAGTACAGTGGTTAGTGTCCTTCGCTCAGTTCTGCCACGGTGCAATTCTCTCCCCTCCCATAGTGGGTTTGGACATACTGAAAACTTACTGCAGGCAGGATTGTGGGAGGGACAGTGAGGGAAGGGCACTAACCACTGTACCACACTGCCTCTCTCTTATGCCATGAGCGGGAGAAGCCTTTTTGCAATGCTTCTTTTTCATGCTGAATGCTAGTAGAGCAGTGAGAGACAGTTTTAGTGTGCATGGACACCCTGAAACTTATCTCAATGCTGCTGTAGCAATCTGTAAGAGAGGCAGCATTAATCAGTGCTCCCTCCACTCATGAGTATGCCTTTGGACGCACTCAGAACTTATTGCAGGCAAAACTTTGTGAAGAGGCAGGTTAGTGTCCAGGGAGACACTGAACACTCTCTCACTGCTCTATTAGCATTCTGCGTGAAAAAGAGCATTGCAAAAAGACTCATGGCATAACAGAGGCAGTGTAGTACAGTGGTTAGTGTCCTTCCCTCAGTTCTGCCACGGTGCAATTCTCTCCCCTCCCATAGTGGGTATGGACATTCTGAAAACTTACTGCAGGCAGGATTGTGGGAGGGACAGTGAGGGAAGGGCACTAACCACTGTACCACACTGCCTCTCTCTTATGCCATGAGCCGGAGAAGCCTTTTTGCAATGCTTCTTTTTCATGCTGAACGCTAGTAGAGCAGTGAGAGACAGTTTTAGTGTGCAGGGGCACACTGAAACTTATCTCACTGCTGCTCTAGCAATGTGTAAGAGAGGCAGCATTAATCAGTGCTCCCTCCACTCATGAATATGCCTTTTTACACACTGAGAACATATTGCAGGCAAAACTTTGTGAAGAGGCAGGTTAGTGTCCAGAGAGACAGTGAACACTCTCTCACTGCTCTATTAGCATTCTGCGCGAAAAAGAGCATTGCAAAAAGACTCATGGCATAACAGAGAGGCAGTGTAGTACAGTGGTTAGTGTCCTTCCCTCATTTCTGCCACGGTGCAATTCTCTCCCCTCCCATAGTGGGTTTGGACATACTGAAAACTTACTGCAGGCAGGATTGTGGGAGGGACACTGAGGGATGGACACTAACCAATGTACCACACTGCCTCTCTCTTATGCCATGAGCGGGAGAAGCCTTTTTGCAATGCTTCTTTTTCATGCTGAATGCTAGTAGAGCAGTGAGAGACAGTTTTAGTGTGCAGCTGCACCCTGAAACTTGTCTCACTGCTGCTCTAGCAATCTGTAAGAGAGGCAGCATTAATCAGTGCTCCCTCCACTCATGAGTATGCCTTTGGACGCACTCAGAACTTATTGCAGGCAAAACTTTGTGAAGAGGCAGGTTAGTGTCCAGGGAGACACTGAACACTCTCTCACTGCTCTATTAGCATTCCGCGCGAAAAAGAGCATTGTAAAAAGACTCATGGCATAACAGAGAGGCAGTGTAGTACAGTGGTTAGTGTCCTTCCCTCAGTTCTGCCACGGTGCAATTCTCTCCCCTCCCATCGTGGGTTTAGACATACTGAAAACTTACTGCAGGCAGGATTGTGGGAGGGACAGTGAGGGAAGGACACCAACCACTGTACCACACTGCCTCTCTCTTATGCCATCAGCGGGAGAAGCCTTTTTGCAATGCTTCTTTTTCATGCTGAATGCTAGTAGAGCAGTGAGAGACAGTTTTAGTGTGCAGGGACACCCTGAAACTTATCTCACTGCTGCTCTAGCAATCTGTAAGAGAGGCAGCATTAATCAGTGCTCCCTCCACTCATGAGTATGTCTTTGGACGCACTCTGAACTTATTGCAGGCAAAACTTTGTGAAGAGGCAGGTTAGTGTCCAGGGAGACACTGAACACTCTATCACTGCTCTATTAGCATTCCGCGCGAAAAAGAGCATTGCAAAAAGACTCATGGCATAACAGAGAGGCAGTGTAGTACAGTGGTTAGTGTCCTTCCCTCATTTCTGCCACGGTGCAATTCTCTCCCCTCCCATAGTGGGTTTGGACATACTGAAAACTTACTGCAGGCAGGATTGTGGGAGGGACAGTGAGGGAAGGGCACTAACCACTGTACCACACTGCCTCTCTCTTATGCCATGAGCGGGAGAAGCCTTTTTGCAATGCTTCTTTTTCATGCTGAATGCTAGTAGAGCAGTGAGAGACAGTTTTAGTGTGCATGGACACCCTGAAACTTATCTCAATGCTGCTGTAGCAATCTGTAAGAGAGGCAGCATTAATCAGTGCTCCCTCCACTCATGAGTATGCCTTTGGACGCACTCAGAACTTATTGCAGGCAAAACTTTGTGAAGAGGCAGGTTAGTGTCCAGGGAGACACTGAACACTCTCTCACTGCTCTATTAGCATTCTGCGTGAAAAAGAGCATTGCAAAAAGACTCATGGCATAACAGAGGCAGTGTAGTACAGTGGTTAGTGTCCTTCCCTCAGTTCTGCCACGGTGCAATTCTCTCCCCTCCCATAGTGGGTATGGACATTCTGAAAACTTACTGCAGGCAGGATTGTGGGAGGGACAGTGAGGGAAGGGCACTAACCACTGTACCACACTGCCTCTCTCTTATGCCATGAGCCGGAGAAGCCTTTTTGCAATGCTTCTTTTTCATGCTGAACGCTAGTAGAGCAGTGAGAGACAGTTTTAGTGTGCAGGGGCACACTGAAACTTATCTCACTGCTGCTCTAGCAATGTGTAAGAGAGGCAGCATTAATCAGTGCTCCCTCCACTCATGAATATGCCTTTTTACACACTGAGAACATATTGCAGGCAAAACTTTGTGAAGAGGCAGGTTAGTGTCCAGAGAGACAGTGAACACTCTCTCACTGCTCTATTAGCATTCTGCGCGAAAAAGAGCATTGCAAAAAGACTCATGGCATAACAGAGAGGCAGTGTAGTACAGTGGTTAGTGGCCTTCCCTCAGTTCTGCCACGGTGCAATTCTCTCCCCTCCCATAGTGGGTTTGGACATACTGAAAACTTACTGCAGGCAGGATTGTGGGAGGGACACTGAGGGATGGACACTAACCAATGTACCACACTGCCTCTCTCTTATGCCATGAGCGGGAGAAGCCTTTTTGCAATGCTTCTTTTTCATGCTGAATGCTAGTAGAGCAGTGAGAGACAGTTTTAGTGTGCAGCTGCACCCTGAAACTTGTCTCACTGCTGCTCTAGCAATCTGTAAGAGAGGCAGCATTAATCAGTGCTCCCTCCACTCATGAGTATGCCTTTGGACGCACTCAGAACTTATTGCAGGCAAAACTTTGTGAAGAGGCAGGTTAGTGTCCAGGGAGACACTGAACACTCTCTCACTGCTCTATTAGCATTCCGCGCGAAAAAGAGCATTGTAAAAAGACTCATGGCATAACAGAGAGGCAGTGTAGTACAGTGGTTAGTGTCCTTCCCTCAGTTCTGCCACGGTGCAATTCTCTCCCCTCCCATCGTGGGTTTAGACATACTGAAAACTTACTGCAGGCAGGATTGTGGGAGGGACAGTGAGGGAAGGACACCAACCACTGTACCACACTGCCTCTCTCTTATGCCATCAGCGGGAGAAGCCTTTTTGCAATGCTTCTTTTTCATGCTGAATGCTAGTAGAGCAGTGAGAGACAGTTTTAGTGTGCAGGGACACCCTGAAACTTATCTCACTGCTGCTCTAGCAATCTGTAAGAGAGGCAGCATTAATCAGTGCTCCCTCCACTCATGAGTATGTCTTTGGACGCACTCTGAACTTATTGCAGGCAAAACTTTGTGAAGAGGCAGGTTAGTGTCCAGGGAGACACTGAACACTCTATCACTGCTCTATTAGCATTCCGCGCGAAAAAGAGCATTGCAAAAAGACTCATGGCATAACAGAGAGGCAGTGTAGTACAGTGGTTAGTGTCCTTCCCTCATTTCTGCCACGGTGCAATTCTCTCCCCTCCCATAGTGGGTTTGGACATACTGAAAACTTACTGCAGGCAGGATTGTGGGAGGGACAGTGAGGGAAGGGCACTAACCACTGTACCACACTGCCTCTCTCTTATGCCATGAGCCGGAGAAGCCTTTTTGCAATGCTTCTTTTTCATGCTGAATGCAAGTAGAGCAGTGAGAGACAGTTTTAGTGTGCAGGGGCACACTGAAACTTATCTCACTGCTGCTCTAACAATCTGTAAGAGAGGCAGCATTTATCAGTGCTCCCTCCACTCATGAATATGCCTTTTTACACACTGAGAACATATTGCAGGCAAAACTTTGTGAAGAGGCAGGTTAGTGTCCAGGGAGACACTGAACACTCTCTCACTGCTCTATTAGCATTCTGTGCGAAAAAGAGCATTGCAAAAAGACTCATGGCATAACAGAGAGGCAGTGTAGTACAGTGGTTAGTGTCCTTCCCTCATTTCTGCCACGGTGCAATTCTCTCCCCTCCCATAGTGGGTTTGGACATACTGAAAACTTACTGCAGGCAGGATTGTGGGAGGGACACTGAGGGATGGACAATAACCACTGTACCACACTGCCTCTCTCTTATGCCATGAGCGGGAGAAGCCTTTTTGCAATGCTTCTTTTTCATGCTGAATGCTAGTAGAGCAGTGAGAGACAGTTTTAGTGTGCAGCTGCACCCTGAAACTTATCTCACTGCTGCTCTAGCAATCTGTAAGAGAGGCAGCATTAATCAGTGCTCCCTCCACTCATGAGTATGCCTTTGGACGCACTCAGAACTTATTGCAGGCAAAACTTTGTGAAGAGGCAGGTTAGTGTCCAGGGAGACACTGAACACTCTCTCACTGCTCTATTAGCATTCTGCGCGAAAAAGAGCATTGCAAAAAGACTCATGGCATAACAGAGAGGCAGTGTAGTACAGTGGTTAGTGTCCTTCCCTCAGTTCTGCCACGGTGCAATTCTCTCCCCTCCCATAGTGGGTTTGGACATACTGAAAACTTACTGCAGGCAGGATTGTGGGAGGGACAGTGAGGGAAGGACACCAACCCCTGTACCACACTGCCTCTCATGCCATGAGCGGGAGAAGCCTTTTTGCAATGCTTCTTTTTCATGCTGAATGCTAGTAGAGCAGTGACAGACAGTTTTAGTGTGCAGGGGCACCCTGAAACTTATGTCACTGCTGCTCTAGCAATCTGTAAGAGAGGCAGCATTAAGCAGTGCTCCCTCCACTCATGAGTATGCCTTTGGACGCACTCAGAACTTATTGCAGGCAAAACTTTGTGAAGAGGCAGGTTAGTGTCCAGGGAGACACTGAACACTCTCTCACTGCTCTATTAGCATTCCGCGCGAAAAAGAGCATTGCAAAAAGACTCATGGCATAACAGAGAGGCAGTGTAGTACAGTGGTTAGTGTCCTTCCCTCAGTTCTGCTACGGTGCAATTCTCTCCCCTCCCATAGTGGGTTTGGACATACTGAAAACTTACTGCAGGCAGGATTGTGGGAGGGACAGTGAGGGATGGACACTAACCACTGTACCACACTGCCTCTCTCTTATGCCATGAGCGGGAGAAGCCTTTTTGCAATGCTTCTTTTTCATGCTGAATGCTAGTAGAGCAGTGAGAGACTGTTTTCGAGTGCAGGGACACCCTGAAACTTATCTCACTGCTGCTCTAGCAATCTGTAAGAGAGGCAGCATTAATCAGTGCTCCCTCCACTCATGAGTATGCCTTTGGACGGACTCAGAACTTATTGCAGGCAAAACTTTGTGAAGAGGCAGGTTAGTATCCAGGGAGACACTGAACACTCTCTCACTGCTCTATTAGCATTCCGCGCGAAAAAGAGCAGTGCAAAAAGACTCATGGCAAAACAGAGAGGCAGTGTAGTACAGTGGTTAGTGTCCTTCCCTCAGTTCTGCCACGGTGGAATTCTCTCCCCTCCCATAGTGGGTTTGGACATACTGAAAACTTACTGCAGGCAGGATTGTGGGAGGGACAGTGAGGGAAGGGCACTAACCACTGTACCACACTGCCTCTCTCTTATGCCATGCGCGGGAGAAGCCTTTTTGCAAAGCTTCTTTTTCATGCTGAATGCCAGTAGAGCAGTGAGAGACAGTTTTAGTGTGCAGGGACACCCTGAAACTTATCTCACTGCTGCTCTAGCAATCTGTAAGAGAGGCAGCATTAATCAGTGCTCCCTCCACTCATGAATAAGCCTTTGGACACACTGAGAACATATTGCAGGCAAAACTTTGTGAAGAGGCAGGTTAGTGTCCAGGGAGACACTGAACACTCTCTCACTGCTCTATTAGCATTCTGTACGAAAAAGAGCATTGCAAAAAGACTCATGGCATAACAGAGAGGCAGTGTAGTGCAGTGCTTCGTGTCCTTCGCTCAGTTCTGCCACGGTGCAATTCTCTCCCCTCCCATAGTGGGTTTGGACATACTGAAAACTTACTGCAGGCAGGATTGTGGGAGGGACAGTGAGGGAAGGACACTAACCACTGTACAACACTTCCTCTGTCTTATGCCATGAGCGGGAGAAGCCTTTTTGCAATGCTTCTTTTTCATGCTGAATGCTAGTAGAGCAGTGAGAGACAGTTTTAGTGTGCAGGGGCACACTGAAACTTATGTCACTGCTGCTCTAGCAATCTGTAAGAGAGGCAGCATTAATCTGTGCTCCCTCCACTCATGAGTATGCCTTTGGACGCACTCAGAACTTATTGCAGGCAAAACTTTGTGAAGAGGCAGGTTAGTGTCCAGGGAGACACTGAACACTCTCTCACTGCTCTATTAGCATTCCGCGCGAAAAAGAGCATTGCAAGAAGACTCATGGCATAACAGAGAGGCAGTGTAGTAGAGTGGTTCGTGTCCTTCGCTCAGTTCTGCCACGGTGCAATTCTCTACCCTCCCATAGTGGGTTTGGACATACTGAAAACTTACTGCAGGCAGGATTGTGGGAGGGACAGTGAGGGATGAACACTAACCACTGTACCACACTGCCTCTCTCTTATGCCATGAGCGGGAGAAGCCTTTTTGCAATGCTTCTTTTTCATGCTGAATGCTAGTAGAGCAGTGAGAGACAGTTTTAGTGTGCAGGGACACCCTGAAACTTAAGTCACTGCTGCTCTAGCAATCTGTAAGAGAGGCAGCATTAATATGTGCTCCCTCCACTCATGAGTATGTCTTTGGACGCACTCAGAACTTATTGCAGGCAAAACTTTGTGAAGAGGAAGGTTAGTGTCCAGGGGGACACTGAACACTCTCTCACTGCTCTATTAGCACTCTGCGCGAAAAAGAACATTGCAAAAAGACTCATGGCATAACAGAGAGGCAGTGTAGTACAGTGGTTAGTGTCCTTCCCTCAGTTCTGCCACGGTGCAATTCTGTCCCCTCCCATAGTGGGTTTGGACATACTGAAAACTTACTGCAGGCAGGATTGTGGGAGGGACAGTGAGGGAAGAGCACTAACCACTGTACCACACTGCCTCTCTCTTATGCCATGAGCCGGAGGAGCCTTTTTGCAATGCTTCTTTTTCATACTGAACGCTAGTAGAGCAGTGAGAGACAGTTTTAGTGTGCAGGGGCACACTGAAACTTATCTCACTGCTGCTCTAGCAATCTGTAAGAGTGGCAGCATTAATCAGTGCTCCCTCCACTCATGAATATGCCTTTTTACACACTGAGAACATATTGCAGGCAAAACTTTGTGAAGAGGCAGGTTAGTGTCCAGGGAGACACTGAACACTCTCTCACTGCTCTATTAGCATTCTGCGCGAAAAAGAGCATTGCAAAAAGACTCATGGCATAACAGAGAGGCAGTGTAGTACAGTGGTTAGTGTCCTTCCCTCAGTTCTGCCACGGTGCAATTCTCTCCCCTCCCATAGTGGGTTTGGACATACTGAAAACTTACTGCAGGCAGGATTGTGGGAGGGACACTGAGGGATGGACACTAACCACTGTACCACACTGCCTCTCTCTCATGCCATGAGCGGGAGAAGCCTTTTTGCAATGCTTCTTTTTCATGCTGAATGCTAGTAGAGCAGTGAGAGACAGTTTTAGTGTGCAGCTGCACCCTGAAACTTATCTCACTGCTGCTCTAGCAATCTGTAAGAGAGGCAGCATTAATCAGTGCTCCCTCCACTCATGAGTATGCCTTTGGACGCACTCAGAACTTATTGCAGGCAAAACTTTGTGAAGAGGCAGGTTAGTGTCCAGGGAGACACTGAACACTCTCTCACGGCTCTATTAGCATTCCGCGCGAAAAAGAGCATTGCAAAAAGACTCATGGCATAACAGAGAGGCAGTGTAGTACAGTGGTTAGTGTCCTTCGCTCAGTTCTGCCACGGTGCAATTCTCTCCCCTCCCATAGTGGGTTTGGACATACTGAAAACTTACTGCAGGCAGGATTGTGGGAGGGACAGTGAGGGAAGGACACCAACCACTGTACCACACTGCCTCTCATGCCATGAGCGGGAGAAGCCTTTTTGCAATGCTTCTTTTTCATGCTGAATGCTAGTAGAGCAGTGAGAGACAGTTTTAGTGTGCAGGGGCACACTGAAACTTATGTCACTGCTGCTCTAGCAATCTGTAAGAGAGGCAGCATTAATCAGTGCTCCCTCCACTCATGAGTATGCCTTTGGACGCACTCAGAACTTATTGCAGGCAAAACTTTGTGAAGAGGCAGGTTAGTTTCTAGGGAGACACTGAACACTCTCTCACTGCTCTATTAGCATTCCGCGCGAAAAAGAGCATTGCAAAAAGACTCATGGCATAACAGAGAGGCAGTGTAGTACAGTGGTTAGTGTCCTTCCCTCAGTTCTGCTACGTTGCAATTCTCTCCCCTCCCATAGTGGGTTTGGACATACTGAAAACTTACTGCAGGCAGGATTGTGGGAGGGACAGTGAGGGAAGGACACTAACCACTGTACCACACTGCCTCTCTCTTATGCCATGAGCGGGAGAAGCCTTTTTGCAATGCTTCTTTTTCATGCTGAATGCTAGTAGAGCAGTGAGAGACAGTTTTAGTGTGCAGCTGCACCCTGAAACTTATCTCACTGCTGCTCTAGCAATCTGTAAGAGAGGCAGCATTAATCAGTGCTCCCTCCACTCATGAGTATGCCTTTGGACGCACTCAGAACTTATTGCAGGCAAAACTTTGTGAAGAGGCAGGTTAGTGTCCAGGGGGACACTGAACACTCTCTCACTGCTCTATTAGCATTCTGCGCGAAAAAGAACATTGCAAAAAGACTCATGGCATAACAGAGAGGCAGTGTAGTACAGTGGTTAGTGTCCTTCCCTCAGTTCTGCTACGGTGCAATTCTCTCCCCTCCCATAGTGGGTTTGGACATACTGAAAACTTACTGCAGGCAGGATTGTGGGAGGGACAGTGAGGGAAGGGCACTAACCACTGTACCACACTGCCTCTCTCTTATGCCATGCGCGGGAGAAGCCTTTTTGCAAAGCTTCTTTTTCATGCTGAATGCCAGTAGAGCAGTGAGAGACAGTTTTAGTGTGCAGGGACACCCTGAAACTTATCTCACTGCTGCTCTAGCAATCTGTAAGAGAGGCAGCATTAATCAGTGCTCCCTCCACTCATGAATAAGCCTTTGGACACACTGAGAACATATTGCAGGCAAAACTTTGTGAAGAGGCAGGTTAGTGTCCAGGGAGACACTGAACACTCTCTCACTGCTCTATTAGCATTCTGTACGAAAAAGAGCATTGCAAAAAGACTCATGGCATAACAGAGAGGCAGTGTAGTGCAGTGCTTCGTGTCCTTCGCTCAGTTCTGCCACGGTGCAATTCTCTCCCCTCCCATAGTGGGTTTGGACATACTGAAAACTTACTGCAGGCAGGATTGTGGGAGGGACAGTGAGGGAAGGACACTAACCACTGTACAACACTTCCTCTGTCTTATGCCATGAGCGGGAGAAGCCTTTTTGCAATGCTTCTTTTTCATGCTGAATGCTAGTAGAGCAGTGAGAGACAGTTTTAGTGTGCAGGGGCACACTGAAACTTATGTCACTGCTGCTCTAGCAATCTGTAAGAGAGGCAGCATTAATCTGTGCTCCCTCCACTCATGAGTATGCCTTTGGACGCACTCAGAACTTATTGCAGGCAAAACTTTGTGAAGAGGCAGGTTAGTGTCCAGGGAGACACTGAACACTCTCTCACTGCTCTATTAGCATTCCGCGCGAAAAAGAGCATTGCAAGAAGACTCATGGCATAACAGAGAGGCAGTGTAGTAGAGTGGTTCGTGTCCTTCGCTCAGTTCTGCCACGGTGCAATTCTCTACCCTCCCATAGTGGGTTTGGACATACTGAAAACTTACTGCAGGCAGGATTGTGGGAGGGACAGTGAGGGATGAACACTAACCACTGTACCACACTGCCTCTCTCTTATGCCATGAGCGGGAGAAGCCTTTTTGCAATGCTTCTTTTTCATGCTGAATGCTAGTAGAGCAGTGAGAGACAGTTTTAGTGTGCAGGGACACCCTGAAACTTAAGTCACTGCTGCTCTAGCAATCTGTAAGAGAGGCAGCATTAATATGTGCTCCCTCCACTCATGAGTATGTCTTTGGACGCACTCAGAACTTATTGCAGGCAAAACTTTGTGAAGAGGAAGGTTAGTGTCCAGGGGGACACTGAACACTCTCTCACTGCTCTATTAGCACTCTGCGCGAAAAAGAACATTGCAAAAAGACTCATGGCATAACAGAGAGGCAGTGTAGTACAGTGGTTAGTGTCCTTCCCTCAGTTCTGCCACGGTGCAATTCTGTCCCCTCCCATAGTGGGTTTGGACATACTGAAAACTTACTGCAGGCAGGATTGTGGGAGGGACAGTGAGGGAAGAGCACTAACCACTGTACCACACTGCCTCTCTCTTATGCCATGAGCCGGAGGAGCCTTTTTGCAATGCTTCTTTTTCATACTGAACGCTAGTAGAGCAGTGAGAGACAGTTTTAGTGTGCAGGGGCACACTGAAACTTATCTCACTGCTGCTCTAGCAATCTGTAAGAGTGGCAGCATTAATCAGTGCTCCCTCCACTCATGAATATGCCTTTTTACACACTGAGAACATATTGCAGGCAAAACTTTGTGAAGAGGCAGGTTAGTGTCCAGGGAGACACTGAACACTCTCTCACTGCTCTATTAGCATTCTGCGCGAAAAAGAGCATTGCAAAAAGACTCATGGCATAACAGAGAGGCAGTGTAGTACAGTGGTTAGTGTCCTTCCCTCAGTTCTGCCACGGTGCAATTCTCTCCCCTCCCATAGTGGGTTTGGACATACTGAAAACTTACTGCAGGCAGGATTGTGGGAGGGACACTGAGGGATGGACACTAACCACTGTACCACACTGCCTCTCTCTCATGCCATGAGCGGGAGAAGCCTTTTTGCAATGCTTCTTTTTCATGCTGAATGCTAGTAGAGCAGTGAGAGACAGTTTTAGTGTGCAGCTGCACCCTGAAACTTATCTCACTGCTGCTCTAGCAATCTGTAAGAGAGGCAGCATTAATCAGTGCTCCCTCCACTCATGAGTATGCCTTTGGACGCACTCAGAACTTATTGCAGGCAAAACTTTGTGAAGAGGCAGGTTAGTGTCCAGGGAGACACTGAACACTCTCTCACGGCTCTATTAGCATTCCGCGCGAAAAAGAGCATTGCAAAAAGACTCATGGCATAACAGAGAGGCAGTGTAGTACAGTGGTTAGTGTCCTTCGCTCAGTTCTGCCACGGTGCAATTCTCTCCCCTCCCATAGTGGGTTTGGACATACTGAAAACTTACTGCAGGCAGGATTGTGGGAGGGACAGTGAGGGAAGGACACCAACCACTGTACCACACTGCCTCTCATGCCATGAGCGGGAGAAGCCTTTTTGCAATGCTTCTTTTTCATGCTGAATGCTAGTAGAGCAGTGAGAGACAGTTTTAGTGTGCAGGGGCACACTGAAACTTATGTCACTGCTGCTCTAGCAATCTGTAAGAGAGGCAGCATTAATCAGTGCTCCCTCCACTCATGAGTATGCCTTTGGACGCACTCAGAACTTATTGCAGGCAAAACTTTGTGAAGAGGCAGGTTAGTTTCTAGGGAGACACTGAACACTCTCTCACTGCTCTATTAGCATTCCGCGCGAAAAAGAGCATTGCAAAAAGACTCATGGCATAACAGAGAGGCAGTGTAGTACAGTGGTTAGTGTCCTTCCCTCAGTTCTGCTACGTTGCAATTCTCTCCCCTCCCATAGTGGGTTTGGACATACTGAAAACTTACTGCAGGCAGGATTGTGGGAGGGACAGTGAGGGAAGGACACTAACCACTGTACCACACTGCCTCTCTCTTATGCCATGAGCGGGAGAAGCCTTTTTGCAATGCTTCTTTTTCATGCTGAATGCTAGTAGAGCAGTGAGAGACAGTTTTAGTGTGCAGCTGCACCCTGAAACTTATCTCACTGCTGCTCTAGCAATCTGTAAGAGAGGCAGCATTAATCAGTGCTCCCTCCACTCATGAGTATGCCTTTGGACGCACTCAGAACTTATTGCAGGCAAAACTTTGTGAAGAGGCAGGTTAGTGTCCAGGGGGACACTGAACACTCTCTCACTGCTCTATTAGCATTCTGCGCGAAAAAGAACATTGCAAAAAGACTCATGGCATAACAGAGAGGCAGTGTAGTACAGTGGTTAGTGTCCTTCCCTCAGTTCTGCCACGGTGGAATTCTCTCCCCTCCCATAGTGGGTTTGGACATACTGAAAACTTACTGCAGGCAGGATTGTGGGAGGGACAGTGAGGGATGGACACTAACCACTGTACCACACTGCCTCTCTCTTATGCCATGAGCGGGAGAAGCCTTTTTGCAATGCTTCTTTTTCATGCTGAATGCTAGTAGAGCAGTGAGAGACTGTTTTCGAGTGCAGGGACACCCTGAAACTTATCTCACTGCTGCTCTAGCAATCTGTAAGAGAGGCAGCATTAATCAGTGCTCCCTCCACTCATGAGTATGCCTTTGGACGGACTCAGAACTTATTGCAGGCAAAACTTTGTGAAGAGGCAGGTTAGTGTCCAGGGAGACACTGAACACTCTCTCACTGCTCTATTAGCATTCCGCGCGAAAAAGAGCAGTGCAAAAAGACTCATGGCAAAACAGAGAGGCAGTGTAGTACAGTGGTTAGTGTCCTTCCCTCAGTTCTGCCACGGTGGAATTCTCTCCCCTCCCATAGTGGGTTTGGACATACTGAAAACTTACTGCAGGCAGGATTGTGGGAGGGACAGTGAGGGAAGGGCACTAACCACTGTACCACACTGCCTCTCTCTTATGCCATGCGCGGGAGAAGCCTTTTTGCAAAGCTTCTTTTTCATGCTGAATGCCAGTAGAGCAGTGAGAGACAGTTTTAGTGTGCAGGGACACCCTGAAACTTATCTCACTGCTGCTCTAGCAATCTGTAAGAGAGGCAGCATTAATCAGTGCTCCCTCCACTCATGAATAAGCCTTTGGACACACTGAGAACATATTGCAGGCAAAACTTTGTGAAGAGGCAGGTTAGTGTCCAGGGAGACACTGAACACTCTCTCACTGCTCTATTAGCATTCTGTACGAAAAAGAGCATTGCAAAAAGACTCATGGCATAACAGAGAGGCAGTGTAGTGCAGTGCTTCGTGTCCTTCGCTCAGTTCTGCCACGGTGCAATTCTCTCCCCTCCCATAGTGGGTTTGGACATACTGAAAACTTACTGCAGGCAGGATTGTGGGAGGGACAGTGAGGGAAGGACACTAACCACTGTACAACACTTCCTCTGTCTTATGCCATGAGCGGGAGAAGCCTTTTTGCAATGCTTCTTTTTCATGCTGAATGCTAGTAGAGCAGTGAGAGACAGTTTTAGTGTGCAGGGGCACACTGAAACTTATGTCACTGCTGCTCTAGCAATCTGTAAGAGAGGCAGCATTAATCTGTGCTCCCTCCACTCATGAGTATGCCTTTGGACGCACTCAGAACTTATTGCAGGCAAAACTTTGTGAAGAGGCAGGTTAGTGTCCAGGGAGACACTGAACACTCTCTCACTGCTCTATTAGCATTCCGCGCGAAAAAGAGCATTGCAAGAAGACTCATGGCATAACAGAGAGGCAGTGTAGTAGAGTGGTTCGTGTCCTTCGCTCAGTTCTGCCACGGTGCAATTCTCTACCCTCCCATAGTGGGTTTGGACATACTGAAAACTTACTGCAGGCAGGATTGTGGGAGGGACAGTGAGGGATGAACACTAACCACTGTACCACACTGCCTCTCTCTTATGCCATGAGCGGGAGAAGCCTTTTTGCAATGCTTCTTTTTCATGCTGAATGCTAGTAGAGCAGTGAGAGACAGTTTTAGTGTGCAGGGACACCCTGAAACTTAAGTCACTGCTGCTCTAGCAATCTGTAAGAGAGGCAGCATTAATCAGTGCTCCCTCCACTCATGAATATGCCTTTTTACACACTGAGAACATATTGCAGGCAAAACTTTGTGAAGAGGCAGGTTAGTGTCCAGGGAGACACTGAACACTCTCTCACTGCTCTATTAGCATTCTGCGCGAAAAAGAGCATTGCAAAAAGACTCATGGCATAACAGAGAGGCAGTGTAGTACAGTGGTTAGTGTCCTTCCCTCAGTTCTGCCACGGTGCAATTCTCTCCCCTCCCATAGTGGGTTTGGACATACTGAAAACTTACTGCAGGCAGGATTGTGGGAGGGACACTGAGGGATGGACACTAACCACTGTACCACACTGCCTCTCTCTCATGCCATGAGCGGGAGAAGCCTTTTTGCAATGCTTCTTTTTCATGCTGAATGCTAGTAGAGCAGTGAGAGACAGTTTTAGTGTGCAGCTGCACCCTGAAACTTATCTCACTGCTGCTCTAGCAATCTGTAAGAGAGGCAGCATTAATATGTGCTCCCTCCACTCATGAGTATGTCTTTGGACGCACTCAGAACTTATTGCAGGCAAAACTTTGTGAAGAGGCAGGTTAGTGTCCAGGGGGACACTGAACACTCTCTCACTGCTCTATTAGCATTCTGCGCGAAAAAGAACATTGCAAAAAGACTCATGGCATAACAGAGAGGCAGTGTAGTACAGTGGTTAGTGTCCTTCCCTCAGTTCTGCCACGGTGCAATTCTGTCCCCTCCCATAGTGGGTTTGGACATACTGAAAACTTACTGCAGGCAGGATTGTGGGAGGGACAGTGAGGGAAGAGCACTAACCACTGTACCACACTGCCTCTCTCTTATGCCATGAGTCGGAGGAGCCTTTTTGCAATGCTTCTTTTTCATACTGAACGCTAGTAGAGCAGTGAGAGACAGTTTTAGTGTGCAGGGGCACACTGAAACTTATCTCACTGCTGCTCTAGCAATCTGTAAGAGTGGCAGCATTAATCAGTGCTCCCTCCACTCATGAATATGCCTTTTTACACACTGAGAACATATTGCAGGCAAAACTTTGTGAAGAGGCAGGTTAGTGTCCAGGGAGACACTGAACACTCTCTCACTGCTCTATTAGCATTCTGCGCGAAAAAGAGCATTGCAAAAAGACTCATGGCATAACAGAGAGGCAGTGTAGTACAGTGGTTAGTGTCCTTCGCTCAGTTCTGCCACGGTGCAATTCTCTCCCCTCCCATAGTGGGTTTGGACATACTGAAAACTTACTGCAGGCAGGATTGTGGGAGGGACACTGAGGGATGGACACTAACCACTGTACCACACTGCCTCTCTCTCATGCCATGAGCGGGAGAAGCCTTTTTGCAATGCTTCTTTTTCATGCTGAATGCTAGTAGAGCAGTGAGAGACAGTTTTAGTGTGCAGCTGCACCCTGAAACTTATCTCACTGCTGCTCTAGCAATCTGTAAGAGAGGCAGCATTAATCAGTGCTCCCTCCACTCATGAGTATGCCTTTGGACGCACTCAGAACTTATTGCAGGCAAAACTTTGTGAAGAGGCAGGTTAGTGTCCAGGGAGACACTGAACACTCTCTCACGGCTCTATTAGCATTCCGCGCGAAAAAGAGCATTGCAAAAAGACTCATGGCATAACAGAGAGGCAGTGTAGTACAGTGGTTAGTGTCCTTCCCTCAGTTCTGCCACGGTGCAATTCTCTCCCCTCCCATAGTGGGTTTGGACATACTGAAAACTTACTGCAGGCAGGATTGTGGGAGGGACAGTGAGGGAAGGACACCAACCACTGTACCACACTGCCTCTCATGCCATGAGCGGGAGAAGCCTTTTTGCAATGCTTCTTTTTCATGCTGAATGCTAGTAGAGCAGTGAGAGACAGTTTTAGTGTGCAGGGGCACACTGAAACTTATGTCACTGCTGCTCTAGCAATCTGTAAGAGAGGCAGCATTAATCAGTGCTCCCTCCACTCATGAGTATGCCTTTGGACGCACTCAGAACTTATTGCAGGCAAAACTTTGTGAAGAGGCAGGTTAGTTTCTAGGGAGACACTGAACACTCTCTCACTGCTCTATTAGCATTCCGCGCGAAAAAGAGCATTGCAAAAAGACTCATGGCATAACAGAGAGGCAGTGTAGTACAGTGGTTAGTGTCCTTCCCTCAGTTCTGCTACGTTGCAATTCTCTCCCCTCCCATAGTGGGTTTGGACATACTGAAAACTTACTGCAGGCAGGATTGTGGGAGGGACAGTGAGGGAAGGACACTAACCACTGTACCACACTGCCTCTCTCTTATGCCATGAGCGGGAGAAGCCTTTTTGCAATGCTTCTTTTTCATGCTGAATGCTAGTAGAGCAGTGAGAGACAGTTTTAGTGTGCAGCTGCACCCTGAAACTTATCTCACTGCTGCTCTAGCAATCTGTAAGAGAGGCAGCATTAATCAGTGCTCCCTCCACTCATGAGTATGCCTTTGGACGCACTCAGAACTTATTGCAGGCAAAACTTTGTGAAGAGGCAGGTTAGTGTCCAGGGAGACACTGAACACTCTCTCACTGCTCTTGTTGCCAAGTAGGCCCCCTCCCCTGCTTTAAAGCCTGCTATGAACTGTGTTAGAGTTTCCTGCGTTACTGTTTCACTGCTGCAACAAAGACTGCTTTGCAGGTGTGTGCTCTGATACACGTGTCAGTTTCCTGCCTGCTGTTTAATTACCTTGCTGCTGCTATGGACTGTGTAGTTTGCTGACTCCATGTTTGGATAACTGCACCAAGGACTCTCTTTCTGGGCAGCCCTGCCCTGACCTGTATCTGGAATTCCCAGTGTGTGTTTGGACTCTGTTACAAGTGTGCCCCGTGCCTGCATTGCCATCTGCCACGGACCGTGCCTGTTCCCTGCTCTGGACTGTGTTTTAAAGTGTTGCTCCCTCTGCCTCCATGGAAGCCAGCCTCATATGGGCCCAAGCCGCTGCTAGCAGCCGGGCGCCTGCCGGGGAAACCTCCAGCGAGCCTGGCTAGGCGCTCCCTGGTCAGTTCCCGCCTGGAGCCTCCCGCGGGCCGGTCCCCCGAGCTTGCCCTCGCTACCGGGCAGCCTGCAAACCAGCCTCAGCTATGCCCAGCCGGCATCCATGTTCTCAGGCAGCCAGAAGACCCTGGGAAGAAGACTGCTTTGGGAAGCCATTTCGGTGAAGCGGGCACACCACGTCCGCAGCGAGAGTACCTCGCCCCGCTCTGCATATCTTAGGAGCCGCCCCGGAGAAGGAACTAAGTGCCGACCATCCCAAGCACTTAGAGAATGCATCTCAAAGAAACCTCCGCATTCCAGAAGCTGATGACATCAGGACAAGCCCTGTCCGCTGGAACATCCTTTCAGCCCACTTGGATTTCCCCCTCCCTCTTTTGTCCCCTCTTCCTGAGGTGTCACTTATCACAATCTGATTACCAAAGTGGCCCATCTAAGCCATTCAGTAGCCCATTAGACCCTTTGTTTTAATCTGTGAGAACCACCAAGTACAGCACCAGCCCCAGGGTACGTTTTGGGGTATTTAAGCCGGCCTCTCAGACCGCATGGTGCTCGTGCCATTCCCGTCCTGTCCCAGCCAGGCGCGTGCCATTCCCTATCCAGACCTCCTTGCTGTCCGTCTGTGGTCCCAGTGCTGGCATTGGGCCACCCTCGCTGTCGTGTCTCTGCTTCGCTCCAGGATTGTGAGTATTTCCCTTACCATCGTTGGGAACCCGCTAATGCGAATGTCTCTGTATTTCCTACTCTATATTTCTTAGACCCTGTATGTTCCTTGTATGATTGTGCAAGCTAGGCTTACGCCACACCTAATACACGTGTTTGGACCTGACTCGTTGTCTGCCTCTTTTTCACTAGAGTGTCTGGGATCGGGACCTCCGTATACATAGGTTATGATCCTCGCTTAATATTAATAGTTACAGACTGCTACAGCTAATTCCCCATTATAATAAAGAACAGTTCTGGTAACACTCTATTAGCATTCTGTACGAAAAATTGCATTCCAAAAAGACTCATGGCATAAGAGAGAGGCAGTGTAGTACAGTGGTTAGTGTCCTTCCCTCAGTTCTGCCACGGTGCAATTCTCTCCCCTCCCATAGTGGGTTTGGACATACTGAAAACTTACTGCAGGCAGGATTGTGGGAGGGACAGTGAGGGAAGGACACTAACCACTGTACCACACTGCCTCTCTCTTATACCATGAGTGGGAGAAGCCTTTTTGCAATGCTTCTTTTTCATGCTGAATGCTAGTAGAGCACTGAGAGACAGTTTTCGAGTGCAGGGACACCCTGAAACTTATCTCACTGCTGCTCTAGCAATCTGTAAGAGAGGCAGCATTAATCAGTGCTCCCTCCACTCATGAGTATGCCTTTGGACGCACTCAGAAGTTATTGCAGGCAAAACTTTGTGAAGAGGCAGGTTAGTGTCCAGGGAGGCACTGAACACTCTCTCACTGCTCTATTAGCATTCCGCGCGAAAAAGAGCAGTGCAAAAAGACTCATGGCATAACAGAGAGGCAGTGTAGTACAGTGGTTAGTGTCCTTCCCTCAGTTCTGCCACGGTGCAATTCTCTCCCCTCCCATAGTGGGTTTGGACATACTGAAAACTTACTGCAGGCAGGATTGTGGGAGGGACAGTGAGGGAAGGACACTAACCACTGTACCACACTGCCTCTCTCTTATGCCATGAGCGGGAGAAGCCTTTTTGCAATGCTTCTTTTTCATGCTGAATGCTAGTAGAGCAGTGAGAGACAGTTTTAGTGTGCAGGGACACCCTGAAACTTAAGTCATTGCTGCTCTAGCAATCTGTAAGAGAGGCAGCATTAATCAGTGCTCCCTCCACTCATGAGTATGCCTTTGGACGCACTCAGAACTTATTGCAGGCAAAACTTTGTGAAGAGGCAGGTTAGTGTCCAGGGAGACACTGAACACTCTCTCACTGCTCTATTAGCATTCTGCGCGAAAAAGAGCATTGCAAAAAGACTCATGGCATAACAGAGAGGCAGTGTAGTACAGTGGTTCGTGTCCTTCGCTCAGTTCTGCCACGGTGCAATTCTCTCCCCTCCCATAGTGGGTTTGGACATACTGAAAACTTACTGCAGGCAGGATTGTGGGAGAGACAGTGAGGGAAGGACACCAACCACTGTACCACACTGCCTCTCATGCCATGAGTGGGAGAAGCCTTTTTGCAAGGCTTCTTTTTCATGCTGAATGCTAGTAGAGCAGTGAGAGACAGTTTTAGTGTGCAGGGGCACACTGAAACTTATCTCACTGCTGCTCTAGCAATCTGTAAGAGAGGCAGCATTAATCAGTGCTCCCTCCACTCATGAGTATGCCTTTGGACGCACTCAGAACTTATTGCAGGCAAAACTTTGTGAAGAGGCAGGTTAGTGTCCAGGGAGACACTGAACACTCTCTCACTGCTCTATTAGCATTCCGCGCGAAAAAGAGCATTGCAAAAAGACTCATGGCATAACAGAGAGGCAGTGTAGTACAGTGGTTAGTGTCCTTCCCTCAGTTCTGCTAAGGTGCAATTCTCTCCCCTCCCATAGTGGGTTTGGACATACTGAAAACTTACTGCAGGCAGGATTGAGGGAGGGACAGTGAGGGAAGGACACTAACCACTGTACCACACTGCCTCTCTCTTATGCCATGAGCGGGAGAAGCCTTTTTGCAATGCTTCTTTTTCATGCTGAATGCTAGTAGAGCAGTGAGAGACAGTTTTAGTGTGCAGCTGCACCCTGAAACTTATCTCACTGCTGCTCTAGCAATCTGTAAGAGAGGCAGCATTAATCAGTGCTCCCTCCACTCATGAGTATGCCTTTGGACGCACTCAGAACTTATTGCAGGCAAAACTTTGTGAAGAGGCAGGTTAGTGTCCAGGGAGACACTGAACACTCTCTCACTGCTCTATTAGCATTCTGCGCGAAAAAGAGCATTGTAAAAAGACTCATGGCATAACAGAGAGGCAGTGTAGTACAGTGGTTAGTGTCCTTCCCTCAGTTCTGCCACGGTGCAATTCTCTCCCCTCCCATAGTGGGTTTGGACATACTGAAAACTTACTGCAGGCAGGATTGTGGGAGGGACAGTGAGGGAAGGACACCAACCACTGTACAACACTGCCTCTCATGCCATGAGCGGGAGAAGCCTTTTTGCAATGCTTCTTTTTCATGCTGAATGCTAGTAGAGCAGTGAGAGACAGTTTTAGTGTGCAGGGGCACCCTGAAACTTATGTCACTGCTGCTCTAGCAATCTGTAAGAGAGGCAGCATTAATCAGTGCTCCCTCCACTCATGAGTATGCCTTTGGACGCACTCAGAAGTTATTGCAGGCAAAACTTTGTGAAGAGGCAGGTTAGTGTCCAGGGAGACACTGAACACTCTCTCAGTGCTCTATTAGCATTCCGCGTGAAAAAGAGCAGTGCAAAAAGACTCATGGCATAACAGAGAGGCAGTGTAGTACAGTGGTTAGTGTCCTTCCCTCAGTTCTGCCACGGTGCAATTCTCACCCCTCCCATAGTGGGTTTGGACATACTGAAAACTTACTGCAGGCAGGATTGTGGGAGAGACTGTGAGGGAAGGACACTAACCACTGTACCACACTGCCTCTCTCTTATGCCATGAGCGGGAGAAGCCTTTTTGCAATGCTTCTTTTTCATGCTGAATGCTAGTAGAGCAGTGAGAGACAGTTTTAGTGTGCAGGGGCACCCTGAAACTTATGTCACTGCTGCTCTAGCAATCTGTAAGAGAGGCAGCATTAATCAGTGCTCCCTCCACTCATGAGTATGCCTTTGGACGCACTCAGAACTTATTGCAGGCAAAACTTTGTGAAGAGGCATGTTAGTGTCCAGGGAGACACTGAACACTCTCTCACTGCTCTATTAGCATTTTGTACGAAAAATAGCATTCCAAAAAGACTCATGGCATAACAGAGAGGCAGTGTAGTACAGTGGTTAGTGTCCTTCCCTCAGTTCTGCCACGGTGCAATTCTCTCCCCTCCCATAGTGGGTTTGGACATACTGAAAACTTACTGCAGGCAGGATTGTGGGAGGGACAGTGAGGGAAGGACACTAACCACTGTACCACACTGCCTCTCTCTTATGCCATGAGCGGGAGAAGCCTTTTTGCAATGCTTCTTTTTCATGCTGAATGCTAGTAGAGCACTGAGAGACAGTTTTCGAGTGGAGGGACACCCTGAAAGTTATCTCACTGCTGCTCTAGCAATTTGTAAGAGAGGCAGCATTAATCAGTGCTCCCTCCACTCATGAGTATGCCTTTGGACGCACTCAGAAGTTATTGCAGGCAAAACTTTGTGAAGAGGCAGGTTAGTGTCCAGGGAGACACTGAACACTCTCTAACTGCTCTATTAGCATTCCGCGCGAAAAAGAGCATTGTAAAAAGACTCATGGCATAACAGAGAGGCAGTGTAGTACAGTGGTTCGTGTCCTTCGCTCAGTTCTGCCACGGTGCAATTCTCTCCCCTCCCATAGTGGGTTTGGACATACTGAAAACTTACTGCAGGCAGGATTGTGGGAGGGACAGTGAGGAATGAACACTAACCACTGTACCACACTGCCTCTCTCTTATGCCATGAGCGGGAGAAGCCTTTTTGCAATGCTTCTTTTTCATGCTGAATGCTGGTAGAGCAGTGAGAGACAGTTTTAGTGGGCAAGGACACCCTGAAACTTATCTCAGTGCTGCTCTAGCAATCTGTAAGAGAGGCAGCATTAATCAGTGCTCCCTCCACTCATGAGTATGCCTTTGGACGCACTCAGAACTTATTGCAGGCAAAACTTTGTGAAGAGGCAGGTTAGTGTCCAGGGAGACACTGAACACTCTCTCACTGCTCTATTAGCATTCTGCGTGAAAAAGAGCATTGCAAAAAGACTCATGGCATAACAGAGAGGCAGTGTAGTACAGTGGTTCGTGTCCTTCGCTCAGTTCTGCCACGGTGCAATTCTCTCCCCTCCCATAGTGGTTTTGGACATACTGAAAACTTACTGCAGGCAGGATTGTGGGAGGGACAGTGAGGGAAGGACACTCTCCACTGTACAACACTGCCTCTCTCTTATGCCATGAGCGGGAGAAGCCTTTTTGCAATGCTTCTTTTTCATGCTGAATGCTAGTAGAGCAGTGAGAGAGAGTTTTAGTGTGCAGGGGCACACTGAAACTTATGTCACTGCTGCTCTAGCAATCTGTAAGAGAGGCAGCATTAATCAGTGCTCCCTCCACTCATGAGTATGCCTTTGGACGCACTGAGAACATATTGCAGGCAAAACTTTGTGAAGAGGCAGGTTCGTGTCCAGGGAGACACTGAACACTCTCTCACTGCTCTATTAGCATTTTTCATTAGTGTCTGTCCTGGGACGCTAATATACCACACTTCTTCTTCACGCAGGCATGAGTGGAGGGAGCATTTACTAATGCAGCTTTTCTTGCAGAATGTTAGAGCAGCAGTGAGTTAAGGTTCTGTGTGTTCTTGCACACTAAAACTCCCTCCTACAATCCTGCCTGCAATAAGTTTTTGCAATGCTTCTTTTTTATGCAGAATTCTCGTATAACAGTGAGAATTTTCAGCGTGTCCTTGGGCACTAACCACTAGACCACCCTGCCTCTTCTTAAAGCCATGAATGGAGGGAGCATTTATTAATGCTGCTTTTCTTTCAGAATGCTAGAACAGCAGTGAGTTAAGGTTCTTGTATCCTTGCAAACTAAAACTTTCCCCCCTAAAATCCTGCCTTCAATATGTTTTTAGTGTGTGCACATCCCCTGTGTGTGTGTGCGGGGGGGGGGGGGATAAATGCAGCCTGGCAGGACTGAGGGAACGACACTAACCACAGCATGACACTGCCTGTCTCTTATGCCATGAGCAGGAAAATTCTTTTTGTAATGCTCTTTTTCATGCAGAACACTGAGAAAATTTTCAATGTGTCCTTGGACGCTAACCATTATATCAAGCTGCCTCCTCATTCAGCCATTAATGGAGGAAGAATTTCTTAGTGCTGCTTTTCTTCCAGAATGCTAGAACAGCCGGGACAGTTAAAATAGAAAAACGTTAAATTTTACGCCACGGAGTTAAGGAAGAGAGCGGATTCGTGGGAGCGAGCTAAAGCAAGCCCCACGATGTCAAAAAAAGAGTGGCAATCGGCAATAGAAAACCTGGATAAAAACCTGGACAAAAAACTTTTAGATATGATTAAAGAACTTAAGGACACGAAATTGGAGCTGATAAAAGAGGTTAAAGCGGTTACACAGACAGTAAAATCGGAGCTGTCAGAAGTGAAAAAAGGTATGGAAACAATACGAAGTGAATTACAAGGAACGCAGCAGAGAGTTAAAACAGTAGAAGACGCGATGGAGAATTTAGCAGACACGCAACAAACAGAGATGAGATTGGTGAAGGGGAGAATGTCAGTTGCAGAAACTAAACATATGGAGAAGCAGCTACGTTTTCGTGGCTTGCCAGAAGTGGAAGGAAAGTCAGCGCAAGAACAGATGACTGAGGTGTTGGCTGAGTACCTGGGGAAGGAGGAGGAGGAAGTTGTGGCTATCCTAGATGTGGCATACCGTGTGAATTCGAGAATAGCAACCCAGAGGAAACTACCAAGAGATGTGATTGTGCAGTTTACAACACGAAATATGAAAGAGAGGATTGTGACAAAACAGTTTCAAGATCCATTGGAGATTGATGGCAAGACGATTATTATAATGAAGGAACTGCCCAGATCAGTGTTACTGGACCGGAAAAAATATAAAGTGCTAATTCAGATTTTGAAGGACATGAAAATCAGGTACAGATGGGAGTTACTGGAAGGAGTGTCCTTTGAGTTTGGAGGGGCCAAAAAACGCATCAGATCTGAGGGAGAGATGGAGCGATTTATTAAGGACAATGAAAAAGACTTACCAACAAGATCATGAGTATGGAGTGTAAAGTATTATCTTGGAATGTAAATGGACTAAACTCACCGAATAAGAGGAAAAATACTTTTCACTGGCTACTAAAACAAAAATGTGACATTGTTTGTTTGCAAGAGACCCATATCAGAAAGCAGGATGTAAAATATTTAAAATCTGGAAAACTGGGCAAAGAATATGTAGCGGCCTCCAACAAGAAAAAAAGAGGAGTGGTGGTGTACATAAAAGAGGAGCTACAGCCAAAATTTGTTATGAGAGATGTGGAAGCTAGATTTGTAGCAATGGAATGTATTTGGAATTTAAAGAGAGTGTTGGTAGTCGGACTTTATGCACCTAACGGTGCAAAAGAAAGCTTCTTTGAGGATTTAAGGAAGCATTTAGACGATCTTGCATATGACCAGATAATTCTTGCTGGAGACTTCAATGGAGTGACAGACTTGGAACTAGACAAAAAGACTACAACGGCACAAAAGAAAAGAGGACTATTACCAAAGCTTTTTTTTGAGTTGATTCAACAAGAGACTCTTGAAGATGTATGGAGGAGAGAATATCCTAAAAGCAGACAGTTTACTTTTTACTCTGCAAGGCATTCTACATTATCAAGAATTGATATGATCTGGGCCTCAAAAGACTTAGCATTATGGACTAAGGAGGTAGAAATAATGCCTATTGTAGGCTCAGATCACAACCCAATTATGTGGAAATTTGGAAAAAAGAGAAAAAGGAAAGCATGGAGAATAAATGAGGACTTGTTACAGGAAAGAGAGAATATGGAAATACTGAGAAGAGAGACAAAGTTTTTTATACAATACAACGTGAATAAAGAAGTACCAACCAATAAAGTTTGGGATGCTTACAAGGCGGTTGTAAGGGGCATACTAATGGACTTAAATGGTAGAGCAAGAAAGAAGAAAGAGGAGAAAAGACAAGAGATTGAGGAGAAAATAAAAGCCAAAGAAATACAGCTAAAAAAGAGACCAGGGAAAAAGAAGGTATACCAGGAAATTAAAATACTTCAAGAACAGCTAACAGCAATGAGCAATAAAGAATTGGAGTGGAATCTCAAAAGACTGAATCAAAAAGCGTTTGAGGGTGCTAATAAACCTGGGAAGTACCTGGCATGGCAATTGAAGAAGAAAAGGGAAAAGAAGATAATAAATAAAATTTGCGAAGATAACAAAACGTATTTGGAGCAGGCTACCATTAGTAGAGCCTTTTATAAATTTTACGCTAAGCTGTATAATAAAAAAGAAGTAAACAAAGAATCAATAGCGTCATATTTGGAGAAAACCAAACTTCCAGAAATCTCGGAAGCTTGGAGAAATAAGTTGAATAGTGAAGTAACTGACGAGGAAATAAGTAAGGCAATACAATCTGCAAATCTAGGAAAGGCGCCAGGGCCAGATGGACTTACGGCTAAATTCTATAAGACAATGGCTAATGAACTGGCACCATTCCTAAAAGAAGTGATGAATGGGGTTTTAAGGGATCAAAGGATTCCAGAAACTTGGAGTGAAGCGAATATATCATTGATCCCAAAAGAGGGCCAAGACCTGACTAATGTGAAAAATTATAGACCTATATCGCTACTCAACAATGACTATAAAAATTTTGCGAAGATATTGGCGGAGAGATTGAAGGGGTGGCTCTCGGAAGTCATAGAGGAGGAACAAGCAGGCTTTTTGCCAGACAGACAAATAAGAGACAACTTAAGGACAGTGATCAATGCTATTGAATATTATGATAAGCGTTGTGACAAAGAGGTTGGTTTCTTCTTTGTAGACGCTGAAAAAGCGTTTGACAATTTAAACTGGGACTTTATGTTTGCCACTATGGAAAAGCTACAATTGGGAGAAAGATTCATCAGAGCAATTAAGGAAATTTATAGAGACCAGACTGCAGCAATCGTGGTGAATGATGAATTGACCAAGAAATTGACGATAAGTAAAGGAACAAGACAAGGTTGCCCGTTATCTCCATTGTTGTTCATTTTAGTATTGGAGATTCTGATGATACAAATACGTCAAGATGATGAAATTCGTGGAATAAAAATAAAGGACTATTCATACAAGGTCAGAGCATTTGCGGATGACATAATGTTAATTGTAGAGGACCCATTGGAGAACATGCCAAGAGTGATAGATAAGATCAAGGAGTTTGGAGACTTGGCAGGTTTCTTCATTAACAAAAAGAAGTCAAAGATATTATGCAAAAATATGACTAAGCAGAAACAACAATTGTTAATGGAAACAACGGATTGTGAAGTAACAAGTAAAGTGAAATATTTGGGAGTTGAATTAACTGCAAAGAACATAGATCTATTCAAAAACAATTATGAAAAACTATGGACTCAGATAGAGAGAGACTTGATTAAATGGAATAGATTGAATTTGTCATGGTTGGGCAGGATTGCAGCAGTTAAGATGAATGTGTTACCAAGAGTAATGTTTTTGCTACAGACAATACCAATCATCAGAGATTCCAAACAATTTGAAAAATGGCAGAGGAAAATATCAGATTTTGTTTGGGCAGGCAAGAAGCCTCGAGTGAAAGTGAAAGTTTTACAAGATGCAAAGGAAAGAGGCGGAATGCAACTGCCCAATCTGAGACTTTATCATGATGCAATCTGCCTAGTTTGGTTGAAAGAATGGATGACATTAAAGAACAAGAAACTATTAGCCCTAGAGGGATATAAAAAAATATTTGGATGGCACGCATATTTATGGCATGACAAAGTAAAGGTCAACTCGATGTTCCTGCATCACTTTGTTCGGAGAAGTCTATACATAATCTGGAAGAAGTACAGAATTTATCTACAAGAAGGAACCCCTTTGTGGGTGGTTCCATATGAGGTGATAGACCCGAGAGCTGTTGATAATGAACAACAATGTTTAACGTATAAAGAAATAACTAAAACTGAGGCATCCAAACTTAGAATAAAGACACAAGAGGAACTATCACCTAACTACGATTGGTTCCAGTACAGACAGATCAGAGACTTATATAACTCGGACTCTGCAAAGGGAGGTATACGAATAGAGAATTCGGAACTAGAGCAGACTCTTCTTAAAGAAGATAAGAAAAGAATATCCAAGGTATACCAAGTACTGTTGAAATGGTATACCGAGGATGAGACAGTTAAAACACAAATGGTGAAATGGGCTATTAATTTTAATAAAGAAATAACAATGGAGGCATGGGAATACTTGTGGAAAACTACAATGAAGATAACGACATGTACTAATATTAAAGAGAACATTTACAAAATGATTTATCGTTGGTACATGACACCAAAGAAGATTGCGCTAGGGAATCTGAATACTTCTAATAAATGTTGGAAATGTAAGAAGCATGAGGGCTCCCTCTATCACATGTGGTGGTCGTGTGAGGTAGCTAGGCAGTACTGGGGGGAAGTAATAAGAGAAATGAGTGAAATTTTACAATTTCAAATAAATAAGAACCCAGAACTCCTGCTACTAAACTTGGGAATGGAGGGAATTCCAGCCCATCATAGGACGTTGATATTCTATATGACAGCAGCAGCCAGACTTTTGTATGCGCAAAAATGGAAAGTACAAGAAGTGCCAACTATTGAAGATTGGATCTACAAATTGCTGTACATGGCAGAAATGGATAAGATGACAAGAAAACTGAGAAATCTGGACTCAGGGCAGTTTAACACAGACTGGGAGAAGCTGAAACAATATCTGGAGAAGAAATGGGAGGTGGGAGGAAAACTGTGGCAGTTTGAGAACTACTGAAGTATAATAAAAGTATAATAGAGGGGGGTGACTTTACCGAGGGAGGAAGAGATAAATGTGAATTAATAAGCAGTTAACAGATTGATATATAAATAGATATATATAGGTTAATAGATAGAATATTGATAGAAAATAATTAATGATAAGGTTTAAATATAAGGATTGAATAACTAACAATATTTTCTTTCTTTGATAAGATTTATATGCACCAAACTGAATGTATAGAAGAGTTAAATTGATTGATTATGTGATGTGCTATATAGAATTACCATAAAAAGATAGAATGAGGAATATATAGAGAATAAGTCAAATTGTTTGATTTAAATGTAAGATTTTTATGGTATATAGAAATATTTAAAACTGGAAAATGGGATAAATTGTTTATCTAAGATGGAAATAAAGACTTACAGTTTGGGTATATAACAAGAAAAGTAGTTAAGGATGTACTGCTTAATATAATAGAGAATGTATATCTGTTTTAGATAGAGGAATTTAACAGAAGTAAGGGAAAAGGGACAAAGGGTGGGAAAGCTGTTGGAAGTCAATAAAAGGGGGGGAAAGGGAGGGGGTTAGGAATGAAAAATTTGGGGAAAATTGAATGTAATGTAAAAATAATGGATTCTAACCCAATAAAAAAATTTTTCAAAAAAAAAACAGAATGCTAGAACAGCAGAGAGTTTAAGTTTCAGTGTGTCCTTGCACACTAAAACTGTCCCTCCTACAATCCTGCCTGCAACAAGTTTGTAGTATGTCCAAAGCTCCTGTGTGTGTGGGGGGGAGATTTGCAGCCTGGCAGAACTGAGGGAAGGACACTAACCACTGTACAACACTACCTTTCTGTTATGCCATGGGTGGAAAAGTTTTTTTGCATGCAGAATGCTAGTAGAACTGTGAGAGAATTTTCAACGTTTCCTTGGACAATAACCACTATACAACCCTGCCTCTTCATTAAGCCATGAGTGGAGGGAGAATTTATTAATGCAATAAGTTTTTATTATGTCCAAAGCCCCTGTGGGGGGGGGCGATTTGCAGCCTGGCAGAACTGAGGAATGGACACTAACTACTGTACCACACTGCCTCTCTGTCATGCCTTGAGTGGGAGAAGTCTTTTTGCAATGCTCTTTTTCATGCAGAATGCTAGTAGAGCAGTGAGAAAATGTTCAGTGTGTCCTATGACACTAACCACTATACCACCCTGCCTGTCCTCCATTGTCCCCGCCCCAACCTTGTCAGGTAGGTTAGGCTGAGATGGTGTGGCTGGCCCAGGAATTCCGCTTGGGAGTCCCAGATCCTAGCCTGACATGCTATTTAATGCCTCTTTGGAGTGTAAAGAAACATGATCAAAATGATGGACGTGACAGGGCTCCTTCAAAACATAGCAAATCTATTCCAGCATTCCCCCTTCCAGGGGAGGAAGGCACAGCACATACTCACACCCTCCACAGGCTTCTGAAAGTTTTTTCTAGGGTAAAATTGGGCTTGTCTAAAAATGCCAGCGATGATCTCTGGAAGTTGAGGGCAGCAGTTCCTTCAGTCTTTTGAAACAGGGCTGTGGCAAGAAGCTAAAGAGCTTTCCCAGCCCCGCACCGCACTAAACTGTCCCTTTAATTCCTGAAGCAGCAGCTGCACGTGGTTTGAGCTTTTCTCTCTCCCTGCTAGTTGGTGGGCTTAGCAGGCCCCGCCCACATCTGGAGGCAGTTTGGTTCCTCTCAGGCTCCGTAGGAGAGGAGAGGCGGGGCCTGGGCTTTCTCTGGGACGTTTGTCTCCCTGCCTTAGAGCCGTTTGCCTTTTGAATGCGGTTTGAATTGCTGGGCTACATGTGAGCCTGTCTGGAGGTAGGAGCTCAAGCACAGGGTGTGCAGGGGCAGGGCTGGAGAGGGCAGGGGTCACTTGGGACCAGGAAGAGGGGCAATGGCAGACGGATCAGTGCTGGCTCTGCAGGCTTGGGGCATCTGAAAACTCACCCCCTGGCATGGGAAGCTTTTCTCCTGCCTTTGCCTCTCTCTCATCTGGAGTGGCTACAACAGGATGGGCACTGCTCTCTCGGCAGGCTTTGGGCATCTGAAAGCTCAGCCTCCCCCTGGCATGAGAAGCTGCTCCTTACATTTCTCATAGTAAGAGGGAGAAAGGCATGTTAAGATCCTCATGCCTGCTTTCTCCTGCTCAGTTTCTCTTTTTGTGGGGCTTTACATTGTAATGTTTTCATAATCTAATACTAACTGTGTCCAATGGAGGGGGGGTGTCTCCTATTGCAGGCTGGTTTTTGCTGAAAATTGAAAAGGGGCTGATTTAAGTACATGTTCAGAGGTTGCCATGTGCACAGATTGTAATGGCTTTGTTTATTATATCTCCTAGCCACCCCCACCCCAGGTCCTTTTCCTTTGAAAAAACCTTTTGTTGTGCAGCCAAGATCTTTATTTCTGAACCAGAGGAAAATAGTGTTGGAAACTTATCATGCGGCATGGCATGGTGGCAACTCACCTCCTTGCATTTTTCTCAGGAATGAATCTCTCCCTCCCTCCCTCCCTCCCTCCCTCTCTCTCGGCACCTCCCCATACCTCATACCGGCAGTTTCAAAGGTATTAATTTTGAAGCCAGAGACAGGCCCCCTGCAAAGAGTCTTTCGTTTTCTACACAACTCTATTCCTTTGCCTTCTTTTGTCTCCCCACTCTCACAGTCTCAGATGCCATTTCTACATGTACCTTTTTAAGCAGATTGTCCCATTTCGCTTACATTGGCAGAGAATCTATAGGAGGATATGACTCTGTCTTTAAAGGTCCTGCTTATTTTAAAATAAGCTTTACACTTGAGATCATTCCGAAGGCATTGGGGGAACATGTGAATATCACATGGGGTCACAATATTTAATAGTAAAGTGGCCGAGCCATGCGGGTAGCTTTGAGATCAGCCTGTGACTGTCCTCATGCACAGTCAACTCCTCATGCACAGTCAACTAGCCTGCAGTCCTTGTACAGCAATCCTTATAGCTTTATTTCATTTATACCCTGCCTTCCTCCCCAAGGTGTTCTCGTTGACTCTTGTTTTATCCTCACAGCAACCCTGTGAGGCAGGTTAAGCTGAGAGTGTGCCAGGCCCAAAGTCATTCAGAAAGCTTCCATGGTAGAGAGAAGATTCAAACTTGGGTCTCTCAGATCCTGTAAACGCTCTACCCCACTGGGTCTCCCGTTCTCCTGGCTTTCCACAAACTGTACGAAAGTGAATTATCTAGGAGGAGGGTTTTTCTGTGGCTATGAAGGCTGTAATGTACCCAAACGGTTCTGAGAGATACTTTGGAAAAAGGATAGGGACCGTAGACTAAAGTGCTATCCCTTGCTCTCTCTCAGAGTTGAATGGGTGTTATAAGGGATGACAGGGAAAGCAAGGAAGCCGGGAGGCATAGAAAAGAATGTCTGTTCCTTCCCTTTTTAGTTTTAAGGTCATTTCTAGAGCCTTGGTGCTACTAAGGTCCAGTCTTTACTCTCAATCCCTCCACCCTCGAGTGAGGTCAAGATCTGGGCGGGACAGGCCATTTGTCTCCTATTTCCACCTCCTCCCCAGTTTCTCTTGCTAGATAATTGAAAGGATGCTGGAGTTACTCAGTCTCTCAAGAACAGGCCTTTCTCCGTGAAATACAGATGATGTTCTTCTTTCTGTTTCCACTTTTTTGCTTGGAAGTGAACTTTGAAACTGTCTACTGCCACATAAATATTTTCATTTTAAAACTTCCAGATGGATCAGAAGAAAGAAGCTCTTGCTGTACAAGAAAAGCCTGACCTTGAAAAGAAGAGAAGAGAAGGGAAGCGGAAGCCTTGCTTCAAAGCATGGCTTTAACTCCTGCTGCTCCTACGGGTAAGAATTACAATGAACACATATCCCATAAACGTCCCTCACCCATGCACAAGTGAACCTTGAAAGTTGGGTTGTTAATTCATGCTTATTTGATATTTGTTCATAATTGATTCAACTTATCCAGCATAACTTTTCAGAATGTACTTCTAAGTTGTGCTTTAAATTTGCAGTAGATGAAATGCAGATTGTACCGTTGATCTGTAATGTTTGTTTTATTTGAGTTATCGTGTGCTCGTTTTCATGCAGAATGCTCGTAGAACAGGGAGAAAATTTTCAGTGTATCCTTGGACACTAAGCACTATAACCACTAGCCAGTTTACGACACTGCCTCTCTGTTATGCCATGAGCAGGAGAAGCCTTTTTGCAATGCTCTTTTTCATGCAGAATGCTAGTAGAGCAGTGAGAGCATGTTCAGTGTGTCCTTGGACACTATCCGTTATACCACCCAGCCTCTTCATTAAGCCATGAGTGGAGGGACCGTTTGTTAATGCTGCTTTTTTTGAATGGTCATAGATGCAGTTAGCCGTGTTAGTCTGTGGTGGCAAAATCAAAAAGAGTCCAGTAGCACCTTTAAGACTAATCAATTTTATTGTGGCATAAGCTACAATATACCTGACACCTGACGAAGAAAACTTGATATTCGAAAGCTTATGCTACAATAAAATTGGTTAGTCTTAAAGGTGCTACTGGACTCTTTTTGATTTTGCTTTTCTTGAAGAATGCCTGAACAGCATTGAGAAGTTCCCATGTGTCTTTACACACCAAAACTGTCCCTCCTACAATCCTGCCTGTAATTTTGTGTGTGTGTGGGGGGGGAGACTGGCAGCCTTGCAGAAATGAGGGAAGGACAGTAACCACTTGCAACACTGCCTCTCTGTTATGCCGTGAGTGGGGAAAGACTTTTTGCAGCACTCTTTTTCATGCAGAATCCTAGGACAACAGTGAGATAGTTTTCAGTGTGTACTTGGACACTAACCACTGTACCATCCTGCCCCTTCATTAATCTATGACTGGAGGGAGCATTTAATTATGCTTCTCTTGGAGAATTCTAGAGCAACAGTGAGTTAAGTTTCAGTTTGTCTTTGGACACTAACCATTATACCACCTGGACTTTTCATTAAGCCATGAGTGGAGGGAGCGTTTATTGATGCTGCTTTTCTTACTGAATGCTAGAACATCAGTGAGTTAAGTTTCCGTGTGTCCTTGCACGCTAAAACTGTCCCTCCTACAATCCTGCCTGCAATAAGTTTTTAGTGCATCCACTTCCCCTATTGGTGGTGGTGGGGGGAGATTTGTAGCCTGGCAGTACTGAGGGAAGGGCACTAACCACTGTACCACACTGCCTCTCTGTTATGCCATGAGTGGGAGAAGCCTTTTTGCAATGCTTCTTTTTCAAGCAGAATGCTGGTAGAGCAGTGAGAATATGTTCAGTGTGTCCTTGGGCACTAACCACTATACCGCCCTGCCTCTTCTTTAAGCCATGAGTGGAGGGAGGATTTATTAATGCTGCTTTTCTTGCAGATTGCTAGAGCAGCAGCGAGTTAACTTTAAGTTCACCGACGTTCAAGATCTTTTTCCACCTGCAGCACCTCTAGTGTCATCTATCTCCTGATATGTGACTGCGACCAATTTTATGTTGGCTGCACCACATGCCCCCTGCGATTACGCATCCAGGAACATACCTCTAGATGTAGAGCTCAGAATATGGCATAACAGGGGCAGTGTGGCTCATTGGTTAGTGTCCTTTCCTCAGTTCTGCAAGGGTGTGAATCTCTGCGGCCCCACACAGGGGCTTTGGACATGCTGAAAACTTACTGCAGGCAGGATTGTGGGAGGGACAGTGAGGGAAGGACACTAACCACTGTACCACACTGCCTGTCTCTTATGCCATGAGCGGGAGAAGCCTTTTTGCAATGCTTCTTTTTCATGCTGAATGCTAGTAGAGCAGTGAGAGACAGTTTTAGTGTGCAGGGGCACACTGAAACTTATCTCACTGCTGCTCTAGCAATCTGTAAGAGAGGCAGCATTAATCAGTGCTCCCTCCACTCATGAGTATGCCTTTGGACACCCTCCGAACTTATTGCAGGCCCAACTTTGTGAAGAGGCAGGGTGGTATATTGGTTAGTGTCCAAGGAGACACTGAACACTCTCTCACTGCTCTACTAGCATTCTGCATTAGTGTCTGTCCTGGGACACTAATATACCACACTTCTTCTTCATGCAGCCATGAGTGGAGGGAGCATTTACTAATGCTGCTTTTCTTCATCCCCTACTGGATGGGTAATTGCAGCCTGGCAGGACTGAGGAAGGACACCAACCACTGTACTACACTGCCTCTCTGTCATGCTATGAGCAGGAGAAGTCTATTTGGAAAGCTTTTTCATTAAGAATGCTAGTAGAAAAGTGAGAAATTTTGAAAGTGTCCTTGAACACCAACCATTATACCACCCTGCCTCTTCATTAAGCCATAAATGGAGGAAGCATTTATTAGTGTTGCTTTTCTTGCAGAATGTTAGAGCAGCAGTGAGTTAAGGTTCTGTGTGTTCTTGCGCACTAAAACTGTCCCTCCTACAATCCTGCCTGCAACAAGTTCTGAGTATATTCAAAGCCACTGTGTGTGGGGGGGCGGGCAGAGATTTACACCCTTGCAGAACTGAGGGAAGGACACTAACCAATGTAGCGCACTGGCTCTCTGTTATGCTATGCGTGGAAGAAGCCCTTTTGCAATGCTTCCTTTTCATGCAGAATGCTAGTAGAACAGTGAGAATTTTCAGCGTGTCCTTGGGCACTAACCACTAGACCACCCTGCCTCGTCTTTAAGCCATGAGTGGAGGGAGCATTTATAAATGCTGCTTTTCTTTCAGAATGCTAGAGCAGCAGTGAGTTAAGGTTCCTTGTGTCCTTGCAAACTAAAACTTTCCCCCCTAAAATCCTGCCTTCAGTATGTTTTTAGTGTGTGCAAATCCCCTATGTGTGTGGGGGGGGGGGATAATTGCAGCCTGGCAGGACTGAGGGAAGGACACTAACCACTGTAGCACAGTGCCTCTCTGTTACACCACGCGTGGGGGAAGCCCTTTTGCAGTGATCTTTTTCATGCTGAATGCTAGTAGAGCAGTGAGAAAATTTTGAATGCGTCTTTGGACGCTAACCATTATACAAACCTGCCTCCTCATTAAGCCATGAGTGGAGGGAGCGTTTATTGATGCTGCTTTTCTTCCAGAATGCTAGAACAGCAGAGAGTTAAGTTCCCGTGTGTCCTTGCACACTAAAACTGTCCCTCCTACAATCCTGCCTGCAACAAGTTTGTAGTATGTCCACTTCCCCTATTGGTGGTGGTGGGGGGCGATTTGTAGCCTGGCAGTACTGAGGGAAGGACACTAACCACTGTACCACACTGCCTCTCTGTTATGCCATGAGTGGGAGAAGCCTTTGTGCAATGTTCTTTTTCAAGCAGAATGCTGGTAGAACAGTGAGAATTTTCAGTGTGTCCTTGGACACTAACCACTATACCGCCCTGCCTCTTCTTTAAGCCATGAGTGGAGGGAGCATTTATAAATGCTGCTTTTTTGGCAGATTGTTAGAGCAGCAGTGAGTAAAGTTTAAGTTCACCAATGTTCTAGAATTCTGCAAGAAAAGCAGCATTAATAAATGCTCCCTCCACTCAGGGCTCCATGAAGAGGCAGTGTGGTATAGTGGTTAGTGTCCAAGGTGACACTGAACATTTTCTCACTGCTCTACTAGCATTCTGCATGAAAAAGAGCATCGCAAAAAGGCTTTTCGCGCTCAGGGCATAACAGAGAGGCAGTGTAGTACAGTGGTTAGTGTCCTTCCCTCAGTTCTGCCACGGTGCAATTCTCTCCCCCTCCATAGGGGCTTTGGAGATACTCACTGCAGCTCTAGCATTCTGCAAGCAAAGTAGTATTAATAAATGCTCACTCTACTGATGGCTTGGTGAAGAGGCAGGGTGGTATAATGGTTAGTGTCCAAGGACAGAGTGAAAATTTTCTCACTCCTCTACTAGCTTTCTGCATGAAAAAGAACATTGCAAAAAGGCTTCTCCTGCTCATAGTATAACAGGGGCAGTGTGGTTCATTGGTTAGTGTCCTTTCCTCAGTTCTGCAAGGGTGTGAATCTCTACGGCCCCACACAGGGGCTTTGGATATACTGAAAACTTACTGCAGGCAGGATTGTAGGAGGGACAGTGAGGGAAGGACACTAACCACTGTACCACACTGCCTCTCTCTCATGCCATGAGCGGGAGAAGCCTTTTTGCAATGCTTCTTTTTCATGCTGAATGCTAGTAGAGCCGTGAGAGACAGTTTTAGTGTGCAGGGGCACACTGAAACTTATCTCACTGCTGCTCTAGCAATCTGTAAGAGAGGCAGCATTAATTAATGCTCCCTCCACTCATGAGTATGCCTTTGGACACCCTCCGAACTTATTGCAGGCAAAACTTTGTGAAAAGGCAGGGTGGTATATTGGTTAGTGTCCAAGGAGACACTGAACACTCTCTCACTGCTCTACTAGCATTCTGCATTAGTGTCTGTCCTGGGACACTAATATACCACACTTCTTCTTCACGCAGGCATGAGTGGAGGGAGCATTTACTAATGCTGCTTTTCTTCATCCCCTACTGGATGGGTAATTGCAGCCTGGCAGGACTGAGGAAGGACACTAACCACTGTACTACACTGCCTCTCTGTCATGCTATGAGCAGGAGAAGTCTATTTGGAAAGCTTTTTCATTAAGAATGCTAGTAGAGGGGGGCGTGGCGTCGCTGACTCCGGGATGGACGCGTGCTGAAAGATCTCCGCTCCTCCCAGCCCCCAATTCTCCATATAAAGCTACACAACATTACTTTTGATTGCTATATTATGAAAAATAACAACGCTAAGAAGAGAAAGAACATAGTGAAAGCAGCTAAAAACTTACAGCCGCTTTTTTCGGCGCCTAAGGAGAGAATGCAGAGCGAGGAAGTAAAAATGGAGAGATCCAAAATGGCGGACGGACTACCTTCTCATGCGAGCGAAAAGGTACACAATGCTAATATAACCCTAGATCCTCAGCTCAATAAACTAAAGAATGAAATCCTAGAACAAATCGCTAAACTGATTGCCCCACTAACGGCACAACTGGCTGAAATAAAAGTGGACTTGCAAGCAACAAGTCTAAAAGCAGATAAAGCTTTAGATGCAAGTTCCTCGACACAGAGAGAAGTGAGCTTACTGCGTGAGGCTTTTGAAAACCAGCAAGAAAGACTGATTAACCTAGAAGTTAATATGAGACAGAATCACTTGAAGCTGAGGGGAATTGATGAACTTTTGTTACCAAAGGAAGATTTAATACCTGTAATCTCAAGATGGCTTGTAAAGCATCTGGAACTAGAAGAAGGGGTAAACACCCTAATTACAAAAGCCTACCGAATCGGAACTCCTAAGCAATATAAGAACAGACCTGTGCCAAGAGACATAATCATAGAGATACCTGATCAAAAAATAAAGATGAAAACAGCTAAAATATCAGGCTCAATATTGTTCAATGGAACCCCAGTGCAAATATATACTGATTTACCGAGAGAAGCATTATTAATAAGGAAAGAACTGAAACCTATCACAGACGCGCTGAGGAAAGCTAACATCAGATATAAGTGGATAAATCATGTCAAGATATTAGTGATTTTGAACGGGAAACATCATGTTGCTACGAACTTAAGGAATGGAACAGAACTCTTGAATAACATCGGCGTGGAGATACCCATGGAGACAAGCAAGCAAAATCAGAAGAGAAAATCGACGGACATGTTTTCTCCACAGAAGGGAAGTAAGATCCCGATAAGAAATGCCTAGCAGTCCTTGGAGGACAAGAACTTTTAATTGAATTAATCAGCTATTGTTGTGTCTTATATATTATAATTAAGACAAATGGAGATTGGGGGTGGGGGGGGAGAGGGAGGGCTTCAACACAGCTCCGTGGTATTAGAACTTTTCATTTGGAAAATTACTTTCCAAAACTGTGGCGTGCAGTCAACGACCCAGTTTGAAAGTTCTACGAAATAGCTGGTAGCATGTAACTTGATTGTTAAAAGATTATTGAGTTAAGAGAGTTTATAAAGATATTTGATATCCTAGGGGTAAAGGGAGGGGAGGGTGGGGGAGATTTAGGGATTTAAGCTTATTAATAACACAAATCTCAAGAACTAGGGGAAGGAAGGGAAAGGTTGTATAGTTTAGTATAGTACAGGAGGTAACAAGTTTATAAGGAAGCTCACAAAATTCATATATTTACTTAATTATATCTTTAAAAAAAATAAAATTAATAAAAAAAAATTAAAAAAAATATTAAAATAGGGAAAACCATAAGGAAAAACTTCAGAAAAACAAAACAAAACAAATAAACAAAAAAAAATACCCATAGTTAGGATATAGGGATTAGTTATGTGTTTGTGAAAGAAGAGAGTGGAATTAAAATAGAGTGCTAAATTGTATGTCTTTTACTGTTTGATATTATTGTAGTAGATTGGTACTTGTGTTATATAAGAGAAGCAGTATTATATATACCAAATCATGGCTTCTAAATTTAAAATGACCACTCTAAATGTAAGAGGTTTGGGAAATCCTATAAAGCGGAGAAGAGTTATTTCATTGTTGGCCAAAACTAAATCTCAGGTAATTTTTCTACAGGAAACTCATGCTAAAAATAATGATACAGATATTTTAAAGGCAAGCTGGATTCATTCACAATACTATGCAGCAGGTAACTCCAAATCGAGGGGGGTGGCAATACTATTTACAAAGGATCTTCTATTTCAACATAAAAAAACCCTCAAAGATCCTAAAGGAAGATTCATCTTTGTTAAAGGTTTAATTCAAGAACAAATCTACACCTTCGCATCCATTTATGCCCCTAATAATCAACAATTAAATTTCATTGAAGAAACACTAGGAAAACTGGAGAAATTTCAGGAAGGTCATCTCATAGTAGGGGGGGACCTAAACTACATAATGGATTACAAATGGGACAGATCACACTTTGAGAAAAGAACCACTCAAAAAGATAGAAAGACAAAGTTGCCACCCATCTTACAAAGACACAACCTTATTGACATATGGAGACATCTACATGTAGGGGGAAAGGATTATACTTATTACTCTCAAAGGCACAACTCATATACTAGGATTGACTTTATTTTAGTCTCTGATTCAATGCTTGAGCAAGCGATTGATTCCCAAATAGGATCGTGTCTAATCTCTGATCACTCTTGGGTCAATGTTTTAATAGCTTCAGAAATACCAAAACAGTGCTCCAAACAATGGTGTTTACCGAAACATTTACTTTATAATCACCAAGCAGCTAAAGAAATAGAAAGAATCCTAGAAAGAGCCATAGCTGATAATAACTCTGAAGAAATAAAGGCTAATATACTCTGGGATACGATTAAGACAGTATCAAGAGGACATATTATAGCGCTTTCAGCGAATATAAACAAAGAAAAATTAAAATATAGACAGGATTTAGCAGAATCCATTAAAAGTTTGGAGGAAGAACATAAAATGACAGGGAGCAAAAAAACGTACCAAACATTAACTGCCCAACGTAAAATTTTAGAAACGCTTGACAGTAACAGTGTACATAGAAGTTTAATTAAGTCTAAGCAAAGATATTGGTTTAATACCCCAAAAGCCCTAAGAACTCTATCGAATAAAATAAAACAAAAAAATTTGAAAAATAACATTCACCTACTCCAAGACGAAAACAAAGTAAATCGCCATGATTCCAAATCAATTTTGCAAGTATTTAGAGAATTTTACACGAATTTGTATTCATCAATAAACCCCAAACAAACTAAGATTATGGATTTTCTACACTCACTTAAAAATGTAAAGAAATTGGAAGAGAACCATAGATTAATTTTAGAAAAACCTATCTCCTTACAGGAAACCCTAGAAGCAATTAAGTTAGCCAGAAATAACAAAGCCACGGGACCTGATGGATACCCATCAGAGTTCTATAAAAAATATGCTACATTGCTAGCTCAATATCTAACTAATACTTGCAATTTAGTTTTGGATGAATGTAAATTACCCCCTACCTGGAATATGGCCGATATAGTAGTTATACATAAACAAGGAAAAGACCCAACAAAAGCTGATTCATATAGACCAATATCACTTCTCAATCATGATTATAAATTATTTACATCTATATTGGTCCGACGTTTAAACTCATTCATAAGCAATTATATCCATAATAATCAGGCAGGTTTTATACCCAAAAGAGAAATTACAGACAATATTTATAAAACTTTAAATTTGATTGAGTATTGCAAAAATAACAGGACTGAAGCATTGTTTCTTTCTTTAGATATCCAAAAAGCATTTGATTCGGTTGAGAAAAAATACTTATGTAGCACCCTTCAATTTCTAGGCTTTGGTGAGAAATTCCTAAACACTATTGGAGCAATATATTCGCAACCTACAGCTAATATTAGACTTAATGGTCTACATTCAGAAAAAATTGTAATTAATAGAGGCACTAGACAGGGCTGTCCGCTATCTCCCATGCTCTTTGCTATAGCTTTGGAACTCTTCGCAGTAGCTTTAAGGGAAAATGAAAATATACTTGGAATCCCTATTAAAGATAGTTCCTTTAAAATCTCACTTTTCGCTGATGACATGCTAATTTATTTAACTAACCCAACAACCTCAATGACATATCTCCACCCCTTGTTAACTGAATTTGGTGCTATATCTGGCCTGATTGTTAATCAATCAAAATCACAAATCCTTCCTATCAATCTCTCTAAAAGTACTGAAAACATAATTTGTAAACAGTATAAATATCAATGGGCCTCAAATCATTTAACTTACCTCGGCATTAATATTACTTCCAAATTAAACGACCTTATCAAATTGAATCACCAAAGAATAGCTAACCAAATTAAAGCAGAAATCGTCAATTGGAATAAACTAAAACTTAGCTGGTTCGATAGATTTCATCTAATAAAATCATTTATATTACCTAAGTTTCTTTTCGTTTTCAGAGCAATCCCAATAACAATTCCCATAACGCTAATTACTCAATGGCAAACAATGATCAATAGTTTCTTATGGCAAAACAAACACCCAAGAATTTCTTATTCCACATTGAGACGAAAATCTAGAGACGGAGGTTTTAATTACCCAGATCTCAATTTATACCAAGCAGCAATTAGACTTCTAAACTTACTCCAACTCATCTCTGTGGAAACTACAGCAGAATGGATTACCCTTTTCAATACTCAATTGGACAAATCCTCCTTCAATGATTTAATATGGAACAAACAAATAAATAGACCCAAAAGCATTAACAAAAATACGTTTTTATTAGCAATTTTGCAGACATGGGACAAATTTAAAGCTAAACTTATTCCAGAAAAATCCAGATTCTCCTCATTTGTTAGTCTTGGTTCCCTCCAGGTCAAGAATCAGATTTCATAAATATATTTCAACAGGCTAAGATGACAAGATTAATTGATATAGCTACAAATTCAGGCCTGATGGAGAAATCAGAAATAGAAGACAAATTAATGCAAAAACTGTTATGGTTTAGATACTTACAGATTAAAAATATGATGGAACAAATAGGCATAAAATCAATAATGAAAACTCCCCTGACGGAATTTGAAATGATAATACGATCTTATACAGTTCAAAAAAAAGGAATGATCTCCATACTTTACACTACATTACTGAACACACTGAACAAAAAGCAAATTCTTTGCCAATCCAGCTGGGCCAAAGATTGTAATATAGATCAATCTCTTGAGACATGGAATAAGATTTGGACTTCAACTATATTTAGATCAAACGTTACCCTAACTAAGCTGCAAACATTTAAGATTATTCACAGGTGGTATTTTACGCCTAAGAGACTATCCTATATATATCCATCAGCTTCCCCAAAATGCTGGAAAAACTGTGGAGAGACGGGCACGTTTGCCCATTGTTGGTGGGGCTGCCCTTTTATTAAAAGCTATTGGGAGAAAGTGACTGAATCAATCAGAACAATTACAGGATATGAAGTCCCTTTGGATCCCAAAATCATTTTTTTAGATCAATGGGATGACTTAGCTATACCTATGATTAGAAAAGAATTGTTTGCAACCCTTTTCGTAGTAGCAAAGAATGAGATAGCGTTGGTCTGGAAGAAAGATCATGCACCCTCTGTAGATTCATGGCTTGAAAAAGTGTGGAATCACTTCATAATGGAAAAAACCCATAATGACCTTTACATAGCTGAACAGTTTCCTGTGAATTCCAAGTTCATGGAAAAATGGCTTCCATTCTTTGAATATGTTGATAAAAATAATATCCAGCCTAGATCAAAAATACTTCAATTACTCTCTCTAGAACCTTTACATTATAGCTTATATGTTTTGTTGAACTATATAGCTCTTAACTGTATGTACTTAACTCCCTCCTGTATCACAATAGTTCTGTACTGGTTAATGTTTTGATTTATATGTGTACGTTTGTATGTTGTAATGGTTTATCTGCAATAAAAGTTTAAAAAATCAAAAAAAAAAAAGAATGCTAGTAGAAAAGTGAGAAATTTTGAAAGTGTCCTTGAACACCAACCATTATACCACCCTGCCTCTTCATTAAGCCATAAATGGAGGAAGCATTTATTAGTGTTGCTTTTCTTGCAGAATGTTAGAGCAGCAGTGAGTTAAGGTTCTGTGTGTTCTTGCGCACTAAAACTGTCCCTCCTACAATCCTGCCTGCAACAAGTTCTGAGTATATTCAAAGCCACTGTGTGTGGGGGGGCGGGCAGAGATTTACACCCTTGCAGAACTGAGGGAAGGACACTAACCAATGTAGCGCACTGGCTCTCTGTTATGCTATGCGTGGAAGAAGCCCTTTTGCAATGCTTCCTTTTCATGCAGAATGCTAGTAGAACAGTGAGAATTTTCAGCGTGTCCTTGGGCACTAACCACTAGACCACCCTGCCTCGTCTTTAAGCCATGAGTGGAGGGAGCATTTATAAATGCTGCTTTTCTTTCAGAATGCTAGAGCAGCAGTGAGTTAAGGTTCCTTGTGTCCTTGCAAACTAAAACTTTCCCCCCTAAAATCCTGCCTTCAGTATGTTTTTAGTGTGTGCAAATCCCCTATGTGTGTGTGGGGGGGGGGATAATTGCAGCCTGGCAGGACTGAGGGAAGGACACTAACCACTGTACTACACTGCCTCTCTGTTATGCCATGAGCAGGAAAATTCTTTTTGTAATGCTCTTTTTCATGCAGAACACTGAGAATATTTTCAATGTGTCCTTGGACGCTAACCATTATATCAAGCTGCCTCCTCATTCAGCCATTAATGGAGGAAGAATTTCTTAGTGCTGCTTTTCTTCCAGAATGCTAGAACAGCAGAGAGTTTAAGTTTCAGTGTGTCCTTGCACACTAAAACTGTCCCTCCTACAATCCTGCCTGCAACAAGTTTTTAGTATGTCCAAAGCTCCTGTGTGTGTGTGGGGGGGGAAGATTTGCAGCCTGGCAGAACTGAGGGAAAGACACTAACAACTGTACAACACTACCTTGCTGTTATGCCATGGGTGGAAATTGTCCCCACACCAACCTTGTCAGGTAGGTTAGGTTTTCGCGAATCACAGTTCTCGTCAGATGCATCTAACATGGCTGGATCTATTTTTACTCAGGAGAGAGATTGAAACTATCTGCTGCCACATAAATATTTTCATTTTAAAACTTGCAGATGGATCAGAGGAAAGAAGCTCTTGCTGTACAAGAAAAGCCTGACCTTGAAAAGAAGAGAAGGGAAGCAGAAGCCTTGCTTCAAAGCATGGCTTTAACTCCTGCTGCTCCTATGGGTAAGAATAACAATACACACACATCCCGTAGATGTCCCTCCCCCGTGCACAAGTGTACCTTGAAAGTTCATGCTTGTATTTGTTATTTGTTCATAATTGCTGCAACTTATCCCACATAACTTTTCAGAATGTACTGCTATGTTGGAGTTTAAATTTGCAATAGATTAATAACAGATTGTGCAGTTGATGCATAATGTTTGTTTTATTTGAGTTATCATCTGGTCAGTGTTTAAAGGTTTATCTATGGAAAACTTCATGCACTTCAGTATTACATGTGTTAAGCAAATAAAAGCAGGAATCTTTAAGGTAAAATTGCAAGAGAATCTCATGGTTAGCAGCTAACTGTTGCCATTCTTTTTCTTTACTAAGCGTCTTCTAGACAAGTAATTGAATACCTTAAAAGGGTAATCGAGCAGATGTAACCTAGACGTAGGAACGCTTCAGTTCTTCCTGAACTGAAAATATATTTTAGCTGAAATTTAGACATTAATGTTCTGTATGCTATAAGGCATCGAAGGTAATATTTCCAAAACACCTGGAGTAACTTTTGCATTGACATACAGTTAAGCTCCTGAAAATTCAGACTGTTTCTTGCCAAGGCCTATAGCCAGCCTTATTTTTAAAGGGGGAGTCGCCCAAGAGGGGCATCACAGAATTGTGAGTGACTCCCTAAAGGCTTGTTTCAGGTGGATGGATACCTGCGTTGGTCTGTAGCAGAAGAGCAAGATGTGGGAACTTGTGAGTCTTTTTCTGATTTTTCAGGCTTGGCCAACTTTTTAACTACCCAAAATAAAGGTGTGCCTTAAAGTGGACAACGAAAAAGACAACTTACTTTACTGCTTTAAGAAAATAATAATACCAGACAGAGGGTACCATAATTAGAAGACTGGTGAAGAGTAAACAGCATAAAGAGAATTCAACAGTTACATCTTTTACTAAAAATAAAGCTGAATTGTTCTTGATCATGAGATCCTTTATTGGCATGTAAAAAAATTTAAATACAGAGACTCCATACAAAATGAAATTAAAATACAGATAAGAGCAGGGCAACAGTGCAGCAAAAGCAGTGCAGAATATCACTTGTCTGGGCGTATAGCCATGGCACTGTAGAGGAACTTAGGTACCATTTCCGTTATTTTCCCATCTGGATTATCAAGCAGGAACCGAATATTAAAATCATCAGAAAACTCTGAAAGTTGCGCTAATAAAGGATGTAGAAGATCCCGGTGTAGGATCTTCTGATTGAACATGAGAAAGGCTTCTGTTTTTCTCAGAAGCTTGCACACAATGTGGTATCTTTTTTAGTTATAAAAAGATAAATACGAAACACTCTTTGGTGTTTGATCGCGATCCTGGTCTAGTATAGGTATAAGCAAGTTTTGTTTTCTTTCCTTGAAACTTCTCTGTCAGGATCCTGCAGGTGAGAAGAGGACTGTGTACGGCAGTGCATCTTCTTTGTGTCACCAGCTTGTTTGACACCAGAGCGTGTGGCATTTGAAGTCTGAACTCAGCTACCCCCTGGAAACCGTGCCGTGAGATGTTTTCCACTCACCCCAATCCATTTTTTCAGCTACAGGAGGGTTGAAAGGACGCACGTTATGTAGTCCTTTTCATTGTTTCCAAGCCTACCAATTCTCGATACACTTCACTAAATTTTGCATTGGGCACCATTTCCAAGGAGCAAGGCAGCATGTAGACACTGTAAAGAAATAAAATGTTTCGTAGAGTGCCAGTGTAGTGTGGTGCTCAGAATATTGAGGAAGGCCCTGTGAAAGCAGGCTTAAATTTCTGCCCTGGCTGGCCTTGGACTCTCTCAGCCTAACCTTCCTCACAGGGATGTTTAGGTGACTAAAATATATTGTGCTTCCCTGCATTCCTTGGCCTTATGCTCACATATCAGTACATTTATGTAGTACTCTATGTTTAATTACAATTCTCAGAAACCCAAAATTTCTGTGACGCCCTGACATCTACAACCTGACAAAGACTTCTGTTTTGTTTTTAAGAAATATAATAAATCATAGAGTGCCAGTGTAGTGCAGTGGTCAGAATACTGAGGAAGAATCTGGGAAAACAGGCTTAAATTCCTGCTCTGCCCTGGCTGATCTTGGACAGATCCCACTCTCTCGGCCTAACTTACCTCACAGGAATGATGTGATGATAAAAATATACTGTACTTCCCTGCATTTCCTGGCCTTACGCTAACATGTTTGTACATACGTGGTGCTCTTGTCATGTTGCTGTTCTCTGTTTTTTGTAAAATCTGTTCAATTGAATTCTAAGAATCAGCTTTCCTCTTTAAAGAGTGAGCTGGCCTTGACACGAAATGTGAACGAGTATGGAACGAGTATGTGAACAAGTCTCGCTACTGGCCTCAAACCCAGACTTTGCACGCTGGGTTTATAGTGGTCTTTCAGAGCACTAATTGAGTGATGTTGGCCTTTAAAACCAGGTTTCTCCTTGAGAAACAAGCATGTCTTGATAACGGTCAGCGGGATTGATTTGATGAAGAAAGCGCTTATTAAACGCTAAACATTTTGGCTTTAACTTAATCTCTTTCTCCACATAGAAACCACATCTGAGGGTGTGATATGCTCCAGAGCGACAGCAGCCTCGTCGTGTGATGCAGATTAGTCCAAGGCTTCACTTTATGCTTTCCACCGGCACAACATCTCCCGAGTGAAACAGGCGCAAGTAGCGTATAATGTGGATGGTGATCCTTCAGGCATTTCATCCTTGTCATTAGGACATCGAGCTCTAGTTACAGGGAGAAATTTAATGATGTTACTGTGCCACCGCAAATAAAACATACTCTCTATTGACACTCATGCTTCCTGTGTCCTTGACAGCAATGTCATGTGCAGAGATTGAGGAACACGCCACTTCTTTACCTCCTGGAAGGAAACTCTTCAGATCTTTTCTCTTCCTGTGGTAAAGAAGCACCAGCGCAAGAGAACGTATCCTATGGTGAAAGAAAGCCAGTTTGGTGTAGCGGTTAAGAGGGCACGACTCTAATCTGGAGAACTGGGTTGGATTTTCCCACTTCTCCACTTGAAGCCAGTCGGGTGACTTTGGGTCAGTCAGTTAACAGGCACTCTCTCAGCCCAATCCACCTCATAGGGTGATCATTGTGGGGATAAAGATAGCGTACTTTGTAAACCATTCCGAGTGGGCGATAAGGCATCCTAAAGGCAGTATATAAATCAAATGTTATTATTAAAGGGGACTGTACTTATGCAGGCAATGCTGAAGCACAATGCCAAGAAGATTCCAAACATAGAAGGCTGAGCTCGGTAAACTTTTCCGCTCTGAGAGCAAGGCTGAGCTGATCAGCAAACTACAAATCTTGGGCCTGCATTCAGTTCCTGCCACTGTTCAAGATCCCTCGATCAAAGTGGAAAGAGGAAGGGTGTTAAAGACCACAATGACTAGGCAGTATCCATTTAAATCTTATCTGCAATTGTGAGCATCGTAACATAATTACTGAATAGTTTAAAAAACCAAATCCTGCTTTAGAATCCTACTTGACTTAGGGCGACCCCTTGTAGGGTTTTTGTGGCAAGAGGCTAACGGAGGCGGCTTGCCATCTCCTCCCTCTGTAACTCTGGTCTCCCATCCGATGACTTAACAAGATCAGCCCTGCTGAAGAGTTGATATCTGACAAGATCAGATCTCAGAAGATAAACAGGGCTGACCTTATTTAGTCATGGGATAGGAAACCTCTTGTACTACATAAGTTTCAGAATTGACAGCAGTCCACTTTGGGTTCAGTAGATTGAAAGGATAGTGAGCGAACTAAAGATGACCGAGTGAAAAGCCTGCACTTCTCAAGCACCGCCACATCGGATTCGGTATTTATGCCAAACATTTCTCCTCAGATAGCATCCAAAGGAATGTATTCTCCACTTCTAGCCTCCTTTTTATTCTCAAACATACCCTGTTGATGAGGTGGCCTGCTAGAGGGTGGCCAGAGGTCAACTAGCGAGCTTCTGGACAAAGCATGGATGCAAATCCTGGTTTTTCAGATTCTACTTCAACCACTGGCTTTTCTGAAAGGGATCGTTAAACCACCACGGTCAAGTGTTTTTGCCGCTGCTCCCTTAAAAAGCAGACTGTGCTGTGTATAATTGTCAAAGTAACCTGTGGGAAAGTGACTCTGAAAGAGGATCTGCAAGACATAAAATTATCTCCTAAGCAAACAGGCCTCTAGTCTTAAAAAATGAGAAATCTCTACAAGGAAGCTTCACAGAGAGAAAACAAATCGGAAACCAAAGGTAGATCCCTATTGATACCACTATTGAGAGAGAACAGTATCAATACAATTAAATATTGAAGGAAAAAATTTTAGAGCCAATATTGTAAAACATACTTCACCTACGGATGAAAAGTTCTGTCAGTTCAAAAGGATTTTCTGCTTTGCAGCCAGGACCTACAAAATAACCCCCATGTGTGTGATCTGCATGGCAATTCAGAAAAAACAGAAGCATAAAGACAAAAGCGGAAAAAGTCGACACTGGTAAGGAGCTCCGGCTCGTTTTCGATTCTATGCACCACACCGTTCTGTAACGATTCAAACTCCGGCAGCTGTCCAATCTGTACCGCAAAGGTCGACTGTGAGAGGAGCTGCAGGGCCAGTCTCTTACGGAGGATAGACAGTTGTGCCTGTTCGACTGGGGAGAGAGTCTGGGAGTGGCTCCGCTGTGTTCCGCAAAGGACCTAGCCCACTGATGTCCTGGTCGCAGTAGGGAGTTGAAAGCTAGCTCTTCATCTCTAAGGGTGCCCAAGATGATCGTAACCGGAAGCAGGAGCAAGATGAGTTCAGAACGGCTAATCAACAAGTCACTCTTGTTGATTAGAGGGGGGACACAGGAAAGTAGCTGCAGCCCACCCACAGGAAACCTGAGCATAACCAAAAATCCAGGAAAGGGACATCCCGTAAATCATCCCCAGACCATTACGAAAAGACAAACACTGAAGACGAGACCCTGTCTGCATCTCACCCTAGGTATGGAACTCTTTTAAATTCTAAACTACAGCCCCACGCCTCCTCCAAAGACTGGATAGAACCCTATATCAAACCCTCAATGCCGGGCAGGGAGGGGAGGGGAGGAACTCTCACTCCCTCGCTCGCCCGCCCTAAGGGCGGCTCATTCGCTGTTTGGAGACATCCAGCCAAGGGACATCACGTAAATCATCCCCAGACCATTACGAAAAAGACAAAAACTGAATACGGAACACTGTCTGCATCTCACCCTAGGTATAGAAGTCTTTTAAACTCTAAACCACAGCCCCACCCCTCCTCCAAAGACTGGATAGAACCCTATATCAAACCCTCAATGCCGGGCAGGGAGGGGAGGGGATATGCTCTCACTCCCTCGCTTGCCCACCCTCAATCGACTCGTTCTCTGTTTGGAGACATCCAGCCGAGGGACATCACGTAAATCATCCCCAGACCATTACGAAAAAGACAAACACTGAATACAGAACCCTGTCTGCATCTCACCCTTGGTATAGAACACTTCCAAACTCTAAACTCCAGCCACACCCCTCCTCCAAAGACTGGATAGAACCCTATATCAAACGCTCAATGCCGGGCAGGGAGGTAATGGGAGGAACTCTAACTCCCTCGCTCGCCCGCCCTCAGGGCGACTCGTTCTCTGTTTGGAGACATCCAGCAAAGGGACATCCCGTAAATCATCCCCAGACCATTACGAAAAAGACAAACACTGAATACGGAACCCTGTCTGCATCTCACACTAGGTATAGAACTCTTTTAAACTCTAAACTACAGCCTTACCCCTCCTCCTAAGACTGGATAGAACCCTATATCAAACGCTCAATGTTGGGCAGGGAGGTAATGGGAGGAACTCTAACTCCCTCGCTCACCCGCCCTAAGGGCGACTCGTTCGCTGTTTGGAGACATCCAGCCAAGGGACATCACGTAAATCATCCCCAGACCATTACGAAAAAGACAAAAACTGAATAGGGAACCCTGTCTGCATCTCACCCTAGGTATGGAACTCTTTTAAATTCTAAACTACAGCCCCACGCCTCCTCCAAAGACTGGATAGAACCCTATATCAAACCCTCAATGCCGGGCAGGGAGGGGAGGGGAGGAACTCTCACTCCCTCGCTCGCCCACCCTAAGGGCGATTCGTTCACTGTTTGGAGACATCCAGCCAAGTGACATCCCGTAAATCATCCCCAGACCATTACGAAAAAGACAAACACTGAATACAGAACCCTGTCTGCATCTCACCCTAGGTATAGAACTATTTTAAACTCTAATCTACATCCTTACCCCTCCTCCGAAGACTGGATAGAACCCTATATCAAACCCTCAATGCCGGGCAGGGAGGGGAGGGGATATGCTCTCACTCCCTCGCTTGCCCGCCCTCAGGCGACTCTTTCTCTGTTTGGAGACATCCAGCCAAGGGACATCCCGTAAATCATCCCCAGAACATTACGAAAAAGACAAAAACTGAATACAGAACCCTGTCTGCATCTCACCCTTGGTATAGAACACTTCCAAACTCTAAACTCCAGCCACACCCCTCCTCCAAAGACTGGATAGAACCCTATATCAAACGCTCAATGCCGGGCAGGGAGGTAATGGGAGGAACTCTAACTCCCTCGCTCGCCCGCCCTCAGGGCGACTCGTTCTCTGTTTGGAGACATCCAGCAAAGGGACATCCCGTAAATCATCCCCAGACCATTACGAAAAAGACAAACACTGAATACGGAACCCTGTCTGCATCTCACCCTAGGTATAGAACTCTTTTAAACTCCAAACTACAGCCCCACGCCTCCTCCAAAGACTGGATAGAACCCTATATCAAACCCTCAATGCCGGGCAGGGAGGGGAGGGGATGAACTCTCACTCCCTCGCTCGCCCACCCTAAGGGCGACTCGTTCGCTGTTTGGAGACATCCAGCCAAGGGACATCCCGTAAATCATCCCCAGAACATTACGAAAAAGACAAACACTGAATACGGAACCCTGTCTGCATCTCACCTTAGGTATAGAATTCTTCCAAACTCGAAACTACAGCCCCACCTTTTCTCCAAAGACAGGATAGAACCCTATATCAAACTCTCAATGCCGGGCAGGGAGGTAATTGGAGAAACTCTAATTCCCTCGCTCGCTCGCCCTCTGGGTGATTCGTTCTCCATTTGGAGACATCCAGCAAAGGGACATCCCGTAAATCATCCCCAGACCATTACGAAAAAGACAAACACTGAATACAGAACCCTGTCTGCATCTCACCCTAGGTATAGAACTCTTTTAAACTCTAATCTACATCCTTACCCCTCCTCCGAAGACTGGATAGAACCCTTTATCAAACCCTAAATGCTGGGCAGAGAGGTAATGGGAGGAACTCTAACTCCCTCGCTCGCCCACCCTAAGGGCGGCTCATTCGCTGTTTGGAGACATCCAGCCAAGGGACATCACATAAATCATCCCCAGACCATTACGAAAAAGACAAAAACTGAATACGGAACACTGTCTGCATCTCACACTAGGTATAGAACTCTTTTAAACTCTAAACTACAGCCTTACCCCTCCTCCGAAGACTGGATAGAACCCTATATCAAACCCTCAATGCCGGGCAGGGAGCGGAGGGGATATGCTCTCACTCCCTCGCTTGCCCGCCCTCAGCCGACTCGTTCTCTGTTTGGAGACATCCAGCCGAGGGACATCACGTAAATCATCCCCAGACCCTAACCCTAACCCTAACCCTAACCCTAACCCTAACCCTAACCCTTTTAAACTCTAAACCACAGCCCCACCCCTCCTCCAAAGACTGGATAGAACCCTATATCAAACCCTCAATGCCGGGCAGGGAGGGGAGGGGATATGCTCTCACTCCCTCGCTTGCCCGCCCTCAGTCGACTCGTTCTCTGTTTGGAGACATCCAGCCGAGGGACATCACGTAAATCATCCCCAGACCATTACGAAAAAGACAAACACTGAATACAGAACCCTGTCTGCATCTCTCCCTAGGTATAGAACTCTTTAAAACTCTAAACTACAGCCTTACCCCTCCTCCGAAGACTGGATAGAACCCTATATCAAACCCTCAATGCCGGGCAGGGAGGTAATGGGAGAAACTCTAATTCCCTCGCTCGCTCGACCTCTGGGTGATTCGTTCTCCATTTGGAGACATCCAGGAAAGGGACATCCCGTAAATCATCCCCAGACCATTACGAAAAAGACAAACACTGAATACAGAACCCTGTCTGCATCTCACCCTAGGTATAGAACTCTTTTAAACTCTAATCTACATCCTTACCCCTCCTCCGAAGACTGGATAGAACCCTTTATCAAACCCTAAATGCTGGGCAGGGAGGTAATGGGAGGAACTCTAACTCCCTTGCTCGCCCACCCTAAGGGCGGCTCATTCGCTGTTTAGAGACATCCAGCCAAGGGACATCACGTAAATCATCCCCAGACCATTACGAAAAAGACAAAAACTGAATACGGAACACTGTCTGCATCTCACCCTAGGTATAGAACTCTTTTAAACTCTAAACCACAGCCCCACCCCTCCTCCAAAGACTGGATAGAAGCCTATATCAAACCCTCAATGCCGGGCAGGGAGGGGAGAGGATATGCTCTCACTCCCTCGCTTGCCCACCCTCAGTCGACTCGTTCTCTGTTTGGAGACATCCAGCTGAGGGACATCACGTAAATCATCCCCAGACCATTACGAAAAAGACAAACACTGAATACAGAACCCTGTCTGCATCTCACCCTTGGTATAGAACACTTCCAAACTCTAAACTCCAGCCACACCCCTCCTCCAAAGACTGGATAGAACCCTATATCAAACGCTCAATGCCGGGCAGGGAGGTAATGGGAGGAACTCTAACTCCCTCGCTCGCCCGCCCTCAGGGCGACTCGTTCTCTGTTTGGAGACATCCAGCAAAGGGACATCCTGTAAATCATCCCCAGACCCTAACCCTAACCCTAACCCTAACCCTAACCCTAACCCTAACCCTAACCCTAACCCTAACCCTAACCCTAACCCTAACCCTAACCCTAACCCTAACCCTAACCCTAACCCTAACCCTAACCCTAACCCTAACCCTAACCCTAACCCTAACCCTAACCCTAACCCTAACCCTAACCCTAACCCTAACCCTAACCCTAACCCTAACCCTAACCCTAACCCTAACCCTAACCCTAACCCTAACCCTAACCCTAACCCTAACCCTAACCCTAACCCTAACCCTAACCCTAACCCTAACCCTAACCCTAACCCTAACCCTAACCCTAACCCTAACCCTAACCCTAACCCTAACCCTAACCCTAACCCTAACCCTAACCCTAACCCTAACCCTAACCCTAACCCTAACCCTAACCCTAACCCTAACCCTAACCCTAACCCTAACCCTAACCCTAACCCTAACCCTAACCCTAACCCTAACCCTAACCCTAACCCTAACCCTAACCCTAACCCTAACCCTAACCCTAACCCTAACCCTAACCCTAACCCTAACCCTAACCCTAACCCTAACCCTAACCCTAACCCTAACCCTAACCCTAACCCTAACCCTAACCCTAACCCTAACCCTAACCCTAACCCTAACCCTAACCCTAACCCTAACCCTAACCCTAACCCTAACCCTAACCCTAACCCTAACCCTAACCCTAACCCTAACCCTAACCCTAACCCTAACCCTAACCCATTACGAAAAAGACAAAAACTGAATACGGAACCCTGTCTGCATCTCACCCTAGGTATAGAACTCTTTTAAACTCTAAACTACAGCCCCACGCCACCTCCAAAGTCTGGATAGAACCCTATATCAAACCCTCAATGCCGGGCAGTGATGGGAGGGGAGGAACTCTCACTCCCTCGCTCGCCCACCCTAAGGGCGACTCGTTCGCTGTTTGGAGACATCCAGCCAAGGGACATCCCGTAAATCATCCCCAGAACATTACGAAAAAGACAAACACTGAATACGGAACCCTGTCTGCATCTCACCTTAGGTATAGAATTCTTCCAAACTCGAAACTACAGCCCCACCCCTTCTCCAAAGACAGGATAGAACCCTATATCAAACTCTCAATGCCGGGCAGGGAGATAATTGGAGAAACTCTAATTCCCTCGCTCGCTCGCCCTCTGGGTGATTCGTTCTCCATTTGGAGACATCCAGCAAAGGGACATCCCGTAAATCATCCCCAGACCATTACGAAAAAGACAAACACTGAATACAGAACCCTGTCTGCATCTCACCCTAGGTATAGAACTCTTTTAAACCCTAATCTACATCCTTACCCCTCCTCCGAAGACTGGATAGAACCCTTTATCAAACCCTAAATGCTGGGCAGAGAGGTAATGGGAGGAACTCTAACTCCCTCGCTTGCCCACCCTAAGGGCGGCTCATTCGCTGTTTGGAGACATCCAGCCAAGGGACATCACGTAAATCATCCCTAGACCATTACGAAAAAGACAAAAACTGAATACGGAACACTGTCTGCATCTCACCCTAGGTATAGAACTCTTTTAAACTCTAAACTACAGCCTTACCCCTCCTCCGAAGACTGGATAGAACCCTATATCAAACGCTCAATGCTGGGCAGGGAGGTAGTGGGAGGAACTCTAACTCCCTCGCTCACCCCGCCCTAAGGGCGACTCGTACGCTGTTTGGAGACATCCAGCCAAGGGACATCACGTAAATCATCCCCAGACCATTACGAAAAAGACAAAAACTGAATACGGAACACTGTCTGCATCTCACCCTAGGTATAGAACTCTTTTAAACTCTAAACTACAGCCGCACGCCTCCTCCAAAGACTGGATAGAACCCTATATCAAACCCTAAATGCTGGGCAGGGAGGTAATGGGAGGAACTCTAACTCCCTCGCTCGCCCACCCTAAGGGCGGCTCATTCGCTGTTTGGAGACATCCAGCCAAGGGACATCACGTAAATCATCCCCAGACCATTACGAAAAAGACAAAAACTGAATACGGAACACTGTCTGCATCTCACCCTAGGTATAGAACTCTTTTAAACTCTAAACCACAGCCCCACCCCTCCTCCAAAGACTGGATAGAAGCCTATATCAAACCCTCAATGCCGGGCAGGGAGGGGAGGGGATATGCTCTCACTCCCTCGCTTGCCCGCCCTCAGTCGACTCGTTCTCTGTTTGGAGACATCCAGCCGAGGGACATCACGTAAATCATCCCCAGACCATTACGAAAAAGACAAACACTGAATACGGAACCCTGTCTGCATCTCTCCCTAGGTATAGAACTCTTTAAAACTCTAAACTACAGCCTTACCCCTCCTCCGAAGACTGGATAGAACCCTATATCAAACCCTCAATGCCGGGCAGGGAGGTAATGGGAGAAACTCTAATTCCCTCGCTCGCTCGCCCTCTGGGTGATTCGTTCTCCATTTGGAGACATCCAGCAAAGGGACATCCCGTAAATCATCCCCAGACCATTACGAAAAAGACAAACACTGAATACAGAACCCTGTCTGCATCTCACCCTAGGTATAGAACTCTTTTAAACTCTAATCTACATCCTTACCCCTCCTCCGAAGACTGGATAGAACCCTTTATCAAACCCTAAATGCTGGGCAGGGAGGTAATGGGAGGAACTCTAACGCCCTCGCTCGCCCACCCTAAGGGCGGCTCATTCGCTGTTTGGAGACATCCAGCCAAGGGACATCACGTAAATCATCCCCAGACCATTACGAAAAAGACAAAAACTGAATACGGAACACTGTCTGCATCTCACCCTAGGTATAGAACTCTTTTAAACTCTAAACCACAGCCCCACCCCTCCTCCAAAGACTGGATAGAACCCTATATCAAACCCTCAATGCCGGGCACGGAGGGGAGGGGATATGCTCTCACTCCCTCGCTTGCCCACCCTCAGTCGACTCGTTCTCTGTTTGGAGACATCCAGCCGAGGGACATCACGTAAATCATCCCCAGACCATTACGAAAAAGACAAACACTGAATACAGAACCCTGTCTGCATCTCACCCTTGGTATAGAACACTTCCAAACTCTAAACTCCAGCCACACCCCTCCTCCAAAGACTGGATAGAACCCTATATCAAACCCTCAATGCCGGGCAGGGAGGTAATGGGAGGAACTCTAACTCCCTCGCTCGCCCGCCCTCAGGGCGACTCGTTCTCTGTTTGGAGACATTCAGCAAAGGGACATCCCGTAAATCATCCCCAGACCATTACGAAAAAGACAAACACTGAATACGGAACCCTGTCTGCATCTCACACTAGGTATAGAACTCTTTTAAACTCTAAACTACAGCCTTACCCCTCCTCCGAAGACTGGATAGAAGCCTATATCAAACGCTCAATGCTGGGCAGGGAGGTAATGGGAGGAACTCTAACTCCCTCACTCACCCGCCCTAAGGGCGACTCGTTCGCTGTTTGGAGACATCCAGCCGAGGGACATCCCGTAAATCATCCCCAGACCATTACGAAAAAGACAAACATTGAATACAGAACCCTGTTTGCATCTCACCCTAGGTATAGAACTCTTTTAAACTCTAAACTACAGCCTTACCCCTCCTCCGAAGACTTGATAGAACCCTATATCAAACCCTCAATGCCGGGCAGGGAGGTAATGGGAGGAACTCTAATTCCCTCGCTCGCCGGCCCTCTGGGCGACTCGTTATGTTTGGAGACATCCAGCCGAGGGACATCACGTAAATCATCCCCAGACCATTACGAAAAAGACGAAAACTGAATACAGAACCCTGTCTGCATCTCACCCTAGGTATAGAACACTTCCAAACTCTAAACTCCAGCCATACTCCTCCTCCAAAGACTGGATAGAACCCTATATCAAACGCTCAATGCCGGGCAGGGAGGTAATGAAAGGAACTCTAACTCCCACGCTCGGCCGCCCTCAGGGTGACTCGTTCTCTGTTTGGAGACATCCAGCAAAGGGACATCCCGTAAATCATCCCCAGACCATTACGAAAAAGACAAACACTGAATACGGAACCCTGTCTGCATCTCACCCTACGTATAGAACACTTTTAAACTCTAAACTACAGCGTTATCCCTCCTCCGAAGACTGGATAGAACCCTTTATCAAACCCTCAATGCTGGGCAGGGAGGTAATGGGAGGAACTCTAACTCCCTCGCTTACCCGCCCTAAGGGCGACTCTTTCGCTGTTTGGAGACATCCAGCCAAGGGACATCACGTAAATCATCCCCAGACCATTACGAAAAAGACAAACACTGAATACGGAACCCTGTCTGCATCTCACCTTAGGTATAGAACTCTTCCAAACTCTAAACTGCAGCTCCACCCCTCCTCCAAAGACTAGATAGAAACCTATATCAAATCCTCAATGCCGGGCAGGGAGGGGAAGGGAGGAACTCTCACTCTCTCGCTCGCCCACCCTAAGGGCTACTCGATCGCTGTTTGGAGACATCCAGCCAAGGGACATCCCGTAAATCATCCCCAGACCATTACGAAAAAGACAAACACTGAATACGGAACCCTGTCTGCATCTCACCTTAGGTATAGAACTCTTCCAAACTCGAAACTACAGCCCCACCCCTTCTCCAAAGACTGGATAGAACCCTATATCAAACCCTCAATGCCGGGCAGGGAGGGGAGGGGACGAGCTCTCACTCCCTCACTTGCCCACCCTCAGGGTGATTCGTTCTCCGTTTGGAGACATCCAGCAAAGGGACATCCCGTAAATCATCCCCAGACCATTACGGAAAAGAAAAAAACTGAATACGGAACCCTGTTTGCATCTCACCCTAGGTATAGAACTCTTTTAAACTCTAAACTACAGCCTTACCCCTCCTCCGAAGACTTGATAGAACCCTATATCAAACCCTCAATGCCGGGCAGGGAGGTAATGGGAGGAACTCTAATTCCCTCGCTTGCCAGCCCTCTGGGCGACTCGTTCTCCGTTTGGAGACATCCAGCAAAGGGACATCCCGTAAATCATCCCCAGACAATTACGAAAAAGACAAACACTGAATACGGAACCCTGTCTGCATCTCACCTTAGGTATAGAACTCTTCCAAACTCGAAACTACAGGCCCACCCCTTCTCCAAAGACTGGATAGAACCCTATATCAAACCCTCAATGCCGGGAAGGGAGGGGAGGAACTCTCCCTCCCTCGCTAACCCACTCTCAGGGCGACTCGGTCTCCGTTTGTAGACATCCAGCAAAGGGACATTCCGTAACTCATCCTCAGACCATTACAAAAAAGACAACCTCTGAATACGGAACCCTGTCTGCATCTCACCCTAGGTATAGAACACTTCCAAACTCTAAACTCCAGCCACACTCCTCCTCCAAAGACTGGATAGAACCCTATATCAAACTCTCAATGCCGGGCAGGGAGGGGAGGGGACGAGCTCTCACTCCCTCGCTCGCCCACCCTCAGGGCGATTTGTTCTCCGTTTGGAGACATCCAGCAAAGGGACATCCCGTAAATAATCCACAGACCATTACAAAAAAGAAAAACTGATTACGGAACCCTGTTTGCATCTCACCCTAGGTATAGAACTCTTTAAAACTCTAAACTACAGCCTTACCCCTCCTCCAAAGACTGGATAGAACCCTATATCAAACCCTCAATGCCGGGCAGGGAGGTAATGGGAGAAAGTCTAATTCCCTCACTCGCCCGCCCTCTGGGCGATTCTTTCTCCATTTGGAGAAATCCAGCAAAGGGACATCCCGTAAATCATCCCCAGACCATTACGAAAAAGACAAACACTGAACACAGAACCCTGTCTGCATCTCACCCTTGGTATAGAACACTTCCAAACTCTAAACTCCAGCCACACCCCTCCTCCAAAGACTGGATAGAACCCTATATCAAATGCTCAATGCCGGGCAGGGAGGTAATGAAAGGAACTCTAACTCCCACGCTCGGCCGCCCTCAGGGTGACTCGTTCTCTGTTTGGAGACATCCAGCAAAGGGACATCCCGTAAATCATCCCCAGACCCTAACCCTAACCCTAACCCTAACCCTAACCCGAACCCGAACCCGAACCCGAACCCGAACCCGAACCCGAACCCGAACCCGAACCCGAACCCGAACCCTAACCCGAACCCGAACCCGAACCCGAACCCGAACCCGAACCCTAACCCTAACCCTAACCCTAACCCTAACCCTAACCCTAACCCTAACCCTAACCCTAACCCTGACCCCGCCCACCTTGGAAAACAGACGTGCGAGCAGACAGCTCTGACTTCCTGGTTCGGATTTTTGCTTTTTTCCCCTACTGATTCTTTTCAAAAAATAGAAATTTTTGTCAGGGTTTGTTCCTGAGAGTACCCTCATCAGGGGGTGCAAATATGGAGCCCCCCCCTTCTGGGGGGGACCCCCAGTTGGAGATCGAATTTTTGCCCATAGAAAGCAATGGAGAGCATGCTTCTCAGCGTGGCCTAGAAGAAAAAGGCTTCAGTCTTCATCTGCTGCCATCCGCCTTGGGGACAGTATCTTCAGACATCAGACACAGTAAGACTCTTCAAGGGCCCTTGGGGAATGTTGACCAGAGCTCCATTTTGTGTTCTGAACCCTCCCGGGAGACCCCTGCCTTTTTAAAAGAGCAAGCATTTTACCCATTGCTTTCAATGGAGCAAGCAACGACACGTGCAGTATTTCCCTCCGGGGCATCTGGGAATCATCGGGCCCAGGATGTGGAGTTTAGGGGTTTGAGTGACGTCCTTACTTCTGAGGAGACCCATGGCACTAGAGAAGCCGTTACACCAGTCCCTACTCTTGAGGAGACCTTTTCTTCTAACGACTCCCTCGTCGTTGTGAAGGCTGTTACACATACCCCTACTCTTGAGGAGACCGTTGCTCCTATGGATGACCTGAATACTGAGGAACCTGTTACACATGACCTTACTCTTGAGGAGACCTCTGCTCCTACAGAGAACCTGCATAAGGGGGAGGCTGTTACACATGTTCTTATGCGTGAGGAGACCCTTACGCTTGAGGATGTTCCTCAAACTGCAGAAGATTTTCAAATGAAACAGTGGAGAGAAGGACAGATGATGATGCTTAAGGAAGAAGCAAAGGGAAAGAGTGCAGAACTTACCTTATGTACTCAAGAGTTGAAAGACGATGAGCGGGTCCTAGCAAATTTCGTAGCTCGTGAACTTGATGATACTGTAGAATCGGAGATAGAGCGTATTACCGGTCGAATGGAGGTCAAAAAGGAAAAGCTTTCCAACCTGCAAAAACAGCTGCAGGGTATTCAGTCCAAAATGGATGAGTTGAGACGGTTCCACTTGACTCCATCAGCTTCTAATAAATCCTTCCAAGATAAAGAAGGAGGGGTGCCTGGCAGCTTTTCGCATGCAGAGCCGTCTTCGGTCCCATTAACGGAAAACCGGATTGAGACTCAGGAGGTGGGGACTCGAGAAAACCGTGCCTGTCATCAACAAGAACCAGTGATACTTCAGCAGCAGCGGCGGCGGCGGCGGAAAGAGTTTACTGATAAAGAGGCATCTTTGTCAGGGGTAGATGAAGCTGATACAGATTGTGATGACCTACCAATAGGCGATGACCCTAGATGCAGCTTCTCTAAAGAGTGTGAAATCAGACAGCGTTGGACTGGAACCCTGCAGCTGGAAGCTGAAGATGCTCATCATCTGATCTTTGCAGAACCTACGGATACTAAAAACTTGCTGAAGTTTTGGGGCTACCTTGTGTCGAGAATCGCTTGGCCGACGGACCCGAAAATCCCTACCCTTCGTGCGTATCGGCAACAGGACCTCTGGGATATGCTCACAACTGCAAAAGACCTGTTGCTAGAGGTTTGGAATGGACAACTTGAAGAGGCCAGGGCAGCGGAAGCTCTTACTGCAAGATCTATGACGCTCGCTCTAGTGGAAAAACTGCTCGTGGCACGTCAGCCGCGAACCCAGCCTGTAAAGGAGCCAGAATGGTTGACGGAAGTTGGCATTATTTGCATTATCCAACGCATACGACATCCGAAGACCACGCCTCCACCTATGTGGACTGTTATTGGTGATGAGACCACGATTCTGACGCATGTGGAATGGGAAGAGTGGCTACACAGGATGTGTCGACACCTGCGTATGCGAAAGAGAAGCAGGGAGCAGAATGAGGATGAGCGTCAGGGGGAACGAGAAACAGGTGCGCCTCTTCCACCGAGAAACGCATCACGGAATCCTGTTTCGATGGCATCTTTGGAATCTGCGACGAGGAGTTTGAGTCGGGCCCAAACGACGGGACAGGGGGTGGCTGCAGTCGGGCTACCCCCGCAAACCGGTGAGGATGAACCTAAGGGTCTGGTGGGGAATTCCTTTCGACAGACATTCAAGAAACCGCTTGGACTAGCTAAAGGGACTGTGGGACAGAAGAGAAGGGAAGAGAAGGAACAGGGAACAAAGGAATGGAGAACAAAGACAGTACTAGGTCTATGGCAATACAGGGAGGGTGAACGAGAAATGATCACTTCTGAAAGTGATTTTGATGCAGATGACAGGGAGGATCACCAGATGGAGGAAGAGATGTGTTCGAGTAGGGGGACCGGTACAGATAGTGAAATGGAAGTACAATATGCAGATGAAAGAACAAAACGTGGGGTAGAGAGGGCGGATAAACAGGAGGGGCAGAGGGTTGAGATGAAGCGCTCCAGGTGGGAAGCCAAAGATTTCTTGAAGCGGTCTGTGTCACGCCCACAATCAAGGCTAGGGGGAACAAGAGAGATAGAGAGGGAGGGAATGGTAAAATCGAGCACAGCTCTGCCGTCTCTTGTTACGCCCCCACGTAGGTGCTTGGAGACCCACCAAGGTGAAATGGAAGAAAACTTGAAAGGACATGGTGCTGCTCCAGGTGATCGAGGAAGGCAGTCCTCGGAACAACCTCGTCCTCAGAGACCACCTCGTTATCCGGGACGATATTTAACAACAATGCAGAAAGGGGAAGAGACAGTCGGCTTTCACCCTGGAACTGATGGGCGGGAGCGGCAGGATCAACAAGGTTTACCACGGGCTGACGTCAATGTTAGTAGTAGGATTGACAATGTTCCTGTTAATGGTGAGAAACGAATGCCTGGGGTGTCAACACCACGATCGTATGCGCAGGCAGCAGCATCGGGAGCATCGGGGAGAGGTGTGGGCAGAGGTGTGGGTCAAATGCCGGGATATTGGGTTCGTGATCCGGGTTATGTTGAGGATGAAGACATGCTTGCGGCATATTACCGTTCTGCTCAAGGGGACACGACGGGGGGGGAAGACCGCAAATATGTGATACGCCTCCGATACAAAGGGGCGGATGAAGCAAAAATGGAAAGAGATTATGTGGTTAAGACCTTGCTAATTGATGGTCTTGGGATTGACCCTAGCTCTCTATGGGCAGTTAGTATTCCACCAGGCATGAAAGAAATTGATGTTATCTTTACAGCAGAGAGCCCTTACCATAGGTTTTGGGATAGCTGTCGATCTGCGCTACGCCGTGATGAGGCCGTCCTTCGAGAGTATGAAGTTCAACCGCTCTTTCATGGAGAAACTCGGGTTGTAACTGTGTACATTAGATCAGGGGATGTCCCCGAGCAGGATGTTTCACGGCGATTGGCTCGAGATTGTACCATCCTAATCGAACCCCAAAAGAAGATGGACCAATATGGTATATGGACCTGCGAATACAAGCTGGTGGTTACTCTGGAGAGAGATGATAGAGGCAGACTCAGACACTTGCCCCGTTATTTTTTTATGGGTGGAGAGAGAGCGACGGTAAGGTACAGTGGTCAGCCTCCGGCCTGCTTTCTTTGTGGGGATTATTCTCATATCCGACGAGACTGTTTAACACGGCTATGTACCAAGTGTGGCACGAGAGGACATACGACATTAAGCTGCCAAAGGGATGTTACTTGCAGCTTGTGCCAGGTGGAGGGGCACCCCTACCGTTGGTGCCCATTAAGTGCACGTAACCTCCGGGATCCAGAGAAATACCAGCGGGAGTGGCAGAGGGAGCGGGAGCGGTGGAGTGCTCGGAGAACGGCAGAGTATGAAAGGGCTGAGAAAGAAGCAGCTTCCCGTCGGTCGGCAGAAGAACGGAGGGCTGCACGGAGGGAGGAACGGGAGAGACAGCAAAACACAGATATGGAAAGGAGTGAAAAAACGGATACGGAAAGGCTAGAGAGGGAAGGTGATGGAAATCATACGGAGTGTTACCAAAACGGTCATCAGGAATGGGAGACGATAGGGCGGAAACGTGGCAGGGTTACAGTGCCGCCTGAACAAGTTGAAACTGGATCTTTGATACCGGTGACCACGAACCGATACCAGCGGTTGGAGGAAAGAAGTGACGTCACCCCTGCACAGGTGGGAGAGATGGCTGAAGTGACAGAATCAGAAATTGAGATGGGAGAGAGAACGGATTTGCCCTTAGGCAGTAAACAGACCAAAAAACGGAAGAAGTTACGGAAAGAGGGGAAGGAGGAAAGGGGGAGTGCAAGTGGGTCTGGAGGAGAGGCAGAAAAGAAGAGGAGAGCAGAAGGACTTATGACAATGCAATCGGGACAGACTGACTCATTGTGTGACGATAAAAAAATTCCTGGTCGACAACTGGAAGGAGAGGAAAAGCAAATACTGATGGACTGTTCACAGTCGGAAGGGGTAACGGAGGAACAACAGACATGTACAGGAACTTCTGACCTAACAGCTCTTCGAGAGCCCACTTTAGAGCTAGTTCCGGTAGAGGATGGCACCTTGGCGTCCTCTATACCATCACCACCACTACCACCACCACCATCTCTCTCGTCCACCTCTCAGCCGGACAGCGGAGCTTCTAGTAAGGCTGCACCTCTAGTTATTCCTGAGGGGGCAGAACAGTACCAGCAGCAGGAAAACCAGCATGCCGGGGACCTGCAACAACAGTCCATAGTGGAAGAGACGGTAGAAGAGATCGTTCAAGAAGTACACAATCATTAACTCTCAAACAATGGAAAACTCTACTGAAGCAGAAACTGTAGCCTCTCCTAGGATGTCTCCTTTTACTTCTACACCGTGTGTCACATCAGGCTTTGGACTCACGGTGGCTACCTGGAATTGCCGTGGATTGCGGCAGACGGCAAGACGTGAACAGATTTTAACTACCCTGCGTAGCTTTAACTGTGATATAATTGTATTGCAAGAGACTCATTTTATTAGCGAAAGAGAGAGGGCCCACGCCCAACGTCTTTGGACCGTTGGCCACTCCCTTTGGTCCTACAATGCAGAAGGAAAAGGGGGTGTTGCGGTTCTCTTTCGACACAAAAGAGGATGGCAAATCGAACGGCATATTGAGGCAGAGCCCGGTCATTTACAGATTGTCGATTTTAGCATAGCCAGGAACCAGAGCTCTTCCAGTGACCGGGCACATTTTCGGCTTTGCGCTGTTTATGCCCCTATACAGAAAACCAAACGGGAGCGTCTCTGGGCCACATTAAAAGACTACACAGTTGACACGGGAAAGTCTTATATAGTTCTGGGGGATTTCAATAACAGAACAAGAGAAACAGACCGAGTGAAAACACCTAGGACGGAGGAAGAGATGGAACCTCTGGCAGACCAACCCCAGCTCGTGAAACCTTTGACTGCTGAAGAACGCGGTCTCAATGCATGGCTGCAAAACAGACTTCACCTTCAAGACACAGCAGCAGATCACCACTGCTCCTTTGAATTTTTTCCAACCCAGGGACGGCGCATATATGTCGGCATGTTTGAGCACACTGGAGGAGTGACAAACATGACTTTTCTTCACCCCAAGGGTGCCAGTAGGATCGATCGAATATGGACAGATCAACGGCTGGCGCTAGAACACGCTAGGGTTATGTGGACGCCATGGTCAGATCACGGCTTGCTGAAGGTACGACTGAGGGAGCGAGCAGGTGAGCCGGTGGGGCGACCTCAGTCAAGGTGGAAGATCCCAGGATGGCTATTACGTGACAATACCTTTGTTAATGAAATAGAAAGTCTGGTAGCAAACTGGCGGTGGAAGAGCCCAGGACCGGATGAGGAGGGCTGGGCCCAATGGTGGGAGGCCACAAAGCAGGCGCTGCGGCGCTGTTGCCAGCAGCTCTGCCGTAAGACACACAACCGCTTGCTGCTTCAATATCAGAAAGCTTTGTACAGATACCTGCGGTTCTGTGAGAGACAAGCCCGGGGTGAGACAGTGGATGCCAGAGCCTTTTTGGAGTGCCGACGGACAGTAGAGTCGTATCACCGACATAGGCGAGAGACGAGAATCAGAGAAGAACGCAGCAGACGTAAAGGCCCGGTTGTGCAGAAGGGTCAGTGGCAAAGCGACTTCATAAGACGTGAGCGGTTGTCCATGACAGCCTTGCAAGACCCAAATGGCGGTGGTTTGCGGACACGGCCAGAGGAGATGGTCGCTATTATGGGGTCCTTCTATGGAGAGCTGATGACACGTCGACCGATTGACGAAGAAAGAAAGAAAGTTTATCTCGCGTCAGCGATGGGCAACAAGAATGAAGGGATATGGCAGGAAGACAGTGAGGCACATCGGGTGCTCCTAGAGCCTATCCTGCCTGAAGAAGTTGACCGGGCGATCGCTCGTGCGAAGTGGAAATCTGCTCCAGGGCCTGATGGACTCAACTATGGCCTATATAAGAAGTTTCGGGGGCTGTTGCGAGAACCTTTGGCAAGGGTATTTAATGAAGGCCTTCGAAATGGGTGCCTGCCCGCCTCCATGTATGATGCCCGCATGAGTTTCATCTATAAAGCAGGCGATGAGACGCAGCCGCAGAACTGGCGGCCCATTACGGTAACGAATGCAGACTACCGGCTCCTGGCAGCGATCCTCAACCAGAGATTGGCTAAGGGAGCATCGGAGATGATTCACCTCTCCCAATCGAGTGCTGTGCCAGGGAGGAGAATGAGTGACTCTTTGACGGTGCTGCGCGATGTTTTCACCCGGGTCCAGCAACAGAAGTGGGCAGGCTTTCTCGTCCAATGTGACCAGAGTAAAGCCTTTGACAGAGTAGACCATGACTTCCTGTGGGCCGTATTGGAAGAGAAGAGGGTGCCAAAAGGATTTATCTCGTGGCTTCAGACTCTGTACAGATACGCTTCGGCCACGCCGCAAGTAGCAGGAACAGAGGGGCAGAAGATGTGGCTGCAAGGTGGCGTCCGACAGGGCTGTCCCCTGAGCCCGCTGCTCTACGTATTGGCTTTAGATCCGCTTTTGCGAAGGATAGATGGCAACTCGAAACTCCAAGGAATCAGAATGGAGAGAAGGCTGGCTAGCGCTGTAGTGGTGAAGGTAATCAGTCATGCAGATGATGTTAATCTGCTGGCAGCTTCACGGGAGGAGGTAGGAGCCATACGCGCAGAGCTGGAGGATTATGCTGAAAGCACAGGAGCACGCATTAACATTGACAAGTCCCGGGTCATCCATCTTGTGGACCACAATAACGTCGCAGGCATGAGAATCACCGGTCTCCATGATGAGGCAGCCTTGCGAGACGTGGAACAGTCAGGAGAGGCGAGGGGGGAGATACAAAAGGAGCAGGACGTCCGTGTCTTGGGCATCCGTTTTACACTGACGGCCAAAGGTTGGAAAGTGAACTGGACGGCTTGGCTTGAAAAGACAAAGCGTCAGTTAGAGACATGGCAAAAGTTTCGCTTGACATTGTATCAACGAGCGATTTATGTAAGGACGTATGTAGTCCCGGGAGGGACCTACATCGCACATGTATACCCACCTGAGCAGCATGTTCTGAAGGAGGTGACGGCGCGAATCCGAGAGTTCATTTTAGGATCAAATCGTTTTCCTGTTAGCAATGCGGTCCTTCAGTTAGCCGTGCAGAAGGGTGGCCTCGGACTCCCCAATTTGGAAGTGCTTTACTTGGCAAAATTTTTGGCAACTAACATGGCACCTTCACAGCAGGGTGGAGAGTGGCGCCGAGAGCAGATAAAACGAACTTTGTTTTGGAGCGCCTGCAAAGGCTCTCAGTGGGAGGTAGGATGGTGGAGAGGACGCAATCCGACGCTCCGCCTTACACAGGCAGTGCTAGCGGAGCTACCCGAATGGCTCCAGGAGACCGCCAAGACAGTGAAGCGGTGGAAGCTGTCAGCTAATCTAGTGAAAGAGAGCCTGCAGGAGGGACAAGGATACCGAACATCAACTCAAATGATTTACATGGGGATGATGGAGGAGGTGTGGGCAGCGCACCGAGAGAAGATGTCGCATAAAGACAACCTCTCAGCTTATTTAAGGGCGGGTGAAGATGTGCCACAGCGAAAAGAGCTTTTCACTGACAAGAGGGTGCCGATGTCTCTCTGGGAGACGAGATGGCGACTGTTCCATCAAGTCCCGAATGTCTTGGGTAGGAGACACTGGAGACCAGAGGAAGAGCAGCATTGCCGGAGGCCGGGTTGTGGGACCAGTTTGAGAGACCCACCTGTCCGAGAGACTGTTGACCATTTTCTGATCAAGTGTAAAACATCAAGAGAAGTGTGGACAGGAGTGGCCCACTTGCTACGCTGGCCTTACTTGGAAGAGCAGCAGTGGGAGACAGTGGCGTCTGGCTACTGTCCAATGGATGGATTTCAGGGCCCTGAGAGAGACCAAGGTGACCCACCTCGTTATTGGGCAGTGGCTTGGCACACCGTGCGTTTAGTTAATCTCATAGTAGTTCAAAGTCTCACGTGGTTGAGGGCACGGCAGTTGCGAACCGGTGACAGAAGGAAAAAGTCATCTGTCCAGGGAACGATAATTCATGTCTGGCGCCGTCTGGCAGATATGGCAGCATATGATCAGGAGAGGGTACCTAGAGAGCAGTGGCGTCGGTGGTGGTTGTGGTTACGTGGCACCAATCCACCAATCACGTGAGAATTTGTGAGAATCTGTAGGAAAATCAAAAACAGAACTCTGTTAATAACCAAAGCACAGTCTGAATGTATGAGACAATATGAGACAAAATGAAACAAAATACAACAATATACATTGCTGTAAACTGAGTATTTACCGTGTACTGTAACAACTTTGCAACAAATTTGTAACTACATAACTTTAAAATGATGGAACTTTGTAACCTTGTACTATTATAGTTAGTGAATTTGTAATCTGGTAACGTGCTGATCTGCTGATCTTCTAATTGTAATATTGAGATATTGTGTGTTTTTGTCTGGTTATAGTTATGCTTATATGCTTATACTTATAGTTCCTCTTCGTTATGTTCATAAGGCTGATCATGCTGATGTATACTGACATACGCTGATGTACATTGATATCTAGAGTGTCTATGTATATAGTGGGTATGATGTATAGAGTATAGAGTATATAGTATGTTGTCTGCTGTACGTTGTCTGCTGTATTCTGTACTTTGAAAGTATTTTGTAAGTGTTTTGCAAATATTTTATATTTTGCAAGTATTTGTATTTGTATTTGTATTTGTATTTGTATTTGTATTTGTATTTGTATTTGTATTTGTATTTGTATTTGTATTTGTATTTTATATTTTGCAAGTATTTATGAATATTTGAAAGTATAAAGTATATAGTATAAGGTATTTGGTATTTACTCAGAGTTAAAGGTTGAGATTTGTAACTTTCATTGATGGGACTGTGTTCCCTCAAACTGTAGGATGGATAACTTAAATAAAAATCTTTATTTTCCAAAAATCTTTATTTTCCTAACCCTAACCCTAACCCTAACCCTAACCCTAACCCTAACCCTAACCCTAACCCTAACCCTAACCCTAACCCTAACCCTAACCCTAACCCTAACCCCACCCACCTTGAATAGCAGACGTGCGATCAAGGAGCTTTCACTTCCTGGTTTGCATTTTCGCTTTTTTTACCTATTATATCTCTCAGAAAAATTTCAATTTTGGTCAGAGTTTGTTCCTAAGGGTACCCCCATCAGGGGGTCCGAATATGGAGGCCCCCCCTCCTGGGGGGGACCCCCAAATTGAGATCGAATTTTTGCCTATACAAGACAATGGAGACAATGGAGACCATGCTTCCCAGCATGGCCTACAAGAAAAAGGCTTCCAACTTCATCTGCTGCCATCCGCTTTGGGAGTCGTGCCTTCTGACCTCACGGACAGTAAGGATGTTCGAGGGCCCCTGGGGAATATAGACCAGACCCCCAGTTTGGGTTTTGACCCCTCCCAGAAGACCCCTGCCGCTTTAAAGGAGGATTCCTTTTCCCTATTGCTTTCAATGGAACAAGCAACAGGAGAGGCCGCTGTAACCTTAGAGGGGTCTGGGGATGACCTGGCCCTGGACGTGGTGGCTGAGAGTTTGAATGACACCTTTACTCCTGAGGAGACCCGGAGCATTCGGAAACCCCTTGCACGTGGCCCTACTCTTGAGGAGACCTTTTCTTCTAAGAACGCCCTGGACTCTGGGAAGGCTGTTACACGTGTACTTACTCGTGAGGAGACCTTTCCTCCTATGCAAGGCCTGAATGTGGGGGAGACTGTTACATGTGTCCTTACTCGCGAGGAGACCTCTGCGCCTAAGCAAAACTTGAATGCTGGGGAGGCCGTTACACTTGCCCTTACTCACGAGGAGACCTTCACTCCTATTCAAATCCTGAATGCTGGGGAGACCGTTACACGTGTCCTTACTCGCGAGGAGACCTCTGCTCCTATGCAAAAATTGAATGCTGGGGAAGCTGTTACACCTGTCCTTACTCATGAGGAGACCTCTGCTCCTAAGCGAGACCTGAATATTGGGGAGGCTGTTACACGTGTCCTTACTCACGAGGAGACCTTTGCTCCTATGCAAATCCTGAATGCTAGGGAGGTGCTTACACGTGTCCTTACTCACGAGGAGACCTTTACTCCTATGCAAATCCTGACTGCTGGGAAGGCTGTTACACGTGTCCTTACTCACGAGGAGACCTTTGCTCCTACGAAAACCCTGAATGCTGGGGACGCTGTTACACATGTACTTACTCATGAGGAGACCTTTATAACTCAGGAGGCCCAGAAGACTGAGAACTTTATTACGCAGGTCCTTACTCCCGAGGAGACCTCTACTCCCATTCCTCATTCTGACACACCAGTGTGTTGTGATGTGATGGACCCGCTTGCTGACCCAGATGTTGACACGGCTGAACCAGATATGCAATCTATTAAAAGCCGAGATAGACTTCCGATAACAGCTGCTGTGCAAATGGAGAAACAAGGACAGGCCCTTAAACAGACAGGGGGCCCCTCCCACAGCACCAAATTTCAGGAAGACATACGGCGGTCAAGACTCTGCCCCGACCAAGGGAGTGAAGTTGAATTTATTCTTACCTCTGACTCCGACCTTGATCTTGGCCGTGTTTCCCGGGTTGACTCTATTGATGTCGCTGTTATCCAACGCCAAAGAGCAGCTTATAAACATTCGAAGGATTCCTTTGTCCTGGGAAAGGGGGATGATTTTTCTCAGCGGCGTATGGACCGTTATCTTGACGAGGTGATGGATTTAGCTAAGTCCCCTATAGCTTGTAGAGCAAAATCAGAACCTGTTCCTTCGGAGATCCCCGTGGAGAAAGACATCGTCTCCTCTAACACAGACTTACCCCGAGAGCCCGAAGAGGAAAGGCAAAGATGGGCCGAGGGACTACGTAAAGCTCGTTACCAGCTAAAAGAAACGGAAATTTCCATTCAAAATGTGGATAAACACCTAGTGGATTGTCTGGACCTTGAACGGCGTGCTAAACTCCTTAAACAGAAGGACAGATTTCTTGATATAATACTGAAAGAGACACACAAGGTCCACGTTTATGAGGACTTATTCAAACTGGCACAAGTCGATGAAGACTCATCAAACATCGTCCCTTCCTCCCGAACGAAATGTTCTAAGGGTGTCATTGACCACAGTTCGTCCCCGGAGGAACAACCGGCTAAAAAGAAGCAGAAGCAAGGGCAAGAATCTCACTCGGCCCGAACTTCACAGGGTGCCCGAGAACATGCAGACCGACAGTCTTCCCAGAGTCTTGAACAAGAAGATTGTTCTACACATATTTATGGACAGCTCTCAGAGGAGCAAAATACGAGTCTAGCAAAACAGGGGGTTGGAATCGGGGACTTGTCTCCGGCCCTGTCTCTGGAATGTGGAACCCCAGGGATAGAATCTAATGCTGTCCGGAATGTTAGAGAGATCCAATTGACTAATGCCTGGGAGAAGATAAAGTTTGGTCCCATGTCTAAGGGTCTGGACCTTTTGGTTCCAGAACAAATGAATAAGCTCGATTTGGCAAAGTTCTGGGGTTTTCTGTTGACTCATGTGGGATGGGTGATGGTACCCACGCCTTCCTTAACTAAGAGAAGCAAGGACTCGATGATAGACTTGCTGGATAAACAAAAGGAGGTGTTGTTTACCTATCTTACTGATGGAGAGGAAACCGGACAAGAGCCGCCGCCGCAAAATCTTCTTTATGCCAGATCCCTATCGATCAACATCGTTGATAGGCTTGTCATAGGACGTCGGAGTCGTACTTCGATGGAGACCTATCCCTCCTGGTTGACGGAGGAGGGACTTACGAAACTTCTCAAAGGTATCTGTCGTCGTGCTGAAGAAAGACCGCCGGCGGAAGGCACGGGATTTCTTGACGAACCTGGCAAGAGAGCGACAGAAATGACACAAAAAGATTTGATACACTGGTGCGTCCAAGTGTTGCATGTTTTCAAAGTCCGTGTTCAACGACTAAAGGGAGAGGCGGAGACGTCGACTGGAAGGAGTGTCGCGCCCAGGAAAGGAAGGCTTGAACGGAAAACTGTGTCTAAGATGATGACGGATACGACTCAGCTGGCTAATCCTGTGACGATTCCATCGCATGCTGAATTATCTGCCATGATAGCAGCACAAGATGCCCGAATGTGTCGCCAGGGAGACTCTGCTTCGCAGAGTCTCCCGCAAACGGGTGAGGGTCACGGTCGTTTCTGTTCTGTGGATAAGAGGCTCTTTCTAGAAGATGAAGAGGGACGTAGGAAGAAAGGAGAGAGAGGGATGAAAGATGAAAAGGGGACTGAAAAGGAAGGAGAGGGAGGAGATGAGGACAGCGGGGGGTTATCTGGCTTATCTGGCATAGAATCTCTCTCTAGTTCTGAAAGGGAAGAGGAGGAAGAAGAGGAGATGGAGTTAGCCCCTACTAAGGAAGGTGGATGTATATCAGATAGGGATATTAAGAGAAAGGAAGTAGTTTCTTCGGAGAGATGTGAAGGGAAGCCGCAGAGGGAGGGGAGAAGGGAGGGGAGAAGGAAGGAGAGCAGGGAATTAAACTTTAGGGACAAGGCACCCCTGCGGGGGAATGTTTTGCAAGTGGATACTGGGTCTTCGGGTGTTCTTTCTCTTCCCGATACAGCACAGACCAGCCTGTCATCTGAAGGGAAGGGAGAAGCTGTTAGCTTGACCTCAATGACTAGGACTCTGAACGAGACAGTTCTACCGATGCAGACAGACATGCAATCAGAACAGGACTCCCTTCTGATCACCGTGCAAGGAAACTTACCTGTGACGACTGAAGATATCTCGATAGGGAACTTCGTCATGGACACGGATTCGGAATTGATTGAACTGCGACTTAATACAGGACCTGTGAGTAAAGAAAACATACATGAGACATTTGAGACATATTTAAATCCTTCTGCAGGAACTTCAGTGATCTTGCAGGAGGATCCTTCCAATCATGTAACATCAGAGACAAACGGAAAGCGGGAACGTGATACACAAATATCGGTATGCACGGTTAGGGTTGAAAAGGGAGCCCAAGGTTTGGGAATTGGAGTAGGAGATGCTGATGTGTCACAAGGTACGCCAGTGGGGATAGCATTGGGAAACCAAGGAGAACCTAAGAGGGATGTGGTCCTACCGGTTCCTAGAAACCCGGGAGTAACTGTAACAACACCTAGGTTACCTACGAGTAATACTCTTCCTGACGCAATGCCTAAGGTTTCAGCAGCAAGTTTTAGAGAATCTTTAACAACAGATTCTAGGGAACCTCTAACAACGGGTTCTAGCGAATCCTTACCAGCCCACACACCTTCCGTTGGGAGCGCAGGAACGTCTTATGCAGACATGTTGAGGGGAACCGGTAGGAGGCCAAGGGACCCGGGATCACGGAGGGAGGGGGAAACGGATGGAGAACCCCCCCGCCGTCGGACGGATTTTGAAAAGGAGAGACTGGAGGATGAAGAATTCTTAGAGGATTTCTTCAATATGAGAGAAGATGAAGGAGAATTTGATCCGAGGCAAAGATTTGTTATTCGGTTCAGGTATAAAGGCTCAGATCCACAAAAGCTCACAGAAGAATACATGATAGAGGAGGTGCTTTTAGGGATAATGGGAATTCCACGAGGCGACATACTGGCGGTTATCATGCCGCCGGGGCTTAGGGAAACCGATGTTTGTTTTGTGTCAGAACGAAGATACCAGAAGGGTTGGGGGAGGTTGAGAGAAATCATGAGGTCGACCCCGAATCCCTTTGGTGACTATGACATTATTCCCCTCTTCCGAGGAGAATCGAGGGTTCTGACGGTGGCATTCAGAACGACAAATATTCCAGCAGAGGATGTGGAACAATGGCTGGGCAGATTTTGCAAGGTGTTGTTACCCCCCCAAAAGGCCCTCAATTCGTGGGGCATTTGGAAAGGAGAATATAAGACTGTCGTCTCTTTGCAAAGAGATTTCAGGAGTAAACTACAACATATTCCTAAATATTTTTTTCTGGGAGGAGATAGAGGGATCACCAGGTACAGTGGGCAACCCCCAGCATGCTTCCAATGTGGGGGGTTTGACCATATTAGGCAACACTGTGCCACACCTTTGTGTTCTGTCTGTGGGAGGAGGGGCCATAACTCCACACAATGTACAACTGGAGTGGTCTGTAACCTTTGTGGCCGCCAAGGCCACACGTACCTTCTGTGTCCCGACGCGCATTATAACAAGTGGTATCCAAACTCGTACTCAAAACTCGTTCGCTGTCACCCTCATTTAAATCGAACAGATGAGGATTCATCGACTAGCCAATTTTCAGAGGGTGCTACTGCAAAACACGGGGAGAAGGACAGTAACGAATGTTTACATGAAGGGGGTTGGCAGGAGGTAAAGAGGACTTCGCACGATGTCCTTAGAGGCAGGGTAAGACGGGGAGTGTATAACCCGATACGAACGATGGTCAGCAACCGATTTGAAGCCTTGAATGTGACAGAAGAGGAAGGTACGCAAGATACGCCTCTGGCCTCCTTTACTACCGGATCATGTATCAACCCGGAACAAAAACAAAGAGATGACATGCAGACTGATAGAAAGGCGGGATCGGAGAAACCTAAGATGAGGAAAGAGTCAAGGAAAGAGTCAAGGAAAGAGTCGAAGAAAGCCATATTCCGTACATACGAAAACCTTACAGAAAAGGAACTCCAGGTAATTTCTGAAGAACTCAACGAAAAGATCCAAAAGGTGACCCAAGCACTTTCCGCTGCAGAAGGTGCATCTGAGGAGGTACAACTACGTTTAAGTCAAAAGGAGCATTATTGGAGAGACGAGGTTACCTGCATACAACGTGAACTGGCTAGAAGAAGGGACCGAGACCCAAACCTTACCGAGGAACCATTAAGTGACTCCCAGATGATGATGGTGGAAGAAGCGCCAGAACAGGAGGCGATGCTGAACCAGGGAGACACACAGAACCAGGAACAGATACCTATGTATACAGATGGACAAAGACATGAACAAATTAGAGAGCGAATTGCAGAGATAAGCGAGGACCTTGAAGGAGGGAAGACAGAATCGATGGAGTGGATAAGTGGAATATCATTGGTGGAAAAGAACCCTGTGACAGACGACCAGTCTGACTCTCCTCCTGACCAGGAAAAGGTTCCTCAACAGCACGAGTATCCTCCTCCTGTTAGCTTACCCGACTCAAGGGGAAACATTTTGACGCCGTGCGCGTCATTTCCATGTAAGGCCACGCCTCCTGATCCGCAGGAGGAGGTGGAGACGATGAGTTTAGAAACTGTAGTGGAAGGCACGGAGGAAGACCGGCGAGGTTTGTAGGAAAAGAATAGGAAGAGGAAAGATAAAATGACAGTCGATAAGTTCAATGGAACTGGATTTAAGATGGCTTATGGTTTTATTGCTATTGCTGCTATCTTATATTCATTAACAATACCAATGGAGTTGAACATACTTACCTGGAATTGTAGAGGGCTACGGCAGTCGGTGAGGAGAGAAGATGTTTATTACCATATTAGGAGGCTAAAGGCTGATGTTTTTGTCCTGCAAGAAACTAATATTAGTACTCCTAGGGAGAGGAGTGCAGCGCAGAATTCCTGGACTTGGGGGCCTTCAATTTGGTCTTTGAAAGAAGAGGAAGGAACGGGAGGTGTCGCGGTTCTCTTCTTATGCAATCCTGATCTTAAAGTTGTGAGGACCATCGATGCTATGCCGGGTCATCTTATAATAGTGGACTTCAATCTTAAAAACCCGGCAAAAGCGTTAGACAGCAAGTTTAGGTTGTGTGCCCTCTATGCTCCTGTGAAGGCAATTCATAGACGACAACTGTGGCAAACATTGGAGGATCATATTGGTACAAAGAGGGCTCTACTCGTGGCGGGAGATTTCAATGTTCGCTCCGAGCGAGAGGATAGAATTAATTTGAGAGCCGGTGCTCAAATGGGAACGTCTGCCCCCGTATTTAAACAGCTGACAATGGAGGAAAAAAGACTGAAAGTCCTTCTTAAAGATCGCCTTGGCTTGATGGATGCGGGGCTACAGAATGATGGGGAATTAGATTTTCTCCCTACGCATCACCGGGCAACGTTCCGACGTAAATTCACAGCAACCTTAGGGTGTAAGATGACTTATTATCACCCTCTGTCGACAAGCAGGCTGGACAGAATATGGGCCCCAGCGGCTCTCCCCCTTACGGGATGTAAGATTATTTTGACGCCGTGGTCAGACCACGCTATTCTTCAAGTATTATTTGCAGGACAACCCAATAGGAGGAATCACAAACCAGCTTGGCGACTCAGTGAAGCGGACCTCAGGACCTTTCGGATGGAACCGGAAATTGTTCTGACGCTTGAATGCCAGAAGCGTATAAAGTCTGGGATGGATGTCCTCGATTGGTGGGAAAGGACGAAAGATGCCATACGATATGCTTCGGTTCGGGCCAGGAGAGTGCAGGGCAGTTATGAACTGTCACAATATCACAGAGCGATCCAGAACGTACTTGCATGCAGATGGAGAATGAACAAGGGCCTTGACGTTGACAATGAACGGCTTCGACGCAATCAAGAAGTTATTAAAACTTACCGCCTTACCCAACGTCGACGGCGTCATATGGCACGGGTGGCTAGAGCATCGGGGCCGTTAATTGAGAAGGGAGAATGGCAAAAAGATCGCCTGCCTCGATACAACCAGACTCTGTCCGCATTAAAAGGAGGTCCGTCAGATGGACTACTTCAAGAACCGGTCGAGATAGCAGAAGAGGTCTCTAGATTTTATAGAGAATTTTACGCGGTTTCGGAAACCTCTCCTGATGAAGTACGCATTCAGTCCTATCTAGAAAGTGCCTTTGGGCAGAAACCGTTACCGCCAAACGAAGAAGATCTTTGCGAACTCTCTCAGCCCTTCGAGCAAGAAGAAATCCAGCGAGCCATTCAGGCGGGTAAACGTAACTCTAAGCCGGGACCGGATGGGTTACCGTATGGGTTCTATAAGAACTTTAAAGATCACTTAGTTCCCATCTTGACGGAGGTCTTTAATGAGATGCTGCAGAGGGCGAGGGTGGGACGGAGTTTTTTACACGGATCAATGAGTCTATTGTACAAAGGAGGAGATCCGACTCTGATAGGCAACTGGAGACCCATCACGGTTAACAACACCGATTACAGGATACTAGCAAGGGTCCTCAATAATAGGTTGAAAAAACTGGCTAATGCACTAGTGCAGGTTGGACAAACCAGCTCTGTACCCGGAAGGAGAATGGGGCATACCACCTGTGTTTTCAGACAGATTTTTGACCGGTTACAGCAAGAAAAGGAACATCTATGCATATTGCAGCTGGACCAGAGTAAAGCGTTTGACCGGGTTGACAGAGGCTACATGTGGGCTGTTTTAAAATTCCATGGATTGCCAGAACAGCTGATCAAGCTCCTACAGGCACTTTACATGAACGCGCAGGTTACCCCAAACGTCGGAGGGTGTCGAGGGTCGCCATTTCCAGTACCCACGGGGGTTAGACAAGGATGCCCTCTCAGTCCTCTCCTGTACGTCTTGACACTAGATCCTCTTCTTAGGGCGTTGCAGAGAGATCGGTTCATCAGAGGAATTTTTCCCCACGGTTGTCCGGAGTATCGCATCACCAGTCTAGCCCACGCTGACGATTGTTACGTCATCCTCCGGAACACAGAGGAACTGCTAAAGGTGCGAGAACATTTATGGCGCTACGAAATTGTTTCCGGAGCAAAGGTGAACGAGCTTAAAAGTCAGATTTACGATCTCGACGGGCGGACGGGAAGAATGGAAGTGACTCCCATGGTGCCTACGGAGAAGGATCATAGAGACCGTGAGGAGCTGGAAGGACAGGTAGAAGGAAAGGAGAACAGACAGCATGACGACGAAGGAGCGAGCGGGACAGGAACGGGGATGCTGTCTCTGAAGATCCTGGGAGTCACCTTTTCTTTGAGAGCTGATGGCTGGAGGGATAATTGGATTGTATGGCAACAGCGAGTGTTGGAAAAACTGGACAGGTGGAAGACATGGAGATTATCCACAGCACAAAAAGTTCAATATTTTGCCATATATTGCATTCCAGCTGGCAATTACCTAGCGACAGTTTACCCTCCGCCGGAATCTACAGTAACCATCATCACCAGAGCGGTTTTTAAGTGGATTTTCGGGACGCTCCACTTACCGCTTGCGAGAGTAGTCGTTCAGAGAGGACACGGAGAAGGAGGTCTTGGGTTACCGGAGATTGGACTGTGGTTCCTATCCATCTTTCTAGTTTTTAACTGTGGAACTTGGCAGCAGAATGCGACGGGCTTGATTACGCAAGAAATGTACACCAGACAGTTCTTTATGGACAGTTGGGTAGACACCAGATGGGCAAAACGATGGTGGAAAGAAGGCTCTCTGCCGACCCGCTTGACGGCTTCGATGAAAGTACAGCTTCCTGACTTTATGGTTGAGGTAGCAAAGGGGATACAGAAACATGGCATCGAAGCCTCAGAAGTCAAGGGAACTAGCCCGGGAACTAAAGGAGTTACCGGAAAGTTGTACTGGACTGTTATGCACCGAAGTCGGTTGGTACCCTATGACGAAGAGAGACGGAAGAAGGAGACGCTTTCTTCGTATTTGAGGAACCAGATCTTTCCTATCCCCACCTTCGGTGACCGGACCATACCTTATGCCCTACGGGATCTTCGTTGGAGGACTTACCATCAGATATTATATGTGGGAAGTAAAAAGTTTGGGGCGACAGAAGATCAACAGCGTTGCCCCAGGGTGCTTTGTAGGTCTTTGAATCCACATACCAACATTCCTGAGACCATCCCCCATGTTGTGAAGGAGTGTGTAGCTGTAAGGAGGTCGTGGGCAGGAGTAGCCAGAGCATTGCAATGGCCTTTTCTGATATCACAACACTGGGAAACGATTGTCTCGGGATTGGAGCCGACAGAAGGGTTTGGGAATCCCAGGGAGCAGGGGGGCTGTCCGGGTGAGAAGGCTGGTATTAAGGTTCCTTGGGCACTGGTTAGGTTAGTGAATCTCATCTTTGTTAGTACTGTGATGAAAAACAGAAGGGAGGAGGTGTATACCAAAAAGGCAGTACCCTTAGTTGAAACGGTACATACTGTAACAGATTATTTGGCGAAAATTAAAAGGTGGGAAGAAAAGAGGATGAAGGGCGTGAAGTGGCTGAGCAGGTGGAGGTGGTTTCATGAGATCAACCCGCCAGTTCCTTGAAGTCAGATATAATTGCTTCCTACCTTGACTTCTCTCAAGTTGGATAGACATCTGTTGTATAACTTAATTCTTCTTTTTCTTTTTCTTTTATTTCCTTAATTAGTAAAAAGTGAAAAGTTGATAGTTAATAGTTGATAGTTGATAGTTGATAGTTCATAGTTAATAGTTAATAATGAATAAAGTTAATAAAGTTAATACAGTTAATAAAGTTAATAAAGTTAATAAAGTTTGAAACATGAACAGCCTGAATGTTGATGGCTTACATTTATGTCGATGCTTGATGCTTAATGCTTTATGCTTAATGTTAATATTTAATGGTGATATTTAATGCTAGAAATATTTAGATGCCTATATTAATATGTAATATGTATGTATGTATATATGTATGTATATATTAACTGTATTTATTGTTTCAATCGTAATTATGCATCTTGGAATTTGTTGCTTACAGTTTGTTGTAGAATGGTTATTATTAAATAAAAAATGTATTTTCCTAAAAAAAAAAAAAAAATGTATTTTCCTAACCCTAACCCTAACCCTAACCCTAACCCTAACCCTAACCCCACCCACCTTGAATAGCAGACGTGCGATCAAGGAGCTCTCACTTCCTGGTTTGGATTTTCGCTTTTTTGACCTATTATATCTCTGACAAAAATTTCAATTTTGGTCAGACTTTGTTCCTAAGGGTACCCCCATCAGGGGGTGCGAATATGGAGCCCCCCCCTCCTGGGGGGGACCCCCAAATTGAGATCGAATTTTTGCCTATACAAGACAATGGAGACAATGGAGAGCGTGCTTCTCAGCATGGCCTACAAGAAAAAGGCTTCCAACTTCATCTGCTGCCATCCTCTTTGGGAGTTGCGCCTTCGGACGTCACGGACAGTAAGGATGTTCAAGGGCCCCTGGGGAATCTAGACCGGACCCCCGTTTTGGGTTTTCAACTCTCCCAGAAGACCCCTGCCGCTTTAAAGGACAATCCCTTTTCCATATTGCTTTCAATACAACATGCAACAGCAGAGGGAGCTGTAACCTTAGAGGGCTCTGGGGATGACCTGGCCCTGGACGTGGTGGGTGAGAGTTTGAAGGACACCTTTACTCCTGAGGAGACCCAGAGCACTCGAAAACCCGTTACACGTGGCCCTACTCTTGAGGAGACCTTTACATCAAAGAACGCCCTGGCCTCTGGGAAGGCTGTTACACGTGTCCTTACTCACGAGGAGACCTTTGCTCCTACGCAAAACTTGAATGCTGGGGAGGCTGTTACACGTGTCCTTACTCACGACGAGACCTTTGCTCCTACGCAAAACTTGATGGCTGGGGAGGCCGTTACACTTGTCCTTACTCGCGAGGAGACCTTCACTCCTATGCAAATCCTGAATGCTGGGGAGGCCGTTACACGTGCCCTTACTCGCGAGGAGACCTTTGTCCCTATGCAAATCCTGAATGCTGGGGAGGCCGTTACACGTGTCCTTACTCGCGAGGAGACCTTTGTTCCTATGCAAAACTTGAATGCTGGGGAAGCTGTTACACGTGTCCCTACTCATGAGGAGACCTCTGCTCCTAAGCAAGACCTGAATGTTGGGGGGGCTGTTACACATGTCCTTACTCGCGAGGAGACCTTTGCTCCTATGCAAACCCTGAATGCTAGGGAGGTCCTTACACGTGTCCTTACTCACGAGGAGACCTTTACTCCTATGCAAATCCTGAATGCTAAGAAGGCTGTTCCTCGTGTCCTTACTCACGAGGAGACCTTTGCTCCTACGAAAACCCTGAATGCTGGGGATGCTGTTACACATGTACTTACTCATGAGGAGACCTTTATAACTCAGGAGGCCCAGAAGACTGAGAACTTTATCACGCAGGTCCTTATTCCCGAGGAGACCTCTACTCCCATTCCTGATTCTGACGCACCAGTGTGCTGTGATGTGATGGACTCGTTTGCTGACCCAGATGTTGACACGGCTGAACCAGATATGCACTCTATTAAAAGCCGAGATAGACTTCCGATAACAGCGGCTGTGCAAATGGAGAAACAAGGACAGGCCCTTAAACAGATAGGGGGCCCCTCCCACAGCACCCCATTTCAGGAAGACATGCGGCAGTCAAGACTCTGCCCCGACCAAGGGAGTGAAGTTGAATTTATTCTTACCTCTGACTCCGACCTCGATCTTGGCCGTGTTTCCCGGGTTGACTCTATTGATGTCCCTGTTATCCAATGCCAAAGAGCAGCTTATAAACAATCGAAGGATTCCTTTGTCCTGGGAAAGGGGGATGATTTTTCTCAGCGGCGTATGGACCGTTATCTTGACGAGGTGATGGATTTAGCTAAGTCCCCTATAGCTTGTAGAGCAAAATCGGAACCTGTTCCTTCGGAGATCCCCGTGGAGAAAGACATCGTCTCCTGTAACACAGACTTACCCCGAGAGCCCGAAGAGGAAAGGCAAAGATGGGCCGAGGGACTACGTAAAGCTCGTTACCAGCTAAAAGAAATGGAAATTTCCATTCAAAATGTGGATAAACACCTAGTGGATTGTCTGGACCTCGAACGGCGTGCTAAACTCCTTAAACAGAAGGACAGATTCCTTGATATAATACTGAAAGAGACACACAAGGTCCACGTTTATGAGGACTTATTCAAACTGGCACAAGTCGATGAAGACTCTTCAAACATCGCCCCTTCCTCCAGAACGAAATATCCTAAGGGTGTCGTTGACCACAGTTCGTCCCCGGAGGAACAACCGGCTAAAAAGAAGCAGAAGCAAGGGCGAGAATCTCACTTGGCCCAAACTTCGCATGGTGCCCGAGAACATGTAGACCGACAGTCTTCCCAGAGTCTTGAACGAGATTGTTCTACACATGTTTATGGACAGCGCTCAGAGGAGAAAAATACGAGTCTAGCAAAACAGGGGGTTGGAATCGGGGACTTGTCTCCGGCCCTGTCTGTGGAATGCGGAACCCCAGGGATAGAATCTAATGCTGTCCGGAATGTTAGAGAGATTCAATTGAGGAATGCCTGGGAGAAGATAAAGTTTGGTCCCATGTCTAAGGGTCTGGACCTTTTGGTTCCAGAAGAAACTAATAAGCTCGATTTGGCAAAGTTCTGGTGTTTTCTGTTGACTCATGTGGGATGGGTGATGGTACCCACGCCTTCCTTAACTAAGAGAAGCAAGGACTCGATGATAGACTTGCTGGATAAACAAAAGGAGGTGTTGTTTACATATCTTACTGATGGAGAGGAAACCGGACGAGAGCCGCCGTCGCAAAATCTTCTTTATGCCAGATCCCTATCGATCAACATCGTTGATAGGCTTGTCATAGGACGTCGGAGTCGTACTTCGACGGAGACCTATCCCTCCTGGTTGACGGAGGAGGGACTTATGAAACTTCTCAAAGGTATCTGTCGTCGTGCTGAAGAAAGACCGCCGGCGGAAGGCACGGGATTTCTTGACGAACCTGGCAAGAGAGCGACAGAAATGACACAAAAAGATTTGATACACTGGTGCATCCAAGCGTTGCATGTTTTCAAAGTCCGTGTTCAACGACTAAAGGGAGAGGCGGAGACGTCGACTGGAAGGAGTGTCGCGCCCAGGAAAGGAAGGCTTGAACGGAAAACGGTGTCTAAGATGATGACGGATACGACTCAGCTGGCTAATCCTGTGACGATTCCATCGCATGCTGAATTATCTGCCATGATAGCAGCACAAGATGCCCGAATGTGTCGCCAGGGAGACTCTGCTTCGCAGAGTCTCCCGCAAACGGGTGAGGGTCACGGTCGTTTCTGTTCTGTGGATAAGAGGCTCTTTCTAGAAGATGAAGAGGGACGTAGGAAGAAAGGAGAGAGAGGGATGAAAGATGAAAAGGCGACTGAAAAGGAAGGAGAGGGAGGAGATGAGGACAGCGGGGGGTTATCTGGCTTATCTGGCATAGAATCTCTCTCTAGTTCTGAAAGGGAAGAGGAGGAAGAAGAGGAGATGGAGTTAGCCCCTACTAAGGAAGGTGGATGTATATCAGATAGGGATATTAAGAGAAAGGAAGTAGTTTCTTCGGAGAGATGTGGAGGGAAGCCGCAGAGGGAGGGGAGAAGGGAGGGGAGAAGGAAGGAGAGCAGGGAATTAAACTTTAGGGACAAGGCACCCCTGCGGGGGAATGTTTCGCAAGTGGATACTGGGTCTTCGGGTCTTCTTTCTCTTCCCGATACAGCACAGACCAGCCTGTCATCTGAAGGGAAGGGAGAAGCTGTTAGCTTGACCTCAATGACTAGGACTCTGAACGAGACAGTTCTACCGATGCAGACAGACATGCAATCAGAACAGGACTCCCTTCTGATCACCGTGCAAGGAAACTTACCTGTGACGACTGAAGATATATCGATAGGGAACTTCGTCATGGACACGGATTCGGAATTGATTGAACTGCGACTTAAAACAGGACCTGTGAGTAAAGAAAACATACATGAGACATTTGAGACATATGTAAATCCTTCTGCAGGAACTTCAGTGATCTTGCAGGAGGATCCTTCCAATCATGTAACATCAGAGACAAACGGAAAGCGGGAACGTGATACACAAATATCGGTATGCATGGTTAGGGTTGAAAAGGGAGCCCAAGGTTTAGGAATTGGAGTAGGAGATGCTGATGTGTCACAAGGTACGCCAGTGGGGATGGCATTGGGAAACCAAGGAGAACCTAAGAGGGATGTGGTCCTACCGGTTCCTAGAAACCCGGGAGTAACTGTAACAACACCTAGGTTACCTACAAGTAATACTCTTCCTGACACAATGCCTAAGGTTTCAGCAGCAAGTTTTAGAGAATCCTTAACAACAGATTCTAGGGAACCTCTAACAACGGGTTCTAGCGAATCCTTACCAGCCCACACACCTTCCGTTGGGAGCGCAGGAACGTCTTATGCAGACATGTTGAGGGGAACCGGTAGGAGGCCAAGGGACCCGGGATCACGGAGGGAGGGGGAAACGGATGGAGAACCCCCCCGCCGTCGGACGGATTTTGAAAAGGAGAGACTGGAGGATGAAGAATTCTTAGAGGATTTCTTCAATATGAGAGAAGATGAAGGAGAATTTGATCCGAGGCAAAGATTTGTTATTCGGTTCAGGTATAAAGGCTCAGATCCACAAAAGCTCACAGAAGAATACATGATAGAGGAGGTGCTTTTAGGGATAATGGGAATTCCACGAGGCGACATACTGGCAGTTATCATGCCGCCGGGGCTTAGGGAAACCGATGTTTGTTTTGTGTCAGAACGAGGATACCAGAAGGGTTGGGGGAGGTTGAGAGAAATCATGAGGTCGACCCCGAATCCCTTTGGTGACTATGACATTATTCCCCTCTTCCGAGGAGAATCGAGGGTTCTGACGGTGGCGTTCAGAACGACAAATATTCCAGCAGAGGATGTGGAACAATGGCTGGGCAGATTTTGCAAGGTGTTGTTACCCCCCCAAAAGGCCCTCAATTCGTGGGGCATTTGGAAAGGAGAATATAAGACTGTCGTCTCTTTGCAAAGAGACTTCAGGAGTAAACTACAACATATTCCTAAATATTTTTTTCTGGGAGGAGATAGAGGAATCACCAGGTACAGTGGGCAACCCCCAGCATGCTTCCAATGTGGGGGGTTTGACCATATTAGGCAACACTGTGCCACACCTTTGTGTTCTGTCTGTGGGAGGAGGGGCCATAACTCCACACAATGTACAACTGGAGTGGTCTGTAACCTTTGTGGCCGCCAAGGCCACACGTACCTTCTGTGTCCCGACGCGCATTATAACAAGTGGTATCCAAACTCCTACTCAAAACTCGTTCGCTGTCACCCTCATTTAAATCGAACAGATGAGGATTCATCGACTAGCCAATTTTCAGAGGGTGCTACTGCAAAACACGGGGAGAAGGACAGTAACGAATGTTTACATGAAGGGGGTTGGCAGGAGGTAAAGAGGACTTCGCACGATGTCCTTAGAGGCAGGGTAAGACGGGGAGTGTATAACCCGATACGAACGATGGTCAGCAACCGATTTGAAGCCTTGAATGTGACAGAAGAGGAAGGTACGCAAGATACGCCTCTGGCCTCCCTTACTACCGGATCATGTATCAACCCGGAACAAAAACAAAGAGATGACATGCAGACTGATAGAAAGGCGGGATCGGAGAAACCTAAGATGAGGAAAGAGTCAAGGAAAGAGTCAAGGAAAGAGTCGAAGAAAGCCATATTCCGTACATACGAAAACCTTACAGAAAAGGAACTCCAGGTAATTACTGAAGAACTCAACGAAAAGATCCAAAAGGTGACCCAAGCACTTTCCGCTGCAGAAGATGCATCTGAGGAGGTACAACTACGTTTAAGTCAAAAGGAGCATTATTGGAGAGATGCGGTTACCTGCATACAACGTGAACTGGCTAGAAGAAGGGACCGAGACCCAAACCTTACCGAGGAACCGTTAAGTGACTCCCAGATGATAATGGTGGAAGAAGCGCCAGAACAGGAGGCGATGCTGAACCAGGGAGACACACAGAACCAGGAACAGATACCTATGTATACAGATGGACAAAGACAAGAACAAATTAGAGAGCGAATTGCAGAGATAAGCGAGGACCTTGAAGGAGGGAAGACAGAATCGATGGAGTGGATAAGTGGAATATCTTTGGTGGAAAAGAACCCTGTGACAGGCGACCAGTCTGACTCTCCTCCTGACCAGGAAAAGGTTCCTCAACAGCACGAGTATCCTCCTCCTGTTAGCTTACCTGACTCAAGTGGAAACATTTTGATGCCGTGCGCGTCATTTCCGTGTAAGGCCACGCCTCCTGATCCGCAGGAGGAGGTGGAGACGATGAGTTTAGAAACTGTAGTGGAAGGCATGGAGGAAGACCGGCGAGGTTTGTAGGAAAATAATAGGAATAGGCAAAGATAAAATGACAGTCGATAAGTTCAATGGAACTGGATTTAAGATGGCGTATGGTTTTATTGCTATTGCTGCTATCTTATATTCATTAACAATACCAATGGAGTTGAACATACTTACCTGGAATTGTAGAGGGCTACGGCAGTCGGTGAGGAGAGAAGATGTTTATTACCACATTAGGAGGCTAAAGGCTGATGTTTTTGTCCTGCAAGAAACTAATATTAGTACTCCTAGGGAGAGGAGTGCAGCGCAGAATTCCTGGACTTGGGGGCCTTCAATTTGGTCTTTGAAAGAAGAGGAAGGAACGGGAGGTGTCGCGGTTCTCTTCTTATGCAATCCTGATCTTAAAGTTGTGAGGACCATCGATGCTATGCCGGGTCATCTTATAATAGTGGACTTCAATCTTAAAAACCCGGCAAAAGCGTTAGACAGCAAGTTTAGGTTGTGTGCCCTCTATGCTCCTGTGAAGGCAATTCATAGACGACAGCTGTGGCAAACATTGGAGGATCATATTGGTACAAAGAGGGCTCTACTCGTGGCGGGAGATTTCAATGTTCGCTCCGAGCGAGAGGATAGAATTAATTTGAGAGCCGGTGCTCAAATGGGACCGTCTGCCCCTGTATTTAAACAGCTGACAATGGAGGAAAAAAGACTGAAAGCCCTTCTTAAAGATCGCCTTGGCTTGATGGATGCGGGGCTACAGAATGATGGGGAATTAGATTTTCTCCCTACGCATCACCGGGCAACGTTCCGACGTAAATTCACAGCAACCTTAGGGTGTAAGATGACTTATTATCACCCTCTGTCGACAAGCAGGCTGGACAGAATATGGGCCCCAGCGGCTCTCCCCCTTACGGGATGTAAGATTATTTTGACGCCGTGGTCAGACCACGCTATTCTTCAAGTATTATTTGCAGGACAACCCAATAGGAGGAAACAAAAACCAGCTTGGCGACTCAGTGAAGCGGACCTCAGGACCTTTCGGATGGAACCGGAAATTGTTCTGACGCTTGAATGCCAGAAGCGTATAAAGTCTGGGATGGATGTCCTCGATTGGTGGGAAAGGACGAAAGATGCCATACGATATGCTTCGGTTCGGGCCAGGAGAGTGCAGGGCAGTTATGAACTGTCACAATATCACAGAGCGATCCAGAACGTACTTGCATGCAGATGGAGAATGAACAAGGGCCTTGACGTTGACAATGAACGGCTTCGACGCAATCAAGAAGTTATTAAAACTTACCGCCTTACCCAACGTCGACGGCGTCATATGGCACGGGTGGCTAGAGCATCGGGGCCGTTAATTGAGAAGGGAGAATGGCAAAAAGATCGCCTGCCTCGATACAACCAGACTCTGTCCGCGTTAAAAGGAGGTCCGTCAGATGGACTACTTCAAGAACCGGTCGAGATAGCAGAAGAGGTCTCTAGATTTTATAGAGAATTTTACGCGGTTTCGGAAACCTCTCCTGATGAAGTACGCATTCAGTCCTATCTAGAAAGTGCCTTTGGGCAGAAACCGTTACCGCCAAACGAAGAAGATCTTTGCGAACTCTCTCGGCCCTTCGAGCAAGAAGAAATCCAGCGAGCCATTCAGGCGGGTAAACGTAACTCTAAGCCGGGACCGGATGGGTTACCGTATGGGTTCTATAAGAACTTTAAAGATCACTTAGTTCCCATCTTGACGGAGGTTTTTAATGAGATGCTGCAGAGGGCGAGGGTGGGACGGAGTTTTTTACACGGATCAATGAGTCTATTGTACAAAGGAGGAGATCCGACTCTGATAGGCAGCTGGAGACCCATCACGGTTAACAACACCGATTACAGGATACTAGCAAGGGTCCTCAATAATAGGTTGAAAAAACTGGCTAATGCACTAGTGCAGGTGGGACAAACCAGCTCTGTACCCGGAAGGAGAATGGCGCATACCACCTGTGTTTTCAGACAGATTTTTGACCGGTTACAGCAAGAAAAGGAACATCTATGCATATTGCAGCTGGACCAGAGTAAAGCGTTTGACCGGGTTGACAGAGGCTACATGTGGGCTGTTTTAAAATTCCATGGATTGCCAGAACAGTTGATCAAGCTCCTACAGGCACTTTACATGAACGCGCAGGTTACCCCAAACGTCGGAGGGTGTCGAGGGTCGCCATTTCCAGTACCCACGGGGGTTAGACAAGGATGCCCTCTCAGTCCTCTCCTGTACGTCTTGACACTAGATCCTCTTCTTAGGGCGTTGCAGAGAGATCGGTTCATCAGAGGAATTTTTCCCCACGGTTGTCCGCAGTATCGCATCACCAGTCTAGCCCACGCTGACGATTGTTACGTCACCCTCCGGAACACAGAGGAACTGCTAAAGGTGCGAGAACATTTACGGCGCTACGAAATTGTTTCCGGAGCAAAGGTGAACGAGCTTAAAAGTCAGATTTACGATCTCGACGGGCGGACGGGAAGAATGGAAGTGACTCCCATGGTGCCTACGGAGAAGGATCATAGAGACCGTGAGGAGCTGGAAGGACAGGTAGAAGGAAAGGAGAACAGACAGCATGACGACGAAGGAGCGAGCGGGACAGGAACGGGGATGCTGTCTCTGAAGATCCTGGGAGTCACCTTTTCTTTGAGAGCTGATGGCTGGAGGGATAATTGGATTGTATGGCAACAGCGAGTGTTGGAAAGACTGGACAAGTGGAAGACATGGAGATTATCCACAGCACAAAAAGTTCAATATTTTGCCATATATTGCATTCCAGCTGGCAATTACCTAGCGACAGTTTACCCTCCGCCGGAATCTACAGTAACCATCATCACCAGAGCGGTTTTTAAGTGGATTTTCGGGACGCTCCACTTACCGCTTGCGAGAGTAGTCGTTCAGAGAGGACACGGAGAAGGAGGTCTTGGGTTACCGGAGATTGGACTGTGGTTCCTATCCATCTTTCTAGTTTTTAACTGTGGAACTTGGCAGCAGAATGCGACGGGCTTGATTACGCAAGAAATGTACACCAGACAGTTCTTTATGGACAGTTGGGTAGACACCAGATGGGCAAAACGATGGTGGAAAGAAGGCTCTCTGCCGACCCGCTTGACGGCTTCGATGAAAGTACAGCTTCCTGACTTTATGGTTGAGGTAGCAAAGGGGATACAGAAACATGGCATCGAAGCCTCAGAAGTCAAGGGAACTAGCCCGGGAACTAAAGGAGTTACCGGAAAGTTGTACTGGACTGTTATGCACCGAAGTCGGTTGGTACCCTATGATGAAGAGAGACGGAAGAAGGAGACGCTTTCTTCGTATTTGAGGAACCAGATCTTTCCTATCCCCACCTTCGGTGACCGGACCATACCTTATGCCCTACGGGATCTTCGTTGGAGGACTTACCATCAGATATTATATGTGGGAAGTAAAAAGTTTGGGGCGACAGAAGATCAACAGCGTTGCCCCAGGGTGCTTTGTAGGTCTTTGAATCCACATACCAACATTCCTGAGACCATCCCCCATGTTGTGAAGGAGTGTGTAGCTGTAAGGAGGTCGTGGGCAGGAGTAGCCAGAGCATTGCAATGGCCTTTTCTGATATCACAACACTGGGAAACGATTGTCTCGGGATTGGAGCCGACAGAAGGGTTTGGGAATCCCAGGGAGCAGGGGGGCTGTCCGGGTGAGAAGGCTGGTATTAAGGTTCCTTGGGCACTGGTTAGGTTAGTGAATCTCATCTTTGTTAGTACTGTGATGAAAAACAGAAGGGAGGAGGTGTATACCAAAAAGGCAGTACCCTTAGTTGAAACGGTACATACTGTAACAGATTATTTGGCGAAAATTAAAAGGTGGGAAGAAAAGAGGATGAAGGGCGTGAAGTGGCTGAGCAGGTGGAGGTGGTTTCATGAGATCAACCCGCCAGTTCCTTGAAGTCAGATATAATTGCTTCCTACCTTGACTTCTCTCAAGTTGGATAGACATCTGTTGTATAACTTAATTCTTCTTTTTCTTTTTCTTTTATTTCCTTAATTAGTAAAAAGTGAAAAGTTGATAGTTAATAGTTGATAGTTCATAGTTCATAGTTAATAGTTAATAATGAATAAAGTTAATAAAGTTAATACAGTTAATACAGTTAATAAAGTTAATAAAGTTAATAAAGTTTGAAACATGAACAGCCTGAATGTTGATGGCTTACATTTATGTCGATGCTTGATGCTTAATGCTTTATGCTTAATGTTAATATTTAATGGTGATATTCAATGCTAGAAATATTTAGATGCCTATATTAATATGTAATATGTACGTATGTAGGTATGTATGTATGTATTAACTGTATTTATTGTTTCAATCGTAATTATGCATCTTGGAATTTGTTGCTTACAGTTTGTTGTAGAATGGTTATTATTAAATAAAAATCTATTTTCCTAAAAAAAAAAAAAAAAAAAATCTATTTTCCTAACCCTAACCCTAAATAAAAAATCTATTTTCCTATTTTCCTAACCCTAACCCTAACCCTAACCCTAACCCTGGCCCTGGCCCTGGCCCTGGCCCTGGCCCTGGCCCTGGCCCTGGCCCTGGCCCTGGCCCTGGCCCTGGCCCCTAACCCCTAACCCCTAACCCCTAACCCCTAACCCCTAACCCCTAACCCCACCCACCTTGAATAGCAGACGTGCGATCAAGGAGCTCTCACTTCCTGGTTTGGATTTTCGCTTTTTTTACCTATTATATCTCTCAGAAAAATTTCAATTTTGGTCAGAGTTTGTTCCTAAGGGTACCCCCATCAGGGGGTGCGAATATGGAGGCCCCCCCTCCTGGGGGGGACCCCCAAATTGAGATCGAATTTTTGCCTATACAAGACAATGGAGACAATGGAGACCATGCTTCCCAGCATGGCCTACAAGAAAAAGGCTTCCAACTTCATCTGCTGCCATCCGCTTTGGGAGTCGTGCCTTCTGACGTCACAGACAGTAAGGATGTTCGAGGGCCCCTGGGGAATATAGACCAGACCCCCAGTTTGGGTTTTCACCCCTCCCAGAAGACCCCTGCCGCTTTAAAGGAGGATTCCTTTTCCCTATTGCTTTCAATGGAACAAGCAACAGGAGAGGCCGCTGTAACCTTAGAGGGGTCTGGGGATGACCTGGCCCTGGACGTGGTGGGTGAGAGTTTGAATGACACCTTGACTCCTGAGGAGACCCGGAGCATTCGGAAACCCGTTACACGTGGCCCTACTCTTGAGGAGACCTTTTCTTCTAAGAACGCCCTGGACTCTGGGAAGGCTGTTACACGTGTACTTACTCGTGAGGAGACCTTTCCTCCTATGCAAGGCCTGAATGTGGGGGAGACTGTTACATGTGTCCTTACTCGCGAGGAGACCTCTACGCCTAAGCAAAACTTGAATGCTGGGGAGGCCGTTACACTTGCCCTTACTCACGAGGAGACCTTCACTCCTATTCAAGTCCTGAATGCTGGGGAGACCGTTACACGTGTCCTTACTCGTGAGGAGACCTCTGCTCCTAAGCAAGACCTGAATGTTGGGGAGACTGTTACACGTGTACTTACTCGTGAGGAGACCTTTCCTCCTATGCAAGGCCTGAATGTGGGGGAGACTGTTACATGTGTCCTTACTCGCGAGGAGACCTCTACGCCTAAGCAAAACTTGAATGCTGGGGAGGCCGTTACACTTGCCCTTACTCACGAGGAGACCTTTGCTCCTACGAAAACCCTGAATGCTGGGGATGCTGTTACACATGTACTTACTCATGAGGAGACCTTTAAAACTCAGGAGGCCCAGAAGACTGAGAACTTTATTACACAGGTCCTTACTCCCGAGGAGACCTCTACTCCCATTCCTCATTCTGACGCACCAGTGTGTTGTGATGTGATGGACCCGCTTGCTGACCCAGATGTTGACACGGCTGAACCAGATATGCACTCTATTAAAAGCCGAGATAGACTTCCGATAACAGCTGCTGTGCAAATGGAGAAACAAGGACAGGCCCTTAAACAGATAGGGGGCCCCTCCCACAGCACCACATTTCAGGAAGACATACGGCAGTCAAGACTCTGCCCCGACCAAGGGAGTGAAGTTGAATTTATTCTTACCTCTGACTCCGACCTCGATCTTGGCCGTGTTTCCCGGGTTGACTCTATTGATGTCCCTGTTATCCAATGCCAAAGAGCAGCTTATAAACAATCGAAGGATTCCTTTGTCCTGGGAAAGGGGGATGATTTTTCTCAGCGGCGTATGGACCGTTATCTTGACGAGGTGATGGATTTAGCTAAGTCCCCTATAGCTTGTAGAGCAAAATCGGAACCTGTTCCTTCGGAGATCCCCGTGGAGAAAGACATCGTCTCCTGTAACACAGACTTACCCCGAGAGCCCGAAGAGGAAAGGCAAAGATGGGCCGAGGGACTACGTAAAGCTCGTTACCAGCTAAAAGAAACGGAAACTTCCATTCAAAATGTGGATAAACACCTAGTGGATTGTCTGGACCTCGAACGGCATGCTAAACTCCTTAAACAGAAGGACAGATTCCTTGATATAATACTGAAAGAGACACACAAGGTCCACGTTTATGAGGACTTATTCAAACTGGCACAAGTCGATGAAGACTCTTCAAACATCGCCCCTTCCTCCAGAACGAAATATCCTAAGGGTGTCGTTGACCACAGTTCGTCCCCGGAGGAACAACCAGCTAAAAAGAAGCAGAAGCAAGGGCGAGAATCTCACTCGGCCCAAACTTCGCATGGTGCCCGAGAACATGTAGACCGACAGTCTTCCCAGAGTCTTGAACGAGATTGTTCTACACATGTTTATGGACAGCGCTCAGAGGAGAAAAATACGAGTATAGCAAAACAGGGGGTTGGAATCGGGGACTTGTCTCCGGCCCTGTCTGTGGAATGCGGAACCCCAGGGATAGAATCTAATGCTGTCCGGAATGTTAGAGAGATTCAATTGAGGAATGCCTGGGAGAAGATAAAGTTTGGTCCCATGTCTAAGGGTCTGGACCTTTTGGTTCCAGAAGAAACTAATAAGCTCGATTTGGCAAAGTTCTGGTGTTTTCTGTTGACTCATGTGGGATGGGTGATGGTACCCACGCCTTCCTTAACTAAGAGAAGCAAGGACTCGATGATAGACTTGCTGGATAAACAAAAGGAGGTGTTGTTTACATATCTTACTGATGGAGAGGAAACCGGACGAGAGCCGCCGTCGCAAAATCTTCTTTATGCCAGATCCCTATCGATCAACATCGTTGATAGGCTTGTCATAGGACGTCGGAGTCGTACTTCGACGGAGACCTATCCCTCCTGGTTGACGGAGGAGGGACTTACGAAACTTCTCAAAGGTATCTGTCGTCGTGCTGAAGAAAGACCGCCGGCGGAAGGCACGGGATTTCTTGACGAACCTGGCAAGAGAGCGACAGAAATGACACAAAAAGATTTGATACACTGGTGCATCCAAGCGTTGCATGTTTTCAAAGTCCGTGTTCAACGACTAAAGGGAGAGGCGGAGACGTCGACTGGAAGGAGTGTCGCGCCCAGGAAAGGAAGGCTTGAACGGAAAACTGTGTCTAAGATGATGACGGATACGACTCAGCTGGCTAATCCTGTGACGATTCCATCGCATGCTGAATTATCTGCCATGATAGCAGCACAAGATGCCCGAATGTGTCGCCAGGGAGACTCTGCTTCGCAGAGTCTCCCGCAAACGGGTGAGGGTCACGGTCGTTTCTGTTCTGTGGATAAGAGGCTCTTTCTAGAAGATGAAGAGGGACGTAGGAAGAAAGGAGAGAGAGGGATGAAAGATGAAAAGGCGACTGAAAAGGAAGGAGAGGGAGGAGATGAGGACAGCGGGGGGTTATCTGGCTTATCTGGCATAGAATCTCTCTCTAGTTCTGAAAGGGAAGAGGAGGAAGAAGAGGAGATGGAGTTAGCCCCTACTAAGGAAGGTGGATGTATATCAGATAGGGATATTAAGAGAAAGGAAGTAGTTTCTTCGGAGAGATGTGGAGGGAAGCCGCAGAGGGAGGGGAGAAGGGAGGGGAGAAGGAAGGAGAGCAGGGAATTAAACTTTAGGGACAAGGCACCCCTGCGGGGGAATGTTTCGCAAGTGGATACTGGGTCTTCGGGTCTTCTTTCTCTTCCCGATACAGCACAGACCAGCCTGTCATCTGAAGGGAAGGGAGAAGCTGTTAGCTTGACCTCAATGACTAGGACTCTGAACGAGACAGTTCTACCGATGCAGACAGACATGCAATCAGAACAGGACTCCCTTCTGATCACCGTGCAAGGAAACTTACCTGTGACGACTGAAGATATATCGATAGGGAACTTCGTCATGGACACGGATTCGGAATTGATTGAACTGCGACTTAAAACAGGACCTGTGAGTAAAGAAAACATACATGAGACATTTGAGACATATGTAAATCCTTCTGCAGGAACTTCAGTGATCTTGCAGGAGGATCCTTCCAATCGTGTAACATCAGAGACAAACGGAAAGCGGGAACGTGATACACAAATATCGGTATGCACGGTTAGGGTTGAAAAGGGAGCCCAAGGTTTAGGAATTGGAGTAGGAGATGCTGATGTGTCACAAGGTACGCCAGTGGGGATAGCATTGGGAAACCAAGGAGAACCTAAGAGGGATGTGGTCCTACCGGTTCCTAGAAACCCGGGAGTAACTGTAACAACACCTAGGTTACCTACAAGTAATACTCTTCCTGACACAATGCCTAAGGTTTCAGCAGCAAGTTTTAGAGAATCTTTAACAACAGATTCTAGGGAACCTCTAACAACGGGTTCTAGCGAATCCTTACCAGCCCACACACCTTCCGTTGGGAGCGCAGGAACGTCTTATGCAGACATGTTGAGGGGAACCGGTAGGAGGCCAAGGGACCCGGGATCACGGAGGGAGGGGGAAACGGATGGAGAACCCCCCCGCCGTCGGACGGATTTTGAAAAGGAGAGACTGGAGGATGAAGAATTCTTAGAGGATTTCTTCAATATGAGAGAAGATGAAGGAGAATTTGATCCGAGGCAAAGATTTGTTATTCGGTTCAGGTATAAAGGCTCAGATCCACAAAAGCTCACAGAAGAATACATGATAGAGGAGGTGCTTTTAGGGATAATGGGAATTCCACGAGGCGACATACTGGCAGTTATCATGCCGCCGGGGCTTAGGGAAACCGATGTTTGTTTTGTGTCAGAACGAGGATACCAGAAGGGTTGGGGGAGGTTGAGAGAAATCATGAGGTCGACCCCGAATCCCTTTGGTGACTATGACGTTATTCCCCTCTTCCGAGGAGAATCGAGGGTTCTGACGGTGGCGTTCAGAACGACAAATATTCCAGCAGAGGATGTGGAACAATGGCTGGGCAGATTTTGCAAGGTGTTGTTACCCCCCCAAAAGGCCCTCAATTCGTGGGGCATTTGGAAAGGAGAATATAAGACTGTCGTCTCTTTGCAAAGAGACTTCAGGAGTAAACTACAACATATTCCTAAATATTTTTTTCTGGGAGGAGATAGAGGAATCACCAGGTACAGTGGGCAACCCCCAGCATGCTTCCAATGTGGGGGGTTTGACCATATTAGGCAACACTGTGCCACACCTTTGTGTTCTGTCTGTGGGAGGAGGGGCCATAACTCCACACAATGTACAACTGGAGTGGTCTGTAACCTTTGTGGCCGCCAAGGCCACACGTACCTTCTGTGTCCCGACGCGCATTATAACAAGTGGTATCCAAACTCGTACTCAAAACTCGTTCGCTGTCACCCTCATTTAAATCGAACAGATGAGGATTCATCGACTAGCCAAGTTTCAGAGGGTGCTACTGCAAAACACGGGGAGAAGGACAGTAACGAATGTTTACATGAAGGGGGTTGGCAGGAGGTAAAGAGGACTTCGCACGATGTCCTTAGAGGCAGGGTAAGACGGGGAGTGTATAACCCGATACGAACGATGGTCAGCAACCGATTTGAAGCCTTGAATGTGACAGAAGAGGAAGGTACGCAAGATACGCCTCTGGCCTCCCTTACTACCGGATCATGTATCAACCCGGAACAAAAACAAAGAGATGACATGCAGACTGATAGAAAGGCGGGATCGGAGAAACCTAAGATGAGGAAAGAGTCAAGGAAAGAGTCAAGGAAAGAGTCGAAGAAAGCCATATTCCGTACATACAAAAACCTTACAGAAAAGGAACTCCAGGTAATTACTGAAGAACTCAATGAAAAGATCCAAAAGGTGACCCAAGCACTTTCCGCTGCAGAAGGTGCATCTGAGGAGGTACAACTACGTTTAAGTCAAAAGGAGCATTATTGGAGAGATGCGGTTACCTGCATACAACGTGAACTGGCTAGAAGAAGGGACCGAGACCCAAACCTTACCGAGGAACCGTTAAGTGACTCCCAGATGATGATGGTGGAAGAAGCGCCAGAACAGGAGGCGATGCTGAACCAGGGAGACACACAGAACCAGGAACAGATACCTATGTATACAGATGGACAAAGACAAGAACAAATTAGAGAGCGAATTGCAGAGATAAGCGAGGACCTTGAAGGAGGGAAGACAGAATCGATGGAGTGGATAAGTGGAATATCTTTGGTGGAAAAGAACCCTGTGACAGGCGACCGGTCTGACTCTCCTCCTGACCAGGAAAAGGTTCCTCAACAGCACGAGTATCCTCCTCCTGTTAGCTTACCTGACTCAAGTGGAAACATTTTGACGCCGTGCGCGTCATTTCCGTGTAAGGCCACGCCTTCTGATCCGCAGGAGGAGGTGGAGACGATGAGTTTAGAAACTGTAGTGGAAGGCATGGAGGAAGACCGGCGAGGTTTGTAGGAAAATAATAGGAATAGGCAAAGATAAAATGACAGTCGATAAGTTCAATGGAACTGGATTTAAGATGGCTTATGGTTTTATTGCTATTGCTGCTATCTTATATTCATTAACAATACCAATGGAGTTGAACATACTTACCTGGAATTGTAGAGGGCTACGGCAGTCGGTGAGGAGAGAAGATGTTTATTACCACATTAGGAGGCTAAAGGCTGATGTTTTTGTCCTGCAAGAAACTAATATTAGTACTCCTAGGGAGAGGAGTGCAGCGCAGAATTCCTGGACTTGGGGGCCTTCAATTTGGTCTTTGAAAGAAGAGGGAGGAACGGGAGGTGTCGCGGTTCTCTTCTTATGCAATCCTGATCTTAAAGTTGTGAGGACCATCGATGCTATGCCGGGTCATCTTATAATAGTGGACTTCAATCTTAAAAACCCGGCAAAAGCGTTAGACAGCAAGTTTAGGTTGTGTGCCCTCTATGCTCCTGTGAAGGCAATTCATAGACGACAGCTGTGGCAAACATTGGAGGATCATATTGGTACAAAGAGGGCTCTACTCGTGGCGGGAGATTTCAATGTTCGCTCCGAGCGAGAGGATAGAATTAATTTGAGAGCCGGTGCTCAAATGGGAACGTCTGCCCCTGTATTTAAACAGCTGACAATGGAGGAAAAAAGACTGAAAGCCCTTCTTAAAGATCGCCTTGGCTTGATGGATGCGGGGCTACAGAAGGATGGGGAATTAGATTTTCTCCCTACGCATCACCGGGCAACGTTCCGACGTAAATTCACAGCAACCTTAGGGTGTAAGATGACTTATTATCACCCTCTGTCGACAAGCAGGCTGGACAGAATATGGGCCCCAGCGGCTCTCCCCCTTACGGGATGTAAGATTATTTTGACGCCGTGGTCAGACCACGCTATTCTTCAAGTATTATTTGCAGGACAACCCAATAGGAGGAAACACAAACCAGCTTGGCGACTCAGTGAAGCGGACCTCAGGACCTTTCGGATGGAACCGGAAATTGTTCTGACGCTTGAATGCCAGAAGCGTATAAAGTCTGGGATGGATGTCCTCGATTGGTGGGAAAGGACGAAAGATGCCATACGATATGCTTCGGTTCGGGCCAGGAGAGTGCAGGGCAGTTATGAACTGTCACAATATCACAGAGCGATCCAGAACGTACTTGCATGCAGATGGAGAATGAACAAGGGCCTTGACGTTGACAATGAACGGCTTCGACGCAATCAAGAAGTTATTAAAACTTACCGCCTTACCCAACGTCGACGGCGTCATATGGCACGGGTGGCTAGAGCATCGGGGCCGTTAATTGAGAAGGGAGAATGGCAAAAAGATCGCCTGCCTCGATACAACCAGACTCTGTCCGCGTTAAAAGGAGGTCCGTCAGATGGACTACTTCAAGAACCGGTCGAGATAGCAGAAGAGGTCTCTAGATTTTATAGAGAATTTTACGCGGTTTCGGAAACCTCTCCTGATGAAGTACGCATTCAGTCCTATCTAGAAAGTGCCTTTGGGCAGAAACCGTTACCGCCAAACGAAGAAGATCTTTGCGAACTCTCTCGGCCCTTCGAGCAAGAAGAAATCCAGCGAGCCATTCAGGCGGGTAAACGTAACTCTAAGCCGGGACCGGATGGGTTACCGTATGGGTTCTATAAGAACTTTAAAGATCACTTAGTTCCCATCTTGACGGAGGTTTTTAATGAGATGCTGCAGAGGGCGAGGGTGGGACGGAGTTTTTTACACGGATCAATGAGTCTATTGTACAAAGGAGGAGATCCGACTCTGATAGGCAGCTGGAGACCCATCACGGTTAACAACACCGATTACAGGATACTAGCAAGGGTCCTCAATAATAGGTTGAAAAAACTGGCTAATGCACTAGTGCAGGTGGGACAAACCAGCTCTGTACCCGGAAGGAGAATGGCGCATACCACCTGTGTTTTCAGACAGATTTTTGACCGGTTACAGCAAGAAAAGGAACATCTATGCATATTGCAGCTGGACCAGAGTAAAGCGTTTGACCGGGTTGACAGAGGCTACATGTGGGCTGTTTTAAAATTCCATGGATTGCCAGAACAGTTGATCAAGCTCCTACAGGCACTTTACATGAACGCGCAGGTTACCCCAAACGTCGGAGGGTGTCGAGGGTCGCCATTTCCAGTACCCACGGGGGTTAGACAAGGATGCCCTCTCAGTCCTCTCCTGTACGTCTTGACACTAGATCCTCTTCTTAGGGCGTTGCAGAGAGATCGGTTCATCAGAGGAATTTTTCCCCACGGTTGTCCGCAGTATCGCATCACCAGTCTAGCCCACGCTGACGATTGTTACGTCACCCTCCGGAACACAGAGGAACTGCTAAAGGTGCGAGAACATTTACGGCGCTACGAAATTGTTTCCGGAGCAAAGGTGAACGAGCTTAAAAGTCAGATTTACGATCTCGACGGGCGGACGGGAAGAATGGAAGTGACTCCCATGGTGCCTACGGAGAAGGATCATAGAGACCGTGAGGAGCTGGAAGGACAGGTAGAAGGAAAGGAGAACAGACAGCATGACGACGAAGGAGCGAGCGGGACAGGAACGGGGATGCTGTCTCTGAAGATCCTGGGAGTCACCTTTTCTTTGAGAGCTGATGGCTGGAGGGATAATTGGATTGTATGGCAACAGCGAGTGTTGGAAAGACTGGACAAGTGGAAGACATGGAGATTATCCACAGCACAAAAAGTTCAATATTTTGCCATATATTGCATTCCAGCTGGCAATTACCTAGCGACAGTTTACCCTCCGCCGGAATCTACAGTAACCATCATCACCAGAGCGGTTTTTAAGTGGATTTTCGGGACGCTCCACTTACCGCTTGCGAGAGTAGTCGTTCAGAGAGGACACGGAGAAGGAGGTCTTGGGTTACCGGAGATTGGACTGTGGTTCCTATCCATCTTTCTAGTTTTTAACTGTGGAACTTGGCAGCAGAATGCGACGGGCTTGATTACGCAAGAAATGTACACCAGACAGTTCTTTATGGACAGTTGGGTAGACACCAGATGGGCAAAACGATGGTGGAAAGAAGGCTCTCTGCCGACCCGCTTGACGGCTTCGATGAAAGTACAGCTTCCTGACTTTATGGTTGAGGTAGCAAAGGGGATACAGAAACATGGCATCGAAGCCTCAGAAGTCAAGGGAACTAGCCCGGGAACTAAAGGAGTTACCGGAAAGTTGTACTGGACTGTTATGCACCGAAGTCGGTTGGTACCCTATGATGAAGAGAGACGGAAGAAGGAGACGCTTTCTTCGTATTTGAGGAACCAGATCTTTCCTATCCCCACCTTCGGTGACCGGACCATACCTTATGCCCTACGGGATCTTCGTTGGAGGACTTACCATCAGATATTATATGTGGGAAGTAAAAAGTTTGGGGCGACAGAAGATCAACAGCGTTGCCCCAGGGTGCTTTGTAGGTCTTTGAATCCACATACCAACATTCCTGAGACCATCCCCCATGTTGTGAAGGAGTGTGTAGCTGTAAGGAGGTCGTGGGCAGGAGTAGCCAGAGCATTGCAATGGCCTTTTCTGATATCACAACACTGGGAAACGATTGTCTCGGGATTGGAGCCGACAGAAGGGTTTGGGAATCCCAGGGAGCAGTGGGGCTGTCCGGGTGAGAAGGCTGGTATTAAGGTTCCTTGGGCACTGGTTAGGTTAGTGAATCTCATCTTTGTTAGTACTGTGATGAAAAACAGAAGGGAGGAGGTGTATACCAAAAAGGCAGTACCCTTAGTTGAAACGGTACATACTGTAACAGATTATTTGGCGAAAATTAAAAGGTGGGAAGAAAAGAGGATGAAGGGCGTGAAGTGGCTGAGCAGGTGGAGGTGGTTTCATGAGATCAACCCGCCAGTTCCTTGAAGTCAGATATAATTGCTTCCTACCTTGACTTCTCTCAAGTTGGATAGACATCTGTTGTATAACTTAATTCTTCTTTTTCTTTTTCTTTTATTTCCTTAATTAGTAAAAAGTGAAAAGTTGATAGTTAATAGTTGATAGTTGATAGTTCATAGTTAATAGTTAATAATGAATAAAGTTAATAAAGTTAATACAGTTAATAAAGTTAATAAAGTTAATAAAGTTTGAAACATGAACAGCCTGAATGTTGATGGCTTACATTTATGTCGATGCTTGATGCTTAATGCTTTATGCTTAATGTTAATATTTAATGGTGATATTTAATGCTAGAAATATTTAGATGCCTATATTAATATGTAATATGTACGTATGTATGTATGTATGTATTAACTGTATTTATTGTTTCAATCGTAATTATGCATCTTGGAATTTGTTGCTTACAGTTTGTTGTAGAATGGTTATTATTAAATAAAAAATCTATTTTCCTAAAAAAAAAAAAAAAAAATCTATTTTCCTAACCCTAACCCTAACCCTAACCCTAACCCTGACCCTGACCCTGACCCTGACCCTGACCCTGACCCTGACCCTGACCCTGACCCTGACCCTGACCCTGACCCTGACCCCACCCGCCTTGAATAGCAGACGTGCGATCAAGGAGCTCTCACTTCCTGGTTTGGATTTTCGCTTTTTTGACCTATTATATCTCTGACAAAAATTTCAATTTTGGTCAGACTTTGTTCCTAAGGGTACCCCCATCAGGGGGTGCGAATATGGAGCCCCCCCCTCCTGGGGGGGACCCCCAAATTGAGATCGAATTTTTGCCTATACAAGACAATGGAGACAATGGAGAGCATGCTTCTCAGCATGGCCTACAAGAAAAAGGCTTCCAACTTCATCTGCTGCCATCCTCTTTGGGAGTTGCGCCTTCGGACGTCACGGACAGTAAGGATGTTCGAGGGCCCCTGGGGAATCTAGACCGGACCCCCGTTTTGGGTTTTCAACCCTCCCAGAAGACCCCTGCCGCTTTAAAGGAGAATCCCTTTTCCATATTGCTTTCAATAGAACATGCAACAGCAGAGGGAGCTGTAACCTTAGAGGGGTCTGGGGATGACCTGGCCCTGGACGTGGTGGGTGAGAGTTTGAAGGACACCTTTACTCCTGAAGAGACCCAGAGCACTCGAAAACCCGTTACACGTGGCCCTACTCTTGAGGAGACCTTTAAATCAAAGAACGCCCTGGCCTCTGGGAAGGCTGTTACACGTGTCCTTACTCACGAGGAGACCTTTGTCCCTATGCAAATCCTGAATCCTGGGGAGGCCGTTACACGTGCCCTTACTCGCGAGGAGACCTTTGTTCCTATGCAAATCCTGAATGCTGGGGAGGCCGTTACACGTGTCCTTACTCGCGAGGAGACCTTTGTTCCTATGCAAAACTTGAATGCTGGGGAAGCTGTTACACGTGTCCCTACTCATGAGGAGACCTCTGCTCCTAAGCAAGACCTGAATGTTGGGGGGGCTGTTACACATGTCCTTACTCACGAGGAGACCTTTGCTCCTATGCAAACCCTGAATGCTAGGGAGGTGCTTACATGTGTCCTTACTCACGAGGAGACCTTTACTCCTATGCAAATCCTGAATGCTAAGAAGGCTGTTCCACATGTCCTTACTCACGAGGAGACCTTTGCTCCTACGAAAACCCTGAATGCTGGGGACGCTGTTACACATGTACTTACTCATGAGGAGACCTTTATAACTCAGGAGGCCCAGAAGACTGAGAACTTTATCACGCAGGTCCTTACTCCCGAGGAGACCTCTACTCCCATTCCTGATTCTGACGCACCAGTGTGCTGTGATGTGATGGACTCGTTTGCTGACCCAGATGTTGACACGGCTGAACCAGATATGCACTCTATTAAAAGCCGAGATAGACTTCCGATAACAGCTGCTGTGCAAATGGAGAAACAAGGACAGGCCCTTAAACAGATAGGGGGCCCCTCCCACAGCACCACATTTCAGGAAGACATACGGCAGTCAAGACTCTGCCCCGACCAAGGGAGTGAAGTTGAATTTATTCTTACCTCTGACTCCGACCTCGATCTTGGCCGTGTTTCCCGGGTTGACTCTATTGATGTCCCTGTTATCCAATGCCAAAGAGCAGCTTATAAACAATCGAAGGATTCCTTTGTCCTGGGAAAGGGGGATGATTTTTCTCAGCGGCGTATGGACCGTTATCTTGACGAGGTGATGGATTTAGCTAAGTCCCCTATAGCTTGTAGAGCAAAATCGGAACCTGTTCCTTCGGAGATCCCCGTGGAGAAAGACATCGTCTCCTGTAACACAGACTTACCCCGAGAGCCCGAAGAGGAAAGGCAAAGATGGGCCGAGGGACTACGTAAAGCTCGTTACCAGCTAAAAGAAACGGAAACTTCCATTCAAAATGTGGATAAACACCTAGTGGATTGTCTGGACCTCGAACGGCGTGCTAAACTCCTTAAACAGAAGGACAGATTCCTTGATATAATACTGAAAGAGACACACAAGGTCCACGTTTATGAGGACTTATTCAAACTGGCACAAGTCGATGAAGACTCTTCAAACATCGCCCCTTCCTCCAGAACGAAATATCCTAAGGGTGTCGTTGACCACAGTTCGTCCCCGGAGGAACAACCGGCTAAAAAGAAGCAGAAGCAAGGGCGAGAATCTCACTCGGCCCAAACTTCGCATGGTGCCCGAGAACATGTAGACCGACAGTCTTCCCAGAGTCTTGAACGAGATTGTTCTACACATGTTTATGGACAGCGCTCAGAGGAGAAAAATACGAGTATAGCAAAACAGGGGGTTGGAATCGGGGACTTGTCTCCGGCCCTGTCTGTGGAATGCGGAACCCCAGGGATAGAATCTAATGCTGTCCGGAATGTTAGAGAGATTCAATTGAGGAATGCCTGGGAGAAGATAAAGTTTGGTCCCATGTCTAAGGGTCTGGACCTTTTGGTTCCAGAAGAAACTAATAAGCTCGATTTGGCAAAGTTCTGGTGTTTTCTGTTGACTCATGTGGGATGGGTGATGGTACCCACGCCTTCCTTAACTAAGAGAAGCAAGGACTCGATGATAGACTTGCTGGATAAACAAAAGGAGGTGTTGTTTACATATCTTACTGATGGAGAGGAAACCGGACGAGAGCCGCCGTCGCAAAATCTTCTTTATGCCAGATCCCTATCGATCAACATCGTTGATAGGCTTGTCATAGGACGTCGGAGTCGTACTTCGACGGAGACCTATCCCTCCTGGTTGACGGAGGAGGGACTTACGAAACTTCTCAAAGGTATCTGTCGTCGTGCTGAAGAAAGACCGCCGGCGGAAGGCACGGGATTTCTTGACGAACCTGGCAAGAGAGCGACAGAAATGACACAAAAAGATTTGATACACTGGTGCATCCAAGCGTTGCATGTTTTCAAAGTCCGTGTTCAACGACTAAAGGGAGAGGCGGAGACGTCGACTGGAAGGAGTGTCGCGCCCAGGAAAGGAAGGCTTGAACGGAAAACGGTGTCTAAGATGATGACGGATACGACTCAGCTGGCTAATCCTGTGACGATTCCATCGCATGCTGAATTATCTGCCATGATAGCAGCACAAGATGCCCGAATGTGTCGCCAGGGAGACTCTGCTTCGCAGAGTCTCCCGCAAACGGGTGAGGGTCACGGTCGTTTCTGTTCTGTGGATAAGAGGCTCTTTCTAGAAGATGAAGAGGGACGTAGGAAGAAAGGAGAGAGAGGGATGAAAGATGAAAAGGCGACTGAAAAGGAAGGAGAGGGAGGAGATGAGGACAGCGGGGGGTTATCTGGCTTATCTGGCATAGAATCTCTCTCTAGTTCTGAAAGGGAAGAGGAGGAAGAAGAGGAGATGGAGTTAGCCCCTACTAAGGAAGGTGGATGTATATCAGATAGGGATATTAAGAGAAAGGAAGTAGTTTCTTCGGAGAGATGTGGAGGGAAGCCGCAGAGGGAGGGGAGAAGGGAGGGGAGAAGGAAGGAGAGCAGGGAATTAAACTTTAGGGACAAGGCACCCCTGCGGGGGAATGTTTCGCAAGTGGATACTGGGTCTTCGGGTCTTCTTTCTCTTCCCGATACAGCACAGACCAGCCTGTCATCTGAAGGGAAGGGAGAAGCTGTTAGCTTGACCTCAATGACTAGGACTCTGAACGAGACAGTTCTACCGATGCAGACAGACATGCAATCAGAACAGGACTCCCTTCTGATCACCGTGCAAGGAAACTTACCTGTGACGACTGAAGATATATCGATAGGGAACTTCGTCATGGACACGGATTCGGAATTGATTGAACTGCGACTTAAAACAGGACCTGTGAGTAAAGAAAACATACATGAGACATTTGAGACATATGTAAATCCTTCTGCAGGAACTTCAGTGATCTTGCAGGAGGATCCTTCCAATCGTGTAACATCAGAGACAAACGGAAAGCGGGAACGTGATACACAAATATCGGTATGCACGGTTAGGGTTGAAAAGGGAGCCCAAGGTTTAGGAATTGGAGTAGGAGATGCTGATGTGTCACAAGGTACGCCAGTGGGGATAGCATTGGGAAACCAAGGAGAACCTAAGAGGGATGTGGTCCTACCGGTTCCTAGAAACCCGGGAGTAACTGTAACAACACCTAGGTTACCTACAAGTAATACTCTTCCTGACACAATGCCTAAGGTTTCAGCAGCAAGTTTTAGAGAATCTTTAACAACAGATTCTAGGGAACCTCTAACAACGGGTTCTAGCGAATCCTTACCAGCCCACACACCTTCCGTTGGGAGCGCAGGAACGTCTTATGCAGACATGTTGAGGGGAACCGGTAGGAGGCCAAGGGACCCGGGATCACGGAGGGAGGGGGAAACGGATGGAGAACCCCCCCGCCGTCGGACGGATTTTGAAAAGGAGAGACTGGAGGATGAAGAATTCTTAGAGGATTTCTTCAATATGAGAGAAGATGAAGGAGAATTTGATCCGAGGCAAAGATTTGTTATTCGGTTCAGGTATAAAGGCTCAGATCCACAAAAGCTCACAGAAGAATACATGATAGAGGAGGTGCTTTTAGGGATAATGGGAATTCCACGAGGCGACATACTGGCAGTTATCATGCCGCCGGGGCTTAGGGAAACCGATGTTTGTTTTGTGTCAGAACGAGGATACCAGAAGGGTTGGGGGAGGTTGAGAGAAATCATGAGGTCGACCCCGAATCCCTTTGGTGACTATGACATTATTCCCCTCTTCCGAGGAGAATCGAGGGTTCTGACGGTGGCATTCAGAACGACAAATATTCCAGCAGAGGATGTGGAACAATGGCTGGGCAGATTTTGCAAGGTGTTGTTACCCCCCCAAAAGGCCCTCAATTCGTGGGGCATTTGGAAAGGAGAATATAAGACTGTCGTCTCTTTGCAAAGAGACTTCAGGAGTAAACTACAACATATTCCTAAATATTTTTTTCTGGGAGGAGATAGAGGAATCACCAGGTACAGTGGGCAACCCCCAGCATGCTTCCAATGTGGGGGGTTTGACCATATTAGGCAACACTGTGCCACACCTTTGTGTTCTGTCTGTGGGAGGAGGGGCCATAACTCCACACAATGTACAACTGGAGTGGTCTGTAACCTTTGTGGCCGCCAAGGCCACACGTACCTTCTGTGTCCCGACGCGCATTATAACAAGTGGTATCCAAACTCCTACTCAAAACTCGTTCGCTGTCACCCTCATTTAAATCGAACAGATGAGGATTCATCGACTAGCCAATTTTCAGAGGGTGCTACTGCAAAACACGGGGAGAAGGACAGTAACGAATGTTTACATGAAGGGGGTTGGCAGGAGGTAAAGAGGACTTCGCACGATGTCCTTAGAGGCAGGGTAAGACGGGGAGTGTATAACCCGATACGAACGATGGTCAGCAACCGATTTGAAGCCTTGAATGTGACAGAAGAGGAAGGTACGCAAGATACGCCTCTGGCCTCCCTTACTACCGGATCATGTATCAACCCGGAACAAAAACAAAGAGATGACATGCAGACTGATAGAAAGGCGGGATCGGAGAAACCTAAGATGAGGAAAGAGTCAAGGAAAGAGTCAAGGAAAGAGTCGAAGAAAGCCATATTCCGTACATACGAAAACCTTACAGAAAAGGAACTCCAGGTAATTACTGAAGAACTCAACGAAAAGATCCAAAAGGTGACCCAAGCACTTTCCGCTGCAGAAGGTGCATCTGAGGAGGTACAACTACGTTTAAGTCAAAAGGAGCATTATTGGAGAGATGCGGTTACCTGCATACAACGTGAACTGGCTAGAAGAAGGGACCGAGACCCAAACCTTACCGAGGAACCGTTAAGTGACTCCCAGATGATGATGGTGGAAGAAGCGCCAGAACAGGAGGCGATGCTGAACCAGGGAGACACACAGAACCAGGAACAGATACCTATGTATACAGATGGACAAAGACAAGAACAAATTAGAGAGCGAATTGCAGAGATAAGCGAGGACCTTGAAGGAGGGAAGACAGAATCGATGGAGTGGATAAGTGGAATATCTTTGGTGGAAAAGAACCCTGTGACAGGCGACCAGTCTGACTCTCCTCCTGACCAGGAAAAGGTTCCTCAACAGCACGAGTATCCTCCTCCTGTTAGCTTACCTGACTCAAGTGGAAACATTTTGACGCCGTGCGCGTCATTTCCGTGTAAGGCCACGCCTCCTGATCCGCAGGAGGAGGTGGAGACGATGAGTTTAGAAACTGTAGTGGAAGGCATGGAGGAAGACCGGCGAGGTTTGTAGGAAAATAATAGGAATAGGCAAAGATAAAATGACAGTCGATAAGTTCAATGGAACTGGATTTAAGATGGCTTATGGTTTTATTGCTATTGCTGCTATCTTATATTCATTAACAATACCAATGGAGTTGAACATACTTACCTGGAATTGTAGAGGGCTACGGCAGTCGGTGAGGAGAGAAGATGTTTATTACCACATTAGGAGGCTAAAGGCTGATGTTTTTGTCCTGCAAGAAACTAATATTAGTACTCCTAGGGAGAGGAGTGCAGCGCAGAATTCCTGGACTTGGGGGCCTTCAATTTGGTCTTTGAAAGAAGAGGAAGGAACGGGAGGTGTCGCGGTTCTCTTCTTATGCAATCCTGATCTTAAAGTTGTGAGGACCATCGATGCTATGCCGGGTCATCTTATAATAGTGGACTTCAATCTTAAAAACCCGGCAAAAGCGTTAGACAGCAAGTTTAGGTTGTGTGCCCTCTATGCTCCTGTGAAGGCAATTCATAGACGACAGCTGTGGCAAACATTGGAGGATCATATTGGTACAAAGAGGGCTCTACTCGTGGCGGGAGATTTCAATGTTCGCTCCGAGCGAGAGGATAGAATTAATTTGAGAGCCGGTGCTCAAATGGGAACGTCTGCCCCTGTATTTAAACAGCTGACAATGGAGGAAAAAAGACTGAAAGCCCTTCTTAAAGATCGCCTTGGCTTGATGGATGCGGGGCTACAGAAGGATGGGGAATTAGATTTTCTCCCTACGCATCACCGGGCAACGTTCCGACGTAAATTCACAGCAACCTTAGGGTGTAAGATGACTTATTATCACCCTCTGTCGACAAGCAGGCTGGACAGAATATGGGCCCCAGCGGCTCTCCCCCTTACGGGATGTAAGATTATTTTGACGCCGTGGTCAGACCACGCTATTCTTCAAGTATTATTTGCAGGACAACCCAATAGGAGGAAACACAAACCAGCTTGGCGACTCAGTGAAGCGGACCTCAGCACCTTTCGGATGGAACCGGAAATTGTTCTGACGCTTGAATGCCAGAAGCGTATAAAGTCTGGGATGGATGTCCTCGATTGGTGGGAAAGGACGAAAGATGCCATGCGATATGCTTCGGTTCGGGCCAGGAGAGTGCAGGGCAGTTATGAACTGTCACAATATCACAGAGCGATCCAGAACGTACTTGCATGCAGATGGAGAATGAACAAGGGCCTTGACGTTGACAATGAACGGCTTCGACGCAATCAAGAAGTTATTAAAACTTACCGCCTTACCCAACGTCGACGGCGTCATATGGCACGGGTGGCTAGAGCATCGGGGCCGTTAATTGAGAAGGGAGAATGGCAAAAAGATCGCCTGCCTCGATACAACCAGACTCTGTCCACGTTAAAAGGAGGTCCGTCAGATGGACTACTTCAAGAACCGGTCGAGATAGCAGAAGAGGTCTCTAGATTTTATAGAGAATTTTACGCGGTTTCGGAAACCTCTCCTGATGAAGTACGCATTCAGTCCTATCTAGAAAGTGCTTTTGGGCAGAAACCGTTACCGCCAAACGAAGAAGATCTTTGCGAACTCTCTCGGCCCTTCGAGCAAGAAGAAATCCAGCGAGCCATTCAGGCGGGTAAACGTAACTCTAAGCCGGGACCGGATGGGTTACCGTATGGGTTCTATAAGAACTTTAAAGATCACTTAGTTCCCATCTTGACGGAGGTTTTTAATGAGATGCTGCAGAGGGCGAGGGTGGGACGGAGTTTTTTACACGGATCAATGAGTCTATTGTACAAAGGAGGAGATCCGACTCTGATAGGCAACTGGAGACCCATCACGGTTAACAACACCGATTATAGGATACTAGCAAGGGTCCTCAATAATAGGTTGAAAAAACTGGCTAATGCACTAGTGCAGGTTGGACAAACCAGCTCTGTACCCGGAAGGAGAATGGCGCATACCACCTGTGTTTTCAGACAGATTTTTGACCGGTTACAGCAAGAAAAGGAACATCTATGCATATTGCAGCTGGACCAGAGTAAAGCGTTTGACCGGGTTGACAGAGGCTACATGTGGGCTGTTTTAAAATTCCATGGATTGCCAGAACAGCTGATCAAGCTCCTACAGGCACTTTACATGAACGCGCAGGTTACACCAAACGTCGGAGGGTGTCGAGGGTCGCCATTTCCAGTACCCACGGGGGTTAGACAAGGATGCCCTCTCAGTCCTCTCCTGTACGTCTTGACACTAGATCCTCTTCTTAGGGCGTTGCAGAGAGATCGGTTCATCAGAGGAATTTTTCCCCACGGTTGTCCGGAGTATCGCATCACCAGTCTAGCCCACGCTGACGATTGTTACGTCATCCTCCGGAACACAGAGGAACTGCTAAAGGTGCGAGAACATTTAAGGCGCTACGAAATTGTTTCCGGAGCAAAGGTGAACGAGCTTAAAAGTCAGATTTACGATCTCGACGGGCGGACGGGAAGAATGGAAGTGACTCCCATGGTGCCTACGGAGAAGGATCATAGAGACCGTGAGGAGCTGGAAGGACAGGTAGAAGGAAAGGAGAACAGACAGCATGACGACGAAGGAGGGAGCGGGACAGGAACGGGGATGCTGTCTCTGAAGATCCTGGGAGTCACCTTTTCTTTGAGAGCTGATGGCTGGAGGGATAATTGGATTGTATGGCAACAGCGAGTGTTGGAAAGACTGGACAAGTGGAAGACATGGAGATTATCCACAGCACAAAAAGTTCAATATTTTGCCATATATTGCATTCCAGCTGGCAATTACCTAGCGACAGTTTACCCTCCGCCGGAATCTACAGTAACCATCATCACCAGAGCGGTTTTTAAGTGGATTTTCGGGACGCTCCACTTACCGCTTGCGAGAGTAGTCGTTCAGAGAGGACACGGAGAAGGAGGTCTTGGGTTACCGGAGATTGGACTGTGGTTCCTATCCATCTTTCTAGTTTTTAACTGTGGAACTTGGCAGCAGAATGCGACGGGCTTGATTACGCAAGAAATGTACACCAGACAGTTCTTTATGGACAGTTGGGTAGACACCAGATGGGCAAAACGATGGTGGAAAGAAGGCTCTCTGCCGACCCGCTTGACGGCTTCGATGAAAGTACAGCTTCCTGACTTTATGGTTGAGGTAGCAAAGGGGATACAGAAACATGGCATCGAAGCCTCAGAAGTCAAGGGAACTAGCCCGGGAACTAAAGGAGTTACCGGAAAGTTGTACTGGACTGTTATGCACCGAAGTCGGTTGGTACCCTATGATGAAGAGAGACGGAAGAAGGAGACGCTTTCTTCGTATTTGAGGAACCAGATCTTTCCTATCCCCACCTTCGGTGACCGGACCATACCTTATGCCCTACGGGATCTTCGTTGGAGGACTTACCATCAGATATTATATGTGGGAAGTAAAAAGTTTGGGGCGACAGAAGATCAACAGCGTTGCCCCAGGGTGCTTTGTAGGTCTTTGAATCCACATACCAACATTCCTGAGACCATCCCCCATGTTGTGAAGGAGTGTGTAGCTGTAAGGAGGTCGTGGGCAGGAGTAGCCAGAGCATTGCAATGGCCTTTTCTGATATCACAACACTGGGAAACGATTGTCTCGGGATTGGAGCCGACAGAAGGGTTTGGGAATCCCAGGGAGCAGGGGGGCTGTCCGGGTGAGAAGGCTGGTATTAAGGTTCCTTGGGCACTGGTTAGGTTAGTGAATCTCATCTTTCTTAGTACTGTGATGAAAAACAGAAGGGAGGAGGTGTATACCAAAAAGGCAGTACCCTTAGTTGAAACGGTACATACTGTAACAGATTATTTGGCGAAAATTAAAAGGTGGGAAGAAAAGAGGATGAAGGGCGTGAAGTGGCTGAGCAGGTGGAGGTGGTTTCATGAGATCAACCCGCCAGTTCCTTGAAGTCAGATATAATTGCTTCCTACCTTGACTTCTCTCAAGTTGGATAGACATCTGTTGTATAACTTAATTCTTCTTTTTCTTTTTCTTTTATTTCCTTAATTAGTAAAAAGTTGATAGTTAATAGTTGATAGTTCATAGTTCATAGTTAATAGTTAATAATGAATAAAGTTAATAAAGTTAATACAGTTAATACAGTTAATAAAGTTAATAAAGTTAATAAAGTTTGAAATATGAACAGCCTGAATGTTGATGGCTTACATTTATGTCGATGCTTGATGATTAATGCTTTATGCTTAATGTTAATATTTAATGGTGATATTTAATGCTAGAAATATTTAGATGCCTATATTAATATGTAATATGTACATATGTAGGTATGTATGTATGTATTAACTGTATTTATTGTTTCAATCGTAATTATGCATCTTGGAATTTGTTGCTTACACTTTGTTGTAGAATGGTTATTATTAAATAAAAAATCTATTTTCCTAAAAAAAAAAAAAAAAAAAAACTATTTTCCTAACCCTAACCCTAACCCTAACCCTAACCCTAACCCTAACCCTAACCCTAACCCTAACCCTAACCCCACCCACCTTGAATAGCAGACGTGCGATCAAGGAGCTCTCACTTCCTGGTTTGGATTTTCGCTTTTTTGACCTATTATATCTCTGACAAAAATTTCAATTTTGGTCAGACTTTGTTCCTAAGGGTACCCCCATCAGGGGGTGCGAATATGGAGCCCCCCCCCTCCTGGGGGGGACCCCCAAATTGAGATCGAATTTTTGCCTATACAAGACAATGGAGACAATGGAGAGCGTGCTTCTCAGCATGGCCTACAAGAAAAAGGCTTCCAACTTCATCTGCTGCCATCCTCTTTGGGAGTTGCGCCTTCAGACGTCACGGACAGTAAGGATGTTCAAGGGCCCCTGGGGAATCTAGACCGGACCCCCGTTTTGGGTTTTCAACCCTCCCAGAAGACCCCTGCCGCTTTAAAGGACAATCCCTTTTCCATATTGCTTTCAATACAACATGCAACAGCAGAGGGAGCTGTAACCTTAGAGGGCTCTGGGGATGACCTGGCCCTGGACGTGGTGGGTGAGAGTTTGAAGGACACCTTTACTCCTGAGGAGACCCAGAGCACTCGAAAACCCGTTACACGTGGCCCTACTCTTGAGGAGACCTTTACATCAAAGAACGCCCTGGCCTCTGGGAAGGCTGTTACACGTGTCCTTACTCACGAGGAGACCTTTGCTCCTACGCAAAACTTGAATGCTGGGGAGGCTGTTACACGTGTCCTTACTCACGAGGAGACCTTTGCTCCTACGCAAAACTTGATGGCTGGGGAGGCCGTTACACTTGTCCTTACTCGCGAGGAGACCTTCACTCCTATGCAAATCCTGAATGCTGGGGAGGCCGTTACACGTGCCCTTACTCGCGAGGAGACCTTTGTCCCTATGCAAATCCTGAATGCTGGGGAGGCCGTTACACGTGTCCTTACTCGCGAGGAGACCTTTGTTCCTATGCAAAACTTGAATGCTGGGGAAGCTGTTACACGTGTCCCTACTCATGAGGAGACCTCTGCTCCTAAGCAAGACCTGAATGTTGGGGGGGCTGTTACACATGTCCTTACTCGCGAGGAGACCTTTGCTCCTATGCAAACCCTGAATGCTAGGGAGGTCCTTACACGTGTCCTTACTCACGAGGAGACCTTTACTCCTATGCAAATCCTGAATGCTAAGAAGGCTGTTCCTCGTGTCCTTACTCACGAGGAGACCTTTGCTCCTACGAAAACCCTGAATGCTGGGGATGCTGTTACACATGTACTTACTCATGAGGAGACCTTTATAACTCAGGAGGCCCAGAAGACTGAGAACTTTATCACGCAGGTCCTTATTCCCGAGGAGACCTCTACTCCCATTCCTGATTCTGACGCACCAGTGTGCTGTGATGTGATGGACTCGTTTGCTGACCCAGATGTTGACACGGCTGAACCAGATATGCACTCTATTAAAAGCCGAGATAGACTTCCGATAACAGCGGCTGTGCAAATGGAGAAACAAGGACAGGCCCTTAAACAGATAGGGGGCCCCTCCCACAGCACCCCATTTCAGGAAGACATGCGGCAGTCAAGACTCTGCCCCGACCAAGGGAGTGAAGTTGAATTTATTCTTACCTCTGACTCCGACCTCGATCTTGGCCGTGTTTCCCGGGTTGACTCTATTGATGTCCCTGTTATCCAATGCCAAAGAGCAGCTTATAAACAATCGAAGGATTCCTTTGTCCTGGGAAAGGGGGATGATTTTTCTCAGCGGCGTATGGACCGTTATCTTGACGAGGTGATGGATTTAGCTAAGTCCCCTATAGCTTGTAGAGCAAAATCGGAACCTGTTCCTTCGGAGATCCCCGTGGAGAAAGACATCGTCTCCTGTAACACAGACTTACCCCGAGAGCCCGAAGAGGAAAGGCAAAGATGGGCCGAGGGACTACGTAAAGCTCGTTACCAGCTAAAAGAAACGGAAATTTCCATTCAAAATGTGGATAAACACCTAGTGGATTGTCTGGACCTCGAACGGCGTGCTAAACTCCTTAAACAGAAGGACAGATTCCTTGATATAATACTGAAAGAGACACACAAGGTCCACGTTTATGAGGACTTATTCAAACTGGCACAAGTCGATGAAGACTCTTCAAACATCGCCCCTTCCTCCAGAACGAAATATCCTAAGGGTGTCGTTGACCACAGTTCGTCCCCGGAGGAACAACCGGCTAAAAAGAAGCAGAAGCAAGGGCGAGAATCTCACTTGGCCCAAACTTCGCATGGTGCCCGAGAACATGTAGACCGACAGTCTTCCCAGAGTCTTGAACGAGATTGTTCTACACATGTTTATGGACAGCGCTCAGAGGAGAAAAATACGAGTCTAGCAAAACAGGGGGTTGGAATCGGGGACTTGTCTCCGGCCCTGTCTGTGGAATGCGGAACCCCAGGGATAGAATCTAATGCTGTCCGGAATGTTAGAGAGATTCAATTGAGGAATGCCTGGGAGAAGATAAAGTTTGGTCCCATGTCTAAGGGTCTGGACCTTTTGGTTCCAGAAGAAACTAATAAGCTCGATTTGGCAAAGTTCTGGTGTTTTCTGTTGACTCATGTGGGATGGGTGATGGTACCCACGCCTTCCTTAACTAAGAGAAGCAAGGACTCGATGATAGACTTGCTGGATAAACAAAAGGAGGTGTTGTTTACATATCTTACTGATGGAGAGGAAACCGGACGAGAGCCGCCGTCGCAAAATCTTCTTTATGCCAGATCCCTATCGATCAACATCGTTGATAGGCTTGTCATAGGACGTCGGAGTCGTACTTCGACGGAGACCTATCCCTCCTGGTTGACGGAGGAGGGACTTATGAAACTTCTCAAAGGTATCTGTCGTCGTGCTGAAGAAAGACCGCCGGCGGAAGGCACGGGATTTCTTGACGAACCTGGCAAGAGAGCGACAGAAATGACACAAAAAGATTTGATACACTGGTGCATCCAAGCGTTGCATGTTTTCAAAGTCCGTGTTCAACGACTAAAGGGAGAGGCGGAGACGTCGACTGGAAGGAGTGTCGCGCCCAGGAAAGGAAGGCTTGAACGGAAAACGGTGTCTAAGATGATGACGGATACGACTCAGCTGGCTAATCCTGTGACGATTCCATCGCATGCTGAATTATCTGCCATGATAGCAGCACAAGATGCCCGAATGTGTCGCAGAGTCTCCCGCAAACGGGTGAGGGTCACGGTCGTTTCTGTTCTGTGGATAAGAGGCTCTTTCTAGAAGATGAAGAGGGACGTAGGAAGAAAGGAGAGAGAGGGATGAAAGATGAAAAGGCGACTGAAAAGGAAGGAGAGGGAGGAGATGAGGACAGCGGGGGGTTATCTGGCTTATCTGGCATAGAATCTCTCTCTAGTTCTGAAAGGGAAGAGGAGGAAGAAGAGGAGATGGAGTTAGCCCCTACTAAGGAAGGTGGATGTATATCAGATAGGGATATTAAGAGAAAGGAAGTAGTTTCTTCGGAGAGATGTGGAGGGAAGCCGCAGAGGGAGGGGAGAAGGGAGGGGAGAAGGAAGGAGAGCAGGGAATTAAACTTTAGGGACAAGGCACCCCTGCGGGGGAATGTTTCGCAAGTGGATACTGGGTCTTCGGGTCTTCTTTCTCTTCCCGATACAGCACAGACCAGCCTGTCATCTGAAGGGAAGGGAGAAGCTGTTAGCTTGACCTCAATGACTAGGACTCTGAACGAGACAGTTCTACCGATGCAGACAGACATGCAATCAGAACAGGACTCCCTTCTGATCACCGTGCAAGGAAACTTACCTGTGACGACTGAAGATATATCGATAGGGAACTTCGTCATGGACACGGATTCGGAATTGATTGAACTGCGACTTAAAACAGGACCTGTGAGTAAAGAAAACATACATGAGACATTTGAGACATATGTAAATCCTTCTGCAGGAACTTCAGTGATCTTGCAGGAGGATCCTTCCAATCATGTAACATCAGAGACAAACGGAAAGCGGGAACGTGATACACAAATATCGGTATGCACGGTTAGGGTTGAAAAGGGAGCCCAAGGTTTAGGAATTGGAGTAGGAGATGCTGATGTGTCACAAGGTACGCCAGTGGGGATGGCATTGGGAAACCAAGGAGAACCTAAGAGGGATGTGGTCCTACCGGTTCCTAGAAACCCGGGAGTAACTGTAACAACACCTAGGTTACCTACAAGTAATACTCTTCCTGACACAATGCCTAAGGTTTCAGCAGCAAGTTTTAGAGAATCCTTAACAACAGATTCTAGGGAACCTCTAACAACGGGTTCTAGCGAATCCTTACCAGCCCACACACCTTCCGTTGGGAGCGCAGGAACGTCTTATGCAGACATGTTGAGGGGAACCGGTAGGAGGCCAAGGGACCCGGGATCACGGAGGGAGGGGGAAACGGATGGAGAACCCCCCCGCCGTCGGACGGATTTTGAAAAGGAGAGACTGGAGGATGAAGAATTCTTAGAGGATTTCTTCAATATGAGAGAAGATGAAGGAGAATTTGATCCGAGGCAAAGATTTGTTATTCGGTTCAGGTATAAAGGCTCAGATCCACAAAAGCTCACAGAAGAATACATGATAGAGGAGGTGCTTTTAGGGATAATGGGAATTCCACGAGGCGACATACTGGCAGTTATCATGCCGCCGGGGCTTAGGGAAACCGATGTTTGTTTTGTGTCAGAACGAGGATACCAGAAGGGTTGGGGGAGGTTGAGAGAAATCATGAGGTCGACCCCGAATCCCTTTGGTGACTATGACATTATTCCCCTCTTCCGAGGAGAATCGAGGGTTCTGACGGTGGCGTTCAGAACGACAAATATTCCAGCAGAGGATGTGGAACAATGGCTGGGCAGATTTTGCAAGGTGTTGTTACCCCCCCAAAAGGCCCTCAATTCGTGGGGCATTTGGAAAGGAGAATATAAGACTGTCGTCTCTTTGCAAAGAGACTTCAGGAGTAAACTACAACATATTCCTAAATATTTTTTTCTGGGAGGAGATAGAGGAATCACCAGGTACAGTGGGCAACCCCCAGCATGCTTCCAATGTGGGGGGTTTGACCATATTAGGCAACACTGTGCCACACCTTTGTGTTCTGTCTGTGGGAGGAGGGGCCATAACTCCACACAATGTACAACTGGAGTGGTCTGTAACCTTTGTGGCCGCCAAGGCCACACGTACCTTCTGTGTCCCGACGCGCATTATAACAAGTGGTATCCAAACTCCTACTCAAAACTCGTTCGCTGTCACCCTCATTTAAATCGAACAGATGAGGATTCATCGACTAGCCAATTTTCAGAGGGTGCTACTGCAAAACACGGGGAGAAGGACAGTAACGAATGTTTACATGAAGGGGGTTGGCAGGAGGTAAAGAGGACTTCGCACGATGTCCTTAGAGGCAGGGTAAGACGGGGAGTGTATAACCCGATACGAACGATGGTCAGCAACCGATTTGAAGCCTTGAATGTGACAGAAGAGGAAAGTACGCAAGATACGCCTCTGGCCTCCCTTACTACCGGATCATGTATCAACCCGGAACAAAAACAAAGAGATGACATGCAGACTGATAGAAAGGCGGGATCGGAGAAACCTAAGATGAGGAAAGAGTCAAGGAAAGAGTCAAGGAAAGAGTCGAAGAAAGCCATATTCCGTACATACGAAAACCTTACAGAAAAGGAACTCCAGGTAATTACTGAAGAACTCAACGAAAAGATCCAAAAGGTGACCCAAGCACTTTCCGCTGCAGAAGGTGCATCTGAGGAGGTACAACTACGTTTAAGTCAAAAGGAGCATTATTGGAGAGATGCGGTTACCTGCATACAACGTGAACTGGCTAGAAGAAGGGACCGAGACCCAAACCTTACCGAGGAACCGTTAAGTGACTCCCAGATGATGATGGTGGAAGAAGCGCCAGAACAGGAGGCGATGCTGAACCAGGGAGACACACAGAACCAGGAACAGATACCTATGTATACAGATGGACAAAGACAAGAACAAATTAGAGAGCGAATTGCAGAGATAAGCGAGGACCTTGAAGGAGGGAAGACAGAATCGATGGAGTGGATAAGTGGAATATCTTTGGTGGAAAAGAACCCTGTGACAGGCGACCAGTCTGACTCTCCTCCTGACCAGGAAAAGGTTCCTCAACAGCACGAGTATCCTCCTCCTGTTAGCTTACCTGACTCAAGTGGAAACATTTTGATGCCGTGCGCGTCATTTCCGTGTAAGGCCACGCCTCCTGATCCGCAGGAGGAGGTGGAGACGATGAGTTTAGAAACTGTAGTGGAAGGCATGGAGGAAGACCGGCGAGGTTTGTAGGAAAATAATAGGAATAGGCAAAGATAAAATGACAGTCGATAAGTTCAATGGAACTGGATTTAAGATGGCGTATGGTTTTATTGCTATTGCTGCTATCTTATATTCATTAACAATACCAATGGAGTTGAACATACTTACCTGGAATTGTAGAGGGCTACGGCAGTCGGTGAGGAGAGAAGATGTTTATTACCACATTAGGAGGCTAAAGGCTGATGTTTTTGTCCTGCAAGAAACTAATATTAGTACTCCTAGGGAGAGGAGTGCAGCGCAGAATTCCTGGACTTGGGGGCCTTCAATTTGGTCTTTGAAAGAAGAGGAAGGAACGGGAGGTGTCGCGGTTCTCTTCTTATGCAATCCTGATCTTAAAGTTGTGAGGACCATCGATGCTATGCCGGGTCATCTTATAATAGTGGACTTCAATCTTAAAAACCCGGCAAAAGCGTTAGACAGCAAGTTTAGGTTGTGTGCCCTCTATGCTCCTGTGAAGGCAATTCATAGACGACAGCTGTGGCAAACATTGGAGGATCATATTGGTACAAAGAGGGCTCTACTCGTGGCGGGAGATTTCAATGTTCGCTCCGAGCGAGAGGATAGAATTAATTTGAGAGCCGGTGCTCAAATGGGACCGTCTGCCCCTGTATTTAAACAGCTGACAATGGAGGAAAAAAGACTGAAAGCCCTTCTTAAAGATCGCCTTGGCTTGATGGATGCGGGGCTACAGAATGATGGGGAATTAGATTTTCTCCCTACGCATCACCGGGCAACGTTCCGACGTAAATTCACAGCAACCTTAGGGTGTAAGATGACTTATTATCACCCTCTGTCGACAAGCAGGCTGGACAGAATATGGGCCCCAGCGGCTCTCCCCCTTACGGGATGTAAGATTATTTTGACGCCGTGGTCAGACCACGCTATTCTTCAAGTATTATTTGCAGGACAACCCAATAGGAGGAAACAAAAACCAGCTTGGCGACTCAGTGAAGCGGACCTCAGGACCTTTCGGATGGAACCGGAAATTGTTCTGACGCTTGAATGCCAGAAGCGTATAAAGTCTGGGATGGATGTCCTCGATTGGTGGGAAAGGACGAAAGATGCCATACGATATGCTTCGGTTCGGGCCAGGAGAGTGCAGGGCAGTTATGAACTGTCACAATATCACAGAGCGATCCAGAACGTACTTGCATGCAGATGGAGAATGAACAAGGGCCTTGACGTTGACAATGAACGGCTTCGACGCAATCAAGAAGTTATTAAAACTTACCGCCTTACCCAACGTCGACGGCGTCATATGGCACGGGTGGCTAGAGCATCGGGGCCGTTAATTGAGAAGGGAGAATGGCAAAAAGATCGCCTGCCTCGATACAACCAGACTCTGTCCGCGTTAAAAGGAGGTCCGTCAGATGGACTACTTCAAGAACCGGTCGAGATAGCAGAAGAGGTCTCTAGATTTTATAGAGAATTTTACGCGGTTTCGGAAACCTCTCCTGATGAAGTACGCATTCAGTCCTATCTAGAAAGTGCCTTTGGGCAGAAACCGTTACCGCCAAACGAAGAAGATCTTTGCGAACTCTCTCGGCCCTTCGAGCAAGAAGAAATCCAGCGAGCCATTCAGGCGGGTAAACGTAACTCTAAGCCGGGACCGGATGGGTTACCGTATGGGTTCTATAAGAACTTTAAAGATCACTTAGTTCCCATCTTGACGGAGGTTTTTAATGAGATGCTGCAGAGGGCGAGGGTGGGACGGAGTTTTTTACACGGATCAATGAGTCTATTGTACAAAGGAGGAGATCCGACTCTGATAGGCAGCTGGAGACCCATCACGGTTAACAACACCGATTACAGGATACTAGCAAGGGTCCTCAATAATAGGTTGAAAAAACTGGCTAATGCACTAGTGCAGGTGGGACAAACCAGCTCTGTACCCGGAAGGAGAATGGCGCATACCACCTGTGTTTTCAGACAGATTTTTGACCGGTTACAGCAAGAAAAGGAACATCTATGCATATTGCAGCTGGACCAGAGTAAAGCGTTTGACCGGGTTGACAGAGGCTACATGTGGGCTGTTTTAAAATTCCATGGATTGCCAGAACAGTTGATCAAGCTCCTACAGGCACTTTACATGAACGCGCAGGTTACCCCAAACGTCGGAGGGTGTCGAGGGTCGCCATTTCCAGTACCCACGGGGGTTAGACAAGGATGCCCTCTCAGTCCTCTCCTGTACGTCTTGACACTAGATCCTCTTCTTAGGGCGTTGCAGAGAGATCGGTTCATCAGAGGAATTTTTCCCCACGGTTGTCCGCAGTATCGCATCACCAGTCTAGCCCACGCTGACGATTGTTACGTCACCCTCCGGAACACAGAGGAACTGCTAAAGGTGCGAGAACATTTACGGCGCTACGAAATTGTTTCCGGAGCAAAGGTGAACGAGCTTAAAAGTCAGATTTACGATCTCGACGGGCGGACGGGAAGAATGGAAGTGACTCCCATGGTGCCTACGGAGAAGGATCATAGAGACCGTGAGGAGCTGGAAGGACAGGTAGAAGGAAAGGAGAACAGACAGCATGACGACGAAGGAGCGAGCGGGACAGGAACGGGGATGCTGTCTCTGAAGATCCTGGGAGTCACCTTTTCTTTGAGAGCTGATGGCTGGAGGGATAATTGGATTGTATGGCAACAGCGAGTGTTGGAAAGACTGGACAAGTGGAAGACATGGAGATTATCCACAGCACAAAAAGTTCAATATTTTGCCATATATTGCATTCCAGCTGGCAATTACCTAGCGACAGTTTACCCTCCGCCGGAATCTACAGTAACCATCATCACCAGAGCGGTTTTTAAGTGGATTTTCGGGACGCTCCACTTACCGCTTGCGAGAGTAGTCGTTCAGAGAGGACACGGAGAAGGAGGTCTTGGGTTACCGGAGATTGGACTGTGGTTCCTATCCATCTTTCTAGTTTTTAACTGTGGAACTTGGCAGCAGAATGCGACGGGCTTGATTACGCAAGAAATGTACACCAGACAGTTCTTTATGGACAGTTGGGTAGACACCAGATGGGCAAAACGATGGTGGAAAGAAGGCTCTCTGCCGACCCGCTTGACGGCTTCGATGAAAGTACAGCTTCCTGACTTTATGGTTGAGGTAGCAAAGGGGATACAGAAACATGGCATCGAAGCCTCAGAAGTCAAGGGAACTAGCCCGGGAACTAAAGGAGTTACCGGAAAGTTGTACTGGACTGTTATGCACCGAAGTCGGTTGGTACCCTATGATGAAGAGAGACGGAAGAAGGAGACGCTTTCTTCGTATTTGAGGAACCAGATCTTTCCTATCCCCACCTTCGGTGACCGGACCATACCTTATGCCCTACGGGATCTTCGTTGGAGGACTTACCATCAGATATTATATGTGGGAAGTAAAAAGTTTGGGGCGACAGAAGATCAACAGCGTTGCCCCAGGGTGCTTTGTAGGTCTTTGAATCCACATACCAACATTCCTGAGACCATCCCCCATGTTGTGAAGGAGTGTGTAGCTGTAAGGAGGTCGTGGGCAGGAGTAGCCAGAGCATTGCAATGGCCTTTTCTGATATCACAACACTGGGAAACGATTGTCTCGGGATTGGAGCCGACAGAAGGGTTTGGGAATCCCAGGGAGCAGGGGGGCTGTCCGGGTGAGAAGGCTGGTATTAAGGTTCCTTGGGCACTGGTTAGGTTAGTGAATCTCATCTTTGTTAGTACTGTGATGAAAAACAGAAGGGAGGAGGTGTATACCAAAAAGGCAGTACCCTTAGTTGAAACGGTACATACTGTAACAGATTATTTGGCGAAAATTAAAAGGTGGGAAGAAAAGAGGATGAAGGGCGTGAAGTGGCTGAGCAGGTGGAGGTGGTTTCATGAGATCAACCCGCCAGTTCCTTGAAGTCAGATATAATTGCTTCCTACCTTGACTTCTCTCAAGTTGGATAGACATCTGTTGTATAACTTAATTCTTCTTTTTCTTTTTCTTTTATTTCCTTAATTAGTAAAAAGTGAAAAGTTGATAGTTAATAGTTGATAGTTCATAGTTCATAGTTAATAGTTAATAATGAATAAAGTTAATAAAGTTAATACAGTTAATACAGTTAATAAAGTTAATAAAGTTAATAAAGTTTGAAACATGAACAGCCTGAATGTTGATGGCTTACATTTATGTCGATGCTTGATGCTTAATGCTTTATGCTTAATGTTAATATTTAATGGTGATATTCAATGCTAGAAATATTTAGATGCCTATATTAATATGTAATATGTACGTATGTAGGTATGTATGTATGTATTAACTGTATTTATTGTTTCAATCGTAATTATGCATCTTGGAATTTGTTGCTTACAGTTTGTTGTAGAATGGTTATTATTAAATAAAAATCTATTTTCCTAAAAAAAAAAAAAAAAAAAAAAATCTATTTTCCTAACCCTAACCCTAAATAAAAAATCTATTTTCCTATTTTCCTAACCCTAACCCTAACCCTAACCCTGGCCCTGGCCCTGGCCCTGGCCCTGGCCCTGGCCCTGGCCCTGGCCCTGGCCCTGGCCCTGGCCCTGGCCCCTAACCCCTAACCCCTAACCCCTAACCCCTAACCCCTAACCCCACCCACCTTGAATAGCAGACGTGCGATCAAGGAGCTCTCACTTCCTGGTTTGGATTTTCGCTTTTTTTACCTATTATATCTCTCAGAAAAATTTCAATTTTGGTCAGAGTTTGTTCCTAAGGGTACCCCCATCAGGGGGTGCGAATATGGAGGCCCCCCCTCCTGGGGGGGACCCCCAAATTGAGATCGAATTTTTGCCTATACAAGACAATGGAGACAATGGAGACCATGCTTCCCAGCATGGCCTACAAGAAAAAGGCTTCCAACTTCATCTGCTGCCATCCGCTTTGGGAGTCGTGCCTTCTGACGTCACAGACAGTAAGGATGTTCGAGGGCCCCTGGGGAATATAGACCAGACCCCCAGTTTGGGTTTTCACCCCTCCCAGAAGACCCCTGCCGCTTTAAAGGAGGATTCCTTTTCCCTATTGCTTTCAATGGAACAAGCAACAGGAGAGGCCGCTGTAACCTTAGAGGGGTCTGGGGATGACCTGGCCCTGGACGTGGTGGGTGAGAGTTTGAATGACACCTTGACTCCTGAGGAGACCCGGAGCATTCGGAAACCCGTTACACGTGGCCCTACTCTTGAGGAGACCTTTTCTTCTAAGAACGCCCTGGACTCTGGGAAGGCTGTTACACGTGTACTTACTCGTGAGGAGACCTTTCCTCCTATGCAAGGCCTGAATGTGGGGGAGACTGTTACATGTGTCCTTACTCGCGAGGAGACCTCTACGCCTAAGCAAAACTTGAATGCTGGGGAGGCCGTTACACTTGCCCTTACTCACGAGGAGACCTTCACTCCTATTCAAGTCCTGAATGCTGGGGAGACCGTTACACGTGTCCTTACTCGTGAGGAGACCTCTGCTCCTAAGCAAGACCTGAATGTTGGGGAGACTGTTACACGTGTACTTACTCGTGAGGAGACCTTTCCTCCTATGCAAGGCCTGAATGTGGGGGAGACTGTTACATGTGTCCTTACTCGCGAGGAGACCTCTACGCCTAAGCAAAACTTGAATGCTGGGGAGGCCGTTACACTTGCCCTTACTCACGAGGAGACCTTTGCTCCTACGAAAACCCTGAATGCTGGGGATGCTGTTACACATGTACTTACTCATGAGGAGACCTTTAAAACTCAGGAGGCCCAGAAGACTGAGAACTTTATTACACAGGTCCTTACTCCCGAGGAGACCTCTACTCCCATTCCTCATTCTGACGCACCAGTGTGTTGTGATGTGATGGACCCGCTTGCTGACCCAGATGTTGACACGGCTGAACCAGATATGCAATCTATTAAAAGCCAAGATAGACTTCCGATAACAGCTGCTGTGCAAATGGAGAAACAAGGACAGGCCCTTAAACAGATAGGGGGCCCTTCCCACAGCACCACATTTCAGGAAGACATACGGCAGTCAAGACTCTGCCCCAACCAAGGGAGTGAAGTTGAATTTATTCTTACCTCTGACTCCGACCTCGATCTTGGCCGTGTTTCCCGGGTTGACTCTATTGATGTCCCTGTTATCCAATGCCAAAGAGCAGCTTATAAACAATCGAAGGATTCCTTTGTCCTGGGAAAGGGGGATGATTTTTCTCAGCGGCGTATGGACCGTTATCTTGACGAGGTGATGGATTTAGCTAAGTCCCCTATAGCTTGTAGAGCAAAATCGGAACCTGTTCCTTCGGAGATCCCCGTGGTGAAAGACATCGTCTCCTGTAACACAGACTTACCCCGAGAGCCCGAAGAGGAAAGGCAAAGATGGGCCGAGGGACTACGTAAAGCTCGTTACCAGCTAAAAGAAACGGATATTTCCATTCAAAATGTGGATAAACACCTAGTGGATTGTCTGGACCTCGAACGGCGTGCTAAACTCCTTAAACAGAAGGACAGATTCCTTGATATAATACTGAGAGACACACAAGGTCCACGTTTATGAGGACTTATTCAAACTGGCACAAGTCGATGAAGACTCTTCAAACATCGCCCCTTCCTCCAGAACGAAATATCCTAAGGGTGTCGTTGACCACAGTTCGTCCCCGGAGGAACAACCGGCTAAAAAGAAGCAGAAGCAAGGGCGAGAATCTCACTCGGCCCAAACTTCGCATGGTGCCCGAGAACATGTAGACCGACAGTCTTCCCAGAGTCTTGAACGAGATTGTTCTACACATGTTTATGGACAGCGCTCAGAGGAGAAAAATACGAGTATAGCAAAACAGGGGGTTGGAATCGGGGACTTGTCTCCGGCCCTGTCTGTGGAATGCGGAACCCCAGGGATAGAATCTAATGCTGTCCGGAATGTTAGAGAGATTCAATTGAGGAATGCCTGGGAGAAGATAAAGTTTGGTCCCATGTCTAAGGGTCTGGACCTTTTGGTTCCAGAAGAAACTAATAAGCTCGATTTGGCAAAGTTCTGGTGTTTTCTGTTGACTCATGTGGGATGGGTGATGGTACCCACGCCTTCCTTAACTAAGAGAAGCAAGGACTCGATGATAGACTTGCTGGATAAACAAAAGGAGGTGTTGTTTACATATCTTACTGATGGAGAGGAAACCGGACGAGAGCCGCCGTCGCAAAATCTTCTTTATGCCAGATCCCTATCGATCAACATCGTTGATAGGCTTGTCATAGGACGTCGGAGTCGTACTTCGACGGAGACCTATCCCTCCTGGTTGACGGAGGAGGGACTTACGAAACTTCTCAAAGGTATCTGTCGTCGTGCTGAAGAAAGACCGCCGGCGGAAGGCACGGGATTTCTTGACGAACCTGGCAAGAGAGCGACAGAAATGACACAAAAAGATTTGATACACTGGTGCATCCAAGCGTTGCATGTTTTCAAAGTCCGTGTTCAACGACTAAAGGGAGAGGCGGAGACGTCGACTGGAAGGAGTGTCGCGCCCAGGAAAGGAAGGCTTGAACGGAAAACTGTGTCTAAGATGATGACGGATACGACTCAGCTGGCTAATCCTGTGACGATTCCATCGCATGCTGAATTATCTGCCATGATAGCAGCACAAGATGCCCGAATGTGTCGCCAGGGAGACTCTGCTTCGCAGAGTCTCCCGCAAACGGGTGAGGGTCACGGTCGTTTCTGTTCTGTGGATAAGAGGCTCTTTCTAGAAGATGAAGAGGGACGTAGGAAGAAAGGAGAGAGAGGGATGAAAGATGAAAAGGCGACTGAAAAGGAAGGAGAGGGAGGAGATGAGGACAGCGGGGGGTTATCTGGCTTATCTGGCATAGAATCTCTCTCTAGTTCCGAAAGGGAAGAGGAGGAAGAAGAGGAGATGGAGTTAGCCCCTACTAAGGAAGGTGGATGTATATCAGATAGGGATATTAAGAGAAAGGAAGTAGTTTCTTCGGAGAGATGTGGAGGGAAGCCGCAGAGGGAGGGGAGAAGGGAGGGGAGAAGGAAGGAGAGCAGGGAATTAAACTTTAGGGACAAGGCACCCCTGCGGGGGAATGTTTCGCAAGTGGATACTGGGTCTTCGGGTCTTCTTTCTCTTCCCGATACAGCACAGACCAGCCTGTCATCTGAAGGGAAGGGAGAAGCTGTTAGCTTGACCTCAATGACTAGGACTATGAATGAGACAGTTCTACCGATGCAGACAGACATGCAATCAGAACAGGACTCCCTTCTGATCACCGTGCAAGGAAACTTACCTGTGACGACTGAAGATATATCGATAGGGAACTTCGTCATGGACACGGATTCGGAATTGATTGAACTGCGACTTAAAACAGGACCTGTGAGTAAAGAAAACATACATGAGACATTTGAGACATATGTAAATCCTTCTGCAGGAACTTCAGTGATCTTGCAGGAGGATCCTTCCAATCGTGTAACATCAGAGACAAACGGAAAGCGGGAACGTGATACACAAATATCGGTATGCACGGTTAGGGTTGAAAAGGGAGCCCAAGGTTTAGGAATTGGAGTAGGAGATGCTGATGTGTCACAAGGTACGCCAGTGGGGATAGCATTGGGAAACCAAGGAGAACCTAAGAGGGATGTGGTCCTACCGGTTCCTAGAAACCCGGGAGTAACTGTAACAACACCTAGGTTACCTACAAGTAATACTCTTCCTGACACAATGCCTAAGGTTTCAGCAGTAAGTTTTAGAGAATCCTTAACAACAGATTCTAGGGAACCTCTAACAACGGGTTCTAGCGAATCCTTACCAGCCCACACACCTTCCGTTGGGAGCGCAGGAACGTCTTATGCAGACATGTTGAGGGGAACCGGTAGGAGGCCAAGGGACCCGGGATCACGGAGGGAGGGGGAAACGGATGGAGAACCCCCCCGCCGTCGGACGGATTTTGAAAAGGAGAGACTGGAGGATGAAGAATTCTTAGAGGATTTCTTCAATATGAGAGAAGATGAAGGAGAATTTGATCCGAGGCAAAGATTTGTTATTCGGTTCAGGTATAAAGGCTCAGATCCACAAAAGCTCACAGAAGAATACATGATAGAGGAGGTGCTTTTAGGGATAATGGGAATTCCACGAGGCGACATACTGGCAGTTATCATGCCGCCGGGGCTTAGGGAAACCGATGTTTGTTTTGTGTCAGAACGAGGATACCAGAAGGGTTGGGGGAGGTTGAGAGAAATCATGAGGTCGACCCCGAATCCCTTTGGTGACTATGACATTATTCCCCTCTTCCGAGGAGAATCGAGGGTTCTGACGGTGGCGTTCAGAACGACAAATATTCCAGCAGAGGATGTGGAACAATGGCTGGGCAGATTTTGCAAGGTGTTGTTACCCCCCCAAAAGGCCCTCAATTCGTGGGGCATTTGGAAAGGAGAATATAAGACTGTCGTCTCTTTGCAAAGAGACTTCAGGAGTAAACTACAACATATTCCTAAATATTTTTTTCTGGGAGGAGATAGAGGAATCACCAGGTACAGTGGGCAACCCCCAGCATGCTTCCAATGTGGGGGGTTTGACCATATTAGGCAACACTGTGCCACACCTTTGTGTTCTGTCTGTGGGAGGAGGGGCCATAACTCCACACAATGTACAACTGGAGTGGTCTGTAACCTTTGTGGCCGCCAAGGCCACACGTACCTTCTGTGTCCCGACGCGCATTATAACAAGTGGTATCCAAACTCGTACTCAAAACTCGTTCGCTGTCACCCTCATTTAAATCGAACAGATGAGGATTCATCGACTAGCCAAGTTTCAGAGGGTGCTACTGCAAAACACGGGGAGAAGGACAGTAACGAATGTTTACATGAAGGGGGTTGGCAGGAGGTAAAGAGGACTTCGCACGATGTCCTTAGAGGCAGGGTAAGACGGGGAGTGTATAACCCGATACGAACGATGGTCAGCAACCGATTTGAAGCCTTGAATGTGACAGAAGAGGAAGGTACGCAAGATACGCCTCTGGCCTCCTTTACTACCGGATCATGTATCAACCCGGAACAAAAACAAAGAGATGACATGCAGACTGATAGAAAGGCGGGATCGGAGAAACCTAAGATGAGGAAAGAGTCAAGGAAAGAGTCAAGGAAAGAGTCGAAGAAAGCCATATTCCGTACATACGAAAACCTTACAGAAAAGGAACTCCAGGTAATTTCTGAAGAACTCAACAAAAAGATCCAAAAGGTGACCCAAGCACTTTCCGCTGCAGAAGGTGCATCTGAGGAGGTACGACTGCCCCGATGATGAAAACTCTGAACTTACTTATGAGGACTGGGCGGCCTGGTGCGAGCAGGCTTTCTACTGGATCGACGTTCGAATTCGGAGGATGGATGGGGCGATGGAACCCACGGGAATGGAAAACAAGACTGGAGACAAGGCACCATCTGAAGGGAAGGCCGCGGTAAAGACGGATGGTCTGGCGGTTGTTCCATCACAGGCCCAGTTGACCACGATGACTGAGATACAAGAGGCCCAGATTGGAAGTCAGGGAGACTCTGGTTTACAGGGTCTCCCGGAAACGGGTGAGGTTTTAGTTGCCGTTTCCTTGCCCAGAATCAGCAAGACGCTTTTTACAGAAAAAGGCGGGGGAGGTCAGGGTGGGAGGGGAAGTGGAATGGACTAGTTGAGGGGACTAGTGAGGATGATGGGGGTTTGTCAGGGGTGGACAGGGGTGAAATACTTGATGTAAAAAGCTGCAGTTTGATATTTCCCTTAATTTTTCCTGTTGGCTGCTTATGTAAAATATATTAGGGCACAGGTATTTTTAAGAGGCTGAGGATCACCCATGACATTTTAAGCATATGCTTAACAATGAAAGAAATGGGTTGGATCCAGCCACCTTTTATGCTTCTGACAAAAGGTTTGACTACAAAATGGGGCTGTGTTGGGGACCATGGTACCTGCATGTACAAAACCGTCTGGGACGGGCTGTAGTATGGAGAGGAACTAGGTGAGACTGAGTGGAAAAGTTGGCTGGATCTATCTCAATGAATGCAGTAAATGTGTATATTATGCCATAGGCCTTGATAAATTTTCTTTTAGGAACCAGACTCATTTTTAGCCTTCAAGGTTTCATAATTTAATGATTCGTTTTCGTTTTCTCAGCCATGTCGGACACTCCTCTTCGCAGGTCCGAGAGGAAGCGCCCGAGCACCCTGTCCGGGCGGCTGATCTGCGAAGATTAGCCCGCAAAACTCCCAGTGAGGGAGGCTGGGTCCGGGACGCTGCGGGAAGAGCCCCCCGGAATCAATGCGGGGGGTTAATTGCCCGTTTGTCCCTACGGAGGCCGGCAGACGTGCGCGGCGCCTCGAGTGCTGCCGGGCCATGGAAAACGGCAAAGAGCAGAATTAGGCGAAAGCCTGCAAGTAAGCACCTGCTATGATTTAGTAGGGGGTGGAAATAAAGAGACAGAAGCAGAAAATACAATTAAAGTAAGTTTATTCTTACGAGTGTTGAAGTCTTAATGTACTTTCTTTATGTACCTTGTTTTTCTTCAGTACCGTTTTCTTCATTACTGCATTCTTCGTTACTGTAACGTTCAAATTTCAAAGTGTAAAGTGCAAAGTGCAAAGTTTTAATGTTCTTTATTGGTTTTTATTGTTCTTTAATGTTCTTGATTGTTCTTTAAAGCTTTTTCTTGTGTGTATGTAGAATGGTATTAATAAATAAAAAATCTATTTTCCTAACCCTAACCCTAACCCTGTGGAGGGTGCCATTCATGTCACTGTTGGAGATGACAACGGAGATGAGGGTGGAGAGGAAGGAGACCACTGGGCTTGCTGCCTCCTGGTAGAGTTTGCAATTCAGTGGGTGAAGGGGACACCAACTGTGCATTCTATCCGCCTACATCATCATGGCTGTGTGGCAGACACAGCTTCCTTTGAGATGTAAACTTCCCTCGGGCCCAACTAGCTGCCTTCCGGTTATGGAGTTAGCAAATATGAGTGCTGTGCCATCGCAGAATGGCCTTGTCAACACTATCCAAAGGCACGGAGAAGTACAGGAAGACAAACGGCGTGCCAGGGATGCAGCCTCCTAATCAGAGGACCAGTGCAGAACGAGTGCAAAGTACTGTGGCAACCATCAGACTGAAATGGATCATCTTCATCAGTTTCCTCAGGAAATACCTGGAGCCACATCACCTCCCCTTTCTTCAAGAGCATGACTGAAAAGGGCATATTTGAGACTGGGCTTGTACTGTTTCCCCAGCGTTGCTGCAGTGCAGCGGAAAGGGGCTCCACGTGCCAATTTCTCTGTAGTTCCCCCAGCAGTGCCCTGGCCATCCCCTGCACACTGACACCCTGGGCCACTGTAAGTTTTTAATTTTTTACCCCAAAAAATCAGCAATTGACTATATCATTATAACATTACAACAGTGTGTCTTGCAGGCTCTCCATATTCTCATTTTTAAAACCCTAATCCCCTTTGTTGGGTAGTTATACTTTTCCCATCTCTCTGCAATGAAAGAGGCTAGGACACTTTAAAAATCAAAGCTGTGAATTTAGAGAACCTGAAAGATACACTGTTATGTTAAGACGATTTAAGGGAATGCCACTGCTTTTTTTTTTTTAAGACCCTGGGCCAGAGGGAGGGAATTACTGCCGCTGGGGTCAGAGGAAGGGGAAATGGCTGCCATGTGGGCTGCGCTGGGAAAATCTGAGCTTTCCCACCTACAGGACAGCTATCCAAGGTTTGCTAAGATCTTTCCCAAAACTTTGCATGAGAAGCAGGTTCAGGAAAGATCAGAGACAAGCAGGGGGAAAACCAAGCCGTGCACAAACACACACACACAATGCCACAGGGAAGGCGGGGTGGGGCACACTTTCTGAACAGCATCAAGCCTGGGCCAAGCGCCCTTTGTGGTCATGGTTGGGAGACATCCTAAGCAAATCTACTGAGACGTAACTCCCATTTTATTCAATGGGGCTCTGTCCTGGCCACGTATTCACAGGCTTGCCACCTCCTTCATAATGGAAGTATGACATCACTGAAGCGGCTGAACTCATTAGTTTAACGTTGGTGCACCCATGCCTGAAAATGTCACTGTAAACATCGTTCACTCCTCTTCGCATAGGCCATAGGATGCCTCTCCTCCTGAGCATCTCTCCATGTTTGCCATCTTATTCCTGTTAGGACATTAATTCCCACATCATAAAATCCTGGGACCTTTAAAGTTCTCCATGACTTAGCAACAGGGATGGACAGGGTGGCCAAAATAAGCGTGGAAAAGGCGCTTCACCTCCATGGGTCCCACTCTTCTTCCAGCACCACTGCTTCATCTGATGGAGGTCCCCCAGCTGAAGGGCTAACGTGTAAGTACAAGCCAGCAGCAGCCGCCAGCACCACAGTGAAGCCAAGGGCCGTGGCTGCCTGTCTCCCTCCACTCATCCTTGCCTCACCTGTCGTTGATGCCTCTGGTCACTGATGGCGCCAGTGGAGCAAAGCCAAGGCAGGAAGCAGCTGCAGCACCAGGCTTTTCTGAACCGCTAGCCTAGCCTAGCCTTATTCGTCCTCCTGGCTGCTGGGACCCTGACTGGGTCGGGGGCATGGGACTGTTCAGGAGAAGGTCCACCCCGAGCTGTAAACTCATCGGAAATTTTCCCCTGGAGACCATAATGGCAAACTTGCTCCTGCTTAGAAGCCCCGTCTTCCTTACCTGTTACATTCTAGAGTAGGACATCTGTTGCTCCTCCACCCTCAACCTCCCCAGTCTTAGGGTTGCAAATTCTTGCTTGAAAAATACCTAGAGATTTGGATGGAGCCTGTGGAGGGAATGATTTAGGAAGTAAGGGAAAGAAATTCATTTCCAAAATATTGTTCTCCAGTCTTTAATGCATCCCGCTTTTTTTTTGCAGCACCACTATTTGTTTAATACTCATTTCAGCCTATTCCAGTGTTTATCCTCCCCCCACCAAAAATGTAAGTTGGTGCTATTACCATATATCTGACAAGGTTCTAAGGAAACTCAGGGACGTTTACATCTTGCCATAATTCCAAAAAGATTATTTGTGGTTGAAGTGGGATTATATATCCCATAATTTGGTGTATATTTTTCAAAATTTCTTTCCAATAAACAATTATTTTACAGCAATTCCACCAGCGGTGTACATATGTACATATTTCCCCACATTCTCTCCAACAATAAGGAGAGTATTTTTTGTTATAACAGCCAATCTACGAGGGGTATTATGCCAATGCATAATAACTTTAAATATTTGCAGTTTGGTGCTTATTACCGGGTTACTGAAGAACTTCGATGACCAAATTGTTGACCGTTGTTCCAATGTTATTGCAATACCCCAGTCTTGTTCCCATTTAGATACGTAAGATTTTTTTAATTGTTTTCTGTTTGCAACAAAATGTTGTAAATTTTTGAAATGAGTCCTTTTTTCTTTCCTGGAAGTTCTAAATTTTTTTCAAAATCTGTTTTGGGTTCTGTGATGTTTGGTCCCGTGGCCTCAGAGTAGACGCTGCCCTTTAACAAAGGGCTACAGTCTTACAGCTCACCTCAGGCCTGACTGGACTTTCTGACCTCCTACATTTCTTTTTTTTTTTGAAAATTTTTTTATTGGGTTAGAATCCGTTATTTTTACATTTACATTCTATTTTCCCCCATTTTCCATTCATAACCCCCTCCCTTTCCCCCCCTTTTGTTGACTTCCAACAGTTTTCCAACCCTTTGTCCCTTTTCCCTTACTTCTATTAGTTTCCTCTATCTAAAACAAATATATATTCTCCATTAATCTAAGCAGTACATCCTTAACTATTTTTAATATTATATACCCAAACTGTAAGTCTTTGTTTCGATCTTAGATAAACAATTTATCCCATTTTCCAATTTTAAATATTTCTATATATCATAAACCATATAAATCTTACATTCATTTAAATCAAACAATTTGACTTATTCTCTATATATTGCTCATTCTGTCTTTTTATAATAATTCTATATAACTCTCAATCAATAACTCTATATAACATAGTCAATCAATTTGACTCGTCTATACCTTCAGACATTCAGTTTGGTGCATTGTACAAATCTTATCAAAGAAAGAAAATATTATTGGTTACTCAATCCTTATTTTTAATCCTTATAGTTAATTATTTTCTATCAATATTCTGTTTATTAGCCTATATATATCTATATATATATCAATCTGTTAATCTAACTGCTTATAAATTCACATTTATCTCTTCTCCCCCCGGTAAAGTCACCCCCCTCTACATTTTATTATACTTCAGTAGTTCTCAAACTGCCACAGTTTTCCTCCCACCTCCCATTTCTTCTCCAAATATTGTTTCAGCTTCTCCCAGTCTGTGTTAAACTGCCCTGAGTCCAGATTTCTCAGTTTTCTTGTCATCTTGTCCATTTCGGCCATGTACAGCAATTTGTAGATCCAATCTTCGATAGTTGGCACTTCTTGTACTTTCCATTTTTGCGCATACAAAAGTCTAGCTGCTGCCATCATGTAAAATATCAGCGTCCTGTGATGGGCTGGAATTCCCTCCATTCCCAAATTCAGTAGCAGGAGTTCTGGGTTCTTATTGATTTGAAATTGTAAAATTTCACTCATTTCTCTTATTATTACCCCCCAGTACTGCCTGGCTACCTCACACGACCACCACATATGATAGAGGGAGCCCTCATGCTTCCTACATTTCCAGCATTTATTAGAAGTGTTCAAATTCCCTAGCGCAATCTTCTTTGGTGTCATGTGCCAACGATAGATCATTTTATAGATGTTCTCTTTGATATTTGTACATGTCGTTATCTTCATTGTAGTCTTCCACAAGTATTCCCATGCCTCCATTGTTATTTCTTTATTAAAATTTATAGCCCATTTCACCATTTGTGTTTTAACTGTCTCATCCTCGGTATACCATTTCAACAGTACTTGGTATACCTTGGATATTCTTTTCTTATCCTCTTTAAGAAGAGTCTGCTCTAGTTCCGAATTCTCTATTCGTATACCTCCCTTTACAGAGTCCGAGTTATACAAGTCTCTAATCTGTCTATACTGGAACCAATCGTAATTAGGTGATAGTTCCTCTTGCGTCTTTATTCTAAGTTTAGCTGCTTCAATTTTAGTTATTTCTTTGTAAGTTAAACATTGTCGTTCATTATCAACAGCTCTCGGGTCTATCACCTCATATGGAACCACCCACCAGGGAGTTCCTTCTTGTAGATAATTTCTGTACTTCTTCCAGATTGTGTATAGACTTCTCCGTACAAAATGGTGCAGGAACATCGAGTTGACCTTTACTTTGTCGTACCATAGGTATGCGTGCCATCCAAATATTTTTTTATATCCCTCTAGGGCTAATAATTTCTTGTTCTTTAATGTCATCCACTCTTTCAGTCAAACTAGGCAGATTGCATCGTGGTAAAGTCTCAGATTGGGCAGTTGCATTCCGCCTCTTTCCTTTGCATCTTGTAAAACTTTCATTTTCACTCGAGGCTTCTTGCCTGCCCATACAAAGTCCGATATTTTCCTCTGCCATTTTTCAAATTGTTTAGAGTCTCTGATGATTGGTATTGTCTGTAGCAAAAACATCACTCTTGGTAACACATTCATTTTAACTGCTGCAATCCTACCCAACCATGACAGATTGAGCCTATTCCATTTAATCAAATCTCTATCTGAGTCCATAGTTTTTCATAATTATTCTTGAATAAATCTATATTCTTTGCAGTCAGTTCAATTCCCAAGTATTTCACCTTACTTGTTACTTCACAATCCGTTGTTTCCATTAACAATTGTTGTTTCTGCTTAGTCATATTTTTACATAATATCTTTGACTTCTTTTTGTTAATATAGAAACCTGCCAAGTCTCCAAACTCCTTGATCTTGTCTATCACTTTTGGCATGTTCTCCAATGGGTCCTCTACGATTAACATTATATCGTCCGCAAATGCTCTGACCTTGTATGAATAGTCCTTTATTTTTATTCCTCGAATTTCCTCGTCTTGTCGTATTTGTATCATCAGGATCTCCAATACTAAAATGAACAACAGTGGAGACAACGGGCAACCTTGTCTTGTTCCTTTACTTATAATCAGTTTCTTAGTCAGTTCATCATTCACCACAATTGCTGCAGTCTGGTCTCTGTAAATTTCCTTAATTGCTCTGATGAATCTTTCTCCTAATTGTAGCTTTTCCATAGTGGCAAACATAAAGTCCCAGTTTAAATTGTCAAATGCCTTTTCCGCGTCAACAAAGAAGAAACCAACCTCTTTATCACAACGCTTATCATAATATTCAATAGCATCAATCACTGTCCTTAAATTGTCTCTTATTTGTCTGTCTGGCAAAAAGCCTGCTTGCTCCTCCTCTATAACTTCCGAAAGCCACCCCTTCAGTCTCTCCGCCAGTATCTTCGCAAAAATTTTATAGTCGTTGTTGAGTAACGATATAGGTCTGTAATTTTTCACATTAGTCAAATCTTGGCCCTCTTTTGGGATCAATGATATGTTCGCTTCAGACCAAGTGTCTGGAATCCTTTGATCCCTTAGAACTCCATTGATCACCTCCTTTAGGAATGGTGCCAGCTCATTGGCCATAGTCTTATAAAATTTAGCTGTAAGTCCATCTGGCCCTGGCGCCTTTCCTAGATTTGCAGATTGTATTGCCTTACTTATTTCCTCATCCGTTACCTCACTGTTCAATTTACTTCTCCAAGCGTCCGAGATTTCTGGAAGTGTCATTTTCTCCAGATATGACGCTATTGAGTCTTTATTTACTTCTTTCTTGTTGTACAGTTTAGCGTAGAACTTATAAAAGGCTCTACTAATGGTAGTCTGTTCCAAATACGTTTTGTCATCTTCACAAATTTTATTTATTATTTTCTTTTCCCTTCTCTTCTTCAGTTGCCATGCCAGGTACTTCCCAGGTTTATTTGCACCCTCAAACGCTTTCTGATTCAGCTTTTTGAGATTCCACTCCAATTCTTTATTACTCATTGCTGTTAGCTGTTCTTGCAATATTTTAATTTCCTGGTATAATTTCTTTTTCCCTGGTCACTTTTTTAACTGTATTTCCTTAGCTTTTATTTTCTCCTCAATCTCTTGTCTCTTCTCCTCTTTCTTCTTTCTTGCTCTACCATGTAAGTCCATTAGTATGCCCCTTATAACCGCCTTATAAGCATCCCAAACTTTATCAGTTGGTACTTCTTTATTCACGTTGTATTGTATGAAAAACTTTGTCTCTCTTCTCAATATTTCCATATTCTCTTTTTCCTGTAGCAAGTCCTCATTTATTCTCCATGCTTTCCTTTTTCTCCTTTTCCCTAATTTCCACATAATTGGGTTATGATCTGAGCCTACCATCGGCATTATTTCTACATCCTTAGTCCATAACGCCAAATCTTTTGAGGCCCAAATCATGTCAATTCTTGATAGTGTGGAGTGCCTTGCAGAATAAAAAGTAAACTGTCTACTTTTAGGATATTCTCTCCTCCATACATCTTCAAGAGTCTCTTGTTGAATCAACTCAAAAAAGAGCTTTGGTAATAGTCCTCTTTTCTTTTGTGCCATTGTAGTCTTTTTATCCAGTTCCAAGTCTGTCACTCCATTGAAGTCTCCAGCAAGAATTATCTGATCATATGAAAGATCGTCTAAATGCTTCCTCAAATCCTCAAAGAAGCTCTCTTTTGCACCGTTAGGTGCATAGATTCCGACTACCAACACTCTCTTTAAGTTCCAAATACATTCCACTGCTACGAATCTGGCTTCCACATCTTTCATTATGAATTTTGGTTGTAGCTCCTCTTTTACATACAACACCACTCCTCTTTTTTTCTTACTTGAGGCCGCTACGAAGTCCTTGCCCAATTTTCCCAATTTTAAATATTTTACATCCTGTTTTCGAATATGAGTCTCTTGCAAACAAACAATATCACATTTTTGTTTTAATAGCCAGTGAAAAATATTTTTTCTCTTATTCGGTGAGTTTAGTCCATTTACATTCCAAGATAATACTTTACACTCCATATTCATAATCTTGTTGGTAAGTCTTTTTCATTGTCCCTTATAAATCGCTCCATCTCCCGCTCAGATCTGATACGCTTTTTGGCACCTCCAAATTCGAAGGACAAACCCTCTGGGAGCTCCCATCTGTACCTGATTTTCATGTCCTTCAACATCTGGATTAGCGCTTTATATTTTTTCCGATCTAGTAACACTGATCTGGGTAGTTCCTTCATTATAATGATTGTCTTGCCATCGATCTCCAATGGATCTTGAAACTGTTTAGTCACAATCTTCTCTTTCATGTTTCTTGTTGTAAATTGTACAATCACGTCTCTTGGTACTTTCCTCTGGGTTGCAATTCTCGAATTCACACGATATGCCACATCTAGGATAGCCACAACATCCTCCTCCTCCTTCCCCAGGTATTCAGCTAACACCTCCGTCATCTGTTCTTGCGCTGACTTTCCTTCCATTTCCGGCAGACCGCGAAATCTCAGCTGCTTCTCCATATGTCTACTTTCCGCAACCGCCATCCTTCCCCTCATCAGCTTCATCTCTGTTTGTTGCGTATCTGCTAAGTTCTCCATCGCTCCTTCTACTGTTTTAACTCTCTGCTGCGTCCCTTGTAATTCACTTTGTATTGTTTCCATACCTTTCTTCACTTCTGACAGCTCCGATTTTACTTCTGACAGCTCCGATTTAACTGTCTGTTTAACCTCTTTGATCAGCTCCAATTTCATGTCTTTGAATTCTTTAATCACCTCAAAAAGTTTTTTATCCAGGTTTTCTATTGCCGATTGCCACTCTTTCTTCGACATCGTGGGGCTTGCTTTGGCTCGCTCCCACGAGTCCGCTCTCTTCCTTAGCTCCGTGGCGTTAAATTTGGTACCTTTTTTATTTCAAATGTCCCGGTCTTCTTACATAAATTGCTTTTAAAGGGTCCAAAATGTCAGGCGTCTTTTCTCTATGGTCTCTCTATGATTTTATAATCCAATATGGCCTACTTCCTTTTCCGCTGAGGCCACAACCCTTCCCCTCTCAAAGATGGCGATTCCCTTCTTCCTGCCCTCCAGCAAGGGCCGCTTCTCTCCAGCCACTCTATTGTTGTTACGCACTTCCTGTCTCCCGTCTTCCCACAGCAGATCTCGCGATGGTGTCTTTTTCTCACAGCTCCAAAGCCACAGGTATTCAAAACAATAGTCCGATTTCTTTAATAACTTCTTTAAACTTAGTCTCTTTTCAAATACAACTCCTGCCGAAGCTTCCCCTCCTTTTCGCTAGTCTGTTGCAGTTTAAAAATCTACTTTTTTTCCTCTCTGTTTTTATCAATCTGTCCCATATCGGAAGATAGTGATCTTTACCTTCCCTTCACTTTCCTCGGGTTGTAATCGCTGTTTCGATTTCAAGTTCTCCTTTCCACTTCTTCCCCCAATCGAAGCTTGGGTATGTAGGTCTTATGCCAGCCGAATTGGCCCCAAAACTGCCGCAGAGATTGTAGCCGACCCGTTGCAAGGTGGGACCTCAAGGATCGGGAGGGGACCCGTTGTGCAGAGCCCCCCCCCTCGTCCGAGATCTAACTCACCCTAGGGTCTTGAGCGTTCTTTGCCTGCTCTCCGCCTGAGAGCAGTCGGCCGCGGGCTATTTTCACCCCGCCGGCTGCTTAAAACGGCAGTCTGGTCAGCTCCGCAAATGGAGCTGCATTAGACCTCCATGAATCCCAAACTGGAAGTCCTGACCTCCTACATTTCCAGTGTTCCCTTCGCCTGTGTTCCTTTGGTGTTACTCGCCTGCCTGTTTATCAGGCTGTTCGGCTGTAGCAGCGTGCCTGCCAAGACATTCTGGGTTGCCTGACAGGGCTGGGCTCCGAACCTCTCTGCTCCCTCCTCCCTGGCTCTCCGAGACTGGACTTCTGTCCCTACTGCCCCTTCTCTGAGCCTTGATGCTCGCTGCTGCCTTGACTCTGCAGCACAGCCTTCTAAATCCTTCCTGGCTCTCTCTTTCCACCTTCCACCTCTCCGTTCTCCAATGCCCACACCCTCTCTCTGGCGGGTCTTCCTGGGGAAGCTCTCACCCCACTGCCTCTGCCCCGTAAATGTATTTGATTTGCCATATGGGAAATTTGTAGATAATTAAACCAAGTAATAGTCTGTGAATTGTTTTCCAATTTTTTTTGTTGGAATCTTTAATTTTGATGTAATATTTAGGAGACATGTGATATTTAAATTTCTCCAAAAGTTAGCTGTAATTTGTGTTTTACCAGGTGGGAACCAATTGTGTTATAAATATTGACTATCTTGAAATTTTAGGAGGGAATTTCAATCTGTATTTATCCCACATATTTAATACATCTTTTAAAAAAGATATTTTGCTTAATTTTTTTAAAACAATGGTCTTCTGCTATACCATATGACCTCCTGTATTGTGAATGGGTGGTGTAAAGGAGATAAAATTTCAATCCAAGCTGTTAAGTGTTTGCAGAACTTTGGAGTGCATCATCTTTCGAATGCTCTCCGTCTTGGGTCCTCATTCTTAGTTCATTTCATGACCTGCAGCACAGAGCTGAGCACCACCACTTATTCCTTCTCAGCTCCTTGATTCCAAGTGCAAGACCTCGATCCGGCATTGGGTGTAAATGCCCAGTAAAGGCACAGAATTACTTAAGAAAGGCCTGGCACCAGCTACTCTTTTGGCCAGCCTCCTCCTACGCTACTGCCTGTGTTTTCATGCTGTACGCAACATTGAATTCTTAAAATGGAAACTCAGCAGTGCCTCAGCAATGCTTTCCATAGATCTGCAGCATAAGCAACTGTACTGCAGTTGTGTTCGGAATTAGAGCAGCGGGGGGGGGGGGCTAGCAGAAGGTGGCTGGACAAGAAACTCAAACGTGACCCTTCAACATTTCTTTCTGGGTTTCCTTTGCAGGAAGGGAGGCATTACCAGATGGCTCCAGGAGAAGCAGGACATGATGCCCCAGACGGGGGAAAGGCAAGATTAGTGAGCACATGCAAAGCTAGCAAAGCACGCTGCAGTCTCCAATGCACAACCCAGGTAATGTCAGGTAAATATCAAAATTATCAAAAACTTGATAATTTTGACAGATTAAAGCACCCTGGAAGATCCACAGTCCCATTTTACAGTTAAGGAACATCGAGCTGCAGTGAGCAGGACCCCAAGTCCACCTCCACAGAATATGATAAGCCATCACTGCCGCACTCCCCAACTCCTTGCCTAGTGTACAGAACACTGAAAGAAGATGCACACACAACACAGAAACGAGCAAGAGTCCAGTAGCACCTATAAGACTAACAAAATTTGTGGTAGAGTATGAGCTTTCATGAGCCACAACTCACTTCTTTGTCAGGCAGCCTACCTCAAATTTTGTTAGTCTTACAGGTGCTACATGCTCTTTTCTACTACTAAAGACAAACACAGCTACCCATCTTCTTCTCTCTCCACAGAAGACTGGCTGGAAGTGATTATACCCAATGAGACATAATAGGCAGGACAGGAAATGAAATCGATAAATACATCTGTAGAGAGATTTGTGAATTCTTCATTTTTTCCATATGTATGGCAAAAGAACTCACATTGGCAAAACTGGGAGAAGTTTCAAAAACAGCTCATTTTATTTAGACCAATCTTAGGCAGATGAGAACCTTGAGAAAAAAGAATATCAAAACCACAGAATGGGTCAGACGATGACATTTGTTCCAAGAGAGAAACCCTCCAATAACTTAATGGATTTCAGCAGACTGATGTGTCCAATCTCTCTCTAGTTCAGGTCATCTGTGAATATATAAATACAAAATATAAAATAAATACATTTGTAAAAAGTTGTAGGTCTATGAACACTTCTTGGTTAAAAGGGTTTTAATGTAATTAATTTATTTGTAAGTAGGAAATTTTCTAACTTTGGAAATTCTACATGTTGTCTATAGTTCATATCAGTAGAAGTGAACTATTTTATGTTGTAAATTCATAGAAAGGTTTCTTTTAAACATAAAAAACGCTATTTTTTCCCTAACCCACCCCCAATCTCTAACCTACTTAATAACAACACCACCAATAACATTCGATTTATATACCGCCCTTCAGGACAACTTAATGCCCACTCAGAGCTGCTTACAAAGTATGTCATTATTATCCCCACAACAACAAACACCCTGTGAGGTGGGTGGGGCTGAGAGAGCTCCAGAGAACTGTGACTCGCCCAAGGTCACCCAGCCGGCTTCAAGCGGAGGAGCGGGGAATCAAACTTGGTTCTCCAGATTACAGTCCCACACTCTTAACCACTACACCAAACTGGCTCTCTTCAGAGGGCAAAATGAGGAAGGGCGAACCACGCCTATTGCTCCAAGCTCCAAAGATGGGTGGAATAAAAAAAAACTCTGGGCACACTAGACAGAACAAATGATACACCAGTCAGTCTGTAACCTCCTGGAAAACAATGCAAAAATTACTAAAAACCAGAAAAATAGTAGAGTCCAGTAGCACCTTTAAGACTAACCAACTTTATTGCAGCATAAGCTTTTGAGAGCCACAGCTCTCTTCATCAGATGCATGGAGGGTATGAAGAAACTGGCCAGAAAGACAGGTGGTGAGAGGAGGAGGGAGAGAGTGCAGGGAGTGAGGGTCATGTAGACGTAAATAAGTTACAAGAAGTCATGGAAGAGGTGGCGTGCACAATCCAGGCTGGGTGTGACCCCCTCCCTCCTCCCCTCCCCTCCCCTCCATGGCAGAATCTGAATAGAATGCCTGAAGGTTTATATGCCTTTGGCAACGAGATAATCATTCATAGTCTCTACTCAATCCAAGTCTCACTGGGTTGGCATAGAAGCCAGCATGAATTTTTCAAAAATAAATCCTGCCACACAATTATGACTTGTTTAGATCACATTACCAGCTTAGTGCATTGTGGGAATGCTACGAAAATAACAAATCATTTGAAAAGTCTCCCATGCTGTTCTAGCCAGCAGACTGGTTAAAGGCAGGCTAGAGAAGAACACCACAGAGTGGATTCAGAGCTGACTGGAGCATCACCCCCAAGTAGGCCAGCGTGCTGCCGCTGCCAAGAAGGTTGATGCAATGTTAGGCTGCCTCCATGGACGCACTCTCTCCCAGTCCTGCCAGTTTGGCTGCTGCTCCTCTGAAGTACTATTTTCCAGTGGCCAGCAAAACAGATGACTAGGCTAGGTGTGACGGGCTTACGATTCAGGGGGAGATTTTGGTTCAACATGAGAATAAATGTCCTCTCTTTCTAGGAGTTTTGCCTCACTGGAGATTTTCAAGGGGCATTAAGATCAGCCCAGAAAGCTGTTGTTTTGGATTTCCCATTCTGAGCAGGTGGCCGGGGACTAGAGGGACCTCCAGGCCTCTTCCAACTCTAGAATGTGATGCATTGTTGGCCTGGCTGTCACTGCTCTTGATGTGCTGCAACCCAGGACCAGACCAGAAATTATTGTTTGGAGATTTACACCAAAGCCACCTTTTGCCAGAGCCACATTGGTTCTGACTTTACGCTGCAGATGCTAGAAAAGAACCAGTAAAGAGCCCTTGGAAATCACACATTTTATATTTAATATTGTGCAACAAAAATAGTTAAGAATGCAAGAACATTTACAGATTAAAAAAATATTTTTAAACCATCTGATCTTAAAAATAGACAATAGTAGTGAAGCATAAAATACAACCACATGAGTTATTGTTTTGCACAACCTTGCAATCAATAACCGCTAGCATGGCTACTGAAACAATGCTTCGTTTCTCAAAGCAGTGTCTGAGGGAGGTGCTCTTTCGCGATCCCGATCTATTACTGTTTTGCCTTTGACAGCCACTCCTGAGCATTCCTGCTGCGGACTGATATGCCCCTCTGCCAGTTTGGAGCTTGACTGAGCCATGGAGCCTCTTTGGCTGCCATTGGTCTGAGAACAGACATTGTTCACTTCAGTGTTTTTATTTTTGTGATGGTTGGCGTAAACTTTATACTTCATCAGGAGGATGAAGATGAAAACCAGAACAGATGCCACAATGATGCCTCCGATAATAATGATCATTGTTCCACCCAGGAACTGGGCATGGAGGGATCGGCACTGCCTATATTCCTCCTCCGTGGTGAACTGCACACATCCAATCACCGTGGTTGCTGTCAGAGATGTCGCCCCATCGTCATAAACAGCCAGGACACACAGATCGTAGTCACGCCCAGCAATCAGGTCCGTGAGGAAGAAGGATTTGCTGGCTGCTGGAATCATCCTGCAAGGAAACACAAAGGCCATCAATGCCGGAAGCTCAGGCAACCAAGTGCTTGACCAGTCACCTGTTCAATCGCTGACCTCCAACTGCCAATCTACACACAAGAAAGGGCTTTGCCTACTGCTGGCAAGCGTCATCCAGCCATCTAGAGCACAAGAACATCAAAAGACTCTTGCTGGATCATACCACAAGCAGGCAAGAAAGAAGGGAACAAATTCCCCCATCTACTCTCCCCTTCCCTGCCCAAACGTACTACTATTCATGGTAAAGTCTATGGCTATTAGCCTTCAATGGACAACATGCCCCACCCTGAATTTCTCTAGCTCCCCCATAGCCATGTCTTATGGCAGGAAACTCCACAAGTTAAACAAGGGATTGCTGCCCTTTCACCATTAATACTAGTCTAGCCGCTCACAACCTTTACAGACTCCAACATGGGCAGCTCAATCCTAACAGGGGCGGGGAAAGTGAATAGGAACCGAACTAAGGCTTGTGACGGCGGATCTGGCTCCTACGTGCGCATAAATGGTCTTCCGCCAGCGGTGGGACGAGGCACTGCACCGCTGGCGGGCTGGCGCCGGCGCAAGCAACAGGCAGCTGGACGGAGGCAGAGGAGTGGCGTAGAGCCCTGTGCCAGCGCAGGGGGGGTGAGGAGGAGGGCAGGGCCAGAGTTAGTTCGCTCCCTAAGCCCCTCCAGAAGCGGAAACGCCCATAGCGGTGCAAAATAGTTATGCCACGGAAGAAGAAGGCGTAGCCCATAGGCGCCCATGGAACGGCAAAAACTCGGACCCCTCTCCAAGCGCCCAGCCGCACCCCCGTGGCCCGAAGGAGCATAGGATGAGAACTATCCCGGGGGCCAATCAGCGTGCGCGCCTGGCATGGACGAGCCCTCCTCCCCGCACCCAATCACCCGCGAAGGCACCCTATAAAACATCCGGCCAGCGCTGCCCACACCCCTCAGGTAAGTGAACACATAGCAGGAATCTCTGCCCGTTCGCTGTGTGCCGTGGCCACTTTGAGGCAGGGGAGGGGCTCGCACAGTGGCAGGCACTGGGCGCACTTTGGGGACTTTGCAAGAAAAGTGGGAGAACTGCACTCGCTGAGGGGAAGAAGGACAAAGTCCGGAATATCTGGCTAACTAACAGCAGCCCCTCCTGTTTCCTTGCAGGTGTCCTGACTCTGAAGTTCCAGCTCGTTAAGCAACAAGGGAATGCTGACAGGTACGGAGGAGATGGGGTGACGGCGGACCTGACACGCTGATTAGTGCTAACTGCCCCTTCACCTGAACCCACCTGACCACTAGCCTCTTCAGATGTGGCCCAGCAGGGGAGGGGGCGATGGTGCCCGTCCCTGCCCGCCCCAGAGGCAGTTGCCCAGAAAGCTATTCTTCACCAGGTGTTTGTAAGTACCAGCTTGTTTCCTCCCTTAAAGGTAAAAGCACCCCAAGGCAGAGTGCATCCTTGCCAGACAGTCTCGCATCAGCTGGTCGCTGCCGCTGCCGCTCTCTACTATGTGCATCTTCTCAGATTTTGGAGTGTGGGGTTTGCCTCAGCCGTGGACCGAGGCAAAGCCCACATGTGTGTCTTTCTCTTGCAGGCATGTCCCGAGCATGTCTGCTCCTTCCCGCCACGCCCCCCCCAATCCTCTGCGAGTGACATTCGGATCCTGCCCAGGAAGCAATATCTCACCGCAGCCCGCACTCAACCTCGCCCCTGGGAGCAAGACGGAGGGCTGTGTGAAATGCCTTGGCTCCCTTTCCAGCCTAGAAATAATGGCGCCTTTTCCAGTTTAATAAAACGAGTCGAAAAACAACTAAATCCTGTGTTTGCGTGTCTGACTTTGTCCTTAGCCCCTCCCCCAACACCCCCGTCACATATTTCCACTCGCACATCCCTACAAATGTATCAAGCAGACACCGTTCAGCCTCCCCACCCCCCTCCGCCCCCCAATGTAACGTCAGGCAGAGGGGTGGGACTTGAACTGTGGCCCAGGAATGTCTGTGAGGAGGGGGGGGAGGCACCGAGGACTTTCATTCTCTGGTAGGCTGAGCGGCTGGCATCTGATAAGCCAGGAAGACGGGGTGCAGGTGGAAAGCTGCTGCCAGGGGGTGGGGGTTGTGTTTGCGGAGGCAGGGATGGGCTTGGCATGGGGAGGGTCTCTCAGTTCACTCTGGGGGGGCATGGCTGTCAGGGCCCAGCCCCCGCTCTCGCTTTGTAGAGATGCAGTGATGTGTTCCCGTTGCGTGGCAGAAAGTCTGAGCGCGCTTTTCATTCCCCTTGTGATGTGTTCCCGTTGCGTGGCAGAAAGTCTGAGCGCGCTTTTCATTCCCCTTGTTTCCAAACGGCCTCCCGGCCTCCCACATGGTTCCCAATGGGTGTTCCTGTCACTCATTGTCGGCCCCGCCTCCCCCCCACCTGCTTCTCCGGAACCTGGGGACTGATTAGGGTTGTCAGTCTCCAGGTGGTAGCTGGAGATCTCCCGGAAGTACAACTGCTCTCCAGGCAACAGAGATCAGCTCCCTACTGTCTGGCCCTACTTTTCAGGGGAGGGGGGAAACCTTTTTCTTTTGGTGGTAGCAGTGGAAGTGGGCATGTGCAGGCACTCTGAGCTACGGCTACTGGCCTGGCCCTCATCAGAAATGGGGGCTGGACAGGCGAAGGGGGGGTGTTCGATCTGGACCCTCACTGTCACCTCTGCCCCCTCCCTGCCAGGGATGCCTGCCCTCCATTGGGGGCCTATTGGCGGCAGCGGCGGCAGCAATCACAGCCTCCCCATTGGCTGCGCTGCTGCTGTTCTCTCGCTGGGATGTGAGGGGAGGGGTGTGGCCATTGGCTGGTGTGAGCAGGGTTGTCAGGGGAATGGTGGGCGGGACCTCCCAGGGGCCGCTGCATTTTGCCTTGCCATGCTCGGGCGCTGGCGGGACTGTCCTGCGAAAGTCATTAGGGTGCCGTCCAGCGCTGCTCCATTTGCACTGGCACACGAGCGACGGTGCAGCCTGGGGGGTTAGGATTTCACTGTTAAACACACATTCCTGCTGACTTGTGACACTTTGGCCCCAAAAGAATGCTTGCCGGAGAAATCTGAGAAAATTCACATGCATGACAAGTTAAAGTAATTAATAGAGGCTTTCTGCCTATTTCTGGAAAGAAAGCATTCACAAATTAACCAAGTATTCAGTTTCTAAAACAATTCTCGATAGCTCAAACTTTCTTGTAACAAAGAAAGTAAAGCATAACATTTCTACATACTGAATTTTCTATGGTTGGTATTGCTACTATGAGTCAGTCTTCCCCTGTCCTGTGCTTTTGAAAGCACCTCTCTGTAAACCACCTTACTTTGCAACTAGGTCTTTTCCCGTCCCCACTACAATGATTAACAAAGGTAGAATACTTTGATTAATACTCACGGATACCCCATCTTAGAGAAAACATTCTTCTCTGAGAATGAAGCAATAAACTCCTTAGATTTCAGGCTGAGAGGAGATGAGGTTCCCTTATGGAGACAGGCAAGAAAGAGGTGACCATTTGCCCACCCACCAAGAATGGGCAAGACAGATGACTATTTGGATATCCTGAGGGGTTTGAAATGCTCATTCAATGCACAGACAAGAAACTCTTGACAGGACTACAGAGAGTTAGCTGGCTGGGGGGTGGGGGTGAATCAGGCTTCACTTAACACACAACCGCTATATGAGCCTCAAGTTGTGAACAGGGAAAAGAAGGGGCAGTGGTGGCCAAACCAAGCAGGGGGCTAGGAGACAACTGAACCGTGCTCTCATGCACACAGATTCTCCACCTCCACTCAAGCAAAGGCAGCAGAAGGAAGGGGAGGCATTGTTCACACCACCATTGCACGGCTTGTTTTGGTTCTGAGATTATCTGATGTCAGCTTAAGAGACATGAGCCACACTTACCTGTACACCAGGATGTCATCAACAGAGCTGTTATACTGGATCTGAAACATTCGTATTCCTGAAATGTGGTGCTGGGAAGGCCACTGGATGAGGGCAGAGGAGGAGGTCAGCTCAGCAACTGCAACCTTCCCATCTGGAAAAGATTTGGTTTCATTGGGGAAGCTCGACTTGGCAGAGATCAAAATGTCTGAGGGGCCAGGCTCTGCTTCTTTGTCACAGTTTGTGCTGTTTGCAAGGTGAGGGTATGGACTCACCATAAGTTCAACCGGAGCAGTAGACTCACCCGCAGCATTAGATGCTATGCAAGTAAATATGCCTTTTTCCTCTCCAGATACCTCCAAAATATCCAGGGTGCCATTCTCATAGGAAATTGTTCGGGAAGTGTTGGAGACCAGCTTCCCACCAGGTGAAATCCAGCGAACAAATGGCTCTGGGTCACCAACAGCTTTGCACTTCAAAGAAACACTCTGGCCTTCCAGGACAACCTGCTTTGAGGTTCGGTGCGTTATCATTGGAGGTTCACAGATGAATTCCTCCTCTCTAACGGACCAGAAGTACTTGCCCATCAGCTCTGGTGGAGAGGCACATGTTTCCAGGTCATCCTCCCTGGTGAGACGCCTCAGCCATACAAGTTCACAGTTGCAGTGCAAAGGGTTCCCACCAAAACTCAAAACCAAAGAGGACAAGGGGGACCCCTTTGGTTTGGCATAGACGGGTATTCGAGAAAACAGAGGGTCCGGGGGAATCTTTTTTAATTTGTTGGATGTCATGTCTAACCGAGCTAATTTATGAAGATTTGAGAAAATTCCTTCAGGTACAAAATCTATGAGGTTATGATCCAAGCTGAGGGTATTGACATTAGAAAGCCTTTCAACCGTTTCCCAAGGAACATTAACAAGATTATTATAAGATAGATCTAGATCCTCAATTACATCAATGAAATCATCCAAAGATCCAGGAGAAATATAGTTTATTTGATTGTTACTGAGAATTAAATGTCGCAAATTGAATAACCCTTTGAAGTGATCCTCATGGATATAGGTGAGTCTATTACTATCCAGGTGCAAAGCATGAAGGCCTTTAAGATCAAAAAATGCATATGGCATAATCTGACTGATGGTATTTCTGGACAGCGTCAAGTGAATCAGGTTGGTCATGTTGGCAAAATCCTTCCGCCGGAGTGTAGTGATAAAGTTATCCATCAGTCGGAGCTCTGCTGTACGCCGGTCAATGGTGGGAGGAACGAAGAGAAGCCCCGTCTTTGTGCAGAGAATGGTGAAGGAGGGAGACAGGTGCTGGCACATGCATCTTGTGGGACACATCATAGCCTCGACAGTAGTGCTCATGAACAGCAGGTACAGGGCCACCCTTTCCATGGTAAGGTAGGAGAGACACCTGAAGAAAAAAAACAAGCCATACCCATCTTAAGGTCAGTTTGTTTCTTACGGATAGTGAAGGAAGTAAAATAAAGATGGACTGTGTCTCGAATTTAACCTTAGACTGCCGAGAAAGGCAGGGCAGAAGCTAAAAGTGAATACAAGCGACAGGAGCTAGCAGCTCTGCTCCCATCTCCACTGCTGTCTTGCAATTAATCCTTGCATCTCATGCTTAACTGTATGTATTGCTTTATCCAAGTCAATTTCATGTATCTTCATTTTTAAAAAGCCAGACTGATCACAGACTTTGAGCTGCCCCTCCATATGAACAACTGGCAGAGATTTCCCACAATAAGGACACAATTATTTCTTATCACTCACAGACATGCACCAAAGAGACCACATGCAAGGAACTGGATGAAGGCAGACCAACTGCTAGCTGCACGCAACAGGCAGCTTGAGCTATTTAACTCCTCCCTCCATGCCCAGTTTCCAGATTTTTCAGGTGCTTTTGCTTGGCCAGTGTAGGAAAGAGGCTGTGCTGGTAGCGTAGCAATTAAGAGTGCTGGACTCATTTCCAGGCCCACTCTGCCATGAAATGCACTGGACGGCCAAGGCCCAGTCCCTCTCTCTTAGCTAACCCATCTCACGGGGTCATTGAGAATCAGCTACAACAACAACAACATTCGATTTATATACCGCCCTTCAGGACAACTTAATGCCCACTCAGAGCTGCTTACAATGTATGTCGTTATTATCCCCACAACAAAACAACCTGTGAGGTGGGTGGGGCTGAGAGAGCTCTAAGAGAGCTGTGACTGCCCCAAGATCATCCAGCTGGCTTCAAGCGGAGGAGTGAGGAATCAAACCCGGCTCTCCAGATTAGAGTCCCATGCTCTTAACCACTACACCAAACTGGCTACAGCACCCCAAGTTCTGTGAAGGAACAGTGGGATGAAATATAATAGACAAACTGTGCTTGGGTCACATCCAGCAAGGCTACTCTCATTTTTTTTAATGGAAAGGCATCTGCAATTAGTTCTCTGGGAGCCATCCCCTGTTTCCTTCAGCCCACAAGGAAGTCTGGATCGGTGGCAGGTGCCCCTCCTTCCAGACAGCTGAGGTGCAGCTTCACCTTTCCCTACACATCACCTTCCTGACCCACACACTCATGCCACACTTCCAATACTACAGGACTCCTTGCATAAAAGTTGTTTTAGAATAGGAAAAATATAATTAATGTATTCCAAGGAGGAGCCATAAGCAAAAAAGAGTTTGGTGGCAGCCAGAAGGCACACGGTAAAAGCTTTCAAGGCTAGAGGCCACTTATCAGATGCTGAAATGAGAACTGTTCCTTTGCTACAACAGACCAATATGGCTACCCTCCTGAAAAAAGGATTCTTCTTACTCGAGCTAATGACTTTGGGTGCCTCACCTTTGGATTGTGCCAGCAAAATCCTGTATAATGCTAATCAACCCTTTGTCTGAAAAGTCTAGATCCTCTGAAATGCCAGGCAAAGCCCAGCAGATGGCAGACATTCTATGCTATTAAGAGCATCCACATACATGCCATTTTACAGAGAAGCTGGGGGGAGGCAGCGGCCCCCGGTTAAGCCAGAACCCATGAAGTCCTTTTCTGGTCACAGTTCCGTCACTCCTTTGCTTCGTTTCACTCCTTCAGTATCCTAAACAGATGTCTGTGGGGGCATCAAGGAACAGGCGGCCTGGCAAGCAAAACGGGCAACTCAATGTCTCCAATGCCCCCTGGCACAAAACCAAACAGGAGTCAGTGGAGGCAAACCGAAACATAAAGCAGAAGCAGTTCCAGGTTTCTGTCGGCACTGGACAAAAGAGGAAAACCAGGCCAACTTTTCTCTTTGGTACAACCCCTCTCTCCTCTAACCACATCCCATTCCATTTGGCTGCCACCCTTTGGCTCTACTCCTTCTTCTTTAACCAATTCCTTTGCCATTTCAATTTGCTTACTCTGATCAAGAGAATCACACAAAGTTTTGTCTTCTTGATTGCATGAAAACAACACAGATAACTGTCACCCTGATAATGCAGATCTAATGTAAGTGTTTGCCTTTCGATAGAAAAGTGATTTAATATATTGCTACACTGAGCAGCTAACATGGGTAAAGAGCTCATGTTGTTTCCAGTCAGGTGGGTTCCACAGTTTGTCTCGTGCAGCATATTTAAAGTCCACGGAAAATAATCCAAGACACTTCTATTTGATCACTGCTCCCAATCTGAGTCATAACTCAGATTCATAAGACATTTATGACAGAAAAATAATTTCTACCCCTCTTTATGCTGAAGTTGATGTTTCCTTTTCATTGTAATCACTTGAAAATTTTGAATTCAGCACCACAAAACAAACACCCCCATTTCCACAAGAACAGAGACACGGGGGGGGGGGCGCCTCCTGCCAGCATCCCGCACATCTCCGTTGCTGTCCACCTCATGCGACTTTCTCGGCGTTGGCTACCAAGGAAGCCCTCCCTCCCCCCATGTTTGTAGATTTCCACTTTCACTTCCGGGCAGATTTGTTGGCCTGTTCCGCTTCCAGCGGAACTGCCATTTCCCGATATATCCGTCAGCACACATTCCCGAATATTCACAACCCTCTCATTTAACTACCCTCTGACATTCCAGGTGCCAGACTCCCATTTCCTTTCAAAAGGTATCTCAAGTTTCTTACTTATGCACCAGGGAATTAAATAAGTGCGTGTCTTCTTCCAACAGCACACCAAAATAAACATATAGGAAGAACTGCAGTTCTCAGCATCAGATGTGCTAACTTCCCAGATAAGATTTCTCCTTCAGAAAGTCTGGGAAGAACAACAAAGTCCCAAGTGCTGTACAAAGCCAGAAAAAACATCTGATGAGACAGCTGTGGTATGAAAGGCTCCACTGCCACACAAGCCAGGAGTGCCCTGGAGGGAAACCTGCACCTGGTCCCCAGAAGCCTAGAAGGTGAGACAAGACACCACGCTCCAAGGGCTTTCCCTCTCCACGTACTAATCTGAATCAACCCTGCAGCAGGCACTCACTCATGGGTTCTGTGGGTCAGCCAGTCCTGGGGACTGCAGTAAATTCTAGCACAATCCTTGTGCCAACAGCCCAGCCCACCACGCACTGCCCCCCTGTTATGATCTGGCTGTGCCAAGGCCTAGCAAGGCCTCAGAAGCCTGTTAGCAGTGGGAGTAGGCCTGCCTACAATTCCCAGGAGCCCCTGGGCCATTTGGGCGCCCTTTCTGGCCAATCAGAACACAGGGGACTGGTGCTATATAAGTCTGGGAGGGGAGAAGCCTGGGTTCTTCTTCCTCCCAGGGAGCAGCAGGCCACAGGGCGTTCCTGCTAGGGGGAGAGGCCCTCATCCAGGGAGGGTGATAAGACAAGCCTGGCAGACAGAGGGGCAGGGAGTTCAGTCGCGCTGGGGCTTTCTATTGTGCTTTCACCCATCTATTGTTGCTAAGGCACCTTGCTTCTTGTTTGCTTGTTTGTTTGATATTAACTGACCTCCTTGTAAATAAATCCTTTTGTTGTATTGTCGAAGGCTTTCACGGCCAGAGAACGATGGTTGTTGTGGGTTTTCCGGGCTGTATTGCCGTGGTCTTGGCATTGTAGTTCCTGACGTTTCGCCAGCAGCTGTGGCTGGCATCTTCAGAGGTGTAGCACCAAAGGACAGAGATCTCTCAGTGTCACAGTGTGGAAAAGATGTTGGCAGGTCATTTATATCTACTCAGGAGGGGTGGGGTTGAGCTGAGTCATCCTGGGTGTGGAATGCTAATGGCGGGAGGCTTCACTGTATCCTGAGGAGGTTCTTTTGCATATGGATTGGTGCTTGAAGTGCTAATCTTCTCTGCAGGGCTATTGTCGGGTATAGAGTGTTTTGTTAGCCTGGTGTTTTTCAGAACTGGAAACCATGCTCTGTTCATTCTTAAGGTTTCTTCTTTCTTGTTGAAGTTTTGCTTATGCTTGTGAATTTCAATGGCTTCCCTGTGCAGTCTGACAAAGTAGTTGGAGGTGTTGTCCAGTATTTTGGTGTCCTGAAATAAGTTACTGTGCCCTGTTTGAGTTAGGCTATGTTCAGCCACTGCTGATTTTTCAGGTTGTCCAAGTCTGCAGTGTCTTTCATGTTCTTTTATTCTTGTCTGGATGCTACGCTTTGTGGTCCCGATGTAAACTTGTCCACAGCTGCAGGGTGTACGGTATACTCCTGCAGAGGTGAGGGGGTCTCTACTGTCTTTTGCTGATCGTAGCATCTGTTGTATTTTTCGGGTGGGTCTGAATACTGCTTGAAGGTTATGCTTTTTCATAAGCTTTCCCATCTGATCAGTAATTCCTTTGATATACGGCAAAAACACTTTTCCTGTAGGAGACTGTTTTTCCTTGGTTGTTTGATTCATCCTGGGTTTGATTGCTCTTCGGATTTCATTTCTGAAGTAGCCATTTGCCTGAAATGCGTGGTTTAGATGATTAATTTCCTCATCGAGAAAGTGCGGCTCACATATCCATCTTGCATGATCCACTAATGTTTTCATTATGCCTCTTTTTTTGTGCCATATATCAAAGGAATTACTGATCAGATGGGAAAGCTTATGAAAAAGCATAACCTTCAAGCAGTATTCAGACCCACCCGAAAAATACAACAGATGCTATGATCAGCAAAAGACAATAGAGACCCCCTCACCTCTGCAGGAGTATACCGTATACCCTGCAGCTGTGGACAAGTTTACATCGGGACCACAAAGTGTAGCATCCAGACAAGAATAAAAGAACATGAAAGACACTGCAGACTTGGACAACCTGAAAAATCAGCAGTGGCTGAACATAGCCTAACTCAAACAGGGCACAGTATCTTATTTCAGGACACCAAAATACTGGACAACACCTCCAACTACTTTGTCAGACTGCACAGGGAAGCCATTGAAATTCACAAGCATAAGCAAAAAGTCAACAGGAAAGAAGAAACCTTAAGAATGAACAGAGCATGGTTTCCAGTTCTGAAAAACACCAGGCTAACAAAACACTCTATATCCGATAATAGCCCTGCAGAGAAGATTAGCACATCAAGCACCAATCCTTATGCAAAAGAACCTCCTCAGGATACAGTGAAGCCTCCCGCCATTAGCATTCCACACCCTGGGAAACTCTTACAGGATGACTCAGCTCAACCCCACCCCTCCTGAGTAGATACAAATGACCTGCCAACATCTTTTCCACACTGTGACACTGAGAGATCTCTGTCCTTTGGTGCTACACCTCTGAAGATGCCAGCCACAGCTGCTGGCGAAACGTCAGGGACTACAATGCCAAGACCACGGCAATACAGCCCGGAAAACCCACAACAACCAAATCTTTTTGTTTGTTGTTACTCTGCTGGGTCCTCGCACCTGTTTATTGGCCAAGCTATGGAGGTCAGAAGGGTTGGGAGGGTACTCTGGGCCTTCCTAAGGGACCCTACATCCCAGAGTGGTGGCAGCTCAAGGGGGCTCACCCCACCTGAGGCATGACACCCCCAGTTCCACAAAGGCCAGGAAAGGCATGGACCTTTGTGAACCAGAGCAATGGGGGAACCTGTCTGGGTGAAACTTGAGGCTTTCATCTGGGAAGGCATTTCGCATACAGCACTTTGTTGCAGGAGCCAGAGAATGTGCACAGCAAGAGAGGGTTTCAGACCCTCTCTCTTTTGCAGCTTACTGTTCCAAGCACCCTGTTACCTGCAAGGGGACAGAAGCCTACGGGGCATGGAGAGGCACCTCTGCTGCTATTCATTCCCCAGAGCATCTTCATTCTCAACAATGCAACCAATGCAACTTAGGTGTGCAGCCATGTTGGGCTGCAGTAGAACAGTAGGATTTTTGTCCAGTGGCACCTTAGAGACCAACAATATTTTCAATGTCAGCTTTCAGTAGTCAGGTGAAGGGAGCTCTGATTCTCGAAAACTTCGGCTCCTAAAAAGGTGCAAGTTATTTCTTTCCTTTCCCTATAACTTAACAGCCCACAAGCCATATGCCAAGTATTTTATAAGAAGTTCATAACTCCATGGATAAATATGGCTAGATCACAGGAGCATTTCTTATCTTGCCTGACAGCAAGATCTTTAATTTCTGTTGTTCAGAAATATTCTGTAGATGGTCAGCGCAGGGAGTAATATATTGGTTGCAAAGTAAATTGTAACAGGGGCAGTTAAAAAGGATATGAGTCATTGAATCAACTTGATCTGTACAATGGATATGATAGCGCTTCTCATAGGGGTTTTTACTAAAATGCCCTTCATCTCAGTGGAAGGTAACACATTGCATCTGAGTAGTATCAAAGAATGCTGATATATTGGAACTGTTAAGTAGAAAAAATATTTAGCCAGGTCAAACATTTTCTGATAGGACAGGTGAAAATAAATTGAGGAGCACTTCCGATCAGCTCTGGATTTCAATGTCGCCCAGTCTTTTTTAAATAATCGGTTTCTTACATCTTGCAAGGATTTTTTTTAGTGAAACCATATGAATCAAGTTTCAGTTTAATATTGCAAGCTTTGAGTCAATTGGGCTAACCCAAGTTTTGAACCAAGAATCAGCTATTACCAGTTGCAGTAGAGATGGTAAAGTATTAGATTCATGGAGTGACAATCTGAATTTAATGGCATGGTACCATGCTAATGTTGAAATCTGAAGGAGTCTCAGTTTGAGCCGCACCACAGCTGAAGATACAGTAGGATGAAGAGAAAGAATCTTACGAAATAAGGTTTTCTGGTGCTTATCCAGTGAGTCCAGCGGTCCATTTGCCCAAATTGGGGCGGCGCAGAGCTATTTGGGAAGAATGATAACTTTATATACCATTAACAACAGCAGGTTAAGTTGACCTCCTTTGGCGTAAAATTTTTTTCTTAAAAATAGTTAATGTCGTTTGGATCTTCCCTATGACAGATTATGTCGGAGTTCCAGATCAAATCATAATTAAACATCACATCAAGATATTTCAACTGTCTAACTTCTTCATTGGTTTCTCCAAAAATTTGCCAGGGATGTTCTTTCAAGTGTCTTGACATAGAGAATCTCAAGATCTTTGTTTTGGCAAAATTTATTGTCAGCGACTCTTGGGCACAGAAGGTACAAAAATCATTTACAAGTTTCTTCAGGCTAATCGGAGTTCAACTGAGAAGAACCAAGTCACCGGCATACAGAAGCACTGATAGTGGTTGATTTGATTTTTTATAACTCATCCATTGAAGAAACTTCTGGAATTTGGCCCCGTGCTGAGCTGGAATGCTGCTGGCCTTAAGATCCCTTCAAGATTCGGAAATTTTGCTTTACTTTCAGAAATTTGACTGCTTGTTGATCCAGGAAACATGGGCTTTAGAAGACATCTCTCTAACAGGTTTTGTTTCCCACCCTGCAAGTTATTTCTAAAGATCCAGTTGGGAGGCCTCCAGCACCACCTCAAGGCTCAGGAGACATTCCCCAAAAAACCACTGGGAGATTTGGTGCAGATTCTTAGTCTGGAACCAAAGCCTCAAGGTCCTGCCCCCTTTTCCCTCTCTCCTTTTCTTCCCCTTTGCTTCTCCTCACCCTGGCATGTTATTTTATAGCAGCAACTGTTCTGGGCTTTTCCCCTAGGAGGACTGGGTATGCCAGGGCAAACCCATCCGCTCAGAAGCTCAAGGACAGGAGCCAACGGACAGAGGCTCCCCTCCACCCCTCCCTCCTCAAATCTTATTCTATGCATTATTAGGTATGTCCATTTTCACTGTCACATTCGTTTTTGGACCATAACTTCTTTTTCTACCCTATTTGAATGTAAGCGTATCAAATGCTCACTGCAAAGTTTCAGATAATTGAGAATGGGTCCCAGTCGTATACACAAATTAAAACAAAGCCTCAGAAATCTAGGAAGTAACTTATCCAATTGCCATAAAACATGGGCATGACAGAGAGGGCATAGGGGAGTTGTCTGTCTGCCCCAAGACAGGAGGCAGAGTGGCAGTGCAGGCAGCGACTTGTCCTTAGCACTCCCAGGAAGGCAAAACAAGTGCAGTATTTGCAGCCCCAAAGAAAGCATGGCAGAGGAACAGATGTTGTTCAGCTCCAATGATTCACAAGCTTCGATGCGAGTTTCATCTTCCTTTGATCTCTCTCCCACCCTCCCTGCCCTATGGTTCCAACCTGAGATTTCCAGGCACCAAGGAAATGAATAAGACAACACACATTCCTTTTCTGGCATTTATATTTGTTTTACTTATCTTCATGTGTGCAACAAAATAGGCACTTTCATTTTTTAGGAAACCTACACATATTCTTAATATAGGCTACAGGCCCTGACTTTACCTGCTGCTCGGCACCTGCCCAGAAGTGCCATGGCCAAAGCAAGTGAAGGCCAACCTCAAACACTACATGCTCAGGAGAGAGCCACACACACACACACACCTAGCGTCAATGGTACTGTACAGCAGCCAGAGAGGGGCAGCAGCAACCACCACCTGCAGACAGGAGACCTGCTTCGGGTCCAGCTGCCATGACCTCCCAGCGGTGTCCAGGCACTCGCTGCACTGCGCTCTGGGCCTGCTCCCAGCCCACACAATCAATGGCCCACCGGTAATGTCCTCAAAGCAAGGCAATACTCCTGTATTACTTCTGGCACTAAGCTTCCTATACCATTCAAGCTGACCCACTGACCTTTCTCAACTATTTAATCTACAACAGATGAAAACTCTGAGATTTGCACATTCTACATCTCAAAGGAATTAAAAGCAATGTTTGTTGAGTGCCTCCTAGTATGCTTCAAGTTCCCCCACTAATGGAAAACCTACCTACCTTTTATGTTTTGCAATTTTCTGAATCATAAAATGTGTTAATAGCTTAACTAAAACCCACAACATAAAACTGACTGGAGCCAAGAGCACAGAGAATTGTGACACCAACTACTCAATCTAATTACTTCCAGTCAAGCAAGGCAGATGCACTGTTGTGCACTGAGTTGTATTAAGCTGAAAATGCAAATTAACTTGCAAACAAAACACAAGAGCAAGAGGGAGATTTCATCTGAGGTGCAGGGATCTTTCGGGCAGCCGTTCAGACAGGGGTCACCTCGGCTTCCCAGCGGCTTCCTCTACAATGTTCATTCAGGAAACAGGCAGAGACACTGTGCTGCAAGCAAGCAACAGCTGGGAGGAGGGGACTTTTCACTACGTTTCCAGGTATTTCTAACTGCTGCTGATGCAAAGTGGCCACAGAAGCTCGTGGGCTTAGGACCAGACGCAAAGAACAGGGGCCGGCAACCTGACACAGGTGAGAGAGTCGACTCTTACTTTCGAGGAACCTTCAAGCAGACTGGCAGACTGTCCTCAGCCTCAGACGCACATTTCTCATTCGACTGCTTGCACCCAGAGCTCTTGAAGCAGTGGATTTTCCACGCAGAACCATCCTTCGCCATTCAACACAACAGTCCTGCAAGACCTCCGGGACAGCCATTCCACCTGAAATGAAAAACAGACCATGCACTTCCGTTAAAACAAACACTGTCGTGTAGGAGCAACAAAGACTCCAAAAGGCCCAGGACAGCCCACTCCTCACCACAAAACCTCCACAAAAAAGCAGGAATCCCTGGTGCGAACAAAGCAGCTCTGCAGCAAGAGAAGCAGCCCCCTCCCACAGGTCACACACAGCAGGCTAGTAAAGAATCGTTTGTTTATCCGACAGGATCCTGAGGCACTCAGAAGGACATTCAGTCACCTGCCCACGTGTCTTCACTACAGTGATCACGTCCCATCCCTGGAAGCACCACAGTGTCCAAACTCTAATATTAGACTGCCACACAGGAAGAGCCTTCGGACGATGACCCTGTCCCATGGACACCTGGTCCAATAGTCGCAATCTTTCCCAGAAGCCCGTCTCTGTGTACCTGTCTCAGAAAGTGGGTCTGCACTACAGAGTTGCTTTATTTGTAGAAACACACACACACACAACCCTCTAGCCCCGACCCTTGTGAGAGCGCGCCTCCCCAGTTCTCCCAGCTGATGCTGCTGGCTGGATCCCGGTTATTTCCATTGCTCTGTTCCAAACCACACCTCTCTCTCCCGGAAGGCCCGCCAGCAGCATGCTGGTGGTGACAGTTGATGGATGCACTGCCAGCTGCTGACAGCCCGGGTTCTTTTTGAACTTTCAGATATTAATGTTATAAAACTGCCCTTGAAACTTGGCATCAAGAGTTTGTGCAGCATGGACATATCTCAACAAATTAATTGGGGGGAGGGGATACAGCGTTCTTGTATGCACACAAACAAACTGTAAACATCCAAGGGTGTCCGTGACAGAATGGTGGGAAGGAGAGGATCAGGCCCCTCCCATGCAGCCCACGCAGCCGTGGCTGCCAGCCGCCCCAGATGCCACGAACGCCCTGTGCTGACCCTAGATGCAGAATTCCAACTGCTTGCCTTTCTCGGCACACAATCAAAGGCTCCTTCATTGTTCCACACTATCTCATTTCAAGGGAGTTTGCTGGGAGCCAATTAAAACGACAGTTCTTAGAGAGGCTAGGAAGGAGCACACACAATGCACAGCAAAAGCGGCCCTTGGCATTTCAGTCCAGTCCAGTCTTTTGACAAACTTGACGCATTTTGGAAAGGCAACACAGACAAAGGCCACGCTTCATTATTGCTCCTCCTGGATCTATCTGCAGCCTTCAAGACAGTAGACCGTGCCATCCTGTTGAGGCATGTGGAGGCAGTGGTAGGTATCTAGGGATGTGCTTTGGACTGGTTTAAACTGTTCCTTATGGAACAGACTCAGAGGGTTGCTATTGGAGACCAGCTATTCTCAGTGTGGGAACTATCTTGCAGCCTCCCTCCCACAAGGGGCAATCTTACCCCCGTGTTATTCAACCTCTACGTAAAGCCTTTAGGAGAACTCATTCGTAGCTATGGAACTGGATGCCATCGATTTGCAGATGATACCTAGCTCTGTATTTCCTTATCCAAATCCCCTGGTGATGCGGTAGAAGCATTAAGTCAGTGCCTGACAGCTGTTGTCAGATGGCTGAAAGAAAAAAAACCCAGAGATTGAACCCAGACAAAAGGGAAATGATGCTGGCCGGAAAAGCAGAGATCTTGAAGGACGTGGTACTTCCAACCTCTGATGAGGTCCAATGAACTCCGACTGACTCAGTGGAAAACTTAAGGTTTATACTGGAGTCAGCACTGCTGCTAGAGGAACAAGTAAATGCCGTGGCAAAAAGGCCTTCTCCCAGATTAGACTAGCCTAAAGAAGGCCTCCCACCCTCAACACAGCAGATGTGGCCACCTGGACTCAATCCACAATAACACTGAGACTAGATTACTGTAATTTACTTTGGTCTTTCCCCTCAAAGTCAACCTGGAGACTCAAGCTGTATTTTAATCAATGTTGTACCTCACCCTGAGCCCACTTGTGGGGAGGGCGGGTTAAAAATTAAATAAATAAATAATAAATAATAAATGACCTGGTGCACAACACTGCAGCTCATTTACTTACATGAGTTAGACAGAGCATATCTGTCACTCCCTGTGAAGGACTCTACTCAACAGCAGGTTTCTGAAGTGCAGCAAAATAAGCGCTGGGAGGCAAAGGGTGAAACTCTTCCATAGAATGGAGAGCTTGAGTGACAGGCTGATCCCTTTTTCTGACTGGTCACTTAGTCTGAAGGCAGTCAGTTGGTTTCTGACAGGATTTGGAATCAGGGAGTCTGACCAGAAAAGTCAGACAGGTTCACCTTTAGAGTAAAGGGAGAAGTCTCCTTTGGCTTAACTGTGATATGACTGTCCTGAGGAAGAATTCTATCTAAGAATTCAAAATATTTGAATTTACACAGACACCAGAGAACTGGGAGTGTGTTTTGGCAAGAGTGATTGGGTAGTGGGTTGAGACTCCCTTTCAAGCCAAAAAGAATAGTGGTTATATCTTCTGAGAAGATTAATTCTGGCCCAGTTTTCGAACGGGGTTTGGTTCTGAAGAGGACCCCAGGTTTGTTGTGAAGTGAAAACAGTTTAGACTACTCAGGAGATAGGAATACCCTCTAGTTTCAAGAAAGGAGTGAGTTGGGTGCACAAAGTGATTAACTCCAGAAAACCTGAACTGCCATAGGAAACTTCCTGAAGAAACATGGTTGCTGTAACTAATTTATGAAGTAAAACGCCTCACACTGTTAAGAACCAAGAATATATGAAAATAAGCTTCAAGGATACTATTTTGCCTGTTACATGAAGTGTATTCTGTAATATCAACAAAATTTTACCTCCACATTTCCATCCCCTGACTACACTTACTCAAGCCCTGGCTGTTAAATAAAGTTGTTAATTTCTTTTTGAATGTTATACAGTCCCTAGTGCCCTTTCCAAGTTTCCAGGCTGGACTAAAAAGTCAAAATTATAGCTACGTATCAGTGTGGGACAAACAGACTTTCAAAACCACAAATATTAACACACTACTTCAGGCTTCTCAGTCAAAGCAGAAAAACTGAATTTAGGCGGGAAAATCTGCCTCACAGTGGGGCGAGTGAAGGGTGCTCTGTCATACTCCCATTACGCAGTCACTCCATTGGGCTCAATTCTAAGTCATGACTATTATGGTCAAAGCCCTTCATGGCTCGGCCCCTCATATCTGTGCAACCGCCTCTCCCACTACGTTCTGCCATGACAGGTTCACTCATCTGAACAGGGCCTTCTGTAGATTCCTCCCCGCACTTGGACAAAATCAACAGATGCTCACACGCGTGCTTCCTCTATGGTAGCCCACACCTGATGGAATGGCCTGCCTGAGGAGGTCCCACTCTTCCAGATTTCTGCAAACAATGCAACACTGAATTAATCAGGAGGCCTTTCAGATTATAAGGCTGCATCATAAGATAAAGCTTAACAAGATACCTTGGTAAGAACAGGGACTATAGACTGTTATTGGGTACTGTCTGCTGATGTAAATATGATCCTACTGGGTAGTTCCACGTTACTCAAGATGTCAAGTTTATGAATTATGCTTTAATTCAGAAAGTTTTTCTCTCTGTGCTCAGCTTTATGCTAGTTTTCAAAATTTCTGCTACGATATCCTATTGTATCTGTTTACATCGAATGCCCTGTTGATCATATTCAGTTAATGTCCTAGCTATTGATTATATCGTATTCACTTACAGTGCGTAATCCACCTTGGATCACAATGAGAAAGGTAGATTATAAATAAAATAACTATAATCAAGACCAATGTGCAGTCAAGCAGCCTTCCAAATCCAGGTCCCTATGCAAAAACCTATGAAAGGGAAGCACATATTTAGGGGGCAAACGCCACATCTGCAGGGAGCTTGCCCTAGGTAGCTTACAAAATAAAGCATAATAAAAACATAAAACAGTAAAAGTTATTAATTAAAACAGATTTTTTTTAAAAAAAAGGCAGAGAATAATTGTTAGAGAGGATTAATGAGTCACCGTGGTACACAATCCAGGTTGATAAGTCTACCGATGTTGAGAACAAGGCAACAATGCTTGTTTTTGTGTGATGTATTTTTCAGGAGGATGTGCATGAGGATATGTTATGTGCACTTTTTTGCTAACCAACACCTCAGGTGCAGAACTATTCAAGTCTTTGAATGATTACATATCAGGAAAACGGAACTGATCATTTTGTGTCGGTATCTGCACGGACGGAGTGGCTGCCATGACTGGACGGCTTCCTGGTTTAACTATTCGGGTCAAAGAGGTCGCTTCTGAATGTGAGTCTATGCACTGTGTCATCCATAAAGAAATGCGGGCTAGCTGAAAAATGTCATCTGAACTTAACAGCATTTTGCAGGATGTGCTTAAAATTATCAACCACAAAGTACGTGCCCTTAACTCACGTCAGTTTGCACAGCTCTGTGAGGAGATGGACGCAGAGCACACATGTCTTCTGTTATATACAGAAGTGAGATGGCTTTCTAAAGGTAGATCACTGGCCAGAGTTTTTAAGTTACAAGAGCCGCTCCAGAGATTTCTTTTAGAAAAACAGTCACCACTGGCAACACATTTCAGTGACACAGGAACGGGTCACAAAACTTGCTTACCTGTGTGACATATTCAACCTGCTCAACAATCTCAATCTGTCCCTTCAAGGGAGAATGACAACTGTGTTCAAGTTGGCAGATAAAGTGGCTGCATTCAAAGCCAAACTGGAATTATGGGGACAACGAGTGAACATTGGGATTTTTGACGTTTCAAACATCAGCAGAGATTTTGAAAGAGACTGAGCCAGGGCCTTCCTTCTCCCAGCTGTTGCATGATCACCTATCTCAGCTTTCAAAACAGTCTGAGCATTACTTCTCAACCACAAAAGACCCCCAAACTGGGAAAGAACGGATCCATGACCTATTTGTGAATAAGCCAGGTGAATCGACTTTGTCCGTACTAGAAGAAGATCAACTGCTTGAGATTGCAAATGACGGTGGCCTTAATGTTTGAGACAACTTCAAATCTCCATACGTTAAGGATTGAAGTTAAGGCGGAATATCCTGAGATTGCCACAAAAGCGCTGAAAAGCCTGCTTCCATTTCCAACATCCTACCTTTGTGAAGCAGGGTTTTCTGCAGTGACAGCAACCAAAACGAGATCACGGAGTAGACTGGACATAAGCAACACAGTTCGGGTGTCACTGTCTCCTATCACCCCCAGATGGGACCGTCTAGTTGCAGGAAAACAAGCTCAGGGCTCCCACTAATTCTGCATTGTGGTGAGTTGTATAATTATTTCATTATATAATGTAGTAATAGAAATAAAGTGCACAATTGTATCATCCCAAAACCATCTCCCCCCACCCACCCCCGGTCCATGGAAAAATTGTCTTCCACGAAACTGGTGCCTGGTGAAAAAAAGGTTGGGGACCGCTGATCTAGTTCGCTGCTGACTCCTTTGCGCACATACCAAAGACATCTAGTCCCAGGGTTATCAGGGTGGCCATAAAGCCCTCAGTCCTCCCAGACAGGACAAGGGGCCTCAAGACAAATGCAGGAAACTCACAGCACAAAATGCTCAGGAGGCCCCAACACCCATTCCTCCACCGCTTCATGTAGGGAGATAAGTCCATTGGCCACAAACTGCCTAACTAACAGATCTGCTCATGGCCCCAACGTCAGGGCCCTGCCAGACAGTGAACTGAGAGAGGAAGAAAGGAAGAAATAGAATTCAGAGGCACCGCCTGTTCAAGCCAAATGAGCATGACAACCTGCTGCTGCATGGACCCAGTTGGGAGAGGCTAACTCCACTTAATTTACCAAGCCAGGACTTTGCAATACAAGACTTTGCAATTCCTCTCCAATCCACCATCAAACTCGTGGGCAACAGCAGTCTTCCAGGACAGCTTTAAGCCACAGCACCTGAAGACATGAGGGTTTGTTCACAGAGGAACTGCCATCAGTTTGGATGGGGAAGCACAGCCTCCTTAACAGGCCTCCCCTCCCCTGGCTCATCCAATTCCCATCGCCCAGCCTATCCCCCAACTCTTTCCCTTCCCCAGACCACTAGTATAGTCTTCTGGGAAACACACAGCAGAGACAGGAAAAATGGATGCCCAACACAATGTACAGGCTAAATTCCAAACAGTTACAGGCAGCAAACTCAAAAGGAAATGAAATTGATTCAAAGGAGCAGGAGGGAGGGGTTTTGTGGATGCAGAGGGTCAGTTCCAATTCTGAGCAGTCCACAACATTTCAGGCACGGTCCAGTGGAGTTACCTTTTCACAGCTCTGCCTGGTTTTTATCAGGCCACAAGAAGGAATGCTTTGAGCCACCCCTGACTTCATCATGCAAAAGGAGGGACTGTTTATTCCCCTTCCCATCTTCTTCCATTACAGGAGGTCTGGTAACTCCTCAAGGAACCATCATCCATAATGAGAGCAGGGGAACGCACAGCAGCACAGCTGATACCCCTGCCCCGCCGCCCCCCCCCAGATCTGTAACTGACAACTGACACATGCAGGGAATGACACAAGCCACAACAAGCCCATCAAGCCAGGCAGAAAGGTTCAAAGACCCTGGGGGAGCTCTTAGGCCTCCTGAGAAGTTAGCCAGGCATTCAAGCACGCCAGGATCCGGAGTCCAGTTTGTACTATGGAAGTTCTGACCCATCCTTGGTCACAGATTTCAACCATATGTACAACCTTCCCAAGCCAAACCATGTCATCTCTCCACTGTGTGGTTTGTGTGTGTCTCAACTTTGCACAGCTGCATCATGTGAACTTAGCAGGAAACAGAGCAGCAGCTATAAACAGAAATTTAACTTTCAAAGGCTACAGGCTGTCAAACCAGTCCTGTTTTTCCTTCACCGCTACCTTTTATGTAGTCAAAATGCAACATGAAGCTCTTAATCCCTAGATAATGCAACGTTCTAAAAGTCATGCAGCACGGGCACGCACAAACACAGCAAGCAACAAACTCCCTGGCACAGAAACAAAGAAGTGCTAAAAGGCCTTTCTGGTGATCCCTGCCACTTTTCTACTGGCTGCACAACAATCTGAAGTGACTTCAAAGGTTTTATAAATAATACAACAGCAGCGATGTGTGTTCTCAAATAAGCGTTTTCCACTATGCCTTGACCTTGCCCAAAGTAGCAGAAATATCTCCAACATTGCCAAACGCAAGTGTAGTTATACACATGTATTCTAGCGAACTATGTATAAACTAATGTAGTTTGACAACAGGTTGTATAACAACGTAGCTGTTCCTTTTATCATTTGACAACCAATTAACAGTGAAATCCTAAGCAGAGTTACTCCAGTCCATGCCCACAGACCGGAGTAACTCTGCTTAGGATTCCACTGTCAGTGTAGTGGAATTGGACCCAATCATAACCCACTTTTTGTCAACTCTTAAAAATGTATAAAGCTTATCTTGTACCTGCACCATAACATCACTCTAGGCTTTAGTAGAATGTCACATGATTGAAAATCTGAAGAATCAGCTCAGTCTAAGACCAATCATATTCTATATTGTTGTCATGTGTGAAAGATTTTAGATGTCTCTATTTATAGCACATGCTAATTAATATACAAGATGGTAACCCAGATAAGAGATTTGGGTTTTCACAAAGGAAATGTCATGAAGATCTAGGTGAGAAATATATTTGACTGTGTACTGATTGAAAATTTTAAATCATTACTGTACTACATACTTTACTAATCTCACACTGTGTAATCCGCCTTGAGACTCAGTGAGAAAGGAGGACTAAAAATGACATAAATAAAATGAATAAATAATAAAAATGAGAGACGTTAGGAAGGTTAAATTCGTTGCCTGTATTTCTTCATTAACTATAGGTTTTGTTTTAATAATTATTTATATTTTAGTATCTTGCTTAATGAAAAAGATAGTTTATTTCAACAAAGAATTGAAATTGTTCACGATTTTCTATTCCTTGGCTCAATCATCAACCAAAAGGGAGACTGCAATGAAGAAATCAGAAGAAGACTGAGGTTTGGAAGAGCAGCTGTGAGGAGTTAGAAAAGATCCTCAAAGATAAAGATGTCTCTCTGGGAACCAAGATCAAGATAATCCAAACTATGGTTTCCCCCATTGCCATGTATGGCTGTGAAAGTTGGACAGGAAGAAAATGATTCATTTGAAATGTGGTGCTGCAGATCCCATGGACAGTCAAAAGACAAACAAGCAGGTACTAGATCAAATCAAGCCTGAATTCTCCCTAGAAGCTAAAATGACAAACTGAGGCTTACTTTGGTCACATAATAAGACTCTCTAGAAAAGTCAAGAATGCTAGGAAAAGTAGAATTCAGTAGGAAAAGAGGAAATCTCAACGCAAAATGGCTTGACTCAATAAAAGAAGCCACGTCCTCCATTTTGCAGGATCAGAGCAAGTCTATTAACGAGAGATCATTTTGGAGGTCTTTCATTCATAGGGTCGCCATAGGTCGGAGGCGACTTGACAGCACATCACACACACACACACACAGGATTTGTTCAGGCAGGCAGCCCTTTCTCTGCTCCACGTGGCAATGGCAGCCATCAAGAGGGAGCCAAGATATGAGACCTCCTTCCTCCAGGTAGAATCAACAGTGTGCGACTGCCATAAAAAAAGCTAATGCTATGCTAGGGGTTATTAGGAAAGGGATTGAAAACAAATCAGCCGGTATCATAATGCCTCTGTATAAATCGATGGTGAGGCCTCATTTGGAGTACTGTGTACAGTTCTGGTCGCCACACCTTAAAAAAGATATCATAGCACTGGAAAAAGTACAGAGAAGGGCAACTAAAATGATTAAAGGGTTGGAACACTTTCCCTATGAGGAAAGATTGAGGCGCTTGGGGCTCTTTAGCCTGGAGAAAAGACGACTGAGGGGAGACATGATAGAGGTTTACAAGATAATGCACGGGTTAGAGAAGGTAGAGAAAGATGTGTTTTTCTCCCTTTCTCACAATACAAGAACTCGTGGGCACTCTATGAAATTATTGAGCAGTCGGGTTAGAACAGATAGAAGAAAATACTACTTTACACAAAGGGTGATAAACACATGGAATTCGTTGCCACAGGAGGTGGTGGCAGCTACAAGCATTGCCAGCTTCAAGAGGGGACTGGACAAATATATGGAGCAGAGGTCCATCAGTGGCTATTAGCCACAGGAGATAGATGGTATTCTCTTTGTGGGGAGGTGGTGCTCTGTTGTCTTGGTGCTGGAAGGAAGGCAGTGGGAGGGCTTCTGGTGTCCTGGCCTCACTGACAGTCCTTTAGATGGCACTGGATTTCTAGCCACTGTGTGTGACAGAATGTTGGACTGGATGGGCCACTGGCCTGATCCAACATGGCTTTGCTTATGTTCTTATGTTCTTAACCAAAATTCCCCTCCAAAATGCACCCCTCTCCCTCCTTTCCAACAGATTTTCTCTCTTCGGCTTTCTCTCCCCATTATGGGTCAACAAATACTTCCTTAACGTTTTTAGGAAGATATAATCTAGCCTGTGTCCCTTCTAGGTGTCAGATTCCAGCTAAAGTGTGAGTTGACCATTTCATGGTCTCTGGCAAGGATGGCCATTAGCCTTTTCAAAGCTTTCATGAGTGGTACTTGGGCAATACTTGGAAGTAACTGACTTCCACTTTCCTGCCTGCCTTCTGCCAGGGGAGAAAATCTTTTAACACTAAATGTGTGGGTTTTGTCAAACCCCATACACAAAGTAATACGGTATTTCTCCACAAAGGCTAACATTGAAATTCAGCATGCTGGTTGGGGGGGGGGGTACCCTCACTTTCTGGTCTCCCTAAGTGCTCTCATCTTAATTAAAGGGAAGAGCATATGTTAGTAGTCATGGGATGGGGGTGGGGAGATCAAAGTTGATAGTTCCTAACAGATCCTGCCAGACCAACCTGGTTTCCTTCTTTGATCAAGTGACCAGCTTACTGGATCGGGGGAACTCTGTTGACATGATTTATCTGGATTTCAGTAAAGCTTTTGATAAGGTCCCCCATGACATTCTGATGGGCAAACTGGAAGACTGTGGAGTGGACTATAGGACAGTTTGGTGGATAGGGAACTGGTTAGAGGACCGCACTCAAAGAGTGGTGGTCAACGGCATTTCATCAGATTGGAGGGACGTGTCCAGTGGGGTGCCGCAGGGCTCAGTTTTGGGCCCGGTGCTTTTCAATATTTTTATCAATGATCTGGATGAAGGAGTGGAAGGGCTGCTCATTAAATTTGCTGATGATACCAAATTGGGAGGAGTAGCAAACACCCAAGAAGATAGAATTAAAATTCAACAAGACCTGAATACTCTGGAGAAGTGGGCAGCTGTGAATAGGATGCAATTCAACAAAGACAAGTGCACAGTATTACATCTGGGCCACAAAAATGGGAAGCACAAATACTGGATGGGGGATACATTTCTGGGCAGTAGTATATGTGAAAGGGATCTTGGGGTAAGAGCGGACTGTAAACTAAATATGAGCAGTCAGTGTGATGCAGTGGCAAAAAAGGCTAATTCAATCTTGGGTTGTATCAAAGGGGCCATAGCGTCGAAATCGCAGGAGGTCATAGCCCCTCTCTATACTGCCTTGGTCAGGCCACACCTGGAGTACTGTGTGCAGTTCTGGAGGCCTCACTTCAAAAAGGATGTGGACAAAATCGAGAGGGTGCAGAGGAGAGCGACGAGGATGATCAGGGGTCTGGAGACTGAGCCCTACGAGGAAAGGTTGAGGGCCTTGGGAATGTTTAGTTTGGAGAAGAGGAGGTTGAGGGGGGACATGATTGCTCTCTTTAAATATTTGAAAGGCTGTCATTTGGAGGAGGGCAGGGAGCTGTTCCAGTTGGCAGCAGAGGGTAGGACCCGAAGCAATGGGCTAAAACAACATGCACAAAGGTACCGACTGGATATTAGGAAAAACTTTTTCACCGTCAGAGTAGTTCAAAAGTGGAATCAGCTGCCTAGGGAGGTGATGAGCTCCGCCTCACTGGCAGTTTTCAAGAAAAGGCTGGATGAATACTTGTCAGAGATGCTTTAGGCTGATCCTGCACTGGGCAGGGGGTTGGACTAGATGGTCTGTATGGACCCTTCCAACTCTATGATTCTATGATTCTATGATTGGCAGAAGATGCAAAGCTGGTACAGAGGCTGAAGGGCGAGCGGCTGAAGCATCATGAGAAAGCACACACATCAGAAAGATCCAAGAGGTGTTAAGCCCACATTTGTGCGCCAATGTACACAGGATTGGCCAACGTAACAAGTAAGCTCTGATTAAAACAAACTAATTAAATCTTTGGAAGTTGCAAACAGAGCAAAGTAACTCTGATGTTCTGATAACATTCCAGTTCTTTTCTCACTTCTCTTTTCCTTATGCACCCACAAGATTGCAGTCTGCAGCTTAAGATAAGCTTTGCAAGAAACTGAACACCAGAATTAAAGGTTAGAGTTTAAAAACATTCCTCTTTAATGCCACAGATTCCAGTTCCAACTTGCAAGAGAAAAAAATTGGGCCTGAAAGACCAAGGTGAACAAGCAGGCTCTGAGAGAGAGCAACAGCTGCAGGTCAGCAAAATGCTTACACAGCAGCACAGATGTTCAGCGCTGCCTTGGAAGTCACGCCTTGCCCCTTTAATGCAGTGAGTGCCACCAAGCCAAAGCGGAGCACTGGTTTCAATGGGAGAGCTAAGCACCTGCTCGGCAGAGCAATTCTAAAGGTCTGCTATGCTGCCTGGGAAGGTCTGGATGCCAAGTGCATCTCCCACACCAGCAAGTGGACCTTGGGCACATGGAGCCACAGTGATGGCTGGAAGGCATTCCTCCCGCCGCAGCTTCACAGCTCCAGCAGAACACCACGTCCCAGTCAAGCCCACAGCTCACCCGCAGCCCTAGAGGAGCTCCTGCCAGGACCTTCCTCTTTAGGCAAGGGGACCGCTGGTGATGGGACCATCTGGAGGAAGGGCACACTCAGCACAGTGAAGCAGGACCCCAGTGGCACCTTAAAGACTAACTGTTCACTCCAGCAGGAGCATAAAATGCATCAGAGGAAGTGGGCAACGGCTCATCAAAACCTCCTGCTGGGATGTCGTTAGCCTTTGTCCTGTTTTGTCCCAACAGACTAACATGACTACCTCTCTGGAATCTACACCTGGCACAGGCAGCCAGGGATAAGGAGAGGCACCCTTGGCACATACTGCCAGCACTGCTCTGCTCTGAGCCTTCCAAGGCACTCCAGCGCGGCAGCAGAGACTGTCCACAGCAGCCTCTTCTCCAACTGGGACTGCCCAGAAATGCAACCCACTCTGGAAACCAACTGGAGTGGGCCCATGCCTCAAAAGGGGGCTGCTGCAATTATTCCCCAACATATGTGATTCCTATGTATAAGCTTGACAGCCTTTCTTCCCACAACAGTTGCTACCAGCATCTCCACAGTGGGAGGGAGGGGAAGAGGGCAAGCACACGGCCATGGTGCTGGGCATAATCCCATGCCAGCATAGCCCACAGGGCTGCCTGCCATAAGCCCCACCTCCAAGTGCAGGGTAAGTTGCTCCCAGGCATGGGTGCCAGAAACAAAAGGCTCAGCCACCTTTCTGGGTGAACACCAGGCACTCCTCTCAGCACTGGCCAAACACTGAGGAACTGCCAGGGAGCATGAGGGTCGAGAGGAGACAGGGCACTGTGCTGAGGATAAGGGGAATATGCCCTCAGGAGGGACCTCTTCTTCAGTTGGTGAACGGGAATCCTTTCGCATCAAGGAACCATCCATGGGCAGGGAGGGAGGGGGGCTCTTGGTAGTTGGTGATTCAATTCTTAGGCAGGTAGACAGCTGGGTGGCAAACCCGCGTACTGACCGTATGGTGACTTGCCTGCCTGGTGCGAAGGTAGCGGACATCACGCGGGTTCTAGATAGGTTGGGTAGACAGTGCTGAGGAGGAGCCAGTGGTCGTGGTACATGTTGGTACCAACAATGTTAGGAAATGCAAGCATGAGGTCCTGGAGGAAAAATTTAGGCTGCTAGGCAGGAAACTCAAGGCCAGGACTTCCAAGGTAGCCTTCTCAGAAGTGCTACCTGCTCCACATGCAGGGCCAGAGAGACAGGCTCAGATTAAGAGTGTCAATGCGTAGATGAGACGATGGTGTGGGGAGGAAGGGTTCAAGTTTGTGTGGCACTGGGATGCTGTTTGGAACAAGCGGGAGCTGTACAAAAGAGATGGTCTCCACTTGTCCCGACAAGGAGCCAGGCTGCTGGCACTTAAAATCAAAAAGGTGGCAGAGCAATTTTTAAACTGAATCTTGGGGGAAGGCCGACAGGAGATGAAATGTCTTTGGTTCGAGATGGTTCATCTCAAAGAGATGAAGGGTTACCTGTTACTTTTCTACAGGGAAATGGATTCGAGTTGTCCACTGAGACGGTGACAAACAATATGGACTGCCTGGCAAGGTCTCGAGGCAGCAGGAGGAAGGTTGCGGGCCGAACATGCCTGGGAAATTATAGATGTTTATATATGAACGCTAGAAGTGTCCGAGGTAAAATCGGGAAGTTGGAATGCTTAGTGTTGGGGGGAAACAGACATTGTGGGTGTCAGGTCCAGTGTATATCTAAACTGTACTGACTCCATTTTCTAATGCTTCTAGTGTTTAAGTGCTTTCTTCCCAGGTGCACCAGTTCCCAGGCAGCATTCCCACCGGAGGCGACTGTTTTGTCTAACACCGTTCCACCAAGCATTGGCCTTGAAGGAGAGCAGCTTCCCAGGACTGAAAGATGTTGTTTTGAGAACTGTGGGGGGAGGCAAATCCAGATGGGTATTGTTACTCTGTACCTCATGCTTTGCCCTTCATTGGTAACAATGACTATGTACCATCCTGAGTCTCCTATTCAGGACAGTGGACTATAATGGACCTTTTCTGCAGTAAAGTTTCCTTGTTCAATCAATGGACTCCTGTTTGCTTTTGAAAGGGAACCTGTAGGAAGCGCCTTATCTAGCCACAAGCTGACATTTTGTTACCAATCATGCCTGAGTCGGGCCCAGCGGAATCCAAGGTTGTCCCGGACAGGGATCCTTTGTTTGATCCGTATGCGTCCCCCGACAGTCAAACAGTGCAACCCCAAGAATCTCATGTGCCAGCCGGGGCTGGAGCTTCGACGTCTACATCGCCTCTCATCGACCTCAGCAGTGAGGGGACCAGGCCGACGGCTACCGCTCTCCCCTTGATCTCGTTACCCACCCCGTCGGAGTGGGGAGCCAGACCCCGAGAAACGCGAGAGCGCCGGGCCGGAGGGCTTCATCCAAGAATTTCGATGAACGGACGCCGAAGCCTAGAGACTGTCCCTGAGCTGGATAGCAGCCAACCGTGGCTGTTTTGGAACAGGACGGCCGAACAGACGGACGGGAACACATCTCGCCGCGGCGCCCTGAGTTGGGATTATTCGGAACTTGTCCCTTGGAAAGAGCCAACGGAAGTTCCTGAACAAAGTTGGGTGCAAATGCAAAGTCGCACCCATGCTGTAGATTCCGGCATATCGGCAGTGACGGGTCTAGCCAAAGGAATTCTAGCAGCGAGATCACGAGACGATCAAGGAGACCCTCCGCCTTGGGGACCGTTTTCCCCGGTGAGTACAACCGAGGGAGGTTCCGTGATGGGGCAACCGGGTCCTAGCCGAATGCAACAGTTGGAGGCTAGGCTGATTGATATGGAGGAAAGTTTGGCTCATGCCATTCACCTAATCTCAGCGATGGCGGCAGGGGAGAGAATCTCACCTGAAGAAATGGCGGTACAAATCGCCACCCTCCAAAGTGTCATGTCCTATCCAGTGGAGGACGCCCCGCAGCAGCCGCTACCTTCGGGAGAGGAGGAATACTATCCGGGAGAACCGGGAGAATCGCCCGCGGAACTCCCTAGGATAGACGAAACTTCGCCGGGCGGGGATACTCCAGCTGAGGCACCTGGAGAGACTCCAACGGAAACCCCAAAATCGGACGGGGATCCATCTCCCAAGGAGACCCCAGCGGAGGAGCCTAGAGAGGAGGAAGAAGGGCCAACCCGTCCAACCGAAACGACGGTGATACCCCCTCCCGCTTCTCCAACGACAGTTCGGCCGGATCAGACGGAAGAGCCCCCGGCCCCTTCAGAGGAGGAACGGCCGCTAGAAGTGGTTCCCATCCAACAGACCCCGAGCGCCCCGACGCCACAAGATCAGCCTTTGCGTCCTAGAAACACGATGCCGAGAGGGGTAAGCCCGCACGGCCCACCACCCATCAGGCCTTCGCCGCTGCGGCCCCTTCCGCTTCGACCGCAACTAACTCCTTCGCAGCAACCGATACGTTTGCCACTTGAGCAGCCCGTAATACCACCTCCGAACCAACCGGTGGGGCCTACACCACTACGACCCCACCAACCCGTCCCTCAGCGGCCGGTCATTACTCAGCCGCACCGGCCACCTCCACCTCAACCGCTACTGCCAGCACCTCCTGTATTGCCACCAGCCAGACCGAGATTGCAGCCGCCTGCCCGACCACGACTGCAGCCACCGGCCCAGCCGAGAGCACCACCGCCAGCCCAGCCGAGAGCACCACCGCCAGCCCAGCCGAGGCCGTTACCCCCGGCTCAACCGGTGATGCCGCCGCCAGCGCAACCAGCACCGCTACCACAACCGGGTCCCCCCATACCTCAAGTGCCATTGATGCTTCCGACAGACTTCTACCCAGCACCGACTCCGAGGCAAGACCTCCCGATGGGTTGGGTGAAACTGGAAGCTACTTTTGATGGGGATCCCTCCAAACTGGGATTTTTCCTAGTGCAAGTCGTGCAATTCTTCAACCGGTGGGGACACCTCTTCAGCAGCGAGGCCAGTCAAATTGAACATCTCGGATCCCGCTTACAAGGCAAAGCAGCGGACTGGTATGTAGGACTCTATAATATCGGGGCCCCAGAACTCAATACTCTCCAGGGGTTGGTGGATGCTATTCGAGCGCAATATGAAGACCCCTTAGAGGAAACCAGGGCCCGAACAGAATTGCAAGCCATTAAACAGGGTAGCATGTCGGCGAGAGACTATATCACGAAATTCCGACAATTGGCTGCCAAATGCCCTAGGTGTGAGGAGTCCACCAAAATCATTCTGTTCAAGCAAGGACTAAACCCGAGACTTTTGGACAGAGCCCTCATGCAGGACAATCCCCCTACGTTGTTAGGCTGGATCCAACTTGCATGCGAAGTTGAGAATCGCATTTTGGAAGTCCGTTTGGTTGAACAACAACAACAAACGGGACAAAGAAGACCCTTGACTTTACAGAAGGGAGGACGGGGATCTGGGTACGCCACCCGTGGAGCGAGAGATGCTAGATGGCAACAAGGGCTGTGTTTGCAATGTGGACAAGCCGGTCACTTTGCAGCACAATGCCCCTACCGGCCTATGCAAAGACCTCCGCTTCAACTACGGCGCCCAACCCTTGCTCCATTTCCTACTCTCCAACGCCCGATTCCCGCACCACGAGCGAACAGAGGCCGCGGCGCTTCCCAAAGGCCCGCCTCAGAGAGAGGGCTAGAAGCGGAAGAAGTTATGGAATACGACCCCACTTCCCCAAACGCAGAAGTCAACCCAGAAAGCCCCCAGTCGGGAAACGAGATGGATCTGTCGTAAAAGGGCCCAAACGACAGATCCGCCCCAAGCCCGTTCCGGCACGGAACCGGCCGCCCGGGTCCATCTTATTCATGCCAGTGACTCTAATCAACCCAGAGAGAAAAATGCACATCCGAGTGCAAGCCCTTATCGACTCGGGCTGTTCAAGAGACATCATCGCCCCAGCTCTAGTCAATGGACTAGTCTTACCAACTCGGGAATTACAAAATCCAGTAATCTTTGAACAAATGGATGGCACCAATATGAACCCTGTTACCACTGAGACCATCCCAGTGATCACAGGCATGGGACAACATTGGGAAAAGAGGTCTTTTGTCATTAGCTCCACTGCCAAATACCCGTTAATTCTAGGCAGCAAGTGGCTATGTGATCACAATCCCTACATAGACTGGGCCCAAGGATGCATCACCTTCAGTCATGCCAACTGCAAAAATCACTGCTGGAACCAAAACTGGGGCAATGATCCAACTCACACTGAAAAGGCCCTTCTTACTCAAGAAGAAATCAACCAAATACCTGAACCGTATTGGCCTTTTCTAAACGCTTTTTCCGAGGAGGAAGCTGATACTCTACCCCCGCACCGACGAACGGACTGTGCGGTGGAAATTTTGCCCGGAGCCTCACTGCCCAAAGGACGACTATATCCCATGAGTCTCCATGAACGAGAAGAGCTCCGGAAATTCATCGACACCAACCTCCAACGAGGGTTCATCCGTCCAGCCAACAGCCCCCACGCCGCTCCGGTTCTCTTTGTGAAAAAAAAGGATGGGGGACTACGACTGTGCACGGACTTTCGAGGACTTAATGCAGTGTCCACCAACAACGCCTATCCTATACCACTCATCCGAGACCTTCTCAACGTCGTGGCCCAAGGTAAGATCTTTACAAAATTAGACTTAAAAGATGCTTACTTCCACGTCCGTATCAAGGCAGGGGATGAGTGGAAAACCGCATTTAATACGCCCCTCGGACAATATGAATACCTAGTTATGCCTTTTGGATTGACGGGAGCCCCGTCTGTATTTATGTCCATGATAAACGAAGTTCTGCACGAATTTCTGTACAAAGGGGTGGTGGTGTACCTTGATGATGTCTTAATTTATTCAGACACAGAGGAGGAACATATTCAAATGGTACAAAAGGTCCTGGCCACCTTGATGAAAAATAAACTGCCCATCAAGTTGTCCAAATGTGAATTCCATAAAACCGAACTCACTTACCTTGGGTATTGCATCTCCCAAGAGGGTTTAAAAATGGATCCAACCAAAATACAAGCGATTCAAGAATGGCAAACACCCACCACCCGTAAAGAACTACAATCCTTCCTGGGTTTTGCCAACTTCTATAGAGACTTTATAGCAAATTTCGCCCACATCACGCTCCCCTTAACAGAATTGTTGAAAACAAAAGATAAAGGGGACCAAGCTAAAAAACCCTCCTCCAAACTACCATGGACCTCCGATTGCCAAACTGCTTTCGAATGCCTGAAAAAACAATTTGTAACGGAACCCATCCTCTCCCACCCCAACGAACAGTCCCCTTTCGTAGTGCAAGTCGACGCCAGCGATACGGCAATAGGGGGAGTTTTACTGCAGAAGGGGGAGGATGGAAAGTTGCGGCCTTGTGCATTCTTGTCTAGAAAGTTTTCGGAGGCAGAAAGGAATTGGAATGTGTGGGAGAAGGAGGCTTTTGCAGTAAAAGCGGCCCTTACTAATTAGAGACATTGGCTGGAGGGGGCGCGATACCCCTTCGAGGTCTGGACAGATCATAAAAATCTGGAGGCCCTCAGAAGCCCACGTAGACTGAATGCCAAGCAATTGCGATGGGCGGAATTCTTTTCCAAATTCAACTTCACTCTAAATTATCTCCCGGGCAAAACTAACTTTTTCGCGGACGCCCTATCGCGCATGCCCCAACACAAGAGCAAACGGGAGGAGACTGTCGACACGGTCTTCTCGCCTACGCAACTTGGGGGCGTGGTGACTACTCGCAGTCGAGCCAAACAGCCCCTCCCGGCCAACCAGGAGTGGAAAACGAAACTTAAAGCTGAAGTGGAAAAGGAGGGGGATAAGGCTCCGCGAAACAAACTGGTCCAATCCCCACAGGGGGATTGGCTAGTTGGAAGCAAGTTTTATGTCCCAGACAGCCTCAGGCTGGAGGTCTTGCAGCGCTGTCATGATGCTCCCACTGCTGGTCATTATGGGTATCTGAAAACATTGCATCTAATCCAAAGACAGTTCTGGTGGCCGGGCATGCGCAAAGACATTTCCCAATATGTTAGTTCCTGCCCCATTTGCCTCAGCGCAAAAACCAGGAAAGGAAAACCTCCAGGTCTCCTTCAACCGTTGGAAACGCCCAACAAACCTTGGGAAATAATATCTATAGACTTTATCACTGATCTACCTATTTCAAAAGGACATAATTGCATTTTAGTCGTGGTAGATCTGTTCTCCAAACAAGCTCATTTTATTCCCTGTACTGCTATACCCACCGCTCGAAAACTAGCAGATTTATTTTTAAAACACATCGTAAAATTACATTCTTTTCCGTCCAAGGTGATTTCGGATCGCGGCGGACAGTTCGTTGCCAACTTCTGGCGGGAGCTTTTGAGAATGTTGAATATTGAGCAAGGCATCAGCTCAAGCCACCACCCACAAACCGACGGACAATCCGAAAAAACAAACCAGATACTAGAACAGTTTCTTCGTTGCTACATTAATTTCCAACAAGATAATTGGGTAGACCTTCTCCCTCTGGCCGAATTCTCATATATCAACAGTGTACACGCTTCAACTGGAGAGGCCCCTTTCAAAATTGTCTATGGAGCTCACTTCAATCCCTTCCCGTTGGACGCTCCCCCTCTCCATTCCTCTAATTTGCCAGATGTGTCTTCGTGGTGGGGGGAGGCGGCGCAACAATGGACGCTTATTAAGAAACATCTTGAAAAAGCCAAACTGGATTACAAAAAATACGCAGATCGCCATCGTGTGGCCGAATGGGAATTACAACCAGGTGATCATGTGTATATTTCCACAAAGAACCTAAAACTAGCTCAGACAAGCCGCAAACTCGCTTTGAAATTCCTGGGACCTTTCCCTGTGCGCAAAATAATAAATAAAGTGACTGTTGCTGTAACTTTGCCCAAGAACTTACGCCACGTACATGATACATTCCATGTCAGTCTTCTAAAAAGAGCTCCTACCGATGACAAGTGGCACATCAAAGCTCCACCCATTCCAACTTTAATTGACGACCAAATACACTATGAGGTACAACAAATTTTGGACTCTAAACTCAAACGAAATCAGCTCTTTTACCTCATTAGATGGAAGGACTTTGATTCCGGGTACGATGAGTGGGTGAACTCTGTACATGTTCATGCTCCTAGATTAACCAAAGCTTTTCATACTCGCTACCCATATAAACCAGGGGGGGATCTATTTTAAGGGGGGCAGAATGTCAGGTCCAGTGTATATCTAAACTGTACTGACTCCATTTTCTAATGCTTCTAGTGTTTAAGTGCTTTCTTCCCAGGTGCACCAGTTCCCAGGCAGCATTCCCACCGGAGGCGACTGTTTTGTCTAACACCGTTCCACCAAGCATTGGCCTTGAAGGAGAGCAGCTTCCCAGGACTGAAAGATGTTGTTTTGAGAACTGTGGGGGGAGGCAAATCCAGATGGGTATTGTTACTCTGTACCTCATGCTTTGCCCTTCATTGGTAACAATGACTATGTACCATCCTGAGTCTCCTATTCAGGACAGTGGACTATAATGGACCTTTTCTGCAGTAAAGTTTCCTTGTTCAATCAATGGACTCCTGTTTGCTTTTGAAAGGGAACCTGTAGGAAGCGCCTTATCTAGCCACAAGCTGACATTGGGCATTACAGAAACTTGGTGGGATGAGGAAAATCAGTGGGATACGGCAACTCCTGGATATAAATTATACCGTAAGGATAGGGAGGGAAGGGTTGGAGGTGGGTGGCTCTGTATGTCAGAGTGTCATGTCTGTAGCCCCTACACCCATGTCATTATTCTAGGGGGATGCTAAATGATCACACTGTGTTACTGTCTGATTTCATACTGCAAATGCTGTGTGCATCGCTTTCGTTTCTCCTTCTCCCAGCCTGAGAATGCTGCTGGGAGAGCTGTGGGTAATCTATTTCTTTGACACTCATTGAAATGACCTTGTAGTGTATGAAATGTTACAGTTCTCTGTATCTCGTCTAGCTGATGTATAAACTCCAGAAAAGTTTCCCAGACTTCTTCCCACTCAAACTTGTGGGTTGAAAGGGAGAGGAATGTTTGAGTATTTAGATCTGTACTTTTCTCAAGCCTTTATTCCTTTCAAGGAAGCTGTCCTTTGATGCTTCCTTGCTTCTAAGTAAACCTATGGACCTGTGCATATGGAAAAGATCTGATTTCTGAATAAAGTCATTTAACCAAGGGCCTGTGTCTTGCTGCAATGATCTAGGGATCTGTCTGCCATATCCTGTCATCCATAGCCTGACACAGAGAAGGTATACATCCCAGTAAGACTGAGAAGGTAAGAGAATTAGATTCACTTCTGGAAATGCTATGGATTAAAATAATGGCCCCAAAAGGAAACTTAACTCTAGGTGTTTGTTATCGCCTACCAGATCTAAAGACAGAGGATGATTATAACATGATGAAAGAAATAAGGATAGTGGCTAGACAAAATAACTGTGTAGTAATAGGTGATTTCAATTACCCGCACATTGATTGGGACAACGTGTGTTCAAGTCGGGAGAAAGAGACTGAGTTTCTAGACACTCTCACTGACTGTGCTGTGGAGCAGATGGTTGCAGAACCTTCCAGGGGAGAGGCGATCCTGGACTTGGTCCTAAGTAATGCCCAAGATCTGGTGAGAGACGTAAAAGTGGTTGCACCAGTTGGGAACAGTGACCATAATGTTACTGAGTTCAGTATTTGCATAAATAGGGAGTTGCCCCAAAAGACCAACACAACAACTTTTAACTTTAATAGGGGTAACTTCTCTTGAGATGAGGGGGCATGTGAAGAAGAAACTGAAAGGTCAAAAGGGTCAAAACCCTTGGGGAAGCTTGGAGACTATTTAAAACTACAATCCTAGAAGCTCAGATAAAATATATACCACAGGTTAGGAAAGGCACACACAGGTATAAAAAAAGGCCTGCATGGTTAACAAACAAAGTAAAGGAAGCTATAAAAGGTAAGGTTTCCTTTAAAAGGTGGAAAGCTAGTCGGAGTGAGCTGTATAAAAGGAAAAACAGGCTGTGGCAAAGAAAATGCAAGTCTGTGATCAGGCAGGCAAAAAGGGACTATGAGGAACACATTGCAAAAAACATAAAGACCAACAATAAAAATTTCTCCAAATATATAAGAAGCAGGAAACCAGGCAGTGGGGCCCCTGGGTGATCAAGGAGTAAAAGGATTACTGAAGGACGATAGGGAAATGGCCGAGAAGCTAAATGCATTTTTTGCCTCTGTCTTCACTGGAGAAGATGAGAGGTGCTTGCCCACTCCAGAACCGCTGATTTCGGGAGGGGTTTTGAAAGACCTGAGTCAGACTGAGCTGACGAGAGAGGAGGTCCTATGACTGATAGACAATTTAAAAACTAACAAATCACCAGGCCCAGATGGCAGACATCCAACAGTTCTGAAATAACTCAAATGTGAACTTGTGGATCTCCCGACAAAGATATGTAACCTTTCATTAAGATCTGCCTCCATTCCTGAGGACTGGAAGGGTAGCTAATGTCACCCCCATCTTTAAAAAGGGTTCCATAGGAGATCCGGGAAATTACAGGCCAGTCAGTCTAACGTCAATACCCGGCAAGTTGGTGGAAACCGTTATTAAAGAGAGAATTAGCAGGCACATTGATGAATGAAAGCTATTGAGGAAGATTCAGTATGGGCTCTGTAAGGGAAGATCTTGTCTCACAAACCTGTTAGAGTTCTTTGAGGGAGTGAACAAACATGTGGACAAGGGGGAACCAATAGATGTTGTCTACCTGGACTTCCAGAAAGCTTTTGGTAAAGTTCCTCATCAAAGGCTGCTAAGTAAGCTCAATAGTCATGGGGTAAAAGGACAAGTCCTCTTGTAGATCCAAAACTGGCTAATGAATAAGAAACAGAGAGTGAGTATAAATGGGCAATGTTCACAGTGGAGGGTGGTAAGCAGTGGGGTACCACAGGGCTTAATATTGGGTCCGGTGCTTTTTAACTTGTTCATTAATGATTTGGAGTTGGGAGTAAGCTGTGAAGTGGCTAAGTTTGCGGATGACACTAAATTGTTCAGGGTGGTGAGAACCCGGGAGGATTGTGAGGCACTCCAAAGGGATCTGGCCAAGTGCAAAGTAATGCACATTGGGGCCAAAAATCCCAAATAGAAATACACACAATGATGGGGTCCAAACTGGCAGAGACTGACCAAGACAGAGATCTTGGAGTCATGGTGGATAACTCACTGAAAATGTCGATACAGAGTGCGACGGCCTATGCTGGGGATTATTAGGAAGGGAATTGAAAACAAATCAGCTAGTATCATAATGCCCTTGTATAAATCAATGGTACGGCCTCATTTGGAATACTGTCTACAACTCTGGTCACCACACCATAAAAAAGATATTATAGTACTGGAAAAAGTGCAGAAAAGGACAACTAGAATGATTAAAGGGATGAAACACTTCCCCTATAAAGAAAGGTTAAAGTGCTTGGGGCTCTTTAGCTTGGAGAAAAGGCGACTGAGGGGAGACATGATAGAGGTTTACAAGATTATTCATGCGATAGAGAAGGTAGAGAAAAGCATTTTTCTCCCTTTCTCACAATAGAAGAACTCATGTGGGCACTCAATGAAAACGCTGAGCAGTCAGGTTAGAACGGATAAAAGGAAGTACTTCTTCACCCAAAGGGTGATAAAAACACATGGAAGCTTCAAGCAGAGACAGCTTCAAGAGGGGACTGGATAAACATATGGAGCAGAGATCCATCCGTGGCTATTAGAATCATAAAATCATAGAGTTGGAAGGGTCCATACAGAGACCATCTAATCCAACCCCCTGCCCAGCGCAGGATCAGCCTAAAGCATCTCTGATAAATAGTCATCCAGCCTCTTCTTGAAAACTGCCAGTGAAGGGGAGCTCACCACCTCCCTAGGCAGATGATTCCACTTTTGAACTACTCTGACTGTGAAAAAGTTTTTCCTAATATCTAGCCGGTACCTTTGTGCATGTAATTTAAGCCCATTGCTTCAGGTCCTACCCTCTGCTGCCAACTGGAACAGCTCCCTGCCCTCCTCCAAATGACAGCCTTTCAAATATGTAAAGAGAGCAATCATGTCCCCCCTCAACCTCCTCTTCTCCAAACTAAACATTCCCAAGGCCCTCAACCTTTCCTCGTAGGGCTCAGTCTCCAGTCCCCTGATCATCCTCATTGCTCTCTTCTGCACCCTCTCAATTTTGTCCACATCCATTTTGTAGTGAGGCCTCCAGAACTGCACACAGTACTCCAGGTGTGGCCTGACCAAGGCAGTATAGAGAGGGGCTATGACCTCCTGCGATTTTGACGCTATGGCCCCTTTGATACAACCCAAGATTGAATTAGCCTTTTTTGCCACCGCATCACACTGACTGCTCATATTTAGTTTACAGTCCACTCTTACCCCAAGATCCCTTTCACATAGACTACTGCCCAGAAGTGTATCCCCCATCCAGTATTTGTGTTTCCCATTTTTGTGGCCCAGATGTAATACTGTGCACTTGTCTTTGTTGAATTGCATCCTATTCACAGCTGCCCACTTCTCCAGAGTATTCAGGTCTTGTTGAATTTTAATTCTATCTTCTTGGGTGTTTGCTACTCCTCCCAATTTGGTATCATCAGCAAATTTAATGAGCAGCCCTTCCACTCCTTCATCCAGATCATTGATAAAAATATTGAAAAGCACCGGGCCCAAAACTGAGCCCTGCGGCACCCCACTGGACACGTCCCTCCAATCTGATGAAATGCCGTTGACCACCACTCTTTGAGTGCGGTCCTCTAACCAGTTCCCTATCCACCAAACTGTCCTATAGTCCACTCCACAGTCTTCCAGTTTGCCCATCAGAATGTCATGGGGGACCTTATCAAAAGCTTTACTGAAATCCAGATAAATCATGTCAACAGAGTTCCCCCGATCCAGTAAGCTGGTCACTTGATCAAAGAAGGAAACCAGGTTGGTCTGGCAAGATCTGTTAGGAACAAAACCATGCTGACTTCCCCGGATCACTGAGCGATCCTTCAGATACTTACAGATTGATCCCTTTAAAATCTGTTCTAGTATCTTCCCAGCAACAGAAGTCAGACTGACCGGCCTGTAGTTTCCCGGGTTATCCTTCTTCCCTTTCTTAAAGATTGGGATAACATTCGCTCTTCTCCAATCTTGTGGCACATCCCCAGTCCTCCAGGAGGCCTTGAAGATGATGGACAGGGGTTCTGTAAGTTCTCTAGAAAGTTCTTTCAGCACTCTTGGTTGCACCCCATCTGGCCCAGGGGATTTGTATTCATCCAGTGCAGCCAGATGCCTCTCCACAACCTCTGTCAATGTCAATTAGCCACTCAGGTGTCCTGCCACATTTTCTACTATCTCTAGATGTGCCTGAGTTCTTCAGGGAGAAAACAGAGGCAAAAAAGTCATTAAGCCTGTCTGCTTTTTCTCTGTCCTGCATCAGAGTTTCTCCATCTACTCCCAACAGCGGTCCAATTGCCTCTTTTACCTTGCATTTGCTTCTCACATATCTGTAGAAGTTTTTCTTATTGTAGCGAGCCCTCCGGGCCAGACCCAGCTCGTACTGAGCTTTGGCCTCACTGATGGCTGATCTGCAGTACCTAGCAACCCTCATATACTCCTCTTTAGAGGTCTGTCCTTCTCTCCATTTCCTGAACATTTCCTTTTTCTCCCTTAGCTTATTCTGAAGCTCTCTGTACATCCACATCGGTTTCTTGGAGCCCTTACCACGTTTCCGTCTTGCTGGGATAGTGAGGGCTTGAGCTTGCAAAAGCTCATGTTTGAGAAGGGACCACCCTTCACTCACTCCTTTCCCTTCCAGCACACTCCCCCACGGAATGACTCTCATCAAGCCTCTGAGTTCATCAAAGTTGGCCGTACGAAAATCTAACCTACGAGTCTGGCTATGAACTTCCCTGGCTCCCCACAGCAACTGGAATTCAAGGAGGACATGGTCACTTCCCCCTAAGGTCCCCACCACCTTAATCTCATCTACCAATTCTTCCCTGTTGGTTAATATCAAGTCTAGTATGGCCGAGCCCCTTGTAGCTTCCTCCACCTTTTGAAAAAGGAAGTTATCGGCCAGGCAGGTCAGGAAATTGCGTGATTCATGACGCTTTGCTGAGCCTGTCTCCCAGCACACATCAGGGAAGTTGAAGTCACCCATAATTACAAGGTTCTGATGTCTGGATACTCTACCAATCTGTTCAAAGAGGGCAGCATCCGTTTCTTCTCGCTGGTCAGGTGGTCTGTAGCAGACTCCAACAATAATGCCCTTTGTCCTTCCTCTCCTTATTTCTACCCATATGCTTTCCACCGGGCCGTCCGCCCCGTTCTCCATAACTTCTTGACAATCAAGCTCTCTCCTCACATACAACGCCGCTCGACCTCCTCTTCTACCCTTCCGGTTTTTCTTGAACAATTCATACCCATCCACTAGCACATTCCAGTCATGGGAATCATCCCACCAAGTCTCAGTAATTCCTACTATATCGTAGCCCTCTGTTTGCAATAGAAGCTCAAGCTCTTCTTTCTTATTGCCCATACTTTGGGCATTGGTATATAGACACTTGTAGCCTCGTACCTTTGTTTGACTTTTCATACCCAAGTGGGTCCCCACTGTTTTCACTTCATCATTGAAATCACTATGTCGATCGTTCCCTTCCCCTTGCGGCATCAGTTTAAAGCTCTCCTGATGAAGTTCTCCAGGTTCATTCCAAATGTTTTCTTCCCTGCCCTTGAGAGGTGAAGCCCATCATGTGCTAGAAGGCCTTCTCTAAGAAAACCTATCCCATGGTTCCAGAACCCACAAGGTATAGATGGAACTCTCTGTCTAGGGCAGTGATGCTCTGTATTCTTGGTGTTTGGGGGGGGCAATCAGTGGGAGGGCTTCGAGTGTCCCTTCCCCACTGGCAGGCCATCTGGTGTTTTTTTGGCCAGTGTGACACAGAGTGTTGGACTGGATGGGCCATTGGGCTGATGCAACATGGCTTCTCTTATGTTCTTATGATCTTACTCAGGAAGCTTTTTGCTGGTGGGCTTTTTAGACCAGCACAAACAAGCTAAAGACAAAGTCTCAGGGCCATTCTTGTCAGCTGGTGGGTGGGTGGGTGGGTGAGAGCTTGTCCAGGGTTAGGGGGTACCTCTGTGAAGCCAGCCTTTGTGGTCCAGTGGCTGGAGCCTTCCCATGACAATTCCTCCAAGGCCATACAACTTCTCTCAAAATTAAAAAAATGAAATGAAAATTGCTAATGAATTTGAAGATTTAGACATCTACAAGGAAGAGACCAGTGAAGTTCAGGGAGGAGGATTCAAGGGAGCCATATTAGGCTCCCCTCCCACACACACACACACCATAAGCACTCTTCTTTGCATCACTTTTCCTAACCCACTCAGCCCATCCTTTAGTGTTGCCACATCTTCCCTATTTATCCCCCCCCCTTCTCTGTTCCTCACCTTTGGTGAATCACTGCAGCAATATGCAGGTCTGTGACAGCTCATAGCCATGGCAGCCTGTCCAGGGAGAAACAAGGCGCACTCCTTGCCCCCAGAAGCAGCCAGCATAGGCCCTGCTCCCCCTCCTCCTCCGGTGGTGGCAGTTCATCACATTCGACCCAGCCATTTGTAAATCCTTTAGGTTATTTGGAGTGCCCTAGTGCCACGCAGTTTCTGCGAGGCTGCCCACTCACCCCGTGTTCTGCACATGCACAGACATCCAGGAAGTTGGGGGGTTGTGAGGGTTTAAACCCTCCAATATGATTGTTTTTCAGGGTTGAGATTTTTACGCAACCATGGGGCTGCCCCAAGATTACAGAAACATCTCTCTTGTTCCCAAGAGCTCCTGACATGCAGGTTTTAATTATTCACACATCAGGGGTACTTGGGAGTTAGATATATGATGCTGATGGACAAATCATAGTGCAATATGTTTTATTTTTCTACACTGGGGATGCAAAGTGGCTTACATTATCACTCTCCTCTACTTTATCTGCACAAGAACAGGATAGGTTAGGCTGAGAGATGGTGACGATATTCTAACATGGCTCTCCCAGATCCTAGCCCAACACCAGGCTGGCTCTCATGAACCAGTCATGCCAAACGAGGCATGGTTTGCACAGGTTTGGGGGAAATTACGCAGAAATAAATCTCCAGCCAGCTTCCCTGCTAAGTCCAGGACAGAGGCTTCCTTCAGTCTACAGCACTTCTACCCCCCACGGGATGGTCCACCTCACCGGCCTCGTTACGGGTTATGTCTCTCCGCCACAGAGAACTGGCGCTGAACATCTCCTGCCTGCAACACAGCCGAAATTATTTTTGGAAGCAGATACTCAGCTGCTTGGGGTAACGCACATCAATGCCAGACACGCAGCAAGAGGCTGAATTTTTCCAACGAAACTCAGGGCAGCTTCCTTCTTGAAACTACTGGGAATCAGGTCAGATCTCTCCGTACTGCAGCGTCAGCCATCAGTGGTGCCAAGCCACCCCCAAACCTGCTGCTGGTTGTTGTCCTCACTGAGTAAGGCTCCTGGGGCCAGTGCTAGTTTCAGCCCTCCCTGCTTCTTTGCCAGAAGGAACCTCCCACTGCTGCTCTCCTTGGAGCCCCTGGGGAACTCCCAAGGTCAGGGTCCGGCCCTATGAACATCCATGCATGAAAAAGGAACTCCACTTCAAACCAGAGCAGCTCTCTGAGAAACCACAGATGATCCAGCAAAGAGCTGACCCAGAAACCACTGAAACAGAAGGGGAAACTAGAAAGCGGGGAGATTCACCCCTGAACCACCGCTTGGCCCAGAGCAGCATTCCTGTGCGACAGGCATCCCCGTCCCTGTGACAATGGGAGCAATCAGAGAATGTGTAGGTATCAGGCCAGTGGCCAAAACACCGATCCCAACTGTGCGCTTCTAATCAAGCAAACAAAGCCCCTCCTGGTTTAAGAAAAGAGACTCTGCTGAAGGGTCTCTAGAGAATAACCGTGCAGGTCCCCATTCATGGTAAAGAAACGAGTCTCCTGACTCCCCAAAACCACCACTCAGTGTTTCTTGGATGACACAAAAGCCCAGTATTCCACACAGACAGGATCCAACGAGAACAGAGGCCTGCAATTTTGGAGTGCTGAAATAGCTTCTAATTATAATAAGAGCAGGAAGGCTGAAAATACAGTTCCAACAAAAAAGGATTCTTTTTTCCTAGATGTTTTCCAAGAAGGCAACAGGATGCAAGAACCCCCAAACCAAAAAAAAAAGCCCTCCCCCAAAAGCCAGAGGTCAAGGAACTGGCAAGAGACAACCAATGACAAGCAAGACAGCAGCGTCCCATCAGGCACCCTAACATTCTGGGAAGAAAGGAGGCCTCTCTGCTACTCCTAATCCCTTTTTCCTAATTAAGAGTCTTGTCCTGCTCCAAAAGGAACCGCCCTGCGCACAAGACTCCCTGACAGAACCATGCAGCGCCCCAGCCCCACCGGGTCAGAACACTCCTCCAAGCACCAAGTCCAGCAAAAGTCATTCTGGGCCAGTATGTACAGAATAAAAAGGCATGGGGGTGCTGGGGAGGCTGAAAGGAGGAGGAAGGCAGCTGAATAAATTCCAAGGCACGAGAGAAGGGCCTTCTCTGCTCCACGTGGACCCAACTGAGGGAAGTGGGAAAGAGCAGGATTAATCCTTGACGCTCAGCCTGTTAGAGGCATGCAGCCACACAGAACTGGCAGGCACTCCAGACACTTTCAACCAGTACCTCCACTGTATTAACAGGATTCAGACAACCAAGATACTGCAAGTCACAAGGGCTACTGCTTTCAATAGGGTCGTTCTCCTGCCCTCAATGGTGCATGCCTTTCACTGAAAGCCTCTCAGAAGTTCAGGAGTCCTGCCGAATCCTGGTCTCCTGTTAGTTAAACAGAAAAAAACCCCACCTTCCCCTAGTTGTTTTTTTCTTTTATGTTTTTTTTCTTTTACATTATTTATAGACCGCCTTTTTCACTGAGATTCCCAAGATGGATTACGTAGCATCATAAATCAACACAATTGTACAATTTAGAGCCTGTAGTTGTACACATGTATTCTAGTGAACCACGTATGAACTTTATGGTAGTTTTTTTTAGCAGGTTGTATAACCACACAGGTGTTCATTTTATCTTTGACAACCAATTAAACATAGTGAACTATAATAGATAAACACTTCTTCACTTGTCGGAATACATCGATAATGATCTGCTCACTTAACTTTTCCTGCAGCCTTCTAATGATTTATTGTATGTGGCTTATCTTGCAGCTGGACACAGCATCACTTACGGGGTAGGTAAAATGTCACATGACTGAAAATCTGACGATGTCTCAGTAGATCGCATGTGTCAATTAGTATTAAAGATGCTACCAAGATAAGGAGTTGGAAGTTTGCTAAAAGAAATCTCACGAAGACCTAGGTGAGAAAAGTGTGTGCGTGTGTGCGTGCGTGCGTGTGCGCGCTTATTGAAAATTCAATGCATTTCACAGTAGATCTGATTTTAAATCCTTCTTGGATTTCTTTGAGAGAAGTTAAGTGAATTATCTGTTGCATTTATATGTTCCATTCTTATAGGCTCTGTTTTAATAATCCTTTTTATTTTTGCATCTTGCTTTATTTAAACGTTTATTACATTAAAGAATAAACATTAAACTCTGAAAGAAGTTTTTCAATGAAATCCTAAACAGAGTGGGCTTAGACTGGAACTCTTCTTAGGATTTCACCGTTTGTGTGCCTTGATGTGAAGAGATAAAACAAGATGAACCCCTATAAATTATTTACACTAATTAGCAGGCTCTCTGAAAGAGAAATCTCTGTTTTAGGTCTAGTATCTAAGACATTATCAGCTATTCAGAGCTGGGATATACATTTTGACACTGAACAATTTGAAAGCTTTATGAGACATGGGCAAGTAATCTATTGCACGATCAGTAGAATGACGTATCTAATAAGTAATATGATAGGATTGCAGAAATTTGGAACAAAGCTGTCGTGAACAAAGCATGAGTATTGAACGTGACCTTTGCAGCAATGCCGATCAGGTTATTACATAAATAGATACACAATGCATTTTCCTAGCACAAGCCACTCCTGCGATGGGGACGTAACTCCTCACTGTCCCTGAAGTCAAGCCGAAAGGCATGGAATCGGCTTGTATGTGGCCTTTCACAACTCGCATGTTTGGTCTGTGTGGCCCCAGCACTGTGTCAAAATAAGTCGGGATTACGAGTGCTTGCATTGTCGTCATGGATGTGTCATATCCTCCCTTCATTTTTTTTCTCAGAAACAAATAAATAAGATTTTTAAAAAGGAAATTTATTTGGAAGTAATCATCTCATCGGAGCAGCGATGAGTCGCTGACAAAGTTCTGTTCCTGCTTCCTTTCTCTGTTGCCCCCAAGCATCTGTTTCTCCATTATGGGATAAAAAGAGAATCTAAAACTCAATTATTAACAAAAAACGCTGCAGTATGGGAACTGAACTGGTGAAATCGACCTGTGCAGACTCAGCTACAACCTCTTATGCTGTAGCCCTATCTCCTTTATAAAAATGCCCTCCTCTTGGACAATTCTGTTCTCCCTCTGAGGCGGAGGACATCTTGGGGTGATTCCCACCATCCAATCAGGGAGGCAGGAACTAACTTTCTTCCTCTTCCTGTCTAGCCTGTGGGACCACCCTCTCTCCAGTTCTGTTCCTGCCTCCAGGGAGAGCAGTTCTGCAGCAGACTAGCTCTGCTGCCTTTTTTCTCTCTATCTCTTATTTATCTTTCTTCTTCCTCAAACCATTCTGTACCTTACTCCTTACTTACTTCATTACCTTACTCTCCTCCCATTTCCTCTTCTTTTACTCCTCTTGCCAAAGAAAGAAAAGAAGAGGACGATATGGTCTCTAGAGAGTCATCGGACACTGAGGAAAGCTTCATGGAGGAGAATATGGGCTGTTCCCACGGAGCCGTCCTACCGGCGGTGGGAACAGGCCCAGCCGGCACCAGCATGCCTCTGAGGCTGTATGGGTTCCCCGGCAAGGAAATGGCCTTGGAAGAGACGCAGGCCTCTCAACAGGCCCATCTTCCACAGAGGGAGCTTGTTCAAACAGCGCGCCTCAGCCAGCCAGCTGAGAACAGCGCCACCTGGCGGAGCTCAATTTTGGCGGGAAACAACGCAACGAGTGACTTCCTGCCTAATCTCAATGACGCACTTGCCAATCTCCTGGCAGGAGAGACACGGCTGATACATAATCCAGACACCCAGAGCTCCAGCCGACAAGCCCAGGAGGGCCACATAAGTGTTCCCCCGAGCGTGTTATACCTCCAGAATTCCTGTCAGCAATTAGACTGACTATGAGGGAGGAAATCCTGTTACTTTGCCAGTCAGAAGCACCTTGGCCCTATAAAAATTCCAGGAATCTCCTCAGTTCTGGCACCATGAGAATGTGCCCATGCCAATCTCCTGGCTGGAGATTTTACAGCAGACTTTTCCCCTTTGGATTTAGTCCTGCTTTTACAACAGGATCTAGCCTTGCCTTTCCTTGTCAGATGGGTAATGTATAAAGGGCGCAAATTTGCTGGTGTCTTTGAACCTTTTAACTCTTAAGACTAACCAGGAGGGAGGAAATAGTGGTGTGGTGTCTACCTCCTCCTCCCTCCATGAGTAAGGCTGTAGCTCTATGGAAGAGCTTCTGCTTTGTATGCAAAGGATCCAGGTTTGTTCCCCATTAACTCCAGTTTAAAAGATCAGGTAGATGAGGGGGAAAACCTCTTCCTGAGACCCTGGTGACCTGCTGCCAGTCTGAGAAGATAACACTGACCGATGGTCTGAGTCAGAATAAGGCAGTCTGTAATGTTTATCAGTCAGGGATCCCCACGGAGCAGGGGGATCACCCTCAGTTATAGTCTGTAATGACAAGGAGAAGGATGAATTCCTTCAGATGTGGAAGAGGAGGAAATATCCCTACCAGAACAGTCAGCCCAGCTGTCTGAATCTGAGGTCCACCAGTATTTACTACCTAAGACATTCTCAGCCTTAGAGCAGTAGAAATTACCCTTGGAGGAGTAGGACCCTTAGACTGGGAATACCAAATCCAGCCCAGGGTAACAAGAGTCTCTTCCTGGTGAAGGTTCCTCAGAAAAGGTCCTCCCATTTCCAGAATATTTGGTGAGAAGGTTTAAGGCTGAGTGGTCTAAACCATACGCCAATTAATAATCCCCAAACTTGGTCCCAAAACAAAACGAAACAAACTGTACTCACTACCTTTCTTTGCTATGAGTTGTTGCAGGTACCTGCGATGGAAACTCCAGCGACTACACTTCAGTCATCTGGGCTCTGGTCAGAAGATGGGTAAGGATCAGTCAGAGACCACTTAGACAAGAGGAGAGAGGCCATGCTAACAAGAGCTCACGAGGCCGAGACCATGGCTATTAAGGCTACCGCTATTGTCTCAATTGCCTCAAGAGTGTCAGGAGTATGGATCTGGAAACTGATCCAACTCCTCCTGTACAACAATAGCTGCCCCCATTGAAGGGGCAAACAGAAATGTAAGGGCCAATACCTTCAAGACAGACACCATCCTGGATACATTTACCTTTTTCTTCCAGGATTATGGTCTTGACAGCAGTAACAAGCCGGCACGCTTGACTAAGAGCATGGCCAGCAGATTTAAACTCTAAAAATATCGTCCTGGCTTACCTCTTTCAGAGAGTCAAGCTATTTGGGGATGCCCTGGGAAAGATCTAGATTGAGACCTAGGACAGAAGAAGGTGTTGCCAAAAACACTCAATCTGAGAGGCGATCCATTGGCCCTCAGCCTTTTATTCACAACACACACTACTAAGGTCCAGGCAAGATTCCAAATGGCCATCCTGGGGTTAATCTAGGCAGCCCTTTAATAAGGGGGGGGGTCCTTTCAAGACCCCACTTGTAGTATAGTGGTTAAGTAACTGAACAGTGATGCAGTACTCTGCAGGTTCAAATCTCACTGCTGCCATGAACTTACCACATGGTCTTGGATAAACCAGTCCTCTCAGTCCCAGCTCTCCAGCTGTATTGTGGGGATAACACTTTGTAAACCGCTCTGAGTGGGTGTTAAGTCATCTTGAAGGGCGGTATATAAATCAAATGTTGTTGTTATTATTATTATTATTATTATTATAATGCTTACCTTGTCCCAAGATCAAACAGACAGTTCTCCACACGTGTAAAGAGATCCAGCCTTAATACCCAGATCTCTAAGACAGGACTTGCTAGCTGTCCCTGTGAGAGGCCAACTACTCTTTACCATCAAGCCTAGGTTGACAAGTAGGCAGGCCTTACAAATAGTCTCACAAGGCTATTCCATACAATTTGAAAGCTGCCCACCAGAAAGGGGTCTACTCAATCTTCTTCTCAGTCCCTAAAAAGAATAGGGACTGGAGAGTGTTATTAGACCTCAAGTTTTTTGAACAAGTTTATCAAATTGTATCACTTCTGAATGGAGAACCTGCACTCAGTCGCAGTGACCAATCAATCAGAAGAACACATAACATCTACAGATCTCACAGAAACATACCTCCATGTGCCAATTCTGATAGCTCTTCAACAATACCTAAGATGTTATGCTAAAAACAAAAACAAACCTGGCAGTTCTGAGCCATCCTGTTTTGGCCTGTCCACCACACCAAGAGTATTCACAAAATTCATGATCAACCCCATCACACGTTTCAGAGACGGGTGGTATTCATGTTCACTTGCACCCAGACGATCTCCTGATCGGTTCAAGATCAAGAGAAAATCTCACCACAACACTCAATTCACCATTCAGTTCCTACAAGCTTGAACACCTGGGTTAGATCACAGTCACCAAAAGGGTTTTTTTCTATCCCTCACCAAAGAAAAGGTCAGGAAGACCAAACAGCTGACTGAGACTGTCATCAGAGTGCAAAATCACTTCTCACGACACTACTGAAACTGATGGGTTGGCTAGTGGCCACCTACAATGCAATACCTTTGGGGTCATCTATAGGCAAGACCACTTCAGACCTTTCTTAGATCTCATTAACAACAGATCATGGAGAAGACAGATCTTCCCATTCAGGTACCACTTCAGATCAAAACCCATCTGAGCCAAGGTCACCAACCCAATGCAAAGCAAAAGATCATGACCCCTCAAGAACAACAAATATTTACAGGTGTAAAAATCAGGTTAGGCATGTCTTCCTATCAATGACTTAGAAAGGTGAGCAATTTGTCTGGCCCGGCTCCAGTTCAGAGCTCTGTATGGACAAGGTTGCACACAAAACATATATAAACAAGCAGGGGGGATTTAAGACCTCAAGGCGAAACAAGGTGGCAGCAAGGATACTTACCTGGGAGGATGGTCACCTAGCTTTGATCAGAACTGTACACATCAAAGGCATATCCAATGCCTAGGTAGACTGGCTGAGGGGACAACAGGGGAATAGTCCCTTAAGATCTCATAACATTGCACTTCACAACACCTCATGGACCTGTGTGCATCCCAACACAGCCATCAACTACCGGGGTACATGACAAGATTTGTTCTACTCACAAGCAGATGCCCTGACATTTGCAGTGGCCATTAGGCCTCCTCTGTGTATTACTACCCTTACCAGTAACATACCACGCCTGTCCACCCTCCAGCAGATGGTGATATTTCCACCTCTCATCCTACTGACCTCTCCGGAAAAGTTACAGCAGGGACCGATTTGGCTCTCTCATTTAGACTTACTCTGCTTAACCGTGTGGAAATAGAAAGGAACACCTTCCTAAGATGGGGATATTCCTGAGAGGTGGCCAACACTCTCCTAGTATTCAGAAAACAGTTTATGCTCAGAATTTACAACTCTTATTAGGAAGCCCTCACTCAGTAAACGTTTTACACAGCCCTGACCAAACATCCATTTCAACCGGTCAAGGATGTTCCCCTGAGAAGGCTGAGAATGAAGACTATCTTCCTTATTATGTTCACGTCTGTCAGAAGATTTAGTCAGATCCGAACTCTGTATCTTTCCCAATGGTAAGGTGATGCCTCGTACTGTCTTCCAAAAGCGTATTCCAAACTGCAGTTTGCAAGCGATAAGGCTACCATATTTTTACCTGTACCCTAGACTAGGGAGAGGCTCCGACACAACCTAGATGTCAGGAGGAGGCTCAAGGCCTATCTGCTCCGAACAGTGCAAATTAGAAAGTCAGTCTTACTGTTCCTAAATATATCTCCCCTCAATTTAGGGAAGAAAATATCTTCAGCAGCGGTAGGTGCCAATAGCAAAACATACACTATCGAAACTCCTAAAAAAAAGAAAACCTCTTTGAGGAGTGCTACTACCAGTACAGCATTACACAGGAACACTTCTGTAGAAGAAGTATGCAAGGCAGCAACAAGGTTGTCAGTTTTGACCTTATTAAGATGCTACAAATCAAATCTATATGATTCAGCGGACATTGACTGTAGTAGAAAAGTACTGCAGTGCATGATCGTGGACGAAGACCACATCCCACCCAGAAAGTAGAAACTGCTTTGGGAGCACCCAAGATGTCCTCCACCTCGGAGGGAGAACGGACCTTTGGACACTTACCGTGAAGGGTCCTTCTCCTCTGAGGAAAGGAGGACATCTTGCCCCCCCCAGGTCTCCGTCCTTCTCTACCCTGCTGCCTCATTCTTCTACCTCCTCCGGGTTATGCTTTATTTACAGTACATGTTAATGCAACAGGCATTTTTTTCTCTCAGTATTGACAGTTGCTGAATGATAAATTCAATGTTACTGCTTTGTGGAGTCACCTGAACTGAAGAGAGGGTGGTCCCACAGGCTAGACAGGAAGAGGAAGAAAGTTAGTTCCTGCCTCCCTGATTGGATGGTGGGAATCACCCAAGATGTCCTCCTTTCCTCAGAGGAGAAGGACCCTTCATGGTAAGTGTCCAAAGGTCTGTTCTACATCGTTTGCACCACAGCAGAAGTGTGAGAGCCTTCCTGACCTCCTCAGGCAGGCCATTCCAAGGGGTGCGCACACTACAAAAAAAAGAGAGAGATGTGTTTCACCGTGCCCGTTTGCACAGTGGCACCTGCAGAAGGTCCTGCTTAGGTGAGCAAAGTTGTTGTGGCAGGACACCGGTGGAGAGGCAGTCTTGCAGATACGAGTGTCCAAAGTCATGAAGGGCTTTTTATGTGACAGCCACTGCAAGAAACCAAGTACTTGGATGACTTCATATTCAGGACACCCAGAAGACCAACTTTAAAAGAAAATGATATCCTGCCTGGCTCTTCGAATGCAACAGCAGATCCTAAACCACCTGGGAAGCTGATGGCCAGCTGCTCCATCTGAACCAGACCCTGACTGTAAGTCATCTGAGTTCAAATGGTTTTTCTTCCCACTCACTGTGCCTCAGAAACCAGCAGCAGCACAGCTGGAAACGGGTCACCCCAAACCAAAACCTCACCCCAAAACCAAAGCCTCCCTTAACTGACTTTGCTGTGAGGTGTAGCATTAGTCAGTCCCTTCTGGGGAATGGCCAAGACCTCTCTCAGAAGCTGGAGCAGAGAACTCACACAACAAATAAAATAAATAGACCTCTAACATAATCCACTGCTCTCATTCATTCTTTAGGTTCCAAAATTTCATTTGGAGCAAGCAGCGCCCTCCTTTCAAAAACCGATTATTCCCACAGACCTCACATGTGCCTCAAAAAGGAGCCTTAGATTAACAGCACACCTAAGAATCGGTCACTGAGGCAAAGGGCCTGATAGCTTGCGCTTTTCCATTCCCCCAGATTTCCAGGCAAAAAGTCATCTTCTACAAGCGAAACAAAAAGAAAAAGGCAACCCTCCAGAAATATCAATATAAAGAGTAATCACACTCTATTCTACTAATGCATCCTGGCGAGTATGGCCCCCTTCCTTAACAAATAGTAACTCCTGAACCCACTAAAAATGGACAAAGAATCAGCTCACAGCCATCCCAGAGCTAAACCAAGATGTGTAAATGCTAAAAGGACAGTGCAAGGCCCAAGCGCAAGCAGCCACACTAGGCACATGCATCCAAGACAGGAGTCACTGGGCAGGGTGTGAAAGGGATTCCCCCCAAGAGGAGGACCATAGAAGCAGGTGTCTGGTCTGAGGTTTTCTCCCATAACTCCCTCCCTCTCTAGAGATCAATCCTGTGCCCAAAAGAACAGAATCAGCAGTGACAGCTAAAGAGGTCTGAGTCAAGGTTTCCACAGCCACACGAAGACTGCAAATGCCATTTTAGTTATCCAGCAACTGGTTCCTCAGCCACAGGGGACTGTCCCAGCCCTCACCAAGTGTGACAACAAAAAGTCTTTCGTCCAAGAGAGAAACGATGAACAGAAACAATAAAGCCAGCAGCCCTTCGAAAGCAAAACTGGCCCTCTGACACTACAGCCTTCACCTTTCTGGGCCAAAGGAATACTGTTTCTACTGCTCCCCTCCCCAAAATGAACAGAAACATGCCTGCACCATGAAAATGTAAGGCTGACATCACATGTATGAGAGGAACTAGAGCAAAACTGTACAAATGAAGCACTTCCATGTGACCTGAACAACAGCTCCTGCTGCTCCCAGGCAAGGGGACAAAGGAGAGAGCGAAATGCACTTTTGCTCAAAGCAAAGGCTGAATAAGCAGGGACACACCAAGATACGAGCTCCAGCCACTAAGGCAAGATGCCTAGACTTTCCATCCCACCAGAGCCAGAACTCACCAGCCGAGTTGGGCAGTCTTTGCTCTTTTAGGATATTGGAAGTGGTGGGGGCAGTGGGAGAAAAGTATGTCTGGGAGCATCTCCTGCATATTCTCCCCTGGGCCCCAGCAAGGCAGCCACAAAGCAAGATTTTAAAAAATGAGGCTCAACAGTGGCAACAAAAACATTGCTGCGTTTGTCTAGTGCAGGCAGAGCTTAGAAGCCCAGTCTCTTTGATGCTGGGAGAGCTAAAGGGGACCCAACATTCACAAAAGGCAGTTCTGAGACTTCAAGGTGACAAACTTAGATACAGAAAGGAAGAGCCCAGAGCAGGAGAAAGAAGAAGCGGCACTGCTGCCCCTGAGCCCCACTGCATTCCGGTCCAGAAAGCTGAGCACATGACAAGCAAGCAGAAGGGATCTCTCCTTCCCTCTCTCCCCCTCCCTGCCCCCAGCTTCCATGGACAACCACAAAGCAAGACCCACAGGCTTGGAGAAGATTCCTGCTGCTGCTTCCCATGGCAGTGGAGCAATGCCTCTTCTACTTCTGCAAATCAGGGAAGGGGAGGGGTCAGCATCTCATGCCGCACTGCCCTGGGACACGCTCAGAAGCACTGAGAAGAACAATCGCCACACACCTGAGCGCCTCCCAATCCAGCACAAGGAAGGGGAGATTAAATCAGTCACCTGGTGCCAGGCAGGGCCATCCACAGAAGCAGCAGCAGCACCACCTGCCCTTCTGGGCTCCTCCAGGCTCCCCGCAAAGGAAGGCACCAGCCTTCTGCACATACTCCCAGGCAGAGCCTTTCCTCTGGAAGGGTGGGGCCATTCACCACCTCCCACCAGGATTCCAGCCACTTTTGAGCACATCCCAGCTTGCCTCTCCCAACACTAGAAGGCCTCCCTGGCTGGCGTGCCGAGCGAGAGAGATTGCCTCCACTCCGCTCCACTCAATGCATGACAAAGGATGGGAGAAGGGGTCAGCTTTAGCTAGGCCAGCTCAAGTTTGTAATCCCCAACTGAGAAATCCAGATGGTAGCAGGACTCATGGCTGCTTCCTCAGACACACACACCCAGCAGGGGATGCTAAGCAAGTGAACAAACCCAGTGACAGCAGGCATGCCTGCAACCACTGACCAAGCTGTGTGCCAGTTTCAGACAGGGGGTGGCGGGGAGAGAGAGACACACACAAAACAGGCCAGGCAGAAATGTGATGAAAACATACGGTGACCTGGCTCTGCTCAGCAGGCTGAATATTTGTGATGGGTGGGTGGGAATCAGAGCAAGCAAGACTGCAAAGGAAGCAGCTCCTTAACAATCCAGTTTGGGTCTCTTCCTCTTAGTGGCCTTGGGTTTCCAGTAACAGAGATAACCAGGTGAAGAGGAGGGAAAGGAGCCAACTAGAATGTTAAGAGAGGCTTCAGACGTGCAAAATCAAAAAGAGTCCAGTAGCATCTTTAAGACTAACCAATTTTATTGTAGCATAAGCTTTCGAGAATCAAGTTCTCTTCGTCAGATGCATGATACAGAGACCAGTCTCTGTACCATGCATCTGACGAAGAAAACTTGATTCTCGAAAGCTTATGCTACAATAAAATTGGTTAGTCTTAAAGATGCTACTGGACTCTTTTTGATTTTGCTACCACAGACTAACACGGCTAACTCTTCAGACGTGCACACACACTTGTAACTTGCACCTTGAAAAATTCCACTGAGGAATGGTTGGGCACTCCAAAGACCATATGAAGCTGGGCTCAGTTTGAAGAAGCTAAAACCAGCAGTCAGCCTTGGTGGAATGAAGTGAGGTTTGAGTTAAAGTGAGAACAGCCTTGCTAGCTAAGAACTGCAAGAATCCCTGTAGCCCCACATCCTTCTCACACACAGCCAACCCACTGCCCTGGAGGGCCCACAATCAGGCCTCCCCCAGAGCTGCCCTCTGGCACTGGCATGCAGAGGCTACCTGCCTCTCAACATGGAGGTCCGTTTTAGTCACCACTGGTAGAGTTAGCACCTTTTAAAACCATGTATGCTTGAAACCATCACTATGTCCACTGGCAGTGAATCCCCAAATTTAATTACTCATTCAGTAAAAAAAAAAGTGTGTCCATCCTGACCACCAAATTCATTGTGTGGCTCCAAGTTCTAGAATTATGGGAGAGGAAGAAAAAGTTCTTTCAGCTTTCCGCATCCCTGCATAATTTTATAAACCTCTATCCTGTCACCACCCTTAGATGCCTTTTCTCCAAAATGAAAAGACGTTATGCTTTTCCTCACAGGAGTGGTGCTCCAACCCCTTAATCACCTTGGCCACCCTCTTCTGTACTTTTTCCAGCTCTTTAATATTCTTTTTGAAATATGGTGACCAAAGCTGTTCAGCATATTCCAAACAAAGCTGCAATCTAGATCTCTACAGGGCCATTAAAATATTGGCTGCTTTAAATTCAATTCCTTCTCTAAATAAATCAAGTTTTTAAGTTACAACCCCAAGATCTCCTTCTAGCTCTCAGGCTCCATCAATGTCTCCCAGCTCCTGCTACACAGAGACAGGAGGGGGGAAATGTGGCTATGGCCGACGAGAGAAGACATTCTTACAGAAGTCTGATCCTCAGGGAACTCCAGACGGATCACACGACTCCCTTGACTGCTCCTACAGAAAGGGCAAATAACAAACACAGTCAGGGAACGAGTAGGCGTTATTTTGTCAAAGCAGTTCAGAAGTCCTCCTTTGTGGGAAAAAGCCAGAGAAATTCATCTACTAAACCCAGAGACATCAGCATAAACTTTTCTGGAACATTCATGCAGATTGTAATGACTTTTCCCATTTTCTTAAATGCCAGTGACGGAAGCATCTGCAGCCAATTTGTTAACGCGGCTCCTAAGTGCTTGGAAGACGGCTGCTGGCCAGAGACCTGCTTTTTGCCTCCCTCTGGGCACAGAGCAGGGGTCACTGGGGGTGGCTGTGAATGGAGTAGTTAAGAGCGGCGGGACTCTAATCTGGAGAGCCGAGTTTGATTCCCCGTTCTGCCACTTGAAGCCAGCTGGGTGACCTTGGGTCAGTCACAGCTCTCTCAGAGCTGGACTAGATGACCCTCAGGGGTACCTTCTCACTCTATGTTTCTAAGAACACCCAGCATCCAACCCCCCTTCCTATCTTGTGCCACCCATCATAATCTCTGAGGCCTCCACCCAAACCACTCACAGCCCCGTGGGGTGCCACAGGCTGGGAACATCTCATAAAACTGTCAGGAAGCTGGACAAAGAATGAATCCAGTGGTAACAGGGGGTTAGGGGAGATACGAAGGGCCTGACCAGCCAGGAAGGGTCGGACACAAAAGTACAGAACGCACACACCTCCATCTTCAAGGCGAAGTTTCAGGTGGGAAGCCATGTTGGTCAAGATTCCAGTCCAGCAGCACCCACCAGGTTTCGAGAGTTCCCTTCCTCAGACACATCTAGTAGCTACGTGGCTAAAGCTCCCAGGAGCCACGGCCATCTTCGTGCAGAGAGCGTTCGAGACGGGGCCGCAGCAGCCGAAGGGGGCTTCCTCCCCCAGCATCCCCGAACCAGGCCGGCCTCGCCTTCGCAAAACACACCTGACCTGGCTCTCGAGCTCCCCGCCGTGGTGGGCTGCGCGAGAGAAGAGGCGCAAACGCCAGTCCCCGAGCCGGCCAGGCTCCCTGGGATGCCGCTTCACGCCTTCCCGGCCTCTGCCATTCAAGGCCAAGCGCACGAGTCTTTTTCAACGGCTCACGCTCTCGGCAAGCCGCTCAGCCCCAGCCCCGAAGGCCTCCTGAGCCGGCTCCTCTCCCCGTTCACCGCCTCCTAGTTCGACTCCCCTTCAGGGCGCGCAAGCTTCCAAGCTGCAGAGGGCGGCCAGAGCACAAACCGCGAGAACCAGCCGCCGCTGCAGACGCGGCAGCCCCGCACCCAGTCGTCCCCCCGGGAGGCAGCCCCGGCCACGCCTTCCTTGCTCAGGGGCCAAATGCCTCCCCCCCGCCACCCGCAGTCAGCCGAGCCTCCCGAAGCAAGAGGGGCGCCCAGGGGCGAGCGCTGCCCGCCGCAGGCAACCGGCTCCAGGAGAGACGCTGAGCCCGGCCTCGGGGAGGCCCCCCGAGCAAGCGCAACGCCCGCCCATCCTCTGGCGCGGCCGGGCAGAACCACAGGCGGCGGAGCCCTGCCTGGGGCGAGGCCCTGCTCGGCACTGCGCTCCCCTTTCGGGGCTCCGGAGCCGCATCCACGCAGGCCAGGCAGGCCGCCACGACCAGCCAGCCACCTCCGCCCTCTCACCGGCCCGCGATCCAGGCACGCAACGTGGCCACGGCCCGCCGCAGCAGCCGCGGTGCCGGCCAGCCTCCTCCGAGCCCGCCGGCGCCTTCCCAAAGCGAGCGGCGCGCCCTCAGACCGTAGCGTCCTGCGGGACCCGCCCCGCGAGCCGCCGGGCTCAGCGCCCAGGAACGCGGCCCAGACCCCAGCCTCTCCCGCTCGGCCCCGGCCTCCAGAGGACGCCCCTCCGCCCCTCCTCGCGGAGCCCCCGAGCCAGGCCCCGCGCGCTCCCGGCGACCGAGGGGAGCCTGCCGGGCGGCCAGGACCGCGCGCTTCTGCAAGGGCGCGCCGCGGCCAGACCGCCGGCGCCCGCCCTGGCCTCTCCCCCTGTGGCCACTCACCTGGGCCGCGCCCCGGCGCGCGCCTCTCCTCCCGGGGCGTCCGCGGCGGCGCAGCTCTCCATGCGGGCGGCCTCTCCATCCGGCCGCGGGCGGCTCCCTCTCCTGCAGCCGGAGCTCAGTGGGAGCGCGGCGGCGGCGGCGGCGGCGGCGGCGCCTCCTCCCTTCCCCTCCCCTCGCGTAGCACAGCCGAGCAGGCGCCGTAGTTGCTGCCGCCGCCGCCGCCCTCCCCGCACATGCCTGCGGAGGGGCCCCCTGCTGCCCGCGGGAGCGAAGCGGTCTGCGGCCGGAGGCGCCCCTCTTGGCCCGGCCCCGCCTTCAGGCTGCGCGAGTGCGCTTCGGCGCCTCTCCTGCCGCTGCCTTTGCGCCCGGGCCAGGGCCAGGGCCAGGGCGGCTCCCCGGCCGCGTTTTGCGGCAGGCAGGAGAGTTCCCGCGAGCCGAGGCCGCGAGGGCCGCTGCGCCCGAGCAGGGCGGAAGCCAGGAGGGGGCGGCCGGGCTGGGCGTCTCTTGGGGACACACGCAGGCCACGAGCCCCGTCGCCCCTTCAGCTTCGGCCCGCGCGGGACGCCGAGCAGCCCTTCCCTCGGCTGCGGCTCTCCTGCAGACCCCTCGCTTCGCTTTCGCGCCTCTCCTCTCCTCAGGAAAGGCGCCCCGGGAGATGGAGTCCCGTCCCTCCGAAATCCCCTTGTCAAGCCTTCTGGGCTTTGCGCCGTCGGAATGGCGGGACCTTCCTAGCGTGGGCGTTGAGCCCGGGGCGAAGGATACTCGGGGAAGGACGCCCGGGAGCAAGGCCAGGCCTGACCTCCTTCCCGTGCCTGATCGGGATGCCTCGAAGGCGGCTGCTGAGACTCCGCGTGAAAGAGAAAGCGGGCCAGAACCTCCTGCCCTGAAACTCCTGGGCTGGTTTTCAGGGCCGGAAGCTGCCCCGAGGGCTTCTCTGTACACAGCTGCCCTTCCTTTCTTTCCGCTGCTAGACTATCTGCTATTTTTTTTGACACAAGGGCCGGGTTTCTTAGTGTGAGTGTGCACACAGGTAGGAGCAGGCCGGTGGGTGAACAGGAGGAGCAAACGGGGAGTTTTGTCTGGGAGTTTGGCAGGGGAGTGCCGGAAGGTCTGGCCTACCGCTTGTATGGATCCAGGCAGCATGGCTGGTAAGGAAGCTGAACCACTGACCTGTTTTGTCTTCTTACCAGAGGGTAATGGTAATGATACCCATAGCAAATGTAAACTGGTGGCGCCACTGGAGGAAAAGATACAAGGGCCTGAGGCAGGCTTGACCAGACTCCAGCTTATCCGGGAGGGTGAAGAGTCCTTGGTAAAAACACATGAAGCACTTTTGGGAGGACAACAAGAGGGGGAAGAGAAGGTATCTCTGGGAAAGGGAGAGCACCAAACACAGGAAGAGGGCAAGGGAAGAATGTGACCCACAGGAACAGGAAAATAGGGAGACATTTGGGTCCTTTATTACTGGGCAATCGGTTCCCCGTCTTTGCCACACAGAATGGCTCTGGACTAGTGGAACAAGAATTACTATCCAAGTCTCCACAGAGTAAAAAGGTGGTTTCAAAAGTCCCTGTGATGAGAGAGCTTGTGCTCCTGCCTCCCAAATTAGGAAATGTGTGGTGGTGATTGGGGAGTCCCTACTGAGAGGGATAGAGCCTAAAGTGTGCCAGCCACACCTGTCGTCTCGAGAGGCATGTTGTGTACCGCCGGATGCATTCATCCAAGATGTGACAGAAAGGCCGGAAAGGCCCCTCAGACCCACAGAGTGTTACCTCTTGCTCATTCCTTTGTCAACCAACACCACCCGGCACTGTTCAGAACATATTAGAAGGGGCTACAGGGCTCTGGGTAGAAAGCTGAGGGACCTGGGAGCACAGCGTGTGATTTCGTCACTTCTCCCTGTTGAGGGCCACAGTTTAGGAAGAAAGAGCAGAATATTGGAAATAACTGGCAACAAAGATGGTGTCTGTTACGGTTTACGGGGCACCGCCACCTCGACCCAGCTGAGGGGAAGAGCCACACAGTGTCCTTTAGGCCAGATTCACACAAGTTACAAAACAGGCAATAGGAGAAAATCTCACAATTGCCTTAGTAGGCTGCCACCAGTCCCCTTGACTATACCAAGGCACAGAAGTAAAGGGACAAATCTCCAGGCCTATTGGGGAGTTAACAGGAGTCTACCTTGCAAGGATGATTTGCAAATAAGAGTTCACAAAACAATGTTAATATGGTAGGTGGTTCACAAGCTTCTCAAAGTGGGTTCAACAGAGTGATTTTTAGCTTTGAGGCTTCACAGTCAAGAACCACAATAGAAGTAAAATATAATTATGGTGGTCCCTGGCCCTACGGAGGATCGACTGGCCTCGACCAGGGCCAGGGCGTTTTTAGTCCTGGCCCCAACCTGGTGGAACTCTCTGTCTGAGGATACTCGGGCCCGCCAGGACCTTGTGTCCTTTCGGTGGGCCTGTAAGACAGAGATGTTCTGCCAGGCATTTGGTTGAGGCCAGTATTCAGACACACCCATTGGCCTGCCTGCCGGTCTCCTGTTAGTGTGGGGGGGCTATATGAGTCATCTGCCCCAACTCACGTCTTCACCCCTCTCTTCCCCTTATGGTTGACAAGGAAGGGTGGAGTGAATCCTGTCCTGGGATATTAGGAACGTATGCCATTGAGAAAGTCGCTACTATGCACTTTTGAGGCTGTGAATAATTCCTTGACTTGCTGGATTATTTATTGAAATTGAATATTTTTCTGAATAGTGGTCTTTGTAACTGCTTTGAGAAAGGGGCATCCGAACATGGGAACCTCTTGCGGGCGAACCCGTCAGCAGTTACTGGATACATTTGAAATTTCCATTGTTCAAATTGATAGATGGTTAAGTTCATCGTTTTTGGCAAGTCTTGAATGAACGATATTTAAATCAGACCCTTGGTGGTCTCTCTTTGAATTTTTCACGCCGTTGGAGATTATTTCAATTTATGGCTACTTGTATGTAAGAAAAATACCTTATTTACTCTAAGCAGAAGTGCAAGGAGCTGTGACAGCTAACTGCTCTACATAGAGTAACTTACTAAATATAAATAAAGTCCTTTCATGTTTCACTGTTTATACATAGGAGTTATGATGTGTGTTATTGCTTGTCAGTAAGTTGGGCACGGTTTGATATATTTAATTAGATTAGGCATTTGGTTGAGGCCAGTATTCAGACACACCCATTGGCCTGCCTGCCGGTCTCCTGTTAGTGGGGGGGCTATATGAGTCGTCTGCCCCAACTCACGTCTTCACCCCTCTCTTCCCCTTATGGTTGACAAGGAAGGGTGGAGTGAATCCTGTCCTGGGATATTAGGAACGTGGTGCAGAGTTTGTTTTTATGCTGCTATATCTGGCTTTTATTACTATTCGATGTACTGTTTTATTAATGTGTTTTTATCTGTATGTTGTAATCTGCCCTGAGCCCGTTCGTGGGGAGGGTGGACTATAAATTTAATAAATAATAATAATAAGTTATTTTAAGGTACATGGTTATATCTAAATATACAAGACAGAATTTGAGGATAAAACAATAAATCATAGAGTGTATAAGCACTTACTAATACATACCACAGTATTCCAAAAAGAAGCAAGGTAAGGTGTCAGAAGTATAATAGTCAAAGTCTCTGGTCAGGAGTCAAACAGCTAGGCAGCACAGCCAGGTCCAGCTGCAGCATCGCCGGCACCTGAGGCAGCTTAATGCTGCCTCTCTGCGCGCGTGCACCGGATTGCGTGATGATGTCACTTCATGTGACATCACACAGGGGCTGGCGCGCGCATGGGGGGCCTTCCAGCCCACCCGTTCAGATGCTCTGTGGGACAGGCGCAGCTGTGCCTGGCCCGCAGAGCAATTGAATGGGAGGCTGCCCGCTCAACTGCCCCACGCTGCCACCACCAGCACGCACTCCTAGCTGACTGGCACCCCTCCAACGCATTAGCGCCCTGAGGCAGCTGCCGGGCCAGCCTCAATGGGCGGGCCGGCCCTGAGCACAGCAAAACAAAATGATGGTTGCACGAGTGTCCAGCCGCAGAATCTCAAGCCAGAAAATAAAGCCAGGGATCAGAGTGAGTCAAGTCACTGAAACCTACCAAAAGCTTGAAGGCTCCATATTGAATAGCTACTTTTATGCCATTTGGAAACCAAAGTGGCCCAGGCCTGTTAGCCAATCAGGTACCAAATGCTGATTTCCCCCAAAGGTGAGTGCATACCTGAGGAAGGAGTGAGCCAAGTCTGCAATTCTTGGCACACCTACCCAGTCCTGCAGGTGCAAATTGTTTATTAATTGGTTCAAGGAGAACTGAACATTGAAGCTCACTCACTAACAAGCTGGACGTGTTATCTCAAGGCCTCTAGAAGCTAAGACTCTGAAGACAGTTAATTTCTCAGAGAGGCCTCTAGCAAGAAAAGGGGGAGTGTGGAGCAAAGGAATTTTCCTAGAACGAGGCTTGCTTAACAGCTTGACCAAAGTTTAAGAAAGATGGCTTCTGCTTAAGTTAGAAAAAGAGCATTTTCTTCAGTGTCATCAGGACTACGCTTTTGGGATGAAGTGCTTCTGTCAGGAGATGGTTTGCACCTCATAAGGGTAGGGGAAATGTGTTTGGCAGGAGCTTAGCAAATCTAATAAGGAGGGCTTTAAACTAAATCCTATGGGGAAGTGAGACCCCCCCCCCAAATTGGTATGATACTGATTACTGGTGATAAGAGTGCTAATGTTTAGTGGGTAAGAACAAATATGACATAGTCTGGACACATAGACCATGAATTTCGATGTCTCTACACTAATGCGCAAAGTATGGGGAACAAACAAAAGGAACTTGAAGTCTTGATATAGGAAGGGTGTGTGTGTGTTATGTGCCGTCAAGTTGTCTCCAACCTATGGCAACCCTATGAATGAAAGACCTCCAAAACCTTCTATCTTTAACAGATTTGCTCAGATCCTGCAAACTGGAGGACGTGGCTTCTTTTACTGAGTCAAGCCATCTCGTTTTAGGTCTTCCTCTTTTCCTGCTGCCTTTCACGTTTCCTAGCATTATTGACTATCTAATAGATATTACTGAAATATGGTGGGGTGAGACACACAATTGGACTATTAGGATTAAGGAGTACAAGAAACAGACAAATAAGGAAGGGTGGAGGATTAGCCCTATGTGGGGGAATACCTGAATCTGAGCATGGAAGGTCAGTTGAGAGCCTCTGGATAAAAATAAAAGGAGAAATCGTAGTGATATGTTAGGGGTCTGTTACAGACCACCAGGCCAGGCAGAGGACTATACTCCTAGACAAGATTACAAACTTTTCAAATAGATGGAACATAGGTTGTTGTGGGTTTTCCGGGCTGTATATCTTGAAGATGCCAGCCACAGCTGCTGGCGAAACGTCAGGAACTACAATGCCAAGACCACGGCAATACAGCCCGGAAAACCCACAACAACCATCGTTCTCCGGCCGTGAAAGCCTTCGACAATACATAGATGGAACATAGTCATCATGCGAGATTTCAATTACCCTGATACCTGTTGGAAGTCAAGCCCTGCTAAAAACCTAAGGTCTAATGAATTCCTGGCTTGTCTTGCTGACAACTTCATCTTCCAGAAAGTAGAGATGGAGACAACGGTGTCTGCTATCTTGGACTTGATTCTCACCAACAGGGAAGAACAGGTTGATGAGGTGAAAGCAGTGGGCAGCCTGGGTAATAGTGACCATGTAATGTTGGAGTTTAAGATCTTGGGTAAAGGGAAAGCTGAACATAGACATATAGGTTGGATTTTAGAAAAGCTAACTTTAATAAGCTCAGAATCATGCTGGGGAGAATTCCATTGTCAGAAAAACTCGGGGAGAAGAAAGGAGTTCATGAGGGGTGGGAGTTTCTTAGAAGCAAGATACTGAAGGCACTATCACAAATTATTCCAATGAGAAAGAAAAATGGGAGGCAGCTAATGAAGCCGGGGTGGCTCCTTGAACAGCTTTCTGAAGACCTGAAATGTTAAAAAGATGCATTTAAGGAATGGAAGGAGGGCTCTCTAACCAACTTTCCAGTGCTTGTAGAGAGAGTGCTAGAAAGGCTAAAGCTCAATATGCACTTAGGCTAGCAATAGATGCTAAACGCACACAAAAAATGGGTTATTTGGTTATGTTTGGAGCTGGAAAAGGATAAGGAAGCGTTAAGCCCTCTGCAGGGTGAGGAAAGTGAGATTTTAACAGGTGATAGAGAGAGTGGGCAGAACGGCTCAATTCCTACATTGCCTCCATCTTCACTTGCAGGAGGAAGTGTGTTCACCCCCTGGCAAAAAGGGAACACATGAGGAAGGCTGGGAACTGCAGCCTAGATGTTGGGGGTGGTATATTAAAAACCTAGTTTCTTTAAATGAAATCAAGTCCTGGGGGCCAGATGAATTGCACCCTAGGATACTAAAGGAACATCCTGATGTAATTGTGGAGCCTCTGTCTGTCGTCTTTGAGAATTCTTGGCATACTGGTGAGGTGCCAGAAGACGAGGTGAGCAAATGTTGTTCCAATCTTCAAGAAGGGGGGAAAGGAGGAGCCAGGTAATTATTGACCTGTCTTCTTAGCATCCGTACTTGGAAAGGTCCTGGAATAAATCATCAGTCAGTTCTTGATCATTTAGAAAAGACAGCTGTGGTTACTAAGAGCCAGCATGAGTTCTTCAACAACTAGTCATGTCAGACTAACCTTATCTCCTTTTGAGAGAGTTACTACTTTGGTGGATCAGGGAAATGCTGTGGACATAGTTTATCTTGATTTCAGTAAGACTTTTGATAAGGTTCCGTATAATAGTCTGGTTGACAAGTTGGTAACGTGGTTTGAATCCTATTACTGTTAGATGGCTTTGTAACTTGTTGACATATCATTCCCGAAGAGTACTTGGAAATGGTTCCTCATTGTCAGGCTATGGATGACAGGATACTGCAGACAGATCTCTGGCCCATTTGCAGTAAGACACCAGTACTTAGTCAAATGGATTTTATTCAGAAATCAGTTCATTTCCATATGCATGTCCATAGGACTACTTAGAAGCAATACAGAGCTCTAGGCAGCATGAGTAGAAAATTCACAGGAATGACCTCACATGGAAAAGGTTTCTCTTTTACCCTTCTGGTTCACTCCTCCCCCCTCTTAATTGTAAACAATACCTTGGTGCTTTCTTTGTGTGAGATATTTGTGATATCACAATGAGTTACTAGGAGGCAAGGCCCAGCACTGTCTTGGAATGAGCACAAAGCCATAAACACTGGAAGCTGCTCTAAAATAACAGATAACCACCTGCGAAAGCCTGAGAAAAGAATAGTTATAATACCAGCCAAGTGACATTGGGTTATAACTAGATACACTGTGTTCAGCAGAACAGAATCTAAATTGGCATGGATGAATGGGTACAGACATACATGACACTCATCCTCTTGGAGAAGAATGACAAGTGAAGTGCCGCAGGGATCAGACTTGGGCTCTGTGTTGTTTAATATCTTTATAAATGACTTAAATGAAGGAATAGAAGGGGTGCTCATTAAATTTGCAGATTATACTAAATTGGGAAGTGTTGCAAACACAGTAGAAGTGTGAGTCAGGATACAGGATAATCTTGACAGGCTAAAAAACTGGGCTAAAACAAAATGAATTTCAACAGAAATAACAACATTTGATTTATATACTGCCCTTCAGGACAGCTGAGTGCCCACTCAAAGCAGTTTATGAAGCGTGTTATTATTATCCTCGCAACAATCACCCTGTGAGGTGGGTGGAGCTGAGAGAGCTCCAAGGAGCTGTGACTGAACCAAGGTCACCCAGCTGGCTTCAAGTGGAGGAGTGGAGAATCAAACCCGGCTCTCCAGATTAGAGTCCAGCCGCTCTTAACCACTATACCAAATGTAAAGTTCTGCATTTACGTAGGAAAAATAAAAGGCACACTTATAGGATGGGAAAGAACTGTCTTGGCGGTAGCACATGTGAAAAGGATCTAGGGGTTTCAGTAGATCATACGCTGAACATGAATCAGCTATGTGATGCGGTAGCTAAAAAGGCAAATGTGATTTTAGGCTGCGTCAACAAAAGTATAGCATCCAGATCATGTGATGTGATGATATAGTTTTACTCTTGTTAGAAATGATTTGGAGAAGTGCATGAAGGGATGAACCGATGCTTGGCTCTTGTGGCCCCTTATATGCCCAACCTAATGCCGATCACCACTTTGGGGTCAGGAAGGAATTTTCCACTAGGCCAGATTGACCAGGGATCCTGGAGGTTTATTGTCTTCTTATGGGCATAGAGCAGGGATCACTAAGAGATGAGGGGGGGGAAGCTAGCTGTGGATTTCCTGTGAAGGGGGATGGACTAGATGACCCTTGGGATCACTTCCAGCTCTATGTTTCCGGGTCTTACTTTGGGAAGCAATTTCCTTCCTTCCTTCCTTCCTTCCTTCCTTCCTTCCTTCCTTCCTTCCTTCCTTCCTTCCTTCCTTCCACTGCCCCTCAGCCCCTCCCCCCCAAAATCTGGTTCATATGACAGCTAAGAATATATTAAGACCAATTAAAATAACAGCAATAAAAGCATTTTAAACATAATAAAATACACAGTGCAAGGAACACACAAAAACCTGTATTTCAACAGTGGCAGTGAAAACAGCAAAGCGGATGTAATGCCAGCAAGGAGAGTGACTCCTGCGTGGCTGCTGGCTAAAGAAATCTCTGCATAAAGAGGCTGCAAACCTCCGGATCCCATGCCAGGGGGCAGCATCAAGGGATGGCCATGGCCTCTAAGCCCCCCCAAGGCAGCTGGCCGGCTGCTCTGTGAAGGCAAACAAAAGGGAGAGAGTCCCTTGCTAGAGCAAAACAACCAGAAGAACCCAACTAGTTCTAAGAGACCCAAATAAATATACTTTTTTTTTATTTTTAACAAAGTGCAAGTGCTGTAAGTGCAAGAACTTATAACATTATATTACTACCATTTCAAACATTGCAGATTCTCCTATATATACCAATGCTATAAATACAGTGATAGAAAATCGCAATCCATCTATACATTCAAGAAGTCTATTTGAATCCTCACACAAGGTAAGTATCCACGTCCAAAACACAGAATGAGAACAGCTTGCTTTTTACTTCTCCTTGACAGGCAGAACACTCCAGGAGGAAAGCAGAGGAGGCGAAATCTCCTGGGCAGTTGGCACAACAGGTGCGCCAGCCTTGGTTATATCCCGTTTCGCATTGCTTTTTCAAGCTGAATTATTTACTGCCCGTTCCTTCTTAACAAAATCCTAACAAGCATTGGTGAGAATCTTCCTATGGTCATGACCATAGGAAGATACTCACCAATGCCTGTTAGGATTTCGCCTCCTCTGCATTCCTCCTGGAGTGTTCTGCCTGTCAAGGAGAAGAAAAAAGCAAGCTGTTCTCATTCTGTGTTTTGGACGTGGATACTTACCTTGTGTTAGGGTTCAAACAGACTTCTTGAATGTATAGATGGATTGCGATTTTCTATCACTGTATTTATAGCATTGGTATATATAGGAGAATCTGCAATATTTGAAATGGTAGTAATATAATGTTATAAGTTCTTGCACTTACAGCACTTGCACTTTGTTAAAAATAAAAAAAGTATATTTATTTGGGTCTCTTAGAACTAGTTGGGTTCTTCTGGTTGTTTTGCTCTGGCTGCTCTGTAAAACAGGATTTTGGATGGGCTGGATGGGTCAGCTTGTCTGATTCAATGGGGTTCTTCTTATGCTCTTGTGTTCTTATAGCATGATTAAAATTAAACCCATGATAGGAGGTGGGGAGGATCAACCCTAATCTAAATGTCTGAGAGCATAAATGTGTCAGTGTTGGAGAGCCACAAAATCTGGTGCCAGGCAGGCATCCAAAGAGAGGGCTTCTAAAGCCAAAAAAGCCCTGCTTCCAGCTGCTACTCACCTCAGCAACAGAAAGGCAGATGTAGAGGGTCAGGCATCGATCTCAAAGGGGGAGACAGGGACATATGGAAGAACACAGTCCTTTGCCTATCTTGGTCCCAAGCAATTGGAGTAAAGGTCACAGTGTGTGTGTGTGTGGGGGGGGGGTATTTGTGAATTTCCTGCATTGTGCAGAGGGTTGGACTAGATCACCCTAGAGGTCCCTTCCTATGATTCTATGAATTTCGGCCCCAAAGATGGTAACCATCAACTGCTCTTCCACTTTAAAAAAATCTTGTCTTTTCAGTTTGTACCCAGTCAACAATTCAGAGCCAAATACTCCTGCAGAGAGGAGTAGAGAAAGGACATACTAGAGTAAGCATGAGTAATACCTGGAAATGTTTGCACTTATAGGCATCCAGCTCTGCTCCTATTCAGCCTTTGCTCCCAGTCCCTAATCTCTGCCTGGCATTTTGGCAATGAATAATCTGTAATGGAATTGTGTGGCTAAGAAATCCTGTAACAAGCTGTCCCTGAATATTTCATGAAGGCCACAGAAAGCAGATTTGCAGAGAGCTTGGGTCTGGGGTTCCTTCCTTGTGCAGCCTCTTCAGACCTGAAATCTGCTTCTGCCTGAAACTCTTGCAGCGCTATCCTATGCAGAGTTACTCCAGTCTAAACCCATTGACTCCAGTAGGCTTAGACTGCAGTTGCTCTGCTCAGGATTGTGCTGTCAATTAGCTTGCAGGCCACTGGGCACTGCGAGGACATGCAAAGCCTGGGGACTTTGAAAAGCAGGTTTTCGGAGGGGATCATAGACAGCTTAGCTGGTTGTGCCCATCCCACCTTTTAAGCCAAATCCCGCAGCAACACATGACGCCGCCAGCATATTGTCCTGCGTGCCCCACCTCTCTGAGTGGTGAGAAGTGCCAGGGGCAGCACTTGTCCTGCCTCGGGAGCCTCTTTGGAGACGGAGCACTGGAGACTTACTGCACTTTGGCAACGAGTGCTTTAAGCGCAGAAGCACAGGTAAAGCACAGGTGGAGGAGACATAGAAATAGTCTTCCAAGGCAACAGGTCTGCCACCATCCCCAGAGTCGGAGAGAGAGAGAGAGAGAGAGCTATGCTGGAGGTACAATGAGCCCAGACAGACATGTTTTAAGGAGGTGAGATCTCTGCCCACCAGGGCAAGAATGTTTTCTGGGGTGGCCTGGAGCCTGTGCAGCCGCTTCGGAGTGCACTGTGCAGCTGTATTGTTTAGACAAGCTTTTCCTGATACGGTAGAGCTGAGTTGTTGTTTTAATATGTGTGGTTCTGGTAGGTTTTTGCTTGGTTTTATTGCAGCCACTTTATACCAGAAGGAAAAGTATTATAAAAAGACAGTAAATGACTACAGTACTTCTGCGTGCTTGGCCTTTGTTGGAGATCGAAGCGTGTTGGTGGGTGATCTCGAGAGAGGTCTGCTTCTTTCTCTCAGTCTCTTCTAGCCCTTAAACATGGCACTTCCTTTCCACACAGACACCTGCTCCCCCTCCCCATCACAATCCTAGGCCTAAAGCTGAGCAGTGACCCTAAGGTTAATAATAACAACAACAACAACATTCGATTTATATGGCACCCTTCAGGACAACTTAATGCCCACTCAGAGCGGTTTACAAAGTATGTTATTATTATCCCCACAACAACAAACACCCTGTGAGGTGGGGGGGCTGAGAGAGCTCCAGAGAGCCGTGACTGGCCCAAGGTCACCCAGCTGGCTTCAAGTGGAGGAGTGGGGAATCAAATCCGGCTCTCCAGATTAGAGTCCCACGCTCTTAACCACTACACCAAATTGGCTCTCTTGCCAACCCTTAGTTGGGAAATTCCAGGAGATTCAGGGGTGCAGCATGGGGTGAGGTGTCAGGAGGGGAGGGGAGGGACTTCCGCACCCTGGACGTTTTCTTCAGGAGAATTGATATCTGTATTCTGGGGATCAGACATACTTCTGGCAGATCTCCAACCTCCTCGCCAAATGTTGGCAAGTCTCCCGCACGCCTGCAAGACCCCAAGCAACCTCCAAGTCTCTGGATTGGACTGGGGACATGGAGGGGAAAGCAGGGGCCGGCTGATCACTGACAAGTAGGCAGAACGAAGAGAGAGAAGGGGGCATATAAAGCCCTCCCCAGAGAGGGAAGCTCCACACAGAGAGGCTGGCTTTGGAGAGAGGGGATCCCTCTCGCCAGGCCCAGACTGAGTCTGAATGGAGGGGGTCAGGCACTCCTGAAATGGTACTTAGAAGGCCAGTCAAGGCCGTCCCTTCAGAGAACTTTATTGTTTTCCAGCTGGGAGGCAGTGGATCCCTTCCCACTGCCTCCCATACAAAACTTCTCCTCAGGCCCAGGGACTCAAGCAAGTAAGACAGACCACCTCTCCCATTATGTCCCCTGCAGGGTGTTGCGCTCTGCAGACAAGCAACTCCTGGTGGTCTGTGACCCAAGGCACATCATCTGGCCTCAACTAGGGCCGGGGCTTTTTCGGTCCTGGCCCCGGCCTAGTGGAACGCTCTCCCGCTGGAGATCCGGGCCCTGCGGGACCTGTTACAGTTCCGCAGGACCTGTAAAATGGAGATCTTCTGCCGGGCCTTTGGCTGAGTTCCAGCGGGTGTCCTCTCCCCCCTTCCACCTAAGACCACCACCTTTTCCGTGACTGCCCTCGAGTATGTGTTATGCCCATAGGTCATGGCTCATATACGAACTGCTGATTGTCTATCTAAATGGCCTATATATAGAAGGCACCTGAACTATTTTAATGATTTTTTAAATAACTACTGATTTTATAGTTTTTTACGACTAATTTACTGGTCTGCATACATGTTGTGAGCTGCCGTGAGCCCATTCGTGGGGAGGGCAGGGTATAAATCAAATAAATAAATAAACAAATAGATTCCCCCCCCCCCCCGCTTTACTCTTCCTCACACACAAGGTCCCCTCTCTCCTGTCGCCAGGCAGGGCAGCCGATTCCCTAAACCCCCCCAGTCTACTACCCCTCCCCCAGCTACTGCCCAGGGCTACTGGATAAGGGAACTTGGTATTTATTTCCCTGATGCACCCCCCCCCCCCCGTTTAGTTCCCTAGATACTTTGGACATTACTAGGATTATTTGTGAGTGTGTGTGTGTTGGGTTTCCCCCCCCCCCTGAGCCAACATGCATTCAGTCAGCCAGGTTTAAACAGCAAGGGGGGGTTAGGGGGGTTAGTTAATTTTTACTTACAAGTTGAACAACTTAGTAGTGAGTGAGTCAAACACAGAGCTACTTTGTTCTTAACGTGCGGATTCACCTGCAGTCATAATATCAAACGTGAACTCTCCAGTCTGGCCCTTGAACCAGAAGTGGGGCAGCCTCTCAAGAGTGGCTTGGAAGGGGCTCACTGAGGGGGTCTTCAGGGAGGTGGTCCTTGGAAGGGGCTCACTGCCCACAGTGAAGCCCCACATGGCTCCACTAATTCCCGTCACACACCCCACTATGGGAAGCCCTCCTCCATCCTGAAAAAAAACAATAAGGGGCTATCAGATCCATGAAAGCAAATTATTTGGAACTTCTTACCTTTGGAGGCCAAGTACATTGCCCTGTCATGGATCCTTGTGTTGCAGTCTGCCCCCCAGTCATTGTGCATTGCAATTTGCCCCCCCCCCCACACACACATCTTATGCACTCCAACAAGGAAGAAAGGGTGCTCACAGCCCTCCAAATAATCTTGTGAACAATTGAGCTACAGGAAGGCTGAAAGGCCACAAAGGCAGGCGCAGCAGTGTGAGTGTGGACTGGGTCTATTGCTCTTTGTTTCCCTTTCTAGGAGAAAGTAATAGAGGGAATTAGACCTTTTAAGGGGAGCTCACCTCCTGGGGAGACAAGGTGTGTTTCCCTCAACATAATCAAGCTCCAGGTAGAAGCAGGCGCATTTTCAAGGAGAAGGATGGGAATGTTAGTGCAGTGTACTACCACCACAGCAAAACCAGAGTTGTGTCTGATGCAGCAGACAAGCCCACACTCTTGGCTGCTCAGTTCCAGGTGATGGAAAGCCCCAGTCTAGGCTGTGCCTCAGGCCACATCCCCTCCCTTGCAATGAAAGTGAACTTTGGCATCTCGGCCTGGGAGTTCCTCACCTGCGGCAGAGGTCAAAAACGCAAAGAAGAGGAAGGTGTCTTGTTCAGCTGCGACATCCCAGGAAGCCCCAGGGTGAGGGAGCTGAGTCCGGCTAGCCAGGACAACTGGAGGTCTCGTTCCTGGGGACTCTCTGGAGTGTCCCAGCACTCAAGTGTCCATGTCCTCAGGGCACATGAAGGGACTGCATGAGGACAGCCATGTTTTGCTCCAGGCAGCTGCCCAAGTGCCAGCAGCTTGTGGTTGCTGCATGTTCCTGCCAGAAGCGTGGCCTTTTAAACATCTTGTGTCCCACAGACCACTAGAGGCGGAGATGACTCTCCTTTGTACCTCTTCATGTTGAGCAGGAGGAATTCTTTAGACCATATTGTCTGTGTGCGCAGGCACACATACGCAAATGGCCCTTTACCAAGCAGGAAAACATGCCATATTACTTCTGCACTTGAGTACAGTGAGACATGCGGCAATGGCTGGCCAGCCTGCAAATGGGGTTCAGTGCAGGCAGCTGAGCTGGCTTGGCTGTGGCTTCCAGCGCTTCTCTGCACTTCTCAGCAACCAAATCCCTCTTCATCCAAGTAGTCAAATGCTCCTGCCTGGAATTTGTTCTTACTTTTAGCCCAAGCTGGAACGCAGTCAGATGCTATGGCTCCCCCCAACAGCTGCTGTTCCGATACATGTAACTTCTCTGCTGTCATGAGGACACTCTGTCTTGCTACTCTGGATCAGAACTTAGCCACCTCCTCCTCCTCCTCCATCTCTTCCACCCTTCCCCCATCTCAGCAGCTTCTACATGTGAGACACAGAAAAATGCCTCCGAAAAGAAAAGAGAGTCTTTGTGAAAGGGAAAATTCCCGAGTTCTGGGTTTATTTATACAATCAAGGCAGCCCACTTCCCTCAAGGCTGTTGAGTGGGCGCAAGTGGCTTTCATTCTTCAACCATCTTGTGTTCATCTGACCTTCGGCAATGTAGTTCAGAAGCAGCAAAATCGTGCACAGAGGCTCAGGCTTCAATACTCAGGGCTGAATGCACTGGGCACGTGCTGCTCCCAGGAACGTCCAACTCTGCTTTAGCATTCAGAGAACAAGGCTACGCCAGCCGCCGCCGCCGCCACCCTAGCTCCCCTGGTTCCTGCCGCTCCTCCCCTCCTCCAGGGACTCTGGCTTTGCTGTTAGCCAGAGGGGATAACTGGGCCATCCATCATGCCTCCCCACACAGCATCCCCCTGCAGCCTGGCAGTGGGCCAGACAAGGGCTGCTTCCGTGTCTTCTGTGAGAGTGAAATGAGTTCAATCCAATCGCATCGCAAAACCATTTGTGCGCCACTGATCTGCCCTACTGCTCCAGATACTTGATTCTGTTCCTGCTGGGATGGCCTTCTCTTGGCCCAGGCGGGTTGATTTGCCTGTCCAGTGGAGGGTCTGCCTCTCCAAACGTCCACGGTTATCCTGTTTTATTTGGGTCTGTTCCAATTTTGGGGAACGTGACAAGTGGGCTTCCTGGCACTCTCTGGGTCCAAATAGATGAGCACGTGGCAAACCCACCTGTGAGAATCTGGGAGGCATTTGACTACCATTCTGCCTGTTCTCTGTCTGCCCCCATCTACCTGGCTCATGTTCCTGTCACCCCTGTTTCTTTTCTGAAGCTCTCAGGGAACGGCAGGAAGTCTGAACAGAATCCTAGACCAGCTGTTTGCTTAATTATTTGAAGTGCTTCCAGTTTAAAAAAATCTCAAGGCAGTTTCCAACAATGTTTGTTTGTTTGTTTGTTTGTTTGTTTGTTTGTTTGTTTGTTTGTTTGTTTGTTTGTTTGTTTGATTGATTGATTGATTGATTGATTGATTGATTGATTGATTGATTGATTGATTGATTGATTTCTAGCCCACCCTGCCCGTGAACGGGCTACGATATGGCAGGACAGGAAAAAAACTAAGAATAAATATCATACTGCAGTTTAACAATGAAACTAGTATTATGGTTGACAATTTTATTTTTCAGCAGCAGTGAAGATTATTTTAAAAGCAGAAAGCTAATAAAGATCACTGAAAATAATTAAAATAATAATAAAAAACATAAGCAAGTCCTGCAAGTTTGGGGAGGGGGCCCACCAAGGACACTCCACACTTTGGAGATACTTGCACAAATAAAAGTGTTAACATGCAGTGGAAAAGACATGAGGTTTGGTAGCGGGTGCCTGGGGAAAGCATCCCACAAATGAGGTAAGAAGACGATCTCATCTGTAGGAGCCTCCCACCTCACTTCTGAAACCCAGTCCCCCAGATCAGGCCTTCCAGGGCAGATTGCCTGCTTGGCATGAGGCGTCTGTGTTTCTTGAGCTGTGCCCTGCTTTGTTGCCTCTTTGCTTTGTCCCAGCCCTTCCCTGGCAGCCCCAGGGTCCCTCTTGCTCACTCATGCTGGGTGAACGTAGTCAGCTGACTAATAAGGCAGAAATAAAATTCTTCTAACCATTCCATGTTAGTTGCTGTAGATTTGCTGAAGACCTCTCCGCTGACTTCACCAGAGCCCCATCCCGTGTCCCAAGTATGTTTCCCATTTAGTGCTGGGAGAACTCATCCTGCCCCCCCCCCGGTAAGCTGCTGACGATCTTTGCCAGGTTCTGTGCTAGATGTGGTACATGCCTGTGGCAGTCACAGAGCTGGAAGAGCATCTTTTTGTCCCTGCAGCCCCAGCAGTGACTTTGTGCTACAACTGAGAACCTCGGAGGCTGTGCCTGTAGAGTCCTGCCGAAAAATATCATGCCCCTTCAAAGCTGGCCCCCTGGCCATAATCCTGCTTGGTGCCAGCCTCCAGTTCCTGTTTCCTTCTGCTTTGTTGGTTCCCTTCAGAAGTGGAGCTGCTGCTGGTATGTCAGGTGCTTTGTCGCATCTCTGAGCTGATCCCGGAGCTCCTCAGTGGTTTGCTGACAGAAGAGTGCGTTTTGGTGAGAATTATTCCTGCTGTTCCACCTATACTGGGGCATTTTATTTTCCCAATTCAATTTGTCAGAATCAGTTTGGAGCGTCCCTCCCCACACCTGAGATTGGTTGGTCAAAATTATTACCTCCCAACCTCCACAAACTCTTTAAGAAAAAGGGACCTCAAATCCAATGTATTGTCAAAGGCTTTCACGGCCGGAGAATGATGGTTGTTGTGGGTTTTCCGGGCTGTATTGCCATGGTCCAAGACCACGGCAATACTGCCCGGAAAACCCACAACAACCATCGACCTCAAATCCACCCACGGAGGTGGTTCTTAAGAGTTCTGAGATGCAACTGCTTTATGTATTTATTTGAAACAATTCTATCTCCTCATTCTGTCACAAAAAATAGGACCTCCGTGTAGGCTATAAGAAGCCCACTGCTGTTTCCAGGTGCCAGTCTACAACGTCCACAGCCTTCTTAGGATTAGAGGAGGAAGAGCTTCATGTCACAGGCAGTTTGATGATGAGCAAGAGCAGATATTTGGAGGAACTCCTCAAATGGAGACCCCTGCAATGGAAGTCTGTTTTTGGATTCTGGTTAGTTTGTTTCCTTTTAAGGGTAGCTATGGTCATATTAGGGAATGCAGAGATAGCAAAGGACTCTACCCAACTGAGCTAGAAAGGTTGATGACGTGAAACGGAGGTGGTGGCTGTCGGTGATGGGCTGCCAGAGATGAGCTTACTAGTTAGAGGCACTTGGAAATGGGGAGAAAAGAGGAATAGAGCACCAGCAGCCTGAAGAAAGGGTCCTGTGGCTTACTGGGCAATTGACCAGTTCGAAGTGGCATCTAGATGGCTTTTTTCTGTCTTTCTCACCGCCTGCATCTCATTCAGACACACCTCAACTCCCTACATTTGGATGCTGTTTACAGGGTGTATTGAGCCAGTTGCCCTGCCCTGAATGGTCCAGGTAGCCTGGTTTCGACAGATCTTGGAAGCTAAGCAGGGTCAGCCCTGGACAGTATCTGGATGGGAAGACCACCAACAAAGGCCAGAGTTGCAACATGGAGGCAAGGAATGGCAAACCACCTCTGGACATCTCTTGGCATGAAAACTCTACAGGGTTGTCATAAGTCGCCTGTGATGACAGCATGCACGCACACACACACACACCCCGAGCCCATTAAGTTAGTATGTTTGTTTGTTTGTTTATAGTCCGCCTTTCTCGCTGAGACTCAAGGCAGATTACACAGCATGTACAGTCAGTTTCAAGGACAGTTCCATAAACATTGTCATAAGGTAAATAAACACAATTGTACAAAGACACAGCATTAGTAACAATCCATTACAGAGCTGAAGAAATGCTGAAACAGAACATAAGCAATTCTAAGGCTGACATTAGGAGCACATATAGGAGCACGTATTTAAGACAACAGGTCTTAAGGTTAAGGCAACAGAGTGGTGAAGCCTCATTAGCGAAGCATCTGAGAGACTAGCCCCTCGCTATAATACAAAAGCCTCATTAGCGAAGCATCTCAGAGCCCCTCCCTATAATACAAAAGCCTTCTATAATAATTCAGTTTTGCATTGTTTGCAGACAGCCATGAGAGTGGGGGCTCTCCTGACCTCCTCAGGCAGGTCATTCCACAGGGTAGGGGCCACCACAGAGAAAGCCTGTGTATGGGCTGCTGCTGACTTCACCTGTGTGCAGCCTGGCACCTGCAGGAGACCCTGTTCAGATGAGTGAAGCTGTGAACATAGGGAGGGAGGCGGTCCCATAGGTATGCCAGGCCAAGGCTGTGAAGAGCTTTGTATGTGATTACCAATACCTTGAACTGGGCACAGTAGCTGATAGGTAGCCAATGGAGTGACTGCAGAACTGAGGTGGTGCATATTTAATGACATTGCATTAAAAGTTTGTCAGGAAATCTAGTCTCCTGATTCAATGCACATATCCTTGGAAGCAAGTCACGCTGTATTTAATAGGACTGATCCCAAATAAGTGCTGCAAATATCTTCCTGAGGTAGATTTACCATCTCAGTCATTTGTCTGAATCACATGGATGTAGCAGCTCAGGGTTTCTATATGCAAAGGAAAGAGGGAGGGGGGCACGGCATCCCTGGGGCAATCTGTTGCAGAGGGGAAAGGCAGCACGGCCCCTCTTGAAAGGCTCTGCATGCCGAGGAAGCCTCAGTGCTTGCAGTCACAAAGCTCCGTGGCAAATGTGACAGACTTCAGTGCCCATTTTTCATTTTCCCTCTTTATTATTCTCCCCCTCTGTTTCGTTTCCTGCCTGCCATAAATCCGCTGTCTTTGCCCGTATGTAGATCAGATCGGGTTTCCCATTTTTCTGGTGTGAACAGTGCATTCTCGCTTGCTTGTTGACACTTTACAATATAAAGTGATTGCAATAAAACCAAATATTAGTTTGGGGTGTGTTAAAAAATAAATCAAACACTACAACATTGCAAACATCTGTCAGTTTGCTGCAGAAGAAGCCAGAGGGCTGCCTGGCTGTGTCGTGGGCCATGGTGGGCATCCTCCTTCTAAAGAGCAAAGCGGGCTCAGTTGCTCCAGGATTGACTTGGGAATGACTCCTGGATTTCAAGTGAGAAAGGGAGGATCGTGACGTAGCACCTCCCCTCTGCAGCATAACTTCACCCTCCCCTGCTAGGGGCCATCCTATGTACAAGAGTCCCCCTGCACTCTACAGCTCTCTCTTCACTGACGGTGGAGCTGATAGAGCGCAGGGCCGCCACTTGGTAGATGGCCCCCTGCCTCCGCTCCTTGGGAGGCCCCTGAGGGCAATTCTGTCCCATCTGCCCTCCCTCCATAGGCCATGGCGTGGAATTCCTCCATTGTCTGCACCTGTGGGGACATCAGACTTTGGGTTCTCCAGCTCGGCCGGGGTGGGGGGGTGGGATGTTCCCCAGGGGCATCTCTCACTTCCGGCACTGCCGCTAATCGTTTTGGCCAGCCATCACTCTTGTGCCTCAAGAGGCTCTTGTTGTGTATTGCTGGAGCCTGAGTCTGAACAAAGGCTCCTGAGGCCTACATGGCTATTGGGTGTTTTTGCACTGGTAACCACCAATCATAACTGTTGCCTTGTAATCCAATCACAATGCTGTAAGTAGTTACTTTGTATACAGTTCATGCAAACGACGGATTCTGACTACTTGCTTTGTATTGGTTGTTGCTAAAAAGGGGTGTGGTTTTCTGAAGTATAAATTGGCTCCTCCTGTTGAGCCTGGTTTCAGTCTGTCTGCTTCCCGTCTTCAATAAAGTTGTTTTTATGAGCTGTTAATCACAATATTTAATAGTTCTGGAAAGAGAATGATGGTGTGGGAGGCCCCTTGCCTGCTGCAGTGTTCCAGGAAGTCCTCCATCAAAGCCCAGGCACCTGATGCTTCCCCCCCAGACACATCTGTCCCCGCCCTCCAGCAGTGCTCTTATGCTGCTGGGGAGCAGCCACTAAGCAAGCTGGACTGGAGTTTCCCCAAGTCTGGGAATGGGTTCCCCAGCTTTGGCAGTAGTCCTTCTCATTCCCCTTAGTCAGCTGCAAAATAGTTCATTTCTTCACATGCACCAGGCTCCCAGCTCTGGACCTTCTGCCTCTCTGAATAGCAATGTTTCCCCCCACACACACACCTGGCCCCTCCTCCCCACTCTGAGATTGCAGGGAGATGAATGGAAGGGGCACACGGCATGACAGATCTTTGATCAAAGCATGAGAGGCGCCAGTGCGTGCTGCCCTTCCCTCTTTGCCTGTCTTTCATGCTTGCCTGGTTTATCAGTCTGAGCATGCCAAATGCCATCTAGTTTCCTTCAGCTGCATGCAGCTGTACAACTTGGGAAGCAACAGGGGTGGCTATTCCAATTCTGCGTGCAGTGGAAGAACAGAGAGCCACAAGGATGGCAGGTGAGATGTGCAGGCAGGCCACTCACATTAGTGTGAAAGACAGGTCCTGGACCCCAATCCCCTCTTGTTGCATAACACAGACATTTTAAAAAGGCACCTGGAAGACCTACAGATTTATTGTGGCATAGACTAGAGCCCACATTGTCTCATGGGCATAGAGAAGAATACTATCAACAGTAGAGTCCAAGGCCACGACTGCAACATCTCTGCGCTGAGCTGGACTGGGAGTGGTATCCTGGTGTCAGAACTGAAGGGGCGCTCTGCCGGATTGCTGGATGGGATGATAAGAGGACGGGACTCTAATCTGGAGAGCCGGGTTGGATTCCCTACTCCTCCACTTGAAGCCAGTGGGGTGACCTTGGGCTAGTCACAGCTCTCTCAGAGCTCTCTCAGCCCCACCCACCTCACAGGGTGCTTATTGTTGTGGGGATAATAATGACATACTCTGTAAGCTGCTCTGAGTGGGTGTTAAGTTGTCCTGAAGGGCGGGATATAAGTCGAATGTTATCATCGTCGTCATCTGCAAGGAAGTGAGCCAGTTTACCAGCACAGCTATGCCCAAGTCCTACGGGAGAGGTGGCCAGAGTCTGCCCTCCTCAGATCCCTAGCTAGGATAAGGGTTTGGATTCCAGAAGAATGGAGAGGATATTCACATTCAGAATTGGGGAGGGGGTATTCTTGCAAGGTGTAAAGCTGCTACCTGCCTCTGGCCTAAGCCAGAGCCCTGAGAAGCCAGAGCACCAAAGGACAGGAGCTGAGAGGCGCACGAGTGCAGGCTCACCCTCCGCTGCCCCTGGGGTGCCTGGTGTCCCGGCTGGGGTTTCACTGTCGAAAGCCTTCCAGAAGAGAAGCTGCTTGGGTAAGGGGAGTGCCCTCGTCCCTCACCATACACGCAGGCGAGCCTACAGAACCCTCCAGCCCAGTTGCTTCAGAGGAACCGGCAGCATCCAGGCTCGTGGCTGGACTGCAATTGGTAGCCATCCTAGGCATAATTGCCGGGTGGTCCTGACAGCAAAAGCCCCTCCACGCAAACTAGCATCATATGCCGCGTGGGCCCATCGAGGTGACCTTCCATGTCAGAGGCAAACTGGCTTAAGCAAAAGCTCTTTTTTCTCCACTGAAGGAGGGCAGGTCATGTTCATTTTCCAGGGACGAAATCAGCTTCACTGAAAAGGGTCGAGCGCAGCTGAATTCCTCTGCAGGGGAAGTGACAGAGCGCAGCCAGATTGGGAACACTCCCCTCAGTGAGCCCACAGCCCACTCCTTTTGTGTGGCTCTTCCTCAACCCGGTGCCTGCGTCTCGCTGGCAAGAGACACACACAGGATCTCCATGGTGAAATCCGCCTGCAAAGAACACCCCATCACTGCACAAGTTGGCGAATGGTCAGGGGGAGGGCCATGAGGAGGACTCTTACGTGCACTTGGCTGACACTCCCCCTGAAACAGCCTGGTCTCCGCCACTAGCTACATCTGTCCTCCCGTGCCCACCTCTTTCTACCAAACAACCTCAAAGGGCATTGTACCATGGCAGTGCCATCTGTTCTAATGCTGTGCAGAAGGCAAATGTTACTCATGCCCAAGAGAACAAATTGGCTACTGCTGGCCCTTCTCCCAGTCCCTCCTCTCCCAGTACCCTGGCTGCATTTTGCACCTTTGCCACTTTGCCAAGAGGACCGTGTCTCCTCATTTCAGAGGGGTCTTTCATTTCCTGCCGGGCAGTGATGTGGGGAGGGGAGAGAGTCCTGCTGCGCCTAGCCCCAGGCTTCTCTGCATGCAGCAAGAAAGGCAGCACTTTGGGTGTGAAAGCGGGATGTGGGAAGCAGCCAGTGGTCAGGTCAGCAGCTTGGCATGTGATCAGGAGTGGTGAACAGCAGATGCAAGAGACGCATGCTTCTGGCATAACGTGCAGAGGGAGGCTTGCCTGTGAGTCTCCCAGAGTGCCCCTTTGTGCGGTTGACTGGAAGCGCCGGCTGCCAGCTGCACCCTTGCATGGAACTGCTTGCTCAGGGCTTCATCTCACTCAGCAATGCTGCTCTCTCAGGCACGGTCCTTGTGTGACAATCAACAGTGTCTGTTCCCTCCCAAGTCAGTAGCACAGCTTAGTGTTAAAACAGAGTGGCACTGGCAGCATAAACCAGCATAAGCCAGAGGGCTCATCTGCAGTACAAAAGCCCTCCCTTCCACATCAACAAAGATCAGGTGTTCACAGGGCTCCAAGGAAACTTCAGCCTTCCAGTGCAGGACTCAGGCTAGTTCTGAGGACCCCGGAGCATTAGGTCCCTCAATCCTCCTAGCACCATTTGGTCAGAGCTTACATGGGAGCAAACTATTGGGCAGAATGATTATTTTCTGTATATTTAAAATATTCACATCCTGCCTTTCCACACTGCGCAAGGTGGCTTGCAAAATATAAACATACACAACTAAAAATGTAATTAAACACATTAATAAAAAAGTAAAAACTGTAATATTGTCACTACCAGCTGCCAGAGACACCTGTTCCTTATATAAGCAAGGACAAGCTGAAATAATTCCACTGTGCTCCTTATACACTTCTTCTTTTTACACTTTTACACTCTGGTTCTCAGCCATGCTGCTTGCTGGCCCTTCTTCCTTCTTTCCTGAGGGAATTCTTGGGAACACCCCCCCCGCCCCCGTGCTCATTACAGAGGGACGATCAGGCTTGCCAGTCTGCCCCAGCAACCAGCGGGGGTAGAGGGAGGACTTGCTGGGTCATGAGGGTGGCTTGCCAGCAATGGCGTCATGTCACCGACGTTACTTCCGCACCCATGGGGAGTGACAGAAGCACCTTGGTGTTGCACCAATATAGAGAAAAGCACATGACAATAATCAATACTGAGCAATACCAGGCCAAGCACCTGTATTCTAGATGAACTTGCAAACTTTGCATGAACTGTGTGTGTTTTTTTCCTATGTATTAGGTAATTCTAACAGGTGGGCTTTAATCTTTTGACAGTTAATTAAAATAGTGGGCTCTATCGAGATTAGACCTTAAATATTTGCATATGATGACTTATAAAACTGCAAATTCAGAGAGAATGTCAGAGGTCTGATGGAAGAAATCTCGAGAGAATTTAGGTGAGAACTTATTTTTACTTATGCATTTCATAGAAACTTTGATTATGTTAAACTTGGAATTTATTAGGAAATGTTAGCAAACATTTCTTATTGCCTTTCTGTGTTCTGTTTTTATAGGATTTATATTAATAATCATTTATATTTTGATTACTTGCTTCATTAAAAAACTAGAGTGTATTTTCAATGAAGTGAAATAAACTCTAGACAGATGTCTGTGTGTTTGATAAGAGTTGCAAAGCAATATTGAACCCTATATAAATACAAGTACTGATAAACAGGTGGTTCAAAGAACTTATCTGTTTGACATGTCTGAGAACTAATTGCTGAAAGCTTTCCAAGAGAAAAGACACATCTTTCTTTTGGCTAGTAGAAGCTTAGTTTCAGACACGGGCAAAAGCTCATTACATTGGGACACTGCTGACGCCTCTGTCAGCTAACTAAGGAGTGGCCTGAGGATTCAGACCAAGCAGGCTGAGTCCAGCAAGCAGTGTGAGGCCCCCACTGGTTCCCCTTCGGGGACGGCCTTTACGGGCCTCCTAACTACTCTTTCAGGAGGGCCTGACCCCCTCTGGTCAGACTCAGCCCTGACCTGGCAAGAGGGCTCCGCTCCCTCCAAAGGCAGCCTCTACCACCGAGCTTAATTTAATTTAATATTTAATTTAATTTATTAGGTTTCTTATGTACCTTCCCCGCAAGCAGGAAATGGATAGAGACCCTCTTCTTGCCTTCTCTTCTTTGTGCCTTTATTTGTAGTTAAGATATATTTGTAGTTAAGATATCAAAGGCTGGTTGTTTTCCTTGTAGGAGGGATCTATCCAGACAGATTCCTCCTACAAGTTCAATTTTGGGCACACGACTTCACAGGCATCTTAAGCTTTCAGCCCCAGCTTCATGACTGCTCTTGCTCAAGGGGCTGAACTGACTGCAAGTGCAACTCTCCCTCCCCAGCTGGGCTTTGCAGAAGCGGTCTCTTTCTCAAAACTCCCTTGGCAACCCAGCCCTCCCCCTTCCCCAGCTCACTCATGTCACATCACGTCATGTCACGCAAAGTTCAGGTGCTGATGAGCAGATCTGGCTTCTTGCTTCGAATCTTCTCATTTTGTGACTTCCAAAACCAGCATCAGCCTGTGAGAGCCCCAAAGGTCCCAGCAACGGAAAGATGTGTCTTTTGTATCCAAGGGTAAGTTTAATGCTGTGGGCCAGTTCCAAGAGGCAAGTGGGGCAACCGGCTGCTCTTTGGCCTCCATCATGAGGGGCAGTGGTCAATGTGTGGTTGTGAAGACAGCGTGAGATCACATTTGGCTTCTGGCTGAGCATGCTTTTGGCAAAGGTGTGCCTATACCTCCCCGAGACACAACCTCCCACCTGGTGTCCTGGATGGTTCACTTTGGAAGCCCTGTTACATGGGGGTGGGATTTACTTCACCAAGCATCCCCTTGGAGGTTGAAGATGAACACTTTCCCAACATCTTCTTGTTTCATGTTATATTTATAAACTGAAGCCCCATAAAGTAAAATGTCTTTTTAGTCCCAATTAAATGGAGAATGGGGTGAAGGTAGAATTGTAGAGATATATGAGGGGCTTGTAAAAAATACAGACATGTCTCTAGTTCTGAAAATTTTAGCAACAGAATGCAGATCTGCCTGCCTGATGGCTGCTCTCACACTTCGTTCCAACGCCATGCCTATTGTTCAGCCCTCCAATCACAGAAATGTATGCGCAGAAGATGTAGACTGGGGTGCTGTGGAATTTGTAGGGCTTCTCCATTCATTGCAAGGAAGGCTCCCCCACCTGCTTTTCAGTAGCTCTCTGGGCTACAGAAATTATGAGCATTTCTATGTGAAAATTATAGCACTTGTGAACTTCACCGCAGCGGCTATGGCCACACTTGCAGTGGCTCAGCTGCCATTGGTTAATCCAGCCCCACCCAGATTTGGGCTGGGTGAGCAGGAACAAGCACCATCAGAAATATCTTGCCATGGACTGTGGACCACCCATCGCACCTTCTTCCATGAGAGGAAATATAAAGGCAAGAAGGAGTTGACTCCCATCCCAGTGAGACCCCAAGTGGATGGGGCTGGTTTTGCTCCTGGGGGTGGGGAGAGGAAAGGGGTTAGGTGATCCTGCCAGGGACCCAGTAGGCTGGGCCCGGCTCCTCTCACAGGGAGGGAAGGGGCTCCATGCCAGCCAGCTTTGTGCAGAGACCAACCCTGGCTGCCTCACAGGCTTTAGTTTCCTGAACTGCTGGGCTATGGTGTAAGCCCCGGGCTGTGTTTGCATTCACAGCAACCAGGTTGCACTTGCTGTCATATTAGGGCCTCTGAGTAAGAAGCTGGAAAACCTCCAAGAGTTTTCAAGATGGACCACAGACATGGCGGCCTTTGGAGGAAGTGCTGTGGTGTATCAGTTCCCCTCCACCACCCCTGAATCTCGGCCCCTCCCCGCTTCTGAGGTGCCTTTCAGAGCCTTCGTGAGGATGATCACCATTCAGAGGCTTAACCCACCATGTATCTACTTTTACTCCCTGAATCTGCCCCCAATCCCCATGCGAGGGAAAGGAGAAAGCAATTAGAGGGGATGAGAGCAGAATGTCCTTCAGTGGGCATTTGCTGTGTGTTAGGATGCAAAGCCAGCAGTAGCCAAACTCCTAGTATTGGGGGTGGGGGGCGAGGGATCTAAGTGCTGGACTGGCTGCCGGGATCTGTGCTGAGATGCAGGCCATAGAACTGTGATTAACGTGCAAAGGAGGAGAAAACTGAAGCGATAAAATTGGGAAGCAATGTCACGTTATTCGAAACGATTGAGCTAGGAGCTGCCAGATCATCTTGCAGAAATGGGTGATTGGGCCATAAACTGGCTGACGAAATTTAATTTGGATATGCACAGAGCAATGCGTAATAGCAGAAAATCATCTTAACTCTATATATGTAATGCTGAGTTTTAAAGCGACTGTTGCTGCTCAGGAAGAAAAAGAAGACCCTGAAAACATCCCCTCCGTGCTTGGTTCAGACAGGCAGAAGAAAGAAAGCGGCACCATAAACAGAGGCTCCTCCACCATCCCGATACTGGTTGCCCAGTCTCCCAAAGGATGTAATGATACTCAGGAAAAGGAAGACCTGGTGGGGCAGAGCAGGGGTGAGGAAGGGGGCTGCCTGAGAGCCAAACTACACGAGACAAATTACACGTGTATGACACGTGAATGCACTTACACGTGTTTCCCCTTTGCTTTCCTGTTCACTCGTACAATGCAGCTACACTGCACTCTATCCCGTGCTTGGATTTGCACATGTTTCTTCCCCATTCCTCCCAGACGAGAAACAGTATCCCATGATGCACCTTCTCTTTGCGCATGCTCAAACCTTCCTCTGCAGCTTTCCTGAGAGGTAGACTTCTTTACTCAATTGGACATATGGGGAGGGAGGAAGCCCGCGGGTTTCCTGTGGGGAGGAGGCTGAAAATGGGGCTTCCATACCTCTGCGGAGATCTTGCATCTTGGCCTGCCAGGAAGGGGGGGCATCTATGCAAAGGGGAGCAGGCAATCCCCATGTCAGAAGCCACGGCAGGGTTTCTTGCTGTCATCCAGAAACAACCCTTTCCTGCCTGTTTGTCCTCAGCCACCTCTGATCTCCAGTATTATCTACAGGGAAAACTATGGGGGTATCCAGGGGGATGGGGGTGGCATTTTACAAAACAAATCTACAAAATTTTCAGGGGACCAACTGCTGTCCTCTAAAGACCCTCCAAGTTTCAGGGAGATTGGACCTTTGGTTGGTCAGTTTGAAGCCCCTCAAAGTTGCTACCAGCAGCCACTCCAGTTTTTACTGTTAAAGGGACAGGAAGGGGGGACCCATGGATCATGATTTTCCTGCAGTTCAATCTCTCTGAAACATGGAGGGCTCTTTAGAGGACAGTGAGGACTAGCTCCCATGTAAATTTGGTGGATTTTGCTTGCAAGATGCCACCCCTATCCAAATTAAAAGCAAAACAGTTTGAGTGTAAGTCAGATCTAAGGACAGAAAGAGGGGAGAGGGAAGCAGAAACCACTCAAAATCAATGCTCTGCAATGGTGACTCACTGATTATAACTATGGACACTCACAACTGTGACTCCACCAGTTACTTGACACGTGCACAGACTGGGGCTACAGGATACGTGTTCATCAGAAATAAAATGGACATGGGCAGGAAGGAACAGACATGATTCTAGACACTCGCATGACCTCATGTAATTCGTCTCGTCTAGTTTGGCTCTGAGAGAGAAGAGGTGCAGCACTGCGGAACCTTCCTCTGGAACAGGGACAGCAACTGGCAGTTCTGCTTCCTCCGAGAGTTGTGCGCCATTGGAGGAGCAGAGACAGGCACAAGCAAGCAAAGGGAGGCACCTACAGACTGCCCCTGGAGTTGAGCCTGGCAGTGCTGAAAGGCAAAAACTTGATGCGGAGGGGAGGGGTGTGTGCTGCCTGTGTGGTCTGCCAGTCCTTGGTCTGATAAGCCCAGAGCTGGCAACCCTAGCCACGGCTCATACTGTGTGAAGAAAGTCAAATTCACACATGCCTGAAGGAGGGCAACTTTCCACTGGGATGAGACTAGAGGTGTAACAGGACCATGCCCTCTTTTCACCTGAGGGCCACACACAATGATCTGCCAAATTACAGGGGCTCTCCTATCAGCCTCTAGGGCATTCCTCCTGCTGCTGCAGGGCATGCTTTGCCCCAATTTGTAATGGGCAGAGCCTGGGCTTTTCCAGGAAGTGGCTGCCCACGAGTCTAATGGCCCTTGGGGGGGGGGAGAAATGGAAGCCTTCCCATCGCTTGGGGATCACCTTGTTCCTTTTCTCAGCTGAGATCATTGCTCTACGGACAAATGTCACACAGAGCTTTTCCTGCACTTGAGGAGTCTCTGGCAGGAAACCGTGAGCAGCAGCAACGGGGGTCTTAAATGGTTTAAATGTTTGTTTACTCCATAAAAACTGTCCCAGATGCTATCCATTATTTGCCAAAGGAACTGCTTTACAGGCTATAAAAAGAAAAATCACATTACATATTAAAGATTCCCTGCTTCAACCTTCCTTGTGGAAGAAAGATTTACAAATTACTGAGCTCGGACTGGGAACATCAACAAGGCGTAAAGCCCCGGAGGCCACCGCAGTTCTGGGGCTGGCAGATAGTGGAGGGGGCGTTCTTCAGGGCGTGGGGCCACAGTGGAATTGTAAATAAACAAGGCAGGTGTTTGTAACTGAGCTGAGCTCCTCCTAGGTGGCATCTCGGAGGCCTAGCATTCTCCACATTCAAGCACTGGCCTTCTCCCTCCTAACCCTCAACCTCCCTCCACCCCACACCCCCCCAATTTGGGTGCTGGGTGTCTCAAAAAGAGTTCTGCACAACTCCCTACTCTGCCCATCTTAGGAGCACAGACAAGGGCTATGCCCCCCCACCCCCACGGGACAGTAGAAGACTCACTGCCCCCATGCTCTCAAGAGATGCTGGCCCAGCTGCGTCTAGAAGCTCTCTAAGGAAATGGAAGTCTGGCCCGTGCCCTTGCCAGTACTGAACTGTCCCTCCTCTTTCCCCCACTGACTTGGTGCCCTAGAGTTCCTTTGCTGTGGGGTAACAAGGGAGTTTGTAGTCAAACTCACAGGTTATATTTTAGTAGAGCAAATTTTAATAAACTTAGAGATATGATGAGAGTTATTCCATGGACAAGAATGCTGGAAGAGAAAGGAGAGAGGGAAGGGTGGGCTCTTCTAAAGGAAGAGCTCTTGCAGGCCCAAGCTGTCACCATCGCAGCAGGATGGAAATCCGGTTGAGGATCTAAGATGCCAATGTGGATGAACAGAGAGCTCCGTGATGAGCTAAGGAGGGGAAACGAGATGTTCCAGAAATGGAGGGAAGGAAATGCATCCAAAGAATGGGTGGCTAGGCACTGTAGGGCGGCCGTCAGAGATGCCAAAGCACAGAATGAGCTGAGGTAGGTCAGGGGGCTCTGCACAACAAAGAGAAATTCTTCAGATACATGAGGAGCAAATGGAAGACGAAGGGGGCAAGTCCCAATTGCTGGGTGAAAATGAAGAAACCCTCTGACAGAGGACAGAGAGAAGGCAGAAAGGCTCGATGCCTGCTTTGCCTTGGTTTTCTCCCTGAAGGAGAGAAGAGGCCCACCCAGAGAGGGTAGCAGGCAAGTGGGGGGGGCATCGGGGCTGCTGGTTCACATGGGCAGAGAAGTTGTGGAGAAGCTCCTTGCTGCACTGGATGCGTCCCAATCCGCTGGGCCAGACGGGATGCAACTGGGAGGGCTTCAAGAACTTTCAAAAGAGCTTGCAGAGCCTTTGTTGATCATCTTCCAGGCCTCTCAGAGGACAGGTGATGTGCCGGGATACTGAAGGAGGGCCAATGTATTCCCAGTCTTCAAGAAAGGGGAAAGGACGATCCTGGGAAGTACAGGCCAGTCAGCCTGACCTCTGTCCCAGGAAAGATGCTGCAACACCAGTTTGCAAGCATCTGACGGACAACATGGTGATGTGGGGAAGTCGGCATGGCTTTGTCCCCAACAGGTCCTGCCAGACCAACCTCATCTCCTTCTATGACCGAGTAACAGGCTTACTGGACCGTGGCAATGCTGTCGATGGAGTTTATCTGGATTTCAGTAAAGCTTTTGATAAGGTTCTTCATGATGCTCTGATGGGTAAACTGATGGTCTGTGGACTGGACTCTAGGATGGTTAGATGAATAGGGAACTGGCTGGATAACCGTACCCAAAGAGTGGTGGTCAGTCTGACTGGAGGGAGGTGTCCAGGGGAGAGCCACAGGACTCAGTTCTGGGCCCAGCGCTTTTCAATATTTCAATAAATGATCTGGAGAAGGGTCTGAAGGAATTCCTCATTAAATTTGCAGATGACACCAAACTGGGAGAAGCAGCAAACACCCTTGAAGACAGGGATCGAATTCAATGAGATCTGAACACACTGGAAAAGTGGGCAGATTTGGATAAGATGCAATTTAACATGCATGTGCCAGGTTCCCCACCTGGTTGACAAAAATGCAAAGCATACATACTGGATGAGGGATACACTTCTGGGTAGCAGTGTGTGTGAAGAATGTTGGCTAAACATTAGGAAGAACTTCCTGACAGCTAGAGCGGTTCCCTCAGTGGAACAGGCTTCCTCGGGAGGTGGTGAGCTCTCCTTCTTTGGAGGTTTTTAAGCAGAGGCTAAATGGCCATTTGACAGCAATGCTGATTCTGCAAACCTGGGCAGATCATGAGGGGGGAGGGCAGAATGGGTTACATCAGTGCTTAGTTATGTGCCCAGGGTAATGCCAACTGCCACCTTGGGGTCAGGTAGCAATTTTCCACAGGCCAGTTTGGCTAGGGATCCTGGAGGTGTTTTGCCATCTTCTGGGCATGGAGCACAGGGGTCATTGGGGCAGTCGGGGGTAAGTTGTGAATTTCCGGCATTGTGCAGGGGGTTGGACTAGATTACCATAGAGGTACCTTCCAACCCTATGATTCTATGATTCTATGAAAGTCTGGCTGTTAAAGATATTTTGGAGGCCAGAAGCAACTCGAGGGCACATAACACACACAATGAAGTCTGGTAGGGGTATGTCTGCCACTGAGGCAATGTTGAGCAGTTGTGCTCTGAGAAAAGCAACTTTGGGGGAGCCTCTTCTTGCTGGGGGGGGGCTTACTGATTCTGAAGGGCTCTGGAGGTTGCAGCTCAAACAGAGGGGCTTCAGTCAGGCAACAGACCTCATGCTCCAGAAGACATGCACAATCTCACCACACCCTGGGCTTGCTGAAGAGACTGCTAGGTAAGTGAATTGCTGGCCCCTCTCCATTCCTGCCTTGATAGTCATCAGTAAGAAGAAAGAAGTGGAGGTATTGTGCCAGCAGGAGGCCTGCCATGCAATTATTAAGCAAGGGTGCAAGGCACAAAACCAGCAGAGTTGACTTGCCCTGTGCAAGAAAGGGAGGCCTTGGGAAGCAAGAAGGATTTGCTATCTTTTGGCCTGCTTCGCAGGGCTGAAGTTGACCAGTGGCAGCTGAGGGCAAGGGGTGTCCACAGGTATTCATGCAGGGCTTGTTCAGGGCATTTTGTCACTCCAAGCAATGTATACCCATCCCCACCCTGCGCATGCACCACTGCCGCCAGCGAGACTAGGCAAAGCATTGCCACAGGGGCCTAGCTGGCACACCCACGCCACTGAGGCTGCTGAGGCTGAGCCAAGCCTCTGCAGGGCGTCGATTCAGAGCCATCCTCATTGTGCCATGCTGAGTGGGTGCTTCTGGGGTGGGCTGTCTGGAGAACTGGCTGTGTTCAGGTGCTCCTCACTCCTGTGGAAAGCTTCTCTTGTTTCTGGTGGCGCACCCCAAATCGAAGTTGGGGTCCAGAAGGTGGGGAAAGACAGGAAGTCAAGGGAGAGCAACCAGGAACAGTCCAGATTTTATACAGCTAAAGAGGGCACCGCCCCACACACACACCCAAGAAACCTAAATTTTCCATCTCCTAATGTGATGAAAGCTTTTCCAGCTCCTATTAATACTGCCCCAGCTTTCATGTGCTCTTTTTTCTTCTGTTTAGTTGGTAACAAGATAAAAGATTTAACAGTATTGTTAAGTGTGTGTGGGGGGGGAGACCTTTCCACTGATGTTTTCAAGAGAAGGAAGAGCAGCCATGCGAGGCCAACACCAATGTAGCCCCCGCAGCCATGCGAGGCCAATGCCAAGGTGGCCCCCGCAGCCATGTGAGGCCAACGCCAAGGTGGCCCCTGCAGCCATGCGAGGCCAACGCCAAGGTGGCCCTCGCAGCCATGCTCACTGTTGCTCATGTCTGTCCTGTGTGGAATCTGATTTCAAAAGGAGCACACAAATGAGTGGGGCTGACCCCCCCCCCCGCCCCCGGCCACCTCCTGTCCTGCGATACTTTCCCCACTTTTTTCTCATTCTGAGCCACCTGCTGTACTGGAACCAGGGTGGAGAGAAAAGCAGTTGGGGGGATGTCTGACGGCAATAGGAGGAGACAGCGTTGTCTTGGAGTGAGGGAAAGATTTTCCTCGGCTGTTGACGTCCTCCTTGGTCCTGAGACATCAGCAGCGCATAACCTGTGTTGCCAAGTGGCATCAATTACCTTGCTCGCTGCAATTAACTGATGAAATGCTACTTTAAAGGAGACAGATGCATTGAAGGAACTCTCCCCTTTGCCCAGCCAGAATGGAGGACGGGCTGGGGTGTGGCAGTCAGGGCTGAAATTAGTTCTTGCCAAAGTGGGATTGCTTTCTGAAGCACGTCTCCTGGGCTTCTGCATTGTCCCTGCTGCAGGCAGGAAACGTTTGCATTCAGGCTGTGTGTGGATGGGACACTCTCTATTCTATCCATCTGCAGCAGGATGCATGCAAGGACACGTTCAGTATGTCTTTGGTAGATCCCCAAAACGAGGAGAAACGGCACTGAATGTACCACTGGCTGGACTTTCAGCGACATTCTTCAGCTCTCTTGACCAGCTGCAGTAGAAAGGCTGAGCTATTTCTGAGGTTTTCATCTTGTCCTTCCTCCGAGGGCAACCCCCCTGTTAGCTTCACAACAATGCAGGGAAGTAGAGGAGAATGGCCGGCCCAAGACCGCTCAGTGGAAGGGTCCTTTCTGGATTCTCCAGTCACACTCCTCCTCGGAGGGGGGAGAGAGTGTTTCCAGCCAGGGCAAGACAACACTGCTCAGCTCTGCCCTCAGCGGTGCCCGGAGCCCTGTAAGAACGGCTGCCCAGGCTGCTGCTACTCTAGCCTGTGTGTGTGTGTGGGGGGGGGGGTGCCGCTCGATCCCCTTGGGACTCTTGAAATCCCACAGCAAACTCCCATGCCCTGAGGCTGGTAGGAAACTGGGAACAGATTCCCTGTGGCTACATGCCACCCCAAAGGAGTTTCCAGTCGCAGGCACCCTTAAGGTTTCCTCAGTGAGGGTAGAAACAACTTGAGGGAACCATTTTTGATGGTGAAATGGTGTGCGTGGCTGGGGGGGTTAAACAGCCCATTTTCCCATGCCAATCTGGTCTCTTTTCACTGCCAGCTTCGTTTGTATCAGGTTTTTAAAAAATTGTTGGGGGAAAGCACAGAACTGGCAAAGGCTACCATGGGGAAGAGGAGTCTCTTTGGGGTTTCTGTAGAGGCTTGTGGCCGTAGTGGCGCTAACCTCCTGCCTTTAGTTTTGCTGGGGGGAGGGAGCAAGGCAAGGCTTGTGCCAGGCATATGCCTGGTGGCGGTTTCTAACGAGATACGGCATAGAAAGGGTACCACTGCCAATTCACATCCTTCACTGTCATGCTGGAGGAGGACATGAGTTCTAATGGTCTGGGGAGGGAGGGGGGTCCAGCCCCTAGCCGAGTCTCCTGCTTGTCTGTAACATCCCTAGCGAGGCAGAGGAGAGAGTGACCCAGCCTAGGTGTACATGAGATTGTTTCCTGGGCTGATCTCAGCACTTTCAGCATCCAAAATGGTCCTAAAACCCATCATTTCCCCCTTGTGATGGATATCCCATTCTTACAGTCATGGCATGAACCGCCCATCTGCTAGCTGGCTCGTCAGGACATTCAGCAACAACAAGCAACGTGGTCATCGCTCACATTTTTAAGTATCTCCCGTGGCTTCTGGAACACAGGTATACACGTTTGCTGCTCCAGAGATGGACCACCCAGAACTGGATTCATGGTCCAGCTTCCAGGATGGCTGGCTTTGCTGTGAACTCCTCAGGCCACATTCGTACTTTCAGTTGCTGCAAGTAACAGCAGGGGGCACCCAGGGCGTACACATCTAGGCACCAGGTGGGCATTCCCCATGTCCTCAGCTCCTGCCCTATGCCCAGAATGGCCTTGGAGGCTACCTCCTTCACCCCATGGGAGCCTGTTCTCTCTGCCTAGCTCCAGTTCCCAGCAGCCACCCTCCCTTCATTAGCTGCCCAGTCCCAGCAAAGAACCCTCTGCCTCCCACTGCACTCACTACAGACAGAGCCTGTCCCAAAAACACTGCAGGACTTTTTGACTGGAGGTGGTCTTTGGAGGCCAAGGTGAAGTCCTGCCGGATGGGAGAGTTCAGCCTCGTCTGGACTCAGTCGGATGGTACTGGGACCTAACTCTGTTAAGTCTGTGACCAACAGGACTGGCAAACAGTGCTCCGGTACTTAAAGAACAACACATTCGTGGTGGCTGGTGGTGGCGATGGGGCACGGTCCTTCACTGGATTATTTGAGCGCCTTTGTGAGTTGTATAACTAAGGCAAGTATAAGTTTGTTATTTTCTCTTTCACACTCACACCAGCCAGCACGCTGCAACCACCCATCATCATGTTTTCTCTGCAATCTATGCTACTCTGTTAAGGAACAGTTTCTCTTCCTTTTAATAGGGAACAAGTGAGTCTCTTTTTTAGTTTGCAGTTACTTTATCATTACATAGTATTTTGGACATGAAACACTGGGAAAGCCCATCTGCAGGAACAAGATTGGGGGAGGGGTGCAGATCAGAGGCCTTTTTAAAAATTTCCTTCTGCCCTGTGTGCAGCCCGAAGAGAACATTAGCAAGGAATGTGCACTTAATTATGTGATTTTGTTAATAATGTGTTCTGAATGTCTGTGTTTTTAAGATGGAGTTTTTAAGCAGTGTGCTAAGAAAGCAAGGTATACACACAAGATATATACAACCCTTAGGTAGTATAACTGTGAGTTTTCTTTGGGGCGTCTGCATGTTCCTCTGCCTCCCACTCACTGAGGGTGAAGGCGGCAGTCGGGCAGCGGCCCTCGGAAAGCCTGATCAAAGTGTGAATGAGGGTCTGTTCCTGCATGGGAAATTAGTGCACCGTTTAGAGAGGGAAGTTTCTCCCCCGATGCAGCGGAGACGTAGTTTCAGCAGACTCCCGGAGCCGCTCCAGCCAAGACAGCTGGCTTGTGGGGCCACCGTGGGTGAGTGTGGGTCCTGCGAAGCTGACCATGGGAGCTGTCTAGGAGTCTGCGCTGCCATCTTATCTCATGACTGCGTGACTGAAGATCTCCCTGAGCCTCCCCAACCATCCCACGCTCTCCTTTCTCCAAGGAGCTGAACGTGAGTTTTACTGCCTCCTTCGCCCTCACAACTGCCGGTGCGGCAGGAGCTGAGGCTGAAAAAGAAAACAAGGGGCAACCCGAGGTCCAAACTGAGAAAACCAACAAGCCGGGGAACCACAATTCTAGAAATTAATTGTATATATTTTTTTCAAAGTGCAAGGTGAAAAAGTGCTAAATGAGTTTAACCTGCATCATAAATACATTTACAAAATACAAGGTCCATCCGATAGAACATCAAAATCGTCACAATTTCAAAATCTCAAAGTCCATCCATTTATAAGCTGAATCTTCACCGTCCGGAATACGTTTGAAACTTTAAAGTGCAAATGCTGGGTACAATGAAAAAAGCCGGTGGGAGGGGAGACTTGTGCAAGTTGTTTGTTCTTTCACGGTCCAGAGTAGGAATAATTATTTAATAGACGCCGACGGGAGTTTGCAGGCAAATTGTTATTAACCCGTTTCGTGAGTGGAAAAAACTCACTTCATCCTCGGCATAAAGATAATCAGACCGGAAGCATATCCAGTTATAGATGCACAACACGCTCCCCCACCGCTTGCAACAAAGAGATTCACGGGAGCTGAGGCTGCGGCAATAATTGTTTGTCACCCAGCAGACTACACGGCTCCACAGGGATTGGGTGCTGGGTGCCCCTAATGCACAGCCAAGCCATCTGTCCCTGTCCCACAGTGGAGCCTGACAAACGGGGCAGAAAGAAGCAAGTTTGGCACTGAGGTCCCCAGTCTCAGCTCCTCATTCCTAAAGGAGGCACACCCCATATTCCTTCTGGAAAACCAGAGCATGGATGCTGCATGAGACCCTGAAAGAAAGCAGCCACCCTGCTCACACTCCGACTGGTACCTGACACTCTGCTCTTTTCTCTGTGCGGCCTCCAGGCAACTGTTCCTTTCTTTCTGGGCTGCATTGCCCTCTTCCAAAAGGGGTTGGGATTTGCAGTCTCCCCTGCTTGTGCACCTGCCCTGTTCTCTGACATGGACATGACGCATTTACTAGTTACTACAGAGAACTCAAATGACACAGATGCCAAATAATTGTATTCAAATGTTTTTCCTGTTGCCTTCCTGTCTTTATCAAGGTTTGTGGTGATTTTTCTTATTTTAATACAATTGCAGCACCAAACTGTCCAGGGGTGATTGTCAGCACTCTTGGCAGGCAGACACAGAATGCTGTTTGGCCCCCCTACAGCGACAGGCAGAGGTCAACAAGAAGATAAGTGAAAGGAAAGGCATTATGCAGCCCACCTCAAAGACAAGCAGGGGGTCTTAATGGTCTAGGCTGCTGCTGCTCTAGCCCTCTTCTCTGGCATTGGCAGGGTGCATTGACTGGTTATTGCAGAGAATCAAGAGAATGGTGATGCCAAACAATTGTTTCCATTTGGGAACCCCAGCAAGAAACTCCTGAATTAAGCTTGGCTCTCACCCTCAAAAAGGAGTCCCGTGGCGCAGAGTGGTAAGCAGCAGTACTGCAGCCCAAGCTCTGCTCACGACCTGAGTTCGATCCTGGCGGAAGCCGGGTTCAGGTAGCCGGCTCAAGGCTGACTCAGCCTTCCATCCTTCTGAGGTCGGTAAAATGAGTTCCCAGTTTCCTGGGGCAAAGTGTAGATGACTGGGGAAGACAATGGCAAACCACCCCGTAACATAAAAGTCTGCCAAGAAAACGTCGTGATGCAACGTCCCCCCATGGGTCAGTAATGACTCGGTGCTTGCACAGGGGACTACCTTTACCTTTTACCCACCCTCAAAGGGGCCGGTTGGGTGGGTGGGTTTCTTCCCATCTCTTGCTTAGTCTGTGTACGCACACAATGAAATAATGGGAGGAAGGAGGAATGCTCAGCAGGAGACGCTTCTCTGCTGAATGAAGTGTGAGCACTACAATCAGTAGCACAGCAAGAAACAGACAAACTAAGGAGCGCCACCGGGGAAAGCACACCTGACAGCACCTGGCCAAGGTGTGACTGAAGAAGCTTGCCTCCCTGCCAGTTCTATATGGGGAGGGGTAAGATGGGGGCAGTAAGAAATTATAATGTGCAGTGTTGGAAGTTAGAACAACTGCTGGTGCTCTTTTGTTCTGGTTGTTAGATTGTCACAGATACTTGGCTAGCCAGCCAATGCACACAATGCTGTGATATCTTTCAAATTTTATTCCACATATATCATTGTTTCTCCTTCCTCACTCCCGCATGCATTGTGTACAATGCAACCATCTGAGGGCTAGCTTGCTTTGCAGTTCCGAAGGCTCCTTCGGTCCCTCTCTGAAGCATCTCTGAATTCAGCATCAGCTGCACCTTAATGGCCTGTGAAGCTGTTGCCAAGGTGACAAGGTGAGTCTCTAGCATCAGCAGCAGAGATGTCAAGGAACACCTGCTTTCTGGAGGCTTTGAGCGTGGCAGGGGAAAACAGAAGGGGGGGGGATGTCCCAAGACTCATGGGCATGCTGAAGAAAGGGAAGGGGGCACAGCAGCCACCAGAAGGCATGGCCATGCACAGAAAGACAGCCTTCAGAGCACACCCCGCCCCCCATCTTGCTACTCACCAACCACAGTTCAGTTGGCCTTTCCACCTTTGGTGTGTGTGTGGGGGGGACGGACTACAGAGGTTTGGCTTCCCAGCCTCATTTGCTCAGGAGTATTGGGGGTGCTCCTGGTCTCCTCCCTGTACTGGCAGCTACTGGCACTGGAGCAGAATTCGCCTCTCGCTGTCACGGCTTCACATCTTCAGGAGGCCGTATGCTGTATGACTTCAGGGCTAGGTTTGTGCATTTGAAAGCAAGGAGGGGCAGAGCACACCCCCTTTCCGGAGAAAGGTTTCTAAATACAAATGGACAAACTCAGTTAAAAGGTATTACACTATTGTGACTTTGGAATAAAATAAGTGACCTCTCCTAATGCAGCTCTTCCGTCCATATCGGTTTCTTCAATAAATGGTGCTATAGTGGCAGCACCAATCACTTCTGACATTTACAGTCTCTAGGTCAGAGAAGATCCCTCCCTCCAACCCGCCCCCAACTGAAGGGTTCCCTTTTCAAGGGCACCCATCTGGTCACCCTAACCCTAACCCTTGCCTTGCCTGCCATGGGAGCTGCGTGAGGGGGAGGGAGTGGCAGAGGGCAGAATCAACCTTTCCCCTCTCTCTCCAAAGAACAGTCACTTGGACTTTGCTTTCTTAGGTTCAAGACAGTTTAAGATTATCCACGTGGCCAGAAAGGTCCCATTAAAATATCAGACTGAAAAAAGGCCCTTAAATTTGCCACCAATTTACTTCTTGAGCACAGTCTGACAGTGACTGGCATGGCTGTAGGGGGCAGAAGGGAAGTCTGGAAATGTGGCTCCGGATGCCTTCGCTGCCCAGGTGGGAACAGACCGTTTTAAGGCAGATGCACAGTCTCGCCAGCCGTGGCACATTTCCATTTGAAGCACAGACGAAAGGAACACAGAAACAGTTCCCATCCTCCAAAGTACATTTAGAAAACAGCATCTCAACTTGTGCCTGGAAGGCTCTGCAGAGGCACCCGGGAATGCATTCCGAGGCACACCCCCTGGTCAGGACATGGGGGTGCCAGCTCACCCCCCAGGCCTCTCAGGTCCTGGCCCCACGTTCTAAGGGCTTTGAATGTCCTACACCCACCCTCAGTCTCGGTTCTGCCTCCCTTCCTCCAGGACCGGAGAGAGAGAGAGAGAGAGAGAGAGAGACACACACACACACACACACATACACACACAGAGAACAGAGGCCAGCGGGGAGCCACCCACTGGCAACCAGCCCACACCAGAGCCAGCAGCTAGACAGGCTGAGAAGCAGAACTTCACTGCTGGCGAGACACCACATGGGCACGGCTGCTCCCTAAGGGGCCCTGGCAAAGACTGCTCTTTACTCCGCTCTCTTGTCATTGGCTCTGAGTGGCAGAGTCCTTATTTGCCATCTCCGGCTGTGTGTAGAAAGGGGGAAACAAATGGCTTTCTGTTCTTACAGGCTCCAGGCTTCCCTTCTGCTCTCTCCCATCAACCACACTTGATGCATTTCAAAGTAATCATTTCCAACACGTTAATTAAATCCTTGCATGGCTTTTTGAAAAAACACAGTTTTCTCGCTCCATTCCAAGGGCCACGACTTGTATGGATCCAAGTTAGAAAATAGAGCGGAAGCTGTCAGCCGGCAGGAGAGCAAGCCCCCCAGGCAGACACGGCATTCGCACGACAGCCCCCCCCCCCCGGGAGCCCAGCTTGGCCCAGACTGGAGGGGGCAAAGGGAGGCAGGAGGAGGGGCCCTCGGAAGGGCAGAGACTGCACTGGCTCCCGGACCATCTTTGGGAGCCTCCCGAACCTGGACGGGGGTGGGGGGGCGGCCCCAGTCAGTGAGCCCTGCCTGCGCCTTCCCCCCCCCCCCCAGGCCTGCCGGCATCGCCTTCCCTTGCTTTCCCCTGCTCAGCCGCTCTCCTGCATGGAAACGTCACCGACTGGATTCTGCTGAAGCCTCTGAGCTCTTTTGCAGGACTCTCCTTACTCCAAGCCCATAACTGCAGGGCGAGGGGGCCTGGGGGAGGAGAACAGCTGAAGCTGGAACAGGGGCTGCAGGAGTCATTTTAGGAGTGGGGGGGCAGGCTGCTTCTCCGGAGGCCTGCACAGAACCACCACGGTAGAAAAGGGTTAGGGTTGCCAACTCCAGGTTGGGAGGTTTGAGGGGGATGAAGCCTGGAGAGAGAGAGGTTGGGGGAGGGAAGGGACCTTAGCAGCGCACAAAGCTACAGAGTCCCCCCAGGGGACTCCAGGGTTTCTGTGGTCTGGACCTCAGGGGTCATTCTGGGAGATCTCCAGCCACCACCTGGAGGCTCTAACAAAATAAAGTACTAAGACACCAATTACAAAATAATTAACTTGTAATTTCTGCAGGAGCTAACTGGAAGGGAGGAAAACTTGTTTTTTCCAAACTTGACCCCAGGACTCCAGACTAGGCATAAAGTCCAGCTGGCTGGTGGGAGGAGGGGGCGGGGGAGCTTGATTAGTTTTTGCAACAGGCTTTGAAATCCCTGGGTGATAAGTGACTTTTATGCCAGTCTCTAATTTCCAGAGACATTATTCATGATTTTAAAACAAAATTGTGGCGATGCCAGAAGTTTCTCCATCCGCTGAACTGCTAATTCTCTTCATTTTTATTACTCATGGAAGCCCAAAAGGAAATGAGCATTACCCCCCCCTCCTCCTCCTCTCAGGCCCCTCCCAGGGCTTCCCATCAGTCTCTTCGGAGAGGGCCGGAGTCCCTCCTAGGGACGGCTTATCCTCCCACCCCAGTCACACAGCGGTACCCGGTCCTTGCAGTCAGTCTGACAGGACTCGGCCCTTGCTGCAATGGAAGCCGCTTTCAGGCGCAGCCAGGGAAGGCGAGCTTTCTGCAGAAATGCTCTGGATGGATGTCAGTCCCTGCTGCCCAGTTTTCCATCTAGCCTTGAGCACACATAATTCTCAACGAGAGAGCGCGCGAGCGCGTGCATGTGCATGCATAGATACATCCGCGGCAAAAAGATTTCTACGGAGCTGTAAGTCCATCCCTTAACTGTGACATTAAATAGGGCGTAGATGCAGAGAAGTTAGCCGTGTTAGTCTGTGGTAGCAAAATCAAAAAGAGTCCAGTAGCACCTTTAAGACTAACCAATTTTATTGTAGCATAAGCTTTGGAGAATCAAGTTCTCTTCGTCAGATGCATGGTACAGAGACTGGTCAAACACAGAAGAGCAGGAGAGGGAAGAGGCAATTAGGGGGGGAGGGGGAGGGAGCAATCAAAACATTCCTTTGCTAGTATATGTAAACATATATATGTAAACACACAGCTAGACCATCCAATTGGGATGCTGTTTGTAGAAGTTAGTTTGTAGAAGCTGTTTGGCTTCTACAAACTAACAGGGCAAACTCCTTTGAAGCCAACTGATACACACACCAAAAGGAGATGTTTACATATACTAGCAAAGGAATGTTTTGATTGCTCCCTCCCCCTCCCCCCCAATTGCCTCTTCCCTCTCCTGCTCTTCTGTGTTTGACCAGTCTCTGTACCAGGCATCTGACGAAGAGAACTTGATTCTCGAAAGCTTATGCTAAAATAAAATTGGTTAGTCTTAAAGGTGCTACTGGACTCTTTTTGATTAAATAGGGCGGTAACCCCTACCCCACCCCACCCCGTCTACCGTTTGCTCCTCCGAGCTTCCATGAAGACTCGCCTCAAGCGAATATGCGGAGAGCCAAGCGACCCCTTCTGGGCAGCGCGGAGGGGCCCGAGGGAGGGGCTGTGCCTCAGGCAAGCGTGGCTGGGGTGGGGGGGGGGAGAGAGCAGCGGCGGTTGCCCTTCGTCCTGGTCGGGCAAGGCGCATTCGCCTTCTCTCCTTGTTTAAACTGAAAAAGCGGCTCGCCGGGTTCTCGCTTGCTGCCGGCTGATCTGCCTTCCTTGCTAGCTTTCTTAACGACTGGAGACAAGCGGGGAGAAGCCAAGCTGGCGCGAAGAAAGAGGCTGCGGTTTGCTGGCTTCCTTCACGGCTTGGGGGTGCAAATCCGCAGCTGCGAAATCAATCCTCGTGAGACCTCCTGTGAGTTGGCATCGAGAGAACATCGCCACTCTGGCACTGCTCAGGCATGGCTCGTGGCTACTGTCAGTGGGGGCGGGGGCGGGGGGACTTGTACGGGGCTGGTGGTGAGCAACTTCCTGCTGCTCTTTAGGAGACTGGAAGGATCAGCGCGCCCCCCCCCTGCCGCCGCCGCCCTTCGTGTGCCCAGCCAGGCCATTCACGGGGGTCTTCCTCCTCATTCCCGCAGGCGGTTCTGGAAGTCTTCTCCACTGGCGTAGCATCAGTGCCGGGCAGGCGAACTAGCAACCTTCTGGAGGGACGACCTGGCTTGTCTCGGCAATGCCTCTTCCTGGGCATTATCACCTGCTCTGAAAATCCGTCCATGCTCCAGACACCCACAGGCATTTTAGTGGGCAGGGGTCTGTAGTGATGGTTGCAGGCACGGGCAGCTGTAGAAAGGGATCGGAGCGGTCCGTGGGGGAGAGGTCCCTCCTCCGTGGCTGTCGGCTGCAGTGATGACGATCTGGTGAACGTCCACATCCAGAGGGAGCTGAGCTCTGAATCCCAGTGCCAGGAGGCAACGTTGGAGAAGGCCGCCTCGGGGCCCTGCCGTGGGCCCTCCGAAGTAACTGGTTGGCTGCTGTCTGAGACAAGATGCTGCACTGGGTGGCCCGCAGGTCTGATCATGTAGGCCTCTTCTGATGTTCTCAGGACCAGATGCCTGGCTATAGGCAGCAGCCTTGAATGCAAACGGCCCCCCTGGCCCTCAGTCTGAGGGGCAGCTCTTGGACCACGTCTGCCTTCTGCTCCTCGTGGCTGCTCATGGCTTGGGAACGGACCTGGAGACTTGTGGGCCTAGCTTGTATTTCTGTCCTAAGACAATTCCTGCCAGCCTATCTGGGCAACCTTTGTCGGTGTCAGTTCCCTGTTGAGACAGAATAGCCAGGTGTTGGTACCTCAAAAGATCAAAGTCCCCAAATTGTTATTATGAGACTCTCACTCTTCTTAATTGCCCACTCGGCTCAGTTACAGCAGACAAAAAAAATGGAAAATAAAGTAAAAAGGTTGCACAGTAGCCTGTGAGAGGCTGCAAACAACAGACAGTCATACAATTCATAATTAACCTTAAAAGCAAACTAACAGAGGTCAAATGTGACACTAGCAAAGAACTCTGCCATCGAGAAGGTAGCACCTGGAGTGACATGTAGCCAAGGTTGCCTCCTCCTCCTCTTCTTCTGAAGGACACGCATCTTGAGCTGTTTGGGAGACGAAATTGCTGCAATAAAATTCTTGCAGAATAACAACAACAACAACAACAACATTCGATGTATATACCGCCCTTCAGGACAACTTAATGCCCACTCAGAGTGATTTACAAAGTATACCATTATTATCCCCACAACAATCACCCTGTGAGGTGGGTGAGGCTGAGAGAGCTCTAAGAGACCTGTGACTGATCCAAGGTCACCCAGCTGGCTTCAAGAGGAGGAGCTGGGAATCAAACCCGTCTCTTCAGATTAGAGTCCCGCGCTCCTAACCACTACACCAAACTGGCTCTCAAAAGCACAAAAAGTCGACAGAACTTTCCCAGTACCTGTGGAATTGTCTTGGCTACACTTCCAGGCAGTTATCAAATCTGGCTTTCACTTACCTGGCACTCCAAATCCTTCTGGGAATCAGTTTCTCTCCCAGCTCCATTTCCATTACACCATCATCTTCTTCTTCTTTTACAGTATGCCTTTCTCACTGAAACCCAAGGCAGTTTACAACTATGATAATAAAAAAATCCTTTTCAGCCAGTCAGCAGATTACAAAATACGATAAAGTGAGTCATTTTTTATTCATCCATCGAATGTGGCTGTTGAAGAGTCAGAACTGTTAGTTTGTGAAGTTCATTTTTGCTCCCTCTTCCTCTTTTGGTCAGGTTCATAACAGACACTGTGCATTCCTCTTGCTCAATTACCGCCCCCCACCCCCACCAGTGGTGAGCAAGGGAATGCCTCCCCCCACTCCCCCTGCCAGGGACTCCAGTGTGGCAAAGATGGAAGGCAGCTCCAAAGCAAAGCCCCTCTCTTTGCTTCTCTCCCCTACTTCGATTCCCAGAGGGAGGGCAACGTGGCAGCAGGTTACTAATGACAGATATTGCCCAGATTTGCTTTGGGGAAATTGAGGCTGGATTTAATTGATAAAAGGAAACATTTCAGTGTCCACTGCCCTTGGGTAAATTTCATGCTGTAGTTTAATTGGAAGTGTCCAGAGTCACTTTCCAAGCAATTAAGCAATAATGTATGACTGTGTGGCTCACATCTATTGGGTGCAAAGGTGATGGAGCCAGAATTAATGACAGCCACACTCTTAATTGGCCACTGAAATGGATTTTCAGCCTTCTGCTCCAGCCTCTTGAGACACAGAATAGCATTTTGCTCTTTAGACTCTCTGGTGGCCTCGGGCTGGAAGACTGCTTGTGGGTGGACACTCTTTGTGTATGTGTGTGCCCACACAAGCACAAACATGCATATAAGAACAGTCACCACAACTGATGCCTTCATGCTGAAAGTTCTGAAGAATTCAGAAGAAATTCTTTGATACATTTTGAAGGTCTGTTTCCAAAGGTCCATTGAGGCTGTTTGAGAACATATAGTAGTATGACTACACACGGGGAATGAAATTAAAACATTCTGATCAAAATGGCTTTTTATTTTTAGAATCCGAATTTTCTGAGCAACAGCAGGTTTAATTTCAGATGTATCAGCCAGACATGTTTTCCAGCCCACCTCATTTTGCAAAGATACACATCTGCCCATGGAAGATGAAGAACAAAGATGCCTGATTTTGAGGTGTTGCAGAAGGCAGAGCTTGCTGCAGTCTTTCTCCTCTGCTCTCCCTGATCTTCGTCTATCTAACAACTCGGTGGGAAATCCACTATTGGAGGAAAAGGAAAAAATTAGCATTGATAGCAATAAATATAACGTATATTCATGTGCAAAGTGCAAAGTGCTTGTAAATACTTATACTCATCTAATAAATATTCATACAAATATAAATTTCCAATATACAAAATAGTAAAGTTCATAGTTTCTCTAATGTGAAGTAAATGTCTTTTCACAGTTGAAGCCAAGAAGAAGTCTGCAATCCAATGAGAATTCAATAGGTAAGTATTCTTAGGTGTATTCCAATTGGTTGTTGGGGGTTTTCCGGGCTGTATTGCCGTGGTCTTGGCATTGTAGTTCCTGACGTTTCGCCAGCAGCTGTGGCTGGCATCTTCAGAGGTGTAGCACCAAAAGACAGAGATCTCTCAGTGTCACAGTGTGGAAAAGATGTAGGTCATTTGTATCTACTCAGGAGGGGTGGGGTTGAGCTGAGTCATTCTGTAAGAGTTTCCCAGGGTGTGGAATGCTAATGGCGGGAGGCTTCACTGAATCCTGAGGAGGTTCTTTTGCATATGGATTGGTGCTTGATGTGCTAATCTTCTCTGCAGGGCTATTGTCGGGTGTGGAGTGTTTTGTTGGCCTGGTGTTTTTCAGAACTGGAGCCCATGCTCTGTTCATTCTTAAGGTTTCTTCTTTCCTGTTGAAATTTTGCTTATGCTTGTGAATTTCAATGGCTTCCCTGTGCAGTCTGACAAAGTAGTTGGAAGTGTTGTCCAGTATTTTGGTGTCCTGGAATAAGATACTGTGCCCTGTTTGAGTTAGGCTATGTTCAGCCACTGCTGATTTTTCAGGCTGTCCAAGTCTGCAGTGTCTTTCATGTTCTTTTATTCTTGTCTGGATGCTACGCTTTGTGGTCCCGATGTAAACTTGTCCACAGCTGCAGGGTATACGGTATACTCCTGCAGAGGTGAGGGGGTCTCTGCTGTCTTTTGCTGATCGTAGCATCTGTTGTATTTTTCGGGTGGGTCTGAATACTGCTTGAAGGTTATGCTTTTCCATAAGCTTTCCCATCTGATCAGTAATTCCTTTGATATATGGCAAAAACACTTTTCCTGTAGGTGACTGTTTTTCCTTGGTTGTTTGATTCATCCTGGGTTTGATTGCTCTTCGGATTTCATTTCTGGAGTAGCCATTTGCCTGAAGTGCGTGGTTTAGATGATTAATTTCCTCATTGAGAAAGCGCGGCTCACATATCCGTCTTGCACGATCCACTAATGTTTTCATTATGCCTCTTTTCTGTCGGGGGTGGTGATTGGAGTTTTTGTGTAAGTACCGATCAGTGTGAGTTGGTTTCCTGTAGACCTTGTGACCTAACTGAAAGTTTGCTTTGCGGATGACCAAGGTATCCAGGAATGAGAGTTTTCCCTCACTTTCTTTCTCCATTGTGAATTGTATGTTCAGGTGGATGTTGTTGAGATGATTCAAAAACTCCCTCAATTCTTCCTCCCCATGGCTCCAAATGATGAATGTATCATCCACAAACCGGAACCATACACTGGGTTTGTGGGGTGCTGATTCTAGAGCTGTTTTTTCAAAATGTTCCATGTAGAAGTTTGCTATAACTGGGCTGAGTGGGCTCCCCATGGCCACCCCATCCATCTGTTCATAGAATTCGTTGTCCCATTGGAAGTAACTGGTTGTCAGACAATGATGGAATAAGGCTGTTACATCCTCTGGGAAAATCTGATTAATCAGTGCAATAGTGTCTTTTACTGGAACCTTGGTAAACAGGGATACAACATCAAAACTGACAAGTATGTCTTGTGGATTGAGTTTCAGAGAACTGATTTTGTTGATGAAATCTGCTGAATCTTTGATGTAAGACGAGGTTTTCCCGATGTGGTCCTGCAGGAGATCTGCCAGATGTCTAGCTAATTCATATGTCGGTGAACCAATGGCACTCACAATGGGTCGGAGTGGGACTGAATCTTTATGTATTTTGGGGAGTCCATATAGTCTAGGTGGCTGTGCTTCAGTCTTGCATAGTTTTCTGTGCGTGTCGGGATGTAGTGAGGAATTCTTGATCAGCGCATTTGTTAGCCTGGTGATTTTGCAAGTGGGATCTCGTTTTAGTTTTTTGTAGGTGGAGGGGTCCAGGAGTTCCTTAATCTTCTTTTTGTATTCCTCCGTTTTCATGATCACTGTAGCATTGCCTTTATCAGCTGGTAGAATGATGATGTCTGGATCTGCATTGAGGGTCTTGATGGCATTTCTCTCCTTGCGTGTTAAATTGCTGGTGGGAAGCTTTGCCTTTCGTAGAATCCTGGCTGTCTCTCCTCTTATTTCCTCAGCTTCCTCTTCCGGTAGATGACGGATGGCAGCTTCTACATTTGCAATGATGTCTTCCACAGGAATTCTGGTGGGGGTGACTGCAAAGTTTCCTCCCTTTGCCAAGATGGAGGTTTCTTCTGGTGAGAGTTGACGGTCTGTCAGATTGATGACAATGCGTGCATTGTCGAGCATTGGGCTTGTCTGTCTTTTTTCCTGTAGTTTGTTAAACTTCTGCTTCTGTCTGGATGTGTGGTTGGTAAACACTTGTTCCATCTTCCTGTAGGTGAGATTATCGACCTTGTCCCAATCCTGACTTCTCATTTTATGGCTGGTGTTGATATGCAAGCAAAATAGCTCCTTGTCTGTGGCAGCAAGTTCTCTGCGGGTAGTGTGGATTCTCTCACGTAAGAGGGCCTGTTCTAGACGGTCATAAATGCGGTTCGCCTGTGTGGTTTTGAAGATTCTTTTAGTTGTGAGAAAAGATGGAATGGTTCTTGTGTCCCTGCAGCGTAGAAGAAAGGTCAAAGAACAGAGTAGATGTGCTTTCTTGTTCCGAAGTGTTTCCAATCTTCGGGTCTGTTGGAATATTTCCTCCCCGTAGAGGTGTTCGATGTATTGTCGAAGGCTTTCACGGCCGGAGAACTACACCTCTGAAGATGCTGGTGCTACACCTCTGAAGATGCCAGCCACAGCTGCTGGCGAAACGTCAGGAACTACAATGCCAAGACCACGGCAATACAGCCTGGAAAACCCCCAACAACCATCGTTCTCCGGCCGTGAAAGCCTTCGACAATACATTGTATTCCAATTGTCTGGAGACAAAGGATGGAGGGGGACCCGAAGGACCCCACAGCCCAGAACAAGTGGGCAGCTAGATATTCCAACTTGTTTCATACATGTGACATCATCACGCCGAGAGAATGCACTGAATATTGTTATCAGAAGACATTGGGTATATGGGTGATATGACTTGCCAGCCCCTGATGAACTTTACCTGTGAATGAATCCTTCAAGAGTTGTTTGGTTCTTCATAGTATCTCTACTTTTGTGAGAAGAATAAATAAATAATTATAGGAAGGAGTGGTAGAAGATACGCCTGTTGAATTCCTACCTCAGTTCACACAGGAGGTCCCTTGTGTACTTCTTTTGTGATCATTTTAAGAACAGACTATTGGAATACACCTAAGAATATTTACCTGTGGAATTCTCGTTGGATTGCCGTCTTCTTCTCAGCTTCAACTGTGAAAACACATTAAAGAATCTATGAACTTTACTCATACAGCTGGAGCTCTTATTGTATTTTTGAATATCTATTTTGTATATTGGAAATTTATATTTGTAGGAATATTTATTAAATGAGTATCCTCTGGATAAATGAGTATAAGTATTTATAAGCACTTTGCACATGAATACACGTTATATTTATTGCTATCGACGTTGATTTTTCCTTTTCCCTCCAGTTGTGGATTTCCCACCGAGTTGTTAGATTCTGATATTGGGGGTGCCTTCTGGGGTTGGGTTTCTCTCTGATCTTCGCACAACTCCTCAAGACTTGGCTTGTTGCCCTCAGGCAGAATTCCTGCCTGAAGTTTTGACATTCCTAATCTCTGGAAAGCTTTATTAGGAAGCCTTTATCTCCCTTTCCATAAACCTGGATGCTGGATTGCTTAATCATTTGTTAAGGTTTCCAATACACTGTCTAGTCCTTTTTCTTTAAAAAATTTTTTTTAAAACAATAAACAATAAACATAAAAGATAAGAAAAAACAAAATCATCTAAGAAACAAACCAAACTAACAATACCTATAAACTTGAAAGAAAAAACTGAAAGGGCATCTAATAAAAAGAGGAAGAAGATATAGAGATGAAAAATAAAAGCAAGACTAAACTACAAGCTGGGTTCCGATTCTCTCCATGACAAATATGTATCATTTTCAAATTCTCATTTATTCTATGCTAAGAATAAAATCCCTCTTTTTTCTATAGTTCATATTCCTTAATCCATGAATCCACAAAAAAGATCAAATCATTATTCATGTAAATCATTATTACATGTTCATGTAAAAAGTCTATAAACAGTTTCCATTCAACCAAAAATGTAGATCTTGTCCTCTCTCTAATCAGTGAAGTAAGTTTTGCCATCAATTTTTATTTATGTCATTTATAGTCCGCCTTTCTCACTGAGACTCAAGGAGGATTACACAGTGTGAGATTAGTACAGTCAGTATCAAGGCATTTCCATAAACGATGTCATAGGGACTAGTCTGCAAAGGCATAGTGTTAGCATAGTGTTGTGAAAAGCCAGGAGAGTAGGGGCTTTCCTGGCCTCCTCAGGCAGGCCACAGGGTAGGGGCCAAGACACAGAAAGCCCGTGTAGGGGCTGCTGTTGATTTCGCTCATGTGCAAATTCTAGTCCTTTTTCCAATGGATAATTTGAGACTCGGAATTCCTGGATGATGCCGATTGGATTCCGGGCGTTGTGAAAGGCCTGCTGCCCGGATCCCGGCACTTCCTGGGTGTGACACTTAAGAGCTTTTTTGGTGGGAAGGGAGTCTCCCCTAAGCATCCAAGCTGCTGCAGTACACTGCCAAACAGAGACCGGTTTCTAACTTGCCCTTTTCAAGAAAGTCAGCGATGGCGAAGCAACTCCAAGGTTCTCTGAATTACTCATCTCCAGTTGACACTTTTCAACGTTACGAGACACAGACAGGCTCGGTTGCTCTGGGGGTGAACTCCAATCACAGGTGGTTTGATCTCACTCTGTGACGTGTTTCTGCACTGATCAGTTTGCAATTAGCTGCCTTGGTGCCCCTGACTAGGTTGAATGGGGAGGGTGGGGGTTAATAAATGTTGTAAATAATAAATTAATATTCTTGAAGTTTTGACATTTGTAATTCTGTAAACCTTTACTCAAAACTCCCAAGTACAGGTTACAGCAGGATTTTCATCCAGTGGCACCTTAGAGACCAGCAAGATTTTCAGGGTGTCACTGACAATGCCCCGACTTTCTCAGGGGCCACTTTCAGGGAGTTTATGGAACGCAATAGTATTCGGCACCCCTGCACTGCCCCCTATCATCCCTCTTCTAATAGGTTGGCAGAACAGGCAGTGCAGTCAGTGAAACTGGGATTGCAATACACGGGGCAGGTACCTCTAGAAACTCAGCTAGCCAGATTCCTCTTGCGGTACCAAGTAACTCCCCACACCACAACTGGGGTCTCCCCTGCAGAGCTTACGTCTGGTCGGTCCCTCTGCTCACATTTAGATTTTTTGCAACCAACAGTAGGCACTAAAGTGCATCAGGGCCAAGCGGCTATGCATCATGGACGCCCCCTCGACCTCTTCCCCGTGCTTTTCAGCTGGGAGACCATGTCTGGGTATTGGCTTTTGGGAAAGGGAGCCGATGGGAGTCAGGGGTGATAGGGGGGCAAACAGGGCCAGTATCCTTTCAAGCAGAGCTGGCTTCAGGACAGATAATTTAAAAGCACCTGGATCAGATCCGCAGGACGTCATCGCAGCATCAGGAACGCCAGAGGATGGCAGTAGCAATGCAGGATGGGCCAGCATGGAGGGGTGTTGGGGAGGTCTCAGACGTAGCAGAGGAAGGGGGCAAATTCCACCAACTATCAACAAACACCAGCAGTTGCAGGAGAGCCTCAAACATCAGGAGTGACTGAGGATCAGCCCCCCCCCCAGGTGATAGAGGTCAAGAAACTGCCACAGACGAACTCTGAGGTGACTGGCCCCAGGAGGTCTTGTCACCAGAATTGGTCTCCTTGCAATAAATAGTTTGTTGGGGGAATTAGCAAGCAAGGAAGACGGCTATGCAAGAAGCTGGTAACCGCAGGGATCTGTAACCAATTTCTACGGGGTCCCTTCCTTTAGAACAAACAAGGCTGGTGCTTGGAAATCCAACAATAACATTTATTAAGAACATAATGGCATGCACATATACTCAGAATTACTGCAGTAGAAATAATTACACGCATACACACACACACACACACACACACACACACAGGGTCCTAGGAAGCTTAGCCAGAAATTGGGAATAGACAGAGGGAGTAAGTATATCAACCTATCCCGATGAGGGAGTCCAGTTCGTGGGAGAAGAGAGTAGCTTCGAACACCAGCATCCTTGGCCAAGGGAGCAAGAGGCTTAGGGTAAACCTCAAGGGAACAGCGCTTTGGATCCAGTAAGCGTGCACGATTTGAATGAGGCCAGGGCTCTACCTTTATAGGTAAAATGTGCCCTGAGGTGGGAGAGCCCACCTAGCTGTTAGAACAAAGGCCCCAATGGTCAGTTCCTGGGTTTGACAAAAGGTTTGATTACCTTGATCGGTAGCTGCCGAAGTGTGTGAAAGCAAATGCAAAACATGTCCTAGTGCTGCACAAAAGGGATAGTTTGTTAGTGAATGCCACCGGAGCTATGTTGATGGATCTAGGTGGGGAATGTACTTTCCCAGGAACAACTGTATAAACTTATGAATGTCATTTGATTAGCTCCTCAATCAAGGGCAGGAGATCTCATCACAGAAGACGGGAAAGGTATGTGTTAAGTGGGGATGACTCTGTGAGACCTTTGTTGCACTGGACTCCTTTGGGGCTGGAGGGACTGCAAATCCAATCACTTCTTAATCACTCCACATTCCTGTGCAGCATTCCATGCATGCCGTGTTCTCCCAGGCAGGATTCAGCAACTGTTGGAGGTCCTCTGGTGGCAATACAGCTGCCCTTTTAATTCCAGAGGCCTGGTGATTTTTAATATCACAAGCAGCCATGTTAAAATGGCTATTAAAATGGTGGATGCCGGGCCGACCACTGACAGTCTGGGAGATTACGAAGAAAACCAGATAGATTAACATTCTAGACTGAGTCTTAAGGGAAGAGGGGTGTTATATCGTGGCAAATTGTGAATTTCGTGATGTTCCCTTATTGAACTGTTTCCCCTTATTGAACTGTTTAGTATTTCCCCCCAATCCCTTAAGGCTGAAAAGCCCCTGTAGTAGTTTGGCTTCATTTCCCCTTCATGTTGTGGGGCTGTTTGTTCTCTACTAAGCAGAGGCCAGGGAAGGCCCTGCTTTTGTTCAAATAAAACTTTCAAAACTTTAAACATGGTGTGCTGATGGAATTATCACACTTTTGTTAGTTTCATTTTCACAAGTCTATTGCATTCTTATTTCCCATTGGTTTCAATGGTTGAAACCTTCACCCCTTTCTCAAGTCTGAACCTTCATGGTCTTCTATCCAAACTGGACAAGACTCAGGCAGCTTGTAGTACTCCCCTGGGAGTGGCTGAAAATGAACTATTTACGAAGCAGAACATACTTGCTTTACCTAAAGGTCAAGGTAGTCCCCTGTGCAAGCACCGAGTCGTTACTGACCCAGGGGAGACGTCGTATCACGACGTTTTCTTGTCAGACTTTTTGTAACAGGGTGGTTTGCCATTTCCTTCCCCAGTCATCTACACCTTACCCCCAGTAAACTGGAAACTCATTTTACTGACCTCAGAAGGATGGAAGGCTGAGTTAACCTTGAGCCAGCTACCTGAACCCGGCTTCTGCCAGGATCAAACTTAGGTAGTGAGCAGAGCTTGGGCTGCAGCTTACCACTCTGCACCATGAGGCAGTTACTTGCTTTACTTAGACTGGACTATTTGCAACTTTAAGTGGCTGAAACAGGCTTTCAGGCCTGCTGAGCTAAGCGGGTCTCCTTCCCTGTCTGCCTCGCTGACCACATTGCTTCTGGCCCTCATCTCCTTATTCTGGGAGCTCCCAGGCCCCTGCCCAGCCTCCCTTCCCTTGTCCAGAGGTGCTGCCTTCCAAGGGAGGAGAGGAAGGCCTTTGGTACCCACTCTACTGTGGTGGAGAGGAGAATGGAATAAATACTTGGGCCATCTGCAAGTGTTTGCATGTCTGATCTTTTTCAAAGTTAAGAGCTAATTAATTCCAGGCCATGAATGTAAGCATACACACAAACCCAGTACATATTTAATGTGTTATTCTGAGCCTGTAATTAAATTAAATTAAATTAAAGCAATTATGCATCAACTCAGGTTACCAAAAAAAAACCCACCTCAACATACCCATATACTTGGCTTCATCAGCTGCACAATTATTGCAAGAAATTAAAACCCCTTCAGTGAAATAATTAAATGTTACTTTGCATTTAAAAGTGTCCAGGATTTCATCTGGAGCTCTGGCAGGTTCTTATGGGTTCCAGGGCTACACTGAAAGCACAGCGTGTGTTTTAATTGCAGGTTCAATTCACACTTAAAGCAGCACCAGATTGAAGGGGGAGGTCAGCACCAACTCCCTGCCCCTCTGCTCGCTACGCTGGGGGAAGTCCAGGTGGGGGGACCAGCCAAGCTGGAGGCACAGTGGGTTTTATGACGGGGTTAAAGCAACCAAGTCTCCCCCTCCCCTTTTTTCCAAGCGTGTCCCTGCCACTGAGTAACACGGCCCAGGGAGCAACCCACCCTGTGCTCAGGTGCCGACTGACAGAGCGCCTCTTTCTGCTTAGCCAGCCAGCCAGCCAGCCTAGGCTTGCCAGCCCCAGGTTGGGAAATTCCTGGAGGTTTGAGGGTTAGGGTTAGGGTTAGGGTTAACCCTAACCCTACCCCTACGCTGATGCAGGGGGGGGGCGGGGAGCAAGGCGGGGTCAGAGTTAGTCCGCTCCCTAAGCTCCTCCAGAAGCGGGAACGCCCACAGCGGCGCAAAAAAGCTACGCCACGGAAAAAGAAGGCGTAGCCCATAGGCGTCCATGGAACGGCGAAAAATCAGCCCCCTCTCTGAGCGCCCCGCCCCGCCCCTATGGCCCGAAGGAGCATAGGATGAGAACTATCCCGGGGACCAATCAGCGTGCGCGCCCGGCGTGGACGAGCCCCCCTCTCTGCACCCAATCACCTGCGACCGCGCCCTACAAAACATCCGGCCAGCGCCGCCCAAACCCCTAGGTAAGTGAGCACTCGGCCGGAGGCTCTGCCCGTCTGCTGAGTGGCATTGCCCCTTTGAAAACCGAAACGGGCTGAGGGCATTCACGTTGGCAGGCGCAGAATGCACTCGGGGGACTTTGCGAAAAACTGGGGGAACTTCGCGTAAAGGGGAAGAGGTGCAAATGTCTGCCTAACTCCCTTTCTACCGTAATAGAAAGAATGACTCAACAGCTAACTGGACTCATGCATGCTAGTTGCTTCTAACTAAGCACAAACAAACTAACCCTTCCGTGGCAGAAGGGAATGACACTTTGTAAATTAACCGCATGCTCTCCCGTTTCCTTGCAGGTGCCCTGACTCTGGCGCTCCCACCTGGTGATGACCGACGGAGCGCTGACAGGTGAGGAGGAGGTGGGGGGGGGGCGTTCCGCAGATTAGTGCAAACCGCCCATTCACCTGAACCCACCCGCTCACTTGCCGCTTTGGGTGAGGCCCAGCAGGGGTGGGGGCCAACCATGGCCGCCCCTGGCTGCCTCAGAGGCAGGCACCTCAAAAACCACATGTGGCCAGGTGTTTGTTGTGACCAGCTCATTCCCTCCCATAAAGGTAAAGGCTTCCCAAGGCTGAGTGCATCCTCGCCAGACCGTCAGGCATCAGCTGCTGCCCTCGACCATGTGCAACCCCCCCCCCCGGATGGCGGAGTGTGGGGCTTGCCTTGCCAGTGGAACGAGGCAAAGCCCACACGTGTCTTTTCCCCCCACAGGCACATCCAGGGCATGGCTGCTCCCCCGCGCCCCGCCCTCCCCAAACATCTCTGACGGACGGTTGGCTGCAGCCCAGGAAGCACCGTCGCGCCGCGGCCTGCATCCCAGCCCCGCCCCTCCGAGCGGGAAGGAGGGCTGTGTGGAATGCTCCGGCTCCCTCGCCAGCCTAAACGCAAGCCCGCTCTTTCCAGTGCAATAAAACGAGATGTACAACAACTGTTTTCTGTGTCTGCGAGTCTGACTTCGTCCTCCGCCCCTCCCCCAACACTCCCGTCACATCTCCCCACCTGCACATTGCCACAAATGTATCCGACACACCCCGTCTTGCCTCCCCGCCCCCTCCCTCCCTCCTCCCCCCCTCCTCCTCTGTATTTGACCAGTGTCTGTACCACCCATCTGCCGAAGAGAACTTGATTCTCAGAAGCCTATGCCACGATAAAATTGGATAGTTTTAAAGGTGCTACGGGACCCTTTTTGAATTCGCTACCACAGGCTAACACGGCTAACCCCCCTGCATCTATGGCCAGGTAGAGGGTTGGGGCGGGGCATGTGAGCGGGGAGGGGGATCAATCCCCGGTGGGGAGAGTAGCTGGCACCCGATAAGCCAGGGAGAGGGTGGTGCGAGCTGCCGCTGCAAGGGGGCGGGAGATGGCAGGGCAAACGGTCCGCTCGCTGGAACCCTAGCCCCCACCAATGGAGAATCCAGGGTGGTGGCAGGCGGATGCCATATCCCGGGCAGGAGGTCTCGCGCCTGGGGAGGGTCGCCCCCATCGCAGCCGCAGCCCCAGCAACACAGTCCCATGAGCGGCTGCCTCCCAGAGGTCCAGCCCCTCAGGCGTCTGCAGCAGCCCCATTGGTCATTCCAACACCTTCCACCCCAGGGCGTCCTGCCTCGCATCCAATCCCGTGGAGCAGTTGCCAGCCTCCCACGCCTCCCCTTCCTCACGTCTGCTGGGGGAGGTGGGATGATATAATAATAAAGTCTGATTTCTGTGCAATGGGTGTCTGTGTTCTTTGCCTTGGGATGGGGACGAGGGGGCAGGCCCGCTGTGTCTGCCTCTGGGTGGCGGCCTCAGGCCAGCCCTCCCCTTCGGCGCCACTGGGGGGCTGTCCCCTGCTGCCAGAGACTGGCTGCTGCCCTGGATTCCTCATGGCAGGGCGCCTGCGAGTCCCATGCCAACCTCTCTGGATGCGGCCGCCACGGACTTGGTGCTACATTGGGCAAACGGGGGAAAGGCTTCTCAGACTACGCCCACCCCTCTCCTTCCCGACTGCGAGCCCCGCCCGACACACGAGCCGAGGCAGTCTGCCGGCATGGGCGCGGTTTGCCTGCTGCTCTGGGGCCTGGCCGGGATCGCGTGCTGCCCATAGGCTGTGCCTTTCCTGGCCCCTCCCCCTGACGCTTGTCAGGAACAGCGCCCTTTGGCTGCGCCTGGCGGCGGCCGTGCATCAGACCCGCCCACAACACTTTCTGGTTCTCCAAAATTGCATCTCTGTGCCGCTGCGGGCGCCGCTGCGGCCACACTTTGCTGGCACAGGATCCGGCCCGGCGCCGCCGCCACACCACCAGTGCAGCCGCGCCGGAGTTGGGGCCGGCCATAGGATTGCACTGTAAATGCTGGAAATGTAAAAAAACATGAAGGATCATTATACCACATGTGGTGGACTTGTGAGGTAGCGAAGCAATACTGGGGAGATATAATTGAAGTAATTAATGAGGTTTTGCAAACCCAAATAAATAAGAACCCAGAATTGCTGCTACTGAACTTGGGAATGGAAGATGTTCCAATGCAGTATAGAACATTGTTATTTTACATGATTACAGCAGCAAGACTTTTATATGTGCAGAAATGGAAAGTACAAGAAATACCAACTACAGAAGATTGGATCTATAAATTGCTGTACATGGCTGAGATGGACAAAATGACAAGAAAACTTAAAGATCTTGATCCAGGACAATTTAATGCAGATTGGGAGAAATTGAAACAATATCTAGAAAAAAAATGGGATGTGAAAGGGGAACTGTGGCAGTTCGAGAATTATTGAAATGTAATAGAAGAAGAAGAGAGAAGTGACCTTACCGGGAAAGGGGGAATATAATTATAGAAATCTAAGCTACCATTGGGGTTATGATAAAAGTAAAAATTATAGAGTATTAAATAATAGATGTTTTACTATGGATATATAAGATATATAAGATTAAGCTAGCTAGATATTATGTACAATATATAGTTTAAGTAAAGAGTATATAATAGATATTTGAGTATAACAGTTACCTTATAGACTTAAAATAAGCTCAGAACAAGAAAAAGTAAAAGATGGGTGTGTAATAGAATATTAGAGTTTAAGTTAATATTAGAATCAGGAGGATTGTGGAAAGTAAAGAGTTTAGATAATCGGAAAGTAAAATGGATGTAATGTTATATTTTTAATATCTTGATTGCTAATATATATGGTTATGCTAGCATTATTTTAGGTAGAATATATGGTTTACCTGAGGTATTTAAAGGGAAACTTGTACCATAGAGATATAGAGATATTTTTAGTAGAGATTTAATAAGCTTAGAGAAAAGAGTATTAAGTGTGTGTTTAACAGGGTATATGAGATATTAAGTAATTAAGTAATAAAATAGACTAAGGGTTGGAAAACGGTTGGAAGTCAACTAAAAAGGGGGGAGGAAAGGGAGGGGGTTAGAAATAGACTTACAAGGGGGTAATGAATGTGCTGAATGATATTATAATCTAATCCAATAAAAAATTTTTAAAAAGAAGAACTTGCAGAAGCCATAACCAGAGCTGCTTCAGAAAGAATCCCAAGGGATGGATCAGCCCAACTGGGAAGCAACAAACACACAGAATGCACATCCTTCAGGGGCAGCTAGCCAAAGGCTAGCAAAGGCCAGAGGGACCAGCTACCAGAAGAGCGTCAGAAGTGGCTTTTTCCTGCGAAGCAAGCCGTGCGGAAAGTGCTGCTTGGTCTCCCACATGCGCCATATTCCCACTGGACAGCACTGAGCCCCATGATTTCCTCTTGCCTCCATGTCTCCTGCTCCCCACCTGATGGAGAAAACATTTTCACCCTTTTTGCAGTATTCGGCAAGTCTTAGTTTTAGCTTAGTGTATTCAGTGTTTAACCTATCCTCCCCACAAGCAGGCTCAGGATGGGGTACAACAATAATAAAATACAGTTACACAGCAAATTTTACAATAAAATTCAGCAATTAAAATCATAAATACACAAAAATCTCAGATGGTCGGCTACACATTCCTGCCCCCAGCATACAAAGAGGAGGGAGACAGACAGACGAGCTGTAATCGAATACTGGAGACTGGTGGGAGGCTCGATGATGGTCCTGGCGCTGGCCTCAGCCGTATGCCTGGTGGAACATCTCCGTCTTGCACGCCCACTGAAATGATACAAAATCTCAGCGGACCTGGGTGTCTTCAAGCAGAGAATTCCACCAGGTTGGGGCCAGGACCAAAAAGGCCCTGGCCCTGGTCAAGGCCAAACACGCCTCCCTAGGGCTGGGGATCACCAGTAAGTTCTTACCTGCTGAACGGAGCGCTCTGCAGGGCACATACGGGGAGAGACGGTCCCTCAGGTATGCTGGTCCCAACCTGTTTAGGACGTGCAGGCTGCGAGGTACCTACCAAGCTGCATGCTACAGATTTTTGACGGTCTGTTGCCCAGGTGAATGTTTTGACAGTCTTTCAAATTGGCGTGGAGGAGTTTTTCAGCAAAAGAAGTAACTGTTGGGCACTGGGTTGCTCCTCTTTTTCTCTTAAAAGTACAGATTTTAAAAATCAATGGAACAAAACAGTATCATGCCACAGGGCCCCTCCCAGACATCCACTAAAGCAGGTGAAGAGTAGAGAGAGTGATTCACAAGCCTCCGGTCGTCATGGAGACAGGGACCAGGGCAGTAACACGGGCCCTGTCATTTGAAAGGTAGAGTCCTTGGCCAAGGCTGGGTGCCAGAAGCAACGTGCAGCTGGAAATGTCAATGATGGAGAGCTGCTCCAGGGTGATGCCTCTCTTCTAGAAGGGGAGCGCCAAAGCTGGGAGGCCGGGAGTGCCACCCGCTTCCCCAGGCACTGTCTCCTACCTCCAAGGCCTCTGCACAGACAAGCAAGCAGTTCAGGGCCTGATGCAGCGAACAAAAGGTGAGAAGGAAGCTAAGGAATACACGTGCCAGCAGGCTGAAGGCAAAAGGCCCTCCAGTTTCTTCCACCTCACCCTGTGCAAAGGGCTCTGTTGGGGCCTACTTCCACTGTCCCCTTTTCTGGCTGTGGATACACTTCAGTTCCTACAAGCAGCAAATTGGAACCCACACACTAGCCATGCAATCTGTGGACAGCTGGGCCTCATGTCCAATTCTTTGGCCAGCCTAAGTGGAACTTGGACCATGGGAGTAGAGTTGCCAGCCTCCAGGTAGGGCCTGGAGATCTCCCAGAACGACAACCAGTCTCCAGACTACAGACATCAGTCCCCCTGGGGGAAATGGCTGCTTTGGAGGGTGGACTTCAGGGCATTATACCCCACTGAGGTCCCTCCCCTCCCCAAACTCCCCCCCCCTCAGGCTCTGCCCCCAAATCTCCTGGATTTCCTGACCCAGAGTTGACAACTCTACCACATCAACAAACAATGGCAAGTGGGAGTTACAGTACACCCCACAGGCCCAGCCTCCTCTTCACCACTGCACTGCACAGCCCTTGCATTTGGCCTCAGAGATCAGCCCTGTGACCTCAGCGGAGGCAAGCAAGCACCAGCCCATGGCCGCAACCCTAACCCTCAACACTGGCTGCATTTCCTACCATTTAAGGAAATTGTACCAAAGTTTTCCATTCATTTGCACAGATGAGATGTTCTCCATCTTCCAGAGACCAGTTGAGCCCCGGCTCCTGCAGGCCACCCGAAGGCCTCCCGTTTAACCTAGCTTGACACTCGCTCGCTCGCTCACTTGCTTCATTTGCACCACCACCTTTCTCCACGATCTCAACTGAGAAATGAACACAAGGGCAGAGCAGGAGGCGATAAAATGGATGCAAAATTTTGGAGAAGAAATGACATTTCAGCAGTGGGAGAGTCTTTGGACAAAGGGCATAAAGTTCACGGCAAGCCAAACTCTAAGGGAAAACTGGTATAAGACTTTTTCAAATGGTACATCACACCAAAAGACATTGAGAAAATGGATAAGAAATATGTGCGGTCATGCTGGAAATGCAAAGAAGAAGGTGGCTCCTTTTATCGTATGTGGTGGACATGCAAAAAAAAGTTTTTTAAAAAATTGGAAAGACACACATGCTGAGACGCAAAAAATCTTAAAATTCAATTTTGCCATGAAACTCCAGACTATGCTGTTGGGAATAATACCAGAAAATATTGATAAAACATCTCATGAATTATTTAGATATTTGCCGATGGCGGCAAGTGTCAGACTACGGAATCCCAGTTATCTAGAGTTCGTCTCCCCCCCTCTTGCAAGAAGCACAAGGTTTCTTGGTTCCAAAAGGTTTATTGAAAGACTATGCTCAGGATACCGGTGTCCATAATGCAAAGGCTGGTGAGGCCCTTGGCGGAACGAAAGCTTTGTTGAGAATGGCATGTAAAAGGAAAGTTACAACACTTCAAACACTCATTCCCAGCCTCCCCCCTAGTCCTGTCTGCGAAGGCATGAGAAGACGAGGACATCAAGGTCGTTGGCTGGACTGGATAGATAAGGCTCTTCGCTCCCATGGATATGAGCGGCCTGGTCGACACCTGGGCCTGGAGGGAGGAAAACTAGACAATTACTGATTATAACACAAGTTAATATGGCGTTACTCTGGCTAGAGAACTGACATCCTGACAGCAAGAGTGACATTCGCAAGCAAATGGAAAGAAGAAGAATGCCCAACCAGGGAAATCTGGAAAGACAAGATGGCAGAATATGCAGGGATGGCAAAACTGACGCGTTCATAAATAGAAAGACCAATGAGAGAATGTGAAGAGAAATGGGGAAATTATTTTGCTCATAAAGAACAGAATATGCAAGATGTTTTAGTCTTGCAAATACGAACAAGATTGTATACTGACTCATTGTGCACAGTTTATATGAGGTCATAGTTTGACAAGGGTGAAAATGTTTGAATACATAATTGGTGGAATAGATTGTAGGATATGGAAATAGTGGCATAAAGTTAATAAGCAGAAATGGTTTTTATACTAAAAGTTATGTAAATCAGTTATGGTTGTTGTGGGTTTTCCGGGCTGTATAGCTGTGGTCTTGGCATTGTAGTTCCTGACGTTTCTCCAGCAGCTGTGGCTGGCATCTTCAGAGGTGTAGCACCAAAAGACAGAGATCTCTCAGTGTCACACTGTGACACTAATAAACCTGTGACACTGAGAGATCTCTGTCTTTTGGTGCTACACCTCTGAAGATGCCAGCCACAGCTGCTGGCGAAACGTCAGGAACTACAATGCCAAGACCACGGCAATACAGCCCAGAAAACCCACAACAACCATCGTTCTCCGGCCGTGAAAGCCTTCGACAATAAATCAATTATATTAAGAGATAAGTTGAAATAGTGTAGTAATAATGAAATAAGGAGTCTTTCCTTTTAAATCATTCCTTTTTATTACTGAATGTTGAGAAGGAGGAGGTATACACTAAGTATGTGTAGTATAGAGGAACAATATATAGTAACCAGATTGAATAAAGGTTGTAATCTCCATTGCTACATTGGCAAACATTGAAAAAGATTAAGTGCTTGTGTACTCTGTATTCTAACAACTCTTGTAGCAAATAGTTGTAAAATCTTCTTGACCTTATTATTTCCTCCCCTTTCCTTTTTCCGTTCTGTATCCTTTCTTATTTTGATAAAATAAAAATAAAAGAGGCAGAGCAGGAGGCGACAGAGAAGGAGAAACGGAGAGCCTCCAAAGGTAGGTTCAGTGTGCTTTTTGTTTGCATTCAGTAATTCAGTAATCCTAGTCTATTGCATTGTAGATTGGTTGTCTGATGCTGGAGGATTGAATTGTTTTCTGTATGTGGTAATCCACCTTAGTCTCAGTGAGAAAGGCAGGCTATGAGCCAAGCTACAAGTGATGCCTGACACAGGTTGGACACTTGTCAGCTTACCTCAAGTTTTGATGGGAAATGTAGGCGTCCTAGTCGTACAGCTTGGCTCTCCATTTAATTAAAGTTTACAGAACTGCCCCCCCCCACTCACACACACAGTGGAGGGGAAGGGGGGCACCCAGCAAGAGCCCAATGCCTGCACTCCCGACTGCATGTTCTCCCTCCCATAGACTGCCGCTCTGTAAACTTCTGTAAACTGCAAGACCAGGATGCCTACATTTCCCATCAAAACTTGAGGGAAGCTGACAAGTGTCCAATCTGTGTCAGGCGTCACTTGTAGCTTGGCTCTATGAACGACGTAAACCAAGTAAATCAATTGATGAGTGGATGTGAAGAATGGCGCTGCGCCCTGTCCTCTCCCTCTCTTCCAACCCCATCCCAGAACACCTGTGTGCTGCTGCCACCTCTCTCGCTCCCCTCACATCCCTCCTCGAAACGCGCCATTCCCCCATGATGCTTCTGGAACAATTCCCAAGCCGCCCGGCCTGTCCAGGGCAAGGAAGCCTCGACGCCTTGGAACGAGAGGAGGAACCCCATTCTCTCCTGTGGGTCGTCTTGCCCTCCCCTCCCAGTACAACCTGCTACAGGCAGAGCCCATTCTCCTGGGAATCTGTACAGCACCATGTACCCCAACGAAACTCTATAAATAAAGGTGTAAATAAATACCATCTGTAGTACTAAAGTAAGCAAAGAAGCAGGCAGGCACTGGGTGCAAAAAAGAGAGCCAACTGAAGACGGGGGAAGCCTGCCATGTGACATTGGGATGCTAAAGACTTTACCATTCCAAGTACAGCTAGTCAGAGAGAAAAGAATAGCCATTTTAATTCGTTTCTCTGTGAAACGCAGCCCTCAAGGTGAAGACCACAACCTTGGTATGAAATTCTCAAAGACACGCCCCCCCCCCACACACACAGGCAAAGAGAAATTTGTACGGAGGGGGTGGGGGGTGGGGGAGGGGACAGACTTGCGCAACACCATGAGGGTAAGAAGTGCAGGCCAAACCAGCAGCATTTAATACTAACATTTTAATGGGAAATATATACTAAGCAGCCACACAGTCTAACGACTGGAGAGGCTGTCCGACCAGGGCCTGGGAGGGCCAGGCTTCGTTTTCTGTGCTGCTCCCTCACCTCTTCTGTCCAGCTCCGTTTGTCCTCCTGGAGTACATAAAAGCCTCAGCACCGGCCTCTCTTCTGCGTTCCAGCTGAGCCAAGGGGGTGCAATTGCAGGGCCACGCCAGCAGTTGACTGCCCCCCCCATCCATCCATCCATCCATCCATCCACTGGCTCCTTATCAAAGGTACGAGAGAGTGCTAAACTGACAATTGAGCTCTGTTTTCAAGAAGATGTTATATTTATTTTTGGACAGAACTATGATATAGGGCATTGGGGAAAAGACCAGAACAATCAGGAGACGGCTATAAATTATACCACGGCCAAGATACTAGTGTCATATTTCAAGCCAGTGTGAGGCATAAAGAAGAGCAATTCTCATCTAAGGTACAAGACAAGCAATGTAGCAGGATGAACGATCGCTCTACATGGCAGACTGCAGGTGAATTCATTATGCTTTCAAAGCTGTACTCGGAGGCTGGGGGCAGGGAGAGGATTTTTCATGCTTGCAATTCACTGCCTCCCTGAGGTCCTGCCCCTCTCAAACGTGGGGCTAGCGGTGTTTCCACAGCACAGAGCGGGCTTCCTTGGGGTGATATTCAGGGCAGAGGCGAACACTCTGGGGGCAGCACAAGCCTGCAGATGCCACGGCTCCAGCTCAGCCTCTGGCATCTCAGCTAAAAGGACACCTTCTGCCCTCTGCCCAAAACGTGGCAGGGAAGATACGTGGCTGAATGGCCCGGTTCATGCAAACGTAACCCAAACTGGATGGAAAACAAAGATGTTGTTGCCCTCTGAAATGGTGTCACTTTGAACCCAGGGACAACACATTAATACAAAAGCAAATGGCATTGAAATGGAGAAAAAACACAAGTGAAAATCAGCCCACAAAAGTAAAAAATATAAGCGAGAGGGAGACAATTAGCAGAGCAAGTGACCGACACGCACAGAAGTCAAATGATGTCCTGAACAAAACTCCTCTTGCCTATCATCTCAAGGGGAATTACAAAAGTATCGTGCAAACAACCTCAAACACACTGTGGTTTCCCAAGGGAAGGGTGGGGGACCAGATCTAAGTGAAGGCAACCACCAGGGACAAGAGCCCTCCGGAGGCACAGAACTGGGCTTTCACCTCTGCATTCGAGACATATGCCCTTGCCTGGCCTGGATACCACCTGGGAGTTGCCTCTGCCCCAAAGAAGGCCTGGCTAACAGCTGGCCCTGCTGTTGTATTCAGAAACATGTGAGATAGGTAGAAAGACAAAGAGGGCTTCGTTTGGTCCCCAGCATACTTGCCTCAAGTGACAAAGGTATCTCCGGAACACATGACACATTGGCAGGAGCTTGGAGCTATGGCTTGGTGCCAATAAAGGTCTGGATGGCACTAAATAGATCTTCATCGGGGAGGGGAGGCTCCCAGGACGACTCCCTGTCCCCAGGTAAAAGAGATGCATGCACCTGGGGGTGAGCTGCGGAGGACGCAAGCAAGCACAGCAGAAGACAGCTCGTCCCTGGCCCTGCCCTAGCCTTAGGTGGCATTGGGGGTGTCCGTTGGAGAAGCAGCCTGAGCGAAATGGAGACAGGGTAATTTCCAAGACCAGGGGGATTTCAAGATGGCAAAAGAGGTGGGGCAAATCAAAACATTCTTGTTAAATGCAGCGGAAGGAGAAAAATAAGAGCACAAGATGCCAACGCACTCTGAAGCCCAGGCCAGTCTCCTCTCGGGCAAGTGGGGACGGGGCATGGTGGGAAACGCCGTGCACGGTTTCATGCTGGGCATGCTTGGAACAAAGGGGAACTCTGGGGAGGGGGAGGCCAGGGGACAAGCCCTTTGTGCAAAAAGCCAAAGCTGAAAAGCACCAAACCGTTCTCTGACCCAGATAGATTAGGCTGCTCTGGGACACAAATGCCCAACGGGAACTTCAGCTCGACTCCTCCCACCGGGGTGCAAGGACAAAGCACCCCTCCAGGTCAGATGGAGGGAGTTGCCATGCCTTCAGTCATATGAGAAGTCTCGCCCATCCGCACTGTTACAGCCGCACTGTCCTCCTCACCGCTCCACCGCTACTAGCCGAGGGTCAGAGAATATTGTGCAGGTGGGGGAAGGGGTGCCCACGCAAAGGGGCTTCCAGCAGGAGCAAGGGAGCACAAGCGCAGCCCTGCCCTGCGTGGGTAGCAGGATTCATGGGAGCCACAAGCCAAACACTCAGGAGGCCTGAGGGCTCACCTGGTTCCCTCCTGCCCCAGAGACACTGTAGACAGAATTCCAGTGCAGCTCCCTACAGGGGATGGGTGAAGGTTGACCATAGGTGAGCTTTAGAGTACAGCGGGGGAAAGGGAGATGCAATGCGCGGCCCCTGGCAAGGACAGGCACCACTCCCTCTGCCACTGCCCCAGAGGGTCCATCACCCGAGGAAGGGGTCCATTCTAAGGGATCGCTTCCCCGCACTGCAGCTTCATGCCCTCCTACTTTGACCTTCAAGCCATGTGACAGCAGCTGAGCTGTTGGCCCAGGAGCACCCCACATTCCTTCGGAGCTTTGGGGGAGCTGTGTTGCATTAGAGCCTCCTGTGTCCTGAGGGGGGAACCAGTGGGGGGGGGAGGCAGGGTATCACTACAGAGGAGCACTAGTCTCCCCACACGTGGCCTGCCACTTCCTAGTTCTGCAGTGCTGCCTGCTACATTTAGCCAGTGGGTGCAAGCCAGCCACCTGCCTTGATGCTTCATGGCACAACTGAGAGAGAGACAGAGAGAGAGACATCAGAAGCCTACTAACATGAGCTACGCCACACGTAGCGAACCAGATCCACGCCCATGGCACTGGGCATCAGCAGTGGGATTGCTGTGAGCAACATCCCAGCACAAGCGCCCTGTGTAACTCTGCTGGTTGGGAGGCAATGCAACCCTTGAACCCTGTCAAAGTCCACAGAGACATCGCCCGCCCGCCCCCAGCTTCAGCCCCATCTCAGAAGTCTCACATGCCAGCCAGCCAGCCAAGATCTTTCTCTTCTCTCCTTATTCCCCATGCGTGATGCAGAGTCAGGACAAGTTCATGCCAGTCACCTTCCCAGGAGCCTGCTGGCACTGGGGCTTGCTTCTGAAGCGTTATACAGTGAATTTGGCATGTTGGAAGCACGCACAAGTGTGCCCCCCACCTGACAGCTTGATACCCCCCCTCTCCCGCCACTGCTGATTGAATGAGCCTCTGCCATGTGGAGTGCTGACATGCATGCACCCCCACATGCAGAGTGCATGGCAGACGTGTGCCTCTTTACAAAACATTTCACACTTGGTGCACTTTTTTAACAACCCAAGAATTTCCCATCTGCAAAATTACCTTCTGCTTTTGGGGCAACGTTATTATTTATGAGCAGCCAGGATCTGAATGGGAGTAGGTGAGGAGGGGTTATTTTGCTGTTCTGGTCCTCTGCTATTGAAAAAGCTCACAATAGCAGTGATAGGGTCAGACCACCTTTGCATCCCCCAAAGTTTGCCCACACATTTAAAATGGGTGTGTGTGGGCGGGGGCGGGGGTTGCCCTGCTCCGCGGGTGCGGCTTAAGTGTTGTAGGCCAAAGAGCGTCACTGACAGATGAGTTGCAGGGAGGACCACGCCAGGGGAGAAGACGCGCTGCCCACAGGATAAGGAGTGGCCAAGAGTGGCCCTGGGATGGGTGGACACCCACTGCTTGGCCCAAGGCACAGTTAGGCTTCCCCTGGGTGGCAGGCCAAGCATTAGATGCGGGGGGGGCGGGGCTAACTGCTAGGACTGCTTGGCTCCCCCTCCCTCCAGAACCAAGCAGTGTCTGCTGCTTCTTCCTGGCAGGCAGTATGCCCACCTCAATCTCAGCCCATCCAGGGCCGTTTCCAGACGGCCCCCCGCCTCGCGAAACGTCGCGCGTCGTTGCGCGTCGTTGCGCAGAAAACGCGAAATATCGCGTTTTCTGCGCGGCGACGCGCGGCGTTTCGCGAGGCGGGGGGCCGTCTGGAAACGGCCCAGGTTTCAGATGAGAAGAATCAGTGACAGCGAAGACCACAGGGTGGGGGGGGGGGAAGCATGTTCGCAAACACGTGCACGTTCCATGCTCTGGCAGGCGCAATTACAGCCCCCTGTGGCGTCTGTGGCAGCTCATCCGTGCTTCAATTTCAGCCTCAGGCTGAACTTCACACTACTTAAGAACAATTCTCTGCATCATAATTCATAGTCCTCCGCCCCTTTCTTGCTTGTTGGCTTCTTGTTCACAATGAGAACAGACACTTTTTCCTTGTGGTGAGGAGCAGCAGCCCCCAGCGAAGCGGCCCCAGCCTTGAGAGTATGCCAGGACAGGTGCTTGGGATATCTGATGCCCTGGAGGTGGGGGGGGCACATGAGCCCCTGGCAGAAGCTCCTGCAATAGCCTGAGGTGAATGCCCCCCCTCCACCTGAAGGTCAAGTTGCAAGGCGTGATCTTTGGCTGATCTTTCCCAAGCACAGCATTACCTCAAGTCTGCCTCAGATCTGTCTGAGCAGAACACCAAGACATTCTAGCAAGACAGCAACTCAGCACGTACACGTCTGTATGTGCGCGTGTCGTGCTGAACTCCACCCAGGGAAGAGTCAGAATGAACCTGGTTCGGGCCCAGCTGCGTTTGTTTTTATAGTGACCTGATTCTGTCCTGATTTGGGGCTGAATTTACATCTTCTTCTGAATTGGATTAAATTTTTTCTGAAGCATTGTTAATTCATCTGCAATTCATTGTTACTGTGGTGTTGATGTTTTGTTTTCTTAAGGAGGTTTTATTGTTGTTTAATGGATCTATTGTTAGACTTCTTGGGGATCAATTGATTAAAAGTCCAAGGTATAAATGACTTAAACAGATGAATGAAGAAAGAACTGAGTTCCTACAAAGCAGGAGATCTTACTGGGGCACTGAGGCACGCGCAGCGCTGCTGGCTTCCAGTCCCCAACCACCGACCCAACCCCCCTGGAGGGACAGGGCACGTTTTCTAAGGCCCTTGGTGGAGAGGACTGAGGCCTTAAGGCCTGACAAGAGAAGTCACAGTCCTCTGGGGCAGGCCAGAGCGTTGACTGAAGCAGCTCGGGCTGCATGGGAGTCGAGGAGACAGGCCACAGAATGGTTGGGGCTTCCTATACTTGCCCCGGCTGACACCTGTGCCCGGGGGTTCTGCCAGGGGATCCAGCGAGGGAAGCTTCTGCTAACTCTGGCCTGGGCCCCTGGGTTGGGATACAGGGGAGGCCATGCGTGGGCTGCCCCGGGGCCAAAGATCAGCCAGCGATCGCTCCACACAAAGCGAGGCACGGTATCCCATTCGGAGGCAGACATGGCATTGGATTTTGAGCAATTTCTCAAACCGCACAAGCTGCATTCCTCAGCTTTTGTGGCACCTGAGCTGGAAGGGACTACCAGGGTCATCTAGTCTAACCCCCTGCACAATGCAGGCCATTCACAACTACCCCCCCCCCCATACACACACCCAGTGACCCCTGCTCCATGCCCAGATGACAACATAAAACCTCCAGGATCCCTAGCCAAACTGGCCTGGGATCACCTGGCCCCAAGGTGGTGATCGGCATTACCCTGGGCATGTAAGAAGCGGCCACGAGAACTAAGCCCTGATGTAACCCTTCCTGCCTTCCCTCTCATGATCTGCTAGGTCCTAGTACGCACTCAGGGAGGAAACTCACAAGGTGAGGTTGTTGATCCAGCCCGAGCTCAGCCCAGCCAATGAAAAGGAATTTGTTTGGGCTACTACAAATGACGGCTCTTTGTCTTGTTGGCCTGGCAGAAGCTTCAAGCATCACAGTTTCAGGGACCAACCCAAAGGAACAAGGAGAACTTTCTGTTCCTTCACAATCTCCCCACATCTGTTCTTCTGGAAGCTCCAAATCGGAAAGTATGCACTGATGCATTTCAACTCAGACCGATGGTGAGGGGTCTGGAGACCAAGTCCTAGGAGGAAAGGTTGAAGGAGCTCAGTATGTTGAGCCAGGAGAGAAGACGGCTGAGAGGTGATATGATAACCATCTTCAAGTACTTGAAGGGCTGTCTATAGAGGATGGTGCAGAGTTGTTTTCTGCTGCTCCAGAAGCTCAGACCAGAACCAGCGACTTGAAATTAAATCAAAAGAGTTTTTGGCTAAACATTAGGAAGAACTTCCTGACAGTTAGAGCGGTCCCTCGGTGGAACAGGCTTCCTCGGGCTGTGGTGGGCTCTCCTTCTTTGGAGGTTTTTAAGCAGAAGAGAGATGGCCTCCTGACAGCCATGCTGGTTCTGTGAACCTGGGCAGAACAAGAGGGGGAGGGCAGGAAGGGCTACATCAGTCCTCAGTGAATTTCCAGCATTGGGCAGGGCGTTGGACTAGACAGCCCTGGAGGACTCTCCCAGCCCTGTGATTCTGAGTCTACTACCAGCATCTACAGAAGACCCAATGGGGTTCAAAAGAAGGACTTTCACTGAGCTCAGTATCAGCACAAATAAGCCCAACTCCTCTCAACGTCTGAGCAGAACTAGTGAAAAACTTTGCAAATTTCCACATATATACCCGATTACAATATTTATTGAAATGTCTTTGGCGTTGACTGTACTCACATATGCTGTATAATCTGCCCTGCGCCTCAAAGAAATGTGGATTAGAAAGATTGCAAATAAATCAACAACCCACGGCCAGGGTGTGCTTATTTATTTGGAAATGCTGGCAAGAGCCTTAGCCCACCTCTGCCTCTCACACCATGGCGACTTTCCCTGGTGTGGCTCAGCCCAAATTGACCCTGCTCCTTTCTGGGCTGGCGGGGAAGCCCATGTGCTCTCAGAGATGAACAAGACAGCCCTGCTGCCCCAGCCTGGTGCACCAGCAGCAGCAGCAGCAGCAGCAGGATGCCAGGCGAGCACCCAAGCCTCGGCCACGAGGAGGGCCCGAGGTGTCCGCACCCGGGAGTTCAGCGGCATGGGGGCCAGGAGACAAAACAACCGCTGCGCTGAGGCCCTGTTCTGGCCAAGGCTGTCTGGTGCGCAGGCTCGGGTGCCCCCCAAAATGCAGGCTGCTGGCAAACTGGCAGCACCTTGGGGAGAAAACAGGTGGGGCCCCCAATGGACCTTGGGCTGGAGCCACACTCTGTTCAGGTTCAACTTGCACAAGTGAAATTCGTTTTTCCGAGCACAGTATATTGGGCGGCTCCATTGGCAATATGGACTGGAAACCGCGCTCCCCTCCACCCCACACACACCCCCTGCAATTTAACACTCGAACCTAGGTTAACAGTGTGAATGGACTCCGTCTCACAGGGAGCAGGCGGAGCATTTCTTGGGTCCAGCAGTTTGTCGGGAAAGACTTTGGCACCAGCATGGGGCGAAGCTGAGCCATGAGACACCCCAGCCCTGTGCTGGCCTCCAACTGCCGAGCTGCCCCACAAAGGGGCCCTCTAATGTCCCCCAGGCAGCATGTGGGCTAATTGCCTGTGCCACAAAGAAGCGAGAAACATGAGGAGCCAAGTAAAATACAGCGCCACAGAGGATGCCAGGAACACAGCTGCTCCTCCAAGGCTTTGGCTCTGACAGACTTGGGGGTGTGATGGCAGGGCAAGAGGAGCAAATGCAGGCAGGGCCCTGAGCAGGTGGCATTCCCCGAGCGGGCGCTCTGCCAGTAAGCACTCCCAACTTGCGGTCGGTGGTCACGAGAAGATTCCCCTGTCTTCTTTCCTTTCTACCTTGAAAGACTACACTGCAGGAGGGGGCAAGGAAGAAGTCCCACTTAGGGCTGATCCTTTGCTCCCCCTCGGTGAGCCCCTGGTCTCAGTTCTGGACTCCTAGAGCCACAGGGCCCACCCATGCCCAGCCACCACCCCTTTGATCCTACTTTGCGCAGCAAATGAGGCAGTTCTGGCAGGGGCCACAACAGCTTCTCCACCCACCCGCTGTTGTGGCTGGAAGAGGGCTGGGCCAGGCCCCGAGAAGCCCAAGGCGGGAGGGGAGTCACTGCTCTTTGGTTCCCAGAGGGAGCCAGGGTAGCAGCGCCTCCTGCGGGGGCGCCGGAGGGGCCATGGGAGAAGTGGGCTGCCATGAAACGCCCATCACAGCACTGCCGTGTACTGGAGTCATGCTGACGGGGCACTTCATGGCGATGGGGAGAGAGGTGCTGCCATTTGCTTCCCAGCCCCAGCCCCGCTGCTGCAGGGCACCCTGCTAGGAGACCACCCCCCTCGCAGGAGTTTATTAATCCCAAAATCAATTGCTGTGAATTGTCTTCTGAGTGTTAATTAAAGATGCGTGAGTGTTAGCTGAGCACAGTGTGTCTCCCAAATGGCACAAGAGGTAAGTGGGAGAGAAATACTCAGGGTGAAAGGGGCATAAGAGGCATAAGAGGGGCTGAGGGCAGCGTTGTCCCCTTCTCCCTTGGGTGGGGCTTCACTCTTGCCTGGCTTGTTTTTGGCCAGCCCTGAAATGAAGCATTCACTTGGCAATTTCCCACCCATCTTAAGACATTCGATTTAAAACTCAAGATGATTTACAAGCAGGAACAGACTTGTATGAGCCAAAGAGAAATTTTTAAAAAGGCAATTCTTGTATGACTGTAAAGGAAGTGGATACAGTGCCTCACACGTGAAATGCAACCTCGCCAAGAAATGCCTTGGTGAAGGCCTCTGTCGCCAAAGCAGCCCTTGCCAGGCCTGGAAGGCCCATTAAGGACACACTCCTCTTGAAAAAGAAGGGGCACCAGCCATGGACTGCGTGGGCAGGCCGGAGGGAGCCAAGACAGGAGGAAGGCTGCCGCCTCCCCCACCCCTTGCTGGGTGGGATGACGCAGCACTTCGTCTCTCCAGAAGCAGCAGCCAGAAAGAACAACGGCACCTCAGCTTGCCTGGCACCATTTTGAATTTTCGAGTGCCTAGGGAACCACAGGGCCGCGATGCAATGCCAGCGCTGCCTCGAATGTCCAGATCTGCCAGCGCAGACAGAGCCAGAGCAAGGGAAACCACCACTTCGAGGGCTCACAGGAGATGCAGAGCAGCTTGGGGGGGGGGGGGCTGGCCAATGGACACGAACGCAAGGAACTGGACCTGGAACGAAACTTCTATGGGCTTGCACAGCTGCCAGCAGCCCGCTCCCCATTAGGCAGATGCGAACCATTGCTGCAATGAAAGGTGAGGAAGGAGCTCCTTATGAACAGTTCTCAGAAGCTCTGCAAAGCCACAGGCCCAGCTGTAGAGCAGCTGGTGGGCTTACTGGGAAGGGAACCTCGGCCCCAAAGACACCTTGGGAGCCAAGCGCATCGGGACCCACACAACCACCAGCCAGGAGGGTGAACAGGCGACGCGCAGCGCCAGCTGGGTCTCACTGGGAAGCTCTGCATCAACCCCACCGAGCACAACAAAAGGCCGCCTCACGTGCCAAGAGGTTTCGGGCAGGTGCAGAAGAAAGCTCCTTGGCACTGTTTGCCACACTCAGATCAGCTCTGGTGACCCGGCTCTCAGAAAGGCACCAGAGTGGGTCATGAAACAAGCAGAGAACTGGAGGATCTCGCCTACCATACAGAGAAAACCAGCTTTTTGCTGACAAGAAGTGAATTAAGGCACGGCTCCAACCAGACACTGCTGCCCCCCATAGTCCAAACTGGGCGTAGCAGGGACCTTCAAGTCACAAAACTGCCAATTTGTTGGGCTCCAACCCCCTCACAGAGCCAGGATGTGGTGAGCTTACTACATGGGGTCCAAGATCCGTTAGCACAAAAGGGGATACCTCCCCCCACTACACACACACACACACACACACACACAGAGCGGGAAATGCAAGAAGCAAGTGTATGAAGCCATTTTGGGGGACAGAGAAAACCATCAGGTCTCCTGTTGCGGCTGTGGAGGGTGGGGCCCCCCACCAGGGCAGCAGCCACCAGCTAGCTCTGCCTCTGTCACCAAGACGGGTCTTCTGGGAACCAAGGCCAGACCAGGCCAGGCCAGGCCCTCTCCCGGCAGGTGGCTTGGGATTTCTTCATCCCACACGGAGGGCTTATGGCCTCGGGCCACTCAGCATCTCCTTGGGCAGCCCGAGAGATGGGCAAACAGCCAAGACTCGTCACCCTTCGGAGGTGGCCTGATGCCACTTCTGGTGACGCAGGATCTCCGTGGGCGTCAGAAGAAGCGTCTGCTGGCAGATGGGGCAACAGTGAGGCCGCTGCAGCCCAGAGGCCCCAGAAGGGCCCAGAAGCACATCTTCGGAAGGACCTGCGGGAGCAAGGAAAGCCAGGCGAAGTCAGTGGAAAGGGTGGAGTCTCGGGGCCTGCAGCACCGCACCTCCCCGGCAAAATCCTGGTGGCCCACCCCGAAAAGGGGATCGGGCCTTCACCCCTCCTGAGAGAGGGAGGGAAGGAGGGAGAGACGCGCTGCCGATTCTCCTCCCCTCCCTTAACTAGACCCTCTTCCAGAGTTCACCGCTTGACCAGGCCGATCCCCCTGGTGAGTGAGGGGGGCTGACTCACCAGCCAGGTCAGGCTCCACCTCCGCATCTGGAGACTGGCAGGTGTCTTCATGGGCCACACGCTCCAGAGGAGTGAAGGGCATGTGCAGACCGCAACGTGGACATGTCCAGAAGCTGCGCAGACATTCACCATACAGATCCCCCTCGCCCTATGGGGAACAAATAAGTCAAGAACAAAGGGGCCAGGAACATCAGGGCCAGACCACCCCCTGCCCAGGAAAGCAGGCGGCCACCCCTCCCTGCCCCATACTTACAGCCAGGCAATGGAGTGTTAGGAAGCCACCGACCTTGTAGCCCCCCTTGACCTCATCAGGCACCACCTCCATCCCCTGGAACAGGCAGGGCAGCCCCTCCGGCACCCTCCGGGGGCCCAGGTACAGGTGCTGTTGCTCTAGGGGTGTCAGCCGCCGCAGGCCATACTGCACCTGGCGAGACATGAAGCCACAGGGAATGAGATCCCTGCTGGCTGGCTGGCTGGCTGGCTGGCTGGCCGGCCTGCCAACCGGCCCCTCCCCAGCCACCTGAGCCAACCAGCACACCTCCTCCTGTAGGAAGGCCAGCAGCTCCCGTGTGAGCCGGCCCACGTGCTGGGAGCTGGGCCTGCTCTCCTCCCTTCCCTCTTCCTGGCTGTGGCTCTTCCGGCAGCCCAGCTGTCGCTCCAGGATCTCCTCCCAGGAGGCACGGAGCCGCAGGGCAGTGGCGAGCAACTTCAGAGCAGCCTCTACTGCAGGGACTTTCAGCTCCAGCCACGAATCGGCCACGATGCACGTGCAGTCTGCATTGGTGTCCAGGGACTGGGCCAAGAGTAGGAGGGCCTGGAGGGGAGAGAAAGCAGCTGGCAGCTGGGAACCCAAGCCCCAGGGGCCCTCAGCCCAAAGGAGCCCCAGGCGTCTCACCTGCAAGGCAGGCAGGCGCAGGTTGTTGACCAGGTAGGGCTTGTTGGTCTCCAGCAGCGAGACGAAGGCCAGAATCTGGTGGTTGCTGCTCAGGCCGCCCTCTGAGTCTGCCAAGCAAGCAGAGAGGCCACTCCCTGTACATTTATCCCGCTCTGCCTCCAAAGAGCTCAGGCACAGAATTTCCCCTTCTCCCTGTTACCTTCCCAACAACCCCACGGGGAAGTTCAGGCTGGCCCAAGGTTACCTAGTGAAGCTTCACGGCAGGCGGGGGCAGGGGGGATGGGAGCGCAGGCTTCCCTGGGCCTCGCCTGATACTCTCCGAACTCTCCCAGCCCCCAAACAGCTGCCCGGCACCCTCCACAGCCCTGCAGCCTAGGTCTGTTCCCTGTTACACACGGCCCCAGCATCCCAACGGCCCAAAGAGGTCTCTATCAGGGCCCACCCGCCCTGTACCTCTGTGGCCTCCGTGCTCAGCCCCCCGATCTTGTGCCAGCAGCTCAGGTGAGTTGGCAAACACGCTCGTGGGATGCAGAAGGACGCCTGTCTTCTCCTTGGTGTGGAAGATCTGTGGGGCAAGAAGCAGGCGAGATGCTCGTGAGAGCCCAGAGCAGAATTGCCAGAGCCCAGCCTCTGCCCAGGACAACGAGGACTGACTCCCACTGCGCCAGAGCCCTTGCTCCCACCCAGCCCACTCCCCACAGGAGGCTGGCACAATTCCCCGTGGCTCCTCTGGTTGTTGCTCCCAGCCCACATCAGCACCTGAGGCCAGGAACTGCCTCCAAAGCTAGGGAGGGTTAGGGTCCTACTCGCCTGGTCCGAGTCTTTGCGGGTGCTGTTGAAGGGGTCTGGGACCGCTAACTGTGGGTACAGGCCACGGCCCACCACAAGCTGCAGTAGAGCAAGCTGGGCGCGCGACAGCCCCTGAGCCACGGAGGCCGCTGCCTGCAGCTCCAGCACATCATGACGCAGCTGGAACTTCACATCCTATGTGGAGAGAAGGGGAAGGGTCAGGAGCCACTCTGCTGCAGGGGATCAAGGACAGCAGCGATGGGCAGCCAGCACCTCCCCCCCCCCACCAACCCTAAGGCCAACGCAGGCCTGCCTGCCTTCCAGGCACACAGCACAACCAGGGTGCAGGGGAAGAGGCAACACCGCCACGCCCATCCTTCCCCCGACCCCTACCTGGATGTCAAGGCCACGCTCCACGTCCCCTTCGCCTCCCGAGGAGGAGCCAGCCTGCTCATTCTGCAGGCGAAGCATCTTGCGCCGCCGCCCTGCTCCTGCCTCGTGCTCCCGCTTGAGTCTGTGCAGCTCCCGGCGCTCTCGGTGCCGCCTCTGCCGCGTATAGGAGTCACTGGGCCGGGCAGCAGGTTCCAGCAGATGGTGGTCCCGGAGCAGCTCCTGGGCAAGAAACAGGCCAAGGACGGCACAGCCCCATTGCCTGCTGCCCCCTTCCCATCCAGCTTCCATACCTCCCTCGCCAGGAAAGGTCAGCGGGCCACAAATGCCAGCTTCAAGCATTGGTACAGCTACGAATCCCTCCACGGCACTGCGAGACTCTGCCCTTCGCCTGTTCCCACCCACCTCCCTCTCACCCCGCAGGACCCACTTGGAACTGGCGCCGCAAGTTGGCTGCCTCATACAGCCGGTGCTCCTCCAGGCCCCGACGACGGCACCACCGCCGAGATCCTCCACGATTCTCAGACTTCACCTACCAGAAGAGAAACCCATACCCACAGGACACAGGTGGGTGGAGAGCCCAGCTGGGCTAGAGGCCCTTTGTCTCACACCGGATCAGCCACCAGCCAATAAGCAGGAGCGGGGTGGGTGGGTAATGAGGCATGATCCTGCTTTGTTTGGGACTCCCCCCCCCCCTCTGTCACAGCTCTACTGGATGCGTTTCCTCACCTGTCATCACTTTCCCAGGAACAGGACCAAGTCGCGGTCAAGGCTTTGCCCACCAAAAAGGATGAGGACGAGCAACAGAAGAAAAAAGGCTGGGGTGGGGGTGGGGGGGCAGGGGAGCAGAACGTGAAGCCATCTGAGTATTACCCAATCCATCCAAGGCGCCCCGGCATGATGAACAGCCCAGGGAGGGAGAGCCGAAGCCGAGAGGCCGGCAGAAGAGGGGAAATGAAGGCAAAGCACAGGAAGAGCAGCCGAGGAGATGTAGGAGACGGGCCGCACCCTGGCCACACTCACCTCAACCCAGGCATCAAAGACGTTCAGCAATGTCAGGGGGTCCCCAAAGGGGCTCTCCAGGGGCCGCTGTGCAGTAGCCCAGTCAGGATCGCACCGTCCACTGCTGCTGCGCAAGAACGGGGAGGGCACGCTCAGGACAGCTGCCGTGGTCAGGGTGGGGGCGGCCAACCCAAAGAGGGTGCCCAACACCAGCATCTTCCCTGTGGGAGGCAGGCTGCATCAGCCTGGGAAATGCCCCCCAGGGCCTTTCAGCCCAGACCACCCAGGGCCCATCCCTGCAAGGAGCAGAGGGCCAAGTCCTGCTCCACCTAAGAACGCTGACTGGCCCCAAAGCTACTTGGCACATCCCCGGAGTCACAGGGGCCAGGCACAGCTCCTCCACCAGAAAGGCAACCCCGAGCCCCACCCGAGCCAGGCACACTGTGATGGCAGGGGTGGGCCCCAAGCCGAGTCCAGGGCTGAGCCCTCCCGCCAGCACGCTGCCCCGCTGCTTACCAACCACCAGCTCCACCGGCAGCTCGGCCAGTAGGCTCCCAAGGGGGGTGAGATTCTCCTCTGCATCCAGCGCTCCTTGGTGCTTCAGGTAGCCCATGGCAGTCTCCAGGCTGGCCGCAGGGGGAGGCTCCAGGAAAGGGAAGGCTCGGGGGTCCCCCAGGCCCATGCTCTTCATCTACGAGGAGGAAAGGGGGCAGGTTCCTCCATCAGCCCCTCAGACCCACCCATGTACAGCAGCAACAGCTCCTGAGGGAGGGGAGACCGGGCAGGGCTTTGCAGGGGCAGGGGTCTCTCTGCACTGCAGGCACTGCCCGTCTTCTCACACGCGCTTTGCAGGCCCACCCTTCCCCTCCTTTCCCCCAAATGAGGATCACGTCATGGAAAGGGAAAGACAATGCCCCAGAAGCAGCTGGAAAAGGGTAGCAAAGACGTGCGAACAAATTTGTGTCCAAGCCTGAGCCAGCCTGCCCTGAGGTTTCCGTACTCTCTTGCTCTGGAGGGGACAGTCAACTAAGGTACCCCTTGGGCCACCCTGACCCCGAGAGGTTTCCCTTAGTCCTGCAGCAACCACCAGAGATACCAGGGAACAAGCCACAGGCCTTGTGCGTGCCAAGCTCACCCGCCAGCCCCTCCAGGCTCAGTTACAACAGGGCCGTTTCCAGATGGCTTACCTTCACCCGGGATGTCGCGCCTCATTGCGGGGAAAATGCGAAATATCGCGTTTCCTCGTGCGAGTTTTGCACGACGTCACGCAAAACTCGCGCGAGGAAACGCGATATTTCGCATTTTCCCCGCAACGAGGTGCGACGTCCCGGGTGAAGGTAAGCCATCTGGAAACGGCCCAGGAAAGGGTGCGTAGCCTGAGTAGTCTTCCAGGCATGGCTGTATAGCTGCATTCTTCACTCTTCCCCAGGGGTAATCACGCTGAAATTGGCCAACAGAAGTTTCAGCCGGCCGCAACAGGAGTTGTGAACACCACCATGGCTGAAGCCTGGCCTCTGCCCCCAGACAGGGAGCCAGGGGGCTTTCATTATCCCAGCCGCGGGCCCTACCTGAAGAACTAGAGCATCGAGTGCCACTCGCTGGATCTCTGGCACTGGGTAGGGCACAAAGGCATCATAGTCCGACTCAGCATATAGCCGGTAGCAGACCCCTGGACCCGTCCGACCGGCACGCCCCTTGCGCTGCTCCGCACTGGCTTGGCTGATCCAGAACTCTTGCAGTCGCTGCAGCTTGGCCTTGGGGTCATAGCTGAGCTCCTTCACTTTCCCTGCAAGGCAGAATCAGGAGGAGGGCAGGGCCCAGCCACCGGCCACAGTGCCCAGGGAGGGCTGGGCACTAAGGGCATGGGCTGTTCAAGCAGCGTGTATCTGGGGGGGAACCCAAGTGAAGAGAGCCCGCCCCCACTCCTCTGGGCGTGTCGCTCAGCCTCTCTTGAGCACCCATCCACTTTGAACTGCTAGCTGAACAACCGGAAGCTTGCTTTAGAGAGAAAAACTCAAGTAGAGGCAGCGGGGTCAGGGGGAGAGCCTGCTCGGGCCTCTATGGCCTGCCAGGCCACGCAGGTGAAACCCAGACATGGAGAAGAGACCCGTCCCTTACCTGAATCGACAACAAATCGGACACCATCAATGGTAACTGACGTCTCTGCTATGTTGGTGGAGACGATGCACTTCCGGACCCCTGGGGGGGGCATATCAAATACCTGGAGGGGGTAGAGGGAGGCAGCAACAGAATCTGTTGCCACTGGGCTTGCTGACCCACACCGTCACACCAAATGCCTCAGGCCTAAACATTCCTGGGCTGTTCTGATTAACTACCTCCCTTGGCGTTTTTCTCTGAAATCTGTCTCAGGTCAAAACTGCTTTGAAAGCCCCTCTTCGGGCCTTCCCTTTCCCAGAAAAGGGGAACAAAGGCTCGACTGTAAGGGAAGCCATATCTACAAAGCACACCCCCCCCCCGGGTTTCAAACAAAGGCTGCATCATAATTTAGATCACTGCTGAGCACTTCCCCCCCCCCCAGTGTTGAGGGACAAGAATGAGCCCTGCAAAAAGGTCTGGGAATTTCCATGTCACTTTGCAAACGAAGATCTCAAGACAGCCTATACACAGAAATCTCACAACATTTTAAAGTTATCAATTTGAATCTAAAAAAATGAAACCACAACAAAATGGAAAAGCCTGCACTGATAAAAATGAAAAAGGCAGAGAACCCCATACTGCCATTACCCTACTCTTAAAAGCTCTCCATGCAGGCACCAGCTAATGCCCTCAAGAATGGCAGAACCCCCCAGGGGGCCTCTACCAAGCAGGCCCCTCCCTCTGAAGGCAGGCACTCCAGAGCAGGATCTCTGCTATCGGCCTGGAAGCAGAAACAGGTTCATTGGCGATCCTTGGACGCACGTGGCCAGTGCTCTGCGTCCCAAAGTGTGCCTGGAAGCAGAGTCCCAGAGGTCCTCCAGGCAGGCCGCTCCAGCAAGGGTGCGAGCCACCCCGCCCCAAACCAACAGGTTTGCAGCAAGCAAGATGTCTTTCCAGCAAAGACATCTGGGCACGGCTCACTGGGCAAGGCGCTTCCTAGGCAGGAGGGCCACCACGGGCACACCCGCCTGACCCAGGGAAAGGGCTTGGCAATATGGAAGCGACTTGGGTCTCCAAAGGAAAGGCCGGATTTCATCTTTAAGCCCATCCAGACCAGGCTGAATGCTTCTGCCCCACACATACGCCATAAATGGAGTCCTCTGCAACATCACCCCCCTCCCATTCCCTCCCATTGCATATACCAGGAAGAGGCTTGCTGGCCCCTTCTGCCCCCCGCCCCCCGATTCTGCTCAGACCTGGCAACTGCTTGCCAAGAGAGGCCCTGATCAGCCCCTGGACTCAGGCTTGCCTGCCCAGCCCTGCATCCTGCCCTGCATTCGCGCTCTCTCACCTTGTCTTGCTCAGCCACGGAAAGAGTGCTGTGCAGAGGAAGGACCACCCAGCGCTGCGTGTGAGTAGCATAGGCCTGCGCCGCCTCCACCACGGCTCCAATCTCCCCCGCTCCACTGAGGAAGATGAGCAGGTCGCCTCTTTCCTCCGGAGGGTACTTGTGATCGATGGCCTGCAGGACACGCAGGTAGGGCCGGGGGTCCAGCCGTTCCTTACGCCCCCTGGCCCCCTCTTCTGGGGGGGTGGGTTCATACAGGACCTGGTAGGGGGAAGAGGGAAGGCAGCCCATGAAGTTCTGCTCAGCCTAATTGGGTTGTCTTGGCCTTCCCTTTAAAGCCAACTTGCTAGTCTTCACTGTCACAGAAATGCAACTGGAAAATACAGTGGCTGTTTTTGCTAAAATCTTACACCAGGAAGAGAGGGAGAACAGGCGTCGACAAAGGGCAACAATTCCACCCCCCCATGCTCCCCACCAAATCAGCCTCCACCTCCACAGCCTGCCCAAGCCCCTGTAAGTTAAAAAAAAAAAGAACGGACTCCTGCATGCCACCCAGGTGGCCTGGCCCATCCTCTGCCGCCAGCCCCTTCATGCCTCAGGCAAAGTTCTCAACGTTCCTTCAAAACCAACACCCGGATCACAGAACTGATGCCCAGAATGTCCAGGAAACAGCTTCACAGCATCAGATTATGGAGATAACAGAACCACTAGCCTCAAAAAGGAAAACCAAGTCCCAGGACGAGGAAATGATGAAGCCAGGAGGGGGGAACTGGGGGAGTACTGATGTTTTATTTATTTCTCTCTGGAAACACTGGAATTCTGGTAAAATCTGAAATGAATGCAATACTTACTTTCCTAGGAAACTTAAACTTCATTTACTGATTTATCAAAAGAAAATAAATCATTTATAACTTAGTTAGCATATAAAATTGCACTACTTGGCATATTTGTGGAATATTTAAGCTACACTCCACAGGCCTTTGTAGGTTTTAACCTACAAAACCTTTAGCGGACTGCAACCAGCGTATCTATGGGACTGCCTCTCACCATATATGCCCCAGAGGATGCTTCGATCAGCTGGTGGTCCCTGGCCCCAGGGAGGCTCGCCTGGCCTCGACTAGAGTCAGGGCCTTCTCGGTCCTGGCACCAGCCTGGCGGAACTTTCTGTCTGCAGAAACCTGAGCCCAACAAGATATACTATCTTTTCGGTGAGCCTGTCGGACGGAGATGTTCCACCAGGCATATGGTTGAGGCTGGGTTATGGGTGAGCCTTCCTGCCAATCTCCTGTTTTGGGGGGCGGGGGAGGTGTAACCATCAGCGAGGCCGCCACTTGCTCTCTCCACCTCCGACCCATAGAACTGTTATTGGGGCTGGGTAAATTGGGACTGTCATCTGGGAGTTTTATGATTGAACTACATGTTATTTATGATTTTAATGTAAATTTTAATGTACTTTTTAGTATAAGGTTATCTGCTCCGAGCCCATTTACGGGGACAGCGGGCTAAAATCCAAATAAATAAAAAAAAATCAAATCAAATATATATCACTATCAGCTTAGTTCTCTACAAAGACATTGCAAATACTCCCAATATTTGAGAAAGAATTGAAAAGTGTTGCAACCCTTACTGCTTGAGCACATGTATCTCAATTTTGCCATCTGAAAGACTGCAAAATACAAAAGTTAAAGACAGAAAATAAATTCTGTAGTAAACTAAAAGGATGTGTAGAATTTGCACGGAAATTCCCATCTAGTCACAATAGGTAGCATTACCTTATCAGGATACCAAATTAATCTTAAAACATTGAAAATACAAAACTCTATAATGTATTATTTATTGCCAAAATTATTCACATTTAATAAACAGAAACCCCAAAATGTGTGGGATGTGTCTACAGTACACACAGGCATTATCATTTCAAATGCTGCAGACTGTCCTACCTAAAGGATTCCGTAGGGAAAAATCTGAGTAAAACCTCACCTTAAGAAGCATTTTATTTATTGGAAAAGGGGAAATCTTTAACGCGGGGTTCCTTTTCAGTGCCTCCCTAAACCTCCAATTTTTCCATCCAAAAGGATTTTTTAAAAAGATCGCCGGAAAGAATTGCCCCCCCTCCCCCAGCATCTTCCCGCTCTTCCCTGGGCCCTCCCATGGTTACCCCCAAAGCCCTCCGCCCGAGGAGGAGGCCACCCTGGCCCGCCCCAGAGCTGCCTTCTCACCGTGATGGGGAAGAGCCGGCCGGGGACTTGAATGACGGGCGCGCCGCCAAAATAGTCGGCAAAGAGCTGGAGGTTGATGGTGGCGGACATGAGCACCAGCTTCAGGTCAGGCCGGGCCGGCAGCAGGCGGCGCAGCAGCCCCAGCAGGAAGTCGCCGTGCAAGTGGCGCTCGTGGACCTCGTCGGCCAGCAGCACCTGGTAGTCGGCCAGCCGCGGGTCCCGCTGGGCCTGGCGCAGGAGCAGCCCTTCGGTCAGGAAGACCAGCCGGGTGGCGGCCGAGCGCCTGCTCTCGAAGCGGATCTGGTAGCCCACCTGCGGAGCCAAGCGCAGGACAGAGGCATTGCCGCGCCTGCCGCGCCGCGGGCCGGGGCACCCCCGACAGCGCCCTGCGGCTTCAGGCCGGCCGCGGGGCGGCTACGGGAGTCCGGACCGGCAGGGCGGGCGTGGGGTGGGCCCCTCTTGCAGGCAGAGCAGGGACGGGGCTGCGGGGAGGAAATCGCGGGGGGGGGGGCTGCCGGGAGACAAGAGACGCGCCGAGACCCCCCCTCCCCGCGCGCGCCCCCGGCCCGAGGCTCACCCGGCTGCCGTGTTGCTGCAGGCTCTCGTGGGCCACGCGCGTGGCCAGGGCGACGCAGGCGAGGCGGCGGGGCTGGGTGCAGGCCAGGTGGGCGTAGCCGGCCTCCAGCAGGAACTGGGGCACCTGCGTGGACTTGCCGCAGCCCGTGTCGCCGGCCACCAGCACCACCTGGCTGCGCGCCACGGCCGCCAGCAGCGCCGCCCGGAAGCGCGCCACCGGCAGGGCCGCGCGCTCCCGCTGCAGCCGCGCCAGGCGCTGGAAGGCGCGCCGCTGCTGGAAGGCCAGGAAGAGCCGCAGCGCCCGGCCGAACTCCCGCGCCCGCGCGCCGCCCCGCCCCGCCGCCACCCGCAGGTTGATGCGCCGCTGCGCCTCGCGCTCCCGCAGCCGCCCGGCCGCCCCTCCCAAGCGCCGCAGCCGCGCCGCGAAGGCCCGGAACTCGGCCCGCTCGTCGGCCCCGGCGCCCGCCGGGAAGTGGGCCTCCTCCAGGCGGGCCCACTCGGCTCGGGCGCCGCCCGCCTCCGCCGCCTCCGCCTCCGCCTCCGCCTCCGCCGCCCCCGACATGGCAGAGGCGGCGGCGAGCCGTTCCGAGGGTCCTCCGGGCGAGCGGCCGCGTCCTGCCGTGCCGAAGCCCTCCGCTGGAGGCCGAAGCCCCGCCCCGCGCCCCGCGCCCCGCCCTTCCGAGGGCGGCCCGGCGAGCGGAGCCGAGCCAGGCGGCTCTCCCGGCCCGCCCAAGCGACGCCCCTCGCCAGCGGCCGCCGCCGCTGCAGCGCCGAGACCGGCCGGGCGCCGGGCTCCCCGCGGCCCCGCCCACCTCGGGGGCTTTGTCGGCGTCTGGGCGGGCTCCCCGGCGGCTCCTGCGCGTGCCCGGGGCGGCGTGGAGGTTCCCCGGCCGGAGGAGGCGCCGGAGCCCCGCGCACAGCCGCGGCCCGCTCCCAGCGCCTCCCCTCGGTCGCGCGCGGGCCCCCGCCCCCCCCCGGCGAGGGCGCGCGGCGGGGCCCGGCCGTGCCTGCGGCCCTTGCCCGGAGGCCTGCGGCGCGCCGCCCCCTCTGGCGATGAAGCCGCGTGGTCCGTGTGCTGTTGCCGTCGCGGGTCCGGCTTGGCTTGGCCTCGACGGGGCTTCAGGCTTCCGCCGCCTGCGCCGGGCTGGTTCCGCGGCTGAGCCCGTTGGCGCGCGCTGCGCCCGGAGCGAAGGGCGGGCCGCTGGCAGAAGCTCCGTTCCTCGGCGCCCGTCAGAGCGGCCCTCGAGTCGACATGGCCGGCCGGACCTGCAGCCGCACCTCCCAGAGAGACCCGCCGCGTGCGGAGCCGGAGGGCCAGGGGCAAAGCGCGGCAGCCGGGCCGGAAGGTGCCTGCGGTGCGCGCTCGCTCCGGGCTGCCCTCTCCGTGTGAATGCAGAGCAAGCCGCGAAGGAAAGCGGCTCCAGCTTTTCACGGCCAACGAGGCCTGGCTGCGGCTGGGCGGCTCTGCGGTGCCCAGGGAAGCCAGCCAGCAAGGGCTGCAGCGCAGAGAGCCAGGCGCTGGCAAGTCGTCTCCCGGGAAGGGCCTGTAGCCCACGGAGCCTGGCAGGAGCCCAGCGACGGTTCAGGCAGCGGGCCGGCAGGCGTTCTCGCCTATTGAGTCTGAAGTGAGCGTCATGTAAGGTGCTTCTGTACCGCCCCTGCGGGCAGACCAGCGCCCCACTCGGAGCCCGGAACACGGTCCCTGTTGTTTTTGCCCCCCCATCCTGCCGGGGAGCTGGGCCGAGAGGAGGGGCTGGCCCAAGGCAGCCTGCTGCGCTCATGGCACAAGTGGGACTCGAACCAGCAGAGTGCTGACGTGCAGCCCAGCCCCTTAGCCACTATTGATTTGAGGGAGACTAATGCATGATTTCGCAATGACAGGGCCAGAAAAAGAAAGCTTTAGAGTGAATTGGTTCTCGTTCGTCCATTAGAATTTTCTAAACTCAGCGTTGAGAAGGTAATCTCTTTTTAGTGACCCAAAAGTGTTCAAACAGCGAGCCAATGCCTGGGTCTCTGGGGCCGGGTGTAGCTACTGAACATTAAACAGGAAAGGGGCATTCTTGGGACACGTAGAACGTAACCGCCGTTTCAGGATTAAAGCGAGCTTTTCCCGTGGTGCCCGAGGGTGCGCGTAGGCGAGCAGGGATTGTGGCGTGCGGGAGGCCGCCTGAGCCAGGCTGGTACTGGGCACGGGGGAATAAGGCGGCGGGGCCCCCGGACTTGGCCACGCCCAGAGCGCGGCTTTCTGCTGGAGCAGCAAACAGAAGCGCCTCGCTGGCCGAGCGACTCTCGCTAGAAGAGGAAGCGCCGGCACTGGCTGTCCTGGCCGACCCATCTGCTGGCCCGCCCCCGCAGCAGGAGCGCCTGCCGCCTCGGCCCCTGCCGGGAGAAAGACTTCGCTGTCCGCAAGGGGGCGGGCCCACGCCCCCCCCCCCGGGGCTCCCGCTGAGGCTTGGGGGCAGGGGCCTGCGTACCCATCCGCCCCCCGACCCCTCCTGTCCTGCTCCACAGGCAGCCCATGCGTGACTCCGGGCGCTTCGAGAAGAGTCGCTTTATTGCTTCCAACAGGCAGGGGAGCTCGCGGACGGGAATCCGAAGACAGGTGGGCGGCGCAGGCCCCGCGCCAGGCCGAAGCGAGCCCCCCAGCTCAGCCCAGCCCAGCCCAGCCCACCCGCGACGGGCCTGCCCGTGAGGGCTCTCTTCAGGCTCGGCGGAGGGCCGTGCCTGTCACACCCCCGTGCTGGCGCTGCGATCCTCGGTGGTGCAGGTGGCCTGCCTGGGGCCCTCAGCCAGCGCGGCCTCCTCGCTCAACAGGTTGCGCAGAACGGCCCTCAGCGAGTGCTTGGCCTTGCCGCGGAAGTCCTGGCCCGCAATGACGTAGATGATGGGGTTTATGCAGCTGTTGAGGCAGGCCAGGCCCACGATGAGCGGGTCGGCGCTGCTCACGGACTGAAAGAGGGGGCTGCCCTGGGGCTCCGAGGCCAGGATCAGGCCAGCCACGTGGTAGGGGGCCCAGCAGACGAAGAACCCCGCGATGACTGCGAGCACCACCATGAGGGTCTTCTGGGAGCGCATGAAGCGGCTGCTGCGCACCCGGCAGAGCAGCAGCCCATAGCAGACACTGATGACCGCAAGGGGGACGAGGAAGGCAAAAACAAAGCGCATGACGGCCACCGAGACCTCAGCGGTGCGGGAGTCCTTCACCAAGAGCGAGTAGTCGACTCTGCAAGTCGTCTTGCCCGAAGACTGGTCGTGTTTGACTGTCCTGATGATGAAGGAGGGCAGGGTGAGCAGCGCGGCTAATGCCCAGGCCGCGCCACACAGGGCCAGGGCCAGGAGCCTCGAACGGTGGTTCTGGCACCACACCGGCTTGACCACCAGGGCACAGCGGTCCATGCTGATGACGGTCAGCAGCAGGATGCTGGCAAACATGTTCAAGATGGTGAGGGAGGGGAAGAACTTGCAAGCAAAGTCTCCCAGGCTCCAGTGGTAATCCCCGGCCAGCAGCACAATCAGGAAGGGCAAGGCCAGGCAGCAGAGAAGGTCAGCCACGGCCAGGTTGAGGAACCACACGGTGTTCACCGTGGGCCGCATCTGGAAGCCCATCACGAAGAGGACTGCCCCGTTGCCCAGCGCCCCCAAGAGGGAAACCAGGCCGTAGAGCACCAGGGCCGCCCAGGTGACTGGGCTCAAGCGCTGCACGCCTTCCATCTCCGGAGCTGTGAACGTCGGGTAATCGTAGGCTTCGGTCCCGGGACTGGCCCCCGTCTCCATCTCCGAGCAGCGCGCAGTTCTGAAAAGACCCGCAGAGGGCGTCAGTCGGGCGCGGCCGCCTGGATACCGCGCGCAGCGGCTCTCAAACTGCGCGGGGGGGGGGGGGGAGGCGTCGCCTCTCTCTCTTGCAAGCCCAGGAGGGAGGAGAAGAAACAAGAGGAGGGGGGAGAGGAGGCTCAGGGGGCGGGCGGGGCCAAATGGGCCTGAAATGCCGTCTGGAAAATGCTGCTGCTGCTGCTGCAAGGATACAGATTGATCTCTGCTAAACGTGAAGGAGAAAAGACGAACTCGCTGAGTCTCAGCCTGGTGCGAGGGCCCTTGTCGTATGCTGCGGGCAGCACGGAGTTATTTTGCAAGTGGGTCCCCTGCAGAAAGTTTGCCGCGGGCCTTCTCAAGGGCTGGTCTGGGGAGCCGGAGCGCTCTTCCCTCGCGCCCTCTGGCTGGGGCCTCTTCCTTCCCCATCTGCACCCAGCGACCCAGTGTGGCAGGGTAGGCCGACAGGGAGCGGGTCGCCCTGGATCGCCCAGCAAGCTGCATGCGGCCTGCAAGCGAGTCTCCGGGCCCTCATCCAACCCTCTCAGGGGCGCCGCAGGCTGTGAGCCGCTCCGGGGGGAAACAGGAGCGGGTTTGCCCAGCGCCAAGAGGCTGATCTGCGCGGCAGGGGCAGCCCCGGGGGGAGTCCTGCGGGGGCGGGGGGAGATTCCGGGCCAGCCGCTATGCACACACACCAGGGGCGCGCCAGTCCTGCCTCGGGCGGAGCAGGGCCGGAAGAGGGCTCGGGTCCCCTGGATGGCCAGGCGGGATCCCGGCCAGCGGGACTTTGCTGCGCAGCAGCCCCTCGCCTTCCAGAAGGGGTTCCTCTCTGGTTTCTGCTGACCGCGCCCCACTCTAGGCGGGTGTCCTCCCGAATCGAGAAGTGCCCGCCAGGAGCGACTCTTGCCCAAGCGCCTCCGACTCCCTCTCCTTCCTCTTTTGGAGACTGCCGCTGGCGTGGAACCCACTTGGCACCCCGTCCTCCCCAAGCAACCCGGGGCGCTGCCCGGGAGGATCCCGGCTCCTCCAGCCTGTTGCTCCGTCCGTCCGTGCTGGGGCTGACACGGGCTTCAGCCCAAAGCTCCCAAGGCCAGGCCGGGCCGGGCCGGGCCGCCCCCCCCCAGTTGTGGCAGAGGATTCCTGTCCGGGACATTCCCCCCCCCCCAATGCCCGCCACCTCAAAAGCTACTTGGGGGACAAACCAGGCCACGACTCCTGCCCCCCCCCGAGTCCCAGCAGGCACTTAAGCCCTGCGAGCAAAGCCGAAAAGGCCGGCAGTGCCTCGCCAGACCCATGCCAGACTCGCTGCTATCCTGCGCCGACCCTCTTCCAGCGCTCTTCCCTCTGGCGCGCCCCCAGCACTCACCTCGCGGCGCAAGGCGGCTGCCTCCTCCTGGGGTTGTGCTGGGACCGACGGTCGGGGGGGTGCTTTATACCGCCGGGAAGAGGAAGCTCCCCGGCCTTCAACGCCTGCCCGCCCGCCCGCCCTCAGGCGGCCATCCGTCGGGGAGGGGGGGCTCGGCCCGATTCGGTGCAAGGCGCTGGTGCTTTCCGCGGGGTGGGGCTAAGGCCTGCCCGGACTGCGCCGGGTTCGGGAACCAAGCCAGCGACCGAGTCCCCCGCCTGAGCTGGAAGCGCCAGGTTGCGTCACATCACTACATCTGTCCGGAATCCGTTGCCGGTTGGGTGAGGGAAGGAAGAGCCGCTTCCAGAGAGCGTTGAACTGTCCAGCTGCAACGCGTCTTTTCCAGGGCCGGGCAGCATCAAAAAACCCTCAAAAAAGGTCTGATAAGGAGTGTCAACTATTTTAAGTGAGTTGCCACCAATGCAGGCCGGAACTTCTTTCCGAGTTTGGAATCTATTTGTTATTGAAATAAACCCTTAAGCAAGATGTTAACATATAAATGCAGATTAATTTAATGCAATTACTGATGAACATATGTATGAGTTAGGAATTAGATCTCTTCAGATTTCTCAAGGTAACAAATGATTTTCATATCAGCTGATACTTAACAGCGTCCAGATCTGATGAGGCCTGCCAGGGTGTCTATAGCAGGACAATCCCTTGTCTAGGCATTAACATGTGCTATCTATGGACAAAACTCCATACGCTTTCTTTCACATGTGACAGTATCATAAAAACATGAGTGGTCCTAAATCTGGCTGATTCTTCCATGTTTTACTAAAGCTAATGCTGGACACTTGTGCTGACTAGTGTCTTAGAAAGCTTCTAGAAAGCCTGGTTAACATACTGCAGTTTCTTTCTATGTCCTATTATTCCTTCCCTTCAATGTACCTTTGCCTGTGTATAGTTAGACGTTTAAATACATGAGTTTTGGAACTGATGAGGGAGGAACGCTCTTCTGTTCCCCAACTGCTTGCGCCCACTAGCAGAGGAGGGGGGGTTAGGAGGCTGTCCCGTCTAACCAGGACCCCCTACAGGGACAGTGGTGGCAGCGAATACCCAGAGACAGGGAAGGGAGACCTGCTAGTAAGTGGCATTCAAGTTCACACACAGTTGACCCAAAACCTTGTAAGGTGAGCGTGAATGAGCGGAATCGAGTCTCTCTTCAGAGCCGGGTGCGAAGAATGCGGCTTCTGCAAGAAGCGCGTTTGTTCCAGCCCAGGCAGCTCTGCAGAAACCTCCGCCAGCCCGTCCCGAGGCGCTTAGAAGACGCCCGGCACGCAGCCCCCTCCCCGGACAGAGGCAGCGCTCGGAAGACGCGTCTCCGGGAGCCGTCCCCCGTCCCCCTTCGCCTGTCCCCGGCAGTTCTCCTCCAGTGTCGCAATTGCCGCCCGGCACCTTTCCTGCCGAAGCATTTCGCAACTGAGCGCCGCGGCACGCTCGCCCCTCCGACGGCCCCTCCCCAGAGCCGCCTCAGGCGGCGGCAGCAGGTCGCGGGCCTGCGGGAGGAGCCCCCTCCCAGAGGCGGCCGGCGCCGGTATGCGGCCCGCATTGACCCGTGGCCCTCGGGAGGCTCCGCCGAAGAGGGCCCCGGCTGGCGGCGAGCGGGCGGGCTGGCCGGACTCTGCTGTTGTGAACCGCTCGACGGTGGGAAGCGCCCAGGAGGAATGCAAAGGCAGCTGCTGGGCCGCCGGACCCCCAGCGCCCGCCTTCCTCTGCGCCCCCCACGAAGGCAGCCCCTCGGCCTCCCGCTGCCCCGGCAGAGCCGAGCCCCACTTGCAGCAACCGCTCGCCCTCGACGGCTGAGGGCCGGCAGTCTGGGCCCCAAGGCCGCAGCGCCGGTTTCTTAAAGGCCGGGGAGGGTGCGCAGCTGGGGCGGGCGGCGCCTGGCAGGAGGACCATGCCCCGGAGCCCGCCGGCGTCCTCAGTCCCGCAACGGCCCTCCCTGAGGTGCCTGGCGAGGCTCCCCGCCCGCCGACGCCTCTGCAGGCGGGCGCGGCCGTGCGCTGGGGTCGCCGTCGGGCCGCGGCGCCTCTTGGGGGGCTCCGGCAAGCAGAAGAGGCTGTCTTGGAGGGCCAGCAGCGGGGCGGGCAGCGGCGCGCAGGTGAAGTCGGCGCGCCCCTCCCGGCCGCTCTCCCACCGCCTCTGGGGGCGGCAGAGGAGCAGGCGGCGGCGGCTCCGAGGACAGCGGCTCTCGCCCACGAGCAAAGGGGACGCCAGTGGCTTCCGTGGACCGTTTGAGCTGCAGCCAAGCAGGGCTCTCGGCTCTCCCTAACCCTGACGGGTGCTCCTATGCCCCACCCTCTGCAAGGGGGGCGCTTGAAGAACACAAAAAGCGCCCTGCCCTGCTGTGCCAGAGCCCCGGGCCGCCCTGACTGGCGCAGCGGCCCACCAGAGGGCAGGGAGGCCGAGGCCGCGGCCTTCCCCCAGCTGCCCCTGTACTGGTCTTCGGAGGTGGCTGCCTCTGAATGCAGAGGCTCCCTTTAGTCCTCGAGCCTAGTAGCCCCTGATAGACCTCTCCTCTCTTCCCAGGACCTTCTGCCGACACCTGCAGCTGGGCAAACGGGACAGCTACCAGCAACGCTTTCTCTGTGGCAGCCCCCCCCCCCACCTTATGGAACAGCCTGCCAGGGCAGCCCCCCCCTTCCAACTGTGCAGAACTGAGTTTTGCGAGGCTCCTGGCCTCAGGCAACAGGTTTCTGCTGAAAGAATGGGCTGAGGGAGATGCCTTGGATAAGGACAGGGGCTGTAGCTTTCTCTACTGGGTGCTGCCTATTGATGTAGATAGGCACCTACTAACTAGTTTCCACATTACTGAATTAACTGTCAAGTTTAATTACTTACACTTTGTTTCAGCAACGTTTCATCTCTGCATTTCTGATTTTGGCCAGTTTCAAATGTCTGCAACCCATTCTCTGTTGCGTCTGTTCCCTTAGTGGTTGCGCTTTATTGACTTGCACTGTGTAATCTGCCTTGGGTCTCAGTGAGAAAGGCAGAGTATAAATTTTAAAAAGAACAAATAATCTCCTCTGAAAACGGGTCTGTGCCTGTGGCCTTCTCCATATCCTTCTTCCAGGTGCAGGTTGGTAGCGGCAGGGGCCTCCTTTCTCTCTCTGCCTCCTGAAATATTAGCCCCAGGTATTCAGGCGCAGACCAGAATGGCTGTGGTAGTCAAAAGGACACAATTTCCTGCACCCTACACACACACCAGTCCATCCAGTCATCTCAACTCCCCCACCCATGTCAGAAGCAGGCAGGAAGCCTCTCCCACCTCCCCCCCCCAGCCCTAAGAAAAGGCCAAGGCACCCAGACCCAACAGAGGCTTTATTGTAAGAAATGTGTCATCTGCCCATCATTTAGAGCAGGCACAGAAAACTGACATCGCCAAGAAAAGTCGGGGGGGGGGGGGACACCCAGGATGGCCCCAGCCTCTTCTCCCTCCCAGAGTCCCATCCTGCAGCCATCCCACCTGACCCTTCCAGGAGAAGTGGGAAAGAGAAGCAGTGGGGTGGGGGTGGGGGTGTCCAAAGGTCCGAGAGACGTCTCCCCCACACGCCCTGCAGCATGAGGAGAGGCGGCCCTTTGCCTTTTGGGGGGCTTTGCCCAGAGTCTGTCCAGGACAGAGGGACAAGTGCTGGCCCTTGGTTCAGTCATGCGGACACCACAGCCTCAGGCCAAAAGGGGTGGGGGCCCGCTTTCTCTGGGTTCCAGCCCTGCAGCTCAGGGAGCCAACAGCAAGACGGCAGGCGGGCGGGCGGGCGGAGCACTCTTGCCTGGCTCCTGCTGCCCGTGAGGGTCGGCCAGCCTTCTTTTAATGCCAACTGAGCTTCAGGCCTCAATCTTCTCCTGGAGGCAGCGAGAGGGGAGACACAAATCACAAAGCACGAAGCTGGCAATGAACCAAAGCCCAGCCGTCTTACAGGAGCCCTCCCTCCACACCCCGCTGCTAGAGGCAAACCCAGGAGGGACAAATACAGCCCCCTGCCACACAGTGAGCCCAAGGCAAGGAGAAAGACGGAATAAAGGGGAATAAAGGGGCGTGGGTGGCAGAGTAGGACATGTGAGCAGAGGTGGCTTGGAGGATAGGAAGCTGCCTGGAGGAGAGCAGGGGGTGCACCTCTCACTGGCGGCGTTTGCCCCTTGCATGGCAGTGAGGTCTGAATGAGGGACCTTGACTGCTGCCCAAGTTGGACTGGGCAGAGGAGAATGGACACCCCCCTCACCAAGGAAATTCCTCGGAGGGGATCTGGATCCTACACATTTTAGAAAATAAGTAACCCCCCCCAACCCTTCACTATGCCATGAGGGGGAGGGATGAGAGCCTGTGGGAATGTGCGTGTCGCAGCAAGCAAACGCACAGGCGCTCTTGGGCAGTACGCACTTATGCTGCACACTGCCTGCATTTTCTGCTGCCAAAGAGGTCGCGAGTACTGATTTTCACACCACGTCCCTCTCTTGACCTGCCTTCAGTGTCATTCTGGCTCTCCCTGGGGCTGGTGGGTTCTCTTGGTCAAAGGGGTCTAGCTTTCACTCGCCAGGGGAGGGGAAACCATCTCCCCTCCCCCCATGTTTTCTTCCTGCTCAGTGAAGAAGAGGAACAGAGAGTTTGGGGCCGTTTTTCAAAATCTCTCCAAGCAACGTCCTGGTCCGGGCTTGGACAGTCTTGACAGGGGAGAACAGGAGCTGTTCCGCAGAAGCAGCCGTAGCCTTCCAAGTGAGCCACTGCCTGGACCACAAGACAAGAGAGGTTTCTCTCTCCCCCTTACAGGTTGACTGTCATGATTTAATCAGAGGTATGCATGTTAATCTATGTATTCATAACCTACGTACGGTTCAACTTCTGGTCAGGTAAAGAACCAAAAGTCCCAGACTACTTCTCTGCCAGGCAGTTCATAAGTGAAGCTCTTTAGTGCCCCCCAAGCCCCTCGTTTGGCCTTAGAGCTTTGCCTTCAGAATTTGAGGAGGGGTGTCAAGACTATTCAAAGTCCACCCGTTGCTTATCTTTATCATCATTTTGTAGACCAGCCCTTTTATTTATAGGGCAATTGGGAGTTAGTGCTGGAAAGATTTCTTTCTTGTTCCTAACTGTCACCTTCCTTATGAAAAAGGCATGGCTGAACTCCCTGCTGGTGGCTTCCAGTCAAAGGAGACCTTGCACTGGGCGTACCGCCTATCCTGTGTGCTGGGCTTCCCATTTTACACAGCTTTCCGTGGACCAGCTTAAAACCGGATTTGCCTTAATCTTAAAGAGAATTGCAACGATTATACATTCATGTATGATGTAAGAATTATATATGTGAAAACTGAAAAAAGTTGGGACAACTGATTTCATTAGTAAAGAGTCAGGTAGAACCTTTAAGATTAACCAACTTTATAGTAGCATAAGCTTTCAAAAACCACAACTCTCTTCATCAGGTGATTTTTATTGTACACAATCTTCCTGGACTTGTAGGATTAATTTGCACCAGTTTATATTTATCAAGGTCTTGCCTGATAAAAAGTTATGCTTTATTTTGGTGGAGAGTGCCCTCAAGTCATAGCTGACTTATGGCGACCCCTGGTGGGGTTTTCAAGGCAAGAGACATAAGAGAGGTGGTTTGCCATTGCCTGCCTCCGCAGCCCTGGTCTTCGTTGGAGGTCTCCCATCCATTGCTAACCCAGGCTGACCCTGCTTGGCTTCTGAGATCTGACAAGATGGGGCTTGCCTGGGCTGTCCGGGTCAGGGTGATGCTTTATTTTATGCTTGCCTAATAAAAAGTCATGCTAGTGACCAAGTATCTGACATCTGACCAATGATGTTTCATTGTGTGGGAAGAGATGGGCCTCTTTCGGGGCACCAGCAGGGGACTCCGCTGTGGTGCTCAGAGAAGGGGGCTTTTGCTGACCCAGAGCCGAATTCAGGGCAGAGCCCCACAACTGGGTTCGCATGAGATAATTGGGCCCACCTCCTCTTGCTTCTGCAGACCTGAACTCTGAGCACGCTCCTCTTGGGCATCCTTCTGAAGAGCCCCTCTAGGGGCACAACGTGCTCTTCTCCCCACAAGTGGCAGGGGAAGCAGCATGAGACGGGGGAGATGAAATAAGAGCCGGGCGGGAAGAAAGACCAAGGAAATGGGGGGGGGGAGAGGCTAGCAAGATGGCCCAGGGAAGATGGGGGAAGAGAGGCCGAAAGTCCTGCATGGAGCACAGAGCAAGACCCCCTGTGTAGGGGCACAAGGGCTTACAGAAACACACCTGCTGGAAGTCTGGGGTCACCCCCCCCTGTGCTGCTAGGTGCCGGGCACCAGGCTGATTCAGCAGCAGCTCCTACAAAGAGAGGAAGAGGTTTAGGTGGAGGAAGTCTGGTGCAAACAAGGGACTTCTGCCCCCGCCCGTACCCTTGCAGCCCCATCCCAATCACCTTGCTGTGCAGGCTCAGGGGTAGCAGCCCCCTTGGGCTCGGGCACAGACAGCCCCTCCTCCTCCCTCTCTCCTCTTGGGGCTCCAGCCAGGGGGGCCACGGGGGGGCTCTTGGTGGAGTCAGCCCGGGGAGAGCTCAGCTCCATTGCTTCCCCCCAGTCAGAAACAGGGCAGTACCCCTCTGCCGGGGAGAAGGGGGTCAAGGGCTTCCCCTCCGCACTCGAGGCCTCCAGCTCTGGGGGAGGCATAGCAAGCCACAGGGGCTCCTCTTGGGCTGGCTGCTGGGCAAGAGGCTCCTGGGGGGAGCAAGAGCGGGTGGCCTCTTCCTCCACCACTGAAGAAGCTCCCTGGCTGCCGCTGCCTTCCTCCTCCTCCTCCCCTTCACTAACATCCTCCCATTGGTCTTCGTCCTCCTCTGGTGCCACAGGGGGCAATGCAGGCAGGTCCTCCTGTTGAAGGGGAAGCAGGAAAAGGTCAAGACCAAGTGGGCTGTGCAGGGGGAGCTGTTTGAGTCCCACCATGGCACCACTCCAGTGCCCCCAGCCCTGGCCCAGCTACACCTCAGGCAGAAGCCAGCCAGCCCAGAGGGGCCCATGCAAAATCTGTGGCGGGAGCCACAGAAGAGCAGAGCCAGCTTGCTCTACCTCACCTGCTGCCCTGTGGCTGTGTCAGCCTTGGCCTCTCCTGGGGCTGGATCCTGCTCCTCCTCCTCCTCCTCCCAGCGATTATCATGCATGCTAGAGGGGAACCGTGATCCATTGTCAGGCTTCTGCCCGCCCGGAAATGTCCGCTTCTCCCCAAAGATGGAACACGCTGCCCGCCCCAGCCACTGCTCCAGAGAGGCTGCAGCCCATGTTTCTCCCAGAGACCTAGTTCACCTGTATGGCTTGGAGGGGATGCCCCGTGCATGCCCACGGCCTCTGCCCTTTCTGCGCCGTTCTGGCCGGTGTTCAGACAGGAACTCCCCAAAGGTGGGCCTCTTGGGGGGCCGCTTGGACTGATCTGAAAGAGATTTCGGGGCCAGGACAGTGGCAGATAGGTTCCAGCACTCATCTGCCTCCCAGCCAGCACTCCTAGGCTTGGCTTGCCCAAACCACAGCTAAGTTGGCATCAAGGCACAGCTGTTTGAATGGAACTGGGGGGATCTAGCCTCCCCCCACCCCGTGTGTAAGCACTGTCACACGCCCCCCACCCCCCAATATTTCCATACCCTGCTTCTCTTTAATAATTAAAGATAACGGTCACCCCTTCTACCCGGAGTGGCCACTCGGGGCCCTCCAGCTTCACAGAGCCAGCCTTACCCTGCTTGCTGCCCGCAGACACTCCAAGCTTGGCCCCCTCCTTAAACCTGGGGGTGACGGAAAGCAGAAAAGAGTCGCTGGAAAGGGAGTCCCCAGGATGCCCTCTAGGCTGGGGGGGGCGGGCAGGGGGGGGAGTGGTGTCCTCATGAAGCCAGGTAAGTCACGCGGTTTGTTTTCATAGGGTCCCAGGGTTGGTGGCACAGGAACTTGAGGAGGGGGCCCAAACAGGATTCTGGCTAGGTGGACTAGAGGGGCTTTCTGCAGCCCCGCCTCCCTTCATCTTGGAGAACTGACCCGGCAGCCACAAATTCAGCCAGCCTTCTCTACCAGATCTGGATCGCCTCCCCCCTTCTCAGTTCAGGGGCTCCCACCAGAGGCAGCCTTAGCACACCCGCTCCCAGCCCGGCTCCTACATCGTGTCCAGCTTCTCCGCATCCCATTCTCGGCGCCACTCGCCCGTAGCCTGCCGGTGCCGTGCTAGTCGCTCCCGGTCAATCTCTTCCCGCTCTTGCTTCCAGCGAATATATTCTGCCCGCTCTCGGCCCGTCATGGAGAGTGTCATATCCATGGTGCCCTCCTTACTCCGGACACCACCACGACCCTGGGGGAAGAAGGAGGGAAAGATAGAGGCAAAGAACCTTCTGGATAGGCCACACAAAAAAAGGGAACTGGCTCGTGCCACTGGCCAGGAGGGGACACACAGCCCAGCCAAGATGGCACGATGAACACACCACCGAAACGGAAACCGCAGGCCTGAGGGGAAAGGACCCACCTGCCAAGACAGGTGGGCAGCTGATCTGGAAGGTAACCCTGTTGCGTAGGACAGGAGGGACTTTGAGGGGACTGAAGAAAAGGAAGAGGGAGGAGGGGGAGGTCAAAGCTATCTGGGATGCTTGGCACTTATTGAACACCATGAGGGTTGAAGCTCAGATGGGATGCATGGCATAGATTTGGAACAAAACAAAACAGAAGTTGACAATAAGTTATGCAAAACAAGAATATGAACAGTATGTTACAAAAACATCCTCCCTCAACACATGTGCCCAAAGACAACTGTTTCTTAATGTTTATTGCATAAATAGAAAGATATCAGCCAGGAAGGCAGCTGGACTGTTTAGATGGCAAAGGGCAGAAAGGAAGAGACCGGATCTCAAAAAAGCTGGTGGAATTCTTTGCCTTTGTCTTCAGTGGGAAACACCCACATGCTTTTGGGGACAGCAGATATCTGAAGAACCAAACCAGACATCAAGCGCTGGTCACAGGGTGTGTCTATTAAAAGGCAGTCACTGGCTCCACATGACATATGCCCAGGAAGCCTCCAAAACCACACAAAAATAGAGCTCCTTACCAGCCCACCGGAAACTAGCCAGCATAGCTTCATGTCCAAGAAGATTTATGGAGCGTTGTGAACAGTGTAATCCCAAGGACCCGTGTAAGTCAGTGAAGAGTGTATCTCACCATAGGGATTGCACTGTAAAATCTAGAGCTTTCAAGTTTATAGAAGAACAAGCCCTACTTAGGGAAGAACGGGCAAAGCTTCAGCTGCGTGGCTTCTGTGAAGAGGTGGAAGGCCTGACTAGCCTTTGCATGGCAGGAACTAGTCAGATATACATACTTGGATTTCCTCAAAGTATCTGAAAAAGTCCCTCATATCTAAGTGGTAAATTTCATGCACACTTTCAAATTACTCAGGACAGTGAAAATCTATTCCGGTATGAAAGATCACTCCCAATTGGGTTGTAGACAGACCAACAACAGACCAAATGAGTTTCAGCTAAAGTCTGCAGTTTTGTGGGAGTAAGCCTCAGTGAATAATGAGTGTGGAGAAACGCCATTCTGTTTGTGGAGTTAACTTTCTATGGGCTGCAGAGGGGAGGGGTCAGTTCTGGAGTGGAGAGCGAGTCAGTTGGCGGAGGGGAGTTGGAAGTGGACAGTTGGTGGCTGGAGAGGGGAGGGAGAGACGGCTCCGAGGGGAGAGGCAGAGCTAGTGTGACCCCAGGTATCGAAGGATCGGGCCTGCCCTACACAACATCTCATTAGGGCATGAGGGAGAGAGAGTAGGGGTCTCGGTGTAGGTTTTATTAGTCCTTCCGTTCACTGTATATTTGGCTGTGTATAGTTGTGTGTGTTATGTGCTGTCAAGTCATTTCCAACCTATGGCAACCCTATGAATGAAAGACCTCCAAAATGTTCTATCTCTAACAGACCTACTCAGATCCTGCAAACTGGAGGATGTGGCTTCTTTTACTGAGTCAAGCCACCTTCTTTTAGATCTCCCTCTTTTTCTGCTGCCTTCTACTTTTCCTAGCATTATTTACTTTTCCAGAGAATCTTGTCTTCTCATGATGTGACCAAAGTACGATAGCCTCAGTATTGCCATTTTAGCTTCCAGGGAGAATTCCGGCTTGATTTGATCTAGTACCCACTTATTTATCTTTTTGGCTGTCCGTGGTATCCGCAAAACCCTCCTCCAGCACCACATTTCAAATGAATCATTTTTTTTCCTGTCAGCTTTCTTTACCGTCCAACTTTCACACCCATACATGGTAATGGGGAATACCATAGTTTGGATTATCTTGATCTTGGTCCCTAGAGAGGTATCTTTTTCTTTACGGATCTTCTCTAGCTCCCTCACAGCTGCTCTTCCAAGTCTCAATCTTCTTCTGATTTCTTCATTGCAGTCTCCCTGTTGGTTGATGATTGAGCCAAGGAATAGAAAATCTTGAACAACTTCAATTTCCTCCATAGGGTTTTCAAGGTAAGAGATTAGCAGAAGTGGTTTACCATTGTCTTCTTTCACTTCGCAGTACTAACCAGGGTTAGTTGGAGTGACACTGCCGTTGTCTGTGAGAGATCCTCCGCCAGTGTCACCTTCCACGACTGCTGCTGCCCAGTAGCTGCCCTTCAAGGATTCCTCCGCTCCCATCACCATCGGAACATTCAGTTCTCTTCTGCTGATGTGACCGTCGATTCCTGAAGGGGGTGGATCCATCTTCGTCTGGTTTCTCAGCTTTGACCATTCTGCCTTGAGTGACTCTTCCAGAAGTCTAGACTCTGTCTTGACTGAGCCTGTGCACCTCCTGACAGTGTTGCTCTCAGCTTCACTGACACACTCAAACCCCCTCACCGCGTTAAGGTGTGTATCCAAGAAGGGGTGTGTATAGTTAGAAGTTAAATGAATGATTTTTAGAATTTATGAAGGAAAAAAGATCTTCTGTTCCACATAGTCCCCCAACCGCTTGGGTCCACTAGCAGAGGAGGGAGGTTAGGAGGCTGTCCTGCCTAACCAGAACCCACTACAGGGACAGTGGTGGCAGCAACGACACGGAGACAGGGAAGGGAGACGGCCCCTCCAGGTGCCTGGCCAGAGGCAAAAAGGGAGGGGTAGGCAGAGCACTGTCTACCAGTGGGAGGAAAGGCCCTGACTTGCCACATCTTGGTCAGCAGCGGTGAAGTAAGGACAGACAGAGGGAAAGAAAAGAAAACTGAGCAAAAAGTCTGACTGTACAGGCATTTAAAATTGGAGTACCCACCACACAATGATGGAAGCTTTATTTTATTTTATTGGGTTGGCCAAGCCAGGGAAAGTTTTAAGTTAGTTAGGATGGATCTTGCCACGATACGGGACATTCTAAAGATGACAAAACCCCAGCTCCAGGAAGGATGCGCAAAGCGGAACCTGGAGTGTAAAACTACGACTGTGGCAGATTTGCAAGCCCTCCTGATAGACCAAGAACCAGCAGGCAGGAGCATCTGCAGATGTGCGCCTAAACCAGCCAGAGGCAAACTTCCAGCTGCAACTGGAACGGATGCGTATTCAGACCAAGAGGGAGCGGAGAGAACATGAACTGGAACTCCAAGCAGACACCCGCAGGCAGGAGCAGGAGGAGCCACGGAAACACAAGCTCGAGATTCTGCAACTGAAAGCAGCCCAGAGCAAGAAAATACAAGTCACCCCCAAGGACTTTGTGGCATACAAGGAGGGAGAAGACCCCTCCGAATACCTTTCCAACTTCGAGAAGGCGGCCAAGCAGTGGGGAGTTGCAGAGGAAGACTATACGTCTTACCTCTGTAGTATCCTGACTGGGAAACTCGCAACTATTTATCACAGCATGCCTATTGGGGGACGGCGGGATAACTTTTGCAGCATATAAAAGCCACTGTCTTTAAAAGATTTAAACTAGGGGCAGACCACTTTCGGAAGCAGTTTCGGGGCTTGGCCCCACAACAATGTAAATCGTATTATGAACTTGGGGTAAAGCTAAATGAGTTGGGGAGGGGATGGGCAGAGGAGGCAAAAGCCCAGGATTATGAGGCTTTGTTTCAGTTGTTGGTTTTAAACCAATTCTACTTTAAAATCCCCAAGGAGTTAAAATGCCTGGCAAAAGATAAGAAGCCAAAAACCGTTGCAGAAGCCTCAGAACTGGTGGATGAGCTGGTGCTGAACAGGGAGGGGTGGGATTGGAGGACTTCCCATTTGGGAAGGGAAGAGAGGGGTTCCCAGAGGGGTGGGAAAGTACAACCTTCCCCAAAAGGGAAGGGGCACCTGCCAAGGCAGAGGGTAGGAAGTCCCCCAGGCCTACACATTCAATGCCAGAGATCTCGGGGGCAAGGAGCGGCTTGAAGGAGAAAGACTCTCGAGCAAGGATTGCCACCCCTCCCCCTGGCCTCCTATTCGGGACTGATGAAGGACCGAATACCCTGGGGGGGGTCAGTTCTCCCAGGGCAATTGTTTCACCCTCCCTCACCTAGGTCTCGGTCATGCATACCAGGTCCATATTGCTCACTGCAAAAAAGTCTTGCAATGTAGCAGTCTTATTATTTATGGACCTGGCATTTATGGACCTGGGGACATGCTGACACTGGCGCCTCGGTAACCTTGGTGAGGGTAACTGATATTGTCCCTGATAAGGCATTCAGAATGCAGGGGGTTCTGTATCCACCTGCCACCATTCCTGTGGCCAGGACACCAGTGGAATGGCGAGGGTCAGTAGGTCTCACGGAGGTGGGAGTAATGAAGGAACAGGTGGTTCCAGTGTTATTGGGCCGGGATTTGTTGGCTGGCCAGTATACCATTAATGCAGTAACACGCAGCCAAACCCTCGGAGGGAGGTGGGAGGAGGAAGGCAACTTCACAGAAGCCAAATCTCCACCAACCCGGGAGGAGGGAGTGACCCAGGTTACGGAGGTTGAGGAGAGGGTAGTCCCCCAGGAGGGGCCGAACCAGCCAGTCTCCAGCCCCGAGGGAGAGTGTTTCGAAGGGGAAGAAGGGTGCCATTCCACCCAAGAGCAGCTGGGAACTGTGGAGCCTTCCAGACTGGGAGGGGGGTCAGTTCAATAATGCTAAAAAAAAATCCAACTGAGGGAACTGAGGACACCAACCAAATCTTTGCCAAGGGTCCTGGAAACAGTGGGACTAGGGGTGGTCTAGAGGAACAGATGGTAGAAAGTCTGGGGGATCCAGAAATGTTTCTGTCAGAGGTTCAAGGAGACCCTAGTCTGGAACCACTGTGCAATGAGGCAAGGAACCAGGAAGTGGAGTTCTCAGACGCTCTTTCTGAGCAAGTGGTATGGAAGCAGGGTCGATTATACAGGCTCTGGTTACCACCTAATAGAAAAGGATCTTGGGAAGCAGTTCGACTGCTTGTGGTTCCAGAGAAATACAGGCCCGAGCTCTTAGAGTTGGCTCATGACATACCCTGTGCAGGGCACTTAATAGTTAATAAGACCAGACAAAGACTCTTGCTAAACTTCTACTGGCCAAAGCTGTCTCAGGATGTGAGGGACTACTGCAAGTCATGCCTAACATGTCAAAGGGTAGGCTCCTTTACAGTGCCTTCCTATCATGGGAGAAGCATTCCAACAGGTAGGGATCAACATAGTGGGCCAGTTCCCAAAGCCTACTCAGAGGGGCAAGCGGATTTAACAGCCGGCCACTGTTAAACTCAGAGGGCCAAGTCATGTCAAATACGTCAAAAGGTGGGCAAGAGTGGGTGTAAAGTCCGAGCCCCTTTGCATTCCAATGGGTAGGGATTGAGATAGTGGGCACATTCCCAAAGCCTACTCAGAGGGGCAAATGGTTTATTCTGACTTTAGCGGACCATGCAATGAGGTACCGAGAAGCGGTGCCTCTAGCCTCCATTGAGGCTCCAATGGTAGCCGAAGCCCTGATCAAGGTATTTGGTCAAATGGGATTTCCCACAGAAATTCTGACAGATGGGGGTGCAACTTTTTGTCTGAACTGATGGAGTGTTTGTGTGGAGTGAAACGCCTGAAAACTGCAGCTTACCATCCCCAATCCAATGGATTGACTGAGAGGTTTAATGGGACATTGAAGGGAATGCTAAGAGCTTATGTGGACACACTCCCAAGACGGATGAAAAACTACTGCAATTGTTATTTGCGTATAGGGAGGTACCCCAAGAATCAACAGGGTTTTCCCCTTTTGAACTTATTTTTGGCAGAAAGGTCAGGGGACCTCTAGATCTGGTCAAGGAAAGATGGGAGGAGAAAATCCCAAAGGCAAAGCAATTGGTAGTGTACTATGTACTATCTTTCAGAGAACATTTAAAGGGGATGATGCAGGTTGTTAAAGAGAACTTTGCCAAAGCTCAGAGTAAGCAGAGCAGTTGGTATGGCAAAACAGTGAGGTCTCGAGCTTTTGAGATAGGGGACAGGGTGATGGTTTTTCTGCCCCTTTGCACAAATAAGTTGAAAGCTGCACGGGAGGGACCCCATGTAACTGTGGACAAACTGGATGATATTACATATGCAGTGGCTATGGAGAGGTCTGGACACAAAACTAAAGTGGTGTACGTGAATATGCTGAAACTATTCCTCGAGAGGCCCATGGTGTTGCATGTAACTAGAAAGGAAGGAGAAAATGAGATGCTGGACGATGACCCCTTAGACGTTCTGGTGCACTTTTCAGAGCCTGCACAATGGGAGGAACTGGGGTGGTCGATGGGAACGTCCAGGCACGACAAGGAAAATATCATTTTGAGGACATTTTCAAGAAAGAACCAGGGAGAACAGACCTGGCAAAGCATGGAATTGACACTGGCTCTTATGGACCTAGCAGGTGCCCCCCTTACAGAGTCAACGGTAAGGTGTTGGCAGATATTCAGAGGGAGGTACAAGAAATGCTGAGGATGGGAGTTATAAAACCCTCAGTAAGTCCACGGGCACCTCCTGTTGTGCTAGTGGCCAAACCGGATGGCTCAATTAGGTTTTGTGTGGACTATCGGAAGTTAAACAGTATCACAAAACCGGACGCTTATCCTATGCCCGGGATAGATGCTCTGCTAGATACGCTAGGTTCCGCCAGGGTGATATCTACGGTGGACTTGTGCAATGGTTACAGACAATGAAAAACAGATTGCAGAGGTGGTCCTGGAGGATCCAGGAATACAACTTCAAAACTGAGCACTTTGCTAGACGGCATAACGTGATTGCAGACTTTTTATCCAGAATGAACGTGGACGCTTAGGGTGTCAGACCTTGTGGGTTGGGGAAACTTCCTGATTGTTACACATGTTATGTTTTGTTAATGGGTTTCTCCCAGGCTGGTTGGATTCTGCTATGGGGTTCTCTCTGGATGAGGATACCCCTCCGGCTCAGAATCTAAGGAGGGGGAGGTGCGGAGAAACGCCATTCTGTTTGTGGAGCTAACTTTCTATGGGCTGCAGAGGGGAGGGGCCAGTTCTGGAGTGGAATGTGATTGGAGGGAGAGCGAGTCAGTGGGAGTTGGAAGTTGACGATGGCTGGAGAGTGGAGGGAGAGATGAAGAGATGGCTCTGAGGGGAGAGGTAGATCTAATGTAACCCCAGGTATCAACGGATCTACACAACATCTAATTAGGACACGAGTATAGAGAAGCAGAGGGAAAGAGAGTAGAGAATTTCTGTTTAGGTTTTATTAGTCCTTCCATTTACTGTATATTTGCCTGTGTATAGTTAGAAGTTAAATAAATGAGTTTTGGAATTTATGAAGGAAGAAAGCTCTTCTGTTCCACATAGTCCCCCAACCGCTTGGGCCCACTAGCAGAGGAGGAAGGTTAGGAGGCTGTCCCGCCTAACCAGGACCCCGTACAGGGACAGTGGTGGCAGCGAATACCCAGAGACAGGGAAGGGAGGCGGCCCCTCCAGGTGCCTGGCCAGAGGCGAAAAGGGAGGGGTAGGTAGAGCGGGGTCTACCAGTGGGAGGCCCCTATTTGCCACAACAAGGGACATACTTCTGAACAGATCAACTTAGGATCGCTGCTCAAGCAACTAGTTAAAACGAAGCATAGAAAGGAGAGTATTATTCCTCAGAAATAATCAGGTTCAGCTTCGAATTGTTTTATTTTGAGGGCAAACAGGTGGCAAAGGTCCTAATTGTTCCATGTTTGTCCTTAACTGTCACCGTCTCTATCAGAGCATTTCTTGTGAAAGCTTAATCAGGTTTCTGTGGCGTTAAAAGAGACTTTGTATTTGGGTGAGCATCACAGCTGGGCTGGGTTTTTCATTTTGTACAGCATTCTACCTAACCAGCTTAAAATCCAAGTTCCTTATTCTTAAAGAAATTGTAACGGTTTTCTATTTAATTGAAGCTTAGAATGCTAGACATTTAATTTTAATAATATGTTGATTCTCTGAAATATTTGCATAATCGGTATCTTTGGTGATTCCTTGCCTAATATACAGAATTGGGTACTATTTTAAGCAATAGTGTTAAATTCTCTGTCTGAATTGCTGGGAAGGGAGTGATTCTCGCCCAGAGAATTTGTTTTCAAGAGACCTACCAGGAGCATTTCTGCTGTATTCAGCTGATGGGACTTTCAACTTCTGGGAAGCTGGCTCCAGAGTAAATCTCTGTATTGGGTGTGACTAAAATGACCCCGACAAGAGAAGGGCACAGGCCTCCCCATCCGTCAGACCCGTTCCCCAGCACCTACCGCAGAGGGCCACGCCTTGCCCTGCTCCATTCCAGTCTTGACCTTGTCGAAGTCCGCTCCCCCCCAGTTGCGGATGTGGCGCCGGCTGCCCTCCCGCCGGTCTGACTCCGCAAAGGGGGGGCCACTACGCCGTGGGTCATCCAAGAAGTTGCGCACCGGATTCTTCTCCTGTAATCCATCCTGAGGGAAAGCCGAAAGCCTGGTCTTAGGCGAACAAACTGCATCAGGCCAGCTAGCTCGAGAGAAGCCCGAGAGACAGTGCGGAGCAGAAGAGCCGATTCGGTGCCATGAGGCCATGGGCAGGAACCCTCCCGCCTCTCGGGGTCACGACTCACCCGCTGGCTCCGCTCGTACTCGGCAATCTTTTCCATCTCCTCATTCATCTTCTCGATGTTCTGCCGGCGGCGCTCTTCCCACTCCTGCCGAGGGCAGGGAAACTGAGGGCAGGGTCCTTTCCCCACAGGCCCGCCCCGTCCCCGCCTTCCCGCCCACTGGCCTTTGCTCACTGCGGTCCCCTTACCTTGGATCTCCTGTCAGGCCCAGAGTCTGCGGTGAGGCCCCTGCGGCCCCGTGGCCTCCGGCCTCCTCGGCCCTGCTTGCTGGCCCCCAGGCCATCTCTGTCAGGTCCGACCCAGCCAGGCTGCTCCGGGGGGCCTTCGGCTCGTGGGGAGACACTGCCTGGCCCAGGGGCCCCTCTGGCAGAGCCACGGACCTTGGGGCTGCCGCGGGAGGCCCGGGAGGCGGTGGGGGGCTTCCGCTCGGTGCTCACCAGGCGCTTCTCCTGGAGGAGGGAGGCCAGAGTGCTGGGAAGGGTGACTGACCCGCCACCCGCCAGGCCCTCCCCTGCCCCCAGCACCACCCACCAAGGGGCAGCGCCCAGGCAGGGCCCCTGACCGGGCCAAGGCACAGCCCCCCACTGCCCAGGCCGCCCCGGCCTACCCCGCCTCACCTCGGGGGACAGCAAGACCTGCACGGTCAGGGTGGGGCCAGCCGTCTCCGCCGGCCTCCGCTCCGGCCGGCCCCCCGTCACGGCCACGCCCTCCTGCTCGGCCTTCTTGCGGTCCTCTTCGATCTCCTGCGGGGGAAGCCGTGTTGGCGGGTGGCCTTCGGGAGGCCCCCCCCGCCCCCCCCAGGGGAGGCTGGAGGGCCGCCCGCCAGTGGCCCACCTGGTAGCGCAGGAGCAAGGCCTGGTTCTTGCGCCGCAGCGCCTCGATGCGTTTGTCCAGCTCCGCGTCCTTCTCCTCCTTGGACTTCAGGTCTGGTGAGGCAGACTGCGGGGGGGGGGGGAGGACAGCCTTCAGCCCAGGACCCCCTCCCACGGCTCCCACGGCCTCACCGAAGCCGCGCCAGCGCCGAGGGAGGGAGGGGGGGCAGCCTTCAGCCCAGGACCCCCCCGACGGCCCCCCCCGGCCTCACCGAAGCCGCGCCAGCGCCGAGGGAGGGAGGAAGGGCAGCCTTCAGCCCAGGAGCCCCCCCCCCTCGGCGCCACCCCCCCCCCGACGGCCTCACCATGGCTGCCGAAGCCGCGCCAGCGCCGAGTCCGCAGGGGCGCGGAGAGGAGGAGGCGCCAGGCGTGCCAGGGACCCAGGCGTCCGGCCCACCGCTGCCCCGCAGGAAGAGCCCGCCTCGCCACACCACGTGGGCGCCGTCGCTTCCGCTTCCTGCGCCGAGGGGGCGGGGCTCTCCGGAGGCCCCCCCCCGCCGCCGCGGCACGTGGGCGAAACCAGCCAGTCCCCCTGCAGGCCCTTTCTCTGCGGAACGGCCCGCCTCAGGTGGTCAGGGAAGCCCCCCCCCCCCTCTCCTGGCTTCCCTCAAACGGCGCCAGACCGAGTTATTCTGGAGGGCTTCCTATTCAGATTCCAGGGCCGCGTCATAAGGTGCAGCCCCGAGAGAGGCTTTGGCAGGGACAGGGACTGTCGACTGTGCTGCTGGGTACTGTCTGCTGAGGCGGAGATGCTCCTACTGGGGAGCTTCCAGGTTGCTATACATGCCGTGTAATTTAGTTCTGCTTCCAAAGTTTCTGCTGCCATTCCCTATCGTATCTTTTTCACTGGATGTCCTAATCTGTTGATCACTGTTATATTTTTGATCAGCAGAAGAGCCGTGTAATCCGGTCTCAGTGAAAAAGGAGGAATATAAATAAATAAATATAACAATACTCGATTTAAGACGAATTCAGGACGAATTAACACCCACTTAGAGTATATGCTTGTCACACACACACCCACACACACACAAAGCACCCTGTGAGGCGGGTGGGGCTGAGAGAGCTCCGAGAGAGCTGCGACTGGCCCCGCTGCCTGCTGGCGGAGGAGCCGCGACTCCAACCCGGCTCTCCAGCGGACAGTCCTGCCGCCCCCACTCCCCCCCCCCAGCCCGGCTGCCGCCTCGGGCCCTTCGGACCGCGCAGAAGTTCTCTGCCCCGCCTGACCTCCCGCGGCGCCGCCAGGAGCGCCGGGCCTCTCGGCGGGGGACAGGAGATCTGGGAGTGGCCCCGCCCCGCCCTCCGGACATTGGCCGGCCGCGGAGAGGGGCGGGGCGAGCCGGAGCGGCGCTGTTTCCATGGCAGTTGCCTCTCCTGCTGGGTCGGCAGGCCCCGATTGGCTGCCGCGCGGGGCTTCTGCGGCGCCGCGTCATTGGCTGGTGGCCGGGGAGGGGGGGGAGATGGGGGGGATCCCCGCGCTGAGGTCAGGGAATTTCCCACAAGCGCCCGCGGCAAGAGGGATGCTCGGCCGTGCCCGGCGGCGGGCGAGGGAGGGAGGCGGGCCGGGCCGGGCGGAGGCGGGCGGTGCGGGGCCGGGCCGCCGCCGCTTGGCCCCTTGCCCGCTTGGCCCCTCCTCCCGCGAGCGGCAGCAGCCGGGCGTGTTGCCGAGGCGTCGCGGGGCTCGGCGGCGCTCTCCTCTGGAAACAAGCTCCGCGCCGCGCTGAGTGGCTGCGCGCCGCTCTCCGCAGCCAATGGGAGTGCGGCGGGGAGGCGAGCGGGGCCGGAGGGGCTCGGCCGCGCCTCCTCGCAGAGCCCCGCTCCCGCCCGGCAGACTCCCGCGGCTTCCTTCGGCCTCCTCTTCCTGGCCCCTCAGACGCGAGTCAGGGGCCCGTCCGCTTTCTCCGGGGAGGAGGGCCGCAGGCTCCCCTTGAGGCCGCGCGCGCCGGCCGTCCCGCAGCCCCACGCAGTCCCGCTCCGCTGTGCACGCACCTCCGCCGGGGCAGGGCTCGGGGGCCGTAGCGGGCCGGCCTCTGCGGGAAGGCCTGGCTGGAGGCCCCGCGGGCAGACAGCCGGGGCGGGCTCTGCAGGGACAAGGGGGCTTCGAGTCTGACCGTGGTGGACACGCGAGGCGACACCGCCTGGCCTCGCCTGAATGCGGCCCCGGGTATCTCTCCGGGATTGCGGGCGGGCCGGGGGGGGCATCCCATGAACACGCGACTCTCCCAGCTGGCGCTCCGGGAGGCGCTGCCGGGCCCGACTCGTGAACACTCGGGCCCGCAGCGGCTCCCCCGGGGCCCAGGCACAGGCGGGGTCTTCCCTCCGCCCGCCCCTGCTTCCGACCGGGGCTGGAAGCTGTTCCGCCGCTGACATCATGGCGAGCGCGCACTGGCTGCTCGGCCCGCGCTGGCTGTCACTGGGCAAATCCTGCTCCTGCGCCGCCAGCCCCGCGCAGCAGCGCCGCTCCGCTCCGCCCGCCGAGGCGCCCGGGCCAGGCCTGCCCGCCTGGGCAACAGCCGTGATGTCAGCGGCGCGCACGGGGTGGGGGGGGGGGCGGCCGGCCGGGCTGGAGACAGGCGCCGCGCGCTGCCATTGGCTGCGCCCGCCTGCCCGGCCCCGCAACTGGGCTCTCGTTGGCTCGGCCGCGGCTCCGCTCGGCCAGCCAGGCTGAGGCGCGGGCGCGCCGGCAAGAGGCCTGTTGCTGCCCGGCAGAGCTCGGCCGCCGTTGGGCTGCGCCAGCCGCCGCTTCGAGCCGGGCCCGCGGATTGTCCCCAACGCCCCCTCCCGGCTCCAGTCGCTGGCGAGGGCTGCGGGCGGCCTTGCACCGCCCCGCCCCGACAGCGCCTCCGCAGCCCAGCAGCATAAGCGAGCGACCCCCAGGGTGCTGCTGCTCCTCGAAGTGGCCGCGGGCCTTCCTGCCGGCCGGGTCCTCTTGGCAGCCCTGGCGGCGAACCCCTCGCCCTTCCCCGCCCGACCTCTGCCGAGGGCCAGACAGAAGGGAGCGGGTCCGCATTGCGGGGCGAAGGCCCTTCTCGTGCCCAGCGGGGACACCTGCCCAGAGAGGCCCCCTGGCCAGCACGAAGTCCTGCTTGGCAATAAGGCGGAGCACAGCCAGCGGCCCAGGCCCGGCAGGGCGAGAGGGGTCGGCCGGAGAATGCTCCCCAGGCTGTGGGATAACCCACTGACCCAGGGCTGAGGCCCCTCGGCGGGGAAGAGGCCCAGTCCGGCCGCTGGAAATCCCCGGCCGGCTCGTTCCCCCGCCTCTCAACAAAAGAGAGGCGGGAGGGGCCGGCCAGTAAAGCCTCGTCTCCACCCCCCGGAGCCGCGTCCCGGTGACTGCCAAGGAAGGGTCCTGACCCAACATTCTTTCATGTGCTGCATTTTATCCCGTCTTTGGGGATTTGTCTTTCCTCACAACAACACTGCGAGGTGGGCCGGGCTGGTCCGCCCAGCTCCGAGTGTCCAGCCACAGCTTCCCGACTCTAACCACTGGACATACTGACTCCGCTTGCAGCCAGCAAAGCCTGTCGCCCCGGAATGGTCCAGCCACGCGCCGGGGTTCCTCTGGGAAGCCTCAGCCCGGTTACTCATCTGCAAAACGGAACACGAGCCCGGAGGGGCAGCGGGAGGGAGACAGAGAGGGGGGCGCTGGCCGCGCCGCTTCTCCGGCGGGACCGGAGCGGCCGCCCCGGCTCGCCCGTCGAAGATCCCCACGCGGCACAAGCCCGAACTTGCCTGGGCGCGCGGGGGCGGGGCGGGGGCGGTGACGTGAGGGGAGGGCGTGGCCTGCCGGGCTCTGCAGCTGCCCAGGCGCGTGCCCGGCTGCCTCCGCGAGTTTCTGGCAGCCGCAGCTCCAGCCGGTGGCGCGGCCGTCCCGTCCCGTCCCGTCCCGCCCGCGCCGTCACCCTCCTCGCCCGCTGGTTCGCGCCGCTCGGAGCCTCCACGCTGCCCGGAGACCCCCGAGCTGCCCCCGGAGGGTTCATGCAGCGGCCGTAAGTGCGGCGCGAGCGGGCAGGGGGCTCTGCTGCCCCGGGCTCGGCGCCGTCGGGGGGCTGTAGGACGGGCGCCCACGTGGCTGCCGCGGAGGGCGGTGGCGCGGCGCAGGGCGTCGTCGGACTGCGGGCGGAGCGGGGCAGCGCTGGGTTTGTTTACAAACACGGGGCGCGGCGCGGCGCGGCGTTACTAGCCCGCCCCCCAGGTGGCGGGTGGCCCTGCGCCCTCGGCGGGCTGCGTCCCGGCCGCTGCCGTGACCCTCCGCTCCTCCCTCCCTCCCCTCTTCCTGCTGCAGATCCCCCCGAGCGCCATGGCCAGAGCACTGCCGGAGGGGAGCCGCGCGGAGCCGACAGCAGCCGTGCCCGGGAGCCCAGCCTTCCCTCTGGGCGGGACGCTGGCCCTGCCGCCCTCCGTCTGCCGCACCGCACTCGCCCTGCCGCCCGGCCTGAACTGCGCCGTCTGTCCCGGCGGCCCGCTCCCCCGCGCTCTCTACCGCTGCGTCCGGGGGCAGGAGCCGCCGCGAAGTCGCCCCAGCGAGGCGCTCGGTGAGTGGCTCGGCCGGGGCGGGGCGGGGCGGGGGTCGCCTGTCTTTCGGGCGGGCGGCAGCCCTGCGCACCCACTGGACAGCAGGTTCGGTCCCGGAGTTTGGGCGGGAGCAGAGCGCCTGCCTCGGAGCACGTGCAGAGTGTGGGTGCCGAGGTCGAAGGGGAGCCGTCAACCGGGAAACTTTCCCCGCCGCCGCCAGTGTGACTTGAGGCCGGCCGCGGATCGGGGACGGAGGGAGCGTGCCGGCGCCGGAAAACGGGCAGAGAGCTGCGGCGCGCCCTGCCCCTGGCAGGGGGCGCGGGGACGGGCGGCAGCTTCCTCGGAGGTTCCCCTCCGTTGCCGGGCCCCCTCCGCCCCCCCCGGCCCTTTGTTTCGCCGCAAACTGCGCCCGGGCGGGGAAGCGCCCTTGAGCCGGCAGGGCGTCCTGCCGAGAGCAGAGCAGGCGGCGCCCCGAGGGGACCCTCCCCGGCCCAGCCGAGCGGCAGCGGCAGCGGCGACTGCCAAGGCTGAGTCAGCAAACTTCGCGGGGCGGGGGGCGCAGGGCAGCCGGCGCGCTGCCCCGAAGGACGCGGGGCGGAGGGAGGAGCGCCCCCCCCCCAGGGCCGACCGGCACCACCTCTGCTGGCGTCTCCCGGAGGGCGCGGGGTCTGGGGCTCAGGGGCACCCGGCCTATCCCGAATGATGCGCCAGACAGCTGTTGCCCAGGAAACTGGCTCTGCTCTTCCCCCACCCGCGCTCCTCCCCGCAGCTGTCCTGACAGGGTTCCTTTCCATCCTAGGCAACGCGGGGGCCGTGGGTAGTGGCCAAAGGCCGGAGCCCCTGGCAGTGGAACCTGTGCAGAGGGCGGTGCAGCCTAATGGCCCCCTCCCCTGGAGCCCCCCCACCTCGGAGCAGGCCCTGGGTGCCCGCCTTCGCCGCATGGGAGACCAGTTCCACCGAGAGCACCAATGGAGAGCACAGGTGACCCTCCTCCTGGCAGGCCTGCCCCACAGAGCTTCTTCCTGGGCAGGAACTTCAAAAGATCCTGGGGTCAGAGCGCCCACCACCACCTCTGGCCTGTCTTCAGCTTGTTTGCTCAGGGAACTGGGCAGGGCTAGGCTGCTGACTCATGCCTATAAATAGCCCTGGGATAGAAGGCTGGGCACAGCGGTCAGCAGGGAGCCAGGGAGGGTGGCAGAGGCAGTGGGGCTGTGTGGGGGGCAGTAGCAGCTTGCTTGGACCGTTGGCTCACAAGTCTTCCTCTCTCCCTCCCTCTTGGCAGTGGCAGTGGCAGTGGCAGCACAGGCCTATCTGGGCTCACTTCTACCACTTCATCTTCCAATTGCTGGGCGTCTTCTACAACCTGCCAGCAGAGGGTGCGGTGGGCCTTGGCCCGAATTAGCCCTGAAGTCTCTTCCTGCTGGCCAGGAGGGAAATCAGCCTGACACACGTGGCTGGATACACCATGGAAATGCAAGCAGTAGCGCTATTTCTGCACCTGAGAGGGGTTTTTGTGACTGCCTGTCCTGGGCTAGATTGCGGCACAGCGCATCAAAAGCAGCCGCTCTGAGAGAAGGGTGGTCACTGTTCCCTTGTGCTGTAGCCCAGCAGTGCCTTAGGGTCGGGAGAGCTGCTTGCCAAGGCGCATGAATGAGCACTGCGTGAAGACTATTCCTTGAGCCTGTACAGATGGGGGGAGGGGAGGGCTGCCTCTGGAAAGAGGGGCTTGCCCAGGCCTTGTACAAAGCAGAAGTTGCAGACGTCTGTGTATATACTTGTGTACAGCGAGCAAGAGGTCTTGGGGGCCATGTACATAGTATACCTTGGTGCTACCTGTACATACTTGAGGGACTTTGTCTGTACCTTGTCAGGGGAGAATTTTGTATGTTTCTTTTCAATAAAACTGGACAGAATCAACTCATAGGATTAAAAGCTCCTCCTGTGATAGGTGATACACAGGCAGATGGCTGCTCTGGATGGGAGGGGGAAACAGCCTGGGGGGCTGGGCATTTCTTAAGTCTTGGGTGCAGCACGCTATGCCCAGCAAAACTAGCCCCCTTGCCTAGGAGGGGGAACACCCGAGGGTGGGAAGACGGGAAACTTCACCCAGCGCTTCTGGAGAGGGGGCTTGTGTGTGCAGGGCAGGGGCTACAGCAGCAATGCTCTGGGGGAGGGGGAAAGCCCCGAGGGCTGCGGTGGCCCACAAGCCCTTCAGGACACCTCACTGGTACTGCTGCCACCCCCCCCCCTCCTGGAGCTGCTTCCGAGCAAGCTACTGTAGCCCTTGCTGCTTCCAAGAGCTCAGGCCAGCCCCACTGCCGTTTTCTGGGGCCGGACATCGCCCCAGACCTGCACTGGTCCACAGAGCTCCCCCCTCCCCCCAAGAGAGTCAAAGCTTACAGGGGACACAGTGCTAGCTTGCTAATTGACACAGGTAAACTGCCCCAGGTGCTGGCTCCACCCAGGCTGCAGGAAGAGCTCAGCCTTAAGGCCCGTCCTCTTCGAAGAGTCACTTACCTGCTTTACTGAACGCTCTAGCCATTGATTGTGTGGGCTTCCACTGTGTAACCCACCTGGAGTCTGAGAGGACATGGTGGATGATAAATAATAAAACCCAGAGAAACCTCAGATGCAGATCTGGGGCTGGAGAGACCAAGAAAACACTCCCGCACGAGCTGCACAGGAGACGGAAGGTGAATGTGATTTGTAGGCACGACTGTCTTGTTTCCAGAGGACAGCACCCATTCCAAGCACCCCAAGAGAGGCTCGAGGCAGCAAGGAAGGCAGTCTGGGGCCTTGGGTGTGTGAAGATGTGGGTGCTTAGCCTGCAACAGAGCAGGGATGCTCCCTCAAGCGGCCCCATCCTGCACTGGCAGAGCACGAAGACCTTGTTCTTCAAACAAAGGTGCCACAGTGAGCACGCTCTGGAGTCCGTGTCCGGGGTGGGGGGCCTGGCTGGCCTGGACAGCCTGTAAGACCCCTTCTGTATGAAGGGCCAACACACATGGGGGAGCAGGGCTAACTGGAGGGGTGTAGCATTTCACACACACACACACTCTGCAACTTATCCACTGCATGAGAGAAAGGTTACGAAAAGACCAACTTTTATTGAGTAACTGAGAGACAAGCTGCCAGAAGGGAGAGGAGGTTGGTGGTTCAGCCTGGCCCGATGCTCCAGTCACTCACTCACCCAGCCCCCTGGGGAAGTGAGAACCAGAAGGCAGGCAGGCAATAGTCACTCTAAGAGCACTAGCTGGGGGTCAGCCAGGGGCCAGGCATTCCACAATCCCATTGCCCTTCATGCCATCAAAGAAGAAGAAGTTGTTGAGGGGAGCATCTCGTTGCGACAGTGCCTAGAAGAGGAGGGGAGATACCAAGATGGCCACAGGTGTAACAGCCAAATTATTGGAAGGTGCCACTGCTTTAACCAGAATCCAGAGCTGGGGAAGATGAGGAACACTGGCCATGTCTGCCTCTTGGGCAACAACAGGGAAGGAGACATAGGGGCTTCTGCGGGCCAACTCCACCCCCACCTTGGAATGCTTGGCCAGGGACAGAAGGGAGGGGAGGAGAGAGCAGAAAACAACCTACTGGTGAGCCATGGCTGGCTGGGACTCCACACAAGAATCGCTCTCTGGTGGGAAGCAGGTTCCCAGAGTCCCTCAAACCCCCACCCCCATCCCAGGACGAGCCCTCTGGACAAGAAAAACCTTCCTTACCTTAACAATCTCTTGCCCCAGCACCCCTCCAACCACAGCACAGACAGAAGCCATTTCAGAGAAGCAGCAGCTAAAAGAGACAGACAGACGTGCACTAGTAAGAATGAGGGAGGACAGATGGCCTGGGAAATGCCCCAACACAGCCAGACGGGGCAGGCCAGCGAAGCCCAAAGCTCAGCCCCACACAGCGAATCTCCCACAAAGCCCAGCATGGTGCCCCACAGGCTGTACGCAGCCCCCTGCCACCGACTGTGCACGCCACAGCCCAAGCAGGCCCACATCGTTCTCCCCAGTGAGGGAGGCACACAGTGAGGACCTGCTGAGAGGAGGACGAGAGGGGGGCTAGCCAACCTCCCCCCAATCGGCCCAGGAGGGGCTTTTCCAGCCCACTTACCTAGGCTCCAGTTGCCACCAGCCCCTCGCCCACCTGCTCCCCCATGGATCTCCTGGGAGAGATTCTTTGTAGCACGACGCTTGGGTCGGCAGCTGCCTAAGCTCTCACCAGCAGTGGTGCGGTGGGAGGCCGTTGCTGGTCTTTGGGCGAGGCAGGCGGCATCTGGCACCACCTCTGCAGATACCCCCAGACGTAACTTGCGTCTCGAGAGGGGGTCACCATCCTGGCAAGGCTCTCTTTGGGAGTGTCCAGACCAGCGGCACCCCAAGTAGCCCTGGCTAGAAAAGGTTGTCCAGTGCCCAGGATGGGGCCAGGGCTCCCAGAAGCCAGAGGGCCACAGCTGCACCTCCACTTACACTGCACTGACAAGGCAGAATCCTGGCTTGAGCTCTCTCAGCCCCACCCACCTCCCCGGGCGATTGTCATGAGGATGGTAACGAACAACACACTTGGTAAACCGCTCTGAAGGTGGCATTCAGTTGTCCCGAAGAGCGGAATATAAACCGAATGTTATTATCAGGGTTATTCTCTCTCTGCTCGCTCTCACTGTTCGGCCTGGCCAGCCCCCCACTTCAACCTCCTACCCACCGGGCAAAGTCATCAGGGAGGAGATCGGCCCCAGCAGCGCCCAAGGATTCCAGCACACCCGTGCGCGTTTGCAAAAGCACCTCTGCATCTTCAGCACAGGCCTGAGGTGAAGGATCTCTGCCCTTTTCTGTCCGGAATTTCAGGAGCACTGCGGGCAGAAGCCGGCATCACTTGGTGAGAAAGCAGCGGCAAGCACAGAGTCCCTCCCGAGACCTCCGCACGGACGGACACAGCCTCACCACCAGGGCAGTGGTTGCTGTTACGTTAATTGCAATATGGATTTTATATCATATGGATTTATTTTAGGTTATTAATCCACCTTGGGCAGGCTCTGGGTAAAAGAGGATATGCTACGGTTCTGTGAGAAGGGGCTGTGGGGCAGAACTGAAAGTCCCACTCCCAGGCTCACTTCCCCACAATGGCCCCTTCCACCCCACACAAGGACTCAGAACTAACGGACCGAGAAGAGGCGTGGAAGAGGCCACTCCTGAAGCTTCTGGCAGTGGACAAAAGTCTGGCACCAGCTGGAAGCGGGACCAGCGCGGCCTTGAAAAAGCACAACAACCACCGTCCCCTTCGGCCTCGGACAGAACAAGAGGCAGCTCAGAGACCAAGGGACAGGAGCCACCCATAGAGTGTCACTGCAGGACAACTGCCCTGGGGCAGCTGGAAGAAGGCCCTGCAAGCCACCCTGAACTGGCACGTGGGATAAGCCTTTGCCAAGCGCTGCTGAGCCAACAGACTGAAACGCCATGCCCAGTACGGAGAACCACACCCCCACCCTAGCAGGGGAGAGGGGAAGAGGCCAGCCCCAGAGGTTACTATTAGTTTGCTCTGGCAGACTCCTCTCTCCCGGGCCTCACTAACCTTCAGCCCCAGTTAACACCCCTCACTACACTTCCATCATAGGTTACCCACTTGCACGGGAGAATGGGCAACAGCCTGTGCTTGGCCAGTGGGCATCCAGGCACAGAAGGGAGAGGAAGTGACAAAGATCCCCCGTCCTTCCGACTCCGCACAGCCAGCTGCCAGGAGTGGCCTTGCAAGACGCCCGACTGCCATGTCTCAGGAGCCCTCTGGCGGCCCCTCCCGTGGAACTGGCCCAGCATGATGCACACACCTGCCTTGGGGGCACCTCTGGCAGCCTCTTCCTGAGAAATGTCTAAATACTCCCCCCCCACACACACACCTTCTTGCCTTCTTCTATACAATGAAGCCAGTTCCCAGCACCTGCCAAGGCCAGGCTCCAGGGGGCACCTCACCTCGCAGCAGGAAGTAATCCGGTGTCGTGCGCTTCAGGGTAGCCTTGCCCCTCTGGCTGCTCCAGCTGATACCAAAAGCTTCCTTCAGGGGGCAGAAAACCACATGCTGCCAGGCGGGGGTGGGGAGAGAGGAAGAGGAGAGAATCTGACTACCAGAGTCATGGCTCAGTCGAGCCAGCCGCCTTCGACTTGAAGACCAGGGAACACACACAACCCAGCCCCGTCCCTCCCTCCCCCGGACAGCCACAAGGGCCGGTGGGAACTGCAGAAACAGGCAGACGCTCTGGACTGGATCGCTGACTCATCGGAGAAATAAATGGCCTCCACACACCGCTTACACCTCACTCTCCGTCCCTTCAAGGCAGCTTCGAGCAGCATCTCTTTGAGGAGATGCTGAGCAAGATTCGCACCCGACTGCAAGGAAACGCTTTGAAGCTGAAGAATTCCCACTCGGACTATAGCCGAGCACCCCCGTGGGGCTGCTGGCGTCACCTTCCTCGCCCAGCGCAACCTCTGCCTCCCCCAGGGAATCTGCAGGGGGAGCACAAAGGTCAGGGCAGCTGGTGCAGGTCCCCAGTGGAGCCAAAGCACACGTGGGTGAGTCCGAGGCCAGGCGGAACGTCAACATCAGAAGCTAAGCCACTCCAAATGAGAAAGCAGCACGCCGTGGGCCCGTTTTTATCCCGCTCTCCTACGGCATTCCCAGAGGCACAGCCATCTGCCCTGAACACATACCTGCAATTAATGAAAGCCTCCCGTCGCTCTCAAGCAAACCACCCCCACCCCCATTACACCTAATACTCCACGTGGTCAGGGAGCTGAGATCAACACCCCATGACAGTGCACAACAAGCCACCGAGTTTCCCTCACATCTGAGTCAGGAAAGCCTCGAGTGCCCCTTGTAAGGGTGCATGACTATGCAACCCCCTCCCCACCACAGTCAGCTAACAGCAGCAACACACAACCTGGATGAGGAGGGGGGCTCTGTGCCAGGGGACAAAGCCCATTCGCCCTCATTATGGGGAAGCTGGGAGCTTGCCAAGATGGACAGGGAGGCCCTGGAAAGTGGCCAAGGACAACTCAGTGACTGCCAACACCAGGCATGGGGTTAACAGAATTTGGGCAAGCGTATGAAGAAGACTCCAGGCTCAGGGGGAAAGCTCTGCTCTTCTCAGAAGTGCTTGACATGTGGTAGGAACCCAAACAGCTCCAGGTGCACAACACTCCCAGACAGTTTGGTGTAATGGTTAAGAGTGGCAGGACTCTAATCTGGAGAGCCAGGTTTGATTCCCCACTCCTCCACTTGAAGCCAGCTGAGTAACCTTGGGTCCGTCACAGCTCTTCCAGAGCTCTCTCAGCCCCACCCACCTCACAGGGTGATTGTTGTGGGGATAATAACAACATACTTTGTAAACCATTCTGAGCAAGTGCTGCCCTGAAGGATGGAATATAAATCAAACATCATTATATTGTTGAATGCTATTATTATTACTGGTTTCCCTTATAGTTGCTTGTGCTCTCGGGCACCCAAGGCTAACATCACCATGTGGGGGCTGGACATCTGGCAGCCCACACAGCAAAGGCTCCTGTGCCTAGCCAACTGTTAACCGCTTCTGAGCTTAGACAACAAGTTCAGATTTCATTTGAGAAACTCATCAGCCTGGATGGAAAGCAAAGCCAGGAATTCCTGGGTACAGACTAGGGAAGGTGGGAGGCATGCAAAAGGGCCCTCGGGAGTCCAGCAACGCCCACCCAGGTGTTCCCGAACTTCCTTGTTGCATTTATGTGAGCGAGGGCACTGACTGGTTTAACAGACAGTTGCTTGAGACTTGGGTTATATATTCTCCACACCCCTTTTGGGTCAAGCTCTGTTCTCCGTCCTCAGACCTGCTACTCGAGGGATTAGCCTGCCTTCCCACTGTCTTCCTGCACCCAAAGGAAGGCCCAGAGTTGCAGAGGGTACTGTAGACCTTGCACAGAATGAGAAGCATCCCCAGTGGGCAGGCAGGAATGCACTGGGACAAGGGCAGACTTGCCTGACAGCCACAGGAGAGCTCAGTTCTAAAGCATTCGCTGAATAAAGACCAGAAAATGACAGGCAGCTGTGTGGCTAGCACGTCACAGAGAGAAGGACGTCCACAATAGCAGCTTGGCAACCTATCCAGCGAAGGCAGTTAAAAGGCAAAGTCTGCAAGGCACAGGCACCTAGAGACCTCTCCACCCACCTTCTTCACCATGGTGGTCTCCGTAAAGTCCAGCTTGGCCTTTTTGCTGTCAGGCCCATCCTCCATTATCTGGCTGGCTTTGGCCAGTTTGATCTTCTCTCTGCAAAGCAGCCACAGATGAACACGCAACCAACTTCCTCCGACTGCCCAGCCCCTGTGGCAGATTCTCTTTGAGAAGGGCAAAGACTGCCATAGACACGCAGAGAAAAACTTATGCAGATAGCACAACTCTCTGGTTCCCTCCAGCAGCCCTACCCAGGAGAGAAGGCCACAGGTGGACTCAGTAAACACTTGTGCTTCGACACAAGGGGATCTGGCAGCAGGCTCGTACCCACTAGCATCCCTCCCCAATCCCAGACTCACTCCACAAATTCATGTTCGCCTAGGTTGGCAAACATATAGCCGTGGTAGCCAAAGACGTCACCCGCAAAGAACTTAATGCCGTTTTTGTGGCATATTTGGTCAACCTTCATCAGGACCTCCTGGGAACAGCACGTCAGACAAACCTGGAAAGAGAAAGAAAAATATCCCTGGGGCGATGCCCCCCAAACAGATGCTGACAGAGCTCCCCTGCCCCCAAGCAGGGCTGTCAGATGGAGGACTTCTGTTAAGGACCAAGCACAAAAGCTCACAGACTGCCCACCATCTAGGCGGGCACTCACTAGTCATCACTCTGGATCCTGGCAGCAAAACAGTGGCACCGACAGCACTGCTAGAGAACATAATCTGGACTCCAACCCACAAAAAGGAGCCTGGGCCGCTCACACTCTCTCCTCCCTAATATCCAGGGTGAGGCAACAGGACCCAAGGGGGTCTTGTTACAGCAGAAACACTAGCTTCTCCATCCAAGATGCTGCTATTAACAATGAAAGGCATTTAGGCCGGCCGGCCGGGGGGCGGGGGGACACATATCCAAGGACTGCTTCTCTTCAAAAGAGTCCAGGCATTTCTCAAGAACAAGTTCTGTCTGTAATTATGAGGCGGAGGGAGCTTCCTGGGGGTGGCAATTGCCTTCTGGAATCAACTCTCTATAAGCAAGTAACCTTACTATTTAGCTTTTGTAAAGACTACAAGGTCATTCTTTTTAAAAGCTCTTTTAATCTAGGACAGGTGTTCACACACTGCTGTTTGGTCTTCAACAGTTGGATTTTTATTAGCTTGGCTCTTAATGTAACGTGGTGACCTGAGAGAAGCCAGAAATACCCTCACTGGTGAAGTTCAGGGAAGCCTGCATGCAAGAGACTCCCCTCCAGGTCTGAGCCCGGCACCCTCCCACCTGAACCCACCACATCAAAGTGGGTGAAAAACTCCTCAGTCTTCTGGTCAACGTTCTCCTGGTCTGCTTTCACATCGACCATGGGGTTTAGGTCTCGAGCCCGCTCCAGGGAGGCTTCAGCTCTGTTCTTGCCTACAGAGCCCAGAGGGATCAAGAACTGCGTTTGGGCGTCTTTTGGTGACACCTAGGGAAGAGAGCTGTGATCAGCAAGGAAGCACTCCTTCATTTGGAATGCATCCGGTCTTGGAAGTAGCAAAGTGACAGGAAGCATTTTGGCAGGGGGAGCTACAAAAAAAACCCAGGTTAACTTCAAACTTTTAACAATAGTACCAGGCCAGCTGGGCCTCCAGGGTGAATCCAGAGCACACTAACAGGTGAAGCATTTTGTCTTTGTCAAGCAGAAAAAGCAACACAAAGAACCACTCAGATGAGAAGAAACAGCACTGAGGATTTTCCGTATGCTACCCAACACACTGCTGCAGAAGTAGAGAAAAGGCATTTTCCTGCCTGGCCTTTTCAATGGCATGCTGAAGATGCTCACTTATGCTGCAAGAATGCGCCTAGGCCTGACCTGTCATGCTAAAGGACCAGGCTCTGCTTCCCCACATCACATGGCAGACACCCCTTTCTGCAATATCCACATTGAACAGGGGCCCTACCATCAAATGCAGAGCTAAAAGCTCCTGTAATTTAAAAAACATATTATGCAAAACAAAACAAGAAAAACAATGCTGGCAAATCTATAAATAAGCTTCTATGAAAGATCTCTGAATATTTAAAAATGTCCATACATGACATGCTACAATCCAGTTATTTTGACCGGCTTTTGTCTTTCCAGTGCTGTAATAGGAGTCTTTTAATGACTGCAAGGGCAGAGAGAGTCCATTAACGTTGACCACTGGTTAGATTCCAAGAGACAGGCTAACAGTTTAAAAATACATAAAACACCCTCAAAAATAAATAAAGACAAATAACGAAATGAATATTCTAATACAAAATGAAAGCCTTCCTGTCCAAAGCATAAGTTTAAGAGACACATCTGTTAAGTCACTCCACTTATACTCAATCCTTTACTAAAAAGATGCTAGGGTCTCCGGCACACCCGAAAGACCATTTTTATGCCGCCTACCCGTTGGGGCTTGACACCCAGCGCAGCCCCAGACAGGCGGCCCGCAGCCGGTGCCTCGGCAGGGGGGCCACGAGCTGCCCTTCGGCGGCCCTTTGTGCTGCGGCCAGTCCAAGAGCGCCGACGCGCCCCCCCCCCCGAGCCCCCTTCCCCGGCCAGGGCCGCTGGGCCTCCGCCTGCTTCGGGGTCTGCAGAGACTCGGCTCGTTCCTGGGGCGAACCCCCGGGCGGGAGGGCGGGAGGGCGGGAGGGAGGGCGGGGCACCCACCTGCCGGTGGTCGAGCAGCGTCAGGGCCTTGACGCCGGCCAGGATGAGGTTCTTGGCCACCTCCGCGCCCAGCCCCGCCACGCCCGCCAGCAGCACCCGAGACGCCCGCAGCCTGCGGAGAGGAGAGGAGAGGCGATGAGGCCCGGCCCGGCCCGGCCCGGCCCGGCCCTGCCGCCCACAGCCGGGCCCCGGGCAGGCGTCGCCCTCACCGCTTCTGCGCCTCCAGCCCCCACAGGCGGATCTGCCGGTCGTACTGCGCCGCCTCCTCCTCGCTGAGGCCGCCGCGGGCCGGGGCCGGGGCCGGGGCCTGTCCGGAGGCGCCGGCGCGGCCCTTCTCCACCATGCTGAGGGCGACCAAGATGGCGGCGTGGCCCCGTCCCCGCGCGGCGCGCTGACGTCAGGCGGCGGCCCTCTCGGGCGCGCTCGGGCGTTTCCGGCGGCGCTCGGGCGTTTCCGGCTGGGGCCGGCGGCGCTCGGGCGTGGTCGTGTGCGCCGCGCGCCGGCCGAGGGCGAGAGCGGCGCGGGCGCGAGCGCGAGCGGGAGCGGGAGGGCGGGCGCCATTTTGTGTGGTGCAGCCTCGGAGCGGCCCGGCCCGGCCCGCCAGCCCAGCCCGCCCGCCGCAGAGTGCCCGTGCCCGGCCCGCTCCCGGCCCCGCTCCCGCTGCGGCCCCGCCGCCCGCCCGGCCCATGGCGGTGGAGAGCCCCAGCGTGCCCCCGCCCCGCAGCAGCAGCAGCCCGCACTCCGGCCCCCCCTCGCCCTGCCCCGCGCCCGCTCCGGCCGCCTCCCAACTCCTCCAGGGCCCGGGCCTGGGCCTGGGCCTCGCCAGCGCCCGCCCGCTCCAGCTCCACCACCACCACCTCCACCACGGGCCCGGCCCCGGCCCGGACGAAAGGTCCAGTACGCGCCGCTCGCTCTCTCTCTCTCTCTCTCTCTCTCTCGCTCTCTCGCTCGTCCGCTCGCTCGCGCGCCCCCCGCCCGCGCCCCCCTCCCCCGGCCGGCCCGAGGGCGGGGGCGGGGGCGGGCAGGTAGGTCCGGCCGGCCGGCCGGGGGCCGAGGCGGGGAGGGGGAGGCGGCCCCGGAGCCCCCCCGCCCCGAGGGACCCCCCTCCCCTCCCTCCCTCCCGCCCCCCTTTTCCCGGGACGCGGGGGTTGGGCTGGTAAGTAGCCTCTTTTATTGACTCGTTCGGTTTGTGTTCCTTTCGCCCCCGCCACAAACGGAGGGGAGGCGGCCAGGGAGCCCCCCGCCGAGCCGAGCCGAGCCCTCGCAGCAGCAGCAGCGCCCCCCCCCCGCCTCAGTGCAAGGGAGGGGGAGGGAGGGAAGCCCCCCCCCCCGGCCAGCCGGCCCCGCTGCCAGGTGTGCGGGAGAAACCCCCGGCGGGGCTGGCCCGGACTGCAGCTAGAGCATCCCCCGGTGGTGGCTTCATTGGCGTGGCCTGCAAACACCGTCTTCGTCCCGTTGCGTGGCAAGTGGACACCCGCTGCGCAGGGTGCAGGTTTGGTCAGATAAACCGAAAAGTGGTTTCCACAAACGTTAAGCAGTTCCACAGTGTGACAAATCACAGTGCCCCCAAGTCCCCTTTGCACACTCTCCCCCCCCCCCCGTCCCTCGAGAAGCAGCAGTCCTGTACAGTGTAAGCACCTGAGTAGCTGCCCAGCCCTTCCTTCCTGCTTCCATTGTCCTTTGGCTAACCACATGTGCTGCGAGACGTTTCTACTTGTTTTCAACACAAGTGACTACAAGCGGAGAGCTCTCTCTCTCTCTCTCTCCTGTACAGTATGTTGCCTCCCAGCCCCCAGTGTGGCCGTTCCCAAGCCCTGCCACTCCTCCCCTTCGTGTAAAAGGAGGACATAACTTTAGTCTAACTTGGATTTTTTAAAAGGTTATGAAGGCCACACTTTCCTTGATGTGAAATAATGCTGGCTTGTTTATTCCCCTCTTAGGCTTTCCTCCACTACCCAAATACAAGTGTTGTATACATAAGCTAGGGAGCCTGGTTTGCCCAATGAAGGACAGTTCTTGTTGCTGTCCATTGGAGGAAAACAGGAATTTCTGCATGAGTGTCAAAAGTATACTTTAAAAATCAAACATTAATAGCAAAGTAAGCTTGAGGAAAAACGAACTTTTACAAACTTGTGCGCGCACACACACGTTTATAGCCAAAAAAAATTTCTTAATTGTCTGATCTCTTACTGTGTGGTTTGACTGCAGCGGGGAAGCTCCCACTGTTGTTGGTTCAGCTGGAAGTTTGCAGCTCTGGTGGCCAGAATTGGTTCAAGCACATGGCCAAGATATTCATAGCCCCGGCAGACCACAAATAGATGATCTTAAAGCATGCATTCTGCTAACCAATTTATGATATTAGCTCACTTTTGCACAAGTTAAAAATGTAGCCCTTCTGCTACTCGTGCCAGTTAGCCTTGTTAGGTAGGGGGTGTTTGCCATTGCAGCACATATACAGTCTTGACCTGATACCCAAGAGTGCCCTGGGAGATCCACTGACATGATCTAGGCCTTGTGGACAACCTGCCTGCTTGGAGGCTTTTGTTTCCAGTGCTTAATGACAAAACGAGGCTGAGAAGTTAGAGGAAAAAGGACATGGTGATGTCTGTGAACTTGTCTAATGTGTGTCACAAAAGAGGGTGAACCACTTGGAAAGCACGTGGCCCTTTGTATCACAGGCAGTAGCACCTTTGTCAGCTGCTGGAGACTGAGAAGTGCTTAACATTGGGGTCCCAAGAGCTGAAGTGGCTAGATGGATGCTCTTGTGCCTGGCTTAGTTTGGCAGAAAGGGAGAAGGCATGCAGGTTCTCCCCATGTTGTAGCACAAGGGCTGTGGAAATGGCGCCTGCTGAATCCCCTGATCTCTGCTGGCTGCTGGGGGTTCTGTCCCCTGTTGAATCTCGTATGTGCATTCCTGGGTGAGTGATGACCGCTTAGAATATCTATCATGAGTCAGCATTGTGGCCTGCAAGATGGTTTGGGAAGAGCTCACATTACTTCATTAGCTGGCAGTTTAAGGATAACCCTTAGATAGCTTGATCACATTAAATCCTTTGTGAAAGGTATCACACTTCCTTAGGCAAACCCATTTAAATGGCTGGTTTATTTAAGATAGCTCAGTACATGAGGCAGCAGGTGCATCATTTCATTGTGGCTGGCAGTGGGGTCTGCTGTGAGACAAGCGCTATGGGCACTTGGTTGCAGAGGATTGTCCCCTGGCGCTCCCTCTCTGGGTGGCCCCCCAAGTGAAGAGTGTTGGGAAGATTCATAGTGGGTAGGTCCATCAATGGCTGCTGGGCTTGGTGAGTAAAGAGAACCGCCATGTTCAGGGGCCTAAGCCTCTGAGACCCAGTGCTAGAAGGCAATGCCAGGGGAAGGCCTTGGCCTGTGTTTGTTGGCCACCCTGAGTCAGGGCGCTGGGCTAGATGTCCCCTTGTGGCTCTGGTCCAGCAGACTCTTCTGATGTTCTGATGTCCAAAGCAGGAGAAAGGCATTGAATTGCAAGCGGCAGATAAGAAGGTCGGGGGCCCTCCAGGCTTTCTGTAGTTCAGTAACATGTGCTGTGTTGAGTTTTGGGTTTGGATCAGGATCACGGCTGTTGAGGTGTTCCAAGCATTACAGCAGGCAGGGTGGGCTGCCTGCATCATGGGAGGGGGGAGCATAGCTTGTTTTGGATTCTTGAAAGTCCAGGCGCTTCTTAAGGAAATGAAGCCAAAAAATAACAGCCAGGGATGTGGCCCCTGCATACGGAAATCTCCGTGAAGGGTGTTGATGCCCTCCCCCGTGCATGCTGAACAAGGGGATATCAGATTCAGGGTTCTGCTTAAATAAATATAGTCTTATGATGACTTGCTTCCAGAGTAAGCCACTCTGAATTCGGCATGCTTGGGATGGCGGGTCCTGCCTGCAGGAGGGGGCCCGTGCGTCCCAGGGGGGCTGTGCTACGGGGTCCGGGGGCTCTCTTCCGCAGTAGCCTTCCCAGCGTCCCTGTGTCTAGGTGGCTTGTTGATCACTTTCCTGGGTAGCCGTTTTAGTAACTCAGAGACATTCCGTGTTTGTATATCTCCAGACAGTGCTTTTGTTGGTGATATTAACATGTTGGCTTAGATTAGCACAAAGCCCCGCGTGCTGCGAGTTTTAGTCTTACGGAGTTGTTATCGCGTGAGTTGGACATGCTGGTCTTGCTGGTTTCCTCCTTGAGTGCAAGTCAGACACTCCTTCCTGGACTGCAGTGAGCCGGTGCTGCTTTCACGTGTTCGTTGTTTTTCTTCATTGGTTAGATCATAGCCGTTCTGTGTTCTCTGCACCCGTGTTTTGTGGGCCTGCACAGGAGATCTTGGGGCCACCTAGGATACTCTCATGTTATGGGTCAGCAGCCTGTACAGATGTGTGCCTTGGTGCTGCTTCAGACAGGAATCTCTTCTTTGGTGGTATACACAAAAACTGCAGGGTAAAGCCCTTGCCCGGTTCATGGCAGCCCAGCACAAAGTGTGTGTCATTTCCCTGGTGTTTACTTCCAGCACCAGCAGAGGGCAGCAGCGACTTCCGTTGTGATTGTTGACCTAAATGGGCTTAGTGCACGTATCAAGTTTAAGCACAAGGAAGGCAGGTGGGAAGTGCTCTCCCTCGAGTTCTTAGATGTTGCAATTAAACAAAGGGTGTTCTTTTTCAGAAGACTGCACCCAGTAAGGCAAAACCACGAGCTGTAGCACACCCTGCTGCTTTGCCAGCCTTCCGTCCGGACTACACTGCTCTTTGATCCCGTTGCAGTGTGTGTGTGTGTGGGGGGGGGGGTGGCGGCCTTCTTCTCCTTAAACCCCTGGTCTGGGGCCTTGTCTCTTTTCATTGGACTGCCTTCGCCTTTGCCACTTCCTTACACGGCCTTGGTTGCTGACCTCTGTTCCCTTCTCATGGCTTGTGGTGGAAATAGCTGCCGTTGTAGGTGATAGCAAATGGCAGAATATTGTATTGTGAGTCACAGAAAATTGCTTGCTTTAGAATGGCAGAAAGGGAAGCTCAGGAGGACTCAGTGAACTCTAGAAGCTGCCTGGAATGCCCTTGGGGAATGAAGTCAGGGGTGCTCGGTGAGCAAAACAGCTCTCTGGACACAGCTCCGAACCTCTCAAGTGTGTGGCGTTCAGGCAAAGTGAGGAGCAGCAGCAGCAGCAGCAGCAGCAGCAGGTCTTTTCAGTGGAGGTGAGGGGTCTTGACGGCTCTGTGGAGGTGAGCTATTAGCGTGCTCAGAGAGCAGATAACCCTTAGCCTGACCCTACATTGTTCTTCTTTTCCCTTATGGTTCAGGGAAGAAGTCCTCTGTCTAGTCTAGCAGGAGGGAAGACCTGGGTCCAAAGCATTGGTTGTATTAGGCTTGACAGGTTCAGGTGGATTCTTTGAAATGCTTCCAGAGGTCTGGGGGCTTTTCTAACGCAGAGTGCCCAGGAGATGGCTAGGAAGGCGGCAAAGCCGCATCCTGATTGTTAGGCACTCGGTAGCGCTTTTCAGGAGGGTGCTTAGATCCCACACATTCTGTCCTGCTGTGGGTGCCTGTGGCCCTTTCCCTTTGGGTGCCTGTGGCCTGTGAGTGCCTGTGGCCCTTTCCCTTTGGGCTCCTGTCCAAGAGGGGCTTTTTTGCAGAGCAGACGCAAGTGCACAGGAGTTGGTTTTTAGATGTGCCCACTGTGAAGCAGAATACTTTTTAATGAGCATTCAACTCCTCCTTAAGAGATATGAATAAGTGGGGGGGGCAATGTTTATCTGTCCCTCCCATCTGTTTTTTCCCTTTTTGTTTAGAAAATTGTTTAATTACATGCCCAAAATGCATCTACTAGAATGAGGACTGTAAAGCTTTTCAAGGCAAGGTTTTTCAAAGTACTGGTTTAACTTCTCTTTACTCCTCAAAATGATTTCTCATAGCTGTATACTTAACTACGTAAGACTGCCTACAGAACAATTCAGGTATACTTTGGACATTTATGTGTTTCAGACCTTCTTGTCTGATGTAGAATTTTTCATCATGCAGCACATAAAAGAAAGTGGTCTATATATGGAAATAAGCACCCCAAGACAAGAAACAAACTCAAGGTTTGTTTTCACCTATGCAAACCTTCTGTGCGAAGTTATGAATGAGGGACTATTGATCTTTCAGGAATGGATTCTAATTAGAGATAGTAGCATTTTGAAGGCCATTTGGCACAACATGAGTTTAATAGGGCTGCTTCTGCCCACAGTTTATAAGATACACATCAGGAAATATTAACGTCGTTATAAGCTTTAGCTCCAGTTTAGGGGCAGCCCTTAACACTGTGATCTGTGAGGCTGGAGGCAGACCCCAGTTTTGTGAAGACTTCGAAGCAGTTTTGAAAAGGAGATGATAGAACATGGCTCTGCTAGCTAAAGGGTGAGGCGGTTTGCAAGTTTGGCTTTGGTTCTGAATAATGCTAACTGCTGTTACGTGTAGGCAATCAGAGCTTGCTTTTGTTTACTGCAGAGTTGATGGGTTCTCCTTTTTAACTTTCAGGGTTAGGGTTAGGTTGGGGCTCCATTTCTAACAGAGAGTGTACTTGTAGCTCTTGTTTGAATAAAACCAAGGCATTTTTATTTGTGCTTTTCACAGAAAACAGTAGTAGGTGTTAACTTACACAACATGCATTGTATTGTCTTAAGTCAACAGATTACTTTTAGAACTGATAAGAAACAAGTATTGTGTCTATTTGATTTCCCCCAAAAACCCATGCTTGCCAACTCGCACTGTGGGTTTCCCCCATGATCTCAAACTTTCCAGAAAGTTTACATTCTCTACTGCTGATATGTGGTTTGCCCTGCTTTGGGTTTTGTAGACTGTTAAGATACTGGTTTAACAAGCAAAACCACAAGAGGCAGCTTAGCTTTCGGGGAGAAGAAATCAGGCAGCAGGAGTCCTGTGGATCTTCTGCCTTAATGGATTAGCTGGTCTTTGAGAAATCTTCTGGCATTTTCACTGTTCAGCATATAAACATCAGAAGGAAGTGAGGAAGGGGCCTGACTGTGTGTGCATTCAGGTCCATCTTGTCAAACCAAAGGGGGAGAGGGTGCCATGTCCCTTCTGGATGAAGGGTGCAAGTAAATACCTGCTGGGGGCGCCAGGTGTTCAGAAGAGCATAGGTTAACTTTAAAAACGACATTTGGATGAGAAACTCGGAGACGTTTTTCTTAGCCTCCTTGTGAACAGATCCATCATCCTCATTGAAACCATGAACCGTGTTCCTTGGCTATCTTTTTCAATAATTGAAAAGGGCGATAGTGCCAGCTTCAGGGTTATGCTTAAGGGTGCTTGTGGGGCTTTCTGGGATTATGTTTGTGATGCTTTCTAAGCACATATGGAAGAGCACATTATTTATTAGTTAGCAATAACAAAACAATATTTTTGTCTTGGAGAAGAATGAAGTGCTTCCTCAGCAAATGGTTTTCTGGCTTGGGATTGAAGATGGAAGTGCCAAGTAGTTCTGCTTTAAAAAAATCATTAGAAGGCAAGGAGAGAAAATTATACATCCATTTCAGGCTTCAGGCACTGCTCTACTAGGTCATAGATCCAGAGGAGTTAGCCGTGTTAGTCTGTAGTCGCAAAATAGTAAAGAGTCCAGTAGCACCTTTAAGACTAACCAACTTTATTGTAGCATAAGCTTTCAAGAGCCACAGTTCTCTGACAAAGAGAACCACAGTTTTCTGACGAAGAGAGCTGTGATTCTCAAAAGCTTATGCTACAATAAAGTTGGTTAGTCTTAAAGGTGCTACTGACTCTTTTCGATTTTGCTCTACTAGGTGGGCTTTTTGAGTTAGGGTTCCTTTAAAACACACTGTAGAGGCAGCCAAAGGATAATTAAAGTTAATATCAGTTTCTGTTCAGATAAGAAATGCTTGAAATAGTACGGGTCTTTTGTTTTTTATTTAACGGAGAAGTTCCATTTTTCCAGTCATGGACAAATGTGAACCATTCAGGCTGTGGCCTTTGGTCTTCAACGTGGTTCTCAATTTTGAAAGCTTTCTTGGTTTCCATGCTCCTCCCAGCCAAGTGATTCTGATTTTTTTACTTTTCAGGGAGGATGGGGAGCTGGAAGAAGGGGAGCTGGAAGATGATGGAGGTGAAGAGCCTCATGATGTTTCAGAGCAACGGGAAAGGAATCGAAAAGAAAAAAATGAGAAGCATCACAGTGACTCAGATGAAGAGAAGACGCACCGGAGGAAGAGGAAGCGGCGGAAAGAGCGAGAGAAGGAGAAGCGAAGGTCGAAAAAGAAAAGGAAATCCAGGCACAAGGTGGGCTTGGTGTACCAATGTGGAGGGAGACAAGCCGTGAGGGTGTCTGATTCAATCCCCTCCTCTCCTCTCCCACTTATCCACGTCTGGAGGAAGGGGGCTGCACATAGAGTGAAGCCCTAGCGGCTGATCTAGCAAAGCTGGGCGTATGTAATAAATCGTTATTGCAGAGATGTACATATAATAGAGGCATGGGGAAAGCCTGTAAATAAAGAAGAACTGAGAGTAAGCTAAAAATGAACAAAGCAAATGGTGGCATTTGTAAAATAATGGAAGCGGTTGAAGGCACTTATTCCAGGAGCTCAGTTTCCCACGGCATTTGGCACTTTTGAAAACTTCTTGCTTCCTCTCCAAGCTCTGTTTTCTTGGCCCCTGAGGAGATAAATAGTACTTCTCCTGTACTGAGAAGGGATGAAATTTCCACCTGGGCAGAAAGGACTTTGCACCTCAGAGGAGTCCAGCCTGTTTAAAGACCACAGGTAGAAGCCGGAACTGAGTGAATAAAGGGAGTCTTTGGTAGTCAGTAACGGCTGTGTCATTCCCTGCAGCGCCATGCCTCTTCCAGTGAAGGTTTTTCTGACTACAGCGAGGATTCAGACTTCAGCCCTAGCGAGAAGGGGCACCGGAAGTACAGGGATTACAGCCCTCCCTACTCCTCCGTAAGTAGCTGACATTCTCCTGGCCTTGGCCAGTGACGAGATCAAGGACGCTGCCTGCCGGTACAGCCTGGTGCTGCTGTACTCTAGCTGTTGCTCCCTCGGGCCTCTCAGTTGGATGTGTTGGGCAGTGCCAGGAGAGCGGAGGTTGCCAGCAGAAGCTTTGCTGTTCTGGCCTCCACATCAGAATAAAGCAGGTGGTAAATCATTCTGAGGGAAGGATGATTTCAGGGGAGAAGGTGGCGGGTTTGTTAGGAGGCATAGGAGGCCTGGGCATAGTTGGGGGCTTGTTGCTTGTTCCTTCATAACCATTCTCATTTTTCCCTTCAGTCCCACCAGCAGTACTCCTCTTCTCATAGCGCCCCAAAGAAGGGACATCCCAAAACGGAAAGCAAGAACTACCCTGTGTACTATGAGGACTATGAGAACGAGGGCTATGGTGGATATGAGGGAGAGGATGATGAAGACATGGGGAAAGAAGACTATGACGACTTTGCCAAGGAACTGAACCAGTACCGGAGAGCCAAGGAAGGAGGGTCACATCGGGGGCGAGGTATGATGGCTCCTCTGCTAAAAATCACCCCAGATTTTATCAGGCACTTGGGGTACCTCCTGGAGGCTCCTCGTTTGCCGAAGGAACATTTGGAATGGGGTTAGGGTTAGAAGTGTTTGAAAGCCATCTGACTTGGCAGTAAGGGCAGACTTCCAGGAGGTATTTATATGGCTGCTCTGTGGGGGGCACCCACTGATCTGTGCCTGATCAGTGAGGAATTTTGTAGACTCTTGTCTGTCAGCTATCCTTTTTGCCAAGAGAATTCTCCAGTCACTTGTTCTGGCAGGCCGATGGACAGATTGGCAGCCGGATGGGAGGTGGTTTTGCCTTGTGGTTGCCTGGTGCCTGTTGCGTCTGCTTCTTGCTCTTCCTTATAGGAAGAGCTGCATCGCATCTACTGGTTCACAAAGCCTAGATAGACTCAGAAGGAGCTGGCTATGTGATTAGTGTCTTTTGCACTGGAGCATGAGAATTCGACTGGGCCCAGTAAGAACAGAGAGAGAGAGGAATGCTTTTTGTGAGAGAGTCCATACTTTGACTTGTTACGCGCTGGAGCTGGTTGAGCAACAACATAACAGTGTCTTGTTTGTGCTGGCAGGAGGCCGTGGCCGAGGCCGAGGGTACCGTGGCCGTGGAAGTAGAGGAGGAATGAGAGGGCGAGGCATGGGCAGAGGTGGCCGGGGCAGGGGACGAGGAGATCATCCGGAGGAGGAGGAAGAAATGTATGAGGAGGAAATGGAGGTGAGCCGGAACAGGGGCCCTCTTGGGTGCCCTGCCAGTTACGTCCTAGTTGTAAACCTGGTCCTAGGTCAGAGGTGACCTGACGGGACATCAGACAGACAGACAGACAGACAGACACACAGTTGATTCACCCTCTTTCTGCCTTGCAGTACTGTGAAGGAGAAGAGCCTGCAGGGGAGGACGAATATGATGACTATTCCAAAGAGCTGAATCAGTATCGGAGGAGCAAGGAAGGGCGGGGGCGAGGTATGTGCCTGCTGGTGTCCGCTGGGCGTCAAAAGCAAGAGGTTGTTGCTGGCAGGGAAACCGGCTGGGTTCCAGACCTTGCAGCCTTTCCTGCATGTTCTGTGGCGGCTGTGCTGCCTTGCCTCCTCTGCTGGGGCCAGGCACTGAGTGGCTTGCATGGTCTTGGAGCTGACGTTGCACCATCAGCTCTTATGGAAGGAAGTGATCTTGTTGGCATTGTTTCAGGATTAGGTCGTGGCCGAGGTCGTGGCTCCAGAGGGCGAGGCAAGGGGATGGGCCGGGGGCGAGGGCGTGGCAGAGGAAGCATGAGCAAAGGAGGGGGGATAAATGAAGAGGACGACTACTACGATGAAGACCTCGGGGTGAGCAGCTTGTCTGGCAGAGGCCTCTTTGGCCTGGGCCCTCTGGGCTTTCCCCTGGCTTTGCACGCTCAGGCGCTGCCTTCCTTTCTGTGACCTGTCATGGTTCTTACAGGACGGAGGAGGCTGCAGTGGAAATTACAGGCGAGGTGACCATGAAAAGTCTCACCAGCAATCTGATAAGAAAGGAAAAGTCATCTGCAAATACTTTGTGGAGGGCAGGTGCACCTGGGTAAGAAGGGGGGGAGACCGGGTTCATCCACTAATGTCGCTGCAGTGCTCATAACGTGGAGCATCAAGGCGAATCATTATTATTATTTATTACATTTCTAACTCTCCCTTCCCGCAAGTGGGCTCAGGGCGAGGTACAACAGATTATAAAAATATAATACAAATATTACGGTTGAGGCCAGCGCCAGGACCATCATCGAGCCTCCCACTGGTCTCCGGCATTCGAGTATGGCTCGTCTGTCTGTCTGTCTCCTCTTTGTATGCTGGAGGCAGGAATGTGTAGCCGACCATCGGAGGTTTTTGTATACATACGATTTTAATTGCTGTTGTAAAATTTGTTATAAAATTGTATTTTATGACTGTTGTACCCCGTCCTGAGCCCACTTGTGGGGAGGGCGGGTTAAACACCGAATAAACTAAACTAAAACTAAACTAAAACCATAAAACAACAGTTTAACTGTTCCAAGATGGGGTCAGTTCCAGATTCCTGCCCATCAACATACAGGAGAAGGGAAGCGGACAGATAATGTACTGCAACCCATACGTGGGTCAGCTAACGAATGGGCATTACATAGCCCCGTGCTGTACCCATATGTTGGGCAGCCGGCCGGTGGACACTGTGTAACCCCACCCTTAGTGGGAGGCTGGTGGGAGGCTCAGCGAGGATCTCATGCTGGCCTCAACCACACGCCGGGTGGAACGTCTCCGTCTTACAGGCCTGTTGAAATGATAGAAGATCCTGACGGTCCTGATGGTGTCCTCAGACAGAGAGTTCCACCAGGTTGGGGCCAGGACCGAGAAGGCTCTGGCCCTGGTTGAGGCCAGCCAGGGACCCCCCGCAGATGTTTTCCAGCTGATCGGAGCGTTCTCCGGGGCACATATGGGAGAGGCGGTCCCTTAGGTATGCAGGTCCCGGTCCGTTTTGGAGAATTAGGAGAAGGGGTAGCTGCGGGGGCAGTCTGACTATTTATTGTCCCTTGGTATGGTCTGCATCCTGGGTGCTCCCAGCCAAAAAAGTACGAAGCAAAACAATGCCAGGAGAAAGAAGGGCTTAATGCAGACTCCCCGCCCCCCTGCTCCATGCCCAGAAGATGGCAAAAAAACCCTCCCAGATCCCTAGCCAAACTAGCCTGGGGAAAATGGTTTCCTGACCCCAGAGTGGTGATGGGCCTTACCTTGGGCATGTAAGAAGGGGCCACAAGAACTAAGCACCAAAACTAAGCCCTTCTTGTCCTCCCTCTTGTGGTCTGCCTAGAGAAGGGCTTTGGCTGGAGCTACAAGTCAGCTGGGTACTGTGCCCAGGCCGCAGAGCTCGTCTGAAACCCACCCTTAGCAGAGACAGGGAAGGTGCTGGCCTAAGGCTGTCCCCTGGCTTCAGTTGAGATGCCAGGCAAACACAGTATTCAACACCTCTATTTCTGACCATTTCTGTCCCTTGTGCCTTTGGCATTCTGCTGATATTACAGGCATAGATCTCTTACTGAAGGGTGTGGGTTCTGCTGGCACAAGGGGACATGTTAGCTGTCCTATACATTCATACAGTGGGCATAACTCAAGGGTAGGACTGTGCTGTGTGCTATTATTTCCACCGCAGCTGCTCTTTTTTTGATATGGATGTTGCTTTTCTGCTGGTCATGCGATCATTGGGAGACGCCATGCACGGACACCCACGCATGCTCCCAGGAGATGCTGAAACATCATTTTTGTGTGTTCCGGTCTCCTGGATTTACCAGAAGCATCTTACAGGCAGCGTTCTTCTGGGCGACCCTCACGTGCCTGGCATTGTCTTTCCTGGCAGGGGGAGCACTGCAACTTTAGCCATGACATTGAGCTACCAAAGAAGCGGGAGCTGTGCAAGTTTTACATCACAGGCTACTGTGCCAGAGCAGAAAACTGCCCCTACATGCATGATATCCTTCCCACGTGTTTGTAGGGTTTTCTCAGCTGGAAAGGGGCAGGCAAGGCCTAGCACGGGCATTTGGCCTCTGCAGCCACAGCAGGATGAAACCAACCTTTTTCGGAGAGAGCTGGAGGGAGGGGGATAGCTCAGACCCTCAACTTTTGCAGGAGCTGTGGAAGCCCTGGGCTGACAGCATCCTGCCTGGCCATGTGCAGCCTGGTCCCCTGGCCTGGGCTTGTGCTGTGACCCTTGGAGCAAGTGTCTTTCCTTAATGCCGCTGCCTTGCACGGGACTTCCCTTGCAAGCTCTTCCATACGACTGGGAACTGCATCAACGGAGGTGACTGCATGTTCTCTCACGAGCCGCTCACGGATGAGACGCGGGAGCTTCTGGAGAAGGTGAGCCAGGGCTGAGAGGTTTCCACTGGGACCAAGGGACCGGCCTGCGGACGGGCTGGGGTGGCCGTTGGGGTGTGTGCGGCCTGCAGAGAGCTTCCTTTTGCTTGTGCCTTAGATGCTGGCTGATGATGCTGAAGCAGGGGCAGAAGACGAGAAGGAAGTGGAAGAGCTCAAGAAGCAGGGCATCAACCCCTTGCCCAAGCCCCCTCCTGGAGTGGGCCTGCTGCCCACTCCCCCTCGGCCCCCAGGGCCACCAGCACCAACCTCTCCCAACAGCCGGTCCATGCCTGGAGGCCCGCCTGCTCCTCCACCCCCTCCACCCCCCCTCCCGCCCCCAGGAGCCCTGCAGATGCCCCCTCCACCCCACGAGCCCCTCTCACCTCAGCAGCTGCAGCAGCAACAGGAGATGTACAAGAAGATCCCCTCCCTCTTTGAGATTGTGGTGAGGCCCACAGGGCAGCTGGCCGAGAAACTGGGTGTCAGGTGAATCCCTTCTTCCTTCTGGGGCTGGCTTATGGGTTGGGGAGAAAAGCAGTGCAGTGCAGTGCAGTGCACTGGTGGGATTGCAGCAGTGCAGCCTTACCTGCTTCAGTTGCAGGCCCTGCGTGCAGGGTGGCTCCCCTGTTTCCTCCTGCCCACGCTGTGTTGCTTGCCCTTTTCCCGGCTTCTCCACTGCAATTGCCTGCACCTGCCTTAACCCTCCCCCCACATGCTCTCTTCTAGGCATCCTGGTCTGTCGCCACCTCGCTTCCCTGGGCCAGTGCATCCCGACATGTGCCCCGATATGCCTCCCGACATGTGCCCGGACATGTGCCCGGACATGTGCCCTGACATACCCATGGGTCCCGGGATGAACCCTGGCCCTCCCATGGGCCCTGGACCCCCAATGTTGCCTTTTGGTCCAGAAGAGATTCCGCCTGGTCCACCAACACCAGACTTCTATGATGGCTTCTACCCACAGCAAGAAGGTCTGGAGATGGATCCCAACATGATGGGTGGCCCAGGTAAACCGGGAGTGGGGCTAGCCTGCTTGGGGGCGGGCAAGCGCTTGTCAGGCAGTTGTGGCTAGCTGGGTGCGCTGCTCTCAAACAGGGCTGTGCTGGCTGTTTCTTCAGCCCCAGTCCTGGTGTGTAGCATGTTGCCACCCCAGGCTCTTTGCTTGCTTTCTCCATGGCAGAGAGCTACGGGAACTATGAGGAAATGGATGAGCTGCATGGAGAGAACATCTTTCCTGACCCCTCTTTGGAACCTGAGGCCATGGGCGAGGGAGTCGCCCCGCGGTTGACAGCACCCTGCAGCAGTGTTCCCGACTTCCTGCCGTCCACCCAGAGGGCCCTTTACCTGCGGATCCAGCACAAGCAGCAGGAGGAGGAGGAGAGGGCTCGCCGTCAGGCAGAGGGCTGCAGGCAGGAGCGGGAGCTGGAGGAAGGTGGGCAGCCACAGCCGCCTGGGTCGGAGGGGGGAAGGAGTTCCTTCCCCTTTCCTGTGGCCAGGGTCACCTGAGGATCTGGGCTGGCATTGATGGCCAGGAAAGACATCTGGGGGGCCGGGCGCCATGAGGATGTTGATGCAGTGCATTCTCTGCTAGGAATTGTTCGGAAGGGTGTTGGAAACAAAAGAGCTGGCAGCAGCATAATGCCGTTGCATGGATCTGTTGCGTAGCCCTGTGTGGAAGACTGTCTGCAGTTCTTGTTGTCTCTTAAAAAGGGCATCGCAGAGCTGGAGAAAGTATAGAAGAGGCAACCCAGCGGAGCACAAGGTTGAATCACTTCCCCTGTGACAAAAAGCTGAAGAGCTTTGGGGCGTTTTAATTTAGAAAAAAGAGAGCCAGGTGGGAGGCACAGCGGAGGTAATAGAAAATTAGACAGAGAAAAGAGACAGTAGGACCGCACCGCACCGCACCGCTCCGCTCCCTCCCTATCAGAGTAGTGCTTAGGAGCCCCCAGCTGCTAGTTTCAGAGAGGGCTGGGCCCTGAAGGACGCCCGCTGCCAGTGGACTAGCCTGAATGTCTGAACGGGATCCTCCATGTGAAGAGACGGTGTGCGTCTAAGTGCCATTCGCAGCGTGGGAACAGGGAGAAGCCTTGTCCTCCATGCCCAGAGAGCTTCACAGGCTCTCGGGGGGCATCCAGACGCTGGGCAAGAGGGTCCTCCTGCTCCGGCAGGGTCAGGCTTTGGGTTTTCTGTTCTCCACTCGGCTGCCTTCCTGTGCTCTCAGCTTGCTCCCGGGACTGTGCCCGTCGTTTTTGTGGTGGTGGTGGCGGCATTGAGTGGTTTTCTTGAGTTCCAGCTGCCAAGAAGGCAGCCCCTCTCCACGGGCACGTCCATCACCTGCCATTTGTGCTTGACTAAGGCCTGGTTCTGGCTGAAGATGGTGAGCCGGTACCTGGGGGGTAGGGGGCGGGGGAGGGACTAATAGGATCGCCCCAACGCCTGCAACATTCAAGCTCTCCTTGTAGAAAGTGGGTTGTCTGGAAAATTTCTGGAATCAGTTCTGTGTGAAGGTTGAGCGAGCAGCCGGTGGCGTTCGGGGCACAGTTCGTAAGGTTCAGGCTGATCCTCAGCAGCTGCACATCTGAAAGGGGATCTGTGGTGTGTTGCCCCTTTTATGATTGCTGTATTATCCTACCTCCTGACCTTTCTTTGTGTTCCCAGAAGGCTTTTACTGCCCACAAAGGCTGTTGCCTTCGTTCTCTCTCAGTTTGGCTCACAGAATAGGAAGGCTTAGTTACAGGTGATGGAATGACCAATCAGTGTGTGGAGGTGGTGGTGAGGTGGTCTGAAGAAACGTTTCACTTCACCAGAAATAGAGCTTGCTTATAAGTGCATTGGCATAATGGCTTCCGAGTAATTCGTTAGTGTATTTGTGTCAGAATACTTCATTAGCATGATAGTTTCAAGACAGGGACAGACCTTTAAATGTTTGTAAAAGGACTCAGTCACAAAGACTTATTTTTCCCCCGTTGCCCCTGAGGCTGATTTCATCCTCTCCCCTTAGTGCTTCACTCCCAGAATAACTCCCCTCTCACACATGGACACCAGCTGACTGCACTCTTCCCTCCAGTCCACTCTGACTAAACTGCAATTTGCCCCCGTCTCCTCAGCACAGCTACTGTTGAATCACAGCATGCTTCACTCACCTGTCGAGCCCCCCTCCTTGCTTCAGAATTTTTACAGTAAACGTTCATTCTTATCCTCATATTGGTATTAGAGAGTGCCCTCAAGTCATAGGTGACTTATGGTGACCCCTAGAGGGGATTTCATGGCAAGAGACTTACAGAGCTAGTTTGCCGTTGCCTGCCTCTGCAACCCTCGTCTTCGTTGGAGGTCTCCCCTCCAATTACTAACCAAGGCCGACCCTGCTTAGCTTCTGAGATCTGACGAGATCAGGCTCAGTTGGGCTGTCCAGGTCAGGGTGAACTGCATATTACTTAGCTGAAATAAAACAGATAAGAAATATTCACAATATTCACATGACAAAACATTACAGATTCCCTTTTTCACTCTTTCTGCTGCACAGAATTTGGTCCAAAAGTGTATAAAAACGTGCTGTTGGTGACTGTTCCTGAAGGTTCACTAGAATCTGCCCATTTTCTCAAGAAAACTTTTTCACTTGGGGTTATGATGTTGAGCAAAGGGGGCTTAGTCATTTTCCAGAGTTCTGTTCCTTGCCTGAAAGTCATAGAAATGGGGGAAAGTGCCCATTGAATTCAGCCTCCTGGAATCCGTAGCTCCTTTCACACAGGTTTCTTGACCAGTTTCTGGCCCGTAGGACCAGGGCAGCACAGGCTCATCCTCCTCCTATCCGTTGCTCTCCCCGCTGTAGGTGATCCTGGCAATTGGTACTCGAGTGACGAGGACGAGGGCAGCAGCAGCGTCAGTTCCATACTGAAGACGCTGCGGCAGCAGAGCTCCAGCAGGCCCCATGAAGACACACCTGGCAGCACCGGCCCTGCCTCGGCCAGGAGCGATCCTCGTCTCCAGAAGACCCAGCCTCTGGGGGGCAGCCGACCCGCGGACCCCCGCCTCCTGCGAGATCCCAGGCTTTCTCGAAACATGGAACCGTCTGCTCCACCTGGCACTGGAGATCCAGGGCCCAGTGACCCGAGACTGGCACGGCACATCCCTCCGTCCGCCCCTAAATCAGAAACCTTGCATTCCAGCCCCACTATTAGCCAGAAGGCTGTCACAGTTCCCGAGGAGGAGGAAGGGGAGAGGGTGCTAAGGGAAAAACCGGTCACTATCCCCCTGGAGACGTCGCCAGGCCACACCCAGAGGGACCCTCGCTGTCAGCTGCAGCAGTTCAGCCATATCAAGAAAGACATTGTCCTGGTCAAGCCCAGTTTTGCCCGTGTGGTCCTTTGGAGTCCTGAGGACCTCATCCCGTTGCCTGTCCCAAAACAGGAGTTTGTTCCTGTCCCAGCTGCTCTCCAGTCCCTGCCTGCCCTAGATCCACGCCTGAACCGGCCACAAAACACCAGCCTTTCTGACCCAAGGCAACGGGCTACAGCCCCTGCTGAATCCTCCGCTGCCTCTGGCTCGGGACTCCCAGACTTTGAGCTGCTCTCCAGGATATTAAAGACAGTCAATGCAGCTGGGGGCCCAGGGCAGAGCGACAAGCCAAGTGACCCCCGGATGCGGAAAGCCCCCACAGATCCCAGATTGCAGAAAGCATCCGAGTCAGCTGCCCCCGTACCCTCCAAGCCAGCCGAGGCAAACGCCCCAGCAGCTGGCCCCGTGGCCGGCTCTGAGGCAGCCCCTGGCATAGCTCCCTATGACCCTCGGCTGCTGACCGCGGGCGGGCTGAGCAGAAGCGGCAGCCAAAGCAGTGTCCTGAGCGGGATAAGCCTCTACGACCCCAGGGCTCCAGGCTCCTCTGGCTGCAAGACCCCAGCCGAACCCACGGGCGAGGGGAGCCCTGCCACCAGGGTCCTAGAAGGTGGCAAAAGCAGCAGCACCAGAGGCAAGGAGCCCTTGTTTGTGCGTCGGTCAGCTCTGGACCAGCCCGAAGCAGAGAAGCCCGGCACTGAACCTGCCACTGACAGATACAATAGCTACAATCGGCCACGGCCGAAGGTCGCCACAGCTGCGGCCACCACGCCTGCCACCGAGACTGCCCCCCAGCCTGGCATTCATAACCTCCCTGTGCCCCCTGTCTACGGCATGGTGAAGCAAGCCACCAAGTCTGGAGCGGGCAGCCCATTTGCTGGAAACAGCCCTGCCCAGGAGGGGGACCCGCCGCAGGATGCTGGCTCTTTAAAAGATGTTTTTAAGGGTTTTGACCCCACGGCCTCCCCGTTCTGCCAGTAGTATTGAAAGACTTGCACGTGCAGCCTTGGACCAAGGGACGCAGGCAGTGTTCGTGAGGTTTTTCTGTTGCATTCATGCTCCCCTTGACCAAATCACCTGTATAGAAGTCCTTCGGTTTTTGCCCATTGCTGTAGGGTGTCATCTCCAAGCTGTGTCGTAAGCAAGTAATCAGATTACCTTGAGTAGTACTAGGCAGTATTGTCTGATGCCCCGAGAGCTCCTTCTCGGACTTGAAATCATTCAGTGTCTTCAAATCTTCTTTGGGAAATTGGGCCAGACCCCCTTTTGCACAGCAGGAGATGGCCAAGCCCCGCTGCCCCGCTTCCCTCTTTGTGTATTGTCTGTGGGATGGAGGTGAGACTGGGTGAAGGAAACACAGTTCCTGCCTGTTGCTTGGTGGGATAAAGCCGACAGCCCCGCTGCTCAGTAGAAGATATGTATGTTTGTTTCTCATCTATAACAAAGTATGTGTATCATAGCCTTTTTTAAAAATCTCGTGCAGTGAAGATTACCATGGAGAAGTAACCATGTTGGATTATTTTTGTAATAGTGTTGGATCTTGTTTTTCTGCCATTCCCTGGAGGTCCCTGGGCTGTGACCAGATCCACCTGGGCCTGAACAGGGTGCTATGTCTTGATAGGCAGCCTCTTTATAAAACTGAAGCATTCTACCAAAAAAGAATTTGTAGTATTGACATTAAATTATTGCTATCCCTCTGGTTTTATTTGTTACTCTGCGCGCATCTAAATACAGCAGGGAGTGTTGGGGCTGTGTGATGGGCAGTCAGTTCTTGAGCAGATGGTCTCACAGACCTTTGCCCTAGATGAGAAGGGACGAGCCATGCGGCGCCTACGTGGCTGCTTAGCTGTGTGCAAACCAAGTTAAATTGTTCTCAGGATTCATTGCAGTCTGGCAAAGTGAAGTGTTGCAGAAGGCTGCAGTCTTGGGATAGTGTCAGGAAGGCAGGAGCCTAGCGCTGGTTTTTCAGAAAACATGATGTGAGAGTGAAAGGGGAGCTCTGGGCCTGTGTTCCCCTTTACAGTTGTTTAACTGGTCAATCAGAACCCATTTCCAGAAGACACCAGACCCTCCGTGATACACCACCCCTGGCCCGGTGTCATTCTGGCTGCCCGGCTTTCACCCTTCCCAGGTCCATCTCTTTTTTCAGATGACTTCTTTGGCAAAGGACAGCATCTTACTAACTTTGTGCGGAAAGATTTTGCTCAGGTTGTACCTGTGTGAGTGCCTGTGTGGGTTGGCCAGCTGTCCCCGGCTGCTGTTCCTCCCTTCCTTGTCTTAGGGGCAGGATCTTGAGGCAGGAGAAAAATGCGCACCAGTTTTGGGGGGGGGAATCTGAAAAAGTATTTCACAATAAAGGTGTTAGCTGTTTGAAAAGTGTTTCAGTAGGCATAAGCTGGAAGCATCCAGTGAGTCAGGAATGAGGTTCCTGTGCCCCTTCTGCCTGGGAGGTCTGCTCAAGGGCCATGGGAAAGGCTTCTGAGCATTGCGTCTGTCTTAGGAAAGGGTGTTCACAGTGCTTCGACCAAGGCTGCCCTTCTGGCACCACTGCGCTGCTCCTCAGAGAATGGATTTCAGTGTCCCATGTGATGCTGGTTTTAAATATGTTGTTCTCTGCGTGTGTGTGATAGATGGAGCTTGTCTGCTGCAGAGGTCTGCCTGGTTGTGAGCATGTCTCTGGGACAGTCACAGGGGAACTTGTCCAGCATGCTTCTGCGTGAATCAACCAGCTCATCCCCTTGGTAAAAAGTATCGAAAGTTTGGGAAACAGCCCTGAGGGAGGAGTCCATACGGGAGACTGGGGATTGGTGCGATTCATCTAGTTAGAGCCCAGACTTGGGGGGGGGCAAGGGCCACAAGGGTTCCTTCTCCCCCCTTCGCTGTGCCTCTGACTGCTCCTCTTTAGAGCACACAGTTTGAATTGAAAGGCGGGCGTCTTCCTGCAGGGCAGGGCATCAGAGTTTTGCATAAGCCCCAGCTTCTTCAGGTGGGAAGAAAGAGTCACATCCAGTCAGCTTCCCTTGGAAACCTGAAGCAGCTAAACCTGTCACCTGCCGTAAAAACTCTAGACGGATCTGTGCCGATGGCCCAGTGCACACTCAGTAAGCCTGTGGCAGTTGTGTGGATCTGGGGAGAGCAGAGCTCGGAGCAGCCTCCCTGAGCGACAGTCGCCAGGGAAGCTCTGCCTCCGGGACTAGAGTGGCTTGGTTGGCCGAGCCGCCCCTGGCAAGAGAGTTCCTTGGCGGTGATTCTGCTTGAGATGACCTGTGGTTTGCCGGGGACACTTGTACAACGCAACTGACCTTTTGTAAACACAACTGGGAAAAGCTCTTCAGTATATAGCAAACTACAAAAGTCTACACTGAAGTAAAGCTTTCTCTAATTGACAGATTTGACCATTGGCAGAGCTTTATAAAAATGCTATAAAATGTAAATATTATTTGAAATGGAGTTTGTATATATTGTACTGGTATTTTTACAGTGACATTTTTGTTGCATGGCTCTGTTTTCTTTCTTTTTTATCACACACTTGTCTTCCAGCAATGTCATCCAGACGTGAGTCTCCTATCAGTGTACTGCTGACATTAAATGATGCAGTGATTTTAACGTTTGTGGTCTCTTTGGCTCTGGTGTGGTGCCGCTTTGAATGCTCCCTCAGGTAGCTTGGGCCTTTTCTCACCCAAAAGGAGTTCAGCAGAGGCAAGAAGTAGAGCCTCATGCTGCGAAGAAGCGCCACCATGCGCAGGATTCAGCCCTACATTCCTGGGTGGGAATGCCTAGGGAAGCGGCCAGGGGGCCTCAGGGGCGCATTCGAATGAACGGCTGCAGGGAGTTGGTGAAGCAGGGGCCATAGGCCTTCAGGAGGAGGGTTGTGTTTGCTGAAGGAAAGGGGCAGAGCTCTCTTGTGCCTGGCATCCAGGCAGCGCCCTCTGACTCACCCTTCCATTGGCGAGACGTTTGCTGTGAGCTGATTCTGGCAGAGGCTTCCTTAGTGGTGTGCCGAGGCCATACAGAGAAATAAATCCAGGATTAGCCATAAAAGTTTTAGCCTCTTACTAGGCAGGCAGCTGAGGGCTGGGGAAATGATTGCCTGAAGAGCGGGCTTGTGAAGGGGAGAGAAGGTCTTGCAGGCAACATATTGAGTGGGGAGGGCCAGAGAAGTGCAAGGGAGTCGGCAGGTGGAGCAAAGCAGGGCAGAGGTATCAAGACATTCAGCAGGGAGGGTGTGGCATTGGGACCCAAGTAGATCTTACTGGGCTGTTCCCATTCGATTTTTGCCATCTTCACAGGATAGGTTGAGGGGGGGGCAATCTGTGGACAGGCAAATGGTGGAGCTCCACTGGCCAGTCACTTGTGTGTGTGCGTGCGGACTTCGTCATTTTACCAATTCCTAAGGAAAGTGAGTCTCAACAAAGGATGGAGGGAGCAGGTAAATGAAGGAGGGCTCCTGAGGCTTGGCTTGCTAGATGAAGGAATGATTCACACTCTGCTGCTTTGTGAGGCAGGTGTAGAAAGAATCCCGGGGGGTGGGGGGGCGGGGAGAGAACCAAGGCCACTCCAGAGCAACGTTGCACAGCCCGTTTCGGTCTCCTGCTGAAGACCGTAGCCGAAGAGTGGCCTGCAGGTGGCGCTCATACTCCCCCCTCACTGGTAGGTAAGAAGTTCCAATAGTGCCTGCCTGCCTGCCTGCCTGTGTGACCTTGTCTTGAGCCTACGGAGGAGTCCGTAAAGGCAAGGGCTGATCTGTTTATTATCAATGCCACTCCTGTCCTTTGCTTTGTGGGGGGGACAACCTGAGTAACAACTCTTTCCCACAGCAGCTCTCAGAGTATCTCCTGCTAAACAGAGGTTGCCTGTCAGTCTGAGATGCGACGCTCCACCTCATTGCCACGCCTTCCACTGCACACTTGCTAACTAGCTTGGGGGCACCTACTGCAACATTGCAGTTTCATGCTATCAGGATCCAGAGATGCCCACCTTACCTAAGAGAGCTTGCAGGGAGAGAGGAATATAAATTGAATAAAGTAAAAAGTGTGGCGTGCTTCCAGAGATCAGGCATAAGAGTATTCAAAATGTGAAAGTTTAATCAGTGAGTAAAAAGAATTCATGTCTCTTCAAGCGAAAACATGTTGTTCCCTTTCCCTACCCTAGGCATTTATCCTAAACCATGTTTATATAGGACAGGCTAGGACTGCTTGACGTTGCAGCAGTTTAGAGGTGAGCACTACTTTAGTCCTTGTGGTTGGGACTTCTCCCTGCCTTCCTTTGCCACATGGACAAGATGGAGTCCCTGGGCAAAATCTCAGCCCTTCATGCATTGTGCTTCCGGGCCAGAAGCTCTGTCACATGACGCTTCTCTGCATGTAGGGAACATCTACGTCTTCCGGCCACAAGAGGAGGAGATGCTTCCTAGCCATGTAGAACTGCGCTCTTCCTCCAGGAAGTTCGTTGGTCCTTAAGAGGCTGCTGGGCCCAGATCTTGCTCACTGGGCAGACCAAAGTTCCATCTCGGTTTGATAACTGGCAGGAAAACTTCAGAATCAGCACTTCTATGTCCTGCATCCATGCAGGTCATAAAGACAGCGTCCTACTATATAAAAGCACAAATGTGTTCCCAACGACACGCTGGCGCAGGCGCAGTGTGGGTAGAAGGACTGCCCGTCTCCCAGCCGGCGCCTCCTTCACCCTGCCCAGCTGACTGACGGAGCTGTGACTGGCAAGCCAGCCACTTGCCCTGGCTCTCCGAGCAGGGCAGGGCAAGGAGCCAGGGATGCAGCTTGGCTGGGCTGCATGTGCTCGCCTGGTGGCCGGCTTGCCCCTCTAGGCAGAAGAGGGGCCAGGAGCTGGGAAGCAACCTGCCTGTGGCTGCCCACGCTTGCCCGCATCCACCTCCAAAGGCGCAGTGGAGGGCTCAGCCACGGCTCAGATGGGTGGCGCATGCTCCTCCACAGCGCAGAGCGGGGCCGGGAGCCGGGGTGCGGATCAGCTGGGCGCAGCATCCTCACCACCCCTTCTGGCTGGGCAGGGGCTGCAGCTCCACACTGTCTCCGTCCCCGGCTGATTGGCCTCCCTGTGCTCCCCCCACCCAGACGGGCGTGAGGGAAGTGGGTCATGCCAGGCCTGGGCACCCTACACTCCCCTCACCCAGACTGGGTGCAGGGAAGGGGGCCATGCCGGGCCTGGCCTCCCTGCGCAGCTCCGGCCCAAATGGGGTGTAAGGGATGGGGCCATGCCAGGCCTGGACGCCCTGCACTCCCCCTCCAGGCGGTACAGGGGAGGGGGTCGTGCCAGGCCTGGCCGCCCTTCGCTGCCTCATGCCAGGCCTGGACGCCCTGTGCTCCCCCCACCCAGACAGGGCGTGGGGGAGGGGCCATGCCATGCCTGGCCACTCTGTGCTGCTCTGGCCAAGACGGGATGCGGGGGAGGGGGCTATGCCAGTCCTGGCCATCCTGCGCTGCCCCCACCCACATGGAGATTGGGGGAGGGGGCCAGGCCAGGCCGCCCTGCACTGCTCCCGCTTAGATCTGGGCCCTGAGGAGGGGGCGATGCCCACCCAGCCCCAATCGGGCACTACAGAGGGAACAATGCCCAGCCACCCTGCCCTTTCTAGAGCCCGTTGTATTTTTTTCCACAACGGGATTTGTTGCTAGTAGAACAATACTCAGCAGCCTGAGATGATACTCCTCTGGCCAGACAGAGACCACAAATCAGCTAAAAGCTCGGGTGAAAGGAATATTTCAGCCTGGTATCTAAAGTATGGTAATACAGATGCCAGGTAAGGGTCAAGGGGGACGGAAGTCTGAAGTTGTGGTATAACCCCTGAAAAAAATCTGATCTGTGATTGCCCCAAAGGGATCTCAACTGGAAGGTTGGACAATATGGGCGGAGGTGGTCCTTCAAGCACCCCACTCCAAGCCCTTCAGGGCCCAAGAACCAGCGCTTTTAGCTGTGCCCAACAATGGACAGGCAGGTGGTGGTGGTCTTTCCGCACAGGTGTGGCTCCACCTCCATATCCAGCCTTTTTGGCTCCTGTTGAGTTTCTGGGTGGTTTGTAAAGGCAGGCCCAGCGCGGTGTGCATCGCTGTACTGTTTCAGGTAGGCAGCCTTGTGGGTCTGTCCCAGAACAGCAGAGTTCGAGTCCAGCGGCGTCTTAAAAGACCAGCATAAACTTCTGAGAGTCAAAGCTCCCTTCTTCAGATACAGGGAGGAGTGAAGATGCTTGAGCCTTTATATACAGTCAGGAGGTGGGAGTGGTAGAGCAAAGAAAGGAGGCAGGATGTAAAGGTACAAAGATAGAATAATAACAACAGTAAAAATAATAACTGTGCTTATGTCCTGCTCTTCTGGACAGATTAGTGTCCCGCTCAGAGCAATGACAAAGGCCGTGCTGTTGTTGTCACCACGATACAGTTGGGGACCTGGGCTGGGGGGAGGGGCTCACCCAAGAGCAGCGGCGGAGCTCGTGGCAGGAATGGGATTTGAACCAGCAGAGCACGGATGGGCAGCCTGACCACTTAACCACTATGCTGCAGCAACACAAGGCACAGAGGCTGAGACTTTCCTCCTGATATTGCCTCCTGGCACTAGTATTCAAAGGCGGACTGCCTCTGTATGTGGAGGTTCCCTTTATTCCCCATGACGAGCGGCCACTGATAGACTTCTCCTCCAGGAATCTGTCCAATTGTCTTTTCAAGCTGCCTGTGCTTGTGGCCTCATGTGAGAACTGGCGTGACATAGTGAATAGAGGGTCAGACCAGGATCCAGGGAGTCCTGGATTTGAGTTCCCACTTCTACGGTGGAATCTCTCAGGGTGACCTTGGGCCCATTACAAACTCTCCACCTGGCCTACCTTACAGGCTTGTTGGGAGAAGATGGAGGAGGAGAGAACCATGTCCTAAGCTGCTGCGAGTCCCAACTGAAAAGTGGGATGTACATAATTGCCAACGCCAGGTGTGCCGTCGCTGCATGCTTGGGCAGTGAATCAAAGTTAAGCCTTGGTGTGCTGGGCTTGTCCACTTCAGCAAGCCTCACCCCCAGAAAGTCACCTATGCAGCTAGGCCCCCCAGGCCACTCCAAGGGCTTCTGGAGGCTGAACAGAACCAGCCTTTGCATCTAAGTCCTGGTGGATACCCTTGCCAGATGCATGGTAAAAGTCACAGCAGGCTAAGCCCTGGGACAAAAGGCCCCCTGCAGCAGAGCTGACATCAGGGCCTAGATGCAGGAGTGGCAGAGAAGAGCGCTCGCTTCACTGCCGTGACCCTCGCAGAGGAGGCACCGTAAAGTGCTCTCGACTGGTCAGAGTCCTCTAACTGTCTGCCCAGCCATTGCATCATACCAGCTTCTTGATAAACCAGGGGGCATTCTGGGCTCTGCAAGAGTGGGGAGGGGGGCACTCAGGAGCAATGGCCTCCACTGCCTGGGTCATCTCTGCCTTCTGTAGATTGACCAGAACTGTGTCAGGAATTCCAGCCTTGCTGACCGGATCCCCAAGGGGTGTCAGGAAACCCTATGGACTGAGCAGCTTCCGGGGGTAGAGAATCCTCACCAGCCCACCCATCCTTGCAGCCCAGTCTCATCAGGTGAAGGTTGATCCATGACAAGGACAAAGAGCAAAACTTCTCTATTAGCCAGCCATGCGCTTTGTCTCCAGATAAAACCAAATGAACATACGACATGCTGTTTGAAATACCTGCTGGAGCAGGCGTTTCCACTCCCCTCCCTGACTGGTCTGTGCCCACAGAAATAGGAAAGGGCCCTTCGAGGTCCCCCTGGCCTCTCTTGCCTGCCTCTTGGACTGACGGCTGTGGTGTAGCTGGATGACTCCGGTCCGCTGGCTGGGCAGTAACAGGCTCCCAAGGCAGGAGGTTTGGGGCGGGGGGGGGGGGGCTAAAAAGGAACGCAAACAGAAAAGGGCCTTTCCGACAGTCATCTTCAAAGTGTGGCTGTGATCCAAGACGCCCCTTTCTCTTCACAAGGGAGGATGAAGTCTGGAGCTTTAACCCACCATAATTGAATTAACAGTTAATGTGTTTAGCTTGTGGAGTAAGTTGTGAGGCCTCGCTTGCAGTTCAAGTGATATTCAAAGGTGCTTTGTGGGGGGAGCATGGATAGGCACGGGCCACGTCCGTCCGGCAGCACACGCCCCCTGGCAGTGCTCTCTCTGCCTGCCTTTTGGCTTACAGGCACGTGGCCCCTTCTGCTCGCTGCACTTCCCAGGCTTCTTTGAATGCCACGGCAGGGGTCAGGTCAGAGCCACCTCACTGTCTGCACACTTGCTACCCAGAGGCTCCGAACTGCCACTTCCCAAGGTTGTGCTTGCTGATGAGCAATGGGGCGAGAATGTGTCTGACTTCTGCAGATGTGACTGTCCAAGCGAGCTCTCTGGAACTGTCCCTTGCAGCCCCCCGGCAACATCAAGGCCCCTTCCTAGCGCCCTTCAAGGGTGGGCCTTCGGAACGTTCCCTTCCTGCCCCACAGTGACCCAGTGTGACAACCACACATCTTGCTTCGCCATGCCCAGCTCAGGCTTTGCGGGCTCCAGTTGCTGTGGCAAACTCCTCTGGCTATGGAGGCTGGAGCTGGCTGCTGGGTTCAGCTCGTGCCAGTGTGGAATCCTGCCTGGCCGAAGACGGGTTGCTTTTCAGGAAGCCCCTGGGGACCCCGCCCCCTTGTCCCTCTGGGGTGTGAGAGGTGCCAGCATCCATCATGGCCTTTGGGGCACTGCCCACAGGAGAATGCCCTCACCTTGCGGGTGCCCCTTTTGCAGCTGGCGTCTGGTCCCTGTTCTCCTGCATCTACAGGTGGAGCTGGCTCTCTCTTGGGCTGTGTTGGAAGGAGCCAGCCAGCTATCCAGAGCTCAGCTGAAACATGCCTCTGCCCTCTCCCAACCCCCAGCCCACCTCGAGGAGGCAGGTCAGAAGCTCTGGCTTAGCCCAGGGCCCAAAGTCACGGAACTGCGGAGCACCCACATCAGCTCCTCAGCATTGCCCCGGACAGGGGCCCCATGGCTGCAGACAATGAGTTTCTTTCCAACTGTTAGGCCTGGCAGGAAGTTAGCGGGCCTTGTTTGGAGCTGGGGAAGGGAGCAGGGCACCACTCCCGGGGGAATGTCTGCATGCCGGAAAGGCTTCTGTCCAAAGGAAGCGAGTTTGTGAGGCAGCCTCCCCGAGAGCAGGCTCTCCGCCTTCCCCACCAAGTGCAGGTCCAAAGCGGCATGCTTGCCCACCCCCTCCTTCCTGCTGTGGCTGTTGTTGCTAGCCCCTGCACCCCCTGGGCTGCTCTCCCAGCACCCACCGTGCTCCTGCACTGTAGTGGCGCAACAGGGAACAGGGCTGCCGCCCACCTCAGACCGTGGAGACAAGGGTGCCACGCATGGCAGAATCTCACGAGTGGCTGGCCTTGTGGGACCCACTCGCTGCAGCAGCTGCAGGGACAGGCACGTCTGGCTGCCCCACACCCTCCCAGCAGGCTGCTTGCTAAACGGTCTGGTCCTTCCCTGGCCTTGAGTGCTGGGGAAAGTTGCCCCTGCCCTTGACATGGTGCCAGTGAGGTTCCTCCTTAGAGATGCCAGCCACTACCTGGAGATGCAGTGCCCAGCTGAGGCAGAGAGTTGTCTCCGTGAGGTGTGTGGTCAAGTGACGGGGGTCAGCCCATCACCAGGCGACCTCCACCAGTGCCTACTTTGGTTCCGATGGAGAGCGCGACATGTTTGGGGAGCTGCCCCTCCTGCAGGGCCATCACCACCCCCTGCCCTGCCTGGGCCAACACAGCGGGTCTTTCGCTCACTGCCTGGAGGCCGGCAGCTGCCCCACCCCTGGACTGCACCCAGGCACCACCCAAACCTCTGCACCTGGGACAGGTGTTGGGCCGGCAGTGCCGCGTGTTGGTGAGCCCCTGCCTTCCTCTGCTGCTTCCTTGGCCCAGCTGCCGAGAACTGTTTTAGGAGGGGTAGTGGCCACTGCACAGTAACAACAACAACAACAACATTCGATTTATATACCGCCCTTCAGGACAACTTAATGCCCACTCAGAGCAGTTTACAAAGTATGTCATTATTACCCCTACAACCAACACCCTGTGAGGTGGGTGGGGCTGAGAGAGCTCCTAGAAGCTGTGACTAGGCCAAAGTCACCCAGCTGGCTTCAGGCAGAGGAGTTGGGGAATCAAACCCGGCTCTCCAGATTAGAGTCCCGCACTCTTAACCACGACACCCAACTGGCTTTCAGTCTGCCGGAAGCACGCCTTGGCCTGCAGGGCTGCCCTGCCAGGCTCAGCGTCTGGGCCCTCAGGCTTGACCTTGTCCTCTGTCTTGAGCCACAGCACTGCAGATCCCAGGAGGAGGGCAGCATCCTGCCCCAAAGGCCTATAGGATGCCTGCCCAGTGCCTCCTCCAGAGACGGTCTTGGCCAATGTTCTGCTGGTTGTCCCAACGCCGAGGCTGGGTGGGTGAAACTCATGGAAAGCTCCCTGGGGAAAGGGGACAAAGCGGCAACCTCTGCAGGGAAAGCCAGAGCCCTGGCTGGGCATCAGGCCCCCTTAGGAGAGGAACTGGGTCACGCTGACCCCCCAGCCTCTGGGGTCTCTTGAGGGGGGGGCAGGATGCTGCCGCTTGCTGTGCCCTGGGAAGAGCCCTGTGCACTTGTCGCCGAGGTCCTCCTTCTGTGCCTCCTGGGGGCAGGGGTGGCCCCCAGCAACGTGTCCAGAGACCCTCTCCTGCCCCATGTCAGGGTCACCTGTGTTTACACAAGAAGGGTCTCTCTCTCTCTCTCTCACACACACACACACACGCGCGCGCGCGCGCGCGCGCGCATGCGCCAAGCCAGCTGCTGCCCAGGGGCCATACCCCGTGATGACAACAGTGATCTTGCTCACTGCCCTGAGCAGGGTACTAATCGGTCTAGGAGGGCAGCATATCTAAGTGCTGTTACTACTACTACTACTACTACTTTTATTCTCAGTGGAGCAAGGCTAAAGCCCCCTGCAAGAGCTGTCTGGGGAGGGTGACGCCACCCCCCTCCCACTCCCCGGCAGCCACCAGAGAGCAGATGGTGTGGGGTCGTCCTGCCTGAAGGGGGCTGTTTTTACTTTTTCTACCCAGAGAGGCAGCCTTCTCCCTCCCACCCTTGCATGCAGTTCCGGGAGGGAGAGGAATAATATATTGAGTGAAAGAAGGGACTGGAGCCATTCAATGAGGACTGGCTACCCCATAAGCATTTTGACAGCCTTGCAGTCAGACGCACAACGGGGCAGAACTTTTCCACATTCAAGGAGAGCGGCAGCCTGCGCTTGGGTCTGGCTCCTCTTCTAAACCCGTGAGGATGGGGCACAGGGGCTTGTCCCGGGCCTCTTGCAGGTACAGAGCCAGGGAAGGGCCTCGAGAAGAGCACCCCACCACCTCTCACCACACTGGGAGCAAGAACTGGCCCCTTCCGGCAACAGTGGAGCTAATGGTGGGGAGCTAGGGTGGGAGGTTAGCAAGAGCGAGGGAGAGGGCAGCAAAGGCGAGAGGCCACCTGGGTCGGCCAGGCTGGGTGACTCATCCCTGAAAGATGTAAACAGTCAGGGCTGTTCTCTTCTTCTCCCCAACAAACAGATGGAGGGGTGTGTGTGAGTGCACGAGCTGTCTCCTAGCTCTTGGAGAGGAGCCTGAGACCCAGTACATGCAAGCACAGACAAACGCAACCCCCCCCCCCTCGCCTGCACTACAGCTGTGGCTGTAGCTTGCTCTGCTGACCCTGCTTGATAGCCCTCCCCCTCCTTCTCTTGCTGCTTCTGCTGCCCCCTCTTATTGGCAGCACAATCGTTGGGGGGGGGGATGCTACAAAGCTGTGCACACGCTCTGCCTTTTCCCAAATAAGGGAATGAGCAAAGATCGTAGTGGAGCCGACTGCTGGGTGCAGCTGGTAATAAAAGACTGCCTGGGGCTGGACCCCTCTGGGATCTTGGTGCGAAGGCACGTGGCGTATATGCACCAGGAGGGCCGCTGTGGGGGTAACAGCCTCGGTGCAATAGGGGTGGGTGGGAGGAAAGGAGGCCTTCCACACACCTCTTAGGGGCACACTTTGACATCCATCCTCCAGAGCTGGATGGAAATGTGGACAGCCAGGTTATGGTGCTGCCTGCAACTGGCCGACTGGTCCGTGGTGTCATGGCAGGACAAAGCCCCCATTGATGGAAGGGAAGACAGTGTGTGTGTGTGTGTGTGTGTGTGTGTGCTGGGGGAGGGGTGGGAGGAAGGAACGGCCCAGGGTGTCTGCCAGCCTCTGAAAGCAGGGACGGGCAGCGAGGCCCTGGAAGGAAGGGGCCAGTGCAGGCAGAGCCCTTCGGCAGCAGACCCTCCCTCTGTCCCAGGGTCTGGCTCAAGCTGCGTCAGGCCTGCAGGACTTGGTCCAGGCCCCACTCAAAACAGCCTGACTGTTCCTAAGTGCTCTAGAAAGACTTGGCTTCCAGGAGGTATCCAGGGGGCCGTGGTGCAGCACCTGGGAGGGGGCTGGCTTTCGGGATGCCACGATGGCTCCTGCTCAACTGTCTTCTGCGCAGGGGGTGGAGTCCAACCAGAAATTGCGGGGAAAGGCTTGGAGGAGAGCTCCCTCCCACCAAGGTCTCTGCTGGGGCTTAGCCCTTGAGGAAGGCATGCAGTGCCGATGGACCCAAGAGCAGGGAGAATCTCCCAGGCCTGGGCCACCGGGGGGGTGGGGGGGCACCCTGCTCATCCTCTTCTCCCAACCATCCAGGAAGAGGCTCTCCCTCCCTTGGGAGCCTCCACTGAAGCCTGCTGCCCACCCAGAAATAGTCCTGTGCAGCTGTTTATCCCACCACTGTAAACAGGGTGTAGAGGGAGGGGCTCCTCAGAGCAGACTGCTATCCTGGTGCTCTGAAGCAGTGGCCCCAGGGCTGACCATCATTCACACTGGAGGGGGGGGTCTGCATCTGGACTACGAGAGGTGTGCCTCTGCACAGGCCCCCTGCTACGGCGTGGGCTTGGCTGGCCGGCCTCACTCCTACAGAGTTTGCCCAAGACCCTCCAGTGGCAGCTTGCCAAAGAGGAGATCCTCCTCCAAGCCCCACAAGCTCTGTCTGTCGGGAAAGAGAGACTGGGCAGACGGTGCCCCCATCCCCTTTCTGCCTCCTACCAGCCTCCGCGCAATGCCTCCCTTTCCACCCCCCACAGCCATGTGCTGCTTATCCCCTTTGCAGGCTAGCCCTCTCGACACTCGTTGCTCAGTTGCTTACAGAAGCCACAGTGCAGTTCCCAACAGCACTGGTTGGTGCACGCAGCTGGGAATGCCGCTGCCATGGCCACCAGAAGGGCGCCACAATGGCGCACCACGCACAGGCCCTTTTTCCCAATGACACTGGGCTGCTGGGAGTACAGGCGATGGAGCACTCTAAGGAAACAAATTGAAAGGGCATGGTGTGTGTGTGTGTGGGGGGGGTGTCAATGCGCCCCACTGGAGTTCTGGGCCCTGGCAACTGTCCCACCTCAGCACCTGCTGGTGCCAGCCCTGCCCAAAGGGCCCACCGAGCAGGACAGCCAGCTCAAGTAGGGGGACCCCGAAAGGAGGAGCCACAGTTTAGACCGAGAGGCAAGAAGCAGTAGTCAGGGGACTTTCCACAGAGACCCACAAGAAATGTCTTATTTGTCCCCCAGTGGAGTGAGCAGAGCAATCTCCCTGTCCCCCCTCCCCCCCCACACAGAGGTTTGCCAGGAGAAGCAAAGACGGAGCACCTTTAATTACAGGGGCAGCATGAAGATCACGTCTTCCTATACAGAGTTTTATACAAAGGGGGGGGGGCATTTGAAAATACTGATGGGGGAGCTGGGCTGGTGATGCCTCATGGCCAGACAGGGCCCAAGCTGTGTGCAGGAGACATGGGGGGGGGGAGGCCGGCAGAGGCCCTTCTCTCCCCACCGGAGCTGGACCACAGCAGCAGCAGCAGCGGCAGCCGCCGCCGCCAAGAAGCAGGCCTGTCTTGGCTTCTGCAGCAGCTCTTTCTTCCCTGAGCTCCTTCGCTCCCTCCTCTTGCCTACCCGTGGATTTCCGGGGCTTTCTGGTGGTCAGGACTTGCTTGCCGGAGGACGTGCTCTGTCCGGAGGCCTCTCAACTTCTCCAGCAGTTCCTTGATGAAGCCCTGCATCAGGGGGAAATGCAAGTCTTGCCTGCTCCACTCCCCCGCCAAGAGGAGGCCCTGGGATGGCGCTATGGGCCAGCAGTACAGGGGGAGGCTGGCGGGAGTGCGGTGCCCCTTCCCGCCTGCCCCAAGGGGTGTCATACATGCAGGCACCGCCAGCTCCCCAGCCTTAAAACAGGCAGCTGGTCCCAGACTGGGGCCAGCCCTTCCTAGAAGAAAGGGTCCCAGCCAGACCTCCCATCAAGGAGGAGGGGGAAGCAGAGGCCTCAGTTCCTATGAGAAGAGAAACTTGCAAAGCCCCCCAGGGAAAGCCTCCTGCACACTCCACAGGGGAGCCAGAATGGAGGCTCCCGGAGCAACACCCACCTCTGCGTCGCCACACGACTCCAAGAGGCCCTGGAAGGAGACAAGAATGAGAGGCCGCTCTGGTGCCACAGGGTCTCACCCGTAGCTCTACCCTAGGGAGGCCTCGGTGGAGCAGGCAGCCTCGGCCAGCCACCCACCTGCAGCTTGGTGGCCCTCTCTTCATCCGTGGCCATCTCCAGGAGATCGTCAATGTTCACCTCATCCGGCATCTCTGCTTCCTGTAAGAAGAGGGGGTGATCAGGAGGGCTCCTGCCCTTTGTGGCTGGCCTCCAAAAAGACCCTGGGCAAGCAGTGCCAACTGCAGGCTCAGGAGGGGTGGGGGAGGAGCTCATGCCAGGACAACAGGCCCCCGTCTCTGTTCCCAGGAAATCCCGTCCGCCTGGTAGGTGGAGGTTCAGGGGAGGTACGTAACTCTGGCACCTACTAAGCGAGCAGTAGAGTGTGCAAGGACGGGCCTTTCACTCTGGAAGGAAATTGAAATGCTGCCTCCAGCGGGCCCCACTCTTCCCTTGGTTCTCCCAGCCCGATGGGCATGTTCCCAGAGCAGTCGCAGGCCCTCCATCCTCCCTGGGACTCCTCCTGAGCACACCCAGGGCTGCCCTAGGCAGAGGCAGGCCCCTGGGGCCCATCAGTCAGTCCTGCCCACTCAGAGCAGCAGCAGCAGCAGCTCTGCTCGGCCTCAGGCATGCGGGTGGGGGCTTTCTCCCCCCCTTGCTTCCTTCCACAGGCGGTTCTGTGCACATGCCTTGGGCCTCCCTCTGCCCCCAGGGAACGGGCCAGGCAGCCCAACCCTAGACTCCCCAGGGATGTGAGAGGCAGCCAGGCTAGGAACGCTTTCCTTTCATGGAAGGCTTTAGGCACCTCTTTTCCCAGACTCTCTCCCTAGACTCTCTCCCTCCTTCGGCTGAGGAATCTGTTCTGGGGGGCGGGGAGGGAGGAGGAGCAGGCAAGGGGGCAGGCTGCTATCAGCTAGGAGGGCCTGTCCCTGCCCTTACAGGCATCCCACCACTCTTCTCCCTGGGGTGTTAGCTGGAGCTCACTTAGACAGGGCCAGTGCAGTCTATCTATCTGGAAGTTCAGCCTCGGACTCGGGCCCCTCAGTATAGGCTGCTCCTTGCGGGCAGAGAAGGCCCATCCCCAGCTCTTTGCCATTTTATTTATTTATTTACTAGATTAGGTTTTTGGTCCGCCCTCCCTGCCGAGCCATCACAGAAGGGAATCAAGCCTCCCTGTACAGAGGCAGTTTACACCACTGCATACTGTGGCCCTGGAAGACGCCTTCTTTCGGCCTGCCTGTGAGCTCCCAGGGGTTTCCGGCTGGCCGGTGGCCCTTTGGGATCATCCCGCAGGCCTGGCCTTGACAGGAAGAGCCCGGCAGGAAGGACGGAAGATGTAGGGCCAGAAAACGAGGCCAGCAGCACTTTCCAGCCAAGGGCCCAAGGACAAGCACTGGGCAGGGGGAGCAGCACGATGAGCGAGGCCTGAGCCCCGCAGCCTCTTAGGGACCCGCACAGAGTGTCCATGGGGGATGCTTCCCATGCTCTCCAAAACGCCCTCCAAGCAAAGGGTCTCCAGCGTGCGTGCAGCACCAGAGCTTGTCTGGGATGGCACATAGTCAGGAGCCCTAGCACCTTAAAGACTAGCAACCTTTCTCCTAGCACAAACTGGCATCGACTGGAACCCGTTTGTCAGATTCAGGTCTTGGGAGCACCTTAATCCTGGCCAGCTCTAAGGACAAAGTAGTGCTCAGACCACAAAAAGATGTCTTAAGAGGGATGTGAAGATCTGCCCAAAAGAAAGAGATAGGGGGCTGGGGGGAGAGGGGAGGGGGCAAGCTGATGGCCTCCCTGCAGGGACCCGGGGAGCCTGCCCAGCACTAGGGCAGAGAGGGAGCCAGCACAGCCGCTCTTGCAAGGGCTTCACCCTGCGGTGGCCTCCAGCGGAGACCCTGGCGCCTGCTCCCTCCTTTCCCAAAGCAAAGGGCCAGTCCTGGCTTTCCACCTCCCAAGCGGAGGTGCCGGCAGAGAACCCTAGCAAGCCGCAGGGAGTCCTCCGCTGGGACGCAGTAACGTGGTCTCCGGAAGGTGCTCCCGTGCCGAAAGAGTCCTCCAACCCAGCCTCTTTTGCATACTTTACATGATGGTAGGGGCCTCCCTCACGCCCCCTCCCATTCTGTCCCAGTCTAAAGAAGCCGCTTATCCGGGGTCCCCTTAAACTTCCACTCCTGGCCCAAACAGCCACTTTGAACGGACGGGAATGATTGGCAACCCATCACCAAACAGGGAGGGGCGATAATCGCACCAGCAAGATTAATGCTTCCACTGCCCCCTCACACCAGGGGGCGGGGGGCACTAGCCAGATGCTCCTGCTCGGAAAGGCAGATGGCCGCACCTGACTTAGCCTTGCCAGAGGTGGCAGCTGGGCCCGAACGGCGCCCCAGCACCCTTAACCCGCGGTCTGCTAAATCTGGAGAGAAGAGCCATCAGCATCCTCCACGACGTGCGCAACCAAACGCCTCCAGGGAAAAGCAGCCCCCGGAGCCTTTTCAGCGGCGAAGAAACCCGGCTGGGTCGCTCCCCCTTCCCCCCACCTATTTCGCCTTTGTCGGAGCTGCTCCGTCCCCCGGGCAGAGGAGCCTCAGCCGGGCAGGGCTCCCGGGCCCGGGGTCGCTGGCGAGGGAAGGGGCCTGCGGAAGAAGCCACCCACCGCCCCGAAGCCGCAGCAGCTTTCCGACCCGGCAGCTTCCTCACCCTGCCCCGGTAGAGGTCCTCCAGGCGACCGTCGATCCACTTTTCCGTGTCAAGGCGTCGTTGCAGCTCCCGCCGGTCGTATTTGACGGTGACCCGCGCCTGGCGCCGCTGGATGCCCGGGCTAGGCGTCCGCTCCGCGCGGGCCAACCCTGGAGACAGCCCGGTCGAGCGCGCCGGCGACGCCCGCCCCAGGCGCCTCCCCACCCGGTTCGCAGCCATGGCCAGCTCCAACCCGACGGGGCGCCCGGCGCCTGCGAGCCCCTTATAGCAGAGGCGGGCCGGCGGGGGCGGCGCTCCGGCTGCTGCTCCGGAGCGCCCCCTCCCGGCCGTCCTGGTCAGGCACGCTGCAGCCCGAACGCGCTCCCCGGTCTGCCCGGGACGCTCCTTTGGTCTCCGGCGGGCTCGGCTCAGTTCGCGGGGCGACGGCGGGTTCGTTCCGCAGGCGGATTAGCCAATGTCTAACATGCCCGCAGCGGCCTTCACGTGCTCCAAGGGAGACCCCCGCTCCTACTCGGCTTGCGCAGCCAGCAGCAGGGAGAGGGCCTGGTGGGTCGGAACCGAGGCCTGTCGACCCAGGACCGCGGTCTGTCTCCACCCACCAGATGTCGCCGCTGGCGTCTCACCGGGCGGGCGGGCGGGCAAGGGGCCCCGGCACTCCCACGTGGACGGCTGCTGTACGCGGGCTCAAAAATCTGCGGATCTCAGGAGCCCGGAGGCTCGGCGAGGAAGACGGGCCAGAAGCCCCCGAGCCCCGCCAGGTCACGGCGGGAGCCCCGCCGGGCCCCCTCTGGGCCCGGAGGAATCGTCGCCTGCCGACGCCTTCCATCCCCGACGCGGCCCGCAGGAGTCGCACGGGGGAAGCCGCTCTTCGACCCGCCGCGCCCCATCCCGGGGACCGGGGGAAGGGGCAGCCCTTCTGACGTCAGCGCACCGCACAGCCCCCCCCCCGGGCACTGCACGCGGGAGGGGGAGAGCCCCCCAGGGGACCCGCCCCTCTTGTGACGCGGCGCGGTGGGCGGGGCTCACCTGTGGCTCCGGCGCCCGCGCCCCGCCCCGCGCACTTCGCTCGGAGAGGCGGCCATGGGCGGCGGGACGCGGGCGACGGCGCGGGGCCGGGCCGGGCCGCTGCTGCTGCTGCTGGCCTTGGCGGCGGCCTTGGCAGCGGGGAGCGCCACGGGGGCACCGCGAGGTGAGCGGCGCCGCGGGGGCTCTCCAGTCCGGGCGTCTCCCGCGGAGCGGCTCCGTCCGGGGTGCCTGCGGGAGGGCCGGGCCGGGGGCTCTGCGGGGGGCTGTGCGGGCGCGCCGTCGGCGGGGGGCGGGGGGCTGCGGGCGCCCCTCCCGAGCGCGGCTCCCTCCGGCGCTGGCCGCGCCGCGCAACCGGATCCCTCCTGGGTTGGGCCGCCCGGCCAGAACCGGTTCGGCCTGTTGCGCGGCCGCCTGCGGGCGAGCTGCTCCTGAGTCACCTGGCGGGCGGCTGCCAGCCCAGCTCGGCCGCGCTTCCTCCTCCTCCCCCTTTGGCCGGGGCGCGGGCGGGCGAGGCCCGGTGCCCCCGGGCGCTCTGCGGGGAGCCTGTGCGAGCCTGCCTGCCTGCCTGCCTGGCCCTTGGCTCGGCGGCGCCCGGGGGCAGCCCCCTGGCGGGAGGCGGCTCGGAAGCCGTGGCGAGGAGGCCCAGCACGGGAACGAGGGCGCGGGGGCAGAGCCGCCGAAGCCCCGGGGAGGCCCTCCTGGGAGCCCCTTTCCGGCTGGCGGAGTGAGCCCAGTGCGGAGCCTCCCCGGCCGCGGGGGGTGGGGGGTGGGGCGGCAGAGCCGCCCTCCTGCAAGGCTGCTCGTCACAGCCTCCCCGCCCCCCCCGCCCCCTTGCCCCGACCTCGGAGCACAAGGGCCCCTCTGGGCCCGCGCCCCACACTGGCCATGTTGGGGGGGGGGTCAGGGTCTGGATCAGTAGCTTGGGGTAGATCCCCTGCCCCGCAGCCCCTTCAACCCATTTGGGCCTGGCGTGGGCTGCTACCTTGTGGCGCTGCTGCTGGTCTGTAGACCCGTGCAGAGGCGGTGGGCTCCTTGGCTGGCGAGCCTAGGCTAGCGTGGCCGGGGACAGTGGCCGCCATTTCCTCCTTCCGGCACCAAGCCTGGTTGCTGCTTGGGCGGCCCCTCCCCACCTGTAGAGCCCGGCTTGCCCATCAGCAGCAAAGCAGACGCTGCAGAAGCTCCCAGGAGCGCTTTGGGTGTCCCGCCCGCCAAAGCTGTTCAGAGGGACACTGCTCATGGACTACCCCAGGCATTGTGCATGTGGTTCTTGTGCCCCCCCCCACCGCCGCCAGTGGCTTTCAGGTCAGGGGGGGCTGATGTAGGTCCAGGGGTGCCAAGGCCTTTCCAGAGGCTTGGTGTGGGTGTAGGGGGAGGGTAGTGGCTCACCCAGCAGAGCTATGGGCTCTAAAATGCAGCCAGGCCCCTTTGAATGGGGAAGCCCAGCCGGTGCCACATGGGAGAAGAATGCCAGGGCCTGGGAAGGGGGGGGGTCTGTGCAGGTCACCAGGGTGTGCCAGCTGGGTGTTTAACACAAAGCCAGAGATGAACACGTTGGGACCTGCCAGTGAAGCTCTGGGGTGTGTGTGTGTGTCTCTGTGAATCGTTTGAGGCCACAATAAGGAGCTACCCACCCACCCACCCAGAGCTCCCTTTGTTGGGCCGAGCCTTTCACCGCTCTGATGGCCACTTCTGGCAAACTGCCCCGAGAGCAAGCACATGCCCAAGTGGGTGGATGGCTTTCGTCTTTTTTTGCACCCCCACCCAGAAAAGAAGTATGAGCTCAGGCAGGTGGTTGGGGGGAAAACTCAATATTCTTACTCTGTAATAAAGTACCTGGACAGACTCAATTATTATACTATGTGTACTTTGTATTGTCGAAGGCTTTCACGGCCGGAGAACGATGGCTGTTGTGGGTTTTCCGGGCTGTATTGCCGTGGTCTTGGCATTGTAGTTCCTGACATTTCGCCAGCAGCTGTGGCTGGCATCTTCAGAGAGATCTCTCTCTGTCTTTTGGTGCTACACCTCTGAAGATGCCAGCCACAGCTGCTGGCGAAATGTCAGGAACTACAATGCCAAGACCACGGCAATACAGCCCGGAAAACCCACAACAGCCATATGTGTACTTTATTCTTTCAATTGCCTGACCTCAATGTCTTTATGGGAAACAAGTAGAAATGTTTGAGTCTTGAATCCTGGAAGGCCCAGCCCTGGGGGTATATAAAAGCTAGACCGGCATGCTCTTAATATTTATATTTTTATTATTTATCATTGATTCTTGTCTTTTTATTGACATTTTTTTAATCGATGTCATTTATGGTCCACCTTTATCACTAGGACTCACGGTAGATTATGCAGCATAGTTCAATATGTTGACCTGGATGGTACATCCAATAAACAAGGCAATAGGCTTTATATTTTATTTATACGTTGCCTTTCTCTCCATTGGGGACCCAGAGTGGCTTCCGTCCGCCTCTCCCCAGAGAGGAAAGGTGTTTGAGTGGCGCCAGTGAGCTTCTCAGACCCTGGGGTGACTCTCGTGGCACTGCGCCAGTCTGACTCTCCAATGGTGGTGCTGCCCTGCCACGGGCACTGAGCTAATCTGAGGGGAATGCAAGGTGCATGGGAGGTGGCCATTGTGCCAGCGCTGCATGCAGCGAGTGGCCACTTTTTGGCATGTAAGACGTTCTCTGTTAGATTAGACCCTTTTCTTGGGCATTGTTTCCCTGTCTGGTGCCCGAAGGAAGTTCATAAATGGGGCCAGTTGTCATCTTGCAGCTACTGCCTGTGAAACAGGTGTTCTGGTGGTGGCTGCCTGGAGTGTTAAGAAACCTGCCTCATTGAGCTCTTGTGTCTGTGTGTCTTCAGGGGACTGCCTCTTGCCTTGTGTGATTGGCCGATGCCGGGCTGCTTTTCCTAGGTGGTGGTACAATGCCACAAGCCAGGTGTGCCAAGAGTTCATGTTTGGTGGCTGTAGAGGCAACGCCAACAACTTCTTGTCAGAGAAGGAGTGCCTTCAGACATGTGCCGCAGGTAAGAGCAAATGGCAGGGGCCCCCTTCCACCAGCCAGGCCACTCCCCGTGCCCTGGCTGGGCACTGTGGGGTGTTCCCAGTTTGCTCTCTTTGTATCGGGGTGCCTGGCACTTCCAGCTGAGGGGGTCTGAGGTTGACAGATCTGCAGTATGCCACCAACTCCCACCATTCAATTAAGGCCTGCCTTCGTTTCGCTTAGCAGTGAGACAAGGATCCCAAGGGCACACAGTGGAACTAAGGTCCAAACATGCTAGAGGTCCCTGCTGTGAGCTGGATCCTGCCAACAGTGTACTCCTGGAGGGGGGCACCTTTGTTCCCCTCTGTTTGCCTGGGGCTTCGTTTCATCAGGGCCACCACCGCTGCCTCGTCTAGAGTCTCTCTCTACCTTGTTTTCCCCTATGGTCTTCAAGATTATCTTCATCTCGAACTGTAGCTCAGTTCAGCAGACTCAAAGCCCTGAATTTCCCTGCCTTTGGAAGCAGGCCCTTGGCCCAGGAATGCTCCCAAACTTGAGCCCCCTCGATCTAACCCTGAGCTGGAACTTCTTTGCCGGTGCAGCCTGACCCCAAATCCCCTTGGCTTTCAGGTGGAGAGGAAGAGATGACGGGCATCCCACTGACCAGCCAGAGCGGGACAGAGGGTAAGGGCTCTGCGGAGTTCTGAGCCGGGGTGGCAGCAGCCATACTATCCAGGGGCCTTGTGCACCCACCCTAAAGCCACGGTGAGGGCAAAGGCCCTCTTCTGGTGTGCCCCCTGCTGAACTGGCGTCTTGGTCGCTTTGAACTCAAGCTCAGGGAGCATTGCGGGGGGGGGGGGACGGGGGAAGTCCCTTTGCTGCACAAGGTGTGGCCAAGTGCTTGACCACCTGATGGCAACCTGAAACTGCCCCCAACCAGAAAAAGTGGCATGGGGTGGCGGCCCTTGTGGTCCCGTCTCATCACGAAGAAGAGGTCTCGCTTTGGGGGCTGGGGCACCATTGCCCCATTTAGCAGGCTTGGTGTCCCAAGCACCCACTGACCTGATTTGTGCCATCTTCCAACAGCTGTGTCCACCACTAGCCACCGTCACCAGCAGGCAGAGGACACAGCCCGCTTCCAAGGTGATGTTGTGTCCTCTTTTGGGGTAGCCAGGGAGGGGAGATGGGATCTTTCCTCCACTGCAGCTGTGGTCCTTGATCTGCAACCACCCGGCTCTTTCTTCCTCCAGAATACTGTGCTGCTCCCCCGGTTACTGGCCGCTGCCGTGCCTCCTTCCCCCGCTGGTTCTTCAGCACTGAAACACGAACTTGCAAGATGTTCATCTATGGTGGCTGTGGGGGCAACAGGAACAACTACCTCCTGGAAGAAGACTGCTTGAGCCAGTGTGTTAGGGACATGGGTAAGAAGGGGGCAGAGGTTGCCAGGCAGGCCCCTGCGAGGATGGCAACTTTGCCAGCAGGCTTAGAAAACTTGTTCCTAGCATGATGGGATAGTAGAAGGAAGAAAGCAATCTTCTCCCCCCCTCCCCAGGAATCCTTGGAGAAGTCAAGGGCTCTCGGCTTACTCCTTCCAAACAGCAGAGCCCTGGGGCTGCTGTTTCGGGCTGGTCTGGGCCCTGGAGAGGAGCTTGGCCCTGCTGTTTGGCCTGGTCAGAAGGGGCAACCAGCCCTCCTGGCACCCCACTGCCTCCACCTCACCAGCCTGCTTGCATCTCCTCCCCCTTCTAGAGCTACCTGGGGAGTCAGAAGAGGTCCCCAACACACATGGCCGCATCTTTCCCGACTCAGCAGTGCATTCCACCAGAGGTAGGTGGGGGTTCTGCTTCTAGAGGACATCTACAAGGACCTTTTGGCTACAAGAGGGGAAAGTGAGGCTCTCCTGGGTGGGCCTTAACCTGGACCCCTGAGCATATTGAGCGCCTGTTTGGTTGGTTGGGGGGGGGGTGCATCTGAGCAGAGACTGTGAGCCCCCAGTTGCAAACTTGGCCTCCCTCTGGGAGCAGCCGGGCGGTTCCCAGTGAGCGCCAGTCACTTTGTTGTTCCTGGTATGATGGGAGGAGAGCCCCACCTCTAGAAGCGGCAGACCTTTCCCTCCATTGCTGTGTGGGGCTGAGCTTCCAGCTCCCCAAGGACAAGGGCGAGATACGGGGCAAGCTTTTCTCCCACTGATGTGCCCGCCCTTTCCTCCACTGCAGCTGTGGTCCTTGCGGTGCTCTCGGCCCTTATGCTGGCTTCCCTACTCCTGGTCGTTGTCAAGATCTGCCACAAGTCCCGGGAGCTCTCACAGGCCGCGGTGTGGAGCACGATGGACGACAAGGAGTTCCTGATGCGTGACAGCCACACACTCTGAGGGCGCCAGCCAGCACAAGCACGCCCCAGCAGCTGCTGGGTGCATGTAAATAGGAGGAGGGGACCAGCCCCCTTCAGCTCGTGCTTTATAGGAACACGGATCATAAATCTCTCTTAAGGGGCTCCTTTTCTTGTGTCCAGGTTGACTTTTTAGCACAGCTCTGTCCAGTATCCTCCCAGAGGAACTCTCTCCCCACCTGCCTGCTGTGAAGGTTTGCTTCCCTTTTGTGCAAGGGCTCTGGTCTTGGATCTGGCCACGAAGTTGCCGGGATCTAAGCAAGCAGAAGTGCTTTCCGCCCGAGTGGTCATGGATCTTGTCTGAGGGTTGGTGCCGGTGCGATTGGCACTGCATGCAAGAGGCTGACCTGGAAGGTGCCGACCAGCTCCTCCTTGGCCTGTGGCCCTTCTGAAGCCAAGATGCAAGGAAGGCTGGCCCCACAAGCAAAGCTTCTTAGGTGTGCGCTAGGGCAAAGCCCCGTAACTGGGTCCTCTCTCCAGTCTTTCCTCACCTGGGAGCGAGGAAGGATCGGTGGGCTCAAGAAGAAACCTCTTGCTTGCCTCGGGATCAGACCCTCCCGGGACGGAGGGGGCTGCCTGCGCAGGGCTGTGGTTCCAGGGATGGAGGTGTTGACAGGCAGAGGATGGGCTCTGCTGATGCGGCAGTTTCTTGGGGGATGGGGGGGGGCTCTGCTGGGCCATGACACAGAAACCTCTAGAGGGGGCTCATATCCCACAGGCACAATTTGATGCCTAAAGGTACCCCCCCCTCTGAGCCATCCAGCTGTGAGGTCTCTGCACTGGGTGGGTTCTTGTTCCCAAAGGCAGCCAATGTGCTTGTCTCCCCCCCTCCCCCCCCGCCATGCTCTCCTCTGGCTCAGCTGCATGCATGCAGGCCGCAGCCCCATGCCACCACCTCCATCCAAGCACCTGTTAGGCACACCCTCTGAGCCAGACACCCAGCCTCTGCCTCTTGTGCACCTTCTTGCCTTGGGGGCAGGGTGGGGGGTGAAGACTGCGCCTCTTCTTCCCAGGGTGGGGGCAGAGTTTTCTCCTTGCTCGAGCAAATTTCTACGTCTGTTGCACAGGGAATTTTTATACTCTTTTTTTTAAAAAAAATTGAAACTTGATTGTGTTTAAAGTTTATGGAATTATCCCTTTAATAGTGGAAAGTCTTGGAATAAACCTGCAAAACCACGTGTGCGTTCTTGAGTAGTCTGGTCCCAAAGAATGAACTGTCCCAGCTGCCCACGTCACCAACAGGAGGGGGCGCTCCAGAGCAGCAGAAGGCAGCAGCCGTCCCCAAGGAGCTGCCTGGGAGGCAGAGGGCCAGCGGAGACGGGGGGGGGTCTGCACCACTTGCTTCCCCTCGGGCCCAAGGCAGCACCAAAGCTCCTCCGCACTGGGTGGGCGTCTCGGCCCCGACTCTGCTGGGCTTTTTGCAGGCGGGCTGCTGGGCTACCGGAAAGGCCACCTCCCCCTCTGATGCCCGGCAGGCTCTGGTGCCCTGCCCTCAAAAGCCCGCCTTCTCCTGGTCAAGCACAGAGCTGATGGGGCCTCGGGCTGCTGCGGCAGCCCAGGCCAAGAGGGCGGAGAAGCCCCCCCCCCCGCCCTCCCCACCAGCAGAGCCCTCCTCCCCCCAGAGTCCGAGCCCACCCCCACCCCCCCGCCACTGTCCCAGGTGGTTTTCAGGGGAAGGGGAGCCGCCGCCGCCGTCGGCTGGGCTTCCCCCCCCCTGCCAGCCCCCGACTGTGCCCCCTCCCTCCAGCTGTGGCCCCTATGTCCCAGAAGCCAGAGCCACAAGGCAGGTGAGGGGCGGGGGCTTAGCTGGGGGGCCCTCCCGCCCCTGCCCCCAGCGAGCAGGGCCTGCACAACCCCCCCTTTCCTTCCCCCTGGAGGTTAGCCCTGCCCCCACCAGTTCCTCCTACGACCAAAAGGGGAAGGTTAGGGTTAGGGTTAGGGTTAACCCTAACCCTAACCCTCTCGGGGTGGGCACTTCACCTGCTCGCTCCTGAGCCAGCAACAGTCAGAGAACAGGTTCTGCTGCTGCTGCCAGGCAGTAAAAAAAATCAGAAGGGTAAAACAGGAGTGGGATAGCGACTCCTCCTGCCTGCTGCTCTTTGCAACCTCCCTGGGGCTTTTTCTTCAGAGCCTCTTGGTGGTGGTGGGGCAGAATGGCTGCTCTCCCAGCGAAGGAGAGCGTCTTCCCCCAAGGGGGGGGGGCCACTTTCCTCTTGCTCAGCTGCCCCTGCTGTCCTCGGGATGCGCAGCTGGAGGAAGTGGCGATGAGGCCAGTGCCTCCCCACCTTTGCCTGGCAGCACTGGGGCAGAGAAGTTTTGATCCCCTAGGCCTCCGTGGTCTCTACCTGGATGTCGGAGACCATCTCCATGGAGGCTTGGGAGGCAGGCAGCAGCTAAGCTTACAGTACAGGCTCCGCCTGGCAGTTGCTCTCCCTTCGTCTTCTCTGCCCCCACAGCCTCCAGGACAGCAGCAGCAGAAGGAAGGAAGGGAAGAAGCCGGAGGCCAAAAAGAGGCCCCTGAGAGACAAAGTGCCACTTCCCCAGGCCGTGGCTTCAAACCATGGCCGTGTTAAGTGCCAAACCCCCACCATGGCAATCTACTTGCCCACAGCTAGGAAGCTGTGGATATTTATGTGGGAGGGGGCGGAGAAAACTTGCCTAGGAAAGAGAGAGGGGTACTTCACAGAACTAAGCACCTGAGAAAGGACCCCTGTCTGGCCCGAGGTCTCTGGCAGAGCTAACCCCTCCCACCAACCGACCCCCCTTGGAGCAGACACCATGGGGGGGGGGAGGTCGTTACACAGGAAGGTGGCACCACAAGATTTCAGCTTAGGCCAGGACAGCTCCTGTTAACGAGGAGCTCGCAAGGCCCACATCCAAAAAAGCAGTCCCCTTCCAGCAGCTATGAAGCTGCTTTCTCCCCACACTCTCCCCCCCTCTTCAAGAAGCTGAGTGCTGCTGCCAGCCTGGGAGGTTTTCTCTTTATTAGCTTGATGTTGGTACAGAAGTTACCTACCAGACAACACCCAAACTTGTGGAATTTAACACAAAGGTGGTACTGGAGATTCTGCCCCCGCCAGTAACACTGGCACACAAACAATTAAGGACATGAACAGACACGAGGAGGCAACCGGGACCCCCCACCCCAAACCACCGCCATCCAGCAAACTAAGAGGTCCATGCGGGAGGGGGTGGGTGGGAGACAGCCAGCCAAAGGCCAAATGCTGACTTCAACAGCTGGGAAGGGAGGGACAGAAGAGTCTGCCTTGTGCACGCCCCCCCCCCACACTAAAGAAGTCTGGAGTTGCAGTCTGGTGGCTGGCTCCCAGCTGGAAATTCACCAGCCTCAGCGGACCAGGTGGAAAGTGAGCCAGTACATGAAGAGTGGCTGTAGGCCAGCCACAGCCATTGTCAGGTACATGCGCAGCTGGTTTTTAGCCCCCCGTACCAACACCCCTTCTGCAGCTGCCTCAGACAGGATTTTCAGGCGCAGTGTCCGGATCTGGGGCAGGAAGGAACAAGTGCTAAGGAAAGGCCCTGCATGGAGGTCAAGTGCGGGGGGGGGGGCGGATTTGGCCTGCTGCAACAGGCAAGGAATCTGAGGAGCAGAGGGCTCCCACCACAGATGCTGCCTGCTCCAAACCCCACACCCTCCCCTGGCTTTACGAAAGATTGGCTGAAGCAGCTGAAAGAGGAGGCCCACGGCCTCCAAGACCGGCAGCACTTACCATGAAGACGAAGATGGAGAGGCAGCACCAGCTCAGCAGCAGGAAGTAGCCCGTCTTCCCAAAAAGCAACCCAGCCACAAGGCCCACAATCATCCTGGCACAAGAGGAAAAGGGTCAGGCGATGTGGCTGTCCTGTCCCCTTCCCCCCCCCCACACACACTCAGGCATCAGCCCTGAGGGGTATGGAGGCTGCTCTGCCTGCCTCTCTATGCCAGGCTTCATCGGGCATATTGTGTGGAGAGGGGACAGAAGTGGGCCCACACTGAGCTCTACTCACCCAACGTATTTGTACCCTGAGAAGGCAACCAAATCGATTGTGGTCAAATCGGTGTTGACTGTCACAAGGTAGAGACCCAGCAGAATGGCCAAGACTTCCACAATCAGCCAAGCCAAGGCCGAGCTGGCCTGCAGGCCCAGCAGGTCAGGGGAGAATCTGCATGGGTGTGTGAGGGGTCAGTTAGAAGGGAGGCCACTGCAGCCGGGGCAGCAGCAGGGCGGAAGTGAGACTCTCCAGTCTTCCGGCACGGAGGAGGGAGCAAGGCCCAGGCAGACAAGGCTCTCAGGGGCGACCCAGGACTGCTGCAAGGGCTTTGGAGATCAGGGAACTTCCCAGGCCTTCCCTTGCCCCCGCCCTGCAAACTGCAAAGGGGAGGAGGGGAGTGCATTCAGGGCCAGAGTTGCAATGTCTGCAGTGGGGAGGCAAGCCCCCGGCCTTTCTCACCTGTTCTGCGTCCCCAGAGCCAGCCCTGCCACCAGGATGTAGGTGATGAATGCCATGACTGTGAGAGAGGAAGGGGGTTAGCCGTGCCAGGGTGGGCAGGAGGGGTCTCCCGCAGGAGCAGCCAGCCAGCCAGCCCTCCCGCAGCCCAGGGGCCCACCTGGAATGTAGAGGTCCGGGGCGTTGACGTCCAAGCGGGGGGCCACGGGCCTGTCCTGCTGGTACTGCACCTGCCAGTCCTGCCCAGAGGCGCAGGGGGGGAGGGAGGAAGGGAGGGAGGGGGGCGTTGTCAGCGGCCGCTCGCCAAGGGGCCCGGGCGGGGCCCTCAGCAAGGGGGCCTCCCCAAGGGGTCTCCCCGCGCCGCCCCCGCTCACCTGGTGCAGGAAGGGGAAGAGGAGGCGGCCCAGCTTCCTGCCCACGTAAAGGCTGTCCACCGCGAAGTAGTACTTCAGCCGGCCCACCGGCACCAGGCGCTCGATCTGCGGGCAGCAGGCGGGTCAGCGGGCCGGGCCGGGCCGGGCCGGGCCGGGGGAAGGGGGGCTCCGCCGCGGCCCTCCCGCCGCCCTCCCCAGCCCCGCGGGCACTCACGTTGCGGTCGACGAGCGCCTTGCCCTGGCTGGCCAGGGAGCTGCCGTAGGCGGCGGCCAGGCTGGAGACGGGCGCGGGGGCGGCGGCGCGGCTGGTGTCCTCGAAGAGCGGCGGGGCGGGCGGGCGGCGCTGGGCGGCTGCGGGCGACAGGCAGGCTACAGGGGCGGGCGGGCGGGCGGGCGGGCGGGGGGTCCCGCGGAGGGGGGGGGTCCTCGCCTCCCGCCCGCCTCCCACCGGGAACCGCCTCCCCCCGCCCCCGGCCCCGGCCCCGCCCCCGGCCCCGCGACACTTACGCGCCCGGCCCGGCCTGGATCCGCCGCCGGCCGCGCTCATGGCTGCTCCGGGCGGGGCCGAATGCGAAGACGACGCGCCGCGATGGCGTCACGCGGGCGACCTCCCTCGGGGCGGAAGTGGGGCGGGAGCTAGGAGACGGGGCGCGCGTTGACGTCTGGAGCGGGGAGCCGGACGGTCCGCGGCCTCCCCGGGAGCTTTCGACCGGGTCCTTTTCCCGGGCTAGGCGGCCGCCCGGGGGCGTGACAAGGTCCTCTGCCGAGGGGGCGACCTGGACCTGGCGGCTCCCGATATATCGTGTGGATGCCATTCTCCCGGTGGAGGCTGGAGATCTCCCGGAATCACAGCTGATCTCCAGGCCACAGAGAGGAGCTCCCCTGGAGAAAAGGGCTGCCGGGGGGCGGGGGCTCGATGGCAGCATGCCCAGCTGAGGTCCCTCCCTAAACCGGCTGTCCCTCGGCTCCACCCCCCAAACCTCCAGGAATCTCCCGACCTGGCGCTGGCACCCCAGCCAGGGGCACAGATGGCAGCGAGGAGGCAGGCAGCGCCCCCGAGGGTCTCTCGCCGCTGGGCCCCGCGGCTGAGCAGGAGGGGCGATCCGTGGGGCTCCTGGTTCAAAGGGAGAGAACTCGCGGCGGGCGTCGAAGAGGCTGCAGGCGACGCCGCTGAGCCCGGCGGGGAGGCGTCGGGGAAGCAACGCTCTGACTCACCGAGGGCCTCCAGCTGGCTGGGGCGCATCTGCCGCCAAGTGGCAGCCGCCCTATGGCGCCCCCTCCCCGCGCGGGCAAGGGAGGGGCAGAGGCGGTTTGCCAGCGCCGCCCTCGACCGAGCCTTCCTTGGTAGCCGCCCCTCCCAAGTACCGGCCCTGCTTAGCTGACCAGATCTGACCAGGTCGGGCTGTCTTGCCTTCTCACCTGGCTACTAGCTTAGCTGGTTTATTTGTGTCATTTATAGTCCGCCTTTCTGAGACTCACGGCGGACTGCATAGTGCGCAATCAGTAGAGTCAATATCAAGGACATTTCAGTAAACAATGGCATAGGGTAAGTAAATACAAGTTTACAAAACATAACAGGAGGCAAAAATTCAAGACAGAGTTGAAGAAACCCTGAAACAGAGTATAACCAATTAAAAGAGGATGGGGCCAGTTCATTAAGAAATCCCTCCAGCCTAGGCTCTAAGCCAGAATGACTGAATGGAGCCTCTGTGCCTCTACTTGCAAACAGCAGCTGCTTGGTGGGAAGGAGGAGGGAGCCTCCATGCCCCCTTGCAAGTTCCAAAAACGGCTCAGCAAAGGGGCAAGGACCCAGCGTGGTCCCAAGAAGTCCAGCCCTTTTTGCCCTCTTAACTCCCCTGTAAACTAGGCAGGGGGCAGGGTGCCAGTCTAGTCTTGCTGTGACCCAGTTGAGAGGCCCAACTGGGCCCCAGGACAGGCATGTGATGTGATGCCTGCTGCCCTCTCTTAATGCCTTTCCGTCAATAGACTGTGGACTGTCCAACCCACGTGGCTGGGGGGTGCAGGGGCAGAACACCCTTGCTCTGTCCTCCAGCAAAAGAGGACCCTGGCCCTGTCTGGCTGCCTCTGGGCAGCATTATCTTGTCCCTTCTTGCAGGCCTGGCCATGGGGCCAGTCACCCCAAGGTGACTGGTTATCTCTCGCCTCCCTTCTTGTTTCCTCATTGCATGCTAGCCCCTCCTGCACAGTGGTGCACTTAAGCCCAGAACAGCCTGCAATCCTGTCCCCTGGAATCTGCCCCACAACCACAGATATCTGTCTCCAGAGTGCCCCCCACCCGTCACCTGAGTGGCGGTGGGGATTCCTCAGCAAGCCAGGCCAGCGAGCCCCTGGGCCAGCCTGTTGCAGAGGGCCAGGGAAGGCAGTCGCCCTTCCTTCCAAAACCAGCGCTGCAGAGCGAGTGTGTGGAGGGAAGACCCAAGGCTGACCAAGACGTGCACGGAGGGACCCCAGGCGGCTGCTGCTCCTCCGGTGCCATCCGGCCCCATCTCCGCAGGGAATGTGGGTCGAAACTTTGCAGGAGGGGGGAGGGGGGGAGGAAGAGGCTGATCCCACGGAGCCACACCCGGGACAGCCACACCTGCCATCTTGGCCTGCGGAGGTTCAGCACTTCCGTGCCCGGAAGAGGTTGGGGGAGCGCGGTTGCCGGTGGGTCTGGGTTTGGCTCCCCACAGCCAAGGAGGGGCTGCCGGGTGCCAGGCCTCCCGACCGCTTGCGCTCAGCCAGGCGCTCGCGCATCTTTCTTTTCCCGAACGGAAAAGGCCTCTCATGCTCCGCGCCAGCTCAAATGCCCCCGCGCCCTCGGTCGGCAGGCTCCAGGAGCCAGGGAGGGTCGCAGCCCTCGGGCGCCCCCCTCCCACGGGCCGGCGGCTGCCTCCGTCGGGCCGCGTTGCTGGTCCGGCGGCCGTCCCGGCCAGGCGCCCCTGCGCCCCCCGGCTGCGGGGAGTGCCGCCTTTTCAGCCGTTGCCGAAGTTGGACCCTGGGCGGCCCCACGGGGGTCGAGGCCCGGCTCCTACCGAGCGCAACAGGAGTCCGACCCTGGCCCCGCCCGACGGGTGGGGCTTGGCTGCCGCCGCTGCCTAAGAGGCTCGCCCACAGCCCGCCTGCCGGAGACGGGGTGGGGCGGCGGCGGCGGCGGCGGCGGCATCAGGCCTCGCCTCTCCTTCTCCGACCCCGGAGGCCGCGCGGTCCAAGTCCTGCCGCCGTGCCTCCCTGCGACGCCGGGCCATGCGCCGCTGCGCCCTGCTGGCGTTCTTCGCGCTGGGCTACGCGGGCTACCTCCTGCTGGGTGCGCTGGTCATCTCGGCCGTCGAGCGGCCCTACGAGAGCCGCCTGCGGGCCGAGTTGCGGGAGCTGAAGGCAGCCTTCCTGGACAGCAGCCCGTGCTTGCCCGAGGCCGCCCTCGAGCGTTTCCTGGGCGCCGTCCTGAGCGCCAACCGCCACGGCGTGGCTCTCCTGCACAACGCCTCGGCCGCCCCATCCAACTGGGACTTCGCCTCCGCCTTCTTCTTCTGCAGCACTTTGATCACCACCGTCGGTGAGTGAGAGCGCGGCCGGCTGAGCGCGCAGCCCGGGGGCCTCCCGGCGAAGAGAAGCGGCGACGGCGGCACTTGCCTCCCCCACCCAGGCCGCTCTGTGGCCCTCCGGACTCTGGCTGGAGCCTCCGGGTCGGTGCTGGCCCGCAGCAAGCCCGCCCCAGCCCTCCGCGGGCTCCAGGCGGAGGGAGGCTAGTCGCCCTTAAGCACCCGGGTTCCGGCCGCTGATGCATCGCAGGCCGACCGCCCGGAGGCCTCCGAGGCGCCTTACGAATCTGGTTCCTGGGAGCTGCTCTGCGTCCCGGCCTGGCGGGCTTCCAGAGGCAGCCCTGCCAGCCCTGGAGCCCAGCCCGATGTCTGGCCCAGCAGGCCAATGCGATGGCTGCATCGGCCTTCCGGGACCTGCCTGCGCCCCCCTGGGACTATTCCTGCAAGGTTGGTTGTGAGAGGGAAACCCCAGCTAGGGGTGTGTGTGTGTGTGCAAAGGGTCACATCTGCCCAGGCCCTCCTCCTGCTTGGGCCGGTCCTTTCCGGGTCACAAGTCCCAGCAAAGGGCAGTCCAGCGCATGGCTCCTTCTTTGTGTGTGCCTGGAGGACACAACCCCCCCCCCCAGGGAACCAGGGTCCGGGTCTCGGTTCCACTGACCGAAGGAGTGCACGTGGGCTCTTTCCTACCGACTGTGTGTACAGAAGGCTGGACGTGTGTTCATTGTAACAGGTGAAGGGGGCTCCCGTGGGTCTGGGGAGGGGCTGCAGCCCAGGGGCCAAGAGCTTGCTCTGCCAGCAGACAGTCCCAGATGCAACTCCTGGCAGGCTCTCTAGTTTAAAAGATCTGCTGGCCGCAGGTGATGCAAAAGTTCTACCAGTCAGAGACAGGACTGACCTGCAGAGGCCAAGGGTCCGAGTGACTCTGTGGAAGGCTGCTTCCCACTGCAATCGTGGTCATCTTCACAACCACCCTTCAAGGTAGGCTGATACTGTGATTGTTGTGGGTTTTCCGGGCTGATACTGTTCTCCCCTGTTGCCCCTGAGGCTGAGAGGCCTTTCAGACCCAAGGGCCTCAAGGGAGCCTGTGGCTCAGAGGAGACTTGGAGGAACTGCCCTGGCCCTCGCCTCCCTCTCAGCAGATCTTCCCTGCCTGGATCGCGACATGCAGGCACTGGACTGACCAGTAGAGCCAGTCTGCCTTGCGGTCGCTGTGGCCCAATGGTCCGAGCCTCAGTAAACTTTCCCCCACTGCATTCCTGCAGTGCCTCCTACAAAGAACAGCAGTGCTCTCTTGAACACTTCTGTCTCGCCTTTGAGATGCCAGGGAATCCTGGGCAGACCTGGTAGGGACGGGACTGAGATGAAACAGGGGCAGAAAAGCCCCCCCCCCAACCAACCTGAAGTCCATCCTCCTGGAGAAGGGGAAAGATGTCCTAAGGCGGAAACTCAAGAGCCCTTCGGGCCGGATGGGACTCCCCCCATGCCTCCTGCAGTGGCGGAGTGGAGCAGGTGTGGGGCTGGGCTTCTTGCCCCAGTGGGTGGGCAGAAGGCTGTCTGCTGCTCCTCCTTGGCAGAGCCCTGGTCAGGTGCCCAGGCGCCGACACTCCCTGCGCTGCCCTTCATTTTAACTGGGTGTTTGTCAGCACTGTCAGGGTGGGGAAGAGGGTGGCTTTGGCCTTGGCGCTTGTTCCTTGACGGCCTTCTGCAGCAGAGGCCAGGCAAGGCTGGGGAAGGAAACTGCGGTCTGTTCTGGGCACTCGTTTCCTGTGAGTGGAACCGCCTGAGCAGAAGAGAAGGTGGCTGGCCGTTGAGGCTTCTACGTGGGCAGACAGCGGAACGTGGGCTGCAGGGTGGCCTCTCTCCCGCGGATGGGAGGGGGTTGGCCTGCTCTGCTCAGCCCCACCCGCCCAGGGAGTGTTCCCTGTGGAGGCCTTCCAGTGCACCAGTGAAATGGGGCCTATAGAACGGGGAGGGAAGGCAGGCCCCCTCAGCTCCACCTGCTGGCAGGACTGAGTCAGAGCAATCGCCCCGGCACTGCTTTCCAGGGAAGGAGCATGCCAGCCCACCCCCAGAAGCTGAGGCCTTTGTCTGGGGGCCCTCCCTCCCTCCCTGGAGTCTGGGGTGTGTGGCTGCACTCTCCTGGGGCACCCAATGATGCAACCCCACCTGGCCAGGCAGAGTCTGTTTCCTGGGACTGGCACCGTGCCAGAGCTGTGTTTGCTTATATCGTAATACCCAGGTTAGGTAACTTGTCAGCTAGGGAGCGGCTGTGCCACGTCCTGCCTGGAAGCACAAGTGGCAGAGTAGTTCGGATGCTGGGCTGTGGTTGCAGGAGCAGCACCTGGGATCAGCTGTTCTTCCAAGGGAAGGGGATCTCCGGACCGACACAAGCTGAACTCTGCCGGGAGCAGAGTTCAGGCTGCAGCCAATGCCAGTGGGGCTGAGCCAGGAGACTACGCTGGCAGGCAGCCCTGCTTGCGACACCAAGGCAGGGCAAGTCTAGCGCTCCTCCCCAACCACCCCGAAGCCAGGCCCAAGAGTCTCTTCCACTTGCCCAAAAGATCCCTCCCAAGCCGGACTGGAGCAGGTGGGGGATGGAAGCGAAGGGCTGGGCTAGAGATCTCCCAGCAGGGATTCTAGTACCACCTGGACTTGCAGCCCTGAAAATGGGAAGGGGCCCACAATGCCCACCACTTCTGCTGGACAGCTTGGTGTTCTCCTTGGGAGCAGCTGCCTCACTGGCACAAACCGGGTCTGTCTCCTCCTCTGGGCACAGGCTATACAGAGGAACAAAAAAGGTGTTGGCAGGTTTCTGCTGCCCCTCCCCCCCCGGGTAGTGCCAAGGCAACACCCCCAGAGGAAAGGCCAGGGGGCTCCAGGGGCAGAGGCCCTCCCCTCCCCTGGGGCTCTGCCACTCACAAAGGCCTCCATTCAGCTGCCTCGTGCGGGTCAGCTGGCCCAGAGCGGCGCGTGCCGGGACCTCTGTCTGGAAGGCCGCCCCAGACCGGGGCGCAGACGGGGACGGGGGCCTTAATCCGCTAAGCGCTGCGAAGGGCCGGGCCGGATTAGCGTGCCTGTCTGCCGCGGGCGCAGGCGCTCCAAACGCGGCTCGGCTCGGCTCGACTCGGCTCAGCCGCGGAGGCGCCCCAGCCCTGCCGCTGCCCTTCAGGAGCCTCTGCGCCGAGCCAGGCCGAGGCCCGCCCTGTGGCTGCCCCTCGAGCCCCTCCGCCAGGGCCCTCCCGGGGCCTGTGGCCGCGCCTGGAGCGCAGCGCCGTCTCCACCCGTCCCTCGGCGGGGCCGGAGCGCGGCGGGCGGGCGGGCGGGCGGGAGAGGCCTCCTCGCAGCCACCGCCGCCGCGGGCCTCCTCCTACTTCGAGCGCGGCCCTTGCTTGGGGGCGGGCCGAGAGCGGGGCAGCCCCGGCGCTTCCCAGCCCACCTCCGCGCAGCCGGCGCGAAGGCACGACGGGGCCCCGCCGCGCCTGGGTACCCCCGCAGCCGGCTTGCCCCGCTTCTCCGGCCAGGGCGCCGCGGCAGTGCCCGGCCGGGGAGGCGCGCGGGACGGGAGGGCGGAGGAGGCCGGGCCGGGCGCGGCCGCTGACGTGTCTCTCCCTCTGCCCGCCAGGCTACGGCTACACCACGCCGCTGTCGGACGCCGGGAAGGCCTTCTGCCTCTGCTACGCGCTGCTGGGCGTGCCCTTCACCATGCTGGTGCTCACGGCCACCGTGCAACGCCTGGCGGGCGCGCTCGCCGCCGGCCCGCTCGAGCGCCTGGCGCTGAAGTGGGGCTGCCCGCGGCGGAGCCTCTCTTGCGGGCACCTGCTCCTGCTGGCCGCGGGGGTGCTGGCGGCCTTCTTCCTGGTGCCCGCCGCCGTCTTCAGCGCCCTGGAGGAGTCCTGGAGCTACCTGGACGCCTTCTACTTCTGCTTCATCTCCCTTTGCACCATCGGCCTGGGGGACTACGTCCCGGGAGAGCAGCCGGGCCAGCGCTACCGCCCTCTCTACAAGATCTGCGTCACGGGTGAGCCTCCCTCCCTCCCTCCCTCCGCGGGCAGGTGCAGAGCGGAGGGGGGGTCTGGGCCGCGGAGACCCACCGCCGCCGGGGCCCTTCCCCTCGGCCAGAGGCAGGCGCACGCCCTGCTCTGCTCCCCGCACGGCCCACCGGAGCTTCGCCTGTGGTCCGGAAGCTGAGCCAGCCGGGTCCCAATCCCTGCTCTGCCACGAGGCTTGCTGGGCGCCCTTGGGCCAGCCCCACAGACTGCGCCTGTCCTACCTCGCAGGGTTGTCGTGAGGGCAAAGCAAGCGCTTGCGTCCCCCGATAAAAAGGTGGGATATAAATGAAGCCAGTGAACGCCCACAGCCTTAGCTAGAGGCGGGCAAGGAGGGGAGCCAGCAGCCCAGGTGGTCGAGCAGGTGGTGCCAGTCTCTCATGGCGAGGGGGCGGCAGAAAAGCCCTCCCAGGTGCTGCCTGCCCATGCCGCCTCCTTGTCTCCCCCTGCCAGTTTACCTGCTACTGGGACTCCTGGCCATGCTCCTGCTGCTCCAGACCTTCCACAAGGCTGCAGAACTGCACGGCCTCTCCGACATGGTCTTGCTCCCGCCGGAGCAACCCTGCGAGGACCTCGAGCGCATCCTGGCGGCCCAGGGGCCTCCCTTGGAGCCGGAGCCTGCAGAAAGCACGCCCGTGCAGGCCCCACTCAGCGCTGGAGGGCAAGCCAATTACGCCTCCATCAGCAGGTAGCCAGAGAGCCAAGGCTGCAGGAGGAGGGTCCCGGCAGGCCTGCCCCCCCCCCGGAGGCTTCGCCTGGCCCCTGCTGGAAGGACACCCCCCCCCCCCCGATTTTCACTCCCTTCTCTCTTGCTGGCTCCCTGCTTATCCCGAACTCTTGGGTCCGAGGGATGCTGCCTGCAGCTATTCAGATTTATCTTTGCAGGTGTCTTTTTTTTAAGGTGGAGTGGTGAGGCAGAAGAGTCAGACGTTGAGCTCTGCAGCCGAGTGAGACCCCGCAGGGCCTGGGCCATTTCCTTGCTGTGGCTCAGCCTAGTGCTGGGGGGGGGGCGGGGGCGAGAGGAAGCAGCAGGTCCCTTTTCTCCGTCCTTCGCATCCATTCTATGCTGGCTGATGACCAGACCAGACTGCAGGTTTGTTGCCAAGAGAGAAAGCAAAATGCCCGTCCTGGCAAGAAGTTCCCTTCATGCCACTGGTGGTCTTCTTCTTTGAGAGAGAGGAAATGCCTTCTGGGTGTCTGTGGGGCGTGGATTTACACACACACCATTTATGGATTCTGTGTACCACTTTGTTGCTTTGATTTAAAATGTGGTTTTTATTTTTTAATAAAGTCATTGCCAATTAAGATTAACTTTGCGAGAGAGAGATGTTGGGGCCCAAGCTGTGACTGCTGCACTCCAAGGAGTAGAACTGAAATGATACATAGTGGGGAATCAACGCTGTGGACTGGAACATGGTACAAGATGGAGTACCTTTTGGTGTTTCTCATGTGCAATTTAATATAGTGCAGGACGACTTAAAGTATTTATGTAAGGCACTTGGCGGAGGAGATCCAGGCTGAATTCTCCATTTCTTGGGTTTCCAAAAGTTTAACTACAGAAGTCTCTGCAATCACTTAGCGGGGGGGGGGGTGGGGGTGGCGGGGGGGGGGGAGGAAACAAGCTGGACCTCTAATCAGCCGTTTCCGAGGGGCTGGCTGCTAGCAAGTGGTCAGTTTCGCTCTTTTGAGGACCCTGCTGGGCTTGGGGACAGCAATCCACCCCCAGCCCCTCACCACTTCTCAAACACCAGAGTATTTTACAGAAGACCTTTATTGTTCCAGTAACAGCAGTATGTGGCTGTGAGGGGCCTGGAACATCCTCACAGGCAGGAGTTGAGGCCCCATGCATATGGGGCAGGCCAGGGGTGAGGGTTATATCTCTGAAATGACTAGGCACTTGCTGGAGAAATGGGGACTTTGCCTGGGTGGGGGAGCAGAAGAGGCCAGGAGGCAGGTGTGCAGCCACAGAGTCAGGCACGAGAGTGTGGCAGAAAGTAACGCACTCTCTCCCCAACCCAGTTTCCTAGTACCAGCTACGACTGTGACTTTCTTCCGCAGTCTGTGGTTGTGGATCCCCTTCCAGAAAAGTCAGCTGCCCAACTGGGCAGCAGCAGAACTGGATCAGAAATCTTGTTCTCGCACCCACCTGCCTGTGGAGGGCATGGAAGACTGCAAAGGCTAATTTCTGCCATCAGCTTTGGCAGACTTGCACCCTCTGGGCCTGCTGAGGAAGGCATTTCCTCACTGAAGCTCCAAGCTCTTGGGCACTGGCTGGAGGCCGTGGGATTGCAAAAGCCCTTGTTACTGTCCCCCTCTCCCATGCCACCAAGCAAGTGGGCAACGTATTCTTTGGGCAAAAGCAAGCAGAGGTCTGGGCTTCTAATTGCAGTGACAGAGAGGAAAGGCAGCTGGCAGAGCAGCTCTCCACCCCACCAGTGATGGCACGTGCTGTGCCAGGGGCATGTTACAAAGGCCAGAGGAAGGCATGGAGCCGTATTTCCCATCTGCCCTGAGGGCTGGGAGTCACAAAGCAGGCCATGGAGATAACCTGGCTTCCAGCTCCAGAAAGCAGAAGATGGGGTGGCTTTTGTTTTTGACTGCAGATACACATGGATCCAGCCTTGGGCAGCAAGGGGGAAGAGCGACGGGCCACTCGGCTGGTGTGAATGAACGTCTACCCATGCAGCTGAGTTTGACAGAGAAGTTCTCCTGATACTTCATTTTGGTTTGGAACTTCTTCCAGTCTCTCACTGCTGCTGTGAACAGGGGCACAGTTTGGGGAGTGCAGAGAAGATCCCCCCACCCAAGTCCCCAGGAGCAGACAGGACACTGTCCCTTGCAGGCTTCAGTGAATCTTCCTAGAGAATATGGATTGCTTCTGAGGGCAATTCTGGGTGGGGGAGAGGGACAATGCACATTGGGCCACATGCTTTGGGGGAACAGGCTATGCAGCGGTTCTCCCCCCATCTCCCCCCCCCAGTCCATAAGGCAATAAATACTTGGCTTTCATTCTCAGCTCAGCCTTGACTGCGGGGGGCTGGGACACAATGGGGGGGCTGCCCAACTGTGCCACGTGGGCACAAACAGTGGTAGAAGCCGTCCACGTTGAAGCATTCACTGCCTGGGCAGAGTCCCTCCACCTCGACACACTCATCAATATCTGGAGGAAAGGGGAGAGAGGCTGTCAGCAGCTGGGCGGGTCTTCCAGGGAAGGGAAACATCCAGTGAGCAGCGTCAAGCTCAGCCCCAGGGGCCTGCGGAGGCAACACAGCCTGGACAAGGCCAAGGGGCCCACAGAGATGCAAAGGCCAGATGGCCAGACTGGACCGAGGGCTGGCTCAAAGGCCAAGGCCAGCATGCAGAACAAACAAGCTGACCGGGAGGGAGAGAACAGAAAAGGGCCTGTGGGAGCCAGCTAGCAAGGGGCCATCTAGCCCAGCACTGCGTTCCCCAGTGCGGCTAGCCAGCTGCCCCACAGGTCCGGCACATGGCCCGAAGGCCAGGCCTTCCCGTGCTGGCCTGAGAGGCTCCCTCTAGTCGGTATGGCTACTAGCCATTGAGGAAGGACCCTTTCCCCCGCCCCGCCTCCATCCAAGCCCCTCCATGGTGGGGGCCACCACAACTCAAAGGAGCAGGCATGGGAAACAGTTCTCACCAAGGCAGGCCACGCGGGTGGGGTCAAGGCGGTAGCCCTCATGGCAGGCGCAGGTGAACCCGTCGGCGACCCGGACACAGCGCCCATTTTCACAGCCACTCAGGATGCCACATTCTTCCGCTGGGGGTCCCCCAAAGCCCTCTGAATGGCCTGGAGGGGGAGATGGGCAAGGGTGGCTCCACCTCCTCTCCTTGGCCCTGCCAGAGTCAAGTAGACTTTCCCCACTCTCCTGACACCTCCAGTCTATGGGCCTCGTGGCAAGGGCCCATGCACCCCCCCCACCACCTTGCAATTGCCCCGTCCCCCTCCCCCACCCGTCGGTCCCAGTGCCAATCTCCACTACTCACGGTAGTCTTCACTGGCTCGGCCTGGCCGCTCAGAGTAGGAAGTCCGGGTGCTGCTGCTGCTGCTGTGACGCAATGGGTAGTGCCATTCGGGCTGCGGGGGGCTGCGGGCCCGGTATCCTCCGTGTGGGGGCTCAGGCAAGCCCTCAGGCCGCAGGTCACCATAGGGCGGGTCCTCAGAGTCACTGGCAGCCTCATAGGGGGAGGGGCCGTAGAGTGAGTCTCGGGGGTAGGGGTCATAGTCAGGAAGCCGTGGAGCTGGCCCGGCCGGAGGCGCAAATATCTCTGGTCCATAGGGCATGAAGTCACTGCCCCCATACTCGAAGGGCAGCCCCAGGCCTCCGGGATGCACTGGCCCATAGCTGGGGGGGCGAAGGACGTTGCACAGGGCCTCAAAGTCCTCTGGAGAGGGACAAGCAGGGGGTGGGTCACAGCAACTCTTTCCCAGCCTCTAATGAAGAACAGGAACTCTGCCACACGCTGGGCGCTCAGATGTAAGAATTGCGGTGGATTCCAAGCGTACACCCAGCCCCCTTGTATTATCCAAACGGATTATGGAGGGATCCCCCCCGGCTTGGCACTTCCACAGCAGTCCTCCTTCCCGCAGAGAGGGGGTGTGGGTGTGTGTGTGTGTGGGGGGGGGGGGGACCGGTGCAGCGCACAAGGGCGTCTGGTGCCTTTACGGTTCCTTTGGGAAAAACAAGCTCCTCCTCCCCCCTTAACTCTCCGACTTCTGGGGCCCAACGGGCTGCCCAGAACTTTTGCCCCTAGACAAACTGGGGAGGGGTGCTTACCTGAGTCACGGGCCGGGCACAGGGCGCAATCCATGCTCCAGGCTTCCCCATAAAGGCAACAACACTCCGTGTAGGTCACACGGCGATCGAGGCGAGGGCGGCTGCACACCAAGTCCGGCCCCACTTCCTGCCAGCACATGCCTAGGTTTGCATCTGTGGGAGCAAGTGCAAGAAGGCATCAGAGAAAATCCCAGGCTCATGCTACACATAGGGACACGCCCCCCCCCCCCAGGAAGCCCCTCCAGGAAAAAAGAGAAAGGAGCATCTCCCTTGGAACGGAAGGGTAAAGAGGCCAGGCTTTTCCATTCAGTTCAGGGAAAAAATGAGCCATATGAGCAGAACAGGGCAGCAAAACCCTGGGCGCTCTTCTCCGATTCCTCTGGGCATCCCATCCAGCTTTCTGGGTGGACCAGCAGCCCTCCCTCATGGCAGGCACCACTTCTTCTTGGGCTCCATTGCCAGGGGACGCTGGGTGGGGCATGAAGAGTGGATACTGAAGGGCGGACTTCTGCCATCCCACGGGCTGCCTGGCAGACAGGCGCAGGGGGGCTGGCAGGGAGACCTGCATCCTGACAACCTGCTCAGCATACAAAGCTCCTGCCAGGAGGAGGCAGGTGTGGGAAAGAGCGGCACCTATGAGCCCTGTGCTCTCCTGGGCCTGATTAGGAACGAACCAACAGCAGACCCTCCTGAGAGAGGCGGCAGAGTTTCTCAAGTCCCTGCCTCTGTCTCCATCCCCCCAAGTCCATAATCTCATGCATATGAGGGGGGGGGGACCAGCCCCGCTTGGAATGAAGGAAGGAGACCCCCCCCCGGCCTCGTCCTCACTCACCTGCCCCTTGACTGTTGTTGGCCACACAGCGGCGCTGGGAGGGATCCAGGACCAGTGGCGGGGCACAGGAGCAGTAGTAAGAGCCAATGGTGTTGATGCAGTGCCCCCCCACGCACGGCTCTGCCTCCTCGTCAAGGCACTCATCGTTATCTGGGGAGGGGGAGAAGGGAATCAGCCTGTGGAGGAAAGGTGGGTGGCAGCAGAGGGGGCTCCTCAGGCTTCATTGGGGCCCCCAAACCACCAATGCCGAGTCCTGGGCCCCAGTGGCCCCAGGGAAGCTGGCTGCACAAGGGGGCAGGAGGCTCACCAATGCACTCCAGGTGTTGGGTCTCGTAGTAGTAGCCGCTGGGGCAGTAGCAGGAGTAGCCAGGCACCTTGTTCACGCAGACCCCACCCTTGCATACCTGGGTGCTGAAGAGGGAGCACTCGTCCACATCTGTGCCGGAGGAGAGGGGGGCTTAGAAGGAGCCCCCGGAGGCAGTGCCCAAGCCCCACCTGACTGCCCAAGAGCCCATTTTTCTCTTAATGCCCAAAAGGAACCCAGGAGTCCTGGCTCCTGGCTTGCACAATGTCACCTCCTCCTCCTCCTCCTCCTCCGGGGACTCCCCCCCCCTGGAGGAGGGGGATGCTCAAAGCCCCGAGCAGCACAGAGCCGATGATCCCCACCTGTGAGGGCAGAGGCACTGCCGGGGCCTGTGGCAGCAGCGTAGCCACTCCCGTGAGGGCACAAGGTCCGGAACTCGGCTAGGGGGAAGCAGCAGAGCGTTAGCAGCTTCCCCTCCCAGGCCCCTCGCAGCTTATCCTTAGCGATCACCAGCCTTCAGCTTCCATTCATCCAGGCCCAGGTGCTCTGGGGCAGTCCAGGCACAAAGCCCCCCACCCCATATGCTTCGGGCTGGACACGCTGTTCCCTGTGAAGCATCTCACCTGTCCCTGGGGGTGGGCACTCCTGGATGCGGCAGTCAAGGCCCCAGCCGTGGCCAAGACTGCAACAGCACTCCTGGCGGGTTGCATTCCATGCCAGGACGTTCTCACAAGCCTGTGCTGCATTGGGGTCATAGTAGCACTCCCGTCGGACGCCATCACTGCCCCCAGAGAGGTGGGAGTCAGGGACAGAAGCCTCTGGGCGCCTGGGGAAGGACGGGGGCCGCGCTGGAAGACACAGACTTGGTTGGAAGGAGGAAATACTCCCAGGGGCCAATCTGCTCATTGGAGACCCAGAGAAATTTTGGGGGTATCTCTAGCCCATTCCTTAACATCAAGGGTGGGGGGGGGCCTTCCCTCCCACTTGCATTACAAGCCCTTTCTGGCCAGGGGCTTCCCCTCACTCTCACCGGCGGCTCCAGGCGGACGAATGCAGCGTCCTGTCATTGGATCAAACTCCTCAACAGCCCCAGGGCAAATGCAGAGGAAGGAGCCCTCCACGTTCTCACACGGGGCTGCCCCACACACACCCTGCAGCGTCTCACACTCATTCACATCTGTGAGGAGAGGCAGGGGCAGCAGACTGCTTGCAACCACAGGCCCCAGAGCAGCGCCCTCCCCTCCTTCTGCGGGTGGCACCCCCTCCAGCCAGTGCCACGGCAGTGGGGGCACCCTCCACACACCCAGTCAGGATGCACTTCCCGGCCCTACGTACCCAGGCAATGCTGGCCGTCCCTGGCACTTTCGTAACCTTGGTCACAGATGCACTGGAAGGAGCCTGGCAGATTGTGGCAAACAGCGTGAGCCCCACACAGTGAGGCATTCCTGCACTCGTCCACATCTGCAAGGCAGAGAAGCAAGCTCAGCTTCTGCCCACGCAGTTTCCGCCCCGCAGGGTCTGCCTCATTTCCCCTCCCCAGCCCAGACAACCCTCCCCTAACTCACCCACACAGTCCCCAGTAGCAGTGGCTTGGTACCCCGACTGGCAGCTGGCCACACACCGGTAGGACCCAGGAGTGTTCTCACAACGCTTGTCTGCACACACTCGTGCCCCGTACTCCCGGCATTCATCAACATCTGAAAGCAGACCCCACAAACACTCTTGTCAGGCAGACGTTGAGGTTTCCCCGTCACCGCTTAGGGAATAAGCGCTCCGCCTGAGCCCGCTCTGCAGGCACAGAAGGGGGACCAAGCCCTGTCTGGCGCTGGGGGAAGTGCAACCCCCCATGCAGAGGGAGGCCCAGGCCCAGCCAAAAGATCAGCTGAGACCTCGGTCCCCTTGGCGCTCGGCAGAGTGGCGCTCACCCACACAATCCCCTGTGGCACTGACTCGGTAGCCCCACTGGCACTCTGCCACACAGCGGTAAGAACCAGCAGAGTTCTCGCAGCGCTGTCCTCCACAGAGGGCCGCCCCATACTCCTTGCATTCATCAATATCTGCAATGGGGGGAAGAAGAAGAGAGGGAGAGAGCGGGAATCCCAGAGACAAGGCAACTGAGCTGCGCTGCCCAGGGTGGGCTGGCTGGGGGCTGGCAGCATGCCCACCTCTACCCGAAGCAGCAGGGAACATGAGCTCCTCCCGGAGAGGGACTTCTGCTGGGCTCATCACTGGCCCCCTCGTGTTCAGCAGCCACCTCTGCCAGAACAGGGGAGGAATGCTGCGAACCGGGTCTTGTGCGGATCGGTGAGAGCCAGGCCACCACAGGTCTGTGGCAGGGTGGCTTGCTCGAGCCCCAGGAGGGAGAGGCTCCCAGAGGGCCCTCCCTAGGGACAACCCCAGGCATGGACACACACAGCCAGAACCTGGCACTAGTCCTGCTGTGGACTGCCCATGTCCTGGGGCCTGCATCCCAGTGTTCCCATCCCCCAACTGGCCAGCAATCACATCACCCGTCGGCCATGTCTGGCGTCTCACCATCACAGGAGGCCTTGCCAGGACTGCTCCGGGTGCCAGGCGGGCAGTAGCAATGGAAGGAGCCCTCTGTGTTCGCACACCGCCCACCAGTGCATATGGTGCTGCTCTGGCATTCGTCAATATCTGTGGGCAAGGAGCAGGGACACACCCACATGGAGAGAAGGCAGCTGACACAGCGCAGCACCCGCGACAGGCACCCAGAGGTGATCCGGAAGCGCCTCTCTAGCCATGCATCCGGCCCTCCCCACTCCACGACGTGTAGCCTATAGAAGGGCCTGGCGGTCCCCAGCTGGAGAGTTCTGGAGCCCCTTACCTACACAAGAGGCCCCGCTCGGGGCTGTGGCAAAGCCTTGGGCACACAGGCAGGTGTAGGAGCCTTCTGCGTTGAGGCACTCCCCCCGTGGGAAGCAGAAGTCCCCCTCCAAGCATTCGTTAATATCTGGGGGAGCAGGGAGGGAAAAGAGGAGGAGGGGGGGGGAGTCACTGGGCTGAGTCAGAGAAGCTGCACAGAAGGCCACTGAAGGCCGGAGGGGGCCAGCCTGCCTCCCACTGAAAAAGGGTGACGTGGGACGTCCACGGCCAGAGCCAGAGCCTGGCCTCACCACGCCCTTGATCCGAATGCAGGCAGCCGTGCCTGACGCAAGGAAGAGCCACGTCTTGGGGGCGGGGGGCGGGGTGGGCGGAGGGAAGCCCCGGTCTACAGCCAGCCCAGTCTTTCCTCCATGGGCTCCATTCTGCACCTATGCCGCCCTCCCCAGAGATCAGAGGAGTATGGAATTTCTAACTCCAACGCCAGCCTCTTCCCAGGGATTCCAAAGGGTGATTAACACATGGAATTCACTGCCTCAGGAGGTGGTGGCAGCTCCAAGCATAGAAAGCTTCAAGAGGGATTGGATCAACATACAGAGCAGAGGTCCCTCAGTGGCTATTGGCCACAAAGTATAGATGGAACTCTCTGTCCAGGGCAGGGATGCTCTGTATTCTTGGTGTTTGGGGGGGGGGAATCAGTGGGAGGGCTTCTAATGTCCCTTCCCCACTGGCAGACCTCCTGAGGACACCTGGGGGTTTTTTTTGGCCACTGTGTGACAGAGAGCGTTGGGCTGGAGGGGCCATTGGGCTGATCCAAGGTGGCTTCTCTGATGTTCTTATCTTCTCTAGCCTACTAAAGGATGAGTAGTGGAGGAGAGGACTGGCGATGATTGCACCCCTGCCAGTTCACCTCCCTTCCTGTTTGCCAGACAATGAACTGATGGGCTCCTTGGCTGTTCTCAGCCTGTTCGCATGTCTTTATAGGGACAAGCTACCTGCAGCAGTGAGAATCAAGAATCATAGGGTTGGAAGGGACCTCTAGGGTCATCTAGTCCAACCCCCTGCACAATGCCCCCAGAAGCCGCCTCAAAGCTGATGAGAGATTATCTGAGAATCAACTTCTGATCTCCTGCTGATACCCAGCAAAGATTTGGGTGGGAGGGGAAACCTGGAGTTGACTCCCAGCTGAAAGTTGGGTTCTACTGATCTCCCATCTTGGAAACTTTGCTGCTCCCTGAACTTGCTCAGATGCACAAATTTGGGTTTTAAAAAGCCTGCTTTTTCTTCACTTCTCCCCATCTCAAGCTGTCAGCTTGTGCTGCAGAGAAAATGAGAGAAACCAGACGTTTCTCTTTTCCTTTTCAAAATGCAGAGATTAAAAGCAGTGTTTCTGTCCCTTCCCTACTTGGAGAGAGGGAAGAGAACCAAACCCTCTTTTGCAGTGCAGAGACAGAAGCATGGCTTCTGTCCCTGTCCAAGGCGGACAAGAAGGGAGAGCTCCCCCATTTGGAGCTTCACTGTTTACGAATGACTGAAACTTCCGTGACCCACAGAGCTGCTACCAAAGGGGCCACAAGAAAAGACTCAAATGGCTACTACTAAGGCCAAGGGGACCAAAGCCCACCCTTCAGTTCCACACCCTCCTCCCTGGTCTCCAGGCACTCACCTGTGCAGGGGCCACCTCTGCCCTCCAACCGATATCCTTGCTCACACTGGCAGTGGAATGAGCCCTCGGTATTGGAGCAATGCCCATGGGGGCCGCAGGGTGACCGCCCTGAGCACTCATCAATGTCTGCAAGGACAAGCACAGATGACCAGTGATAGCCAGAATCCGCCCCCGCTGTCTCTTGGAAGCCCACTCCCCAAATGCTTTCCCACCAGCCTCTCTCACCCAGGCATTGGTCCTCCGTCAGGCTAGCTCGGAATCCGGTGGGGCAGAGGCAGCGATACCCACCGGGCACATTCTCACAGCGCCCAGAGCCACAGGGTGGGGGTTCTTGCTGGCATTCATCTATATCTGTAGGGGGGCAAAGAAAGTGCTCCCCAAGACATACTGGCTGGCCGGCCGAGATGTCCTGCCCTATGGCCTGGAAGTTCCACTCCATGCCCCCAGATTATTTGATTAATGACTGGAGAAGGCCCCAAGCTTGGCACACGGCCAGAAGGGCTCTCTTCTTTTTTTCCATGGCCAAGGACTGAGCCCCAGTACTGCAGTCGAGCTCTTGGGCACAAATGAAATCCAGCAGGGACAGCAGACCCACGGGAAGTTCCTTCTAACCCTTCTAGGATTCTAGGAGGATTCTTTCTCCCACCCAGGTCTCCATGCCAGCTCCTCCCCACAGATCCCCCCTCGTTGGGAATCTTACCCACGCAAAGGGTTCCCAGGGGGCCGGGCTGGTAGCCAATGGGGCAGGTGCAGCGGTAGCCCCCAGGTACATTCTCACAATGGCCTGGCTGGCAGATGAGGGGGCTCCCCTGGCATTCGTCCACATCTGGAAAACCACAGAGCCCGTGTGTTCTCCTCTGCCTCCCACCAGGCAACCCGCTCTGTGCTGAGGCCCCCAAGCCATTCCTCACAGCAAAGGAAGATCCACGGTCCCACTGGAAGGCCTGCCCCTCATCACAGGGCAGGGGCACTCTGCCCATGTTCAAAGGCAACCCCTGCTTGACGGCCACCTCCAGACTGATCAGCGCCTCAGAGGGTGGGCCAGGGGCAACCTATCCAGGGTAGGGAGGCTGCAGGAAGGCTGTGCCGAGAGAGGGAGCTGCCGCGGCCTCTTACCCAGGCACTCGGTGCCAGTGGGGCCAGCCTGGTAGCCAGTCGGGCAGGCACAGCGGTAAGAGCCGAGTACGTTTTCGCAGCGCCCGTGAGCACAGGGTGACGGGCTCTGGGAGCACTCATCGAGGTCTGAGGACAGAGCAAGAAAGGAGCAGTGCCTGGCAGGAGTGGCTTTCATCCCAACCAAAGATTCCTTTTGGCTTCTTCCCGTTTCAAGGGCAGGGGGGGGCACCAACAGTCACACCCACACTGTGATGGGCTGCAGTTTTTGTGACAGTCTGGACGTAACTGAAGTGGGGATGTTGTCTGCCAGGTGTCTGATGTGGACTGCAATTCTTTAAAAAATGTGCTCACTCAAATTCAGATAAAATGCCTCCTTTGAAACTCACAAACATAGAGGGGGAGCACCAGCAGTTCTGAAAGCGGTGCCAGACCTTCCTTCGGTCTCCTGCATGGGGGGGCGGGGGGCGGGCAAGGGGGGGGGTTGCTTCTCCTTGGCAGCAGCCAACAGAGCAGCCCAGGTGGACTGGACCAGACAGGGTCCTTGCGGACCAGCGCTTATTTCCTCCAGTCACCCACCTGTTGGCCTTGAGGCTTCAAGCAGAACAAGATGACAACAGCCCCTCTCACCACATGAAGCCTGCCTCTGGACGCGCAGGTTCCACTTAGCCATCGTGGTACACACCCATCAACCGGCCCATCTGCCTCCACCGACCTGCCTTTGGCCTCCCTTTGAAAGCCACAACTTTTTGTGGCAGTGAACGTCTTGAAGTTATCGGGTGCTATGTGAAGGACTCCCCTAAAAAGCCGGCCTCCCCTTGCTGCCCACCACCACCCACTCCCGCTTGCCCACGTCTCTCTCTCTCTCTGCCCTCTGCTGAGACCCCAAAGATCTTGCTTCCATCCCATTACCTTGGCACTCGGAGCCAGCCAGGTCAGGACGGTAGCCGGGAAGACAGGCACAGCGGTAAGAGCCAAGGGTGTTGTGGCAGTGCCCGTTGGCACAGGGAGGGGGTGTTCTGGCACACTCGTCAATGTCTACGGGGGAGGCAGAAGTGCTAGGGAGTCAGGGGGAGGGGCCCAGGCCCTCCTCCTTCCCAGGAAAGCCCCTGGCTCTCCCCAACACCCCAACGGAACTCACCCTGGCACCCCGTTCCAGAAGGGTCAGCCCGGTAGCCAGCGTGGCACCTGCAGCTGTAGCTGCCCCAAGAATTCTCACAGTGCCCGTTGGCACAAGGGCGGGGGCTCCGTCGACACTCATCCACATCTGGGTGGGGCACAAGGGAGAGAAGAGAACCCCTTCTCCAATGTCTTGCCTTACATGGGAAGAAAGCCGCCCCCCCCCAGGCTGGAGAAAGACAGGCCAGGCTGGTCAAAGAGCCCCCCCGCCCCGCCCCGCCCCTGTTTCACCTCAAACCCACTTTCTGTCTCCAAGCCCAGTGGCAGACAGGAACAGGGAAGAGGCCCTGTCTGTATGCAGATTACCTTTCCATCCACCTTGGGATTAAAGCCACGAGAAACACCCGGACCTGGCCGCGGAGCCCAGGCAGGCCACGTGCTCTCTCCTGGGGCCTCTTCCCCCCACTTCCTCCTTTGCTTGCGCATGTCTAACAACGGCATCCTTCAAGCTCCCCCACCCCTCTCTCGCCTACAGACCCACTCACCAATGCAGTGGGTGCCCTGCGGGCTCAGCCAGTACCCACGGTCACACACGCACGTGTAGCCACCCTGGCGGGGAATGCAGCGTCCCGGACCACAGACCGGGGGGTGCCGTGCACAAACCCCTCGCTCAGGCTCTGGAGGAAGAGTGCAGAGGGTCAGCTGCCTCTTCTTTTCTCTGCGGCACCCCAACCCACCCCCACCAGAACTGGCTTCCAAACGACACAGGACCCCACCTGCAGCGACCCACACTTGGCTGTACCTGGGGGAGCTGCTTCAGGCCCAGGGGACTGAGTGGGCACAGCCCAAGGAGGTTGGTGCTCCAGCAAGACTGTGGGGGGCGGGCTCCAGCGCTCTGCAGAGGAGACAGGGCCGGCGTAAGGAGGGGCCACAGCTTCCTTCTCTGTTTGCCAGATGGGACGCGGGGCAGCCCTTTGCCAGCGCATCGGCTCTGCTCCCACCTGCCACAGGACTGCTGCTGCTTTTCCAGCCAGGTCACTCCCCATCGGCCCCCCTGAAAGCAGGGAGAAGACTAGCCCCTTCCCCAGCTTCCATGCCCAACTGCACAAGGACAAAGCTGCATCGGGGTCAGAGAAGGGCCGGTGGGTGGAGGAGCCCCCGCCCAACCTGGCACCGAGGGGTGGATAGGGCTGTTCTTAGAGCCGCATCCGGTCAAGGAGGAGGCGCTGTCGCGCTCCCTCTGAGGACATACGGATGGCAGGTGCTGTGGTTGTTGGTGGCAGCCTCCCCACAGCCTGCCGCCCGCCTGGCTGGTGGCTGACGGGCACCCGGGGCAGGTCCTGGCCCAGGAAGCGCGTGTCATAGCGGAGGTCAGAGGCAGAGTAGTGGTAACCAGGGCCAGCTGGGCAGATCTCCTTGAATCCGTCTGTCAAGAGAGTCAAGGTGCAGCCTTTGATCCTGCACCCTCCCCCAAAGCCCTCGCTCCCCACGCCGCCCAGGCTGAGCTGGCACCAACATGGATAAAGGCAACCAACAGGAGCTCGGGGGCAGCACTGCTGGGACTCTTCCCTCGCAGGGGAAGCACGCTCAGCCTCCCTCCCTCTCACACTCTCACCCCCCTCCTCTGCACACCTTTGGGCAGAGCCTCACCTGAGCCGAAAGGCGGGCAGCTTTCACAGCTATGCCCCCAGGCCTTGCCCACCCGGCTGCAGCAGCAGATCTGCTTGGTGATGTTGCGGAGGATTGGCAGGGAGCACCCCCCCTCTCGCAGCACCCGGAAGCAGGGACCTTTCGCCTCTGAGATGACATGGTGGGCTGTGGAGCAGGAAGCAAAGAGGGGTGGGGTCGGGAAGGAAGGGGCAGAGCTGGCTCCAGGGGCCTGCCCTGTCTCCCCCTGCCCCCTCCCCGCCCATTGATGGCCCCATCTATCATTTCTACAACTCAGGATCCTGGCAGCTGCTTTTTAAAAAAATTAAGGAGAGCCCAAAGCGGGCTCAAAAATGGAGATGCAGGGAAGGAATGCAGAACTCCCTGCCTGAAGCAGCAGAAACAGGGAAATAAGCCCTCCCCCGCCCGCCCCATTCCAGCACAGGGAAGCTGCTGGGAGGGGGGGGGGCAGGCACCCTTCCTCCCACCACAGCGGGCGTTCAGAGCCGTTTCAGTGTTTCCTTTATTTCAAAAAGCCATTCCCAGCAGCTGCCACGGGACTGAGAGGCCCCAGGCCCCAACTCATTACGAACCCCAGGTAGTGTGGCCTGAAGGGTCCAGAACCAGGTCACGTTTTGGGGCTTTTGGGGTTTTCCCATTCTTTCAAGAAGGACTGACCAAGGCGGGGAGAGGGGGCCAGTCCAAGAAACGCCCCAGCCGGGCTCACTGCCCTCTCCCTTAGTGTCCCTCGGAGGGCGTTTCCTGACCTTCCCTTCCCTCCAGCCCCCCCCCCCTTGCCTCTCCCCCACTGCCAGCGCTGAAGCGGAGGAGCCATTCCGCACCCTGTGTGTGTGTGTGGGGGGGGGGGGGGCTGTTTGTGACTTGGGCCTTTGTGTGGGGGGTGGGGGTGGGGCATTCCTGTACTTGAATCAGAATTCGCTGTACAAACAGGACTAGAGAACGCATGTTTTCGACATTATGTCAGCTCAGGGCTAAAATCCACTGATTTCAACCATTCTTCAAATGTAAGCATGCAAAACCCTATTCAGCTTGAGCAGGCAGTTACATAAGGCATCTGGTTCTGGGTAATCAAGCACAACTCTTTAATAAGGATCCATTTCTCCCCCCCCCCCCCCCGTTTCATCACTATTCAATTGTACATTTCATGCAGTCAGAAAACGTCAAGCAGGTTCACTGCCAAGGGCTGGTTTGCTATCTTGGCAATTCAGCCTCGGCTAAGACTCGCTGCTGCTGCTGCTGGAACCCTTCACACCTCCCTCCCCCCGCATTTGGCACACCAGTCACAGTTCAGGACACGGTTATCTGATGAGGAAGAAGAAAAGCCAGCCAGCCTGCCCAGCGTAAGCCTCCCTGCCACCCGAACACCTAATTCTGCCACAGCTTCACCTTGGGTCTGGTGTCAAAGAAGCTCATTTCCGAGTCCCTGGCACAAGCAGAGAGCAGGGGCACCACTGGCCCTGCCTGGGTGGGCACCACCTGGTGCAGGGCTGGAGGAAGCCACTCCGGGCTGCTATGGGGAAGTGTGTGTGTGTGTGTGGGGGGGGTTTCCACAACAGACATGGCCCTGCCTCAGAGGGGGGCAAGCAGGCCCAGTCATCTCAGTCCCTGTCCCGCCTTGCAAATGTCCAACTCACAGATGCAGCTGCTGCGGGAAGAGTCAAGGATGTAGCCCTCATGGCACACACAGGTGAAGCTGCCTCGGGTGTTGGTGCAGTCCCCGTTTCGGCAATAGAGTCTCTCCTGGCATTCATCAACGTCTGCGGGGTGGGGTGGACAGCCAAAAGGAGGGAGGGCACAGAAGACACACATGGGGGAAGGGGACAAAAGCGGATGCCTCAAAAGCCTTTGTGCCTGCCCTAGAGGGTGGGGTGGGTGGGTTAGGGTGCGTGTCTGCAGCTCAAGGTTCTACTTCAGCCCCAAGGAACGGGAGGGCCAAGCAGATCAACCTGTTCACTAGTAGCCTGAGGTGCAGCCGGCCTCTGCTGGGCTGTCCCACTCACCAATACAGGAGCCATTTTGCCGACGGAAGCCCTTGGGGCAGGCCACCTCATTCCTTCCAACTGAACTGCTGTCCCCTGGGGGGAGAGAAAAGGGGATCAAGACCACCTCTGCAGCCCTCTTCTCGGCATGGAGAGCCCCTCCCCCAGTATTTTGAACTAGGTGGATTGTAAAACTAAAGGGATGGCCAATTTTCTCTTTCATCTCTCGCCCCCCCCCCGCCCCCCGCCCAAGCCTCTTGGCATAAATACTGTCCACTCCATAGCAGAGCTGGCTGTGGCAAATCCACGGCCACGGGGGAAAACTTGCAGCAGCAAAGCAAGAGAGGAACTGGGGGCAAGTAGCAATCCCCCCCCCCTCCCAGAGCGTCAGGGGCTATCCCACACAAGCAAACATACAGAACTCCGTGCACCTATTTTCCTGCCCTGGGGGGTGATGCTTGCCCCCCCACTCTCCCATACACGTGCAGGGCAAGCAACTGACAGAAAGAGGCACACACGCCTGCCCACGATGGCACCCACCGAAAGCAGGAGGGGCCGTTCGCCACCGAACACCCCTACCTCCGTCACCCGCGGCACATGGCTGGCAGTCATGGACACCCCAGGCAAGGCCAGCCCCACGGCAGCAGATCTCCCGGGTGCGCAGACCAGGCAGGGGGGCACTGCACTGAAAGGGAGAGGCGGGGAGGGGTCAGCAGAAAGGCACTCCCAACCCAGAAATGCCTGCTAGCAAGCAGCACACCCCCCCCCCCCCGTGTCTGGTTACAGCTGCACGGCAAAGCACAGGGGCCTCTGAGCACACACAAGGGCCATTTCGCTGAGATCCCTGCCCAAGGCAAATGGGGAACACCCCCACAAGCCACAAGGCAAGTGCACCACAGACCAGCTCTAGTCCCTCGGCCACAAACTCACACATGACCCACTACCAGCTACCGTCTTCTGCGTGCTCTCCTTTGCTTGCCTACGCGCACAGGGCTGCTTTTGCATGCGTGCCGAGAGCATAGAGATGGGGTTGGAAATGGCTCTTTTTGAATGTCTTGGAAGGAAATGCACATCTACTCACTGTGGAAACAGTGCCCTGGGAGTAACCCCCTGCCACCTGCCTGCCAGAGGCCAGCTGTGTTGCCCTCCCTGCCAGTCACCTTGATGTGAATTTCAAGCTCTGCTGGCACAGAAACTGCCTGATGCCCCTGCCGGTCCGCCTTGTCCAAAGGCGCCTCCCTCTTCCCTTCCCAGCCCCCTCCTCGGAGCTGTAAGCAAGCGGGGGGGGGGGCCATCAAAGGCTGGCTCAGGCAACATTCTCCCCTAGGAAGAATCGCCAGTGGTCGGGCAGCAGCTGCTCCCGCCTTACCTGGCTTGAGGAGCCTGGGGTGAGTGGGGCACCCAGAGACGCTCCTGCTGCCCATCTGGCCAACATTCCCTGGCAATTCTGATGTCATGGGAGCGTAGAGGCCACTGGCCTGCAAACAGCCCTGACCTGAAGCCCCTGGGGCATTGGCCAGCCAAAGTGTAGAGTAAAAGAACAGCCCCCCCCATCTCTTTGCAGAGCAAGGTTTCTGTCGCAGCTTCCTTTATGGCCCTTCCGAGGCAGACAGTTGGGGAAGGGCCAACCAGGCTGCAAAACTCCCCCTTACAGATTCCAGCACGTTTCTACGTGACCAGCCGCAGGTGGCGGCCACATCAGAAGGGAAGGTCGACTGTGAACCAGAAGTCCCCCACCCCCACCCCAAGACGGAGGTTCTTCCTCTGGGGGTGCCAGCAAGCGAGTGCACATGCGAAACAAGCCCTTCCCATACCTCTCCTCCACGCAAGTGTCTGAAGCAGTAGCCAAACCCAGAGTCCTCGCTGTAGCCCCCCGGGTCTCGAGAGCTGCTCTGCGCCAGAACGCTGTAGAGTGCAGGGCGGGAGAGCGGGAGGGAATTGCTGTCTCCAGGCAGGTCCTCGTCTTGCACCCGCTCCACCTGGTGGATGGTGACCGATGCCTCAGGGGGGTGCTCGACATGGACATTCACCATTGAGGCCACACCTGGGGAGGACACAGATCACCACAGGACTTGACGCATGCCTGGGGCAGGGGAAGAGGGCAGGAGGCAGCTGGTGGGCTTTTGCCCTCTGCCTGATCCAACGCCCCTCCACTGATCTACAAGCATACAATAGCGGTGGGAAGAGCATCCCAAGACCAGGGATATAAACTCCACGGTCTGCCTACCAGCTTGATGCCCCTCTGAGGACATAGATCCAGAGGAGTTAGCCGTGTTAGTCTGTAGTAGCAAAATCAAAAAGAGTCCAGTAGCACCTTTAAGACTAACCAATTTTATTATAGCATAAGCTTTCGAGAATCAAGTTCTCTTCATCAGATGCCTGATCAAAACTGGGACAGAGATTGTTTCTGGACACCTGAATGGCCCCCCCCCGCCCCGCACTCAGCAAACAGAATATTTCCTGGGTGGATTGGGCCAGGGAGGGCCCTTTGAGTCCATCTTCCCAGCCGTAGGCAGCCTGATTCCCCCACAAAGATCACAAGCCCAGGGGGAGGAGTTGGCCTTCCCCAGCCTCTCTGAGTCTGCTGCCTCCACTGATGGAGGCCTCAGTCAGCCAACCAGACTACCAAGAGATTTCCTCCCTCCTTTGCCGACCGAGGCTTACACGCCACCATTTTTTCCTCACAACCTCCCCCCTTTAGGAAGGCTAGGCTGAGAGTGATGGGTCACCAGGTAGCTGCCACGGCAGAGCAGGGATTTGAACCTGCGTCCCCCAGAGACTAGTCCAACACGCTAACCACTGCACCACACTGCTTTCCCCGTTGGCTATTCTGCTTCATGTTTAATCGACCTCTTTTCCATGTCAGCCCTCCCCCAGCGGCTTGGTGGCCTGACTCCTCATTCGAGGACAGAATTTGGCCCGCTTTTATCACCTCTCTTGAAATAGGAGCAGTCAACATGCCTCTTCTTCATCCCTCTGGAAACAATTTCACTTCCAGGGCCTTTGTCCCTCTCCCAGCTCCCTTCTCACTTGGCAGCGCCCCAAACGGAGCATCACACCCCAAAGCAGGCCTTGCCAGGGCAGGAAGGAACAAGGCAGTCGTTCTTCAGGCAGCACATACTGGCATAGCCTTGGCCGCCTGTGCCACAGCAGCACACTGCTGGCACCAAGGAGCCCCACACATTGCCCCCCCTTCCATGAACACCTGGCAGTTACCTCCCAGGGCCCCGCCCCCTTACCGTCACGTTCCTGTCGATGGTTGGCAATTGGCAGGGTGTACATGGACTTGGTGGCTGGCTGTGCTGCCCTCTCAAGGGGAGAATCCACCTCAGCTCCTCGGCGGGCTGGGGCCTGGATCTGGGAATGAGGCTGAGCTGGGAGGTGGCAAAACTTGCCTGTCCAGCTAGGGGGACAGAGACACTTGTCCTTCTTCAGACAGACCCCACCATTTTGGCAGATGAGTGGACATAAGACTGCAGGACAGAGAAGAACAGTCAGCGTGGTCCACCGTATTTGGAGACGGACAGAACTGCAGGGTCACCAGCTGGGGGGCACCCCACTGTCTTCTAAAACTGGCACCCCACCTTGTAAGCTAACCTCAAACTTCCAGGAGGCTTGCAAGCACTTCAGGAAATCAAGTCTCCTCTTGTAAGGCTGGGGTGGAGAGCATGAAACCAAAATCCAGTTTTGGCTTCTCTTTCTTGCCCACTCCGGGACAAGAGCCCCACCACCACAGCACCTTTCGGGAGAGAACAGCTGCAGGTGCCGGAAAGGTCAGCTTGCATCCCAGACATTTAATTTTCAAGATGAAGCAGAAAGAGACCCCTCCCTGCCCTCTCCAAAATAGGATGCCGTGTACAATAACCCCATCGAGAGCTATAAAAATGTACCCCGATTCAGGCGCCAGCCCTTTGGGTGATTTTCTATGACAGATTCACACAGCAACTCACTTCCAACATGTACCAAACCAGGTCATTGGACTGAAAAATACCCCTGTGCTCAAGTCAAAACTATTTGCATTTTTGAGAACCATCTCTGAACCCTGAAGAGATCCAGTGAGTGTTCGCAAGCACCCAGCGGAATGCTCCCAGAAGACACACCTGTGCAGGTTTCCCTCCTCCCTCCACAAGTCACACCTTTCCCAAGGGGAGGGAGAAACAGCCGTTGAGCGAGCAGGAGGCCTTCAGCGAGGCCCTGCTTGACACCCCCCTCTTCCCTGTGAATGCCTCTTTCCAGTCTGACATGACTTCATGCCCTGACTGATGGGAACTGTACTTCCCACAGCCTCTGCAACTGAATTGGAACTCGGCATCCCAGCATGTTCTGCACACAAACCAAGGGCAGCTACCAACCAGCAGCCTCTAGGACCGTGAATGTGACCAGATGCAAGCACACTTCACAAACTCATTTTAAAGTGGGAGCAATCAACGGGAGGGCATGGGATGTGGCCTTGGACTTTCACTATACTCCACTCCAACAGCTCGCTCATCTGAGAAAAGTTTTTTGAATGCACCACTCTGCAAATGTCGAAGACATTCATGTGCATTCTTAGGGGTGGTCTGCAAATTGTAGAACTGCCTGGGCTGAGGTCAGGAAGGGGCCCACACTTCTAGGATTCCACAGCATGTGCAAAGCTGAAATGCTCAGGAAGGCATTTTTAAAAGATTAAAAGCTGTAGTGAAATGGAAGGGCTCAGCAGGTTGCATCTCTAAGGGGACAGGATTGTAGTCTATGGCCGTATTTATTGTTTGTATCACCTTCCTTTTACTGCATTGCCTTTCTCTTGTAATCCACTTTCTTTATTGTTTTTAGCAGAGTTCTCCAGCATGGTGCCAGTGGGCATCAGGGCACCCACGAACACCTTCCCTGGTGCTTGCCAAATGTTTGCAGAAAGTGGGTGCAGCCAGGTGGGCCCAGCAGGGCTTCTGAGCTGCCACTGGAGTCCTGATTGGCTGTGCATATTTTAAAGGAGTTGCTTTGGCATTAGCTGCCACCACATCACAAGGCTCTTCACTATATGACTGAAGACCGGCAATATGTAGGTAAGGACATTGTCAAAGGCATCTTGTTAAGCAAAGCGTCTGCCTGAAATGCCGAAGAGTTACTATTCGAGTGAGATATGGCCTCGCTCCCTGGGATTTGGGGGTTGGTTTTGCCTCTTGTAGTTGTGCCCACCGTCCAGTGTTGGAATTCCAAAGGCTCAAAAAGGTTGGGGGGGGGGTCCCTGGTGTATTTTGGCTAAATGCAAGGGTAGTGCCTTGTCTCAGTTTGAGGCTCACATTGTTCGCTAATTCTATAATCCTAGTCTTGATTTCACTATTCGCTGAATAGGACCGCATTGTATTATATTCTGTAATCAGCGTGAGAGAGAGAGGGGCTGTGAACGAAGTCCCCAGATGGGCCCTACAAACAGTGCACAGCGGAATGGTGAGCCTGTCCCCTGTTAGCACAGAACAGCACGGCTGGGTCGGAGCTCTCGCGATCTCTGCTCAGCTGCCCTTTGGCAACGGGAAAGCATCCGGCTTTCCCCTCCACACCATGGGGGGGGGGGCGGCGCTCCTGCTCCTGGGCACTGACAGGTTGAACCCACCTGCAGGGGACGTGGGAGTCATTACCTCCTGCCACGCCTCAGGGATCCAGGGCCACCTCTCATCTTGGTGCGGCAGGACTGGGCACCAGCCATGCTCCTTTGCAGCCCCAGCACCCTTCCGTGCGCAGGGCCTAGGAAGGGGAGACGGAGCCAAGTCTCCGGTGGGAAAGGGGAGTCCACTGGCTACGCACCGTCAGGCACAATCTCAACTGGCCAGACAGCCTCGGTTATGCTTGGCTGCGCCCTCGTCTGTTGGGGAAAGGGAGGCTGTGGGGGTGCATCTGTCAGTGAGGCTGGCATGAAGGGGGTGGGGGTGGGGCTGTCACTCTAAGAGAGGCCAGGCTGGACAGACAGACAGGGGTGGGGGGCTGGGCCATGGCTTTGCCCGCGGGAGGCTCAATGCCCAGCAAACTCCCCTCGGAGGGATCAGGCAGCAAGCGGTGTGGAAGCCCACCGCTTAGGAGAGAGCCCCAGGCGGCCCTTGAGAAGCCAAGGGTCTGGCTGGTCTACGGCTCGCTCCCTCGGGAGAACACGGCAGCAGAGCAGCGGTCACTTATTGACCACCTCCTTGAGTCCCACACCAGCTGGCTGCAGGGCTCCCCCCAAAGGGAGGAGAGGCAAAGGAGAGACAACCATCTCCTGCGCTGAAGCAGCCCAGAGGTGCGCATGCCGCAGAACCACACAGAGCTCTGGGGGTGGCATGTTCCTACCAAGGAGGGAGAAGGTCTTCCCCTTGCAGAGCCAGAAAGTGCCGCCGCACCGCACACCCACCCAAGTCCCTGCCCCTGGTCAAACTGCACAACCTGGAGCAGAGCAGCAGGCGGCGGCCTACAAAGCTGCCCTTAGCGCACCCCCCCACCCTGTTCCGCCCAGAGCAGCCTGGCTGCTGACAGGGGAGGGGAGGGGAGCCCCCCACCCATGGAAGCCAAGCTGCCTCAGCTGATGCCCATCGCGGAGAAGCAGAGGCAGAGCCAGAGGGGACGGCTGGACTCTGCCCAGCCGAACCAGGGGCAGGCAGCAGCACGCTGCTTTCACGCTGCCCACCTCTTCATGCCAGCTGCTCAGCTCGCCCCCAGCAGCACCCCCTGGATGCCCGCCACCCATGGCGAGACCTCAAGGAGGGAGGATTCTGCTCTGCATCAGCGAGGGGCGGGGAGGAGGGCTGCTGCTTCGGGTGGCCTCTCCTGCCCACCCCCAGACGTGCCAGGAGGGGAAGTGGAGTGGCTGCTCCACCAAGTCAGCATCCAGTTGCCCCTCCCCCTACGGGCAGCCAGGCTCCCGCTCTCCCACAGCTGGGCAAGGCTTGGCGTATCTGCAGACCAGTACACGTGGGTGGGGCGGGGGGTGTTACAAGAGAATATGCACAAAACGAGGCGAGGAGCAGTGTAGCACTGAAGGGGGGGGCAGGGAAGAGTGCCTCAGGGCATGTCCAGAGGGCCTTTCCTTCATCAGCAAACGCTCGCGCAAGCCGGCTTCCAGGCAGGCTCTTCCTGTCAAAGTTCAACACTGGCCTCAGCTCTGAGGAAAGAAAGGAAGAGTAGCCCACCCCCCTCCACAGCCTCCAGAGGGGTTCAGCTGAATGTGAGCCAAGGCCACCTGGCCAGCCCCCCCTCCCCGCTTCCGACTGTGGGGGCCCAGGTAGAGCCCCACCTCTGCTGGGATCCCTCTGCCTTCTGCTCAGAGCAGACGGTCAGGCCGCTTCCCCGGAGAAGACAGCAAGAAGGCAAAGGCCAGCGCATGCCCTTCCCTCCCGGAACATCTGGAACCAGGGCGCGGGCAAATCTCCCATTGCACAGGCAAATGCAAGCCCCAGCACCACGGGGAGAAGAGACAAAGCGGCCGCACCCCGCCCACTCCCGGCGCAGCCTTTCCTGTAAACTCATTTATTTCCTTGTACCATCAACTGCCGAGGAAGGAGAGGGGGCAGCTGTTGCTCTGCTAACAGGAAAAGCCTCACAGATGGGCCAGAGCCACCTCCCGCGGGGGCCATCGGAGGCCAGGGGCAGCAGATGAGGAAGTCTTGGGGGGGCCCCATCAGCTCCCACCCCCCTCTTGAAGACAGCCCAGGAACCAAAGGGCCGAGGAGCGGATCCGTCCATGCACACCCATGCAAGGTGGTCTCTGCACATCAAGAGCAGTACACAGCCCGGCCGGGGGAGGAGGAGTGGAGCGAGGCGGAGGCCCAGGCAGCAGCTTCCCCAGGCCCCCTACCCAGCCCAGCCCAGCCCAACCCAACCCAACATGCGCACAACCCCCAGCCCCCTGGCTGTGGGCCTGAGGCGGCTGGTCCCATCTGGCTGCGGCAGGGATCCAGCCAGCTGTTTACCCAGACAGTTCTCCACTATGGCCCCAAGGAAGCTCTGCTTGGATCCGGGTCTGGAAGGAAGCCCTGACTATGGGAGGAGGGAGCTAGGCTGTGTGGGAGGCAGCCACAGCAGCTTCCGCTGAGCGGGTGGGGGAGGAGGCAAGCAGACACCCAGCCCCCCCAACCCCAGCATGCCCCCTCCTCTCTTGATCTGCATTGCCTAGCATTCACCTGCCCCCCTCCAGCTGTGCTCTGCCCCCAACCCCTCTGCTCTCAGGACAATGCCCACCACTGCATTTTCAGCTTATGTCATGTTGAACATCGGCTGGCATGCACACCTGGCCCAAACCTCTTCACACGGTCATGCAGGCACATACAGCCTGCACTCGATGCCCACAGTCAGCGCTCCACAGATGCAGCACAAGACAAGAGTCCCTCAGCAGGTAAGACCCAACATCAGGCCACCCCCTGCAGCTAGTGGGAGCCTGCCTGTCTGGTCCATGAGGGGGTCATGTTCTGGCCAATGGGAGGTGGGCAGAGGTTGCAGCATCTGGCCCACTGGACCGGGGCGGGGCGGGGCAGACTCTTCCTTGTCCTCAGGCAACACAAGCTACTTGGGGGGGGGGGGAAGCACCTGTACCAAAGGCATTTAGAAGAGCAAAATGTCAGCAAGAAGATTTCCAGACCAATTCCTCGCCTGTGCTAAGGTGCTGGGGGAAAGCCAGGAGGCCAGAGCTTAGGCCAGCTGGGAGGGGCATGGGAGGGGTACACGGCAGCATGGAGGCAAACGTCCATGCAGACCAGAGTTGCCCTGCAGGATCAGTCCAAGGAGGACCCCCTTAGCCCAGCCTCCTGTTTCCAACTGTTGCCAGCCAGAAGCTCCTGGAGCCCCGCAGCAGTGACTGTGGCTACCAGCCAACTGTAAACCCTTCCCTGTTTTAAACCAACTGAAGCCACTGGGCATCAGCATTTGTTGGGGCAGTGAGTTCCACCAGTCAACTACACTTGTGTGGACTGCGGACTTCCTTTGGTTGGTCTCAGAACTACTGCCCCCACTTCCACAGGGTTCCAGAATTGCAAGGCAGGGTACACAAGGGTACAACCAAACCCGCTAAGAGGTGGAAAGAACAGGCAGGGTGGGGTGCTCTCTCTTCTTCGGAGCCGTGGCCAGCTGCAGGCCCAGGGGGCTCCTGGCTCCTTCCCTCCCACAACATACCAGGGATGCCCTCCTTGACCAGCACTGTCCGAGCAGAATGCCCCCCTCCAGAGCCCAGCTGTGCACAAGTCCCCCCCCCCAATACTCACAGACACGGAATCCGGGAACCCCCTCAGCCGGGCGGGTGTTCTCCCCACTGAACAGAGTAGTGGCATTGCCACGCTCACACCGGTTGGCGCAATGCCCCCCACGGCAATGCACCCGGCAGATCATGGGGGTGAAGAGGAGCTTGACCCTCTGAGCACCCCCAGGGGGCTGGCTCCAGCCCAGCACAAGCCCCAGCAGTGGCAGGAGAAGGCGGCCGGGGAGCATGGCCCGAACTGAGCAGGGAGCCCCCCGCAGCCCCACAAAAGCAGGCAGGAGCGGGCGCCCAACACACGGACCCACCAGCTAATTGAAAGCAGCCAGCCGGACGGTGGGGGGTGGGTGGGTGGGCTTCAAGCCAATAACAATGTTTACGAGGGACCGGAGCCGGGGCTGTTAACTCTTCGGCTGCTTTCCACGAGTCCGGATGACGCCTGGCCAACTGCCCTGACATCGGTGAAGGCAGAGCTTGGAAGGGAAGGCTCCCCCTCCCCCAGCCAGAAAAAGAGGGACTCCAGCAAGAAAACAGCCTCTCTGGACGTCACCCACCCCACCCCTGGAAGCGCTTGCTCCAGACGTCAGGCAAGAGCGTCCTCGGGGAGCGGACACGCCCCACGGACAGCCCCTCCCCCCTTGCAAGGCACCCAACTTTGCCATTGGTTCAAAAGCCCCCTCCTTCTGCACTTGTTCGCAACAGACAGAGCTCGGCAGCACCACCCCTCCCACCCTGGCACAGAGACTCCTTCTGCCCTCCCCTCACTTCTAGACTGACTGCAGGAACCCCCAGGACGACCCCCTTCCCCAGGACTGCAGCTCCACTTCGGCCTGTTCAGGGCTACTTGAAGGCAACTCCCACCAGAGCCCCCAGCCGGGGAGGGCCAGGGTGCAAAAACACCACGTGCTACTGCAAGGGCGCTCCCCCACCCCCTCACCCTAGTCACCGGCCAGACTCAAACAAGTTAGTCTTGGGTTTCTGCCAGATGGATCCTCCCCTAACTGACCTGCTATTTCCAGCTGCAGAACCCCCCCAGCAAAAAAAAACCCCAGCAAGCACAGGTGGTGGTGGGGGGGGGGTAAGCAAATGCCTGCACAAGCTGGGAGTAAGCAGGAAAGGGGCCCCAGCACAACTGGCTGGACCCCACTCCCCCCAACTAGGAGTCGCAAAGCCCGGCTCTGCCTTTCACCCCGGGTCAGGAAGTGGCCGAGCTGGGCTCTGGGGAAGAGACCCCTCCACCTGACGTGGAAAGGGTTCGTGCGGCAGCTGGGGGGTGGGGGGGAGGCTGACGGAAAGAACCAAGAGTGCAAGCAGGGAGAGGAGAGCCGAGCCGAGCTGCTGCTGCTGCCCGTGCTGTTCCCTCCCATCACACCCTGACATCATCTGGAAAGACTGGGGGGCGGGGGGGGGAGAAAGCCTGGAACAATTGTCGGATCCAGCGGGGTGGGGCCCAGCTAGACATGGGAACCACTCTCAAATCGCAGGCGGGAGGGCAGGGGAGGGGAGGGGGAAGTCCAGACGTCACAGCCCTGTCCTCCCCCAACCCCCATGCATTTGCACACTGCACATCTCCTACTCCTTAAAGGCTGACACCCTCCCCCTTGTCTCCCAACAGCCCCATTCGGTGTTTCTGCTTCTACTGGGTGAAAAGTCCAGCTGCAAAGCTGTTCACCACCCCAGACCGGGGCCAGCAGAAACGCCCTTCTGCTTCCAGTGGCTTTGGGGGGATGCAGGGAATCCCCCGCCCCACCCTATGCAGGGCACGCTGCCTTTGAAGGCTGGGCAGGGCTGAGGATCTTCTGGGTTTCCAAAAGCAAGTCAGAGCCAGTCACAAAACGGGTTGGCATCTACCAAGGTCCCAGGCTGCCCCTCCGGGCAGTGACACCCCCCACAAGTCCCCAAGCCTCTCGCCCCTCCCCCCGTACCGTGGGGCCTTTGAGTTGCTGTGTGGGCATGTCTAGGAGAGCTGGGGCTGCTACCACCACGTCGGGATGCCAGGTGCTGAGCCAGGATCGTGGCCATCTTCTCAGTGGGGCCCAAGGCCTTCCTCCGCCGTAGGACAACCTGGAGCTCAGACAGCCTGGAAAGAGGCCCAAGAAAGCAGCAGAGCCCCCCAGTGAGCTCCCCCCACTCCCGCTGAGGAGGGACTCCTCCCTGGACTGCAGCCCACCCCGTCTCCAGCTCCCCCCTCCACACCATTCGGGAGGCAGCCCTCCCCCCTGCCCCCCATGGTCCTAGAGACAGCCCGCAGAGGCCCAGAGAACGGGCGCCCTTGGCTGTCGGCCCCTCCCCCTCCCCTGCCCTGCAGTCTTGCCCGTTCCCTGGCTGCCCTAAAGCACACCCGCAGTGGCAGCCCTCGGCCAGAGGAGTTACCCACCAGTGCCAGGCTGCCCGAGTCCCTGGACTTGGTCTAAACCATTTCAGAAGCCCCGGTCCAGAAGCCAGCCCCCCCCCCCCAACACCCAGGGAAGGCCTTCCCCTGGAGCAGATTCTTCCCTAGTGAGGCTTTTTAAAAACTTTAAGTGGGGTATTTTACTTTTACTTTAAATTGTGCTTCCTACCAGTTCACTGGGGATGGGTGGGTGGGTGGCAGCTGACCTGTCTTTCCCGGGATCCTTTCTCCCCCCCCCCCCGCACCCATCCTTGGTTCAAAATAGGGGTGAACTCGCCACAAGCCAGCTCTCTAGTCAAAGAAGACTTTAGGAAGAGGCTTTGATGAAAAGGTCACCTCCCCCCACCCCCGCCCCGGGCCGGGAGTTCTCGCAAGGGAATGCCAGCCCACCTGCCCGCTCCAAGGCTCCTGGCAGCACTGCTGCCTCTGGCTTTGAGAACTGGCCCTGCTCCAGGTCTGGGGAAGGAGGAAGGGGCACAGCTTTCAGGCCTGCACAGGCGGCTTCGGATCGCTTCCATCCTGAGTTGTGTCCTAATTGGTTTTATTTTTTTTGCCTCTAACATGTACCTTGCATTAAAATTGATGCTTTCCCAACTGACAGTTCGTTTATGATTGTCAGCCACCTTGGCGGTTTTCTGAGAAGCAAGGCAGGGCAGAAATCTCTCAGACCCCTAATCAGTCGCCTGCCAGGCCGAAGGCAGCACCCCTCTAGTTTCTCCTGGGGCCAGCTCCCCCTCCCACCTCCCACCCTGCTGCAAAGATGGGCGAAGGGAGATCTCTGGGCTCCTTGGCCACCCCCAGCCATTTCTTCTCTCTGCACGTTCTTTCTGGGCTTGCTTTATCGCAGCTGGACTTCTGGGCTTTCGTTTGAGAAATAACTCTTTGTTCTTTTGTTACTTCCACGTTCAAAAGCCTTCTAGGATTCCAGGAACTCTAACTCCGCTGCTTGGCTCTCCAGCAGTTCCCGCTTGAGTTGGGAGATGCCCAGCAGCCAGCAGCAGCCTCTCCCACTGCCCTAGCCTGCTCAAAAGGTGTGGTGGTGGGAAGGTCACTCACGTCAGTGGCTGCCAACGAACTGCCACAGAAGGCCAAGGCGGTGGGCCCGAGGTGGGGGCCGGCTCAGAGTGCTCACAGCGGGGACCCCCAAAACCTGGGCGGCAGGCACACCGCTGGGGAGCTTTGCACTGGCCTCCATTCCGGCATCGAGGGGTGCAGACAGCTGGAGAAAAGAAGCACAGTGGAGAAAGCCCGTGAGCACCCCAGCCCACTTCCCCTTTAGCCAACACGTGGCTGGCCAGTGCTCCCGGGGAAGGGCTAAGAGAGAAACCCCCTACTCTGAGCCCATTCTCTGAGGTCTGCCGCGCACATTTCTTCGACCTCCAGGAAAGCAGGCAGGGGGCAACTGCACATCACAGGGTAAGGCGTCTAATGTGCCTGCAGCCATTTCCTGCCTGCTTGGGGGAAGCCACCGGGAGTGGAGAGAGGCTCTCTGATCCAGGCAGTGCCTGCCACCTGCAGGCCGTGAGCAGATCTGCAAGACACTGGAATGGGCTTGGGAGAGGGTGGGCAGAGCTGGAAGGAGCAGGCGACCTCACGGGGAGGGAGAAGAAAGGGCACCACTGGAAGAGAGCTCTGCGCTGGGGCTTCGGCAGCCCTGAGCGTCTGCAGAGCACAACCCCCTTGCGACACAGAAGGTTCGGCTCTTTCCCGTTTCAAAACGTAAGTTTTGCAGAATCAGGCCAGGCTCCATGGTGAGCATTTTGCTTCCTAGAAAGTTCACAAGACAGGGGTGTGGGCAAAGATTCTCTCCTGTAATTTGGCCTCAGCGCTGGATATTCCCAGAGACACCCCTCCGCACAAGGAGGTTCTCCTGCGATGTCCTCCGTGTTTCTGCCTAAGCCCCTCTGAACCCATCAGCCAGTGACCCTCCCCACAGGCCCACAGGCAGACTGTGTGGGGAAGGGGCTGAGGGGAGGGGGGCTGAAGCACAGATGACCTCTAGGGGGCCTCCAGCCTCTCTGGGACTTCACCATGGAGGCCGGGGGTTCTGGTTAGAGCAGCTACAGGACCCGACTGCAAGCCCTCCAGCAGGCAGAGAGAGCCAGCGCTGACTTTGCAACACCCCTTGGAATGGTTCCCTTTCTCCCCCCCCCCCCCGAGCTCCGAGTACCTTTGGTACACTTTCCAGTCTTGAGTGCCAAGGACCATCCAGGACAGCACGCCTCGCCACAGACGTTGGGCCTAAAAAAAGGGCTCTGAGTGAGGGCCTGAGGGGGATGACGGGCCAGCCGGGGGCTCTGGCACGTGCATCTCAGAGAGAAAACTGGGCTCCAGGCCGGCCAGCAAGTCGGGCTCATCAAGCAGCATGCCTGGGAGAGACTCCTGTTCCTTCAAGGGGAAGGAGCAGAGTGGGATGGAATGGGGGGGGGGGAGCGAAAGCTTCCTGTTCCACCAGCCACTCTGCCTGATGTCCTCAGCAGTTCCAACCAGCCCCTCCCCGTCCCTGTATGATTTTAGCAGATGGTGCCTCCTCTGAGCTTAGGTGGTGATGTCTTTTAAAACTTGGCCCTGCCATAAATACAGGAACAAAGAAATGCGCATCTGGCCACATACAGAACGTCTCCTTACCCAGAGAAGTGTGGAAGCATCCCCCCACCCCCACCCCCGGAAGCTTCCTCTGGACAAGAAGCGACTGCTCGCTGCTGCCCGCAGGCCTGCCCCGTCCCCAGGCCGCCTGCCTCTTCCGACCCAGCCTGCTCTCTGCCCCCTGACACTTGTGACCCAATGCTCGGAGAAAGGTGCTCCGGCCCACACCAGCCTATGCATCATGTCCCTCAGCATGGAGCCCTGAGCACATCGGAGGTGGCTGGGGGGCTCTGGGAGCAAGGAAAGGAGGCCCTGGGCAAGAACACCCCCAGCCCCCAGGGCCCCCCTCCAATCCTGACATCCACCCCCACTGCCTGGCCTCCTCTCCCCCCCCCCCCCAGCAATTCCTGACATTCTTGCCCGGGCTGGGCTTGAGTTACTAAGTGGATTCGCAGCCCCTCTCGCAAGGCACCCCTCTCCAGCTCCAGAGCGCAGGGGCTGGAGAAAGAAAGCCCACCCACGCCCTTGCAGGTCCCAGCGCGGGGGGGGAGGGGAGGGGGAGAACTGTTCTAAACGCTCCACGACCCCCGCCACACACACACCCCGGCTGAAGGGAAACCTCCCCCTCACCACACCCCACGGCTCCTCTGTGCCAGGCGGGCCAGGATGGGGGCACAGGCGCCGGCCCCTCCACCGTCTCCCGGGCCGAAAGGGCTTTCCCAACTCAGGGGCCTCCAAACTCAGGGGCAGCTCCGCAGCCGCCCCAGAGACAGGCGGGAGCTCGGGCCGGCCCCCGGCGCCAGACCCAGCCCACCTCCCAGGGGCGTTGTGAAAACCAAGCAACAGACGGGCCCGGCCGGCCCCCTGCTCCGCTTGGCCCGAGGCCAGCTGGCGCCCACCTCCCGCCCCGCGGCATCTCGGGCACCCCCGAGGGAGTGGGCCGTGCGTCTGCCGCGCCCTGCCGCCTCCGTGCGCGGGCCGGGCGGCAGGCAAGACGGCGCCACCCCGCCGGGCCTTACCTGGCCGCTTGGGGGGCGCGCCCCGCCGGGCTCTCCCTGCGCATCTGCGCGGCGGGGGGCCCCGGGCGGCGCGGCCCGTGGGCGCCCAGCGGCAGCACCAGCGCCACCAGGCAGAGCGCGCCCAGCGCCGCCCGCCGCATCCTGCCCGCAGCAGCGCCGCCGCCGACGGGGCGCGCCGGCTGCTGCACGCCGAGAGGACCGGCGACGGGGCGGCGGCGGCGCTTGCCTCGGCCTGGCCCGGCTCCCCTCGGCTCGCCGCCAATGGGCGCCCGGCCCGGCCAGCCCCGCAGCCAATCGCCAGCCAACCGGCCGCCGGACGGGGAGGGGCTCCGGCCGCAGCGCAGGTGCCGTCGGGTGGGCGCTCTCCTCCGGCCGGGGGCCGCCGCGGCGGGGCGCTGGTGCTGCCCTGCACGGGCCCTTGCAGGCGGCCTGCCGGCCCGAAGGCCCGGCGCCCCGATGGCGCGGGAACCGAAGCGCGCGCTCCCCGATCCCCCCCCCCGCCGCCCAGCCAGAGCCCGCAGAAGGGCCGGGGCTCAACCCCCGGCATAGCCAGCGGAGAACAGGGACAGCTTGTGGAGGGGACCCCGGCGAAGGTTCGCAGGCCCAGAAGAAACCAAGAAAAAAGAGGGCGAAAGGCTTGCCCGGTGCGGACATCACCGGGACTCACTACAACAAAGAAATGCACAGAAAAAGACCCCCGGTCTACCCTTTGTTTGCCGTGGCTGCCTCTAGGCCTGAGTCCCTCGGGGTTTTTCAGAGGTGTTCTCCCCTCCCTTGGGCATAGGCCCAAGAAAGGACAGTGGAGAGTACCCCAGTCTTGCCTCCTGGGCATGGGGGTACCTGTTCAGCCCCTTTCTCACTGGGGTTCGATGCTGACCTGTACCAGCATTCCCCACTGGGCTATGGGGCTCCGCACCCAAAATAAGCTTTGGTCCATGTCGGCCAAACTGGGTGTTTTGAACTGGGTGTTTTGAAAATAACAAAATAAACAGGTTTTAACAGACAGGATCCCACAACTTTTGTCCCAGAGGAACACTTCGAAGGGGCATCATTTCTCCTCTTCCAAAAAAAGACCAAGTGGGAAGTTCTGTTCTGTTTTCCTGCCATCTTGGAAAAACAAATGACTGAAATCAGGGTCTCCATCAGCCAGGAGGGGGCAGAGTGCGGGCCGAGAGACTCTCGGAGGCTGAGCGTGTTTGGCCTGGGGCAGGTTCCTGGCAGTGGAGTCCCCTGCAGGGGCAGCTGGAGAAGCCAAGCCAAGCTCTCCGGCGTTGGCGGCAGAGCCAGAGGCAGCAGCAGGCACACCTACGGCTGCAGTCCTGGTGGCTCCAAGTCCGGGCCTCAGCCCAGGGCCTCTGCAGGAGTCCGGAGGCCCCCCCCCTGGCTTGCCTGCTGGCTGTTCCATACTGCCCCAGCTGCCCACACAGGGCCAAAGCAACGGCCTCCCCAAAGGGCACTGCCAGCACGGGTGGCAGCCTGCCCTGTGCCCAGCATGAATATGGCCACTGCCCCGTTAACCCTCCTGGGGGTCTGTGTCGATTCCCCGGGGGGTCACGGCAGGGCCCTTGCAAGCAAGGCTTCTCGGCCGCCCTCATCCAGACAAAAGCACCTCCCCACTCAAGCTGCTTGTTGAGGCAGAACTTGCACCCGGTGTTTCGCAGGATCAGCCTCAGGCCACAGTGGAGGCCGAGGCCCACCCTGACCAAGCAGCCGTGTTCTCCCCACCGCTGCTGGCAAAGGATTGGCACACCACCGCTGTGTGTCCATAAAGAAGTCCTTATAATTATTTCAAACTCAATTGCATACAAAATTTCACAACGACAAGGCAGGTATGCCAAAAGCCCAGCTGCCTCGTCCCCCACTCAGCTGGAGTTCAAAGTTCCCACCCATTTGGCACTCAAAGGCAAAGCCCCTGCATGGGGGCTGAGTGGTTGGCGGTAGCAAAAAAAACTCTTGATTTGGAAGAACAGCAGGGTTTCATTCTGTGCCGTTGTGGTTTGTCGTTTTTTAAAAAGAATCCTGGATTTTGGCACCTTTCGAAAGAGATGGGAGGTCCCCCCTGCATGGAGGGTGGCATCCCAGCTCCAGGAGAGACACCGGGGCCTGCAGCTGTTGGCACAGATTGGGGGCGATTCCCATTTTAGCCCTCCCCTGAGAAACCAGCTGAGTGGCAGTTTATGGCCATGGCTAGACGCACTGAAGATTTCTCTCCCATCACCGCTGCCCTTCCATTTGGCCAGGAAAAGTGGCAGGAATTTGGACAAGAAAACTCCCAGCGTTGCAGGGGCAGGGTCTTTCCCTCAGAGATGGGGTATCTGATGGCCCCCAGGCACGGGGGGGGGCCTTGTGAGCTGCCCCTCCCCATTCAGCCAGTGCTGGATTCCCACCTGCTCAGATCATGCTGGGGGGGGGGGAAGCTGCTCTAGTACAAAGCTTTGCTTGGCCATTGCACTTCTGGGGGCTTGGCAAAGCCCACCTCCACAAATCTTCTTTGAATTGAGCCACATTGCCTGCCTGGGGAGTGCTGGGCGTTAAGGCTGGGGTGCACGAGGAAGAGGCCCCCAATGCATTCCACAGGAGCACCAGGAAATGCTGTCCAGGGGGTGGCAGTTACAATATGGGGCTGGTCTGGCAGCAGGGAAGACTCTGGACACCCACTTCAGAAGTGCTGTTGGCAGTTGGGAGACCCTGCCCACATGGAAGGGGGGGCTGGTATCACATCTGAGGAGGGCAGCTGTGTTGGGAGTAAGGACCCCCGTCACGGAGAGAGCTGGTGGCCAGTGCCATGTGTGCCCCCCCCCCCCACTCCTGGCAGTGCGAGCTCACTGAAGAAGGAGCACAGGCCTTGTGCTTGTCGGTGGTGACCAGCAAGGGGCCCAGAGGCCAGGCCGTCCCCCCGACTGGCTGCCACAGCAAACAGGAGGGGAGGGGAAGGGAGGGAAGCCTCCCCCAACCAGCCAGACTCCGGAAGGAGGATGCTCTCCCATGGCAACCGTTAACGCTCCTCTGCTCGTCACTTGGCACTTCTCCACAAAGCCCTGTGCCCACCCTGCATTGCCCAGTTCTGCCCCAACGCCCGAATCCCAGACACAGTGGGTGGCAGTAGAGCCATGTCTTTCTGGCAGTTCTGTGCAAGTTCCTGCAAGTGGCAAAGCCTTCGAGGGAAGCCCAGAGTCCCTCCTGGTGGGCAGCCAGCCATGTCAATCCAGACACTGCCCTGGGACATCCGCTCCATGTTGCAAATGTCTCCGTCTGGCCTCAAGCTCACTTGACAGCTGCATCCGAGCAGGTGCAGGGCTTAGATGGTGGTATAAACGTAGACAAAGATGATGACGAGAAGATTGAGGATGGTGCCCACGATGCCCAGCATGGCAAGAACCCGCTCCTCCCGGTCCTCTTTGGATTCCTGTGGCAGTTGGGAGCTGGGCCCCTCTCCCATCCCAGCAGCTCCGGGCACCATTCTCACGTCGAGCTTTTCAAGCCGCAGCTTCAAGTCCACCTGCTGATGAGGAAGAGAATGAAGAGAGCCCAGCCAGAGCCACCCAAGGGGCGCGGCGCCTGAAAAAGCAGCTGGATCGTGCCCTTCACAGAGGCATGGGATGTCTCCTGGACAGCCTTGTCTCCTTTCCCCTTGGCACTAGTGGTGATGAGGGCTGAACACGAGACCTGCTGCGTGCCAAGCAAGGGCTCCTCGCTCACCCCTTCTGAGCTACAGCCCCTTCCTCAGATGAATGGACCACAGCCTTAGAAGACCCTCAACGTTTGGGGGTCAGGACAGCCAGGCTGGCACAAGTTTACAGCAGGGACACAGCTCAAAGGCAACCAGGAGCAGGCTGCCTTCAGGAACCAGGAGCAGGCTGTCTTCAGGAACCGGTGCAGCAAAGGGATCAGCTTAAGAATTGCCTCGCAGAGGAGAACGTAGCAAGAGACTGGACCATCTCCTTGGGCACTGGTCAACACTCTGGGCTCCAGTCACATTGAAGGGTTGACATGCATGGTGGGGGGCATGGCCGTTGCCTGCTGCTCTGCCTATGCTTGCTCAGTATGCAGTGAAATCTGGCATGGAAAGGGTGCTGTCTGGCCCCCTTCGCCACTGGGCCCCACCGGTGTGCACATATCTAAATGATCACCTGCCCTGAGGACACACTTCATGTGCCTGAAGAAGCAGGAACTGGCTCACAAAAGCCTTGGCACATTAAAGCTATTAGTCTTTCAGGTGCCACAAGACAACGACACCTTTGGTGGCACTAGACTCACATGCCAGCTACCTCTCTGGAATGTATCCTATTCCAGCCTGCCCGGGCTTTAAGACACCTGAATGGCACCTTCCTCAGAGTGAGAGGAATCCAAGGACAGACTGCCTGTGATCCTTGGGGGGGGGAAGGGGGGCGGGTTCCAGACACTCATCTGTGTAGTTCCCTTACATTAGGGAAGGGGTTGGCACCATGGCTGCAGGCTTTCCTACTAATCTACTGAGCAGAGATCCTGGACCGCTGCCTAGCAGCTGTGGTCAAACGGCTGAAAGCAAACAAATGGAAACTGAACCCAAACAAGACAGAAGTGATGCTGGTTGGGAAGACAGAGAGCCTGGCGGGCGTGGCACCCCCCAGTTTTGATGGCGTTTGCTTGACCCTTGCAGACTGAGTGAAAAGCCTAAGGGTTAGACTGGATCCAGGGCTACTGCTAGAAAGCAAATTCAGGCAGCTGCAAAAAATGCTTATTACAAACACGGCCTAGCCTGGAAGATGGTCCCCTACCTCGACACGGCCCATCTGGCCACTTGGGTCCCTGCTCTGGCAACACCAAGACTTGGTTACCGTAATGCATTATACATAGCTCTCCCCTCGAAGTTAACTTGGAAACTCCAGGTGGGGCAGAATGCTGGGGGAGCTGGGGGAGCATGAGCATTACTCCCATTCTGCAGTCAGCCGCTGGCTGCCCGTCCGTTGCCAGACCCAATTCGAGGTATTGGTTATTCCGTACAATAACAAAGCTCTTCACGGCCTTGGTCTGGCAGAGCTACGGGACCGCCTCCCTCCCTATGCCCCTCCACGGCAGCTTCGCTCATCTGAACAGGGTCTCCTGCAAGTGCCCCCTTGCGGAGAGGCAAAATCAAGGGCTGCCCATGCACAGGCCTTGTCTGTGGTGGCCCCTGCCGTATGAAACGGCCTGCTCGAGGAGGGCTGGAAAGCTCCCACTCTCTGGGCTTTCCGCAAACGATGCAAACCTGAATTACTCAAGAGGGCTTTTTACTCAGATAGGAGAAAGAGGGCTCAAAGAGATGCATCAGTAAAGGGATAGGGACTATTGCCTTTACTTCTCTGTACTGTCTGTTGCTGTAAATATGACCCTACTGGATAGTTTCTGTGTTGTTTAATATGTCACTCTTAGAATTGCTTATGCTCTGCTTCAGCATTTCTTCAGCTCAGATGCTAGTTTTAAAGCTTTGCACATTTGCATTTGTATACCCAATTACATTGTTTATTGAAATGTCTTTGAAAATGACTGTACTGACTCATGCTGCGTAATCCACCTTGAGTCTTAGTGAGAATGGCGAACTTTAAATAACGGAAATAAATAATAATATGCAATAATAATCTGAAGCCATTTCTTTTTCTGCAAGGTTGCCATGTCTCCAAAAGGATTTCAGAGCCAGATAAAGTGCAGAAGAGGGCAGTCGAGTGGGTGCAGGGGCTGGACCCCCTTTCCTGTGTGGCCGCTTCTAAGATTAGAGTTTTTTTGTGGGGTGGAGAGGGGGGGGATGCTTGACCTTTGGCATTGTAATTGCTTTGCTTCCTGCAAGCATGCTATTGAGAGTATGAGCAGAGAGAGGGCCTCTCAGTTGTATCAGCACTCGGAACACCTCGAAAATGCTAGGGGCAGGCAGAGGCTGATCTGCTGGGTGAGGGAGGCCCTACCCTTGGCCAAGAGGCCCTGGGGTTAGCCCAGACCTAAAGGGCTGCTGGTGGAACCCATGCCCCTGAACCAACTCCTGGGGCAGGCAGACGCTTTTGAGCACTCTCTTCCCACGGACAGGCAGAGTATGCTCCCCCACCTGGCCCATTACCTTTCCCCAGAACTGTGAATGGCTCTCTCTGCATCCGCACTCTCATGCCTTCAGGACAGGAGACACAGCCAAGTCGAGAAACACCACCAGGCCCGGGATCCAGGCTTTCAGTCTCCACCAAGTACGATATGTCATACTTGGTGAGGAGAAGCCCGCTCTTTCTAGCCACCCTAAGCATCAAGAGGCAGCCCAGACACGGTGCCCCAAGGCCAGAAACGGCTTCCCCTCGGGCATGGTAGCCCTTCTCGGGACTCTGCTTGGGGCCTGGAGGGCCAGAGAGCAAAGGACTTACCACGCACTGCATCAGGAACACAAGGGGGGTCCCATACGTGGCGCCTCCTGCGGCACAGCAGTCCCTCCTGGGCTCGCTTCCAGCAGCCTCAAGCTACAGAGGACTGCAGAGGCAATGCAGCGCAGTGTCAGGGGCACCGTTAGAGGACGGGGGAAGAGCGGAGGCCGGGCCCCTGAACCTGGAACAACAGCAAGCAGGTAAAAAAGGTACACTGCACCTGCTGGGGAGAAGGGGTGCTTGAGTGTGCAAAAGTGAAGGCAAGAGTGAGCAAACTGCTAGCTACTGCCCAGTAAAAGAGAAAGATGGAGGGTGTCCTCCCACGTGGCTACCCCAAGTTCAGTGCTTTGGGGAAGTGTGTCCCCTCCCCCCTGCTTCCCCAGAGCATCACAGCGCATTTGTGGAGCTCTGAGGGGTTTCCCTGGCTTTCCTCTGATCTTTCTCAAACCTGCTTTGCTCAAAAGTTTTGAGAAAGATCACAGTAAAGCCTGGATGGCTGCTGTGTGAGTGGGAAAATCCAAAATTTCTGGGCCACGTGGCACCCATTGCCTCCCACCACCCACCAAGGGGCTTTTTATTTTTTAAAAACTGGTACTAGAATATCATTATATCAATATACCGTTTTAACAATATGTGTAGTAGTTTTTATGAATTTCATTTTTTAAAATAGTACAACTCTAGCCCCTTCCTTGTGGAGATGTAAGGGGAAAGGCATATCACTGCAAGGGAAGGTGCTAGAGATATAATGAAAGCTGGGAATTCAGAGAATCTACATCTGTTGCTAAAACAGCATATCAATATTTTGTTTATTTATTTACTTTACTTCTACCCTGCCTTTCTTCCCTACGGGAACTCAGAGCACCTCGCAAGGTTCTCCTCTGTTTTATCTTCACAGCAACGCTGTGAGGTAGGCTGGTTGAGTGTGTGTGCCTGGGCCAAGGTCACCCAGCGAACCTGGCTCGCTCAAATCCTAGTCCAACTCTCTAACCACTACAACGCAACAGCTCTCAACAATATAACAAGATGCTCAATATAATGATATTTATAATGTAAAAATACTTATAATTTAAAAAAATTGCAAAAGCACCAGTGGCTCAGTGTTGTGGCTACTTTTGAGGGATCGGAGCAAGGAAACTCGGGAAATCTGCCATGAGGAAGCCCTGCTCTTGCTGTGTTTTATCTGCAGCTGCACCAGCAACAAGGAAACCACAGAACCCCATTCCTGTGCGGAAGACACTCGAGAGTGTCGGGAGCAAAAGGCAGGACGGCCCTCACGCATTTGTCTTCAGAATAAAGTTTCCAAACAATGTATTTCGGGAGTGGGGGGTGGGGGGTGGGCACCTCCAGCCCTTGCAAGGAGTATGGTGTGCCCACGGCCCTGCATTCTGGCCCTGACTCTCCCAACATCCAATCAGGAAGACGGAAAGCGCTGAGGCCCTTCCAAGAGTGCTGGCTGCAGCAGAGCACTCCTGCGCCGCCACACTGGCCCACAGTGGCCGGCGCCCACAGGCACTCGGCTCTGCGCACCGTTGCAAAACTGGCCTCCAAGCTCACCATCTACCTACCCCTGCTCTGTGCATATGGGCAAGTGCTGAGCCATTTGCAACCCTGGGGTGAGTCCGCATGGGTGCCTGCCACATACATAGCAAGCAGGTGCTGCCGTGAAGGTGGCTGGGTAAGAGAGCGCACCCCCCCCACACACACACAAAAGCAGGTGTGTTATTGTGGACCCCGGCTCCTGCCAATGGCTTGTTGTGTAGCTGCCCCCCCCAGCTGTTTCCATACCTGCACAGGGGCCTCATCGAAGGGGTTGCTCTCAGACTCGGCGTCCCCACCGCCACCCATGGCATCAGACACTGGGGACGTCCCTCGTTGTCTTTCTCAGGGCTTGGAGCCTGGAAGGGGGGAGGCAGCAGCCAGCGCCCTGTAGCTCGTGCGGGGCCACAGCCCGGCTCCTGTGCCCCATACAGAGCCCGCCCGTCCTGGCACATTACCACGGACTGACTCCTCTTCCCTGGGCTTCAGTCCTCCCTCCCCTGCCCACCGTGCAGTGGAAGCGCCTAGAATGGCAGACACCCCTTCTCCACTCTCCCGCCATCCTTGGCAGTGCCAGCCTGGCCCCATCTATGCCTGGCAACTGGACAGGGGAACAGCCAACGCCTGTCCCCTCCACTTACCCCAGCCCTGGCAGGGGGCTCCAGAGGGCACCACTCCAGCTCCTCTGCCTTGCGATGCTTCTGTGGTGCGAACCGGGGGCTCCCCCGCCCCCCCCCCCGCCAGCCAAGCGCCTCTGCATCGGCCAGACAGTTGCTAGGCAACCGCCTCCAGGAGTCACATTCTGCATCATGACGGACGGATGGACTGGGCCTGGAGAAGTCTCCCGGCTGAGAGGAAGGAGGACAACCCCCATCCGAACTGGGGGGGGCACCACACTGAGTGGCAGCTGGTACCCCAGCGAGGGAAACTGGCACAGCCATTCATGCAGCATACCTCCTTGTATGGGGCACCTAGTGTGAAGTGCACGAGCTGTGGACACCAGATGGCAGGCAGCCCCCCCCCCAAAACAGGGCCAGGGGGGAGAGCAGGGACACCTAACACCACCTGCCAGGTATCTTCCGGCTCCCGCCCTCCATTCTTCTTTACAGACGAGGCTGAGAATGGTTCTGAGTTCCTTATTGCTCCTCATTTGGGGGTGCCAAGATTGCCAAGCATTGTGGTTGGAGCTCAGACCCACCTTCAGACCCCTTCCTCCATGACTGGAACCGTGCCCAGCTGTGTGGCTGGACAGATGACTAAAAGCTCCAGCCCCCTCCCCACAGAAGCCGTTTGGATCTGGGTCACCCCTCGCCTGCCCACGGATCATTAGAGCCAGCAGGAAGGGAAAGGCAGACTGCTGCACAAGCACAGCAGCGTGGTCGTTCCGTTCCAGGGCCCATCCTTAAAAAGATGGATCGAGCAGACAAGAGGACAGAGCCACACAGCATTCTGAGACAGCCTGGTCAAGCAATCTATTCCCCACCCCCACAAAGCCCAAAGTAGGGTGGATGGGAAGCACAGCCAGAGACTGGGAGCCCTGTGGAGGCAAGGAGAGGGGGGGCCTGTGGACATGTCCCCTCCAGCCATTACGCACGCCTCCCTCCCTCCCCCGACAGCTGCTCCTGCGTTCTGTCAGGATTACATAAACTAGGGGGGGAGGGAGTGTGTGAACAGACTCCGGAGCAGTGCTTAGCCAGATGAGCCTGACTCACAGGCCCTGGTGATGCAAGCGGGGGGGGGGGGCAGCTAGCTCCTCTGGCTCTGCGAATAGGGTCTGGAGGGCAGCTAGCCTGAGCTTGGCAGGCCTCCACTGCCAGCTCCACATCCTCCAAAAGTAGGGACATCTCAGTCTGCTCCCTCCCGCTCGACTCTTTCGGGCCCATCCAAAAGGCAGGTTTGCAAGCCCTTCCCCCCCAAAGCTCTGAGCAGGAGGCAGCGCAAGACCGGGGGGGGGCATTGCAGGCAGCACCCCACAGCAGGCCACTTCGACGCTGCTGACAGCAAGCCCTCCCTGTCCCTGTCCACTGGCCCACACAGGTAGCAAGGCACAGCCATGGTGGCCGAGTAGCAGCTCTGAGCCACCCCCAAGCACCACTGACAGAAGCCAACAGACACACGACAAGCAACCCACCCGACCACTCTTGTCCGACGGGAAACTGAGGCACCCGGAACCACCGCTGCCACAGGTAATTCCCTTCCCAAGACTCTTCAGCAGTGCGGGGGGGGGGGGCTGGATCAGGGGAAGAGATCCCCTCTGGGCAGCACTAGCTCAGGAGGGGAGGGAGAGTGCGCCCCAGGCAGCTTCTTCGAGGCCCCAAGGATCCCTCGCCTCCAGAGCCCTCACGGTGCCCTGCAGCCCCGGGTTGTGCCTGCCTGCTGGTCCTGCTCCCTGCCTTCCAGTGGCCCGTGCAGCACAGCTTGGCATGGCTTTCCTCCCTGACCTTGGCTAAATGATGCCTCTCACAAAGCAGAGTGGCTTTTGGCTAGGATCCAGGGCACTCTCTGCTCTCTGGACACATTGCCCCCTTTGCTTAAGGAAAGCAGTAGAAGAAAGGTTTAATAAAAGCAGACACATTTCAGGATTTGCTGTTAATATACCGCATCTTCCTCCTTCCCCTCTGGGGTTTGCCCAGGTTTGCTTCAAGAACCCTCCCTCCCTGGTGCTCACACACCCTCATTGCAACAGTCTAAAGTTCTGACATCACAGCAACTCAAGCCAAGGCCATGGGATGGCAAGCAGACCAAGAAGGGCCACTGATCTCTGGGGTGCGTCCCTCCTTCACATCTTGCCAGAGCTACAGTTATGCCTCCCCCCACCCCCGCTGACACTGTGAGCAACCATGTTCGGGGAGTTCTGATTTTTCCCTTAAGCAGAGGAGGACCTGCGGGCATCCCCCGCCCCCGCCCCCGCCCCTGGGCTTCCTGGCCCAACAGTCTCCCCAGAGCCCTTCAGAGACTTCAGAAGGCAGCGAGGAGTGAGTGACTGTCCAAGTTTGTTTATTGCCACTCTAAGGCTGAGATCAGAAGGAAAAAAGACAGTAGCGGCACGTGGGTCTCAATCACAGACATAGCTTTGGTTTTTTGGAGGGAGCATCCAGCCTCGGGGAAGACTCCACAGCCACTGTGATCCCCAGTGTGTGCTGCTGCAAGCGTCCATTTTGCTCCTGTGCAAAATCCTTTGCATGTGCCCTGGGGGCAAAACCCCTGAGTGCCCCTGCAAATTGGGGTGGTGGTGGTAGAGAAGGCTCACAGACTGCAGACAAAAGGCACACGACGACTTTGTGCTGGGGGCACAGCTTTGTCTTGGCGAGGCCAGGGACTCCTTGGCCAGGCCTGTGTTCTTGCTTGGCGAAGGCGGGAGCAGATCAGGGAGCAGCCGAGAGCCTCACGATCGCGGCCCGCCTGGCAGCAAGGCTGGAGAGGAGCAGCCCTCAAGGGCCCTGAGCGGGCAGCAGGCACCCTTTCGAGAGCGCTGCCAGGCATAGCGCCAGGCTCGGCCAGCAGCCCGTCAGAAAGAGGTTTCGCTAAGCTGGGCTCTGCTGGGTGCCGCCAGCGGGAAGGCAGGCTCGGCTGAGGCGGGGCTGAGGCTGGCTGGTCTTTGGTCAGCAGTGCCAACGGGCTGCCTGCAGTGTCTGGCCCTGGCCCCCACCTCCCTGCCACGGTCGGCCCAACATCCCTCGGGCTGGGAAAGCTCAGAGAAGCGGGCGAGTTCCTGGCATTGCTCGACAAAGTTCCCGCCTCCATGCCACCGGTCAAGGTCCCCAGCGACAGACCGGGGCAGACTCTCATGGGCTGAGCGGCAAGGAAGTGCCAAGGAACCCAGAGTTGGCTTCTCTTGGGCCACGTCGGCATCTTGGCTGTTGGAGAAAGGGGCAGCATATTAGAGCTGCAAATGGGAACTGGGATCAAAAAGGAATCAACCCATCAGGGTCCCAACAAAACATCTGGGGACCCAAACCTCCAAGGTCCTGGGTAAAGCCACCCATGGGCACTGCCAAACGTGGCTCCTCCAAGAGGCGCAGTTGAGGCAGGTCCGCCCACACCTCCCCCCACTTACTAGGGCCACTCTACCTGGGGCTGGCAGCACAGGGGGTACTTGGGGTGGTGGTTCTAGCTGGGTTTATCTCTGGGGTGTGGGTGAGTGCCACGTCATAGTGCCCCAGCTCCTGTAGAAGCTCCTCCTCGGAGAGACCGCTGGCATCTGGAGGGAAAGGGGGAAGACAGGAAGGTGGGACTGGGCCCGAGTGGTGTAGCCTGTGGCCACCAGTCTCGCTCTCCACCAGGAGCCGTGCTTCCAACCACCCTCTGTACCTGGCGCTCGATCCGGCATTTCCATGGCCGTGGTAAGGTCCCACATTTGGAGACTGCCATTGCTGTGGCCAGTGAACAGGTAGCGGCGTGGGCGAGAGCCAATGCGGCTGGAACCCTCGCATTCCTGCACCGTGAAGGCAGTGATAGGAGACCCATCTCCAGAGCACACTTCACAGATCCTGTTGCAGAGAAATGGGCAAGAGAGCTGGGCCCCCCATGCCAGGATCCTGTCTTCATCTCAAGCAGAGGGACACAAGCTCCGGGAGCCCTGGCCTCGCCCTCCTGGGCAGGATATGCCACGTCACGCCTAACCCTGCCCCAGTCACTGCATGGTGGCCTTACGGGCAATTCCATGACTCTTTCCCTCGCTGCCCATCTCACGCTTGCTTCAAGGGCCCTCCCACCACGGCTCATTTGCCAAAGTGGCAAACAACATGAAGACCAGCATGGCCGCTTGTCCAAGGCGCAGGTATGACTGAAGAGCTCCTGCGCTGGGGATGGCCCTGGGGGCAAGAGCCGAGTCGCAGCCTGGCTCCTCAGCCGCAGAGCCCCTCCTCCTTCCTGGGCCGCGGGCTCACCTTTTGCCGGTTGAGGCCAAGCGCACGCACAGCTTGCCGGAGTCTGGAACCACCTTCTGGAGGAACACCTGCTGCTCGTCCCGCTCCCCAAAGGGGCCTGCAGGGAGGGAAGGCAGGGCGTGAATGCCCAGAGAAGGGGGACCTGGGTGCCAAGCGCAGGCAGCACTCTGGGACCCACTCCCTGGGGCCCACCTACCTATCTCTGTGCCAGCACTGCAGGCCCCCCGTCCGTCCTCAGACTCCAGGGCCAAGATCTTGAAAGAGGCCAGCGGAGTCGAGCCTGGCTGCGTAGAGATCATCCCGCGGAATCGCGTCACCGTCCATGTCCGGACATGGTTGTTGTCAGTGCAGACTGGGGGGGGGGGGAACGACATGCAATAAGAGCAATGCAGGGACAGCCCCCTCCCCACGCCCGGTCAAGCCTGCCCTCCCAACCAGCTGCCAGCCCTCCAGTCCAGCCCCTCTCCCCAGCCTCTACCTGAGATCAGGTGCTTCTCTGAAAGCATGACCTTTGTGACTGGACTGCGGTGGACAGCAAACGTCTGGAACAGCTGGGGCCCCGAGCCCACTGTTTCTGGATGCTGGACAATCACCCGGACCATTCCTGAGCTGGTGCCGTAGGCAATCTCGATCCAGTGTCCACTGTTACCTGCACCAGGGAGCACAGCTGCAGTCCGGGGAGGCACCCTGAACACACACACACACAGCTAGGAGGAGGGGTGGGACTTATCCCCCCCCAATGGCCCCCACAGGCCCTGCAGCGCTGGTGTCAGCTGCTCTGGGGGAGGAGGGACAGTGGAAGCAGGGCCAGGGTCCCATTCTGAAAGGGAGCCCAGGATCCAGGGCACCAAGCGGGCAGAATAGTCAAGAGAAACTGGACGCTTGGGCTAGACCTTCCAGTCTAGGAAGAAGGGAGGGGGGAAATCTGGGCAGCTAAGCAGGCGGGGTGGGGAGGCCTTGGAGGCTCCCTCCTGAGCAATCCAGGGGGAGGGGGCTTACTGCTCTTTGGTGTGAGGTAGACGCTTAGGGCAGTGACAGCGTCCTCAGAAGGGTCACGATACAACTCTGTGACCAGCAGGTCGTTGTCCTTCATGCGCAGTGGGAACTTTTGCACATCTGCACAGAGCAGAAGGAAGAGAAGAGGGCAGCACGCTTGGCCACAGGTGACCCAGGCACTAGGCTCAAGGCCGGTCTCCCTTGGGACAGGCCCTGGTGCCCAGCCACAGGGTGAAGGGAGACTCCTCAGGGCAGGCGTGGGCCCAGCCTTTTCCTCCCCCCTTGCCCACCCATCCCCATCATGCTGGGCTAGGCTCATGGGGACATGCAAAAACTGCACATAACACCAACACTCAGTTAGGCGGTCCTCCCTCGCTTACCAACGTAGTAGATGGAGCCATTGGTGCACCCTAGCAGCAAGCAAGAGCCCGCGGCATCAAAGCTGTTTATTGGGCTCACGTCCTGAGTCTGTGGAAGCGGAAAGAAGCAGTGGACAGCCATCAAGGAGAGGCCCAGCCACAGCACAACCTGGTCAAGGGCCTCGGCTTCCCAAAGCCCCCCCCACACCCTCCCTTCAGCTGCCCTGACAACCAGACATCTGTGGGCCTGCAGAGGCGCTGGTGGCAGAGTCACTGGAACGTGGTTTGTCTCTGTAAGCTACTAGAATTCAGTGTAAGACTACATTGGTTCCCCCCCGCCCAGCAGTATGACAAGCAAGGTAGATCCACCACAGGTTTGCCTGCCTGGGTTGTGTTGCTTCCTGAACACCAGCACTCTGGCCTCCCCCGCTGCCGCCAGCAAGTGCCAGAGCACACCCCCTGCCCCCGCCCGCCACCTACCTGCCAGTGCTTGGTGACGGCATTCCAGACGCCAATCTTTCCTGTGTGGCTGGTAGCAATGAGCTGGCTGCCCACAAACAGGAGACCGTCCACAGGGACCCCCAAGTGGAACACACCTGGCAGGGGCAGGGGGAGAACAGGAAGTGAACCGGAGGCCCCACCTGCACAAAGCCTCTAGACTGGAAGAGCTGGGCTCAGATGCTGCAGCCAAGGCCAGGCCCCTGTGCCAAGGGGCATCTCCAAAGAGCTGCAGAGGGGCTGAATGGGAAAGTGGGCGCCCCCAGGTCCGGCCTCTGCCATCTCCCATGAAAGGACACTTTGGCACCCGACACCTGGGACAGCCAGCCGCCGCAAGCCCAGTGTGGGAACACTGCACAGCACAGAGCCAAGGACTGGCTTGCTCTGCTGGCACCTCGAGGCCTGGAATAACGCCCCGGCCAGCCGGAGCCCCAGGGAGCCTTCAAAGCCTCTGCTGGCTTCCACGCCCTCACCAATTTCCACGCCGCTCCCATCAGGCTGGAGTGCCCAAAGAAGAATCTCGCTGCAGGAGGCAACAGCCACCATCTTATCGTGGTCACCCAGCGAACCAGCGACAGCCCGGGCATTCAGTGCCACGCGTTCAATTACCCAATCCAGCCGGGGGCTGCAGAATGCCAGCTGCCACCCAGACGTCTCTTTCATCCTGCGGGTGAGAGATCAGGCAGAGAGCTAACTTGGACCCCACAGCTGTGCCACCCTCCCCACCTCCCCCAAACAGACAACATCACTACCTGTAACAGACCAGGAACTGCGCATAGGCTGCTGCAACCCAGTTATGATGCCCACAGACAAGGCGCACCATGCCTGCGTCATTGGCGGTGCCTGGTAAAGAGAGAGAGCGCACGTACTCTGGCACAGTGCCACAAGAAGAGAGTGGGACTGCAGCCAGGAGACCAGAGTTCAGGTCCCCACTCTGCCCTGAAGGCTGCTTGGTCAGTCCTCGCCCAGGACCCTCTTGCAGCCTAATCTATTTTACAGGGTTATTCGAAGTTAAACGCTGGAGTTGAAAAGGAAGAGGACAGAGCCCTGGAGACCAGCCTTCATTCCCTGACAGAACGATGGAGTCACAGTACGATGGACGCACGGAAAGCAACTCCGAGCAGAACCCCGGCTGCTCCAGGGACGCCCCCCCCCCCCCGCGCAGTCCTGAGGCTGAGACTTTGGTGTGAATGCAGTCCCAAGAGCAGCCCATTCCCTGTGGAGGGACCATCACCTCCTGGAAGCTCAGGACAGCAGCCACGGCTCTCGGCCACGAGGCACACCCAGCAGAATGCAGTCATGGAGCCGGGGGTGGAACTGGGCCTGCCAGTCTTACTGCACTGCCCTGCCCTGCCCGAGAAATGCTCTCCTTTCAGGCTGGACTTCTCTGCCTACCAAAGCCCAACTTCTGAGCAGAAAGAGAAATACAGGCAATGTCTAGGGTGCACCTCCTACCCTCCATGGCAAGGGAAACGTAGGCCAGTGCTTGAGCAGCCACAGGGACCTTTGCCTCACTCTTTAAGACTCGCAAATCCCTTATGGCTCCTCTGCAAGCCTGGGCAGAGCTGAGCTCCTCAGTACAATATGGCTGTTTTTACTCCCATTTTACAGCTTAGGAGAACTGTCAGCCACAGTGGCTCACGCATAGCCACAAAACTAATTTCATGGCTGGAGACCCAGGCTCAGGCCTCCCCTGGCCTCTGTCTACACACACACTGGACCTGCAGCTCTTGTTTGGCACCTACCAGCGCCTGGGCCTCTCTCTTCCAGCAACCGTCCCAGCAGCCCAGCGTTGCCAAGACTGAGGGGCATCGTATTGCTCCGCCGCACAAGCCCCCGCTCCAAGAAGTTCCCTGACCGGACAGCCAGCTGTGGCCCTGCAACACTGTGACGGTTCCACCGCTTAGCAGGAAACACTGTAAAGGAGAGGAGGAGCTGGAGGCAGCTGCACCCTCGCCTCATTCTGGGCCAGTTTGTTTCGATCCCTGGATTCCATGCACAAGAGAATCAAGCCCCTTCCTCACCTGGTGGCGGCAGATAACCATTGAAAAGGACATTCCCACAAGATGATCGTTCCAGCTCACAGCACAACTGCAGGCGGCGAACTGGGCAGGATGAGACCAAGACAGGGGTTGCAGAAGAATTCTGGACACTGACCACTGACATTCACATCAGGGGGCCACCCTTCTAGAAGCAGGCTGAACTAGAGAGGGAATGACTGATAAACTAGAGCGAGGGAACAGTGATGACACTCCCAGATGCAACCGGCCCACTAACAAACCCAGGCGCCACTTCAACCTTCCTCACACCCTGGATTTCCCTGATGCCCAAAGCATACCGAGTGGAGTGATCCCGTAGAATTCTGCTTCATGCAGCAACAAGGAAACGTTGATCTTCCTAGAGCACAACAAGGATGATAAAGACAGAACCTGCCCTGCTGCTAAAAATAGCCAAACCCTTACCTCCGCCAACCACCATGCATGCGTAAACTGCACAACAGATCCAAATACTTCACCAGTACTGTCAGGAGTTAGCAACTGAAATGCAGCCAACAGCACTGCACAAAAGTAGATACCAAAAATCTGAGCTCTGACCGAAGAATGGGAAGCCTAGAAATGAGGAACTAACCTACAAATGTTATTGCAGGGGGCGAGAAAGGCTGCTGAGCCTTCCATACAGGGGTGGTGGGATCAGGATGCAGCAAACCTTCTATTCCCTAGAAAAATTCCACTGGATGGGTTGAAGTATCAGCAACAGCAGCAAGGAAACATCTTCTCCACTACCATCACCACCCCAAACCTAGAGACAGAAAATGCTCTAAGCTCCACCCCTGCTCTCTCCCCCACCAGTTTACACTCTCCAATGGTACCTGAGGTCAAGCTCCTTGGTCCGGAGAAAGTTTAGGATGGGGACAAAGATGTCAGGGTCACGGTCAATGAAGATCTGGGAGAAAACAGCAGGGGTTGTTTTTATTTCCTTGCATCTTTGGCTGCACAAGAAGCCTTAGCCAAAAGCTACTTCTGCTGGACAATACTCATCTATACCTATCCAGAGGAGTTAGCCGCGTTAGTCTGTAGTAGCAAAATCATCTATACCTATAACAGGAGGGCTGCATTCCAGATGACTCACTGCTTATACCAGAGTGCAGACGCTCTAGTGTGCTCCTGGCAAGCATGAGAGTCGCTCCCTAAGAGCGCTCCCCACCTGCAGTGGCTGGATCCAGCCCCAATGGGGTGCAGAGCTGCTACGGAGTACAGAAGAGCATCCGGGCCCCTGCCCCCCCCCCCATTGCAAAGATGGGGAGGCGGCAATGCCAGTCCTGGCTGCTCTGCCCTCCCTCACCACCCCAGACCAGGTCGGGGTGCAGCAGAGGCGGTAACGCCTGGCCCGCCTGCCCTTTCAAGGGCCCTTTGTATTCCCCCCCCCCCCCCACGAGCTGCAGATGTATAATCACGCAATGCACTAGGCTTCTAGGGCAGCTAGCTGGACCGTTATGTCATGAGGCGATTCGTACACAATGGCAGGTTTCCCTCACGACTAGCAAAGGAACAGCCACCCATCCCACGCCACAAAACCAGCCCTGCGCTTCATGAGCGCGACTTCCAGGGCCCACCTGACCTTCCACTTCAGCGGGGAAGGCGGGCCACAAATGAGACAAACGACATAAAAACAAGCCCAGGGCCAGGAAGGCCCACGAGAGCCCGGTGGGCGCCAACCGGAGGGAGCAGAAAGAGCCGCTCCCCAAGCCCGCGAGGGAGGCCTCCTGGGCACGGCCCCCGTCCCGCTGCCCGGGGCGGCCGCCCTACGCCAAGCCCAGGCGAGCCTGACCTGACGCGGGCCAAGGGCGGCGCCAGACCCGGCCCGCCGCTCCCGCTCCCGGGCGCCGAGGCAGAGCCCGCGGCTTACTCACCGCGCCGGTTTCATCCTTCAGCGTGGAGATGCGGCCGCTGAGGAGGCTGCAAGGCAGACAGAGGGCGGGCGGGTGAGCGAGCGAGCGAGGGGGGCCCCTTCGCGGGCAGCCGCTCCCGGACCTCCGGAGAGCCCTGCCCGGGCTACCGCGTGGGCCTGCCGCCAAGCTGCCCAGGAGGGAGGGAGGGAGGGAGGCCCCGGCCCCGGCCCCGGCCCCGGCCCCGCGCACCTGGCGAAGAAGGAGTCCGGCGCCCACGAGAGGGTCTGGCGGGAGGCGCTGAACCTGCGGAGGGAAGAGGAGGCGGGGGGAGGGGGTCAGGGCTCCGGCGGGGCCCCTGCTCTCTCCCCCTCGGGCGCGACCGGATGTCGTCATCAGTGCCCGCCGGGCCCAAGGCCCCCCCCCCAACCTGCGAGGCGGGCGCGCTGCCGGCCGGGACTCGCCTTCGGCCGCCCACGTTCAGCTGCACCAGCTGCTCCCCGCCGCCTCTCCTCGGCCGCGCCATCGCCCGGCTCCCGGCGGCGCTTCCGGGTTTCCGGGACGGCTGCGCCATTGGACGCCGCGCTCCCGAGGGCGCCGGCTGCGATTGGCCGGGACACAGCCTCGCCCGCCCCCGCGGCAGCCGATTGGGGAACGGGCTTCCGTGCAGCCCTTCGGCCCGACGATTGGGCAGACCTCTTCAAGGCGGGGCTCGCTGTGAGTAAACAAACTGCAATCTCCCCTATCGTTGGCTTCTGTTCGTTCTTTCCTCCAGCCCATTGAATGGGTCCGAAAGGGCCCGCCTCTTCGACATCCCCATTGGGTACAGCTCGCCAATCGAAGGCCGCCGCCCGAAGGGGTAGAGGGAGGGCAATCTGGTTCAGAGGTCAAAGGCCGAAGCAGGCGGACTCCTCCCCCTTATCTGCCCGGCCTCAGTGGCCGCTTGTAGGTAGACTGTCCCTGGTGATGGAGGCTCTACCAAAGGGGGGGGGGCGCGTTTCACAGCCCCCCGGCCCCAGCGGCAGGGCGGAGCAATGCAGAAGAAAGGCCCTCCTCTCAGCCCCTGGTCCCCCACCGGCGCCCCAGTTAGTCAGGCCTCTCGCTGGGGTGTCCTGAGGCGGCCCGGCCCGCCAGGGATCCCCAGTTGCCGCAGCGCAGCGGTCCTGTGCCTGGCCGGGGTGGGGGACGAAGGAGGAGGAGGAGGGCCGGAGGCACCTGGAGAGCGCCCCCCCCCCCCCGACGTTGGTCCAGCTGTTAGCCTGTTTGGAAAGAAAGGGCCTCTCGCGTGCGCAGGCCTGGTGCTTGCTGTGCCACGAACCCGACCCGGAAAGCCAGGCGGGTTCTAGGACCACCCCACCCACCCTCCCCTGCGGGACACACAGGCGGCTCTGCTGATGCGCTCGCCCTTGGCCAAGGCCGCTAGCCGGCTGTGATTCCTGCGAGCTGTGCCAGGACAGGAAAGAAACCGAGTGATATTTGGGCACATTTATTGGGCAGATATGGTCCAACTCCACCCAGAACTTGTCTGGAGATTCTTTGGCAGGAATATCTTTCAGTGGGTGTATGAAAGAGAACGCTGGGGGAGAAATGGAGAGGGAGATGTACAGTTAGGGAGAGAACACATTCAGCATGAAGGCTTGACCTTAGGATTTCATGCAACTCAGTTTAAAAACCTTTACAAATTGGTCTCTGCAAAAAAATCACAAACAATAAAGATTTACAGCCCAGAGAAACAAAGCGCAAACCAAAAATGCTGCAAGGTCGGTGGTTCTTTTTCTATACAAGACAAAAAAAAGTTTATTTAAAGCAATTACAATATTTTACACACTTCTGAATAATCAAGGAAGGTGGAAAGGGTCACGGAAGCATCAACAGATGAACCTGCCCTGACTCCCAAGACGGGCACTGTAGAAACTACATTTGGAACAAGGCTGGGGCAGGCCTATCCTGGCCAAGTTACACCACTGGCAACATCTGCCCTTGAATTGTCTGTTCAGATGATCAGTGATGCAGCTGAGCTCCACCAGGCCTTAGCTAGTGCATTAACCCCGTTGACCAAGCATGCTGCTGGAATTTTTCCATGTGGATGGATGGCAGCGAGTGAAGGTCAAATATCGGCACTGAGGGAAGCTCGGAGAGTCAGCTGAGCTGCAGGGATATCAGCACTCCCTTACAGTGGCAGGATTGTTCCAGGACTGCCTTTCTTTGGAGAAAAAGGGTAAGTTTAATTTTTTGAATCCCTGTGGTTAGAAATTGCTGCAAATCTTTAATTGTTCGTGTTTGTATAAATGCACCCACATGCAGTGAGGAAAGGGGGCTGAGGGAGGTCTGGTTCAGCTAGAGACTGCAGTTCCAGCGTGAGGTTCAGTGGCTTTGTTGCACATGGTGCATTTCTAACATCACCAGCTATCCTCATCGCTGCCTGCAAAAGGCCATATTGAAAAGGATTGTGCCGTGACTTAACAGAGGGCAATGCCTGCAAGAAGTGGGGCACTAAGGGTCTCCTTTGATGCATAAGACAAGAAACAGTGAAGATGCTGCCCCCCACCCCGGGCTATCTGGATTTGTGCCTCTCATGCTGCCCCCACGTCCATCTCCACAGCTGTCCCAGAGTGGGTGGGTGGGTGGGGGAAATAAGTCCAAAGTCTTCTGGGGATCCAACAGAGTCTGAGAGATCCAGGCTCCGAGTTAAAAGCAAGCTCTCATCTGAACCGCGCATGGCATCCGTGTCCTGACATGGCTCCTGTTCCCCAAAGGCCAGAAAAGTCCAGAGTCGCAAATGGGAGGCAACTGGGGCCTCCGTGTGGCTCTGGACCAATTTCCCATCCACAGCCTCTTGGCTGTGGAACTGGGGTCCAAGAGCTTTGGAACTGGGGTCTGTGCCTCCCTGGTCCAGGTGCAGTTCCCTACTTGGCCTTACCTGCCCTCATATGCTGCTCACTTGCCAGTTTATTGCATAAAAATACATCTCTGTGCCCCACAACTTGCACCCTTGCTTTGCTGGGTCCCCTGGCCCAAGGAGCAGAAGTGGTGATAAGGATATGGCTTGTTAACTTGGGGGGGGGGGCGTGGAGCTGTCCCCAACTCTCCATTCGTTTGTGCTGCTACCTTGTGCTCTGAAAGTCTGCATGTTGCCCCAGCCTGGCACCTGGGAAACCAGAAAGTTGCCCAGTGCCTCCCTCCCGCCTTGCGGTGGAAGCAGCAGAAGGCCCACGTCTGCTACTGCCCCCAGGCCTGCAAAGAAAGAGGCTTGATCTCTTGTGTGTTTCTCCCTCTCTCAGCTGGGAGTCGAAAGTCTCTTCCGGAGGAATGACTGCTGCTCACCCTCTCCCAGTTCCCCCTCAAAGCAGACGATCCACCCAGATGTCCTTCCAGCACTGCACTGCAGGGAGAGCAGTGGGCGGGGGGGGGACCTTGGAAGTGGGAAGATGTACAGCTGCAAAGTTCAAGGGGCCACTGAACTACACAAAAGCATGGAGGAAGGGAAGCTCACCCCACACACACACACACTCCCCTCCTTTTGGCATAATTGTGTTGCGGACGCACCCCTTTAGTCTTAAAGCAATGAATCCTGTCAAGAAGAATCCCGATGAATTGAATGTTGACAGATATAGATGGGTGTGTGTGTGTACACACAGAAGGTGCCACAGTGGTGCCTGAGCTAGACTCCCAGTCTCCACTCTAGTCTGGGTGTGTTTTGTACCCAAGGCAGTGCCCCTGGTTGGGGGGCCCATGGCTAAGAGGAAGACATGAGGTGGGAAGGCAGAGGGAGGGAATACTACTCACTCTTCTCAGCATTCCCCCCAAAACAGAAGAAAGCCCTGACCTCAGCTGCCTCCCCCCCCCCAAGCACTGGAGGCCCCTGGAATGGGGGAGCCGTGATTTCGCAGGCCCTCCTCCAGACCTGCCACTCTTTTACAAGGGGAGTGAAGGGTCGGTCTTCGGATACGTTGCCACACTGGAAGAATGCAAGACACCCAGGAGCCTTGGAGTCAGCTGCCAGGGCAGATATGGGATGCTGTACCAGGAAACCTGACTGCATTTGAGTGCCTGTTTTTTTTCCCTGGCCTTCTGCAAGGGAAAGCGGCCCCTCTGCATGCTTCAAGGGTCCTGTGAGTCAGCTCGGATCCTCTGGAGCCCCTGGCAGGTGCAGCAGAGGCAGGAGGTGCCCCCTGGGACCTTGGGAGCAGGCTGTCTCCTCACACCCAGGCTGGTCCAGGGAGTGGCCATGCCTGGTTCCTCAGGCCAGCACCTGCCCCTCTCTCTCGCTGGATGGCTCTGGCACCAGGTCTTGCTTGATGCTCCCCCCAAGCCCTCCTGTTGCAGCCCAAAGTCTGGCAAACGTGGCCTTCTGATGGGGGAGGCCACAGGCACAGAGCTGCTGGTTTGAACATGGCAGTCCTCATGGTCTCCCGGGCCTGCAGGGCAGCTTCACTTCTTCCGCCCTGAGGTGCTGGCCCTGCGGTCAGCATCTCGCTTGGGGTTGCCTTCATCAGTCGAGGAGGTTGTGAGGAGGGCCTGGTTCCATCGGGCAATCTCGGCGTGCTCTGAAATAGCTGCGGAAAGGGATGTCAGCCAGGCCTTCATCTCCTCCTACAGGAACAAGGGATGGTGTGTCAAAACCTCCTACGACAGCGCCCCCACCCCACCCCCTCCCCCCGCCAAAGGCTGCAAGTGTCTTGCCTCTTCCTTGGCTTGCAGGAGGAATTCTCCCCCCTCCTGTGTCCTGCAAGAAAGAAGCACCTGTCAGTCCCCTCCACCTGGGGAGAGTTGGGCTACAACTGCCTCCCTCTCTGGCTGTCTGGCCTTTCTCCTTGGGGGACTTCTTCCCCAAGCCCTCCTTTCAGGCCTGGAGAGCCCCACCCTCCCCACTTCACGCAGGGAGGCCAGCCTAGAAAGGGAAGGGTCTTAAAGAACAAAGTCTCTTTGCTCCAGCACCCTGCGAGCTGGAACAGCCCACGGGACCAGAGTCTGACCCAGGCACCTTATGGGCCTGCTCTCCCTGGAGCCATGTCTGGGCCCGGCCACGCACTCACTTGATCTTGAGAACGTTCTTCTTCTTCTTGTAGTCGTTGGCCACCTCGCTGGTGGCACTGTGCAAGCTGAGGAGGGGCTCGTTGCCATGAGTGCTCCCCGAGTCGCGCCCCTTTGAGTCTTTGTAGAAGCCAATCTCCCCCTTGCTGAGCACGCAGTACAAATTGATCCAGGACCTGCAAGGAGGGAGACCCCGAGTCAGCACTAGCGCCTCCTCAGAGCCTACCAGGCAGACAAGTGGGTTTGGGGAGCGAGAGCCCCTTCCTTCAGATGAAGGGAGCTCTGGCTCGGGAAGGCTTATACCCTGAAACGCGAAAGGTTTCCCTGGACTCACGTCTTACATGAGGAAACGTTTCCATAATTTTTTTAAAAACCCACTTAGAGCATTCCTGTCTCCTGACGCTGCTGCATTTGGGGGATGTAGAAAAAGAACAGAGTGCTGGAGAGGATAAGTGGAAGAAAAGAACAACAGCGTTCGGTGTGAGGGATGGAAGCCTTCATTGCCAAAACACTGCGTTTGTAAGAGCCTCTCCCAACCCAGGTTTGCGAGCCGAGCTTGTGAGTGCTGCCCCCCCCCAGTCCACACTACCTGTTGGAGGCCTTCTTGTTCGGCCCTTCCAGTTCATGCTTGCGCAGAAGGTAGCCTTCTTGCTGGACGGTGTGCGTAGGGGGCGGTGGGGGTGGAGCGCTGCTCTGGGCAGGGGCAGAGCGTGACCGGCGTGCCTCCCCTGGAGGGGCATTGGGGTCCTTGGGCCGGGGCCTTCGGCGGGGCTTGGGCCTGTCCCGGGCACGGGGTCGGTCAGGGCGGGGCGTCCTGTCAGGTAGCATGTCGAGGCCATTGGGCAAGCGGGCAGGGGACTCCTTTTCACGAGGCTGGAATTGAAAGAGAATAGAAACACTGTTCAGCCTGCGAAAGGCTCGCACGGAGGCAGAGAGCGTGCCAGTGGTGGCATGGGAAAGACTGAGCAGGCTTCTGGGCACAGGCAGGCTGCTTTCCCCTTTCCCCTCCCTCATCTGGGCTTCCTGGTTGAAAGGCACGAGAAGGCCAGCACAGTTTCTGCAGCGCTGAAGCAGGCGGCCCCTGAGGAGACTCAGCTGCCCTTTGGTGCTTTCCCCTTGGGCCTTGGGCCCAAAGCACAGAGCCATCTTCTTCATCCCAACCCTGGCCCAAGACATGCCTGTGGCTGGGCAGCTGCATGGCCCTGTGCCATTCTGACAGCCAAGGCAAGTATGGTCAGGTCTCCAGGCGGAGGCAGAGGGAGGATCCAGGCCACTCACGGTTGGTGCTGCTGGCACTGTCGACTCTTTCTCCTGAAGCTGTTCCACAATGTCTGCGAGCGTTGCCTTGCTGTGGGTCATCAAGAGAGAGCATCACCAGGGCAGCCCAGCCAGTCACCCCCATGCTGGGCAGCCAGAGGCTCAGCAGAGGGAGGAGACATCAGGGCCTGAACAGAAGGGTGCTCGGCAGATGGCAGGCTCCCCAGAGGGCTGTTGCCTGACTGGTTCATCGCCCCTCCCTCCTCTTCTGCCAGGAACCAGAAGTACAAGCCACTGGGCCAGAAGTGCAGACCAAGCAGAGCCTGGGACCAGCTGTCTTCCCAAGGTCAAAGCTCTGCTGGGCTGGAAGTCTTCCTGGAGGGCACGCACCCTGCCCCGAGTGACCATGGCCAGCACCGCCCCACTGCTCGGGTCGCAACCAGCACTTCCTGAGCCCTCCCTGGAGTGAGTGGGAAGCTGCGGCCACCCCCTTTGGCCAGCCCATGTCCCCAGGGTCACTCACCCGCCTCCTCCTCTGGGGTCATTGCGAGGGGCCTCCTGCTCACTGGACCCCTGCCGCTCCAGCCGCTGTTCTGGTCTCTCCCGGCGAGGCGTCTCCTGCTCGCTGGACTCTTGCCTCTCCAGCCTCCGCTCTCGCCTTTCCCTCCGGCGCTCCGTCTGTTCGGGCCGGGTCCCATCCTGCTCAGTGGACTGCTGCCGCTCCAGCCGGCGCCGCTCTCGCTGCCTCTCGGGCTGCACCTCTGCCCTGCTTGCCTTGGCTTCAGCCTGCTCAGCAAGGGCCCGAGCAACAGAGGAGGGCCTCTCCGACTTGGCCGCCTCCTCTGCAGCTGCTCGGCCATGGCCCACTTTCTCCAGGTCTTTGGACTCTGCAGATGCCCCCAGCCCTTCTTGCAAGCGGTCCATCCTGGGCTGCAGCCGCTCCGGCTTCAGCTCCTGGCGCACATAAACAACCCTGGCCTCCACCTGCTCCTGGGCCTCGGGCTTGGCTCCGTTGAGGAGTGGCTGGGCTTCCAGACGGCCTCGTAGGGGGTCCTTCTCATGCAGCAATTGCCGCTTGGTGCTCAGCTCCGTGGGGTCTGCAAAGATCTTACGGCCCAGCAGGGGCGTGGGCGGCTGCTTGCTCTGTTCTGCCTTCAGCTTCTCTATCTGCAAGGAACAGTTTGGACGGTCCCATGGAGGCTCTGTTCTCCCCCATCTTTCCGCCAAGCCAACTGCCGGATGAAGCCGTGCCCATGAAGGCGGGGAGCCCATCGGCCTCCCCTCCCCCGTACTCCACCGGTGTGCTGTGCTCTGGTTGTCAACCCATACCGTGGTGAGGCGCCGCAGGGAGCTGAAGCGCTCCTCCCAAGCAGCAGCAGCTTTGCGGAAGGCCTCATGGCGCCGGATGAGCTGCTCCACCTCGTCCACGCTGTTCCCCAGCTCCCGACTCTTCAGCAGCGGCTCCTGGGCAGTGAGCCAGGCGTCAGCTACAACAGCCTCCTGAGCAAACTGGTGGACCTCCAGCACTGCCGGGAAGAGAGAGAGACAGCCAGCGGTGACTCCAGGGAGGCAGCAGGAGGCCGACTTCTGGGCTGCCATGCCCACTAGCTCACTCCCCACTGGCAGCTCTCAGTGGCCTGTCTAGCATTCAGCTGGGCCGAGTGCCCCTCCGTTCGCCAACGCAGAGCTGCAGAAAGAGAGCCGCTCCCACACGGGTATCTGAAGAGCGTAAAGTTGACTCTCATCTTTGTAAGTTAGGGGTTGCCCACTTTGTAGCCAATTCTGTTGCTTTTACCACAAGCTGCCACCCTGGACGGGCCCCAGGCTTTCTATGCTAGATCTGGAGGTGCTCGCTCTGGGGCCGTTGCTGCGGTTCATTTCACTCATTTTTAAGTCTGATGATGATGATGATGATGATGATTTGCCTTGAAAGCACACAAGGGGGCTTAAGAAGAGCACAGGAGCACTGCTGCCCCAGGCGAACGTGCCATTTAATCTGTCCTCTCGCTTTATGTAGCAGCCAGCCAGTTGCCCTAGGGGGCCAAACTAAACTGGGCAGAGGAGATGAGGCCCCTCCTGGCTGCTGCCTCCCAGCACTGGGGTTCAGAGGCTTCCTGCACCTGGACAGGGATGGCCCCTTTACTCCCTCTGGCTTGCAGCTGTTGGCGATCTCTCCTCCGTGTGTGTCTGTCTAACCCCCTTTTCAAGCCTCCTCCGCCTGTGGCCACCACCACCTCTCGTGACAGTCAATTCCACCATTTTCTTTTCTCCGTCCTCTACCTACTTCCCATCAGCTTCATTGAGGCCTTTGTCTTTGAGTATGATGGAGAATGTAGGAAAAGCTCTCCCTACCTGCTTTTCCCACCCCATGTATCATTTCATAAGCCTCTACCATGTTCCTGAGCCTCATTTTTGCTAAGCGGAAACATCCCACATTCTCCAGGCTTTCCTCATAGGAAAGGCACAGGTAAGCCAGAGGCTGCTATAATACTGTCCGTTCTACTGATTTATTTTCAATCCTTTTCCTACCCTCCCCAGCGTTGACCCCGCCCCTCAGACTGAGTCGATGTTTTCCTTGAGCCGTCCCCCCACCACCCCAGGCCTCTTTCCCTCTCCCGCTCAGCCAGCTCCGAACCCCTCCGAATAAACCGAAAGTTAAGCTTTCTTGTCCCAATGGGGACCAACTTGGTGTGGATCACCATAAATGGTGAAAGGGAGGGTGTGGTGCTTCCTGGGACCGTCCACGGGCAACGGTTGCCTCCTCCTGCCTCTGCGTTGGACCCTTGGGCAACAGCGACTCCAGACCAGGGAGGAAACTGATCCGATGTGAGCTGAGAAGGAGCCTGCCTGGTCCCCCCCCCCCGCCCCCATCGGAAGCCACTCACTCTGCTGCAGCCACTCCCATTGCCGGTCCCACTTGTCAATCATCTCTTTCTTCTTGGTCATCAGCTTCTCCAGGTGAAGCTTGATCTGTGGAGAAGCAAGAGGGGAGCTGGCTTTCGGGGACGGGGTTAGGGGTCGTATGCCGGCCCTGCTCCTCCTCCAGACAGAAGGACTCCTTGACTGCTGTTCTGCTTCCTTGTACAACTCCAGGGACCACCCACCCATGCTCACATGAGGGGAAGGCTAAGACATGCCTAGGATCATGGTTTGAACCTAAGGAAGGCCAAAAGCGGGGGGGGGGGGGCGCAGCCTAGAATGGAAGGGGGGTCCTCATCAGAGCAGTCCGGAGTTCAGCTTAAAGGACTCCTTCAAGCCAAGCCACATTGTTAGGGAAGTGGGGGGATTAGTATGGGGGGGCAGTGTGGCAGCACTGCTGAAGCTGCCACCTGGCCCCCTCATTCGTCTAAGGATTTCTGATGAGCAAGAGAGGGAGGAGGAGCAGGGGGGGGCAGGGCCAGCCCACATTCAGCAAGGGGCTTTACCTCCTCGGAGGCAGGGCTCTTGTTCAGCACCAAGGCCTTGCCCAGCTCTGCACAGGCCACGATGTTCCTGTTGTGAGTCTCAATCTCACTCTTCAGGCCCTGGTGGTAGTTCATCAGCACCTCCACCGAGGACACGTCCCTGTGGGGAAGGGTACCAGGATGAGTGGGGCGGGTGGGGCTGCAGGCCCTGTAGAAGGCGGAGGAAGAGGGGAGAAGCCTGGCAGGAGGAGAGGGACCCCCCCCCCCGCCCAGGAACCAGCCTGGGGTGGGCACCCCTGGGAGTTGACTGATCTCCCGCCCCAGCAGCCTCATCGGGGCAGCGGCTGGCAAGAGATGTGTCAGTTTCTCCCCTGGTTCCTGTGCTGCCTGTGGAAATGACTTCCAGAGCAGGCAGAGCCCTTGGACTGGTCAGCAGCTGAAAGGTCACCTGAGGGGGGCAAGAGGACGGGAGCGGGGGGGGGGGACACACACCGCTCCTCTGGCCAAGAACACAGGAGCCCCCAAGAGCCGCCCGTTGCCCTTTGATTTCCCTTTCCCTGCTGCTTGCTTGAGGTTGCCCCCCCTCACTGTTTTATCAACCTAAGCAGAGGCCTTAGCCATGGGACACCCTGAGCAGCTACCCTAGCAGCTACATACAGCCCCAGTCCCACCCCACAACAGAAGGGGAAAGGAGAAAAGCTGCCGGTGCTGGGTGCGCCCCTCCGGGGCTTGGGCAGGCTCAGGGGATCACCCTGCATGCGCCCACTCGAAGCTCAGGCCAGCTCAGAGGTGATGTGTCCACTTCCTCCGGCAGCAATGCTTGTCCTGGTGGCCTTTTGACAGAACTCATCTGAGCAGGGGTCTTCTGCACAAGTGTGGCCTGTCCCTGAATGCAGGTCCCTGTGGACTTTCAGCTAACTCCCAGCATCAGGTGCATAGAGGAAGGGGAGGCGGGGAGGCCCCACCCTCTGCTCCAGCCCACCCACCCTCTCTTTATGGCATACCTGGGCTTCTCACTAGTGCCGATCTGGCAAATGATGGTGTCCATCCAGGAGATGAGGTCCCTCACCATGCAGGTGAAGCGGAGCTTGTCGGTGGTCGTGCTGACCTGCAGCCGGCAGTCTTCACAGGAGCTCAGCAGCTCCTTCCAGGAGCGCATCACTTCCTGCTCCTTGGTAGCAATGGCCTCAGCATTCTCCCCCGCATACACCGTCCGCAGCTGGGCTGCAGCCTCCTGCAGCTGCCGCACCTGAGGGAGACACTGACCCTGGAAAGCAGCCTTGCACAGGGCCCCGCCCTCCTTGACTTCAGCAGGTCTAGCTGGTCTGCTCGGACAGGCAGCAGTTCCCAAGCAGGAAGCAGGGGGGAGACCCTTAGCTACTGACCGGCTGACTGACCACGCGCCACTTTTAGCCCTGCTGTCCTTTGTCCAAGCCGCTCTAGGGGTGGGGGAGTACATTGTTCTGGGCTACTCCACTTTATCCTCACAGAAACCCTGAGAGGTAGGCAGGACCGGGAGTAACCGGTCCCAGGTGACCCAGCAAGCTTGGTGGCAGAGTAGGGATTTGGACCCAGGTCTCCCAGGGGCTAGTGCCAACGCTCCAGCCGCGATCCCACTTTCCCTTTGCCTGGGACTGAGCCAGGGACCTTCTGGTTGCCCGTGCACACACAGCTCTGCCTCCTGCCGACTCAGGCCTCTCGAGGTCGGCCTTGTCTGCTTTGACTGGCAGTGGCTCTGCAGGGTCTCAGGAATGCCCGATACCCCTCCTGTTTTCAGCAGGAGCTGCCCCGGGGGCTTCTGCGTGCAGGGCAGATGCCCAACCCCTGAGCCACAGCTTCTCCCCATACTCTTCAGAGATGATCCTACGGCTGCCACTGGAGAGGCAAAGCGCAGCTGGCCTCTTCACTCGGGCCGCCCTCCGCCCGCTGCCTACAGGGAAGGGACCGTTTGCCCAGCCACGTCGACACCGCCCTCACCTGCGTCACTAGAACCTGCACATCATGCTCAAAGGAGTTGAGCATCCGCTGCAAGGTGCCGGCTGAGGTCTTGGACTCCCGAGCCTTGACCTCCGGCAGGCGCTGCTTTTTCTCTTCGATCTGGGACAACACGTCCTTGCAGTCATTGAAGAACTTGTGCAGCTCATGAGAAGCAGCCAGCAGCTGTGCCCGGGTCTCCATCAGCTCCAGGAGGTCGGCCCAGGCCTCGTTCACGCCATCCTTCCACTCAGCAATGGTGGCTGCATCCGCATGTCCGTAGTCAATCAGCTCATCCACCATCTGGTTGACGGCAGAGATTCTCTCATTGCCGATGCTGCCTGTCTCGCTGGCAAATTCTGTAAATTTCTCCTGCAGCAGCTACAGGCGGATGTAGGTGGGGACCAGGGGGCACAAAAGAGGACAGAAGATGGCACACAATGCCTGCACGCAACCCTGACTTTCCCCAGCTCCCATGACCAACTGTGATAATGAAGGGAAGGCATTCTACACATGCTCAAAGGCACATTTTGTCATTGTTTCTTCAGGTCTGAATTAGGAAACTGAAATCATGTTTCTTGGAGCTGATTCAGCCTCCTCACGTGCTACCCATGACAGATCTGCCTCCCTTCAGGCCGAAGATATGTGCAATAATAAGGTGAAAGCACCTCTGTGCATATGCAGAGCCCAGGGCCCTCCCACGCAGCTGAGAGACCCCACAAAGTGCTACCTCACAAGGGATGAACGTAGCGACTGGAGGCATGCCCCGGCTGGTGTGCCAGTGCTGCCCACGGGTGTAGAACCGGGTGATTTTGGGGACACGTCACAGACAAAAGGGGATTCCTAAGCAAAGTGGGATTCCTAAGCTCCATTCCCTAAGCTCCTCTGGTCCCAAGCACACCCCCAGACCCACGTGATGCCACCCAAAACCTGGGGGCGTAGCTCAGGAACAGCCCACGGAGATCCATGCAAAGGGCCGAGCCTGAGCAGAGCAGGGGACCCTCGCCCCCCCTCCTGGGCCTGTGCCACTAGTGGGTGGGCCCAAGGCAAAGGCCAGCCAACAGCAGCACGGGGCCAGGAGTCGCCAGCCCCGCCTAGGCCAGAGACGGGGCAGCAGCCGCACCCTCCTTGTGTGGCCTGAAGCTGCTCCCCGCTTACCGTCACGTGCTCATAATCCTGCCCCAGCTCTGGTGAGCCAGCCACCACTTCCCTCTCAGCAATCCAGTGTTCCAGTTCATCTACCTCCCGGTTGAGCTGGTAGAGCCAGTACTGCTGCTCCAGCCTGGCCTTCCACTCCTCCACGAGGTCCTTCAGCGAGACATAGAGCCGGTCGACCTGAGACTGCCGCCGGCTTATCTGTTCACTGGCAAGCACATGCAAAGAACACACATGAGGCCGCCTTAGACCAAAGCAGGCCCACTTTGGTCATCTAGTCTCAGCCAGAAAAAGGCCTTTCATGTCACCTACCCGATCCTTTGAACGGAACATGCCGGGGATTGTATCTCGGACCTTCTGCATGACAAGAAGATGCTCTGCCCAAGCCGCAGCCTCTCCCCACAACCCCAGACCACAGCCTGGACAGCGTGGGGATGGAGCGGGAAGGGACAGAGCCAGGAACGCAGCTCCCTTACCTGTCGGGGTGGCTCAGCTCCAGCAATGCCCGGCATTGCCGTGATAACTGGGCAATGGTCTCTGCATAGTTCTCCACTGTCTGCTCCATCATCAGGTGCTTCTTCAACAGCTGCAGGGTGCTTTGTTCATCCTGTGCAGGTGGTGCGAGCCGAGCAGGGAGGAGAGAAACAGTTAAGCCCAAGCCTTCCCCAAGGCATGTTCTGCAGCCATGAGCCCCAAATCTCTCCCCTCTCCCAGTCTTCAGCACCAGCAGTGGCTGGCCCAGGCCCCACATTCATTCATTGACACTGGCCCACATAAGATTGTCCCATCCAGGCCACCACCTCCCACAAGTCCCCTGCTCCTGTCCATTTCTTTAGTACAGTGCTATCCCCTCTTTCTTTCAAGGGGCTCAGGGAAGTATATCTCCCTCTCCCATTTATCCTCACAGCAACCCTGTAAGGTAGGCTAGCCTAAAAGTGATTTGGCAGTGAGGATTTGAACCTGGACCTCCCAGTTCCTAGCCTGATACTCTAACTACTACCCCACATTGCTAGGGTGTGGTTTGAGTCAGGGATCTTTGCTCCGGAACAGGTTTCATTGCCCAGGGTGACCTTGGCTACATCTCAAGCAGGAGCAGATAAAGGGGCGCCTGCTCTTAGGCAGGCTGAAGACAGGCTGCTTCTCTCTTCTAGGGGGCAGGATCTGCAGTCTCTGCCAGCCTCTCACCTTGCCCTTCTCTTCGTTCATCATGAAGAGCTCCTGCTCGCTCAACCAGGTCTCCACCTCGGCCACATCAAAGTAGTATTGCTCCACCTGGTAGGTGGCGTCCAAAAGCTGCTGCCGCCGCTCTGTCTCCTCCTGGAGGGCAACCCACAGCTCCGACAGCTTTCCTAGGAGCACCCGCACTGAGTCCACCTCCGGACTCTTGATCGTGGCGATGGTGCTGGCCCGCTCCAACACGTCTTCCACACGGGGTTTGTGCACCTGGATCTCCCGACACAGGTTCTGGAGGTAAAACAGGCAGGAAATTTCCAGGGACGCAACCGTGCCAGCCCTACTTCCGTGCCCATTTCAACCCAGCCTTAGAACACACACAGGAGTAACCAAGTGGGCGGAGCCTCTATGCATGCGCAGGGTGCATTGTCCCACACCACTGAGGGATGGCAGCTGAGACCCAAAGAGACTCCGTGCAGGGCACGCGCAACTAGAAGCCAGATGTTCCCCAGACCTTTTGCTTGCCCAAAATGGCCCAGGACACCTCCTGGCCGGCCAGGATCTCTGCAGGGGGGGGGCCCTTCCGTGGCACTGCCCGGGCGCCTTTTGCCTGCGGCCCCTTGATCTGGAGATTCTGGGAGCCTCCAAACTGCCCCTTACCTGGTTCTTCTTGATGAACTGCTGGACGGCTTGCAGGTTGCTCCCATGGTCTTCTAGCAGGGCTAGCGGGAGGCGGTCTTGCACCCAGGCCTGAGAGGCAGGGAAATAAGGGGTGGGGAGGGCGAGATGCAAAACAAAACCTCATGGGAGGGGAAAGAAGCCAGAGGAGATTTCCCGGCTTGCTGCAATCTGGGATGGAAGTCCTGCGACTTCCAAGCACAGCGTCTTCCCTCTGGAGAGGGAGAGAGTTGGGCATGCCTCTTTCCAAAGGGACTGTAATACAGAATTCCTTAGCAGCTAGGGCCGGGGGTGGGGCAGCTGGCACCTCAACATTGTTGGGAATTTGCAAGTGTTTGTGTTTCAGTCATGAAAGAGTTAAACTATTTGTGTTAATTACTTAATTAGTAAACTTACTTTGCATATAACCACTAGGGCCTCGAGTAAGGATTCCCGCCATAGAAGGGGAGTCTCTAAGCATAATGAAATAGAATTAGGCTTTTCTATTGGGCAAACTTGTCTATTGGGAGGGGCAATTAAGTGATGCGATATACTTAAGTTTTAGTGCTCTTTGTTCAGTTCGGTCTTGCTTCAGTTCTCTCTCTCTCTCTACTAGCAATTTATTATTTTCTTCCAAAGTAACGCTATTTTATCCCTTTAGTAAAGTATTCTTACAGAGCTACAGTGGAGTGTGTGTCTATTCTCATTACTTCCAATGCGCAATCTCTGAATAATCTCTGCTGATTTCCAACAGACATCAGGTCCAGTTCATAAGGGACTTCTTGCCTCTGGGGCTGTGGAGCCCTGTGCCACTCAATGGCTACCTTCATCGTTCCATGGGGCATGACTTGTGCTGTGGGGGCTACGTGGAGAGCTCCATCGTGATCAGCCCTTGAAGAAGCCCTTTCACAGGGCCACGGAGGACTAAGGACTGGGGCCCTTCTTGCGCTCAGCGCCCCCAGGCCTGCCCGGCCCCCAGGCCTGCCCCACCCACCCAGCAGTACTTACAATCTCATCCTCCAAGTCCTGGCTGACTTGGCGCACTTCCTTGGAGGCCAGCAGGATCCTCCGGCGCTCCTTCAGGGGCTCAATGAGGCGCACAATGCGAGTTCCGACAGCGTTCTGCCTCTCATCCACCACATCTTTGCTGGCAGCTTCCAGGGGCAAAGCAGCCACCTGCGCCTGCAGCTCCCCCACTTCATGACACCATTCTTCCACCTGTGACTCCATGGCCTGCAAGAAACAGGAGAAGAGCTGGCATCCTCTGGGCATGGGGGGAAGGCAAGCACAGGCAGCCTTAGCCACACCAGAAGCCCCATCTGGGGCTTGGGCGAAGCACCACTGACTGCGTGTGCCCTCTGCTCCCCTGAGGAAGGAGCAGCTCTTCAGGGACTGCCCCTCAGTTTGGCCCCACACTCGGTCTGAGCACCGCGTGAGGCTCCCCCATTGCTCCTGTGGAACGCAGGGGCCGGGCCAGCACACGCCTCACGTTTTTAAACTAGTTGAGGGGTTTTGCATTTGGCGTTAACCTGCTGCTGCCTGCAAAGAAAGATGAGCACATCAATGAAAAGGGAAAGATTTGCTGCTTTGTCGGCCCCACACAGCGCCACGCTGCTGACAGACACTTGTGCAGCAGTAGGCCTGACGTGGCTCGCCAGCTGCTCCGGCCCCTGGCGACGCTGAACAGGCCCAGCGCCGGTGGCACCCTCAGCATCAGGGACGGGGAGTGGGGCATTCTGCAAGGTGGGCACGTGTGCCCTCTAGCTCTGCCCAGCTCTCCAAAGGAAAAGGAAAGCGGGGGTGGTGCCCCAGGGGGCCTCCCTGAAGGCATTTCACACACACGCACACCCCCCCCCCAAAGGTCGAGAGAGCCACTGAAAGCACTCAGGCCAAAAGCAGGAGCCCAAACGAAACCTCGTGAGAGAGGAGACTGGAGAAGAGAGAGGGAATTCCCAGCAGGGCCTCTCTAGAGAAGCTGCGAGACCTGCAGGCCAAATGCTCAGAACCCCTCTGTGTAGCTGCCCTGCCACGGAGCTCTGCTAACCCAGCCTGCTCCTTTCTGGTTTAATCCAAGAGAGCCAGCCTGTTTCTGGACATGACTGAAGAAGTAATTGTTAAGAAGGGCTGCGGAGGTGGGGGGGGGGGCGGCAGTCCGCCACCAAACCTGTTTGACAACAACTTGATAGGGGGAGATGAAGAAAACTGCAGAAGCCAAGGGCTTTTCCTGGCCCAGGAGAGGGCCCTGCGTTGGAATGCTCCCTTCCCGTGCCCTTTGCCCCTCCCCAGAGGAGGCGGAGGGAGCCCCTCCATCTTGTTCATTGGGGCAGGGCTCCAATCAAGCCAAAGGACATGGCCACCCCCCAGAAATGATCTGCTGCAACCTGGCTGGCTGTGCAGCAGCCAAGGCACCGCAGGCAGGGATTTTTCAGCGCTCCCACCAACCTGTGAGTGAAATATTGGGGGGGGGGCGGCGAAATGGGGGGGCATCACCCCTTGCTTATTTCCAGATCAGCCTTAGGTGCAGCAGCGGGCTCAAGGGGGAGTTGCTATGATCATGGTCTTTTGCTAAATGGCAACGAAATGGTGAGGTGCTTGGGGTGAAAGGGTAGGAGAAGCATCCCGAGCTGAGCCAGGAGGCTGCTTCGGCCATGGCCCAGCGCAGACGCTGCCCCGCCGTGGCCTCCACCACCCAGCCACTCTCGGGCACTGCTGGCTCTGCCCCCTCCCGGCTCCCATGGATTCCACACCCCTCCCAAGGCCAGAGGACAGCGTGTAGCAGGCACGGAAGAGGAGGAAAGGGGGAGGCAGTGGAAGTTACTGGGCAGCTATCGGGGTCATGGAAAGCGCAAAATATCCATCAACAGAAAAAGTAAATGGCAAAGAACAAGGGAAAGAGGGGAAGGAAGAGGAGGAAAGAAAGACGGATGGATTCAAAGAAAAGGGCTACTGTACCGCCATGCAGCACGATGAGACAAACCGGACTAGGATGGGATGAGCATGGCCGACTCTGAACTGCCTCGGGCTGCTGAGGATGGAAAACGGAGAGGTGGGTGTGAGAGGCAGAGTGGCCAGGCAGGGAGCCGAGACCCGATGCCACCAGCCCAGCGACCCATGGTGTATGGCTCCAGACCAGGAAAGGCCCCAGTCTGGAGGGAGGCGTCAGCCTTCCTTCCCATGTTGCTGAGGAGCCACGGCCAGCCAGAGAGGGGGCTGGAGGCCCAGGACTCGCCTGCCTGCAGGCAGTCTCTTGGCCTTCGTGGGATTTGCTCACAGGCCCTGGTGGAGGACCCCCCCCCCCTGGAACTATGGGGCCACAAAGCCAAGGGTCCAGACACAGGGAGCACTGCTGAGGCAGATCAGGTGGCCAGGGCCTGGGAGGGGGGCGATTGCCTGAGAGCTTCACAAGGTACAGTTCAGTGTATCAAATGCAAGGATACAAATATCCTCCTGCCATACCGGCAAGACCCTTCTGTCCAGAGATTTCTGCCCCTCCTTCTCTCTGCTAACCTCCAGGGATACCCACTTAGCCAGACAGCCATTCCTTCCCAGGTGATGGGACCAGACATGAGTATGTTGTCGTGCCTTGAACTCCATGACAGCATACATAAATTCAAGGTCCCAAAAAGAGCCAAGTCTGCCTCCGAATGGGATACCGTGCCTCGCTTTGTGTGGAGCGATCGCTGGCTGATCTTTGGCCCCGGGGCAGCCCACGCACGGCCTCCCCTGTATCCCAACCCAGGGGCCCTTCAAGTGGCTAAGCCCTCCAGTGAATTTCACAGGCCAGAGTTAGCAGAAGCTTCCCTCGCTGGATCCCCCGGCAGAACCCCCGGGCACAGGTGTCAGCCGGGGCAAGTATAGGAAGCCCCAACCATTCTGTGGCCTGTCTCCTCGACTCCCATGCAGCCCGAGCTGCTTCAGTCAACGCTCTGGCCTGCCCCAGAGGACTGTGACTTCTCTTGTCAGGCCTTAAGGCCTCAGTCCTCTCCACCAAGGGCCTTAGAAAACGTGCCCTGTCCCTCCAGGGGGGTTGGGTCGGTGGTTGGGGACTGGAAGCCAGCAGCGCTGCGCGTGCCTCAGTGCCCCAGTAAGATCTTGCAAGAGCTCCGTTGCTCTTTAGTCCCGCAGTGGCAGCTGTGGGTTTGCAGATGGATTGAGTCTCACCTGTGAAAGCTGAAGAAACCAGACACACTCTCATTTGACTAAGTTGGGTACCAGGATAAGGGAGAGACTATTGGGCACGGGGTGGGGAGGTTCACAGGACTGAATGCTCGATGAAGGGCCTTAGCTTGGTATTTACCCTGCTGTGCTGATTTTCCTTAGGAAGCGATTTGTTAAAAATGTTTTATGGAGTCACATGAGCCCCCACTTGCCCTCCGAAGAGGCCCAGCCCAAACCTCAATAAGGTGCATCAGACAATGGCTATGGACAGACACCCCTCCATTGCACGCACACGCACGCATGCACACACACACACACACTTTCCACAGCCATCTTGGTGGCAGACAGGATGGCACAGTGACCAGGTTCTTTCAGTGCCAGGTGTGGCGCCCACCCAAGTATCTACCCCAAATGGTGACTGAGATGGGGGCTATTCTTCAGGCTACTCTCCTTGATCGCTTTGTAATCCTCTTGTCCCCATTTTGCACCCCTGCCCTTCTCCTCCATTGCCAAGGAAGGAGGGTCCAAAGAAGCTGTTCGCCTCTCACTTGTGATGCGTTTCACCCCGCTGCAAGGGGAACGGGCCCTTCCCAAGGGTGGTGGTGGGAGTTCACAGACATGATGGACAGCCAGACACCTGGCCGCACACAGGAAGGCGTGGCATTGAGAAAAAAGCCCAAGGGTGGGGGCAGGTTCCTTCCCAGAGCTGGCCATGGAGCCCCAAAACCAAACCCTGGATCCTCCCTGCCTCAATTCCCCACCTCCACCACCTTTAATGGAGACCAGTCGGGCTCGAAACCACACCTGCGCCACACTTTGCCCACCTGGAGCTTCTTCAGGTTGCTGTTGACACTGGCCAGGTCAGGCCCCGCCTCCACCCCCTGCAGCTGGCTCTCCATGCGGAGCAGCCTCCTGTCGAGATCCACATAGTTCTGTACCAGGTGGTCGGCTTTCGTGGCCTCCAGGAGCTGCTGCGCTTTGGCCTGTGTGGCAGACTCCAGCTCGGCCCAGCACTGCCGGATCTCCCCCAGCTGCTGCTTCACCGTTTCGGCCAGCTCTGGCTTCTCTTCCATCAGTTGCTGTCCCTCCTGGGTGGGTGGAATGGAAACTCAGAGCCATTGCATTTGGATGCCCTGTATTGAAATCAATATTCTTTCCGCATTCTGCTGTGGCCAGGATTTCTTCTGCTGTGAGGCTGGGAGAGTGGGAGTGGCCAAGGCCACCTAACAAGCTTCCATGGCAGAGTGGGGGACTTGAATCTGGGCCTAGTCCAGCATGCTGACCACGACTCCAGCACACAGTGAGCAATACGGAAGCCCCAGCCATGGAACACACCCACCCATCACAGCTCCTGCCTAGACCGCTTCAAGCCCGTCCGTGGCAACCGTGGTGAGGGGAATTCTCTGCAGAGCCAATACAGGGCAAATTCACTTGTCCCAGGTAGCCCAACCTCACCAGTGAAGATGAGATTCTCGTTAAGTGCCGAATTCAAAAGCAAAAGCTGTGTAATGCCTTTTCTGAGGACCAGCCCAGTGCAGCAGGAGGCACTCAAAACAGCTGTGAGAGGAAGAGGGAGCACGGGCCTCAGAGCAGGGCCCTGCATCTTCCTGGCCAGCCCCTGAAGCCTCTCCAAGAAAGGTAACAGCGTGCAAAAACGCTTGTCAGGAGGACAGACTTGGCCACTGGCTAGACCCGCTCTTCTCTTCTCCGAAGTCTGCAGCAGACGGAAGGTGCTGTGCGTAACACGCTGAGCCCCTGGCCACAGGCACGCCCTGCTGTCCCTCTGCGCCCTCTGGATTTCTTAAGACACACAAGCAATAGTGCAGCCCCCCGTCCCCCCCCCCAGTGCCACACATACAAGCCACCGCTTAGCAGCCAGAAGGAAGCCACTTGTTCCTAATCAGGGCCACTGCACCCGCGAGTCTCCTGCCCTGGCATGCAGCTTTCAGGGGCACAGCAGGCCTGAAGGAAGAGAAAGGCATCAAAAGCCCATTCTCCCACAGAGGCTGTTCAATAAAAGCTGCTTCTCTCTTCTCACAGACAAGCCAAGGGGCAGCCCCTGGGGTCTCTTCAATGAGAGAAGGGGTGGGTTCCTGCCGAAATGGCCCCATTTGGCCCACACACCTATGCCAAGCACATACTCTGTTGCTAAGCCAAGGCCCCCTGGCCCCTGATGGTGCCAGTGGAGCACCTGCCGTGGCTCAGGGAGGCTCCCGCAGCTCCTTGCCGACCTGGCCCATTGCATACTGCTGGGGGGGGGGGCGGGGGCAAGAAGAGGGAAACTGTGCTTGGACAATGCCCAGCAGCCCCTGGCAGTTCAGCAGAGGAACAGTAAGAATGCCTGGCTGGAAAGGAAGGAGGAGCTAGGCAAAGTGACCACTACTCCAGAGCAGGACACCTGACTCCCCCCAGGCAGTTTTGCCAGGCCTGAATGTTGGGGGTGGGTTTCCTTCTGTGCTAAGCCTGAGCTTTCCCACTGTACTGCAGGGCCGCGTGGTGGCTGGGCGCCATCTGTTGCAAGGAGTCTGCAGTTCTGTGCTTCACCCTTTTTTCCTTCTAGAAGTTTCACTGCTGGACCCCCAAAAAGTTGGGCTTTGCCTCCTGGCAATCGCCTCCTGGCGCAGGCTGGAACTTAAATATGCCCAGGCAGGCTTGGGTCTCTGTTACCCTTTTACCATAAGAACCAATTTAGGATGTGGCCTCTGATGGAATATTCTAGAGAGATCCCGGGTGCTGCCTTGCAGATGGGCAAAATCAACACCTGTCCATAGACGCGTTCTCTGTGGTGGCCCCCCCAGTATGGGCCTGCCTGAGGAGGTCGGGAGAGAGCCCCCCCCCCCTCTTGGCTTTCCACAAACTGCAAAACTGAATAATTCGGGAGGACTTCTTTACACAGGTGGAAGGAAGGGCTGTACTGCAAGGAAATGGTTCAGAGAGCTGCGGGCTAGAGATTGCACTGCTGCATCCCCTCTGCTGCTGCACGTTTGTTCCTGCTGGGCAGTCTCTGCCCTTCTAATATGTCTTGTTTCATTACTCATGTTCGGTTCCGCTCTATGGCGGATTTCTTCTTGCTTTCAAATTCCTGCAGACTTCGCACTTGCCCACTTCATTGTCTCTTGACTGTCCCGGCTGTTGATCGCATTGACTTGTGCGGCGTGATCTGCCTTGTGTGTCACGGAGAAAGGCAGACTGTGAGTAACAGAAACAAAATAAAAACATTAACCTGTCCCCGGATAAAGCTATTCCTTCCCTTGCCTCATGTTCCAGGACTTCAAAGCGTGAGAAACGCCACAGATTTTTCACTGCACTTGCTCACTGGGCAACCATTTTTAAGCAGCAAAAACAAATTTTAATTTTGATTCATCAGATTTCTGCCTTTCCTCAGGAGGGAAAAAGGGTTCTTTATAGAACAGGAGCCTGTTGCATCATTTATGGGATGTTTCAGCTGCAGCTTGAGAAAGGCAGGTGTCAAATAAATAAATAAATAATTCTTGAAACTGCACAGTTCAAGGTTTAAAATGATTCCTACAAGCAGACAAAAGTTTACTTTCACCTGCATCTCAAAATTATATCATTGATCTCCGTTGACTGATTTGAAGTTCTTGCAAAATACATAGTTTTGCCTTGTTTATTTCTGAATGCTTTGTGAAGCCAAAGCATTGGCTGGCCTGTGGGCCGACTCGAGTTGCTCAGCAGAGAAGGCCCTCTAAGCACACTGAAGGAAAATGCTGCCCTGGTCCAGGAAAGCCCCATCTGTGGATAAGAGGAAAACAGCCTTCTGGGTCCCAGGCCGAGCCCTCTCAGGGAGAAAGGACCCCTGGCCTGCTTGCGGTGCTGTGCAGGTGCCGTTCTTTCTTCCCGATGGAGATCGGGACGCCTCCATAGCAACCAGTGCCTCTGAGGGGAGGACATGCCAAGGAAGCTGAGCCTGAATGAAGAAGGGCCCTTCAGTTGTTTCTCTTCCTTGCTAAGCGGTTGGTACAATGGACTTAAATTTATTTGCTTTATTTGTACCTCACCTTTGTCCCCAGTGAGGACTCAAGGCAGCTTACGTTATTCCTCTCTCCTCCTTTTTATCTATACAACAAGCCTGTGAGGTAGGTTAGGTTAAGAGTCTGCAACGGGCTTAAGGTCGCTTCTGTGGCAAAGTGGGGGTTTGAGCCTGGTTCTCTGAGCTCCTCGTCTGAAGCTCTAACCACTCCACCACACTGGCTCTCAGGCAAGCGTCCCACAGTGGATCAGGCCTCACATGGGTTGGGCTAGCCCTGCCTTTGAGACTTTTCTGGAATGGCAGGTCTCGGATTCCCCTGTTGTTCCCATCCTGACCCTCAGCAGATCCAAAGGAACCCTCTGAATTCTGCCAAGGAACGTATGACTGGCGGACTCTTATTGTCAAATGCCTGTTTTTGTCCAGCGGCTTAAAAGAGCTGGTGCCCTCCTCCCCAGAAACAGAAATAAACCTACTCAGCGAGTCTCCTGTGGCTTGGATCAGGGGTCTTTTAGAGACCTTTACCACATGGTCTGCAAGGGAGCTGAGGTGCCAGGTCACTGGGGTCGGGGGGCATCTTGCCAAGGACAACCATCCAGCTGGCCCCAAATGCTGCAGGACACGCGCCCCCGCACCCCTCCTGCCTGCCTGCCAGCTGTGTGTTAATAGAACGGCAGCATTTACACACAGGGGTTCAGGCAAAACAATTTCGACATTCAGAAGCATGAAAAACCCTCAATGTTAAAATTTCCTCCCTGGCAAAGCTACAGAGCAACTTCATCAATATTATTTTTTTAAAAAAATCCAACATCAGAAGCAAATGATGGCCTTTTAAACCAAAAGGAGGCAGCTAGGAAGCTTCTATAAGGCAGCAGCTGCTCAGCACAAGGGCCACAACCAAGAAGGCCCAGTCCTGCTCTGCTTTCCTTCTCCACGGCAGGTGTTCTCCAATGCTCTGGGAAGGCTTCTGCGAGTGCTGGTTAGAGGACCGCACCCAAAGAGTGGTGGTCAACGGCATTTCATCAGATTTGAGGGAGGTGTCCAGTGGGGTGCCACAGGGGTCAGTTTTGGGCCCGGTACTTTCCAATATTTTTATCAATTATCTGGATGAAGGAGTGGAAGGGCTGCTCATTAAATTTGCTGATGATACCAAATTGGGAGCGCTAGCAAACACCCAAGAAGATAGAATTAAAATTCAACAAGACCTGAATACTCTGGAGAAGCGGGCAGCTGTGAATAGGATGCAATTCAACAAAGACAAGTGCACAGTATTACATCTGGGCCACAAAAATGGGAAGCACAAATACTGGATGGGGGATACACTTCTGGGCAGTAGTCTATGTGAAAGGGATCTTGGGGTATGAGTGGACTGTAAACTCAATATGAGCAATCAGTGTGATGCGGTGGCAAAAAAGGCGAATTCAATCTTGGGTTGTATCAAAGGGGCCATAGCGTCGAAATTGCAGGAGGTCATAGCCCCTCTCTATACTGCCTTGGTCAGGTCGCACCTGGAGTATTGTGTGCAGTTCTGGAGGCCTCACTTCAAAAAGGATGTGGACAAAATCGAGAGGGTGCAGAGGAGAGCGACGAGGATGATCAGGGGTCTGGAGACTGAGCCCTATGAGGAAAGGCTGAGGGCCTTGGGAATGTTTAGTTTGGAGAAGAGGAGGTTGAGGGGGGACACGATTGCTCTCTTTAAATATTTGAAAGGCTGTCATTTGGAGGAGGCCAAGGAGCTGTTCCAGTTGGCAGCAGAGGGTAGGACCTGAAGCAATGGGCTTAAATTACATGCACAAAGGTACCAGCTGGATATTAGGAAGAACTTTTTCACGGTCAGAGTAGTTCAAAAGTGAAATCAGCTGCCTGGGGAGGTGGTGAGCTCCCCCTCACTGGCAGTTTTCAAGAAGAGGCTGGATGACTATTTGTCAGAGATGCTTTAGACTGATCCTGCACTGGACGGGGGTTTGGACTAGATGGTCTGTATGGCCCTTTCCAACTCTATGATTCTATGATTCTGTTTCTGATCCAAGTTTCAGTCCACCATCCATGTGGGCTGCTGGGACAGTGCCGAGGCCTATGAGGTCTGCCAAGAGTCCAGGATGGACCACAAATGGGGAGACCCGAAGTTCCAAGCCTCGCCCAGCCTGCCTTGCAGATGGTTGTGAGGGAACAACCAAACATCTTCTCTGCTAGCCCTGGAGGAAGGGCGTGGAATAGAAGCACAAGGCCCCTATCCGAGTGGTCAGCTGGTACTTCTGGAGCAGATGTGACTGACTGTTCCTCTATCAAAAGATTCCCCGCACACAGAATACTAGCACACCGGGGGGGGGGAGGATTCTAACCTGGCCTTCTCCTCAAGATTCTATTATTTAGAAATGCGTTTATTTAGAACATTTTATTGTTCTTCTCTGATCAGTTTAAAAGGCAGCTTAAAGATCAAAACACAATAAAAGTACAAAACATTAGAAGCTATTAACTAAAACCCAATGTTAAAAATCCACCTTTTAAAAAATCCAACTAAAGCACAAAAGCAGAGACAATATGGACGGCTTACAATAATGGTTTTTTGACTAAAAGCTCACAATAAAATCATGTTAAATTATCATTCCTTCATTTAAAAGCCAAGGCAAACAGAAACATTTTGCCATGGTATCTAAAAAGCGAGCAGCGAAGGCACCAGCCAGCCTCCAGAGGAAGCGCATTCCACAGACAAGGGGCCGCTACTGACGAAGCCCTGCCTCTGGCTGCCATCCCCCCTCACCTCTGAAGGCACACGGGCACACGGAGTGCAGGACTTGAGAGGGGCAGGTGTTATCTGGTGGGCTGGCTAGCCTGGGAGGAGGTGGCCCTTCAGATACTCTCAAATGCTCCTTGCCCACATATCAGGATCTCTTTAGTTCTGCTACATAAATCCCTACCAGCAACGCGGCACAGTTTGGCATCACCAGGGATGAGGAACGTAAACCTGAAGGCCTGCAGAGTGCTGTTCCCTCACCACCGGCTGCCACCACCAGGCCCCACTCCTCACGACTGGGGCACAAGGTCTCCGGGCCAGAGAATGCGGCCCCTGACTCCCCAGCAGGCTTCAGCCACAAGGCAGGATCCACCACCCACCCACCCACCCACCCGCAAATCCGGATCCGTATTCAATACACTAGAAAGCAGCAAGAACTTCCAGAGGGCGTCCAAGGCGGGCAGCGGGAGAAGGCAGCAAAGGAGAGAAATCCCGGGGTCGCCCTTCTGCAGGAGCACCCAGGCCCCAGGGGCACGAGCTCCACAGCGCAGGAGAAGCAAGCTGCCCGGCCACCCGCAGGGCCTCCGCTCCCACCGTGGGCAGGCAGCGCCGGAGCGCGTCAGGGATGTGGCGCAGAAGGCAAGCACGCGCCGCCCGTGCCCTGCAGCGGGCGCTTCTGAGGCGGGCCGGCCGGCCGAGGCCCCGCCGGGCGCTCTCCAGGGTGCTGAAGCCGCCCGCCCGCCCGCCGGCCTTACCTTCTCGATCTTGCGCAGCCACTCCTTATTCTGGGTCAGCTCGGCCATGAAGGCCCGGTGGCGGAGCCAGCGCTTGGGCGCTCGCTGCTGCTGCTGCGGGCTCTCGTCGCGGGGCGCCTCGCCGGCCATCAGCATCTTCTTCTCGGCCACCCAGCCATCGAGCTGCACGGACGGGGGGGAGCGCGTCAGCCCGAGCCCGAGCCCGCACCATCCTGGCACCCCGCCCGGCAGGCCGCCCGCGCGCTGCGCACCGGAGCGCGCCTCCGCCCGTCGCCGCAGCTGCAGGGCGCGCCCCCGCCCGCGCCAGACTTGCCCGGGACGCTGCAGCGGCCGAGCCGAGCCGAGCGGCGCCCCCCCTCCCCTCCGAGCGCTCCGCCGGCCGGGGCTGACTCGGCAAGGGGCAAGAGCGCGGCCCCGCGCCTCTCACGTGCAGCGCGCGCGCCTGAGCTGGGCTTCACCTCGTTTAGCCTCTCGCCGCGGCGCCCCCGCCGGCCCTGGGCAAGCCCGGCGGGTGGGCCGGGAAGGGCCCCGCTCCGCCCCGCCCCTTTCTCCCTCGCCACGTGCCGCAGGCGCCGCCGCCCGCACGCCCCGGCCGGCCTCCGGCTGCTGCGCCAAAGGCAGCGCCAGGCCTCTCTGCCCGAGGGAAGCGCGCCAAGGGCACGGCAGGCAGGGGCCGCGGGACAGCCAGCCTCCCCGCTCTGCTGGCCTCCGCCCCGTTCAGGGGGTCGAAGCCGAGGCCTCGCCTTTGCAGTCCAGCGTCCCCCCCCCCCCGCAGGGCAGAGTCGAACGTTCCCTGGCTGCCCCCCCCCGCCCCCAGTCCTTTGGGAAACGGGAGAGGCGCCATCTGATGGCTGGAATCCCTGATTTGAGACGGCAGCTGGCATTTCGACGGTCCGAAGGGGCCCCTTAGCAAGCTGCTCCTCTTCGGGCCAGTTTGGCCTGCTGGCTCTTGGGTGGCCCGAGGTTCCCTTGGACTCCAAGCCAAGAGGGCACCGCTGAACCACTCAGCCTTCCTACCAGCACAGGACAAATGCTCCAGGCCGGAGGAAGAGGCCCCCTCCCATAAAGGGGCTAGAAGGGGGGACAGCCAGAGATCCAGCAAGTGCCACTGACAGCCGCAAAGAAGTGGGGGGGGGGAGGCAAGACCACAGCCTGAGACTTTCCCAGCCCCCAAGGAACTGCTGCCTCATTCCCCCCAAAACTGGTAAGGGCAACAAGAAAGGGGAGAAAAAACAGTCCCCGCCAGGCTTGGCTGGCTGACCTCTAGCCCAAGGGCCCCTCCCTTCTGTGGTGCTCAGCCCCAAGGTGGATGGGGCAGGAGGGGCCGCTCTATCACAGTGGCACTTCTCCAGAGACACAACCCTGGGGAGGGTGAGCGGAAAGGGAGCACACACAAGCCAAGCAGGATTCATTAGCACAACTAAGGAACGGCCTCGAAACAGGAAAGAAAAACGCTTTCCTCATTAGGAGGAAATGGAGATGTGCTCTTCAGTGTGGTCAAAAATGCTGGCCCCCCCCCGAGAAAAGACAGCCAGTATCACCCCCATCTAGAGAGAGGGGCTGGGGTCTCCTGCCCCATCCACCCCCACCCCCTTTCTGATCCTCCTGGTTCTCTTCACTTCTTCTCTGAGGAGCATTTTATACACAGCAAAACCCTTCCTGGGGAGGGGGGGCAAAGTCCTCTGGAGGGAAGCAGGAGAGGGATGCATGTGTGTGCTTCACACACTGAACTTCCTGCCTGTGGGATCCAGAGTGTGCCAGGAGAGGGGATTCGCTGGGTCTTTGCTTGAGTCTCTCGAGTCTGCTCTCCCAGGGGCCCTTTCGGGATGACTGCAGCGGATCAAGGCTCACAGCTCTGCCCCAGCCAGCCCATGATTCCCTCCCTGTCTGAACTCCCCCCCCCACCAAGATATCCAGTCTCTCCCAGCGAATAGCCGGGGCCTCCCCGCCTCCCGAGAGCAGCATACCTCGTGGCAGTTCTGGAGGAAGCGCTGCAGGTGCCGTTGGGCAGTCAGCTGCTGCATCCACGCCTCTGCCATCTGCAGGTTCCGCTGGCTCCTGTGGGAACGAGGGTGGGTCAGGCTGGGGCTGCCCGAGGGGGCCTCTCTCCTGCCTTCTCTCACAAATGCATCTTCCTGGCATCCAGTATTAAGGTATGCTGCTTCTATACAAGGAGGTTCCCTTTATACTTGTAGCTTGTAGCCGACTCCCCAAGAAACGATAGCCAAAACTACCTAGGGAAAGATGTATGCGTCTGTACCCCACCCAGACCCTGTCCCCACATGCACAAGGCCTATTCCCATGTTGCTGCCGGGCGGAAGAGGCCCCACTGTACACTCCCCTCTGGGCCATGGAGGAGTTCTCAGCCAGGCACCTCCTGCTGGTCAAGGAGCTGTACTTTGCACCCCATGCAGGCGAGAGCTTGTCAGCCAGGGTAGGCAGGGTGAAGCCTCCCTCCGCTTCTTAAGGAGCTCTGCCTTAAAAAAAATCCAGCAGCATCCAGTCTGAAAAGCTCGCCTCCATCAGCATGCAGGGCAGATTTGCCAAGGGCCTGACATCACAACCCACCTTTTCCTCTAAGGAACCCTGCCACCCTTGTCATAGGGAGACACTGGGGTCCCTGGATTGGTGGGCTAGTCCCCACTTCTGCCCCAAGCGCTGTGTGCTAGGCTTGGGCTAGCGCCCCCCTGCCCCCGCCCCCGCCCCAGGATCACCCACGAGGGCACAGCCCGTTGGGATCTATCCCGAGGCTGGCAAATGCCACTGTGGTGCCTTTCGGCTCAGAGGCCTTCGGTTTCAGCTGCTTGCACCACTGTGAGTTTGAGCACATCCAAGGAAGCTGCCAGCCTCCCTTTAATCAGAAGCGAGATTGCCCTCCTACCTGAGGAGCTTCCCCAAAGGAATGCAGCTTCGAGCATTCAAATAGACAGCCCTTCCCACCACACACCCTTCAAGCTAATATAATAATGCAGCAAAACAATGCACTGGACAACACTACTGGACAACACTTCCAACTACTTTGTCAGACTGCACAGGGAAGCCATTGAAATTCACAAGCATAAGCAAAACTTCAACAGGAAAGAAGAAACCTTTAGAATGAACAGAGCATGGTTTCCAGTTCTGAAAAACACCAGGCTAACAAAACACTCTACACCCGACAATAGCCCTGCAGAGAAGATTAGCACATCAAGCACCAATCCATATGAAAAAGAACCTCCTCAGGATACAGTGAAGCCTCCCGCCATTAGCATTCCACACCCTGGGAAACTCTTACAGGATGACTCAGCTCAACCCCACCCCTCCTGAGAAGATACAAATGACCTGCCAACATCTTTTCCACACTGTGACACTGAGAGGTCTCTGTCTTTTGGTGCTACACCTCTGAAGATGCCAGCCACAGCTGCTGGCGAAATGTCAGGAACTACAATGCCAAGACCACGGCAGTACAGCCCGGAAAACTCACAACAACCATCGTTCTCCAGCCGTGAAAGCCTTCGACTATACATCAATGCACTACTTTATCTAGCAGCAGCAGATCAAGAATACATCAAGAATATGACACCAATTTAAACATTAACCCAAATTAGCCTGTAGTCCAGCGGCAGCTGCGGGCATCAGAGAGGGAAGAGGGGCTTGCAGGTTACTTCCAGTGCCCCCCCACTGCCCCCCCAAATAGTGTGAAGCTTCAAACCACACTGCCGGGTTGTTGCTCCGCTCTCAAGAAAGCTGTGGAGTCAATCCCTCGCCTTCACTGGCAAATCTTTTTGCAAGAGATTTTAACCTTCAGGGTCTGTTGCGGGTGGCCTGGCCTTTCCCAGCAGCTGGAGTGGGCAGGCAGGCAGGCGGGCAGGCAAGCCACCCCGGGGCTGAAGAAGCCAGCTCAGGAGCGATCACCAACGCTCCGGCGGCTTCTGCCTTTCACGGCAGTTCTGCAAGAGGCCGGCCTGGGTGTCTGCTGCCGCTAGCACAAACTGGGATCTTGAGGTGACGAGTTTTTACTCTTAATTTATGCTGGAACAAAATTAAGATACCGTCATTACAGAAGGGGCTGCTTTTGTGGCAATTTAATGAGGGGTTGATCCCAAAGCGGCCCTTTCCCCGCCCACCGAGTGCCTCGGCAGCCCTTCTTCGTCCACTGGCAGCCCTGCGGTGAGCCGGGCCGTAGCTACCCAGTGACCAACGCAGGAAAGCCTCTCTGCACGTGCCCCGAGACACTCTCCTCTCTATCATCATGACTCCTATTACAGCAGCAGCAGCTGCAGCAGCAGATTATTCTGAGAAGGGTTGTTCGGGACTGAACCTTAGTTGAAAAGAAAGGCCGAGTGGGACCTTCCAGAGGTGGGGGCCAGGACATCGCCCTGCACTGCCTTCCCACACTGCAGCAGCACTGCCCCCTTCCCTTGCTCCAACCACTTCCCCACAGCTTTGTGATGCTTCAGCAGAGGCCTACTCAGCACTGCCAAAGCCCTGGGAGAGGGGCTGGGCCTCGTGCGGCTCTGCCCCGTTGCCTGTCCTTGCTCTTCTGAGCAGCTACAGGGAAGGGCCACAGCTGCCCTGACTGCCTTACTTGGCCTGGAGGGACGCCATCTTCTCCTTCACGCGGTCAGCATAGATGTTGCCTTGCCGGACCAGGCTCTCTCCGGCCTTGAGAGCCGTGGTGGTCTTCTGCAGGTGAAGCTCCATGGTGGTCATGAAGTCCTTCTGCTGCTTGATGGCCGTTTCTGCGGCTTCCACTGTTGTGGGCAGCTTGCCGTGGGCCAGGGTGGTCTCCTGCAAGCCGACCAGAGCGGAAGAGCCACGAGGTTCACTGGACATCCTTAGGTCAGTGAACATACTCCTTGGTGCAGACTAGTGGAGGGGCGGTCCAAAGGCTCGCCAGTGGAAAACACAAGACACCCACCCTCTCAACGCAGGCAAAGCCTGCAGCATCTGCCTGTGCTTTATTTTCAAGAGCAGCCCAAGCTGACTTGAGTGTCTTCCACAGAGATTTCAAGAGACTCGGGCATCCACTCTCAGGTGACAAGCAAGCTGCACAGGTGGTTGCCAGAGCTCTAATTGTGGCACATATAACACCCATCCTCCGTCAGCTGCACTGGTTACCGGTTGAGTACCGGGTCCGGTTCAAGGTTCTGGTGCTGACCTATAAAGCCCTATGCGGACTGGGCCCAGCATACCTTCGGGATTGTCTCTCCCCATATGTTCCCCGGAGATCTCTTTGCTCAGCCAATAAGCACTTGCTGCTGGTCCCTGCCCCAGGGAGGTCCGTCTGGCCTCTACCAGAGCCAGGGCCTTTTCGGTCCTGGCTCCAACCTGGTGGAACTCTCTGAGGAAACTAGGGCCTGGCAGGATTTATCTTTCCACCAGGCCTGCAAGACAGAGATGTTCCGCCAGGCGTTTGGTGGGGGCTAGGCTGTCCTCTCGCCGGCCATGCCACTGAGGACCGTCCACCACCCATGCAGGAGCTCATAAGTGTGACACAGAGCATGATGCAAGAGCCAAGCCCTGCGTCTAAAATGCTGAATCTTAATATTGAGAAATTGAGAAATTTTGATTGTATATGGAATAGTGTTTTAATGTTTTTATAATGTTTTTATTGTTTTTAAACTTTATGTAAAAATTGGATATTGTTACACCGCCCTGAGCCTATCTGATGGGGAGGGCGGTCTAGAAATGTAATTAAATAAATAAATAAATAAATAAATAAATAAGAGAGCCCAGGCCCTGCAGAACCCTTCCCTGAGTGACCAAGAGAGTGCCCCTCAAGAGCTCGGCAAAACTGACATTGTTGGCTCAAGCAACCAGGATCTCTACACAGGCCAGCACCTGGTGTGCCGTCTCTGGGGTGGAGCAAGGGCTCAGCATCAGCAGCTCTGGGCTCAAATCCAGAGAGCAGGGGAGGGGGGGGCTGTAGCTGCACACAACTGTGCCCCCCCCACTTTCCAAGGCTGACTTGTGGCACTCACGGCTGGCTCAAGAGTCGCCCCAGCAGCTGGCGGCTGGCTCCAGCTTCGTTCTGTATTTTCACACTCCAGCCTTTTACTTCTCCATCTTTTGAGAGTGGAGCCAGCAAGAGACAAATCTCCCTGGAGTGAGAGCTCTGCAGTTTTGTGCCATGGCTGAGAATGCTCCGGAGTTGCCACTTACCTAATCTCAGAAGGTGGGGCACCTGAATCAGGGCCTCTGAAGATGACCACAGTGATTGGGCAGAGATTAAAGCCATCGCAGTTCAGCTCAGCTAATCTAAGACATCACATATCTTGTGACAGCAAATTCATGCACTCAGGAGGAAAGGGAACTGGCAGCCCAAGACGAGCGATCGTGCCCATGGGCATCGGGCTGCAAAGATACACAGAGCGGGGCGAGGGGGGCTGTGCTGTCACCTAGTCTTGGGAGTGAAATCCAGCTTCTCTGGAAATTTCGGAGTGGATGTTCTCTTCAAGCTACATTTCTGTAACTTATGGTTATGAGGCTGTTCTTGAACGCATAGCTGATGCTGACAGAAACCACAGGGCCCAGGGTAGCGGCGGCATCAGGTTTCCCTGCGGGGGAGCACGTGGCCTGAATAACACCTTCCTCTTCCTCTTCAGTAACCGAAGAAGAGTTCCTTACGCAACTGCAAACATGCAGGATCTGGAACTGCCTGGGACAGAACTATGAGGGGTCTTCTCAGCCCTCCCCCACCCCATACTGCTGGGAAGGGAGGGGAGGGGAGGGGAGGGGGACCTGCTGTGCCATCGCAAGCATGACCTGGTTGGGGAGGGGCGTGTGTGGTGCGTTACCTGGTTGTACAGACAGACCTCAGCCTGCTTGGCATCACGCAGGAAGAGGAAGAAAATGTGAGCCTGGACCAAGACTTCCCGCCGGTTCTCCCACATCTCCAGCAGCTTGTTCCAGCCCACGTCAAGCTTCTGCAGCCACTGCTGGAGGGAGAGGTAGGGCAGGTCTGCCTCCTCCAGTGCCAGCACCTCGTTGACCGCCTGGATCTTGGCATAGTCCTCCTCATAGCGGTTGATCTCCTCCTTAAGCGAGGCGTGCTGGTTCAGCAGCCGTTCCGCCTGAGACAGGCTCTGGGGCAGCTCCTCGGCAGCCACAGCGGCCTGCGTCTTCACCAGCCAAGTCAGGAAGCCATCCAGGTCCTGGATGAACTGCTGCAGCCTGGGGCGAGAAGAGGGCACCCAGAAGGTAGGGAGGCCTCTTCCCTAGGCAGGCAGGTGAGGGCTCCCCACTGGTCCCTCCTCGCCAGCCCTGTGCTCAGCCCAGAAGCCCCCTCCCCACGCCAGCGCCCCCCCACTGACCTGCTGGCCACCGTGAGCGAGTCCTCGCAGCCCTGCAGGGTCCTCTTCAGGGCCTCCCACTCCTCGCTGATCTCCTCAAAGTGCACCAGGATCTCCATTGCCTGTGCCGGATGCCGGTTGGCCAGGAGCTCCCCCTCTTGCTGCAGCTCCACCAGCCGGGGCTCCAGGACCAGCAGGGCGGCCTCCATGGTGGAGAGACGGCGCTGGAGGGAGAGGACGCTGCCCAGGTCACTGCTGGTATACTGGGTGGACTCCACGGCCTTCCGCTTCTCGCGGATCTGGGACTTGATCTCGTTGCACTCCAGCAGGTAGTTCTGGATCTTCAGGATCGAGCTGAGGAGGTCCTTCTTCTGCTCCACCAGCTCCACCACGCGATTCCACCTGGCCACGGGACAGCACGGCTCAGCTGGCCGGCAGAGTCCCTGGCCCTCTCCCCCGGCTGCCCATGGCTGGAACAGACCACCTCTAGGCAACCAGAGAGGGAGGCCTGGCCAAAGCTCCTTTCTTTCAGAAAGGCTTTTGAGGGACTGCAGAAGGGGTGGCCTGGCGTGCAAGGCAGGAAACGCAATGTGCCGCTTTCCACAGCACCGCTTCAGCACGAGAGAGAAGAGGGAGAGTCCGGGGACAAGTGCAAAGTCACTATCCTTCTTCCCCTGGGAGGCCCCCCTGCCTCCCCTTCCCAGCAGCTCCCAGGATGCCACTGCGGCCCTGCCCAGAGGGCATCATGCCCCCCCCTCTGACCATCTCCCAGTCCTTGGGAGGAGCCCGGGGAGCCCAGGCCGGTGGCTGAGGCAGACCAGCAGGACCAGGGAGGGCCCAGCAGAGCAGATGCGACGGCTGAGGAGGAGCCAGCAGCACCAGAGGCCCCCCTGCCACAGCCTGCAAGGGAAACCGTGCCGCCAGTCCAGGAGTGAGCTGCTGGGCCTCCTCCAGGCAGGACTCACACCTGGGCCTTGTCTCCCCCCAGGATCCTCTCCCACTCGGCAGGAGTGGTGGCAGCACAGAGGAGGCGAAGCGCCAGACTGGCTGCATGCCACCTCCCTGTCGGCCCAGAGCAGAGTGCTGAGCATGGAACTTTTTTGCAGGATCCTGGCCAGAGCCCAGCCTCAGGAGCTTTAGGAGAGGCAGCTGAGCCTGATGAACACCGCCCCCCCTGCCCCCCCCCCCGGTCACTGAAGCTGAGGCTTGGGAAGGCTGCCTTACCGGGCCAGCGGGTCCACCAGGCACTCTTACCCAAGCTCCAGCTCCAAGCTCCACTCTGTGCTCTCGAGCCTAGCAAGCCAAACCTGAGGCCTTACTCCAGAGGAGCTCAGACCTGGCCAGCTTGCAAAGCCCAGGACAGAGGGTGCCAAAAGCCCCACAGTCCAGGAGCCACATACAATTCTCCCCAAAGTACCAGAAGCCTCCCAGGAATGGCAGCCAAGCAAGCAGCAGCAGCGGGGGGAGGCACACAAGGTGCTGAAGAGCAGGGGACAGAGGCCCATGAGACCAAGGGTGCAGAGAGCAAACGCGCATCCCTGCTTGCCAGTGGCAGCCATGCGCACGTGGGCCAAGCTGCATCCAGGGGGAGAGCAAAGGACACCAGCCCATGCAACACAGGTCCTTTCACCTGGCTTGTTTCCAGCCTATAATAGAAGACAAAAGCCCCAACAAGGCCACCTCTCGGGCAGGCAGGAGTCCTAAAGGAAGTTGCCTGGAAGCCCCGCCCTCCGCCCTGACTCTGTTCCCTCGCCCTCAAATGGAGAATCGCTCAGCAGTGAGAGCAAGGCACTCTCTGCACATGCTCTCATGCGCCCCAATTTCCTCCAGAGAGCCGTGGGTGCCTTTCAGCAGAGCGCGCTTCCCACCTGCTGTTCAGGTGGTCCTGGCAGGCCCGCACTTCAGCCGCACTCGGGTGGCCGCCCTCCACCAGCTGCTGCACAACGTGGTTGACATCCAGGATCCGACCCATGAGACTATTCATTTCCTGGTCGAGGCTTTCAAACCTGGGCAGAAAGCAGCAGGAGCCCCTCAATGAATGGCCACGAGGCAGGGGCTGCCTTCAGCCTGACTGTGGAAATGGAGAAGGAACACAGCAGCCCAGCGCCCCCTCCCAGCACTTGGCACTCGAAAGCTCCACTCAGCCAGACTCGCCGCCTCCTCCTCACACACTGCAGCATCAAAACTCGTACCCCACCCCACCGCCATGGGAGCCCTACAAGCTGCCACCCCAGGAACTGCTCTGTTTCCAGACACTAGGAGCCTCCCCCCAGGCCCCGCACCTGTGCTGCACCACCTCAACATCCTCCAGCCTCTGGGGCACCTCCATCCGTTCCAGCCACTGCTCCTTCTCATCCACCCACACCTCGCAGGCATGGACTTCACTGAACATGCGGTAGACAGCCAGCGCATCCTGCAGCCACTGCCGCCGCAGCACAGCCACCTCGGCTACCTCCCCGTACAGCTGCTCCACCTCCACGATGCGGATCTGCACATCCACCAGCTCGTGGTACTCAGGCGCCAGGGCAGCCAGCTGCTTGCGCAGGGCTAGGACTGCTGCCCGGTGCTTGTCGATCTCCTCCACCACCCCCTTGTGCTTTTTGACCAGCGACTGGGTGGAGTACTCGTCATGGCCGAAGTCGTCACTGGAGACCAGGCGGTAGGCATCCTGCAACCAGGCCACCAGGTCGTCCGTGTCAGCGCTGAACTGGTAGAAGCTCAGGGCCTCTTGCAGCTTCTGCAGGTGGGAAGCGGCCAACTCCTCCAGCTTCTTCCAGTGCAGCCGCACCTCCCGGATCTTCTCCTGGATATTGCTGGTGCCAAGGCGCTTCCGAAGCAGGATGGCCTCTCCCCGCTTCATGGTTGTCTGCAGCAAGGAGCGCCTGCCCCCCAACTCCCCCAAGAAGATGTTGTGCTTGCTTAGCAGTTTGGCCACGCTGCTCAGGTCCTTCCCATAGCTCTGGGAGGAGGAGAGGATGCGCTCCTTCTCCCGCACCCAGACCTCAGCTTCCTCCATCTCCTGGAAGAAGGTCCACAGCTGGCGGGAAGCTTCCAGCTCCTTGTGCCGTTTAGAGGCCAACTCCTGCAGCTGCTCCAGACAGCTCTGGACATGGTTCACCCGGTTGCAGATGATCTGGGGGTCACAGGGCTGGTAGCCTGGGCAAGCAAAGAGAGGTACTAGGCAACCAAGACCCCCCAGGCCAGCACGCACTACTGCAGCTGGTGGCTCTGGGGCCCAGTGGACACTTGGGTCTGGGACTGCAGCCAGGTGTTGTTCTTGCCTCTGCCGCAAGGCCCGGGAGAAGGAGGGCGGACCCCACTACCTACCTTCCAGCTCTGAGAACTTGAGGGCAGCAGCATTGAGTGCCTGCACCCGCTCGCTCTGGGCCGAGATGTCGGCCTCCACCAGGCTGTGCTTCTGCCGCAGGTCCTCCACTTCCAGCAGATGCTTCCCGAATTCCTTGGAGCCCAGCTGGGCCTGCCAGGAGGGAATAGGGCGCAAGGAGGTTGTGCTGACCGCTGGGCTCTACAGACCAGTCTGCAGGTTTCACCCAGGAGCCCATCTGGAAACAGTCAGCCGCTCCCAAGACCAGGCACATCCTGGGGGGGGGGGCGAGGGGGCTTGAGCCCCTGTCACGGTTGCTCAAGATGTAAGCAAAGGAAGGCCTCTAAGCTCCAAGCCAGAGGTCTGGGTGCAATTTTCCAGATCAGCAGACCCTCAGAAGCTGGGCGGGGTCTTTGCAAGCGTCCAAAGGGCTGAGCAGGGACCAGACAGAAAAGGGGGACCATTCCTCAGAGAAACCTGCCGTGCATTTCCAGCTCTGGCTACCGCAGAGGGCTATGAAAGAGGAAGCCAAAATGGACTCCCATTTTGGCTTCCTCTTTCCTGCTCAAGAACCCTAGAAGAAGCCAAGTCTTGTGATTGACAAGATCCAGATAGCAAGCGAGGCAGAGGGGCAGCCAAGTGGTTCCAGAGTGAAGCAATCAGGTCTCTTGGGGCTCAGCCCAACAGCAGCCCAGACTGGCTGCTCTGAAACCTGGGGGCAGGGCTGGCGTGCTCATAGAGGCCAAGTAGGCAGTGGCCTCAGGCTCGAGGGCCCTAGAGAGACGTTCGAGGGGGTGTCAGGGGTGGAGGCGCACACCGCGGAGCTGGCATGGCTGACCCGCAGCTGCTGCAGCCAGCCAGCCCCGTGCCGTCGCCACACGCCCCCAGCCGGGCGCAGCAGGCACGAGCCGCTGCCGGGGCGGCGTGTGGAGCAGCCTCTGCCCGCCACCCCAGCCATCCGCCGGCGAATGCCCCGGCTTGTGCTGCATGATGACGTCATTGAGCAGTCCGTGGCGCGCGCGGGGGGGGGGTTGCCGCAGGCGCCAGAGACCCTGGCGCTGGCAGTGCCTGGAGGACTGTGGAGCTCTGTGGGAGTGTGCTCCGGAAGAGGGCCAGTGGAAGCTCCTGAGGATATGCCCCCCCACCCACTGCCCCCACCTGCATTTCATCCATCCAATCGATCATGTAGACCATCTCCTGGAAGATCTTCTGCAGGGCCATGTTCTGCTCCAGCCGGGCCCGGCGGGCAGAGACCAGTTCCCCCAGGAGCCCCCACTGCCGCAGGATGTTGTCCTTCTGGACGCGGATGCGCTTGCTGTCGTAGTAGCCCTCGGACTCTGTCTCCTGGGCCAGCTCCACCACCACCTGGATGCGCTCCTGGTAGGACGAGATGTCAGCCTCAATGGCCTCGTGCTTCTTCATGGCTGCCTCCACCGCCGGCAGATCGTAGCCAAAGTTATCCTGGCAGGAGGAGAAAAGGGCAGGCGGCTGAGCTGCAGGCAGACAGGCCAGCACATCTGCAGCAGCGGTTTTTGTGGCGTCTGCAAAGTGCTTTCATACACACTGTGGCGGCACGGGCGCTGGCTCTCAGTCCGGGCAACTGAGCCGCCGCCAATCCGCCTCCCACCATCCCTGGTGGGCGTGGCTCACACTCTTCGTCGCTGCCACCACTCACTGAATTGTACACCGCCTGACTGAGGGGCAGTGAGACCCCTCTGGCTGAATTTCCCTACTGGGAAGTGAATTCCCCAACCTTTGGTTGGGCCCTGGAGAACTGGCAACCCACCAAGGTCTGGCCTGATCAGGTTCTCCCGGGCTCCCTCCCTCCCTGTAGCGTGCCAAGCGGGGGAGCTTACGTAGTCAGAGCACCACAAGATCCTTTATATTCCAAAAAAGTGTAATTTAATAACTATATACAGAGCACTATATACAAGCAGGTAAAGGCACCACACGTAGGGGTAGACCCCCCCCCCTTCAGAGCTCACAGGGCAGAAGATCAAACTGAAGAGAACCGCCGCCTGCTTTCCCTACCCCACTGTTCCCTGCTCTGCCTTAAGGGGCTGGTGGTCTGAGGGAAGGTTCCCCCTTTATTTCCTCTCTGCTGCCTCCCAGGCCCTCCACACTTAGGGCCCAGGCACCCGGGTCTCACCCCGCAGCAGGAGCCTCTCCTTCTTCAGCCAAGAAGGGTGACTCTCTTTATTCCCTTCCTGCTGCCTCCCAGGCCCGCCACACTTAGGGCCCAGGCACCCGGCTCTCACCCAGCAGCAGGAGCCTCTCCTTCCTCAACCAAGAAGGTGACTCCTTTTTATTCCCCTTCTGCTGCCTCCCAGGCCCTCCACACTTAGGGCCCAGGCACCCGGGTCTCACCCAGCAGCAGGAGCCTCTCCTTCCTCAACCAAGAAGGTGACTCCCTTTTATTCCCCTTCTGCTGCCTCCCAGGCCCTCCACACTTAGGGCCCAGGCACCCGGGTCTCACCCAGCAGCAGGAGCCTCTCCTCCTTCAACCAAGAAGGGTGACTCTCTTTATTCCCCTTCTGCTGCCTCCCAGGCCCTCCACACTTAGGGCCCAGGTGCCCGGGTCTCACCCAGCAGCAGGAGCCTCTCCTCCTTCAACCAAGAAGGGTGACTCTCTTTATTCCCTTTCTGCTGCCTCCCAGGCCCTCCACACTTAGGGCCCAGGCACCCGGGTCTCACCCAGCAGCAGGGGCCTCTCCTCCTTCAACCAAGAAGGGTGACTCTCTTTATTCCCTTTCTGCTGCCTCCCAGGCCCTCCACACTTAGGGCCCAGGCACCCGGGTCTCACCCAGCAGCAGGGGCCTCTCCTCCTTCAACCAAGAAGGGTGACTCTCTTTATTCCCTTTCTGCTGCCTCCCAGGCCCTCCACACTTAGGGCCCAGGCACCTGGGTCTCACCCCACAGCAGGAGCCTCTCCTCCTTCAACCAAGAAGGGTGACTCTCTTTATTCCCCTTCTGCTGCCTCCCAGGCCCTCCACACTTAGGGCCCAGGCACCCGGGTCTCACCCAGCAGCAGGAGCCTCTCCTCCTTCAACCAAGAAGGGTGACTCTCTTTATTCCCCTTCTGCTGCCTCCCAGGCCCTCCACACTTAGGGCCCAGGCACCCGGGTCTCACCCCACAGCAGGAGCCTCTCCTCCTTCAACCAAGAAGGGTGACTCTCTTTATTCCCCTTCTGCTGCCTCCCAGGCCCTCCACACTTAGGGCCCAGGCACCCGGGTCTCACCCCACAGCAGGAGCCTCTCCTCCTTCAACCAAGAAGGGTGACTCTCTTTATTCCCTTTCTGCTGCCTCCCAGGCCCTCCACACTTAGGGCCCAGGCACCCGGGTCTCACCCCACAGCAGGAGCCTCTCCTCCTTCAACCAAGAAGGGTGACTCTCTTTATTCCCCTTCTGCTGCCTCCCAGGCCCTCCACACTTAGGGCCCAGGCACCCGGGTCTCACCCAGCAGCAGGAGCCTCTCCTTCTTCAGCCAAGAAGGGTGACTCTCTTTATTCCCTTTCTGCTGCCTCCCAGGCCCTCCACACTTAGGGCCCAGGCACCCGGGTCTCACCCAGCAGCAGGAGCCTCTCCTCCTTCAACCAAGAAGGGTGACTCTCTTTATTCCCCTTCTGCTGCCTCCCAGGCCCTCCACACTTAGGGCCCAGGCACCCGGGTCTCACCCCACAGCAGGAGCCTCTCCTCCTTCAACCAAGAAGGGTGACTCTCTTTATTCCCTTCCTGCTGCCTCCCAGGCCCTCCACACTTAGGGCCCAGGCACCCGGGTCTCACCCCGCAGCAGGAGCTTCTCCTCCTTCAACCAAGAAGGGTGACTCTCTTTATTCCCCTTCTGCTGCCTCCCAGGCCCTCCACACTTAGGGCCCAGGCACCCGGGTCTCACCCAGCAGCAGGAGCCTCTCCTCCTTCAACCAAGAAGGGTGACTCTCTTTATTCCCCTTCTGCTGCCTCCCAGGCCCTCCACACTTAGGGCCCAGGCACCCGGGTCTCACCCAGCAGCAGGAGCCTCTCCTCCTTCAACCAAGAAGGGTGACTCTCTTTATTCCCCTTCTGCTGCCTCCCAGGCCCTCCACACTTAGGGCCCAGGCACCCGGGTCTCACCCCACAGCAGGAGCCTCTCCTCCTTCAACCAAGAAGGGTGACTCTCTTTATTCCCCTTCTGCTGCCTCCCAGGCCCTCCACACTTAGGGCCCAGGCACCCGGGTCTCACCCAGCAGCAGGAGCCTCTCCTTCAACCAAGAAGGGTGACTCTCTTTATTCCCCTTCTGCTGCCTCCCAGGCCCTCCACACTTAGGGCCCAGGCACCCGGGTCTCACCCAGCAGCAGGAGCCTCTCCTCCTTCAACCAAGAAGGGTGACTCTCTTTATTCCCCTTCTGCTGCCTCCCAGGCCCTCCACACTTAGGGCCCAGGCACCCGGGTCTCACCCCACAGCAGGAGCCTCTCCTCCTTCAACCAAGAAGGGTGACTCTCTTTATTCCCTTTCTGCTGCCTCCCAGGCCCTCCACACTTAGGGCCCAGGCACCCGGGTCTCACCCAGCAGCAGGAGCCTCTCCTTCAACCAAGAAGGGTGACTCTCTTTATTCCCCTTCCGCTGCCTCCCAGGCCCTCCACACTTAGGGCCCAGGCACCCGGGTCTCACCCAGCAGCAGGAGCCTCTCCTCCTTCAACCAAGAAGGAGCCTAACTGCCTTTTTCCCCTCAGCATTGGCCGAGTCTATCTATTCAGGCCACACCCCTTACTTATTTTTCCCGCCCTTTCTTGGCCCGGGGCAGCTGGGAGTTGTAGTCCAGGAAGGAGGGCGTCCCACACCAAGACTCCTGCAGGCCCCTCCCTGGCCCCACAGCCCATTAACCCTCATGGGGAACATTTTTTTCCTTTTTAAAACAGATTAACTGCCACAGCACTCATCTCACCCTCGGCAACCATTTCGTTACACACACACACACGCACACCCCGGAGATTACTGACTGGGAGAAAAGTGAGGTCGCCCCATTTCCTAGAGCTCAGGCTCTGAAGTGCTGCCCCCTCCTGCCCCACACGATTCGAGAAGAAAGCAGCCCCACCCCGTCCTGGCCCCGCTCCAGATGAGCCTCGCCCTACCTGGGAGACCAGGCGCTGGTTCTCATTCAGCCAGGCCTCCCGCATGGCAGCCTTGTGGTCGAAGCGCTGGGCCAGCCGCTCCAGCTTCTCCTGGCGAATCAGTTCGTGGCGGAGGGCCGCCTCCCGCTCATGCTCCGCCTTCTCCAGCCTGGTCCAGGCCTGGGGGGTGGGGGGAGAGACATCCCATCAGAGGAGTGGTGCTGGGCGAGTGCCCGCGCAGGGCCCTGACGGCCTTGCTGCCGGCCCCTCTGCAACGGCAGCTTGCCCCTGACACCCCCCTACTCTACCTTGTTGATGTCAGAGATGCTCCTTCCCTCTTGGGGGACGTAGAGCTTGCGGTTGTTGGCTCGTAGCTTACTCTGGATGGAGAAGAGCAACACCTCCAGGTTGCCTTTCTCTTGAAACCTGCAGGCAAAGACCAGCCAGCTGAGCCCTCCTCCTGGGCCCGCCTCTCCCTGCACCGCCCCACAGGGGCTCAGGGGCCAAGACCAGCCCCTGGACTGGCCTGAAATGCCAACTGCCTCTGCCGAGACGTACAGTGGCGCTTGCCTCTTAAACAAGGGGGGGGGCGTTCAGGGCCTTCCTTGCAAGGTCACGTCCCACCCACCCACCCACCGCTTTCTAGAGGCCAAGGTGCACACGGTGCTATGGGGCAGCCTGGCAGGGAGCGCTTAAGTCTCCTCCCCAGCCCCCCAGCCCCAATTCCATGCACAGCCAAGATGTTTGGAGGTGCCAAGAGATGCACAAAGCTCCTCACCGGACAGGCTTCTCCAGGGTGCAGAAGGCAGTGAAGGACTGCAGCTGTTGCTGGACACCGGCCAGGGAGTTGGCAAACTTCTGGTTGCTGATGAGGTTGACGGTGAACTCGATCCACTCCAGGAGCTCGCTGGCCAGGAGCTCATACCGTCCAATGATCTTTTCAATCTCTAGGACCTGATCCAGGACCTGAGTGCCCAGGGTGGGGGGAGGGTGGTCACCCCACAGCAACTGCCACCCCACTCCAGTCCCAGAGGAAGCAACAAAGGGAACTTTTCAAGAGTGATGCAAAACAGAAGGTTTGCGGGATGGAGCCCTGCTCCAGGACCCCCTCCCACCAACCCACACTGCAGCTCCCTCAGCCGTGGGACTCTTTGCAAGCAGGCCTCTGCACTCCGCCAGAAAGGCGAGGGAAGCAACCGCCCGCAATCATGCCCGCGGTCCCAGCTTCCCAGCACTGGCATGTGGAGCAGGTACACATGGGAAGCACGCGCACACACCCCTCCACAGCGAGGCCTGAGAGCCTCCCCGCTGTGGTTGTCAGGCCATCCCTGCAGTGCCAGGAAACGAATCTTTGCTGAGCGCCTTTTGAGCCTACAGCCCTCCAGGAGGATTTGGAAAAGGAGAACTGGCCCTCTCCCCCGCAAGTGTGCTCCTCCCTTCCACTGCTGGCCTGTACGCCTGCCCCGCGGGTCTTCTTCAGAGCAGCCCGAAAGGGCACGGAGGGGAGCCCCCCCCTCCCCGCGCACACGCCATGCAAATCCACCCGCCTGCACCCAATGCACAGGAGCACTGGAGGGAGAGGGCAAGCAGAGGGCTCTTGCGGAGAGGGCCCAGCAGCCCCTCACGAAGGCTGGGCAAACCTTGCCAATCCGTTTCCCCTCCACCGCCAGAGCCTTCATCTTGGAGAAGTAGTGGTAGAAGGAGACGACGTAAGTGAGGATGGACTTCTCGTCAGGGTGTTCCATGACCACGTCTGCAGGAGGGGGGACAGGGCAAGGAAAAGAGGAGTGAAGGGGGCCATGGCAGTTTTTCCTGGACGAGACAGCTCTCTCCTCTTGACCCACCTGCCACAGAGGCCCCTGCCCCAAAGAGCTCGCCATCGGAAAGCTGTCCGTCAAGAAGGCAGCGGGCAGAGACATGGGCGCATGCAGCTCTTCCCTTCGACTGGGGCCGAGAACGCAGGGCTCCCTCAGATGGGAGGGGGCCGAGCTGCCCACACTTCGGGAACGAGACATTCCTGGGCTCCAGGCCCTGCGTGTGGATGCTTAAAACGCAGCTGAATCAAACACAACAGCTGAACTGGCTGCAGCCCCCCCGGGGAGAATCAAACCACTCCGAGACTCTCAGCCCACCCAGGGGGCAGCATGGCCCACCGAGCTCAAGCACGTGATGGGAAGTCATGTGACATCTCATGACAGCAAAGCCACGTGACAGGAAGAGGAGGAGCCAGAGTTACAGCCCCCCTTTGCTGAGGCTAGGAGTATGGGGGGCAGACAGAGTGTGCCACAGCAGGAAGGGCCTTCCCACCGCGAGGGACACACCCGGGGGCAGAACCATGGAGGAATCCTCTCCACCAGTGGGGGCCCTGCCTGGCTGTCCTGCTGCTACCCCTGTGAGCGTGCGTGCAGAAGGGAGGCAGGACCGAGGCCAGGCGGCATCCTTGCCACCCAATGCTTGCACCTCGACCGCAGGTCCTTCCAAAAAGCCACAGACATAAACTGGCTCTACAGGGCTCCTGACCCAGCCGGTGGGGTTCTACGACCCACGGTTCTGAGGGATGGCAGCTCAGAGGAACCTGGAGCATGTGGTCTGCAATGCAGGATAGGAAGGGCTTTGAGCCAAGCATTTCAGTACAACAGTCTCAAACTTCCAGGAATATACATGCATATAGACTCAGAGGGCTGGTCCTCCTACCCCAGCACGGTCTGGGTTCTGGGCATCAAACCCAGCACTTCCCAATTGTCCAGATCTTCCGCTAATCAAGATCCTTTCAGCTGCAGATGCCCAGACTGGTGCAGGGCATGTGCTCTCTCCCCCCCTGGGCTTGGTTCTCCTTCCTCACCCACAAGACCTCTGGCCTCATTTAAACGCAAGTTTGACAGAGGCAAGAGAGCTCGCCCGCGCAACAGACAGCCCCCGTGCACCCTGTGGTGGGAGCGGCTTCTGAGAGACACGGGGCGAGGGCAGAGTCCCGGGCAAGCTCTGGGGCTTCCACTGAAACCGTGTCTCCTCTAGCCGGGGAGCTGAACGGGCCTCTTACCTTCTGGGTCAAGCAGTTTGGCCAGCCCCAAGTGCTGCTCAGCCGTATTGAAGGCTTGCTGGAGATTGTAGGCAGCATTTGATTTGGTGAGTCTCTTGAAATCAATTATATCTGGCCTGAGGCAGAACAAAACATTCTGAGCAAAAGGGTTCCCTCCTCCCACATGGCGCCCTGGCCGCTCTCTGGGGCTCTCTGCGTGCAGAGCGGGGGCCTCCGGAGCCTCCTGGAAGAGCCTGCCCAGCCCAGGGCCAGAGGAGCGGCTCCTGCCCCCCCCCCGCTCTCTTTCTTCCTCTCGCTGAAGACCGTTGTCAGTCATCGCTTTAACGTGTATCAGTGGGGGCCCACTTATCCCACTCGGACTGGCTTGCTTTTCATTCTTTTTAAAATGTGGATCTTTTGTTTCTGCCTCTCTTCCTCCTAGATTTTTAAACCTTGTATGGCAGTATGGAGAACCAACGTGGTGCCATGGTTAGAGTGTTGGCTGAGGATCTGGAAGACCCAGGTTCGAATCCCTGCTCTCCTTTGGAAGCTCGCTGGGCGTCCTGGGGCCACTCACACTCTCTCCGCCTGCCCTACCTTACAGGGTGGTTGCGAGGATAAAATGAAGGAGAGGGGAACAATATAAGCCACTTCGGGTTGGAGAGCCAGTTTGGTGTAGTGGTTAAGAGCGGCAGGACTCTAATCTGGAGAGCCAAGTTTGATTCCCCACCCCTCCGCTTGAAGCCAACTGGGGGACCTTGGGTCAGTCACAGCTCTCTCAGCCCTGCCCACCTCACAGGGTGATTGTCTTGAGGATAAGAATAACACACTTTGTAAACTGCTCTGAGTGGGTGTTATATAAATCAAAGGTTATTATGATGTTATTGTTATTCTCATTGAGGAGAAAGGAGGGGTGTCGATGAAGTAAAAGACTAGATGACCCTAGAGGTCCCTTCCAACCCTATGATTCTGTGAAATAAGCTGCCTGGAGTGCTTTCTGCGAATGAGGCCCCAGGACAGATGCTTTTCAGACAAACCAGGGATGCTACGGTCTGGGGTTGGAGCTGCCCGGCACTCACCTGTGCTTGTGGATGAGGGCATTAAATGCCAACCCGTCTCTCCAGCTGGTGGTGAAATTCTGAATATTGACCTCCGGGTACCTGGAGGAGGCCAAAAAGCAAAACTGAGGCAGGCAACTTTCTGGCTAGCATGCCAAGCATTAATGATTCCCACCTGGCAGCCTCCTTCTTCCCACCCACCCCGAGCAAGGGCAAAAGGAAGCACGAAGACAAGAATGGGGCCCCACAGGCCTGGATGGGGAGCAGGGATTGGCTGGAGACAGTCGGAAGGGGAAATCCAGCGATGGCTGCGAGGGGGCCTTTCCTGCTGCCAAGCCCGCCCCCTCCCGCTCACCCAGCTGTCTTCATTTGGCACCAGAGCAGCAGGGCGTCCTTGGCTGAGCGGGTCTCGCGGTTGTCTTCTGTTTCTATCTTGATCACCTGGATCTGGGAAGGTGCCGGGGGAGGGTTAGGTCAACCCCCACCCCCACCCCATACACACACACACACACACACACACACACACAAAGGATCCCAGGTTCCCCTCCTCCCCTTCTCTACAAAGCCAGCTCCTCTGATATGCTCGGCCTGCCAGAATGTGGAGGATTGGGGCCCTCTGGGGCGAGCTGTGCCCATCTGCATGTCGTGCTCCTTTGTGAGGTCTCCAGAGGCCGAGTTTGCAGTCTCAACCTGCCCCCAGGAATGAATCCAGCAATCCCCTTGCAGCGGAGAAGAGTGCCCTTGTGGGGGCCCTTGAGCCCCGGCAGTGGAGCTGGCCCAGCCCGGTTTGCCCTGAAGGCCGCAGATCAGCCAGCCCCTGCTCCATCCCAGCTAGGAGCCCCAAACAGGCTTCCTGAGCTCAGCAGCTGACCTTGCCCCACTGCTCCCCCCACGCCACCATTAAGTCTGCTGTGGCTCTCGACCTGCACTGGGACTAGGCTCAGCGGAGGGAGCCACACCTGGAATCTCAGGATGATCGTCCAGATGAGCCCCAGAGTCAGGCGGTGGTTGCCATCGACAATATCGTGGGATCCCACGTTCTCCAGGTGGACTCTCTGCTCCTTCAGGAACTGCAGGGCCTTGTCCACATTCTCCAGGGAGTGTATCCGCATGCGGCCACGGGTTGGCTTGGGCTTCCAGGGAGGAAAAAGAGGTCATGAGGGGCAGCCCGGTCCGAACCTGGGGAGCTCTGCTCGCAAAGCGCATTGCCATCTGCCACACCCGCCCCCACCCTCAGTGCTGCAGGAGCTCCCAGTGATGGGACACGAACAGCGGCAGGGCCTCTGAGCACACGCAGAGCGCCTTTCCCAGAACATCCCGGGAAAGGGGAGCAGCAGGGCTGCCCCCGCCGCTCCCATGCAGAGGCCATCGGGCCCTCCTCACCAGCGGCTCTCCAGAGAGCACCTCCAGCAGCTTCGTCAGTATGCAGCCATCCCGCAGGTCTGTGTACAGGTCACTGATCCGGCAGGAGACAAGGGCCAAGTGCGAATTCACCCACTTGGTGAAGGTTTTCTTCTGCACGGCGTCTCGCTCGTCTGGCAGAGTTTGCACAGGTTAAACTTTTGCCTCGCCAAGCCTCCAGATGCCCAAGACCCCTCCCTCCAGCGATGGGTCTGGCTCCCAGCATGCTTTTGTAGCATGTTTTTAGGGGGTTGTGCCCCAGGGTAGGTCCCTGTTTGGCCTGGCTCCCCATTTGCTGCTGACAGTGGCCCCCCTGAACTCTGCTGCTTGAGGCAAGTACCCCCCCCCCCCTCAAACCTTCAAACTGGAAGGTGAAGACAGGCATAATGAAAAGAGAGAGAGAAAGACAGAGAATTCACAGGACAGCTGTCAGTTTCCCCTCTCACATTATTTCAGGCAGGAGCTCAACAGTTTAAATGCTGAGTGCATTCATAATTTGCATCCATTTAAGCATCCAGTCATTGCCGCATTGTAAATAAGCCTCACAAACAATTGAAAAAGTGTTGCAAAGGGCTCTGGAGATAGAGGAAATGGCTTCGTGATGTCACTGGAGCCAGCCAGTCAGCACCATTGATGGCTTCTACTGCAGCCATACAGAGGGGGCACTTCCAGAGCATCACTGGGGCTAGGAAAGGGCCCTCTGGAGGAAGCGCCAGAAAACACGAGCCGGTGCCCCCACGCGCCTGCTGCCCTGCTTCCTAATTCTCCTGCTTGTGCTTGGAGTCTGCAATCCAGCATCTTCTCACCAAACATACTCAGGGCAAGAACACGTGCATAAATGCAAGTTGGCAGCAGGGGCCCCCAAAGCCTATGCCCACACATACGATGTGCAGGGGACTCCCCCCCCCCACTCCCCACATACCAGCCAGTGCCTTGATCCGTGAGCATTCAAAGAGCTTGGCGGTAGCCGTGGTCTCGTCCCAGGGCCTGTGGTGATGGTCTGTGGTCTCCCACCGCAAGTTGTTGTTCTGCGGCGGCGGCTGCACTTCCATGTTGTCCAGCTTTGCCGGTGTGACGTTTGCCATCTGCTCTTCATAGGAGGGTTTTCAGGAACTCCTGAAGCAGCAAGAGGTTTGCTTCTATTGCTGGGCTCTGGCTTTGAGAAAGGGCAGCATTAATTGGCCCAGTGCATACAAGTCAAGCTCCAAACCAGGGCCGAAGAAGAGTCCTACTTTCTTCAAAGGGCCTCACATATATTACAGACTCTCTGGAAGGCAGGCCACCTTCGTTGATGAGGCAGGCTTGCCTTCAGGCAGCAAAGACAAAACTGGAACCGTGGAACTCCAGGACTGCAGCCCAACACTTTACCTATTATGCTACACAAGCTTCTTTGCAAAGCCACTGCAGAGAGAGCGCCTCTGAGCCTGGCCAGAGAAACTCTTTTTCAGCACTTTCACAGGATAATGGACAGGCTTCGATTGAACTGGCACCCCTCTCTACCCTCTGGAGCACCCAACACATCATGCGCAGGGAGGAGAGGAGGGAACCAGCCAATGCCACCAGGTTTCTGGGGATGTAATGGCCAACAATAAGGCTGCCCTGACGTGGATAGCCCAGGTGAGCCTGATCTCATCAGATCTCAGAAGCTAAGCAGAGTTGGCCTTGGTTAGTAATTGGATGGGAGACCTCCAATGACGACCAGGATTGCAGAGGCAGGCAATGGCAAACCACCTGTATTGGTCTCTTGACATGAAGACCCCGCCAGGGGTCGCCCTAAAGCAGCTATGACTTGAGGGCACTCTCCACCATCACAACAAGGCCAAGGAACTAGCTGAGGTGCAAATAAAATCACATCCCCCAGGAATGTGAATTATTTTCTCAGCTCTGTAAGCAGGACTGGTTCCTAAATTTAGAGGCTGGCTCTGAGAAATGTTGCCCTTCAGTACAGGGCTATCTGGGGTAGTCTAAAGAAAGGTGAAGTCAGAATCCAGATTGCTTCACGGCCTCCAGGTTGCGTGCTCCTGGCCTGTCTCAGCCACTGCTGAGGGGAAGCCAGCACAGCCCCCACCCCTCAAGGCACAGAGGCAGGTGAGACACACACACCCCGCCACACGCTTCCATGTCCCCCTTCTCCCCAAGAACAATGCACAGGAGGACTGAATCAACCGTGGAAGAATCCCCAGGCCACGGCCACTGATTCGAATCAGATACACTCAAGTGATACGTATGTGATTTTGCAAACTCTGTATGACCTTTAACGCAGTTCACGAGCAGCTTGTCAAACAAATACAGGCACCTTTTTATCTTTGACAACCAATTAAAAGTAACTGGAAAAGAGCCGGTGAATGATTTTTAATTACTAGAAAAGACTAACTGTAATCTGTTAACATAGCTTTCTAGTAGCTTTAAAGCTTTATAAGAAACTAATTTGTACAAGTGAGCAATGATATGTTAGCTTTAGCAATACATCACATGATGAAAAAAATTAACGATCAACTAGATTAGGACTAATGACAGTTTTATTATCACCTGTTAAAAATCATGGCGATTTATCTATAGAGTATAAACAGATGAAGCACAGACAGGAAATTAGGCTTTTGATTAAGGAAATCTCACCCAGATGATGTTAAGTGAGAAATGTACGTCCTTGTGTGTCTAGAAATTTCAATGCATTTAATAGTTAACTAAGATTTGATTAGTTATGGTTGAGAATGTTAAGCGATCTAAATCTCATTGCATGCATAATTTCATTACTAGTAGGATTCTGTTTAACCAGCATTTAATTTTTTAATATCTTGCTTAAATGATTTAAGCTTGAAAAGAAGTTTCTGTGTGCATTGTTGGGAAAGAGTTAAACCAGGAACCCAATTATAAATGTTTTGTACTGAGAAAGTTCTTTATCAAAAGGGGATTTGCCAGTCAGACCTCACTTTAAGCTCTTTGATATGGCCAGTTTGAGAAATAAATTCTGCAGGCTGAACAGGCTGACACTTTCATTGGGTACGGAAATATTATTCTGTTATTCCAAGGAGAGAGCAAAGTGTCGCACGGCCTCCTTTCCAGTGGAGGGCTGTGCGCCTTCCTCGCAGGCGGCACTGAGAGATGCACTATGTTTTGTGTCGGTTTGGTTGGTCCTCATAGAAAGTATTACCAGGATTTTGTTCTTGGTTTTGGACTAAGAGGTGCAGGATATGAAGAGCGACTGCCGTCGATTCTCAGGGGCATCACGGGAACAGGGGACGCCACTGAGGGGGCCACATCTGGCTGCCCACTGCCCCACAGGCACCACTGGCGTGACCCACCAGGGAGCGCTCCTGAGCAATCCACTGAAACGGACAGGGTCTTGTTGATCCTGCAGGCTGTGCCTGACTTGCTTTCTATAATTCAGCTGCTTCTTGTTGTAGCAAAGCCGTCTGATCTGCAGCCAGCAGCCTGACCAGAAGCCTGGGGAAGGCGAGGAAGAGGCAGCCTCGGCAGCAGGAAGAGCTTCCTTGCACATGGAGCAAGCAGCGTTGGGAACAAATGAGGGAAGCTTTGTCAGCCACACTGGAGCAAGAGGAAGGGGTCGCGTTGCTTCTGCCCCCCCCGCCCCCCCATGCCATCTGATCCTTTCCGATCAGCCTCTCTGAACTGGGTCAGCTGGGCTCTCTTCCTCCTACTTCCTTGGTCCCCACCCTCAAGATGTAAGCAACGGAAATTAAGTACTGAAGGGCGCTGGGGACCAGGACGGTCTCTGCCATTCCGGCTGCAAGCCCCGCCAGAAGCCTCCCTCCGGCCCACAAAGGAGTGGTGGCAGCAGTGCATGCTTATGTTCCTCTCACTTCATGCATCTGACGAAGGGAGCCCTGACTCTGGGAAACTCACATCCTGGAAATTAGGTCAGTCTGTACGGTGCTGCTGGACCCGAATCTTATCCCTCTCATGGGAGAGAGACGGGGAGATGGCATCAGGGCCAGACCTGTCATGGGCCACAGGAAAAGCTCAGGCTGCTCACACGGTCTCTCCTTCTGAACAAGATGAAGGGGGGGGGGCTCTCCAGGGGAGGGGACGGCAGGAATCTGTGCAGCAGAGATATGATGGGGATTGCCAAAACAGGGTGAGAACATCCCTAGTGAGAACATCCCAGGCCCACCCAGTCAACTGCGGTGCTTCTGAGGAGCTCGTAAGCAGGGCATAAAGGCTGCATGCAACTGCCTTCCTTCCGGACAACACTCCGGACAGGTAGGCCAGGGATATTCCCAATTTACTTTCCTTCCTCCCTCCCAGATCAGGGACCGAGCCTGAGACAGAGCAGGTGGCTTCCCAAAGGCCACCTGTGAAGTCCAGGGCAGAGGGAAGCTTTGAACTCGGGGGCCCCTGTAACCACAGCGTTTGACTGGCTCTAGACCTCAGAGAGGAAGGAGGACGGTGCTCCGGCACCACAGAAACGGCAGAACTCCTCGTGCGGCAGCACCTGCCCAGCTGATCTCCCTGGTATTTCCCAGCAGACGGTCTGCACTTCAAGCTCTCCTCACCTACACTGTGTTGCTGTAATAAGAGCCATGTAAGGTATGCCAGTGTTGTTAGCATCCCTTCAGAAAAGTACACAACATAATTTTAAAATTTTATTTCAGCTCACTTACATCCTGCCTTTCCATGTCTAAAACATGCTCAAGTCAGGTTACAAAGTTCAGAGTTAACTGCCACTGTGGTGTACTGCTCAGATCGTTGCTCTAGGATCTGGGAGGTGCAGGTTCAAATCCCGCCCTCCGCCATGGAAGCCCCCTGAGTGACCTTGGGCCAGCCACTCTCTCTCCACCTAACCTACCTCACAAGGTTGTTGTGAGGATACAGTGGAGGAGAGGAGAACAACAGAGGCAGCTTTGGGTCTCCATTGGAAAATAAAACACATCATACAAAGCAATCCATACAAGCACATAAAATCCTTAAACACAAAAACTAAAAGGAAATGAAACCCAAAGGCAATCTAAAATCTGGTTCAAGGGCCTTCTGGATCAGATGCATTTTTAAAAGTGGCTGGAAAGCATGCCAAAGCGTCTGACCAAGGCAGTTCCAGAAATGGAAGCAAACACCCATAATAATAACTTTTGATTTATATACTGCCCTTCAGGACAACTTAACACCCACTCAGAGCAGTTTACAAAGTGGGTTATATTGTCCCCACAACAACAATCACCCTGTGCGGTGGGTGGGGCTGAGAGAGCTCTGAGAGAGCTGTGACTGACCCACGGTCACCCAGCCGGCTTCAAGCAAAGGAGTGGGGAATCAAACCCGGCTCTCCAGATTAGAGTCCCGCGCTCTTGAGCAGTACACCCAACTGGCTTTCGAAAGGCCCAAAAGGCTTTCTTCCCACAGTTTCCCATCTTGAGTAATACGGCTTCCCATAACAGAACCCGCCGAGATGACCCCCGAGTCCGGTCAGGTACCTATGGGTTACCAGCGGTCCTTCAAGAACTTTGGAACCAAGACATTCAAGGACAACCCAGGACTTTGAACGGGCCGGTGCTAAAACAGGGCGAGCCCCAATGTCTATTCTGGCAGCTGCGTTCGGAACCCCTGAAAAGGTCTAGGTCACCTTCCGCGGCAGCCCCGGGTACAACTCGTCGGTCTAATCCGGGCGCTACCAAGGCCTGGGAAGGGCTAGCTGGCCAACTCACCCTCCCTTGGTGGAAAGCCCACTAGCTTACCGGGAGGCCCCGAGGAACGCTCCCAGCTGGCCCGGTAGGGCCACCATTCCCGACCGGGGCGAACCCCCGAGTCCAAAGCGGCTCTGCTGCCGCCCCAGGGGACGCCTGCTTGCCACGCATCGCTTCGCGCTTTGCTCGCTCTCAGGCAGCCCATTCGTTCTTTCGGCCGTTGGGGATTTGTGGTCCAGAGGAGAGAGTCGCTTTCGCAAAGCTCCCGTCCCTGCAGCTGAGGCGAGTCGCCATTTCTGCAAGCGACCCGGGTAGTCGCTGGGAGCTCGAAGGCCAGCCGGGCTTCCAGCGCGGAAACCACCCGAGCGGGGCTCCGCAGAGCTCGGGCGCGTCCCCTCCGCGGGCCCTGCAGCCTCGCCGAAAGGCGGCTCCCCGAGGCCGCCAGTCTGCCCGCGCGGCACGCCCGGCGCTCAACGGGAGGAAAGAGCGGCGCCCGCACCTCCGGCCCGATCCGCCCGGAAGCCCTCCGGCGTCCCCCCGGGCTTGTGCGCCAGGCCTTCTCGGCGGCCGGGGCGCCCAGCCGGGAGGAGCTGGCAGCCAAGGCCGGGCCTCCCGCAGGAGCTTGGGAGCCCCGTCGGCCGCAGAGCGCTCGGGCTGGGGGCTCCCGGCAGCGCCCCTTCCCCAGGGCAGGGCAAGGCAGGACTCACCAGCGCTCCAAGCAGGCCGGCGCCGAACGAAGCCGCGCCCTGCCCGGCCGCCTCCACCCTCCAGCGGCGGCTCTCGCAGCGGCTGCAGCGGGAAGAGCAGCCCACCTCGGCGAGCCTCGTCAGCATCCGCGCCGTCCGGCTCCGGCAGCCAATCCGGGCGCCCCGCTCCGTCCCTCCCAGGCCCGGCAAGCCGGGCCGGGAGGGGGGCGGCGCATTGCGCCGCAAGGAAGACGCTCGCCTCGCTCGCCCTTCACACAAGCCCGGCGCGGTGGGCAGCCGCCCTCCCGAGCCCGGCGGCTGGCAGCAGCCAGATGACCCCGCTGAGGAGGCGCGATCCTTGGCAAGGGCGTCCTTTCCCGCTCGGCCGTCCGGAAAATGCGCAGGCCTCCGGAGCCGCACAGAGCGCTTGGCCACGCCGCGGGGGAGGCGCTGCTGCGGCACTTGGGCCTCGCTCGCACTGGCCCGGCCCGGCCGCCTGGAAAGACTCCTGGGCCGAGCCCCGTGCTGCGAGGCCTCCGGCTGAGGCAGAGCTCTGCAGAGCAGGGAACTCTGCGGGTTTGTTTAGAAAGAGGCGGACGAAGCTGTCCCGAATGACCGTCCGCCCCGGGTACACTCTCGGTGGCTTTTTTCTCCGCAACTAGCAGGGGCGGGGAGGCAGAAGGGCCGGTCTACAGGAGCGCTGGAGGGCAGCCCCCCAGGCCCAGCTTCCCCGTCCGTCCAGCTCCGCGGTGCCCTGGGAGAAGCGTGCACGTGTGCGGCCAACCGTTCAGACGAGCAAGGAGCTCTCCGGGTCAGGCCCGCGGACTTGCCGTTTGCGGGGCGGGAGGGGGAAGCAGGTAGCCCAGCAAGCCCGGCGCGTCCCTCCCGGCTTCTGGCCGGCGCCCAAACCCTCGGCGGCGCTCCCCCTCCGGCCGGGCGGGCTCCCGGGACGCCGCGCCCTCGGCTCCAGCTGGGCCCTGCCTCGCCGGCAGCGGGCGCCTCCCCCGGCCAGCCTCCGCAGGAGGAGCTCTGGGCGGAAGGCGGCTGGGCCAGGCTGGGCCGGCGGCAGACGCGACGGGGCCCGGCATGGCAGCCTCCGGCAAGCGCATCGCCATCTTCGGCGCCACGGGCATGACCGGCTCGGCCACCCTGGCGCAAGCCCTCGAGGCGGGTAAGGGGCCGGGCCGGGCGGCGCGGGACGAGGGGCCGGAAGCCGCCCTCCCGGCCTCGCTCCGGCCCTCCGGGCCCGGCGCTTTCTCCGGATCTGGGGCGGCGCTTGGCTCCGTTTTACTCAGAGCCGTCGCGAGGGCGTCTCTCGTGGGGCCCCTGCATGGCTGCGAGCCCCGAGATCGCCGGGGGGGGGCGCGCGACGCAGAGCCCACCCCCCACCCCCGGGATTAACACGGCCTGTCGCGACCGACAACGCGATCCTCGCAGGAGCGCAGCCTTTACGCCGCCCGACGGGGAGAAGCTGCTTAGGGCGCCCGGGAAGCGCCTGCGCCGGCCGGGACCCGAACCGCGATCTCCCTGGCCCCTGCCCCCCCCCCCGGACTGGCTGGCGGGTGGGGGAAGGCCGCTGCGCCCGGCAGGCGGGACCCGCAGCGATAAGGAGGCGCGGCGTGTTATCGGCCAGACCGGCTTGCGCCCCGGCCTCTGGGGCGGCCCTATCTGCCCGGGCAAGGCGGCGCGCTTGGCGCATGCAGAGAAGGGCCGAGGCCCGCCAAGCAAGCGCCGGAGCAGGCCCCACCCGCCCCCGCCGAATGGGGAGCTTCTGACCTGCCGGTTACAACAGACAAAACAAAGCTACTTGGGGGGGGGGGCAGGCCTCCCTTGGCACAAGGAGTTATGGAAGGGGGGGGGTCCCAAGGAGGCAGCAACTGCCCCCTGAGTCCAGTAGCGCCTCGAAGCCTGACAACATTTGTGGCAGGGGATGAGAGCTTTTGTGAGTCTGAAGAAGTCTCTGAAGAAGGGTGCTGTGTGACTCACAAAAGCTCCATCCCCTGCCACAAATGTTGTCAGGCTTCGAGGGGCTACTGGACTCTTGCTCTTTTTGACTGCTACAGACAGACTCACAGGGCTATTGGTCTTGATCTGTCACTGAGGCACCTGGAAACGGTGCTTCTTTCTCCTAATGGGAATGAGCTCAGTGCTCAGTGCGAGCATTGTTGAGATCGTGTGTTATTTTCACAATTCTGGGTGGGCTTCAGCTGCCACCCATCTCTCTTTTTCAGGGGTTTGCCCTGGACAGCTCCTAAGGCCCAATCCCACCCCCACCCCCTGCCCCACATGATACAGAGGCCTGCGGCCTTTGCCATCTCGCTCTGCTTTAACCCCATCAGGTCCCTTCTGCAGTGAATCCTCTTGGGGGTATTTATTTTTTCTTCGTTTATACCCCATCTTTCCCCCCAACAGGGGCTCAAAGCAGTTTGCATTGTTCTCCATTTTTTCCTCACATCAACCCTGTGAGGTGGGATTGGCCCAAGGTCACCCAGGCTGCTTCCCTGGCATCGTGGGGATTCGAACCTGGGTCTCCGAGATCCTAGTCTGACACTCTAGCCACTACGCTAACTGCACTGGCTCTCTCCCTGCCCTTCTTTCCAGGCCACCAGGTGACAGTGCTGGTGCGGGACCCAGTCCGCCTCCCGCCAGAGCTCCGGCCAGCACGTGTCGTCGTGGGAGACGTGCTGAATCCTGAGGATGTCGATCGAACGGTGAAGGGGCAAGACGCTGTGATCGTCATTCTGGGCACACGCAATGACCTGAGTACGAGAGGGGCGTCTCCTCCACAGCACCTCCCCACTTCCCCCTCCCGTGAGCTTTTCTGACTGTCCCCTTCCATCCCTTGCTCCTCAGGTCCCACCACCATGATGTCCGAAGGCACTCGGAATATTGTTGAAGCCATGAAGTCCCACGGCATCCGCAAGGTGGTGGTTTGTCTTTCAGGTGAGCCCCTCTGCAAAGCCTCCGGAGCTGCTTCTGGGCGGGGCCCCATCTGGCGAGCCACATTTCCTTGGGACTGACCCCGGGTTGTGTTCCATAGCAATTCAGTCTTGGGTGGAGCCAGAGCAAGCAGCACTCAGAAGTACAGTTTGACTGGGGCTCCTCAAGGCAACAACTGTGTTGTGAAGGTTCCTATTCTGCAGGAGAGAGGAGAGTTAGCAAGTGGCAGGATTTGCATCCAGGCCTCTCAGATATAAGAACAGCACGTAGATGCTGCATCCTTTGGGGCGCACTGCCTGTTACACTTCAGTGTGGCTGTGCATGCGCTTTTCTTAATGTGTTGCACGTGAAGAGGGGCCACCCCAGGCATAGCCCCAGCGCTGGGCACATGCTGTGGGAGACCCCTATCCTGCAGCAGGGAGCACGGGGAAGGGGCAGCTCGTAACCAGATGCCATGCACTTCCTGACCTAGCGTTCCTGATGTGGGATTTGGAGAAGGTTCCTGCCAAGTTGCGGCCACTGACGGAGGACCACATCCGAATGCAGCAGATCCTGAAGGAGTCGGGGCTGGACTGTGTCCACGTGATGCCCCCCCACATTGCAGGTCTGGCTTATAGCTTAGGGGTCCATTGTGGCTGCTGTTGCAGGTGCCCTTGTGGGTCCTGCCAGGGCTGGGGTGGGCTGCACCCACTTCTCCTTTACACACAAGGAAACTGATTGTGGTTGAGACATACAGACGGATGACAGCCATCCCTGCTTGGAGTCTCTGGGCATAAGGAAAGCCTTGAGGTAAATCAGTTTATTTGCACTCAGTCTAGAGATCTTCACTGAATTCAGAGCTAAAACCTGATTTGGCTGAATTCAGCAGCAGAGGCTCCAACGAGGTCCGCTAAGACAGACTTTCTCAAGGAGGCTTATCTTTTTCGACAAAATAAAATACTCTCTGTCCGACAGCAGATCTTTGATCAGCAGAACACAGAACTTGTTTGAGCTAATAATGTTATTTAAAATAAAAAGATCTTTATATTGGGCAAGAACTTAAGAAATAAAACAGTTGCAGATTAACCCTGTGACTCCAGAATAAATGCATGCAATAAAAATATTTCCTAACATTTCTTGAACTAAATACATAATGAAAAAGAGTCCAGTAGCACCTTTAAGACTAACCAATTTTATTGTAGCATAAGCTTTCGAGAATCAAGTTCTCTTTGTCAGATGCATGATACAAACTGGTCAAATACAGAAGAGGAGGAGGGAGAGGGGAGAGAAGGGGACATATATCAGAAGGGGACAAGATGCAATTAGCGGGGAGGCAACCAAAACATTCCTTTGCTAGTAAATGTAAACATCTCCTTTTGGTGTGGAGTCAGTTTGCCGTGTTAGTTTGCAGCAGTATAAGCATCCAATTCCTATGTAGTATAAGCCCTTGATAACCACAGCTCTCCCTGCCAGCTGCATCTGACAAAGAGAACTGTGGTCCCCAAAAGCCCATACCAGGCGTCACTGGGCTCCCCCAGACCACGCCGCTGTAAAGGAAATCTGTTACCTGTGATAATGTGATAACCATTCATAGTCTCTATTCCCCGCTAATTGCATCTTGTCCCCTTCTGATATATGTCCCCTTCTCTCCCCTCTCCCTCCTCCTCTTCTGTATTTGACCAGTTTGTATCATGCATCTGACAAAGAGAACTTGATTCTCGAAAGCTTATGCTACAATAAAATTGGTTAGTCTTAAAGGTGCTACTGGACTCTTTTTGATTTTGCCACTACAGACTAACACGGCTAACTCCTCTAAATACATAATGATTACAGTTCTCTAAGATCCAGGTAAAATGGGAAGCCCAGCACACGAGATCTGCTCGTCCAGCGTAGCGTCTCCTTTGACTAGAAGCTGCCAGCAAATTGCCTGGTCAGACCCTTACATGACACTTTTAATAGAGAACATAACAGTTAGGAGCAAGAAAGAAACCCAAATAAAATAAAATAAAATAAATAAGAAATCCAAAAAAATAAAAAATCCAAATAAAATAACTAAATTCAAGTGAACAACACCAGGTGAACTAGGATATATCTGATGCTTCTCATTAAAACTCTCAAAGCAAGGTTGTATGGCTAAAATTAGAACGTTTGTAAATAAAGCATAATAATTCTCTCTCTTCACTAACAAACTGTCTTAAGAGTCAGTCCTGAACTTTTGACCTAATGCCTGACCAGCAGTTGAACCTTACATAGGTTGTGAAACTACACAAGAATACACAGAAATGATTAAAACCACAAGTACGTGGCCGCCTGTGCTGATTTAGACAAAGGCCCCCTTTTTAAAAGGAAGGGCAGCCTGCAGTGAATTTCTGACAGGCGAGGTGGGCTGCTTCCTGGAAGTCCCACGTGGTCGCCTCGGAGGTGCGGGTCTTCTGCACATACTAGGCAAAACTCTTTGTCATCTATGCTCCAGGGTTGCTTCTGGCTGTTCAAGGGAAGCGCTGACTGCGGTGGCCTTACAGACTTTGGCATTCCACCGTGTTCTCTCACTCCTCCGTCTCTCTTTCCCTGCCAAACACAGAGAGTCAGAAGGGGCCTTTCCCCGGGTGAAACCTGTCTCCTCTCCCCTTCCAGGTGACCAGCCACTCACAGGTGACTATACAGTGACTGTGGATTGCTCAGGGGGCTCCCGAGTCATCTCCAAGCACGACCTCGGGCACTTCTTCCTCAAGTGCCTGACCACCTCGGAGTACGATGGGAAAAACATCTACTTATCAAGGCATTACCCCAAGGACTAGTGCCAGCCACCCCTCCTCCTCCCCCATTTCTGTCCTCTGCCCCCCCCCCGACCTCCCTTGAGCCTGGGCTGCCTCCTTGGCAAAGGGAATCTCCAAAGGTCTGCTCTGGCCTATCCAAAGCCGCCGCCCCCCCACCCCCCACCCGTCTTTGCCCTTTCCACTTGGGAGTATCCAGGAGCTGCGGCCACCTCTGCATGATGCTGTGGCAAAGCAGTGCCCCCCCCCCCGTCTCCGCCTGGCTCCATCCTGTCTCATCCACAGCACTTTAACTGCTGCTGCCCCGGGCGCATGCAGGCTGTGGCTGCCACGCCACCCCTCTTTTACTTTCCATGTTCCCCTCCCACAGGCCTGCATTCTTTGCTGCCTGCCAGGCAGTGGGACTATTAAAGCTCACATATTTTCTGCAGCTCAAGCACGGCCGTGTCTGTTTCTTCAGTAGCAGCTATTGAACGCAAAACCATTCTGACCCTCACCCCAGGCAGGGAAAGTAGAAATCTGTGGGATGATGGACGGCCCCAAAGCTTCATTTAAGGGCTTTCTTTAAAATACAACCACCTTTTAAAAACCAAGCATTTTAAAAACACGGATGGCTCTGGGCCCTGCACCCTGGAGTTTTTTTCTGGACCCCCCTGCCCCCAATCACAGGCTGTGTGTGCAGTCCACGAACACCAGAGGAGGCTTCCTTCCAGACAAGTTTCCATCTGCTCAGAAAATGTCCATAGGTCAGCGGCCAGCAAACTGTAGCGTAGCAGCTGTCCAGCCCACTGGGCTAAGACCGGTCTGAGAGAGGCCCTCAAGCCTGGTGCCCAGGGGGCAGGAGAGGTGCCCATAGCAGCAGCACCTTTGTGCTAGGAGGAGGGGGGCTCGAGCTCTGCGGTTGTGTGACAGAGTTCCTGGCCAGCAGGGCCGTGACGGGAGAGTGCCTGCCTGAGAGGCAGAGGCCTATTCACGAGGGTCAAGGCAGCCACTAATGGCCCCAACCTGTCGCAAGGGAAGTGCGAAAGAGGCCTGCCTGCCTGCCTGCTCACACCCGGGCGCTGGGCTGGGCTGGGCTGGGCTATTTGTGCGGGGCCCATACCCCCTTCTGTGAGCCTGAGGGGGCCAGCAGTGCGGGCTGAGGAATGTGGCTCGGTGGTGCCCCGCCCTGACGTGCCGCCAAAGAAACCGCGCAGTGCCGCAACTCGGCGCAGGCTCACCCCGCTCCGTCCCGAGAGCGCAAGCCTCTGCTGCCAAGAGCAGCAGCAGGGCGCCTCCCGCCGCTGCCCCGGGGCGGCGCTGGCAAGGGCCTCTCCTAGGGCCGGGGGGCCTGAGCTCTCGGCCCCTCGCCAGGCCCAGCGCCGTCCCCGCAGAAGCGCGGCCCCTCGCGGCGCGCGCTCCCCAGCAGTCCCCTGCGCCCCTCCCCGCGGGCCCTCGGCGGCTCCCTCCCCCGGGCGGGGCCTGGACCAGGGGCCGCGGGGCGGTCCACAACGCGGCCGCCCCGCAGGAGGAAGCGCGGCTGGCGAAGGGGCGCCGGCCGCGGGCTGCAGCGCTGCGCGGGGGCGGTGCAGGGAGCGCCGCGCCGGGCCGCCCCGAAGCCAGGGTGCGCCGTGGGCGCCGCGCCGAACCGGGGCTCTGGGGCCGCGCCGCGCCCCGCAGCCCTCGAAGCGGGAGGGCGGCCGGGGAAGCTCAAGGCGGCGCCTCCCCGCCCCGCTCGCCGCCCCCTCGGCTCCGCCGCCGCGCCGCCCTCGCCCGGCCATTGGCTGGCGCTCCCTGCCACGCACATGAGGCGCCCGGGCGAGCGCCGCGTGTGGCCGCGCTCCGGCAGCAGGAGCGGCGAGAGGCGCTCCCGGGCGCGGGGGGCGCGGGGCGGCCTGGCGCGCTCCGGGCCCGGCTGGGTGGCCCCGAGGGGGCGGCCGGGCCAGAGCTGCGGCGGCTGCGGCGTGAGTCCCTGCGCTTCCGCGGCTGGGCGGGCGCTTGCGCGGAGGCGCTCCTCGAGCGTTGCTCGCCCGGCTGCGGCGCTGGCGCTGCCGCCACCGGGGCCGAGGGCGGAGCTGCTCTTCGCGCCCGCTCGCGGTCGGGGCCGAGGAGGTGGCGCCCCCTCGTCCCCGCCCGGTGCAGCCGTATCGGCGCACGGGGAGGGATGCCGCGGGCGAGGGCGAGGGCGAGGGCCTGCTCCCGCCCCTGCCCCCCCCCCGTGCTGCGGGATGGGGAGCTGCGTCTTTGGCGGCCGCGGCTTCCCCGCCGGCGACGCCGGGACTGGGCTAGTCTGGGGGCGGGGGCGGGGGGCTCCGCCACACCCCCTGTGGGCCCAGCTCCTGGGGCTCCCTGAACACCCCCATCCCAACCACCTCTTCTGGGAGGCCTCCCCTGCTCCCCACTCGCACCCCTGCGGACCAGCTCCTGCTCTCCGGCGTGGATGCCTCTGGCTTGTCGATTTGGGAGGGCCTGACCAGCACAGATGGTTTCAGTGACTCCCTGTGCTTGTCCATGGCCCAGCCCAGAGGCCTTAGCCTGCTCTGCGGGCCCAGCCCTGCCTCGGCCCTCTGGACCTCCTGCGCCCTGGGAGTACCTGCTGGAGGAAGGCAGGGAGGGCTTCTTCGAGGACATTGACACCTCCATGTAGGACTGCAGCCTGTGGCTGCCCAGCACCCTCCCTCGGTGCAAGGAGGCCACTGAAGCGGGCAGGCAGGATTTGGCCGACCTGGACCACCTCCCGGGCATGCTGGTGGGAACTCAGGACGGAGCTGTGAGGGTCGAGGTGGGCGGGGGTTGAGGACTCTGATGGGAGCCTCCAGACTCGATGTTCTTTTGTCCCTGGCAGCTGTGGGGAGACAGGAGGGGCCCTAGCAATGCTGTGGGGAAAGAGGGCCTGAGCCACACAGCAGTCCAACGTAACTGCCTTTCCCCCAGTCTTCTCCAGTGGGATAAAGGCATCAGAACGGCCTGTGCCCAGCTGGGAATGTGGCCGGGAGCGCCACTTTGGGCGGGCAGCCACTGCTGCGTTCCACGGAGCATCTCGAGCGAGAGTCTCCCTTTTGAGACACTTTCCCAGGTGGGGACGCTCTTCTCGCTGCCCAGTAGGCTGGCTTGTGTTAGGGGCTGCTTGCATGCGGAGAGGCCCGGATGGGAGTTTCCGGCATCCTGCGGAGCCTGGGACCTTCAGAGCCTTTTGAGGGCATTTCAAGCCCACAGCAAGCTCAGTCCCACATCCTAGCCTTGGCTGATTCCACCGAAGAGTGAATTGCGCATGCACAAGCATGTGGGGGCGAGGGGAGGTGTGCCACGCCGCATGTGGCCTTCTGTTGGGGCTTGGGGCAGACAGACGGTGCTGAACGGTCTTATGGACTGAGTGCTGAGGAGTAAAAGATGCAGAAAGCCACAAGTTGTTGTGTCTAATTGCTTTAGAAAGGCTCAATGACACCAAGTTTTAGAGACTGGACGTTGGGGGATGCCCACCTGCTGCAGTAAGGGCACCTACCTGCTTCCTTGATGAACCAGGGAGCATCTGCAGTGGGGGCGGGCAGTGCAGCTAGCCCCGTCCTCCACAGATATTAACCGTCCCCTCATCTTTGGCTCCCCAGCCCTCAAATGATGTTTTCAAATTTGCAATGTCAGACTGTGGCTAAATAAGGCTCTCACTACAGAATTCCCTTTAGAAGCAAACACAAGTCCATTGTTTGAGAAAGGAAACTTTACTGCAGAAAAGGTCCATTATAGTCCACTGTCCTGAATAGGAGACTCAGGATGGTACATGATCATTGTTACCAATGAAGGGCAAGCATAAGGTACAGAGTAACAATACCCATCTGGATTAGCCTCCCCCCACAGTTCTCAAAACAACATCGCTCAGTCCTGGGAAGCTGCTCTCTTCAAGGCCAATGCTTGGTGGAACAGTGTTAGACAAAACAGTCTCCTCCGGTGGGAATGCTGCCTGGGAACTGGTGCACCTGGGAAGAAAGCACTTAAACACTAGAAGCATTAGAAAATGGAGTCAGTACAGTTTAGATATACACTGGACCTGACATTCTGCCCCCCTTAAAACAGATCCCCCCCTGGCTTATATGGGTAGCGAGTATGAAAAGCTTTGGTTAATCTAGGAGCATGAACATGTGCAGAGTTCACCCATTCATCGTAACCAGAATCAAAGTCCTTCCATCTAATGAGGTAAAAAAGCTGATTTCGCTTAAGTTTAGAGTCCAAAATTTGTTGTACCTCATAGTGTATTTGATCGTCAATTAAAGTTGGAATGGGTGGAGCTCTGATGTGCCATTTGTCATCGGTGGGAGCTCTCTTTAAAAGACTGACATGGAACGTGTCATGAACATGGCGCAAGTTCTTGGGCAAAGTTACAGCAACAGTCACTTTATTTATTATCTTGCGCACAGGAAAAGGTCCCAGGAATTTTAGAGCTAGTTTGCGGCTTGTTTGAGCTAGTTTCAGGTTCTTTGTGGAAATATACACATGATCTCCAGGTTGTAAATCCCATTCGGCCACACGATGGCGATCTGCGTATTTTTTGTAATCCAGTTTGGCTTTTTCAAGGTGTTTCTTAATAAGAGTCCACTGTAGCGCCGCCTCCCCCCACCATGAAGATACATCTGGCAATTTAGAGGAATGGAGAGGGGGAGCGTCCAACGGGAAGGGATTGAAGTGAGCTCCATAGACAATTTTGAAAGGGGCCTCTCCGGTTGAAGCGTGTACACTGTTGTTATATGAGAATTCGGCTAGAGGGAGAAGGTCCACCCAATTATCTTGTTGAAAATTAATGTAGCAACGAAGGAACTGTTCTAGTATTTGGTTTGTTTTTTCGGATTGTCCGTCGGTTTGTGGGTGGTGGCTTGAACTGATTCCTTGCTCAATATTCAACATTTTCAAAAGCTCCCGCCAGAAGTTGGCAACGAACTGTCCGCCGCGATCCGAAATCACCTTGGACGGAAAAGAATGTAATTTTACGATGTGTTTCAAAAACAAATCCTCTAGTTTCCGAGCGGAGGGTATAGCAGTACAGGGAATAAAATGAGCTTGTTTGGAGAACAGATCTACCACGACTAAAATACAATTATGTCCTTTTGAAATAGGTAGATCAGTGATAAAGTCCATAGATATTATTTCCCAAGGTCTGTTTGGCGTTTCCAATGGTTGCAGGAGACCCGGAGGTTTTCCTTTTCTGGTTTTGGCGCTGAGGCAAACGGGGCAGGAACTAACATATTGGGAAATGTCTTTGCGCATGCCCGGCCACCAGAATTGCCTTTGGACTAGGTGCAATGTTTTCAAATACCCATAATGACCAGCAGTGGGAGCATCATGACAGCGTTGCAAGACCTCCAGCCTGAGGCTGTCAGGGACATAAAACTTGTTCCCCGCTAGCCAATCCCCTTGTGGGGATTGGGTCAGTTTGTTTCGCGGAGCTTTATCCCCCTCCCTTTCCACTTCAGTTTTAAGTTTCGATTTCCACTCTTGGTTGGCCGGGAGGGGCGGCTTGGCACGACTGCGAGTAGTTACCACGCCCCCAAGTTGCGTAGGCGAGAAGACCGTGTCGACAGTCTCCTCCCGTTTGCTCTTATGTTGGGGCATGCGCGATAGGGCGTCCGCCAAAAAGTTAGTTTTGCCCGGGAGATAATTTAGAGTGAAGTTGAATTTGGAAAAGAATTCCGCCCATCGCAATTGCTTGGCATTCAGTCTGCGTGGGCTTCGGAGGGCCTCCAGATTTTTATGATCTGTCCAGACCTCGAAAGGGTATCGCGCCCCCTCCAGCCAATGTCTCCAGTTAGTAAGAGCTGCTTTTACTGCAAAAGCCTCCTTCTCCCACACATTCCAATTCCTTTCCGCCTCCGAAAACTTTCTAGACAAGAACGCACAAGGCCGCAATCTTCCATCCTCCCCCTTCTGCAGTAAAACTCCCCCTATTGCCGTATCGCTGGCGTCGACTTGCACTATGAAAGGGGATTGTTCGTTGGGGTGGGAGAGGATGGGTTCCGTTACAAATTGCTTTTTTAGGCATTCGAAAGCAGTTTGGCAATCGGGGGTCCATTGTAGTTTGGAGGAGGGTCTTTTAGCTTGGTCCCCTTTATCTTTTGTTTTCAGCAGTTCTGTTAAGGGGAGCGTGATTTGGGCGAAATTTGCTATAAAGTCTCTATAGAAGTTGGCAAAACCCAGGAAGGATTGCAGTTCTTTACGGGTGGTGGGTGTTTGCCACTCTTGGATCGCTTGTATTTTGGCTGGATCCATTTTTAAACCCTCTGGGGAGATGCAATACCCAAGGTAAGTGAGTTCGGTTTTATGGAATTCACATTTGGACAACTTGATGGGCAGTTTATTATTCATCAAGGTGGCCAGGACCTTTTGTACCATTTGAATATGTTCTTCCTCGGTGTCTGAATAAATTAAAACATCATCAAGGTACACCACCACCCCTTTGTACAAAAATTCATGTAGAACTTCGTTTATCATGGACATGAACACAGACGGGGCTCCCGTCAATCCAAAAGGCATAACAAGGTATTCATATTGTCCGAGGGGCGTATTAAACGCGGTTTTCCACTCATCCCCTGCTTTGATACGAACGTGGAAGTAAGCATCTTTTAGATCTAATTTCGTAAAGATCTTACCTTGAGCCACGACGTTGAGAAGGTCTCGGATGAGTGGTATAGGATAGGCGTTGTTGGTGGACACTGCATTCAGTCCTCGGAAATCTGTGCACAGTCGGAGTCCCCCATCCTTCTTTTTCACGAAGAGGACCGGAGCGGCGTGGGGACTATTGGCTGGGCGGATGAACCCTCGTTGGAGGTTGGTGTCGATGAATTTCCGGAGCTCTTCTCGTTCATGGAGACTCATGGGATAGAGTCGTCCTTTGGGCAGTGAGGCTCCGGGTAAAATTTCCACCGCGCAATCCGTTCGTCGGTGCGGGGGTAGAGTATCAGCTTCCTCCTCAGAAAAAGCATTTAGAAAAGGCCAATACGGTTCGGGTATTTGGTTGACTTCTTCTTGAGTGAGAAGGGCCTTTTCAGTATGAGTTGGATCATCGCCCCAGTTTTGGTTCCAACGGTGATTTTTACAGTTGGCATGACTGAAGGTGATACATCCTTGTGCCCAGTCTATGTAGGGATTGTGATCACATAGCCACTTGCTGCCTAGAATTAACGGGTACTTGGCAGTAGAGCTGATGACAAAAGACCTCTTTTCCCAATGTTGTCCCATGCCTGTGATCACTGGGATGGTCTCAGTTGTGACAGGGTTCATATTGGTGCCATCCATTTGTTCAAAGATTACTGGATTTTGTAATTCCCGAGTTGGTAAGACCAGTCCATTGACTAAAGCTGGGGCGATGATGTCTCTCGAACAGCCCGAGTCAATAAGGGCTTGCACCCGAATATGCATTTGTCTCTCTGGGTTGATTAGAGTCACTGGCATGAATAAGATGGACCCAGGTGGCCGGTTCCGTGCAGGGACTGGCTTGGGGCGGATCTGTCGTTTGGGCCCTTTTACGACAGATCCATCTCGTTTCCCGACTGGGGGCTTTCTGGATTGACTTCTGCGGTTGGGGAAGCGGGGTCGTATTCCATAACTTCTTCCGCTTCCAGCCCCCTCTCTGAGGCAGGCCTTTGGGAAGCGCCGCGGCCTCTATTCGCTCGTGGCGCGGGAATTGGGCGTTGGAGAGTAGGAAACGGAGCAAGGGTTGGACGCCGTAGTTGAAGCGGAGGTCTTTGCACAGGCCGGTAGGGGCATTGTGCTGCAAAGTGACCTGCTTGTCCGCATTGCAAACACAGCCCTTGTTGCCATCTAGCATCTCTCGCTCCACCAGTTCCCCGTCCTCCCTTCTGTAAAGTCAATGGTCTTCTCTGTCCCGTTTGTTGTTGTTGTTCAACCAAACGGACTTCCAGAATGCGGTTCTCCACTTCGCATGCAAGTTGGATCCAACCTAACAACGTAGGGGGATTGTCCTGCATAAGGGCTCTGTCCAAAAGTCTCGGGTTTAGTCCTTGCTTGAACAGAATAATCTTGGTGGACTCCTCACACCTAGGGCACTTGGCTGCCAATTGCCGGAATTTTGTGACATAGTCTCTTGCTGACATGCTGCCTTGTTTAATGGCTTGCAATTCTGTTCGGGCCCTGGTTTCCTCTAAGGGGTCTTCGTATTGCGCTCGGATAGCATCCACCAACCCCTGGAGAGTATCGAGTTCTGGGGCCCCGACATTGTATAGTCCTACATACCAGTCCGCTGCCTTGCCTTGTAAGCGGGATCCAAGATGTTCAATTTGACTGGCCTCGCTGCCGAAGAGGTGTCCCCACCGGTTGAAAAATTGTACCACTTGCACCAGGAAAAATCCTAGTTTGGAGGGATCCCCATCGAAAGTGGCTTCCAGTTTCACCCAGCCCATCGGGAGTTCTTGTCTCGGAGCAGGCGCTGGGTAGAAGTCCATTGGCAGTCTTAATTGCGCCTGGGGCGCGGGAGGAGGTAACTGGGGCCCCGGTTGGGGCAACGGTGGCGGTTGTACTGGCGGCGGCAACACCAGCGGTGCTGGCAGAGGTTGCCGTGGTTGGGCTGCCGGGGGTGGTCTCGGTTGGGCCGGAGGCTGCAGTGGCGGGCGAGCAGGTGGTGGCAGTCTTGGTCTGGCTGGTAACACGGGTGGCGTCGGCGGTAACTGTCGAGGTGGAGGAGGCTGGTGTGGTTGAGTGGGGGTCGGCCGCGGAGGAGGGGGTTGGAGATGTCGTAGTGGTGCGGGCCTTCCCGGTTGATTCGGGGGTGGTAAGACGGGCTGGTCCTGTGGCTGCTGCAACGGTGTGAGCTGCGGTCGAGGCGGGAGGGGCCGCAGCGGCGAAGGCCGGATGGGTGGAAGGCCGCGCGGGCTTGCCCCTCCAGGCGTCGTTATTCTGGGAAGCAAAGGCTGGCCTCGTGGCGCTGGTAGACCGTCCCCTGAAGTTTGCCCGACGGGAACAGTTTCCCGCGGTTGACGAGGGGCTCCCGCCTCGGATGGAGCCGGGTGTTCTCCCGATTGGTCCGGCCGGACCGTTATTGGAGAAGTATGAAGGGGTATCACCGGTGTCCCACTTGGCTTTTCTTCCCCTTCCGTAGGCCGCTCAACTGGAGTCTCGTCTGGCGGTAAATCCCCTCCCGAGTTAGGAGGTTCGGTGGGAGTTTCTCCGGGTGGCTCAACCGCGTTATCCCCTCTCGGTGGAATTTCGTGCAGTTTGGGAAATTCCTTGGGTTGTTCTCCCGATTCGCCAGGGCAGGCGTCCCCCTCTCCCGTAGGTGACGACTGTTGCTGGACTCCCTCCACCGGATAGGAGATGACACTTTGGAGTGTAGCTATCTGCACCGCCATCTCTTCTGGGGACAGTCTCTCTCCTGCTCCCATTGCTGAGATTAGATGAATGGCATGAGCCAAACTTTCTTCCATATCCATCAGTTTAGCTTCTAACTGTTGCATTCGACTTGGCCCCGGTTGCTCCCTCACGGAACCTTCATTCGTTGCACTCACCGGGGAAAAGGGGCCCCAAGGCGGAGGGTCTCCTTGAACGACTCGCGATCTCGCTGCTAGAATACCCTTGGCCAGGCCCGTCACTGCCGAGATGCCGGTATCTACAGCATGGGTGCGACCTTGCAGCTGCTCCCAACTTTGTTCAGGAACTTCCGTTGGCTCTTTCCACGGAGCAAGTTCGGAATAATCCCAACTCAGGGCGCCGCGGTGGGACGTGTCCCCCTCCGTCTGCTCGAGCGTCCTGTTCCAATATCGCCATGGTTGGCTGCTATCTAGCTCAGGGACGGTGTCTAGGCTTCGGCACCCTTCCATCGAAACTCGTGGATGGAGTCCACCGGCCCGGCGCTCTCTCGTTTCCCGGGGTCTGGCTCCCCACTCCGACGGGGTGGGTACCGAGATCAAGGGGAGAGCGGTCGCCTTCGGCCTTGCCCCTTCAGCACCGAGATCGATGAGAGGCGGGGTGGAAGTGGAGGCTCCGGTCCCGTTCCCGGTTGCTCCCAGCTCCTGGGAGTCTTGGGCTTGTACTGGTTGATTGTCGGGAGACGCATACGGATCAAACAAAGGATCCCTGTCCGGGACAACCTTGGATTCCGCTGGGCCCGACTCAGACATGGATTGGTAACAAAATGTCAGACTGTGGCTAAATAAGGCTCTCACTACAGAATTCCCTTTAGAAGCAAACACAAGTCCATTGTTTGAGAAAGGAAACTTTACTGCAGAAAAGGTCCATTATAGTCCACTGTCCTGAATAGGAGACTCAGGATGGTACATGATCATTGTTACCAATGAAGGGCAAGCATAAGGTACAGAGTAACAATACCCATCTGGATTAGCCTCCCCCCACAGTTCTCAAAACAACATCGCTCAGTCCTGGGAAGCTGCTCTCTTCAAGGCCAATGCTTGGTGGAACAGTGTTAGACAAAACAGTCTCCTCCGGTGGGAATGCTGCCTGGGAACTGGTGCACCTGGGAAGAAAGCACTTAAACACTAGAAGCATTAGAAAATGGAGTCAGTACAGTTTAGATATACACTGGACCTGACAGGCGGGGGTTGAGGACTCTGATGGGAGCCTCCAGACTCGATGTTCCTTTGTCCCTGGCAGCTGTGGGGAGACAGGAGGGGCCCTAGCAATGCTGTGGGGAAAGAGGGCCTGAGCCACACAGCAGTCCAACGTAACTGCCTTTCCCCCAGTCTTCTCCAGTGGGATAAAGGCATCAGAACGGCCTGTGCCCAGCTGGGAATGTGGCCGGGAGCGCCACTTCGGGCGGGCAGCCACTGCTGCGTTCCACGGAGCATCTCGAGCGAGAGTCTCCCTTTTGAGACACTTTCCCAGGTGGGGACGCTCTTCTCGCTGCCCAGTAGGCTGGCTTGTGTTAGGGGCTGCTTGCATGCGGAGAGGCCCGGATGGGAGTTTCCGGCATCCTGCGGAGCCTGGGACCTTCAGAGCCTTTTGAGGGCATTTCAAGCCCACAGCAAGCTCAGTCCCACATCCTAGCCTTGGCTGATTCCACCGAAGAGTGAATTGCGCATGCACAAGCATGTGGGGGCGAGGGGAGGTGTGCCACGCCGCATGTGGCCTTCTGTTGGGGCTTGGGGCAGACAGACGGTGCTGAACGGCCTTATGGACTGAGTGCTGAGGAGTAAAAGATGCAGAAAGCCACAAGTTGTTGTGTCTAATTGCTTTAGAAAGGCTCAATGACACCAAGTTTTAGAGACTGGACGTTGGGGGATGCCCACCTGCTGCAGTAAGGGCACCTACCTGCTTCCTTGATGAACCAGGGAGCATCTGCAGTGGGGGCGGGCAGTGCAGCTAGCCCCGTCCTCCACAGATATTAACCGTCCCCTCATCTTTGGCTCCCCAGCCCTCAAATGATGTTTTCAAATTTGCAAACAAGAAGCCCAAACTTTTGGGGGAGCAGAAATCCTACAGTCAGGCATAATCCGTTTGAGAAGTACCAGCACTCAAGCGCAACGTGCTCATATGGCGCCTGCTGCCCGTCCCCCAGAATCTCCATCCTGGCATGGGAAACGGTCGGCCCAGAGGAAAGCAGGGTGGAGTGGCTTGTCCCCTGCCGCAGGGCAGGCCGATGCAATTCAGTGGCAGGTTTTAAACTAGTTTGACACCAGTTTACATCTTTCCCGCAATAAACCTTCAGATGTTCACGAAGGGGCTGCGAGGCCTGGGGCACTGTGCTTGGGCCTGCTTGCAGGGGCCAGACAGCCACTGGCAGAGGTTTGTGGGGAGCAAACTCTGCACAAAAGCAGACAGCCCTGGGGTTCACTCAGGCCAGGGAGGAGTAGCATGTGGGTGTCGTGACCCCTCTGACCAGCTCCTGCTCACACTACCCTGCGGGCTGCTTCTTTCAGGGTGGGTCTGAAAGCCAACAGCCCAGCTTCCATGCTAAGGCAGGGCTTGGAATCCCCTTGTCCTGGTTCTGCTCACTCTCAGCCCTGCAAGGTCAGTCTCGGCTGGCGTGTGCAAAAGCCTGTGCCCGATGGCTGCTGTTGGGAGAAGAGCCTCCCGGGCCACAGGCCAGGGACCAGGGGAGGAGCCCTGACCCCTGCTTAGCTGCCTGATGCTGCAGCCCCAATATGAAGATAGTGGCTGTGGGCACCATCCCTGCATGCTGTGCCCCCAGGGGGACGCCCCAGGTGATGGGCAGCTGGATGAGCTCTTCGGGTTCCAATTTCTGGGCTGCACATGGCCTCGCTTTGCACATGTGGGACAACAAGATGGTAGAATGGATGGTCCCACTAGAGTGAAGGTGGTGAGTTTGCGCTATGAACATGCCTCAGCATTAAAAAAAAAATGTCCCTGCAAATAGAAATCTAGTGACCCCCATCAGCTTGGAATATCTGCCAGCCACTCCCCCCCTCTCCCGCACGCGCCTTCCATTGGGCAGCTCTTTGCAGCCTTGGAATGGGCAGGAAGCTGCAGGAGGAAGTGGCGGCCACACCCGTGGAGTGACTCCTGTCCACGGTATCCTCCCTGCAGATCCTGCCCGACTGCCCCAGATTCCTGGCCAGGAGGCTTCAGCCCGCCCGCCTAGATCAAGCATCCAGCCGCCTCTGCAGAATATGGTTTGTTCACCAGAGCAGAGAAGGGTGATGTGGGCAGCCTTTTGGGCAAAGGTGCCAGGGTGATGGGGGGGGGGGTTCCAACTTCCGGGAGAGGTTGTAGATCACTCATGAGGTTTTAGCTGTCAGCAACAACGAGGGGCGTTTTGTTGCTTTCCTTGCCCTGTTGAGGTGACCCCCCAGTACTGTCTAGCCCCTTCACCCCTCCATGTAAAACTGGATGCCTCGGAATCTGGATTTTGTTTGAGGGAGTGTGGCAGAAGGGGTAGAAACAGATTTTGGGGTGTTTGGATGAGGACTAGAAGTACATTGAGCCATGACCAGAAGTCTTCCGGCATAAGACAGTGTTTGTGTAGCTGTTGCGTAATCCGAGAGTGGTGTCCAGAAACTAGGGCTGTTGAACAGAGTGGAAAGTAGTTGAAGGTCCAGGTGCGCTTTCTGATGGCCGATTCTCTGCTGTCACAGACTGAGCACTCAGGGCGTTGGGTGTTTTGCTAGCAGAGGCCAAATTGATTATAAAATGAGCTTTGTATTCCAAAGGTTTTCTGGAAGGGCACCTGGCAGGCCTCTGCAAGCGCTGCTTTGGGTAGGTGAATGCTGAGAGGTGCCCCTTCTCTATGCCCCTCTGCCAAGCCTCTGCACTCTCGCAAGGGAGTAGGTTGAGAGTAAGAGGCAGCGTGTTTGGGAAGTCTGCATAAGGGCAGGAGGGATGCAATGCGGAACCAGCCTGCAGGCCTCTGGCAGAGGCAGCATGAGAAAGGGAGAGCTGGTCCCTGTGGATGGAAGGAAGGAAGGAAGGAAGGCGGGCGGTGTGGACTGGCGCTGCCTTTGCTGGAGGGACAAATGGTCTCCTCAGCTCCTCTGTGCTCTTTGCTGGGAATCTGCCACTTGAGAGGTGAGCTCTGAAGGGCTCCTCAATGTCTGTTTAATAACAGTTTGGTGTAGTGGTTAAGGGACTCTAATCTGGAGAGCCGGGTTTGATTCCCTACTGCCTGAAGCCAGCTGGGTGACCTTGGGCTAGTCACAGCTCTCTCCGAACTCTCTCAGCCCCGCCCACCTCACAGGGTGTTTTGTTGTGGGGATAATAATGGCATGCTTTGTAAACCGCTCTGAGTGGGCATTAAATTGTCCTGAAGGGCGGGATATAAATCGAATGTTATTGTGTTATTATTAATAATGATAATCATCGATTTATATACCACCCTTCAGGACAACTTAATGCCCAGTCAGAGTGGTTTACAAAGCATGTCATTATTATCCCCACAACAACACCCTGTGAGGTGGGCGGGGCTGAGAGAGCTCCGAGGGAGCTGTGACTGGCCCAAGGTCACCCAGCCGGCTTCAAGCGGAAGAGGGGGGAATCCAACCCGGTTCTCCAGAACCCACTCTTAACCACAGCACCAAACTGGCCAAGCTCTTGGGGCCCCACTCTCCTTAGCAGCTGCTCCAGGTTGCTCCCAGGACCCCAGCACTGGTGCTGCCCTCTCAGGGTGGGTGTGGCCTGGCTGGCAGACCCCGGCTTCAGGTGCCAGAGGCCTTGAGGGCCGAGCCCGGGCTGAACTGGACAGCAGGACCGGCAAAGCAGCTGGGTGAGGAGGACCCCAGAACAGCCACGAGGGGGCGCTGCTGGGCCCGTGGTTGCTTTTCCTTCCTGCCATGCAGACGCAGGAGGGCTCCCCCGCCTCACCCTGGAAGCATAGCAGGGAATCCAGGCCTGGGCTTGTGAGCGGGGTCTTCAAGGGATGCTGGTTAAAAGGGGGGGGCAAGCTTGAGTGGGGCGGGTGGGTGTGACACCCCGGCAGAGAGTTGTTGGGAGAAATGGTCTTTTACTTTGAAATGTGATAGCACCCGTTTAAAGAATAAGAACTTGCCACCTTGGGGGACCTGAACTGGGTAGAAGGGGGGCGGAAATATGGTTGAATTATTTTTTAAAAAATTTAGAACCAAACATCCCTTTTTAAAATAAAAGCTGCTGGCAAAATAGCCCCATGATGCTTGCAGCATCCCAGATTAAGCAGGCCTGGTGCACAGCCCGAATCCCCCAGAACTGGTACGAGCAATCCAGGTGCTGCCAGAGACCGTGCCAAGGAAAGCTCTGCCACCAAGTGTGGGCCTTTGCAATCAGACTGGCTGTGGGGTTGGTCTGCCCATTCTGGCTTGGATGAGGCATCTGCCCCCCCACACATACACACACTCAGTGTTAGCAAAGGTTGCCCTGAGACAGGCCCAAGGCCCATACAAAACAAGTGGCCAGAGACAGGACAGGGCCGGGGGCAGATCCTGCAACACAGACTTCCGCTGGGGGCTGCCTGCAGTGGGGGTGGGTCTGGTCCAAGCACTCTGCCGCAAGGAAGCCCGCTCTGATGAAGACGTCCGGCACTGTGTACGCTGGATCTGCCTGGGGACTGACCCCTTGCCCTGGGAGGAGGGGGGGCAGGCACTGGAGGGTTATCTCGCAGACGCCAGGCTCCATGGAGCTTGAGTTCCCAGGTCTATCTTTGGAACCAGTTTCCTTGCCTCCTTGGCACAGAGCCCCGCAGGGCCTTTCTCTTGTCTAAAAAGATCCACCTAGGGCTTGAGGGAGGGGGCGGGGTCATGCATGCGCAGGCAGATTGAGGGCTTGGTCAGAGTTATCCAGGGCAGCACTGTTGTTTCTGAGAGACAGCCTGTATCTCCACACCCGGCAAGCTTTCCTAGGAAAGAGCGATGATGGCCCCAAAAGGAAGAATGCCTGTTTCCGTCCTTCCTGGGCGTGCCTCTTCCTGGAGCTTGATCGCCAGCTGGCCTTTTCTTCTGCAGGGCTCCCTCCGAAGCCCCACTACCAGCCCCCTGCATTCTGAGGCACAGTGGGCTAAGGGGGACAGGGCCCAGCAGTTGCGCCAAAGGGGCACTCTGCCCCCTTCCTTCTTGGCCTCTAGATGCCAGGCAGTTTGGCGTCTGGGGCATATTCTGGCCGCGGCTTCTGCTTTGGCTACTGTTGATTTGTGTCAGCTTGACAGAGATCTTGACAGGCTCCTTGGCCTTCTGTGTCAGGGGGCATTGTGCTCTTTTGGGCTGGGCTGTAATTCTTGGGTGTGAGTTCATCTGACTGCCAGCCATGGGGCAGGGAGGGGGGGAGGAAGATTACCTAACATAATCACAGCCCAGCTGGTCCAGACCCTGCGGCCCACCTAGTCCAGCATCCCATTTCACAGTGGCCAGCCAGGGCCAACAGATGGCGCAGACCCCTTGCCCAGTGTTGCCCCCTAGCACGGGTTCCAGAGCATCACCGCCTCTGAACACGGAGGTTCCCCCTCGCCATGGCTAGTAGCTGTTGACCCTCCATGAGGGCCTCCCCCTTTTAAAGTCAGCTGTGCTCAGGGCCGCCCACCCCTGGAGTCGAAGCTCCCTTTGTCCAGGTGCTCTTCCTCTGGAAAGCCCCCACTCCGGAAATCAGGCTGGTCTTTCAGGTGCTCCTGGACTCGAATCTTGCTCTTCTAAGGGAGACCCGCACAGCTGCTCACCTGGAACTATCTTCATTGAGTAAAGAAGTCTTTCCTTGTGTCTGTGCTGAGCCTGTTGCCCATCCACTTCTTTGGGTGCCCCTGAGTTCCTGCTTTACTGGAGAGGGAGAAAAAAGCCCCGCCTGCCCATTTTCTCTACCCACTGCATAATTTTATAAACCTCTATTGCACCCCCCCCCGCAGCTGTCTTTTTTTCTGAATTGAGTCCCTCCCTCACCCTCCCGCCTAAGGAAAGATGTTCTAATCACCTTGGTTGCCTTCTCCGGCCGTTCTCCACCCTTCCGAAAGCCTTTCCAGTGGGCTCAGCCCCCCAACAAGTCAGAGCAGACGGCGGGCCTGGCTGGCTGCCCGCCCACCCCAGCCGAGCCCAACCGGGCAGCCGGCCTTTGTTTCTCCCCGCCTGGGCCAGGCCTGCCCTGAGCCCGACAATGGCAGGGGCTTTCCAGAGGCTGCCCAAACTGCTGATGGAGGGTTTGCTCTAATCCTGCTGGCTGGCTCCCTTTTCATGCCTCCGCCTGCCCGCTGGCACGGCAGGGGTCTTTAGCCCGCTTGGCTGCGAAGAGCACCCTGTGCAGAGAGCCCTGGCACCCGGTGGGAAGCGCCAGCGCAAGGGAAGGCAGCATGTGTGACTGCTTCGCAAGGGTGTGCGGGGTCTCTTGGTCCCCAGCAGCCGCTGCTGGTAAGGGGGGCTGGGGAGGGGGGCAGGGCGCCCCAGGCCCTGGCACTGGAACGCTGCCCGGATGCCAGCGGGCACCTCTGCTCTGTCGCTGCGCAGGCTCAAGGGCGGGAGCGCTCCTGGGCCCCATGGATAGCCAGCTGTGGCCCCCGGAAGGCTCGGGCCCGGGCCCGCCGTGGGGTGTTGCCGAGAGAGCCACCTGCCCCGGGCATGGCCTGAAAGGGCCGCCTCCCTCCCCGGCTCGCTCGGCAGGCCTTCGAGGGCGCTGCTTCTGCTGAGGCGCCCCCCCCCCCCGTGCCCGGGGGAAGCCCGCGGCGGCACGCGGCTCTGCCCTGGCGGCGGGGCGGCGAACCTCAGGCCGACGGCCGTCGGTCGCCCCGGCAGCGGAGCCGCCTCTGAGCACGTGCAGAGGGCCGGCCGGGGCGCGCTCGGCGGCGGCCCCTCCCCGCCAGGGCCCGGCCGAGTCCGGCGCCCACGGGCTGGAGGGCCGGCCGGGGCCGCCCCCTTCCTGCCCGCCGGCGCCTCGGCCCGCGCCCCAGGCAGCGGCTGCCCAGAGCGGCGGAGCCCCGCGGAGCGCCTGGACGGCGGGCAGGTAGGGCCGCGCGGGCTCCCTTCGGACAGCCGGGAGGGCCGGCGCTCGGCTCCGCTGCCCGCCGGAGGGCGTTCCGGGCCGGCGCCTGGCGAACGGGAGCGAGGGCCGGCGGGGCGGGGCGCAGGCCGCGGCGGCGAGCCTCGGCGTCGCTTTCCTGGACGCGCCCCGGCCAGAGCCGCGCCAGCCGGGCAGGAGGCGTCGGGGGGCCGGGCCGGGGCGAGGGGGCGGCAGGGGCGCCGGCGGCGGAGGAGCGCGCTGGGGGGGGGGGTCGCCGGGCTGCCAAAGAAGAGCCTGGCCCGGGCTGGGCGGCCCCGCTGGGGGCTTTTCCGCCCGCCGTTGGGCCGCGGCTCCTCCTCCGAGAACGCGACGGACGTTTCCAGGCCGCTTTGCGCGCAGAGACGGGCCGGGAGAGGCCCCCCCCCCCGCCCAAGTGGGCGCGTTTGGCGGGGAGGGGCGGGCGGAGGCGGCGGCCTGCGGGTCAGCCGCGCGGCCCCTTGGCTGGGCTCCGAAGAGGGCTGCCTGCCGGCGGCGCTGGAAGAAGCGCGGGCCGCCCGGGGGAGCGGACGGGGGCTGCCGGTGGGCCGAGAGCCTCGAGCCGGCCAAGCAGGCGGGGGGCGGGCGAGAAGCTCCGGGCGTCTGGCCCCTTCGTGGAAGCGCGGGGCGCGCCTTGGCGCCCCCCTCCCGTTGGTGCGGCCGGGCCGCGAGAGGGCCCAGGAGGAGCGGCGGGGCCGGGGCCGGGGCCGCGTGTGCCTCTGCCCGCAGAGCGGGGTGCACGATGTGCCGCGGGTCAGAAATGGAAGCCGCCCGCCTGCCTTTTTGCGGAAAGGCGGATGGCAGCCGCAAGCCTGGTCATCTGTTGAATTTATTTCAAGGATTTCTTTCGGCCTTGCCCCCCAATTCGGGGGCCTCAAGGCAGCGAACATTTCAACCACCTCAACACATTTAAAATGCAAATATATATAAAACACTGAGAACAATTGAAAGAGTCAAACTGGCAGAGCACTGGCTGAGCTGGGCGCCTGGTGCCTGGGTGGGCTGGCTGAGAACTGGTGTGCAAAAGGGGGGGGGTTCGCATGGCACCCTTGACTTCTCACACACAGCTGGAGCGGTGTCTGGGTGTCCTCCCTGCTCTTGCGCCGTGGCTCCTTGGAAGTGTCCGGGCTGAAGGGAAGCCTGCCTCATTCCCTTTGCTTGCAGGAAGGCGTCCTGAAGCGGGCCTCTCCCCGCAAGGCCTCCTAATGCCCCCACCTCGCAGGGAGACGCTTCCCCACTTTGCTGCTTCCATGCTCTGGAGAGCACAATGGGTGGCGTGAAGCCCCCTGAGAGTTCACCCTGCTTGCCAGCTTTCCTTTGGGAGCAGGAGAGGAGGCTGCTTTCCCCTCCCCCGCCCCCCCCCCGCCTTGTGCTCCAAAGTGGAGGTGCCAGGGTTCAAGCCAGCCGGGGGTGGGGGGTGGGGGGTGGGGAGTCTGTACTTCACCAGGGCGTGGCATTCGTCTTATGCTTTCTGGCACTCTTGCTCACGTTCTTGAGGCCTGGCCTATGGAACAGGTTCTGGGACTACCTTTACAGCTGGTCCAGGCCAGGCCCTGCCCTCCAGTCCCACACAAACAGCCTCCAACATTAGGAGAGAACAGCCAACTCCAGCAAGTTGTGCTTAAAACTCTCTTTGCATTCAAAAGAGGATGTTAAGTTTTCCCCTCCCCCTCTCTGCCCAAGACTGTTTTCCTCCTGGTGATGTTGGCTGCAGCCCATCTCAGAGGCAGGCGGGACTCTGAGAAGAGCTGGGAAAGCCCGTCTTGCAGCCAAGACCCCTCCCCAACAGTTCCTTCTTGTGCCAGCAGTTAGCCTTGGCTCAGGCTCCCTGCTGGATGAGGCCTGGTGGCTGGAGCGGGCCAGGGGCTCCTTCAGTAACTTGACAGCTGCTCCCAGGCTCAGTGGAGCAAACCTTTCTGGCCTGAACTGGCACTGGACCGAGTTCTGCGGCACCTCTTGTCTGAATTTCCCTCTGCAGTGAATAGCTAGCTTCTGCCCCAGGGCTTCTAGGAGGATGTTTTGGCAGCTCCAGCTCATTCCCAGACTACTAGGCCCAGATGGCTGCGCATGGAGGGTAGCACAGTGCCTGCGCCAGAGGGCCTGTGGAGTCCTGGACAGATCGCCTGAGGATCTGTAGGCGCGGCCCAGCTGCACACACAAACATTTGGGGAGGGAACAAAGCCCTTGGGATGCACATATCCTTTTCTATGAAGGGAAAGGGAAACTGTCAGTTTGGCTGGGATTAAAATTTTCCTCAGGCCCAAGGGACAGTGACTCTGTAGGGCAAGCTGAGGACTGGAAAGAGGGCCTGGCAGGTTGGGAAGGCCCCGAAGGAAGCTGAGCTAGGGAAGCTTAAGTGGAACACAGAGGAGATGCACAGGCTCTGTGTGTGTGTGTGTGTGAGAGAGAGAGAGAGAGAGAGACTCTTCTGTAGCCAGTCCTTTCACTCGTGCCTTCTAGTCTGCTTCAGATGGGGGAGGGCTAGAGATGCGCGGTGGATTGTGTCCACAGATGGGAGAAAAGCCTCTGCCAAAGACCATCTAAGCTCGGCTGAGGCGTCTTTCTGTATACAAAGAATGTGGGTCCCTTTTCACACATGGACACCAGAGCGCATCACGCACACTGTCTCGAGGCTCTGGGCAAAGGAGGTGTGGCGGTCATAGGAGGCATGGCATTAGGCCTGGTGTCCGGCCGGAGGTGCTTGTGGGGCAGTCCTGCACATCAGCCCTTAAGGGCCGTGGCTGCCCCACCCCCTGCCTTAGGCCCTGCAGATCTGCTCAGGGGCTGAACGGAGCCTCTGCTTGCCGGGAGCCTGGCTGTTTCGAGGGGAGGCCTTTCAAAACTGGCCACAAGGTGTTCATTACCTACACGCTGTCTCTTTCCTACCACCACTTGTTGCCATAAAGGACAACTGCGGAATCAGATGCAGGGATATCCAGTGGGTTTAGCCTGGGTTTCCAGGTATACAGCTTTGAAACTGAGTTTAATGGGCACAGCCCCCCACCAAGTCTCTTGTCTGAGGTTTGTCAGGGTTTGATTGCACTGAATGCCTTGAGATTTACAAAAAAGTTATGAAAATCTGCGCTACTGCTGTCTTAAACATTTCCCCCAAGACAGCCTGAAGGGGCATCTTGTCACACCCAGGCAGGATGTATCTGAACTGGCGACAGAGAGGCGCCCCAGGCAGCAAGGCTGGGCCAAGAATTAGAATCAGGATGCTGGAGAGGGGGCGGAGGGCCGACACCCCCTGAAGTGCAGGAGAGGGCAGGTGGCTTCTGGGCCACGAATAACCCTGGCACTGTTCACCATTAAGTGAGAATTTAAAGGAATGCTTGCCCCCCCCCGTTGTCGTAGGGGTGAGGTTGGTGCGTGGTGGAGGCTAACAGGTTCCCACCCACTTGCAGAAATGGGGCTGTTCTGGTCTTGCAAAGGAATCAACTGTACTTATGGCTTTGAAATGTGCTGCGAACTGACATCACCTCTGAGCATGTGCAGAGTACTTTCACCCTCCTTGGGTGAATTAACTGGTGAATTCAGAGCCTGGTTGGTCTCCGTGGTGTTTTATTGTACAGTCAGTCAGTCAAGTTGTCCTCCACCCCTGCAAAGGGTTGCATAATCTCATAGCAGAGACAGAACAAAGAAAAAAATGGCGGGGAGTGGGTGGCCAGAATTATGGCACATACCGGGGCGGGGGGTGGGGGCACTTGTCCTGTGAGGCCCCTCCCCATTTGCCGCTGTGTGTCCCGTCCCCACTGTCGGGGGCCGTTCCCTGGCCAACTCGCGCTGGCATCTCTCTGCCCCTCCTGCTGCCGCCGCCTTCCGTTTTTGTGCTGGCCCCTTTGCTTCCCCTGCCCCTTCTTCCTTAAACGTGCCGAATAACAGTCGGGCGAAATGAGCCTGAAATGGCTCCCTCCGTTCTAGGTATGGGGAGGCCAGGCCGTTTCCTTCCCTTGCCTTTTCTCTCGCTCCCTGTCTCTCTCGGGGGGGGGGCACATCTTGGTCTTTCCATTGGCTTGGGGCCAGCCCCCAGCCACAGCTCCTTTGCTCCAAACTGGGGTCCCCCTCACCCTGCCCAGCGTACTGGGACTCGCCTGCTTGGAGGTCCATGTGTTGCCACGCTCAGTCCATTGAGAAACCAACTTGTGAATGCGCCGCTGTGGGCACCACTTCCCTGCCCCTCTCCCTGTGGAAGGCCTGTCGCCCTTGGGCACTTGCTTTGTCACTCGGAAATTGAGCCCTCTCTCAAGTACATTTTTAAAAATCCTGCCCTCTTTCCTTACATGAGTCTCCCTTTCCGTTACCCTCCAAACATCCCTGTGAGAATGGGTGACGGGCACAAGAGAGTCTTCTGTAGCAGTGCTGGAATTTGGACAAGTGTCTCCACCTCCCTAACCACTACACATCACTGCCTTTGTAATCGAGGCTGCAGTCCTATGCCTGCTTGCTTGGCAGGAAGTCCCACTGAGCAAAGCAGGGCTGACCTCTGGCTGTGCATGCCTAGGATTGGGTAGCAGGCCCCCCTCAGGCCCCAGTGAGCTGGGCACACAGGGACAAGAAGGGAGCGCACGTTGGACTGTGGTGGTTCCCCCCCCCCCGGTGTCTGAGAAAGAGAGCTTTGGTGTGCCGAAGCTCACCGTGGGGTAAATGTTGTTAGTCTTTAGGGTGCCCCTGGACTTCTGGTTTGTTTTGCTATGACAGACCACCATGGCTCACCCGCGGGAACTGTTGAGATGCCCGCCACTTGTTTGCTGACTGGCAGTGCCCCCCTGGGACTGGCCCTTCTGGCAGCCACTTGAACAAGGGACAGAAAGGGTCCCCTGTTGGATCCAGGCAGTGGCCCATCCTATCTGGCCTCCTGAGCCAAGCAGGGCCCAGAGGCTGAGCCCCCGAGTGTTGCTGCCTCCTAGCACTGGTGCTCAGTGGTAGACTGCCTCTGAATGAGGAGGCTCCCTTTAGCCCACCTGGCTAGGAGCCACTGTGATGCCTAATTCCCTCACGAAGCCTCCCAAGTTGGTCCCCAGTTCTTGGGTGTGGAGACGCTTCCAGCATCCCTTTGCCAGGGCTTCTTGCGGCCGTCCTTCTGGCTGGCTGGCAGAGGGGCGGCTCCAGGGCTCCCTGCTGACCTGGCCTCCCTTGTGCTGAGCCAACAGAATGCCTGGCGGGCTCCCTGTGCAGTTGCCAGGCCGGGGGGTGGGTGGGTGGGGGAGGATGGAGAGAAACAAGGCAGCGCTTGTCTGCTGTGGAGTGGGAGCTGTTCTCTCTCAACTGTGTTCTGCATGGGGGGGGGGCAGAAGGCAGGCAGAGGAAATTCCTTCTAGTGCCACCTGCAGCCTGCAGGGGCCCCAACCCGGGCAGGTCGCTCCAGCTCCACCCTTTTCCCTGGGCCTCAGCTGCTCACCTGCCTGGCCCCCAGACACCAGGGCCGGGGAAGCCCCACGCTGGCTGTGCCTGCTGTTGTGTCCTCCCCCCTGACATGGGGGGGGGAGGAGCATTGTGGATTTAATACCCTGCGGCTTCCTTTCTGCACAGAGTGTCTGGAGCCACATATATGCTGGGTCTGGCCGAGGGCAGCCAGTGACCTCTCATGAACCTCAGGACTGGCTTGATGCAGAATTGGCCCCCTTGGCGCTTCTGGCTGGAGACTGCAGCTTCAGGCTGGCCTGGGGAGGGGGCAATGAAGGCTTTCCTGTGCAGCCATTCTTTGAGACCCTGGAACTGGAGAGGACGGGACTAGACATGGCCCAGACCTTCAGCCTGCAGAGCTCCTCCATCCCCTCTGGCCTTTGCCACCAGCATCTGAGCGGGGGTGTGTGTGTGTGTGTGTCCCCCATTTTAGCTACTCTAGCTAACAGCCAGATTGTCTGATCACAGGCAGCTCAGCCAAGCAGCTCCAGTGGAGAATTTGGGTTGTGTAGAAGCAGTTGCTTTTCTCTGCCTTGAATCTCCTGGGTGATCCAGTGATCCGCTTTGTCAGATGTCTTCATCCATCCATCCATCCGTGACTCCCTCCCCCCCCCCCCGGTTCCAGTCCCTGAACAGGACCGCAAGCCAGCCTCCATTCATTGGCTGGTGGGAGTGGGATGCAGGCAAAGCCCACCGGCCTTTTGTGAGGGAGTGGAGGCCCTGTCCCCTGAGCCCTGTGGTGGTTTGCCAGGCTATCCCTGCTCCAGATTGGAGACTGAGGGGGTGCCGGTCTGTGCTCCAGCTGAGCTCAGAGGAGGTGCCTCGGAACTGGGCCCAGAATGCCAGCTATGCCCCAGAGGGCTCTGCCCAGCCCCAGCTGCCCTTTGTCTGCCAAGGCCCAGGAATGCACAGCGGCAAGCCATGACCTTTGGGGGAATGGTGTGGCGTGGGCCCCTGGAGCCAAAGAGAACGTGGGAATGAAATGCCGCCTGCCCCCAAGCAGAATGCCTCAGCCAAGGGCGGGCGGGGGGGGGGGATACATGGCGGGTGCTTGAAAGGGGTTGAACTGGGTTGCCAGCAGGGACAGAAGGGAAGGCAGTGGGGGCAGGATTAGGACTGGAGCCCTGCATGGGAGAGGACCTGCCTCTCGCTCAGAGCCGGAAGGGCTGTCCGGGCTTCTTTATTCTGGGCAGCCTGCCTCTGAGAACCAGCTGCTACGGCGCAAGGGGATGGCTAGTGCCTCCTTCCTAGAACATCTCTTGGGAAGGAGAGGCCCAGCCCTGCAGGGTCTTCTTGTCAAGGCAGCAGATCAGGTGGGCTCCTCTGATCCTGGGCTGAGATTGCATGAGGAAGCACCCGAGGGCTGGATGGGGCTGTCTGCGTCTCTGGGGCCTGCGCAGGAGGACAGGGTGGGTGTGGCCTGCCACAGGCACTTTGGTGTCTTGAGTGAGCCATGCTGCCCCCCCCCAGTCTTCTGCAATGTATGCTAGGCTCCCTCTTGGGATGCATGGAGGGGGGGCGGGCGGGCGGGCGGGCAGGCACCCCTGGGGCGTGGCAGGCATCTGAGGAGTCTCAGCACAGCCAGAACTCCAAGTAATTAACTGCCTGGTGTCTTTCCACAGCTGCAGAGGGCCACGTACTAGAAAGCCACGAGCACAAGACCAGACACCAAACACCTGTAAGTAACCATAGTCCCCCCCCCCTCAACCCATGCTCAGGGCTGGGTGCTGCAAAATGCCGGCATGTTTGGGGCCAGACTGAAGGCTGTTTGCACCATGACCCAAGAGGAGGATAGTTCATCCACCCCCACCCCCAATTGCTGTTCAGGGGCGGGGGTCCCAGGCCAAACAGAACCAGGTAGGCTTCTGTAGCGCAGCCATATTGCTGCTGCTGCTCTCTTTGAGGTGAGGAACGGGTGATGCCCAAGACCCTGCCCAGAGTCCAGACCATCCATAGACGAGAGCGGCTCCGTGAGTATTTTCCAGGCCCGATCTGTCTCCGCTGGGCTCACTTTCCCCCCTCTTCCCATCCCCCAGCTTGCCAACTGGAGGCTGACTGGGTGTGTGTCAGCAAAGGATCTCTCTGTACTTGAGCCTTTATGGCCCCATCCGTGCTGTGCCTTGCGCAGGGAAACGGGCCATGGCCGCTGCAGGCACAGCCCCCCTGGGCACACGCCCGCTGGAGCTGCAGGGGAGCTGTTCCTTGCCCAGCATGGCAAAGGAGTGCCCAGGAGTGTAATGAGCTTCTGCTGTCTCCCCCCCCCCCACTCCCCACCTTGTAGCTAGCAGATGCCAAGAGGCAGGAGCAGCTTGCTCGGCTCCAGACTTCCACAGGCTCCCACGCCCACCTGCCCCCAGAGGAAGCCGGTGACGCAGGCAGAGCTGTAAGTTTTGCAGGGGGGATGTTTCTTCAGGAGGAGGGGGCTACGAGAAACACTGTCCGCAGGGGACATGCTGGCCGTTCCTCCCGGGGAGGGGGGCCCTGGTGTCTCTTTCATTTGGGAAGGGGGATCAGTCTGTCATTCACATGCTGCTCTGGGACTGAGCAAAGTAAACAACTACACAAAAGGTGCTGGGGGGGGGGGGCGGAATCTCTGCAGCTATGTAGAGGGAGATGCCAGCCCTCTGGTCTAGGGGAGCTGACGCTGGGCATGTTCCCACACTTCCCAAACTGACAGTTCCCACACTTCAGCAGTCTCCAGTTTCATGTTTAAACTGCTGTGAAACCAGTTTGCCTTGCTCAGCCCCACGAAGCATAGATCTGAGCAGGGGGACAGGTAGGAGACACCAGTGAAGAATTCCCAGGAATCCTGAAACAGCCGGCTGGCTCCTAAGGCAAGCAGGGACCGCTGAACTGGTTTAGATGCTCGTGTGGATCTGCCTGTCCCGTCACTGTCCCCTGCCAGGCCCAGAAGGAGAAGCTCCATGCAGAGCTGAAGCGGGTTTTGCAGGAGAAGGGGGGCAGCCAGCCCAGTTCTGGAGAAGCAGAGGAGAGGATGGAGGCACATCTCCGCGCAATGGAGGTGAGGTTGCACAAGGTGCACAAGGCCTGGCTAGGTGGGATCCGGGCCACGGAGCCTCCTGAACCGATGGAGGCCAACTCTGCATGTGCCCACCTCCCTCACACTGCGGGCAGGTGCGTGGCCAGCTCTGACCTATGGCCTGTCAACCTTTCTTCTCCCCCATCCCTCTTCAGAAGACAATTGAGGCATCTGAACTCTTGGAGGTCATTGTGGAGACAGAGGCAGAGGCTGGGGTCAGCGGCATGAGTGTGGCTGGGGGAGGAAAGGAAGGCATCTTTGTCAAGGACGTGTTGGAAGGCTCCCCTGCTGCCCAGGCCTGGAGCCTCAGAGAAGGTAAGAGCGGAGGCGGGGGCGGCTGGTGCAGGGGCGGGTGGGCCACGGGAGGGGACTGAAGTAAGGGCTCCTTCCCTCGCCGCAGCCGCAGCCCTTTCCGTGCCTGCGGGGAAGGGGCCAAGAACCACCTGGGGACAGCCCATGGCTTGGAGGCAAAGTTCCGGGTTCAGTCCCTGGTTAAATGGGGCTCAGCCTCACCGCGTTTCTGGCATTTGAGGTCTGTGCCCATTTCTGAAGTTGCCGTTTCATGCCAAACAGATCTGAAGGGGGTGCTGCAGAGCCACAGCTCCGCCACCAAGCTCCTCCTTGCTTTCTGGGCCTCTTCCTCTGACCCCTCTCCCCCTCGTCAGGTGACCAGCTCCTGAGCGCCAGGGTTTATTTCGACAACATGAAGTATGAAGACGCCCTGCAGATCCTCAGGAGTGCAGAGCCCTACAAGATCTCCTTCTGCCTGAAGCGGACTGTCCCCAGCACAGACGTCAGGCGGAGTCCTGGAGCGCCCACCTTCGAAGTGAGAGGGCCGAAAGCCAAAATGGCCAAGCTGGTGGGTGGTGCTGAAATGCTGGTGCACGACTCCTGCTGGGCTCAGCCCCCGTCTGAGTGCTTGAGGCCCCAAGGCCCAGGGAGGGCTCCTGGCTCAGATTACGTTTCAAAAAATCACGACAACAGATTCACAGAAGAGGGGAGACTGGTTCTTTTATTTATGACTCACTTTGTTTGGGGTCTCCTCTCTCCCCACTGAGGACCTGGAATGGCTTCCATCATTCTCCCCTTCCCCGTTTTATCCTCCCGGCGACCCCATGAGGTGTGTTAGGCCGAGCGTGTGTGACTGGCCCAAGCTCACCCAACGCACTTCCACGCCAGTGTGGGGATTCAAACTTGGGTCTGCTTGAGCATAATCTGACACTCTTAACCATTTCCCCCACACTGCTGGATCACTGCAGTACGTTGTGTGTGGGGCTGCCCTTGGGAGTTCAGACTGTGGCGGCTGGGCAGGGGCCTGATTAGGTCACAGGGATCACCTCGCCCAAAGACTTCCATGGGCGGCCAGTTTGGTTCCAGGTGAAATCCGGGGCCTTTGAAGGATGGCCTTCTCCCATAGGAATCTGCCCAAGAATGGAAGTCTTCCTCTGAGACCTTCTCAGGTGTCCCTGGCCTTCAGGGCTTCACCTGGCGGGAGGCCTTTTCGGTGGTGGCACACTGGCCCTGAACCTCTTTCCCAAGGGAGACTCCACTGGCACTGAGGCGACTGGTACTTCCATACAAGGCTAAGCCGGACTTCTTCGTACATATCTTACAGCCAATTTAATCTTTTCCTGCGGCTGTTACTTTTCTTAGTTGACTGCTTTCATCTTATTATCTTGTATGTCTTCTTGAGACTCTCATCACAGAAGCCCAAGATGCACATCTTAAAAACAAAGGTAGCAGCCACGGTTAGCCAGGATGGCCCCCTGTGCTCCAAGGGCGCCTGCTCCGAACGGCAGCTGTTAGGGACCGACAGCGAGCCCCTCGGCTCCCTGCTCACCAGCTCCCCACTGATGGAGACAGCAGCCCGGGCTAGAAGGGCGGCTGCCCCTGAGCTACCTATGTATTGCCTTTTTATCCAGCCCTTCTTTCCTTTCGCTCCTACAACATCTCTGTGAGGCAGGCTAGACAAGAGAGAGAGAGCTTGGCCCAGGGTCATCAAACGCCTCCATGGCTGAACGGGGCTTTGAATCTGGGTCTCTCAAGTCCTAGGCAGACAGTCTGAGCTCTGCATCCAAAGCCCTCGTGGCTCAGGCCCAGTTTGCCTCCCTCTCAGGGGCCCAAAGTGGCATGTGTATCCACCGTGTAACACAAAGCAGCCACATCTGTCCTCCATGAGCGCAGTGCTGACACCTCTCCCTTCAGGCTCCTGCAGCAGCCTAAGCACGACTCCCCCCCCCCCGGACCCAGTTGCCTGCCCTTGCAGCCCCTCGCCCTCCCAGCCCAGCCCAGCCCAGCCCCCCCCCCTTTCTGGGGATGGCCGGAGGACTGAGGCTCACACAGTTCGCTCTTCTTTCTTTCTGCAGAGCATCCAGAGCTTAACCTCACTGAAGAAGAAGGCAGCTGGGAAGAGCGTGGCCCAGCGCCTGGGAGAGGCCAAAGGCTGGAGCCCCCAGGAGCCAGTGGGGAGCAAGCAGGAGGGGCCGCCGGTGGACGTGGAGTTCTCCTTGCCCCTGTTCTCCAAGCTGCGCAGGGCCAAAAGCACAGGGGAGGTGGCGGTGGCCCGGCCCAGCCCAGAGCGCTCTCCTCTCCTCTCCTCTCTGGAGTCAAAGCGCCGCAAGCTCAAGCTCCCCCGGCTGAGAGTCAGAGAAGCCCTGGCAGCGAGGGCAGGGGGGGTGGAGGGGCGGCTGGACAGGGTCCTGCCCAAGACCGCCACAGAACAGAAAGCCGCTGCCAGAGAAGGCATAGGGGGGAAGGTGTCCAAACTCACAGCCCCTTTCTCCAGGGGAAAGAAGCCCAAGGAGGAGGGAGGGGCCAAAGGGGAAGCTGGAGTCCAGGTGCCGCAGGTGGAACTTGACCTCTCCCTGCCCACAGTTGGGCCCAGCGGGGAGTCTCCCAAGGCCGGTGCCAAACACGAAGGCTTTCCAGTCCAAGTCCTGCCTCTTGGATTGCCCAAGGTGGAGATGGCACTGCCCACAGGAAGCCCCGTGGGGCTGGAAGCCCCTGAAGAGAGTTTCCCAGCCAGGCTGAAGCTCCCCACAGCTGAAGTGGCAGTCCCCAAGGTGGAGGTAGGCCTGCACCTTCCCAAATTGGAGGGCACTGCCCCAGAAACCACCCTCAAAGGGGAAGGATTCCAGTTCAAAGTCCCCAAGGTGGGGGTCTCCACTGAAGAGACAGAGAGGAAGTTGGCCCCTCTTGGTTTTGTCTTGGGAAAAGGAAAAGACCGAGCCAGCAGACAGGAAGAGAAGGTGGCGGTGCCGTCCCTGGATGTGAGGCTCCCTTCTGTAGACCTAGAGATCCCTCTGCCCAGGAGGAAGCCAGAAACTGAGACACCCAAGCCAAAGATGGAGGTCCCAGACGTCTCGATAAAGGTGCCCACGCTCGGCTTACCCAAGCTGGGTTCCAAACTCCAAGAAGAGGAGGAGAGCAGAATGCCCCAAGTGGAACTCTGCGTGGGGAAACCTGAAAGCCCCAAGGCAAAAGCCAAGAGCCCCCGAAGCCAGGCCCGAGGTTTTGGAATTGCCCTGATGGAGGGCAAGTCAGAGAGCAAAGAGGCTCCTGTGGGGCCAGCCGACAGCAAGATGAAATCTCCAGGCCTGACGGTGCCATCCCTTGATGTGCAGCTTCCAAAAGCCTTGGTGGGGCTGGCAGCCCCCGCCCCAGGTGCGAAGGCTGAAGAGGCTGTGGAAGGGCCTCGGTTCAAGATCCAGATGCCCCACCTGTCCCTCCCAAGAGGCAGCTTCCCTTCCAAGGCCATGCCCTCCCCACCCCAAACCCCTGCCCAAGTGCCAAAGCCCGAAGGCAGTGCTGGGGTCCCAGCACTGGATCTGTCCTTGCCAGCGGCAAAGTGGGTGGAAGTGCCGCTTCCCAAGGGACACGTGCCAAAGCCAGAGTTGGATCTCTCTGTGGGTCGGCCTCAGGTGGAGGTGGCGCTCCCTGTGGCCCGGCTGAGTTTTCCTTCAGCCAGGGCTCCAGCCCTTGAACTTGACATGCCCAAAGTTGGGATTGAGCTAGATTTGCCCAAGGCCGACAGTGAGTGCTGGGCACCTGATCAGCCATCCAGAGATCAAGAGGTTACGTTAAAAATGCCCTCGCTTGAGACCCTCAGCAAAGACCTAGAGGTGGAGATCAGTGTCCCCAGGTGCAGGGGGGACCAGCCTGACCTAGAGCCTGGTCTGGGGGCCGCGGAGGGGCCAGAGGTTGGGGCCATCATAGCCAGAATCCCAAAGGTGGCTCTGGCTTTGGGGAAAGAGCAAGCAGCAGAGGTGAGCTTAGTGAGCAAGGAAGGTGCAGGATTGGAAGGCTTAGTCACAGGTGGGCAGGTGAAGCTGCCTTCCGTTGAAGTTTCAGCCATAAAGTTCCCAGAGGTGACCAGAGAGAGGGGCAAATCTCATGAGATGGAAGGCAGGGCCAAGTCACAGAAATTTGCCCTCCCCAAGTTCAGCATTTCTGGCCCAAAGGTCTGGAAAGCGAGTGCCGAGCCATTTGTGGCACAGGTGGAAAGCCCGGAGGCTGCAGACAAAGGGTCAAAGTTGAAGATGCTGAAGTTTGGAGTTTCTTTCCCCAAATCCAAATGGGGGGGAGAGGTAGAGGGCCCCAGGCCAGCTGAGGGGGGGAAAGGGGGGACTCCCAAGGAAAGGGCACGGGCTGCAGCAACGGGTGCGGAGCCCCCAGAGAGCAAGGTGAAGCTTCCCTCCGTAGCACTGCCCCAGGTGGATGTGCACATCGGCCTGCCCACAGGGAAAGCAGAGACCGCCTGCGAAGGGGACCCCAGCCCACGGCCGGCGCTTGGCATAGAGCTTCCAGATCTGAAGCAGAAGATGCCAAAGTTCTCATTGCCCAAGTTTGGGAGCAAAAGTAAGGAGAGTGACGTGGAGCTTGAGACGGGGGAGGCCAAACCAAGTAGGAGCAGGGAGGGCCTGGCAGGAGCACGGGGGGCAAAGAGCTCCGGGAAGGAGGCCGGGGCCAAGGCCCCCAAGTCCAAGAGGTCGTTGTTCAGCACGGCCCGCCGGGACCCAGAGGGGCTGAGCCCAGCAGCTGACAGCAAAACCAAGAAGGGGCCAGAGAGTCCCAAGGAGAAGCCAAGGGGCCCCTCAGTCAAGATGCCCAGTCCCATGGCAGGGGCGGGCCAGGCACGCATCCCCCAGGTGGAGCTGCCCAAGATTGGCCTCCCTGTGGCCAAAGCAGAAGAGGCTCTGCTCGTGGGGTCCGAGAGCCCTGGCCTCCAGGTCAGAGTCCCCTTGCTGGAGATAGCCATGCCTGGCGCTACAACCAAAGGAGAGACAGCTCTGGGGGAGGCCTCGGGGGCAGCCATAAAGAGCCATGAGGGAGAACTGACAATTCCCAAAGCACCTTGTCTTGGCATTTCTGCCCCCATAGTGGAGTTGGACCTTAGCCTGCCCACAGCTGGGGCAGAGGCCCCAGTGCCACAGGGAGCCACTGGTGCAGATGCCAAGATCAAGCTGCCGCAGGTGGAGCTGCCGAAGTTTGGGAGCGGGGAGGGAGCAGATGTGTGTTTGCTTGGAAGGGGAGAAGAGCAAGAAACTGCAGGCACCTCTACCCTGGGCTCCAAGATCCAGCTGCCCAAAGTGGGCATCACCTTGCCCAAAACACAGCTTCCAGGGGTTGAGCTGCACCAGACAGAGGGAGAAGGGGCCCCTGCAGGGCCTGGGGGCGTGTTCAAGATGCCTTCCGTGGGGCTACCCAAGTTCTCCACCCCTAAAGGGAAAGCCTCGGAACAAGAGCCTGCAGGGAGCCTGGAAGCCAGCCGGATGCTGCCCACGGTCCCGCTCAGCAGTCCTTCTGTCAGGCTTCCCAAGTCGAGGGCCTCCAGCTCGGGTGGGGAAGGGGAGGCAGAGACGGGCCTGCCCCAGCTTGAGCTGAAAGTCCCCAGACTCATAGGAAGCACCGAGATGATGCTGGGCACAGAAACGGGGAGCAAGGGGGGCCCAGTCAAGGTGCCTCCTCCACTAACTAGCTTTGGCCTTTGCAAGGCAGATGGGGAAGTGGAGGCAGGAGCTATGGGGGAGGTGGCTGCGTGTGGCCCTCCTGACAGCAAGTTCAAGCTGAAAATCCCTTCCCTGGGCCTCTCCAAGGCTGGCATGGAGCCCAGGACCGACACCCAGCCCCTCTGTCCTTCTCCCAAGGAAGGCGATGTCTCCTTCCAAATGCCGCAGATCGCTCTTCCGGCTGTGGGGTTCTCTGTGGATCAAGATGGTAAGAGGGAAGCCAAAGTAGAAGCAGGGAAACGGGCAAGTGCCGAAGGTCTGGAAGTAGAGGGGTTTGAGGGCAGGTTGAAGATGCCTAAAATCAAGATCCCAGCATTGGGCATGTCAGTCCCCAAGGGAAGCCAGGGCACCGCAGCTCCCCAAAGCCCTGGCAGCTCAGGGCTTGAGGGGGACCCAGATGGGAAGAAAGCCACTTTCATGGTGCCTGGCATAGAGCTTTCCACACCGACCCTTAAAGCTCACGCTGAGTATGAAGTGGAGGGGGCCCAGCTCTGGCATGGAGGCTCCCAGGAGTTGGAAGTGGCTGGCCGAAGAGCCCAAGCTGGCAGCGATGGCCACAAGAGCCCTGGAGGCAAAGGAGAGGCCTCCGATACTGCAGCAGGGAAGAAGTACAAGGTGAAAATCCCCAAGTTTGGACTGTCCTTGCCCAAAGCAGGAGAAAGTGTTCCGGGGCAGGACGCCGAAGCCAAGGTCAAGAGACCCATCTTTGTGCTGGCAAGGCCCAAAGGGAAGGGGGCAGAAGGCGCTTCTGGTCTCCTGGAGGGAGATGAGGAAACAGACAGCAAGGGGGCGGGGGGCAAGTTCAAGCTGAGACCCACAGTTGGACTGTCCCTCTCCGAGCTGAAGATGGGGGCAGAGGTCAACGGGGAGCTGGAGGACGGGGGGCCCGGGAAGGGCTCCTCCGGGATGAAGCTGCCCAAGGTGGGATTTTCCAAGGCGGAGGGGGCCCAAGTCCATGGGGAGAGGGCTGAGGATTCGCTGCAGAACGGCTCTCGGGGCAAGCTGGGCAAACTCCGGCTGCCCCAGCTGGGGCTCTCTTCCCCCTCTGCGCTGGCCGGAAACGACCCTGAGCTCAGCCTCCAGCTGGTGAGAACCGATGCGGCCACGGAGGACGGCGCCTCAGGGGGCCCAGGCGGTGCTTTCGCAGCCCTCAAGTTCAAGCCCCCCAAAATCACTTTCTCAGGCTTCAAGAAAAATGGGGAGGCTGCCCCTGGGCCGGTGGTCTCTTCAGCGGCCCGAACGGAGATGGCCTCCCTGGAAAGGGGTGAGGGGGCCAAGGGGGAAAAGTCCCCCAAGTTTAAGTTTCCAAAGCTAGCGCTGAGCCCCAAGCCCCATGGTGTGCTGGAAATTACCTCCAAAGGGCAGGCCAGTCCAGAGAAGGCTAGAAGGGGTGCACCAGAGGGGCTGAATGTCCAGTTGCCCAGGGTGGGCTTCTCTGAGGAGGCAGCGGACCCCCTGAGGGTTGTAGCCAAAGCTGAGGGTGAGGCCACAGCTGCAGTGTGAGTCTGGGAAGCCTTCATTGCTTGCCGGGGGGGGGGGGCTTTCCTCTCATGTTTAGCACTAACCACAAGCTGGGGGGGGCACAGCCAGAGGGGATGGACCCCCCCCCCACTCCAAGGCGGTCCCCCTGCCTGTCCCCAGCCAGGTCTGTCTTTTTCATGGACAATGCAGGAGAATGACAATTCCTGGGGTACTTAAGCAGCTGCCCTGGGCACGTTTGCTTTCCGCTGCACAGCCTCTCTCTGGGTCACTCTTGCTTAGAATCCCAAGGAGAAAGTTTTGTTGGTGCCAAGCTTGTGTGAAATACTCTTTTAGGAAGCTTGTTCGCTAACCGTTGATGAAGGTCTGTTAGAGAGACCAAGCAACCTGTCCCTGGCCCCCATTTTCCTTTAACATCCTTTGAGGAAAAACGAGCTTTCAGAGGAGGCAAGGGGAGAGGAGGGAGTGTTTGGCTGCGAGTATCCAGAGGGAAGAAGACTGTTGCTCAAAGGGCTGCGAACAGGCAGCTCAGAAGAGAGCTGGTAACCGTTGCTTTGCACTGGCCGTTTCCAGCAGAGGCTGAAGGAGGGGGGGGAGCAAGTGCTCTTCTCTCCCAAGTGACATTTGCAGACAGCGTTTGAGGGGGGGGGACAAGCAACAGTCCCCTTGTAAGGAGCCAGGCAAACCCTAGCACTGGTGGATGGGGCCCTTCGCATTAGCGGAAGGGGAGCTTTGCGAGGAGGTGAGGCTGGGCTGCCCCTTGGTGCTAGCAGAAGGCAAAGCTCCCCTTTTGCCCCCTTCCTAATGGGGGCGCTTCCCTGGGATCCCTCTCCGCCCTTTCTGATGGCAGTTTGACCAGTGCAGCCCGTTTTTTACTTGAAGGGGCAGCAACCCCCACCCTTCTGCAAAGCGTCTAATGGCTTGATTTTAAATATGCAATGTCGCTAGTTCCAGCCCTGCAGCTGTGAAATCTCTCTGTGACTTCCTCCAGCTGTCTTCGCCTTGGGGAGGAAGCCTGTCGGGTGAAGAGGAGCGCTGTTCCCCAGTAGCTCAAGGGCTGCTGGGGGGGGGCGGGGGGGGCAGAAATCCTTTCTTGTTGCTGTGAGATGTACAGATATTCAGCATTTTTTTTAACCATGTGGCCTGCTGTGAAGGGCTTCAAGAATTTGCCACTAAAATTCCTAGTAACCACCTCTGCCAGATGGTATGCTTAATTACTTTTTAAAAATAAAGATGTTCCATATATCTTTGATGCATTCTTCCTCCACCTCGCAGTCTGGGCTTGAATAAAACTAATCTGTGGACTGGCTTTTCTGCATTCTGCATTGTCTTTGCTGGCTGTTTGGGGGAGGGGGTGAAGTCCAGAGTGTTTGTCAAATGGTGTGCATGCCATGCACACGGGGGAGGCCTCTGCCATTTTTCTCCCACTCAGGCAAACAGCTTCTGCTTTAAGCCCATGCAGAGCAGGGGGCTGGACAGGGACGCGATCCAGAAGGTCCTGTGTGCAGTCTGCAGACAGAAGAGGCTTCTGTGAGATTGGTCCAGAGCCAAGGCTGAGGAGATGCCACGGCCCATGGGGCAGGCCCGTGTCCTCTTGGCCCTAACGGAACACAGCGAGGTGGCACTACCTGGGGGTTTGGCTCACGCGAAGTATTTGGAAATGGGATTCCTTGGCCCCCAGGATCCCTGCCACTCTGGGAGGGGGCACAGTGCTGCTTAAGCCTCCCATGGGATCCTCTGCAGGAGTGCATTAAGCGCAGTGACTTAGGGAGCTTGCATCAAAGCAGAGGGGAGGGAGGGCACAATGCAGCACCTGCCAGCTTCCATCCAAACCCCTACAGAGGCTGCCGCCACCTTTGTTTTCCTTGGAAGCCTGCCTCCAGTGAAGGAACTCTACAATGGCGTTACTCTGAGGGGCAGCAGCGCAGCTGCTGTGGTCTTCACGTGCAGCAACTCTCCAAAAGCCCGTAAAATGCACACTGACGAAGTGAGACCTGTGCACTGTGATGCTTTTCTTCTCTGCCTGCCCCAGCATGGTACTAACATGGGGCAAGCGAAGCAGCAGCAGCCAGTTCTGCCACCACTCCCGTATGCCAGTCCCAATACCTCCCCATCAGAAGCACCCTTCAAGGGAAACCTTTCCCGCCACACGTCTGCACACCATAAAAGAAAACCGTGCCATGCTCACCCCTCTTCACCTTGAAGGTTAAGCAGTGGAAAAGGAAGGGGGCAAAAGCATCAGGACCCACAGCCCTGCTTCCGGGTCCCACAGGCAGCTGGAGGAAAGACGAGGCCCGTGCTTGGTGTCCGGGCCAGGCTAGAGCCCTCTGGGGACATCTTCTGCAAAGGGGATAAAAAAGAGGAGGGCCCCCTTCATCTGGGAAACCGAACCTCTGGGCAAGAGTGCTTCGCCTGCATTAAGAGGGGTTATAGGGAAGAGGGAACCCCAGAAAAGGTGCCTGTTCAGAATCAGGGTTTAGGTCCACCCTAAGGAGTGATTATTTGAAGGCACTGTTGCAGAGAAGGGGTGGGGGGGCTGTAGGAAAGAAGTCCTGTCAGCAATCCAAAGTGGTGGGGGGAGGCAGCTGCCTCCACAACAGAACCTTCCTAACTCGGCAACTTTGGAACTGAGCTGACTGTTACATCACCTGTTGTTCCGGAGAAGGGCCGGGGTTCTCTCTGCTCCAAGAAAGCCGGACCTCTGTTTGCAAGAAGCCACTTTGCACCCGTGTTTCTGGGCTTGGGCAAGCGCAGAACGATGGTCACAATTGAGTCAGCGTCTGACTACTACGACGTATTCGAGATCCTGGGGAAGGGCACTTTCGGGGAAGTGGTGAAAAGCTGGAAGCGGAGCTCCGGGGAGATGGTGGCCGTAAAAATCCTGAAGAACGACTCGTACAGGAGCAGGATCATCAAGAACGAGCTGAAGCTGCTGCAGACCATGTCAGAGGTGGACTCGGAGGAGTCACACATTGTCCAGTTCCACGAGTTCTTTCACGATGAGCTCAAGTTCTACCTGGTCTTCGAACTCCTGGAACAAAATCTCTTTGACTTCCAGAAAGAGCACAACTTCTCCCCTTTGCCAGTCCGGCACATCCGCACGGTGACCACTCAGGTGCTCCGAGCCCTGGCCAAGCTGAAGGAGCTGTCCATCATCCATGCAGACCTGAAGCCAGAAAACATCATGCTGGTTGACCAGGTCAGGTACCCTTTCCGCGTCAAGGTGATCGACTTTGGCTCGGCCAGCATCTTCAACGAGGTACGCTACGTCAAAGAGCCGTACATCCAGTCCCGGTTCTATCGGGCCCCAGAGATATTGCTGGGCTTGCCATTCTGCGAGAAAGTGGACGTGTGGTCTTTGGGGTGTGTCATGGCAGAGCTGCACCTGGGCTGGCCCCTGTACCCTGGGAACAATGAGTATGACCAGATCCGATACATCTGTGAGACCCAGGGGCTGCCCAGGCCCACCCTTCTCAACGCAGCCCGGAAGGCCCACCTCTTCTTCAAAAGGGGCCAGCATCAGGAGGCAGCCAATACCTGGCAGCTGAAAACCCCGGCCGAGTACCTGGCAGACACCAAGGTGAAGTCAGTGGAGAGGAGGAAGTATGTGCTGAAGTCCCTGGACCAGATGGAGACCGTGAATGTCCACAAGATGATCTACCCGGATGCCGAGGCCTTGGCTGAATACTTTGACCTCAGGAGCATGGTGGAGCTCATCAAGAGGATGCTGACCTGGGACTCGCACGAGCGCATCACCCCCAGCGCAGCTCTGAAGCACCCCTACGTCTCCACACAGCCGCTCAAGCAGAACTACAGCCTCACCCAGTACTACCAGATCTGCCTGCGGAGCCTGCAGGAGTCCCTGAACAGCAGCAGCAAGACCGGGGAGGAAGGCATGCAGCTGTACGGCGCCTTGGAGGAGGAGCACTTTTACGCTGCACAAGAGCCCTTCCAGGAGGGGAACACCCACAGCATCCAGCGGACCACCAGCCAAATGGACGACCTCAGCCTGGCCGAGGCAGGCCAGGACCTGCCTCTAATGGTGTGGGAGGGAGGGGCCAGCAGGGGGCTTTACGAGCCCTTCCCCGGCCCGGCAGAAGCCGCTTCCGGCTGGCGCAAAACCCTCCACCCGAACTTCCCCCTGCACCAGGAGCAAGAGCCCATCCTGGCTTATTACAGGAACCGGCACAGCAGCCCCAAGCACCGCAGGGCCTCCCGGCACACACAGTCGGGCCTTGCCTTTGACAACCTGATCCTGCTGGGGCAAAGCTCCCCCGAAGAGGCTGCAGACTGGGAGAAGAGGAGCGACAGCAGCAGGACATCCCTGCCGGAGTCCAGCGCGAGGGAGGGCCCCGGCCTCTCCCAGGGCCTGAGGGGTTCACCCACTGGGCAGGTAATGGGAACCGCTCAGTCCACCTGGCCACGGTGGAACAGGGCCCTTACGGACGGGCGGGGTGGGGCGGGTCCAGAGGCTCAGGTAAGACTGTTGGGCCAGCTGGGCCCTGCCTCTCGGCCAGCTCGCCTCAAACGAGGAGTGGAACGGAATGCCTGCTGGGGCATGGCCAGCCAAGCTCATGGTCCACCGCAGCGAAAGAGCGGATGGTTCCCCCTAAAAGCCATCCCCCGGAATCCAGGGAGCAGATTGGAGCCCTAAGTGAGGAGGCCCATCCTTTCTCCTGTCTTCCTCTCGCCGTCACCTGCCTGGATGCAAACAGAAGGTGGTTGGCTGCTTCGGCAGCAGACACAGAGTGAAGAACAGCAGGCCAGCCCCGCTCACTCGGAACCTGAGGCCATATAGTCCAGCCTCCTCTGGGCCACAGTGGCCAGCCCCATATCCCAAGCAGAAGTCCTGTTGCGGGGAATAAAGGCAATGACACCCCCCCCTGCCCGCCCGCCCCCACTAGCCTCCCGCATAGCTATCAGGCTGAGGGGGGAGTTCCACTCAGTCCCTGCCAGAGAGGCCCCTCCTCTGGGACTCTGCTCCCTCTTTTCAGAAAGCAAGCTCCGCCTCCGGGCATTCTGCCTGAAGGCCTCCTCTTCTACCTCCAGAAATCCTGCAGGCGCAATGCGGCCGCAGACAGGCTGGGGCCTGGAGCCCGAGGCCAAGCCACCCTCACCCCAGCCCCCTCCCTCGCCTTCTGACTTTTTAAAATGTTGCCTGGGAGTGACCCCTTTGGGTAGGGGGGGGGCTGCTGGGCTAAGGTGGCCATGGTGGTTTAAGCGTGGAAGGCTAAAAAGCACCTAAAGGGAAAACACACCGCAGCAAAAGGGGAAGTTAATCAGAAGCAACACCAACAGCAGCAAGAGAAGTTGCAGCGGCTCAAGACAGGCCGGGCTGCCCAGGCGCGCAAGGGAGGGGAGCGAGGGGGCCCTGCAGAAGGGGGGCTGCGGGGGCAGGCAGTGCGCTGCGCTGCGCCGCGCCGCACTGGTTGACTGGGGATCTCTGGCCGGCCCTGCTGGCCCACCGCACAATGGGAGGCGGGCGGGCACGCTGTCAGTCACCCCCCTCCTCGGGCCCAGCTCGCTGCCCCCTTGCAACCCCCTCCGTAAGCATCCAGCCCCTGCGCGTCCGAGGAAGGGGCGCTGACTCGGGGAAAGAACCGCCGGGCTTCGAGGTGCCCCTCCCGGACTCCTCTGCAACTCTGCTCCGACAGAGGAACGCGGCCCCCCTCTGGGCCTCCCCTCCCGAAACGCAGAGCCGGAGGCCACCGGATCCAGGGCCGGGCCGGGCGGAGGGGGGAGCCCTGTCCCCGGGCGGGGCTGCAGAGAAAGGCCTTCGGAGCGGCCGCCGCGGGACGGCAAAGGGTGCCCGGGCCGGGCGCCTTGCGACGGCGCAGGACGGCACTGACGCGCGCTCCCTTCTCTCTCTTTCTCCCCGGCAGCGAGCGCCCCCGGAGGTCTTCGAGCCGGCCGCCGCCCCGCTGCCCGGAGCCCACAGCTGGCAGCCCGCCGACAAGTGGCTGGCAGAACCCCGCTTGGAACGGAGCGCCCTGCAGGCGGCGCTGCACAGCCCGCGAGCGCGCCCGGCGCTGCAGCCCTTCCTGCCGCACATCGCCAGCCACCAGTGAGCGGCGCCGCGCCGGCCCAGCAGCGGCCCGCCGACAGAGCCCTTGATGTAGCCCCGGAGATTTATAGGCGGGCCCTCGCCGCCGGGCCGCGCGCCAATGAAGGCCCCTCCTACCGCTGCGCCGCTCCGAGCCCCGGCGGCGGCGCCGGGGGAGGCGGGCTTCTCTCGCCGGGCCGGCTCCCGCGCAGCAATAAAAGCTTCCTCCACTGCAGCGCGCTCTCCGCCCCTCTTTCTCCGGGACTGCTGCCAGGGGCCGACGGGGGGCCCAGAGGCGCGCCGCCGCGGGGGCCTCGGGCCGGGCCGAGCCTGGGGGCTGGGCGCGCCGAAGCACCACTCGAGGCGCTTGGCCGTATCCTCGCGCGCCTGCCAAGCCGCAGCGAAGGAGGGGCCGGAGCCACGGCCACAACCGCGCCCCTTCGCGGCATGCGAGGCCCCTCGCCTCGGGCGGGGACGCCGGACTGCCGCTCCCTGGACGGAGCCCGGCCCGGCGCCTCACTTCCCCGCTCTTTGGCAAAGCGCCGCGTGTGCAGCCGGAGCCAGCGACCCCTCAAACTCGTCCCGCCTCTCCGCGGGATCGCCCCCCCCCATACACACCGCTGACTACAATGGTTCGTTCCCAGCGGTGGAGCCCCGGAGTGGGAGGAACCACTGGTCTGGCCGGGGAGGGGGAGCTGGAGCGGAGCGCTGGAGCCGAGCCCCCAGCGCCCGTCCCTACGAACTGGGAGGGCAGGAACGGGGAAGATCGCCCTGCCCACCAGGAAGTCGATCCGGAGGAGTTGGCCATGTTCGGCAGCAAAATAGTAGAGCCCAGTAGCACCATTAAGACTAACCAGCTTATTGTAGCGTAAGCTTTCGAGAAGCTCTTCGCCACATGCATCTGACGAAGAGAGCCGTGATTCCCGAAAGCTTATGCTACAGTAAAGTTGGTTAGTCTTAAAGGAGCGACTGGACTCTTTGCTAGTTTCCCACCAGGAAGCACCGCCTCCTCGCGGCAGGGAGCGGCGCGTCTGCCTTAACCCCGCTGGGCCAGAAAGGCTCCGGCACGGCACGGCACGGCACGGCCTTTTCCGGGGTGAAGCTGGGCCCGTCACGGCCTGGGCGCTGGTCTTGGCGAGCGCCCTGATCTGGCACGGCGCTCTCCAGGGCCGCGCCCCGCGCCAGTCGCGGGCGCAGCGCCGGCCGAGCGGCGCGCCGAGGAGCCGGGCGCCGGGCCAGGCACAGCCGCGCTCCTCGAGCAGCGCCCGGACAAGACGCTTTGCACGCGCTCAGAGGCGCGGCTGCGGAGGAGGGGAGGCGAGCGCCCGCCCAGACGCCAGGCCGGCCGAGAGGCTCCTCCCGCGGCAGCCGGCCCCGCCCGCCCCGCTCCCTCCTGGGCGGCGCGTCAGGCTGCGAGCTGGAGCTGGAGCGGCGCCTTGGCAGGTACGGCCCAGCGGGCAGGGTCGCCCCGCTCCTTCGCCAGGGACCTCACCTTCGTCCGGGGCGGGCAAGGGGCCCCTCCGGGCGTCCGCAGAGCCGGCCGCTCCAAGTCCCGCGGCCTTGCGCCGCTCCCCGGCTTGGGCGCCGGAGGCCGGAGGCCTTGCCTCGTTGCAAGGGGCCGGCTCCAGGGCGCAGGGGGTTCGCCTTCGTGTGCGCCCTCCTGCGCTGCGCCCCTGACCCGCGGGCTGGGGGGAGGCGGCGCTGGCGGCGGGAAGGCTTCCCAGGCGGAGAGACCAGCGCGGTGGGGCGCGATGCCCCGCGAGGGGCGGCCTCTCCGCCTGGCCCGCCCCGGCTGGGGCCAAGCCAAGCCGCCGCCTGTCCGTGCCGGGGCGGGGGCGAAGCTTGCCTGGACCCCAAACGCCTTGAGCCGGTCTGGCGAGAGGGTGGCCGGCTGGCCCTTCGCTTCCAGAACAGGCCCTGCGGCCCCGGCAGAAGGAAGCTGTTCTGCGGAAGGAGCCGCGGGCTTTCTTGCCTGGCGCTCCCCTTCAGTCTCTTGCTTTGTTTGAAAGAATTCTCCAGCTGTAATTCACATTTCCAGGGCCCAGAACTGGCATGTTTGACGAAGGCTCTACAGAGAGCTGGATTACTTGTTTTGTTTACACCCTAGGGTCCGCAGGCCGGCTCCCATGGCAGAATGGGGGGATTCGAACCTGGGCCCCCCAGAACCTTTCCAGCATGCTAACCACTACTCCACATTGGGTCTCAGCACCAAATTTGCAGGAAACCAAACGGATGGGATTTTCCCAGCTAGCCAGAGGAAGTTAGGCTCAAGGGACCCCGGAAGGAGGACGATTCGAGCCTGATGTGGCGGGGGGGGGGAGTTGGGCGCCCGGAAGGCATGCGTTCATGGCTGCTCCTTGGACCACGCCTTGTCGCACTTCCATTTGGTATTCTGGGCTGGGGGGGGCATTGGGTCTCTCCCCAGTCACTGAAGTGAGTCTGGGCCTGGAAAGCAGCAGCAGTCCTGTTCCTGGTGGGGAGGAGACCCCAGCTGGCTGCGGCAGATGTAGGAGGTCCAGGGAATTGGTCTCCAAGAGCCTAGGAGGGCAAAGGGGACTGTGAGCGGATGCCTGTGCAGGGGTGCCGATTCTGCTTCTTGGTTGCAAAAGCTGCTTTGGGCTTCCAAGAGTAGCTTCTTTGCCTATCAACTAGCCTGGGCAGGTAATCTGGCAGGGCCAGGGCTTGGCTTTGGCTTTGGCAAGGGAATGCCAGCCAGATGAGGGCACAGGGGCTGAGTTCCCAGAGATCATGTTTGTGTCGCTGCCTGTCTTTGGGAGGATCCTTCAGGGAAACAGGTTTGTGCTCTGTGAGGGTGAAGTGCATCGCCTCTGCCTCCCACAGGCTCAGGGTTGGATCGCAAGCTGTTGGGAACCCTTTTTGTACAGGAATGGGGGTGGGTGGGCAAAAAGTGCCCACGCCTGAGAGTGCTGGCGCTGGCCTCTCCCTGCTCTGCCACCTCCCCCTGCTGGGCTCGGGGGGGGGGGGGTTGCTGCGCCGCCTTCTCTTTCCTGCGGTTCATTAAGATGCCCCAAACCCGGCTTGCAAACCACTTTCGGTCCTGCCTCCAAAGGTTGCTTCAGGGTGCCACTGCTGTCTTTGTCCCTGAACGCACACCTCCAGCCCCAACTGTGCACAGGGTGAAGTCCAAGTGCCAAGTGGCCTGGCCTAGCCTTGTGGAAGCACTCTGCTTAGACAGCACTAAGGGGCAGCACCAGCACACCGGGCCAGGTGGGCCTGGGGAGGGCTTGCCGCTCATCTGGGACTCCCATTTGAAAAAAGTGTTGGTTTGTGATTTGCCTCACCAGGAAGTGGAAAGGCAAATCAAGTGAGAATTGGGAAGTGTGCATCATACCAAAAGCTTCCCCTTGTTCTCCCGATTAAAACAGGCTCTTTGTCAAAGACGTTCCTTTGTGGGTCTGGAAGACCAAAAGGAGGCGAAGAGAGAAGGGAGGTGTTATGATCTTCACGTTCTTTAGGGTGGATTTTGCTTTAGTCTTTCCCTTCACACCCTCTGGGTAGTTAGCTGCCACCAGGAACATTAAATTCCAATATTTTTTATTTAAGTTTTCCCTTTGGTAACGTGTTTATGCGTCAGGCTCCTTTGTGGTTCTATGTGGCCCTGAGGATAGGAATGGGAGATAACAATGACTGCTACTCTGGGATATAACAAAACAAAATAAAAGTTTATTTTTTTAAGAAGCGTATTGGTTACATAAAAGTAGTTCTTAGTTCTAGTTGCTTCATCCAAACTCATTCACACAGATCTCTTGTAAGGCTTCACACACACTTAGCCTCTTTCTCTAGGCTCTATATTTCCCTCACAGAGAACTCCTCAGACAGCACACAGCCAGCCTGCTTTCTTCTGACTCTCAGTTCTTTCTCTCTCAGGCGCACACACAGTTTGCCTGCTTCGAACAGAGTGAATATACAGTCTCCCAGACACACTCAGTTCAGGCTTCCACTCGGGCTGCCTTTCCCTCCCAAATACATGGACACCCTTGTAACGAGTCAGTTCCCGTGTCTAAAACCAAGTTTCAACTTGCCAAGAGAAAGATGGATCTCTCTCCGGGGAAGCAGAAAGCAGTTAGTCTTTAGACCTGTCAAACAGATAAGTTCTTTGAACCAGCTGTTTATCAGTACATTTATTTATATAGGGTTCAATATTGCTTTGCAACTCCTTACCAAACACACAGACACCAATCTAGAGTTTATTTCACTTTATTGAAAATACACCCTAGTTTTTTAATGAAGCAAGCAATCAAAATATAAATGGCTATTAATATGAATCCTATGACAACAGAACATAGAAAGGCAATAAGAAATAAGTTCACTAACATTTCTCAATAAATCCTAAGTTTAACATTGCTCAAAGTTTCTATGAAATACATAGGTAGAAATAGTTTCTCACCTAGATTCTCTCAAGAGATTTCTTCCATCAGTACCCTGCTTATTCTTTCTGTGTTTGCAATTATATACCTAATCATATGTAAATATTTAGGGTCTATTCACATGATAGCACAAACAAATATTGATTGGTTTGACACTTCACTGAATATTCATAATTTCATAGTACAGCCTTCCAATTAGTTAAAAAATTATGTCATAATCTAAACTTCACAACAAAACTACAAATCTCCAACAAGTGTCAGGAAAAGTTAAGTTGGACGATCACCATTGGTTGAATCTCTGATAGAGGAACATCAATCTCAGTAGAGTCCACTATTTTAATTAATTGTCAAAGGATGAAAGCACACCTGTTGAATTACCTTATACATAGAAAAAATACACTGAAAGTTCATGTAAAGTTTAAAAGTTCATCTAGAGAGTATAGAAGCTAGGCCTAGTATTGTTCAGTATTGATTATTGGCATATGATCTTAATCTATATTGGCATAACACCCTCAGGCTGCCCACAGCTCGCCTCTCTGGCCCTGACTGAACCTTTTCCTCTCCCTCAGTAACTGAAAACTGCCTTCACTCCGCCCACTCTCTGTCATCCACCAATCATATCACTCACTCATCTCTCTCTTTCACCCCCCCCCACTCTTCACCTATCTCACCAAACATTTAAAGACACATGCACCCATTTCTTGGAATCATTACAGGAGGTAACAGACTGCCTCTCCCGTCACTGGTGACCTCTAGGGAAGCAGCTTCTGCACACATCCGCTCACTTGGACAGGAGTGGGCCAGGAGTGGGGAAGCTGCCCGGAGAGCTTGTGGTTTTCAAGCTTGTGATTTCAAGAAGCAAACAGGGGAGGGGGAGCCTCCTGGCCCCTCGAAAGCTGCCCTGCAAGTCCCCTCGTGACTCAAAAGAGGAGGGAGCCGGGCCCACTTGCCGGCCCTGGGAGGGCCCGGGGAGCAGGGAGGCCGACCCTTCCTGCCAGAGGCTGTTTCCCTGACTCGGGAGGCGGCGCATGTGGCACCAACCACACAGCTTGCGAAGCACTTGCAGGGTGCGGTGGGGGGGATGCCTCTGGACGCGATGCCCACAACTGCAGCACTGCTGCTGCTGCTGGAAGCCCCGTGGGAAGAGGCCCTCAAAGGGCGCCTCCTGGCTTGGGCTAGATCTGCCTTCTGGAGGCTGGGTGAGGTTTCTCAGGATGGAAGGATCAGGTCCAGTTGATCAGTCCTGTTGTCCCTTCTGGGTTGGAAGCCAGCGGCCAAGAGGGCCCTTCTTTCCCTTGCCTCAGCTGGCTGGCTGGCATCAGACAGGAGAAGAGGGACCTCCCAGGAGAACAGCCGTGGGACTCGCAGGACGTGGGAATTTAAATTCCTGGTGGGAAGCTTTGTTCTGTTTCCATGCTGAGTTCTGGTCTCTGAAGCAGCCCCCCCCCCCCCGGCAACGCAGGCACATCCCTCACTAGCCGGCTCCCTCAGATGTGGGTGGCTTCCTGGCGTTGGCTGGGGTGTGACCACCCTCCCTCCCTCCCCCCCTCCCCCCCCCTCAAGAGGTCCAAACCCAGGATCCCTTGCAATAGGGCCGGAGCATGGTGCAGAGCTGCCCTTTGAGGGGCATTTGGGCCACGGGTGTTTATTTCTCTCATGCTGTTTGCAAACCCTGGCAGGCCAGTGAGAAAGGAGCAGAGACTCACCTGCCACTTCTTGACCTTCACAGCTTCTCTGGTGGGGTTTCCTGCTTCTTTGGCCCCAACCCTCAGTATAAATGAAGCCCTATGTAACATGCCAGCAGGTAAGCTCATATTTATGTATTTACTTCATTTGTAGAGGATTACAAAATATTAAAAAATTGATCAGACAACATAAGGCATCCAATAAACAATGCAGTAGGTTTGGCATTACAGAACTGGGGAAAATGCAAACAGTGACAACTCAAGCCATAACACAGGAAGTGAGTTCCAAAGGTAGGAGGCAAGGCTGTAAAAACGAGGATACAGGCAAGAAGCATCGCCACGGACTGTAGATCAGATATCTAACTCCAAACTGGGTTATAGAGCATATGATCAACAGATCCCCAAAATGATGCTCGGGGCGGATAGGGGAGGTTTCTTTACAGACCTGAAGCAAGTCCCAGGTTTGAGAAAAAGCTGAAACTTTCCTCTCCCCAAAAAACACGTGGGGAATTAAAACTCCCCCAAATGGTAGAAACAATGACTGTGTAGCTTAAAGAAAAGAATGCCCACTGAACTCTCAGTGGCCATTTTGGAGGTTGTTAAGCACCCACAACAATATTGCAGAGACCTCCAAGCTTTGTTCCTGTAATGCAAAGCCACGACAAGAGAAGCAGCCCTGGGAAAGGTTCCATCTCCCCCTACAGTCATTTCCCCAGCTGGAGGAGGAGTTACTGGGGGTAGGCCCAGCAGCAACGAAGGATGGAGTTGTACACGCTGTCTGAATGGGTCCACCCCTTCCAGCTGAGGGGCATGTGGACAGTGCCTGAGGATCCCTCCTGGAGTGGCACTGGGAGTGCCTCTGGTCCTCCCTCTCTCCCAGTGTCACACTCGGGTCAGAGTCCATGCAGTACAGCACTTTCAGTGTAATCCCTGGACACAACTGGCAGCCTTTACTGCAGATCATGTGCCAGCAATGCTCTGGGATCCAGGTGGGCCTCCTGGGCCCCATTTAGAGTGGCTGAGTGGGAGACGGTTGGATCTACTCCTGGGGCCTGCTTGCATCTCTCTCCCACGTTTTCCCGGGGGGACTTCCCAGTGCCTTGTGCCCCCTGTCAATTAATTTATTATTTCTCCGTTGTTCATGCACCATAAATCCCTGAGGTCACACTAAGTTGAGCCAGGGACTCTTGTTCCTTCCTTTCCCCATCTGACTGGCCCTCCTTTGAATTTCTCCCTCCTTTCTTCCAGCTGAAGATCCTCCATAGCCCCAAGGAGCTGCGCCCTGCTGAGCTGCCCGGCCCGGCCCCACCTCAGGTTGGTTTCCTTCATAGTCCCTTCTGGCTGCAGAGCAGGGCGAAAGAGTCCTTTTCTGCCTTGCTGCTGTTTAGGAATCTTCTCCTACTTTGTTTGAAAATCTGCAGCCCCCCCCCTTTTAACTAGAGTCCCCAAACTTGGAGGAATCCTCTTTCATTTTTAAAGATCCTGGAAGGCTATGCCCTGTTGCAAATTTCACTGGTAGGGCTGTGAATGAGCACTCTGCTAGTTCAACTCCCACCACTGCCAAGAGGGCTGTTCAGAGCAGGCAGCCTCGGGTCAGCCACTCCTCTCAGCCCACCTCCCCAGCTGTATTGGGGGAGATAATAATAACACTGACTTTGTTCCCCGCTCTGAGTGGGGCACTAATCTGTCTAGAGGAATGGTATGTAAGTGCAGTTGTTGTTGTTAAAAAAATTAAAATGTTACATTTGATGAAATGGATTGCTGGATCACAGTTCAGCATCCTCTTTCTTGGGCCAGCCGTATGTTCCAGGAAATCCACCAGCAGAAATGGGGGGGGGGGTGATGACCATCCTCCCTGGCTGTTACCCGGCCCCCAGCTGCTGTTCAGTAGCATACCACCCCTGAATGTGGAGGCTTTCGTTGGCCATCCTGGCCTAACAGCCCTTGAAAAGATTTTTCTCCTCCGTGAATAGGTCTCAGCAGTCCATTTAAGGCCACCTGAACTCACGCACCTAGCAGCACACCCTGGGTCGAAGAAGCTCTTTGTTCTGCCTGTCGAGAATCTGCTGCCCATTAACTGCACTGTGTGGCTCCCAAGTTCTAATTTTATGTGATAGTAGAAGAGACATTGACCAGTCGCTATACAAGTAGACTTGCATCATGGGAACGCTTACAAGTGGGAACACTTCAGCCTTCAGGGACAGCCAGTGAGTGGCTTAAAACGTGCTGTTTTTCAGCAGTAGAATTTCAGGGGATTCCAGTATTCCTCCCCCTGAGATCACACGATTGGGAAGTTCAATCGTTCCTTCGACTAGAGGGGAGGGGCCACCTTCGCCTCCGCCTCCCTGTGCACCACATGTGCTCCCCTTTGTGTGTATCCTTAGACACGTATGGACTCTCTACCTTGGGTTGGAACACCTACCCAGAACCACAACCAATTTGGAGGGGTTAAGCTCAGTGTTAGGGGGAACCGTCTGCCTGTTTCCACAGCCTGGCTGGCTTGGAAAACTGACACACTAGCCGGGACCTGCCCTTAGACGTCCTCCTCCTCCTCGTCTCTCTCCTGGCTGCTTCTGCGCTGGGACCCCCATTTCCCTTCCGCATGTCAAATTGCAAGTTGGTCACCGCCACCTTCCCTCTTGTGCTGCGTATGTTCATTCGTCTTTGCGCCCTCCTGTCCAAAGGGGAACCGCCCTTTGACTGCACATCGGAAGGGCCTTCTTGAGCCCCACAAAGCACCCAGCAGGCCCTCGGGGTGGCCAAAGCAGCAGCAGGCGGGTTGACTGGCCAACCCTTGAAGCCAGCGGTGAAGCCAGGAAAAGGGGGCGGGGGGGGGAGGTGCTTGTAGCCGGGGACGCTTCATCAGGCATAAGCCCTTCAGCGAGGCCATGTCTTCCTGGTGGGACAGCATTTTGCAATCTGAATAATGACAATAAAAAGCATTTAAGGAAAAAACACCCTCCACAAAGAGCTCTTGGAAAAGGAAACCAGGGCTGTTCTTGGGGATCTCACCATCTCAAATGGATCCCAACTGGAGAAGAAAGTGGTAGGGAGAGGATCCCAGGGCTGTTCAGGGCAAGAGGGAGCCCCGCACAGCTCCACTGGCCCTCTTGCTGATGCAGCAGCTCATGCTGGGAGACCGGCGAGTGCCTGAGGGTTGGAGCTCTGTGTAGGAAGCGTGGCCAGCTCTGCCTCTCTTTCCCTCTGTCTCCCAGGACTTCCGCTGCATCTTGGTGATGGCCGTTCTGGGAACCATGCTGGCGGCGGCCCTCCTGATCCACACCTTCCTCCTTCCCTTCCACCAGTCGGTCTGGGCAGGAAACCTGACTGTGGCCTCATTCGTGGACAACGCCTGCAGTGACCCCTGCAGGTGAGGGCTGGCCTTCCCCTGGGCTCGGGGAGTGCTGCTCAGGCACTCTCGGGAGAATAACTCCGGTGCCGATGGGTGGGCATCCAGGTTCAGTCCTGACCACAGAAGCGTGCCAGTGAAGCAGGAGCATGGCGTCCCCCGCTAGATACGTTCAGCCTTGACAGCCCGGAGCCCCGAGGGTTTGTGGCGCTGGACATGAGTGTGGTGGAGACTCGGGGGCTCAGGCAGTGGGGCCTTTGAGGGCCAAGCTCCGTGCACTGGTGTGGCAGAGTCCCCCATCATACCAGCGCCATCCACCCCATTCAGAGGCCCTCCCTCCCTTTAGGATCGTGCTGGTGGAAAGCATCCCTGAGGGGCTGACGTATGAGGACAACAGCACTGCCAGTCCTTCCACCTTTGAGGCCTGGGGGAAGCTTCTTGCTGACGCCAGAAGCACCGTGGACATTGCTGCTTTCTATTGGAGCCTCAGAAATGAAGACACGCATACCCAGGATCCGTCGGCCAGTCAGGTAAATGGGCAGAAAAAACCTCTTCTCCCGGGGTGATGGGCTTGGCTGCTGTGCTGGAAGAGCTCCGGGATTGCTCACCCAGTGGGAAGCCTTACAGAGGACGCTCTTCTACTCTCTTCTCGGCCCCCGAAACAACATCTGTTTGTGAAGAGTGGTGTGTGTGGCAGAAGCAGCTTTCTGTCCTGAGAGCCCAGGATTAACTGTGGTGCGCTCAGAACCATGAGAGGGCGGACCCCCTTGCAAGCAAGCATGTCGATGCACAGACCCAGAATGCCGGTCCGCCTCGGCGTCTGTGTGTGTGTGTGTGTGGGGGGGGCCCTTTGAGGGAACGTGGGACATCCATTGGTTTCGGGCTTGGACAGCAGAGACTTTTGATAGAATCCAGAAGCCGTGTCACCGTTGTTATACAGTGTTTGCCAAACTGTGACAATCCATAAATTACACTCGGCATTTCCTAGAAGTTCTGGTCCTTCGGCGATGTTAACAACTAGAAGTGGCTTTCGTTGGGCAAAGCACCAATTTTATTTGGATTAAAGAAAAAAATAAAGAGGTGGTGGTCAGGGTCACAAAACACAGCATTTGTGTGTGGTTTTGCTGATAATGATGGCCCTCCAGCCGAGGGCTGACGTGGCCCCTCCTGGAGCACTACTCCCCCACAAGTAGCAGCCAGTCTAGTTCGGCTGGGGCTGCCCTGCCAGCCTGAAAGATAACGGGGGGCAGGGGAGGAGACCTCCAAACCACTGTGTGGTCACACAGCGTGTGAGACTTCCGTTCCAAAGACTTTGAGAGTCTTTGGGAGCTTCAGTCCACACAAGGTCCTCTTTTTTCAAGTTAAAAGCAACGGCCCTGGCAGTCCTCGAGCAGGGAAGCATCAGGCCGGGTCCAGGCCAACGGCTGCCCCAAGCCAGCAGCCCCACAGCACATGCCACCCCCAGGCAGGCCTTACAGCTTGTCTGGGGCAGCAGAATATCTCCCTGTGCTTCCACCAGCTGGGCACCAGGCAAGACCCAAAGGAGCTGCAGAATGCCTCTGGGGCCTGCCTTGGGCCCTGCCGGCTGGGGCCTGGACCTGGGGCGTGATGCCAAATATCAGCCGTTCTCTGTGGCCACCTCCTGCAGTGCCAGCTGGAAGCGCACTCTGCCCCAGTGGCATGCTGGTGCCCTGGCTTTGTTTTGGCACCCAAGCTGATTGCTGGGGCAAGTCCGTGGACTGCAGCAGAGGCAGCCATGTGAGGAGGCAGTGCTTCTTCCCCCTCTCGGGGATCTCTGCCTTGTTTTAAAACCAGGGGGAAGAAATCCTAGCAGGGCTGCTGAAGCTGTCCGAGAGAGGCATCGCCACACGGATTGCTGTCAACCCTCCTTCCTCCAGGCTGCCCAGCAGTGACCTCCAGGCACTGGAGGAAAGTGGTGAGTGCCAGGAAGGGGCCTTTGGGGGCAGCCCTCTGGGAAGGGCCACAGCTCTGGCCTCTTTTGCCGTCTCCACAGGGAGATGTGCACATGCCTAGCAAGGTGCTCTGCCTGCAAAGGTGCTGCTGCTTCTGCTGAAAAAAGGCTGACTTGGAGAGTGACAACCAGTGGTCACAGCTAAAGGGCTTTTCCTCTGAATCCCTCCAGGAGCCCAGATTCGCCAAGTAGATCTGCCCAGGCTGACCACCGGAGTTCTGCACACCAAATTCTGGATTGTGGACCAGACTCACATTTACCTGGGGAGTGCAAACATGGACTGGCGAGCCCTCACCCAGGTGGCATGTCCTTTCTGAGGGGACCTTGCACGCGAGGGGCTGAGCAAAGGGGCGGTGGGTGGGTGGGTGGAGAGGAAGGCACCAGTGAAGCAGCTCCACGTGGGCTGAGAATTGTGGCCCTTCCTCCTAGAAGGGGCCCTGGCCATGCCTCTCAGCCTATGGGGTGCAACTCCTTGAGTGGCAGCATGCACCCGCAATCTTCCCGAGAAGCTGGCACCAGCGAGGCCTTCTGCTTGGACTGCCTGCAGGTGAAGGAGCTGGGCGTGGCTGTCTACAACTGCAGCTGCCTGGCCCGGGACTTGGGGAAGATGTTTGAGGCGTACTGGGCCCTGGGGCTGCCTAATGCCAGCATCCCGTCTCCCTGGCCGGCCAACTATTCCACCACCTACAACAAAGAGACGCCCCTAGGCCTGAAGCTGAACGGCACCGCTGCTGGGGTGTATCTTTCGGTGAGTTGGCAGGTGCCAGTTTGGTGTAGTGGTTAAGAGCACGGGACTCTAATCTGGAGAGCTGGGTTTGATTCCCCACTCCTCCACAAAGCCAGCTGGGTGACCTTGGGCGAGTCACAGTTCTCTTGAGCTCTCTTAGCCCCACCCACCTCACAGGGTGATTGTTGTGGGGTAATAATAACACTTTGTAAACTGCTCTGAGTGGGCATTAAGTTGTCCTGAAGGGCGGTATATAAATCGAATGTTATTATTATTATGTTATTATTATTATCTCTGGCCATTACAATATTAAATTCCATTAGGAGGCCCAGGATGGCGGTCCAGATCCAAGGGAGCCTCTGAAGCTTGTCCTGGACAGGCGTTGCATAAAGAGGGAACTCTGATATACTCTTCAGAAATAAAGATGGCCAGTCTGAGACCCCGTTTCTCCAGGATCTACCCTCTGCAGTAGTGCAGCCTGGGATCCTGTAGACAGAAATGAGGAGTGGGGTGGGACAGGCACCCCCTTGCTGTGCTACCAGGCCCAGGCACAGCTGCCCCCCAGACCCCATTACTTCAGCCAGTGTGTCCATACGACCGACTGTGCCCCTCCGTGGGTCTCTTTCCTCTGTGCTGCCTCCAGAGTTCTCCTCCAGCCCTGTGTGCCACGGGGCGGACCAAAGACCTCCAGGCTGTGCTGAGTGTCATCGACGGGGCCCAAAAGTTTGTCTGCGTGGCTGTGATGAGTTACTTGCCCACCATGGAGTTCTCGCACCCCAGGAGGTAACCAGTGGGTGGCAAGCAGTGGGCCAGATCCCAGGTTCCTGCCCCTTTGGGTCTGCTTGCCTCCTGCATTCGGACCCCGTCCCTGCCCCCACCCCTTTCCCTCCGGCAGCAAAACAGGAATGTACGGGCTGCCTATTGTCCAGCAGGCAGCCAGGGGTTTCTGGGGAAGGTTGAGGAGGGCGTGATGCTCCTCCCCAGCATCTGGCCGTCAGCTACACTGCCCTTGCCTCAGGGGTCTCCATCTTGCTCTCTTGGTTAATGTAGCCGTCAACCAACTTGGCTCCCAGGAAAAGGGGGGTCCAGCACGTAAGATGGAGTACTCCCCCTGCTCCCTTCACCTAGGATTTTTTCAGTGTTAACTAGTGACTAGGAAGGTAGGCAGCATGGTATAGCCCAGTCTCGTCAGATCTCAGAAGCTAAACAGGGTCGGCGCTTGGATGGGACACCACCAAGGAAGACTCTGCAGAGGAAGGCCATGGCAGCCCACCTCTGCTCCTCATAGGCACTGCAAGCCCCTTATTGGGGTTGCCGTATGCCAGTTCCAGCTGGATGGCACATGCGGGCATAACTGATGACTGGGCTCTGTAAAGTCAAAGGGATTGCTTTTGCCTTGGGCCCTGAGCCTGCAAATTAGATTTTGTCTTGTGGAGGCATTGCTTATGGGGCAGCCCCAAAGCTCAGCTTCAGTATAAGGAAACAGGCCAAAAGTGTCAATTGGGTAAAAGGCCACCTACTCTCCTCCCGTCGAGAGCCACTTCTACCCCCAAACATTCCCTCTGCCCAACTGCTGAAGCCCAGGCTGGGGTGGGGCAAGGGGTGCTATGCTTGGAGGCAATGAGGGGGGGCTACTGGCTTGTCTCCCTCTCAGATTCTGGCCAGTGATTGATGACCATCTGCGGAAGGTGGCTTATGAGCAGAGAGTCCACGTTCGCCTCCTGATGGGCTGCTGGAAGCATTCAAAGGCAATCATGTTTCCATTCCTGCGGTCCCTGGCAGCCATGCAAGACAATCGAACCCACTGCAACATAGAAGTGGTGAGGGCCAGTTGCGTTCTTGTGTTTCTCTGCACTGGGAAAAGGCTGGGCCAGTTGTCTAAGAGGCCTCGCTGTCATCTCAATGCCAGCCCAGGGAGCCCAGGTGCTCAAACGATGGCAAGGCTCAGGGTGGGGAGAGACATGGCTCTCCTCCCTAGCCTCCTGCGCTGCAATCCCCCTCGTTTATCGAAACAGGAGGATCAAGACCCTCAGCACCCTGCCATTGGCTCCCTTGGCTTTCAGAATACCTGAGAAACCTTTTATAGGAACAACTGTATTCTGGGCCGTGTGTGGTAGTTGTGTGGTTAAAAGGGACAGCTGCGTATGCTGCCTTGAGCTCCTTGGAGGAAATGGGGGGGGGGGGCAGGTACAAATGCCCTAAATACTTCCTAAAGGCTGCCTGCAGCTTCTTCGCCTTCTCCTCAACAGGGGGAAGGAGAGCCCTAGGAAGCTGCCCACATGTTCCTTTCAGCCTCCTCAGCAGGCTGCACCTCTTTCAGCTCTGCCTCCTCAGTGCGTCTCTTCCTTGCATTTCCTCTTCCAGAGGCTCTTTGTGGTCCCAGCAAATGAAACGCAAGCAAAGATCCCCTATGCCCGGGTCAACCATAACAAGTACATGGTGTCGGACCAAGTAGCCTATATTGGTGAGTAGCTGCAGAGCCCAGCAGCCAGGGCAGGGGAGCAGAGCTGTGATAGGACAGAAGGGGCAGGAGGAGCTCAAACGAATGCCGGAAGGCCCAGGACCCCGAAGCAGCATCGGAACAGAGAGGACTGCTGCTAGAGCTGGATTGCCCAGGATGCTGGTTCTGCTTCAGATGATGATGATAATATTTGATTTATATACCGCCCTTCAGGACAACTTAATGCCCACTCAGAGCAGTTTACAAAGTATGTTGTTATTATCCATACAACAAACACTCTGTGAGGTGGGTGGGGCTGAGAGAGCTCTGAGAGAGCTGTGACTAGCCCAAGGTCACCCAGCTGGCTTCAAGTGGAGGAGTGGGGAATCAAACCCGGCTCTCCAGATTAGAGTCCTGTGCTCTTAACCGCTACACCAAACTGGCTCTCAAGTATTTGAGAGTGAACAGCCATTTCATACGTTTCTGGTTCCACTTGAGTGAGCAGGGCGAGGCCTTCTCCTCTGGTTGTCGTGGCCTCTCTGCGACTGCATCCTCAGGCCCTTACTTCCCTCCTTCCTAACAGGCACATCCAACTGGTCTGGGGACTACTTCCTCCACACTGCCGGGTCAGCTTTGGTGGTCAATCAGAGCCAGGTGGAAGCCGGGGTCCAGCCTACCGTTCGTGATCAGCTGCAGGCTGTGTTTGAGCGGGACTGGAACTCACGCTACAGCCGGGAATTGAGCTTTCTGGGCCAGTGGGAGGATCTCTGTGGGACCCATTAGCCTAAGAGGTGGGCACCCAGACAAACTGGATACTGGCTCCTGAGGAAGGCTAGGTTAACCTCCCCTCCCACATTCCCAAAGGAACGGCTGGCCTTCCTCAGGACTGACAACAGGACTCCTGCTCTGATGGGAGCAAACCAGGCTGCGCTGGAGCCTCTTTGGAGCAAAATGTCAAGTGAAGGGTGCAGCGAACCAGCCTCTTCCTCGTCCTCCTCTGTACCCCGGTAGAAATGTCATGCTGTTGAAAAGCAGAGAACTCAGTCAGCTGAGCAGTGCGGGAGGAAGGCCTCATCCCTTGCGGGCCAATAGAGAGGGGAACACATTCCTCCCAAAGGACTTTTTTCAGGACAGCAGCCCAAAGTCTAATCTGCTCTTGCATCAAACTTGGCAAAATGTATTTTTCAGGGAGGGGGAGGGAGGGGCTCTCTGTCCCTTTCTGTGTACACGTAGAGAACGGGTGGAGAGAGGAATAGAGGGCAACATGTTGGATGTGGCTCCAGGCCCAAAGATTGCAGCACCAACAGAACTCCCCCCTGGGGCCCATGGCCATCCCTCCTTTCCTCCCATCCACAAAAAGTTTTACCAAAATATAAATAACTGCCCAGTTAGGGGAGGGGGGATTAAATCTGTGTGAAGACAAAGTTGGGGGGGGGGGACACACACAACACATCTACCTAGCCGAGTGCCACAAAGGCAGGCTGAGATCAGGCTGCAGTGGGTCAACACGGGAGAGCATCTCAGTCCAGGTGGCTTTTAGATGCCAAGCCCCCCCCCCCCCGCCCCATTTCCAGGCCCCCAACAAAGTGCTGGTTTGGATCTTTAATGCTGTCAAAGCACCCACCCGTTCTCTGAGACCATCTGAGGAAATGCCGGGATGGACGCCGGCGTGTTCAGCGGCACAGCGCCGAAGGGTGCCTTCCTTCTCCATGGACTTTGGCATTGTTCCCCAAGGAGCTGTGGCCCACCCACTCCGTGCAGCCCTTCCAGTGAGAGTTGAAGAGCTTTTTAAATGTCTGGAGCCATTTTAATTGGAACTTTCCCCCGGTTTCAAGGCCTTTGTTTTGTTTCGAGTTTTACTGTAAAAACTACATCGGGACTGTTTGTTACGGCCATGAGTTGCCGGGCCCTGTTTTCTGCCGAACGTTTTCTCAAATAAATCGGTTCATTGGCGGCCTCCCGCAGAGTTCATTGGGACGCAAAGCAGGGCCGCGGCGGCGGGTCTCCGTCCCTCCCTCCCAGGCCCGGCCCACGGTGTCCCCGCTCCCGGCTCAGGCTGGGGCTTCCCGGGCTCCAGGCCGCGCCCCCGCCGGGCCTCGATTCCGGCCGGGGGTTAAGGAGGCGCCCGGGGCCCTCGGGCTGGACGGCTGCCCTCTCCCCGGGGGGCCCTCGCGGCCGGTCCGAGAGCTTCGCCAAGGCCTCCTGCGGGCCCCGCCACAGACGCCGCGGCGTGATGCACCCAGAGGCCGGCCGAGGCGCTGCGGGACTCCCGGCCAGGGGGGCCCGGAGCCTGGGCGGGAAAGGCCGGCCATAGAGAGCCGCCTGCAGAGCGGCCCTTCCTCTGCGGCCCGAGAGCGGCCGGGACGCCGGAGGTCTCCAGGAGGGGCGCCGGAAGCGAGCGCGCGGGGAAAACGCGTCACTTCCGGCGCGGCGGCTGGGGTCGGGGGCGGCGGAGCGCGCGTGTGCGAGGGACCCCCCCCCCCCCGCCGGACAGGCCCCGCCATGGCCTCCGTCACGATGGGTGAGTGGGGGGGGGCGGCCGGGGGGCGGCCGGGAGGGGAGGGGGGCGCTGCCGGGGGGCTCCGGGCTGAGCGCGGCCCTCCGTCCGGCCTTGCCTTGCTTTGCCTTGCAGCCACCTCGGAGTGGATCCAGTTCTTCAAGGAGGCCGGCATCCCGCCCGGGCCCGCCGTCAACTACGCCGTCATGTTCGTGGACAACAGGTCAGGCGCGGCCCGCGCGGGGGGGGGGGGAGGCGGGAGGGCCGGGCCGGGCCGAGGAGGGAGGGCTCCGGCGGAAGCCGCACGGACGCCCCGGGGACGGTGCCCCGCAGGGGCGAGCCTGGCTGGGAAGCGCCCGCCCGCCGCGCCGCGCCAGGGGAGGCGAGCAGGGCTCTCCTGAGGGGGGAGCTTGAGGCAAAGCCAGGGCCGGAGGCGGACACAGACAGCCGTTCTGTGGCGGGGGGGGGGGGGCGTCAGGCCGAGGCCCCGCGGGTGTCCCCCTCCTCCCCCCCCCGCCCCAAGGACCACCGCTTCTTCTGGGACTGCCCTCGGCCGTGCGCTACGCCCACACGTATGCCTATATACGGACTCCCGACTGGTTCTTTAAATAGCCTGCGGATAAGTTGCCTGGGCTGTTTTAAGATTGTGACCGATTTTAAAGCTCTGTGAATAATTTATTGTATTTTATGGATGTTGTGAGCCGCCTGGAGCCCATTGGTGGGGAAGGCCGGGTGTAAATCAAATCAAATAAATAAATGAAAATAAATAAGTACGCCCTTACAGAGACTGAATGTATATTTAAAGCCACCCATTTAATCTTCAAGTTGGAAGTGGTCTCTTTTTAGATGGTGCCGGGTGCAGACGTTTACCTTCTTGCAAAAACACATTACCTCTTTTGTAGTGAATGTAATTTAAACAAAAGCTGACTTGAAGGCAGTGCTAAGGTTTAGGCCTCCTGGGTGAATGTTTGGAGCATCTTTTGAAAGGACTTTAGGAGAAAGTGCTTAAAGTCAAAACCCCAGTTGGCCTTCAATGCTGTAGGGGCACCTAGTCCTTGGAAGAGCTCTTCCTAGGGACAACTCTTGTAAAAACACGTGAGGGGACCCGTTGCCTTGTTGTGGGAGGCTGCTCATTTCCCAGGTCTGGCAACTACTTTCTCTGCCAGCGCCGTGGCCTTTTCTGGGTGCTCCAAGAGCCACCTGACGGGTATTCGATACTCCAAGCACTTGTGCAAGGGGTTTAACGCAGTGGCTGGTGTCTTCTGCAGGATCCAGAAGAGCATGCTGATGGACTTGAACAAGGAGATCCTGAACGAGCTGGGAGTCACGGTGGTTGGGGATATCATCGCAATCCTCAAGCATGCCAAAGTAGTTTACAGGCAGGTGGGTCTCCTGAATGGTGGAAGCAGCTTTCTGGGGAAAATGTCCTGCCTATCATGCTTGAAATAAAAATTGTACAGTGTGGGTATACTAGCAAATACCTAACTTTCTTGGCAAGATCCTTAGGCATATATGAGGTGAAGGGGTTGGTCTAATATAATATACTGCTCAACAAAAACAAATTAGTGCCCCACTCAGAGCAGCAGGCAAGTGCTGTTGCTACCCCCCCACCACCCCAAATACAGCTGGGGCTGAAAGGAGTAGCTGTAAGGAACAGTTCTCTATCAGCCCTTTTAAAACGCCAAGGCCTTTTTACTTCAGGCTGTGAGTTCAGGTTGATCCTAGATTAGGCTTATTTTTGAAATGTTTTTTCCTCTCTGTGCCTGTTAATTAAATACAGCTGTGGGCTCTCTTGCTTAGGAGTTGGCTTTTGAGAAGCCTGATACCTGGAGCTGAGGCTAATTGTAATCAGCACTCCTTTTAGCATTATATGCCGGCAATTCTATTTAAAGATTAGAATTTTGATTGGTTCTTGGGGGTTGAAGAGGGCTGCTACTTCCTTCTTTTGGCAAGAGGGGGGAGCTTTTGAAGGATAGAGGAACTCCTTTACCTGGCAAGAAAGACCTGTTTTTTTCCCTACCTGTCTCTCAGTTGGAAACTCTGGGATGGATTGGCAAGAATGGACTTTTGATGGAACTTTGATGAGAGCTGTTAATTTGGAATTGATTCAGTGGGTAATAGAGAGGTAGTTTGTAGTATTTTAAGTCAGTTAGGTTTTAGTTTGAGCAGTAAAGCCTTCTTTGTTTTGGGCCTTGCCAGAACGTTGATGAAAGGCAATTACTGCTATTGCATACTCTCTGATGCTGTTTTCTAATAAACTAATTATTGTATGTTTACTCAGTTTTTTGAGTTACTTGCCCAATGTGTGCACGCACTCAACGTGGACATAAGGGCCAGGTGGCTTCGTATGATATGGACTAGGTACTCCCGGAGGTCTTGAGCTGGCTGGTTTCAGCAGTCAAGGGCTGGAATGGGGGCTTATAGCTCTATACCCAAGGCCAGCTGTTGAGCTCTTGGCAGTATCTAGCTTAAGGGAGGAGCCTAGTAAATAAAGCCTTCATGACTTTCCCTGCTTGTCCAGGCTCATAAGGGTATTGGGAATGTTTTGGACTGAATGACCCAAGAGATGTCTTCCAGCCATGTGATTCTTGGTTCTCTTTGCTGGTCCAGAAATGGAAGTGGTCTGAAGGACATTTGTAGGATGTGGAGTTTTGCTCTGATAAAGGAGCAGCCTGCACTCTGGGTTTCACCCCTAGGTAATTTCTTGGGACTGACTGGCTGCAGTCTTGCTGCTGTAGTATTCGGAAGCTTATTGCAGGCGTAGTCCAGCTTGGAGGAGCCCCACAGTGCAGGGCTATTTCAGATGAGTTTGAGCCTGGTGCTTTTATGGAAATAGAATGACCGGAACCAGGGGCATGACCACTGCATTCTGGTCTTTTCCACTTCTAGGAGATGTGCAAGGCAGCCACAGAATCTGTCGCCTCCAGCCAAACCACAGCACAGTCTGAACTCCGCCGGAATGCCACTAGTGGTAAGAGTGAGTGCTGCAAACATTTGTGCTGCTGGGACCTCTGCATGTAGTGGGGGGCGGGGGCAAGGCAACAGCTGCTGCAAGTCCACACTGCAGGGCAGTGGGCCAGATCCTCTTTTGCATGCTCTTTACTCCATTCTGAGGGATGGTATGGGCCTGGTGGCAGTTGTAGCTGAAAGAAGGTCCTCGACCCAGCCCTCCTCCATGTTGTCCCTGCAGCTGCCAGCAGGATGATTGCAAACAGCCTCAGCCGGGACTCGCCACCTTCCACTCCGGTTCGAAGACCAGACAGCAATGCTTCAAAGATCTCCATCACAGTGTCCAACAAACTGGCAGTGAAGAATGTCAAAGCAGGTGCCCGGGGTGGGGGGTGGGGGATGCGTCTCTTCACCCTCCACTGTGCCAGCTTGGTCCTCTGGCATTGCCCCAGAGCAGAGCCTTGATGTGTGCTGATGCAGGAATTTTATTAGAGGGAGCAGATCAGATATTGCCACTTCTCTCCTGCCCCAGCCAGTCTTGAGTCACCCTTGAACTCCTGCTCAACCTCAAGTGTTCTGCCTTTAAAATGGGGATGCAAGAAGAAAACTTGCATGGCAGAAGGAGCATTGCGAAGTCGAGAATTGTGCAGTACCTTGTGTAGACTGAGGGACAGAGAAGTTCCTTGCAATGGCATTGAGGGAAAAGGTGTGTTCGAGAATGCTGAGAGAGAAAATGTTTCTGTGGGCCGGACAAAAGGTGTCCAGTTGTTCTCTTTGACCTTCCTCAGAATTATAAGAGCCAAGGAAGATGCTCCGGTCCACATGTTTGGAGGCTTCATAGAAATCTGGCGAAACGAAACTCAGTCCTTTCGAAGATCTGGGGAGCACAGAGCTCTCTGTTTCCCTCGAGTGGTTAAATCCGTGTGTGTGTGTGTGTGTGTGTGTGTGTGTTCCTGAGTCAGGCACCGTGAGGGTGATGGGCTGGAGTTGAGAGGCCAGCCCTTCCCCATTCTCAGCAGGTCGCTCTGACGTCATAAAATGCTTACTGCTGGGCTGCCTCATCGGACAAAGGCAGGTCCCACAACCCTGGACGTTGCCTGCCCTTCTGCCCACGTCAGCAGGCTAGTGGCAAAGCCCTTTCTGGGTAGGAGCTTGTGCCAGGCTGAACTTCTTCTCGCCTAGCTCTGGGCAGCGCAGGAGATGAGACTCCCACCACAGCCCCAGTGAAGCGCCGCCGGGTCACAGCCGAGATGGAAGGGAAGTACGTTGTCCACATGCCCAAGGGCACCACACCCAAGACCAAGAAGATCCTGGAGCAGCAGGCGGCCAGAGGTATCTGGGCCCCATTTCACTGCGCTGGCTGTCTCTGGCTTGCTGCCCAGATTGCTGTCCAGTCGCCTTTCGAAAGGAAAGTTTAGGGAATGGGGCCAGGCAGTGGAAATAGTTTATGGGGAACCTGCAGAAGAAATTGGGAGATGTTGCTGTGCATAATAGCTCCTAAAATATAAAACGGCAGGTCTCTGCCCAAAGGCCTTCTGCTCTAAAATGTGACAAGGTGCACACAGCAAAAATATGCTTTTGTTAGGTGCGTATTCTTAGGCTCTGGTGCCAGCTGGGGAGGAGGATAAAGGCCTTCTGCCATAGGGTTAGGGTTAGGTTTCAAGGAAGCATGATTGATGGTCTTGGGAAGCATTTCCAGGTATGAAGAACAGCAAACCTTCACAGGTGGGAAGAGCTGTGACTCGTTGGTAGAGCACCTGTTTAGCATGTGGAAGGTTTCAGGCTTGATCCTCGCTTTTCTACTTTAAAGGGTCAGGTGATATGAAAGACCTCACATCTAAGACCCTGGAGAAGTACTGCCAGTTTGAGGAGACACGACTGACCTGACACCGCCTAAAACAGCTTCAGATGGCTATGCTGGGATATATAAAGTACACCCAGAGAGACGAGAGAAGCGTGGATGGGAGGGATGCAGTCATGGATGGCAAGGCGAAGCAGATGTGCTGAACAAGAAGCCCATGCAGGGAGTGATAGAGGGGTGTGGCCAAGTGAGCACAAGATCACACCGGAAGTTGCCGTGGAGCCTTGGGGAGTCTCAAGGTCAGTCCTGTCTCCTCTGGCTGTTGGTGGCCTACCAGGGTCTCAGATAGTGGTCTTCCATATCATCTACACATCCTTTTACCGGAGGTGTCAGGGATTCAACTTGGGACCTTTTGCATGGCAAGCAGAGACGCTACCTGTGAGCCATCGCCCCTCCCCGAATGTGTACGTGGGGGTGAGATTAACAGCGGAGGAGCAGAGAAGAGAGCGGCTGAAGTCCAGGCAAAGTGTTTGGAGCGTGAGCCAGAGTTTTCATCATGGAAGCATAGAGTCTTGAAACATGTTGTCTCCTTCACAGCTTTCCCGTCACTCTTGTGTGGTGTGTTCTGTTGTTCAAAGTTAGCTCTCTCAACCTCACCCTGTGCCCCGTGTCTGGTTTCAGGTTTACAGAGAACCTCTGTGTTCGACCGACTAGGTGCAGAAACCAATGCTGACACCACCACAGGAAACAAGGTGTGAAGGGTTAAGGTTTGGGTTGTCCCTTATTTTTGGCTTGCTCCCATGGTCCAACCAGGGGCCCTCGAACAGAGCGTTTCTACACATAGTGAGCCAGAGGCCTCCGGCTCACTATGAGCTCTGGGTTCATGGAGTGCCTGTATCCAAGGTCCCCCCAGCGTTTCCCCGGAGGAAGGGCTGGTGGCCTTCTGCTGTCCACAGAGGAGGAGGCTGCTCCTGCTCAAGCCCTTCTCTGGACTGGCTGGTGGTCTCTGCCTGCCCCTTCTTCCTGTCCGGACCACAGCAGAGACCCCGTTGGTCCCACATCCTGTCTCCCGCAGCCCTGGACGCCAATCTGCCTCTCTTCCTCCATGCTTCCATTTTGCCAGCTGTGCTGGCAGAGTGTCTGTGGCCCCACCTGTCCCCTCCCTCTCCTGCAGCCATGGCAAGGTCTCCTTCATGGTTCCAGTGCTCCTAGTTGTGTGACTGTCCTCCACACCAGCCACATCTCAGAAACCCCCCCACCCACCCCCCTTCTTGCCTTGGCAGCCTACGGGAGTGTTCAGCCGGCTGGGGGATATGCAGGAGGCAGAAGAGGACAAAGCGGCCGAGAGCGAGGAGGACGACTGCTCTGCCCTGCAGTACGCCGGGGTACTGAAGAAACCCTTCAGGCCTTCCACACCCAAGGAGTGCGCCAAGGCTGGGGTGGCCATCAAGGCCAAAGCCACCAGCTCTGAAGCCCAGCAGCTGGGGAGCAAAAACCCCGTCAAACCCTCGGCTCCCAGCAAGGGAAAGGTGCTGGAGCCTCCCTCCCGAGGACGTGTGGCCAAGAGGCTGAGCAAACGGCCCCTGCCCGAAGAAGCCCAGGACAGCAGCGTCACTAGCTCCAGGAGCAGGCCTGAATCGGACCTGCAAGTCACCATCCAGAGGACTTTGGGCAGTGCCAAGGTAAGCAGCACCTCGGAAGGCCACAGCGCCCAGATGGACAACACGGGGACAGTCAGCGTCTTTAAACGGCTGGGCAGAAAGACAGTGTGACCGTTTTGGCTGCTGGTGCCTTTTGGGGTACGCGCCTCTGCTTTTTCTTCACAAGCATGCGTGTGGGGCCCTGCTTGGAGGAGACAACTTGAATTTGATGTTTATAAGTCCTCCTCTCCAATTAACACAAATGGTTTCTGGCACTATTTCTGGGCTAGTTAGTCTTTGTGCTTCTGTGAAGCTCCTGGTCAGTCTTCCAGCTGCTCTGCTCCTGGGTGGGTGGGTGAGTGGGGGACCTCAACCCCCCGTGTGCAGAGTTGAGTCTCTTGTGTATCTGAATGGGCACCGCTCAGTAGTGTGCACACTTGAGCTCTGACCTGGGCATCAAGCTAAACGTGACTTGGGCAGGGATGAGGACAGGAGGGTCCGGGCATGGGAGCTCCCATCTAGGTCCTGCCAGGCCTTTGTGGCAGCGGTAGACTGCACTGAACACACCTTTCTCTGTGTCTGTTGTTTCCCTTCCTCTGCAGGTCCTTGCTCTTTCCTAGGATGTAGAGGTGTCTCAAAGGGCTCCAGGTGCACTGGGCTTGCGAGATGCTGTAGCTTCCTCTTCCTCTTCCTCTTGCCCTTCCTTCCTCCTTTCCCCTGAACTTTCATCTCTTGCGTCCTGGTACATTTGTATTCCAGGAAGGGCAACTGAACACGTACCAGAAATTCTTCTTGCTGGATACAGCCAGCAGAGCCCCAGTTCCAAAACAGTCCTACTTTGGTTTTTTGTTCCAGAAACACGGGCGCCTTTATGCCAGAGAGAAATATTGGAAACATTTTATGCGCCCTTTTTTGGTATTGGTCAGAATTGTTTGCTGGGCTGATTCTGCCTTTCCAGCCCAGATTCCACATACAAGCCCTTCTGTGTTGTCAGGGAAAGGGGCGAGGTCTCCCCCCCCCCTCAAGTCGCTTGAGTGTCTAGCTGAGGAGGTGCCCCTCCGCAATCCAACTAGTGGCACCGAGATCTGAGATGCTAGTAGTTGCCTTGGAGACCCTTGACCTTTTCTGTGCTGTAGAACACCAGATAGTTAGCGGCACATGAGGGAGAAGCCAAGGGTTGCAGTATTGTGATGGAGCCTGCTCTGGCTTGGGCTGCTTGATTCTTCCCCAGTCACCAAATATCTGTTAAGCAGGGTTTTTAGACTACTTCATTGAGAGTGAAGAGTGGTCAGTGCAGTGACCTTTTTGCAAGCGCCTTGCCGTGCAAATGCATCTGCCCAGGGGGAACTTGGCGGTCAGAATGGAGTGTAGTCCACGGGCAACCAAATGGGAACTGCTCCAAGGGTCCTTCTAGGCCCCTGTTCGTCTACCAGGTAATTGTAGCCAAAGATGGAAGGGTAGGAGGAAGAAACGTGCTCATTCCCTGCCTTGATCTGAAAAATGGGGTTGTGCCCGTCTCTGGAGGGAGGGGGCTCAAGCCCACTTGTTTGTGGTCATGCTGTTACCAGCCTGTATCGAAAGTCCATGGCTGGCTAGCTGGGAGTCCCCCAGAGATAAGAGGAAAGAGAGAAGATTGCTGCAGCTTTCATCTTAGGTCTATCCCAAGTCTTCTTTGACCAGCTCTCCGCATCCCATCATAATTCCCAGGACTGGCTTCAGATCGGTTCCTAAACAAGGGATACGCCCTGCCTGTGGTGCCTTTATGATTGTTTCATTTCCAACTTTGGGGCATTTACTGCAGAGGAGGAAATTTTGCTTTTCTGTTTTACTTCAAAAATGAAAGGACATTATTTAACTTCTAATATTTTAATGAGTTTAACTGAGAACCTTTTTGGAACAGTAACATGACTGTTAATGGTGTGTGTGTGTATTTTAAAAAGACTGTAAATGCAAGTGGATGTGATTTGGATTTTGGTAGCTGGCGAGGGGCTGGAGATGTGCAGCTCTGTGGTCTGAGTTGGCCTGTCCCCCTCTTGCCTGTTGGGAGGTGTGAGTGGCCTTGCAATAAAGTGTGTCACTGCGGGCCTCGTCTGAGACTGGATATCAGCTGAAGCATCCCTCTTCTGTTCCTTGCTCTCGCGTGGCTCGGGTTGGGGACAGCACTGCACCTTCTTGGCTCTCCCACTGGAATGGTGTCTCTGACTTACTACCTGCCACTGTGGTATCTTCTTTCCTTCGTGGTCTTAAATCTGATTTTGCAAGAAGGTCAATCTAGCTGTATTTCCAAGGATGGAGCACCGCCATCAAAGGAAGATCAGCGACTAGGGAGCTGGCCAGCGAGTGTGAGGAGGCACCGCATGAGGCCCTGGAGGCAAGTTACAGCCAGCGTTTGAGGGCCAAAATGGGACTGTAGAATTTTTAAAAGATAGATATTGAATCAGGTTGGTGGTGTGTGTAGAGGTACCTCATCAAATAATTTTGCAGTAAACTGAGCAGTCATGGCGTAAGAGTACAGGTTCTGTTATGGATTAAAAATTGGTTGAATAACAGGAATAATACGAGAGGGGAAAGTAAGTAAAGTAGTTCCATGGGGGGGATGATATTAAGAGGAGTGCCATTCAGTCTGTTTAGAAACCGTTTTGAAGTGGTGGAGGGAGGGGACCGCTGCAGTGTCCCAGTCTGCAGAAACCAGATTATTCACAGGGATGAAAACCAGTTCAGATGGTAAAGAGCTCCTCCAGCATCTTTCCAAATGGGAGGGCGGGGGGGGGGGATTAGAGCCAGTCTGGTGTCAGGGTTAGTGACAGAGGAGGATATGTGGGGCTCAGGCCTGATGCCTTGCTGCGCCTCAGAAGCTTGCTGGGTGCCTTTGGACCAAGCAGACGCTCAGCCTAGGCTGCCTCGCAGGGCTGTTGTGAGGATAAAACGGAGGAGAGGAGGAGGAGGTCCACGGGGGGGGGGGGGAAAGCTGAGGTATAAATGAAGTAAATAAAGTGGCAAATTCCCTTTAATATGCACTGCTGAGGTCTGAGAAGGCAGAGAGAGAAAGGGATCTTGTGGTTGTAGTGGGTAGCTCAATGAAAAAGTCAACTAACATTGGGGGGGGGGCAAAGCATGCTAAGGATTATGAAGAACTGAAAATAAAAGGCCACTATTGTAATACACCTGAATTGTGCTACGGGGTGGTTCTGGTCTCTGTATCTGAAAAGTTATTGGAGAGCATGAAAAAGTACAGAAGAGAGCAACCAAGATGAACACCTTTCCTATGAGGAAAGGCAGGAGAGCTTGGCACTTCTGAGTTTAGAAAAATGACAACTACCTGGAGACCGACACTCTACTCTGGACTCTGTCATTCTTGTTCCAGCACACTTTCTTCTCCCAGGGACCGTCATTCCTCTCTGCAGGCTGTCATTCCAGGCCCAGAGCTGCTTTATCCAAATCTACATCACTTATGGGACCCCCTTTCTCACCGGGACTCAAGGCAGATTACACCGAGTCAGTCAGTACAAGCCATAGGATGGGGCAGTCAGTAGCCAATGCAGTAAGATTTGTGAAGCAAAGCGCAAGTATTCCCATGACATGTTAGGCAATTAAATTACACTGAAACCTAGTTACAGCAACGCGGTATGAGCTGAACTGTGCAGTGTAGTCGGTCGCTCCTAACGCTTGACCCCAAGCGCCATTCTGAGCCGGATTTTACAATCCAACCCTGCTTCCTGTGCGAAAAACTCCAGCATCGTTCGGTTTTGCCTCCTTTGCGGAAGGCCGAGAGAGCGGCCGCCTCCCTGGCCCCAGCAGGCCGCCCGTTTCGCGAGGTGCGGCTCGGGAGCGAGCCCGCGGGGGCCGCTGCCGACAGGAGGCCCAGCTCCCGGCGGCGCGGCCCCGCGGCCTCAGCTGAGCCGGTAAGCGGTGGGGCGGGAGCCTCCGAGGGCGGCCCCGGGCCGAGCGCGGGGCGGCGGTCCAGCTGCGCCTGCGCACGAGGCGGCGGGCCGCGCGGGCACCGGCTCGCTTCCCTGTGTAGCCCCTCCCGCGGCCGGGCCCTGCGCTGCGCCCGCCCTGCGGAGCTCGGCCGAGGCCGCGAAAAGGCCGGTGCGGAAGGCTCCCTCGGCGGGGCCGGACGGCGCACGCGCGTTGGGCGGAGAGGCACTTCCGCGCAGGCGCGGCGCAGGCCTTCCGCCGGACCCCTTGGCGCCTGCGCAGGGGCCTCCCGCCTGCCCTCGGCGCACAAACAAGCCCCGCCCGTCGCCCTCCCGCCTCCCTTCCTGCATGCGTGGGCCCGGGGGTGGGGCTTCCGGGAGCCGTCGGTGGAGGAGCGGCGGCGGCGGCGGCGGCGGCCTTGAGGATGGCCCTGAGGTGACGCCGGCTGCAGGTGAGGCCTCCCGACACCGCACTCCCCCTCCCCCGCCGGAGGGAATGGGCTCGCCCGGCCGCCGCGCGCGGGGCATTGTGGGGCGCCATTGTGGCGGAGGCGGGAGGGGGAGTGGGCCGAACCATCGCGTCGCGGGGGGGGCGGGGCGCGCCAGACCCCGGCCCGGCCTACCTCGAGGGGCGCGCGTTTAGCCCTCTCTGCCTGCGCGACGGCCCCGCAAGGCTGCCGCGGGAGGGTGCCGCTGCTGGATGCCCGCCCGGCCGGGGGGCCGCGTGAGGAGGAGCCGCCGGGAGGCTCTGCGGGCTGCTGCGCTGGGCAGGGGCTGCGCTGCGCCCGCCTCGGGCCGGGGGAGGAGGCGGGGGCGCCGGCCGAGCGTTCCCGCGGAACTCGCCGCCACCGGGCATAGCGGCCCCGAGAGCAACGGGAAGCGCAGCGGAGGCCGGGGGCGCCCAGGCCAGGCCGGCGGGGCCTCTCCTGCTGCCGCCGCCCCCCCGGCCCGACTCGGCGGCGCTCTCCTGGCGGGACTTGGCCCCGGAGCCTCCTGCCTGCTTGGCCCCTCCGGAGGCCCGGCGGTCTGCTCCGCGCCAGGGCCGCGCCGGGCCGGGCCGGGCTGGGCTGTGAGGGGGGCCGTGCTCCTGGGCTCCTCCGCCCGCCCAGCCTCCCTCCCGCCCAGCGCTGGGCAGGAGGGAAGGCGCCGAGGGGCTCGGCCGCCGCAGCCCGAAGTGCAGGCGCTGTCCGCGGCGCCTGTTGGCCTGCAGCGTGCAGCAGGGGCTGCCGCCTGGTCCCCGCAGGCCCGTGGCCAGAAAGGGCCGGGCCAAATCCGAGTCCAGGTGGCCTGAGCCCCTTCCTCGGATTGGTCCCCGCTCTTCGTTCGCAGCACTTTCAGGGCTGGGGCAGGAACTCCGGGGCAAGTTCCGTTCGGGTTTCCCTTGGAACCTTGGCCTCCAGTCGCTGTTGGTCACGACCGCGAAAGACCGAGCGGCTCCCGGCCTGCCGAGGTGATGGCTGGCTCTTGGTTGGGATGAGCTATGAAGCCCTGAGGTGTAGCCGAGCCCTGCGCCTTCAGTGGCAGGCAGCCGCAGGCCCCAGCAAGGGCAGGCTTCGGGACTGCCCTCCTCAGGCAGGCAGGCTGGATCCTTCCCCTTTGCCTGAATTTCACTGACTTCAGCCCTTCTCTGGGCTTCCCTTCCCTCCCGCTGCCACAAGTCCCACCCCCTCCTTTCCTCTTTCACAGGGTCACATCCTGGAGTGTGTAAACAACCCTTGTGCGTGCAGTGTGTGAGTCAGCCCTGCATCACAAGCCACCCAGTCTCCTTCCCATCTGCTCCACCAGGCCACTGGGAGCAACGCGGCATTCTCTCCTGCCAGCAGCCAGGTGGTTTGGGGGTGACGGTGTACCACCAGGGGCCATGAGGGAGACTGTGGCCCTCCCTTCCCCAAGGAGTGCCCTGCGTGTGTTCATGCAGGTCCTCAGCAGCACTGGCATTTCTTCACACATTTTGCTTTCAAGTGCGAACAGAGCCTCTGGGACTCTGGAAAATTCAAACTCTGGAGACCCTTCAGAGGCGTATGTCCCTACTTTCATTGCACCTTGCTGTTCGCCCTCTGGGTTCTTATTTATTTATTGAATTTATAGCCCGCTCACCCCACAAGCAGTCTCAGAACGGGCAATATCAAGTAATAAAAGCCACATTAAAAACATAAAATTCAGCACAAGAAGGCAGCAGCTCTGCACAGCAACCCATATGCCAAACCCAGCCCAATACATGGGGTGAGAGATGGTATACACGTTAAGTGAGTCAGCAGACAACTGGAGGGAGGGGTTGTCTTTCAGACTCTTGCCCCCAGGTTTCCCTTGAGGGGAGGCCTGCCCGTGTCTTCGCTGCCTATAGATCCCTTGGGGGAAGGTCCCACCCTGACTCACTTCCGGCTGCATCTGGAGCCTCGGTTTGGGAGCACAGGTGTGTCCTGTTAAAGGGTCAGGGGGACCTGGAACGTCTCCTCCTGGGGAGTTAGAATTGGGCCAAGGTGTGTGCGTAGAAGGCTGCTCAGCATGTTCCCGTGACTCCTTACCCAGTGGAGAATGCTTGATGGCTGTGTGTTTGAGCATTGGCTCTTTATGTGAGCTGCAGCCTTTTAAAATGCTAGCTGTTCATATGCTAGCATTGCAACTTGTGGTAGTGGCTTATGTAGATCATTAAATTCCATACCGTGTTTATAAAAATCTCAAACCCGTTTTTCATTGTTCAGCCTGGCTGTTTTAATTTCTGTAGTGCTCTGTTGCCATGATCATCGCTTGACCCCTGCTCTCTCGATCCAGATGAGGTCTCCATATCTTATTGCCCCTCTTAAAGGACCTAAGTGCCTTGTTCCTTGGGCTCCGAAAGAGAGAGATGCAAAGTAAAGATGTGTAGGTTTAAGTGGTTCGGCTGCGAATCAGCACTCTGCTAGTTCGAATCCCACTACTGCCATGAGCTCAGTTGGTGGCCTTGGGTAAGCCACTCCTCTCAGCCCCGGCTGTATGGTGGGGATAATAATAACATTAACTTGTTCAGCACTCTGAGTGGGGCACTAATATGTCTAAAAGAGTGGTATATACGCACAGTTGTTGTTAAATGGGGGACCTCATACGGTCTTTCTACCTCCAAGAAGAGGGTTCCCTTTGTTCCCTTTGTATACTGAAAGGGTGCCGTGGCCCTTTCTGGGCAGGCCATAGGCCCTGCTCCTCCATCCCAGCTTTCCAGGCAGCAGCAGACCTCCAGCTGCCTCTGGGATAACTGGCCCATTGATGGGGGAGCCAGGAACCGGGGGGGGGGGGGTGCTGAAGTCTTTTTCCTTAGCCTTGCAGAACTTGGCCCTTCCCCCTAGTCCCTCTTGGCCTCCAGACAGAGGGGAAATGTTGCCAGGTTCAGGCTGTCTGCGGGTCTTTGGCACAGTTATGCAAATGCCCGGAAGTCCTTTTGCAACTCCGCTTGCCGGCCTCTGGTCGGTTGGCGCCTTTGTAGAAATGGGTGCTGTCGTCCTGTGTTTCGCAAGCCTGGGCCTGGCCAGGGGAAGCACAGTGGCCTTTCTCTTGTTAGCAGCAAGGAGAAAAGTACTTCTTTCAGGCCATAAGCTGTCTTGTTGCAAGAGGTTTTCTTTGACTGTTGATTTGGCTCTGCCTGCCTCTCAAGGCAGAAGTGGTACCTTCAAGCAGGAGGTACCTCCAGTCTTGGCGCATCCTCCGAATGCATGGCACGTTGTTCCCCCGTGTCTAAACTGGTTTGGGTCCCCATTGGGAAAAAAGTGAAGTGCAAATGAAGGAAAAGAAAAACAATTATCCCAGCTTGTGCAGAGTATCCAGATGGGAGTGGGGCTCTTCCACCAGCCTCCCTGGCCTGTTAGCTTTCTCTGGGCAGGGGATTTCTCCTATCAGCAGTGTTGAAGTGTGTGGTTGCCCTATCTCCATTCTGAAGTGGTGCTGAAGAGGCCTTGCTGTGAGATTCCTCTGAGTGTGAGCTTCGTGTCGAGTTGTGACACAGACTTGTGGTTTCCACTCGGGGGCTGCTGCAGCCCTCCCCCCCCCAGTTCTAGCTCACCTGCCTCTGAGGGTCAATTTGCCTGCAGGCTGTAGGGAGAATACCTGCCGACCCCAGCTTGCTGGCAGCCTCTTTGGGCCACTTTCTGACCCTAGTGGGATGGCGCTAATCCCATCAGGTGCCTGGAATTGATCTTTCATGAGAAGTTTGTTTTTGCTGCAAAGGGTGGATGTTTTCCTCCAGGCAGGCTCTTTGATCTGAGCATATGGAAGGCCTCTTTATCTCCCTGCGCTCCTTATCACAGCTGATAGCAGGGCAAGGCACAGGGGCAGATAAGGCCACAAGGGAATTGGAAAACAGAGGTGTAAAGGGGGGCACCTGTCCAGCCTGGAGGCCCAGAAATCTGGGCAAGCAGGATTTGCTGTGCTCTCAGTCTTGCGGTGGGTGTGGTCTCCCAAAATCCCCTCCAGGTGAAGCTAGCTGGTAGTTGCCTGGGGGGGGAGGGTGCTCTGGCCCAGGAGTTGACAGCTCTCTGCTCCAAAAGGCTGATTCTGGCTGCTGTGGAGAAGGCGGGGGGAGAGGGTACTGCCATCTGACGTTGCCTGGGTCCAGTCGCACTTTTTGGAGGAGTTGCGGTGGGACATAGACACTGGCTCAGGGAGTATACTTTGGCTTTTAACTGTCTGTGCGTCTTGGGGCGGGGGGCTGCCCCCAGCTGCTTGTGGCTCTGCAGCACAGACTCCAAACCGTTCCTCTTTTCTTCTGCAGATAACGAGTGCAGAGCCCTTTTGATAACCCTGCAATAGGGAAGTCACGTGACACCACCACGTCAACATGAATGAGGTGTCAGTCATCAAGGAGGGATGGCTGCACAAGAGAGGTAAGTGGTTGCCCCCCCCCCCCGGGGGGTTTTGCCTTCTTAGAGATGTGGGGGCCTGTAAGGTCTGGAAGCTAAGGGTAGGGCGGGTTGAAGCATCATAAACATCTTTGTGCTTCAACGTCTTTGTACCCAGCCTAGTGCTCCATCCCCAAACCTGAGGTTTCCACCCCCTTTTTGGCACCTGACAGTTGGCCAGATTGACTGCAAATGCCCTCCCTGCCTGAATACACAGAGAGAGATCTTCTTTGAGTTTGCCTTGCGATTCCTGCGAGGAGTGCTTAAAAACCCTTATTTCTGAGTATAAAGCAAGTCCTACGTAACTGGACTGAGGGTTGATCACTTGGGTTTAGGCAGATATTTTTGCGATTGCACAGTTTCTGAAGGGAGGCTGCAAACAAAACAGAACCTCTTGTTTGGCATAGCTGTGGGGAACAGAAGCCGAGGAGAGCCCAACAAACTGGATGTGGGCAGGATTCTTGCGAGTCTGAGACTGACCACCTGCTGGAACCCTTGCCTGGTTTCTGAAGGGAGACGTGGCGGTCTGCAAAGAGTGCTGTCCCGGCTGCTGTGCCTTGGCTGCTATCACAGTCCCAGGGCAGAAGGGGAGCCCTGACTTTTTGGCCAGCCAGCATGTAGCTTCTCTGGCCAGAGAATCCACAAAACATGCCAAAGGTGTGGAGGCTGCTGGTTTGGAAGGCGAGGCCTGGAGAGGCGGCTTGGCTACTGCCTCCCCTGTGCTTGTGGTGCTCTGGGTTGCATCAGTGGGGGGGTGGGGGGCAGCACTTGTGTCTTTGGTGCAGGCTGCATAGATGCTTGGCCCCTTCCAACTGTGTTTCTCTGACTGCTGCAACAAGTGCGGGGAAATCCCCCAAAATCATCCAGAAAATTCACGGATGCCCTAAATACAGAGGGATCTGACTTAGTGTGTTTTGCGGGGGGTTTTTTTACTTAGGGTTGGTAAACAAGTTTTAAAAGAATTCCATGTCAATCCTATGTTCCAGAATAAAAAAAAAAAAACCTTGAGTTGAAAATACCTGAGGTGGGGGACAACTAATGTAGTTTAAGCATTATATATCCAAACAAATTCAAAAGCTGTATGTGGAAATTCCCTAGACTGGAATAATACAATGCTTGTAACAATTTTGAGACCCTTTGGCATGTGCTTCCCTCACATTTCAAGGCCCTGACACTGTGGAGACACTGAAAGAACAGTGCCTGGCACGCCGTGGATGTGGCCGCCCACTGATTGGTCTCAGTGGAATGTAACTCTTCCACGGAGGCACCTCCTCAGTTGTATTACTTGTTGGTTCGTATCAGATCCGGAGATCTGATGTGGAGACACAAGAGGAGATGGAAGAATTTTAATTTTGATTTGAGTGGTACTGCCAATTGGATGGATGAATAACCTGATTCTTTAAATTTGGATTATTACATATATATTCGTGAAACATATATGTACTCTTACAATTCCTAGGGATAATCACCTAAAAACATGTATTGTTGTTTATTTATAGTCAGCCTTTCTAACTGAGCTCCAAGGTGAATTACATAATCCTACAAGTGAATACAATATAATCAATAGCTGGGATGTTCACAGCAAAAATGCAACATGATCGACAGTTGGGACATTCAGATACAAATTAGGATATGGTAGCTGCAAATATGAAAATTAGCTTAAAGGTGAACACATAGATGAAGTTTTTCTGAATTAAAGCATAAAGCAACTCAAGGTTCTGAATTAAAGCATAATTCATTTAGCAACATCGAACTACCCAGTAGGAGCTTATCTATGTCACTTAATGGCCATACAGTCCCTGACCCTTATCAGAGTATCTCTGAGCTGTTTCTGGAAAGCTTACCAGATACCATATTGGCAATGGCATCCATGTATTGTTTGTAATTTTATGAAACGGAACCTTTGGAAGTTTTCTGTGGAAACGATAAAGTGCTTTTCAGGCAGTTCTCAGACCACCCCACCTCTCTGGCTGGGTTAATTCAGTGCAGAAAGGAGATGCCACTGGGGAAGTTCAAAGTGTGTTGTAGACAGGAACTGCTCCACGGCATGAATGATGGGCATCTTGACAGAGCCCTGCGCACGCGCACAGAGCACACTGCCTGCCTGATTGGCTGTGCTGTGCACCCACCCTGTGCCCTAGACTCAAGTTAATCATTAGCCACGGGTGGATATCGGGGTAGCTGCCCAAACCGGGGTGACCAGTGGCTCCACCTGAGCCCTGGCACAGACTCTGCAGTTCTGAAATGCCTCTTTGTCCCTTAGCTTGGTTCTCCTCTCCTCCCAGTCAGTCTCAACTGTCCTCTGAGCTGGCGCTTCCCCCTTAGCCTGGGGCTCCAACACATTCCTTCTGCAGACAAATATAGCTGGCAGCTGGTGGCTTCCAGGCCTGCCTGCGGGCTATTTTGGTGCTTGGAGCAGAGCACTGCTTCTGGGCATGCTGGCGGGCCCTCCCTGCTGTCCGTCTTGCCCTGAGAGCACTGGGCCTGAGCAGATACAGAATTTGGGCTGGGATCACACAGGCCTCAGCTTCTCCCTCCCCCCACAGCTTCTCTCCCCCCCCCCGGGTCAAAATTTCTGTGCATGAAAGAGTTCGCAGCTGATGTAAATAGAAAATGGATTTAATCACGAATGCTCTGGTTATGCACGTGCATTCTAGGATTGGTTCCAGGAGCATCTTAAAGACCCACCAGATTTCCAGGGTAGAAACTTTCGAGAGCTGCTAAGCAAGGTTTTTTGTGAGAGTTCATGGATTTCCACTCCAGGTGGCTGAATGTGGTGCATTCTGTGAAGACAGTTCCATGTGGTTAGTTATGTTGAACTCTACTAGAAGAGCAAAATTTAGGTCCAGTAGGACCTTAAAGACCCAACTAGATCTCGAAAGCTCAAACCCTGGAAATCTAGTGGGTCTTTAAGCTGCTCCTGGATCCAAGTCTTGCTCTTCTACTGCAGACCAACATGGCTCCCCACCTGAAACGATCTACAATGTATTCTACTGCACTTTGTGTAAACTTTAATGTAGTTTGTCAACAGGTTGTGTAATACACAGCTGTTTCCTTTGACAATCAATTAGAAGTAGTTGGAGGAAGGTAAATCAGTGATTCTTTAATTGCTAGAATGGACCAGTGATAATCTGCTCACTGAGCTGTTTGCCGACTTCTAAAGATTTCTGAAGTTTGTCACACTTGGCTTTAGTGAGTGTCAAGGCTCAGGACTGAAAATCTGAAGCGTCAGCTCAGTCTAAGACCAATCAGATGTTCAAATTATTTTCACTTGTGAAAGAGCATAGAGATTTCTTCATAGACAGCACATATCTATTACTATAAAAGATGCCATCTGCGTGAGAGATGAGGATTTTGATTAAGGAAATCTCATGAAGATAATTTAGGTGAGGAGGAGTGTTTTATTTGAGTGTGTCTTTTGAATGTCTAATGCATTTCAGAGTAGATTGAGTGTGATCTGATTTTAAATCAATCTTAGATTTAATTGAGAGATGTTAAGAGATTTGCTTCTTAATGCATGTGTTTGTTCCACAATTACAGTTTTATTTTAATGAGCGTTATATGTTAGTATCTTGCTTAATTAAAATAGAGTTTATTTTAATAAAGATTAAAACTCTAAAAGGAAGTCTCTGTGTGCCTTGATAGAAACAAGAACTAACCAATACGTTATACTAAGAGGCAGCTTCTCTGACAGAGAGAATTCTCCTTTTACGTCTCATTCGAAGCATCTGAGCTTACCAGAAGTTGAGAGATCTAAATCTCAAGAACTGGACAGTTTAAAGTTTTAATGAGGCACAGATATAACGTTCCGTTACACTGATAGCTTAGTCCGCAGTGCATGGCACAGTCTGGCCTGAATATTGCTGCCCCCCAGCCCCCTCCGTGCCAGCGCTTGCCACCTTGTCTCAGGGAGAAGGCATGAAATGCAGTGCAGGTTGGTGCCTGCTGGGGGCGGAGCAGCCAAGGAAAGGCATGGGGTGCCATGGCAGGGGCCAGTCTCCAAGCCAGCCTCGGGGGGAGCTTTTCCAGCTCTTCGCTTCCAGTCTCTCTGGCTTCCCTGAGTAACAGTTTGCCTGTCTCCTCCCTCTGCTTTCCAGGTGAATACATCAAAACTTGGCGACCAAGGTACTTCCTCCTGAAGAGTGACGGGTCTTTCATTGGGTACAAAGAGAAGCCTGAAATGTCAGAGCACAGTTTGCCCCCTCTGAACGACTTCTCTGTGGCAGGTGTGTTGTGCATACTAAACGGAAAATGCAGCTGTGGGCATGACGCCTGAGCCTGCGAAAGCGGGGAGGGCGGAATATAAATATAATAAATTAAATTAAGTTAAATGACGGCTCTTTCAGTGGCGTGGAAGGGGTGAGCAGCCAAGTGGTGCGTGGCCACGCGGCTGTGGCTGAGCAGGGGAGCCTCGGCTTGGCACGCAGAAGGGCCTGGCCCCAGTCCCCGGCAGCGTCTCCAGCTAAAAGGGCCAGGGAGGCCGTCAGTGGCGAGAGAGGCAGCTGCTTCAGACCCTGGGCGGCAGCTGCCAGTCGGAGGAGGCGAGGATGACCTTGGCAGACCAGCCAAGGGTCTGACTTGAGATGGGGCAGCGTCCTGTGTCCTGAGGGAGGTTGGGGGTGGGAGTGATTTCCACCGGGCTGCAGAGAGCTGGCACAGGCCCGGCACAGATTCTGGGCCCGCCTTCCATCATCCAGGTCCAAGCCACAGAGCCCATGGAAGCAAATCACACGGCCTGCCCGTCTCCGCAGACCCCAGCATGCACGCCCCCCTAGTCTGTTGCCCCTCAGCTTGGTGGTGGGTCAGAAGAGAAAAGGGTGGGAGGGCGAGAGTGTGCAGGGAGCTCTCCTGGCCCGGGGGAGTGGGCCTCCCAGGGAGGGGGCCTGGCTGTTGGCCCTCCTTTTCCCAAATCCCTTGTGCCAAAGGCGGAGGGTGGGGTGGGCTTTGACCAGCAGGACTCACTCTGGCCACTGTGTGGGACGGAGTGCTGTCCCTTCGGTCTGATCCAGCAAGGGGGGGGGGTGTTCCCAGCCTCCCCTCTGGATGGAGGTGCATTCAGGATCACAGGCTAGGTGAGGGACTGGTGGCTGGGATTGCCCCCCGCCCGGCCCAAACGCCCTCTCCTCTCCTCCGCCTCACAGAATGCCAGCTCATGAAAGCCGAGCGTCCCCGGCCCAACACCTTCATCATCCGCTGCTTGCAGTGGACAACCGTCATTGAGAGGACGTTCCACGTAGACTCCCCCGAGGAACGGTGAGCGGGACAAGCATGGGCTTGTGTGTGCCCGTGGCAAGAGCAGCCCCAGTTTTCGTGTGTGGGGTGGGGCAGGTGTGGCAACTCCTTCCACATCCTGCATTACTTCCTGGTGCCCAGAAACTGGGATAATTTGGTCTCTGCGGTGGTGGCTAGAGGCCAGTGAAGGGCCCGCAACACTGTCCACACCCACCTTTGCGTGGCCTCCTGGGACGGCAACTCCCTTGTGTTGTCCCTAGTGAGGAGTGGATCCGTGCCATTCAGATGGTTGCCAACAGTTTAAAGAACCAGGAGCCAGAAGAGGACCGAATGGACTTCCAGGGTGGCTCCCCCAGTGGCAGCATGGGGGCAGAGGAGATGGAGGTGGTGGCAGTGACCCAGGCCCGAGCCAAGGCGGTGAGAGGCCGGCAGGGGCAGGGGGGGGGGCTTCGTTCGGATTCCTTTCCTGCCGAGTTCCTTGCAAGTAGGAGATTTGCTTGTGAGACCCTTTGGATCTGGGTGAGAAAGGTGTGTGCCTGTGTGCTGGGAGGCGCCTGACTGCCGTTCTCTTGGCTTCCTTCCTAGACTATGAATGACTTTGACTACCTGAAGCTCCTGGGCAAGGGCACGTTTGGGAAGGTCATCTTGGTGCGTGAGAAGGCCACGGGGCGCTACTACGCCATGAAGATCCTGCGCAAAGAAGTCATCATCGCCAAGGTCTAGGGCGGGGGCAAGCATTGGCGTGGGGGGCGTGGGGAATGGCTGCATTGGAGGAACTGGGCTTAGCCTCAGCCAGCTGTCCAAATGACTGGCAGCACAGGTCTCTTCGGCAAGCTGCCAGGACTCTGCTGGGGTGAGGTGGGGGAGACTGGTTCCTTCTGCCTGCATGGCTCTGAATCCTGTTTGGCAGAGGCTGCCTGCATCCAGAGACTCCCAAGAACCCCCCTGCCTTCTTCAAGGGATGGTTCTGGCTGCTTGCGAGAGTATCTTCCAGGGAGCCAGCTGTGCTGCCCACAGGTGGAGAAGCGTGTGTTGCAAATGCTCTCCTGGAGGGCGTGTCGCTGTGGCCTCCTTGCAGGCAAGAGGCGGGGGTGGGGCGGGCTTGCTCAGAGGCTGGGGCTGAGATCCCAGCATGGGTGCAGTCTGCCTTTTGTGGCTCGTCAGGGGCTGCTTTTGTAGCCCAAGTGATGATAGATGGCGCGTCTCTTGCCTTCAAAGGACGAGGTGGCCCACACGGTCACTGAAAGCCGAGTCCTGCAGAACACGAGGCATCCTTTCCTCACGGTACGTGGATCCCAGGCCCGGAGGAGGGGGCCGCGATGGCAGAGTTTCCGTGGCCTCCCCCTGCTGTGGCTAGGAGGGGCTGCTGCCGCCATTTCCCTTTGGTGACTTGTTTTGATTCCTTCCCTTCCCAGGCCCTGAAATACGCATTCCAGACCAACGATCGCCTCTGCTTTGTCATGGAGTACGCCAACGGAGGAGAGGTCAGGATCCTGCCCGGGCAGGCAGTGTGTGTGGGAGAGCCCACGCAGGAGGGTCACGCTGCAGCCTGGATGGAAATCTTGCTGGCTGGCTCCTGCAGAGGGTGCCGCTCCTCTGCAGCTGGGACGGGGAAGCAGAACGTGCAGGAGGGAGAGGGCGGAAGGGGCCCCCTTCGCAAGCTTGATGCCCACGTGCACACGCCATGTTTGCTGGCAGCCTTTGCCCGTCTACCTGCTGCTCACGGGTGCCTCTGCTCTCTTCCTGCCTCCAGCTCTTCTTCCACCTTTCCAGAGAGCGGGTCTTCACTGAGGACCGAGCCCGTTTCTATGGGGCTGAAATTGTTTCTGCCTTGGAGTACCTCCACTCACGGGATGTTGTTTATCGAGACATCAAGGTAATGCTGGGCAGAGGCGCTTTGACAGGATGTCTGTGCGCTCTTTGTGTAAAGCACATTGAGGTCCCCGGAAAAGTTGCCATCGCTGCTCCCGTGTTTGCATGGGATGGCCCAGCCACACAACTGCCCAAACACACCATGTGTGTGGGGTGAGAGTGAGAGGGGGGTGTTTCTTGCTGGAGCAAGGTGCAGGCTCTTCCCTCTAAAGACGGGGGGGGGGGCTGTTTGTAGTGCCTCTGTCTCTGGAAAGCAGTACAAGTGTGGCTTGTGGTGCCCCCCCCTCAAGTTTTCCTCCTCACATCAGAGTTGCTGTTGTCTGGGCAGCTTGTCTTGGTGGTAGTTTAGCATGCAGTCCTACGATTAGCAAGAGTTATAAACTAAATGATCTGCGATTCTCTTCTTCTCCCATGTGCTTGGTGGCTGCTGAACACTTTGCGCCTTCCTTCGTTCCTTCTAGCTGGAGAATCTCATGCTGGATAAAGATGGACACGTCAAAATCACAGACTTTGGGTTATGCAAAGAGGGCATCACTGACGGGGCCACAATGAAAACCTTTTGTGGGACACCAGAGTACCTGGCCCCTGAGGTAGGGGAAAGGGGTAACCCCTGGTGGCGCCTGGCAGGAGTGGAGCCAGCAGAACAGAGGGCCCCGGCCCTACAACCGAGCTTCTGCCCTGAATGCAGGCGGCCCCCTCTTCAGGCTCTCTGCATTATGACTGCCTGGCAGTTGGGAAAACGCACCGCTCTCCTCTGTGTCTGCCAAGCATACCGGCTGCATGGCCATTTGGGTCTTCTGTGCTGAAGCTGTGGGTTTGAGAAGCTTCGGCCTTGGACGTGTCCGGGAGTGGGGATGGGCAAGGAGAGAGGAGGAGAAGTCACAACGGAAGTGCTTCAGTGCAGGACAGGGAGCCCCCTGAATCTTTCCGGCTGCTGCCCTCCACCCTGAAATGCCGAGCAGCCTGCTTCTACCTTGTCCTGCTGCAGGTGCTGGAAGACAATGATTACGGGCGGGCCGTGGACTGGTGGGGCTTGGGCGTGGTCATGTATGAAATGATGTGTGGGCGCCTCCCCTTCTACAACCAAGACCACGAGCGCCTATTTGAGCTCATCCTGATGGAGGAGATCCGCTTCCCGCGCACGCTCAGCCCTGAAGCAAAGGCCCTCCTAGCGGGACTGCTGAAGAAAGACCCCAAGCAGAGGTGAGGCTGGCCGTGCCGTGACCCAGGGGTGCCGGGGGGGAGTTTTTGATCCAGATGTGGGTTCATGAGCAGCGCTGGCCAAACAGGTGGATCCAGGAGATGATCAGAATTCTCTTGGGGTGAACCTTGCGGCCGTTGCCAAGTTTGCGTTGCGTGAGGGGGAGGGAGGTTGGGGGAGGTGCTCTGCGTGCCAAGGCCCGGCCGTCGTCCCTTTGGTCCTGGGGAAGGCAGTGGCAAGTTCTGCTGAGGCCCCCTCAGTGCTCTTTGCATTGCTGTGGTTTATGGCCAGTTCAGAAGAGAGGCTTCCTCGTGAGTCTCAGACCCCCCGTTTGCCCCTGAAGGCACCCAGAGGTGGCGGGAACCAATTCCTTTGCCTCTGCAGGCTTGGCGGCGGCCCCAACGATGCCAAGGAAGTGATGGAGCACAGATTCTTTGCAGCTGTCAACTGGCAAGATGTGGTTCAAAAGAAGGTAATGGACGAAGGCGTGGGAATGCCCGGGAAACCGCTGGCCTCCCACTGACCTTCAGGCCGGAGCGGGGAGCAGGGGGCTGTTCCCAAGTGGCCGAGTCCTGGAGCAAACGGGCCTCTTCCTTTACAGCTTATCCCGCCCTTCAAGCCCCAGGTGACCTCTGAAATTGACACTCGGTACTTCGATGATGAGTTCACTGCACAGTCGATCACCATCACCCCGCCTGACCGATGTGAGTAGAAGGCCTGGCTGCACCTGTAGTACGGTCAGCCTCCATTCCCTGGAGCTGGATTGGGAGTGGTGGTTGTCTTCCCTGGCCGGAGGGGAGAGGGGGAGGCATTTTTCTCACCTCCCAGACCTCGTATCCCCCGCCCCATTGGTTCCGCTTGTGCCCACAGATGACAGCCTGGACGCCCTGGATGCCGACCAGCGGACTCACTTCCCCCAGTTCTCCTACTCAGCAAGCATACGGGAGTAGGCCGGCAGCGGTCCCTCGGAGAGCCCCCTGAAGAACCAGCGGGGGGGGGGGGCGGCGGCGGCAGCGGAGAGAGCTCCTTCTGCTTGGGTCCCCTGCAGCTGGTTCTGCAGACCCCCCGTCCCCCCCCCCCAGCTCCTGGGGGACCAGACAGACTTTGCCAGCCCTGCCTGCCTTCCTGTAGCCCAGCGCGAGAGAGGCCGGCACGCATCCCGGGAGCAAGCGGAGGGAGGCTCGCCCTGCCCGGAGCCCTCCTGGCTCCATGCTCCAAAGGAGAACGTCTCGGGGCTGTTGCAGCAGCCTTGAAAGGATCTGCATTCTGTCTCAGGAGCTGCTGGCGGACAGTTCCTTGGAAACTCCTCTGGACAAGAAAGAGAAAGGGTTCACCCTGGAGCCTAGGGAGGGGTTTCTGGTGAGCATGCACGTGGACCGGAGGGATTCCTTGGGATCAACAGACTGACACACGGCATACAAAAAAGTCACACTTTGTCAAGGGGGCGGGGGGGGGGGGCCTTGTTGCCCCACACATTGCATGTTGAGTGTGGGGTGCCCTGCCACCTCCAGCCGGCAGGAGGTGCTAGAGCTAAAGCCAGCTTTGGGTTTTGCTGGGTTGCTTTCCCACTCAGGCTGGCCTTGGCCAACCGAGGGAGACCAGCTGGCCACCAGCGGAGCCGCCCCTCGTTGGTGATGGGCACGGAGAACCTGGGGCAAGTCTCCAGCTCCCCTCCCGCGGCACGCCAGCTTCTGGCTCCCCAGAGAGCTGTGCTGGGTGTCCGGCGTGTGCGTCTTGCTCCCCTTGCTGGTTGGGGGATCGCCTGAGCAAGCGTGGCTGCCTTCATCACTGCCTTAGCCCAAGGGCGATGCACGCCCATTACCAGTTCCACGGTTTGCGGGCCCTGCTCGCCAGGATTTTTTTTTTCAAAACTGGCGTCCTCCCCTCCCGACAGGTGCCTCAAAAGCAGCAGGGCGTTGCTGCCTGTGTGCCGTCGCCGCCTCCTGCAGCCTCAGGGTTCCTGGGGCGGGGGGGACGACTCTACATTGGATTGGATTGGTGTGCTGTGACTGCCGCTGGCAGGGATACATCTAGCAGGGTGCAGGGAAGCCCAAGGTTGTCGCCGCGCATCTGAAGGATGCTGGCCATGTTCCTCTCAGCACTCCTTCACCTGCGTCTGTTGAGAAACCATCTAGGGCCCCCCCCCCGCGCCCATATTAGCCGTGCAGTTTGCGTCCTGTGTAGCTGCTACCTCAAAGGGTCAAGAAACCGCCACAGTCCGCTCAGGCACAGCGTCTGCAGGGAGGCTTGGCCCTCCCTGCTGGCCAAGAACCCCGGCTTGCCTTTCCCCACTGGGGGGCTGTTTCTCTCAGGGCCAGCTGATGGGCTCCCTGATACTCTTTTCTGGAACCAAAAACCTGGCTGTGCTTTTCGCAGCTGGACTCTGTTCTGCCTCTTCCCAGGTCTCCATTCTGTTGCTGGCAGTGGATTTCTTCCCTGAGTAGAGTTGGCCTCTCTGGATTTTGAGAAGTGGGAGCTGGAAGAGGATGGAATCCACCACCCACCTACCCCGCCACCAGTTCCTTCTTCCTGTGCCGCAGCTGGCGCAGGCCAATTTCACCCCCAGCAGGACTTTCTGCATGCGCGCACACTTACCTAAACCCCTAGGCTGTCCCGTTCGTTCCTTTGGCTGGACCTGGGTAGGCCTTTGTTGAGAGAGGAGGGGGATTGCCCGTATGGGGCTGGATTGGGGCTTAGGCAGGCATCCTTACCAGGTGTATGGGGTGGGGGGTTTTGTGCAGTGCTTGGCCTTCTCTATACAGTGTAAGCTCAAAAGAGTGACCCTGCATGAGTATATATCTGAACATTTCAAAAATAGCATGTGAAACTTGAAAGGGCAGCAGCTAACTGTTGCCTGGCCAGTTCTGAGACCCACCCCCACCCTGCCCCCCATCCAGAAGTCCTCTTCTGGGGCTCCCTCATGCTCTGCCCCTACTTGTGTTTCCTGCAGTGTGTACAGCAGCCTGCCTCGAGGCACATTGCCTGGGAAGCGAGTCGCGGTGTGGCTGGAGGCAGGGCCCAGTCTGTCCCTCCTATCTTTGTTGCAGCCATGGGAGGCCTGCTTCACTGGTTCCTGGTGGCATTGGCCACATATGGAGCTGCCTGGCTCTTGCTGCTGGGAGGGCTGATGCTGTTTGTGGGCAGGCCGCCCCTTCTGAGGCAAGGGAGCACCCACGGCCGGTACATGGAATGGTGGTGGCCTTTCTTTTTCCCACCCATGCAGAGCATGGGATGGGCAACTCTGCAGGAGTGAGGGAAGGGGCCCACTCGCTTCCATGGTGACACACGTGAGGTTGGGCTACGACAAAGGCCCCCCCCCTTCCCAGGAGATGTGCTGTTTGTGGCGAATCTTTCCTGAAATGTGGGGGCGGGGCAGTTGAAAATGACATCATCCAGACATCATCCCTAGAGATAAAACAGTTCTCTTACTCTTCCATATAGGGATGAGTGCATTCTAAAATTGCCTATACAATTAGGAGTGGGGGTGATCGTATAGGTTCACTCCCCCATCCTGCTGTTTTTCTGGAAACGAAGCCGCTGACTCTAAAGGAAAGCGGGTGCTGAAATCCTCTGTGTCGTCAAAAGCTGTCTTGGCTGTTTGGTGTGTGCCCCATCTCTGAAAGTAGGAAAGGTTCTGGGGGGGGGGCTTTTGAGAGGGAGCTTCTGTGGGAGCACATGCCTGTCTTCTGAGGAAGGCAGAGGGGGTGGAGAGTCGTCGTTCCCCCCCCCCAGCTTTGTGGGGGGTGAAGCTGAGCTGGGCCCTCTTCTTCGGGGTGTTGCTCTTTGTCCTCCTTGTGGGGGAGGGTTGCTAAAGCAAAGGCCCACCAGGTGTCCAGTCCTGGAGATGGTTGCGGTTGAGCTGTCTGGCAGCTGGGTCCTATGTTTGCAGTCTTCCCGTTTCCCCTAGAGCAGGGCTGGGCATGTGCCTCCTCCTGGGAGCAGGGCTGCTGTTCCCTAGGGCAGAAGGAGGTGGTGTGTTACTGGGGAAGTCCCCCAACTTCTCTTTGGGGAGGGGGGTGTTCCCTTTTCTGGACAGGAAAGAGAGGTCATGCAAAAGGCCCTCGTGTTCTGTGCAAGAAGGCCTTTAACATCTGCCTGGGCGTCAGGAACAGCAGCTGCTCCCGTGTGTGCGTGCGTGTGTGTGTGTGTGTGTAGGCAGGGCTGCATTTCAGGAGGGGGGGGCAGCCCCTGCCACCTGCAGGCTCCTGCTGTTTTCTGAGCCCTGCCCCAGTCTCGAGTCTCCTCCCCTTCAGGGTTCGTTCAGCAGAGCCCAGTGATCCATCGCCTGTGGCCCTCACCCCACCCCCAGCGTTGGTCCCCTTGCTGGCTGGGTAGGCGGCTCGGGCTTGTTTATTTGGGCTGCTGAACGTTGCAAGCAAGGCGTCCTGGGAGCTGGTTCTCTGCCACGGCACGCTGCGGCTGCTGTGTGGGGGAGATGGAGTTAGGCCAGTCCCAGCCGTAGTATTTGACTTTGGCGGGGGGGGGGGGCAGGGTTGGGGACGTGTCAATCATCCAGTGGAGTTAGTGGAGGGACCCAGCAGCCCACAGCTGCTTCAGGCAAGGGTGAGTCAACCCTCCTTGTGTGGCGGCCTTTCCAAAGAGCTATGCCCACGGGTTGCCTTCAGTGCCGTTGGTTGGCTGTGCAGTCTGACCTGCAGAAGCTACGAAGGAAGAGGATGGCCGGCGTAACCCTGCCTGGGGTGGGGCCGCCCCCTTCTCTTCTCGTGCTGGGTGGGCTGTTTCCATGCCAGCTCCTCCGGCTCCCAAGTGCCCGCCTGCCCGCCACCGGTCAGCCTGGAGCCACCACGGCAGGTGCTCTTGCCGCTTCGATGCCTTGGCAGCAGGCTTTGCCTTTCAGGAAACCAATTTTGGGTTGCAACAGTGCTGCATAGGAACCCAGATGGCTTGTGTGTGGATTCAGGGGCAGCCTGGGTAGAATTTTTTTTTTACTCTCTGCATTGGGTTTTTTTAAAAAAATAAAAGTGTTTTCTGTTTCTGTAGTTGTGACAGTTGGCGTTTATTAACTTAATCCTGGCCTGTGTTCGCAGCCGTAGTATGAAACCCGCTGTGGTGCTGCAGGGAGTTTTCCAGCACGGGAAACCAACCTCTGCTCCCAGACTTCTCCCTGAGCTCCTAATTTCAGTTTGTAAAATAGGTTGGGGGGAAGGCGAGTCTCCTGAGGGGCTTCTGGGGGCCTTGGAGGGCCTCTTCCCGGGATCTGTACGGTACAAGCAATAAAACGTTCTTTATTTCTAGGTGGTGTGCTACTGTTCTTGCTACAAGCCTGCCCTTTCCTTTGCCACAGGCTGCGGGGGGGGGGGGGGGTGCAGCAGAGTTGGAGGTGAAGAGGGGGGGGTCTTCTGATAGGAAGCCCCAGTGCCTGCGGCTGCCAGGTCTCTTCTGTCTTTGTTACCTACCAAAAGCCCAGTTGTTCCAAAGCATCGCGTCTTGCAGGGGCTTGGCTGGCAGGGAAAGAGCTGCGAATGAGGTGAGCTTCACTCTCTCTCCCAGCTGCAGGGCCGTTTTCTCTCCCTACAAGAGTTTGTTTATTCCCCCTTCAGAAAAATGTGGCAGAGAGTAACAACAACACAAAAGCCACTGGTGAGTAAAAGCCAAATGGTAGTAAAGATGATCTGAAACGGTCAATGGCTGTGAAATGATGCCAGTTTGCTCGCCCTTTTGTATGGCCTGTGCGGCAGTGGGTGTTTCTGGCCCTCCAGCAGGAGCGCTCCACTCTGGAGCCCACAGAGCTGCTGACTGGTGTGCTGAGATTTCCCCCTGCTTCTGCACCTGCTCAAAGTCTGACCCCAGCAGCGTTCCACCCCCTCCCCGCCTAAGCCCTGACCACAAACGAATTTGCCAGCGTGAAGTCCCCACCCAAGGGCCAAATGCAGAGGGAGCGCCCAACCCTTGTTCCGTGGTGGGGTCAAGGAGAGGGGGTGCTGGTGTAATGGAACCTCCTTGAAGTTTTCTGTCCCCTTAGGTGTGCCTTGCTCTTTGCCCCCTTTTCAGCAAGAGAGAAGGTCTCCTGTTGATAAATAAAAATAAATGAGGTAAGAGCATCTACCTTGACCCGAACAGCTGCAGGCAAGCCTGCCCTGGTCATCTCCCAGAAGCCACGCAGGGCTGGCCTTGGATCGGGAGGAGGAAGGCCAGGGTCCCGCAAACAGGCAGGCATGGCAAATCAGAGGTGGGTTTCTTGCCTTGAAAACCACAGCAGGAGGCGCCAGGAATCGGCTGCGCCTTGATGGTCCTTCAGGCTTTACCGAATTGAGAGCACTGTTGCCCCCCCCCGCTCCGATCTGGCCTTGACAGCCACTGCTGGAACTTTTCCTTGCCTGCCCCCAACTGCAGAAGTGGTCCACTGAAAGCGGGGGGGGGGGTGCCACTCCATATTGCAAAGGCTTCCTTGTCCCTTGCAGGTTATTGTCTTTGGGTCACGGTTGTGCGGGGGGGGGGGCACGCCTGACTGGGCCCTGAGGCGCCCGTCGGGGCTCCCGCCCGCCGCCCGTCACATTTTGGGGGGGGGGATCGCTCCCGCGTCTTGGAGCTCTTCCCGTTTGCTTCGGGGGGGGGGGCTGCGGCGGCTTCCCCAAGGAAGGCCGAGTGATGCCGGCCCCAGGAGCTTCTGCTCCTCCCCGCGCGGAAGGCGACGAGAAGCGCCTCGCTGGCCCCAGGGAGTCCCCGGGAAGAGGCGGCCCGCCGCAGCGCTACCCCGAGCCAGAGGCGCCCTGTGGCCCCGCCCGCATCCCGGGGACGGCTCGGCCTGGCCACTCCCGCCGCCCAGCGCCTCATTAGGCCCCCCGGCCGCCTCGGCCTCGGCCTCGGCCTCGTGCGGCAGCCATGGCGGGGGCGTCCGCCCAGCGCGGCGTGCCGGGAGCGGCGTGGGCCGGAGGGGCAGCTCCGGGGGCGGGGCGGGGCGCCGTTTCCAGCCCGCCGCCGCCCTTCCGAGGCCCGACCGCCTCTCTCCCCGGGCCAGCGGCCGCACAGGGGCGCGTTGCCGGAGCGGGTCGTCTCGGCCCGGCGTCCCCGGCCGGGCCCCCGGAGGCGGCGCGGCCTTTGCTTCGCCGGGCAGCGCGGCCGCAGGCCGAGGAGAAAAGGGAGCCCCTGCGGAGCAAGAACGGCGGCCGCGGGTGCGGGCAGGTGAGTGCGGGCGGGCCGCGTTGCTCGCGGGAGCCGGTGCCGCCTCGACGCCTCCCGGGCGCGGCCTCCCTCCAAGGCACCGGCGGCGGGACGGGGCTGCTCCCTCTCGCAGCCCCTGCCCCGGACGACTGAGGCGGAGCTTCAGAAGAGAGCCCCGCCGGGCGGGGCCGGGCCGGGCCGGGCCGGGCCTCGGGCGGCTCTTCGGGGGCCGAGCTGTCGGCCAGAGCGGCGGAGAAGCGCCGTTCCCGTTCTGGCTTTGCGAGCTCCTTGCAAGCTTGTCGCGGGCGGAGCTCCCGCCTTCTGCCCCCCCCCCGGGTGGGAGTTCGCGGCGGGGGCCGAGCACGGGTCTCCCTGCACACTGGGGGCGCGGGGGGGGGGAGGCGCAGGGCAGGGCTGCGGGCGAAGCCCCGGGAAGGGGGGGCCTTGTCCGACCCGCGGCCCGGAATGGCTGCGCGGGCGGGGAGGCTCCGTCTGGGCCCGCCTGGAACGGCCCTGGCTGGATCGGGCCCCTTATCTCGCACGCGCAAGCCGCCGCTCGGCCCACAGGCTCCCGTGCAGCAGCCCCGACGGCGCTGGGGGTGGGCGGGCGGGCGGGCGGGGGCTCTTTCCTTCGCTGTGCGCGAGCCGCGCGGGGCCTTTGCGCGACTCTTTCTTCTTGGCGAAGGTCTGGGGCGGACAGGGCGGCGCGCCCGAGAAGCCCGGAGCCGCCTGCGCCAGGAGCGCCGCCGCCGCAGGGACCCCCCGGCAGAGAGGTAGGGAAGGGCGCTGGGGGCCGGGCCGGGCCGGGCCGGGCAGGCCGGCGGCCTCGGGGCGGAAGCCTCCCTCCCTCCCTCCCTCGGGCCGCTTCGAGGCGCTGCGGCCCGGCCTGGCACGGAGCAGAGGCCCAGGCCCGGCCGTTGTCCTTTCTGTGTCCCGTCCTGCAGCGGCCCCGCTCTCCGCGCCCCTCGGCCAGGAGCTCTGCCGCGCCCTGCAGCGGATGCAGATGGGCGTGGAGCAGGAGTACGCCTACGACATCCTCCGGAGCCTGATGGTGAGCCGCGGCGGGGAGACCCCTGGCCGCGTGCCTCAGCGGCCGCCCGCCTGCCTACCGACGCCCCCCTCTTGCTCTTCCCAGCAGGAGCAGCCGCGGTACACCTTCCGAGCGGCCGACGTGCCCCGGGCCATGACTGCCGAGCGGCGGGCGCTCATCGTGGACTGGCTGGTGCAAGTGCACGTAGGGGCCCCCTTGCTTCGCCTCCCCTTGCCGGAGAAGCTGCCCCCTGCGGGAGGGGACGGGCGCTCCGGCGGCTCCGGGAGGGAGCTGGCTTGGTCCGCCCGCCGGCCTGGCTTGGAGGCCACCCAGGCTACTGCGGGTCCCCGGGAAGCGCGGGTGGAGCTGCGCTGGGTGGGCTGGCCGCCTCTTCACCCTCCCCACTCTCCAGGAGTACCTGAAGCTGGCAGACGACACGCTGTACTTGGCCGTGTACCTCATGAATGCCTACCTGACCAGGAGCCCCCTGCGGGTGGGCCTGCTCCAGCTCCTCAGCCTGGCCTGCCTCTTCCTGGCCTGCAAGGTGGAGGAGAGCTCTTGCCCCCCGGTAAGAGTCCCTGGCTGAGGGAGGCGGCCTGGCCTGGCCTGGCCTGCCCCCCAAGTGGCAGGAGGAGGAGCGGTGTGGGGGCTGACCCCCTCTCCTGTGGTGCTGGGGGTAGTTCTCAGTGCTGCAGTGGTGGGAAGGCTGGACAGGGTCTTTGAGGTCCACGTTCAAATCCCGGCTCTACCATAGAAGCTGCCTGAGTCTTTGGGGTGGGGAGGGCAAGCAGGGGAGAACAGAGCAAGCTAGCTGTCCCAGAGAGTCTGCCTGGCATTAGCAGGAGGGCTCCTGGGAGGGGAGCAAAATGTTCCCGACAGCCCAGGCTCACTCCAGGCCTGCTCTTCTCCCCTCCAGCCTGCTCAGCTCTGCTTCATGGCAGAGGACTCCTTCAGCCCAAAGGACCTTCTGGGCATGGAGCGCAAAATTTTGTCCCGCCTCAAGTTTGAGCTGCACTACGCCAACCCTGTCTCCCTGCTGCGCCTGCTGGCAGAAGTGGGCTGGGCCAGCTTGGAGGTGAGGGGCTGTGGGGCGGGGCGGGGGGTGGGGCCAGGAAGTGGCACCTCCCCCCCGCTCCACTTCCTGATTCCAGGTATGGGGTGGATGCTCTTTACCCCGTCTCTGCTCAGGAGCCCGAGTGTGGGTGCTGCGTTCTTGCAGGCCACGGGGGGGGGGGTGCATGGGAGGCGGGGTGCTGTGCAGCTGGACTCCTTGGCTGTCTATTCTGCAGTGTAAGCTGCCCGTGTCGCTCCTTCCTCAGGTCCAGTACTTGGCAATGTATTTCATGGAGCTTTCTCTGATGGAGACGGACAGTGTGGTTGTTGAGCCGGCTCAGCTGGCTGTTGCTGCCTTGTGCCTGGCACAGCGAGTCCTGTGTGATGGCACTGCAGGCGCCCAGGCTCCTCAGGGGAGCTCCCAGGGCCCTCAGGGCAGCCCTGCCAGACTCCACATGTACAGGTACGAGTTGGCACCAGATGTGGGGCCCTGGGGGGGGGGGAGGCCCTGGGATCTCCTGTCTCATAGCAGCCTGGTAGTGGGGGTGTTGCATGGGGAGCTTTCCCTGGGGTGGGCAAGGCTTGTCCCCGTATCTCATTTGGAGCCACTAAGAGATCCAAACTGCTGAGTGTCTCCATCCATCCTGGAGGTACATCAAGATGGGTAGTCATGTTAGTCAGTCTGTAGCAGTGGAGAAGAGCAAGTGTCCGGTAGCACCTACAGGACTAACAAAATGAGTGGTAAGAGTAGGAGCTTTCGTGAGCCACAGCTCCCTTCTTCAGATACGGCTACCACTAATTTTGTCAGTCTTATAGGTGCTACGGGCATCCTGGAGGTTTCTGAGATAGCTACAAAATTGCCAACTCCTTTAGCATTTGCTGTTCAGGTGCCCAGTGAAGCCTGAAGAATTCTTGGGTGTGTTTGATAGTTTCAGGTGTTGGTATGTAGAAGCTGGACAAGATCCATGTCCAGTAACTCCTTAAAGAACAACTAGGTTTCCAGGGGATGAGGAAGTGTGGGAGGTGAGTCAGAAAGGGTGATCCGGGAGGCTGTCTGGCACGTTCGGCCCTTCCAGGCCCATCTGTGGTGCCTGCCCTTGGTTGTGGCTCTGCTGGAATGGGGCGGGTGGGGGGGCCGTGGCCACATCTGCAGCTCCTTTTCAGTCGGCCTTTGAGAACTAGGAATGGCTCAAGAAATCCTCCAGCCTGGCCTCTTTCCCCCCGCATTGCAGTGAAGCAGAGCTGTCTGTGGTGTATCCCTCTATGGCCAGGGCAGCCCTGCGAGGAGGCCGTTCCGCCCTCCAGGCCACCTTCCGAAAGTACTCCAGGCCCCAGAGGCTCTGCACCAGCACCAAGTCTGCCCTGACCGATTCCGCCTACTTGAGACGCTTCCTGGGAGGCTGCAGCTCCTGAAGCAGGGACCTCCGTGGGGCTTCTTGGGGGCCCACAGCAGGACGGGGAGCACCTTCCCGGGGACGGCACTTCCTGCACCTGTCTGACAGGGAAAACCCAAGGCTTCGGAGCCCCCAGAGGCGGAAGGAGAGCTCAGGATCCCAGGAGCAATTCTTGGCCTTCTTGCAGATGTCTGACAATGTCCCTGGCGTGCGGACAGGAGGGCTGCTGCCTTCCGTGATGGCTCCTGTGTCTGCTCCGCCTACTTGCCGCTATCCTCTTTGCCTTGCCTTGGGGGTGGCCGGTTCTACTCCCAGGGCTGCTGCCCTCAATTTCCATAGGCCCGCTTTAAAAAAATGAAGAAAATGGGACTCCACAAGCTTCTAATAAAATGTGTGCTGTTCGCTCGTCTTGGTTATCCTTCCTGCTGCTTTTCCTTGCTGCCCCTGGCCTCCCCCTTGTAAGCTGCAGGCTCCTCTGGGCTGCTCCCCTGAGCCACCCGGTCTCTGTGGGTCAGGCAACACTCTAGGGGCCTCTTGGCACTGGTGGGCACCGTATTGCCAGTGGAGACAGGAGCGTCCCGCATTGCCCTGGCCTGAGTCAGAACACCGAAACTGCTGCCTGGCTCACCATGCCCCTGCCCTCCTCTCTCCTTTCAGGGTGCCATCCCACTGCCAACGAGCCTGGTAAGGGGGAGGGGTGGCTTTCTTCCCTGTATGTGGCAAGGGCTAAGAGGTTAATGAGTGCAGTGGTGTGTAGTGGTTAGAGGGAAATAGAGGAAAGGGGGGTCTTAACTGCTCCCTTGAGCTCCCTTATACGGTGGGAGGGTTGTTAGCAATAGGCTCCAAGTACTTTGTCCTCCTGAGAAGGGCCCCCCCCCGCCCTGTCTGTTTAGATCATTGGGATACGGAAGTCTGCTGTGGGAGCGGCATCCCCCTTGAAGAAAAAGGGAAACCGTTTTATTGGAGAAGTGGGGCGGGGGGGGGAGAATCCAGAAGCTGCTCTTGGCAGGAAACCAAGGAAGCCTTTTTGGCAGTCCTGAGCTGGGCCTCGGTAGCCAAAGGCCCTCCTCCCCTGCCTTGGTCTGCTCACTCCTTACTTTGGAATGGGTCAGGGTTTACTGCCAGTGCCCCCACTTCAGTGATTGGCAGGAAATGTACTGAAGTCCCTCAAGGCAGTTCCCCTCTTAGCTGGAGGAAACTCTTCCCTGTGTAAAAAGAACCGGGCAGCCCGCCCCCCCTCCCCAGCTCTTCATCTTCTGCTCTCTCTCCTCTGGCAGCGGCATGGTTAATGGCACTTAGCTGTGCTCAGACTTAGGCTTTTCTTACTTCATTTCTTGTTCTGGGCGTCTGCTGTCCGAAACGGAGAGGGAGGCTGCTTCCAAGTCTTTTAAAACTCTGCCTCAGCACCTTGAAAATTCTCAGGTTGGGGAGGGGCTTCACTTTGGATTAGATCACACGTCAGGGACGGCTCCTCCTGGCTCTAGGCCCTCCCGGAGACGCTGGAGTTGTAGTTTTTTCCTCAGGCATCACCTCTGGGCGTCTGAGGGTGAGCCTGCTCGTTCCTTGGAGGGCGAGAGGGAGGGGAGCCCCAGCCCTGCTCCGGCTCCGCCCGCCTTGGCTGCCCTCTGCCTTCCTCAAGTCCAGAGCGGATGCTGATGCTGATGCAGTGAGAATTTCCCACAATGCACTAGAGCGCTGTCCTCGGTGCTGAGGCGGCCGCCGCTCTGCCGAGCAGGAGCGCATCCTCGGCGGCCAGGCCAGGCCAGGCCAGGCCAGCCGATCGGTGGCTCTCTGCCTGCCGCGGTCCCGTCGTTCTGCACAACGCCCTGTGGCCGGCGGGGCAGCGGAGGCCCGCGCTAAAGCTGGTCCGGCATGCGGCGCTGCCTGTGACGGGAGAGATGGAGAAGAGCTGCCCGGAGGCCGGCGGCGGGAGCGCGGCTGCCGTGGGCGGAGGCGCAGAGCTGGAAGCCAAAGTCCAGAAGGCCGTGGACTTCAAGGCGGAGGGCCAGCGCTGCTACAAGCAGAAGAAATTCCGCGAAGCCATCGGCAAGTACCACCGGGCCCTGCTGCAACTCAAGGGGCTGGGGGCCGGGGGGCCGGCGGCCGGGGACCCAGCCGAGAAGAGCCTGCTGGGCAGAGCTGGCTGGCACCGGCTCACCGAGGAGCAGCGGGCGCTGGCCGAGAGCACCGAGATCGAGTGCTACAACAGCCTGACAGGTAAGGAGAATCCGCTCAACAGGCCAGGAGGCCCGCCGAGAGGGCGCCTTTGAGCCGCCTCTCCACTTGGAAAGGGGAACCAGACCGCTGGGGCCAGGGCATCGCAGGGGGTGGGGGCAGCAGAGGCCAGGCGGCTCTGAGTTTTGGAGCAAGTCACGCCGGCAGGGATCGGCTGCCTCCCAAGTCCCAGCCTGGCGGAGTCCCGCAGTGCAAAACCGATCCCTGGGCATGCGGGCCCTTCAGTCACAGACCCCCCCCCCGCCCCCCACACACACACCCTATTTGCGTGCGCCTCCCAGGGGCGGCTTGCCTCTGAGATGGGCCCCGGCACCCCTTACTTCGGGTGAGGCAGACCAGGCAGGGACCTGCTTCTTATGCTAATGCCTGCTTTTAAGACGAGGGAGGCGCTGTCGGAACCGCCCTCCTCCTTGGGGAAGGGTCTGTTAGAAGGGTCGGTGCCTGACTCCGGCCAGCTAAGAGGAGTGGACTTAATGCCCAAAGAGAGCGGGACAGGTGGCCAACGTTATGTTAAACTCCTTAATGCTTTATTTATAAACAGTCTTTCCCCCTGAGACTCCAGGCAGATTCGTTTCTCAGACATGAAAATGACAGTCCTGTTCCTTTGATCTCCTCTTGAACAGCTGGGCAAAATGACCCAGGGGGCCAGGAGAGCTTTCCTGGCCTGGCCAGACAGGGCATGCCACTCAGAGGGGAACCTCAATAGCCAACGCAGGGCTGTGGCGAGTTGTCGATCTTAGCCGTCGGCGGGAAGGGGCATCTTCGGGCGGGAAGTCGCTCTCTCTAGCTGACGAGGTGGCCCTGCAGACGGGCAGACCGGAGGCCCTAAAAGGCTTCGCAGGTGATAGGCGGCCCGGTTGCCTGTCTGAGGACCAGGGGGTGGGTTGCACAAGAGGGGCTTTGCTCGCGCCTTTCAAGTGGGTAGCAGTAAGTTCTGCGGCCAATCGTGCCTTCCTGGATTTCCAAGGTGGGGCCTTTTGAGAGTCAGAGCTCGAGAGAGACTGAGCCGCGGCGTCCTGCACCAGCCGGCGTTGCCCAGTTAGTTTCAAAGCCTGTCCTACAACCGTCCAGCCCGCCGAGATCGAGGCGGTCAGGGTAGGGAGCCGTCCTTCAGGCTAGAGGCAGAGGAGGGACAACGGCACCTGCTGCACCGACCCAGTCAGTGTCTTTTGAATGGAGGGCGCAGCTATGGGGGGGCGGCTCAGGCCAGAAGGGCTGCGGGGAGGCAGGCGGAGGGGACCCGAGGGAGGCTCTTCCGGCAGGAGGAGTGAGGAGGCCGCGGCGGGAAGCGGAATGTTCCTGGCAGTGCAGGAAGCAGGCGCAGCCGGGTCAGGGCCCGGGTCAGGTGGGGTTGCTGCAAAATTGCCGCGCGTTCTTTTAGTTTGGTTATTGCCACAGCTCGTGGCGTCTGCAGCGCACTTCTTCGGGGAGGCGGGTTGGGAGCCAGCGCGGGAGCCAGTTCCTAACGCGAAGGCCTCTGCCTGCGGCTGCCGGGCTCCGCAGCTGGGCCTCCACCCCCCACCACGCGCGCCAGCCTCCGGAATCGGGACTTCCCCCAAGTGCGCGGGGGCTCCCGGCCGGCGCCAGCCGCTGCACGGCGCGCACTCAGGCCGCCTCCCGGCGCTCTCTCCCCGCAGCCTGCCTCCTGCAGTCGGAGCTGGTCAACTACGAGCGCGTGCGCGAGTACTGCCTGAAGGTGCTGGCCAAGGAGAAGAGCCACTTCCAGGCCACCTACCGCGCCGGCGTGGCCTTCTACCACCTGGGCGACTACGACAGCGCGCTGCGCTACCTGCGCCAGGCCCGGAGCCGCGAGCCCGCAGGTGGGGGCCGAGGGGGGGCGGGCCGGGGCCGGGGCCGGGGCCGGGGCGGGCGCCGCCGCTGACGCTCCCCTCGCTCGCCTTCCCTTGCAGACACCAACGTGCTGCGCTACATCCAGCTGACCGAGATCAAGATCAGCCGCTGCAGCCGGCGGGAGAAGGAGCGCATCGCCTAGCGCCAGCACCGCCAAGGCCGGCCCGGAACCTCGTTGCTGGCCTGCGGGCGGGCAGGGGGCTCTTCGGCCGGAGGGACCAGGCCCAGGCTGAAGGAAGGGGACCGGCCCGGGCCACCCCAGGCCCGCCAGGAGAGCGGCGCTCCGCGGCCGGTGATTAGCGAGGCTGGTTTGATGCACATCCCGCCCCCCCCCCGCCCCCGCCGGGGAGCTCCAGACCGCAGACGTCACTCTCCCCTCCGCCGTCGGATTTTCACAACAACCCCGAGAGGTTGGCCACGCCCCCCGGCTGTCCTGGGGCGAGTAGGCGTGGCAGTCCAGTCCCCTCCGGCCCCTCCAGCTCTCCGGCACTGGCTGGAGCTCTCCCCAGCAGCCCCCTGGTCTGGCGGTGGCGCCTTCTCTCCTTTTGCCATCTTTTGCCCCAAGGGGCCCGTCCACCCCGTGCAAGGGGGCCAGAATGCTTGCCGCCGTCTTCCCCCGGGGAACCAGGCAGGAGGCGCTTGCTTCAGGCAGCTCCTGAAACGGGACAAGCCCCCCACCCCCCGGGGCCCAAGAGCCAACCCAAGGAACCTGCACAGCGGCAGCTCTTGGGAAGGGCCCAAACCCACAGGAAACCAGTGAGAAATGCCCAGGGTGGGGGAGCCGTTCCAGGCGGGCAACAGAGAGGCCTGTTGCAAGGGACCCACAGATGGAAACGGGCTCCTGGGCTCAGCCTGCTAGCGGCTGCCCGTCCTGAGTGGGTCATGGGGAGGTCCGGGCCTTGGGTCACCCCAACTGGGCAGACTGGAGCTGGCACTTCCGCCCTGCCGGGAACAGCTGCCACTCCAGCACTGCCTTAGCTGCTGTAGGGGTGGGATGGGGCTCTCTGACCCCCACCCCACCCCTGCTCCCCCCTAGCTTAGGCTGCCTGCAGCGCCTGCTCTTGGAAGGGCCCAAAACTGGCAGAGCTCTGGCGGGAGATCGCGGCAGCTGAGGGGAGGGGCAGCTCCACTTCCCTCAGGGCATTTATCAAGCCCCCCCTCCCCTCTGCTCAGCTCTCAGGGTGGGGGGGCTGTCTCCATCTCCCTTCTAGCTGATGGCTGTGCAGCGGGAAGGAGGGAGTCTCGCTCAGGCCACCAGCCATGAGACAAGCAGGCACTGGTGGCTAACTCCCATGCAGTGGAATAAACTTGGGCCTGCAGTCCCTGAGAGACAGACCAAGCCGTTTGAAACTGAAGGGCTGGCGCCACGGAGGCCTTTGAGTTTAGTTTTCCCCTCCTGCAGCTTCTGAGAACTGCTGCCGCCGCTGCCGCCACAGCCGTGGCACTCGCCCCTGGAAGGAGGATGCTGTTGCTATGGTGACCAAGATGTGCTCAGGACATGGGGAGAGGAAGATGCTTCGTCAGTGCCTCATCCCTTCGAGGGAGACCACCAACCCGGATGCCTCTTGCTGGACACTGGAAGCCTCTTCATGTCCCAGTGGGAGACCACCTCGGTGGTGGCGCCTGCCCTTCTCTGGCTGCTCCGCTTCACCCTTTGTGTGCAGTGGGGTTAAAGACCACTAAGCTCTTAACAGGAAACACAGCTATGGTAACCTTACGCAAAGCCAGCTGTGATCTTGACTTATTTGGAAAGAACCAACCCCACCCACCCACCCCCGCCCCCAGCTTGACTGAAAAAGAATCTGGTTTTGAAACCTGCATGCTAAATGAAAGGCACTTGGCACATGTTCAGAAACACTTCCTTATTACTGCTCAATTTGGTGCTGGGGTCCTGAAGACCGGGCCTAGGGCTGAGCACTGCAGTGCCGCTGCCGCCAACCCCTTCTGCTGGCTTCTCGGCTCAGGAACAAAGTGCAACTGAATCCAGGGTTAAAAGGACTTAAAATGGGGGGGGGGGCTCAATTAGTTTAAAGAATCAGCCATACAGCAGCCCCCCCCCCGACCTCTGTGTCTGTGCAATCCTGTCTCCTTGCGGGGGTGGGGCGCACTACAGTTGCCCTCCCAAGAGTAGCAGCCACCGGACGACAGAAGCAGACCCTGAGGAAGGGCAAGTAGGGCAGAGGGGAAAGAAATGGAGACAGACATGATGGTCCTTGAGCAAGACAATTTAAAAATAAAAAACAGACCCAGAACCAGAGATGCTTGGCTCACACCATTACAGTCCAGCAGGAGTCCTCCCCCCCTGCCCCCGTGCCCTGCCTGCGCACAGGCACTCACACAGAGACACCAGGCGAGGCTCATGTCCCCTGCTGGTTCACCAATCACACGGCTTGGAAATGTAGTGTACAACCAATCTTGGGGGTGTGGGGATGCTGGAGTCAATAAATACAGCCCCCTGCACCTTTCTCATAAAGGATCCTGAGACCAGGTAACTGCCACCTGCCCTTCTTTTGGGAGGTGGAGGGTTAGTGTGATGGGTCTGGCTCCAGGCCACAGCAGGAGGTTTGCCTTCCACACAAGGGAACGGTTCTGTCCCGGTTCTGTCCATCCATGTCCATATCCAGAAGAGTCTGGCAGCACCCCGGATTATCCTTGGTGGCCTCCTCCTGAGTCCGGTCAAAGGAGGCGAGTCTCCAGGGGTCAATGCGGGATCGGCCTGGAGCTGGGCGGGGCCGGGGGGCAAAGGCAAGAGTCCGAGGGCGCTCCACAAGCATCACAGCTGGGGCAGGCTGCTCTGAGGCCTTGTGGTGGTCCTGGCCTGAGCAGAGGGACGGGGGATCCAGCAGGCGTGGAAAGAGCAGGGCTTCCTGGGCATCTGGAAGGAAAGTGTAGGCGTGAGCGGGTGAGGCTGCAGCACCCGCCCGCCCGCCCGCCTGCCTGGACTTTGTAGCGAAGGCAGGGCAGTCACCCTCCCTCCTCGCGAAACCAGCATCTGCCCCTTCCACTTTGACCAGACCCTGCCCCCATCCCCAAAGGGCTCACGGCAACCTCTGCCCTCCATTCATTCACTTGTGAAGGTCACAACAGCACATGCCCCATGCGGGGCACGGAGGACAGGCCCAGTATGGGCAGCAGAAAGAGGACTCGGGTGGCTTTCTACCCAGGGACTAAGGCCTGGGGCGCAGGCCCAGGTGCCTCTGCTCACCCTGATTGCCAGCCTGGCGGAGAGCCCCATCGGAGGGTGTTCGCCTGTGTCCTCGGCTGACCGCCTGCGTGGCGCTGACATGAGTGGGTGTGAGCGACTGGCGAGGATCCTTCTTGAAGCTCTCAATGGAGATATCCACCAGGGGGTTATGGTGAGCAGCAGACAAGGAGGGGCTCTCAGGCTCTGGGGGGCAGGGGGCTTCATAGACGGGAGCCTCATCGCTGTCCGAGGGCAGCAGCGACTTGGTGGAGTTGCAATCCGAGAGGGATGAAAGGGACAGGAGGGTGATGGAGCTGGAGGGCCCCAGAGGGGCCCTGAGGCCCTCCCCAGCCAGCTCTGCCAGGTCTGCACCCAGCGCAATGGATGCCAAGATGGAGGCACAGCCGAGCAGAACCAGCTCACTGCGCCGATGCGGTGGCCCCAGTCCTCGCTTGGATCCCTCTGAACTTGGCGGTGGCGGTGGCTGCAGGTGGACACGGGCCTCCACCCCCACTGGAGAGCAGGGGAAGAATGGGGAATGAGAGGGGCTGTTCTCTGCATACTCCTCTGGGGACGGGGCAGGGAAAGAGAGAGAGAACTGCGGGTCAGCATTTGGGGCAGTCACAAGGGACAGGGGAGGGGGGGAGGGAGGGGGTGATGGTGTCATAGCAAGCCAACCCTGACCTCCGGCCAGATTTGCAACTCTGAACATGCTGCAGCAAAGAGAAAGAGCCCCCCTGCCCCTGCTCACCGGTGCTCTCCCCCTGCTCGTACACTGAGGAACCATCAAGGCTAGAATCTACCGCCTGCAAACAGCAGCCAGAACACGAAGCGAGGGCCACAGCCTGCCCCCCACACCCCTTCACAAACACATCAGCAGCTTTTGAACTGCGGCTCCTCCGAGATGACCTCAACCACATCAGTTTTATTGTCTAAGCTGCCCCCACCCCCAAAGCACTTCTAAAAGAACGGCTCAATCGCACCCACCCATTTGGTCTTTTTGCAGTTTTTGAATTAGTCCTCCCTTCCAAAACCTCCATCAGAATCATTTCAAAGAACTTGTCCCCCCCCCCCCGCAACTGCTCTCCAGGCCTGAGGGATGCTGTCCCAACTTACCCATCTCTGTTAAGCTGGCAAAGCCCACAGCCAGGGGCACATGCTTGGCAGACTTGCCCAGGTTGGGTGCACTAGAGGACCACTGCTTGCTCCCCTCCGCCAGGGACTTCAGCCTAGGTGGGGGAAAGGACAGCCAGCATGAGCCCCCTGTCCCCACAGAAGGTCTTCTCCAGCATGGGACCCGCCTGCCCGCCCGCCCGCCCGCCCACCCCCGCCTACCATTCCGAAAGGCTGATAATCCACCCAGATCTCCACCCCAGGACTCTGTTTCCTGCCCCTTCGCTGTCTCCCTCTGCACAGCTCCTGGCCTCGTACCTCTCCTCCCCACCGACTCTCTCCTTCTGGAGGGTGGAACTGGGCCCCCAAGTCCGCCCCTTCTTTTTGGTCCCCACCAGCTCCTCCTCCTTGGTCAAACAGCTGCGGCCCCATGTCTGGCTTCCATCCAAGGGGGTCACTGCAATGGGGGGGAGGGGGGAGAACAGAAAGGAAGAGTGAGCCTCAGGAGCGTTTCTCATTTCCTCCCTGCCCCAGTCTACTCACCAGCTAGCCAGGAGAGGCCCTGTTCAGAACTCCCCGCCCTTCTGGCCCAGGAGACAGAGAGTGCAAGGAGCGCTGCCTTCCTGGTGGTGGCCCCTTTCAGGACATGTTTTTCGCAGAAGCAGGGCTTCAGACACTCTTGGGGCCTTCGGAAGATTGAGCCTGGGGCTGTTTGTGCTGCAGCTGGACCCTGATTTCCAATGGTATTGTCAGGGTTGGGGGCGAGTGCGTTAAAGGTGCAGGCTTCTGGGCTACGAGCTGCCTCCAGGCCCGCCTTTACAAGTGAAAGGGCAGGCTGCTGTTCAGAGGCATCAAAACTCAGGGCTGTTTTAAAAATCCAGAGTGCTGCCCGTATGCATGTGTCATGACGCTGGATGCAAAGGGTGCCCCCAAGAAGCCCTAGAGAGCTTCAGCCTGCAGTCCCAGAGGGGAGCCCCACAGGGCCTAGCAAGGCTGCTGGAGGGCGGGAGGTACGATTTCTGCATGGCCTGGACATGAAGCATCCCAGTCAGACAACTTGGGTCTCCGGGTGGGTCCTGCAGCACGCTCCAGCCCAGTCACTAAGGGAAGCCCCGTCCACCCTCCTGCCGACGGCTTGGAGGCCTGCGACTGAATGGGTAGGGGGCTTGCTCAGGACCCACACTCACAGCGGATGGCACGCAGGCGGGGAATGATGACGGGGCTCCCCGGGGGGCTGGCTCCATTGTCCCCCAGCCCCTTCCGCCGGTCCAGTGTGGGTGAGGCCTGTACTGTGATCTTGTGCTCAAACCCTGGAGGGCAAGAGGAAGAGGAGAGGGTCACAACAAGACCCGCCTTCCCTGCCTCCTCTGCCCTTTCCCCACAAAACCTTCAACCACCACACACACCCCGTCACAGGAAGAGGGGGGCAGCAGGCAGCAGGGGGTCTGCAGAAGGGCGCTTGTGGAGGGCACGGGTCCACCACTGGAACCCAGCAAAGGAGCAGTGGGGCATGTCTGTGTGCTTAGGACAGGGCACCCCCCATGAGCCCATGGGGCCTGTTTCTCAGGCTGGAGCATCCCGGCACCTCCCACAGCTGACACGCGTTCCCCAAGAAGGCCTCAGCCCCTGCACCTCTCTGGGGGGCACTGGGGGCACAGGAGGCCATACCCGAGGGGAGACTGATGCCGTTCCCGTCCCGCAGCTTCAGGCGAGAGCAGCGGAAGTGCCCTCTCCGCTTCTTCACTCGGGGCTTCTCCTGCCCCATTTGGGTCATGATGAGGTTCAGCTCCCGCTCTACGATGTCTATTTCGCGCTCCGCCAACTCTTGCTCGCGACGGCGCAGCTCCGCCTCCTGAGTCTTCCGCTCGTGGGCTGCGCGCAGCAATTCTTCCTCACGGCTTCGCAGCTCCTGAGAGAAGGGAGGGGGGTGGCCTCAGGAGATGGAGACCGGGCTACACAGCCTTCCCTGATGCATGACACCAGAGCTTCTGAGCAGACACAAGCAGGAGCTGCAACGCCCTCCAGCACGGGCGCCTCGGGAGGCTTGCCTGGGACCCCTGCGGGCACTCATCCGCCAGCCCAGGGCACACTCACTTTCTCCTTGGTGCGCAGCTCTTGGAACATGCCAGCAATCTCCACCTTCCAGTCCTGCTGCAAGGAGTGGAACGATTCCAGGGGCATCTGAAACAGGGCTGACTGCTCAGTCTCCCGCAGCTGCTGCAGGATGGAGTCAAAGGCGGGCCGGGCGTGGGGGTCTGGCCTCCAGCACTCTGCAGGAAGAAGCGGGGCCTCAGGAGGATGACTGGGACCAAGGGGGTTCTCTCCCCCCTCCACGGCGGCCTCCTCGCAAGCAAGCCTCAGCCTCCCTCCTGGCCCACCCCGGGGCAGTTCTGATGCCAAGGGGCTGCCCTGGAACCCCGGAGCAGGTGGATGCCATTCATGACCACCAGCCTCCACGCAACGCGGCTTGGAGGGGAGGGCTTTTAGGGCAGAAAATGCGGTTTCTGAAGGAAGGGGACCCCCTCCCCCCTCCCCACGGAGGGAAAGGATTCCAAGCAATGCCGGGATGGGAGGTGCCCCACAACCCGCTCCTCCCCCATTCTGGTTCCCTCCCACTGGCTCTCAGAGGGGACAACCTGCCCCCCTTGCTTTCAGCAAGTGCCCAGACTCTCCGGGACAGGCCTCGGCCATCGGCACCCCTCCTCCACAAACAAGACTGCACTCCCCCCACCCCCCACCCCCCACCCCCCGGGCTGTTTACTCAATTTCCCCTCCCCCGAAACGGTCGTGCACCAGAGAGCAACTCATTGGTATTAAGTGGCTGTGAGTGGGATTTCAGCCAGAGAGAGAAGGATGTGCGCCTGTAACAGAGAGCAGCCTTCTTGCCACTGGTCTGCCCAGAATCAGAGGAACGGCATCCAAAAGAGAAGGTGTGTGTGGGGGGGGGGCTCTGGGTGCCTCCAGAGCTCTCACCCTCCAGCAGGCGGGCGAAGGGTTCAGGACAGGTGGAGGGGATGGGCAGCCTCAGCTTGTTCATCGCCACGCCGTAAGCTACAGCAAGAGCATCGATCTCACGGTAGGGGACCTCTCCAGTCAGCAGCTCCCAGAGCAGCACTCCAAAGCTGGGAAGGGCAGACGAAAACAGAGGGAAGCCCAGACCAGACCGCTGCAGCTCCCCACAGCCTCAGCCCGCTCATCTCTGTGCCCAGGAGCGGTTCCAAACCGGGCTCTCTTTGACCATCACAAGCCATTGGCCCATCTCTGCGCCCAGGACTGGGGCCTCTGCTTTCCCCGCAGGGCTGCTGCTGGCCGTTCAACAGGCAAAAGGCAGCAGACAAAGCCCTCAGGAGGCCCCTGGCATGGCTGCCTCTCTGGCAGCTGCTACCACCCCCGGGGGAGACGCCACCAGCCCTCCCGCGTTACCTCCAGACATCGCTGCTCTTGGAGAAGAGGGAGAGCTTGATGACTTCTGGGGCCATCCAGGCATAGGTGCCTGCTGCACTCATCTGGGTGGTTCGGTGCCACTCCCGCGCCAGTCCGAAGTCCGTGATTTTGAGGGTCCTCCCGCTCAGGTCGTCGCTCTCCAGGCGCTCCAGGATCAGGACTAAAACCAGGGCGCAGGGAGAGAGGGGCGGGGGGGGGGCGGCATCAGCGCAGCGTCAAGGAGGTGAAGCGGCGGGCACCGGCTCCCCAGCGGCGCCGTCTGGGGCAAGGCCGGCCTGGGTTCCCGGAGGGCGGGGAGAAGGACCCCCGCCCGCCCGCCCGCCCGCCCGGCTCCGCTCACCGTTGATGGACTTGAGGTCCCGGTGGATGACGGGCACGGGGGCCTCGCTGTGCAGGTAGCGCATGCCGCGGGCGACCTGCACGGCCCAGTTGACCAGCACGTGGGGCGGCACCTTCCTGCCAGCCAGCGCCCGGCTGAGCGGCCCGCCGCGGGCGTACTCCATCACCAGGCAGAGGGCGGGCGGGCGCAGGCAGACGGCCTTGAGCGCGATGATGTTGGGGTGGCGCAGCATGGCGAAGAGCCGCGCCTCCTGGCGCACGCTCTCGGCCGCGGCGGCCGGGTCCTGCTCGGGCTCCTGGCGGGCGGCCTTCACCGCCACCTCCTGGCCCCGCCACACGCCCCGGTACACCTTCCCGAAGCCGCCGGCGCCGATCAGCTCCTCCAGGCGCAGCTCGCCGAAGGGGATCTCGGGCGGGGGCGGCCGGCTGGCCACGTAGTTGCTGGGGAAGACGCCCACCCGGCCCTGCAGCTGCCCGGCCCACCAGCCCTCGTCGCCCGACACCCGCGCGTCCTGCGACAGCACCTCCACCACGTCCCCGCGCCGCAGCGACAGCTCCTCTGCGCCCGCCGCCTCGTAGTCGAAGACGGCCGTCCAGAGCGCGGCGGGCGCGGGCGCGGGTGCGCGCGGCCGCCAGGCCCCCCGCCGCTCCATGGCCCGGCAGGGAGGGAGGGAGGGCCGGAGGGGTCACGGCCAGCCTCGCCCCGCAGCTCCGCTCCGCTCCGCTCCGCTCAGCTGGGCGCCTGCGGCCCCCCCTCTGGCCCGCCCGCGGCCCGGCTCAGCGGCAGCGCCAGGCCCCCCGGCCCGGGGCCCGGCAGCGCGGCGCGGGCGCCCATCCCGGCGCGGGCCATCCATCCATCCCCGGCCGGCAGCCGCGGCCACTGTCAGCTGGGCCGGCGCGGCGCCGCGGGGAGCGACGGGCCTTGTAGTCCGCGCCCGCCCCGCCGCTCCCGCCTTGCGCACAGCCGCCCCGGGCCGCGCGCCCGCCGCCGCCTCTCGCTCCGCGCCTCGGCCGCTGGGCACGCACGCACGCGCGCGCGCGGCCCGTCCTCCGGGGCCCGCCGAAGGCCGCCTGGCCGCCAGTGGCGCCTCGCTCGGCCGGGCGGAGCTTCCCTTCTCCGCAATCGAGTCAGACGCGGGCCCGGGCGGTCGAGTCGGGCTCTCGGGGGCCGCTGCTGGACCCCGTTCTTGCCCTTCGACGGCCCGGCCCGGCCCGGCCCGGCCGCGCGCCTGCAACTGAGAACCGCAACGTCCAAGAGAGGAAAGGGCCGCCGCCGCCAGAGAAAGGACTGCAGGCCGAGACCCCGAAGCACGCTGCTGCGGCAGAACCGGCCCCTCGGTTGGGCCGCCGTCGGGGCAGCCTTCCACAGCCGCAGGAGGCCCAACCGCTAGAACTCAGCGAGAGCTGAAGCCGCTGGGAACGGGGGCGGGATTGAAGAAAGGGCGATTGAAGAGGGCTGAGCGCCAGCCAGGTGCGCCTCCTGGGGAACACAAATGTACAGCAGGCGTACTGGACGAGGGCTGCGCTTCTGCCTAGTCGTGGGTGTGAACAGGGTCGATAGGAAGCTAACTATGAGCAGTCAGTGTGATGCAGCAGCAAAAAAGGCAACGGCAATCTTGGGAGCACATTAACAAAGATCCACATCCAATCCCCAAGATATCATTGTCCCACTATAGACCACTGTCCCACTTTTTCTCCAACTCCATCCCTCTTCTCAAAGTTAACCCCTTCCAAAGCTGCTTTTCCTCCCATGGGAGTTCATGACAGGAGAGAGAGAAGACTCCTGAACCTCATCTGAGCTGCCAGCATCCCTCTCCGTGTCCTGATGTGCCTGGGTGAGCAGTGGGAGAAGAGGCAAGCTCACCGCTCCTTGCTCCACTGTGAAGGAGGACACCCCGATGCCGGGAACAAGTAGCAGCCCCTCCCCTTTGGCTATGGCCGGTCAGGGGGCTCACAGGAGGGTCCGGGAACCAAACACAGGCTCCTCCCCACCACTCAGGGGCATAGGCTCCTTCTGGATGGAGGCCCCCCCCCCTCTCTCTCACACACACACACACAAAATCCGCTTGCACAGAGCTGTGTAGGATGCCCTCCCCACACGCACACTCAGGGCAAGAAACCCCGATAGCGTTCTGTTCAGTGAGTGCAAAACTGGAGCAACTGGTTCCTTGTGCCTTCCCCAGGCTCTGGGGGTGGGGGGACAGGGTGTGGTGCAGCAGGTAACTGGTTTTGCACAATTTACCAGCAGGTGAGAATTCAGAAAGCCTGTCTCCAGCCTTCAGAAGTAGCATGATGGAAATAAGGAAATAGGACCCTGATCGGATCTGTTCATAGCTGCCCTGAATAAGAAACACCGTCCATTTAATAATGTGTACTAATTTTAAATAACTTTTAGGAAAGAAATCCACCAGGCCTGGCTTCTCCCGTTTATATAGCAGTCACTGGTAGAAGTGACAGTTCTACCAGTGACAGCTATACTAGTGACGGAGAGCCAGTTTGGTGTAGCGGTTAAGAGCACGGGACTCTCATCTGGAGAGCCGGGTTTGATTCCTCCTCCACTTGAAGCCAGCCTTGGGTCAGTCACAGCTTCTAGGAGCTCTCTCAGCCCGTCCACCTCACAGGGGTGTTTGCTGTTGTGGGGATAATAATGACATACTTTGTAAACCACTCTGAGTGGGTGTTCAGTCGTCCTGAAGGGCAGAATGTAAATATTATTATTACTATTATTATTATTGAATCCTGCCTCATAAAAATGTCCCACTTTAGCCCCGTCACGTTCCATTCTCCCTTCTGTTGCAATATTTATTGTATGTATTGTCCTTTTGCATTGTTTTCTAACCTTATGATCCAGATTCGTTGCATAGCACTGCAATTCTACGTATTGCACAGTTTCTGTTGCGCTGTTCTCAAATTCTGCTAACGTTTTCCATTGCATTGTTTACCGTATGTATTATCTTGCCATATGGAGATCTTCATTTTCTAATTTTCTAATTTTCTAACCCAAACTGTTCTTACACAGTTTTTTAAAAAAATACACAATCCACTTTGACAACACAATCCTGAAGGGAGGGGAGCGAAAGCGCCCTGGGAGTTTAGGAGTTAAGCTGGCAGATCCCGGACTTACGCTGGCAGAACACCCTCTACACTGGTGCAGCAGCCCAGCGCCACTCTGCCCGGGTCCTCTGCTGGCGCCTGGCCATAGTGTCTGGGTGCGGGCGTAGCTGGGGCATAAGTCTTTGTGCCAGTGGGCTGGGGGGGCACCAGGGGGCAGAGTGTGACTTAGTTGGCTCCTAAGCTGTTTTGGGCATGGGAACCTCCCCCCCCCCAACAGCAACAGAAAGTTACACCACAAAAAATGATGACGTAACCCATAGGCATCCATTGTATGGGAAAAGTCAACCCGCCCCTCCCTCGCCCAGCTGTCAGGTGTTCACCTGTCATATCGAACAAGACCCTGTGGAATGTTTGTCTGTGCTCTGATGCTATGGATATAACTAAAGGCTGAAGCTATTTCTTGACTGGGAGGTGAAAGCATGCAAGGGAGGGGCCGTCTCCACTGTTATCTGTATCTGTTCTCCTACACGCCTCTCGCCTGAGCCTGGGAAGAGGCGCTTGCAAGGACACTCTCACGACCGTGAGACTTTTCCTAAGTCAGCTCTGCTTTTTCTCACCCAGAGGCTTCCTCTTGAACTTAGCTGACCATTACCTCAAGGGGGGGTGGGGATTTGGGGATTCACCTGTGTTTACAACCCTGTATCTGCTTTATGCCTGTAGAGAAACGCCATTCCTCTCAAAGATGGAGTAAGAGCTGAAACTGGCAGCTCATCAACAAAGTTCTTTTATGTATTGTCGAAGGCTTTCACAGCCGGAGAACGATGGTTGTTGTGGATTTTCCGGGCTGTATAGCTGTGGTCTTGGCATTGTAGTTCCTGATGTTTCGCCAGCAGCTGTGACTGGCATTTTCAGAGGTGTAGCACCAAAAGACAGAGATCTCTCAGTGTTGCAGTGTGGAAAAGAAGTTGGCAGGTAATTTATATCTACTCAGGAAGGTAGGGTTGGGCTGAGTCATCCTGTAAGAGTTTCCCAGGGTGTAGAATGCTAATGGAGGGAGGCTTCACTGTATCCTGAGGCTAACACCAGGCTAACAAAATACTCTATACCCGACAATAGCCCTGCAGAGAAGATTAGCATATCAAGCACCAATCCATATGCAAAAGAACCTCCACAGGATACAGGATACCGCCTGCTCCTTACCTGCTACGTCAAAGAAAATGGAAGGGTGGTATAAAACGGGGAGGATGTCTGCTCCTACCTCTTCTCACACCCACCCCCTTCTTCCTTGGTGATGGAATAGGCACTTTTTCCGAGGGAGCGGCAGAGGTCCTTTTAAAGGCTACGAAGCAGACAACTAGAAAATCTCACGCTTACAAAGGGGACAGGTTTGCAGACTGGGCTGTCAAAAAGAACATCGTCCCACACTGCCCTCTCAGGCATGTTTTAGAATTCTTGCAAAGTCTGAAGCACGAGGGTTTGTCTAACCGCTCCACCAAGGTGTATTGGGCAGCAGTGTCAGCATGTCATGCCCCCATGGACAGGAGACCCATATTATGTCATCATGCAGCCAAACTGTTCCTCAAAGGTCTGCAAAACAAGTTTCCCAAATTGATACCTGTAGTACCCCAATGGTCCCTACACCTCACATTGGCTAAATTAATGCTTCCACCTTTCAAACCACTGGCTTCATGCCCTCTACGGTTCCTGACAATGAAACTGGCATTTCTTGTGGCCATCACTTCTGCTAGAAGGGTCAGCACATCGGCTGCCCTTTGTGTCAACCCACCCTTTCAAATATTTAAAGAAAAAATGGTGTTGAGACCCAGCTTAGAATTTCTCCCCAACGTTGTTACTAACTTGCATTTGTCACAGGCAATAGTTTTGCCAGTATTCTTCCCATCCCCTGACTCGGAACTTGAAAAAAGGTTACATAACTTAGACGTCCGCAGGGCGCTCCTCTTCTACTTGCACCCTACCTCGTCGTTTCGGATGGACAAACACCTGTTCGTATGTTACGCTGGACCTAAAAAAGGGAAAGCAGCTACATCTCAAACTATTTCCAAATGTGTCATTCATGCCATACAACTCTAACGTACCTTGTCCTTTGAATATCCATGCACACTCAACCAGGTCGCAGGCAGCCTCGGCAGCACTCCTCGGAGGCGTCCCTCTTCAGGACATCTGCAGAGCAGCCACGTGGGCATCTCCAGACACCATCAAGCACTACGCGCCGGATGTCGCTAACAGGAAAGAGGCTGCGGTGGGCCAAGCAGTGCTCCAATCTCTCTTCAGGTGAGAACCTACCCACCGTCCCACCATCCTTGTTAATCTCCCATGTGGAACTGCACCAGAAGACTGACAAAACAGAGTTGCACTTACCTGTAACTTCAGTTCATTGAGGTCTTCTGTGCAGGCACACATGCCCTCCCTCCAACCCTGCTAGGTTCTCTCTTTCCCATGGAGGGGCAGCCGCTCTGGAGGAGCTGACGGCGTGGGGGCATCGTCCTCCCAGAAGGTGGGTGTTTGGGGCAGGAAACATTTGTGCATGTGCCTGGGAGGATGGGCGCCCCCTTCATGGTTTTTTAAAAGCTATACAGACCTCACTGTTCGGCAGGCCTGCACATGCGCGGTCCCATGTGTGCCTGCACAGAAGACCTCAATGAACAGAAGTTACAGGTAAGTGCCACCCTGTTTTCCCTTGTAGGTTACCCATCTCCCGAATCCTGGCTTGGAGAGGGCTGTGAAGAAAAATGCTATGTTCTAATTTACACAGAAGCCATCTTTTTTGAAACTTTGGTTCAGAGACTTCCTGTCTGTACAAGCCTCTTGCTAGGAGAATTCTTTCCTCCACACTCCCCCCTTCTCTGGTTAGGAGGGCTCCCTGGGAACCAGCTGCTTCCACACTCTCCGCTCCTGGTGTTCTTGAGATAAGAGACCGCTCTTCAGCTCGTTAGCAATTAGTCAAGCCTCCATAGCCCAGTTCTCCCTGAACTAATTACCAAACAATTCACGCCTGCCAGATGGCGTGCGTGTGCCAAGGACTGCAGACTTGTTGCCCTCCCTCCCTCCGCACAGGCGCACCTCCTTTTCAGGTGGCATCAGCATTTGGTACCTGATTGGCTAACAGGCCCGAGCCACTTTGGTTTCCCAATGGCATAAAAGTGCTTACTCAATAATGGAACCTTATTTATTTATTTTATTTTTAACCCACCCTCTCCGCAAGCGCGCTCAGGGTGAGGTACAACACTGGTTAAAATACAACTTAAAATCAATTAAAAAACAGATAAAATATTGTACCCCTTTCGGGGCAACCAGCATGAGTGGACTCTCCATACCCCCTGTAATGGGAGACTGGTGGAAGGCTTGGCAACGATGGGCTAAAACTTAACCTCCACCATATGCCGGGTGGAACATCTCCGTCTTACAGGCCTGCCTAAATGATACAAGATCCTGGCGGGCCTGAGTGTCCTCAGGCAGAGAGTTCCACCAGGCCCTGGCCCTGGTAGAGGCTTTCGGTGGGTTTCAGTGACAACAACTGTAACCTATCTGTGGCTATCTTCAGTATGGCGATCTGTAACCTATCTATGGCTTCCCTTGGCTATCTGTGGCTATCTTCACTATGGCTATCTGTAACCTATCTATGGCTTCCCATGGCTATCTGTGGCTATCTTCAGTATGGCGATCTGTAACCTATCTATGGCTTCCCTTGGCTATCTGTGGCTATCTTCACTATGGCTATCTGTAACCTATCTATGGCTTCCCTTGGCTATCTGTGGCTATCTTCACTATGGCTATCTGTAACCTATCTATGGCTTCCCTTGGCTATCTGTGGCTATCTTCACTATGGCTATCTGTAACCTATCTATGGCTTCCCTTGGCTATCTGTGGCTATCTTCACTATGGCTATCTGTAACCTATCTATGGCTTCCCTTGGCTATCTGTGGCTATCTTCAGTATGGCGATCTGTAACCTATCTATGGCTTCCCTTGGCTATCTGTGGCTATCTTCACTATGGCTATCTGTAACCTATCTATGGCTTCCCTTGGCTATCTGTGGCTATCTTCACTATGGCGATCTGTAACCTATCTATGGCTTCCCTTGGCTATCTGTGGCTATCTTCACTATGGCTATCTGTAACCTATCTATGGCTTCCCTTGGCTATCTGTGGCTATCTTCACTATGGCTATCTGTAACCTATCTATGGCTTCCCTTGGCTATCTGTGGCTATCTTCACTATGGCTATCTGTAACCTATCTATGGCTTCCCTTGGCTATCTGTGGCTATCTTCAGTATGGCGATCTGTAACCTATCTATGGCTTCCCTTGGCTATCTGTGGCTATCTTCACTATGGCTATCTGTAACCTATCTATGGCTTCCCTTGGCTATCTGTGGCTATCTTCACTATGGCTATCTGTAACCTATCTATGGCTTCCCTTGGCTATCTGTGGCTATCTTCACTATGGCTATCTGTAACCTATCTATGGCTTCCCTTGGCTATCTGTGGCTATCTTCACTATGGCTATCTGTAACCTATCTATGGCTTCCCTTGGCTATCTGTGGCTATCTTCACTATGGCTATCTGTAACCTATCTATGGCTTCACTTTGGGCTCGAGAACTTTGAGATGGACACTGAGGCACCCATCAATTCGTTTTGCTGTTTTGACTTTTGACCAAAGACTGGCGTCTGCACCTTTAACAACATCTTGTTTTGCCTCCTTTGGAATTATTGTGCTATGTACTGGCAAGAGCTTACATGCTTTAGGCTTGGTTTTATCCTCACATTGTGTCCTGTGATTTTATATAACCTTGCACTTAATTAATAAATAATTATATTTTATTTCTGTTTGGGTTCTTTTGACTCTGAAGCCTCAAAGCTATAAATCACTTTGTTGAACTCACTTTGAGAAGCTCATGAACCACCTACCATCATAACGCTCGGCTTTGTGAACCCTACTTGCAAGCCACCCTTGCTAGGTAGATTTCTGTTAATTTCCTAATAGGCGTGGAGCTTTACTCCTCTGCCTGGGGATAGTCAAAGGGACTGGTGGCAGCCTACTAAGGCAATTGTAAGACTTTCTTTCATTGCCAGTTTTGTAATCTGTGTGAAACTGGCCTACAGGGCAGCTTGTGGCTCTTCCCCTCAGCTGGGTCGAGGCAAAGGTACCCTGGACCCATGACAAGAGGTGAGGGTGCACTGACAGGTAAGGAGGAGCTGGGGAGGTGGCTGCCCCACCTCACTCATTCACACCACCCTCCCCTCTCCCCTCACCTGCACCCCCCCCCAAATGCCAGCCTCCATGGTTGAGACTCTCTGGCTGGGGGCACAGCCCCTGCCCATGAGCCGGCACGGCCCCTGTCTGCCATGGAGACAGTCTCCCAGGGAGCCACGCACAACACAGCTGTTTGAGTGGGGGCTTCCAGCAGCCCATGTTGGAGCTGCCTTCAGACTCCCTTGGCCAGGCTCCCCTCTGAGGCAGAGGAGGGAGTGTGGCTACGAGAGGGGGCGGCTGGATGCTTGCTCTCGTAACTCCCCTGCGAGAGCAGGCATGCACCCCATAACTGTCTGCCTCACAGGATCTGGACTCCCAGCTGCTCCGTTCCCCAGGCAGCCTGCGACTCGCCCCCGCTCCTGAGAAGGCAGCATGAGGAACAGCCATCGTGGCTCCAACCATCATGCTAAAGGGCGCCGCTCCCATCCTGGCCAAAGGAAGTTGGCAACATGGGGCCGGATACCCGCTTCACTGTTGACAGTTCAATAAAATTTGTGTCAAGCAACTAGTTCCTCCCTGCCTCTTTGCTCACCAGCAGCCCCACTCCTCCAGCTGTGTGCCGCGGTGCAGGTGCTGTGACCACAGGGGCATGTGGTACCCGGCTGCCTGCTCTCTGGTGGGTTGGGGGGGGGTGGAGGCGTCGAAGGCAGCAGGCATCACGTCCTGCACATTGGCTGCCCCGCCGCTTGCCACTCATGTGCCTGTCCTGGGGCAGGGCCACCATTGGGCGATGCTGGTGGGGTTGTCGGAGGAACAGAGGGGAGTGCGCTCTCAGCAGCAGCCTTGCCGAGCTCAGATGGTGTGGCTCTCTCGCAAAAGTCCTTAGGAAGCAGACAAGCGGCACTACGGGTGCGCGGGTGCACAGGTGCCGGCAGCACAGTGGGCCTCAGGGCGGAGCTGCCCGCCTCAATTAATGTATAAATGAAGTGAATAAACAATCGGGGGCGGGGAGGGGGGGCTGAACACGGGCCCTTGCTCAGCTATTTTATTTGTCTTTCTTTAATCTCTGACTCACACCCATGACCAGAAAGTGAATTTTTCTTTTTTTATCAAATTGGTGCCACACAGGGTTTGTTCTGCTTCCACATAGCAATCTACTCCTGGTACCCACTAGCTAAGCAACAAACTTGCAGGGTGGTGGGGGGGGTCCCTCCCTGAATATCTTTGCTAAGTCAGGATTGAGTCCTAAGTTCTGGCCCACAGTAAACCTTCAGAAGAGAGTCAAAAGGATTGAAAGGAAGGGTGTGGGGTACTTGTTGTAGGCCTTGCTATGGAACGGTCTGCTTCCCCCCTCCGAGATGGGCCTGCTTTGGTTTAGTCTCTTGGAGTGGAGTGGCTGCATAGGCCGCAGGAGCGCCCTCGTCCTGAAAGCACTGGCGCTCATTCCTTGGTCTCCTCGCAACCAAAGAGATGCTCTTTCGAACGCACCTGTCTCTGCTGTGTGAACCTGACAGCTCGGTCCTGGAGGGCGGAGGGCGGAAAGCAGACGAAGGGTTATGCTGGCACAACCCGCACTGGTGCTGCTGTGCCTTCCCACGCTCTGGCGCCCACCAAGAGCCAGCCCTGCCCAAGTGGCTTCGCACTGCACGGGATGCCAACCCCTGCAAGGACCAATCGGCCCACACCTCTGAGGTGGCTGAGCCCCCTCTGATCGGGGCAGCCAGGGCCCCAGGGAAGTGGGTGCGTGGCCAGAGGCCCTGGCCAAAAGCACCCTGCGGTGGGGACTTTGTGCACGAGGCAGGAGAGGGTGCACCTGGTGACGGGGCAAGAGGGCACAGAGGGCACACTGCAAGGTCCGGGGAGCGTTCTGCACTCACAGAGGGGAAGAGAGCAAAGTCCAGAATGTCCGACCAACAACTAACACGCAAGTGTTGCTTTGCAGGTACCTGACTCCTGAGGCCTGGCCCGAGGAGGCAAGAAGGTGGTGGGGAATATGCCCTGGAGGTGGAGTGGGCGGTGGAGGCATCACAGCCGCTGGAGCTTGAGGAACTGCACCGGGCGCTTGGGTGGAGGAGGCCTATGACAGCCCGTGAGCCATTCCCCAGCCTCCCCCCCTCAGTAAAGACTGCTTTACCCCTCCCTGAGTGTCTGATGCCATCACTTGGGAGGGGCCCCTCGGAACCCCCTCGAACAAGAGGCAGACCAGGCAGGCTGCCCAGAGTCAGGGCGCCCTGGGGGTGCCCCTTGGCCTGTGCCCCTGGGGCATGCATGCCCCTGTGTGGTGTAGCCATGCTCTCACAGCCAGCGGCCCGGCAGGCGGCATGTCCCCTTGAGGGCTGCCCCGCCCTGGGAGGGTTTGTCCCGGGCAAGGCCCAGCAGCAGGGCCGGGGGGTGGAGGCATGGCAACAGAGTGTTCCGGTCGCGGGGGGGGGCAACAGCCATGCTGGCCTCCTGGCATGCAGACCACTGCCCGGGGTGTGGACCCCCCTCAGTTGCTGTGGCAGATCCACCAGCTCTCGTACCTCTGCAGCTGCCTCCTGCTGTGCCTCCGCTGGCTCGGGGGGGGGGGGCGGGGGAGTCAAGGCCAGCTGCCTCCTCCCAGAGGTCTGTGGGCACGGAGGGCTGCGGGCAAGTGGCCCTGTTGTGGAGTGTCACACAGGCTGCTACGAATTTTGTGATCATGAGTGGCTGCATGGCCTGGCGGCCCCCCATAGAGTACAGGCCCTAGAACCCCATGTGATGGTGGAAGTCTCCCAGAATTAGAAGTGGTTTCCAGACTACAGAGATCAGCTCCATTGGAGAAAATGGCTGCTTTACAGGACAGACTCAATGGCATTATATTCCAGGGAGGTCCCTCCCTCCCACAAACCCCAAGCGCCACCCCCAGTTTGGTGTAGTGGTTAAGAGCAGCAGGAATGCAATCTGGAGAGCCAGGTTGGATTCCCCACTCCTCCGCCTGAAGCCAGTTAGGGGACCTTGGGTCAATCACAGCTCTCTCGGAGCTCTCTCAGCCCCACCCATCTCAAAAGGTGATTGTCCTGAGGAGGATAATAGCTTGCTTTGTAAACTGCTCTGCGTGGGTGTTAAATTGTCCTGAAAAGCGGTAGCAGAGGATAGGACTCGAAGCAACGGGCTTAAATTACATGCAGAAAGGTACCGGCTGGATATTAGGAAAAACTTTTTCACGGTCAGAGCAGCTCAAAGGTGGAATCAGCTGCCTAGGGAGGTGGTGAGCTCCCCTTCACTGGCAGTTTTCAAGAAGAGGCTGGATGAATACTGGTCAGAGATGCTTTAGGCTCATCCTGCATTGGGCAGGGGGTTGGACTAGAAGGCCTGTATGGCCCCTTCCAACTCTGGGATTCTGTAATAAATCAAATGTTATTGTTATTATTATTATCTCTCCAGGAGTTTCCCAACCTGAAGGTGGCAACTCTATATGTTTAGGACAGGACTGGAGAAGCATTTGTGTTCTCACCTTATAAGCTTGGGCAAATCTCCGCACTGTCTCTACCCACCTCCTCAGCCCCTTCTCTACCAAGCCCAGAGCAACATGTGGCCTATGGTGCCCCCCACCCATTTCTTTGGCCACCTTGTAAGGGAACCAAAAGCAGTTGTGCATATTAGTGTATTTAGAAGTACTGCCTCGCCTGTTTTCACTGAATGATAATAGTCACCCCCCCACCCCCACCCCCCGGTCTGCCTTGGCCGTCCCCAATTACTGCCTCTTGCCTGCCTGCATAGATGTCGGCTGTGCCCTCCAAAAGCTCATGCGGTACAATTAGCCTAGCTCTTCAGGGCTCCTTTAAGACTTCCAGGTAACCTCTTGGGAGACGTTGCAGTTCAGGGTTCAAGCAGATGGCACCCGCAGCCCTTTCGAAAGTCCAGAAAGGAGTTATGGAACAGCCAAGGTAAGCATCAGTTAGATGCACCGCCTAGAACAGAAGGCTGCCGAAGGGGGGGGGGCTCCCAGTTTGATTTTGCTCCTAGAGGTGCCCCCAAAATAGCCTAGGCCACATACAAAGTGCCTTACTTTTCTGCTTCATGATTACAGCCAGCCTCTAAAATGAGGGAAAGGGGATTTAACCTCTTTGCCTGTATTTTACCCCTGGTTCTGGCTGCTGGTGTAGATGGCTGATGGCAGCCCCCCGGAACTCTTCAGCAAGGAGACCGCTTGGCTGACCCCCTCCCCGTTTGCCAAACTCCACTCACTGTGCAAGACCACCTTGTGAACTGCCTTGAGGGGCCCCATGACCATCACCACCACCCCTTATGCCTGCTGGGCAACCTTGGCAGCTAGAACTTAAAAGTCCTGCTGCCAACCCAACCTCAGCTTTAGCCACAAGTATCTGCCAGAAGTTCTGCCCTGGAAGCATCTGGTGAATCTGATCTCCTTCAAGACAGGATCTCTTGCTACAAATCTAAAATTGGGTCAGTTTAAAATATATAAAATATATTTATCTCTGGATTTTAAAAAGAAAGGTTACTTGGAGTGATGTTGTGGCTGGACATAGAAGCGCGGCTTGGGCAGACTGTCCCCGGAGAAGATGGTCTTCCATTTGAGAGACAGGGTGCCAAAGCTGGTGACGCCCCCCAGGTCGAAGGGGTGCACATTGTTCTGGTAGCTGAGTGGGATGACCCCATGCAAGGTGGGGGGCTTGGGAAGAACACGGGCTGAGTGGTGGACCACCTGGCAGAGGAGCCGTGCGCCCAAATGAGCCTCTGCCTGGCTTATTGGCAAGTCCTTGCCCGGGAGGGACTTGCGAGGGCCATAGTCGCCTGTCAGCAGCTGCTGCACTAAGGCTCGTATCAGTCGGTTGCTCAAGCCATACAGGTCTAGCAACTTGCCAAACAGTTCGTGCCAAGCTGTGGACCCAACACCCCCCTCCACCTCCTTGAGTGTCACGAGGGACTGGTAGAGCATCGAAAACATCTCCCAGTCAACAGCTTTCTCAGGAAGACGCGAGGTGTGCTGCTTTGGACCCCTCCTGATTTTGGAACGGCCGATTGGTGGCAGCTTTGTGGGCAAATACAGCGAGTCCTTTGGAAGCCGCTGGGCCTTTCGCCTGGGGGCTGGGTAGTGCTCTTCGGCAATGGCGGGGGGCCCCTCCTGTTTCCAAAGGGACTCGCGGGCCTTCTGGGGCCACTTGCCCAGGGACCAGGAGACGGTCTTGGGCTGCCGTTGGCCACCCTGGCGATCCAGGGTCTCCTCTTCCCTCTCGATCTGCTTCTCCTCCCTTCTCTCCCCACTCCTCTCCCTCTTACGCCCACTCAGCTCGAAGGGCCGCGATCTAAGCCGGAGGTTCTTGTCTTTATGCTGCTGCCCCTGCATTGCCTTTTCAATCCGTTTCTGTTCCGCATGCCACTTCCTGACGGCTTTCCTCAGCCTCTGATCCGCCCAGGCCTTCTTGCTGACGACCCTGCCTTCGTCCTCCAGCCATTCCTTCTGCGCTTTCTCCCACCAGGCCCGCTCCTGGAACCCTCTCTCCAGCTGCTCCTTCAGGGCTCTGGCCCGCAGCATCACCCGGGCAGCCTTCAGAAGGGCCTGCATCCTGGCTGCAAACTCCCTCGTATCAGGGCGCGGGGGCTGATGGGCCTCCACCACTTTCCTGAGCTCCACATAAACAGGGGAGGCATCTTTGGCCAAGTGCTTATCCTCTGCTTCACCTGCCTTTGCAATCTCATCGGCTTTGTGTAGCAAAAATTCAGCTAGTTCCTTATAATTGAATCCAGAAGGTATCTGGAGCAGGGACACTACCTGGAAAAGGCGCTGGAATACCTTGGAGTCAGAGCCCTCCAGCCTCTCTGGCTGGGTCAGGATGTCAAGGAGCAGCTGTGCATGGTCCAAGTAGCCCAGCTCCTGACTGTGCACACGCTGCTCCTGCAATGCCACCATGAGTGCCTCCCTCTCCTCCTCGGAGAAGACCTTCACGGCCTCCTCTCCTGGCTCCTCCCACACCTCAGCCTCTCCTCCCTCATAGAGGAGTTCCTTGCTTCCATCGGCTCTCTGGACTTCCTCCCACGTGGCCAGTTCCCTCGTTCTTGCTGCAGCCACTTCCACAGCTCTTGCCTCGGCCAACTCCTTCACCTTTGCTGCAGCCAGCTCTGCAGCCTTTGCCCCGGCCAGCTCCCTTATCCTTGCCCCGGTCTGCTCTGCCACCCTTGCCTCGGCCAGCTCTGTGATCTGTGCCTCTGATAGCTCCGCAGCCTTTGCCTTGGCCAGCTCCCTTATCCTTGCCTCGGTCTGCTCTGCTATCTTTGCCCCAGCCAGCTTTGCTTCCCTTGCCTCGGCCAGCTCTTCTACTTTTGCCTCAGCTGGCTCTGCTACCTTTGCCTTGGCCAGCTCCATGACCGTTGCCTCATCCAGTTCCTTTAGCCTTGCCTCGGCCAGCTCTTCTACCCTAGCTGTGTCCACCTCCATGGTCCATGTTTCAGACAGCTCCCTCAGTTTTGCCTCCATCAGCTCCCTCATTCTCTGTTCAGCCATCTCCATCACCCTTTCCTCAGGCAGCTCCCCCTCTGCTCCCTCAGCCAGCAGCATCCCTCGCGCTTCAGCCAGGGCCCTCTCCCTCACCTCAGACAGCACTCTGTCTCTGGCTTCGGCCAGGGTGCTCTGCCTCACCTCGGCCAGCACACGCTCTCGCGCTTCAGCCAGGGCCTTCTCCCTCACCTCATCCAGCACTTCCTTTCGCGCTTCAGCCAGGGCCCTCTCCCTCAGCTCGGCCAGCACTCGCTCTCGTGATTTGGCTATGGCCTGCTCCCTCAGCTCCGCCAGGGCTATCTCTTGTGCTTCAGCCAAGATCCTTTCCTTTAACTCAGCCAGCATAGCGTCTTGGCTTTCATCCAGCACCCACTCCTTCATCTCAGACGGTGTCGTTTCTGCTGCCTCAGTCACTGACCTGTCCTCCTCCAAGTCCTCCTCACTCTCCTTGGCTAGGTCCCCCCCTTTCTCCTTAGCCCCTGTTCCTATCTTCTCTGCCCGCCTCGTTGCTCTCCTCCTAGCCCTCTCTCTTTCTTTCCTCTCAGCTGCCTCCTGCCCCCTCTGCTTTACTGCTTCCTGATCTTTCTCCTTGGCCAGCTCCCGCTCTTTTCCCCTGATCGGTTCTTGCTCTTTCTCCTTGGCCAGCTCCCGCTCTTTTCCCCTGATCGGTTCCTGCTCTTTCTCCTTGGCCAGCTCCTGCTCTTTCCCCCTGATCGGTTCTTGCTCTTTCTGTCTGACTGCCTCTCGACCCTTTCCACTAACTTTCTCCTCCCCCTCATCTTCTTCAGTGTCCTCCTTTCCCTCCTCAGCCACCTTCTTGCCACGGGCCACGGAAACGGCTGCTTTCTTCTTCCTTACTTGGGCTTCCCCCTTCGGCTTCTTCTCAGCCACTGCCTTGACTGTTCCAACCTTGACACCTTCAGGTTCAGCTTCCTCTCCTTTTATCCCCGGCATATCCTCCAAGCTGCTGCCCTCCGTTTCACTCTCGGGGGCCCCAGGTATTTCCCTCCCCATCTTCACAGCCACCACCGTCTCCTTACTCTCCACAGCTGGTTTGGGCCACAGCTCCCAAGGAGAGGTCTTGAACAACTGTTCAATATATTTCCTCAGTTTGGTGGGCTCGGGGGTTATTTTTTCTTTTGAAGTGAGAAGGGACTGGCTGATGTTTGCGAAGAGCTCCCAGGACATGGCGCGGCCCCCCAGGGCTACTCGGGCTGAGGCCAGCAGGTCTTCTGTCGCAGTGCGGCCTTCCACACAGGGGGCTATGCGCAGCATCAGCAGTTTGTAGAGGTCACTGCGCCACTTGGACTTGTCTATGCTGTACTCCTGATTGGGGTCAATCAGGCTGCCTTTGGGGCCGTCCTGCAGCACGGCAGGAGGGGCAGCCGGGCTGGGTTTTGCATGCGCAGTGCTCCTTTCCTGTTTGGGGTCCAGGGGCGGGGGACCCGCCTGCTCCTTCTTGAGTTGTTGATGTCTCAGCATCTCGGTGTACAGCTGTGTGCGGGTGTCGCGCCTCTGCAGAGGGACGGGCTGGATCAGCTTGGGCCCCTTGGCTGGCTTGGGGGCTTCCTGGGGAGGGCTGTGAGTGGCCCTGGCCCCGGGGTGCTGGCTCCTGGGTTTCAGCGGCTGCTGCGGCTGCTGCGGCTGCACCTCTTGCCAAGTGCTGGTGCTGCCGCTGGTGCTGCTGGAGCTGCTGGAGCTGCTGCCGGCGGTGCTGCTCTCCGACAAAAGCTCTCTGCTTAGCGTCATGGCAGAAGCGTTCCCCCTTGATGTCGACCGGATCTCTCCCTTGAGGCTGACCTTCTCTGTCTGGTGGCCTTTGGCAGCTTCAATGGCAACTCCTGGGGACAAGAGGAATGGTGCGGGTCAGTGGGAGAATGCAGGGGGGCGGTGGGGGGGGTGGGAGGGCAGGATGGACCAGAGGGCAGGAGCAGCAGCATATTGGGGGGGGAGTCCCCAGGGCAGCAGTCCTCATCCAGGAGACCCCGGGAGGGTCCCATCTGGGCCTAAGCTCGGTGTCGGCTCTTCCTTGGCCCTGGAAGTGGGGAGAGCCTCTGTCTAAGGCAGAGCCCTCCTGAGTGGGTGGAGACCCCGCTGTGGCCCTCTCTGCTGTTCTGCTGCTCTGCACGGCACTCCGTCCTTGAGAGGATTTTCAGTTTCTTGACAGCAGCAGACCAGGTCACGCAGCCAGTGCTCTCGACAGGGTGTGAAGCTTTTTAAAAGCCAGCAGGGAAATCCCCACGGGCAAGATATGGCCCCCCGCCCCCGGCTGCCCTTGGCCCTTCTCTGCTCAGCAAGAGAGCCACAACCTTGGTTTGCACTGGGGAGGTGGGCCCATTCCCCTCTGCACTCAGGGAGGCAGCAATGGGATTCGAGTCGCCTCCCCTGTGCCTTGGACAGGGTTCTGAGAGGGACGGTCAGGATTTTAATGCTTTCTGCTCGTAAAAAGAAAAAAAGAAGAAGAAAGGCCTCTGCTCCCTGCCTCTTCAGGGCCCGATCGCTGCCTGTGGGGGCTCTAAAACCAAGCAAGGGCTTGTGGCCCCTTGAAAATTCACCAGTTTATTGAAACCGCACCTTTCAGAGGCTGAAGCCCAGTTTGTTACACGCACAAAGGGAAACCAACCTCTGCAAGGGATGCCACGGCCTCTAGCCCACGAAAGCCACGAAGCAACAATAAATCTGTTCATCTGAAAGGTGCCAACATACCTCCTTCCATAGCTTCTGCAGCAACAGATACAGCAGCTGCTGGAAGACACCAGGAGATTCCCGTTCTGAGACCAGAACGGGAACGCAGCCCATTCTCCCCTGCTTGGCTTTAGCCCTAATCTGAAGAGTCCTTAAAATAATGGATACCCCGCCCCCTCCCTGGAGATTCCCATCCAAGGCAGTTAAATCCATGGAGGATGAAAACAAAACAACTGCGTGGATGCTGGAGAAATCCAGAGGGGGGGGTGGGCAGCCACGGGACTGGGTTGCAAAATGGGTCCCCTGCTTTAGAGCTGTCCTGGTACAAGTGAGGAAGGGAGACCAGCCCCTGCGCCTGGTCAACGGATCCCAAGAGCTGAGACTTTCATGCAAGTGGCTCAGCCCCAAACAAAAGCAAGCACTTAAGATGCCCCCCACCCGCAAAGGAGCACTGACTTCTGCCGGGAGACTTGGCATCAGCCGCGTCGAAGAGTCCCAGCCACCGAGCTTTGGCCTCCACGTGGGTCTCTGGTGCTGCCTCCTCCACGGCCTCCCCAGGCTCTAATGGGGTAGACTCCAACCTGCGGCGACCAGGCGGGGAACGGCTATCCTGATCCTGGCCCTCCTCTGTGGGGTGCTCGGACATGAGGAAAAGATTGGCTGTGAGCTGTGCCTCCACCCGATTCAGCAGCTTCTGCGACACTTCCATCAGCGCATGGACGGCATCCCCCCGGGATTCTGCTGCGATGCCGGCTGCGCGCAGTCTGTGTGGGAAGGCGCTCTGGGTGGGCTGGCAAGTGTCCTTCCTGGGAAGGGCAAAGACGTGCCATCAGCAGCAGGGTCCAGCAGGGGCCACGTCCCCAGAGAGGCGGGGGGGGGCGTCGTCGTCCAGACAGGCACCTTGGGACATGTTCTACCTATACACCTGCAGGAAATCTCCCCCCCCCCGCAACACACACACAAAAGCTGATGTTTTAGCTGCATTTGGGCCTGTGGCTCTGGGCCGGCTGGGTGAGGATGGGACAACCAGAGGAGGCTAAAGCCGTGAGAGCAGAGTCTCTGGATGCTGCCTGCGGCACTTGGCCGGAAAGCCTCTTCACGGCCAGATTGTGTGTGAGGGAGGTTGTGTGCATCAGGCACCTCTGAGCAACCCGAGTTCTGGGCCATGATCTAGCCCAGAATGGCATTCGGGGAAACGCGCTGCCTGATTTTGCGAGCATCTGTCCTCTGTGTGCCCTCCAGAGACACAAGTCAGCTGGCCGCTTCTCCACCCTGGAGCCTTCGCTAAATTGGGGGAGGCAATCCATCTCCCTTAGGGGAGGCAGACTGCTCCCCTGCAACACCCCTTATGGCTGCGGCAGAAGGCACTGGCCCCCCTCCACCCCACTCTGCTCCCAGCCCAAATGAGCTCTTACAATTCCTCAAGGCTGGATTTGGCCAGCCGCTGCATCTCTTTCTGCAAAACAAACTTGTCTGTGATGCCAGCAACAGAGTCCAGCAAGGACCGGGCCAAGTCACGGAGTCGCTTGTTGTCATCCAGAAGGGCTTGTGCCAGCGGGACCACGTCTTTATCACCCAAGAGGTCCATTTTGCCCAGGGCCTCCCAGGCCGCCACTCTCATCCTCACCTGTGGAGCAAGAGTTGGTGTCAAAATCCCACGGGCTACGGAGGAAGTCCTGGACGTGGATTCTAGCCTGGCTTCTGCTGTGGATTTGTTGCGCCTCTCGTCAGGCAAACGGCTGCCCCTCTGCAGCACCTTCCCTTCTGCAGCAGGAAAGTCCCAGAGCATCGTGAAGATAAAGTTGGGGGGGGGGATGGCTCTGTGGCCTTGGAGCCGTTGCCTCTGGAAACCCCAACAGAGTTGCCCTGTGGGCCACCCACCTACCCAGCCGGGACCTGCAGCCCTCGGACCTGTCGAACCCCACAGTGGGCTGCCTGTCCCAGTTGGGGTTGGGGAGAAGGACAGGCAACTGGAGAGAGGCTCTGCACTTGATCTTTGGGAGGGGGAAATTAGGGTGATACTAGTTTGCACGTGGGCCCTAGAGAGTAAAATAAGTCTAGAAACACTTCCCGCTGTAAGAAGTTTGAAAAATGCAACCTTATTTTCTCACTCTTGCTCCCGGACTTCTACCTAACCCTGGAAGCCAGACCTAACTCTGGGGATGCCTCCCCTGCCCCGCCCCGCCTGGCTGGACTTTGGTAGGAAGAGGGCTTTTGTTCCTGAGGTGGAGGAAGGGACTGAGGCGAAGGAACGGAGAGATTTCTGCGAAGGGGAGAAAGAGATGTCCGAGAAGGAGGTGTCTTCTTTTAGAAAACAGCGTAGCCTTCCAGAGTCACAGCAGGCTCCTGAAATCCACAGCACAAGCCCCACAGCAAGTCTGCCCACCTGCAGGAATGGCTGAGAGGGGCTTTTGGAAGGGGCAAGGGGCAAAAACGAAACAAGAAAGGGAATAAGGTTCTAATCACCTCACTGACTTCACTGCCAATCCCGTTGCCTCCGTCTCAGTCTTCATACCTGTTTTCCCTACCTTGCCCCCGCCCCCATCCTTGTTACCAGGGCTTTTTTTCAGCTGGAATGCGGGGGAACGGAGTTCCGAGTTCCAGCACCTCTCGAAAATGGTCACATGGCCAGTGGCCCCGCCCCCTGGTCTCCAGACAGAGGGGAGTTGAGATTGCAATCTAAACTCCCCTCTGTCTGGAGATCAGGGGGTGGGGCCACCGGCCATGTGACTGTTTTCGCCAAGGGTGATTTAAACTTTAAAAAACTCTCCCCTTGTTCAAGCTGACCCAAAGTGACGTCATTGTGCGGTCCTGAGTTCCACCACCTCTTTTCCCAGAAAAAAAGCCCTGCTTGTTACTGTTACATAAACCTGGTTTGCATTTCTATATAAAGGTCCCCTAACCTGGATGGTCCAGGTAGGCCAATCACATCAGATCTTGGAAGCTAAGCAGGGTCAGCCCCGGCCAGAAGTTGGATGAGAGACGGCCAAGGCAAGCAAGTTTCCTGCCCCCCCTTCGCATCTCCCCCCCCCCGGAAGCATCTGGGGCTGCAACAGGAGGAGGGCTTGAGGTGGGACAGGAGCGTTCGGATTTGGTGCTTCTTTTATTGGCATAGCACAAACCCCTCAGAACAGTAAGAAGCCAGGTCAGAAGGGCAAAGACAGAGGATCCAAAGACAAAAGGAAGGGTGGGTGGGCCTCTTAGGGGGCTTTATAATGCCAAATGAATGACTCAATAAGCAGCACTGCAGATCTGGTGTGCAGGCCCGCCAAAATCCCTTCGCAAGGCAGGTCAGCCGCGAGAGCCCGTTGAGGTGGCCCAGATGTGAGACTGTTCAGAGAACACAGCTGGACACTCAGCACCCGTTTGCGGAGGAGGTTCAGAGGAGGTGTAGGGACCAGACCCATGGCAGTTCCAGGGAAGGGACACGCTCTTGCCCAGTGACCGACCAGCAGCCCCACCTCCCTGTCTTCTGCCCTCCATTTCGGCCCCCACCAGCTCAGTCTCTCGTATTTTGCTGGGATTGCCCCTCCTCCCACGCATTGCTTTTGCCTCATTATACACCCAGCGGCAGCCCTCTTGCCAGCGTCTCACGGCCGCCGCTTTCCCCGCGGAGGAGATATGACCAGCGAAAAAAGAGCAAGCCCGGGCAGACCGGAAGCCCTTCAAAGCGAGGGGGCGACGGACTTGCCCCGCACTGACCTCCTTGTGGTTGGTGTCCAGCATGAGCCGCTCGAAGGCCTGCCCCTGGACTTCGGGCGGCAGCGTGTACGACTCGGCGATCTGCACGAGTGCGGCTGTGCACATCAGGTAGGTGGAAAAGGGCACGTCGTCCATCAGTTTCAGAATAGTCCTGGTGACACACGGCACGGTCATCTCGCTGGGCTTGTGCCGCAGCCAAGGTTTGGCCACAATATCTGCTAGCAAGTCTCGGCGGCGCTGTCCTTCAGGCATGGCTGGAACTCTCCTCACTCTTGGTATCTTTTTCTTTCGGACTTTCTCAGGTGGGGCGTGCTCTGGCTTTTTATGCTCTTTCGCGTGAACCTTGACCATCTTCCGCCGTGGCAGGGGGTGCCTGGTCATCAGCAAAGAGCACTGGAGTTCTGGGGGTGTCCCCTTTGGAAACAGCCGGGCTCGGATCACTGAATTGGGGATGTAGCCATCAGGTGCCACGGGCCACGAGCGCCCGGTCTGGAAAGGGATCCTGTAGGACATGGGGGCACTCCCACCCACTGGTGGGAGTCCACAGTATGGCTGCGGTCGAGGATGCTCCAGTGAAGCAGGCTTCCTTTCGGGAGTTTTCCTGAGAGTAGACTGTGGCATGAGTTGGTACTTCACGGCAACCCCAGGCAAGGCTTCCTTTACAGCTAGGGGAACTCCATAAAAGTCTGGCTGGGGGAGGGTGCTTGCGTCCATGCCGGTACACTCCACCACTTTCACCAAACCCTTCTCTATCACCAGTTCTTTGTGGTTGGTGATAGGCTCCAGTCTGTCATACTTCTTTGCATGTTTGCCCACCTGATGGTACCTTAGAAGAGAAAGGGTTCAAGCCAAGCCGTGGCAGAGGTGGGTGGGGTGGAGAACGTGTTCAGAAATCACCCTCTCATTATGGATCCATCCCATCCCACAGCCACCACATCCCAAGAAGTCTATGCACAAACACACACACCAATGCCCCATGAATAGACCTTCCCAGCCATCCATTCCACACTTCTGCTTCAGAGTAGCAGCATCCCCTCCTCCCTTAACCGAGCCCTGCAATACAGATTTGCCTTTAGCCTCCTTTCCCGTACCCCCCCCCCCACACCACCACCCTGAGCCTGATTGGGCTTGGAGGAGACCTTGAAACAGGAATAATCTCTGTATGGGAGGAGGCCGCAGAGGTGTAGTTCCCCCCCCCCCGAAGCGGAAAAATGGCTTGCTTTAAAGGAATACGTTAAAAGGACAATAAAGGGCAAGAAGCCTTGAAATGGTGGGAAAATACGTCACCTCAGAGCTGCCAACTGCGCCTGCTGTCTCCCAGGCCCCTCATGTGTTCCACAGGCCTTTCTCCACCTGGTTTCCCTGCACCTGACTTCACCTACTGGTTTCCCTTGTTTCTCTCCCCCCGCCCTCACCTCGTGCTCTTCCTAGACATCAGGTGGGTGGGAACAAAGTGGAAACGTGTCTGTCTTAGAGGCAGCAGACAAAGCATAATCAGTTCAATGCTCAATGCTGGACAGGAAATTCCTGAAATTTTAGATTGTCTGAAAAACTTTGGCTACAGTGGCCACGGGGTGTTGAACCTTCTCAGACAGTTTCGTTCCACCCTCCACTGGGGAAAAATCGGTGGCAAGGCCCCCCTGCAGGGTGAGATGGGACAGGGTCAGTGCCGTTGCCATGCACGTTTTCTCCCCTCCCCTACTTCTGGCCCTCCCACCACTTACTTGGGCACAAAAACGATGTCAAAGCGAAGCAGGAAGTGGGGCAGGAAGGGCAGTGGGCGCTCCGTCACGTCATCTCTCACATGCTGGGCTGCCAATCTGCTGAGATGCCTCCTGGGCAGGTACGTGACACATGAGATAAAGTAGATGTTCTTGTTGCAGCCCACAACTAGATCGCCACGCTGGTTGGCAAAGCAGACCCGGCTGAACTTGAGGCTGGTGTCAAACTCCACCAGCATCTGCCCCAGGATGTCCCACAGGCGCACCGAGCCATCGGAGCCACTGGTCACCAGCATGCTCAGGGCATGGCAATAGTCAAAGGAAGTAATGGAGGAAGAATGCATGGTGCCCGTCTCCTTCCAGAAGGGGTTCTTCCTCCCAGGGACCAGAGCGGCCTGGCGCCACAACCGCACTCGGTTTTGCTCTGTCAGCACACAGATGTAGCCTGGGATGAGCAAGAGGTGGTTGACCCGGCAGTGGAAGCTGGGGATGCAGACCAAAGGCTCCACCTCCAGGAGGCTGTTCCTTTTCAGGATCACATCGGACAGGATGATGTATTCGTCAGAGCCGTAGGAACACAGGTAGGAGGACTCCCGGGAGCAGTACGACAGGTTCCCTGAGGAGGCTGAGATGCTGCTGAGCGCAACCACGTTGCCGTCGTGTATTCGGCGGCTCCCCATCCGATAGAGGTGCTGGGTGACAGAGCGCACGCGCCCACTTTTATACCCGCTGAAGATGAAGCTGAAGGTGTGGCCACCGAGTTCGAGGCGGCTGTAGGCAAGGCACAGCACCTTGTCGTCCACAGAATCTGTGGTGCGCAAGATGTGCTTGCATGGACAAGGGTTCCTGGTGGTGTCCAAAACATAGATATCATTTGTGCCCATCGTCACCAACAGCTCCTCTCGGTCTGGGTCATAGACATAGTCCAGGGCTTTCCCCAGGAGCTGGAAAGGCCAAGTGACAAACAGCATCTCCCCTGTCACGGGGGAGAGGAAGCGAATGACCCCGTCTTCAGTGGCTGCTAGGATGCGCGCCCTTTCTGGGCCACACTGTATCCGCACCAACTTCTTGAGGATGGAGTTGGGCCTGTTGAAGAGCTGATAGAAGTTGTTGATGGTCCGGATGGAAAAGGTGTACTGGGTGCGGAGGAAGAAGGTCTGTTCACTGATGAACTGCATCTGGAAGACGGGCTCGCCAATGTCTACCCGCCTGAGGAGCTCGCAGGTGGTCAGGTTCCACTCTTTCATCAGCCCATCCAGGGAAGCGGTCATAAGAGTATGCACGGAGACCCGGCTGACCACGCTGATGATGGCGCTCAGGTGGGCCTTGAAGTGGTGGGTCTGGCTCCCTGTGTCCAAGTTCCACACTTTGACATCCCCTGCGAGGTCTCCTGCGTAGAGGAAGCTCTGGAGCCAATGGGCAGAACAGCAGGTGAGGGAGACGCCTTGGCTCACCTGAAAGGCACGGATCTTGACTTTGCTCTGGTAGTCAAAAACAAGGATAATGTTCTCGCACAAGGCCACCAGCACACGGCGCTCCCTCTCCACGCTGAGGAAGTGCACAAACTCCCCACTGGAGATTGGCACTGACTGCATCACACTCAAAGAGGGGACGTCCTCTGTGCCAAAGGACCAGAAGGCCAGAAGGCCAATGGCGCCTGTCACCAGTTCACACATCTCTGGATTGTAGCACATGCTGGTGATTGAATAGGGTGAGCGCCTGTCTAACAGCAACTTGAGGTCCTGCGTGTGGTCCCCGAAAATGCGCAAGTGGATGTCGTTGCAGTAAGCCACAAAGAGGTTCCGGCTGGGCACGTGGGTGACCAGGAGGACCTTTGGGTCTTCTTCCAGGGTGTAGTCTTTCTCTGCTACGGGGGCCTCGTTATCCCTGCCGTACATCCAGAGACGCACCTGTAGGAGACAAAGAGCACCCGCGCCGTGGGGAAATGAGGGTCAGGAGAAGGTGGCCATGACAGCGGATGGGTTCTGCTCCCAAACTTCAGAGGGAGCAGGTTTCTTGGCTGTAGCACAACAAAGGCTGCCAATGAGGACCCCCACCCCCTGAGAAGGGAGGGGTCAGGATCCAGTGCCTTGGAGGAAGGGAGGGAGGATAGGAATGGGATCCCGCTGGAGCAAGGGGGCTCTGTGGGGAGGGGCGGACATTTCCATCCTAAGGCCGGGGGGGCGGGGGGAGTGCAGATGAAGGTGCACCTAGAAGAAGGGTGGGCGGCAGGGGCAGGTGGGTGTTGGAGCAGCTACTTTTCTGAGCAGCTTCTCCTGTGGGCCAGTAGAAGCGCCTCTCACCTGGCTCTTCCTCCCTTTGGTGCCTCTCCAGGTGAAGGATGCAAAGTAGTTGGTTGAGCTGGAGGGATAGAAGCAGATCAGCGGCATGAGGCTGGGGTAGCAACTCTCTCGGAACAGGATGCTCGGCCTGTCACTCAACATGACGTCTTCAGTCGCCTCTGGCAAGCCCTGTCCAAGGAGGGGAGGACCACAAGTTGACAGCTGGGCAACAGAGTTGAACCTGGACACCCTCTCTTGCCACATGGGGCAGGAAAGAATTGTTTTCAGTGAAGGAAGAAGGGAAGCCGGGAAAGAGGATCTGGGGACAGTTTACATGGGGGAAGCCATCACAACACGCATGCGCGCACGCACACACACAATCTCTGACAACCAGCAGCCTTTCTTTACCTTTAGTGCTTCCAATTTCTCTTTAAGTTGGCTTTTGAGTGGCTCCCATTGCGGGACAATGCGAATTGGCTCCGTCATTCTGATGCAGAAGAAAGGAGTCTAAAGATGAAACCTCAGGGTTAGCTGTGGACATCTTGATCTGGAGGAGATGGGAGCAGGGGGGCAGCCCCCTCCTCAGCCTCCAGGGGGGGTTTACTTAGTTGCTTCCCCTCCCCAAAGAAACAGGGCTGATCATTTTCAAAACTATGATAGGAACGGTGAAATCAATTGGATATGTTCTGTAGCTACAAAACATGATCAAATACGCAACCAGATTAAAATGATCTTTTAGCAGCTTGACCTGACCACGAAAAGTCCAGACTCCTCTGACCGGCAGTGGCTCCCCACGGTCCGGGAGAGAGAAAGGCCGTCCTTAAGTCCAGCCGCCAACATCTGGAATCCCTTCCACATGCCAAGTCCTGTGCTCAGCCGTTGAACGAGGCCCTCTACGGGATGCCTGAGGAACGTTCATCCTCTACCTTTGGTGAGTGTCCAAGGACGAAGGGACTGAGGGCAGCTATGGGGATCCCATTCCTGGTCCGGAATTTGCACACTGAAAAGAGGAAAGCACCCCCCTCCCCAAGCTAGAATCTCGTGTAGGGATGGATCGGGCCGAACTGGCCACTTCTGTCCCTGCCTTCTCCCGTCAAGGGGCTGTTGTCTGGCACCAGCTTAGCAAGGAGCCTCATAGAGGAGGCTTCATATTCTAGTAATCCCACTGCACTGTGAGTGCAAGGAGGGCGGCTTATTTCTGCCGTGGGTGGTTGCATTGTAGTCCCCGAGGGGGGGCAGAGGCACTAGGGGAAAAGCAGAGCACCCGGCCACCGCGGGGTCCCCTTCTAGAGAGGAGCAACGGGGATGGAGGCAGTTGCCAGGGATTACCTGTTGAGATCCACGGAATCCCGAGACAAAGACTGAATCATGACATCACAGGTCCTAACCAATGGGCCGCAGGCAGAGCAAGCTGTGGGGACCCGCCGGCCTTTCTGCCTTGCCTGGTCTGCGGGCAGAATTTCCACAGGATGTTTTCTGTTCATTAAAAACTCTGCTCAGTCATCTTGGGAAGGAACAAAAGGCAGTGTTTCAACTAAGCACCTGTCCTGGCTGACAGCAAGCCATGTATTCAGCTGTTCTTAGATCGCAAAGTCTGGAATCCCAGAGCTGGGTGTGGAAATGATCTGGCATGATTGGTAGAGAAGAGGAACCTTCACAGGCCAGAACCCGAGCTGAGGGTGCCCAGTATGGGCCAGACTCCCATTAGGATTACTGAAAAGGGAAGAGGAGCTGAGAATCCCTGCCCACTACAGGCAGTCCTACCGAAAGGCAAGAATAGATGGTGCGGCATGACCCACGGCCTGGCCCATGCCAACCCATGTGAAAGTGAACTGTGCAAGAGGCGTGGGGGGATTTTCTGGCCTGAAGATGATGGCAGGGGCATGTGAAATAGGCCGGCATTGGACAGAGGGTTGGGCCGGCGGCCTCATCTGGTAAGCCTTGAATAGAAACTGCAGGCTCAGCTCAAGGGGCTGGTTTTACGTGCTGCAGGCAGCAGCCCAGGGCCCCCAGCCCCTCTGGCTCTGCCTGAGTTTTGCTGCTTGGCACGCCAAGCAGGCATTGCTGGGAGTTCCATAAGAGACCCTTCAGGAATCCTCCTGCCAAGAAAATCCATGAACCTCCAGCAGTGCTCAGGGGCAAAACCCAACAGGAAATTTTCCTGCAAAAAGGAACCCACTTGGCAGGACCTAGTTGTGCCCAGTGGGTTAATTAAAACACACACGCGTTTTAAAACAACGGTTACAATCTCTGAAGAAATGCCCCCCACCCTAAAACTCACCCCACTCTTCCAGCCATTGGGGCTGCCCCTCTGTTTTGAGAGTTGGAGCACAGCTGCAAACTGGCAGGAAGAAGGGGGCCAGGGGGGGAAGTCCTCGCGCCCCAAACACAGTCACAGGATTGCCAGCTCCAGGTTGGGGAGTTTCCTGATTGGGGAGCAGAGAGGGGACTCAGCAGGGTAGAGTGCCATCCTCAAAGCAACCATTTCCTCCAGGGGAAGAACTGATCTCTGCAGTCTGGAGATCAGTTGTGATTCCAGGAGATCTCCAGGCTCGACCTGGAAGTTGGCAACCCTAGAGCACTTTAGTGCTAATGGCGCAATGTGAAGTAGGGCGGTGGTTGAGGATCTCATGCTGTACTAGACTGGCCAAAATGGCCAAAGAGAGAGACAGCCCGACCCAAAGCCCCTCACGGCACCCGCACCTGGGCGTGGGCACAGCAGCAGTGCGGCTGCAGTGCTCCCCACGGAGTTTTGAGGGAGAGCCATGCCAGGGCCTGAGCCCGGCAAGGCATGGCCACTGCTGAGAGTGCCCACCCCGTCATTTCCCCAACCATCTTGCCAGCATCAGTCAATGGCAGCACGTAGGGCAAGCAATGGCACAGCCCATGGGCAGGCTGTGATCTCCGCTGCCCGGCAACACCGTCCCCCCCGTCCCCCGCCAGGGAACATGCAGCCAGGGCCCATGTGCCCCCATGACAATAGCACCCGCACTGGGAGGCCACCCAGTAGAGCAGCAGGTGAGGTTCATGAGCCCCCAGGGGGGGCACGGTAGGAGGTGCAGTCCACTGAGGGGGAGGGGCCGGCAAGGCACAGCCAGGAGGGAAAGCTCCCTGGTTGCCCAGCAATGCCAGAACCTGCCAACTGGCGTGCAGCTGCAGGAGACAGCTCCATGAGTGGCAGGGGAAGGCATAGCCAGTCCACAGGCTGGGCAGCATCTCCTGTCACCAGCTGCCAATGGAAGGACAGGGCAGAAAGACCCCCCACTATCGGGCTTGCTGCACCCCAATAGAGGCACGTGCCTCGAGAGGAGCCTTGCCCCGGTGGGTGGGGGGTTACACCGATGGTGCAGACAGGGCACTGGCCCTCTCGCTCGCCCAACCTCCATTTCCAACAGGAGTCAAACTGGCGACCGAAGCGCCGTTCACTTGCAAATCTTCACCCCATTCTTGAGAAACATGCTCGCCTTCTTGAAAAATGGGACCGAAAGGTGGTGGGACCTGGCACTCAGGAGTGCCCCCCCCCCCAAGGTCAGGGAGAGGCAGCTCCTTGGATGCGAGTGGAGGCGGGTTCTGCATCGACTGACCAGTCTGCCCACTGGTAACTGTCGGGGAGACAGGAAGGACCACTGAATGTGACGAGAGCAACAAATGCCCATTGACTTGCAGCGGCTTGAACCACCTTAGGGAGCCACCTATCTTGTTCCCAACCCTCTGGGACCCCCCCCCCCCGCTTGGATGGTGCAGGGGCTTATGTTGCACTTATGTCTGCGGCTAGCCACTGCAACCGGCCGCGGATGGGGTGCTGTGGCAGAGTGGCACTGTGGCCAGGCACTAGAGGGAAGGGGGTTACAGCCGTGTAAGTCAGAGATATGTCAGTGTAACCCTTAGTCCACTTCCTGTGCACTTTCTCCTCCCCCCTTAGGACTGGGCTGCCCATGTATTCTCTGCTGCAGGAAGACGAAAATAACCTCAAAGTGGGATGGACTCTCCCAAGGGAAGTTGCAGTCATTTGCCCCCGTGCTATACAGCCCTGCAGGTCCAGAGTGCTCGAGGTGAGTTTAGCAGGAGATATTCTCAGTGTTGCTGGTGACGGTGCATGACACCCACTTGGTACTCCCTCCACCCCCGTCAAAGAAAGGGGTGCTGTCATGGAGCAGAGACCTGGGGCAGCCACTGGGCTTCGTGACCTGCCGGGGACAAGAAGGGCGCTTGCGGGTCCATTCCTCCACGCGATCCGTTGATTTTTGAGGTGGCAAAATTTCCATATCAACACAGAAGGATCTTTGCCTGGCAAAGCTGCCCAGAGACTCTCCAAAATATCCATCTGATCAGAGAAAAGCTGCGTTATGAAGCAGGAATTGTGCCTTGAGGGTTTTCTCAGAGGGATGGTTCTCCCAATCAAAAGCAATATAAATTGGGCCTTAGACACAAAATAAATCAGGGCCATTTCCGCCCGCCCCCTACACCCACATCCAGTTATTGAGTGGAATACACAGTAATGATGGACAGGTGTCCGTAAATAGGAGAAGACGTGTCTAGGGGCTATCTGATGAAAAGGTGAACATTATTCATGTGTTCTTATGCAACCAAAGTCTTCCACTTGAATATTGTCTTTATTCTTCTCATTAAGCTGTCATGCTTTTTACTTCAGTGGTAAAATCCTGCATAATCCAGGCAGTCCTCGGGATCTGGCCCATCAGTCAGGATTATTTGCAGCCTGGGTTTAGTCTCAATGGCCAAACGTCAGCCTTCTGTGATACGATTAAACCTTCTTGCAATGAAGCCCCATCAGTCTCTATGACTTCCACTGGTAATTTCTATTTGCAAACGTTGCTGTCTTGCCTGTTCAAGAACTCTCTCACATTGGTCACTATAGTTCCCCTTTTACAGATGGAGAACTGAGGCACAGAGACTCACAGTGAGTCCCAGGACTGAACTGCGTACAGAGTCCAAAAGGTGGTTTTCAGGAGCGGGTGCTGGTAAGGAGACCGTATTGCAAGGGACCCTGGGACGCAACTCTCAGATCATGTGATATTGTGCAACAACTTTATGGTATATTTATCATATACCTTACAATGAAGCGGTCTGCTCCCCTCAATATCTGTGTGATAGCTGTGCCCCTGCTTCGTCAGCTGCTTGCTAGTTCCAAGTTGAGGCTGCAGGAGACGACCCTTGTTCTGAAGCCAGTTGCTTGCGTCTGTGTGTCTCCTTGTTAATACATAGCTGCTTAGAGTTACACCAGTCTCTGCAGTATGAACCAGGTGCGTGCCCTAATCCTGCCCTACAAGTAAAAGGGTCAACCAGGAAGAGCCCACATGGCAGTCAGTGCTGATTGATGCCTTTATCTGAACTCACCTTCAGCAGGGGGTGGGGTGGGGGGCTGCAGACCGTGTTTTCCCCATCATGGTCTGCATCGCTTTAGCAACTGGCCACTGTTGCCAAGGCAACAGCAAAGGACGTAGGCGCTCCACCTGCATTTTAGGATGTCGCGATCTCCCCCTTGTAAGCTTTGCAGCTGCGAGGCAATAAATGAACGGCAGGGGGCAGCAGGCATCCCGCGGGCGCGGGGCACGAGCTTCCCGGGATCGGACCCAGCGGAGCGGGTCGAGGAGGAGCCGCTGGACGCGCCCCCCGCGCTTCCTGGGAACTGCCGCTCCGCGCCAAAGCAAGCCGGGCTGGAATTTGCGGGGAAAGCCAGGCTGGGTTTGTGCCCCGAGGGCTTTCTGCGGTGGGTTCTCAGTCGTGCTAGGAACAAGGCGTTCCCTCGTGAGAGGGCGTTCACACGGGCAGCCGGACTCCTTCGCTTCTCTTCTCAAACCGGGGAGAAGCAAGCGATTGGGTGTTTGTGCATTCAGACAACCTCCCTTTGTTTTAATCTGGCATGCAAAGCCTGCGTGTTCTTTGGATGGACACAGTTGGGGTGTACCGAAGTTAGTGTCAGATTTGGCGGAACAGCAAATGACTCCCATTTGGCTCACGTATTTACAAGTCTTGCAAAAGTGTATTAAATATTGAAGTCGTTTTTCTTTTGGGAAATGGTGGCTAATAATAAAAATATACTCAGTGTAGGGAATCTGACGCACCTTTTCAAGTTAAACTTCAAAGTAAGTTAATGGGCGCGGGGCGCGACATGAGCCTCTCTGGCGCGGCGGCCCTTCCGCGCTCACTGCCCAGCACGGAAAGTCGCAGGGGAAGGGGGCGGGAGCGCGCCCTGGACCACTGCCTGCCTCGGCCAGCACGCACGGGGGGCAGGAGGCAGGCAAAGGGGCGCCCGGCACCCGAGCCCTGCAGGACGGCTCACGGCTCTCGCCTCTCCGGGCCCGGCCGGTTCCTCCTTCCCTCCCTTCTTCCCGTCCGGGGCTGCCGTGCCCGGCGCCACCGGCTCCTCTGCTGCTGCTCCGGCCCTCCGGGCGCCTGCCGAGCCCCGGCCAGCTGCGGCGAGTCTGGGGCTGCCGCTCGCCCGGCGCCTGCGGGCTGCTTTGCCCCGGGCCTGGCTCCGGAGGCGGGTTCGGGCCCGTCCCAGCAGCCCGGAGGCGCACCCGCCGGGCTCTTTCCTCCGTCTCCTCGATGCCCCGCCTTTCTCGCCGAGACTCGCGGCGGACTGCGAACGGCCTGGGCCGGGGCGCGGCTGCACACAGCCCCGCCAGCCGGGGAGCGCCTGCGTCGCCGGTCCGGCCGGGGCTCTCGGCTAGCAGCGGCTCCGGGACCGCCCGCGGCTCGTCGCGCTCTGCACATGGCCAGAGGGCGGGGGTGGGGAGGAGCGGGCTCCGGCCCGCCAGGCCCCTCCCCTCCGCTCCCCTCTGGCCCCGCCTCCGCCAGCGCGGCTCCTCCCGGCGCGACCTGCGCGCGCACCCGGCTCCCCGCTCCTCCCGCTGCCGCGCGCCAGGTGAGTGCGGCGTGGCCGGGCGGCCGTTGGGCGCTTCCATTCCGCCGAGGGGGGGGGCGCGAGGGGGCCCCTGCTCTTGTTCCGGCTCCGCCGCCGCTGCCCCCCCTTCCCACCCCGGAGGCGGTGGGGGCGCCTGGGCGGCCGGCGGGGTGGCTGCCGGGGGGCCTTGTGGGAGTTGTAGTCCCGGCGGGGGGGGGGCGAGCGGGGCGGCGGCGGCGGCTTCGGGGCTCGGGCGGAGCTGCCGGGGCCTCTGCTCGGCCGGCGGATCCTGCGCGGAGCCCCCTCGGCCGGGCTGGCTCGGGCCCGCGGGGCGGGCCGGGGTCGCGCCGCCGTCTCGCCCCCCCCCCCCGGCCCTCTCTTGCTGTCCGCGGGCAGCGAAGCGGGGCCGCCTTCTGATCCGCGCCGGAGAGCCCCGCCGCCCGCTGCCCGCCCGGCCGGCCGGAGCTGGGCTTGGAAGCGAAGGCCACCTAGGCCGCCGCCGCCTGCGGAACTCCCGGCGAGGGGACGGGGCTCTCCGCGGGGGTGGGGGGCTGGCCTGGCCTCTCCTGCAGGCCTTGCTTGGGGCTGGAGGCCGGAGGCGGGGCCGGGTCGCCTCGCCGGTGGTTCCGCCCGGGAGATCCGCTCTGCTGGGCCGAGAGGGGTCCTGCAGGTGCCGGGGGGGGGGCTCAAGGCTCGTGCAGCGGTTGGGGGCCAAGCAGGGGGGGGGGCAAGCAGTGCGCTGAGCTGCGCCTCCCGGAAGGCAGGCTGGTCCTCCCAGGCGCCCCCCCGGTGCCCCCCCCTGTCTCTGTCTCTCGGCCCCCTCCCCGTGGGGCATACGCGGGCCTGGGGCGCCTCTCCCGAGCAGGCCGAGCCCTCCCTCCGTGGGACTGCAAGCATTGCAGCGCTTGCTCAGAGGTTGGCGGGCAGGCAGGCAGGCAGCGCTGGGCGCCCGCGGTGGAGAGCGGCAGGCCGGGCAAGGGGGCGATGGCCACAGCTGGCGGCTTGGTGCTGGCTTAGAAAGGGCTGCAGCCAGGCAGGGCCAGTTAGGCTTCATCGCCCGATGTCCAGACCCATCCATTAACCTAATGCTGAAATATTTTTAAAACATGAACTTTATTAGGACAACGGAAAGATACCCGAATCATCAACCATCTTGAGATTTATATGGTTATCAACTACTTTTAAAAGCTTTTTTGCAAAACCAATGTCAGCTAGGTTGGAGAAAATCATTGGGATGAATAATAGCTCCGAACAAGATTACTACAAATGTTGAAGCATTGTTTTTCTTTGGCGCTTCCTTTAGAACACAAGGATTGGCTGACAGAGTTTCAAAATAACTAGAAATACAAACAAGTGAAGGATGAGGACCCTGTCAGGGTGAGCCAGGTGGAGTCCTTGGTGGGCCGGTGTGGCCTGGCTTGTGTGGAGAGGCCAGTGTGGGTGGCCTTTGCTACGGTGTGGGAGCAAGCAGCCCCGGCTTGTTGCTTGCTTAAGCAATGAAGGAAGTCGCCCCAAGATATTGACCTGCTTGGCTTCAGGGAACACTTGGCAGGATTTGACCGCAGTCTACCAAGAGGTGACTGGTGTGCCCGCTGGCTCTCGATCAGCTTGTGCAATAGAGAGATGTTGGTGTCAATGGAAATGAGGGCAAAATCTGAGACCTGGGGGCAGGTGCTGCTGACTCACTGCCCTGTTGCCCAGAGACCCTGTCTCCATCAACGCAGCACATTTTCCTGTGCTCCTGTTTGAGTGGGGAGGGGCTTCTCTGAGAGCAACCTTGGAAAAACACACAGGTGCTTTGCTGTTTGGGCACCTCAGGGTGTAAGAGCTGTGGTCCCTCTTAGCTGTCACTCCTGTGCCTAAAGGTGCCGAGTCCCTTCGCGTGGGATGCCCAGGCACACAGTCCCTGTGCTTGGTGGGCAGCCGCCAGCCTGGAAGGGAGAGAAAGCCTCGGCCCACACGGGAGAGTTCTGCTTGACTTCAGGTGCCGCCAGTGACTCTCCAGGCACAGTGTTCTTCAGCAAACAGCCACTCCCTGCTGTGTTTGCCTCCTAAACATTCCTGTGGCAGGCAGGTGGGCAGCAGGAGCTGGGCAGGCTCCCGGCTGTGGCTGAGCCGGACTTCCAGCAGGACTTGGGAGAGTTACTGTTGTGCCTGGCTGTGGCCCGCCGACACACGCGGGGCGCTGGAGAAGCCCTCCGCGGAGGTCAGAAGTCTTGCCTCTGAGCGGCAGGACCAGGCTCTCTGTCACATGCCGTGAGGAGGCCAAGCAGGGCCCTTCCGCAGGGGACTCTGGCAGCCACGGAAGGCGAAAGTCTTACTCTCTGAGTGAGATTCTGGATTTACTGCAACACTCTTCTCTCTCTTTGTGTTGTTCAGCCCTAATCTAGAGAGTTGTTTGAAGCCTGGACATGGTGGATAATGGAGGTTTGATGCTACTTGGATGGGTGTTTGGGAAGTGAGTTAAAGCTGACCAGAAGACCTGCCCCATTTGCATGAACGGTACGGTAAGGAATGTCTTGATTTGTTGTGACTATCTCTGTTTGGGACAGAGCTGTCCTTTTAGTTGGCACCTGCTGTCCTTTTAGTTAAAAGAGACTAGTTTGTGACTACAACAACATGGTTAGTCTTGAAGGTTTCCTACGACTCACTGTTGTTATAATTTCACTTATGGCTGCTCTGTCGGGGCAGACAGGGAGGTGTGTGGGTCGCTGAGAAGTGAACTTGGGGAGGTGGCGGAAAGCTGGCCCTGTTGGCCGCATTCCCAAGCACTTCACGGGCTGTTTCAGCATGGATGCTTGGCCCTCGCAAATTCCGCCTTCTGTTCTTGGCAGTAATTTTGGCTTGGTGCATGTGGTAGTTCAGCTCACAGGATGTATGGTTGGTTGTGTGTGTGTGTGTGTGTGTGTGCGTAAATCTTTTTTTTAAAGATGAAATGCCAGTGAAAAGGCAGGGCTGTGCTTTTTTGTTGCTTTTCTGTGGCGGGAGGCAGACGCTGCCGTTCTCTCGAAGAGGACTTCTGCAAGCTGCTTGTCTCACGGATGCCTTCTGGTTGGTTTGGTCCTCCTTGCCCCTCTTCCTCTGAGTGGATCTGCACGTTCTGCTGCTCTGGCCTCCTGACTTGCAAGTGACCTGCAAAGGAGGGCCTCCTCATCGCCCCACCCCTTAGGAAGGCCGCACTCTGTATCCCACTCTCAGAAGTGCATGTCTGCTAGGCAGTTTGGGGGCTGTGGCCAGTTTGCTTCAGTTGGTGGCGCTGGCGGCAGCAGCAGCAGCAGCAGCAGTGTGCAGAGCATCTGTGCACGCCCCTTGCCCAGGAGGCTCAAAGGGCGGCTGGCAGCCTCCTGGAAGAGTCAGAGCCGGCAGGCTGATCCTCGGGGGGGGGGGGGGGGGGGATGTGCCAGCAGCCGCTGGGTACTGCGTCCTCATTGGGATAGGCTTGAAGCAGGCTTCCCGTTCTCCAGGGTTCTTGGCTCAAGCTGGACCGTATAACTCTGCAGAGTCCTGGAGGGACCTCATGGGGTGTAGCGGTTGGTGTGTGGGACTAGGATCTGGAAGATCCGGGTTTGAATCCCCCCCTCTGCCGTGGATGCTGTCCGGGTGACCTTGGGCCAGTCACACACCCTTGCTTCACAGCAGAGCATGGACAAGAGCTGCACAATGTATGCTGCTTTGGGAAGCCACAAAGGAAGTAAACAGACACGCCGATGAACTGCTGGCAGCCATGTTTTCAAAGGGGGAGGGGCCGGTTTTTTGCTTCTCCGCCCTTGTAGTCTCGGGTGCGCCTGGGGGCCTGTTTTGCCCCCAGAATCTCATCATCGAATTAAGTCTGCCATGCCACCTGGCCTCCATTTTAAAGGAAGGCTACAAATGGCTTACTCTCCCCTCGTGCCCTGCAACAGGTTTTCCCCCACTCCCTTCATTTTCTACTGATCATCCAGCCTCGATGAAGAGTTCTGGGGGTCTTTAAAATATGATGTCCCTCTTTCCACACGTTCAGAATGGCTTACAGTATGAGAAGGTAAAAATCACAACCAACAGGAAGATGAGGGCAACAGATGGGAGCTTGCCTGTGTAAAGGGCGCCCGCTTCCCCCTGCAGTCGCAAAGACCTGCGTGCGCACACGGTTTTCGCTTTTCAGCCCAAACGCAAGCGAGTCCACGGGCTAATCTTGTCGGTCTGTTGTCTGAGACTGTAAGGCCCCGGGATAAAGATGTCTTTGCTTAGGCATCAGCAGATAAGGCCACTGTGGCTCGGAGTGCCCTCTTGGTTGCGGTGTGGCTGTCTCTCTCAGTGCAGTTTCTTCTTCTGCCAGAAACAGTTGGGACTTGCGTGGGCCAGGCCGGGTGAAGGCAGCTCTTGATGAGGCTGGGCTGCCTCTGCCTTTGGAAATGGACGTACTTCCCAAGCACAGGCCGGCTTGGCCAGCGTCTTCCTGGCTGGATTAGGTCACAGTCTAGCAGTGTGCCTCCTCCGTCATGTATCACACCCTTGCTTGCTGGCCAAGGTCCAGAAGAGGGTTGTGTGCAGTTGTGAGAACTGACTTGCGCATGGGTTTTTCTGGCCACCCAGACGGTGTGGGATTATGTAGGGCTGGGGCTGGCAACCGAAGGCCAAATCCCTTTCTTCCCATGTCGACTTGGCAACCCGCTGGCTTGTGCCTTTCACTCCTCCTGCCTTCTTGCTGTTCAGGGCAGAGACGTCTTTGGGATTCGGGGAGAGGGGAGGGTGTGGGCCGGAGGAGCCGGGCGGAGGGAGTGTGGGAAGAGGGGGCTTGCCTGCGAGCAGAATCCTTTGCCCCCAGCCCACGAGCCATGCCTTTTCTTAGCGGGCTGGGGTGGAGGCCTCCCCCTGCCCGGGGGTCACCTCTGGGGTCCTGTGCTTCTACTCTCATAAGGACCCGATCTGGAGCCGGGCAGTTGCTGAGCCACATATCGAAGAAGGACTTCTTTGGAGAGAAAGAAGCAAGTGTTGGCTGCCTTCTTTCCGGCTGGGTGCGGGCTGGTCTGTTCCCTTGGTTCTTCTATGGCTGAATGCAGAGTTCTGGCTTGAACCTGGGACGTGCTACTCCCCCAAGGGGCATTTGCAGGGATTCCCTTGCATGGGCTGGATCACTGCTCTTTGGGGGTAGCAGTGGCTATTGGCGTGGTGCAAAATCAGTTTGAAAGAGTCTCAGTGAGTAAAAGCGAAAGTACACGCTCTCTCCCCAGCCAAGTCGCCTTTGAGCCCACCCTTCTGCTATTGGCTGAACTGTCCCGATGTCACAGACTCCCCATAACATGCTGAGGGAAGCAGGAGCTTGGGTGGGTGGGTTGGGGGCCAAAGGTGTTGCGGTGGAAGAAGCTGGATAAATGAGGCTGCCAGAAGAGGGCAGGAGGCAGCTGAAGGGAATAGATTCCCTGCAAGGGAGAGGCCCCCCAACCGGCCTGGTCAGCCCCGGCCCTGCAGAACGCCTCCCTTGTGCTGCTGCTTCGTCAGTGCCTTTTGGTGCTGCCTGCCCGTTTGCCTCCCCTCCGTGGCGTTGCTGCCTTTGTCAGATGGGAGCTCTCGAGCTGCAGCCCAGCTCGCTCCGGGGCAAATGTGCTCTTGGCCCGATTCCCAGAGGAGGCGGAGCCTGAGCCAGTGGCAGAATCCCCGCCTGCAGGCCTCTGACCCTGCTTGTTAGTCATCTTCACGAGTGGCCTAGCTCAGACTTTGGATATGAAACCATGAGCGTAGTGTTGGGAAACTGGTGAGCGTTCTTTGGTTCTGCGGCTGAGTTCTTATCGGGAAGGCAGGAGGGCAGGAGAGCAGGTCGTGTTTTTCAGGCTTCCTCGCAGGTGACTGTTCTGCCAGTTTGGCGAGGCAGGCAGGTGCAGGGTTCCCTCTTCAGCAGGAGCGGAGACCTGCTTCCGGGGAGTGCTGCTGGGCGTCTTCGTGTGGGACGCGTGCAAATGCTGAAGATCTGGGTGGCAGGGAGGCAGCTGCTCCTGGCTTCTCTGGGCACCGCCCCCTCCTGCAGCCTTACCTGCAGCTGGGCCTCGCCAGTTCCGGGCCTCTGGGAGTGCTCCAGGGTCTGAGTTCTCTGCAAGGCTAGGGGGAGTGGTATGGGCAGGAGCAAGGTTCCCTTGCAGGTGAAGCAGAATGCTTTAGGTCTTCTACCTGCCAGGTAAGCCTCCTCACCTTGCTTAGCAATGATTTGCAAGCAAGGGGGGAATCCCACCCCCTCTTCCCATGGCTCCTTTCCCAGGACTCTTTCCTCTTAGCCTATGGACAGCGATGCTATAGCACTGGGCTACAGGCAGCCTGGCTGGCTGCCCACCTTGGAAGCAGCAAGAGCGGCAGCAGACCCCCGGAGGCAAGGCCAAAGTGACAAGGTCTAATTTTAGATGCTGTTGCTTGGATGATGCTCTCTTAATGTTTCGTAGTCACACCTTGAAATATTGAACCCATTCTCCCTTGCGTGCAGTTTATGTTTCGTGGGAGAGGCCGTGAGCCTGTGGGATGGGCCTCCTTCGATGCCGTAGTTGGCACAAAGGCCTCTTGTCTTTGTACAATCTCTGTCTTGTAGGGAAGGCATCTCTCAGGGGATAGTGGCAGCAGCCGAGGCATCTGCCCCTACGGGCCTGAACCCCTTTCAAAGGATCTGCTGTTTGCCTTTCCTAGCCTTGATAAGTTTGGCTGGTTAGGGCAAGATTCCGCTTTCTCCACTGAAGGCTGCCAAGAGGGCCTGTCTCCCCAACCTTTTTACCACGTTGCCTTGACTGCGTGGCTGCAGGAAGCTCTTGAGCCGTCCTTCTGGCCCACTTTGAACTGCGTCTTCCCGGCCCTTTTCCCTTTCCCTCAGGATCCTTGATGGCTTGAAATCCACATGGTTTTGTTCCCATCCCACCTTTCTGCTTTGTTGCTCATTGTGATCTTTTTGATTTGAGAAGGTTAGCAGGTATTTCTCGCACACATGGAGCTTTTGGGGGCCTGCTTCTAAAGTTTGGCAAAAGGTGGAGGTGAGACTTGGCATGTCTGTGCCGGAGCCCCTCCGGCTTGGTTGGATGTGGCTTGCAGGGATCCGCGTTGTCCTTGGATATCTTGATGCTGCCTTTGATGTGTCTTCTCTCCATAGCGACATCTTGCGCTTGACTTTGTGGCCGGTCGGCTTCTCAGTTGCCAGCCTTGAATGCAGGTGTGGGATCCTGCTCCGGGGTGCAGCTGGGCCTCTCCAGCAGGCAGCCATCCCTATGGATTTCTCCAGGAGAGCATCTGAGGCAGGATAGGGGCTGGGAAGGACCCCTCAGACCTTGGCTGGGTTGTACACGGGAGGTACACATGGGTGCAGCACACGTGAGCCGTGGACAGGGCAAGCTCAAGGAAGGGGCAACTTTTCAGACAGCCCCCCCCCCCGGCAGAGAAGGAGCAGAGAAGGAAATCTGAGCGCGGAATAGCCCACCTGCGAAGGAGGCTGTGCTCAGTCCTCCAGCTCCCCTCCATGGGTCAAAGCAGGGCAGGTCTGCACGGAATGAGGAAGGCACTGCTCTGGATTTGTGCCAAGTTGCTACCTCTTGGAGAGCTCCAGCTTGATTTTGGACGTCGTCAGAATCTACAAGATGAGCCTTTGGGGAAGGAAACCCCTTTCCTCTCCTTTGTGTGCTGGCCACTAGTCAGCCGAGAGGTTGGGGGAGGCCACCTTACAGCGCTGAGTGGAAGGATGGTGGGGCGGTTGGCTGGCTGTCCCACCCGAGCGCTGCAATGGTGAGAGGGGCTCAGAGAGATGGAACCTGCTTCCACAAGCGGCCAGACCCCCTGCTGGTGGGGCGAGCGGTGGGAGAACGGGCGGTGTCCTGTTTGGAGGGGGGGCAGGGCCACCCCCGTGGGACCATCGCAGGCAGAGAGACCATCTCACTCCTGTGCTGCACGGAGGAGGAGGAGGAGCCGCCCGCCCGCCCGCCCGCCCGCCCGCCCGCCAGCGGCGATGAGGGCTGGGGGTGCCCCTCCTCGCAGTGGTGAGCAGGAGCTGCCTTGTGCCTGTGAGTGCAGCCCTCCGCCTCGGGTTTCCCTTTTCAGGAATGATTCACTGGCTCTTCAGTCACCTTGCAGGTCTGCTCCCCGCTTCCGTTGTCTGTATCGGTTTGGCTCTTTTGCTTGCACCTTCTGAAAACTCAGCGCTTTTTTCTCTGCTCGTGTGCTGTGTGGGTGTGAATGGCAGCTCCCTCTCAAATGATAAAAAATGGATGCCCCATCAATTTTTGATGCCCGCTCCAGTTTGCAGAGAGGATGTCTCTGGCAGGGGGTGGGAGTGTTTTCCCACTGCTTTTCATTAGCTGTTCCCTGCCTCGTGCCTTCCCTCTAGACATGAATTTGTTAAGTTGCTTCCCTTCTGTTTTCCGAGCTCTGGCTAGCTCCTAGGGGAGGGGGGGGGGAGATGGTCTGGGTGGCAACAGCTCTTGGGTCGAAGGGATCCCTGGCCTGAGAAGAGTCAGTGGTTGACTTCTGTGGCTGCCATGGCTTTTCCAGTGGCCACGTGGATGGAGGAAGGGGCAGGGGAGCTCCGGACACTCGCAGTGCAGGGGCTTCTGTAAGCGGCGGTGAGAGGCAGCACCCATGCCCCGGGTTCTTCCTCCCCCCACCCCTGCCTTGGCCACAAGAAAAAGTGCAGAGGGTGGATGAGGGGAGGGCCTGTGGCTCTGGCGCCTGCTTCTGCCCAACTCCATGCTCAATGGGCAGGCTTTGAAGCACCAGGCAGCGGTCAGGGTGGCCTGGCTTGCCCCTTGGGAGCCTTCCGTGCTGCGGAGCCCCCTTTGAAGCACTTCTGCCTGAGGGGCCACGAAATGGGCGAGGCCTTTCTCCAAGGTAAGCGGCCAGATTGAAACATCAGGGCTGTGGGGCACTTTGGAAATGTGGGTTACAGGGTCACTGACCCTCTTGCGTCCTGTTGCACTGCTGTGTTCTGAGTAAGAGCTGCTCAGCGGTGCCAGCTTCAGTGCGCCAAGGCGCTTCTGGCACCCCTGGCTACAGTTGTGCTGCCACTGAAACCTTTGGCTGCGAAAGGCCCCTTTCGCCCTAATGCTTGTTGGGTGGCCTTGGGCCAGTCTCTCTCCGCCCAGCTCCCTCGCAGTGCTGTTGTGAGGATAAGCTGTATGCCACCCTGACCTCATTGGAGGGGTGCGGGGTGCAAACTACACAGCATCTCCAGATTCTCTCTCTCTCTCTCTCTCTCTCTCTCTCTCTCTCTCTCTCTCTCTCTCTCTCTCTCTCTCTCTCTCGGGGTGCTGACATTCAGGGCTGTGGGGCAGTCCGCATTCCCGCCCATCTCCAGTGCTCTCTCTTGCCTGCCAGGGCACACCCTGGAGCTGTGCTTGGGCTTTTGGTGATGCAAGGCAAACACAAGGGGACTGGGGAAAGCCTGTTGGGGAGGCCAGGGGGGGGGCAGAGGGAAGTGCTTGGAAGCCGCTGCTGCTGCCGCAGCCTCTTCCTGTTGTCTGTTTGCCGTGGCTCAGCTTGAAAAGCCTGGAGAGCCGTAAACTTTTACCCTTTCAGCTGATCCTGGGAGCTGAATTGCAGAATCAGATTCTTGACTGCCCTCTGGTTGAGGGGTCACTTGGGCGTGAACACAGCAGCATGTTTGCATGCGTGTTTCTGAAGTGCGGGTCTCGCAATAACAGCTTTGGTGGGCAGTCCTGAGCTAACTTAAAGTCAGCCGTGGCTGCTCCTTCTGCCCTTAGACGGGGACTCTTTTGTGCGCTTGGGGGTGTCAGAAAGGGCAGGGAGAGGCTGGCCGAGGCCGAGGGGTGGCCCGTGCTGCAGGCTCAAAGGCAGGGGGGAGACCCTGAAGAGGCAGCCCCCCCTCTCCGGGCACAGAAGCCTGCCTCTAAGAGGCCTCCTAGGAGGGTTTTCGGAGCTGGCCTTTGCCCCTCGGAAACCAGGCTTGCTCGGTGGCACGGCCACTCCTGGCTTCCCCATGTTCCTTGGCATGGCTCTGCACCAGAGGGAGAGCCTCTTGGGAAGCAGCTTGCCGGGGCACGACGGGGGCATCCCTTAGCTGGGCTGGCATCAGCCTGTGCCTCTGCCTTCCTCCTGTCCCCTTTCACGTTTCCTTGACCAGCCTCTGGGAAGGGAGCGTCCCAGATGGGGAGGCGCTGGAGGGGACAAGGCAGCGGAGGAAGAAAGCCCCTTGGGATCTCCCCTCCAGCCAGCCAGCCAGCCAGCCAGCCCCGGGGGCGGGGGGTGAGGCGGAGTAGGGGCTGCCTGCTTGCCTCCCTCTGCTGAGGCCCGGGCTCTCCCTCGGCTCTTCCGGCGGCTGCTCTGCTTGTGGCTTCGGCAGCCCTCGGAGTCTTGGCTGACATGGCAAGGATGTGCCAGGGCGCCCCCCCCCCCCCGTGCACCTCTGGCTCCTGGTGTGGGAACGGTGGGTGGAAGCCCGTGTGCACATGGGGGCGGCACCAGCCATGGAACAAGCTTCTGTGCTGGGTGAGCCCAATCTGAAATACCCGCGCCTCTCTTTCCTCCTAAGCTACGTGACTCAGAGTGGCTTAGATCTTTAAAGCCAGCTCAGACCTCCCGTGCAGTGCAAATATATAGGCAGCAAGCCCCCACCCTCTGGCCTCCGCTCACGAGCTGTTTTCCGCATGGCGGAAAAGATCCGATTTGCGGAGTCTCCAAAATCTTTGCGAGGTTTGGCCCTTGCCCTTCCACCCAGAGAACATGGGCAGAGGCAGTGTAGTGGCCAGCTCTCTCTTGCCTCCCCGGGGCTGCCTGGCTCCTCTGTGCTGTGTGAATCCTCCCACCTCCCTGCCAGGCACTTGATCTGTCCCCTTCAACAGCTGTGTGGGGCGCGACTTCCCTCCCTCTCCCCCCTCCCCGCCAGAGCCCGCCTGGCTGCTGCTCCTCCCGCTGCCCAGCTCCAGAGCGTTCTGTTCCAGCTTCTTGGCTTCTGTACCAGAGAGCACGCCCCCTCCTCTGCCCCGCCGCCCTCCTCATTTCCATGAAGAACCTTGCCGGGTCTTGTGCTTGGAGTGGACGGCTTACTGACTACGGAGAGCAAAGGGGGCTGCTTTCTAGTCCCTCTGGCCTCCAGCATGGATGTGCGGGGGGGGGGGGCGGGGGCGGGTTTCTCTCATGGGGACAAGTGGGGGCGCCTCCTGGAAAGCGCAGGCTGTGCCTGGGAGGCTCAGTGAGTGGTGGCCCTGTGCCCTCTGGTGCCAGGAGCTGCCCACAAATGTCCCCCCTTCACTCCTCATTGAGAGTGCCTGAAGGTTTGGCTGAGGCCCCTCGGAGTTGGGAATATTTTGCCCAGTGGACCTGAGCGAGGGCTCCAGCCTGGAGGCTCCACCGTGGCCCACCTGCCCTGCCCTGACCAAAGCAGGGCCCTCTGTTTCTTCTGCAGGCTCCTGAGCTGTTGCTTTGTTCGTCCAGTTCCTAAATGCTTCCCTGAAAAGCAGCCCGGGCTCTCCTGCCCGCCAGCGCTGGGGCTCAGCGCCCTGCTGAAGCAGGCAAGTAGCAGCCTCCAGGCAGAGTCTGAACTCCCACTGGAGATTTCCCCCCTAAAAGCTGACGCAGAGGCCCGGCTTCAGGACAGAACTCGTCCTGACTGCCTGTGCCGTCTCTCCAGCTTCCCTCTTTCTGCATTCCAACTGTTTCTCATCTCCATCCGGAAATGTCACCAGCAGCAAGACTTGTGAGTAATTGGGATGACACATGGCGAGCTTCCTCTCCTTGCAAGGATCACGCAGGGAAGACTTGCACGGCAGAAGGCCAGGGAGGCAAATGTTACTCACAAGAAATTCTTGGGATCCGTGCCTTAGTCAGGATTGCCAATCAAGCTCATTCCCATATTGAAAGGGGATGGGGGTGGGAAACATTCTCTGCTGGAATAAAGCGCTCGTTCTTGGGCTGCCCTCGAAGGAGGGGCCACATCCAGCTTTTTGTTGACTTTGGGCTATTCCTTGACATGGAAATGGGGGCGGTGCGGGAAAGATGTCCTCTGCTGTAGACTTGGAGCTCCTCGGGGAGGAAGCAGTTGCTGATGAGGGCATCTGGCCTTGGCTGACGTTTCGCCCCTTGTCAGTGATAAAAGGAAAAATCCATGTGTTGTGTGTTCAGAGCACAGCTCCGTGGCTGGAGAGTAAGGCCTCTGTGCGCTGCTGTGTTTGCGGGTGAGGGAAGAGATCTTACCTGAACTGGAGCACTGAGGTGGCCCTGCCTGGGGCCGGCGGGAGCGTTGCCCCTGCAGCACCCCATCTTGTCTCCCTGGGCTTCCCGCCCTCCTGCACCCAGCCTGGCCCAGTTTTAGCCTGGCGACTATTCCAGACCCCACCAGAGGCTCCCTGTAGGCTCCTTTCCCATTTGGCCTCCTGAGAGCCAGTTTGGTGTCGTGGTTAAGAGCGGCAGGACTCTCATCTGGAGAGCCAGGTTTGATTCCTCACTCCTCCACTTGAAGCCAGCTGGGGGACCTTGGGTCAGTCACAGCTCTCTCAGAGCTCTCTCAGCCCCACCCACCTCACAGGGTGATTGTTGCGAGGGTAATAATGACACACTTTGTAAACCGCTCTGAGTGGGCGTTAAGTTGTCCTGAAGGGCGGGATATGCATTAAGTTTAACAGAAGCCTCCTTGCCACTGGGCCTGCCCAGTTATGGGCTTGGCAGAAGAGTCCGTTGGGATGGGGAAAGGGGATGCTTGTCACTGGAGTATGTTCAGACGTGGTGCCGCCTAGCTTTGGAGATGTGTATGGAATGAATTGCTCCTCCCTTTGTCAAATATATGTCCATGCATCAAGTTGCTCTTGTTCCTTCTACAACTTCCTCAGAATTAGCCCCCAAGAGTTCATTTTGCCAGGAGAAAATTTAGGGTGTTGAATGTGCTCTAAAATGGCACCGTTGAAATGCTCAGTGAAGTTGTCTCGGGGCGATGTGCCAGTGCTGCCCACACATCTGCTGCTCCGAAACAGCAGGGGACTATGAGCCAAGCTACAAGTGATGGCCTGACACAGGTTGGACACTTGTCAGCTTCCCTCAAGTTCTGATGGGAAATGTAGGCACATCCTGGTCTTGCAGCTGTAATGGAGAGCCAAGCTGCAAGACCAGGACGCCTACATTTCCCATCGAAACTTGAGGGACGCTGACAAGTGTCCGACCCGTGTCAGGCCGTCACGTGTAGCTGGGCTCTGAGGCTGGTCTCTCCCGCAGGGACCAGAGCGCTGCCAGGTGTATCCTTAGCCAGTTGCTGGGCTGTCCCCAGGCCGTTCTCCTCCTGCTTCTTGAGGCGGACAGAGGGCTGACCTGCTGTCTTCAGAGAGAGCCGCTGCCCCCAGTCCTGTTCAGCACTCGCACCTTGGCCCGTGGCTGTGTTGATGTGGCGCCCCAATGTGCCGAATCCTGGGCCAAGCCGTCTCTTGTCGACAGGCCAAATAACACTTGTCCAGTGCTGCTGTGCTGGTGCAAAGATCCATAGAAGTTGGGTGCTTTTAAGCCCCCAGTTTTCAGAGCAGACTCGTTGGGGGGGATTTTGGTGTTGCAGCCCAAGGACTCGGGCAGTCTGTTTCTCATGCAGGTCTCCCAGGCTTTGGGTGCTTGGGGAAGGTAGAGCAGCGTGGTTAACTTTGCAGGCATGTTTTATGGGCTCTCTTCTTCCCGGCCTGTTGCCTTTGTCTTTCCCTGACTTTTTGGCAGCGTTTGGCATCCAGGTCAGTTGTAGCTGCCGATTGGAAATCGAAATAACTTCTGCTTGTGACCTACAAGGGCAGCTGGCCGAAAGAGAGGCAGGGGCACAGGAGGGACGTTTGGGGTTCGTTTTAATGGGAGGGCGCCTGCTAGTTAGTGCCCGGGGGGGGGGTGCTGCTGCTGCCCACCGTGCTTCATGGACCCTCAGGAGCGTCTGCCTTTTCTCCATAGGGTGGCAGAAAGGGGCAGCAGGGGTGGTGGCACCGGGTGCGTGTGTGAGTCGCTGCACTTGCCCCTCTTGGGAGGAAACAACGGGGTGGGGTGTCCTCCTCCAAGGCTGCAGGCCCTGGGCAAAGTGCAGAGAGTCATGTTGCTGGGAAAGAGTGGCTGGAAGGGCTCCATGGCCGGCAGAGACTCCTGCAGCGGGCGAGCTGTGGCTGTGGCCTCCTGCCCGCCACAGGGAGCAAGCGAGCAGGAGTGATGCTTTCCTCCTCTGCAGCTTCCTCCCCGTCACCAAGCAAGCCTCTTGCCCTCTGCCAGGGCGAGGGCCATGGCTGCTCCTTTGCCCGGCATTCCTCCAGGGGAGTGGCAGGTCCAAAGTACAGGTGCCAGCAGGTCTGTTTCCAGCGAGCCTGCAGGCGTCAGCCCTCGGGAGCTGCCAGTCCGGAAGCGCTCAGGATGCCCCCCCCCCCTCCTGAGTGGGCCGGGAGCCCCTGGTCATCCTTGCCTCCTTTTTCTGGACCTCTGTGCGAGGGGGTGAGGCCAGCCCTGGGTCTCCTGTTGCCACCTGTCGAAACCCCGGGGAGATTCCCTCTGCCAGGGCGCTTCCGCCTGCACTCGCATCCAGTCTCCTGCCCTTCTTAGGCCATCTCCGCCCAAGGAGCCAGAGGCCTGCCAGGATCAGGGCTTCTGCCCAGCTGGCTTGAGTGCCATGAGGGAATGGGAGCAGCGCCCCCCCCGCCCCCCCCGAACAGGCCAAAGGAACTGCGCTCAAGAGCAGTCGGTGGAGCCGGGACAGCCCCCGCGGCTTCCCCCAGCTGTTCTGTGTAGTTGTGGGGTTGACTCTCCACTTGGATGTGACCCCGCCGGCCTGTGGGGAATGGAGCAGAAAGGGCTAGGCCATGCCTCTCTGGGGGCTGAGCACCTCTCGCTGGCTCTTTGGGAGGCCCTTTCCATGAGCCCTGGGAAATGCGCAGCCAGTCGTCTCTCCCCTGCAGCAAGCTGCTGTCTCCCCAGAGACAAAAGGGGATGGGGGGGCGCGTGCCCTCAAAGGATTGCCTCCTCTCTCCAAGGGTCCAGAAGGTTGGTCAGCTCTGCTGGCAGCCCAGATGGATTTTTGTGCAGAACTTCCCCTGTATCTGGGGGGGGGGGGTTGCATTTCTTTTGCCTGTAGGCATTATTCCCCATCCGTGTGGTGCCTGGGCAGCATCGGTGATCCCGAAATCCAAGGAGAGGCATTGCGCTTCCAGCCTGTGGTGGGTTCAGCTGTCCCTGGCTGACTCAGTTAAGAGCGGAGGGCTTATACCAGACCCAGCAGTGCTGATAGAGAAGCAAGTAAATGCAGCTGCAAAAAAGGTCTTTTCTCAACTCAGATTGACCTGGAAGATGCCCCCCCCCACTTTGATACGACCCCCTGGCTTCATGGCACAATAATGTCGAGTCTAGACTACTGCAATGCACTCTGCATCGGTCTCCCTCAAAGCTGACTTGCAGAGTCCACCTGGTGCAGAACGTTGCAGCTCGTTTACTCTCAGGAGCTAGACGGAGCAGGCCTATCACTCCCATTCTGCAGTCGCTCCATTGGGTATCCATCAGTTCCCGAGCTCAGTTCAAGGCCATGACAACCACGGTCAATGCCCTTCTACCCCTCTTGTGTGCAGCCCCCCCTCTCCCCCGCTGGCAGCTTTGCTCACCTGAACAGGGCCTGCTGCAGATCCCCCCGCCCGCCCCCCCCGGGGACGTGGGCGAAACCAGCCGGTCCCCCTGCAGGCCCTTTGCGGAACGGCCCGCCTCAGGAGGTCAGGGAAGTCCCCCCTCTCCTGGCTTTCCTCAAACGGCGCCAGACCGAGTTATTCTGGAGGGCTTCCTATTCAGATTCATAAGGAGCAGCCCCGAGAGAGGCTTTGGCAGGGACAGGGACTGTAGACTGTGCTGCTGGGTACTGTCTGCTGAGGCGGAGATGCTCCTACTGGGGAGCTTCCAGGTTGCTATACATGCCATGTAATTTAGTTCTGCTTCCAAAGTTTCTGCTGCCATTCCCTATCGTATCTTTTTCACTGGATGTGCTAATCTGTTGATCACTGTTATATTTTTGATCAGCAGAAGAGCTGTTGATCATATTGTTTTTCACTTGCACCGTGTAATCCGCCTTAGATCTCAGGGGGAAAGGCAGACTATACATGAATAAATAATAAATAATTTTAAAAAGGGGAGCTGGCGGGTGCCCATCTGGCTGGGCTTGCCTAGGAGGAGGGGGGGCTCCAGACTGGCTTCTGTGCAGGCTGTCTGAAATCTCCCTAAGCTGGGCTGGGCTGGGGGCGGGGTGCCATATGCTCTGGCCTCTGGTAGTGAAGGGCCTGGATTGGCGAGGCTCAACTGCCTGGCATGAGATGAATTCTGCACCGCCCCGGCTTCCCGTGGCTCCCGTGGCTTCTGTCCCCCCCCCCCACTCTGCCTTGAGTTGTGCAAGCCAGATGGGAACCTCTTTAAAGGAGAGCTTTGGGCTGTAGGAGAGGAAGGTGCAGCCTGTGCCATGGCTGGCTAATGTGGGGGGGCCCTGGCCCCCTGGCCTTGCCCTCTGGGGCTGTTCTGAGGAACTCAGCAAAATAAATGGCGAGAGGCCCGTCCCTGAGTTTGGCTCTGCAGCACGTGAGCTTTTGCTTTGCGCACAGCAGCTGTGGCTTGAGGATTGCATTGGAGGCAGGCAGGGGCTGGCTGCCGGGAGGGGGTTGGGAATTGCTGCAGCGGAAGAGGAGAGTGCGGAGAAGTGAAGTGAACTTAGCCGGCCTCTCTGGAAGTACCCGAGCAGCAGCAAGGGGTGCAGCAGGGGGGAGGGCAGCATCCTCTAGCTCTTGCACCTGCAGCACGGGGGGGGGGGGGCTCTGCCTGGATATGGTAATAAATCTCCAAGCAGGCCACAGGGGCAAGGGTGGCCTGCGTCTCCCCCCAGAGGGCTGGGCCTGGGCCACTCTGACATCTGCCCCCAGCCTGGCCAGGCTGCCATGGGAACAGAGGCTGTTCTCTGTCAGGGGGGTAAGTCTTTTTTTCACAGTTGCTGTTCTTCAGTAGCCTAGACGGGACCGGAGTTGCAAGCCCTGCTCCAGGTTCTGTTCCCGTGTGCACCCGAGGAAGCGCGCTCCATTCACGAAAGCTCAAGCAGGCATAAACATTGGCCTTTCAGGTGGCCCCTTCCTGGGCTTACTCCGTCTGAAAGGTAGTTGGGGTGTGTGAGTGTGTGTTTGTTTGCCCAGCCCCGGGATAGTTGGGGAGCAACAATAAAAGCCCATGCCGTACTTCCTTGTGGTTCTAGGAACATGAACGACGCTGTCCGAACTCCTGCGCCCTGGTCAGGCATCTGTGGATCTGCTAGACCCACTTGACTGAGGCCCTGGGAGGTCTGTGACCAAAACCTGTTAGCATTTTTGAAATGTTTTGGGCTGGGAGGAGGAGGGGAATTTCACAAGGCCTCCCGTCAGTGGAGTTACACCTAAGTGGTGCTTTTAGCTCCCAGCTGGAGAAAGTCTGTCTGTCTTCCTTTGGAGGGCTAAAGCCCAGCTTGCCCCCAAATCAAATTATACACACACACACACACATACACCCCCCCTTTTCTATTAGCATTTACAAAATACTGACTGCAGATCTTGGAGCCTCTTGCCTCCTTTGAGGGTCCCTCTGCTTCATCAAGTTTCTTCCACACACCTGCCCTGGTGTAAAGAAAGGAAGGTTCTCGCTTTCTGGGTTTGTAAGCAGTCTGCAGAGCTCAGCCTTGGCAGGGCAAAAGGGCACAAGAGCAAGATGAATGTGGCACAGTTACAGAGCAGAAATTTTATTTTGCTATATATGTTTTATCCAGCAATCTCAAAGCCATTTAGATTGTATTTGCATCTCCCTTTTTTCTCTGTAAATAATAAATGCTTGACAATAGGGCCGGACTGGTATTTACTTCCCTGTTTGGTGCCTGTGAGACACATGCCCCTGGCAGATGTGGCAGAGGTCCCCAGGCGCTGCAGAAGTGGAGTCCTGTGTCCGCACTATGATTGAGTCATTGATAATGGGCATGGAGCAGGGGTCACTGGGTGTGTGAGTGGGGTGGGGTAGTTGTGAATCTCCTGCATTGTGCAGGGGGTTGGACTAGATGACCCTAGAGGACTCTTCCAGCCCTGTGAATCTATGATTCTGTGATTATTAATCACTCACATTGGAAAGTGAGCCAAGGCCCCTCAGAGAGTTGATACTGGCAGGATCAGGGCCCCTCACCCCTTCACTTTTCTGCAAGAGTGAGCAGCTCTGCTCCCCCCCCCCGCCCAAGCAAGCCACCCTGCAGAGCACCCGTGCTGAGAGACAGGAGTGCCAGGAGCCAGGGGGCTTGAGCCGAGAGGCTGCCCGTCCCCCACTCCTGAGCCCCAGAGGATGCGGAGCTGACCAAAGGAAGGGGCAGCCGGCATAGAGGCCGCAGGGCAGGGCTGGCCTCTGAATCTGGCTGGCTTCCTGCTGGCGAAGGCTGGCCGAGGGGGCTTCCTCCCCTGCGTTGGCACCAGTTAACATTGCTGGGTCTGGGGACAGGTGGGCCTTGGGGGCACTTTCAGCTGAGCCTGGGAATGAAGGAAGAGGTCGCAAGTCCCTTTTGTTCCCAGATGAAGTCCGACACTCTGAGTTGCTTAGCAAGGCTGCAGCAAACAGAGCCGCCGCCGCCGGGGTGACGCTGCCAGGAACGCTGTCATCTCTGATGATCTCAGTCCTGTGCTTCCCTCCTGCGCGCCGGCGGCCACCCCGTTGACGCTGTTTTCCAGACTGCCTGCGCGGGAGGGCTCTTTGCCATGGGAACAGAGGGCCTGGGGCTCCCCCTTGGCCCCTCTCTTGCCGATGGCTCTGGGAAGGCTGCGCAAACTGCAGGGGGGTTCTCTTCAGGCGCACACGGCCAGTTGTATTGGAGATGTCCCCATGGCAGGGTTTTGTCTCTGTGGTCTGGCAAGGCCCCGGAATGGCCTGGAGCAGTGGGCAGGGAGCGGGAGGGATGTTTCCTGCATGAATGGCCTGGGAACAGGCCCCCAAAGTAGGTCAACCGAGCGAGCGGAGCCCCTCAGCATGCTGCCTGGACTAGCCCTTGGAATCAAGCCCCTAGAGGTCCCCCGTGTGCACGGGGAAGGTGGCTGCCAGGCGCTTGCCTTCCCCAAGCAGGCTCCACTCAGTGTCCACCGCCTGGCCTGTAATGCTGCAGCCTGGCTATATGTGCTGCTGCCCGTGCCCAGCCTGGCATCTTCAGGAGCCAGCTTGGCAAGAGGAGACGGTGTGAGCCAGCCAGCTGGGAGCCAAAGCTGGTTTGGCAGAAATGGCCATTTGCTGACATATCGGAGCAAACCCTTCGAACACTCTGGCTTTAGAAGTTTTCAGTGACGGAAATGGGCCCCGTGTGACCAACAACATGTATTCTCTCATGTGCATGCGGGAGTCAGAGGTAACCAAAGGACATGTTGGAACAAATGCTGGTTATCTTGAAGGTGGTACCGGGCTTTCGTTTTATTCTGCTACCATAGCGGAATAAATGGCTGCCTCTCTGGAATTCTGGGTGGCAGTCAGTGCTTGGCATGCAGCCAAGCGGCAAAGAAGCCGAGGCACCAAAGGGCAGCCTGAGCTCTGACAGGAGGACAAGGGTCAGCGTGCAGCTAAAGGAAAGGCCCCGGCACCTCGGAAGCCGGAGGGGCCCTGGCTGCACTTTTGGTCTGCACAGCTTCACGGGGGCCCCTGATTCTTTGGGCGGGGGGGGGGGAAGGGGTCTCCTTGCAGCGGCAGCTGCTGTTCTTGCAAATCATGTTTGGTTTCGCTGGAGCCAGCTGTGGAGGAGGGCGGGCTTGTGTTTCCAGGGTCATCCCTAGCAAGCCGCATAACAGAAGGAGCACGATTCTTGCTGTGACAGATGTTGTTTACAAACACACAGACACACCCTCACGCTCTCCAGATCTGGGCTTGGGCAGCTGCAGAGGCTGTTCGGAGCGAGGACCAAAGTGCCAGAGAGCTGATCCAGCTCCTACTGGCTTCTTTTTGATGGAACTGCAACCTGTGGTGGAGTGGGAGTGCATATGCACGCGCTGGGATTGGGGCCCTGGCCTAAGATGACAGGCGAGCGTTCTGTAGGGAAACAGCGCAGGGGGTGGGGTTAAGAAGTAGAAACCCCCCCCCCCTCCCGCAGTGACATAGGCCTGATCTGGAACACACACACACACACACACACACCACAGCTGCTTTTATATCCTGATCCCAGCACGGCAAGTGGCTCAGCTTCCGCCAGAGACTGGGGTTTGGGCTCCATTTTCCAGACACGCAGGAGCAGCAGCTCGCCTGCCTGCTTTCCTCTCCAGGCACTCGGGGTTTGGGTAGGAGGGGAGGGGAGTTTTCCCTTTGATGTTGTGCCCCCCCCCATATAATACAGGCTGAATTTGCACTTGCCTAGGCAGGATTGGGGGCAGTGAAGCTGGCCAAGGTTTCCAGGCACTTTTGGCAGGCCTCGGAGTTGACACCCTGCTGGGCACATTACTGCCTCCTGGAAGCCACGGGGGGGGGGGGGCGCTTGGCTGAGTCAGGTGGGCACTGGTGGGTGAAGGTGAGTTTTTAGCCCTTGGGATGGTGTGCAGACCCCTCTCATGGATGCAGGGGAGGGGGAGCTGCTCCCTCAAGAGGGCTTGGTGTTCTGGACCCTGGCCCATTCAGGAACAATAAGCCATTCATAAGTGGCCAGGGGAGGGGGGGCTTGGACTTCAGGCAGCCCAGGGCTGAAGGCTCAAAGCACCACTGCCACCCCCCACCCACCCGGGCCACATGGTCAATAGCAACTATGCCGCTTGTGCCAATGTGCCACTGTAGAATGGAGCTGGCCTCCCAGGTGGGAGAAGCCCTTGTTTGTGCCCCTGCCCGTCTGCTGCCCTGGGGGCCTTTCCCGATCGCCAGATCTTGTATTTGCTTAACAGAGTCATGATGTCAGCCTTTTCTCCAGAGAGCAGCGACCTCCTGCAGGTCACGACAGCACTGGCACTAAAGAGCGAGGCTGCTGCCTAGTGGGCAGAGCTGCTTTCTGTTGCAGTTCAGCCAGTTCTGCCCTAGGGAAACCTGGAGGCTTTTCTTCGGGGAGGGTGCAGTGGCTGTGAAGAGGAGTGGGAGGTGGTGTGGCTCCTTGGCTGGGCCTGTACCCTAGGGGCCTGGCGGATGGCGGCTGCTTTGAGGCATCTGTGATTATTATTATAATAATAACATTCGATGTATATACCGCCCTTCAGGACAACTTAATGCCCACTCAGAGCGGTTTACAAAGTATGCCATTATTATCCCCACAACTAACACCCTGTGAGGTGGGTGGGGCTGAGAGAGCTCTGAGAGAGCTGTGACTAGCCCAAGGTCACCCAGCCAGCTTCAAGTGGAGGAGGGGGGAAACAAGCCTGGCTCTCCAGATTAGAGTCCTTAGATTAGAGGAAGAAAAGCTCGGTTGAGTTCTCACCTGTCCTTGTCCTGCCTCTTAAGGTCCTGGCACTCCCGGGCTTTCCTTCTAGGGAAGGTGCCCCTTGAGCAGCCGGCCTGCCCTTTTCGCCAGCTGTTCCAGCCGTTCAGTATCCTCCGTGAGATGCAACAGACAGAGCTGAACAGATTCCTTAGACAGACAGAGGCCCTCTGAGTGGGTCTAGTGGGTAGAGTGGAGCAAGACTTGAATGTTGCGGGGCAGTTTCCAGATGGCCTGTGTGGGTTCCTCTTGTGGCCATGGGACACTTGCTGCCTCTTGGCCTCCGTTCCTTGTAGGAAAGATGGGTGTCAAGTTGTTGAGAGAACCTGTGGTTGCCCCAGTAATATGTGCAAAGGGCACAGGGCCTCCCTGCTTGTGACTGGACCCAGGCCTCTGGGGGAATGAGCAGGGCCTCGGCCTCCCTTGGTTCTGGGCTGGCATCAGCATGTGCCTTGGCCTCCACTCCTCAGAGGTGGCCTGTCCCCAAAGCATGGCCCATTCTGGGAGCAGCAGCGAGTGAGCCAGAGGGTTGAACCGGGGGGGGCGGGGGGCGGGTTGGTGACCCTTACCAGGTCAGCATTCAGTGTCTGCGCGCGTGCATGTGCTTCTGGGTGATGACTGGCTCTGCCTGTGCACAGAAGAGGTTGCATCCCACAAGAAGCGAGTACGAGGTTCCTGCCAGCTGGCCCGCCAACTGTTGGGAGTGTGAACAGTCATCGTTGGGAAGTGGTCTCTGGAGCAGCTGCTCTGTTGCTGACCAGCAGTGTGCTTTGCAAGCCTTGGCCTGCTTCTGATCCCTTCGACCCTCCCGCCATAGCTTGGAGGGCTCCCAGGAGCAGAACACGAGCCTGGAGGCTCACAGCACTTCAGGGGCACCCTGGGGCACAGGCCATTCCCCAGGCAAAGGCAGGAGACGGGGCAAAGGGGTGAGGAGAGTGAAGCGCTGGAACTTCTTCCAGGCAAGGAAGAAGTGCTGAGAGTGGGGAGTGGCATCTGACCCGTTCTGGGAAGGCCAGCTGTGCAGCTTGGGAGCATTTTGGGACTCTGCATTGCCCTGGGACTGTTTTCCTGCAATGTCTTTTACCAGCCATCGGGAACTCAGAGTTGAGTATGGTTTCATTCTCTTACGTTAAATAAATTTTATTGGATGAGGTGATATAAAATAGTTGGTTAATACATACAACTTATCCAAATTAAACCTTTCTAAACATATAACCCCACCCCTCCCCTCCCCCTTTTCTCTATTGACTTCCAACAACACTCGAACCCCCAGTTTACTCATATAGATTATTATTTCACTATAATACAGTTATATTATGTTACCCATGATAGAGATCTTATATATATTCCCTTCGTTAAAATCTTACTTAATAAAATTTAAAATCCCTCCAAAGACCACAATTGTCCTTTAACATCGCATTTCTTTTCCAAATATTTCTTAAACTTCTTCCAGTCTTCCAGAACAAATTCTGGATCTTGCTCTTTCAGATTTCTAGTTAATTTGTCCATTTTGGCCATGTACAACAGCTTCCTTGTTCATTCTTCAATATTCGGTACTTCTTCTTTTTTCCAATATTGAGCATATAAAATTCTTGCTGCTACTATCATATAATACAACAATATCTTATCATTTCTATTAACATCTTCTAAATGTAAAGATAGTAATAACATTTCTGGATTTTTAGCAACATTGTATTGTAATATCAAAGACATTTCAGCACAAATTCTAGACCAGAAGTCTCTAGCCTTTTGGCAAGTCCACCACATATGAAATAGAGAACCTTCACGCTCCTTACATTTCCAACATTTATTCGATAACTGTTTGTTAGCTATGGCTAATTTTTTTGGTGTTAAGTACCATCTATACAGCATTTTATAACCGTTCTCTTTAATACTGGTACAAGTTGATATTTTTAAGGTATTTCCATAGTTGTTCCCTGAGTCATCCTGTAAGAGTTTCCCAGGGTGTGGAATGCTAATGGTGGGAGGCTTCACTGTTCTTTTGCATATGGATTGGTGCTTGACGTTTCTCTGCAGGGCTATTGTCGGGTATAGAGTGTTTTGTTAGCCTGGTGTTTTTCAGAACTGGAAACCATGCTCTGTTCATTCTTAAGGTTTGTTCTTTCCTGTTGAAGTTTTGCTTATGCTTGTGAATTTCAATGGCTTCCCTGTGCAGTCTGACAAAGTAGTTGGAAGTGTTGTCCAGTATTTTGGTGTCCTGGAATAAGATACTGTGCCCTGTTTGTGTTAGGCTATGTTCAGCCATTGCTGATTTTTCAGGTTGTCCAAGTCTGCAGTATCTTTCATGTTCTTTTATTCTTGTCTGGATGCTACGCTTTGTGGTCCCGATGTAAACTTGTCCACAGCTGCAGGGTATACGGTATACTCCTGCAGAGGTGAGGGGGTCTCTACTGTCTTTTGCTGATCGTAGCATCTGTTGTATTTTTCGGGTGGGTCTGAATACTGCTTGAAAGTTATGCTTTTTCATAAGCTTTCCCATCTGATCAGTAATTCCTTTGATATATGGCAAAAACACTTTTCCTGTAGGAGACTGTTTTTCCTTGGTTGTTTGATTCATCCTGGGTTTGATTGCTCTTTGGATTTCATTTCTGGAGTAGCCATTTGCCTGCAGTGCGTGGTTTAGATGATTAATTTCCTCATTGAGAAAGTGTGGCCCACATATCCGTCTTGCACGATCCACTAATGTTTTCATTATGCCTCTTTTCTGTCGGGGGTGGTGATTGGAGTTTTTGTGTAAGTACCGAAAAAGCATAACCTTCAAGCAGTATTCAGACCCACCCGAAAAATACAACAGATGCTACGATCAGCAAAAGACAGTAGAGACCCCCTCACCTCTGCAGGAGTATACCGTATACCCTGCAGCTGTGGACAAGTTTACATCGGGACCACAAAGCGTAGCATCCAGACAAGAATAAAAGAACATGAAAGACACTGCAGACTTGGACAACCTGAAAAATCAGCAGTGGCAGAACATAGCCTAACTCAAACAGGGCACAGTATCTTATTCCAGGACACCAAAATACTGGACAACACTTCCAACTACTTTGTCAGACTGCACAGGGAAGCCATTGAAATTCACAAGCATAAGCAAAACTTCAACAGGAAAGAAGAAACCTTAAGAATGAACAGAGCATGGTTTCCAGTTCTGAAAAACACCAGGCTAACAAAACATTCTATCCTTGACAATAGCCCTGCAGAGAAGATTAGCACATCAAGCCCCAATCCATATGCAAAAGAACCTCCTCAGGATACAGTGAAGCCTCCCGCCATTAGCATTCCACACCCGGGGAAACTCTTACAGGATGACTCAGCTCAACCCCACCCCTCCTGAGTGACCTACAAATGACCTACATCTTTTCCACACTGTGACACTGAGAGATCTCTGTCTTTTGGTGCTACACCTCTGAAGATGCCAGCCACAGCTGCTGGCGAAACGTCAGGAACTACAATGCCAAGACCACGGCAATACAGCCCGGAAAACCCACAACAGCCATCGTTCTCCGGCCGTGAAAGCCTTCGACGATCTTTCAATTCTTTACCTTCCTCCATTATTGTATTAATAATTTTCATTTCCTTCCTTCTTTTCAGTTGCCAGGCTAAATACTTTCCTGGTTTATTTGCTCCTTCAAATGACTTCTGCTTTAATGTCTTTAACTTCCCTTCTAGCTCTTTATTACTAATGGCTGTTATTTGATCCTGCAATATTTTAATTTCCTGTATAATCGACTTTTTTCCTGGTCTTTTCTTCAATTGTTCTTTTTAATATATTTTTTCTTGAATTTCTTGCCATTTCTCCTGCTTTCTTTTCTTATCTTTACTGTTAAGTAAGGTTAAATTTCCTCTCATTACAGCCTTATAGGTTGAGACTTCATTGTTGTTATTTGTTACAAAAAAATTGCTTAGTTTCTTCTTCTTCTTTCAAATACTTCAAATTTTCCTGATTTTGTAATAAATCCTCATTTATTCTCCATCTAAATTTTCTTCGACCTATTGTCCATTTCCATAACATTGGATTGTGGCCTGCGCTCACCTTTGGTAAGATTTCCACTTTTTTGTCAATAGAGTCAAATCTTTTGTTACCCAAATCATATCAATACGTGAAAATGATAAGTGCCTCGCGGAGTAATATGTAAATTCAGTACTTTTTGGATTTTCTTTTCTCCATACGTCTTCCAAATGTTCTTGTTGAACTAGTTCAAAAAAAGTTTTTGGTAGCTTCCCTGATTTTTTAACGGTTGTTTTTGCTTTCTTGTCTAATTGCAAGTCCACCACACCATTGAAATCTCCAACCAATATCATCTGATCAAATACATCCTGGTCTAATTTATTCAATAAATCTTTAAAAAATTGGTCTTTTGCTCCATTTGGCGCATAGAGAGCTATTACCAATATTTTTTTTCGTATTTATATTTATTTCCACGGCCACATATCTTCCATCTTGATCCTGAAAAATTAATTTTGATTCTACAGCCTCCTTTACATAAATCACTACTCCTTTCTTCTTTTGTTTAGATGCTGATATATATTCTTTCCCCAATTGTTTGTTTTTTAAATATTTTATATCTTTATCTTTAATGTGTGTCTCTTGTAGACATACTATATTACAATTTTGCTTCTTTAGCCAATGAAAAATTGTCTTTCTCTTTTGAGGTGAGTTTAGTCCATTCACATTCCACGATATTAATTTGTACTCCATATTTTACATTTTTAATAGTCCAGGAAAGTCCTCTGCATTTTCCTGTAAAATTTTTTCCATTTGCTCCTTTGTTTTGATGATAATTCTCGAGGCTTTGTAATAAAAGCTTAGACCTTCTGGAATTTCCCATCTATATCTGATGTCTTTGTCTCTTAGTTTCTGGGTCAATTCCCTATATTTTTTCCGCTCTTGGAGAATCCGTTTTGGGACTTCTTTCATGATCTTAATTCTGCTCCCCTCCTTTATTAGAGGTTTTTCAAAATGCCTCTTAAGTATCTCTTCCTGCCTTCTCTTTGTCACTAATTGCACAATAATATCTCTTGGTAGCTTTCTCTGTTGTGCAAAAGCCGAATTGATTCTGTACGCCAAATCCATATTTGCTGTTATTTCATCCTTCTCTTTCCCTGAAAATTCTGCCAATATCTCTGTCATCTGTTCTTGTGTGGTTTGAGTCTCAGATTCCTGAATGCCACGAAATCTTAACTGCTTTTCCGTCGCCTTGCACTCCATCTTTGCCACTCTTGTCTGAATCACTTGATTTTCATGTTTCATTTCTGCATTTATGTCATTTGTCTTTTGTTCCACCTGCTCCACTTTTTCAGTTGTCACTTGCAAATCTTCCTTTACTCCCTCTATCTTTTTTGCCAGTGCAGCTACATCGGCTTGAACAACATCTCTCATCTCTTTAAAATCCTTTGCCCACATTTCTTGCATCTTCTGTAACAACTCTTTGTGATTCTCTGCCACTTTTTCCCCCAGTCCTTCAATCGCAGCATCCACCGAAATTTGCCATTCCTTGTCTGCTCCTTCCCCCCCGGCCATTGTGGGGCTCGGTTTTGAGCCTTTCCGCATGTGTCTGCTCTTTCCCTCAAATCCGTGTTGAATCGTTTAAACCTCGCCTTTTCTTAAAATTTCTTAAAGAAAAGGGGGGGGGAGCCTTTTTAAAATCCAAAATGTCGGGTGTTTTTTCTCTATGGTACCATTGCAACGTCTCTATGATTTCTGGTTTAACTTTGTACCTTACTTAAGATGGCGCACTTCCTGTTACCTTTGTTGCCTCCCAGTGGTGTACTTATTTTGCTTCCTTTTTCCATCAATCCTCTTCCCTTTCACTTTGCTGTCCTTGCTAGGAATCCAGTTGTCTGCTCTGCTGTTAACTTCCCGTTTCGCGACGTTTCTCCAGTCCCCCCTCTGCTTTCTCATGCTGGTTATCTCAATTCTAACCGCAGTAAGTATAAACAATTTTTCTTTTCAAATTTTTAGTCCTTATTTACTTCCCCAGCGTCTTCAATTTTACTCTGCTTCCATTACTAAGCGTCTCTTCTTTTATATTCTGTCCATTACTTTGTTTTCCCTTGGTCTTTTTACTGCCGTTCCGTTTTTAAAAGTCCGATAACGATCTTTACCGTTGCCGATTCTGCGGGTTGTCTGTGTTGTTTCCTTTGCTTATTCTTTGGTAAAAGCCGTCGCTGAAGCTTGGTTCTGACGATCTTATGCCAATTTAATGACTCCTGAGGCACTGCAGAGAGAGAAGCTCGCCCTTCTCCGAGGGGACCTCAAGGTGGTGGTGGGAGTCCTTGGTTCAGAACCCCCTCCCTCACCGAGATCACACGCTCTCGGGGGTGCGCAGCGTTCGAGCCCAACTTCTCCCTGAAGTTGGGGTGGAAACGGGCGTTGGAGCGCCTCGCTTTCCAAAAAAAACAGTGTCTCGGACAGCCCGAGTCTTAGGCTGCTTCAGACCGCCAAGAATCCAAACTGGAAGTCGAGTGTGGTTTCATTCTCTTTGTGGGACTAGCCTGGCATAACGTGAGGCATCCGGGGGTCCTTGAGACCGCTTCTGGTGGGCCCGGAGACGAAGTGACAGTCCACATCGATGGCAGGGCGCAGGCTTGCTATGCTCGCGAGGGGCACTGTGGTCGTAGCGAGCCCCGTGCCGTGCCGTCTCTGCTTCCTGCTCGTCTCCAGGCCCCGCCCTCCTTTAAAGCCGTAGCTTGCTTGTGCCTGGAAGGCCCTCCCCGCCCGGACTGCCCGACTGCCGAGGGCCTTCCTTCAGGAGCCACAGCGAAGCTCACTTGGCTGCAGACACAGGGGGAGTGTGTGTGAAGGCCCCCCCTCCCCGCCACCCTCTTTCCAGACGCTCTCCTCCAGGGGTTGAGAGAGACCACCCGGTGGGACTTTCCAGAGTGGTTTAAGGAGCTCCTGTTCTGGAGGGCTTTTGATTTCCTCACCTGAGGTTGGTGCTACAGGGGGTGTAGTGGCTTCCATTTATTCTTTTAATGGTTTCTTAGTTGTGTTGTTAACCACTTGGGGGACCAGAAACAGTTAAAAGGTAGTAGAGATAAACGTAAATGAATAAGTGCATTGGGTACCGTGCAGACTTCAGAAGTGGCACAGCACCTCTTCAAGGATTTGCCAGGAGGACTGGTTTAGCAGGCGGAGAGGTAGGGGGTTGATGTGGTTGAGAAGGGGCAAGCCTGGCGACAGGTGGGTCTGAAACTGATGACAGTCTGTATGATGCTGGTGCCCCCCGCCCCTTGAAATGCATGCAGAGTCACCTTGGATCTTTCTGGCATCCCCCTGCATGTGGCTGCCCGCCATGCTCAGGTGGCTCCAGAGGCCCACGTTTCCTGGCACGTTCCAGGTTTCTGGTGGCAGAAGCTTAATTGCAAGTGTGTGGGCTGTTCCTGTCGAGGCAGTGCAAGGGGGCTGGATTGGGTTCTCTTCGTATCCTTAGGGAAATTGCTTCCCTCCCCAAAGCTTCCCATCTCTGATGCTCTGGCTGTTGTCTAGGGCTCCATGACTGGGAAAAAGTGCCGTGATGACATCTCTTCAGTCTTGGCATTTTGCTTTTGTTTGAATGTCGCATTGGGAGCTGCACAATCTTCGCCTGCCCCTTCTGATTCTGCCTGCCTTCTGTAGCATCCAGTGACCATAAATGTTGTCCAGGTGACAGCTGGGCTTGCTTTCTTGGATTGGCTGGCCCCTGTGCCCCAAGCCCTGGGCAGGCAGGTCCTCACAGCTGGGCAGCTCAGGAGAGTTGGCTTGTAGTCGGCCAGGTCTGAGTCCTCCACTCTCTGGTTAAGGCGCCGTTTTCCCTTCTCTTTCAGGATGGCCCAGAAATTGTGACAACAGGTCCTGTCTCTGGAGTAGCTGGGAGCGTGGGGAGCAGGTCCAGTCCTCACCTTTGTCCTTCCAACGTTGGCGCCTGAGTATTACCGTCTGCGGCAATGGCAGGAGGGAGGCATCCAGTGGCAGGTCCTCCAGTGGGCTGTGGCCGGCTGGTGGCTCAGAGCGCCTTCGTTCCGCACAGTGGCTGAGGCCTGCATGTCCCAATGGAGATGAGCGGAGCCTTCCCACGGGGCGCAGGAGTTAGCGCTGCCTTTGGACTATGACATCACATCGACCTGTTCGTGAGAGCAGCGACGTGGGGGGGCCAGGCTTAAAAGGTGGCGATCACCATTCTCTGGGATTCTGGGCTCAGAATGGCTGCATCAGGCACGCTGACACCACCGCTGCCTCTCGGCCAGCTCCCACGACCCCAGCCGTGCCCAAAATGGGCGTGCGGGCCAGGATTGCTGACTGGCCCCCCAAGAGAGAAGGGCTGAAGGGTGCTGCCATCCCCACCACTGGAGGGGGGGGATCCCAAAACCTGGAGACCCTGGCCTCCGTGCCGCGGAGCTTCCCAAATAGCCAGCTTCCAAGCGGGGCCTTCCCCTCCGGGCTCCGAGGGTTCCAGCACCTGGCCAGGAGGAGGTCCAGGGATGCCGAGTTCCAGGAGAGCAGGCTGTCATCTCCGGGCCGGGGGTTCCTGCCGCTGCGCCATAGGAGCAGCAGCGAGATCACTCTTAGTGAGTGGGGCTTGGAGGAGAGCACGCTGGCCAGCGGCCTGCCCCTCTTCCGAGAGTACGGCAGCACCTCCTCCATTGATGCCCAGGGCGTGTCTGAGCAGAGCTTCTGTGACATTCTGGATGCGTTCCGCAGTGGGAATCTTGCCCCCCAGCCACTGGCGTCTTGCAGGGGCCCCCGGAGCAGCCAGGCTGAAGCCAGGAACCCTCGAGGCCTGGCCCTACTGGGAGGCGAATTCTCCCTGCAGCCCCAGGAGAAGCCCCGCAAGAAGGGTCCCAAAGTAGAGGTGGGTGGGGGGGACTCCATCTTCCGGAAGCTGCGCAGCGGAAGGAGCGAGGCCGAGGCTGGCAAGGCTGTGTCCGAGCCCGAGGAAGGCAAGGGCCAGGAAGGGGGCCGGGCCTGGCAGTGCCCGAAGAGCTTTGCCCACTATGACGTCCAGAGCCTGCTCTTCGACCTCAAGGAGGTGGTCTCCAGGCGGGTGTACGTGGCGCAGAGGAGGAACACAGCCACGGGGGCCTCCGCTGCATCTGCTCTCTCTTCCGCTGCCTCCCGGGCCTGTGGCTCGGCAGGCCTCGAACCCACAGCCTCCTTCCTCAGTGCTGAGGAGCTGAACTACAAGGAGAACCTGGAACATGACCCGGGAGACGACAAGAGCAACGACCTTCTCCTCAGCTGTCCTCACTTCCGCAATGAGATTGGTGGCATGCAAGAGCGCAACGTCAGTTTCTCTAGGGCCTCCCCACTCAGCTCCCCGGGAGGCCGTGCAGGGGGTGGCGAGGGCAGCCCGGCAGAGGTCGGTCCTGTCGTGTACTGCACTAATGCCAGCATCTCTGTGTTGGAGGTCCCCAAGGAGCAGCAGCAAAACGTCAGCAGGCTGAAACAGTATAGCATGGAGCACGCGGACCTGGGGGCCCGCTACTACCAGGACTATTTCTGTGGCAAAGGTGAGTGGCCTGGGCCTCTGTGAGCTCTGGGGTGGGGAGAAGCGGAGGGGGCTGCCGTGCATGAGGAGGGGTCGAGCCCTTTTCTGCCCTCCCCGTCTCTTCAGCGTGCCACTGCGCCCTGCCTCCAGACTCGCATGCTGCTGCCATGAACACAGGCACCTCTGGTGGCGTGTGCCGTCTGGCAGGAAGCAGCGGCGTGGCTGGGCTGGGCTGGGCTGCAGTGCCGACTCAAGCGAGAGGAGTTGGAGGGCAGCGGAGCAAAAGCTGGGAAGCTGGACCTTGGGGAGGGGCGGGGGCCATCTGGAGGGGCACAAGAGAGGGTTTGGGTTGGGGGGAGCGACAGCAGCTGAGCTAGAGGGGAAGGGGACAGAGGTGCAGGGAGCCGCCAGCAACTGCCCCTCCCCCAGGGGTTGAGCTTTGCCTAGGAAGGGCCTCCCTGAGTGGGCAGAGCCTTCCTCTGCGAGGGAGCGAGCGCCCAGGGGGTGGCAGAGCCTGACCACGAAGCCTGACCCCTCCCTCCGCGCTGCAGAGCCTGAGATCTCTTGTCTGCATGCGGGGAGTGGGGGGGGGCTTGCTGCCCCCCCCTCAAAATAGCAGCCTCCCCCCTCTTTCCCCAGAGCATTCCAACTACTTTGGGGTGGATGAGAGGCTGGGGCCCGTGGCCGTCAGCCTCAGGCGTGAGAAACTGGAGGACCACCGGGAGCACGGGCCTCAGTACCAGTACAGGATTATCTTCCGCACCAGCGAGGTAGGTGCCTGTTGCTCTGTGCCGCTGAAGGGGCTTTGGGCCCCCCGTGCAGAACCCTGCAGAGGTGGCCTGGCCTGCGGTGAGGCCATTTCCATCCTTTGTGTTTCTCCTGCTTCTGTGGTGTCCCTTCGCATCACCTCTCCTCAAGCTGATTGCTTAAAATTGCTTAAAAATGTCTCCCCATAGCAGCTTTGGCTGAGCTTTTCTTGGGAAGCCCCCCGAGGGAGGGAGGCCGAGGGACTGGTCTCGATGGTCCACGCTGCTCTCTTAATGGCTGGGTGTCCGTCCCCCCCCCCCCCCCCCCGTGTGCGCCTTCGCTCTCCGTTTTGCAGCAGCAGCCGGAGGCTAAAGTGCTCCTGGTGCCGCCTATGGATTCCTCAGGAGTGCTGGCTTCAGTGCTGCTGGGGTTTGCTCCAGCCTGTCTTCTGGGAACCCCATCCTCGACCCAGCGCGGCACCCCTCTGCCTCTGCCTCAGAGGGCCTGCCCCGGTGGGCCAGCTTAGCTCTTGGGCTTTGAGGCTCTGCAGTGGTGGAGGAAGAGCAGGGGGAACATGCTAAGGGCTGCTTGCTAGCTATGAGTGGCGCTGACTTCCTGCTCCTCTGCCCGGGGGAGGCTCCTGTGACACCCTCTCCATCTGCCCCACAGCTGACGACCCTTCGGGGGTCTGTTCTGGAGGATGCCACGCCCACCACCACCAAGCCCGGCACTGTCCGTGGGCTGCCTCTCAAGGATGCACTGGAGTACGTGGTCCCTGAGCTGAATATCCACTGCTTGCGGCTGGCCCTGAACGTGCCCAAAGTGACGGAGCAGCTGCGGAAGCTGGATGAGCAAGGGGTGAGCGATCGAGTGGCGGGGGGTGGAGGTCGGGACAGATGCCCCTTGGAAGAGGTTGGGCCCCCCTTCCGTGGGGTTACCTGGCCCATGGATGAGTCCGCAGCCAGTGCCCCTCGTGATCTCTCTCCTTTTGCATCTGCCCCTTTCCCACCTCTGGTCCCCTGAAGCTGGACTGGATGTGCCCCTTGGGGGGCGGGGGGGGGAAGCTGAATTCAGCCTAGGGGGCTGGAGCGGCCGTCCTCCCGCTGGGTGCCTCTCACACGAGGAGTGGGCTCCCGCCTGTCTCTGCAGCTCTGCCAGAAGCACAAGGTGGGCATTCTGTACTGCAAGGCCGGTCAGAGCTCGGAGGAGGAGATGTACAACAACGAGGTGGCCGGGCCGGCCTTAGAGGAGTTCCTGGCGCTGCTTGGGGAGAAGGTGTGCCTCCGGGGCTTCAGCAAGTACGCCGCCCAGCTGGACACCAAAAGTGGGTCTCTGCCAGGGGGGAGGGGGGAGGGGGGTCCCCAGCGGCGGCGGCGGTGGCGGCGGCGGCTGCTCTGGGCGGGAGGCCACTGCCAGGACTTCCCTGACTGCGCTCTGGGCCACTGCTTTGCCTTGCAGCTGACTCTACGGGGACCCACTCCCTCTACACCACCTACCAGGGCTACGAGATCATGTTCCACGTTTCGACGATGCTCCCCTACACCCCCAACAATCGGCAGCAGGTAACGGGCCCCGTGCTGGACCAGGCTGCTGCTCCCTGACAGCCCAGAGGACGTGGCTGCGGGCCAAGTTATGTGGCTCCCTAACGTTTTTTTTCTTCTATTGCTAGTTGCTCAGGAAGAGGCACATTGGAAACGACATTGTCACCATCATCTTCCAGGAGCCGGGGGCAGAGCCCTTCACCCCCCAGAATATCCGCTCCCATTTCCAGCATGTCTTCGTCATCGTCCGTGCCCAGAATCCCTGTACGGAGAACGCTTGCTACAGGTGAGAAGGGCCCTGCCCTCCCCACTCTGCGTTTATCAATCTAGCAGTGATTTCCCCCCCCTGCCCCCCCCTGCCAGATGTAGACAGCTTGCAAGCAGCCACAGGGATGGGAGCAAAGAGTCAGAACCAAGCACTGGCAAACCACAAAGCCAGGCCCTTCTAAACACACGGATCGCCAGCAAAGAGGTACACGCATGGGGCCATTGCTGTGCCGCTGTCGAGAAAGGCTTGTGAAGTGTAGCCGCCCACCGCACTGCAGGCAGCAGGGCTGTGTGCCATACTGCCTGGAGGAAAAGCTCGCCCTCTGGGAAGGTCTGGTGCCTCTGCCCAGCTTGAGTGAGACGCCTCCCTCTGCCCAGCGCTTGGCCCCTTGCTGCATCCCAAGGGCTCGGCTTCCAGGGCATTCTGATCTCTCACATCCCCCCCCCCCCGCCAATCCCTGGGGCTGATGATGATCAGGTAGCAGGACAAGGTGCCCCATCCACTGAAGCTCAGCCCAAACAAAACTTCCGATTGGGGTCATGTTCGGATCATGATGAATCTTCTCAGAAAGAGATTTCCACCTGCGGGGTATTCCCCGAGAACACCTCTTCGTATCCCTGCTCTTTAGATTTGACCTTCAAGAAGACGGACATTCCTGGCATACCTGAAGGAAAGCAGTAGAAGGTGGTGGTCTCTCAGATACCTCTAGAGTTTGAGGCAGGGAGAACTGCGCAGGCACGTTACGTAGGGTTCCCTTGATTATATCAAGTGCATTTCTCTTGTCCCAAGTGTGGCTGTGACCCGCTCCAAAGACGTCCCACCCTTTGGACCAGCCATCCCAAGCAGAGCCACTTTCCGCAAATCAGATGTCTTCCGAGATTTCCTGCTGGCCAAGGTGATCAACGCTGAGAACGCAGCCCAAAAGTCAGACAAGTTTCACACGATGGCCACGCGCACGCGCCAAGAATACTTGAAAGATCTGGCTGAGAACTGTGTCACCAGCACACCCATCGACTCCACGGGGAAGTTCAACCTGATCTCACTGGCATCCAAGAAGAAGGAGAAGGCGAAAGCCCGGGTGGGGGCCGAGCAGTACAGCACGGGGGCGATTGCGTGGAGAGTCCTGGCCCAGGATTATTCCCAAGGGGCAGAAGTGGAGTGTGTCCTGGGCATCTCGAATGAGTTTGTTGTTCTCTTGGACGCGGGCACCAAAGAAGTGGTGTTCAACTGCTTTTGTGCTGATGTGATTGGTTGGACACTAGACTCTCTTGCCATCAAGATCTTCTACGGTCGTGGGGACCACATCTGTGTCCGGGCCCTGGAGAGCAACCCAGATGACATCAAAGAGATTGTACAGAGAATGAAGGTGAGGGGCAGTCCTCTTGTGGTCACCAGCATGGTGCCGCTGGACCTTCCCTCTCCTGCACGTTCTCCTGTGGTGTGGGGAGGTCTTCCGCGCATCTCTTCTGGCCCTGTTGCTACTTCTTTTCTTCTTAGGTTATGACCTCTGGCTGCGAGACCGTGGAAATGACGCTGCGGAGGAATGGGCTGGGGCAGCTGGGTTTCCACGTGAAATTTGATGGGACGGTGGCTGAGGTGGAGGAGTACGGCTTTGCCTGGCAAGCAGGGCTGCGGCAGGGCAGCCGCCTGGTGGAGATCTGCAAGGTGGCTGTGGTGACGCTCAGCCACGACCAGATGATTGACTGGCTGCGCACCTCTGTGACAGTGAAGGTGGTCATCATCCCCCCCCATGAGGATGGCACCCCTCGCAGGTAACATGCCTTTCCCCTCCCTTTGGATCATGTCCCGAACAACCCAGCATGACACAGACAGTGAAAGCCCTTCAGAAAACCCCGCCTTGCAGGTTGTCCCAGTAACATACACGGGGGTTTGTTGCGCTCGGGTTCAAATCCAGTGAGGGCCCCGGGGTCAGTCATGTACCTGCATAGAATTTAATTCAGCAAACGGAAGTGCAAAGATATGATTAAAAACGTCCACAGTGTGGTTCAGCGTATAAGTAACATACCCTTGTATGTACACGCCGTCGTAAGCTCACACACATGCTGCTACGTTAGTACGTTTTCTCCCCATATGTAGGCGTGTTTGGGCCCAGAGGCCGTCCTCGGTGGTGTTTAGTCATACCACGCATCTACAGGTAATACATGGTCAGTAATAAAGAACATGACTCACACAAGTCGTGGGGCAAAGGCATGCATTTCCTCCCACAAAACAGCTTAAAATGCGCTCATCCAGGGGATTTTTCTTTTGCCCATAGATCTAAAGTGCATGTAAAAAGAATGCGAAATGAAACCAATTCCAAAATCTAATTTTTAAAAAATGTACCCAATTGAAAAAAAAAGACGGCTAAAACATCCTTGTGTGAGTAATTTTATTTATTATAATCATAAGTATTTTACATTTTTAATTCCCCCCCATGAAATACCTAGACAATAATTATTTAACTCCCTCCCCTCCATTTCAGGCCTATTTTGTGCAGGGTCTGGCCTTTTGGATTTATTCGCTGTGTTGACGGTGTGCTTTGTGTGAATATATACTACTGAGGGAGGGCTTTGGGCCAAAACGTGTCCGGTTCTGTACCTACGGAGATGAAATGTACGAACATACCTGTATACGTGCGAGCTTACTGTGTGTATAGGGTTAGGGTAAGGTGCTTACATGCTGAACCACACTGTTGATGTTTTAAGGCTTATTTTTGCACTTTCATTTCTTGAATTAAATTATTAAAATATATAGCAGTGTTTTATTCATTTGGGTCACATTTAAAGTTATATTTAACTCACTTTCTCTGCTCCAGCCTCTTTGCAGCCCCGTCTTCGGCGGGGCTGTGTTTTCACTCCCCTTTTTTGTGGTCTTTGCCAGTCGTGTAACTCGCAGGGTTGTTGGGAGGTGGCAGGAAGGGGTGTGTGTGTGTAAACACTATTTTGGCTTCTGCTGGTTATTGGGGGTGGGGTGGGGGGGTGAAGGCTGCCCAAAGGGGCCTCAGGATGCAGAGGTGACTGGCTGCAGCCCAGCCCCCCCCCCCAGCAAAAGCACAGTCCCCGTTCCTGATTAGAAGCCGCTTGGCTGAAAAGCCGTGGGGGGGGGCAGCCTCTGCTCTTCTTCCCCAGATCTTTGCAGGGAGGGGAGGGGGCGGGGCAGTAGAAGCCACACAAGTTATGGAGCGTGGGGCCAAGGAGCCCCACACATCTGGCCTGCGCAGCATTCCCACACCTTTTGCTGAGTGCTTCTCTCAGGTTGGGAGGAGGCTGCGCAGAATGTGCCCCCCCCCTGCCCCAGTTTGCTATTGGCTGGCTGGCTGGCTGGCTGTTGGAATGGAGATGGTTCCAAGGCGGCTGCCTCCTGCAGGCCCCCCCCCCCCCCCGCCTCCAATGCCATCACGACTCTTCTGCGCTTCTCAAACTGTCACAGGCTGCCCCTGAGCCTGCAAACTGCAGGTGTGGCCTTTGGAGCAACGAGCCCCCAGCCCCTGCCAACATCTCTGGGCTTCCCACATTGCTTCTGCTGCTGGGTTTAGGAGTGAGAAGAGCCCTTCCCAGGGGTTCTCAGGTCACGCCCCTTGTGGCCTCCTTGGAAGAACTTTTGGGGCTGGGCCAGCAGATGCTCTGCCCCCCCCCTTTTCTGGTCATCTTTCCAAGGCCGCTGTGCTGGTGGCAGCAGTGAGTTCCAAATGTCACACTGTGGGTGGGTGTATGGGAAGACAGGGGGGATTGGAAGGCCCTTCTTGAGCATAGCAAGCCTTTCTTCTAGCTCTCCTCTTCAGAAAGGGCCCCAAACAAGAGAGCTGGTGGGAGGGGTGCAGGCGTTCCAGATCCTGGCCCTGGCCTGGAGTCCTGCCTCCGCCTGGCCGCCTGGTTTCCCGCTCCCTGAGATCAGAGTTGAGCAGGCTTGCCGGGTTCTCCGGGGCTGAAGGTGGGGATGGGGGATTGTGGGTCTGAATAGCACCGGGGGGAGGGGGGCACTCATTTCATGTGTGTGCACACAGCATATGCTCCGGAGAGTCCTGAATCCCTCTGTGAATGATGTCAATTCCTGGTGTGATGTGGAAGCGACAAATCGCACAGAGGGCCACGTTGAACCCGATTACTAACTCCGGGGGCCAGTTTTAAAAAACTGGCCCCTGGACGCGACACAGGAGTGTGCTTCATCCCCCATGTTTCCACATGCCGTCGCCGCCCCCCCCCCCCCCCCCGGCCAGCCAGGTTAGGGTGGTGGAGGCTGAAGGCAGGGGACTGGCAAGCCTGGAGTTGAGATGAGGCTGACGGGAAGTTTTAAAAGGACCCTGAAAGCCTCTTTGACGCCAGAGGAAGCCAGCTGTGGCTGAGGTTCGCTGGTGCCAGAGGCCTGCTTATGGGGAGCGGTCTGCCCAGGCTGGTCCTTTGCACGTACCCTGGTTATGTCCTGGAGGGAAGCCCGGTGTGGTTAAAACCCTGGAGGAGGAGGAGGAGGAGGAGGAGGCAGCTGCTCCAGGACCCCGTAGGTGAAGCAGCATCCTTGTCTCAAGCCAACTTCGCTTGGATTGGTGTGCGGGGCGAGGCTCCCGCCTCTGGCTGGCCTGCACGCACTTCCTCCCTCCTTCCCTTCCGCCCAGTCAGTTTCCCCACGTTGTCAGGGCCAGGATCCGGGCGTGACTGGGCTCAAGCTTGAGCCAGGGAGATGGATGATGGTGTCCTTCCGTAGAGGTGGGGTGTGATGGGTGTTGGTACTCAGCAGAGGGCGGGGTGTGTGTGTTACGTTGGCGGTTCAGTGCAGGCTGTGGCTTCGGGCACTGCCAGGGGGCAGCTTCGTGCAAGGGCTTGCATCTGCCAGCGTGCACAGTGACTTCATGACTGCTGAAGCAGCCTCTGGTGCCCCCGGCTGCAGAGCTGGCGAAGGAAGGGAGGGATCCGCTTTTCAGCTTGCTGCAGCCTGCCCCGTGTGTGCGTGTGCGTTGGAGAGGAGAGGCACGTGGCCCTGAATGCTGGGCTGCCCTGCTGCTTCGCACCACGGCTGCTCAAGGGCCTGACCTCATGGGCAGGCTGGGGGCACCTCCCCATTCAGGGCCTGTCCCCAAGCCAGTCTCCCCGCCCTCGGGCCAGGCTCCTGCTGGGCTGGATCTTCTGGTTTGGCCCAGGAGTGACGGGTGCTGCTCATTCTCCACCCCCAGGGGGCTGATCGGAATGGCAGTGAACACAGGCCGCCCAGAAAGCAGAAGCATCGGGCCGGGGCCGGAGCCAGGGGAGGGGAGGGGGGCTGGGCGCTTGGCTGGCCGTGGGCCCACCCAGGGAGATCTGCACTCGCCTTTCTGCCCTGGTTGCAAATGCTGGGGAGGATTTGGTTAGAACTGGAGCCAGGAAGGCGTGATGGGAGGCGGAGCGGGGAGGAGTCTGCCTCTTGGTCCAGGGCCCTTTCCCCCTACTTCTTGCCTTGGACTCGGAAACACACACACAGACACAACAGACCACCGGAAATATTTAGAGCCAAAAGCCGAGTTCACAACCCTTCTGCCACTGACAGGCGAATGTACAGGGCAGAGTCAGGCCAGGCAGCAGCAGCTCCATCCATGGTGGCAGCTGCCAGGCAAGCGGGCACTGCCCACGCTTTAGGCACTGCCACACGGGCAGGGCCCCCTCAGCTCTGTTGGGCCCGTAGGCCTGGAGAGAGAGAGAGAGAGGCGGAATAGCCGCTGGCTCCGGTCTGCAGACAGAGATCTTCTTTTCTCTTCTCCAGGGGCTGGGCAGAGGCTTTCAAAGTGACCACCATGGAGCCCAAGGTGGAGCCAGAGAGCATGCCGGTGGGCTACCGGCCCCCATACCGCAGTCACTCCACCTGGCAGTGGAGTGGGTCTGCCACCCATAGTTCATCTCAGGCCTCCAAGTGGGGAGAGCAGCCAGCCCCTGGCCACGGCCAGTCCCAGTCTCTCACCAGGACCCCGAAACAGAATGCATCACAGCCCCTGCATGGCAAGAGGTGAGGCCCAGCACCACGCTGGGATGCGGGAGCCTGCGGTCTGAGGCAGCAGTTACACGGGGTAGGGCTTCCCACTGAGAGAGGAGGACTGACCTCTTGGGTGGCGCTTTCTGTCTTTTCCCTCTCACGATGCGGCCAGAGGAGTTCGTGGCCCACAGGTGAGCAGTGCTCTTCCTCACCTTTCCGTGGCCGGTCTGTGCCTTGGGGGCTCCTTTGTGCCATTCTCGCTGGACTTCCAAAACAAGCTTTCATTCATTCTGGGATAACAGGGGAGAGGAAGAGAGAGCAGGCTTGAGCTCTCCTGTTGCTCTCTCCCTTTTGCTCAATAGGCCAGTGAGCTTCCCGGAGACCCCCCATGCTGCATCGCCCTCACCAGCCGGAGCAGAAAGAATACACAGTTACAGGCAGCCCTCAGGCAGCTTTTCCATGCCAGCATCTTCTGGAACAGCCTACACCCGGTACAAACCATCCCCAGAAAGGTATGGAAGGGTAGAAGCCGCCTGGCCCTCTGCCATACAGCCCAGGCTGCGTGGGGCGTATGGGGGTGGTGGTATGGGAAGGCCAGAGACTCTGGGGACCTCCTCAGGTGGATTTCCTCAAGGGCTGGCGTTGGGCTTAGGCTCAGCTTTCCGTTTGTCAAGGCCAGTTCCAAGTGCCCTGAGCCCCCATGAGAGTGAGCACAGCACAGCAAGGCTCCAGGGCTCCTTGGGGGTGGGTTGCAGAACTCTTTGTGAGGAGTGGGGCCAGAAGGGACAGGCGCTGCTTGATGGGTCTTCTGCAGTTTCGGTTAGCAAGTTTAGCACAAGATTTGTGCCTACTGCACAATCCTGAGCCAAGGTGCTGGCTGAGGTGAGAGAGATTGTGATATGCTCTGGTCGGCTGGGGGGGGGGGGACTTGGTTGTTTCGCTCGGGAAGCCCCGCTCTCCGGCTCGCTCGTTCCATTCCTGCGAATGACACCCCAGTGGTGTTAAGTGCACGCAATCCAAATGCACAGGGGTGGGCTGCATCATCTCAGGAGAAATACTGGCATGTTCTGCCCCGCCCTGGCCTTCCCACACCAAAGGGAGGGCCATTGTAGGACTGGAAAGGGTTCCAGAGGACAGGACTTCTCCGTTTGGGGTGGGGGGGAGACTGCAAGTGTCTGAAATGGTGCCTAGTTGCGGGAAGACGGAGAGGGAGCTCTTTCTCTTCCTGTTCCATAACGCTGGAAATAGATGGGCACGCGGACAGAGGGAAGCATCCTCTGGGTGCACAGTTGCTGCCCCAGGAGTGCCCCAGGACAGGGGCTAAAGGAGGCCTCTGCTGGGGGGGCAACAGTTGGAATAATAGTAACAACAACAACATTCGATTTATATACCGCCCTTCAGGACAACTTAACGCCCGCTCAGAGCGGTTTGCAAAGTATGCCATTATTATCCCCACACCAAAACACCCTGAGAGGTGGGTGGGGCTGAGAGAGCTCTAAGAGAGCTGTGACTAGCCCAAGGTCACCCAGCTGGCTTCAAGCGGAGGAGTGGGGGATCCAACCCGGCTCTCCAGATTAGAGTCCCGCGCTCTTAACCACTACACCAAATTGCAAGGGCATCTCACACGAACACACACACACACACTCAGAGGTAACAGGAGGCTGGACTAGATGGACCTGCCTTGGTCTCGTCAGATGTTGGCCAAGGATTTCCAGCATGGCCACTGTTGGGAGTTTCCGTACTCCTGGCAACATGGTAGGTGATGTACAAAACACAGAGGAAAGCTTCGGGGTCTGCCTGAGGTGGAGGAAGCAGCATGCCCAGTAAACTCTCTGGACCAGGAGCTGCCAAACTGAGGCCTCCCTGGCTGTCTGGCTTGAGGGTGGCTTGCCGGGCCCCCAGAAGCCAGAACCAAGAGGCGTTCCACTGGTTGATGCCATTCTTGATGCGCGTCTCCCCCATCTCTCCCTCCTCTTCATTCCCCCCCCCTTCCTGGTTTGGTATTTTTAAAATCTGCTAATGAACACAAGCTGGGCGGTGCCTTTCCCACAGTCTCGCTTCCCCGTCTTGAGCTGTCGCACACACTCTCTCTGCTGTGCACAGATATGCAGCCTCCTGCCAGCGGCCTCTGGTGCCCTTCGAGTCCCTCTTCAGCCATGAGGTGACCTCCAACGGAGACTCTTCCGTGGGGGGGCTGGCCAGTCACCACAGCTCCATGGAGAGGCCCAAACCTGGTAAGGAGCAGCGGGGATGGGGGGGGGGGGTGGCTAGCCCTTGGACTGAGGGCCGGGCCGGGCCGGGCCGGGGCTGAGCATCCCTGGCCTGTTCCAGGCATTGGCCCAACCCCTGGACTGGGAAGCCGCTCAGCCTCTTCAGTTGTTCAGAGGGCGACCAGGGCAGACTGCGAGGTCCCGCCTGAGCCCGAGGCCTCTCTTCAGAGCTGCGGGCCCCTCTCAGAAGCAGGGGGCAGTGATGGAAAGAAGATGCTCTCTGAGGGAATGCAGCCCGCCCACCCCCAGGAGCTGGGCCAAGGCAGGCCAGCCTCGGGGGCTTGTGGGGGTTTCGGGGGCCGCCGCAGGGTGTGCCTGCCCAGGGTCAGCAGTGCAGGCCGAAGCCTTGTGGAGAGAAGATTCCTTCCCTGCCTGGAGAGGTGTGTTTACTGGGTGGAAGGCGAGGCAGAGAAGCTGGCTGCCAAGAGCCCTCCAGGCACCACGTGCCCAGGCCCAGCCCAGGGGCCCCCAAAGCAAATCCCATGGCCACCCCATCTCCCTTCGAGCACGCTCTGCCTTTCCCCGTCAGGCCAGTGTAAAGAGCTCTCCTTGCCCCTTCTCCTGCCTTGGCCTGGGGAATGGCCTGTGCCCCAGGGTGCCTCTCTCTGGGGGTGAAGCTGACAAGCGCCAGCCGGTCTGTCCCTTGGGGGTGACGGAGTCCCTCTTGGCTGCTCACAGGAGGTTGGCTTTGTGGCTCAGCAGAGAGAGCAGGTGGCACTTCCCTCTCTGGGTCCCCCAGGTCCCCCAGGCCGTCGCTTGCTCAAGGGCGACTGGCCGATAGGAATGGAGCTGTTGGGCTCCAGCCCCTCAGGCACACAGCTGGGCATGGATTGGCTTGGGGGACCCCAGCTGGTCATGGCTGGGCCTCCGAGATACCTCTTTCCTGCCAGGCGGCTCCAGTGTAGCCCCTTCCCTCACGGCCTCCTGCCTTCCTCTCTCTCTGCAGAGCCCCTTTGGCATGTGCCAGTGCAGCCCCGCCTGTCTGCCGCTTCCGGGAGCAGCGTGACCAAGAGGCCAAGCAGGCAGGAGCCAGCAGGCAAGGAGTCTCCCAGCCGGCACTCCAAAGTGAGTGGAGGCCGTGGATGGCCCCGGAGAGCGCCGAGGTTTCCTTTGGGCTCAGGCCCCGCAGCCTCGTCACCACAGATGGTCTTTCCCCCCACCCCAGGGCGAGGGGCCGTATTCCAGCAGCCAGTCCGGCAGCAATACCCTGTCCAGCAACGCTTCCAGCAGCCACAGTGATGAGCGATGGTTCGACCCACCCGACCCTGCGGAGGCCGACCCGGACCCTTTGGCCAAAGGGGGCTCCAGTGACAGCGGCATTGATGCCACCAGTGCCAAGCCCTTGCACTTGGACAGACCACCAACGGTCTCCCCTCTCTGTGGCACCACCCTGCAGGAAGGCAGCAGCAGCAAGAGGAGGGAGCCGTCGCCTGCGGTTGGCTCTGGGGGGCAGATCCGGGGCTACCGCCCCAAGGCCTTTGGCCCGGGAGCCAGTGTGACTGCCAGGGGAGGCAGCAGCAACAGCAGCCACGTCAGACAGGCAAGGTCAGTGGGCCCTGCCTGGGCCTTGGAGCTACTGAGACCCCCGTGTTTTCCTCTGCCACCCTTCCTCTGAGCCTGCCCCCCATACCCGGAGTCTCTCCCGCATCTTGCCTACTCTTTGGAGATCGTTGGCCTCGGTAACTGGAGCTGCAGCCATTTACTTGTGGTATACTTGCTCCTGAGCGGGTGCACCGACCGAGGCTGGAAGGCAGCTCTTTGGATCCGCCCCCCTCCGCTTGTTGACCTCTCTTCTAGGGAGATCAGAGTGGATGCCTGAAGTGACCTTGGCAAGGTGCCCATCCAGCACCCTCCATCTTCCTTGTTCTGTGGAGTGGCTCTAGATGGGAGTACTCTGTGTGGGTGCCGGCAATGCACTGACCATCGCCACCCACCAGGAAGGCTGCCACCAGGCTGGGTCCCCAGTAGCTCCTAGCAAGCACCCAGGCCTGGCACCCCACGGGTCAGGCCAACCTTTCCTGGAAATGGTCTCTGGGCTGCTCTGCCCCCCTCCTCCCTCTTGTGCTTCTCCTGGCGGGCGGGCGGGGGCGGGGGGAGAGCTTGACACTGGCTGTCCTCGTTCCCTCTGAGTAGAGGTTTTCTTTCCCTTCCCCTCTTAGCCATAACAGCTGCCGTGCGACTTATCCTGCCCAGGCATACAAAACGCCCACAGCAGATGGCCCACGGGCCCTGCACATGTCGCATTCTGGCTCCTTCCAGCTCTCGGCTTCTGTGCCCAAGTCCTTCTTCTCCAAGCAGAGCAGCAGGAACAGGCACCTGCCGGCGGGGTGGAAGCGGGCTGAGGAGACCCCCGCCAGGCCTGTCTCCTCCACAGACCCCAAAAAGTGAGTTCGAGGCCTCCGGGGGGGGGGGGGCGGGGGCTCCCACTTGCTGGCCTCCTTGTCAGGCTTGTCCCTAAAGACAGGAGACTGTGACCTGGAGCCCCGCCCTTCTGGAATCAGACCCTGGGGCTAACCTAACCATGAACAGTAACTGTGTTGGTATACCCCTCTTGCTTGGCTGTCAGGTTACCCCTTCTGTGGGGTGGGGAGCAGGAGGACAAGCACTGGCGGCCACTCGGTGCAGGTCGGGGCAGTGGGGCTGGCTGCTATGCTCAGAGCCAAAGCAGGATTGCATGCCCTTCTCTTCTGGGGCAGAAAGCAGCCTCCGGGAGCAAAACCCAAGCTGTCTCTGTGCCAAATGCCAGTGCTGTCCTGGAAAGTCCTGTGGGCTTCTGGGCCATGTCCTGCCACCCAGCTTGGTACGTAGCTGAATACGCAGGACGGGTCTGTCTGCTTCTTTCTGGGAGCCCAAATTATGGCCGGGTGTGTGGGTGGGGGTGGTGATGGGTCTGTTGAGTGCCTTCTGCCTGTGGCCCCTCTTGTCTAGTCTCTTCTGACGTGCCCAGGGTGGGGCCTGCGGGGAGCTGTTCCTCCCAGCAGAGGCCCCAGGGTTTGGCACTCCACTTGCTGGCGAATGGGGTTTGGCGATCGGGCGCTGGGGCTCCACTGCAAGCAGCTGCCTGGCTCCTGGCAGAAGGCCTCTCCCCTTCTCCCTTGCCTGCCTGTCCAGTGCTTTTCAGAGAGCCCCCCCCCCGACCTCTTGGAGAAGGATGACTCTGCCCCCCCCCCCCCATGCAGGCACGTTGACTTGAACACCAAGAATGTCTTTGGCCAACCACGTCTGCGCGCATCCCTGCGCGACCTCCGCTCTCCGCGCAAAACGTACAAGTCCACCATTGAAGACGACCTGAAGAAGCTGATCGTCATGGACAGTGTCTCAGGGGAGCAGGAACCGGAGCTGGTGAGCAGAGGGCTGGGGGGACAGGGGGGGAGAGGCCTGAAGGGGAAACCGCGGGCTGTTCCTCCCGCTGTCCTGCCCAGATTGTGCTCCGATCTCAGTATAGTTTGGTCTGGCCAGTTTGGTGCCTGGCATGTGAAAACACTAGAGCAACTTCTGGTGGAACTTCAGTGGCGTCCTTGTAGCTAGGAAAGGAACCTCCCTGTCTAGAGGCAGTCTACCTGTGACGGTTGCTTCACCATGCCTGGCTGGACTGGCGCTCTGCTGTTGAATCGTGCCTTCTGCTCCCAGTCCCCACAGAAAACTCTGCAGCGGACGTTGTCAGACGAGAGCCTCTGCAGTGGGCGACGCGATCCCACCTATGCCAGTGCCTACTGCTTTGAGCAGCCCCTGCCCAACGACGTCCTTTTCACCAGCACCTACCCTTCCACCACCCTCCCTGTGCGGAAGCAGCATCCCACCCCCAGCCATGGCAGCTCCTCAGAGAAGAAGGGTGAGTCTCCGTCTCTGCTGGGCATAAGCGGGACGGGCAGGGAGCACTCTGGGCGAGGGCCACTGGTCAGCGGGGGCAAGGCTGGCCAGCCTGCCTTTGCCGCCGCGGTCTTTTAGTGGAGCTTAAGTGCTGGGAAGTGTGCCTGGCAGGCGGGGCTGGTCCCTCCCGCCTCCCGTTCTCTCAGTGTGGCGGAGATGGCCAGCCTGCAGGTGCCGGGAATAGGAGCCCTTTCACCAGAGGTCTTGTGGGGTGCGCTGCCTGCCCTTGCTGCTTGCTCTAGGGGGCCCCTGCTTGCACGGCAGGAGATCAGCAGCCGGACCAGGGGTGGGGGGTTGGGGCTGGTCTGCTGCTGCCAGCCCCTGCTGCCCTTAGGGTCCCAGAGGGACACACCTGGCCAGCCTTTGACAGGTGGTGGGCTTGTTTCCTCTGCAGCCCCCGTCTCTGCCTCGGAGCTCTCATTGAGCGATGTGCGGGACGTGCCCCTGCGGCGCATTGACCCAGGCCTGATGCCGCTGCCAGACACAGCTGCTGGCCTGGAGTGGTCCAGCTTGGTCAGTGCCGCAAAGGCCTACGAAGGTAAGGAAGCCAGAAGACTGGGACCCGCCCACTCCGGGGATTGTGGTCTGGAGAAGGGCTGTGGCTCGGGGGGGGGGGGGAGCTGCTCGGCACACACAAGGCTGCAGGTTCGAGGCTTGGCAGCAGGGGGTGCGAAAGATCTCCCTCTGCCTCAGACCATGGAGAGCCGCTGCCAGTCAGAGAGGACTAAAGAGCCCCAGGGTCTGACTCAGCAGGCAGCAGCTGTGTGGGGAGGGGGGATCAGGGGCGGAGAACTAAGGCAGTGGCCACAGGTGACGGGCTGGGCTGGGCAGGGAGTTGAGTAGCATCTTGGACTGTGGCAAAGAGGGTTCTGGGGTCCGAGGAGGGGATTTTCTGACCTCCAGACCTGGAGGAGGAGGAGGAGGGAGGGGCTTCTGGGGGGGGGAGCCGCCCGGCCTCCTCTTCTTGCAGTGGCTCTTTGCTGGGCGGCGGGGGCGGCTCCTGCCCTTTGGTGGCCGCCCAGCCTTGGGCCCGAGTGCCGAGGGCAGCTTGGCCTCTTCTGCAGCGGGGCCCGGGGCTGCGGTGTGCCCGGGATGCAGGCGTGCGAGGCGGAAGCGGGGAACCGGCGCTTCGCCGTCTGTGGAAGCGCAAGGCAGCCGGGGCCGACGGCTGGAGTCGCGCCCCTGCGCCCCGGGCTCGCCCTCCTCTCCCCGCTGCTGTGTGGGCCGAGGCCCCTCCTGGCCTCGGTAAGGAGCAGCGTCGCCTGGCCTGGCCTTGCCCGAAGCGGCCGCGGGGCCTGCCTGGCCTCCAGCCAGAGGCTGCCGGGAGCCGCCGGGGGGATCCGGCCAGCCCCTTGTGGCCGAGCCCCGGGCGCCCCCTCCGGCTCGGGCGCCGCTTTCCGCCGGGCCCGGGAGAGGCCGGCGCCGAGGCGGAGGCGGAGGCAGGGAGGGCTCGGCTCCGGCCCGCCCCTGCCGCGCACCGAGGGGCGGAGCGAGGGCTGCCCGCGGAGGGAGCGCGAGGCCGGCAGACCCGCCGCTCGCGCGCTCGCTGCCGGGCTGGCTGGCCGAGGCCGGGCGGAAGGTAGGCGGCGGGGCCTGGCGGGGCGCGGGGGGGGCCCCTCTGCGCGCGCTCCGGCGGGCGGCTCGGCAGCAGCCTGCAGTCGGGCGGCGGGGCCGCTCAGATCGAGGCCCGGCCCGGTGGGGGGGGGGGCGGCGCGCGTCCAGGCCCGGGCTCTGCAGAAGCCGCCTCGCCTTTGGCCCCGGCGTGGTTCTGCTGCCAAGGGAGCGCCGAAGCCTCGCCGAGGGGCCCGGGACGCAGCAGCCCCCGCGAGTGGCCGGAGGGCGCAGAGGCGGCGCCTGCGCGGGGCCGGGGAAGGGGCCTGTGAGCGCGGGAGGGGGCGGCGGGCTGAGCGGCCTCCCGGCCCTTCTGGCCTTCGGGAGGCGAGCGGTCACCCCCCCCCCCGGGTGCCTGGTGGGGTCTGCCCCGTTCTTCGACGGCTCCAGCTTGGGGCTGTGGCTGCAGGTGCCCCTGGCGGCTGCGGATCCCTGGCTGGCCCTCTCCCTGGCTGCCCTTGTTTCGCTGTGCAGGAAGGTGGGATACATTATACTGCGGGGGGAGGGATGGGACATCATCAGCCCCAGAAGCTCTTTATGCCCCTTGAGAAGAGGGCGGGGGGGGGGCTGGCCTGAGGTCAGGCTGCAGCTGCTCTGTGGGCCTGGTGGGGTTCAGGTGGTGTGTCCGTTGTGGGGGGGCACCCAGCAGGCGGGAGCCTGGGGCAGGCCCGGCCCAGCCACTAAACCAGCCCCACATCTTCTCCTTGGCTGCATTTCACACATGGGTGGAAGGGGCAGCAGCCCCCCCCCCCCTCTGAGCGGACTGGCATTCACCCCTCTTTCTCCTCGGTACCTGCGGCGGCCCCTGCCTTTGTGCATTTCTCATCTGCTCCTTCCAGCCCTTGTCTGTCTGTAGCTGTTGGGGAAGACTAGCCCGCCTGGCTTAACCAGCAGTCCAGTATCTGAAGGCAAATATGCGCAAACCTCTGAGAGTCACTGTATCCTGTGGCTGCGCTTCCAATAGTGGGATAGGAGAATGAGGCCGGGGTTTGTGTGTGTGTGTGTGTGTGTTCTCCTTGCCATGCTGCACCGAGGGCAAATGTCCTGGGATGCCAACTTGCCACCACTTCTCCAGATAACCTGTAAGCATACTCCTTCCTTCCCCAAGAGTAGTCTAGCAATCTGGAAAGAAGCAGGCCCCACCCACTCCGCCCCTAGCCATGTAGCAGCTGTGAGTCACGCTTCAGCTGGCTGCTTCTGGGTCTCTGGCACCTGGGAGGGGCCCAGAGTGACTCAGTGCCCGAGCAGCACTGAGTGGAGGGGGGAATGAGGGCGCCTGGCTGGGGATTGTGGGCGCAGGGAGCAGCTCTGAGCCCAGCAGGACTGCGCCGGCGGCCAGGCCCTCCACCAACAGCCCTCAATCCTTGTCTCCCCTCCAGTGCAGAGAGCCGTCTCCCTCTTCTCTCTCAACGAATCTCTGCTCAGCCCAGAGGGGCTGCCCACTCACAGCCCAGGCCGTGGGCACCTGAGCCTGGAGAGGCAGCCGACACCCCGCACCACACCAACCATGAGGTAAGGGGAGCTTCCAGGACCCCGTGGGCATCCCTGACAGCTGCCTGGCCCTTTTGCTTCCCAGGATCCCGCCTTCAGGGCCCCAGGCCTGCCCAAACTGATTTGGGGTCAAAACCTTCCAGTTCTGCAATAGCAGCTGCTTGGGGTGAGGGGGGGTGGCGGCTCGCTGCGAGCGTCTCAGAACCTGGAATCTGCTTGGGGAGGGGCTGGAGAGGTAAAGCAGACCCCCCCAGTGTTTTTGTTTCAGAGTGGAGGTCCATTTTCTGCCCTTGAAATTTGCCAATTTGCTTGGAGGTGACACAGTGGGAGAGGGCCTCGGGGGGGGGGGTCCCTGGGTCCCTCCTTGGAGGCAGTCTGTTCCCCCTGGCTGCTGCTTCGGGGCTCTCCAGGGAGGATTCCTTCCCACCCTGCCCTAGGAGGGGCCACATGAACTCTCTGCTCTTTGCCCTGCAGCGAGGAGCCCCCAGCGGATCTCAGTGGGAAAGTCTCCCAGCTGGAGGCCATGCTGAAGCAGCTCCACAGCGACCTCCAGAAAGTAAGGGGCCATGGCTGGGCCGGACAGCCAGGCAGCCCAGGCTCAGGAGGGGGGGGGGGCTCTGGCCCCGGGGCACCTTCTGCCAGGGCAGGGAGGTGGGGGAGGAAACGGCACCTGTCCGGGGGCTCTTTCCACTCTCCGCTCTGCCGGCGTAGCCCAAGGGCTGGCAAGAGGAGGGGAGGGGAGGGAGTCCGGGGTGGCATGGGAGGGCTGCAGGCCGGTTGGGGCCCAGAGGGTGTGCTTCTCGTGCCCCCAGTTCCTGAGGGGCTGTTTGTGTCTCGACACGGCAGGAGAAGCAGGACAAGGTGGTGCTGCAGGCAGAAGTGGCCAGTCTGCGGCAGAACAACCAGCGGCTCCAGGAGGAGTCGCACACGGCCAACGAGCAGCTGCGCAAGTTTGCGGAGATCTTCTCCTGCGCTGTGGAGAAGAAGGAGCTGTGAGCAGGCCTGGTGTGGTTGGGAGGGGGCCGCCGCCACCGCCGCTTTGGAGACAGGACGGGGGACTGGGGCTGGGCTTGGACCCCTTCCAGGAGACCAAAGCCTCACCTGGTTCTCCTGGAGTGATTGCTCCTCCCCAGGTGGAGCCTGACTTTGTCTTCTGCCCCCAACCCAGCCCGACTGGTCGTCTCTTCTTGGTGGGTCACAGGCCCAGTTTTCTGTGCCATTCTGGTGGCCACTTCTGCCTCTCGGTCAGCCTGAGGCCAGCCTTTGTGCTTGGAGTCGAGCATGACTTGCTCCTGGAGAAAGCCACGCTCTACAGCAGCATAGCCCGAGAGGCAGGGCGGTACGAGCGGGTGCTGCCCCTACAGCCAAGGGCGAGGGCCCCAGGCAGCCAAGAGCACCTAGGAACTTAGGAAGAGCACTTTCTCACAGTTAAATTATTTTCTAGAGAATGACAGGTTGGGAGTGGCTCAGGAAATTAAAGAGGAAAAGTTTAACCGTAAATGTTCTTTATAAAACACTATATTTGTAGAAAGGGGGCTGTTTGTAATATTTTCTATGCGGTGCCTGTGCATGAGTCAGAGGCCAGATTGTTTCCGGCTCCAGCAGAGGCGTGACCTGCTTTTCGGGAGGGAGGGGGTGAAGAGGGGCAGAGGAGAAATGCCCCCCAACTGGGGCTGGGAGCCACCACCTCCTTGCCCTCGTCCCCTGCGCACTGGCCGTGGCTTGCTGGAGGACTCGGCATTTTGCTTCCAGCCGTTTTTAACATCTCTGCTGGTCAGGGAGAAGCCGTCATCGGTGGCTCGTACCTCCAGTCGCCCTGGCGCACGTGCCAGCTCCTCTGCTAAACAATGCCATCGGACAGGAGGAGAGAGACCGGCGGGCGGGCGGGCGGCAGAGGGTTGTCGCTTTTGTTTTTAAAACCCTTTTTTACACCTGCGAACCTGGCCTGGGGAGGGCCAGGCGGCCGCTGTTGGACTCAGCAGGAATCAAGGCACTTCCAGTGAGGCCGGCTGCTGACATGCCGGCTTTTATGTTGGTCTGTTCTTTTGGCTGCAGCTTTTGCCAACTTGGGGGTGGGGAGCACCAGGTGTCTGTACCACTCCCAGCCCCAACCATCCCTGCCTTCACCTTACAAAACTTGCACCTGACCTATGCAAAACGGACCTTCCAGGCATGAGCCTGCCTCCAGCCCTCCCTCTGGATCCCTGCACAAGGAAGCAGGGAGTGGGGAGAAGGGGGGGGCTGGGGGGGCGGTGGCGGCTGCAGCACCCTTGTCTGGCTTGCAGGGTGCTGTGCCCTCCTACGGGTCCCTGGGAGAGCCCAGCAGAGCCGCTGCCTTCAGAGCTCACCGCAGGAGCTGCCTGCTGACCAGTGCCTAAGACCTTGGAGGGAAATGCCCAGGCCTTGGAATGGCTCCCTTTGGTACAATAGACAACTGGGTTCCCCCCACACAGGCCACGACCCCCAGGGGACGGATGGGCCTGGAGGGGTCACACACCACCCACCCACCCACCCCCGACTGGCAGGCAGCGCCTTTGTCCCAGAGTGTGTTTCTTATTTTGTATCTGGATCTCACGGAGATGCGTGTGGATCGCCTTTCCTTCTGGCCTCTGTTCTGTGATGCAGGAGCACAGCCCCTGCCAAGGGGGAGGCAACTCCTTTCTTCGTTGGTTGTGTTATGTGAAATGTTCTCTTTTTAATTTTATAAGTATCTTTACAGATCAAATCTGTCTTATTTAATTTTTTTTGTCTTAAAATTGCAGATAGGAAAAAAACAGCTTTTGTAAAATAAGTTCTCCCATACTGTTCTCTGGAATTTTGGCACGTCTTGGGAGGGGGAAATGCAATAAATGTTTCCTAGAACAACCTGTGCGTTTCCTTTGGCAGCACATTCAGAGGGGCGCATGTGCGTGCGCGTGCATGCCCAGGGTGCTTCTGGCAGTGAACAGGCAGGCAGGGCCCTCAGCCATGGCTGCTTCTGCCTGGTACCCAAATCTCTTCCAATTCTGTTGTCATGGCAACAGGTCTGTGCTAGAAAAGGGTACTTCCGCAGCTACAAAGATGGGGAGTGTGCAGTGAGGCCTTTCCCCCTCATCCCCTCCCCACGCCAACACACAACAGAGTAGAAGGCCCTGCACAACAGATTTCTCTTCCCACCCCCCCCCACCCCCCCCACATAGGAGACTAGAACCAAAGAACCAGAAAAGGAGTAAGGGGGTGATTCAGACCACATTTAATGCACAGAACAATCCAAGCACGTCAAAGATGCAGGCAACAGAACAACACCATGTACACAAGGTGGGGCTTAGGGGGCAGGCGGTGCCCCAGCTAACCTGAAGTGACACCCCTGACTGCCTTTTCCCAGCCTCTCTTGCCCCTTGGGGGGGGGGCAGATTTTCACCCTGCCCACCTTTTTGTAATTTCATGTCAATGTTTCCCTTTCATTTAAAATCCAGCAACACTGAGAAGCCCCCCAAGCAGGCCTGTTCTCCTGCTGCAGGAAAGGACCTCAGCTACCCCCCCCCAGCCCCCATGCGGGGGCACCTCAAAGGAGTGGCTTCTGCTCCTTGGAGAGGGCAGGCACAGTCCTCTGGGCCACAGCTCATGGGGCGTGGCCCTTCCCCTCACAGGAACCGGGAGGGAGGGAGGGAGGGAGGGGGAAAACACTTAAATTTCACATGCAAGTAGAAAAAAAAGAGGAGGTGCTGCGGACAGAGAGGGAGGCGGCTGCCCCCTCTTCCCGCTCCCCTAAGCCCCCCCCCCATATGGCTTTGAGTCAGGTCTGGCTCCTATGGTGACAGTGAGGTGGCTTGGAGGGGCACAGGCAGAAAGGGCCCCAACCGTTCGGGGGCACAACAGCTTGGCTTGTCATGGGAGGGGAAGGGAGGTCTGGCAAGCCTGAAGCTGCCGCTGAACTCATCCATCCTTGGTGGCAAAGAAGAGCACTACTTTTCTGCCCCCTCCTTGCTGCCCCTATGGGCCAAGCACCCAACCCAAGGAGGGGGAATAAAAAGGGGGCGGAAGGGGTGAAAGGTCCAGCCTAGGTCAGGGTGATGTACGCGGAGGCCTTCTCCTTCAACTGCCGCAGGCACAAATGGCAGCTCCAGCTTCCTGCGAGGGGCGGAAAAGTGGGGAGTGGCATCAGAGCCGCTCACCCCCTGCACCCCCCCCCCAGGCAGGGCTGCCCCTCTGCCCTGCTCAGGCCTTCCTCACCTTCAGGGGGCTCCGCCATGGGGGGGCTCAGGCAATACATGTGGTAGCCCCGGTCACAGTCGTCACAGAACAGCAGCTGGTCCTACAAGGAGGCAGAAGGTGTCACAGGCCTGGTGGGCGAAGGAAGAAGCTGGGGGCTGGGGGGCCTTGCTCCCAGGGGACCAGGAACAGGAAAGGCACTCGCCCCCCCCCCCAGGCTCCTTGTTGCATACAGGACAAGCTCCAGAGGCCAACACAGCAAGTGGAGGAAGCAAAAGCAAGATGTGGGGCAGGAGAGAGGGCGCATTCCCAGCAGGGCCTACTCACTGGTGCTGCTGGGAATAGGGGGGGGGGAATCTGACACAAGCGCATCACATACGTCGTTCTCGGAGGTGCCGCACAGGCTGCAGCTCTTGCACTCGATGCACTGCCACCGGTAAGTGCGGACAGCAGCCGTCATGTTTACGGTGAACTGCAGACAGGATGGGTGGCCTGGAAGACAAAGCCAGGCAGGTAGCACCAGCAGGCAGAGGCAAGGGCCAGCACTCTGGCCACAAGGGTGCTTGCATGGTGCAGAGGGAAACGTTCTCTGCACGATTTGGGTGGTTGCTGTTAAGGCAAAGCACCTCCTAAGAGCATCTGGTGGCAAGCCCTGAGCCTGCCCTGCTGGCTGTGCTCCCTTTTACTATCCGTTGGGCATCAACTTTGCCCGGCTGCCTTGCAAGCCCAGGCCCCCTTGTGCTTTTGCTCCAAACCCCTGCGGGAGGAGCCCACCCTAAGCCTCACCTGAACGGCCGCAATCTGCACAGGAGATGAGATCCTCGGGGCAGCCAGTCTTCTTGGAGCCGCCTAGACAGAAATCACAATAACCGTTTGGTATGACTGTGCCGTCCGGAGCTTTCTTAGCTGCAAAACAGCAAGGAGAGGCCAAAATCAAGGGTGGGCTACGCAGAGATCCCCAGTGAACCCAGCACAGTCCTCCCCTCCAGGGGGGATCCCACTCCCATCTCCTTCATTCTGCCCACAAATGCTGTCATTCTCAAATGCCAGGGATTGCTGCGCCTCCCTTTCTTTTGCAAATTTTGATGCTGAGTTCCCACTACTGGGCATTTGGAGCAGGCTTAACACGCTGGCCGCCGAGTGCCCTTCAGACACCACAAGTGCCAGGTGTGGCTTTTCCCCTTCCTTGCAGGAAACAATAATATAGTTTGTAAACCTCTCTGAGTGGATGTTACGTTGTCCTGAAGGGCAGTATCTAAATCGAATATTGTTGTTAGTTGTAGTATGCCCCCACCCCCATCTGTGCATGTTTACTCTGCACATGCCCAGGCAGCAGCAGCAGCATTGGGCATGATTGTGTGTGTGTGTGTGCAGTTGGGTACATGAAAGCAAACTTAATGCACAAGAAGTCCCTGAGATTCTCAGCCTCCTAGCTGTGGGGAAAGGGCATTCAAATGCTCCCGCCATGTCCCCTTCTTTCCATTCTCTATCCCTCATTCGCTTTTAGTCAAAGCATTTCTGGGGCACTGGAAACCCAGGCTCTCCAGAGCAAAACCATGGATGTAAGCCTTCATGTGCCTAATTCAGCTCGCAGAATTTGAAGCTGTTTGGAGTGCTGAGGAATACTTGGGGGGGGGGGGCTCGTAAATCCTGGAGGAATCTATTCTAGGAGAGGAAAGCAAGAAATCTTGCAGGCTCACAGAGACACTGCTGCCCTGTCATGCCCTACTCCCCCCCCCACCCAGGAGGCCTACCATGGCATTTACCTGTGTGCCTGCGATGGTTCTCAGGGACCCAGCTCAGCTCTTTGTAAAACTCTGGAAAAAGCAAGATTTTTTAAGTGAAATAAATATTGCAAAATAGAATCTCAATCAGATGAAGAAGGGGCAATAAGCAATACTTATAGGAAACAAGTTTACAGAAACGCTTCTTCATCTTTCAACAGAAAGAAACGCAAAGAGAAGAATACACAGAAGACGGCTAGAAGGGCAGCGCCAAGCAGAGAAATTCCAGGAGATTTGGGGGTGGAGCTTGGAGAAGGCAGGGCTCGGGAAAGGGGGTAAAATGCCAGGGAAGCAGCCATTTTCTCGGGAGATCCGTCGTAATTCTGGGAGCTCTCCAGCCACCACCTGGCGGCTGACACCCCCCACAGGAAGAGCGCGGGCAGGTGTCCGCTTCCCTGCCCTGTGGGGAAGGGGCAGCCATCTGGGCAGCCCTCCAGGGGGGCAGCTGGGGGCCCGGCCTCCTCTTCTCAGCCCAGGAACGGAGCTCAACGAAGGGATGCCCCGGGGCCAAGCAGCCCCGTATGTGGAGGGAGGCGGAGCTCGGCCGGAAGGAAAGCTCTCGGGGGGGGGGGCGTGCGTGTGCGCGCTCGGGATGCGCAGGGGCTGGCGAGGGCGGCCGGGCGGGGCGGGCCCTGGGGCGCGGGGCAGCGGGGCTGGGGAAGGAGGGCGAAGGGGCGGCCCGGCGGGCTGCGGCTTCTCCCTTCAGAAGACAAGCTGCGTGGTGGGCTCCGGCCCTGGGCAGGGATGCGTTCGCCACACGCTGGCGGGGAACGCGGGAGGAAGAAAGGCCGCCCGGCCCCGGCCCGCGGAGGGGCTTCTTCGCGCAGGGGCGGCGGCCGGTCGGGCTGGGCCTGGCCCGGGCGGGGCGGGGCGGCTCAGCGCCCTGCGGGGCCTCTGGGCAGCCCCCCCCCCGCCTCTTTGTGCGCATTCCACCGCAGCAGCCAGGGCCGGTCGCCACGGCAACCGAGGAGGAAAGGGGCAGCGGGGGGGGGGAGAAGCGGCGTTGTGGGCGGGGGCTGGCTCTGGCCCCGCCCCTCGGTCCTGCTGGCCTTTTCCCGCACGGGGGGCGGGGCTTCGAGGGCAGCCCCCCCCCTGCGAGGGCAGCGGCTTGCCCGCCCACGCCGCCGGGGGCGAAGCAGAGAGGGTGCGCCCCGGACCCCGGAGGGAGGAGGCGGCTTCCCCGTGCCCGCCCCGCCCCTGATGGGCAGGCTCGGAGCCCCTGCCCCCCCCGGGTTGCCATGGCGACTCTGCAGCGGGAGGGGGCCGGCAGCTCGCCCGCTGGCCTTGGAGCGGCTCGGGCGGCGCCGCGGGCGCGGGGCACTCACGTTTGTGGTTGTTCTTGCGGTGGAAGGGCAGGGCGTGGCGCTCGGGGCCCTCCTCGCCCTCCTCCTCGGCCAGGTGCGTGTGCGTGTAGTGGTAGCTCAGGCCCGGGCGGTTCTTGTAGCGCTTCCCGCAGACTGGAGGGGAGAGGAGAGGAGAGGCGAGGCGAGGCGGAGGCGCGCCCGGGAAGGCCCGGCAGCCCCGGCCTGGCCTGGCCGGACCGGGCCCGCCCCCCGCCCCCGCCTCGCGCCCCGCCGCCCGCACTCACTGTCGCACACGTAGGGCTTGTCGCGGTCCTCCAGCAGCGCCGCCTCCTGCCTCTTCCGCAGCCCCCCGATGCCGTAGGCCTGCGGAGGAGAGGCAGCGCCTGGGCAGTGCGGGCCGGGGCCGCCTCCCGCCCGGCGGGAGAGCGGAGCTCCTCGCCGCCCGAGCCCCTCGCAGGAGCCGCAACCGACGGCGGCCGGCCGGTCCCTTTCAACTCCGGCGCGCCTCCCGGATGAGCTCCCTCCCGTGTCCCGAGGGCCGCCGGGCTGCTTTCCCGTCCAAAGGCCGCGGCCCCCGCTGGGCTGCATCCTGGGCCGGGGGAGCCTGGCAGGGCCAGTGCAGGCAAAGCGGGCGGGAAAGGCCCAGGCCCGCTCGACGCCCGCGCCAGGGCCTCGCCTCGGGCGCTCAGGCGCAGGGGGGCCCCGCCAGAGTCCCTGGGCGAGGCGAGGCGAGGCGGGCGCCCCCGTCCTTTGGGCCCCCGGTGGGAAAGGCCGGCTAGGAATGAAACCCGCGGGGCCGAGGCGAGGCCCGCGCCCCGGTCGCGGCCAGCGCGGCTCGGGGGCCGTGCCGGCGGGGTGGCTCGGGAGCGCCCTTTGTCGGAGGCCAAGCGAGGCGCCGCTCGCAGGAGGGCCTTTTCCCTGGCGGCGCCCGGGCCCCGGAGCGCCTCCTTCGGGCGCGCCCCGGCTCCGCAGTCCTTCCCGCGCCGGGTGAGGACAGCTCCGCCCGCCCGCAGCGCCCTCTTTGCTCTCCCGGCTGGAGGTCGGCCCCGCGGCTTTCCAAGGCGCCGTTTCTTCATCTCTCGCTTCCCCCTGGGCCCAGCGGCCGCATCCTTCTTCTCCCGCACCCGCTTAGCCTCGCAAGGGCCCTGGGAGAAAAGCGGGGCCGAGCGCGCCGGCTCCCACTGCGGGGGCAGGATTCGAACCCGCGGCTCCCGGTCCCAGCCGGCCACGCCTCCCCCTGCGCCCGCCGCGGCCCGCCGGCTCCTCTGCTGCGACTTGTGCGTCTGACGGGCGCGGGCGGGGTTTGCAGGGCTTGGGCGTTTGCTTGCTGCCGGCTTCGGACGGCGAGCCCAGCAAGGAATAGCCAGCAGCCCCCCCGCCCCCGGGCCCGGCCCGCCTGCTCCCCCCCCACCTTGCTCTTGGCTTTGTTCTTCCGACGGGGCGCGTCCTCCTCCAAGTCCTCCGCGTCCAGGTCGTGCAGAAACTCCCCGACAGGCGCCTTCTACAGCAGAGGCAGAGAAAGTGAGGGCCAGAGGGGAGCAGCCCGGACACACACGGACGCGGAACAGATCTCACAACGCCCCTGCGAGGTAGGCCGAGGCTGTCACCCTCCCCTGGCAGATGAGCCGCCCAGTGGGGGGACTTCGTTAGCGAGGATGTTCCAGGCTGAACTGCAAAGCCCCCCCCCCTCCACTCAGTTCAGGAAGTCTGCAGCAGTGACTCCCCACCCCAGGCAGAAGACAGCCCCTCCAGCTCTGGCCAGGCAGTCAGTCCTGCTGGAGGGAGCTCTGAGATGGCTGGGGGGCTCAAGGCCGGGTAGAAAAGAGGGCCTGCTAGGGGGTCCCTCCCCCCCTTACCGGGCAATCCAGGACCATCTCCTCCTCTTTCAGCTCTGGCTTCTTGTCCCCGGATTCTGCACAAAGCAATGCCTCCAGAACGGGCCCCTCGGGGAGGTTCCCCTCCTTTTTCAGGGGGGGCTCACAATCTGGGGGGAAGAGGTCAGCTCAGACCAAGGGAAGCCCCTCTGTCTCCCGTCCCCCAGCCTCCTGCTCATCATCTCCACCCCCCCATAACCAGGCAGGGAAAGACCCTCTGGGAGGGAAGGAGGGAGCCCCCTTCCTGGACAGCCCTGAGACCCCCACCAAGGTTTCCCTCACAGCTCCACCCACACCCTCTCCCCCTGGGCCCTCCTCCTGACCCTCTGCAGGGCCTGAGTCTCTGCCTGGTGGGCCAATCCCCCCCCCGTCAAGGGGCTGGACAGAGCCTCCAGCCATTTGGTGCAGGGCTCCCCCCCAAGGGCCCTGGGCACTGCGCTTCGGAAGCTGCGTTCCCTAGTGGGGAAGGCTCTGCTTAGGTGGCTTGCCAGCCTCCAGGTGGGGGCTGGAGATCTCCCGGAATTACAACTGATCTCCAGACTACAGAGATCAAGTTCCCTGGAGAAAAATAGCTGCTTGAAAGAGGGACTCTGTAGCATTGTGCCCCACTGAGGTCCCGCCACTCCCCGACCCTGCTGTCTCCAGGCTCTACCCTCCCCCAGCCTGAGTTGCTTGCATGAGCTCACACACATACAAACCACTTCTTACCGATCTTGAACTCGCAAGGTCGCAACCGTGGGTCTTCCAGGATATTCAGCCGCCGTTTCTTGCGCCAGCAACGAGCCGGGTATGTGTAGATCTGCCCTGGAGCCAGGCCTGGGGAAATACCGCCGTGCTACAAATGCATGTTGTGACCCCAAGCAAGCAAGCAACACCCAGAGGACTGTACTGCGGGGCTTGGCTGGGGCTACCCTGGCTGGGGCTGGGAAGGAATGCCAGCACCCCTGTGCCCCGATGGCTGGATGAGAGCAGAGCAGAGCCCCTGTGGAGCACCAGAGACCTCCCAGCTGGCTAGGTCAAGTACCAGGCTGAGCTCTAGAAGGCCTTTCCCAGACCGGGGGGAGGGGGCTGGTCTCTGGGCCTTGACCCTATCAAGGCTCTCCATCTCTCCGGCCTCTTCTCTGCCTTCCTGCTGTCTCCCTGCCCTGCCCTGCCCTGCCCTGCCCCCCCCTTCAGGGAAAGCACCAACATGCAGCCCCACCTGGGCCCCGGTGGGTCTTCTCCATCCAGATATAGCAGTTGTTCTGGGCCACGCCTGTTTGTGAGTCTAGGAAGGGCAGGCGCATGCTGCGCTCCGCACACAGCCGGGCATTGTAGCTGCGACAGTGTTCAATGGCCTCCCGGTAGAAATCCTCCCCCAAGCTGTAAGGAGAGAGCCTGGTTGCTAAACCTTGCTTCAAAGCCACCTGCCCTCTCTCTCTGCCTCCCCCCCCCCCATTTCAGCTGTTGCAGAAAAAATGCTGTTGTTCTGTGGAGCGTTTTTAAGCTCAGTCAACTTGCAGTTGAACTTTTGCAAAGCTTGTGCTACTTATCTTCACTCCAAACAGAGGAGACCACACTGCCAGCTCAGTTCTGCAGTTTTCTTCTACTCCAGTCTAAAGGCAAAGATGTTGCCCATCCTAAATGCGTTTGCTTTTAAGACTCTTTCAATGCAACTGATTCCTCCTAAAATCTCTTTAGACTTGGGATGCTGAACTGCACAGGGGTGGTGGTGGCAGGAGTGGGGTTTCTGTCAGTTCTGGCAACAGAAGTCTCTGGATCTAAGGGGTCACTCCTGTCTGAAGAAGAGAGCTGTGGCTCATGAAAGCTCACACCCTGGAAATCCTTGCTGGTCTCTAAGGTGCCCCTGGACAAAAATCCTGCTCTTCGACTGCCGACCAATAAGGCTACCCACCTAAAACGATCCTTATGGTGGTTGTTAAGGAAGCCAGATCTGTAATAGCTGATCTTCCAACTGGTCTATATAACTGGCCACTAAAATCGGCTTCCCTGCCAGAGGATTGCAAAGTGGCAAATGTCACCCCTGTTGTTATAAAGGGGCCCTGAGGAGATCCAGGGGATGACAGGCCAGGCTAAAATCTGCCCGGGTAAGTTAGTAAAAAGTGCTATTAAGGATATGATTATAAAGCCCGTTGAGGAACAAAACCAGCTGGCAGAAAATCAGCTTGGCTTCTGTAGAGGGAAGTCCTTCCTCACCAACCTCTCAGCGGTCTTTGAGAAAGCGAACAAGTATGTAGCTAAGGTGACTCAGTGGACCCCCCAAAGCTTTTTGATGAGGTTCCTCGCCAAAGACTCCTGGGGAAGCTCCGCAGTCACGGGTCAAAGGGATGGATTAAAAATTGGTTAAAGGATGGGAATCAGAGACTAGGAATGGATGGATGCTTCTGGCAAGGGAGGAGAGGGAGCAGCGGAGTCCCCAAAGGGTCGGCATTGAGGCAGTGCTCTTTCCTTTGTTCATAAATGAGTTGCAATTGGAGGTGAGCAGCGTAGTGTCCAAGTTTGCAGATGACACATAATCCAGAATAGTAAAGAGTCCAGTAGCACCTTTAAGACTAACCAATTTTATTGTAGCATAACCACAGCTCTCTTCGTCAGATGCAGCCTGACAGTTGCAGCTGACAAAGAGAGCTGTGGTTCTCAAAAACTTATGCTGCAATAAAGTTGGTTAGTCTTAAAGATGCTACTGGACTCTTTACTATTTTGCAACTACAGACTAACACGGCCAACTCCTCTGAATATAATTCAGGATAGTGAAAACCAAGGCTGGCTGGGAAGAGCTCCAGGAGGGTCTCTGGTGATTGGATGAGTGGGCAACAACGTGGCCAGTGAAGTTCAATGCTGGTAACCATCAAGGTTAATTTTAAAGATATGCTGATGGGGTCTGAACTGGTTGAAAGTTCAGTTGAAAGGGAAGTGGTAGAAATCTTGATGAAAACATTGACTCGGTCTGTGGCAGCAGTGGAAAAGGCCAGCCCAGCGCTGGGGGTTGCTAGGAAAGGACAGAGGCGAAAGCGGCCAACCTTGTCATGCCCCACTATGAGGCACCTGCATTTGGAATACTATGGGTAGTTCTGGTTGCCATATGTCAAACAGATTCCGGATGGGTAGCCCTCTTAGCCTGCAGCAGCAAAATAAAACAGCAGCCAGGAGCACCTTCATGACTACACCCCCTCCCCGACAGATGCTTTTGCCAGGCAGAGAGCTCACTTCATCAGATCAACTAGAGTAATGAAGGGAGCTCATGAAAGCTGAATTGGACTCTTGTTTATTTTGTATGTCAGCAAAGTTATTGCAGAGCTGGAAAAAGTACAGAAGAGGTGATGAAGGGGCTGGATCACCTTTCCTAGGAGGAAAAGCAAAAGAAGGCGTGATTTACCCTTTGGAGAAAAGGCATCTGGGGGGGGGGGAGAGGCATGCTAAAGGCAGGGAAAAGTGGAGACAGAACCCTTTCCTGCCTCTCCTATCATTCTAGAAGTTGGAAGGCCAGTCACAAACCCTCCCAAAGGCTCTTGCACCATGATTGTGAGATGGGCAATACCAAGGTAGTCCTCCCCCAAATAATCAGCAGCACAGCTGAGGGACTGCAAAATTTTTAAATCTAAGAGTAAAACCCATTTGCTGCAAAGAGGGGGAGGGGATACAGCAGTGGGGGAGTGCTGGGGGGCAAGTGGAGAGACATGGAGCCAGCCTGCCACAAAATAAGTTGCAGGCTCCGGTGGGGTCAAGTCAGCAGGAAAGGCAGGCCACTTGAGTGCTTGGCTTCTTGCCTGGCCAGGGGATTGGCAGGGGCCTATGCCTAGGCCGTGCCAGGCCCAAAGTAGTGGTCAGGCTAGGCTTGAGGGTGGCAGTCACAAGGAGGGTGCCTCTGGCCATGTGCAGAAGGCCTCTTGCCCACTGAGCACCCAAGACAGCCACTGAACAGCGGAGAGGGGGCCCAGTCTGCCAAGCCAGCTGCCATGTGCCAGATGTAGTCTCTGTTTTAGAAACTAGAAAACACAAAAATGGTGGCACGTGGAAGGGGAAGGCCCCTCCCGCCCCTCCAGGGGTTAGCCTGTCTGCTGCCCAGCTGCCCTCTCAGTCCAGTGGGAGCCTGGGGGGAGAGGAAGAGAGGACCATTCATCCCCATCTCAGCTGTTCTACCTTGTGATTGTGCAAAATGTTCCATTCACTCTGATGAATAAATAAAAATAAAAATTGCAGTCTCCCCCCCCCCACAAAACATCCATGGGGGCACCTGTTTCCTTCTGAAGTCATGCGTGGACCACCCCCCCCCCCCCGTGCAGGGTGCCAGGCTCTTTGCGCGCACACCTGTGAACACACCTAGACAGGAGAGGTGTCAGTGTTCCGCACATTTAACATGCAAGCACACGCATGCACACATGCCCGGGCAGCTGCGCACCAGCCACCGCTGCCCAGCACACACATCCCTCAGTGCCAGGTGCTTGGGGGGCACACACACACACACACACTGGTATCGTCAACACCCATGGCCGCGAGACCCCCACCCCTGCTGGCTGCAATAAAACTAGATCCCAGCCTCTTCGCCCCTCGCCGCCGCCGCCGCCTCTTGCAACCCCTTCCCCTCCCCCCTTGGCAAGAACCAGATGCCAAACCGCGTGAGCCCCTCTCCAGCCATGCAAAATCAACAATGCAGGGGGGGAGGGAGAAGAAAATGCATGAATCCCCCTCGTCCTCCCCTCCCTTCCCGCCGTTTCCCTCATGCTTATTGGGGGGAGCATCCCACCCCCCCCCCAGATGTGGGGCACTCACCATTTGATAGGCTTGTGCACAGCTGTGGCCATTTTGATACGGTGTGAATCTCCCTCTGCCTGCCTGGGCTGGATGGGGAAGCTGAGAATTTTCCCCTTTTTCTTTCTTTTCTTTCTTTTTTTTACCTCTCACATCAGAATATACTGTACAATTTTATTCATTCTCCAGCAGCCTGCAGGGAGGGGGGGCCAATCACAGACTAGCTCCTTTGAGCCCCGGTGCACCATGGGGAATGTAGTCCCTGGGATTTACAGAAGCGTCCCCCCCCCTTTTTTTTGCATTATTGCAACCCCTTCCCTTGCAAGCTCTTTAAAACCTGGGGCGGATGCCAGGCAACTGCCAAAAGGGGACTACAACTCCCAGAGGGCCGTGCGTTTGACAGCTGCGAGGCCTGCCTCCGAACGGAGAGGGGCCGGCAGGGTGTGGGATAGGGGAAAATGGAGGGGGGGGGGCGATCGCCTTGCACAGACCGCCTTGCAAGGAGAGCCGCCCAGGCCGCCCGCAGCGCCCGTCCGGGGCCTGGCCGTTCAGCAGGGCAGCAGGCGGGGCGCGAGGGCCGTGCCCAAGGCAGCTGCCCCGGCTGGGCGGGGTTGCTAGACTGGGGTGGGGGGCGGCCCCGAGCTCTCCCTCGGCGCCGGGACAGGGTGCTCCCGAGCACGTGCAGAGTGCCCCGCCCCGCGCAGAGCAGCCCAAACGGCCCTTCGCGGGTCCTTGGCAGCGGTCTCGGGGCGGCCGGACGCCCCTGCCCGGGTCTCCCCTGCGGGCAGGACGGCGACCGGGCACCCCCGACGGCCTGCCGTCGAAGCCCCAAGGCCAGCCAGAGCCGACTCCTGCGTGGCGCGGGCCGCGAGCCTCCCGGCCGGGACTGCAAACCCCTTGCCGAGTTCCCTCCGCTCCGCAGAGGCCGAGGCCGGGCTATGGGGGGCCCGCGCGAGGACCCCCAGAGACCCAGGCGTCCGAGCTCCCCGCCCCGCGGGCCAGCTCCCTGCACTGGGACCGAGAGCGCCCCGAGGGCTGGAGAGGGGCGGGGCGCCGCCGCCCCCGGCTTGTTTCTTCGCAGCCGCTGGACCAGCCTCGACCCCTTCCCATCTGGGCTCGGGAGATTCCCGGAGACTTGCAGGCGGCGCCTGGAGACGCAGCGGGTACCTGGGGGCTTTGCTGCCCCAACTGCCTGGAGCAAAAAGGCCCGGCCCGGCCCCTTTCGCGGGGACAGGTTCTTTCTCTCTTTGCAGAGAAGACCCCCCCCCCCCCGCCGCCGCCCATCTCGGGGCAGACTAGGCAGCGTCTAGGGGGGCGGCGTCCGGGTCCGACGGGGGTTCCCTCGGAGGGCCTTTCTTGGCCCAGAGGCGGCTCTGCGACATGGGCGGGGGAGAGGGGTCCTGAAGGCGTGCAGCCGCCTTTCCCTCCACGGCTCGGCACGCCCTTTGACCCCCCCAACCCCCAGGCCGGAGCGGCAGCGAGAGGAGAGCAGCCGCCCAGTTCATCGCCTTGGGGGGCGGAACGGAGGCTGGCCCGCTGCTCCTGCCGGCCCCCGCGGCGGGGCTCCCACCCCCGCCTCGGGGAGATCTGGGTGCGCCTGCGCACACGCCCTTCTCCTCCACGTGCACCCTGCTCCGCCGGGGTTAGGCCTTCCCTTCCGAGGGCTGCAGGAGCGGGGGGGGGGGGGTGGAGGCAGTTCCGACATTTGGGCTGCTGGGGCAGAGAAGAGACTGGGCCGCAGGTGGAAGATTCTTAAGAACAATCTGGCGTTCCTTATTCTGGTTTTATTTTCCCAGAGAAATCACAGTTCCAACCCCTCCCCATAGAAACCAGAACCAACCTCAAAATGTGAACTCTTATATTACGGGCTTTATTTGTTATAATACAAATATGCAGGAATCTTTGATACAAAACATTTGGAAATAAGATAGAAAATATTATCCCCTCCTTTTTCAGTATCCGGGCACTTGGGGTGGGACAGGCAATCACAGCCTCCCCTCTCGACATTATGCAGCCAGGGCATCTGGGCACAGGCCACCACTCCCCCCTCCCAACTGCTATCCCTTGCAAGTCCTTTTCCTTCCTCCCACCCCCCATGGGCCAAAACACAAGTCCAGATTCTGCACTAGTTTCAAATACTGGTGCAATCTTATTTTGATACTGTCAAATGTGTTTCTAAAATCTGACCCAAACACATTTAAATTTATTCCAAATTATTTACATATGGGGAGATTGCATTCCCAGTCCCTAAATTCAGCTGCACTCACAACTGGGAATGTCGGTACTGATGAAATTACAAGAACGTTTTTCTTCCTGGCAATGTTGAATTGAACCCTCTGTTTGAGAATTCTTTGTCCTCAAGTTGCAGCCACCCTAGCTTTTGCCCTCCCCCTCCCCAAGACATGGTTTGGAAAGAGGAGCCCGTCCCTGGAGGAGGGAGGGGCAAAGGGCCTGGAGTAGCTGGTCCCACGGCTGGAGCGCCTTCTGCTCCTGCAGGGGGTCCAGCAGTCCTGCCCCGCTGCCCTCCCAGGCTGCCTCCTGCTAGGGTGTCGCCCCATTCCCACCCACAAGTTCCCAAGCCACGTTCTGATCTAGGCAGAGCAGCGCGCTCCCTCCCTGGTAGAGGGACTAGGGCACTCCGGGGTGCTCCTGGGGTGGTGCTGAGATGACAGAAGGGAGAAGAGGCGGGGCTGTCCTAGAGACACTGATTCAGCGATTGAGGAGGTGGGAGCTCGATTTCAGCTTTAAATTGGAGGGAACCCACAAACAGAAAAAACCCGAAATGTCTGCGACAGAAGGAGTCTCTCTGGTACCACATGAAACCCACACAAAGAGGGAAGCACAGCTGCAAGAGGGAGGTCTCAGGCGAATGGGGCACCAGACCAGCTGGACTCACCCCCCCCCGTCTCAAATGCCCACCCCCACAAGAATTCTAGAGCGGAGGCCCAGCGAGGCCCAGTTCTCCATTCTGTCTGCTCTGTCCTGTTCTCATCCCTATGGAGAAATATACTGACTGCTGCCCACTAGAGTGCCCCCCTCCCCAGTTGAGGGGGACATTTTACCAGTTGCAACACCAGAACCCTCCTGGGACAATGCCCTAAAGCACATCCAGCCCATGAAGCCTGCCCCTACCCACCAGTGCAACCAGTCCCCAAATGTTCTGCCTGCTCCCCCCCCGCCCCCGCCCCAGCATCTTCTTGCTCACAGGGACCCTCAAATGTAGGCTCTCTGGTGGGGAGAGGGGAGTGCCTGCTCTGGAGATCTGGTCACAGGAGGGTCACAGAGCAGGGGCAACGGTTCAGCTGGGCCTCAATGCCAGCGGCAAGATCCGGCCACGGGAGGTTCCATGAGGGACGTGGGAGGGGTCTACATTGTCCAGTCCCTGGAGAGGAGGGGGGGTCACAGTTCAATCTCAAAGGTCTTCTGCTGGTCGCCAGAGAAGGGGTTGGGGGCAGTGGTGGGGGCCTTGCTCTCCAGCGCTGCCCACTGGGCTTCGAAAGGGTCAGATGGCTCCTGCCGTGGGGCTGGTGCTGCCGGCTGGCTCCGCTCTGGGGGCCAGGCTGTCCCATTGGGTTTAGGCTGAACTGGCCCCAGCAGATTCTGAGGGAAAGGGCTGGCCTTGGCCCCCAAGTTGGTGGCAGGGGTCTGCGCAGCAGAGCAGAAGACATGGGCCACCATCTGGGAGGGGGTGATGCCCACCACCGGCACGCTGGGCATGGCAGCGAGGGGCACAGCGGGTGGGTAGGCTGGGCCCACGGGCACAAAAGCTGGTGGCACATGAGGCGGCACGAACACACACCCCACGGGTGGGGTGGGTGCATCGTAGCCCGGAGGGAATGGAGGGAATGGAGGGGGCATCGCCGCCACGGCCACGGCCACCTGCTGCTGGGCCTTGGCAGTCTGGGCAACCTCCTCCAGCCAACGTTCTGCCTCTGACGGAGTCCGCTTGTGCCCAGGCTGGAACGGGGGGCTCGGGGGGGCTCCCGCAGCGGAGTCGGGCCACATGGTGAGACCTGCAGAGAGGAAGAGGAGCCCCACACCATGATGCGAGCCAACCATCGTAGGACACGGGTGGGGGGCTTGCTTGGTCCACGGCCGCGGGCTTCGACAGGCCCCGCTGCCAAGAGTGGGAACGCCGTGGCTGGCCGTACCTGTGCTTGCGCCGTCTACAGACATCAGGGAAGGGGCGTGGCCTGTGGAGCCACTGGCAGCTGCAGCACAGGGGGGCTCCCCGCTCGGCTGGGTGAAGGGCGTGTCGAGCTGGTCACCGAGGGCACCGCTGCCCTCCGAGTCCCCAATGGCAGCTGAGACGAGCTCCAACACTGGGGGAGGGGGAAGAAGTGGAAAGGAAGGGCAGGGTCAGCAGATGGGAGGGGGTGGGACAGGGCGTGGGGGGCTCCCCTTCCCACCCTGTGAGGCAGCAGGGGCAGAGCCACCCCATCCAAGCTGGTTTTCTGCCCCCTCCCTCTCTGAACTGGTCTCATTTACTCAGTTATTTAGAACCTGCTTTTTAAAAGGTTGTGAAAAGCGTAAGGACAAGCAAGAAGATGAAGCGGATCCCTGAAAAAGGGCTTCACACCTTCCCGTGGGGGCCCTGCATGTTCCTCTGCACGTACCAGCGAGTGCTGCCAACTCGGCCTCTGAATGAACGAGACCCTGAAGCAGAGGAGGGCCACTGCTTGGCGCAGAGCATCTGCTGGGCACGCGGAAGGGTCCAGGCTCACTCCCGGCAACTCCAGCTGAAGGATCCCGTGGGGGGAGGCACACAAGACCCCCGAGCACAAGATGGGCTGAAGCGTGCCCAGTGGGGTCTGGCTCATGCTAAGGCAACTGTCCCGCTCAGGTGCCCTGAAGTTCACCGCCTGGGGCCTGGCAGGTCGGAAGCCACTCTCTGGAGCGGGCAGCTCCCTCAGTGCTGGCCTGGCTGACCTCCTGCCCCTCCCATTCCACTTGCCAGCTGGTGGTTCCAAGAATAGCCACACATCAAGCAGACACCGATGGTGAGTGGCCAGCTTCCTTCTCGGGAAAGAGGGGCAGACCTTCCTCTGTGCCCCCTCCCACTACCAAGGCTTCTGGCTTTCAGTAAGACTCTCCAATCGGAGACCCAGCCAGCAACAGCATGTGCTCGGAAGGGCCCAAGTCCCCAAACCCTTCACCTGCCCCCCCCAGCAGTCTCACCCGCATCCCCCGTGTGCGCTTTGCGCTGCAGTGTGGACGGGAGATCACTCAGCCGCAAGGAGAGCTGCCTCTTAAAGGGCGAATTCTTCTGGCTCAGGGTGGGGAAGCCGCGGAAAGAGCCCTGGCGCACCAGCTGCTCCAGGGGGGCATGTCGGCGGGGGATGACATGGGGGGCCCCCACCTCAGCCTTCTCCTCTGGCGATGTGGCCCCTTGGGGTGGAGAGGCACTGTCCGGCTGGGCGGGAGCCGGGGAAGGGGCCACGGGTACCACGGCAGCTTCGGCTGCAAGAGGAAGGCAGAAACTCCAGTTGCACAGAGAAACAGCAGCCCCCATCTCCCTTCCTCAGGCCACCCCAGCGCTCAAGTCCCTTCCACCATAGGGCTCTGAGCCCCCCTCGCTGCCCCCAGATCGAGAACAAACCAAGCATGGATTTCAAGCTCTGGGTTCGAGCCTTTCTTCACAGCATGGCCGCTGCTCTCCCACCATCTGTCATGTTTTCTTTATCTGGACATTTATAAGCCACTCAGAAAATGCCCACGCAGGCACGCGTACGCACACACCGGCCAGAATCCAGGGGCCAGAACAGCAACTCGCCTCCTTCCTCAATGGGATTCTTGAGAGGGGGGGGGAGGGGAACATTTGCAAGCTGCAAGAATCACAAGAGGGACGATTGGACAGAACCCTGCTCCAAGTTGTGTGTGTGTGTGGGGGGGGTGCGCTACCTTTCTTCCTGTCCTGTGGGGGCCGTGCTCCTGAGGAACGTGTGGTGGGGGGGCCAGGGGGGCCCGGCAAGCGGAAGGAGCCCTCCCGTGCAAAGCTGGTGCGAGTGGCATCGAAAGAAGCGGTCACGCCACACTCTTTCTCACGCTTCTGCTTGCGCTCCAGACAAGCGGCAAAGGCGCAGCCCACAGCATGGCTCAAGCGCTCACCCTAGAGGGGCAGAGGACACAGGCAGGTGGTCACAGCACAGCTGGGTTAAGCCACGAGTTTGTCTACTAGCCAAAGGAGGCTCTCAGAGTCCCACAGAAGATTTCTGGCTGCACTCAGAGAACTTTTCCACTCAAATAAAAACACGCATTGAAAAGGAGGCTACATCAGACAAATGAGTTTAGGCTGCCGTGCCCTTTTGGGTCCACACCGGCTCTCGATGCACACGGAGGGAACGGCCAGGTGGCGCTCTGCCCGTGAGAGCTGAAGGTACAGGCGAAGGCAGAGCGTGGTTTCCCCCAAGGCGGACAGGGTTTTAGCCCCCTCAACCCAACATCCCATGCACCAGGGAGGGGCCTGCGTTGTGCTCCCAGCGCCACTCACCGAATCTTTCAGCGCCAGGAAGCAGTGGCATATCCAGCGGCGAGTAGTGCCGTCCCGGCAGATGTAAGAAAAGGCCTTGTCAAAATTACGATCCGGTGCACAGAACGAGACTTTCTCAATTGTCTGGTCAACGATGAGATCCTGGGGTGGGGGGAGACCACAACAGAGGGAGGCAGCTAAAGCAAGTGTAGAAACAAGGGCAAAGGCACTCTGCACATGCTCTGAGCACGCTCTCCCTCCCAATGGACTGCAACCATTTCCCTTTTCTCCCTCCTATGCTGGAAGGCCAAAAGGGCCTGGGGGTCGAAGGCAAGTTTCAAGGCCTGCTGGCTCGAAAGGCGGCGTTCCTCACCCCCCTCCAGTCATTTCCGTTCCTTACCTTGGTCTTGTCATCGACAACACGCAGCCCGTCTGCCGAGACCCACAGCACAGATTTCACAGACTTGCGGCCACTCTGTAGGGACAACAACAGGGCAGTGTGTGATGGGGGGCGACCTGAAGCTCCAACTGAGGGGGTCTGGGCAGTCGGCACGTGGGGTGTGGCTCTCCCTGTACCCAGGCTGCACTGCTTGGCAGCTCCTTGAGCCAGCCTCCCAACAGGATCCCTGCAGGCTGACTGCAGACCCCTCAGTCTTTGCAAGCTTGTTGGACCGGGAGGGGGGACCTCCCAACCCCCCAGTTCAGGTTTGCACATCAATCTGCTTGGCCACTCCTGTCCCTGGATTCAGAGGCACATGGCGGAGCGGGGCCCATTTTTCCAGCCTGTTGCCAGGACAAGCATTCAGCCATATGGCACTGCCTGCCTGCCTGCATGTCTCCCTCGCTTGAGGCAGATCCACACATGACCCTTTAGAGGTGCACATCTAAACACACAAGGTGTGAATTAGAGAAACCTGGCAGAGCACACATTCAATACAAGAACATTAGTTTGAGAGCTACAACAGGCTCCCTGTCAGGTGGCAGGAAGACAGCCTGGAACTTCTGGGGCAAACAAAGGTGAGGGGGGTGGGAGGAAGAAAGAGAGCCAGAGAGAGGAGGGGGCAAAGGTGTGGAGGCAGATGGGAGAGGAAACCAGCCCTGGAAACAGGCCGGCAGCCCAGCCCCTCCCTTCCCTTGTCTGCCTCCTGCAACGTCACTTCCGGCCCAGCTTTTGACTCTGCCTGGGGGTGCTGCTGAGGGGCAAGGCCCCCACCCCCGCTCTAGAACAGGCAGCCCCCCCCCCCAGGAGGCCCTCCGGGAAGTGCCTGTGACCAAAAGGGCTGATTCAGGCCCGTCGCAGGGGAGCAGCACTCTTGAATTAACCACACTGCCGAAGCCACAAAAGTGATGACCACCCCCCCTGCCCCGTCCACATCACAGGCTCTTCCTTCCCCACCTGGGAAAGTGGTCAAAACGAGAACGAGAAATTCCACCCGCTGGCACACACACCAAGGCCAGAAGTCTCAGATTAACTGCAAGTCACACGGCCTGAAAATCTTTTACATGTGGGGGGGGGAGCTGCCAAAAGGGAGGTTCAGTTTGGTGTAGTGGTTAAGGGTGTGGGACTCTAATCTGGAGAGCCGGGTTTGATTCCCCACTCCTCCGCTTGAAGCCAGCTGGGTGACCTTGGGCTAGTCACAGCTCTGTCAGAGCCCTCTCAGCCCCACCCACCTCTCAGAGTGATCATTCTGAGGGTAATAACAACCCACTTTGTAAACTACTCTGAGAGGGTGTTAAGTTGTCCTGCAGGGCTGTGTATAAATTGAATGTTGTTACTGTTGTTGTCATCCTACTATATAATTCCCTTAGCGTCTTTCCGGCGATGTCCATTGATCCTGGTACGCCTGTGTGGGCGCACCAGGATAAAAGTGCACTGTGGAACACCGCCTTTGGAGGGCGCCACTGGTGGTGGATGGCCCGGCGAGTCTACCCGGCCCTCTGCAGCCGGGCTACATAGCCCAGCTGGAGGGGGAGGGCGGCACAGGAAAAGTGATGCGCCTGCAAGCCCCGGTGGAGCCCGGGCGATGTGGTGAAGCGCCCAGCGCCCTCTCAGCCCCACCGGAGCAGCGCCGCACTGCTCTCGGTGGGGCTGGGGCGACGTGGCGGAGGCGAGGCGCCCAGCACCCTCTCAGCCCCACTGGAGCCGCACCACAGCACTCTCAGTGGAGCCGGGATGTGTTGTGCCCTGGCTCCAGGGGGGTTCACAGGGCTACAGGCGCATCGCTCCCCTGCGTCTCAGCCCTCCTCAGACCCCCCCTTGCCCCTCTACCTGCCAATCCTCCCCAGACCCCTCCTGCCTCTCAGCCCTCCCCAGCCCTAGCTTTCTAGAGCCCATTGTATTTATTTGCACAACTGGCTTTGTTTCTAGTAGTAGTAGTAACAACAACAACAACAGCAGCATCACCAAGAACTTCTGCAGCACTTTCTGGGGTGGCTGTGAGGCAGCTAGCTGACCTCTCAGTGGCCCATCAGAGCCTCACCACAGCGTGTCCCAGGGGCATGCCAAATGTGCCCCCCCCCATGAATGACCTGCCCAACAGCAGGTGGCCCCTCCACACCCACACTCACCGCTTTCAGCTTCTTCACAGCTTCTTCACAAACGTGCATGCCTCGGGACTCCTCCACTTCAGCATGCCCCAGATACTGGGCGGGGGGGGGGGAGAGAAAGGGGTGTTAGCACAAGTCTCCACTCTTCGTCCCAGGCACTCGTACTGGCAGCTGCAGCCCCACTCCCAAGAGCCTGCCACTCAAGCCCGCCTCCCTCCCAAAAGGCTGCTCAGGCAAGGGAAGTGCATTTTGCACATTTTCAGAGGCACTCCCCTCAGCCCTCCAGGCTACAGCAGGCCGCAGGGGTCTGAAGGGAAGGCAGAGCAGGCCAATCTCCCTTCCAGTTTTGAAGGTGGAAAACTGCAATGGAGAGGAGGGGATCGTTGGAGGCAGCTGGCAGCACGCCTCGCCTTGGGGCAGCGCCCGTGCTGCATGGCCCAGCAATGTGCCTGCACCCAGTGGTACTCACCCGCACCGGGAAGCTGCAGCACCCCTTGCGCACAGCCTCTTCATCCGCCTGCCACTGGTGTGGGCGACTTGCCTCTGGGACGTATGCCGGCTTCTTGCGTCTCAGGCTCTGGCGCAGCTTGTTCATTGCTGACTCCCCGTGGGCCTGTGGATGGGAAGGGGCAGAGTGGGCAGCGCTGGCAAGAGGCACAGGCCCCAAGGCAGGAGCCAATGATCCCAGGGAGTCTCTTGGAAGAAAGTGGGCCCGGCTGGGCAAACCTCTGGACCGAAGGTCTCTCTGCCTCGGGACGCAGCTCCAAGAGAGGCAAAAGCATTTGGGGGTTTGGTTGTCACCAACGACCAGCGAGGAGCGCCACCTCTCCGCCAAGCACGTTTCGGGGAGCATGAATCACCTGCATCCCAAAACTGGAAACAAGCAGCAACGCAAGCCCGAGCTGGGTCCTGCTTGCAGAAAGGCGAGGGCGTGCTTGGTCCCCCCCCCCACCATGCCCCCTTCCTTCCTCTGCTGCTGCATCTCAAGCAAGCTTCCTACTGCCGAGATCAGAGCTGTGCCAGTGTAGGGGAGAAGGGTTATTTTCACCCTCTTCAGTCCCCCGCCCCCAGCTTTAGTCTCACCCTCTCTGATTTAACTGGGGCATCTCAGTCTAAAATAAACAAAATATACAGGCACCTCCGCCAGGAAGCAGTTGCACAGGCTGAGCCAGGCTATCTGGCCCAGAAGCCTCCTCCAAGCCCTCAACAGAGGGGACAGGCAGGCACTCTGCATATACTCAGAAGCACTCTTCACCTTCCTCTGGCATCATCCGCCAGGGTCCCTGGCCAGGATTAAGCTCTCCCTTGGTGAATGCAACACAGCGCACAAGTAGGTCAACACTCCTTGCCCAGCCCCTCCCTCACGCCCCATTGCCATGTTTGGGTTTCTGCTTAGTCCTGGAAGGATGTCGACTGGCACCCAGGTGCTGGTGGCTGGCCCTCCTCATACCTCCCCTTCCCACTCCACAGCCAGCCATGGGCCACAATGCCTGGGCCTCGTTGGCATGCTGGGCACAATGCTGCCCCCTCCTGCTGCCACCACCTCGACCGCACTTTGCTCACTCCAGGCTCTAGCCATGTATTGCATGAGTATGGAACACTGACTTCACCCTCCATTTCTCACAGCCTTTGCTGGGGATGACAGGCACTGTGTCTCCTAGAGGGCACCACAGACCGGTGGCAGAACAGGCATGCAGAAGCAGGGGTCTTCCTGCCGTTAGCAGATGCTGGTGAAGCAACCCCTCACGCCAGCTGGGCACAGGCACAACTGTGTGTGGCTTTAGGGACAGCACCGGAGCAGGGCAGGGGAAGGCTCCGTTTGGACCTCCTCCATGGCTCCCGGGACACTCTTTGGCCAGGAGCCCCCCTCACCCTGTCCTTCTTGCCAGGCTATCGTGAGGCCAGAATTGGCAGGTGAAGAATTACCAAGCTCTCCCCCTGAGCTCCTGGACTAGATTGGGTTTATTGGTCTCATAGTCCACTCTCCCCACGAACAGGCTCATAGTGGATAAACATCAGTATTAGAATTTACATTAAAACCATAAATAAACATACAATTCAGTAACAGAGCAACTCTAGACAGTGGCCCATATTACCCAGCCCCACGGGATGGAAGGTGAAAAGAACGGCAGTGGTCCAGTGGAAAAACCGTGTGTGTGTGTGGGGGGGGGGGGGCGGGGGTTACAACAGGAGACCAGCAAGAAAGCTCACCCATAGCCCCACCTCAGTCATATGCCTAGCGGAACATCTCTGTCTTGAAAGCCTGGCGGAAAGATAACAAATCCCACCGGGCCCTGGTCTCATCAGACAGAGAGTTCCACCAGGCTGGTGCCAGGACCGAAAAAGGCCTTGGCTCCGGTCGAGGCCAGGCGAGCCTCCCTGGGGCCAGGGACCACCAGCAGTTGTTTATCGGCTGATGGGAGCACCCTGCAGGGCACAAACGATGTGGGCGGGGTCCTGCAGATATGCTAGTCCCAGTGCGCTAAGAGATTTATCGGTTAAGACCAAAACCTTGAGTCCAACACGGATCTCCACCGGTAGCCAGTGCAGCTGCTGTAGAACAGGAGTTAAATGGAGGAAGAGAGGAGACTGTAGGCTGAAGATGAGCCAGGGCAGGGGCAGCTCCTACAATCACCTCTTGCCCCCAGCACGCCAGCACCCCAGGCGGCCCCTTAGCCTCCTTGGGGGTGTCCTTTGGAGCTCAGCCGTGTGGCAAGGCTCAGTCCAACAGGAGACCCCAGCGCCCCTTCCCCTTCCCCGGCTCATGCTGAAGCCCTCTCGATGGGGCAGGGCATACTGCAAGCCAATCACTTCACCCAGGATTCTGCAAAGTCACGGGGAAAAGGTGCCCCGGGCATCCTCCTTGGATGGCCCGCAGAGCGCCAAAATGGACCCACTCCTTCTGGGCCGTCGTCTTCTGGTTCTGTCATCACCTCCCCCCCACCCCCAAACACACTGGAGGTTCAACAAGAGATGCAAGTGGCGACCCACCCACCCCTCCCCTAAGCATACAGGGGTTTGCCAAGATATGGGAACACCTCATAATGAAGAACATAACGGGGAAAACACAACAATCCACAAATTATTCTAAGCTGTCAAACTTCCTAGAAAAGTGGCATCCTTTTTTCGATCACCTGTTCAGCAATAATTCACAATCAATAAAACTACCGTAATTTCAGGCTTACATAGATATCGAAATTTAATAGCAAAAGACAAGAGATCTAAGTAGTATAGGGAAAAGTCTCTCCGCTTTTAAGAGAGAAAATTTACAGCATATAAAATATAGCAAACTATGTCTGTATATAAATATATAAGCATATAAATGTATCAGATCTTATGTACATAGGTTGGGTTACGTTTTGTATCCATTGTATCAATACGAATTCATGTTTACTTGGTTGTTAAAGTGTTTGCATCTAAATTTGATTTTCAATTTAAATTTTTTTAAAAAAGAGATGCGAGTGGCCACCTGGGCAGGCACCGGCAGCAGGCAGGCAAAGCCTTTGAAAGGCAGCCCAGGGTTCCTGCAAAAAGCTCTCCTTCCGCCTCAGACAAACTGGCCCAATTCATTTCTACTCCAAGCTGTAACTGAAAACACTGAGTCCTTCATCCATTGGAGGGAAGCTGGCAGAGCCCCCCACCCCCACCCCAACAGCAAGGCCCACATGCAGTCTGCCCCCCCCATCATGTGCCCATCTTACAGATGGCCTGGCCCTTAAGTCTGCCCCATAGCAAACTGCCAGCACAGATGACAACTCAGGGGTGCCTTTGTGCTGAGTATGTGTCCCACACAATGGTCACAAAGCCCCTTCCCACCTCCCTGGCACACTGCAGACACACACAAAAGGGGCCCAGGCGCCACACAAGTTTTGCCCCACCCTGCTCCAACCCCAGGGACCTTGACCCCTCTTGAGTATACTGGGGGGGGGGGAGAGAGAATGGAGCTGGAGCAGATTTCTAAGACGATGGAGAGCTGGTCTGAAGACAGCCAGCTTTTCGCCCGTCAAGGTTCCTTTGCAACCATTGCACCAGAGCTGGTGGGAACAAAAGGATAATATGGCAGCCCCCCATGTGGGGTAGGGGGACAGCTGCTATGGAATGGTGGGAGGAGAGCTGCCAACAGCTGTGTGTCCTGACTCCCCCCCCCCATCTTCCCCTGGCCCAGCCCGGTTCCAATACACCAGCTGTCCTGGGGTTGGACAAACATTTGACCCGAGGGAACTGTTTCCTCAGCTGCTGCCAGACGGAGAATCCAGCTCCCCCCCTGCCCCCCCATCACTGGGGGCTCTGCAGAGTGTGGTCTGGCAGATGGCAGCCCTTCTCAGACACTCAGCGGAGCTGGGGGTCCTGCTGCCCCCGCCCCTGAAAAAAAGGGAGGCCCAGCCAGAGACACGACGCCCTCACGTGCCCAAACATGTTCTCAGTTGGTGTCGTGGTTAAGAGTGGCAGGACCCTAATCAGAAGAGCCGGGTTGGATTCCCCACTCCTCCTCGGCTTGAAGCCAGCTGGGCGACCTTGGGCCAGTCACAGCTTCTCAGCGCTCTCTCAGCCCCACAGGGTGATTGTCGTGAGGATAATAACACACTTTGTAAACTGCTCCGAGCGGGCATTAAGTTGTCCTGAAGGGCAGTATATAAATCCAATGTTGTTGTTGTTGTTGTTATTAACTCCAACCCAGCAACTGGATGTGTGTTTGTTGTGGGGAGGAGATAGGTCTTGTACTCAGAAGGCCAGAGGGGGCTCTTCAAGGTGCCGGCCCACAATCCTGCCTCCGAGACAACTTGATTCACACATTACGTGCACACCCCTGGCTTTTATGAGAAGTGGACTCTGCCAGTCCAGGTGACGGAGAATTCTCAGGGTTGGTCAAGACTCATCCAAATACAGGAGCCCCTCTCTGCTGCACTCAACAGGAGATGGGTGGGATTGCGCCATCAACTCCAGGGGCTTTTCTCTGTGCAGCCAAGACAGGCACTCCATGCATGCCCACCCTCTTCCCTTCTTCAGGGGCCTTTGAAAGGGGCCAAAGCCCAGGGTGAAGGTGCCCCCTAAAAGCTCCTCTTGTCCTTGGGGTCCACGTAAATAAGAACCACACTGGCATGGGACCAAACCCACAGCAGCGTGCCAGGCAAACATCTGAGACCCCATCTCCAGGAAGAAAGGGGGCATATGGAAAGGCCAGGCCGCTGCTCTCCATTTAAGGGTGTGCCCCACGACTGGACACTGGAAGACTTGACAGCCATCCCAGTGTCAGCTCATAGGACCCCCAACCCACTTGGCAAGAGATGTAAACACTGGGAAGGGGGGAGAGGGACTCCGAGGAGGTCAGAGCCCCTGGAGGTTCGCCAAACACACCCAGAGGAAGAACAGTTTCCAGTGTAGTTTTCTCCCACAGAAAAAAGAACTTCAGAACCAAATTTAAGAACAGAATAAAGGTGACAGCCATAGTCAAAGAAACCCAAAGACAAAGACCCCCCCCCCCCAGAAAAACCACACCCACGATCTCCCTCCAGGTCCACTTTTCAGGTCCGCCTCAACTGTGTTGCGCTTTCTTCTCCATCAACTAGCTACGCGCTTTCTTCACAAAAGCAGGTCCAGCGACTCCCTTCTTTATGGGGCGTTTAGTGGTCCAGCAGCAGTGTCTTCTGACCCCACCACTTGTCAGGGAAGGTGGGGTGGGAGCCCACGTCTAGCTCCCGGCTGCTCGGCCCAGATCTGGGCCCAGAGTTCTGCAAATCGGCCTCCCTCCCCAAGAAGAGGACAGCTGGACTGCCTGGGGGAGAAGCCTATAATCTCCACCTGCTGCCCTTCCTGCAGTGCTGTGACCCCAGCTGCCCCCACCATCTTCCTGCTCAGAGGAAGCTCACTGCCTGCCTCAGAAGGAGCTGGCACCACAACTGCCTTCTAGCACAGGCCCCAAACCCACCCGTCTCATCTTTGGGCACTGCTTCTCCCTCCCCCTCGCCCACTCTGCCGCCAGGTTGCCAGGTGTTTCCCAGTGTACCCAAGGGAGTGTCTCTTCCCACTCCTCCAATATCAAGATCAATTGCCAAGGAGCGGAAGACAAACAGAAGGCTGCCACCCACAGAGACTTGGAAAGCTGCCCATTTCTTCCTCACCATCCTCCAAGCCCCAGAGCCACACAGAGTAACCACAACGTGGGCCAAGTGCTGGGAGCTGAGTCAAGCTGGCTGACCTGCAAGCCCCCGGGACAATGGAAACACCTCTCCCAGGACCAGAGATCCTCTTCCAGAGCCACAAAGCAACAGAGCACCCACCAACGATAGTCCCTCTCAACTGGGCACCCCTTTTCTTCCAGCACAGAAGGCTGGAAGCTGGCCCTGGCTGGGCCCTCAGCACCAATTCCGGGCCTCTGCACTCAGGCTGCCCAGCTGACCTTCAGTGCAAGACAAGATACTCCCCACAGGCTCACTTACAACTGCCTGATGCACAGGGGTGTGTGTGCTAGCACAGCACCCACACTTGGATCGTGTAAGCCGTGGTTCTCCCGAGGGAGGTCTGGGCGGAGGCAGGGGCTCTTGCCTGGGAGTTACTTCAGCCCAAGCTTCACAAAACGTGCGGGAGCCTTGCCGAGTCCCTTCTGGAGAGTCACCATCTTCCCTGAGGACGGGCATCGGGGGAGATGCTGGTGGTCCATCCATCTCTGCATCCTGCCTCTGACAGCAGCCAGCACCAGATGCCAGAGAATGCCCACACATCTGTACACAGTGCCAACCTTTGACCTAGGGACAGAGTTTGGAGAAGGAGCCCCCCGGATCTTCTCAGGCATTGATCTGCCCCCCCACCCGCCTCCAGGATGCAATCTTGCCCCACTGCCCCCATACTGGGGGAGAGAATACAGTTCCCGGTCCACCAGCAGCCTTGTAACGCCACTGCTGGTCTCGCTCCACCTCAAGAGTGATCCACCTCAGAAGGTTGAGATCTGGGCCAGATCAGTTCTTTGGAAAAAAGATCACATAATAGATGATTCCGCATATTGTCAATCAACCTGATGCTCCACTCCTTTGCCCGTTCCATCCAAAATGCAACAGCTCCAATTCCAGGAAAAATCAGAATGGGGAGAGACCCGATCTTCCTTCCCCTCTATGATCGAACCCAATCAAAGGCACTCCTTTCCCAGGCGAGAGCCCAAGAGGTCTCCTCAGCCCCATAACAGGAAGGCACTAAGAGCTCTTCTGCTGAAGCAGCCACTGTGAGCTGCCTCTCCAGAGCCAACCGGGATTTGTTCCCGGGCACGCAATCACTGCGGCCCACTTCCCAGCCTCCTGTTGGCTAGGCTGGAGTGTGGGCAGGGAGCTCAGCTGCCCTTCCTGGCCCCGACCGCACAGCACAATGGTCAGGCCTGGCGGGCAGCCAGAGCATACGGCTGATGCCTTGCACAGGGGCCAGTGAAGAAAGTTCTTCTGGGCATAAGCAGAGCAGTGCATTCCCCGTCCATCAAGCAGACACAGACACCACTAGGAGTCTCCTTTCACACCGGAGCCCTGTCCAGGCAGCTCCCAGCGGTCAGAGGCTGGCTGGAAGTGGGAGGGCAAGAAGGCGCCCCACTCCGGACCCTCTGCACAGCTCAGAGGGAAACGCTGGGGGTATGGAGATCCCTTCCTGGGGTCCTGAGAGGGCAGCCCTGCCCATCCACACACACAGGAGGGCGGGTGCCATCTCCCGAGGCCCACCCCAGCCCTGCAAGACTGGGGCTGGGACAGCAGCAGGGCCAGCAACAGTCCAGGAGCCCTGGGGGGGGCAAGCCGGGGCAGCCCCCGGAAGCCCCTGGAGTTGAGCAGCAGAAGCCAGGCAAGAACAGGGCGCCCCTGAGCATGTGCCGAGTGCTTTCTCCCCAACCCGCTGCAAAGGGAAGGAGCGGCTGGCCATCCCTGGGGCAGCAGCAGCGGCCGCCGCAGCGCTCTCCAGGCAGCTTTCCCCACAAACCTGGGCGGGCAGAGGCCCGCGCTCCTTTCCGCTCCTCGCAGGGGGCTCGGCTTCAGAGAAGCCCCGAGAGGCCCGCGGCGGAGGCCAGCCCTCTGCAGCGCCGCCCCCGACGCCTCCCCGGCCAGCCCGCGAAACAAAGGCAGAGGATGCCGGCCGCGTCCCCCGCCAGGGAGGCCTCTGCTCGCCCCGGGCCCGGACGTCGAGGGCGGCGGGAGAGGCCAAGCGCGCCCCGAGGCCAGGCCCGACCCGCCCGGCTGCAGCCCGTGGCGCCGCTCCTCCCGCCAGGGAGCCCCGCGCAGCGCAGCGCCGGGCGCGCCAGGCGAGAGGAGCGAGGCGGGCAGCGGGAGGGCGCCCGGCCCGGCGGGGAAGGAGCCGCTCCGCGCTCCTCGCGAGAAACTTCCCGACGCCCCGCGCCTCGCTCGGCCCTCCCCGGACCCGCGTCGGAGGGACGCCGAGAGCCGGCGCGCCGCCGGGCCTTGGCGCCCTTCGAGCCCGTCGCCCCTGCCCGCTCGAGGCACCGGGACCGCCGCCCGAGGCCTGGCCCCGGCAGCGGCGCGCGCGGCACGTCCTCCCCCGGCAGGCAGGCGCCGCGCTCCGCCGGCGCTCCGGCAGGACCGCGAGGGAGAGGCTTTTGTTGGGGCGCAGCGACGGGGCCGGGCCGGCTGCGTCCTTCGCCGTTGGCGCCAGCGGATCTCCGCCGGGCTTCCCCCGCCTGCAGCCCCCACCACTCCGCTGCCCCCCGCCCGGCCCGGGCTGGGCGCGTCCCCTTACCCGGGTGCAGCGGGGCTCCGGCTCGGGCGACGCCTCCTCCCGGCTCGACATCCACCGGGAGCGCCCGACCCAGCCGGATGCTGCGCTGCGCTGCGATGCGCGCCGCCCTCCCCGAGACCCCCACCCAGGCGGCGGCGGCGGCGGCGCCCCTCGGCCGCCTCCTCCGCCCGGACTCGGTTCCAGCCTCGCTCGCTCGCACGCACGCGCCTCTCCCCCGGCCGCCGCCAGCTGGCCCGCCCCGGCCCCGCCCCGGCTGGTGAATATGCAGAGGGCGCCCGCCCCGCCTGGCCCGGCCCCTCCGCCCGCTCGGCGCCGCCCCCGGCCCGGCTCCGCGCGCCCCATTGGCTCTCGGCTCACGAAGATGGCGCGTCGCCCCTGCGTGGGCGCCTGGCCCGCCCCGCCCCGCCCGCTGGTATTTACAAAACTCGCCCCGTCCCGACGCGCCATTGGCCCGCTTCTCAGCAGATGCAAATCTAGGCCAGATTATGCAAATGCCTCTTCCCTCGGCCCCGTCTGCGGCGCTGCGAATCCGGCCCGCTCGGGGGCTTAGCCCCCCTGACCGGCCCGGAGCGGGGGGGGGGCGAAGAAAGGCCCTCTGCACACGCTCAGAGCTGCGCTTGCATAGCTGCTGGAGAACCCGGGCAGACTTTTCTTCCCGGGCATTCTTTGCATTTAGAGGCAGACCAGAAGCCCGGTGGACCTGAGCCCAACCCTCGGCATGCTCAGGCAGCGACTCACCATGCCACGTCCGAACCCTCCTCGCTCCTAGAGGGAGGGGGCTTCAGGGACCCGCCGGAGGGGGGGGGCGGCGCTCCTTTGCACGCCGCCGCCGCCGCCGCCGCCGCGATTCCTGATCTCTTCGAAGGGCCCGATAATGGATCTGCCTTGAAGACGACAAATCTTGGCCGCCAGAAGGAGAGCGCGGGGCGGGGCGCGATCCCCCCCCCACGTACTTCAATAAACAAATCCAGTGTGGCTCTTCTGAGCATGGCCTGGGGTGGGAATACACGCTCCCCCCCCGCCGCCGCCGCCATTTTCATTTTGTGGTCTGGACCCCCACGGTGTGTTCCCACTGCGGCTGGTTCCACCCCAGGGTGGAAGGAGAGGAAGGGGCGATTCCCCGCAGTTGTGAAAATCAACCCCCCCCCCCACGCCTGGCCGGGGCTGCAGCCCTGGGCAGGGCCCGCTGACGCCGCTTCCCCCTCCCCTGCCCCGGTCGCGATCCCCGGTGGGGGCTCTCTCTGCAGCAGCCACGCGAGGGGCCGTAGCCCGCAGAGCAGGACGCAGGGAGGCCTTCCCGCCTCGTCGGGGCGGTTGCGAAAGCCGTCGCCTGGCCCCGCTCTTCCGCGCCTCCTCGCGGCGGGGAGCGCGGCGGTTCCTTTTCCCGGAAAGGACCACGTAGATTAGGCCCAGCTGCTGAGGGTGGGACGGCACCAGCAGGGACGGCGCTTGGCAGGCGGCTGCCCCAGGGTGGGCCCTCGCCTGGCTGGGGCAAGCTGCAAAGGCAAAGGAGGTCGGACGGCTTCTGGGACAAACGTGCCCCCGGCGCCTGTCCCCTGCCGCCCTCCCCGCCCGCCCTGCTTCGAGGCAGAGGGCCATTCTGGGCCGGCGAGGCCGGGACGCGGCAGGGGACAGCTGGGACAAAGCGGGGAGGAGGGGCGCGTGCTTTGTGCTGCCTGGGTAAGGGGGCGGGCAGGGCCTGGAAGCCCCCCAGCCCCAGAGCACCTCCGGCTCTGGCGAGACCCACGCCTGGCCTTCACAGCGGAGCGTTTCTCGCCCGTGGCTCAAGACTTCCCGTACTTGCCTCTCACTGCCTGAGAGCTGCTAAAGCCGGGGGGGGGGGGCTGCCGGGGTGCGCGCGCGCGCTCCCTCCTGTTGAGACCGGGGACCCCAGCACCTGACAGGCCTGCGGAAGCCCCTCCCAGACCGCTATTCCAAGCCCCTCCCAGCCTTTGAGAGGCCTTTCAGACGGAAGTGCTTAGACGGCAGCAGCATCTGGCCGTCTGGTGGGAACGTCGCTGCCACCCGCCACGGCTGGCCTGCAGTGCCGGGGGTGGGGGGTGGGGAGCAGGAGCAGAGAGGCCTGCCGGCACCGGCAAGAGGAGAGCCCCTGGACCACGTGCGTGGGGCCAGCTGGCAGCGCAGCTGAGCTCCCCAGGCACTTCGGGGCTCTGGCAGACAGAACGTGCGTGCCTGCGGAGGGGCCTGCCCCACAGGGCAGAGTGGAGCATGAGGAGAGAGGCGGGCCTCTCGAGAGCTTCGGCCTTCGAAGGAAGTCTTTCCCCTAACACCTGGAGTGCTTGGGGTGGGTGGGGAGTGCTGGGTGGGATCTCGGCAGCCAGAGCAGGTGTAGCACCCCTCTGGACTGGGTACAGACAGGGACGGAGCCGGAGTCCTGGCCCTGCCTCCACCCCTGCCCACCCTGGAGCTGGAATGCAGTTCCGCTTGGGCTGCTGCTGAGACCCACCTGGCTTTTTGCAGCAGGTTAACCCCAGGCAGCTGCTCAGTGGCGCTGGCTGCTTGCTTTTCTCCGCCCCCCTCATATTTCCTCTAGCACTTTTGTAGCCCAAAACACTTCACAAGGAAGGGGGAAAGATCCCACCCACCCAAGTCAGCTACACCCAAACATCTGTGACTTATTCTGGTCACCAAACTCCCACTCCCTTTGGTTCCCAGTAGCCCTGCCTCTCTTGGGAAAGGTCCTAAAGCCAGGGGCTCTCACATATGGGGGGGGGGCTGCGATGAGGAGGGGGGGCCACAGGAGGGCTCCCCCCGCTAGCCCACACCTAGAAGGGCGTTCTCTCAACCCTAGCAGGGTGTCGGGGGCCGAGCCCTCCACAGACCTGCAGCCACTTCCCGCTCTTACTGTCCTCAAGCCAGCAATCCGAAGCGAAGCAGGACCTCCCAGCGCCGGCTGCTTTATCGATCCTCTTGCATTAAAGGCTTGTGCCCTGAACGCATTCCCGTCGATCCGGGCCCTCACTCAAGCACGCTTGCCAGCTACGCTAAAGCATTCAGCGCTTGGCTTGGGACCGTGGCTCAGCTGCCCGTTCCATGCCAACCCACTGCCTGGGAGCCTGCGAACATATGCCAGGGGGAGTGGTAGAATAGGCCCTGGGTTGTCACGTTGGGCATTCAGCAAGAAGGGACAGGGTGGGTTTGGCCCCTCTGTAAAAGCCACAAACCCAAGTGGAGTGCCTAGATCCTCTCCCCCACCCCCACCGCCACCATCCTACCCAGGGCAGCTGCTCGGGACATCCCTGAAGTATGGCTCACTCCTTCCTTTTCCAGCAAAATCAAAAAGAGTCCAGTAGCACCTTTAAGACTAACCAATTTTATTATAGCATAAGCTTTCGAGAATCAAGTTCTCTTCGTCAGATGCCTGATCAAAACTGGGCAGATACAGAAGAGGAGGGGGAAAGAGAGGGAAGGAGGGGAGCATAAATCACAAGAAGGCAGAATGCAATCAAAACATTCCTTTGCTTGGAAATGTAAACATTTCTCTGATGAAGAGAACTTGATTCTCGAAAGCTTATGCTATAATAAAATTGGTTAGTCTTAAAGGTGCTACTGGACTCTTTTTGATTTTGCTACCACAGACTCACACGGCTAACCCCTCTGGATCCTTTTCCAGCGTGTTTCTCCCCACCATCTCAGGAAATGTTTCTTCCCTGGAAACTTGGGGAAAGTAACCTGCTATTTTATTTACAGGTGCCTAATGCAGCCAAGGCAGGAAAGGGGCTGGTGTGGCTTAGTCCCCAGATCGCCAAAATGTACAAGCAGGGCACAGACTTCCATTTCATACATCTATATCAAGAGCCAGTGTGGGGCAGTGGGAGGAGGGGCAGACATGAAGATGGGAGGCGGGTTCAAACCCCTACTCAGACCGGAAGCTCAAGGCTGGGGGATAGGCCGGCCATTCCGCCTTATCATTGGGGGTGGGGGTGGGGGTGGCAAATGGAGCATGTGTAAGCCAAGTAGGAAGGGCAAGGTAGAAATGCCACACGCTCATCTGTTTCTGGAAAACCAACGTGTCACTGAAACCCTGAGCTATTTTTAATGGATGCCAATTCAAAGCTGCCCCTGTGGGAACAGTTTGAAAAGTCCCCCCAAATTGGTGGCAGGGGCAGCAGCACAAGTTTGGTAATTCTGAGCAACCCCTGGATCCTGCTTAATCTCTGCAAGCGTAGACTGTGAAAAGCCTTCACCACAGCACAGCCTGCTGTGCACTAGCAGAGCATTTTTGCAAAACCAGGTCAAGCAAAGCGAAAAAAAGGCTGAGCATCTTGGGGCAAATGACCACAGCAGAAGTGATTTCTTCCAGACCAGGACCCCAACTCTCCCGTGTCTGCAAGACCAGAACTCGGTTATAGGCATTGAGGCAGGAACAGGCAGGGCCCGCAACTGCCCACTGGCTCACACAGCTCCCTGTAGGCCTGGCCCATTTTAGTGAAATGGATGCGTGCGTTCCTAATTGAGCCCCTCCAGTATTGATTGACACGTGTCTGCCACCAGCTCCAGCAGAAGGAGATGTGTTCATATCTTATTCATAACCACATTAAACCTACCCCCCTCCTCTCCTTGGAGGGAGAAAGACTGTCCACTACCACTTACTTCCACCTGGCCAAGACCCACATGAGGAAGCAGTGCCAGGTCAGTTCTCTGGCCAAGCCCCCCACGGACTGCTTGTGGCAGCCAGCGCCGGAACGCTCTGCTCTTTCCCTGCCATCAGCAGCATGTGAAGTGCCCGGCCTTCCCCTCTCAGGCCTGCATTGGCTGTGCTGCTGTGGCAGCGTGCAAGGCTGGCTGGTGGGGGTGAGGGGCCCAGGGGATGGACATACTTTGCTTGTGCCCACCAAGGGCCTTGAGAGCTCGGGAAAAGGGACTGCGACTCTTGGGGGAGGAGAGCAACTGGACCTGCTGCTCAGGCACGGCTTGAACCAGGCCTCTGCTCTTGCTGCCCCGTTTCTTGTGAGGGGGAGGAGGGAGCATGGTTGGTCTGAGCTTCTGGCGGGGGGTGGGCAACAGCAGAAAGCATGGCTCATTAATGCCCACATGCTCCTTTAGTAGGGCAACTGCTATGCCACTTGGTGGGGCAACAGGACATGAAGGTGCCATCTAATCCATTGATGCCAGCAGACTAGGTTGGGAGAGCATTTCCCCTGTGCTCAGTAGTTTTACCATAATGCTTGCAACAGCCTTGTAAGGCGGAGCAGATGATTAGCCCCATGTCAGATGGGGGAGGGTACCTCAAGCCGAGAGTGTCGCCTGAGGGCTGCGGGCAAGAGGGACTGGATCCCACCTTCGGAATGCCCATCCCCCTTGAGGTGCCAGGCCAAAATGTTTCTAGTTGCCCTGTAACTACAGGGTTTCCACCTTTTTCCATTGTCTTTTTCATAGTTTGCTGCTGCTAGAGGCTGGTTAAGGAATTATTATATCCTTAATTTATGGTCCACCTTTCTCACTGAGACCCAAGGTGGATTACATAGTACAAGTTTAAACACAACAGCTTGGACATTCACTGAGCAAAGCGTAACAACAAACAACAGTTAGGACATTCAGTTAACAGATGCCAGAGGGAAGAGGAGTAGAAAATTTGAAAAACAAGTATAGAGCTAAGCAGAGAGACGAAATCTTTCAGGAAGCAAAGCAGAACTAATTTCCATGGCGGCATGTATTGTTGACGCAGCTTTTATGAGAGCTCTTTTCTTGTATTATGGCATAATCTGTATGCTTGTTCTTATGAGTGCCATATTGTTTTTACCTTGCGAGGAACCTCAAACAGGTCCCTGGAGCGGGGGCATAGAACCCCCCTCAATAATGATAACATACAAAAAAAATTGCACGCCAGCTCTGCGACACTAGCACGGAACAGCTGCACCTGCACAGCCAAGTCCAGCAGGGGCAGGACGCCAGCCAGGCAGGAAATGCTCAGAAGCAAGAGCCCACGGGGCTGGGAAACAGACCCCTCTCCGGCCTCCGAGGCACCGGCGACCTCCGCCCTGCTGCTCAGGGGACCCTGCAGAAGGCAGAAGGCGAAGGCCTTGGCAGGCTCTCAGGTGCAGGCAAGCAGTTGGGTTTGAGTCTCTCTTCTGGCTTGGGAGCCTCGTGGAGGCAGGGAAAAGAGGAAGCCCACCATGTGCAGGGTGCACGGGTTCAGAGCCCCTTGCTTTGGGCCCGTTAGACGTGGAGAAGCATTGCTGGAAAGGCAAAAGGTTTTTCTGAAGGGCTCAACCATCCGCCCCCCCCCCCCAAACGCTAAGTAAATGGAAAACGCCAATTGCTCAGAGCTGGCAGAAAAGGGGAAAGGTGGGCACGTTTCTGAGAGGCCAAATGCTTTTAATTTGCCGTAGCGGTTATTTTTGAGTGTACTTGAGCCATTCCAGTGGCTCAGTTTTCTTTTCCTGGTTTTAGGTCTGTCTCATGAGATGGATTATGGAAGTACTTTGTTTTCATTTTGGGCGCAAGAGGAATGATGGCTGGATATCAGCCATCCAACACAACCACAGCAAACCCACAACCACACTAGGAGTCCTGGACGTCACACTTCTCAACTGGTATGAGAAACTGAGCAGAAACGGTTCCAGGCGTGCCGTTGTGCTGGTCTGCAGTAGAGCAGCAGCATCCGAGTCCAGTGGCTCGTTCGAGACCAAGAAGATTTTCAGGGTTTCAGCTTTCGAGAGCCAGAGCTTCCATCTTCAGTGGGGAGCACAAACATACACTTTCCACACAGAGGGGTGTGTGTGTGTGTGGGGGGTATCTTTAATAGGGTTGATTCAGACCCATATCTAGGATAGAAAGGGGTCACAAACTTGGTGAATAAAATGCCCCCTCCATGTAAGCAAAATGCCCCCTCCACATTTTAAAAAACCCACTGCTGTAAAAAAAGGGAGGGGACCCCCCCAGTTCTGTGGCTCCAGGTAGTCCCTGCTTCCTGTGGAGGCCTGCGGAGGGGCAGAGACCTTGGCCCTTGCCTTCCCAGCCACCCAGAGGCCTTGTCTGTGGTTCTAGTCCCACCCCGGCCAATAAGCACGTGCCCAATAGCCGAAAAGGAGGGGGGGCAGCGACAGCGGCCCTGGCTCCGGCACAGAAGCTGGGCTGCTGCTTTCCCTTCTCCAGGCCCAAAGGGGAGGCAGGGGATCGCAAGCCTGCTTCCTGGAGCCCAGAAACACCCACTGGAGGCTCTTGGCTTTACATGCTAAGGAAGGGGGAGCTCGGACTGGCAATGCCACCCGCAGCCCAGAATGGGCTTATTTGTATTTATTAAAACATTTTCAACGCTACCTTCCCTTCTGGCTCAAGGCAGCTTCCATTAGTAGATTAAAACAATTTACAGCTAAGCCAAAATAAAGTCACAACCCCCCCATCCTCCCACCCCTCCAAATAAATTCCTGCCATTCCAGCCCCCTCCAAAGTCCTGGCAAACAGGCAAGCCTTGCGGCCCCTCCAGCCCCTCTCCATGGTGGGGCTCCCCTCACCTCCTCCGAGAGCCCATTCCTCAGAGCAGCCGCCACCCCACAAAAGGCCTGAGCTCTGGTTGAGGCCAGGTGGGATCACCCACAAATGGCGGCCCGAGACTGCAGTTGGAGCACAGGGACATATGGCTGAAGGTCTCCTCTACGGGTGCTGCGAGCGGGCCCATGTGACCTGCCAAGGTGTTCTAAAGGCCGCCTCTTTCCTTTGCCTCTTCCTGCCATTCAGAGCAGCTGCCCCCATCGCCACCCTTGCCTGCCGCCACAGGACACAGCTCAAGTGCTCAAGCAGAACACATGAAGATGCTCTGCAGCTGGGAGCCGCTGGGAGCAGGAGGCCTGAGGGTGCTGGTGGTCCATTCCAGCACCTGGGCACCCTTGGCCTGGAGGGAGGGAGGGGCTGCATCCACGCCCTGGCGTGCAGCGGGCGGGAGAGAGGGGCTGACCCTTCCCCCACCCCCTCTGCATTCCTAAAAGGCGCCCTCCAGCAACAGGCTGCCTGAAGGGGAGGGAACAGGTACCAGCAAATGTCACAGTTGGCACAGACAGTCTTCTCAAAGGAGCGGTCAAAATCCACCACGCAGGCACGAGCTCCATTCCCCGGGAGCAGCAGCTCTGGTGAGCTACAAAGTAGATCCTGAAGGGAGGGATCCTGCACCCTCAATCAAGGGTGCGCCCAGTTTAGGATGCATCAGGAGGGACGGATTCGCGCCACTGACACTCCCTTGCTCTAGGTGCCCTCTGCTGACCCCGCGCCACGTCCCCGTGCTGCATACTGGGCGTACGCCTCCTCAAACATCTCGCGGCAGGGAATGGCTGCTCCCAGGCGAGCACAGATGAGGAAGGAACCAGCCATCTTGCGGTGCAGGGAGTAGCTCTCTTCTGGTGGGGAGCAGAGGCGGTGCTTGAGCATCACGGGGACAAGCTCCTGGATACTGCGGGTCGTGCTCTGGGTGCTGAAGTCAAAGGGGCCTGGGGCAGAGAAGGCCTCGCCCAGGATCATCACCGCATCGACATGTGCCTCCTCGAACACCTGGCCCAGCAGGGAAATCAGCATGAGGCCCTGCAACCCAAGCCAGCCCCAGCCTAGATCTCCCCAGTTCTAACCAATAACTGTGCCTGCCCCTCGCCCGGCTTGGCTCCTGCTCTGGCTTCCAAAACCAGGGCTCAGCTACAGACCATACATACTAATGGTACAAGACAGTGCTCCTCTGAGCATGTGCAGAATGCCTTCCCATAGCCAGCTCTCCTCAACGTATCCAGGATCCCTGGGAAGGGCTTCCACGGCAGGCGCAGCATTCAGGCAGGATGGAGTCCCAGGTGCACACACCCTCTTTGGGCTGCTGTCATTCACTTTTGCCCTGCAGGCCCCATTTCAACACCTGCATTGTCTGAACTCACCTGTGGTCAAATGAGCCCCACCCAGGCACCCCAGACAATTCAGCATTCAGTCAGCGTGGGTCTCACCCAGCTGGGCACAGCTGACACAGGCCCTTCTGCCACACGGCAGCCTCCAGAACGCAAGGCCAGAAGCCACAGCAGAGGGCTGACAGCACCTGGGGCAGATCAAGCCACCCTGGGGGGGGGGGGGGTGTCACACGTGCTGGCTCCCCGACTTGCCAGGAAACAAATGACAGCAAGCCTGGGAGGCAACACCAGGGGCAACTGGAGAGGCCAGCAGCCGACCTCTGGGAGGGGGCACCTGCTCGGCTGACCATGGAGCACTCTCAGAGAGACCCTCCAGGGATGGGATAATTCCTGCAGCAGAGGTGGATGCTGGCCTCCCCCTCAACCATATCTCCCCCCCCCTGCCCCCCGTATTTCTGGGAGCGTCAGGCGGACACGTGGCAGGCTGCCAAGAAAATGCACCTGAAAAATCCCTTGTCGATGGCTGGGAAGTGCCTGCGTGCTCCGAGGGGCAGGCTTGCAATGCGCAGTGACTCTGGATTCCACCAGTGGGAGCTCTGCTGCGTTCCTGGCCTGAGCTAGGAAGGCTGGTGGGCCCCTTTGGGCCTTTCCAGCCAGTCTGGGCGCCTGCTGTGTTCTCCCAATGCCGCCATTTGACCAACACTACACGGGGGGCGTGTTCACATGCACGCACGTCTTCTCGCCACTGTCAATGGGGAGAGAGCCTCCTCTCCATCCATTCTTATAAGACTTCTAAGAGCATTCAAAGGCTTGTTTAGAAAACAAATGAACACTCCTCCCCACCAGCGGCTGCAACAGTTTATGCTTCCTTGGGAGGGACAGGAGAGGGGAAAACGACATTTCCCCAGGAACTAAATACCCAAACTTGCATCCTGGGAAAACCACCCTCTAAGTGCCCCGTGACATGCTCAAAAACTGAGCATTTCTCATGTAGGATCACCAACGTCTCAAGCCCTAGTAAGAGGCAGGTAGCAGTTCAGGAGAGGTGGACCCCAACAATAAATGAAACAAACCAAAGTTGTGACCGGCAGGGAATCCAACACAATTAATTCAAATTATGAAATCACTTAAATCACTTCAAAAAGATACCACGGTATTATCCGCCCTGAGCCTGTGAAAGTGGGGAGGGCGGAATATAAATACAATAAATTAAAATTATTATACCGCAGGACTGAGTGACTGGGCTGAGGGAATACGGTCTGATGTTTACACACCTTCATTGTTTGGAGCGCTTCATTTTTGCAGGTATAGATTGTCAGAAAGTATCTTTTTGAAGAGTTTCTGATACAGTTACACATAATGTTATTTATTGTTGTAATGTCATTCAACGAGCGTCAATGAGCACTGCATTGTCAATACATTTAAGTGATTTCATAATTTGAATTAATTGTGTTGGTTTCCCTGCCGGTCACAGCTTTAGTTTGTTTCTAGTGAGAAGCAGGTCTGTACTGAGAGAGTACTCTGTACTCAGAGTATTTTATACTAAATTTCCGCGAGATTTCCTAAGGTATCCTGAGAACTGTAACTCTGGGAAGAGGACGAGACGCATTTCGAAGCACCGTGATTTCCAGGGCTCCCTAGAGGGCATCTGCTATTACTCCCACCCAGAGCAAAATGTGAGAGCACTCAAGGACCCCCGCCTTCCCCAAGCTCTGACAGCACGTTCTCGATGCCCCCCGATGCCTCCCCACACCCCTTGCCGTGCCAGGGCCTCTACCAGGTCCAAAACAGCCCACGCAGCTGGCTTCTCTTGGGGCAGGCCTAGAGGTTCTCACCTTTGTCTCAAGCCCAGTCATGAACTTGAGGTCTTTCGATTTCTGAAGCACTTTGGCCCTGTCGCCATCAGCAGCCGCTCTCACCACCTGGCCAGGCAGGGGACAATGGCTCATTTCCGTGCTGAAGCCCACCCCAGCACAGACCTCTCCAGTGCCCATCCAGAGTGGCAAGTTCCACCGTGTGCCTGTGGATTCCGGTGGGGGAGCCCTCCCTGATCCCAAACCAGATTTCCTTCGCCAGAGTTGGGCAGAAACGCATCCCCTTACCTCAATGTAATGGTCAGTAAACTCCTTGCTGAAATCTCGGCTAGCCCCAAAGTCCAGCAGAGTTACCTGGGAAGAATCAGGCAGAGTAGTGAGGCGGGCAGAACTGGGGGGGGGGCCACAATGGGAAGGGGGCGTGGTCACTCAAATCCCCCCCCCCCCAACACTCACAGGAATCTCAAGAAACCCACACCTTGTGTCTCCTGGCATCGTAGAAAAAATTGGACCAGTTTGGATCAGTTTGCATGAAGCGGAATTCAAAGAGCTCCCGCAGACAAAGGCGGAGAATGTGGGTGCAGATCTGGGGAGAAGCCGGAGAAAGAGTCAGCCAGCGGTGGTGTGGGCAGGAAAAGGAGGGCTCCCTGGGCTGGCTGGCAGGGAAGCATTCCTGCCAGCAGATGGGGCTCCTTTTCTAGTTGCGGCTGACAGCTATTGGCAGAACTACTCTCCATGAGGGGCTCCGTCATACCGCTTGACGAGCTGCCCCGTAAGCTGGCTATGCCTTGCCGTACTCCTCTCACCTCGTTGCGGGTCTCCTGAGCCAGAGACTGACACTGGTCCAGCGGAAGGCCGCCCACCAGCTCCAGAGCCAGCACCCTCCTTGTGGACAGCTCGTCTACCACTGCTGGCACCTCAAAGAACGGGTCTCCCTCGAGGAGCTGCCTGGCAGGGGGCAACAGAGGAAGGCTTGCTGTGAGGCTGAGGGTCTTTCCACACCCACTGGGTTTGGCGAGAGCGGGAGCAGCACTGCAAGACGGGCAGTCCTCTATGGGCACCCTGCTCAGGCACAGCCTTGCCATGGAAAGCAGTTGGCGCAAAGGTGGTTACAAGCGGGAGGGAAGAACACTGAGAAAATCACTGGCCTGGCTGGTTATTTGTTCAGTTCTGGCTTTTGTACCAATCGCCAGAAACATGAGGGAAACGGCCGGGAGTCTCCCTCCTGGGTTGGTTTGTTTTTTGCTGCACATCGGAGACAGACAGTTCTTGTGCTGGGCACACGGCAGCCCGATCTCACTCCTAGACTGGAAATATGGATTTCGGGGGCTGGCAGCCCAGGCCAACGTCTGCAAAGCCCAGGGCATCCATTTTGTCCATCCGAGGAAGCAGTGAAAGGGAAAGATGGTGTCCCAGGAAGGAGAAAGGACTTCTGAGGAACCAAAGAGCTGCACTATTCAGCCAGTCATCGACGCGGGCTGCAGACGCTGTCCTTCAGAAGGGGGAACAGGAGCAATGCGCGGGCACAGCGCACGCTCACCAGCACGCCTTCTACTCCCGCAACAGCCCTTGGCAGGCGCCAGAGAGCAGAGGAGGAAGAGGGTTTCTTCTCGCGTCGACTTCACTGGGAAGCCAAGAAGAATCCCGCTGTGCCCTGGGCCTCCCCCCCCCTCCCCCAGGCAACAGACGGGCAGAGCTACTTGCTGCCACTTTACTGGGCTTCCGAGCTGCTGAGGGCAGCTGGGGTCGTTGGGCACATCAGCCACAACTGGCAAGAGCTGGGCCCCAAAGCGGCCAGTCACCTGCTCTCTTGGCCTGACTCACCTCGCAATATTGTTGTGAGGGCAGAACGGAGGGAGAGAGGGAGCCGTGCAAGGCACTCAGAGCGCCCTGCAGGGAGGGGGGGAGGGGGGAGGGAGGGAGGGGTTCAAGGCAAGAAAGAAAGGGAGGGCAAACGCTTGGGCGGCGGCTGGTCACGTGCACAAGGAGCAGCTTGCCTTCAAGGCTGGGACCCCCAACAGAAGACCCCACCCCACCCCCGAGCAAGGGGAGGGGTTTGGGAGAGACCGAACCAGCCAGCACGCCCGCCTCGGTACCTGAACTTCCGGGCGCAATCGGCTTCGCGCAGGTAGTCACATTCCCAGCCCAGCTCCTTCTCCAGCACCTGCAGGGCCCTGTCTGCAAAGAGCCCTATGAGGGGAGGGCAGAGGAGAGACGGGGACGCTGAGCAAGCCCAGCCGCACCTCACCACCCCACGAGAGCGCACAGAACGCGCAAGGAGACGGCAGCCTCGACAGTCCTGGCCGGCCAGTCCCCCTTCTGAGGCAGCAGGGGGCGGGCTGGCCGGTACAGCTGCCTGGCAAGCAGGGCCTTCCCCCATTTCCTGTACCTCTGAGCCTTTACCAAGCCTCCCCGCTCCTTCCTGGGCTCCTTGGCAATCTGCTGCCTTGCCTCCCTGGATCCAGCCCAGCCCCTGCTCTGGCCCTCCCCGTAGTGTATTCCATTGCCTCCCACAACTGCTCGGCCGCAGGAGTGCACAGGCAACAGCCAATGCTTCTCCAGCTCCAGCAGAGAAGGGGGCTGGCCTGGGCCAAGGGCTTCGCAACCCCTACCCTGGGCCTCTGGGTCTCACAGCATCTGGCTAACCCGGGGGCTGCAACCTGTTCTGCCCCATCACCTTCCGGCAGCATCACGCTCATCTTGAGCACCGAGAGAAGGTTGTCCACATCGCTCCGAATGCTCTGAGCAATGCCAGGGTACTGCAGTGGAAGAAGGAGAGAGAGGCAAGGTGGAGTAAACAGTCAGGCTGCTTGCCCCATAGAGCTCCCAGCCTCGCCATCTCCTCCTCCACTGCCCTCCCAGCTCTTGCCCAGCTGCTCCAACCACAAAGAGCTGCCTCCTTGGGGGGAGGGCGGGAGCCAGCCAGCTTCCTGGCCTCCGACCTCCCTGGCTCCGCCGCCCCCAACTTACCTGGATCTTCAAAGCCACCTCTGTGCCGTCCCTCAGGGCTCCCCGGTGCACCTGGCCAATGGAGGCAGCTGCAAAAGGCGTTTCCTCGAAGGAGGCCACTTTCTCCCGCCAGCGAGTGCCCAGCTCTTCTTCCAGGACTCCCTGCTGGGCCGGAAACAAAGGGAGTGGCAGCAGGAAAGGGCAGCAAAATCCCGCTGGCCGCCCCGTCTGGGGGTAGCGCCGAGCAAATGAGACGTGAACAACTGGCCCAGCTGCTGTTCCCAGCGGGGAGGAACCTCCGCAGGCACAATCTACGGCCCACAAAAAATCCGGCTTCGCCACTTTTTCTGACCTATAATTAAGAAAGCGCTGAAAGGGCACGTGGTATACTGGCTAGCGTGTCTGACCAGGACCGACAAGGCTGAGGTTCGAGCGCCCACCGCTCACCACCTGGCTGCTGTGAGGATAAAGGAATCGCCGCATGTGTCTGCCCCACAGTCTCGTGGGAAGAGGTAAGGAAAACGAACTGCAGGGACCCACAGGCTTTGCCACAGCATTGAGTCAGTGCCCCCCCCCGCCCCACCGGGGGGCCAGTTCACACAATGCAGGCCAAGCAGGCCACTCTACAGAAAAGAGAGCCCTGTCGGCATACTAAAGGGGCTTTGCACAACTCCCTCCTGAGCTTCCCCTGTCCAGCTGAAAATGTTGCGGCTCACCTTCGTCTGAGCAGGCGGCATGAAGTCTGCGCTCTGGCGGACACGCTCGAAGATCCGCTGCAGCTGGGGACTGAGGAAGTTGCTGTCTGTGGGGAACGGGGGTCAGTGTGTGTGTGTGTGGGGGGGGGCAACCCAGCGGCTGATTCCAGGGCATATTCCGGGGTGGGGGGCAGGTCACAGTTTCAGGGACGCAAATTTCTAAGCTGGTTTGCCTTCTCCAAGAGCTCCCTCTTGCAATGCCTCCCTCAGGCATTGGCTTCTGGCTGCAAGGAGCCACAGTGCCCCCCCCACCTGGGGAGTACCGCAAAGGACAGGGCTGGGGGCTGCTGGTGGGGAGGATGAGGAGCAAAATCAGGGCCTGGGCCCATCCTGCAGCTTTGGCCTCTTGACGAACAGCCCTTCAGGTCTGGAGCTCATTAGAGTCATAGTGATGGGAAGTCCGACACCCCCATCTCGGGCCCCTGCAGCTGTGGGGAGGGGGGGCCACCCAGGGACCTCCTCTCCACCCCTACCTTGAATGCTGAGCATCTGGCCAATCTTGAGGGCTGCCCCACGCATCTTGCAAAGGGTGTCAACGATCCGCTCAGCATTGGCCTCAGACAGGAATGGGCTGGAGTCCAGCAGGGCGCCTCCATCTGCAGAGAGGACAAGGAGGTGGGAATTGCGCATTCGCCATCCCGTGTAGAAGTCTTCCAGATAGCAGCATTCATCTCCCAGCCACTGCACCAACCTGACCCCCCACCCCCAAGGGCCTGATGAAAATAGCAGGCTTTTTATTTTGAACAGAATTGTTATATTCGTTAATGCTGTCTGCTGGTTTGAGCCAGAAAGTGGAATGCAGACCTGTAAATGCAGTGAAATAAAGGCCCTGCAGGGGGAGCATGGCAGAGCTTTCCCTGGTTTGCTACCTCCCTGAATTGCTCCTGAAAGCCAGGGAGAAGAGTGGGCATAGCAAGCATGCCCCTCCCCCACCGGCCAGCAGCTGAGACGGCACCCGAGGGCCCCTCCCAGCCTTCCCCATCCGGCTTCTTACTCTGGGGCTTTGGCTCTCCATTCAGCGAGCTTCTTGCCACTTCCACCAAGGCCCCGAGGCTCAGACTCACAACCAGACCTGGAAGGAAAGGATCCGGGAGAGTGCGGTTGTCTGAATCAAGCGGCCAGCGGAGCAGGCTCGGCACACAAAGCACAGCGATTCCACGACCGAGGACTGGTCAACTGTCAGCCATCTCTAGAACGCACTGAGACCTCTGGGCACGCCAGCTCTACAAACCGCAAACACATTATGGTAACCTGGAAAGAACTCCCAGAACGGTCACTTGGTGAGCTGGCCAGCGTTTTCCAGCAACAAGCCCTCCCCAAACCAATTTCCCATGTTTTGTACAATTGTTTGATTCCTGTTCTTGCTAAAGTCTAGGGCCTGCATATCTAAAGGACAGTCTCCTCCCACACGTCCCTGTGCAACAACGATGATCTTTAGGCTGCCCCCTAACGGCTGGTCTGTTCCCCCTCGCACACTTTAAATCAACCAGAGCCCACGCCTTTTCCATGGTAGCGCCCACTCTGTGGACCAGGTTCCCTGGGAAGGGGAGGGAAGCGTCCTCTTCAGAAATCTTCAGAAGGACCTGAGAGGTCCTATCATTTCCCAAGGCTTTCAGTCACTTTAATGGCAAGCATCTTTGGGAGGAGGGGGTACCTGGGGGTTTATTTTATTAGTTTTAAACGGAATTGTTTTAATTGTAGCTTTAAAGCTGCCTCAAGATACGAGGAAAAGTGAGATATAAATAAAATGTCTGAAAACAAAGTTGTGCTTTGTTCAAGTCTCCTTGGAGGTCAGGTTTTCGGTCCCTATAAAAGCAGCCTTCTTTGCACTGTCCCCTAGTTGCAGTTTTCCCCTCAGCTGTCGGAATGCTGGCAAGATTCTTCACCATTGTTAAAGACGAGCCAGCCTGAGAGGCTTGCAATTCTGAGGCAGCACCCAGTTTGCAAGCACCGGCCATTCTCGCACCTCAGCGTGGTCTCATTTCTTCTCTGCATCACTGCTGCCTAGATTTGTTCCCCATAGATGCCAAAATAGAGAAGGCATGCAAGCGGTTGGTTAAACAAATCCATTTCTACCCTCTGAAGCAGAACCGATGATATAACTTGCCCTGGTCATTTCTCTCTCTCCCATACATGCAGTATGATGGATCTTACCGCCAAAGTTTGCAAGCCGTCCAACCCGTGTAACCGGCACTTTCCTCTCCCGTGCTCTCTCGCTAAGCTGAAGAACAAAGCAGGAGTCAGAAAGGCAAACTGGGCAGTTCGCCAGAGGCTGGGGACGAGTCTCCTGGGGAGCCTGTCTCCCCCAGGCCTGCTTGTGAGTGTCCCAGAGGCCCCGGCTGACCACTGATGGAAATAAGACGCTGGGTCAGACAGACTTCCTAAAGGGAAGACACGGTTGTGCTCTTCACCTCCCTGAAGGACTGTCCCACGCAAGAGAGCAAAGACTGGATCTCTCGCAAGGAACCAATTGCAGAGGGGTCGTGATGTTCGCTGATTGAACCACCATCTGTTGGGAACGCTCAAACTTTGTACTTTCTGCCCGGGGTGGGGTGGGGGGCTGGTCTGGCTTACGGCTCCCTTACTAACCTTAGAACCCTATGACCCTTTGGCTGGGGTCTAATTCATTAGGGCAATTCTTATGTGCTTATGCAGGGCAAAAAACATTCTAGGCTACCTTTCCCCACCCTGGTTCTTTGCGACACTTAATAGCAGTGTTATTAGTTTAGTACCGCACGGCTAGCCCCAAGTTATTCAGTTAAGAGGCACCACATTCTTCACAAACATCCTGGCAAGTGGGTAGGAATAAGGTTGTTCCGGCACCAGCTTCTCTCCTGCGGTGGATAGCTCTTACCTTCTGTCTTGCTTTACCCTGGCTCTCCTGGTTGGCTTTTGACCGAGAGTCCCTGGCTTTCTGGATGTCTTCCACTGTGAGGCCCCTGAATGTTGTAGACTGGTGAATCAACTGGAAACAGCCAAACCTGGAGTCTCTCAAAAGCTGGGAGTTCCTGTTGAAAATGTGAATTGGTCGGGCTCCTAAAGGGCAGACTGTCCACCCAGACGAACTTACGGTGTGGCCAGAATTTGCTCCCCATCCAGATCCTCTTTGGGGAGAGACATTTTCTTGGTCCCTTTGGAGAGATGCCGGCTTTGTGATACCCTGCAGCAAAAGAAAAACCATCGCATCTTTCTTACTGTTGTGTGTAGCTGGAATACCAACCCTACCATGAGCAACTTCTTTGGGAGCCATGATGCTTTAGTTTGTGGCACACAACAGTCATCTACAAACACATTTGTGAACACCAGAACTAGCAAATACTTTGGGATAGTTGTCTGTCTGCAAAGGCAGGCAGTATATTAGTAAATAAAACAAAAGAACAGAAGACTGGGAAGAGAGGGCTCAGTGCCATGGGAAGGAAACGACTCTTTGGAATACTTTACGGGTGCTGGAAAACAAGGTGGGTGTGTGTATGCACAAGCAATGAACACCAAGCCTAGGAAAAAATTATTTTCTGGCTTGGTGCTTCTTTAAAAGCTGTTAGAAAATGGGAAAACAAGCATGTTGGTGCACTGGGATTTCCTTCCCCATCTTCATTTTCAATTGAACATCAACGCCCATTTAAAAACATAACACATAGCATTAGGTCAGCTACTGCAGCTGGCACCTGTGTGTTTGAAGAACACAACCTCTTCACTGCACTGCATTTTATAAAGCCAATGTGGGCCAGTGAAGGAAGAGCTGGACTTGAAAATAAAAAAGGCCTTGACTCTTCTCATCCAGGATCTGGGCTCTTTGTGCAGCAGTGGGCAGATCACCCTCAGTTTCCCCACTGTACTCTGGAAACAACCGGGACATCCCCCCGCCCCCAAGGGAACACATAACGTGTCAGCAGTGCTTTGAAAAATCCGGCTTGCTGTGTAATAGACAACTGGAAAACTAACAAACACGCCGTGATAAACTAACTAGCACCAAAGGAGTCAAATCGAATTTACCTGATATGTTCAAAATCAGTTAGATGCCAATAAATCCAGTATGTGCATACAGACAGCTTACATGAATATAAAGCAAACCGTATTACAGTAGCAGCATTAGTATCAGCATACAAATAGTATATGCATAGAAGTAGGTTACATGTGCAAAAGGCAGGGCATATTTCAATAACAAGGTCAACAAAATTCCTATGTAGGTAAAGATGTAAAGTGCTTGTGCCTAACAATAGTACTAAATATCAATGCAAAAATTAATCACATGTACATAAGGCTACTGTAATACGGTTTGCTTTATATTCATGTAAGCTGTCTGTATGCACATATTGAATTCATTGGCATCTAACTGATTTTGAACATATCAAGTAAATTCGATTTGACTCCTTGTTAGTTTTCCTGCATTTTACCTTGGTACTCTCTTGTTTTCTAGTGTAATTGACAACTACCAAGAGCTACATTTCTAGCTAGGCTGTCAGCTTCCTTCAGTCCAATTGATTAAACTATTGGACCTGATTTTAGCCAAGGAGGCTGAGAGTCAGCGTTTTGTGGCCCCTGTGGTTCTCACAAATCATTATATCAGCCGGCAAAAATGAAATTATCTGGATAGACTTTCTTTTCTATATGCTGCATGGATGCTCCCCCTGGGTGTAGCAACCTGGACCACGTCTTGCAGGAGCTCCGCCCGCAACGGAGAGTGTCCTGGGGGCCCTCTGGAGCATGACCCTGTTTCTAGCAAGAGCGTTTGGTATAGAGCTTAGAAAGATCTGGGAGATCCAGGTTCAAATGTCGTTCTGCCTGAAAGGCTGGACCGTGACCTTGTGCCCGTCGCGTACTCTCAGCCTGACCTGCTTTGCAGTCAGGGTTGCCAACCTCCTGGTGCGCTCAGGAGATCCCCCAGAATTAGGACTGATCTCTAGGCCACAGAGACCAGTTCCCCTGGAGAAAATGGCCGCTCGGGTGGGTGGGCTCTATGGCATTCGACCCTGCTGAGGTCCCTCCCCATCCCTCTCAGGCGCCACGATCAAATCTCCCGGAATCTCCCACCATGGAGCTGGCAACCCTAGGGGTGTTGCGTGGCTGGAAGGGCGCAGCGTGCCGCAGCAGGCCGAGAGCGCTCGGGCCAGGCTTCCGCAGGCAGGCAGGCAGGCACTCACCCCACTGCGGCTGCCGCCCCGCGTTCCGCAGCCGGGGAGGCCCGATGGCCCGGCCGCCCCGGGCAGGGCGCCCCCCCAGAGCCTCAGCCGCGGCCTCCCCCGCATCCCGGCGCGGTCAAAGGTCGCCGCCGCCCCCTGGGAAGGAGGGCAAGGGTCGAGGTCAGAGGTCGCGGCGCCGGAAACAGGAAACTGCCGGCACAGTCCCCACCGCGGTCCGATCCTCGACGCCGGGTGACTCTTCTCGCAGACGGGCACCAGGGATGTCCAATCAGCGGAGGCGGCCAATGGTAAGGCAGAGCCAATCTGGTCTCGAGGAGCCGCGGAGGCACCGCCCGCACCCGCCGCCGCGGTGCGCGCGCAGCCGCTCACGTGCCTCGCCCCATTCGTTCCCCGCCCTGCTCGGCCGGCGCAAGCGGAGCGCAGTTGCGCCCGAGTTGCGCCCCGGCAGGAAGGGGCGCGAGGAGGGGCGCCGCGCTCGGCCGCCCCCCGCTCAGAATAACTGCGGGGGTCGGGGGTTGGCTGGCGGCCGCGGCGCCTCTTTCCCTCCGTCGGGAGGCATCGGCGGCGGCGCTCTGCGTCCCGCGCGTCAGGAGGGCGAGGGCAGCCGGGAGCCCGGACGCCTGGGTCCCCTTCCTCCCAGCTTTCCTCCCCGGGGAGCTGCGCAAGAGGCGGTTGCTCGAGGCCTGCGCGCGGGACACGCCGCGGTTGGGCCAGCAGGGGCGGGGCTGGGGCAGCCTCAGACCGGCTTCCTCTGCCTGCTGGAGCGCAGCTGCCCCTCCGCTCACCTGCCCAGGTGAGCAGCAGGGGTGGCCTTGCTTGCTCTCTGAGTCGCCGATCGCCCCCTCCAGCCTCTGCAAGGATTCGGCAAGAATTGGAGCCAGGCCGCTGGGGAGGAATTGCACGTGGCAAGGAGCAATAGTACCTGCTGGGCCCAAGCAAGAGGAGAGAGTCCCTGTCAAGGGAGAGGCCTGGCTTACCCACCGGGTTCAGCCGCAGGTTCTGGCCTGAGAGGGTGTCGGGGTGCAGGCCCACCGAGGAGTCATGCTGTCCACCCTGGCATGCCAGGGCCCCTCTCTTCCCCCCGTTTCTCAGAACTGGCCTCAGCATGGTCCCATTGCAGCCTGAGAAAGGGAACATTGCCTTGTTAGTAAATATATGAGGGGGGTGTTTACAGTTCAGAAAGAGCAAGGTCCAGTAGGCCTGCCCAGCACCCCCACCCTGAATGGGATGTGTGACCTGGAACACTTCCCTGTGAAGGTGGGAAGGGGACAGGCCTTAGCTCAGGTGGGCTTGGAATGCGGAGTTCCAAAGGCAGCCATGTTTGAGACGCAAGGGAGCCCCAGGGTTGAGACATGCTGCCCTGGCAGAGGTCAAGCTGCCAGCCTTGCCTGGCTAGGTTTGATCTGCCTTTTTGGGATGGAAGATGAGGAGGTGACCGGCCTGCAGCTGCTCTAGCTGGGTGAAGCCAGATCCAAATCTGGTCTCCAGCTGCGCTGCTGGGGGTTTAGAAACCAGACCACAACTGGAGTGGATTCAAGCAGCACAGCGTCTTTCCTTACCACCTGTGCCTTGGCCCTGTGCTTCAGTGATACCTGTTGGGCTAGTGTGAGGCAGTCTCCTTCCCTCCCCTAGGCAAGTGGATCTCACAGCTTTCCAGGTGATAAATGCCAGGGATACTGGACCAGTGCCGCCTTAGCAGCCAGTTGGCCAGTGGCACTTTGGAGAGCCCACTGCAACAGCTGTGTCTGGTCTCAAGTAGCACAGGACTTGTAACTCTGGAATTTCTTGAGGATGACATTCAAGAAGTGAATCATAAGGAGGCAATTGTTTAAGTACACGGTGACCATTTCCTGTGTGTGCGTGCCAGAGTGGAATGAATTGCTGGTCCAGTTTCAAGGCTTGTTTTTGTCCTGTGGGAGAAGTTCTGGGCACACTTGGCTTGCTCAGTGCCATACCTTACCGACTCCCCCTATTACTGTGAAGCCAGTTGGGGAGGGGGGGAGGTTTTCTATGTAGCCTCTGACTTAGCCTTCAGTGGCATGCAGTGAGGTTACACAACACAGCTGTGACGCCAGAGCTCCCAGCAAGGAAGGCTGAGTGACGGAACTCCTTTGAGGGCTGAGTCACACTAGCTCTGGCTCAGCTCCGGAGAGGCCTGCCAGGAGGCCAAGCAGAAAGCACCCCACTTGTTACATCTGAGGAGCTCGGAGAGCAGTGTGCAGCAAGGGGCAATTCCAGGTGAGTGGCTGGCTGCCCAGGGAACGCTGGGGGCCTGGAGACCCCGTCAAAAGCCTACCTTGCCAGGGCTTCCATATAGCCGACCTGAAGGTGTGTGTGTGTGGGGGGGGGGGTTCCAGCATGCCTCCCCCCTCTCCCCTGGGTCTCTCCTGGAGATGACTGATCCAGGCGAGGCTGTTGTTACTAGGCCCCAGTGACCCCTGGCCTAGCTCCCCGGTTAGTCGCCTGCCAACTTGGAATCCTGTCGCCCAGCATCATGGAACCTGCAGGGGGGACGGCATGGATTTGTGTGCACACCTCCCAGGTGCCCATCTTCTCCTTGCCTGGCAGCAAGTCCTGGAGGGGAACAGACGTGGGGACCTCTGGGAGTCTGCAGTTTGGGGGGAAAGGATACCATGACAGAGGCCTATACATTTACTCGTGATAGCGTAAATGTATAGCCCCCTTGGTCTGTAGAAGAAGAACAAACTTTAGGTCCAGCAGCACCTTAGAGACCAACGAGATTTCCAGGGGGGGGGGGGCTCCCTTCGTCAGCATCTGGAGTCTTCAAGGATAGAAGCCGGATCTCTTCTTCCCTGGCACTTCTAAAACTCGCCCCCCCCCCCTCTGGCAGCAGTTCGGGACCAGCCAAAGGAAGTCCCGCTCCGCGCAGAGGTTGCTGACCGGCGGAACTCGCTGCCCCAAGAAGCGCCCGTGCCCAGTGGCTTCTATGGGGCCCGGCCGGGCGAGGGGGTGCGGCTGGCTGAGGCCGCTGTCGCTGCTGGGGGCGCCGCGGCCTTCCCCGTGGCTTCTGGCTGCCCACGGCCGGAGGCGGGAGGCTGGGCCAGCGGGGGCCGCGCCTGGGCAGGCCCGGCCCAGCTCGGGGCAGGCAGAGAGCGGCGATGGGGCTGGAGGCGGCCCCGCCGGGAGCAAGTAAGGCGGCGGCGGGGCGGCCTCCTCGGGCCTCTTTTGCTGCGGAGTAGCCCGTCTCGAGCCGGGGCGCGGGACGGCGGCAGCCGGTGGGCCACGCTGGGGCGCCGGGCGCGTCCCTCCCTCGGTTGCGCGGGCAGCCGCAAGGCAAGGCAAGGCGGTCGGCGGCGAAACGGGGGGCGAAGGGGCTGGCCGCGGAGGGAGCCTCCGCCGCCCTTCCCGCCGGGCAGGCTGGCGCGCTGCGCTGGAGGGTCTCCCGGGCGAGCACGCCTGGCCCGCTGCCGCCAAGCCCCTGCGAGGCCGAGCGAGCCTGGCCCCGGGCCTCCCGCGGGATTCGAACTCGGCTCTCCGAGGTCGCGGGCTGAGGCTCTCGCCAGGGCCCTGCGCGCATCACTAACCGGCCTCGGAGGTGTGCCGCTTGGCCGGCAGGCGTGGCTGTAGGCAGGGGCTGTTCCCATCGCCGCCTGCCAGGTGGGCGCAAAGGGTCCAGCTGGGCAGAGGCGCAGCCCTGCAACCGGCCTGCCTTGTGCCCGGTGGGCTCTGAGGGCCGGGCTGCCTGCGGTTGGCCCGCCTGGGCGGGGCGGGGGGGGGGGGCCCGCGTTGCAAGCCGGCTGCAGCCACGCCCCGGGGGCCAGAGCTCTTGTTTGCTGTGGAGTTGGGAAGGGGCCAAGAGAGGCTTTCCACTGCCAGCAAGCCGCTGCTGACACCCCGCCCACAAGCATGTGTCCCCCTGCCCTCAGAGGGCTTCCACTGCCCTGGGGTCTGAACCCCAATGGCAAAACATGGCTGGTTTCTGCACTGCAGCAAATGTGCCAGCAAATATACAGTCATATTTTCCTTGACAATGTTTGTTGTGCAGAAGTCTCTGCCTTGCTTACGAGCTCAGAAAAACAGGGAGGTCTGACTAACTCCATAACAAAGGGAAAGCTTGAATCAACAAAACTGAGCCTGTTCCCTGCACCCTCCACTTCCCGGAAAGTGAGTTGCCAGAGATGCATTTCCACTGCCTCCCTTTCTCTCCCCCCCATCCCCCCGCCACCAAAATGCATACATCCTGGCACATTTGTGGCAGTTGCTGCCCTGGGTGCGCACGGCATTTCCTTTCCTGTTGGGTGCTAGTGCTGCTTCAACCTGGGCATGTGCAAAGTGCCCTGTTTGGATTCATAGGACAGACGGGGCATTCCTGGTATAGGCAACGGGGCGGAGGAGTATTTTGTCTTTGAGAATAGTACCTGCTTTGTTAGCTGGGCCCTGTGGACTTGGGAGAGAAGTTATTGGAGTGGATGCTGTTTGCTGTCATTTGGGTCAGGCAGCGGTTCTCAGATGCCTGTTCCTGCAACATTTTGTTGGCTGGGGACACCTTTAGTGAATGATTCGCTGGGATGCCCTATGGAGTCTTCCTGAGAAGAGCTGGTCTGGTCTGCAGCCCCCACACCCACCCTCTACAGATGTGAGAATAAGAGGCCGGGATTCTGGGCAGCAGCGTGCCTAAAGGGAAGGCTCTTGTTGGCACACACATTGTCTACAGCACTGTGGTGCGCTTGGCATTCATTTCCTGCCAGGTGAGCAATGCCTGCTTCCAGAGGCGGCCCAGCACCCACTTTAGCTCCTTGGCCTTATGCTACAATCCGAGGTGACGGGCCCCACAGCTTGGCTGACTCACGCTGTGGGAGAGGGTGGGGCTCAGGCTGGGCACGTAGCTGGCCTGTGTTTCAGCATTGCCATGCTCTGTTAAGACATGTTTGGGCTGAAGGGACCACCTAAAAGCAACAAAAGGATCTTTTGGTCCATTCCAAAGTGGCGTTGTATGAAACGGGTCTGTGTAAGAATATGGCTACATGGAGCACAAGCCGGAATGTGAATAGGCCTTTCTCGTGTGCTCATGTCCCACAACAGTGGGTGGTGGCTCACCGAAGCTCTTGCCCTGTACAGTGGCTGGACTATAAAGTGCTACCAGACTCTGTGTTACTTTCATTGAGGCAGAAAAAACCAGGCTAGAGACAACCTTAGACTGATATGTGGAGGCTGAACTGGAAAAAAAATCTTCTCTGCCTTTTTGAACACACATTTAGACTTTATTGCTGAAATACTGAATGGTTCAACTTTAAAAATCCAGCGTGTCAGAATAGTTGTGAGATCCGATGCAGCTGGTGCAATACTGGTGTTATATGTGCATTTCCCGGCACTCCAGTGATGACCCGCGCCACCGCATTTTGGACCAGTTGCAACCGCCGGATCAGACTCAAAGGAAGCCCTGCATAGAGTGCGTTACAGTAGTCTAATCTAGAGGTGACCATTGCTTGGACCACTGTAGTTAAATCGCGGGTCGACAGATAGGGCACAGGCTGCCTGGTCTGACGAAGATGGAAAAACGAAGACCGGGCAACTGCAGTGACCTGGGCCTCCATTCCCAGGGACGCATCCGGGATCACCCCCAGACTCTTCACCCTCGGGGTTGGTGTAAGCACCGCCCCTTCAAGAGTAGGGAGTCGGGGTCCCAAATCCACATTCCCGCGACTCCAGTACAGGATCTCCGTCTTAGTGGGATTTAACTTCAGCCGACTCTGCTTCAACCATCCCGTCACAGCCTCAAAAGCATGCTCCAGGACATCTGCGGCCGAGCCAGGCCATCCATCCATCAGCAGCTATAACTGGGTGTCATCTGCATACTGATGACACCCAAGTCCAAAACTTTGCACCAACTGGGCAAGGGGGCGCATATAGATGTTGAACAATAACGGGGAGAGTATTGCCCCCTGCGGCACACCCCAGAGCAGTGGGTGGCAGGATGACAACTTCTCCCCTAGCGCCACCCTCTGTCCCCGACCGTGGAGAAAGGAGACAAGCCACTGTAGTGCCATCCCCTGTATCCCCACGTTGGCAAGGCGGTGGGTCAGAAGATCGTGGTTGACCATATCGAACGCTGCTGAAAGGTCTAATAATATCAGCAGTGCCGATCCGCCTAGCAACAGCAATAGCATCTTGTCCAAGCCTGTCAGCTTCCTGAGCTCTGGAATATTTTTTCTAGCTTTGTCACCAGAGGGTGGGATGGAGAATGTCCCATTCATGGGCATATATGTTGGTGCTTTTATGGGTGAACTTGTTTGCCTTGAGGGTTGGCTGTGCAGACCCAGAAGTCTGCAGAGAACTCTAATCCGCTTCAGAAACGTAGAGGGTTGTGGGTGGGGGGACCTCTGTGCTGGGCATGCTCCAGTGAAGTCTTGTGGAAAGATCTGGCGACTTACCGAGACGTGGGGGCTTCTGGGCGTCTTCTTCTGGCGGAGGCGTTTGCAGCACGTGCTAAAAATAGAGGCTTCTCTCGTGAGCAGGTTGAGGGCTGCTGAGCTGGTTTTGAGAGTCAAAGGAGGCAAGAACAGCGCTGGAGATGCCCTCGTGAGACGTTCTGCCTCCGCAGCTTCAGACTGAGGACGTGTGGCCCAGTTCACGCTGCCTCCTTTTCCATTCCCTTCGTATGCTGAGAGAGCAGTAAGACCTTGCAAGGAATGGTGGCTTCCGAAAAGTCCATGTGGCAACTCCATGGAATTATTTAAAAAACAGAACCTTTCTTCTGCATGTCCGGATGAGGCTCCCAAAGGACTCTGAGGCAGGGGGAGGCGGGTCGGAAGGGACAGCCCACCCCCAAGGGCCTCCTCGCTCTTCCTGGCTGCAGGTGATGTGAGGTGTCCTGGGTTCCCACAGCTATTCCCCCAGAGGCTGGAGCGGCGCTGCTTTCTCCCTCTGCTTTCATTGTGTTCAGGGCTGGCCCGGACCCTTTACAAAAGATGCTGGGATCTCTTGCAGTTGAGCATCCTGCCCCACATCCTTCGCAGGGAGAGCAGGAGCCCCCCCCCCTTTTGTGGCTCACCCACGACTGCTTCGTTGCCCCTCCCGGAACTGTTACTGCCTCACCTGTCCAACGTGGGTTGCCTGGGCTGGCCGGCCAGCCCTGGTGCTTTGGCCCTGGCCCACTTCTGCCTGACTTTACAGCTTCTCCTGCTTGTTAAGGCAGGCTGCTGAGTATCTCAGTTTCTGTGGGCCGATGGGCCATTCCTGGGCTTCCACGTCCCGGCTCTCTGTCTCTGGCCGGTTTCACAGAAGGCCGGCAGGAAATCCAACCTGCAGCACTCGGCAGTTGCAGCCGGTCTCTGTGCTCTGCGGTTGCACTAGCAAGGCTGCTCAGCACCAAGGGGGCAGCTCCCCTCGTCCCCCCAGAGAGGCACAAAGAGTGGAAATTACTCCATCTAGAGCTTCTATCAGGAGCCAGGGTTGAGCCCCCAAACCTCTTCTCAGTGCCAGACCTCCTCTCTAGAGTGTGCACAGAGGAGGAAGCTCGAGTGCTTTGAGCATGCCTGGAGAGCGCATTTCCCTGGTCTCCAGATAACCCACAGCTGGCATCCACGCGCCGCCTTCCCGCCCCTCTCTCAGAAGCAGCGCTGTTTTCGTCCTAGGGAGGAGGAGGAGGGTCTCGCCCAGGGTCATGCCCGAAAAGAGCCTCCGGGCTAGAGCCGGTGGCTCCCAATGCGCCTCCCCCTTCCCGCTGGCTTTGCTGTCATGGAAAATGGCTTGCCGGAGCCCTGGTTGCCTGGCAATCTGCTGTCGTCATCACTCTGCGCTTTCCTCCCCCCTCCTTTCTGAAAAAGGGAGGGGCATCCCAGGTTGTAAATATTTGGGGGGAGGAGAAGGGAAGTGCATAAAAGCTCGAAGCGGGCACGCGGCCCGAAGTTGTTGCCTGCACGTTTCCGCTGGCGCAGCAGCTTGGACTCCTTGATGCCACAGGCCTGGAGAGGCCATGAGAAAGCCCGACAGGAGCCCCTACCGGGTAAGTGCCTGCCCCCCCCCCCCCGCCAGCTGCCACTGAGACTGGAGGCCGGTGACCTCTGTCTCGCTTGACTCGCTGTGCGGAGAGCGGCAACGCAGGATGGATGTGCGGCCAAGGAAGGGTGACAGACGCGTGATGACGAAAGGGCGAGGGTGGTGGTGCCTTTGGGCGGCCCTGTCTCTTTTGAGGCCACATCTCTCTGTCGTGGCCTTAAGATGCGTGGACTGAGGAGATCCCTTCGCGGGCGTCTGCTTGGAACTTTCTCCCTCTGAATGACAACCATGCCGAGTGATGTGGAAAAGGCACTTTGCATGTGCTCAGAAGCCCTCTGTGTGATATGACTCACATTCTGAGCTGAGCCTTGGCATTGCAAACTGGTTCTGGGACGACAGCGTGACTCCAGTAAGACCTGCTTCTCAGTGGACAGTTGGCCCCTTTGTGGGCCAGGTTTTTCTCTCCCCCTGCAGCTTCTTTTCAAGTGTGTGGCTCGGATCTTTTCCCCCTTCCCCTCCTGGATCAGATTCTGTCTCTGTGTGTGTCGGCTGCATTGTGCCAGCCTGTGTGCAGAAGGCACCCAGGAGTTCCTGGGTAGGGGCAGAAGCCTGGCAGGATTTTTTTTTATAAATTAACTTGATTTTATTCAGCTTGGTTAAACAGATAACAAATAATAACATAATTATTAACATAACAATGCAACAGAACTATACAAACAACCAGCATATATGATAAAGTCATCTCATAGCCTGGCAGGATTTGGTTGGCTGGAGAAGAGGGGCTGTTTTCTTGAGGGGGATCCTTGTGGCTGTCTGCTAAATGTGTGAAGTGGGGGCCCTCCCTCCGGCAACTGGCCTCCTGTGAGCTGCAAGCTCTTTCCCCTCCATCTTAGATGGCTGAGGGTTGCCGGCGGTTACCCTGTGGGGAGGGGCCATCTGCACCTGCTCCAGAGTTCTCTCCATTACTCATGGACATGTTCCCAGGGTGTGCAAGGCACTCGAAACAGGTTCTGGGGCTACATCCTGCCTCAGGTGGAGTCCTGCTGGTTGTTCCATTCGGGTAGGGCCTCACCCTCACAAGCCTTGGGCCACTGCACGAGAGTAGCCCCGGGCTATGGCTGCTGAGGGCATGCCTCAGTTTCCTCTCTGTAAATAGAAAGCTGGTGCTTCTGTCCAAGGCGCATGGCTTGTAGCAGCCTGTTTACAAGGGGCAGGTGGCAAACTTGGCACTTTAGCTGCTCCTGCCGCTGCCCGCAGTCTGCCCTGGAAACGCTGAGGTTTCTGAGGTGGTCATTTCCCATGAAAAGCCCTGCCAGCTCCTGCTCCCTCCCCGCCATGGGAAGCCATGCAGACGCCTGCTGGGCCGGAGCGTTCCAGAAGCTGAAGGTACAGCGTGGAGGTGAGGGTTGAGGACCAGGGCGTGGCACCAGCTCACCTCTGGGGAACGCTCTGGAGGGAGGGAGGGAGGGTGTGGCAGGACTGGGAGATTTCGTGGCTGACATTTACCCTGGGGGCCTTCAGCTGGCCCCGGAGCGTCTTTTGGAGAAAGAGAAGGGGGGGACTTGTCTGGAGCCTCCAAACTTCAGACTTGGCGGCTTCACTCCCAGCTCTCTGATGCGAGTGCCCCCTTTCTGCTTTCCCCCTCTGTGAGCCCTCGGCTGGCCCAGCCCACAGGGCAGCAGGGCCTTCCCAAGGTGGTCCCCAGCACTGGCGCCAGCTCTTCCTGCATTCCGTTGCTCTAACCACGCTAAGGGGCGAGTGTTCAGCTTGTGGTTTAGATCCAGCTGTTTTTAGGCAAAGGCTGGATTTTGTCAGCTTCCTTTGGATGAGAGACAGAGAGACGTAGAGCTCTGGGTTGGCCAGCTGGTGGTTGTGGGCAGGATCCGGCCGGGAAGCTGTTGCCTCTGGCCCTGCCACATTTTTCATCAAGGAGTGGTTGATGTTTTGCTTCTCAGTTGCCAAAGACAATCCAGACATCATTTGAGCCAGGATTTGGGGCTGGAGGCTGTTTCCAATATGGAGTCAGAATGCCTCTGAGCATACATGGAAAGTTCCCCCCCCCCCAGCAGAATGGAATTACAGTCAAAAGTTCCCATACCTAGAGGGCTCCAGGATGTGCTCTCGAGATCCAAAAGTTAGGTCTTCCAGGCAAGGATGTGCCAGTGTGGTGTTGTGGTTCGTGTGTCAGACCAGGGTCGGGGAAACCCGGGTTCGAGCCCCTGCTCTGCCATGGAAGCTCACGGGATGACCTTGTTGGTCCCGTCACACAGTCACAGCCTGCTCGACCTCACAGGGTTACTGTGTTGATAAAATGGAGGAGAGAAGGATGCAAGCTGTTTTGGGTTCCCGTTGGGAAGGAAGGCGGGTATAAACAAAGTGGGTAAGTAAATGAACAAGCCAGCCTTACGAGCCCCTCGGTTCTCCTCTAAGACCCCACAGCATCTCCTTGTCTTGCCAGAGTCTGGAGGGTGTCCTGTGGCAAGGGGGGGGGGCTGCTTCTTGTGCTGTGCCACTGCCTCCCTCCTGCAGGAGGTAAAAGTCCTGGCATTTCCCCCTTCCCCCCCCCCAAAAAAAAGCTGGAGAGAAAACCTCCGTGTTCCCCATGCGGCTGGAGGGTTTTCCTGGAGTAGCTAAGAGAGCAGCCAGGATGGGAGAGGAGCTGGATGGGGTGGGGCAGACTTACAACAATGTCCTCCTGGTACCCTAGTTGTAATCTGAGACATGGAAGTTGCAACTCTGCCCAGCAGGGGAAGCCGAGAGGCTACGTCTGCTGCGCCCCGCAGCTTGTGCCCTCTGACTGCAGGAAATCCCTGCAGCTGAGTAGCCTTGAGGGGTGTCAGGGGAGAGAATCCTTGCTGCAGCTTCTGAGTCTTCATGCCTGGGGACAGGAGTGGTAACGGCAGGGGACCTCCTGGCCTGTGTGGCTGAGAAGCATCTTTACAAATGGGCTTTGGTGAAACAGCAGGCCCCCGTGGCATCCTCCGCCCCTCCTGCATTCCTCAAGCTGGAGCCTTGGAGGTGGCAGAGGACCCCTCCGTGGCCTCGCTTAGGGAGAAGGCGCTGGTTGGGGTGGAGAATGCACAACAGGCTTCCGAAACAGTTGAAGGAATTTACCATTGCAATACACGCAGCGCATGTGGAACCCCTTGCCACAGTAAAGTGCAATGACTGGAGCCTCAGTGTATTCCCCAGGCCCCTCTCATCTGCCCTTCATTCCGTTTGTTTGTTTGTTTATATCATTTATAGTTCGCCTTTCTCACTGAGACTCAGGGTGGATTACACAGTACAAGATTAGTGCAATCAGTAACAAGTACATTTCAACACAGTATCAAGGATATTTCCATAAACAATGCCATAGGGTAAAATAGATAACAAGTTTAAAAGACAGAGCATTAGCAAGAATCCAATACAGAGTAGAAAAAATACAAAAGCGGAACATAATCAATTCTAGGACAGACATTAGACAACATGGAGCACAGGTGGTACATAGGAGTACATATTTAAAGCAGCAGATAATACGTAAGGCAATATAGTGATGAAGTCTATGGTCCCTAACTCATTAGCGGATCATCTGAGACCCCATCCTTACAATGCAGCCCTCCCATCTGAGTAAAAAGCCTTTTTGAATAGTTCAGTTTTGCATTGTTTGTGAAAAGCCAGGAGAGTGGTGGCTCTTCTGACTTCCTCAGGCAGGTCGTTCCACAGGATAGGGGCCACCACAGAGAAAGCCCTTGTACGGGCTGCTGCTGACTTCACCTGTGTGCAGCCTGGTACCTGCAGGAGACCCTGTTCAGATAAGTGAAGCTGCCGTGGAGGAACATGGGGAGGGAGGCAGTCCCGTAGGTATGCAGGACCAAAGCCGTGAAGATCTTTGTATGTAATAACTAATACCTTGAACTGAGCACAGTAAACGATGGGTCGCCAATCTAGGATGGGAGTGATGTTCATGCTCCTGCTCGCTCCTCATAACAGTCGAGCTGCGGCATTTTGCACTCATTGGAGCCTCCTAGTTCACTTAGACGGGAGGCCAATGTATAGAGCATTACAACAGTCAAGCCTTGATGTTACCATAGCATGGATCCAAGTGGCCAGGTCAGCCGTGTCAAGATAAGAAGCCATCTGCCAGGCTAGAGTGAGGTGGTAGAAAGCATTTTTTGCCGCTGCCTTAACTCGTTTTCCTAGTAATGACGCTGGATCCAGTACAACCCCTCGGCTCTTAACTGAGTCTGCAAGGGTCAGACAACATCGAAAGTGGGGAGTACAACGTCCTTCAAGGTCTCTGCCTTCCCAACAAGCATCACTTCGGTCTTGTCTCGTTCAATTTCAGTTTGTTGTTTTTCAGCCATTTCACCACGGCTGTCAGGCAGAGATCTGAGATTTCTACTGCATCCTGTGGGGACCAGGATAGCGAGATAGAGAGTTGAGTGTCATCCGCATATTGATGACATCCAACTCCATAGCTGCGAATGAGTTGTCCTAAAGGTTTTAAGTAGAGGTTGAATAACATGGGAGATCAGATTGTGCCCTGCGGAACCCCACAAGATAGCTCCCATTCTGGAGATAGCCGATCTCCGACGGCAACCCTTTGACTCCACTCCAAGAGAAATGATTTAAACCAGTCCAAGGCACATCCTTTGATGCCCACTTCTGTTTCTAAATGCCTCAACAGGAAGGCATGGTCTACTGTGTCAAAGGCTGCAGACAGATCCAGGAGGAGCAATAAGGAGGCATGGCCTTTGTCTACATTCAGACGGAGATCATCCACTAATGCTACTAGTGCAGTCTCTGTCCCATGCCCTGGTCTGAAACCTGACTGGAAAGGGTCCAGAGCGCTAGAGTTATCCAAGAAGGTCTGGAGTTGGTCAGCTACCGCCCTCTCAATCACTTTGCCCAGAAAGGGCAGATTAGAGACTGGCCAATAGTTGGCCACATCATTTTTATCTAGGGATGGTTTTTTAATTAGTGGACGGATAACCGCCTGTTTGAGCAGCGGGGAAAGCTGCCCTGAGTTAGTGACTGATTTACAATAGACCTCGATAGTTCACTTATGTGGTCCTTGATGTGAACAGCCAGGATGGGCCAGGGTCAAGGGAACAAGCAGTGGCTTTCATAGACATCAGCTCCCATTTGACTGCTTGCTGCTAGGAGTGGAGGTCGTTTCATGGAAGGAGGGGTTAGATGTGGCGGAGCCCTAAATTTATGCTTCCTGCTTACCATTGCCTGTGCTTTGGCAGGAAGTCTCTCGCTCCTCACCAATGCTGATTGGTTGAAAATTTGCTCTTTTTGCTGACTCGTATAATGGGGCTGACTGAGGGCCAAACTGCAAGTGATGCCTGACACAGGTTGGACCCTTGCCAGCTTCCCTCAAGTTTTGATGGGGAATGTAGGCAGCTTGGCAGAATGTTGGACAAGTGACAGCTGAAAAGTCCGTTGGACAGCAGTCGGAGAGCCAAGCTGCAAGACCAGGACGCCTACATTTCCCATCAAAACTAGAGATACCATTGAAAGGAGAAGTGATAGAAAAAATCTTAGAAACAGCAGAAATTGATGTCTTAACAGATGATAAAAGAACAAAGTAGGGGCGATCTGCAGAAAAGAAGGACACCCTTTCATAGATGGGTTAAATCAAAATATGGAACAAGACATTAAGTATAGGATATGAAGATAGGAGAGTATACTTAAAGGAATTAAGCAGGGTAGCCTTACAGGAAAACTTAAGTTTTGGATAAGGAAAACAAGATATAAAGAGGAAGGAACTGTAGAGATGGAAAATGAGTATAATACATAGTTGGTTGTTATTATCGCCTTTGATTTCTTATGAAGTTGTGCTTGATATCCCCTGATGTGATGTCTATGTTTATATGTATGTATTCTTTTCGAAACCAATAAAATAATAATTAAAAAAAAAACTTGGGAAGCTGACAGTGTCCAACTAGTGTCAGGTGTCACTTGTAGTTTGGCCCCGAGTTTGCCCCAGATATTACCGCCTGGATTCCTCGGAGTCTTGGGGAGGAGGCAAGTGGAGGATCTCCCCCCACCTCTCACTGGATCATTATTTCGTTATTTTGTTTGTAGGTCAAGCCGTGGAGAAAGCTGAAGAATATGGTCCACTGGTCTCCGTGCATTGTGTCCTTCCGAAAACGCTTCCCATGGGTGCAGCTTGCTGGCCATGCAGGTAAGTGCAGAAGGGGAAAGAGGGTCCCCTTGTGTGCCACAGGGGGAGGGTTGTGCAATGGAACTGCTGCACAGGCTGTCAGCAGAGCTCGGGTTAGTGCCTGGAGCAGGATTCCCCTTCCACACTCTGCCCCGTATGGGAACCTTTTCCCTGGGTGAGCAATTAACAGTGGTGAACATTTAAGGGCACTAAAGCGGAATAACTGTTCACTATACAGACAGCTCCTCCTCACAGCTCGTACTCGCTGTCTGAAGTCACATGGTTCCTCTTACTCCCCCGACTCGTCTCATTGCATGAATGTTCTGCACTGTGTTGGACTGTGAGCACGGGGTCTGGGAGAAGCTGCAAGGCTGCCATTTTGCCTGGCCAGCTGCTCTGGCTAAGCTTCCCCCTCCCAGAAGCTGCAGCCAGGCTTTTCATTTGGCATCTTGAACAAAAACGTCCAGTTATTCCATATTCCTTGACTGTTGTCCTAATAACGGTCACTCTACGGGAGTGATCTCTGATGCTGGGCAGCTTTGTAGCCACACAGATGGCTGCCCCCGTGGCCTCCTTTGTCCCGGAGCTCGTGGACTTTGCCAAGCCTGCCAAGGAAGGGGGTGCAGAAGCCGCGGCGAGGGCCTTTCTGTGCTACGGAGGAGGCGAGTCTGGCTCTCCCGCATGCCTGCCCACTTCTCCTCTGCAGGCACCTTTAAGGCTGGCGATTTTGGGCAGCTCCTGAAGAAATACTGCTCCAATGAGAGGCAGTGCCTGGAGCGCCTGGCCTGCGACGTCCTGCAGCCCTACGTTCCTGCGTATTACGGCGTGGCGGAGCATGACGGGGAGAATTACATCCAGATGGAGGACCTCCTGTCTGGCTTCGACACCCCCTCCGTCATGGACTGCAAAATGGGAGTCAGGTGAGCCCCTGAACAGGCAGGCTGGGAAGCCGCAGCGGCAGGACACCCAGGCTGACCCACCCTGCCCCCAATAAGACGGGACGCGCCAACACCGACGCCTAACATTTTGCTTCCCCCTCCCCCCGTACAATAGGACCTACCTAGAAGAGGAATTGCAAAAGGCGCGGGAGCAGCCCTGTCCACGCAGGGACATGTACGACAAGATGGTGGCGGTGGACCCAACAGCCCCCTCCCCAGAGGAGCACGCCCAGCGCAGCGTCCTGAAGCCACGCTACATGCAGTGGAGGGAGACTCTCAGCTCCACCACCACCCTTGGGTTCCGGATCGAAGGCATCAAGGTGAGGCACCTGGGGAGGGACGGGGGGGGGGGTGTCTCCTCCTTGAGGATGCTTCTTGGACAGGGAACTTTTGGGGGGATTTAAATACGCAATTGCAGGGGGAGCATATTGAATTGGAGTCTGGGACAGTCGGGGAGGCAGCACAGGGACCCTTCCCCGTTCCCTGCCTCTGCTCTGATCTAGGAGCAAAGTGCTGGTTTGCTTGTGTATGACCTGCCGGGGGTGGGTTCTCTTCTTTCCCCCAGAAAGCCAATGGTGCCTGCAGCACAAGCTTCAAGAAGACTCGGCAGCCGGAAGAAGTGGTGCAAGCCGTCTGGGACTTTGTGGACAATGACCGACGCATTCTGGTGAGGAGGAGGAGGATGCATGCAGGGGTGGGTGGTGTCTGGTGGGGACCTGTGAGCCAGGACTGGAAAGGACGGGAGCTGCATTTCTGCCGCTTCTTTCCCCTTCTTTTCTTGGCACTGTGCTGATTCTCTCCACAACTCACATGGGAAGGTTTGCAGAGGCACACAGGGCTGTTCCCTGAACTCGGTGTGCTGGAGCAGCCACACAACCAGTTTGTCACAGGCAGGGATTGTGGAAGGAGATCGGGGACAAGAGCCCAGGGAGCCTGCAGCCGGCCAGCTTCCTAACGCTCTTGGCCTTTCTCTCTAGACGAGCTACCTGCGGCGGCTGAAGGATATGCGGCTGGCTCTCGAGCACTCAGAGTTCTTCAAAACACACGAGGTGGGTTGCGCACGAGCCTTGCTAGCCACTGACAGGGACAGGGGCCTACCCAGTCCAGTGCTCTGGCTCAGGAGCACCGTTCCTCCTTGCCCTTCACCCCCTCCAGGGATTCCCATCTCCCCTCTTGGCCTGGCCAGAACATTTTCTCTTGCTTGCAGGTGGTGGGCAGCTCTCTGCTCTTTGTCCACGACCAATCGGGGCTGGCTCGCGTCTGGATGATTGACTTCGGCAAGACAGTGCCTCTGCCTGCAAAACAGACGCTGACACACCGGCTGCCGTGGGTGGAAGGGAACCGTGAGGACGGCTACCTGTGGGGCTTGGACAATCTCATTGCCATCTTAGAGAAGATGCGGGATGAGTGAACGGAGGAGAGACCAGACCTCGTCTGTCAATTCAGTGACACTTTCCTTGGGCAGCTGGAGACCGTGAGGGCACCACCCACCTGGCCCCCTTTAATTTATTCAGCCAGATATGCTACCACCACCAGCGGGGGGAACTGGAAGAGTTCCTGTTGGTGGCAGAATTGCTGCTGCCTGTGACTTGCCTACACTCCACCCCCCCACCCCCCGGTTCCAAGTGGGCAAGAACATCTGGAATAACAACAACGTTCGATTTATATACCACCCTTCAGGATGACTTAACACCCACTCAGAGCGGTTTACAAAGTACGTCATTATTATCCCCACAAAACACCCTGCGAGGTGGGTGAGGCTGAGAGCTCTGAGAGAGCTGTGACTGACCCAAGGTCACCCAGCTGGCTTCAAGTGGAGGAGGGGGGAATCAAACCCGGCTCTCCAGATTAGAGTCCTGCACTCTTAACCACTACACCAAACTACACCCCCTGGAAGGGGACTTGGTTCAGCCCAGTCAGAGTTGTGCATCTGTAAGTTATTTCTTGTATGAGAAAAACATGGTTCAGGCCCACCCACCCCCTTTGCTCTGTAACCCCCATGTCTCTCCCAGGCTGCTACAATGTGGGGAGAAGCTAATGAGTTTCTTTGGGGCATCCCACTGGGGAGTCGTGGATCTGATGGACCCAGCATGGTTGGAGCCAGCAGGTCTACTCATGGCCCAGGATGAGCCTCGGAGCACCTGGCATCTAGGCAAGGCATTGGTGCAGGCCAGTGCGGCATTCTGGAAAGCAAAAAGCGGGGGGAGCTTATCTAAGGCTCCTCCTCCTCCAAGCCCCACCCGCCTCAGCCCAATTCCATGCGGCCAGGCTGTTTGTCTTGGCGGGGAAAGGGGGCCTGTCTGCTCCCACTCCGCTCTAGCGCCCTCCCCCAGTATGGTGGTTACGAAGAGGACCAGCCTTTTCCGCCACCCCATGGGCCAGGCAAGAGCTGCTTTCTCAGCCCCTCTAGGAATCAGGGACCCCAACAGCAGCATAACTTTGACCTCAACACCTTGCAAAAATGCTCGTCTGTGGTGCTAAACCGAGAAGGGCTTTAACAAGAAGAAATCTTCTGGAGGGCTTGTTTGAAATGCATGGATGGGAGGAACTCCATCCTTCTTGGAAAGGCACAGCTCCCTTGTAGTATCTTTGTAAATGGTAACACTTCAAACATTGTTAAAGGGACGCAACTCAGGCACCCGCATGTGTTGTTTTCCTTCACATTCGTGTGTGTGGGCTCTGGCTCTGCTTCATTCCACCCCGCCTTGCTTTGCTGGGCCCTCCGTGCCCTCGGCCATTCTGCCAGCTCCCAGGCACCGATTCCCCCCCTCGATGCACGTGTACTTTGGGAAGAACGGAGACCGTGTCCCCCTGCAGGCTTTGAAGGCCACTGGAGGAGATGCCCTCCCTGCTTCCATGCACACCCTCAGTGCCTGCACACCCACAGTAGCGCCAGAGTTGGGGGCCTTCTGCAGCATCACAGAAGAGAGCAGCTGCCTCCCCCACCCCTCCCAGTGCAGGCAGGATGAAAAGGAACAGGAGAGTCTTGAAAAGGAAACATCCTCCCTGCGATGTCCCCTGGGCTTTTGGGATGTTCTCCTCTTGAGCCAATCCCCTTGACCAGGGTGGGGAGACTCTTGGCTGGGCCCTGGCGTCAGCAGGGGCCACCCCAGATTGTGGCAGAGGAGAGCAGGGCCCCCAGCAGCTGCACAAGAGCCTGGCTAGCCCTCAGGCCTGTGTGTGGAGGGAGCCAGCAGCCCAAGACACATTATCAGCGCCAGGGTCTAAAAGTTGCCCCCTCCCTGCCCCCGCGCGTAGGAGTGCTGCTGCTTTGCCTGGGACAGGAAGCTGTTTTGGGCACGAACCACAGAAGCCCTTTTGTTTGCTGCCCTGTGCTCAGAGGGCCTCCCAAGGGTGGGTGGTGGAGCTTGGTGGGGAAGTGTGGAAACGCGCGCACACACACACACACACAGACACTCAAGGGTCGAAGGTTGCCTCTGTTGCAGGTCTGCTGCTCTTCAGGGACTAGCTACCCACTACAAACATTTGGCCCTCACACGAACAGACACCACCTGCAGTTTGGAGGGAGCCTTCCTCCGCTGGCGATTGAATTGGCTTCTTACCTTCACCAGGCCATTCCGTTGCGCTGTGAATAGCTAAGAGATGTTATGCCTTCACCGTGTCCGTTCTCGGGAGGAAGCACTTACTTCCGTTTCGCAGCCGGCCACGCAGAGGATGCAGAACGTAAGCACCGGCTTTTCTCAGTAGCAAGGAACTCCAGGGGCGCGCGAGTTCATCCATGCGGTTCCCAGTGCAAGAAACGGCCCCGGAGAGCTGGAATACTTGCTTTACTGGGAACTGAAAAATGTAGCAGCAAGAAGACGTGATGGCACAGGAGTGGATCCACAGTGCCCCACCAAAGAGCCGGAGGGAGCTTTTGCGCCATTCAAGGGCTTTGCACCTCTAACCGACACACAACTGCCTGTCTTGGTCTCCAAGTCAGCACTGTTTTTCCAGAATCGCTCACAACTACCCAGTCAAGTTTTTTTCCACGTTTTTATTTACACCTGAGTTAGCAGCATGAGAACATTTAGGCTCTTGTGCCAAAGGCCTGGCTTCCCGCTCGTTCAAGGAATGCCTGAACGAATCCTTGTCAAGGATGCTTTAGGCTGCTCCTGCATTGGGAAGGGGGTTGGACTAGGTGGTCTGTAAAGCCCCTTCCAACTCTGACTCTACTGAATGTCACTTGAGGTCAAAATGCAAAAACAGACCTAGCCGCAATCCCCAACCTGCCCTTCTGTCTGCTGGACCCCACAACCCCCTTCCCCTCTAGATCTCCCAGAGCGTGGCTTTGGCCCTCTCTTGCCTCTCCCCTCCACAAATATTTTTAGTGGCATTAAAGAGTTTGGTTTGGATTTGAAAGGACATTCCAAATCGCCGCGCCCCCCCCCCATTTTAGCCACGCCACGCCGAAGGACCACTTCAGACTCCGGCCTCTGCAGGAAGGTGGTGGCCCAGACGAGAGCAGGGAGGGCTCACATCACCCCTGCCCCCATTTGTGGCCCCAGATGGAGGCCTCCCTAAGGCACGTGTGGCCCGGCTCTTCCCCAGCTGGGATGGAGCAGAGCAGGGAAAAAGGCAGGCACCTGGCCATTTCCAAGGCAGAAAGGCCCCGGGGGGGGGGGGGCGTGTTTCCAAAACCTGACTGCTCAGGCCATTTTATTCTGAGGCTCCCAGCAGCCATGCAGGCAGTTTGACTGGAGAAGGGGGAAAGTTAGCTGTGGAGGCTACTTCGTGCAAAACCTCAGCTGACGTATTGGCTCAAGGGACAGTGGAAGACGAGTTTAATCCTCCTCGTGTCATGAAGCTTACTGGCTGACTCAGGGCCAGTCATCCGCTGCCTACCTCAAAGGGTTGTTGTGAGGATGCAGTGAACGGGGGCATGCGCACTGAGTTCATTAGACGACGAATGACCACCATGTGATCAGTCCTATACTCCTGAGCAGCTTCTATGCAGAAGACCATTCCCGTTGGGGATCGCGGCCCATCAGCCGGAGCCGTTCATCTTCTGCCCGGCCAGCAGCCTCAAACCAAACCTCTTGGCAACAACTTCAGGCCTCAGAAGGCTTGGGGGCAGGCTGGAGCAGCACTGCCTTCCCACACAGCCCTTCCTGCACGCCCCCCCCAGGCACAACGTAGACCTTGCCGTCAGCTGCCCGCTTGGGGCTGAAGTGTGTCAGCTGGGCGTTGCTCTCCTGCACTTGCTGGTAGCTCCACAGCTGGTAGCGGCAGCTTTTGCCCTGCTTAGAAAGCAAGTATGTCTCAGCCACAGCCCCCAGGGGGAGGGAGCTGTATGGGGGGGTGGCATGGAAGAGTCCTGGCATCTCCTCGTCTTCCTGGCAGTCCAGCAGTTGTGGATCCCCCTTCAGCCCAAGCAGAGCTCCTGTATGGGAAAGAGATGGCGGGGGGAGGTTTGAAACTTGGCCCGCGAGCCCCCCCACCCCAGAATCCTCAGCCGCCCTAATGCCATTCTTCCTCCCCCACCTCGCACGGGTGTCCCTGTCCTGGTCATTGTGTTTCTAAACAATGGTGCTCATGTATTGTCAAGGGCTTTCACGGCCGGAGAACGATGGTTGTTGTGGGTTTTCTGGGCTGTATTGCCGTGGTCTTGGCTTTGTAGTTCCTGACGTTTCGCCAGCAGCTGTGGCTGGCATCTTCAGAGGTGTAGCACCAAAAGACAGTGACACTGAGAGATCTCTGTCTTTTGGTGCTACACCTCTGAAGATGCCAGCCACAGCTGCTGGCGAAACGTCAGGAACTACAATGCCAAGACCACAGCGACACAGCCCGGAAAATTCACAACCACCAATGGTGCTCATCTTGGGATCCTGCAGAGATTACGGGCAACCCAACTTGAATGTCTGAAGAGCTCAAACTTGGGTGCAGGGGGTGGGTGGGTGAATTTAAAGCTAGCTGCTCTTTGTGAGATTTTGTGAAATACCCGCCTTTCCAGAACAATTGCCTAAGGCAGCTCACAATTCCACTATTTGAAAAAAGTGATCACAAAACCAACAGTAGCTATTCACAGCAAACACAAGGCTAACAACACCAGGAAAAACAAACTTCAGGCAGGGAAGGCTTAAGAGATCTTGCTGTTTCTAGCTGGTGCCTCTGCAGCCATGATAGAGTCACCATGCTAAACTCCCTGATGACTGTTTGGGGTGCCACAGGCAAAAAGGCCCTGGAACCACCACCAATTGGGCAGGTTCAGCTGGGAGAAGGCAAGCGGTTTAGGACCCATGACCCAGGCCAGCCCATTGAACATCCTGGGAACACATTCATTGTATGCAATTAAATTTTGAAGCCGGTTTTGATAGCGTATGGAAGTACAGAAACCAAACGCCTGCCTTTGAGACAACACAAACAATAATCTCTGTGAAGTAGGATGACTCATTTTCAAATACAGGCCAAACATGCTGGAAACACTCACTGCCGATATATTTGGCTGAAGGCTGTGGGGAGCTGGAGGCAGATTCCCCCCAGTGCTGGCTGTTTCTTTAGCACCCTTCTCCTCACGTCTAAGTCCCAAAACATGAGACGGCTTGAGAGACAGTAAGCAGGAGCCCACTGTCCTGCTTCCAGGAGCTTCCCTCTTGCACCCAGATGCTCCAGGCCGGCTCTTCCAGCTGCCCTACAGGAAGTAGAGCAGGCCCAAACCTGGGAGCTGCTGCTCCCTTGTGGGCAGACATGGCCAATGCATTTATTGCCAGCAGCATTCAGCAGGGACTTAACCGTGGTGGGGAGTCTGTCGTAGGGTAAGTCCTTTCTGCTCCCAGCAGGGACAGCTTCATCTTGGCACAAAAAAGAAACCACAGAGGGGCCAGTGACTGAAGCCACCAGTAGCTGGTGCAGACGTGAGAGGCCGTGGAGGGCTCACATCCCAGAACTAGTACACAGAGGTTTCTCCTCTTCCCTGAATCTCTGTAGCATTCCTATCCCCTGCAGCGTTTCAGCCGGCAGCCCCCCATACCTGAGGCGACGGCCCAGTGAGCCTTGTAACCGCGCCGGAGGCAGGGTTCGTGGTTGGAATCCTCGTCATATCTGGGCCGGGTGTTAAGGTCTGGCCTGGGAGGAGGGGGCCGCCTGCTCTGCTCCACAACAGCCCAGTACAGGGGGCAACCGTGTCAAGTGAGACGAACAGCCTCTGGGAGCTGGTTCCTTCCCCTCTGTCAAAAGGACAGGGAAGCCCCCTCCCCAACTGCCGGCACGGCTCACATGAGTTCCACAAGGTAGGATACGGTATCAGCAAAGGGAGGCCCGCAAGAAGATGGCGGAGGAGCCTCTCCTGGTTCCGGCCCTCCAGACCTCCGGACAGCAGCTCTGCTTGGCAGGAGAACACTTCCTCGGCTAGCTTGGCCATGTCAGCAGCTGGAGCAGGCAGAAGGAGAGGGAACGGGGGGCAAGCAGCAGTTCCCCAGCGAACATCCAGGGTAATGTAGGAAGATGCAGCCAAACAGCTTCAACACCAGACCCTGCGCACAGTCTGCCTCCCCTCCCTCGCCTGGACCCACAGCGGGCAGGACTGAGAAGTATTGTTTGGCTGCCTGAAGGACGGGAGTCTCTGCCCAACATCCTTCCTCCACTACCAACCTGAAAACATTTCCCCCTGGGCAGTGTAACCTCTCTCCAAAGCCACCTGAATAATTTCCTCTAGGGAAGCAGCTCTGGGCTGGTGAAGAAGGGTTCCTGCCATCCACAGGGCCACTAGGCCACACCTGGAGGAGGGAGAAAGTCAAAATGGTTATACAGCTGCTCGCTTTTAATATCTTGTATTAAAAACATCCCAAAGCCATTCGCACGTATCATTTTGCTTGTCCTACTGCCTCATTTCTTCTCCTCCACTAGCCATCCTGTCCCTGGAGGTCCTTCTTAGCGCCCCCCGCCCCTCCCAGGGATTTTTCACACACTTCCAGGAATCTCCTTGTACCCTTAAGAGCTTAGAAACAAAGGGGATATTTTTATGATACTGATGTCTGCTTGATACCAAAGTTAGGTGCCTCCCATGTCCTGAAGACACTCTACCCTTCCCAGAGTTTGGGGCTCAGAGACGGGTGCGATTTTGCTTCTGCACCATGCTACTCACTAGGTGGCCTTTTGGGCAAGCCACCCACTCTTCTGCCTAGCTGGCCTCACAGAGTTGTGTTGAGGAGTGCACACTGTATTCTGAGTTCCTTGGAGAAAAAGCAATAATATCTAAAGAGAAAAACCAGAAAAAGCTGGCTCCATTCTCAAGTCATAATGACTTCAGCCTGTTCCGTTGACTCCACCAGAGCTGAAAGGGTTCTGAAGTTGACAGAGTATGAGCAGAGTGATGATATACCCTAGATTCCAAAGACCAAGGGCAAGACTTTTTTCTAAGGGAGGAAAAGGGAGTCCTGGGTGACCTCAGGACTGTCACTTAGGCTAACGAATTTCACAGGGTAGTTGTGGGAATAAAGCAGAAGGAAAACCATGCAACCCAGAGCTCCATAGAACATGGGCAGGATGAAAACATACAAGAGAACTGAGGTATGCTAGGAATGTATACAAGAAATAGTGGCAGGCCTGTTCCAAACAGCATGACATGTACTCAGTCCAGTACTGTGTAAAGCCCTTTAAAAATAAAAAAAGACAATGAATACTCACTGGGGCCCCTCCTGAATCAAGGAAGGCACCGGCTTGTTGAAAAGGAGCCACTTTAAATGCTCATTGAAACTACAAGACAGAAGAGAGAGTCCCATAAAAGCAATTGAGGAACCCAGCCCAACATTACTTGCACTTACTCCCCTGCATAATTGGCAGTATTTTGAATTTTTCTTATCCCCAGACACTTAATTTGAGAAACTGAAGGAAGCCAGCCCCAGCAATAATTCCACTTTGGGAGGGTGGGGGAGAGATGGCACATTTTGCCGTACAGGAAATGTAGGTGGTGGTGGTGGTGCGGAAACGTAAATGTGAAAAGGTAAAATGAAAGGCCACTCAGAAGATGGTGTCAGGAGAATAACCCACATCCGGGAAGCGGGAAGACACAGCCCCAAATAAAATGTGCCATGCCTTCTGAATGAAGCAGGAGCTGCAAAAGCATCTCATATTCAGAGAAAGGTCAGGCTTGACTCAGAGAAAAGAAAGATGGCGTACGAGGATGGCAGCTCCCAGAAGTGACCTCTGGAGTTATACTGTGCTCCTCTTCACTCTTAAGTGAAAACACAGCCCTTCTAAGAAGAGTGGCCGTGAGGAGCCGGAATATGTTGTGGCTATTTTGTGACATCATCCCAGCGTGTAAGAGAAGGTGGCGGGAAAGTAAGCGTCTCCCATCCCAGACAACCGGCCTTGGGTTCAGCTGTGGCACGAAAGTGAGGAACGTTTCTGTTCATCCCATCCCTATCAGTTAGGGTTGCCACCTCTGGGGTGGGACATTCCTGGAGAATTTCTAAGCTGCGGTGGGACCCCCACTGAGTCTACCTTCTCCAGGGGAACTGATCTCGGCCATCCGGAGATCCAGGGAATCGCCAGGCCCCGCTGGAGGCTGAACGCCGTCCCAGAGGCTTCGGTTTCCTCTGGAAACAGCCGCCCCCACCCCGCACAGCCTCCACGTGGACTGAGCTTCCGTGACGTCACCGCAACACGCCCAATAGCGGAAGGGAGACCCACCCCACCTGGCCCTCCTGCGCCTCAGCAGCTCCCGCACGTCGTCCTGCCCGCCGGAGCCCGCCTGCTCCAGCGCTGCTTTGAGCAGCTGAGCCCCGCGGAGTTGAGGCGGCGGCGGCGGCGGCGGCGGCGGCGGCGCCCCCTCCGGGGCCTGCGACATTCCGAGGGGGCCGAAGCGGGCGGATCACAGGCCACGTGCGCTTCCCAGGGCCTGGAGGGAGGTCGGAGGTCAAGGATCCAAGGCCCACTTCCGCCCAAGATAGCCTCTCATTGGCCATCGCAGCCGGCTCGAGAAGGGTCAAAGGTCACGCCTCGCGAGACCAGGCCGAGCGGAAGTTCTTTGTGACGCCCCCCCCCTTCACGCTTGGGCGGCGCGAGCCGCTGCCTCCGAGTGAGTGACGGACGCTCGATCCAATAGCACTGTAGAATTTTAATTTGCGCCGGGAAGGAACCAGTCCGCCGGCGAATCCTCGGACGGCCAATCGCGGAGAGGAGGCGGAACTAGGGAGGGAGCGCGGCTCTCTGGTTGGCCGATGCGGAGCGGCGTCTGCGTGCGCGTGCAGCTGCGGCCCTTCCCTCCTCCGGCGCCCGCCCGCCATGGCTGTCCCCGAGCCGCGGCCCAACCACACCATCTACATCAACAACCTCAACGAGAAGATCAAGAAGGACGGTGAGCGCCGGGCGGGGGCGGCGGGGGCGGCGGGGGCGGGGCCTCCCTCTCCGGGCAGCGCGGCCGGTTCCCCCCCCGCCCCCCCCGCCGCACAGGCCCTCTTCATAAGGCGGGAAGGCCCTGCGGCGGCGGCGGCGGCGGGGCTGCGAAGCGGGGGGCGACCCCCCCTCCCCCCCCCGGCTGCCGGGCGGGGCCTCGCGTGACTGTCGGCCTTTCCTTGGCAGAGCTGAAGAAGTCCCTCTACGCCATTTTCTCCCAGTTCGGCCAGATCCTGGACATCCTGGTCTCCCAGAGCCTGAAGCTGCGGGGCCAGGCCTTCGTCATCTTCAAGGAGATCAGCAGCGCCACCAACGCCCTGCGGTCCATGCAGGGGTTCCCCTTCTACGACAAGCCCATGGTGAGGCCGGGGGCCGGCCCGCTACTCGCGTGGGCTGCCCGGTCAGGCGTTCAAGGGGAAGGGCTGGCTGGGGGGGGGGCGCACAGAAAAGACGCGCGAGCCGAGCCCCCCCCCCCGTTGCTTGCGGGCACTCTGCGTTCTCCTGCGGTAGTTCCTGGCCAAGCAAAAGCCTTAGTTTTTTAGGGGGGCCAGACTGCCTGTCGGCTCTAGAGTATCCAGTTCCCAAGCACAGCCTTGGCTTTCGCTAACGTGGCGCTTTGACATTCTCTGTATGGGTTTTCTCACCGACACCAAACTTCTGCCTCCGTTAATGCCTTTTTGTTTCTGGCCAGGTGAGTGGATTAGTCTTGCTGTGGCTAACTTCAGGATAGGATTGTTGCTGGTCGCCGTGGTAGTGTGGTGGGCTAAGTCATCTTCCCTTGTAACCGAGGGCTTCCTCTCTCCAACCAGAGGATCCAGTATGCCAAATCTGACTCTGACATCATTGCCAAGATGAAGGGCACATTTGTGGAGCGGGACCGCAAGCGAGAGAAGCGGAAGCCCAAGGGCCAGGAGACCCCTGCGGTCAAAAAGCAGCTCCAGGGGGCAGCAGCGCCAGTGGCCCCGTCAGCGCAAGGCACGGTGCCTGTGAGTGCAGCCAGCCGTGGTCCTGTCGCAGCCCCCTCTCTGCTACTTACAGGGGAGCTTTGCATGTTTGGTTCCTCATGTGGGGGAAGCAGTTCTCCATTCCCCTGGTGCTGCATGTGGCAGCACTTTAAAACCTGCAGGTTCTGTTTCTAGCTTGTTGGTGAATTAAAGATCTGCCTCTTGTTGACTGGAAGTCCTCAACTCGCTTCCGCAGGAGGCATCGTCTGCCCCCTAGGGTGGCAATAGCCACATGTGGAGGTCAGGCTCTGCCACCCCCACCACTGAGGGACGGAAGCCTTGGAAGCTTGGGGAGGGGAGTCTGAGGGTTGGGGTTTTGCAACTTAACTAACTTTCTTTCCTCCCCAGGGGATGCCACCCATGAACCAAGGCCCACGCATGATGCATCACATGCCGGGCCAACCCCCCTACATGCCCCCTCCAGGAATGATGCCCCCTCCTGGCATGGCTCCAGGGGCTATTCCTCCTGGGGCCATGCCGCCTCAACAGATGCTGCCTGGGCAGATGGCTCCCGCACAGCCGGTGAGTGAAAACATTGTGAGTTGGAGGGAGGGGGGAGCATTCACGTTCTGGGCTTCATCCAGGTGGGCTCGTGGTGTTCCTGAGCTTTCCGTATCAGCTACTCTCTCTGCCTCTTCTAGCTGTCGGAGAATCCACCCAATCACATTTTGTTCCTCACCAATCTGCCCGAAGAGACCAACGAGTTGATGCTGTCCATGCTGTTCAATCAGTGAGTCCTCGGGAGTGGAACCCTGTGGGAAAGCGAGGGCATGGAGCGGGGGGGGGGGGGTCCACTGGCTCCCACTGTCTTAAGGGCCCCCTGGTTTCCAAGCCATGGGATTTACATTGGTTGGTGTCTGTCTTAGGGGTTTCTGTGATGGGCGAACCTGCTTCGTTCTGCTCGGCTCCTGCTTTGTGTCGTAAAGATCCTCCATCTTTCGATATTTTTGCACTGCCCTTCTAAGAGTCTGGCTGCAGAGGTTGTTGGTGGGGGTGGGATCTGTTAAATGGCAGACTCTGGCAGAGTGAGCAAAGAATTCTCTAGAGTCAAAAGCGGGGGGGGGGCACGAGGCTGCCAGCCTAGATCGCTGGGAGCTCTTGGGGGGTATCTGAACCCCTCCTCCTCGTCCCACCTGCAGGTTCCCTGGCTTCAAGGAAGTGCGGCTGGTCCCGGGCCGGCATGACATTGCCTTCGTAGAATTTGACAACGAGGTGCAGGCGGGAGCTGCTCGCGATGCCCTTCAGGGATTCAAGATCACCCAGAACAACGCCATGAAGATTTCCTTCGCCAAGAAGTGATGCGGGTCTTTGGCCTCGAGGCTCCGGGCTGTCCTGTTCATTTCTTGTTAGTGCCTCTAAAATAGTTTGTGTTCTGTTTCTGCTTTTTGATTGTTGCAAGTTCTGTTCTGCGAGGTAAGTGTGTGCGAATGTGGCTGGCCTGCCTGGGCAAGAAGATCCAGAGCTTGTTTTCCCCAGGCACTGACTTGGACCCTTCCCAGGTACTTCCAGTGTGTCTGGGCTGGGATCTGTGGCTGGCTGGTGGGGAGGAGTGTGTGTGTGTGTGCGTGAGAGAGAGCAGAGCATGCGCACGCGCCACTGGAAGGCAGAGGCCGGTTCTTGACAAAAGCATGGCACCCAGAGTCCGACGGCCGGACATAGCACCTGGAGCTTTTCTCTTTTGCAATAAAAATGTTGGTTTGTTTTTAATCTTGGCAGTTGGCTCTTATTGCTGGGAGACTTGTGGGGTGGGGGGTGCTTTTGGGGGGTGCTGGCTCCCTTGCTAGCTCCTCTGCCACAAGACTTAACGAGAGAGCCGGCGGTATACCACGCAGGTGACTGTGCCATGCAACAGTGGCAGCATTCTGTGTCTTGAGAAGCTAGCAACATGCTCGCTTGTGTGGCACCTGTGCCCAACTTCCAGCAGGATTGGGTGCCAAACCAGCTTTTCTGCAGATAATCAAATGTTTTATTCTCCTCCCCGCCCCCAGTTATGGCCTCCTTGCCCATAGCGGTGGGTTCAGTGAGGCTTTGGTCTGAGAAAAGGGCTGGCAAGGGGCAGGGGTGGAGGTATTGCTTTGCTGAGCAGATGGACTGGGGTCAACTGGGAGAGCTGCGAGAGCTGGAGCAGAGTGGCTGTTCACAGACAGAGCAGGCTGAGAGGCCGTGGGCGTAACGGCCTTAGCACAAAACATGGCGCTTGATTGCTCCCACGGGTGTTTCTGACATGTTTCATGCTTGTGCCACTCATGGGGGGGAGGGGTCTGCCTGCCCCTTCACTGTGCTGTGGGGCAGTGATTGCCAGCCTCCTACGCAGCCAGCATGCTGGTGTCCTCTCTAGATACTTCCTTGTTCCCCATTTGTGGGCACTGTGGCTCTCCCTTTAGTGCTGTGGCGGGGTGGCTGCACTTCTTTTTCCGTGCTCCACTCCTGCGTTGCTCCCTCCCCTGCTCTCCTGTGAAGGGAGCGGGGTGGGAGTTGGAGCACAAGGAGCTCAGTGTGCCACAGCCTCAAGGGCCAGCCTGTTCTCCCAGCTGCCACTTCCTGTTTAGCCAGGCAAGGAGTTCAAGCTGGATCTCGTCCCTCTGTTCATTGCACTTGTGGCCCTGGAATTTCTCCACTTCAAAAGCTGTGCGGAGGGGAGAAAACGTATTTTAGCAGAATTTGAAAGCATGCCAGTCATTTTGGATTTCTCGTAAGATGCAAGAGAAGCGAGAGCTGGGAGACTGTTGTTCATGTGGTCAGTTCCAGTAGCAACTGGGATGAAGACCCAGGAAAATTTTCTCATTTCTCTGTCCTGTAACACATCCTTTTCAGAAGGTAGAATGTTGGTGAACATTCAACTCAGCCAAGTACAAGGGTGGGGTTTAGCTTCCCCAAACAGCAAGCCTGTCTTACCTCCGGAACAGTTACTCCATTGCAGGAGCTGGTTGGCTGGGTTCTGCTGAAATGGGGGGGGCTGCTTGGGGGGCTCTCTGGGCCAGCTTCTCGCTCTTTGCCCTTCTGGGGCCTGTTTGGAGTGGGCGGCAAATGGATAAACTGGCAGACAAGAAGCTTTGTGCAGACGCTGAATGCAACCGTGAGTGACTTTTCCATTTCTAGATGCGCCACTCCCCTCTAGTGAGGATTCAGGCAAGGTCAGAGTAACTGCCCCCCCCGCCCCTCTACGCACTGAATTGGTCCCTAGCATTGATTAGTCAAGCATAGACTGTCTCTGAACATGGAGGTTTATCTTTTGTAATTCTGGCCATCCCATCCTGCAGCAATGGATTCTTCAGGCCTATGTGGTGTGAAACCGGCAGCACCATGGGGAACAAATCACAGGCCCCACCCTCCCCGGATGAGAGATTTTGGCACCCACTTCCTTTTCTCTCCCTCCCCGCTCTGCAATCCCAGATCCCATTTCTATTGCGGTGGCCCTTCAGGACTACGTGGCCCCCGACTGCCGGTTCATTCACATCCAGAGAGGCCAAGTGGTGTACGTCTTCTCGAAGCTGAAGGGCCGCGGACGACTCTTCTGGGGGGGAAGCGTAAGTGGTGGCCGGGCTGCGTTGGGTTGGTGGTGTCAAGGCAGCTAGTCGTAAGCAGGTGCAGGAAGCCCCCGTCGGGTGGGTGGGTGGGTGGACCCCACAGAGAATGCCTTTGGAACGAGGGAGTCCGGGGTTCAAGTCCTACCCAGCCACACCCACCATGCCCTGGTTGGCTTTCTTCCCTTTGTCGCCTCAGTGGCCAATCTGTGAAATAAGGTCCAACAATATAGAGCAACACGGTAATGGTTACAATGAACAAAAAGGAGAATTTCCCGTGTGTTTAATAATGTCTCCACAATTAACAATAAAGCATATGTTATTTAATATATAGTTTCCAGAATTATTTGATTGTCAATACATGGGGGATATAGTAAACAAATTCAATTCATTTCTCATACTACAAACAAGAACTGCATCACGTATTGTAACTACCTATAACCTTAATTATGCAAACATTCCATGTATCCTGTATATAAATAGATTAAAGTGTCTTGTGCTTAATATGCTACAATTGTAATAACTAAAGTGCAAATACTTCCAATATCCTATGACACTACTTCTTGCATACAGAATACAAATTGCCTATTTGTCAGTTACAAAGTCGATACAGTCCAAAGTAAATTCCAGACACTGTGTGTGTCACAGATCGTGTGCTGATCCTTGTGGTATAAGTTGTTAATTCTGTGACTGAATTCCTCTAACGGACGGTCCAGATCCACATATGGTCCGTTTCCAGAGTTCTTTTTCAAAGAGCACAGTAGCTGGAAAAACATACATAGATCAAAATAGAATCCCCGAGAATATAAAATCTATAATGATACACTCCTAGTTCAGTATACTCACTCAGAGATTCTTACAGTCAGCCTTCCATATCCCTTTCCGATACTCTCAATTACTTTCATCTGTGTCCTGTTTCCAGGTTAACGTCTTATCTACAGAAAGGAATCCCATGGGTTTAGCTTTAAGATGAAGTAACTAGGTGAAAGGGGCGTGGATTCCTTTCTGTAGATAAGACGTTAACCTGGAAACAGGACACAGATGAAAGTAATTGAGAGTATCGGAAAGGGATATGGAAGGCTGACTGTAAGAATCTCTGAGTGAGTATACTGAACTAGGAGTGTATCATTATAGATTTTATATTCTCGGGGATTCTATTTTGATCTATGTATGTTTTTCCAGCTACTGTGCTCTTTGAAAAAGAACTCTGGAAACGGACCATATGTGGATCTGGACCGTCCGTTAGAGGAATTCAGTCACAGAATTAACAACTTATACCACAAGGATCAGCACACGATCTGTGACACACACAGTGTCTGGAATTTACTTTGGACTGTATCGACTTTGTAACTGACAAATAGGCAATTTGTATTCTGTATGCAAGAAGTAGTGTCATAGGATATTGGAAGTATTTGCACTTTAGTTATTACAATTGTAGCATATTAAGCACAAGACACTTTAATCTATTTATATACAGGATACATGGAATGTTTGCATAATTAAGGTTATAGGTAGTTACAATACGTGATGCAGTTCTTGTTTGTAGTATGAGAAATGAATTGAATTTGTTTACTATATCCCCCATGTATTGACAATCAAATAATTCTGGAAACTATATATTAAATAACATATGCTTTATTGTTAATTGTGGAGACATTATTAAACACACGGGAAATTCTCCTTTTTGTTCATTGTAATCTGTGAAATAAGCCAGATGTGGCGGGGAAGAAGGGACGGGTGTTGCTTGCAAATTCAATGCTTTTACTATTCGTGAGGAGCGTGGTGTCAGCTTATTTTAAGAACATTTCCAAGCCCCACTTCTTCATATAAAATATACAGGAGCTTTAGAAGCCCAGAGAGAACAACTGCAAACCGTCTCAGCGGCCCCTGAATGCTGTTTGGAAAGGGGGAGGGCCCTACAGTCTGCGCTCTTCCAGTGCTGCCTCACCTCCGGCAGAGCAGCAAGGCCCCTTCCACTTGATCCCAGCTAGGAGTTTTTGCAAGCAGAGGCAGCCTTTCAGGACCTCTGGGCCCACACTGTTTGGGGCAAAGCAGCTGCTTTGAACTGGACCCAGGAACAAGTGAGCATCCAAGGCAGGCAGAAGGAGGCCAGTGGTGGGGTGGTGGGGGGCCTTCCTCTGGCAACTGTTTTGTGTCAGTGGACATTTGGCCAAAGTTTGCCCCAGGGAGAAGAGTTCTTTCTCGTAACCCCATCCGTAAAGGTGAAGAATAATGGTGATTTGGGATTAAAAGAGTTCCAAGCAGGTTTGAGACCTGTGCCTCACGCATACACCTTCCACCGCGGTCCTTGCTTTGGGGCGGGAGGTGGAGTATGGGGCTGGTGGTGTGGGGAGGCTGACCAGGTGTGCATATGTGCCCCCCCTTCTGCACAGGTGCAGGGCGACTATTATGGGGAGCAACCGGCCCGCCTGGGCTACTTCCCCAGTGCTGTGGTCCAGGAAAACCAGTATCTGAAGCCAGGCAAGATAGCGCTGAAAACAGACGTAAGTGTGGCATCCCCCCTTGGGAGGGGCTGGGATGAGTCCAAACCACCGGTCGAGGTCTCCCAAGTTCAGGATCAAGGCACACCACCCCCCTCCACCCCCCCTTTAATCCCAGCCATAGAGCTCGGGTGTGCTGACTGAGCAGGGCTTTGGGGGTTCAGCTAGTGGTGAGCTGCAAACAGCCCCCCCCCCAAAATAATGCCCTGACCTGCCTTCTGGCTGTTCGTGCCAGACTTTTACCACCGGCTCCTCTTTGTCTCCATTTTCCTTTTGCTTCTTATGTGAAAGTGGAGCTATTCCAGGCTTCCAGTCTCTGGGCTGGAGGACCTGCTGCGGAGGCCAGAGGCCTGGCTTAGAATCCCGGTTCTGGGTGGCCCCCTGCGCCAGTCTGGACACTGCCCTGTCTGCTCCTTTCCTGTGGAAAGGTGGAATGGGGTATATTCACTGGGCATGCACTGAGCGCCTGCCCGCCCCCGTGTCTTCCCCAAGTCCATCTGGGAATTAATTTGACTGGCACCTCTGGGAAGCAGTGATTGTGTGTTTGTGTACGGGGTGTCTTCGTCTCTTTCAGAAATGGGACTTCTATTGCCAGTGATGCCAGGGGCCCAGCGCCTGCGCCAGAGGGCACAAGTCGTGCCACGTGCTTGGAAGCTCAGCCTTGCCCCTGAGCCGTCCGGAGCCAAGCAGAATTGTTCTTCCGGCTGTCCTTGCTGCCGCCTGTGATGCTCTCCCTCTCCAGCCTAGATACCTGCCTGGTCCAAGACAATACCTACCCTGTCGGAAAATAAAGGCCACCTACAGCAAAATGCCTGCGCGTGTGTTTTACGGTCTGCTACTGCCCAAGAGCCGACTGAATCTTCTGTTCCAGTTGGTGGCTGCAACTAAAAGAGGAGGGGGGGAGGGGGGATTTGTGTCCATCCTCTGGCCCGAGTGATGCCTCTGGCAGTCAAAATGAGTAGCAGAAGAGATCGAGGGGTCTCTTGTCTATGGGGTCCCCAGTCCAGCTCTAATGCGCAGCTTTCCAGGGCAGGGTACTGAAAGTGATCCTTTGAGTCAGCATCCTAACAACAACAACCGAGTTATATACTGCCCTTCAGGACATCTTAATGCCCACCCAGAGCGGTTTACAAAGTATGTTATTATTATCCCTACAACAAATACCCTGTGAGGTGGGTGGGGCTGAGAGAGCTCTGGAAGAGCTGTGACTAGCCCAAGGTCACCCAGCTGGCTTCAAGTGGAGGTTCAAATGATGGTAAAACAGCCAGGAGAAAAAAGGGGGGCGGGCGGGGAGGGCCTGCAGTTCTTTGGAAGGGGCGGGGCAGGCACCTGCCCTGCCCTGCCCTGCCCTGCCCTGAGAATTGGGGCCAGGGGCTTGTCCTTGCCCCTCCGCGCCAGGCTGCGTTTGCTCTGCTGGGCAGCAGCTGACCTGCCCCGTGCCTGGGCGCCTCCTAATCCTGGGCACTGAACGGGACCGCTCCAAAAATCGGGGAGGGGGGGGAGACACACCTTCCCTTTCTGTTAGCGAGGAAAAGCTCTCCCTTCGCCCAGGGCCGGGCCTTGCCAGGCTGCGGTGCCTTCCGGCGCACGAGTCCCAGGCTCGGCTAGACCCACGTTTCTCAGCTTAAGGCGCGTCTGCGGGAAGCCGGAAGCCCTGCAGGCAGGCGACAAATAGCCGAAGAAGAAGCAGCAGCAGCAGCCCGTCCTGCGGCCCGGCGCCACGACTGCCTCTCGGAGGCCTGAAGGGCTCCCCAGCTGGAAGGGCGGCGCCGCCCCTGCCCGCCTGCCTCGGCCTCGGGCCACGCTGCGAAGCGGGCCGGGGGAGCCGGGAGCCGCCGCGCAGCTCCGGAGCCAGCCTGACCCGGGACGGGAGACGCCCGCCCGCCCGCCCAGGCCGGATCGCCGCCTGCGCAGGTGTTTCTCCGAAGCCCCGCCTGGGCCCGCTTCAGCCGCGCCGCCCGTCTGCCCGCTCGAGCGCCGCGGGCGGGAGAGGCCAGGCTCGGGAGCAGAGCCGGCCAGTTCCCCGCGGCCCCGGAGGTTCCCCGCCCCGCCGGCTTCTCCAGCCGCCTCCCCAGGCGGCCGGCCCCGCGAGGCGGGCCAGGCCTGCGGCCAAGCCTCCCAGGGCCTCTGAGCGGGCGCCGAGGGCGCCCCAGGCCGGCGCAGGCGGAAGCGTCTCCCCTGCAGGCCCCGCCAAGAGGCGCCCGCCGCCGGGCCTCTCCCCTGGCTGGGGCTCGGCGGCCGGCGCAGGGGCCGGACCGAACGGAGCGCCCGGACGGCTGGGCTCGGGCCGGGTTTCGGCGTTCGGGCTGCGGCTCCCTGCCTGTGCCGAGAGGGAAGCGGCCTCCGGGCCACGCGCTTTCCCGCCGCGCCGAGGGGTCTCGGAGTCCCCCCCCCCCGAACCGTGTTCCGCGGTCCGGCCGGGGCTGCGGGGCAGAACCAGCGCGAGGCTCGGGGGCTAGGCGCAGCCGGTCCTCCGCCCTCGGGGGCGGGCCGAGGCGGAGCAAGCGCGCCGCAGCCGCCGCGGCCTCCAGGTGCGCGCCCTCGGGTCCGCCGCCGCCGCCGATGCAGGGCTTCGCGGCTCTGCCGCCCGTGCCTCCGCGGGGTCCGCGGGGGCGGCCGCCGGAGGAGCGCCTGCCGGGGCTGGAGTGCGTCCTGCTGGGCGACGGCGCGGTGGGCAAGACCAGCCTGGCGCTCAGCTACAGCGCCAACGGCTTCCCGGCGCGCTATCTGCCCACGGCCCTGGACCGCTACTCCGGTGCGTGGCCGGGCGGGGGGCGGGCTCGGCTTCCCGGGTCCCCGGCTGCCCGCGGGCTCGGCCGCCGCCCCCTTCCAACGCCCTCTCTCTTTTTGCAGCCGTGGTGGAGGTGGACGGAGCCCCGCTGAGGCTGCAGCTCTGCGACACCGCGGGGCAGGTAAGGGGCGTGTGCGTGTGTGTTGGGGGTGGGGTGGGGCTCGGCCCTCCCGCTGAGGGCCGCTGGGCCGGGATCCCGGGGCGACGCCCTGGGGCGCAGCTCACTCCCGGCCGGGACCCGGGAGGCCGCCGGCTGCCCTTGCCCTTTGCTTCGCCCGCAGGAGGAGTTCGACGGGCTGCGCCGGCTGTGCTACCCGCGCGCCGCGGTCTTCCTGCTGTGCTTCAGCGTGGTGGCGCCCGCCTCCTTCGAGAACGTGTCGGCCCGCTGGGCCCCGGAGCTGCGGCGCCACTGCCCGGCCACGCCGGTGCTGCTGGTGGGCACCCAGGCCGACCTGCGCCACGACGTGCAGGTGCTGATCGCGCTGGCCCGCCGCCGCCAGCGGCCCGTGCCCGCCGCCGCCGCCCGCGCCCTGGCCGCCCAGCTGGGCGCCGTGGGCTACGCCGAGTGCTCGGCGCTGACCCAGCACAACCTCAAGGAGGTCTTCGACGCCGCCATCGCCGCCGGCCTGGGCCGCGCCCGCGCCCGGCCCTGCGCCGCCGCCCGCCTGCGGACGCTCTCCAAGGCCTGGTGGAGGAAGTACGGCTGCCTGCGCCCCTAGCCCGGCCCGCCGAGGGAGAAGCTGGCCCGGCAGGGCGAGGCCGGTCCGGCGGGAAGCCTCCCGCAGCTCCTCTCCTCGGGTTGCAAAAGGCCCCAGGAGCGCCGCCTGGCCCCGGCCCCCCTTCCAGGCGGGCGGAGAAGGGCGCACCTGGCACGGCCCGCTCGGCCCTTTCCGGGCTTGTCTCTGGCTGGGCGGCCCCGGAGCTGGCACGGTGTGCTGGAGGCGGGCGGGCTGGGCTGGGCTGGGCTGGGCTGGGCGGTCTCCGGGCCGCCTCCTGTGCAGGGGAGTGGCTGCTGTCACGGGCCCGGGGGCTGCTCCGGGAGTCTCCTCGTCAGCTGGCGGCGGCGGCGCCTGCACCAGGGACACCCAACGCCCAGGAGCCGCGTGGTGCTCCCCGCAGGCTGTGAACTCTGCCGCAGCCCCGGGCGTCTCTCTGCCAGAGCCCCCCCCTTCCTAGGTTGTGTTCACAGGGAATTTTTCTGTGGGGGGGGCAGGTCTCTTTGGTTTTGCATTAAAGGCGTCTTGCCGCTTCTCTCCCCCAACGTTTGAGATTCCCTCTGGTGGTGCTTGCTGGGACGAGGGGGTGGGGGGGGGTGGGGGGCTGGGCTCGGGCTCCACGACCCTCCCTGTCTTTTGAGGGGAAAGTGAAGCGATGGATGGAAGGGGGGCGGCCTCTGGGGCCCAGCCAGCCCCCCCCCCCATGGGAGAGGTCCTTGGCGGAATACTGATAATGATAACAACAACAACAACAACAACAACAGTCCGCCACTCTTCTGGCCAGACAGTGTCCCACAGGGAACGTTGTTCTTATCAGCCGGGGATGAAAGGAGAGGCTGCCCAAGGCCGCCCGCCGAGCTCATGGCAGGAGTGGGAGTCGAACCAGCAGGGTGCTGATTGCAGCCCAGCCACTTAACTGCTGCGCTACAGCCGCTCTCACAATAATGGGCTTCTACGCCACACTTCTAGACTGCTCAGTGCCGCCACCCCACCCCAGCCGCGAACACTGTCGGCCTTATTATTACCGCCCCCCCCCATCCAGCTAGGGCTGAGAGGAGAGGCTCCCCCAAGGCCCCTGCAGAGCTCGGGGCAGAAGCGGGATTCGAACCAGCAGAGCGCTGAGCTGCCCCTCCCCTGCCGTCGAGGTCCGGCCCCTGAGCGCAGGCTCAAATCCGAGCTCGCCGCGCCTTCCCGGAGCGCCTGGCCGCGGCCGAGAGAGGAAGGCGGCGGCGGCGGCGGCGGCCAGTGGATGAGGCCGAAGAGCAGGCCGGGCCTTCCGGGACGGGCGTTGCCGGGTCGCAGCTCTCGTGCCCCGCAGATCTGGGCGCCCCGAAGGCGCGGCTGCCCCCCCTGCCGCTGCTCTCCCGCAACCCAGCCTGGACCGACGGCGGAGAGACCCGGGGGTGCCGCGCCACGGCTCGTTCCCAGAGCCGGCTGCCCGCGCGGCAGGTGCGGCAGCGCCTTGGCTACGGGAACCGCCCGCCACCGGGAGGCGGCGCGGCCCCCCAGCCCCAGCCCCTCTGACGTGTCAATCAGGCCCCAGATTTTCGGTCGGGGGGCAAAACCTCGGGGCGGGGAAGGAAAAGCTGAGCGGGCTGCCGGGGAAGCGCGGGGACGCGCAAGGGCCCCGGGGGCCGCGCGGCGTTCCTGCCCTCGGGACCCCCGACGAGCCGCGCGCCTGGCCTCTCGCTCGGGGAGGCCGCAGGGCCGCGTTCTTGCCCTTGTATTTCAAGGGCGGGGAAGACGAGCCTGGCGCTGTTTGCGGGGACGGGGCGCTTCCTCTGCCGGGTTTTTCGAACGGGCCGCCGTCTGACAAAGAGCCCGGCCCGGCCCGGCCCGGAGGGCCACTGGGGCCCGCGGCCCGCCTTCTCTCCAGCCTTGTGCCAACACTTAGGCGAGCGACACAGAGGCCGGCAGCTGTCCCAGGCCCGAGGGCACGCCCGTATGGATGACGCGCACTGGCCGTCGGACGTGAGCCCGCGGGCCGCACCGGGCGTCTTGGAAAACTGCAGAGGAGTCAGCCGTGTGAGTCTGTGGTAGCAAAATCAGAGTCCAGTAGCACCTTTAAGACTAACCAATTTTATTGTAGCATAAGCTTTCGAGAATCAAGTTCTCTTCGTCAGATGCATGGTACAGAAACATGCATCTGACGAAGAGAACTTGATTCTCGAAAGCTTATGCTACAATAAAATTGGCTAGCCTTAAAGGTGCTACTGGACTCTGATTTTGGAAAACTGAAAACCGGGACGGGGGGTGGAGAGGTTTGAGCCGCCCTCCTGCCTGCCTCCTCCAGGCTCGCTCGCCCGCCCGCCCTGGTGCTGCCAGCCCCGCCCGGCTGCAGGATCCAACTTGACGGGCGAGGAAGTGCCCTACTGCGCCCAGCCCCGCCCCGCAGCGCCAACGGGGTGCGGCTGCCTGCTGGCAAGGACCTACTGTTCTGCCTCGCCCGCTATGCTGGCCTCGTGGGAGCGGGAAGAAGCCCGAGGCGCCCGCTGGAGGGGCAGGATGCTCGGGTTCCTGGCCGGGGCGCTTTCCCGGAGCGCCAAGCTCTCCGTCGGTCTGCACGTGTGAAGACTCGGGAGGCGGGTCCGGAGAGCCTGCGCTCACAGGCAGGGAGCCCCGAGCTCGCGCCAAGTCCCCCGTTCTTCCTTCCAGCCGCTCCCTGGCCCCGGGACGCGGCTGCCAACCGGCACCCATTCCGACCGGCGCAGCCCCCGTCGTTTCCAAAGTGGATCCCGCGGCGCCCGCTTCCCCAGGGAGGCGCCTCCAACCCGCCTCGAAGGCGCGCCTCTCCCTGGGCGCACTTCGCCCCCCGCGCCGCTAGAGGCCGCTCCGCGCCGCTGTGGCGAGAGGGCGCCGTCCAGCGGCATGACGTCAGAGCTACCGCGCCGCGTACAGAGGGGCGGAGGGAGAGAGGCGCGCCCACCCGGAAGCGCCCGGCGGCGGGGGCGGCCATCTTGGCCGGCTCCCTGGGCGCCGCCATATTATGCGAGTCGCTCTCCGGCTGGCGGCTGCTCTGCGCCGCGGCGGGAACGAGGAAGCCGGAGAGGGCGGCGGCGGAGGAGGAGGAAGAGGAAGAGGGGGCGCCCCCGCCCAGCCCAGCCCCGCCATGTCCGAGACCTACGGTGAGGGGCGTCTGGGGGGGGGTGTTCGAGCGGGGGCCCCGCTGAGGGGGCGGCGGCGGGGGGGGGGGCCTGCCCGAGAGCGTCGCTCGGCCCTTCTCAGCCGCCGCCCCCCCGCCTCCTGGGCCTGAGTGGCGGTCCCGGCCCTCCCCGCCAGCCTGGCAGGCCCTCGGGGTCTCCCTCGGCCTCCTGCGCCCTGTTGCTCCGAGGGCCGGCCCGCCGGGGAGGGCGAGGTCGCCCCGCAGGAGCCCCCCGGCTTCCAAGGCAGGAGCTGCGGAGAGTGGGACCCCCCCCCCCCGAGGGAGGCGCCGCCTGGCCTTCAGTGCCGACGGGCAGGCGAGCGAGGAGAGCCCCGCCGCCTGCGCGCCCCCCCCCCCCGGCCTGCTTCGCTCGCGATACGGGGGCCGGGCCGGAGAGAAGCAGAGAGCAGGAGGGGCCCCCGAGGCCCCCTGCACAGGGCAGGCCATTCGCAGCTCTCTCACGGGCTGAAGCGCTGCAGGAGAGCCAGAAGGGGCGCTGGGGCGTGCGGGGCCCTGGCCCCCCTCGCCTGCCTGCTTCGGTGAAAAATAGACGCCCCCCTCCCCACCCGCCCCCCGTCTGGGCTCCTTTCCATGCCTGCAGGATGCTGCCTGCTGCTGTGTGTTTGCTGCCAGGGCCCGTCGTAGCTGGGGAAAGGTCGTTCGCACGGGGGTCGTGGGGAAAATGCGGTTAGCTGCTTCAAGGGAAGTAACAGGAGGTTTCCGACCCTCTTTTACTGAAGGTGTCTGCGTCATCCCTGATCGCAGCGTAGTTGCATAAAGGTGACCAGGCAGGTGCTGCCTCACAGGCGGGGGAGAAACTGCCGGCCTGCTTGCCAGCAAATGCAAGCAGTGCTGCCTATTACGGGGGGGGGGGAGCTGTGGTAGCATTTGCTGTATCTCTGTCCCCTTCCCCTGTCCCACCTTTGCAGTCCTGCCTGCTTGTCTGCTGGCATTGACAAGGAAACCTTTGCTCCTACCCCTGGCTTGCGTTGCTGAAAGGGAGAATGCAAACTGGAGCTGGAAGAAAATACTGCCTCCCCAATGGATTGGCATAGCAGCACTTGGGTGTGGCGGTTAAGAGCAGTGGGACTCTAATCTGGAGAGCCAGGTTCGATTCCCCACTCCTCTGCCTGAAGCCAGCTGGGTGACCTTGGGTCAGTCACAGCTCTCTCAGAGCTCTCTCAGTCCCACCCACCTCATAGAGTGATTGTTGTGAGGGTAATAATAACACAATTTGTAAACCGCTCTGAGTGGGTGTTAAGTTGTCCTGAAGGGCAGTATATAAATTGATGTTGTTATTATTATTTGCAAAATAATTCTGGTGAGATCTGCATAGCTCCATTGACTCAAAAATGTCCGTGTAACTAATATCTGCTGAGTCACCCTCCCTTTGACCTCCTTGAATTTTAATTCAGGTGCAGGCACAATAGATTTCCAAGTATCATAGACTGTTGCTAATTTGTCAGTTTGGGCTAGTCATTTCCTCTGTCAAACCGTCAAGTGTGCAGCTTAAGCCAATTGTAGAAGCAGCAGATTCTTCTTTGGGAGGCTCAATCAATTGATAATTTTATTAGAGACATGAAGGAAACTTAGACCGAGGCACGCCGAAGCGGAGAAATGCCGAGATTACTGGATCCTGCAGGGCCCTCCCAGAATCACCTAGAAGGTGCCATTCAACAAGGAGCTGAAGCCCCTCCAGCTTCTTTGAGTGGCTGCCTGCTTGTTCCGCCGTCTTGGAGGCGTTGCCCTCCTGAGCAAGAATTGTTCTGCCCTGGATTTCCTTGTTTGTTTGCCACCCATAAAAACACCCCCCCCTCAAATGATTTCCAAGTAAATAAGATAAGGAGGGTGGGAGGGAAAGTTTCATGGAGCAGAGAAATGCTTGCTTCAAGTGGGGGGGGGGTGTTGACTTCTTGGAGGAGGCTTTGTTCTTGTGCTGTTCACCTGAGCAAGAATCAGGGCCAGCCGAGGACCTTGGCCTTGGCGTCCTCCACCTGCCCTTTCCACTGAGTTACTTGTAGCTTCCGTAAGCCTCAAATGGGCTTTCCTTCCTGACTCTTCCATGTAGGGTAGCTTGTGACCACGGGTCTTCCAGCCGCCGGCCGGATTGTTGCTGTCTTCTTCAGCTGTTCCCCTGCTGTTATGAGGGTTTGAGTCCAGCTGCAAATTGTGATCAGAGCGGGGGGAGGGAGGGGGGGTCACCTTCCCTTTGGGGCTAGCAGCTGAGATTTGCCTCCCAGGTTTTCCTTTCCTTCAGTGTAATGTACTTTGATTAAAGCTCCTGGCTAGCCTGTCTCAGCCAGAGAGGCCTGCGAGGGTGCTCTTGGAGTAGTGGCAGGGGGGTGCCTGCATGAACTGTGGTGCGGGGGCGGGGGAGCGCTCAGGCTGCAGAGCTCTTCAGCAGCAGATTGGTGGGGTGGCTGCTATTCCCAGGTCCCAGTGAGGCTGGCATCAGGGAGCTCCAGCGGCCTTTGGGGGGGCTCTCTGTGGGTACTAGCACTTAGCAACTTGCTTCCGGCTTCTTGGAGCGAGACGCATTCTTCTGCCCTCGGTTTCTTACCCAGACACTTACCCCACCCAGTCCAGCCATCTCATCAGGCAGGCCTGTGAATGGCCAGGCTGGACAAGTTTCAACTGCCCGGCCCTGCGCTGGGCAGAGAGAGGCACCGCTCTCAAGCAGCTGATAGTGTGGACACTTTGAAGGCAGGACACTGTTGCGTGGGTGTAGATTTTCTGCTGGGGGGGTGCAAATGATTGGGCTGTCCCTTCAGCCTCAGCCCATTCTTATCCTTGACTGTTCCTCATGGTAATGAACTACCTGGATGGCTGGGCCCCCCCACTGCAGCCTGTTTTGTGAATCAGTGTTGTGGTTCTCTCTCCCTCTCCTTCCAGACTTCCTCTTCAAATTCCTTGTGATTGGCAGTGCTGGGACGGGGAAGTCTTGCCTGCTCCACCAGTTCATAGAGAACAAATGTGAGTGTTGTGGCAGTTTTAATCCGTGAAAGACTCTTTTATTTCAGGACAGGAGCAGGGTCAGAATAAACAAAAATCCACAAAAAGATACAAAGAAATACACAAGGTTTCACAGCTGTGGACCCACATCTCTGTCAGCCTAAGGAGCTGACAAGATGTAAGGAGCTGTACACGTTCTCAGCACTCCTTACACACCTTTGACCAACAAAAAAACTCTGGTGTAAGGACAGTGATAACTCACATGGTTACTTTATCTCTTGAGCTCTGATCAAAACTGAGTTCACTCTGGTTTTATCCAACCACACTACGTGTTTGATTAGGACTCTGCACCTGTTGTTTAGAATGGAACATGAAATTTGCAATCTCTGGTTTCATCTGTGACAAGCATTTTACAGGACAAAGAACATGGTACAGAAATGAAGGCATTACTGCTGCTGGCCACATCAGTGTTCTTCTGCTTGGCTCTCTTGCTGAGCACCTGCCTTGGATTCTGTTTCTTTCCCCCAAGGGAGGGGTGTAGCAGCCCCCAAGCAACAGCCCTGTGGTATCCAGGTGGTCTGTCCTGGGGCTCCTTGGTATGTTGTAGAGAATTCTGGGAACTGGCAGCTCATGACAAGTGCTGTGTCACGAGGCGGTGCTGTTCGGGTTGTTGCACCAGATTTTGTGAGCTGAAGTCACTTGAATGCCTGTTTTTCCTGCATCCAACAAGACACATCAGAATTCAGTAAAGGTACAGACAGCACTTTGCCCAGTCTAAAAACTAAGAATTGCAGCACCAAAGTGGTTGGGCAAATATCATTGGTTTTGTGGCCATTGTGAAAGGTCAGGAGGGAAGGAGAGCTCTTAACTTTGGTGAGACCATCGTTCTGTGCATTCAGGACAAACCTCCAGGGAGGACTTGATCCCAGTTGCTGTTGAGCTGACTGTGTGCTGGGAAGGAGGGGGGAGGGCTTGATCCACCGGGGAAGGCAGAGGCTCACATGGTCACATCAACCCATGTCTGGGCTGGCTCCCCTGCACATTGGGAAAAATGGCCTGTAGCTTCTGAAAGCACTTGAGAGTATGTACAGATCTCCATATACACTCTTTCAGGGATCCTTACAATAGACCTGTAAGAGAGGCCAATAGCAGTTTACCCATACTGCAGATGCCCCCCTCCCACTTTGGGTACCACTTGTTCAGGGAAAGGTGGGTTTATTCGTCTTTTAAATGAATGAATGAATGAAATGAGGTGGGGGGGCTACAGCAGAGAGTAGCTCACCAGTGAGGTCTTGGCACCAGGGAAATATGTTTGCCCTTCTCTAACGTCATGCTATCTGTCATGGTCAAGATTTGTATCCCTGGGATGGGGGGGGGGAGATGAATGCATGGCATTCTCCCGAATTTCCTCCCCCCTCCCATAATTCTTTTGACTGATGTATAATGGAGGAAGCTGCTTAAGATGTTTTCTGTAGCAAGATGGTACAAAAATGCCCCTTGTCAAAATTCTGCCAAGCCTCCCCAGCCCCCTTTCCCTGGTCCCATTTCTGTGTGGAACCAGGCTACACAGATGCCACACACGAATCAGGCGTTGGTGCTGAAGATGCCCCCTCCCTCCCTCCCCCCCCCCCCGCCCCCAAAGGCCCCTCGCCCACTGGACCCTCCAGCTTCTGGCACTCTCCAGGCAGAGCTCGGCCTCGACGCCTCCCTCTTCGTTGCTGGTCCCTGGTGCCTGAGCTGCTGTTTTCAGGCCTTCTGTAGCTGCTCCTCGGAGCTCTCATTTTGGGTCTCTTCTGGTGTGCCTTTCCTCCAGTCAAGCAGGATTCCAATCACACCATCGGAGTGGAGTTTGGATCAAAAGTTGTGAATGTTGGTGGCAAAACTGTGAAACTCCAGATCTGGGACACAGCTGGGCAAGAGCGCTTTAGGTGAGAGATGAAAGGTGGTGGAGCTTGGAGGGAGCTCCATGCCCACTGGCTGGTTGTCTTTCCAGTTGTCCTATAGACAGCGGGGATTCTTTTTCTGGGAAAGGTGGGAGGGAGGCTTGGGCAAACTGGTGGAACCTCCCGCAGGGCAAAACGGAGACACTGGCACCTTTCTATGCTGGGGTGACTGGTGTCGTCAAAGCCAGATCCTGTGCCCAGCTGGGAAGGTTACGGGCAAGATTTGGGAATTCTGGTGCAGCTCCTGGTCTTCTTTCCAAAACTTTGTGGTCTTCTGCCTCCATCCAGGCTCTCCATGCTCAAACCTCTGGGCCTGTTAGCAGCTCTTTGAGTCCCGCTCCTGATGTCGGGTTTCCTGTTGTGCCCAGCAGTGCCAGGAACTGAGCCTGTGGCTTGTAATAGAAGCTCAGGGGCTTCCTGGAAGCACCGGGGGGTGGGGGGAGGTGCCTTATTCTGAGGGGAGGAGAAGCAGCCACTGGAGAGCACGCCCCTGGATTGTGTCCCTTCTGCTGCATCCGACCCTTTGCTGCTTTCTCTAGATCAGTAACGAGGAGCTACTACCGGGGAGCAGCTGGGGCGCTTCTAGTGTACGACATCACCAGGTGAGAGCCTGCATGGCTGTTCTCCCCCTCGTGGCCCGTGAAAGCTCCTTCCACCACGGCAAGGGGTTCTGGCTCCTCTGAGGAGGCAAGTGGCAAAAGCCTCGCCGCCCCCGCCCCCCCGCGAGAGTGAGACCCCTCAGAGGGGCGCCCCTGGAGTCCCTGCGCAGGGGTTGTGGGCAACTGCCTCTCTCCTCCTTGGGCTCCTTTGTTGCAGCAGAGAGACGTACAATGCCTTGACCAACTGGCTGACTGATGCCCGGACCTTGGCCAGCCCCAACATCATCATCATTCTCTGTGGAAACAAGAAGGACCTGGACGCCGACCGGGAAGTCACTTTCTTGGAAGCCTCACGTTTTGCTCAGGAGAATGGTAAGGGCGGGGGGGGGGGGGGGCTGCGCCGTCAGGGCTTTCTCAGGCCCAGTGGTGTCTTTCTCCCTCTCTCCCGGACTGCACAAGCAGCTAGCTGTGTGGGCAAGGGCACTGCTGGCAGCATGGTGGGCTGAACTGTGCCGTGTCCAGCAGGGGGTGCTGAAGAGGTGGCCGGGGGGGGGCAGGAAACTGCCTGGTTTGTGGCAGCTGGTTCAGTCGGCTTGTGAATGAATTGAGTGATGGCAGTTTGTGCCACCTTCTGCAGTCACCGGCATGACTGTTGAGGAAAGCAGTCCTTGGATGGCGACAGAGAGAGCTGGGCGGGCAGCCTGGATTTCTCCAGCTCCTTCCTATAGCTTTCCCCTCAGCCTGCCCATGCAGGCTGGGCTTATGTGGTCTCTGTGTTTTTAACTTGGCAGAGTTGATGTTTCTTGAGACCAGTGCCTTGACGGGCGAGAATGTGGAAGAAGCCTTCTTGAAATGTGCACGGACCATCCTGAATAAAATAGAGTCAGGTGGGTCTTTGCAGTCATGTTAGGCGAAATGGCTTTGCCTTTGAGTTTTTGCAGCCCCCAAAGTGTGGGGGGCACACTCTTCTGCCAAGGATCATGGCTGATGTTCTACCAAGCAACAGAACTGTAGTAGCAGATCACTAGTTCACATGTGAAAAATACCTGCTGCAAATGAAATGTGCCGGTGGGAAAAGTGCTTGCCTATCTGCAGGATGCGGTCTTTCAAAGTGTGCCCAGGCAGCCCAGGGCTGGAGGATTCCTTGAGAGAGAGCTCAGGGAGGCAGATCAGCTTCCTTGAGAGTCAGCTGACTTTTATGTATATGTAGCGTACAGTCACTGGAAGTGTTGGGGTGGGCAGGGTGAGGACACAGCATTGGTTTCCATCCAGCAATTGTGGGAAATGTAGTCCTGTGGTCCTGGAGGAGAAAGTAGGCAGAAGGTGAAAGGCCAGGACCTCAAAGGTCATGTTCTCAGGAGTGCAACCTGTTTCAGGCACAAGGCCAGCTAGGCAGGCACTGATCTCGAAGCGAGGTTGAAAAAGTGGCATCAGGAAGAAGGGTTCAGATTTGGGAGTCACTGGGGAACTTTCTGAGACAAGCTGAACCAATGTGAAACGATGGGCTTCCCTTGAACCAAAGGGGGACCGGGCTGCTGGCATATCAGAAAGGTAGCGGAGCAGCTTTTCAGCTGACTTGTGGGGGGAAAGCCAGCAGGAACTGGGGAACCTCCAAACAAGATGACCCATACCAAAGGGTTAGCTCTTGGGCGAGTAGTGGGGGGGGGGCAAGCGCTTCAGAACGAGTGTGGGGCAGCACACTAGAAGCTTCTGGGCCACGACTAGAGTGCTGGATGCTAAAGGACAAATTTAGATGCAGTCGGTGTTTCAGAAACCTGGTGGGATGAGGAAAATCAGCGGGACACTGTGTGATCCCTGGTGATGACCTCTTGTAGACAGAACTGGCAGGGACAGGGAGGGGTGGGGGGTTTTGCTCTGTACAGCGGAGAAAGCACAGAGGCGACGGAGGGGAACAAGCTCCCCCAGGGAGTTGCAGTGGTGCAGCTGCCTTTCTCTCCACAGGTGAGCTTGACCCAGAGAGGATGGGCTCAGGCATCCAGTACGGGGACGCCTCTTTGCGACAGCTACGGCAGCCACGAGGAACGCAAACGCAGACCCGGCAGCAGTGCAGCTGCTAGAGCATGCCTCAAAATCATCTTGCAAGGTAGGACGCTTTGGCGGGGGGCGGGATGGTAGGGTATAGGAAACCCGACTGGAGGCTGACCCCCAGCTTCTGGGTCCATAGATGCTGCTGTGCCACCTTGGGCCTGGAATGTGCCCTGCTTCCTTCCCCTCCCAGCCCCCTTTCCAAATCCACCAGCCCAGCCCTCACAAGACCACCCTGGCCCTGCTTGGCCCGACCCTGCACTGCTGCTCTTCGTCAGTCAACAGAATCCCCCCCGCCGCTCATTTCTGTGGATTGTGTCAGGCAGCCCGGGCCTCTGTCCCCATTGGCTTCCAGAAAGGAGTCTCAGGAATGAAGACTCTCTCATATGAAGCAGTCCCTGGTCCTGGGAATCAAAGAAGTCAGGGGCCAGGCTGGGCCAGAGTGCTTCTCCTTGACCCCTTGCTTTCTGCGCAAGTGCTTTCAGTCATATGAGCCTCCGCTGGCTGCGGCAGCGTCCAGGCATCCGTTGAGTGAGAGCCCGGCCGCAGGCTGGCGAGATGACAGGTGTCATGCAGCTCCCTGTGGTGCAGTGGGCACTGTGTGCCCAGTGTGTTTGTGCACTTGCTCACTGTGCCCCCTCCCCCAGTCAAGGGCAGCTGGGGAGGCTGGTGGGACGACCGCTGGGGATTCTGTCTGAACTCTTCTCTTCTCTTGCTTCCCTGCAGTGCTGGATCTCAGCTGCTCCGGACCAGGGCTGCGTGAAGCACCTTCCTCCAATCTCTTCCCAGGGACACTGCCTCACTGGCTGAAGCCCTCCTGCTCCCCGAGGAAACCTGCTGCCCCCCCTTCCCCTCCAGGAGTCCTGGTGCTGGTTCAGCTCCTGGGCCAGGGAGACCTGGACTTCCAGCAGGGGCGTCTCCCTGCCCTCTGGCCCCAGTGACTGCTAGGGGGTTCTCGAAAGGCAGGAGGGGAAGAGTCGATGAAGAAGGAATTTGGCCCCTCCTCATCTTCTTACGGGTTCTTCTGTGCTCCGTAGCTGCTTCTGACTTAATGCCCGAGGAGACTTCACACTGGGGAGCGAGGCAGGGTGTGCCTTTCATGGGCTGTCTTTCCTACCCTGCAGGCTTTCCTTTCCTTCTGCTTTTTTCAGGCGCGAGAGGTGCCATGCTTTCTCCAGGGCACGTGGCAACGGGGGCTCTCTACAGAAGGGGCTGGTCCTTCTGGAAAGCCACTGAGGGTCAATTTGGTGGCACTCCCACACAGTCTCCCCCTCCTCCCCGGGCCTGCAGCAGCCACACACAGGGAAAATTGAATGGACTCTCCGTCGCTTTGAATGGACTCTCCGTCGCTTTGCCATTCCTTTCTGAGAGAGGGACTGGGGGCTTGTGATCAGGCAGGGGGTGCTCTGGTGGCAGGGGGGCTGCAGCGGAGGCACTTGTGATTTCCTCTGAGGGAAGGGGGGGCAGGGTCATGTGCTCACAGACACCTGTTTGTGTGCCTGCAATCTCATCCGCTGGAACTTTGCCACGAGGCAGCTGTTGATCCAACCTTTGACCAGGCACCACAGTGAAGTGCTTACAGGACACCTGGGGCCAGTGTAGCCTTCCTCTGCTGCAGGCCTTAGAGCCCCTTGTAAGCAACGGTCCGGGTGTCGCACAGCCCCCCCTCTCCTCCCTGCTGGTTGCCCCCCCCCTGCAGCTTGCCAGTTGCATTTGCTTGTGCAGCCTCTCCTTGAATGTCGGGACTGGCCCTGCTGTTACTGCCGCAAGGGAGGATGCCCATCTTCCCCCACTGGATCGGAGCTTGTGGAGAGACAACTAATTCAAACCGGGGGGCTGGGTGGGTGGGGTTTTTTTTTATAATTAGTATTTTTTCCTCTTTCCTGCCCCGGGCAATTCAACACGGCCAAATTCTCTTATCCAGCATTTCCAGGCACTACTCGCTGGGTGCTGCTCTAGGGTCCGGTTCTGCTGTTGGCCTCCTGGTGCTGCCCTGATGCTCCTACTTGCTGTTCCTCTTGTGCAACCAGCCCCCCACCCGTGCACACACGTGTTGAGCTCTGTCACCTGCTCCGTTGTATTTTCGGGGAAATTGTCCGCCCCAAAATGACGCGCTGGAGCCGTGGACTTGGGAGACAAAGCAGTGATACAAGGAAGACGGCGCATGTGCCTGCAAGGCCACCCCCCCCCCCCCGTTTGCATAGCTTTACAGATCAGCAGTTGGGAGGAGCAAAGGCGCCCTCATCTGCTGGGATATGGGCTGGTTCTCGCATGCTCTGCTGGTTCTTCTCGCTCCTACAAAAAATTGCCTAGGAGATTGGATTGTGGGGGGGGGGGGGAGAGATGCTGTTTAGATTTTTAATGTCATGTTTACCTTTGTTATTTATTTCTTTGGGGGGCAGAAGTCTCCTGTTCCTTTGCTCCCCCCCCCCCTCAGTTCTGGGTGGTTTCTCTTGAGGCTGGTCACGGGTTGCTTGAATCCCATGATTATGGGGTAGGCTGTTACAAAGCAGAGGATAATCCAAGCTCTCCTGTTGATCTTTCTTTAAATGCAAACATTCCCTCCAATGTAAGGCTGTGAAACTGATTCTCTTCCATAAAGTGTGGATTTTTTTTCCAGTTTGGGGCTGCTCTGAAATTCTTTCCTCGCCTAATGCCACATGAGTGGTAGTAAAGGGCACTAGCAGTTAGAAGGTAGCCCAGCTGCTGGCCCTGCGCGTGAATCTTCACGGTCCTCGCTTCGAACGCTGCCGCTGGCCAACTCCTGCTGTCGACGAAGTCGATGCAACAGGACCCACCAGTGCAGCCCAAGGGAACAGCCACACCCTGTTACCCGCCTCTGCCATACGTTTCCTCGGTGCAGACCTGGCTCTTGCCGTCTTAAAGGCACGATCAGCTTCTCCCGCTCGCTTTGGGGCTTCCCAGAAGCAGGCTGCTCGCTGGCTTGCGTCGCCTTCCTCAGGAAAAAGGCTGGTGCCACAGAGGGAGGAGGCCGCAGTATTCGCAGTCTCAGGCTTATCTAAGCGGGGGTGCGCGTGCGTGTGTGCGCCACAGCCCCCCAAAGACAGAACAGGGATCTCCACAAACCACCTTGCGAAACCTGCCCTACGGGTAGGAGCTGCAGTCCCTGCAATGGTTGCCCTTCAGCTCTGTCCGGTCTGGATCCCTGGCCCTGGGCTGGAGGCAAGACCAGAGTGGCCCCCCAAATCCTGCCTAGGCCAAAAAAGAGTGGAGAGCGACCCCTCCCCCATTATAATGCCCAAGACAGGAACGGGGGAGCATTCTGGCCGGCACAGCCCGGCGCAAGGGCCCTCTTTCCCAGCCAGCCAGCCAGCCAGCCTCTTGGCCCTCCACTGCTGGCTGCCATTTTGTGCCCGCTGGGAGATGCTGGTACCTGCATCCTCTCCAGCCCCCTGGTCAGCAGCTGCCCTCCATGGGTGGCAAAGGCACCCTTCTGCTGCGGGGTGTGTGTGGCGGTGGCCCCTGCCTGCTGCCTGCCTCCTGCTCCTCAGGCAAGCCTTTGGGTTGCCTGAGGCCTGCAGAAGCACCCTCTTTTGGGGTCTGGGCGAGTGCAGCGGAGAGGCCTGGCTCCTGGGTGCTCACAGGTGCCATCTCTGCACTGGCCCGACAGGGCCCCTCCCCGCTCTGCCCCCCCCCCCGCCTCGGGGGGTGTTTTGCAGAGAGGCAGCCGGCCTGGGAAAGGCTTCGGAGACAACCCCCAAACGCGCCCCCCCCTCCGCCCGGGTGCCTGTCAGCCGCCTGGCGCCCTTGGAAACGCGGCCGCGGGACGAGGAGCCGTGGAGCAGACGGGGCCGCGCGGGGCGAGCGCCGTCGCGGGGGACGGCTGCACGGCAGCGCCGCTGGGCGGAAGGGCAGTCCGGCCGGGAGCTGCTGCCCGGTGGGGCCAATGCAGAGCGACAGTCCGCGGGCTCCGGCGGGAGTGGAGGAAGAGGCGCGGCGTGCAGCTTCGGGGCTGCCGCGCTCGCCGCGGGACGTCTCCGGCGCGCTTTGCACAGCCCGCCCCCGGGGCCGAGGCTGACCGGCCAGCCGCTGCTGGGCTCCTCCCCGCGGGCTGCGGCCCCGGCCAAGCTCCCCCGGCCGCAGCCGGCGGAGGAGTGCGCCGGGCGGTGCGTGCGGGGAGGCCGGGCCGGCTCGGGCGCTCCGCAGAGGCGGGCGGCTGAGGACCGGCCCTCGGGCAGGGAGACGCCGCCGCTCGGGGCGGATCAGGGCCTGCGCGCGGGCGGAGGGCCGGGAGCGCCTCCGGCAGCGGCCGCAGCTCCTGCAAGCCGGAGCGGGAGATCGCGGCGGCGGCGGCGGCGGCGCTCGGGGGCCCTTCCAGTCCTGCGCAGCCCTGAGGCTCTCCTGCCCGGTCAGCGGCTCCTGCTCCCTCTGCGAGGCCGCCCTCGCCCCGCTGCCCACGGAGCCCCACGCACGGCCGCACCATGGCGAGGCGGCCCCGCGCCGCGGCATGGCGGAGGGTGCCGGCCCTGCTTCGGGGCCCGTAGGCGTGCCCTTCCGGGCCATGGGCCGCGAGAGCCGGGCGCCGGGCGCCGGCAAGGAGCCGTGCCCGCAGGGGCGAGCGGGGGCGGCCGTCGGGGGCCTGCTGCTGCTGGCGCTGAGCGGCCCTCGGGAGCCCAAGCGGCGGCCGGCGGCCAGCGGCGCCGCGGAGAGCGACGGAGGCGCCAAGCGGGCCCGGGCGGCTCCGGAGGCGGGCCCGCAGCGCGTCCCGCTCGGCCGGCTGGCGCTGGATTACGTGGTGCCGTGCATGGGCTTGTACGGCATCTGCGTGAAGGACGCCTTCCTGGGCGAGGCGCTGGCGGGCCGCGTGCTGGCCGAGGTGGCGGGCCTGGACCGCAGCGGCAAGTTCCGCGACGGGCAGCTGGTGAGCCCGAGGGCGGTGCCGCCGCGCAGCATCCGCGGGGACCAGGTCGCCTGGGTGGAGGGCCGGGAGCCCGGCTGCCGCGCCATCGGCGCCCTCGTGGGCCGCCTCGACGAGCTCATGCGGCGCTGCGCCGGGAGGCTGGGCGGCTACGACATCACCGGCCGCACCAAGGTGAGGCGTCGCCGCGGGCCTGGCGGGCGTGGGCGGGCGGGGTGTGGCGATCAGCTGCTGCTTCGCGGGGTGCAGGCCCGCCTGGGGGTTTAGCCCCGTTTCCCTTTGATGCCAGCCTTCTGCAGGTCAGGCCGGATTTGCGGAACTGGTGGGGGTGCCGGGCAGAGCCCCGGAAAGACTGCCTCTGAGCGTGCACAAGGTGCACTTCCATCCGGCAGTGAGAACCTGCCGCCCAGGCTTGCCCACTGCTTAGGGTTGGGCGGGTTCAAGTTCCAGTTCAGAGCCAGCCCTTTTCACTTCTGGAAAGGGGGCCGCTCCTGCCCCCGCCCTCTCGCAGTGGTGTCTGTTCCCTTCCAGCATCTCTCTCTCTCTTGCTGCACCCCAAACATTGACGCGGGAGTCCTGGTTCTTGTCGGCATTTCCCCGGAGTTGGGGGTGCCTGCCCTAGAGTGGGCAGAAGAACAGAGATGCTGCTTATGGGCCTCTGTGAAGCCAGGGATTTGCTACCAACCCTGTTTGCAGTAGCCTTGGAACACATCTCTGAGCACCTGCAGAGCACCTGTGAACAAACTGAGCATCCACTGCCTGCCCCCTCCCCCCAGTCTTTTGGTGTTGGAAACAACATTGCTGCAAAGCGGGATCAGTTTCCTCCAGTGCAGCTGAGCTTCAGTCTAGAGGGAGTTGGGAAGCCAATGGCCACCCTCCCCACCCCTCATCACTGCTCAGACCTCCCCTTCGGTTCGTGGCATGAACTAGGAACTCAGTTGCGGAGCAGTTTAGGTGCCTGCGGGGGTTGCTAGGCAATGGTGGGCAAACCCCTCGGGAGGAGGAGGCCTTCTTGTGGTAATGGTTTCCTTTGGCATGATAACCTTTGACCCCAGACTGCTGCCTGCTCCCTGCTTGTTCTGGGGCTGCGGTGGCTTTTCCTCAGTGTGGCACCAGGATGCGTGGCACAGTGCTTCCAGCCCAGGGGTCGGGCCGGTTAAGGCTGCAGCCCGCCCTGTCCATTACTGATGAATCTTCTTGGGTGCTGGGCTTATCCTTGCCTCCAAACAAGCCTTCTTTGGCTCAGGGTGGAGGGGTTGGATAACACCCAAAGTCTGCCCCAAGCTGCCACTGGCATCGGCAGTGCCCCCCCCCCCGGTTTGTTTCCAGTGCAGTACTTGCTTTGAGGATGCCCTCTTCCCTTGCAGAAAATGGGGAGGATGCCGTGTTTGCCAGAGAGCAGACAGGGCGAAATTGGAGGAAACTCCCCCCCCCTTGGTTTGCAGTAGGAGAGGCTCAGGTTGGCGGAGGGGCCGGAGGCTGACTTCCCAGGAGAGAAGGTGATCCCTGTGTTCCAGGAAGACTTGGGCTGGCTTCAGCTTTTCCTGGAATTCCTGTAGCCCCCCCCCCCCCGAAGTATGCAGGCCATCTGGGCAGCTGATTGGGGTAGTGATACCTTGGGGGAGACCAAGCTGCCCAAGAAGTGGACACCCCCCCCCCCGTGTTCTCTGTGACATTGGAAGGGAGTCTTGGCTGTGGGTGTTTGGAACAGCCGGGGTTGGGGTTGGGGCTCCCTCCCTTCTCTGGACTTCACAAGAGAGTCAGTTTTTCTCTGGGTCTTGTATCCAGTCCAGGCAGGGAGTGTGAGAGGAGGGGTCTGCAGGCCTCCCAGCCCACCCCTCCTGGTTTTGTGTCAAGCTGCAGGGCAGGGGGGCATGAAACCCCCTTTGTTTCAATTAGTGCCTGACCTGGATCCTCCACTGCTCCAATGCAAAAGTTGTTTTCTTCCCCATGGCTGCCCTGCCCTGTCCTCCCTTGTGGGCGCGTAAATGGGGAGAGGGCTGTTCAGGGAGTTCAGTCTGAAGGAGTGGTTGTGGAGGGGGGGGGGGTCTCTTGGCCCCAAGCCTGGGATCTGTTGGTGGAGTGAGGGCTTCGTGTGTGGGGGTGGGTGGGGGGCAGCTTTATCGCTTCCACTGTCAGCAGCTGGTGTGTGTGTAAAAGGGAAGCCAAGCCTTCCGGGTCCTTTGCCCCGCCTGGAGTGGAGCGGTTGATGCCTTCTTCACCTTACTAACAGCCCCTCCCCAGCTTGTCCCCCCTAGTGAGAACCTCCTTGCAAGCTCTCTCATTTGTGAGGGGGGGGGGTGTCTGAGCACTGTTGTCCTCAGCTGACCCAGCAAGGGGTGTCCCACGTGGGCTGGTTTGGTTGAGGAACGGGTCGGTTCTGCGTCACGGGGACTCGATGTCCTTGGTGCTCCCTGGAACAGGACGCACCAGCCTTTGACAAGGGAGGTGTGAAGGGGGGGCCGTCTCCCCCCCCACTTCTGCAATGCTGATTGGCTGCTGCTCTTTTTGCTTTGGTGGCGGGGTGGGGGGAGAGGGAGGAAGTTGGTGGCATCTCAGCTTGAGCCTGGATTGCGAAGGAGCCTCTTGAGATTTTTCCGCTGTTTTTGGGGGGGGGGGCACATAGAGCTGTCCTCATGGGCTGCCCCGCTGGCCATAATCCTCTGCATTGTCTGGCAGCAAACTGCTCTCTCTGCACCACCACCCTCCATATAGTTTTTCAAGAACTTGTTAATTATCCCCCCTTCTTTTGCCCCCTTTGCGACTCCCAAGCGTCCCCTGCCCTCTCCCAATTACTGCCAGTCTCTAGGGCTTTGCTTTCTTTGGCTCTGTTTCTCAGTGATGAGTGCCTCTGAGCATGTGCAGAATACCTGTTGCCACACCCTGCCTTTGCATAGGGCACTAAAGGGCAAGGGGGGTTTGTTCACGTTGCTTTGCCGCAGGGCTGGGGTCTCCTGGTACAGGGGGTGTGGGGGGAGCGCTCCCCAGAGGGTGGGAGGTGTTCTGCTGGGCCCTCTGGTGCCTGTGGGGCTCATTGGGATGGGTGTGGGGATGGCTCAGCCGGACGTCCTATGCCCTGTGTAAGAATCTGGCACTGCGGCATCAGAAGGATAAAGGGGTGGACCACTGAGCATATGCAGAGTGCCGGCAATGCCAATTTACATAAAATTCTTGGCACTTTTAAAAAAATGATGCATGCAAAACTTCCCTTTGTGTGTTCTGCTCCTGGCCTGCTCCCCCGTGCACGCTGCAACCCTTACTGTGGAAAGAGGGACAGACCAGCCGACTCTGCTGTCGCTTTGGCCGCCACGCAAGAGGCAAGCAGGCGAGTGCAGTTGCTCTGGGGCCACGTGTGGATCTGTGAGCTGTCTGCCCTCTCTGTCCCTGACAAACGGAAGACCTACCACGGTCAGGTCTAAATGACCCAGAGCACTTAAAGAACACCGTGGAGAACACCGTGCAGCTGAAAAATAACACAGTCCTGATAAATGATCAAAATGTGGACTTTGGAGAATCTGGACTAATTAACGGGAGCGTATCAATTTCTCTGGTGCTCAGATCAATCTGTTAAGGCTTGCACTTATCTTTGGAATATGACTTATATATGCCGCTTGTATCTTGCTTGTATAAACACCCAGGCATTTAGATAAGTAAGATACATATTTTTGATAATTTATCAGAAGGATTGTTTTATTTTTCAGCTGCACTGTGTTCTTTTAAGTACTCTGGGTCATTTTGACCTGACCGTGGTAGGTCTTCCGTTTGTCAATTGCTATTCACTACACAGTGGCCTTCTTTTTGTGTTACATTTTGCCTTCTGTCCCTGGCAATGAACCCCCCCTCTCCTCCCCCTCCCCTCCAGGCCATGGTGGCATGTTACCCCGGCAGCGGCAGCGGCTATGTGCGGCACGTGGACAACCCCCATGGGGACGGGCGCTGTGTCACCTGCATTTATTACCTTAACCGGCAGTGGGATAGCCAGGTAGGTGGCCGGTCTGGCGAGGAATCCTGACCCCCCCCCCCAGTCTCACGCAGGGCCCCCGTGTTTGCCACCCCCTCTGCCCCCTCCCTCCCCTGCAGCTTACAGGGCTCCTGGGCCTGACGAGTTCTGCAGAGGTTCCTTCAGGTTCCGTGGAAGCAGAGCGGGCTCCAGTGCTGCCTTAGAGGCAGGTTTGTGGGAGAGGAAAGCAGAGCAGAGGGCGGCGGGGTGTTTGCAGCTCTAACAAAAACTGTGTGTGCACCTGAGCATATGCAGGGTACTCTTCTTTCTGCAGTGATACAAGCCATCTCCCCCCAGTGGTCATGGGTGGTGGGCTTCCAGGCAGGAGTGCATGGACTGAGCCTGTGGGGGGCGGGGTTGAGGCCGGGCTTCTGCAGTCCGTCTGCAGCTGGAGGGGAGAAATGGAAGGCGAAAGGAGGCTGGGATGCTCAGGCCCCGAGTCCCTGGATCCTGTCCTTTGGGTGGAGGGTTGCTCCTGGCGATGGCCTTGTGAGTCAGCTCGCTTGGCTGGATCACGGCACTGGGATTTCTGCCCGTATCTCTTGCTCCTCTTTCTTCTTTTTAAGACTTTGATTTGATCCTAACCAGCCTTCATGGACGGTAGAAACAAACTGCCTAAGGCCTCCCACCATCAACTGCCCCTCCCATGGTTCTGGATACCCCCATGCTGACTTTCAGTGCCTCTTATGTGACTTGGACCCAGAGAGCATCATGCAAAGGGAACAGAGTGTGCATGTTTGTGTGGCCTTCAAAGCCCACGTCCAGCCCGCTGCCCCCTCCGCTCCCCCCAGAGTGCCCCTGGCTGCCACCGCTGGGCCATGGCTGGAGTGTTGCCCTTGATCCGGTTCCTCTTCCCTCCCCAGCATCACTGCCCCCCCCAGGTGTTCTGCTGGACCCCCAATGGCTCCAAAGGACATTCCTCACGGGGAAGAGTCGCTTCTGATTGGGGAGGGAGATGTGCTTGCCCTGCCATTGCAGATTGGAGGGAAGCAGAGACCCTCCCTCCCTCCCCCCCCTTCAGTTGCTCACCCTGACCTTCAGCCTCCCAGTCCTGGCCTCAGCATAAGGAAGGATGCACCCCTGGGTTGGGGCGGGGGATGCTGCAGTGGCCGGAACAAGCAGCCAGAACGCCCCTCCTGAGGAGCCTCGGTTGCCCCTCCTCTCCAGGTTCATGGGGGGATCCTGCAGATCTATCCCGAAGGGCGGCCGGTTGTTGCAAACATCGAGCCCATATTTGACCGGCTGCTCCTCTTCTGGTCGGACAGGCGCAACCCACATGAAGTGAAGCCATCCTACGCCACCCGGTAAGGAGGCCTTGTGGAGGGAGCCGCAGCCCTGGGGTGCCTCTCCCCCTTGTGGCAAGACGGGGGCCTCTCATGAGGACTGCTTTGGATCAGGACTGTTTTCCTGGCCTGAAATGGCTGGCGGGGGGTGTTTGGTCTGTTGAGGAAACGTGTGCGTCCGTCAGAACATCTGGTTTCCCTCACAGCGCAAACAGTACCCCCCCCGGACCCCTTTCAGATTGGGCAAAAAGATGCTTAAGTTGCCTCTCCATAGTCCTGCCCCAGACTGGCCTCTCTGCAGGCAGGGGTTGAATTCCGGCCACCGAATTCGCAGCACCTGGGAGGACTCGAGGAAAAGGCAATGTGTGGTTTCGCACCCAGGTGGAGAATCCAGGTGCTAATTAACTTGCGGCCCAAATCCTCTGGGGATGTCTTCTGTGCAGCCCCCATTCACGTATGCTTCTTCCTTCTGCAGGTACGCCATCACAGTTTGGTATTTTGATGGCAAAGAGCGGGCAGAAGCCAAAGGGAAGCACCAGATGGGTATGTGACGGGAGGGGGTTTTGTGCCTTGGCTGGATTCTGTTAGCAAACAGGGCAGGGATCTGTAGGCATGTGATTCTGAGTGCTTTCCTCTTCCGGCCAGCAGCTGGTGAGCAGCCAGAGCAGCCGGGTCTGGGCGTAAGGGCTTCCTCGTTGCAGGAGGGGACTTCCGGCCGGGTTGCAGCCGTGGCGTCCCTCTGCACTTCCCATTGTTATCCCTGAGTTGGGCATGAGACGGGTGCTTTGGTTGGCTGATCAGACTGATTTAAAGGTGTTTTGACCTTTAATTCGTTTTATGCACGCTTCTCCCCAACCCCCAATCACAGGTCCTCAGGGTGGCTTGAAAAGGACCTGAAAAATTGTGACTTATTTTAGAAACGTGAACAGGGCGATGCTGCAGGGGGGACCTTAAGGCCGATTCCCATGATACAAAGTCCTGAGGAGCTGGAGGCGCTCTTTGCGGCCCCGGAAAACCTACGAGTTGCCACCATCATTGTTCCCAGTGAGACAAACGGCAGCTCCGCCTTGGAGTCGTTTCAGCTGGGAAAATGATGTCAAGGCAGTGGTGAACCTTTTTGCTGTGTGCGTGCGCCATGGTCACGGTCAGCATATGGCTCCTGTAATGCACCATCCGTGTGTCAGCCATGGAGGCTTTGTATTGTGTGAATTGGCCTGTTGTGTAGTCCTGAGCAGGGAGGTTGGGGGAGAGGGCTGCCCATGTCTTGCCTTTGAGGATTGGAGAAGGGGCACTGGCAAGTTGCAGGCCATGTCTCGAAGGGTGTGAGGCAAAAATGTGGCTCTTTGTGGGCAACGTGCATTGATGTGCTGAAGTTCAGGAGTGCTCCTCTCAGGAAGCAGAAAGATCCAAGGACCAGGTACCCCTGCCGCCCCTTCCTCCTCGTCTTTCCTCCTCAGCCAGGGGCTCTTTTCCCCAGGGAGAGACACTTCCTTTGCGGGAGAAACAAAAAAACAGCCCAGGTGGCAGGCTGTGGAGTTGGCAGGGGGGCTCCGGGAGGAGGAGGAGGAGGAGGAGGAGGAGGAGAGGCTGACCTGAGCCCTTCCCTGCTGCCCAGTCAGTCAGTAGATGAGTTGCTCTTAAAACCAGCGGGCAATCCCTTTACTTCAACCAGGAACCTGCATTAGTTTAGCCCCCATTAGTTGCTCGTAAGAGTGGAAGACCTCTGAGGCAGGGCCGACGCCATCTCCCGCTCCGGCCCAGCAGGTGTGAAGTAACCTCTCTGGCCTTCCTTTTTGCAGCATCTGCTCCGCTGGACGACCTGCCTCCCGCCACGCAAGCTAATGGCCCCACCTGACAGAAAGCTGGACACTGCCGCGGAAACCTGGCAGCCGAAGGTGCTTTGCTCTCTTTGGCCATTTTCAGCTGCGTGTTGCTGCCGCTGCCTGCATCTGCCGCCCCTAACCCTGGCCAGGTGCAGCAGGAGGGGCCTCCGCCAGGGCCCGAGACGAGAAGGGGGCCCTCTGGGGCGACTGGGCCTGGAGGAGGGGGAGCGCCTGTGTGTGTGGTGTGGGCCCCGCTGTCCGGCCCGTTTGCTTCCTTGTTTCAGTGGGGGAGGCTTCCTGCTCAAGGCCTCCAGTGGCGGGGGCCTTTCTGTCCACCCCCGAGCTGCCGTGCCTGCGTCTCCTGCCCGCTTAATCCATCAGCCAGTCAAGAAAGAGCAGGGAAGCCCGAGAGACGACGAAGGAACTATTGAAGGGGCTTGCAGATGGGATGGAATAAACATCACCTCATGGAAGTGGCTCTGCCTTTTTTTGTGGAAGGTGGGAGGGGAGGCAGGAGAATGCTGTGATCCGCTGGCTCATCTGCTCCCCTTTGCGGGGCGGGGGGCACTCCCTGAGTCTTGGAGCCAGACCAGGTGCGATGTGGAAGATCCCGTCTCTGAGGGTATTTTTTTGGGTGAAGCAGCAGCGATGGGGAGGGCCCCATTCCCTGCCCTTCCCCATTGGAAATGGCCTCATCCCCCCCATGGTGTTAGTCGTGGTTTAAGTGTGGGGCTGGTGAGCCATGCGCACACCCCTGGCGGGGCGGTCTGTGTGTGTTGCTTTCGCGTGGCATCTTGTTTATCTGGGCTGGCGCTCTTGCAGAGCAACTGCATCTCCCATGGCCGGGGGCTGAGAGCCTGTTTTTTTATGGGCAGTGAAATCCAGTTGCAGTGGGCACGAAGGGACATCTGAAGGGCGCTCTGCTGGAACTAATGCAGAGTAACAGTTCCTCCATGCCTTTGTGCTCAGCTCCCAGTCCCTCCCTCCTACAGGCATGCATTGAGGTGCCCCAACCGTGAGGAAGGCATTCTTGGATAGCTCCCTTCCACTGGTTTCCAGATGCAGAGTGCAATTTGAAAGGGGTGGTGGTGGTGGTAAGGGGTGCTGTGAGTGGCACAAAGACTCTGAAGGGTCCAGTGCTAAGCTTGTGCTCTGCTGTGGGAGGCAGAGGCCTGTCTTCGGCCCAAGGGACAAGCTGGCCTCCTAGCCCACCACAAGTGCCAGTTCTGGGTTGCCACAAAGCAGCCTGGGGTGGTGGGTGGTGGCTCTGGCTTCCGTTCAGCATTTTCCCAGCCTGTATCCTGTGATGGATGTGGTTTTAGGGGGATGGAGGGGTGCTGGAACTAAATGGGCTGCCAGGTGGCGCCACTGAGCTCTCTTGCAAATGCAGCTCCAAGGTTTGGGGGCCTTTTCCACAGGGGAGGAGGGAGAGCGTTAACTTTCTGCCCCTTCGGTTTCCCGGCAAGCAGAGAAGAGGAAACGCACATGATGTTCCTTTGCGCACTGGGTACGGGATGGGGGGAGCAGGGCCAGATTTGAGACTCCCCTGTCTTCCCCGGGCCTTTTCCTAGTTGGATGCTTGCCCTGGCTCCCTTAAGTGTGAAGCATTCGTAAGAAAGTCTTCTGACCAAGTGCAGAGTGTTTCCCCCTCACTGTCTCCAAAGCACAGCCAGGTGGGTTTTAAGGCTTTGGGATGGGGGTGCTGCCGCAGAGCACCGGCCGCTGTGTTTTGATTTGTCCAGGGAGCTACACAGCCTCGTCCTGGAGACAGCCTGACTGGCCCCCCTGCAGCCCCCCTTTTCTCCTCTTTCTTCTGCACACTGCCTGCCACACCCACACCACAGTTTTTGGCATGGCTTAAATGGAGACTTGTTTGGTACAATCCAGAATAACAGTGCTGTGCCATAAAGCCCCTGGATTTACCTGTGACCAAGTGTCAGGTGGAGGGCGCTGGCTGCCTGCTTCCCCCCCCCACCCGCCGCACGTAAAAGTTGCCATTCCCAGGGATCGTGAGGGTTCTCTCTCGTCACCTGCTGGCAGCTGCTTTGCAGAAGCCAGAGGGGTAGCCTGGCGAGATCTCCCCTCGTGGGTGGGCCCTCGTAGCCCTCCCTGACGCGAAGCAGAATAAACCTTACAACAGAGTAGGAAATGCAGCATGTATTATGCAGAGAGAGAGAGAGACACGTCATTCGTGTCCTCGCAGTGGAACTTGGTCCTGTTTCAAGGCGTGGCCTGTTCACAGCCCTGGTTGGAGCGGAAGGTGGCGTGGAGAGTCGCCCTCCCTTCTGCCCCCTGCCCAGCTCCAGTATGTGTAGGGGGTGAGCGTGCAGGCGTGGGGTTCCTTGCCCTTTCCAGGGCTAGCGAGAGAAGACCTGGAATTGGAAAGGTCGGGGGACGTTGCCTAGGCCTGTGCACTGGGGGGTCAGGTCAATCTCGGCAGGAGCAACCAGTGGCCGGAAGGTGAAGTGCTGGAGGAGGGTGGTGAGGAAGAGGAAGATCTCCATGCGGGCCAAGCCGGCTCCCAGGCAGATGCGCTTCCCTGTGGGTGAGAAAGGAAGGCGGGGGGGGTAAGTTTGCAGGCCTCGTCATGGACTCTGCCCCAGCAGCTGGCCCTCCTGTTGAAGCACCCCTGCCGGCGCTGATGGGTGTGTTCCAAATAACGACCCCTCACTTATTTATCTCTCTCTGTCATTTATAGTCCACCTTTCTCACTGAGACTCAAGGTGGGATTACACAGTGGAAGTCCGTATGATCAGGGGAGGGGGAATTCCAATAAACGAGGCAACAGAACGGGCGTGGCAGAAATCTGAAAACAAGCATGGATCTGCAACATGGCAGAAACATAAGTAATTTGACATAATATGGTAAACGATACGGAAATGACTCAATAGGAGCATATTTACATCAACACAGTACCCAGTAGTACAGTCTGCAGTGCCTGTCCCTTTCCTAAGAGATCTCTTTGGACCGTTTCTTACCTGCAAAAAAAGCCCTCCTGAATAATTCAGTTTTGCATAGTTTGTGGAAAGCCCGGAGGGGGGGGGGCTCTCCTGACCTCTCCAGGCAGGCCGTTCCATAAGGGGGGGGGATCACAGAGCATGTACACGTCTGGGCAGCGGCAGGTGGCAGCTGCAGAAGGTCCCCTTTCAGATGAGCGAAGGTGCTGTGGCAACACCTGTGGGCTGAGGCTCTTCGCCTGGGGACTCCGGGGCTGGAGGCAGGACTGGCTGCACGGGAAGAAGCAGGGCTCTGCCTCTGAGCCCCTGCTCTGTGGGATGCCCTCGAGGATGAGACGCGGGGAGGGCTGCGAACTTCAGGCAGAAGTGCTGCTCTCTGTGTGCGTCTCTTGCAGCAGAAATGGTGAACCATCTTGGGCACTGCAAAGGCTGGTCTGTCCTTGGATCTTTGGCGTGTGTCCAGTCCCCCTCTTCTCCTGGGGCTGGGCAATGTCCCCTTGACAGGGGCCCCAGTATCCAGTCGCCACGGGGTTCAGTCCAGTTAAGGCCAGGTGGTGGGGCTGCGGGTCCTGCGTGGGCCTCCAAAGCCGCCTCCTGGGCCGCCGCCGCCACGGGCTGGGGCATCTCCACAAGCCTTGCAAGAGGCTGGCCTGGGCCAGCCTGCAGCTGCCGGGGTTAAGCTCTCAACGGCGGTGAGAATCCCGCCCTCCCCTGCCCCTGGCTCCCCCAGGGAAGAGGAGGCCTTTCTCCAGTGGGGGACTCTGGCTTCCACCCCGCCCCCCCCTTTGCCAGAGCGTTACCCACAGAACTCCCTCTTCCTAGCTGGGATGCAGCCTAAAAGCGCTTTCGGGCTTGGCAGGGTTGGGGTATGGAATCTCCCCCCGCCTCCATACCTGGGGCAAAGGGCATAAAGGCATCGCTGCTTTTGAAGGAGTTGTTTTCATCCAGGAAGTTGGCCGGGTTGAAGGAATTTGGGTCCTTGAACTGGGACGGGTCGTAGTGCACCGAACTCAGCAACGGGATCACATTGGTGCCCTGTTGGGGGGGGGAGAAATGGTCATAAACGTGGAGGGGGGGGAGCAGGCAGCTGACAGGGGAGCCAGTTTCCCTCACCCCAAGGTGGAGGAGCTCTCGAGGCACCCGTGAGACCCAATGAAAGGTGGTGGCCAGTGACTTGTTTCCAGGAAAGCAAGACAGAAAGCAAACCTCTCCGTCACTGAGCATGCTGGTGGAAACCCAGGAATATCTGCCCCCCCCGCCCCCAAGCCTTGAAACACCAACACAGCCTTGCTCGGGGGTCCCACTGATGCCTGGCTTCTTCCCCCCCTGGGTCCCAGCCTGCGTGGGGGGCCAGCTTGCCCTCAGTCACTCTGTGGCTTTGCCAGGAGCGAGGAGCGAGTTCCACTGATCCATCACAGGGGGGTTTCAGGCTGGGGGTGCATCTCTCCCCTGTGTGTGAACACAACCTCAGAGGGAGAGGAAACTCAGGCAGAGGCCAGCCGCCCCAGGGCTACCGTACCTTGGGAAGCAGAAAATCCCTGAAAGGCGTGTCCCGAGTCACGGCACGAGGCAGTCCCATGGGCAAGATGGTGATAAAACGTTGAATCTCGTAGATCACGGCATCCGTGTACGGCATGAGCTTGCGGTCAGCCAGGCAGGGGGCTCGTTCACGCCCGATCACTTGGTCAATCTCCTCGTAGACTTGAGCTGCAGACAGAGACACGGAGGAGTAAACATGGACTGCCTGCCTTGAGTAGGGGGTGCGATGGTAGACAAATGCCAGGGTTACCAAACTAGGGGGGTGGGTGGGCTGGAACTCTCCTTGAATTGCAGCTGCTCTACAGACTACAAAGACCCTGACCACCAACGGAGCTCCCCCACCTACCTTTCCCAGGCACTGCTCCCATATCATGAGAAATTTCCCAGTCCAGAGTTGCCCACCCTAATAACTCTTTCAGGGCTCTCTAGGTGTGGGTGGAAGAGACGGATGCCAGGAGCCAAGTGGGTGGCAGGTGGCACCCATATGAGGCTGATTGCAACCCCGCACTCCCACAGCTGTGCAGACGCCTTGTGACTGTGGACAAGGAAAGTTGGAGACCTTGGATCATGTAATAGTTTTTTGCCCTAAGCGGAGTAAGGAAAGAGAGAGACTTATTATTCCTATTATGTTAAAAGAAAAGCTTCCCTTCCTTCCGTGGGCAATCTCAGTGTTATTGTCTGATAACTTTCCTGACAATCAAACCTCAGCTATAGTGGCTTCCTTTCTAGCCACGGTGATAAAGAAACAAGATTTTCATGAGTTTAGATAGTTTAAAGTGATAAAGACGAGTTATGTCTATGTGAATTGGGTATGTTCAAGTGTACAGTTCATATTTTGTTGGTGTTTGTATGGCTTATGGCTTCGGCCAGAAAAGCAATAAACATTATTATTAAGTTAACCTGGAAGCCCTAATTAGTGCAAAATGCTGCAGCTCAACTGTTATGAGGAGCGAGCAGGAGCATGAACATCACTCCCATCCTCCAGTTGCTCCACTGGCTACCCACCAGTTACTGTGCTCAGTTCAAGGTATCCATTATTACATACAAAGCTCTTCACGGCCTTGGTCTGGCAGAGCTACGGGACCACCTCCCTCCCTATGCCCCTCCACGGCAGCTTCGCTTATCTGAACAGGGGCTTCTGCAGGTGCCCCCTTGCAGAGAGACCAAATCAAGGGCTGCCCATACACGGGCCTTCTCTGTGGTGGCCCCTATCCTGTGGAACGACCTGCCTGAGGAAGTCAGAAGAGCCCCCCCCTCTCCTGGCTTTTCATAAACGATGCAAAACTGAACTATTCAAAAAGGCTTTTTACTCAAATGGGAGGGCTGTATTGTACGGAGGGGGGTCTCAGATGCTTCGCTAATGAGTTAGGGACCATAGACTTCATCACTATATTGCCTTACATATTATCTGCTGCTTTAAATATGTACTCCTATGTACCACCAGTGCTCCCTGTTGTCTAATGTTAGTCCTAGAACTGATTATGTTCTGCTTCAGTATTTTTTCTACTCTGTATTGGATTCTTGCTAATGCTCTGTCTTTTAAACTTGTTATCTATTTTACCCTATGGCATTGCTTATGGAAATGTCCTTGATACTGTGTTGAAATGTACTTGTTACTGATTGCACTAATCTCGTACTGTGTAATCCGCCTTGAGTCTCAGTGGACTATAAATCATCAAGTCAAGAAATACATGGCAAAGCGGTCATTCACTGCCACGGAGTCTGCTCTGAGACTCTGCTTTGGGTGGCTCTCCTGTCCTACGGGTAAGAATAGCCACGCTTCTTTCGGTAATGGTGTGGCACTATGGGAAGTGCCTCGTGTGCGTCCAGCAACTCCTGCCCCCTGCCCTTACCTGCCACCTCGGGGTATTTCATCAGGATCAGGAAACTGTACCGCAGGGTGGTGCTGGTTGTCTCGGTGCCCCCGAAGAACAGATTGTGGGTCGTCATCACCAGCGTTTCCGTGTGGAAGTGGCTCAGCGGGTCTTGCTTCTCCTGCAAACGGCAATCGCTGAGGCTGCTTGGGAGAGACTGCCGGGAGCCCCCTTTCCTGTTCTGGGGCTGGGCTGGAGACGGTGGCCTCCAGGGGAAGCTGTTCCAGGCCCTTCCCCTCATAAGTCCACGGGGCCAGCAGTCAGTTGCCAAGTCTCATGTGCTCTCCCTTTCAAAATCTCTGGCGGTTTCCCCACCTTCTCTCCTTCCCCAGGCTAGCCGCTTTCCAGACTGGTGGAAGCGCCACCTGGAGAGGGAAGCTGGCCTAGGGACGGGCTCTCGTGGATGGCCCTGGGCTGTCCTTGCCCAACTGCCTCCAGAGGTACCAGTCTCCTCTGGGCAGTTCTCAAAGTGCCCCATTTGAACCGCAAGCCCTTTAACTAACAGGGGTTCCGTCTGCCACGTGGGGCACACCTGCCCGTGCGCCTCCTGGGCTTGCCCAATACCATCTGCTGACTGGGCCATCCTCTCAGGAAGGCGCCTACCTGGAGCTCTGGCCCCAACGCAGGAACGCCTTGCACAGGCGGGGAGGGGGAGGGCCGTGCCCCCCCCTCTGCCACCCCTGGTGTGAGGCCTGCAAGGCCCAGCTGGCCAGGGACACGGCCATCCCCCGCCCACCCAAGGGTGAGGAGGCCGCAGAGGCCGCAGAAGGGCTCGGAAGGCTCCCGGCCACCAGCGGCCGGAGAGGGGGCCCTCCTGGCCGTCTGCTGGCCCACCCCTAACTGTGTTCGCCGTCGCCCATTCCGTGGGATGTGCTAGGTTTGGTTTGGTTTCTGGGCTCTTGTGAAGAACTGCTGCCTCTCGCACTGATTTTTCATGTTTTAATGTATTTAAACGTGCTTAAGCATTTAGCGTATTTTACTGTGATTTTACTGATTGCTGTTACCTGCTCTGAGCCTGCTTGTGGGGAGAGCTGGTTACAAATAAAACAAAATAAAATATAACGTGGTGCAGGAGCTCAGCCTGCTCCTGGCTGGCAGTGGGGCAGCCCAGGAGGGAAGGAGCGGTGCCAAAATTCCTGGAACTGCGGTGTTTAGACCCTACCCGATCATACTAGATGCTGACCAATCACCTGTGTGTGTTGTAGATGTGCACGGGGGGGGGGGGGTTGCGTTTTACACTGATGGAAAACTGGGCTGCGCTCTTACTACTGTCTTAAACATTAAGTACGTGACATGAATTGGGTTTGTCGCCAGCTGACCTGAGCCTTTGGGAAGGGTGGGCTAAAATATATTCTTAAATCAAAAAGGATGAGGGCGTTGCTAACCATCCTGAGCCAAAGCAGAAGAGGGCACGAGCTACTTCCAAATCCACCCCTTAATGAGGGGCGCCCTGCCCGAGCCTCCCGCAGCTGCCTCTGAAGTACCTGCTCCATGCGGATCAGGAAGCAGTCGATGAAGTCTCGGGGGGCCTTGGGGTCCAGACTCTGCTGGTGCCTGCGAACGCGTTCAGCGATGAACTGCCGCAGTTTCTCGAAGTTACGGAAAATTTGTTGATGAGGCCCAGGCAGGAAGTCCATGAGCCGGGGGAAAATGTTGTAAAGCTGGGAAAGGGGAGCCAAAGGTTAACTGGTGGCGCGTTTTAGTGATTCCTTTATGACCAAGCCCTCCAAACAACCCCCAAGATTTCCACACACACCTCACTCACCCCAATATTTCCCCATTCCTGAAACACCATTAGTTGTCCCTTTTGACCAATTAGTCAATGAAAGTGTATGGAAGGAATCTCGAGTTCAGTGAGCAGCATTTAGGCAGATGAGTGGCAGGGAGATGCTAAGGAGGAGGATCCAGAAGCCGGAAAGAAAGGAAAACTGGGAAAGGACAGAGAGAGCGAGAGAGAGCGAGAGAGATCAGAAAAAGAAAGAAGTTTTGTTATTGTATTATTTTGGGGTAGTAGCAGGAAACGCATGAAGAATTCATTAGTTTCTTTCGTTATGTTCTGTTAAGTATTATATTAAATACAGAAATATCAAAATGGCCACCCACAGAGTCTTTGCCTCCCTGACGTGCTACGTAACGCCTGAGCCAGAGCTTCTGTCTAGATGCCCCTCCCCGTCTTGATCCAGAGCTGCTCTGGGGCCCATGCTGGGCCAGGGCCAGGAGGGGAGAGGGTGACCGAACGTGTCACTCAAGCCTCTTGGGAAGCCCTGGCCAGGAACCAAGCAGGGGACGTCCTAGCTCTAGCTGGCCACGCATGACCTCTGGTCGCTGCGCATGGGTCCTTCTCCCCTCCCAGGGCACATTGCTCCCTGCAGCAGGCACTTGCCTCCCCTCCACGCCTCTGCTGCCCCTCCCTCCACCTGATCCGTGCCAGTCACCTCTCCCCACATGGAGCTCATTATCCTGAAATTGTCGTTCAAGTGGTTGAGGAGGGTGAGGAAGTCGGCATCTTCATAGTCAAAGCGATTCCCAAAAACCACAGAGCAGATGACATTGGAGACGGCACGGCACACAAGGTTGATGGGGTTGAAGGGCGCTCCTGTGAGGGGAGGAGAGGTGGGTGATGCGGCGCTCCAGGGGCATAAGAGCCACTGCTTGCAAAGATGATGTGGGCTCCCCTTGGCTCCTCTGCTCTGCCACCCCCTCCCCAAGAATGCTCTCGCCTTGTGGGGTGGGGTCACTTGGGAAGGGCTTTGTGCGGAAGAGGAGGTTCAAGCGTGCCTTTCCTTCAAGACGGCTACCCTTCCAGACTCAGTTGCGGGTCTCCAGAAAGCGGGCGGATTAGGACAGGTGCAGACCCTTCGGTCACAGAAATGCGGCCCCTGCCTAAATCCCACTGGCCCCCTCCTTAGTACTGAAGGTTGGGACCCCCCCCCCTTTACTATCTGCCTCCCTGCCTGCCAGGCAGTCCACCTGCGACCGCCTGCCAGGGACACACCGTTGGTTTTCTGGAACTCTTTCACAAGGCACTGAGCCTCCTCCTGGATCCGCTCCTCGATGCTGCTCCTTCCCATCCCAAAATTCTTCAGCGTCTGCAGCGCAAAGCGACGGAGAACTTTCCACTTCTGCCCACTGGAGAAGGCGATGCCTGCAGGGGGAGGGCGGGAGGGGATTACCAGCGGCCACCAGGCACAGGTTTCCTTCTTCCTTTATCACGTTTCTGCTCAAGGACACTCACTGCGATGCGCAACCAATCCCACGCCTAACCCTTCCCTGACTAGATCCCTGCAGTGGCCCTACCATGAGGCCCGGCCCGATCCAGCGTGGTGCTGTTTTGCAGTTCCCCCTCACTTCAGCTGTGCGTTCTATTGGGCCCACACTAAAGGGCATTCTGAGGCGGTGAGCCCTGGTTCTGTCAGCAGAGTCGCCTTAGCCGGCAGCACCTTGGCGTGGAGGGGGCAGCCCTCTTACCATTGCCCTGAGTGAAGCGGTAGAAGACGGGGAAGTCTCCCCGGTCACTGAAGTCGTCTGCTTGGTCCACCAAGGCCTCCTTCACTGCTTGGTAGCCATAGAGGACCACACAGGGCAGAGAGCCCAGGTGGATGGTGTAGACCGGGCCGTATCTCTGGCTGAGCTGGGGGGAGAGAAACCAGGCGTCAGTGGTGCTCACGGCAGGGGTCAGACTGCCGCGTGGTGCAGTGTGCTTAGCTGACTGAACAGTCTAAGTAATCAGGCCAAAGGGCCATCATTTGGGCTGATTCCTTATAGGAAGGATTTACGCTGCTTCCACTCCAAGACATCTCCTCTTGCCAGTCCTTGGCCCGAGAGCTGCCATTACTCAATACTATTTATTCTTGTTACATTCCTTCTGGAATCAAGCCCACCCAGCATGAGACGTGCACGCTGTCTTCTCCTGCAACACAGCTGAAGCTGTACCAAACATGGGCTGCTGCCATGCCAAGGGTGTCCCACCGTTCAGCCACCTGACTGGTGCATTTTTTCCATGTTTCCACATGACAGCGTCCTCCACTTGTGCAAAGACCACTGACACCCTGTCCCCCCCACACACACACCTCTTGCAGAAAACCCCGGGGAATCCTGGGAAAGATGCAGTGGGCATGAAAGTCTCTTGAGTCTGAAGGGGCAACGGGGTGATCAGAGACTGCGCCCACACAGGGCTGGAGCGGGGGCTTCAGTGCACATCAGGTGTGATCACTCCCGGCTGTGCAAAATCTCTGTTGCAAGGGCGATTTCAGGCAGAATTGCATCAGCAAGCAGACAACCCTCACAAGCAAGCCTGGGGCTGAAGCACCAGATGGTGGCTTTTCCCCCAGCAGAGTTTCCCTGGGCCCTGCAACTCTGCGCCACAGAAAGGTGGGGTTTCCCTCTTGAAAAGTTACCTGGGCAGGCCTGCAGCCCAGCGCACCTTTAGCAACAGCGGCTCTTACTCTACTCTTCCGGCCAGAGGAGCGCCCCGCTCGGAGTGGCGAGCCGCGAAGTCCGCGTTCTCGAGCCCCACGCGCCAGCCGCGGCTGAGAAGGGCTGACTGGCCCAAGGCCGCCTGCCCAGCTCCCGGCAGGAGCGGCAGGCGAACCGGCACAGGGCCGGACTCGCAGCCCTCCCGCTTAGCCGCTCGCGAGTAGGAGCCGCCCCAGGTCCCCGCGCCTTGCTGCGGAAAAAGCCATTCGGTCCCGGGGCTGGGAGCCGCCGCCCGCCCCGCTCGCGCCCCACAGGCCAGCCCTGCGCCGCCGCCCGCCCGCCCGCCCAAGCCGGGCCGGAATCGCTCGGAGGGGGCACCCGGGGCCGGCGCAACTCGGGCGGGCGGCGACACTTCCGAAGGGCCGCCCGCCGAGCCGGCAAAGGAGCCCGGCGGCCGAAGGCGAGGCGGGCCGGGGAGGCGGCCTCGAGGGGCGGGGAAGAGCCGCTGCCCTCCTCGCCGCCGCCCGCGCCTACCTTCTCCAGCGAGCGGTGCAGGGCGCGCGGGTCGAGCTGCGGCAGGTTGCCCAGCAGCGGCAGCGGCGCCGGGCCGGGGGGCAGCCGCCCGCCGCGCCGCCGCGCCGCCGCCAGCCACAGCCACAGCCACAGCAGCCACGCCAGGCCGGCCAGCAGCGCCGCCAGCGCCGCCCCGCTCAGCTCCATGCGCGCCGCACTGCGGCCGCCCGGCCCGCGGCGCGCCTTATATGCCTCTGGCCCGCCGGGGCGTCGCCTGGCCGGCAGGCGCCCCGCCGCCCGCCTCCCTCCCCCCGCCCGCCCGCGAAGCCCCGGCCGCGCCCGTGCCAGGAGGAGCCCCGGAGCCGGCGGGGGGGGGGGCGCCGCCCCACAGCTGGGCTCAGACCCGGAAGCCAAGGAATGGAAAGGGAACCCACAGGAGAGGGCAGCGAGGCGCTGCCCGGTGTGCATGCATGCCGTTTGCCTGACCCTGGCAGACTGAGGGCCAAAGTGCAAGTGCCGCCTGATGCTGGTTGGACGCTTGCCAGCTGCCCTCAAGTTTTGATGGGAAATGTAGGCAGCTTGGCGGAACGTTGGACAAGTGGCAGTTGAAAAGTCCATTGGACAGCAGTCGGAGAGCCCAGCTGCAAGACCAGGACGCCTACATTTCCCGTCAAAACTTGAGGGAAGCTGACAGGTGTCCCACCTGTGTCAGGCGTCACTTGTAGTTTGGCCATGTGTGAAAAGCCTAAGGGTTAGACTGGATCCAGGGCTACTGCTAGAAAGCAAATTCAGGCAGCTGCAAAAAATGCTTACTACAAACACGGCCTAGCCTGGAAGATGGTCCCCTACCTCGACACGGCCCATCTGGCCACTTGGGTCCCTGCTCTGGCAACACCAAGACTTGGTTACCGTAATGCATTATACATAGCTCTCCCCTCGAAGTTAACTTGGAAACTCCAGGTGGGGCAGAATGCTGGGGGAGCTGGGGGAGCATGAGCATTACTCCCATTCTGCAGTCAGCCGCTGGCTGCCCGTCCGTTGCCAGACCCAATTCGAGGTATTGGTTATTCCGTACAATAACAAAGCTCTTCACGGCCTTGGTCTGGCAGAGCTACGGGACCGCCTCCCTCCCTATGCCCCTCCACGGCAGCTTTGCTCATCTGAACAGGGTCTCCTGCAAGTGCCCCCTTGCAGAGAGGCAAAATCAAGGGCTGCCCATGCACAGGCCTTCTCTGTGGTGGCCCCTGCCGTATGAAACGGCCTGCCCGAGGAGGTCTGGAAAGCTCCCACTCTCTGGGCTTTCCGCAAACGATGCAAACCTGAACTATTCAAAAGGGCTTTCTACTCAGATAGGAGGGCTGTATTGTAGGGAGGGGGTCTCAAAAAGTTGCTTCACTAAAGAGTTAGGGACCGTCGACTTCACCCCTGTGTTGCCTTATGTCCTCCCTGTTGCTTTGAGTATGATCCTACCAGGTAGATCTGTGGTGTGGAATGCCAGTCCTAGAACGGCTTTTGCTCTGTTTCAGCATTTCTTCAGCTCTGAACTGCATTCTTGCTAATGTTATGTCTTCATAAACTTTCACTTATTTACCCAATGGCATTGTCTATTGAAATGCTATTGACTGTATTAATCTCACACCATGTAATCCGCCTTGAGTCTCAGTGAGAAAGGTGGACTATAAATGAAATAAATAAACAAACGGCTTTTCAGGAGTCTTTCTGCCATCAGGGCCTCCCAGATGCCCATTCCAAGGTCGTCTAGAGCCAGGGAAGTCCAGGGCACAGCAATCCCAGAGGATGAGTTCAATGCCAGGATCCAACACAAAGTCAGATAAAGGGTCGGTTGTTTGCTAGGAAAGTGAGATTTGGCTGCAGCCGTGTGTGTACTGAACGTGCTCAGAGCAGAATGTTGCCGTGTGTTGTGTGCTGCACTCCCTTTGAAGAGTTCTGGAAACTTGCACTGGTGCAGAATGCAGCCGCAAGGATGTGCAGGAGCCAGGGATGTGGAGAGGTGAACTTGTGGGGTCTGGAAGTTGTTTGCGTGCCATCAAGCCCCTCGCCCAATTGGATGCTGCTGCTGGATGTGCATCTTGACATGCCGCTTTGCCCCTGTGCAGTCGCCACTTGGGCTCTGGGGTCATGGTTTGGCTGGACCTTGCTAAACGTTGCACTGACTTCTGTGTTGTAGCTTGTGGCTGCCTTTGTGCCCAGCCAGTGAGCAGCCCCCCCCCCCGCCTCCAGAGAGGGCGGCACTCGCCCCCCACCATCAGTATGAGGGCCAGCTTCTCTGGCTCTGGTCCCTTCCCCTTCGCCCTCTGGTGGCATGCATGGCCGCCTCTGGCCGCCCTGAAGCAGCAACACTTCACTGCAACATGCCTTTCGGTAATACCGAGAGCAGGGTTTTTTACAAATGCGGAGTGGGGGGGGGTGGGGACGAGTGAAACCACAACTCGCACAAGGAAGCGTGAGAGTGTGCAGGCACAACTTAATCTGGATCCAGACCACTTGGCAGCAAGGTTGCCAGGTTCAGATCAGGAAATTCCTGGAGATTTGGGGGGTGGAGACTGGAGAGGGTGGCGTTAGGAAAGGGAGGGACCTCAGCAGGGTATAATGCCACAGAGTCCAACCTCCAAAGCAGCCATTTTCTCCAGGGGAATTGATGTTTGTTGGCTGGAGATCAGTTGTAATTCTGGGAGATCTCCAGCTACCACCTGGAGGCTGGCAACCCTACTTGGTAGCCATCAAAAATATTACTGTCATCGTGAAACGTGCAGAGATAACAAAGGAGTAAGTCGGATGAAAGGTGTCACTGCTGGCGGTGGTGGGAAACACATGCATGAAAGCAGCAACTAATTGCCTATGCTTTTGCCCAAGGCCCTACAGATCCTGGGACCGCCTCACCCATATGAGCCCCGCCCCCCCACCCGAGATCCGTGTCAGAGGCTTTGCGGAGTCTGCCCTCTTTTCTTGGAGCGAGGTGGCTGCCTGAGAGAGACAGGCCCCTCTTGGGGGTGGCGCCCACCTCGGGAACCCTCCTTCCCATTCGGTGCCTATTTGCCTGCACCGCTTTAGGCACCAGGCGAAGAAACCTCCCCCGCCCAGCCTTCTGATATTTTGTTCTGCCCAATGAGTGCTTGCTTCTGACGTCTGATTCTTGGGCTTATTTGATCTGCCTCATGTTAACTGGTTCTTTTATTGATTTGATTTGATTTGATTTATTGGACTTATAATCTGTTCTCCCTGTGAATGGGCTCAGAGCGAATAACATCAGTATTAAAATATACATTAACATTTACATTAAAATCATAAATACGATTTTACTACTGCATTTTATAGCTCTGAAATCATTTTTTTCATTTTTTAAAAAAATACTTGCTACTGTGTATTGTTTTAATATCATTAATTATTGGATGTATTTGTTTTATAGACTGTGATTCGCTTTAAGATTGGGGGGGGCTTGTGTGTAGGGCAAGGGATAAACAACAGAATGGAATAGTAAAACCGTGATGCTCATGAGCATGTGCAGACCGTCTTTTCCTCACTAAAGTGTAACCACAGCCCTTTCTTATGCCCCTGGGCTCACTCAGACTCACCTTATGAATTCTCTCTGAGGGGCAGCCCCTCTCTGGCTACTAAAGAAGCACAGAACTCAGCGCCTGGCCAGTGGAAATTGCCGTGGGAGTTTTGGCTGCAGATGTGCAGTAAGAACGTGATGTTAGGTAGTGATCTGTGGCAGCCAGCTGGGGTACCAGGTTTGCTAATTAATCAGGAATGCCAGTCCCTCCCTTGTCCACAACGTCTGACACTGTTTATACAACTAGTGAAAAATACAGTTGTTAAGCGGGCATTATAAATCTGGTTAGTGGGTTTGGGCAGGCTGCCCACGGGTTGAGCACACAACATGATAACTGTTTATAGAGCTGCAATCTCAACATACACTGGAGGGGGGAGCTGATCGTCCTCCGAGGAGCTTTCTGCCAACTTAAGCGGAAGACTCCACAGGCTGGAGAAAGACTGCCAGTTTTGCTCAGGGGAGCTGGGTGATAGGGCCCACCCCTTTGGATCCTTCCCCCTGCCACCTGTCCCCAAATCTCTCTGTGTGCCTGCACAACAGTGTGGTGGCTTGATCGTCAGAATTCTAGCTGCTTAGGACGGGGCAGCTTTGGGCTGGTACAGCCGGCGTCCTCAAGGCCTTAGGCCAATCAGGGCTCCGATGTTTAGTTGATTCACTGTTTGGATTGCTGGGGGAGGGGCCCTGGCTCAGTGGTGCAGGACCGGGTTTGTGTGCCCAAAGTCCTCGGTTCAGTCCCTGGCAGCAGCTTTGCTCCAAGGCATTTTGGGCAGCAAAGCCCTGGAAATCTGTTGCCATCAGAGCAGTGCTTGAGGACCCAGCTTTGGATCAGGGAACTTCTTGCGTCCCCTTTCAGCGGTAGGGAGCAGAGCCGCTGCTTTGCGCGCAGATGGAAGGCCCCGTTTCAATCCATGAGCAGCTTCTGTTAAAAGGTTTGGGGAAAGACCTTTTTCTCATTCATTCATTCATTCATTCATTCATTCATTCATTCATTCAGATTCTATTCTGCCCTCCCCGCAAGTGGGCTCAGGGCAGATCACACCATTTAAAACACAATACATTATTAAATACGGTTCCATAAAAGCCACATAAAAACATTATAAAATCATACAGTTTGATACAAAAATTACAATAAATACCTTCCACCGGTGGTGGCAGTCACTGCCAGCCCCGGCGCCAGGGTTTCTGGTGCTGGAGGCCAGCCTCGCGCGTGCCCCGGACTGCGTGTTGACATCATCACGCAGTGCCGCCAGCAGGTGGCTGGGGCGGAGCGAGGAGGCCACTTACACGCTGCACGCTGCCCCAGCTGCCTGTCATTCCTGGCCTGTGTCTGCTGCGGCTGCCCGAGGATGGGTGGCGGCACGGGGCTGGCCGGCGGTGGTGCAGGACGCATGCCTCCACCCCCAGGGCCCCCTCTGGTGCCCCCTCCGGCCCCGCGGCCCCCGCAGCCCCCGCCTTATGGCCTCAACTGTGGCACCAGCCCTGGTCACTGCTTAAAAACACATGCACAGGATGGTGGATAGATCTAATAAGGAGGTTTGACTCATTCCCTCCTCCTCATACACAGCTGGCAGAGGTCTGGCCCAGCCTCAACCATATGCCTAGTGGAACATCTCTGTCTTATAGGTCAGGTAGAGAGATAACAAATCCTTTCAGGCCCTGGTTTCAACAGACAGAGAGTTCCACCAGGTTGGAGCCAGGACTAAAACCCCCAGAGAACTGCTGGAAGTCAGAGGAGACACTTTTGAAGGAGATGGAGCCAGGGTACAACTTGACTTTTTATGCAGTTTTAATTAGAGATGGGCACAAACCTAAATACGAACCCACAAACCAGCCCGGTTCGGGGTTCACAAACCAGGGTTCGTGGAAGCTCGTTTCCACGAACTTCCACGAACTGGACTACTGGTTCCTTTGGTTCGTATTAAAGGGCCAGTTTAAATGGCCATTTCCCCTGGGGGAAATGGCCATTTAAACTTTTCCTGCCACTTGCAAGCAGCAGGTGCCTTTAAACTATCAGCTGGCAGGCGGCAGGGGGGATCCCCCCTTGCAAGCGGCAGGGCCTTTTAAATGACCCAAATCCCAGCCCCAACCTCCCCAGCCCCAGCACACCACTTACCTTCCCTCTGATGCTGGGGTGGTGGAGGCCTCCTTTGCTGCCCTGCGGGCCCACGCAGCAGAGAAGAAGGCCAAAAATGCCCTTTCTGCCCCTCAAACGGCATCCGTGGCTGCCATTTGAGGGGCGCAGGGCAGTGGAGAAGGCCGAAAAAGCCCTTTCCGTCTCTTAAATGGCAGCCGTGGCTGCCATTTGAGGGGCGGAAAGGCATTTTCGGCCTTCTCTGCTGCGCGGGTTTGGGGAGTTTAAAGGGTCCTGCCCTTTGCAAGCGGCAGGAAAGGGCCTTTTAAACAATTAAATGCCCCTTTCCCTGCCGGAAAGGGGCATTTAAACCCCATGGACCACGAACTGGTTCGTAAGTGGGCCAGTTCTGTGCCAGTTTGTGGTTCGTGGAAACCCCACGAACCACAAACCCCATGGTTCAGTTTTTTTCTGGTTCGTGCCCATGTCTAGTTTTAATTCAGCAGCAGACTTTTAAAATGTTTCTAAACTTTGGAAGATCACAATATAGTGATGGCTGGCGCCATCCAAGAAAAAGTATTCTCTCATCCATAGCAGGCTTGCCTCCTGTAAGATGCACCTTTAAAACTAAGAGTGAGCGCCTCTGTCTGAAGAAGCACCCTCTTTGTTCAGAAGATGGAAAGAACTCTTTCTACCTGGGCAGATCGGTTTCCTGCCTCTGAGCCTGTGCCCTGGCCCAGCATGCCAGTTTGGTGTAGTGGTTAAGAGCGGCGGGACTCTAACCTGGGGAGCCGGGTTGGATCCCCCGCTCCTCCGCTTGAAGCCAGCTGGGGGACCTTTGGTCAGTCACAGCTCTCTTCGAGCTCTCTTAGCCCCGCCCACCTCACAGGGTGTTTTGTTGTGGGGATAATAATGACGTACTTTGTAAACCGCTCTGCGGGCATGAAGTTGTCCTGAAGGGCGGTATATACATAAAATGTTTTTATTAGGATTAAGCCAGACTTGTCTGATCTTTTGGCAGTGATGCAACACGGAAGTGTTCATTAGACTGTTCTGGATCAGCTCTGGTGATTTTGGGGGGGGGGGAGCATTTGGTTATAAGGGGGTTTTGAAGCCTGTCTCTGGCCCCTCCCATTGGGGAAAAGGTAGGTTAAGGTTAGGAATTTTCCGAGCCAGCCAACTTTTCCTGCCACGTGCCCTTTGTTCCTTTTCTGCACTGCGACGAAGCCTCAGCGTGTGCGTGGCCAGACTGAAAAGTAATGAAGATTCTCCCCTGTAGATCCCCCCCCCCCGCTGTCTTCCTGCACTCAAATGATGGGCAGCAAGCTCTTTGGGGCAGGGACTCGATTTATTTACTTCGTTTATCCCCCCCTTTTCTCCCTGACAGGGATCCAAATTGGCTTCCAACACGCTCCCTGTCTACATTTTGTCCTCAAAACTGACCAAATCTCTCAGGCAGCAGAGAACAAGCCAGTCAAGTTCCTGAAGGGACGTCTCCTCGGCTCTGCCCAGAAGGGGACCTGCCCCCAAGGCCAGGGAAGCCTGGGCCCCATACCACTCTCAGTGCGGCAGCAAAGAGCCTGGTTTGAGGGGGCCAAGAACCGGACTTCGAGTGAAGGTGAAAGAACCGGGGGCCTCTGGGGAAGAAGGGAAAGTCCCTCCCGTGACAGCCCAGGAATCAGCTCCGAGCACCTTCCTGGGGCCGGCCGAGCTACACCCAACGCCGCTCCATGGGACTCCGACCGAGCAAGAGAGCCACTTGATGGCCCCTGGGGTTGGGCCCGGCCGTACTGCCAGACTGGGCGGCAGCTGTGCCCTTGTGGCTGAGGAGGGGGGGCAGTCTCAAGGTGGCCAACCGGAGGGAGGACGGTCAAGCCAAGGAAGAAAGCGAGGACCATTACATGTGACCGAGCATGGTCAGTAGTGCTCCCACATCCCGTGGGCCGGTGGGCATGTGTGTTTGAGCACTGGCTGGTTGCCACCAGGGAGGTGTTGGGTCCTCCCCTTGGCAGAGTTGCATTTGCTATTGGGTAGTACCTGTGAGTTTTGAATTGTTTCTAGTTACCCTCTAGAAGTGCTCAGATATGTTGCCAGCCCCAAATGGGCTGCTGTTCTTTTGGGCAATATTCCCCCACCCAAAGACTAGCCGGCACCAAACAAGAGAGAGCGTGTTTGTGGCCCTCTGCTCCTCCTCCTCCTCCTCTCCCAGGCCTGGCACGGAGGCTCCTCTTTGCTCACCAGATACCTGGCACAGCCCTGTTTGTGGGACCTGCCCCTGCAACGTATCGATTTGATTTCTGGCTTGTAAGGAAGCACAGCCCTTTGTGTTTCCAGGTGCCAGTTGCCTCACTATCACTCATTAAGCCAGCAAGTGAAGGGGCTAGACTGGCTGGTGTGTGATAGTTTAACTGGGCTCTCTTCAGAGCATCTGGCATGGAGATCGGTGTGGTTATGGTGGCCCTTCTGGCCATCTTAATTTCTTGCCTGCTGCTGTTTCGGAAGGGGAAAGGACAGGGCACGGGGGGCCGCTTGCCACCCGGACCGCGCCCACTCCCCATCGTGGGCAACCTGTTCCAGCTGGATCCGAAGAACCCGATCAGTTCCCTCTTGGCGGTAAGGCTGGCCTTCAGTGCTTTTGTAGCACCTGTGTGCTTTTGAACACAGTCTTGGGGTTTCAGGGTGAATTTCAGGATTGCCTGGCAGCCATCTGTCGGCTGAGGAAGTGGCAGGAAGGAGCTACCCAACAGCTCTTCCGAGAGATGCATGGCAGCAAACCCTCTCCAGAGGGGATTCCCTACTGCTGCTGCAAAACCTCTGAAAATAACTTAGTGGCAGATCTTTCTGCACATTGTGGTGCCAGCAGGGTGGCTCATCCTCTCTTTCTTTGTGTGGCCCCAGCTGAGAGAGAGATACGGCTCCGTTTACACCATCTACCTGGGCTCCCAGCCTTTCGTGGTGCTGTGTGGCTACCAGACTGTGAAGGAGGCCCTGGTGGACCAAGGCGAGGACTTCAGCGGGCGAAGCGACTATCCTGCATTAACCAAAGTCACCCAAGGGGATGGTGAGCGTCTTGTCTTCCTTCCTGGAAAAAGATGAGCTGCCCCTCTCTCTAGGATCCTCTGACAGTTCCCTGAAAAGAGAGCTTTGAGCTGCCCTCCGAAAGCGATCTCTCTAAACACTCTCCTGTTGCCCTCCCTCAGGGATTGCTTTTTCTAATGGAGAAAAATGGAAAGTGTTGCGGCATTTTGCTGTGCAGACATTGCGTGAATTTGGGATGGGTCGGCGCAGCCTTGAGGAGAGGATCCGAGAGGAGGCCAGGTGCATGGTGGAAGAGCTGGCCAAGACCAAAGGTGTGTGGGCGGGGAGAAGAAATGCTCTATAAATTGAATATTATTATTTGTGCAAGCAGCAAGTTAGGGCAGCAAACATAGATATCTAATGTGCTTGTTTATTAAGAAGACTTCTATTATACCTGATCTTCTTAGACATAAAGCAGCCTAATAAGCAATAACCTAATAAAACAAGCCATTAGCAAGTTAAAAACAACACATCCAGACTACAAAGCCATTTTCCCTCCACCAAAGGCCCTTTTATTATTATTATTATTATTGTTATTTATTACATTTCTAACCCACCCTTCCCACAAACGGCCTCAGGGCGAGGTACAGCAGTTATAAAGTACAATACAAATATTAAACAACAGTTCATAGAAACAACAGTTCAAATCATAAAATCCACAGATAATGCCGGTCCCAAGATGGGGTCAGTTCCAGGTTCCTGCCCATCAACATACAGGGGGAGGGAAGCGGACAGATAGCGTACTGCAACCCATACGTGGGTCAGCAAACGAATGGGCACTACATAGCCCCGTGCTGTACCCATATGTCTCCACAAACTCAGTTCCCAGGAATAATATCCAATAAACTAAGTAACAAAATTCAAAATAAATTAATGAAGGTCTCAAAGTACAGTTGTGTCGATACAAAAATGTCTATTCAGTTCACAACAAGTAAACGATCAACTCTAAACACATTTTCTACATTCAATATACAGAGAATAGACCATATAACTTCACTTGTATCTCCCAGTGTGTATTCCTCAAAGTCTTCAAGTAGAGACACAGGCCGAATCCACACTTCCCTACCTTCCGCTTTTCATGTGCATTAATCGCGCTGGATTCTATCCCGCAATGCCCCAGTCTGTGTTCACATCCCTTCTCTTACTGCCGCTGCCTCGCGCTATACTTCGTCCACATCCCTGGTAGAATCGCGCAATATGGGGCGGGTTTTAGAGCCGATGTCACCGATGATGACATCACGTTCATTTTTTTTTTCATTTTTTCATCAGATTTCCGCTATAGTGTTTTTTTGCTAAATTGCTATGGTGAGGCCACACCCCTATGATGCCTGTGATTGGTTAATGTTATTCTATGCTTCTTTGAAATCCATTGGACCATTATTCTGGCGGGCTAATTTGAACTGATATTTAAGGTGGGGGTGATCCAAACTCTCCAAATGGGCAGACTAATTATTTGACGCTTGAATGTAATGTTAGAATTAAGGATTTCCGCTATAATGGTAATTTCAACAAAAAAAATTAATTTTAACAGCCACCGATATTTCCGACTGTTCGGCATCCTAAAAATGACACGGAAATGGAAATGATGCCACCCCTTGATGTCTCTGTGGGGATTTTGGAGCACCCCGATTAAGATTTATGGCTGGGATTGTGCAACAACACTGGGAAAGTTCTCTTTTAAAAAAAAATGGGAAAGGGTGGGCAGGCAGGCATGCTGCAGAGAGAGTGGAAAAGCTTGATAATTGCAGGGCAAAGAGGGATGGTGTTCCGGAAAGGCTGCAAACATGGAAGTGGGGTGGTTTGAAGGGGGGGTCTCCTTGTGAAACGCTTCTATTTGTCCACATCCACGGTGAGAACCACGCAAGAGAAGCGTTTGAACACATGACAAATTCGTCTGAGGTGCAACGCGAAAGACGCGAGAGAATGGTGGGATTGAGGTAAGAGTATGTAAACAGCCCTCTGAGAAGCTAATAATGGGTGGGGGGAAAGCAGAAAACTTGAGACGTGTGGATTTGGCCACAGTCCTCTGTTCAAAGTATTATCTAACACACCGGAGAACAAGGACCTGTAGTCCACACGAAGGTAAGGAAACACTGCCGGGTAACGCCGTTCCTCTCCCTGCTCAGTGTAGCAAGGAGCGAAGAACAGATTAATCAAGCGGCAAAAACCCGTGAATGAGTCAAGTTCTCGTGAGTTCTTATATATTTCAGGTGGAGAAGTAAAAATGAAGAGGGGCCCACGGGGGTCCCCCCTGGTGCGCCCTACAAGCAGCCGGCAAGAATTAATCAGCTTGTTTCACAGACATCCACTTCCTCAGGGGCCGATATGTAGTCCACCAAAGCAATAAATTCTCTACTTTCTATAAATCAAAATATATATGAAGCAGTGTAAATTTCCTTTAACAATGACCAGAACATCAAAAACAGCTGTTCTTTCACAGTAGTGAAACCCACCCAATGAAGCAAGTTCAAAATTCTCTAGTGCTCACAGCTCTACGTACTTCTAAATGGTCTAAATGATTAGGAACCCCTCCCATATCTGCAACCTTAAATACCCAAGTGGCATTGGTATGATTTAAAGTGACAGTCATCCAAAAATGTATATCTAGTTTACAAGATCAAAACTATATGGAGGCAAATCTCCTCCTTAAAAAAACCTTTGCCCCATGCAATGTGTCTTTTAGCAGTCAACGTGCATGGCAGGAACCATCCCATAACTGTGGTGCGGTAAGCGTTATTGTTTAGACTTAACCTAAACCATTCCCTTACAATGGTCAGTTGCTTTTGTTCTGTCCATTGTGTTTCCTTCATACAGTCCAGATCTTCTCCCTTAAAAGGCCTTTAAAGAGGTTCTGTGAAATCTAAATCTATTTAATAAATTAACGAGTGCATTGACAGCTGGGCTTTTAATCCACTTAAAGAGCTTCAAGTCCTCAATGGTTTGAGCAGCTTTATAACTGCTGGTGTTCCGACTAGCGAAATGCCCCCTGAGCCCTTGCCAGGGCCCCCGATTCTCACAGGGCCTTTTGTGCTTCCCCAGCGGAGCCCATCAACCCTGCTTTCCTCCTCGGCTGCGCTGTCTCCAACATCATCTGTTCGATCATTTTTGGGGATCGGTTTGACTATGAAGACAAGAAATTCCTCACTTTGGTTGGACTGTTGAACGAAAATTTCCATCTCTTAAGCTCTTCCTGGCTGCAGGTGAGTGGTCACTGGTTAAAGGGGCTGTAGAAAAATGCAGAGAGGAGAGACGTATCAGGGCTGTTTAACTCTGAACAACATTAGCTGGGCAAAGACCACCAAATCAAGCTTTGGGCTCAGTGCCCTGCCTGGAAGCTTTCCGGGGGCAGCAGACTGACTGGTCACCATGGGAAACAGGCAGCTGGACTAAGTGGTCGGATCCTGCAAGACTGCTCTTACGTTCATATGAGTGACCAGCCCTGCGAGAGGCACATGCTGACCAATGGGCGTAGCCTGCGGCGCTGAGTCTGTGCATGAGCTGGAGAAGGTGTGGGAAGGTCACGGCGAAGCATCAGCTGGGGGGCCTAAAATAGCCCCAAACACCTTCATGGGAAGCTTGGTCTGAGCTCTGAATGTGGCCTCTTCCCCCTTCAGCCACTCCACTTCTTTCCTCCTGTTCATGCTTGCCTCTGCTGTCAGGGGCTTCAGGCGGCACTCCAGCGCCCCAGTTTGGATCGCTCCTTATTGCTCATGCATGAAGATAAGGTGCATGCTCAGCAGCGTCAGGGAACACTGCACCAGGGGCTAGGAAACTGACGGCTGGGGTGACATCTCCCGTCTTTCCTTCCTGCTGCCCCATGGGCTCCATTGCAGTGCAGAGAGCACCCACAGGACTTTTGCTTCTAGGTGGTGTCCACGCATAGTGGTGTGGTGCAAGAGGTTGTCAGGGGCTGTCCTGAAGCTGCACCCCCTTCCACTGGAGATTTGACAAAGCATTTTGCAGCAGGAGGGAGCTTATTCTAAGAGGGGTGTGTGCGCGGGACAGCTTGTAATAACTAGGAGTAAGAAGATTGTGCTGATCGTGAGAGTTCTGTTATGTTTCTGAGAGGTGTTTCCCTGGTGGGAATGGATTGGGTTCTGCTTGAGAGGTCTTGCGTTCCCTGATCTCTTGTGGGAGGGGGCCCTTAGAAAGTCACCTAACAAAGGTGAGCCATCTTAGTTCCACCTACCAGCAGATGCTTCTTCTGTTCTTCTAAAGTACTTGCGCATGCGCCCTGACACACATGTCCAAATGTGGCACATCCAGGCCCAGATGTTGCTTCTTCTCCTCCACAGTTATACAATGTCTTCCCTCGTGTCATATCTCACTTGCCTGGACCCCACAATAGATTATTCAAGAATTTGGAGACGTTGCGCCTCTTTGTTCTGGAGATAGTCAAGGAGCACCAAGAGACCCTGGACCCCAACTTCCCTCGCGATTTCATGGACTGCTTCCTTCTCAAAATGCAGCAGGTGAAATTTCAGAAGTGGAGAGGGGATCAGGTTACGTTCAAGGGCCTAATCTGGCCATCTGATTCCTAAAAACGTCTTAACTGAGGGGTATAAAGCCATAGAGTCCACCCTCCAAAGCCAGGGGAACTGATCTCTGTTGTCTGGAGATCAGTCGTAATTCCAGGAGTTCTCCAGCCACTCCCTGGAGGTTGGCACAAAAGAGTTCTGCCCAAAGTCATAACTAGAGGTCAAGGGCTTGATGTGCTTCTAGATCTAAGTGCCACAGACAGCGAAGTAAGCTTATTTTGGGTGTTGATCACCCACCATCTCCGTGCACATGTATAGGACGTTGTCTCTCCCTCTGTCCCGGTAGGAAAAGGAGGACCCCCTCACATACTTCCGCGTGAACTCCCTCGTGATGACCACCTACAACCTTTTCTTTGGGGGCACGGAGCCAATCAGCGCCGCCCTCTGCTACGGGATCCTCCTCCTCATGAAGTACCCTGAAATGCAGGGTGAGAAGGGGAAGTTTTCCTCTTGAGGCCGTGAAGGCCAAGTCGGGCCCTGCCAGTCCCTCTAGCCCAGTTCTTCGCATTCCGACTCTCCACGGAAGGCTCTGAAATCCACGAGGCTTTTCCCGCAGGAGGGGCTGGAGGGGGACCCCCTGCCCACCTTCTCAGGGCTGCCTTGTGGCGAGAACAGCAGCCTTTGGTCAGCCATCGCCTGCTTATCAGAGAACGAGTGTCTGTCTTACATTTTTAAGAGTAACTCGTGAGTAAAACCTCACCGTGTAAATGAGAAGTTCCCTTTGCAGGAGATATTAATATTCCAACTTCAGTGTTCGTGGGTTGCCTTCCCATAAACGCCCCAAGATTGATAGTATCTATTAATGAGTAATACTTAAATAGTAGAAACACAACATTTTGCAAAGAGCTTGGATGACAGAATTGTGCAGGATAATTCCTGCCCATCTTACTTGAAGCTCAGAAAAGGTGGCCTTCTGGCCATCTGCATTCATCAGATTATCCCACTGGCGTTGCCTCTCCAGGACTGGAGGCCAAGGCCAGTGTCTCCCTGCCCTGCATCGTAGGTTGTCATACTTTGAGATTACAGGGACTGAATTTGGGCCCCCAGCCATGGCCCGCCTCCAAGGGCTGCTGTGCACCACTTTGTTCCACTGTCACTCTTTCCTCTGCTTGTCCGCAGCCAAGGTCTACGAAGAGATCCTCCGGGTCGTTGGCCCGCATCGTAGCCCGTCACTTGAAGATCGGGTGCACTTGCCTTATACTGATGCCGTGATCCACGAGATCCTGCGCTTCGCGGATGTCGTCCCCCTGGGAGGCTCCCGTTTAGTTACGAGGGATGCTCACTTCCATGGTTATGTGCTGCCTAAGGTGCCTCGCCTCTTTGTCTGGTTTTAACACCAAAGATCCGCACTCTCCTTTTCTGAGGGAAGAGCAGATAGTAGAACCGGCAGATTATTGGTTGCAAAAATGTTGCAGACCCCTTCGTAGCTGTCCTGCTCACACTGTTGTATTGACCTAAACCCCACCCAGTAAAGCTTTCGACAAGGTTCCTCATGATGTTCTGATGGGTAAACTGGAGGACTGTGGCCTGGACTCTAGTATGGTTAGAAGGATAGGGAACTGGTTGGATGCCGTGCCCAAAGAGTAGTTACCAATGGCTGTCAATGGCATCATGTCTGATGGGAGGGGGGCTCAGTTCTGGGCCCAGCACTTTTCAATATTTTTATAAATGATCTGGATGAGGGTCTGAAGAGATTCCTCATTAAATTTGCAGATGACACCAAACTGAGAGGAGTAGCTAGCACCCTTGAAGATACAGGTAGAATTCAACGAGATTGGAACGCAATGGAAAAGTGGGCGGATTTAAATAAGATGCGGCTTAACATAGATAAGTGCCAGGTTCTCCACTTGGGTAACAAAAATGCAAAGCAAGCATACTGGATGAGGGATACACTTCTGGGTAGCAGTGTGTGTGAAGAAGATCTTGGGATATGGGTGGATGGGAAGGTAAATATGAGCCTCCAGTGTGATGCTGCAGCAAAAAAGGCAAATGCAGTCTTGGACTGTATCAACAAAGGCATAAGATCCAAGTCACAGGATGTCATTGTCCCACTATATACCGCCTTGGTCAGGCCCCACCCGGAGTATTATGTGCAGGCCTGACTTCAAAAAGGATGTGGACAAATTGGAACAGGCGCAGAGGAGGGCAGCCAACAGGATAAGGGGAGACCAAGCCCTGCGAGGAAAGACTGAGGGACCTGGGAATGTTCAGTTTGGAGAAGAGGAGACAGAGAGGAGACACGATTGCTCTCTTGAAGTATTTAAAAGGGAGGGAAGGGAGCTATTCCTGTGGGCAACAGAAGATGGGACTCGAAACAACGGGTTTAACCTACAGGAAGGAAGGTACCAGCTGGACATTAAGAAAAACATCTTTATGTTAAGAGTAATTCAGCAGTGGAATGGGCTGCCTGGGGATGTGTGTGTGTGGGGGGGCGGTTCCCCCTCATTGCCAGTCTTCAAGGAGCAGCTGGACGAATCCTTGTCGGAGGGATGCTGGAGGCTGTTCCTGCACTGGGCAGGGGGTTGGACTGGGCGGTCTGTAAGGCCCCTTCCAACTCTATGGTTCTGTGATTCACCTTGTGCAAGTTTAGCCCCAATCCTGTTTTTGGAGGCCCCAATCCTGCAGTCGGCAGGTACGATTCTCTCAGGCAGTTGACATGAAGTGACTGTTCGTGATGTTGATTCCTATTTGAATGGAACCAGTGGATCATCTGATTTCAACTGTGACACATCATGTGAACGTCCGAATTTGATTAAAAGGAAAGGCACAGAAGTGAGGAAGGAATAAAGGGTCACTCTTTTTCTTTTAAAGCTCTCTGCTGCTGCATGTCTGTATAATCACGGGAGAAAAGCGTGGCTCCCTCATTCAAGCCAGAAAAGGGGAGAGACTGGACAGAGGCCTGGAAGCAAACCAGGCGCCTCTTTCGGGCTCATACTGCAGGGGGAAGTATCGGTACAAACGCGGCAAAGTCAATAGACTGGACGGGTAGCTAGGAAACGCCAGAAGGCGCAGCTGGTCGGGGTGCAGTTAGGGCTATGACCAGGGTCTAACGCAGACCTCTAGGCACGTAGATGAAAAGGCAGCACCGGTTGGTGGGATCCAGACAACCATCCCAACTCCAGAGCATCCCTGGACTAATCAGTATTCCTCTTCGTCTTTCCCTTCTAACCAGGGCACCGGCATCCTGCCTTGTCTGTATTCTGTGCATAAAGACGCCACCCAGTTCAGAGACCCGGAAACATTTGACCCCACCCACTTCCTGGACCAGAAGGGAAACTTCCGCCGCCGTGATGTTTTCATGCCCTTCGGTGCCGGTGAGTTCCAAGCGGGGTGCTCGGCGTGGTGGGGTGCTGGGAGACGAGACGGGACGGGACGGGACGGGACGGGACGGGACCCCCCCCCCCCGAGCGCCTTGTTCACGAGGGTGGGGGAGCAGAAGACCTCATCACAGACAACGCGAGGCGTTGCTGGTGTCTCCCCCCCCCCCCCCGCCCCGCCATATGCTGCGGGAGGCTGATTTGAAGCAGGCCACGGCCCAGCAGAAAGGGAAGGGTGTTTTATTGGGTGGGAGGAGCACTGCATGATGTCATTTCCGTAACCCAGGCACAAGAATTGGGGCGAGGAAGGAAGCCCGGGGGCTCCACCTCCTGAGCTGTTTCTGCCTTCTCCTGCACCTCTCAGGGAAGCGGGCGTGTCTGGGACAGGCGCTGGCTCGCATGGAGCTTTTCCTCTTCTTCACCACCCTCGTGCAGCGCTTCACTCTCCAGCCTGTGGTTCCACCAGAGGAAATCAACCTCTCCCCGATGGCGTTTGGCTTAGTGTCTGGCCCACACCCGTTCACATTCCGGGCCATCCCTCGCTGAACAGTCTTGTTGCGGGTAGAGAGGCAAATGCGGGGAAGGGAGCCTCACTTGCCAAGAACAGGCTTCCTCGCCCAGCTTTGTCTGTCACTGGGAACTGGGGTAGTGCTTTGGGAGGGTGTGTTCTCGGCTTGCACAATCTGTTCTCTTGCTTGTGTGAAATGCAGCAATCACCTCCTGAAGTTGGAAGGCAAAGACACCTTTGCCAGCAACCTGTCCTCCGCTGACAACTCCTTGAAACTGCACCATCCTGCCCTCTAGCTATCCATTCCTCATGTATCAGCAAAACGCTGCCTCCTGGTTTTCCTTCCTATCGCTTCTCTTCTTGGATGGGAGCTCCTAGCTTATCTGAAAAGGTCTGGCCGAGCTTCAAGCGTTCCTCCACCTATTCCACTGTGGAGGTGAAGAGGAGCTGGAATAGAGTGGGAAGAGGAGGATGGCCACAGACCCCAGACAATCAGGATTCCACTTTCATTGTTTTATATTATGCTTTAGCGGCAGAAGGTGAGAATGGAAAGGGGTCCTTCCTTCCCAGATCTGTGTTCTAGCTCTCTAATGGGAAGCAGGAGCAGAGGGTGTTCTGGGCGTGCTCTGTTTTCTGCATTCAATGACTCCAAAATGTGGAGAAGAAAACCCACATCCTGCAATGTTAACCATTAAACCATATAAACAGGACCAGTGCCTAAGTGTTTTCCTTTCGGTCTGTTCATTTGTTTCTTTCAACAATGCTGAGCTGAGGGATCCAGTGCCAATGGGATGTTGGGAATCTTGCTGGTGCCATATGGATGGCTGAGGGCTCAGTGGAGGGAAAGCCTGTTGTGGGCGGCCAGTAGTGGCTTGGCAATCGACAAAGGACACGTCACGCACACACAACTTGGGCGTGAAGACACCGTTCCCAGCAGATGATGGAGGTCTGCCGTGGCTGCCAGGTTTCACCAAGGGGTGAGACAGTGTGATAGAAGTGGGGAGAGGCGTGTGCCCCCCCCCAGCTCCCTCCAACATTATGAAGGATCCTTGGAGAGTTTTACTTCCTTGGCCACCTGAAAATATTGTTGTCCCAGGAAATTTTGGGCACTTTGTACATCCCTTGGAGCAAGGCCAGAAATAAAGTAGTAACCAATACTGGTTACAGTCAAATATAACTGTCATGTTTTTAGCCAAAGAGTTCTAGGGTAAGTAAGTACTCAGGCAACTCTGGTGAGAGACCCGTCTCTCCCACCACCCCTGGCAGAACTGGAGTTCTTCCCCGAAGGTCCCTGTGGGATGGCTCCCAGGGCAGCAGGCGCAGAGAGAGGACACCGGTTTGGGTTTCGATGAGGGAATAGGGAGTGGAGTGCTGGGGGGGGGGCAGAGCTTGTCTGTGCCACTCCAGTCGCTCCCTCACAAACTTGGCCGGCTTCATATAGTTATTTTTGCTTTGCCAGTGAAACCCTGGGAGGCGCCTCGTGACCGTCTGTCTAGATTAGAATCCTGTACCAAAGCGGCCGCCCTCACCTGGATAGCCCAGACAAGCCTGATCTTGTCGGATCTCAAAAGCTAAGCAGGGTTGACCTTGATTAGTAACCTCCAAGAGAGATCAGGGTTGCAGAGGCAGGCAATGGCAAACCACCTCTGCCCATCTCTTGCCTTGAAAGCCCCAGCAGGGGTCGCCATAAGTCAGCTGTGACTTGAGGGCACTCTCCACCCCCCACCCCCCCAAGTGGCCAAGCACTGCCAAAGCTCCAAGTGGAGAACCTTGGCAGTTCCCCCCCTTTCCTGAACTTCTTATTAGCCCAATAGAGAGAAAAGACAGGGTTTTTTTTAAAGAGCAGCTCAGGGGCAATATCTGTTAGGTGCTGGTGCTGGATGGAGACGTAACCCCCTGATCCCTGGAGCATGCCACCCATACAAATCTGTTCCGTGGCTGCTTGCATCTTGGAAATCCAGCCAAAGAGTCCCCCCAACAGAACCTGCTGTTCCCCCCCAAAGGTGCCTTCTCTCGCCGTGCATCCCAAACCCAGATGTCAGCTTCCAGTGTCGTTGTTGAATGCAAATATGGGGCCGTTTTTCAGGTGCTCAAGGGAGATCTCTCTTGCGCATTGCACATGTTCTGCAGCCTCTTTGCCTTTGCTGTTTTCCTAGACAGGTTAAATACACTTCTTAGCACATGGCTTTGCACTCTTTCCAGAAGTGCAGTTCTGCGGGGCTGCCAACTTTGGGCCAACTTTTTTCCATGTCTTCCATAATATTAAGTCTGTAGGGAACACTTTTTGATCTCTGAAATGTCTGACCCGGTAGAATATTTGGGAGCGTTAGTGTGGCCGAACCAAGATGCTTTTTCTTGTCTTCTGTGACTGGAACATCCAGATATCGATGTTAAGTCTTCTGAGCCCCACACTGTCGTCCCTGCCCCAAATCCCAGGATCAACGTCCAGCAGAACTTCTGGTCTGAGCGTGGCAGGGAACTGATTGATCTCTGCACTGATGAACTCAGCACAACTTTGCGCCTCAGCCATGCTGGCTGGAATCTCATGCAGGAGCCTTGGTCTTATGTGAATTTCGGAGTTTAGTTATGAGGGCAAAGCGTTGCCAGCTCTGGGTTGGGAGCGTGTGGCTTGGCCAAGGGAGGGACCTCCGTGGAATACAACGCCATCCAGGCCACCCTCCCAAGCAGCCATTTTCTGCAGGGGGGCTGTTCTCTGTCACCTGGGGATCAAACTGGAAGCTGGCAACGGGATCTGGCAGGACTTGGAGGGGGATAAGAAATGAACTCCCAAGCGCCTTCCCTGTGACTTCCAGACGACATCCCACCACCTCCATTCCAGGCGGGGCTGCAGACGGTAGCCTCCCCATGGCATTACGTAATCAAAATGACCAGGGGGGATTCCATGTGACTGCATCAAAGTAGCCCGTCTCTCGTTCCTTGGGTGTGTCTTTGTGCAGCAGCTGGGAACCCCCAAGGAACAGTTCCAAGTGGGCTGCCCCTTTTGCCTCTGTGGGCAAAGCGGAGTCTGCTCCTTCAGGGAACCTCTAAGAGTCAAGAAGTTTCTGGTTATGCTCTAGAAATGCTCAGCTATGAAGACCCCTGTGGTATATGGGGATGATAGTCCAAGAGAAAGCACATTTCATCAGTGGGTGCAGGGCGTGCGCCTTTTCTCCTCCAGGCCTGGCAGGAAGGCTCCTCTTTCATCATCAGATACTTGGCACAGCCCTATTTGTGGGATCTGCCCCTGGAATATATCGATTGGGATTATGTCTTGTAAACAAGCACAGCTCTTTGTATGACCAGATGCCAATTGCCTCACTATCACTCATTAAACCTAAAAGTGAAAGGGCGAGACCGGCTGCTGTTTGGTAGTTTATCTGGGCTCTCTTCCGGGCAGCTGGCATGGAGTTCAGCGCGGTGACGGTGGCCCTTCTGGCCATTTGCCTTTCCTGCCTGCTGCTGTTTCGGAAGGGGAAAGGACAGGGCACAGGGGGCCGCTTGCCCCCCGGACCGCGCCCGCTCCCCATCGTGGGCAACCTGTTCCAGCTGGATCCTAAGAACATGGTCAAGTCCCTCTTGGCGGTAAGGCTGGCCTTCGTGTGAAATGGCCTTGCGGCCCTACTTCTGGAGGAAAGAGCATCACGGCCATGGGAGGGACAAAGCACAGACTTGGGGTTGGAATGTGATTGTTCGGCAGGGATCGGGTGATGGAACATGTTGTGGGAAGGTGCTCAGCAAAGCCATTCTGAGAAGGGCTAGACAGAATTTGATTCTCTAGGGTGCTATGGTTTTATTTCTTGTACTGCTGCAAAATTTCTGGTAGAGGGTTTTTCTTTGCCTCAGTTTGTACACAGTGGTTAGAGAAAGGCAGGGCCTTTTTTCAGCGGGAACGCAGTGGGATGGAGTTCCTTTTGAAAATGGTCACACGGCCGGTGGCCCCGCCCCAGATCCCCCTGGAGATCGGGGGCGGGGCCACCGGCCATGTGACCATTTTCACCAAGGGCGATTTAAAGTTTAAAAAACTCCCCCCTTGTTGCAGCTGACCCAAAGTGACGTCATTGTGCAGTCCTGAGTTCCACCACCTCTTTCCCCAGAAAAAAACACCCTGGAGAAGGGTAAGACAAAATGTGTTTCCTTGTGTCTTTCCAGCTAAGAGAGAGATACGGCTCCGTTTACACCGTCTACCTGGGCTCCCAGCCTTTCGTGGTGCTGTGTGGCTACCAGGCTGTGAAGGAGGCCCTGGTGGACCGAGGCGAGGACTTTGGCGGGCGCGGCGACTTCCCAGCTCTATTCCGATTCACCCAAGGGGATGGTGAGCATCTTGGCTTCTCCTCCAGAAAGGCTGGGCTGCCCACTGTGGCTCCTCTGGGGGTCCTTATCTATGACAAACAGATCCCAGCCTCTCGGGCATGCACACCTTCTGGAGCCGAACCATCAGTGATTCCTCTAACCTCAGTGTTCTCTCTGGCTGGCCCCAGGTATTGTTTTTGCTAATGGAGAAAAATGGAAAGTGTTGCGGCGTTTCGCTTTACAAACATTACGCCATTTGGGGATGGGCAGGCGCAGCCTTGAGGAGAGGATCCAAGCGGAGGCCCAGTGCGTGGTGGAAGAGCTGGCCAAGACCAAAGGTGGGTGCGTGCAGGGAGTGTGGGAGCAGCACGCCTGTTGTGACGGTGGCAGCCGTTCGTGGCCTAGCAGGCTCCTGGCCACAGTGGGGGGTTGCGTGGGGGGGGTGTTAGCTGACCATGGCGGAGGGGCTGTTCTTCCGCTTTCGGGAGGGGCTGTGCTCCCCTGTAAAGGTCAGCACTGTGGGTTGGGGGGATGTTCAATATGCTTACCAGGTGGGATGCCCGGGAGGGGGCCATGGCATGGAGCACTTCCCCCCCACTCAGATGAGAGCAACTGTGCTCGACGCAGGGACGGGAGCTTTGTCACCGGCACCCATGCCCTGTATAAACGTTTAGTGGCTCTGTGGGCCAAATCTGTGTGTGTGTGATCTGAAGTCCGTGCACAAACTTTGGTCCCTTCTCAATGCATCTTTAATGAGCGCCTGTGAAACCAAAATGCATCTAATAAATTAACTAGTGCAGTGCCGGCCAGCCAATTCATCAGTGTACAGCGCAATCCTAAGAAGCGCTGTTGTGGAGGTGTACAGATACCCGTGTCTCCTCAGTGGCGCTAGGCTGCTCCTTAAGCACTTTCCACAGCAAAATATGCCAACGGGCAAACCTGGCCAGGCACAGGCAGCAGGGCAAGCTCTCCAGTCCCTGTCATGTCTGAGCCCCATCCATGCCAATTTTGAGTCTGTTGTGCTGAACAATATGTATCCTGCTGTAACTCAATATCACTTTGCTAGTGTCATAACTATTTCTTTCTCAGGCGTTCACAGGTGTTTGTATGTTGGACTGTAACAGCTTCCAGTGTTTATGACCTTGTGTTCCTTCCCAGACTTTGCCATGTCTTGTTTCCTAGTAGCTCAAGTTGATATCACAAATATGTGGAACATTCTCACACCAGGAGAGTGCCAAAGCTTTGTTTAGGGTTGGGAGGGAGGAAAGGAGCAGACTCGAATGTCAAAAGAGAAGTTTCTCTCACATGATGTCGTTCCTATCAACTTCTACTCTTGCTGCTTAGAGGTCTACCTTGCTTCAAATTAGTCCTATTGACCTGTATATGGAAATGATCTGATTTCTGAATAAAAGCCATTTGACCAAGAACCTGTGTCTTGCTGCAGTGGTCCAGGGATCTGCCTGCTGTATCCTGTCATCGATAGTCTGACAGTCCCCACAGAAACACGGGCAGCATCCACGAATCACAAAACAGTTGCTGTTGACAGCTCTGTGAGTGGCAGCTGCAGGCGGAGGCAATCTCCGCCATCGAATTCAGCCACTGCCTCTCATTGCTACTCCCCCAGCCCAAGCCAGCAGGCAGGGTGGAAGGAGCTCGTGACTGCAGCACCCCGACAGAGGCGCCTGGCTTGAGAGGCCCCCCCTCCCAGAAGGGACACACACACCCCGCAGCAGACAGGGTGAGGTGAGCTGGCAGCAAAAGCCCCACCCACTCACAGGCGCTCCTGTTCTAAGCCACCCCCGCCCTTGGAAAAGTAAATACCGAAAAGCAAAGGGGCCGAAAAAACCTAGAACTCACAGCACCCCCCCCAATCCTAGTGCCAGGAGAGGAGGTTACCCCAAGGTGACTCTGATGTCACCACCTGCGTCTTGGGGGGGGCAGAGAACACCACGTTTGTTAGTATGGCTCAGTGGAAAGGTGCAGGGATCGCAAGGCTGGGGCTCTTGGTTCAACCTTCACTTGGGAGAAGGAAGAGGAAGGCTAAAGCCCCGGGTCTGACACACACACCCTGCAAACGGCAAAAGGGGGTCAGGATGGCCTAGATGACACCCCCCCCCCCAGATGCATCTCCTTGACTGGGATGTGGCTCCACGACTCCCCCTCTGCTGCACCCGTGCGTTGCCCGTGGCCCACTCCCATGCACTAACAACCTGCATGGCTTATCAGATGGCAACAGTGCCATCCCACAAGCACGAGAAGACGACACTATCTTCTGCGTTCTTTTCTCAATGTTCCACGGTGTTCCGGATGAAGGTAAGCAGTGTGGAAACGGCCCCTGTCTCCTTTAGGCTAATTCCCCCAACTAATTAAGAGACCGCTGGTTTGTGTAAGATGCTGAGCCTTCCCCAGCGCCGCATGCTTGTGAGCGAGGCAGACTCCCAGGTGCAACTGCTGCCTGAGGATGGCTGCTCCCGGGGCCAGGCTGGAGACAGGGTCTGCTCGGAGCGACAGGAACCGCAGGGGCCACACACCTGGGCCTCTCGTCCTAGGAGGGAAGAGAGCTGTGCTGCGTTGGCAAAGGGTGCAACCTCCGTTTCAGCTGCAGCCAAGTCTGCAGTGCCCTGGGAAGAATCATAGCTGCATGCTGGGTGGGATGTGGGGGGGGGAGCCGGGAGCCCCCACTGAGGCAGAGGCTGCTGCTGCTCTCCCAAATAACTCCTGTGCATCCAGCCTGCGAGTGCCCCGCGGGCGCTGGAGGTGGACTTGCGGCGGCTGCTGCGGCTGCGGCGGCTGCGGCTGCTTCATTGGGCTTTGATCCTGCCAGGGAACCAGTCCCAGAGTGGCCTGGCCACCTTGTTGAGGGGCACAGAGGGGCAGCTCCCAGCCACCCCCAACCTCTGCCCAAAGGGGGGGCTCCAGTTGAGGGAGTCGGCAAACAGTCCGGTGGTGGGCTGCAGGCATCCCCTCCCCCCCTCCAGAGCAGCAGTGTCGAGTTGCTTGCCTGGGCACTGTCAGACAGGGGCACGGTGCCTAGAGGGCCAGGCTCAGAGCATTCCCCTCCCCCAACCCACCTCTGGCCGCACTTGTGGAGGCCACCCTCTCGGGGGAGGTGCAAGGGGAATGAGGGGAGAGGGACGCGGACGAGGGAGCTGGACAGGCGGATCTTCCGCTCTTGCTTACCTGTCCGTGCCTCCTTGCCCCTTGGAGCCGAGCCTCTGGAACCTGTTTGGGGCCCGCAGTGAGAGAAGTTAGTCAAACGTTTGGGACTTTGCTGTCCCTCCGGGGGTGTGTGTGTGTGTGTGTGTGCGCCAAGTGTTCCCCCAGTTTTCCAAAGTACCCACTGCACAGTAAGTACAGGGCACGGCACCGGGCTCTGGCTCGGGGCTCCCCTGCCGTGCCCTGCACTTGCTGTGTTCAGGGTTGGCCTGCCCATGGTTTATGTAGGGTGTGGGGGCTCTGGAGGGGGCTTGGCCATTGCCGGCGCTGGAAGGGATTGGTCTCGGCTGGAGTCGGCATCCTGTGCTCCTCTGAGCCATTTGGGTGGGGCTTTACATGGGCGGGGGGGGGGGGTTACTCCTCTTTTGCATGGAAGCCTATGTGCTATGCCATCTTTTTCATGGCTTACCAGTCCACTGCTGTTTGGGGGCATTACCTAGCCTGGAGAGGCTTAGGGAGCCGACTAACTCCCAGCCCACCCCCTTGGCCCTGCCAGTCCCATGTTGGTGCAGGGCTTTACACTTGAGGCTCGCTAGCAGCTGGCTGCGGCAGGGCATCAGCGGTGCTGTCAGGGCACAGTGCCAGCATGCACTCAGGCCTACGTAGGTGCAAAGGCAAGTCGACTACCTGAGCAGCACTTTTGGCTCTCCCGCGTAGAATGGCTCCGTCAAATGTGTTGATATCCTTATCCAGTCCAGCAGCATCACAGCTGCCTGCACGCTGGCGAGTTAAAAGTGGAGTGCAGACTTCAAAATATGTATATTCATTTTGTTTCAGGATTTTGGCGAGGTTGTGCTTTTCATTATCCCAGATTTGTGGAAGTGTTGCTGGATTCCATTTCAAGCACCTTTTCTGGGTTCCTGAAGTTCAATCAAAGCCGCTTTGTTATTTTTGCTGTGCCCCTCCCAGGGGCAGCACAAGTGGGAAGGGATGAGGAGAGAGAGAGAGATGAAGCCCCCCCCCCCGCCCACAAACTCTGTTTCATTGTGAGCAAGCCCTTTACATTTTACAGGGCCATTATTTTCTATGGGAGGGTAGACTTGGAGGCCTTTAAAATGTAGAGTGCAGGAACATCCGAGCAGATGTTTGCTGGGGGCACGTCCTCCCTTCTCTTCCCCACTGTTGCCCCTCCCAGAACTTGCCAGTCCTGAAATCCCAGAAGATAAGTGATCATCGCTGGTGGCATTTCAGGAGAACTGGAGGTCATTTCAGGCATCCTTGAGCTGACCCAAAAGAGCTACTTCGGGGTTTATTTTTGGCTCAGGTGTACACAAATGCACACGCCTAGTTAAATGCCCATTGAACCCTCGCAAGGGGTCCCTGGTTCACTCTGTGCCTTTGGGTGTTTCCCCAGTGGAGCCCATTGATGCCACTTCCCTAATAAGCCGCGCCGTCTCCAATACGATCTGTTCCATCATCTTCGGGGATCGGTTTGACTATGAGGACCAGAAATTCCTCGCTTTGGTTGGTCTGATGATTGACAACTTCCACTTGCTGAGCTCCTGCTGGGGACAGGTGAGTGCTGGCTGCTCTCTTAGATGGATCGAAAAGGGCAGGAGACCAATTCAGTGAGAAGAGGTCCATCACAGGCTAAAAGGAACCTCCATGTTCAGAGGTTGTCTATCTGTGCATCACACTTGTTGGGAGGTAACAAAATCAGCCTTTGACATCAGGGCCCTGCTGTTTAGCTTTCCAGGTGGCAGCTGGCTGACCGCAGTGGGAAATGGCATGGTGGACCCTTGGTTTGATCCAGCGGGGCTTGTTATAAGTGACAAACCCTCTAAGAGGCACATGCGGACCGACAGGTGCTGCTTCCCCCTCTTGTTTTGTGGTGCAAACACTATGTAGGAGCTGAAAACTGTGTGGCAGATTGTAGAGCTAGTGGGCAGAATTTAAGAGTTGGGGTGGAAAAGATGCAGCCTGCTTCACTGGCCGCCTCATCCTAAATGTGCACTCTCAGGCCAGGTTATCTCCTCCAGATGTGCCAAATTCGATCACACTCCCTCTCCCCCCTTCTTTGTGTTGCCCGTGAGCCTTCTTGTGGTGCTCGCAGTGGTCGCAGGCCCCACAACACGTTTCCATAGCTCCTTATTGCTCACGCATGAATATCAGACACATGCTCAGAAGCATATCTGAGAACACGGCACCTGGGACTGAACAAATGGTTGTGTTGCTGTTAGCCACAGCTTAGAAGCTTTGTATTGGCTCAATCAGAAATATGTGCTGCCCCTTTAAGAATATGATTCATGGGAACTGTAGTGCTACACTCCTTCCTAAGGAGAGCGAGACATTTGAGACTTTAATTGCATATCTTCCTGGTTTAGTGTGAGTTTTATTATCCTATTCCTGTCTTTGTTGTAATTTCTTCACTCTCTCAAGCAAGGATGGAAAGCCACCATGACTTTTTACTGCTTGTACTTCAATAGATCGGGCTAAATAAAGATGTATCTGCTCAGTCTGAACCATGCCCGCACTGCTGCTTTGAACTGTGAGTGGGATCCCTTAAGAGGCTAGATTTAAAGACAGCGCATTGAAATTGTCCAGGAACAACTTGTAAGTTGCTCCCGGAATAACCTTGGGAACTATCCACAGTCCCCATCCTGAGTTCCTCTTGACTTCTGCTTCATGAGACGTGTCCGTGCTACTACAGAATGGAGCAAGATGTCCTTGAGGAACCCTCCAGAACTGCCAGATCTGTTTTCCTCCTCCTCCTCCTCCTCCTCCTCATACCTTTGCCACCATTTTTAAAGAGCATTTTCCAGAGGGAACGGGATCATTTGGTATGGCTTTTAATAACTGAGTATTGGGAGCTATGCCCTAATTTTAAGAGAGTTCTTTAAAACTTTGACTGGTGTTTTACTTTTAGGAGGTGATTGGGTTGTACGTGGGGCCTGATGCTCATTGATTCTTTCGGGGAGGTGCTCATTAGAAATTCAGCTAAAAGTGAATGAGACTGTGGATCCAGCACTCCCGGCTCCATCGGCCGGCAGAGGCATCCTCTGCTCTCCCTAAAGCGCCTGCGCCTGCTCACTGACACACACACACACACACCCAAGTGTGGCATATCTGGACCCAGACGTTGCTTCTTCCTCTCTGCAGATGTACAACGTCTTCCCTCGTTTCATGTCTTACCTGCCTGCACCACAGAAGAGATACTTCAAGAATTTGGAGAAGTTGCGCCTTTTCATTCTGGACATGGTCAAGGTGCACCAAGAGACCCTGGACCCCAGTTTTCCTCGTGATTTCATGGATTGCTTCCTTCTTGAAATGCAGCAGGTGTGCAGAGGGGATCAGGTTACACTCGAGGGCCTAATTCTGCTGCCTGGTTCCTAAAAACTTCCGGACTGAGGGGCAGGGAAGGGTTGGCATGTCTGCCGGAGTCTAAGAGAAGGGGTCCCGGTTCCCTCCAGCATTTCTACCTGCCTCTGAGGCTTTTGATAGTGAGTGATCTCTGAGGTGAGGCAGGAGCTATGCACATCTGTTTCATGCAATGGTTGTTGGTGCGTGAGTTTGAATTGCTGTAGTGCTGGTGAGAACTGGTATTGTCAAGCTGCCTTGAGCTCCCATTAATGGGTAGGGTCAGGGCTCATTTCGAGGGGGAATGCGCAGGAACACAGTTCCAGCAGTTCCCCAAAGAGGTCACATGCCAGGTGGCCCCGCCCACCTGACTCTTGGCCATTTTGGGCCCGTTTCAGCCTGGATTGGGGCCAAAATGGCCTGGATCGGGCCTCTAACAGGTGGTAGATCACTCTCCCACTCAGCAGTGGCCTGATCCTGACCATTTTGGGCCCATTTTCTGCCATTTTCGGCCCCCTTTTGCCATTTTGGGCCCAATTTCAGCCCTGAATGGCCAGGATTGGGTCCAAAACAGCCAGGATAGGTGATATCAGGGGGTGTGGCATATGCAAATCACTTATGCAAATGGCACACTTCCGGTGATGGCAAGGGGTGTGGCATATGCTAATGAGTTATGCGAATAAGTTCCTCCAGCTCTTTTTCTACGAAATGACCCCTGAGTAGGGCTGCCCGGTGTCTGGTGTTCATCGGAACAGTCTGGTAATATTGGGGTTATTCAGGGGGAACTCAGTTAAAATACCAGACATATAAATGTCTAGTATTTTTGTGCATGGGGGAGGATGCAGAACTGACATTGCTACCCCGTCTCATACTGAATATCATTTCTACTAGTGAGAGCCAGTTTGGTGTAGTGGTTAGGAGCGCGGGACTCTAATCTGGAGAGCCAGGTTTGATTCCCCACTCCTCCGCTTGAAGCCAGCTGGGTGACCTTGGGTTAGTCACAGCTTCTAGCTCTCTCAGCCTCACCCACTTCACAGGGTGTTTTGTTGTGGGGATAATAATAACATACTTAGTAAACTGCTCTGAGTGGGTGCTAAGTCATCCTGAAGGGCGATATATAAATCAAATGTTGTTGTTGTTGTTATTATTAGAAACAATGTGGCATGGGGCTCCCTGGGCTGTTGGCTGGTCCTGACAGGTGACCTGCGTGCCCCATGGGTGAAACCAGGACACAATCTTAAGTCAGTCCATCATTTCAGACTCATTCAAGGAGTGAAATGTCACATCTTCCAAAGAAAATCCACATGGTAGTAAAGCCCTACAGATTTTAAAATGAATTCTTTCTTGTGCAGCTAGTCCAGTAGACACAAGATTATAAAGAGATATTCCCAAAGTCATATCTGATGATCAAGGGCTTGATGTGCTTCTAGATCTTAGTGGCACAGACAGCCAAGTTTATTCTGGATGTCAATCACCCACCATCTCCGTGCACATGTATAGGACGTTGTCTCTCCCTCTGTCCCGGTAGGAAAAGGAGGACCCCCTCACATACTTCCATGTGAACTCCCTCGTGATGACCACCCACAACCTTTTCTTTGCGGGCACTGAGACAACCAGCACCGCCCTTCGCTATGGGATCCTCATCCTCTTGAAGTACCCTGAAATGCAGGGTGAGATGGGAAAGTTATCCTCCTGGGCATGTGAAGGCCAAGTCGGGCCCAGGCGTTGCTGTACTCTGCCTTGTTCCACTGTCGCTTTCTCCTCTGCTTGTCCGCAGCCAAGGTCTACAAAGAGATCCTCCGGGTTGTTGGCCCTCATCGTAGCCCGTCACTTGAGGATCGGGTGCATTTGCCTTATACTGATGCCGTGATCCATGAGATCCTGCGCTTCGCGGATGTCGTCCCGATGGGCCTCCCCCATGCTGTTACAAGAGATGCTCATTTTCACGGCTATGTAATCCCTAAGGTATATGAAAAAGGCTTTTTGCCTCAAAGTTTTTCACTTTTCTTTGAAAGTTTCAGAGGAAAGAGCAGATGGTAGAAGTGGCAGAAGTGGCCTACTTGCAGCCAGGGCTTTTTTTCAGCGGGAACGCGGTGGAACGGAGTCCCGGCACCTCTTAAAAATATTCGTCAAGAGCACGTGGAAATAATATTATTTCAAAGAATCCTGTGTGCTTCTCCCTCATTTCCCTCTTGAGATTCTGCCACCTCTTTTCCCAGAACGCCCCCCCCCCTTGCGTGCAGCTCTCCCTGGCTCAGGACACTGGACTCACCCCTTCCCATTTATCCTGACTGTGTCGCACGGGCGTGTCTATCTTCTCATCTGTGTGACAGCACTGAGATGCCACCTTGGTTTCAGAGGCCCAGTTCACATGTCTGTTTGCTGAAGGGGGGGGTGGGGGGTGGGGGTCAGCAGTTTACGTGCAGCAGCTCCCCTGGGCCGGAGGCACTTTCAACCAAGGTAGCCCACGGCACTGATTTCAGCCGCAGCAGAAGCAAATGGATGACTTTGGCAGCAGTAGGAGGAACAAAAACGAGGAAGGAACAGGAAGCTGCGCTTTCCCCGTTGCCAGTGCACCGCCTTTTCTATTTTGCATGGAAATCTTTCAAAAACAAGATGGTGCCTACGGGGCCTAAAGGTTCCCGAGTGAGGCATTTTCTTCCCCACTAGAGCCAAAGGAAGGAAGAGGGGACCTCTGACACAGCCTGATACTGTCTCCAGAGATGGGAACAAATCACGGCAGGTAACGGGAGATGGGAAAAGCCTAATCAGCATTCTTGTTCTTTATATTTAGACATGGAACAATCCGTGTTTAAAAGAAGTTTTGAAAGATTTATGATGCAATTTAGAATAACAGAAGTCTGGGTTTAGATTGAAGCACTTCTGCATCACATAACATGGTTAGAGAGTCATAGGCTGTACAAGAAGATCAGAATAAAAGGGTGCAAGTCTACAGAACCCAACAAGGAGAGTGGTTTACTAGGATGCTCGATGAACTGTCTGAACTGCAGGGCAGCTCCGTGTTCACACCTGCTTGCTTCCCCTCCTCCCTCCTCACTAGGGCACCAACATTCTGCCTCTTCTTTACTCTGTACATAAAGACATTGCCCAGTTCCAAAACCCTGAAACATTTGACCCTAGCAACTTCCTGGATGAGGACGGAGTCTTCCGTCGGCATGATGCTTTCGCGCCTTTCTCTGCAGGTGAGTTCTATGTTGAATGATGGCAAGAGAGTTAGGGGTCATGCAAGGACACAAGTGGGAATCCCTGGCCACGTTCTCAAGAGCAGGAGGTTGTGGAGGGACGGCTTGTGTTCACCACAGAATGCAGCCAATATTGCTGTTGCATTTTTCTTCTAAGTGTTGTGGGAGGTTAAACTGAAGCTGGGGTTTTCCAAGTAAGGCCCCAGTGGATATCAGAGGGAAGTACAGAAAGACCTTTCCGGAATCCAGATACGGAGAGATGGCTGGAGGGAGGAGGAGCCCAGGAAAAGCTATTTTGGCTTCATGATCTAAGTTGTGGGTCTTGACCCGTGTTGCTCTCTCTTGTTCCTGTCCAAAGGCATTCAGAAAGCTGCCTTTGTTTCTGCCTTTCTGTGCTGTGCCTCTAATTCCACCCTCCCCGCAGGGAAGCGGGCGTGTCTGGGACAGGCGCTGGCTCGCATGGAGATGTTCCTCTTCCTCACCACCCTCGTGCAGCGCTTCGCCCTCCAGCCCGTGGTTCCCCCAGAGGAAATCGACCTCTCGCCACTGACGAGCAATGTGGGGAATATCCCTCGTCCATATGAATTCCGGGCTGTCCCCCGCTGAGATGCCGCAGTGTTCCCCGTGGGCCACGGCCCTTCCTTTGGTGGCCATGAAACCACTGCTGAGTTGGAGGCTGAAGCAAGATGAAGAAGGGTCATCATGGGAGGGGGCAGAGCGAGTCAACAGAGGAGGGGGCCGGCCTGGTGCATCAAAGAATGGTCTTCCTTAGGGTGGTGGGATAAGCCATGAGGCAGGAGTGCCCATCTTGCCAGCTGGGGTGGAGGGTTCCTTCCTTCGGCCATCCTGCTCTGCCCATTCCTTGGCGCTGGGTGGTTGTGCATAGAGAAGATGTGCCCAGAGCACTGAAGGAAAACACAAGACGATGCTTCCTCTGTGGCCGGGCTATGCTGGGCAAGTTCTCTTTTGGGAACGCCAGACATCATTACAGCCAAAAGCTTCTCCGCGGTCAAGAGAGACTGTTCCTCTGTGCTATGTCAGATGAAAAGCATCCCGTTTGAATGTTTCTCTTTGGCTGCAAATGATGGGAACGGAAAGGGACATTTGAATGTTCAGAACTTTATTCCTTTCTTTGGAAGCAGGGCCAGCAATGCTTTGAGAATGTAACGCTTTCTACAAAGGGGACTCCAAAATGTAGACTAGAATAGCACTGTCCTGTGACATTAACCAATAAACTGTACAAAACGTGCCTGGTTGCCTTCCCCACCGTCCTGTCCATGTGGCACTGGGCTCCCTAATGCAGAACTGGTGACCCAGGGAGAGGAGGAGGCTGGGCGACTCGCCTGGGCGGCTGAGGGCAGCTGCGGTGTAAGAAGCAATGACTGGGAGACGCCACGGCAAAGACCAGGCCGCCCCTGTGCACCATCGCAGGGCGGCGGAGCTCCCGCTATGTAATGGAGCTCTGGTGTGGCTTCCGATTTATGTATTTATTTTTAGTTATATTTCATTTTTCTTTTTTTAAACATTTTATTTTATTGAGTAAAAAAGGGATACAAAAAGAAAGAAGGGGGGAGGAAAAAGTTAATAAGGTCAAGAAGATTTTGCAACTTATTGCTACAAGAATTCTTAGAATACAGAGTGCACAAAAACTTAATCTTTTTAAATATTTATCCATATAGCAATAAAGATTGCAACTGTTAAGTCCCATTACTATGTATTATTCCTCTATACTGCACATACTATTTTTAATTATATTTCATTTATACCTCACCTTTCTCCCCAACAGGGACCCAAAGCAGTTTACATCAGTCTCCTCCATTTTATTCTCACAACAGCCCTGTGAGGTGCTTTAAGCTGAGGGCATGTGACTGCTTCCAGATCACCCAGACACGGCAGAAATCACAGATGGGCTGCCCAGACCCCACTCTGATGCTCCACCCACCACATCACTTTGGCTCTCAGTTCCGTGGGGAGGGGCGGGTGTTCAGGCAAGGTGACGGGGAGGGGGGGGGCTGCTGGGCTGCTCCTTGGGATGGCAGCCAGGGCCGGCGCGCCCATTGAGGCCAGGTAGGTGGTGGCCTCAGGTGCGGGATGCCGGAGGGAGCGCTGGAGGAGGCGCGGGGGGCGGGAGCACGTGCCACAGAGCTCTACTATCCCTCCTGCCCCGCGCCGCCCCCTTCCAACTCCATCTCTCTTTTTTCTAGCCATGGTGGAGGTGGACGGAGCCCCGCTGAGGCTGCAGCTCTGCGACACCGCGGGGCAGGTAAAGGGGGGATGTGTGTGTGTTGGGGGGGCCCGGGCGGCCGTCGGCTGCCCTTGCCCTTTGCTTCGCACACAGGAGGAGTTAGACGGGCTGCGCCGGCAGTGCTACTTGCACGCCGCCGGCAGGCCACCCGCTCACCAAGCTGCCCGCTGCAGTGATTGGGGCTGCTGGCGGCATGTGCGTACGCGCTCTGTGATGATGTCATCACGCGCGTGCGGTGGGGTGCCCGGCCGGCCGGTCACGAGCGCCAGAAACCCTTGCGCCGCCCCTGATGGCAGCGTGCAATGGAAGTGCAGGGAGAGTGCAGCCCCCCCTCCAATGAGATGGCAAGTTCCTGGCAGGGAATCTCTTTGATCCCATTTGGCTCCTTTGTCACAGCAGAATTTGTGAAGCTGCGAGAATACTTACATTCTAAGTATCTTTGAGAGAGAGAGAGAGAGAGAGAGATCAACCGAATACTAGTAAGGCCGAATCCACACGTCTCAAGTTTTCCGCTTTTTTCCCGCCCATTATTCGCTTCTCAGAGGGCTGTTCACATACTCTTACCTCAATCCCGCCATTCTCTCGCATCTTTGCGCCTCAGACGAATTCGTCATGCGTTCAAATGCTTCTCTTGCGTGGTTCTCACCGTGGATGTGGACAAATACAAGCGTTCCACAAGGAGACCCCCCCCCCTTCAAACCACCCCACTTCCGTGTTTGCAGCCTTTCCGGAACACCATCCCTCTTTGCCCTGCAATTATCAAGCTTTTCCACTCTCTCCACAGCATGCCTGCCTGCCCGCCCTCCCCCCCCCTTTTTAAAGGGGACTTTCCCAGCGTTGTTGCACAATCCCGGCCATAAATCTTAATCAGGGTGCTCCAAAATCCCCACGGAGACATCAAGGGGTGGCGTCATTTCCATTTCCATGTCATTTTTAGGATGCCGGACAGTTGGAAATATCGGTGACTGTTAAAATTAATTTTTTTTAACTGTTGAAATTACCGTTATAGCAGAAATCCATCGTTCTAACATTACATTCAAGCATCAAATAATTAGTCTGCTCATTTGGAGAGTTTGGATCTCCCCCACCTTAAATATCAGTTCAAATTAGCTCACCAGAATAATGGTCCAATGGATTTCAAAGAAGAAGGCATAGAATAACATTAACCAATCACAGGCATCATAGGGGTGTGGCCTCGCCATAGCAATTTAGCAAAAAAACACTATAGTGGAAATCTGATGAAAAAATGAAAAAAAATATGAACGTGATGTTGTCATCGGTGATGGCAGCTCTAAACCCGCCCCATATTGTGGACGAAGTATAGCGCGAGGCAGCGGCAGTAAGAGAAGGGATGTGAACACAGACTGGGACATTGCGGGATAGAATCCAGCGCGATTAATGCACATGAAAAGCGGAAGGTAGGGAAGTGTGGATTCGGCCTAATACTCGGATGAAATTGTAGCAATTGGAGGCGGAGCTCCAACGGCAGTATTTGGGTTCTGTTTCTAGATACCTTTATGCAAGGGAGTGGCTTGAGTGGAGCTGAGATGATTTTTCTCATTTAAGATTTCTCTTGGGCTTTAAAATGGGAGAAATGAGAGGTATCTTTAAAAGACACGTATTCTATCGCTTTAGTTAGAAGCAAGTCTAAAAAGCTCTGGGAGTTTTCTGGTTCCTATATGAAATAATGGGGAAATGTAGAGAAGAAAACCAGGGCCGTACAAGGTCAATGAAATATAGTGCACGAAAACCGCTTGACTACAATCCCTTTGGTCTGTTAATTCATTTGTAAATCTGAGCTTGTGAAGAAGGAAGGTTGGGAATCTCTCTGGTGCCACGCTGGGTGGCAAAAGGCACAGAGCGAGAAAAAACGTGTTGTGTATAACAAATAGCAGCAGCTGCCATGCCCCCCCCACCCCAGAGGCTGTGAACTGGAGTTGGGAAAGGAAGTGAAGAAATTCCCCCTTCCCTCTCTGACGACTGCAGACCCTTCCTGGAGCTCCCTGGGAAGAGAAACAGTCCTGGGATGGGCGGTCGCTGTCTTGAGTGCTGAAGGCGGATGCCTCTTGGGCTTTGAGGAGGAAGCGGTCAGTGAAATCCCACAGGCTGTTTTCCCATTCTGCCCCTTGCCTTCTGCCCTCCCTTGGCAATCAGTTGCAGCAGCCCCCCCCCCGAAGCCCCTGCAGCCCTGACTCCAGAGGTGACGAGGGTGCAATGAAGGCAGAGGGCACTTACCCTGTTCTCTCCTAATCTATTTTATCCTCACAACAACCCTATCAGGTAGGTTAAAAGCCACGAGTGGGGTGGGAATAAAGTACGGGCATGTGCTGGGCATCCTTGACTTTTGCCCAGGGCCGTCTGGTGGGGGATCTGCCCGCCAGGGCTGGTGTGGCCTAAAGTGCACACAGTGGTGGTGGCAATTCATGGCCTGCCCCTTTCTCTGCCTCCCACTCAGCAGACCGCCTTGCAAACAGCGTGGCCCCTGCAAGGTCAACCAGTTTTTATCAAGAGTGTCTGGTATTTTTGTTGCGTACATCTGGCAACCCCAACCACTGGGTGGGGATGAGGCAAGAAGAGGAGGGGGTCAGATCCCATAAAGGCAAAGCCCACCTTTTGCCCAGTAGGAAACGAAAAGGGAGACGCCAGACAACACCCCCCCCCCCAACACACCGTCGGGAACAGCAGCTTAACCACGCCCCCCTCCAAGCACAGGAACAAGGGCACATGCCGAGCGTCAGGCACCACCTACCCCACCTGGCCGCAGTTCTGCCATAGGGCAGCAAGAGGACCCAGTGTACCTACGGGCCCCATTCACGCACCAGGTGGAGCAAGCGGCGGAAGAGCTCCAGGCACAGTGGAGACCTCGGCCACAGCCCTTCCAGGTTGGCTGCTTCCCACCCCATGAGCATTTGGGCTGATAATCTCCCACGAAGCAGCCTCCTGTTGCTCTCAGGGGCTTACTGCCACCCACCCACCTACCCCCCAGCCAGCCAGTCAGCCAGCCAGCCAGCCGCCTCCATCCACTTTCCCAACCTCTGCCAAGAAGCCTGCATGGCTTACAAGACGCCAGCAACGATCTCGTGGTGTGCGCCCACCCAAGGAGCCTTCGTCTGCCCCTTGCATCGTGACCCAGCCCTTTGATGGCACCCTCCAGGCTCCCCCATACTGAGGAGAGCGGCCAGGAGCCAAACACTCTTTTCTTACCAAGCCCAAACAGAGCAGAGACAGGTGAGGAGCATTCCATATATTTATTGCTCCAGGAACATGGAAACCAAGCCAGGGAAATGGGTTCGTTCTCCCTCTCGTTCTCCTGAGGCTCCGGTGCCTAGGCAACCTGCAGCGATGAGCCGCAGAGTCACAGGCAGAGCTGTCTGATCACTGCCTGCCCACGAGTAGGACAGCTGAAGTGGTCAAGCTGCTGTCTGCGGGGCTGTCTCGTTGGCCCACATTCACAGAATCATAGAGCTGGAAGGGATCCCCTGGGGTCATCTAGTCCAGCCCCTGTTCAACGTGGGAGATTCCTAGCTATCCCTCTCACTCCCCCTGTGAGCCCTGCTCTGTTCCCAGAGGAAGGCAAAACCCTCCAGGATCCCCATTCCGTGTGGCCCGGAGGAGAATTCCTTCCTGACCACAAGGTGGCAATCAGCATTAGGTCCACGAGAGCCTCGGACTGGCCCACCCCTTCTTGCACTCCCTCTCTCAATCTCTGTACATTCATAGTACCAGTGCAGTCTCGAGGCCTGCTGTGCTGTCGGCACTCATGTGCCCACTTACCTCTGGCGCCGCTTGTCCACTCTCTAAGGACTTCCGCGGGAGCGCTATGCGGGCGGCTGAGCCTGACAAGGTGTGTTGAAGCCACCGCCAAGAGCACATGCCCTGCCTTTCCCCTGGCCACCCTGCCAGCATTCCTCAATAGCCACGTCACCCCCACGATACGTGCAGGAGTAGCAAGCAAAGGCACAGCCAATGCGTGGGCTGCGATACCCCCTGCCTGTTGACCCCTCCCTCCCTCCCCTCCCCGCCTGAGAGCAGGTGGCCAGGGACACACGTCCCTGCAATCAGGGCACCTGGATCAGGAAGCCTGCGAGGAGGGGGCAGCCCGGTGAGAGCCCCAGTGCTGAAGGGCAGCCCCCTTCACTGACTGGGCATGTCACGGGCTCACAGTCACCGCCCAGCTCTGCCAGGAGTGCCCTGCCACTCCATGCTGTCCAGGTAGCTGAACCCTCGCTGTGGGGAGGGGGTGTGCCCCGGCTACGGCATCTGCAGCTTTACAGTGCCCTCCTGTGCCAGCGTCGTGCAGCCTGCTGGACAGGGCTGGTCTCCCTCAATTGGCCACAGACATGTGGGTGCATGGAGGACCCACTCGATGGCCCTGCCCTCCAGCTGGTGCAGAGGATCTCCATATGCAGACGAGGAGGGGGTCCTGGTGGTAACCGCTCCCGGTCATGCCCTGCTGAGGAGAAGCCCTCTGGGAGCCCATTCTGGTGGTTGTTGTGGCTGCCCATATTCACCCACAGCTGCTGACCGGCTTCCCCGTGCTGGCGGCAAGAGGACCACTCACCACGACCAAAAGGACCCTCCAGTGATGGTGGGCAGGGAGACGGGGACTCGGAGGCTCAGCCAGCTTGGGCAACCCTTGGGCTACCTGGGCTGGTCCAATTGGGATTGTTAACCTGTAAGTACCACAAGAGAGCTGGCGCATGCGTGCACCACCACATGTGTGCTCCCACCTTCCCAGATCAGTATTCCAGGTGGAAGCACTCATGCAGAGGGGCGATACTCCCCCTCCACCTATTTCTTTTCTTTGAACTCCCTGGGTTAACAGTCCCAGTCACCCCCAGGAGTGTGGAGCCCCTTCTGCAGGTGTGAATGTGTGGAGCATGGACTGCCCTGCCCTCTCCCATGGGTGGTCTTCGCCCCCCTGGCCACCACAGCCATCTGTCTGGTGCCTCAGACCCCAGCAATGCTGAGGGGGGCTGACCACCACCCCTCCACACGTGGGTGAGACCCCAGCCGAGGGAGTCTGAACAGAGCCCCAACAGACAGCTGAGCTTCAGCCTTTCAAACACTCTCTCTACAAACACTGGCAAGTTGTTTATATTCATCCTTGCTTAGACAGCCCTCCTAAATCTTAAATGGGGCTTTTCCCATTTTCAGATCTTGGGTGTCTGTGTGTGTGCCTGTGCAGTGGCAGGGAGTCCCCAGGGAGCTCTCGGGGCCAAGTGAATTTGCACTCCTGCTCTTCTTGGCAGAGCCGAATTTACTCTTCTAGGGTTCCTGTTTGTTTTGAGCTGTTTCTGGTTACTCGGTACAAGTGCTGAGTTGCGATGCCAACCCTGAGCGTCTTGCTTTTCCTTTGGGTGGTGGCGGGGGATTAGTCAAATGCCAGCAAATCCCTTGCAGGGGTGCGCACATTTGGACAATGGAAAGCGGCCTCTCTTGCCTCCTCCTCCAGGCCTGGCATTAAGAGTTTACCTAGCCCTGTTTGCAAGACAAGTCCCTGGAATGTACTGATTTCTGGTTTCTAAGCAAGTACAGCCCTTTGTATTATGAAGCATTAAGGATTAGTTGCTTCACCAGCATTCGCAGAGCCTGAAAGAGAAGCGGGGAGGAGACAGCCTGGCGTTTGAGTCAAAGGGGAATCTTTTATCTGGGCTCTCTTCCGGGCAGCTGGCATGGAGTTCAGCGTGGTGACAGTGGCCCTTCTGGCCATTTGCCTTTCCTGCCTGCTGCTGTTTCGGAAGGGGAAAGGACAGGGCACAGGGGGCCGCTTGCCCCCCGGACCGCGCCCGCTCCCCATCGTGGGCAACCTGTTCCAGCTGGATCCTAAGAACATGGTCAAGTCCCTCTTGGCGGTAAGGCTGGCCTTCGTGTGAAATGGCCTTGCGGCCGTACTTCTGGAGGAAAGAGCGTCACGGCCATGGGAGGGACAAAGCACAGACTTGGGGTTGGAATGTGATTGTTTGGCAGGGATCGGGTGATGGAACATGTTGTGGGAAGGTGCTCAGCAAAGCCATTCTGAGAAGGGCTAGACAGAATTTGATCCTCTGGGTTTTGTTTCTTGTACTACTGCAAGATTCCTGGTAGAGGGTTTTTCTTTGCATCAGTTTGTACAGTGTGGTTAGAGAAGGGTAAGACAAAATTTGTTTCCTTGTGTCTTTCCAGCTGAGAGAAAGATATGGCTCTGTTTACACCATCTATCTGGGTCCCCAGCCTTTCGTGGCGCTGTGTGGCTACCAGGCTGTGAAGGAGGCCCTGGTGGACCAAGGCGAGGAATTCAGCGGGCGCGGTGATTTGCCAGTGGTATTCCGTTTCACTCAAGGGGATGGTGAGCATCTTGACTTGCTCTCTGGAAAAGAAGGGCTGCCCACCCATGAGGGCTTCTCAGGTAGTCTGAGGATCAGATTTGCACACAAAGAGGCCGAAACTTGCCTGGAAACTACGCCCTTGAGTTGAATAAATCTATTACTGTGAATTCTCTAGTTACTATTTCCTCTGCACCCCTCTAGGTATCGCTTTTTCTAATGGAGAAAAATGGAAAGTGTTGCGACGTTTTGCTATACAAATATTGCGTGATTTTGGGATGGGTCGGCGCAGCATTGAGGAGAGGATCCAAGAGGAGGCCCAGTGCGTGGTGGAAGAGCTTGCAAAAACCAAAGGTGTGTGTGTGTGTTTGGGGTGTGGAGAGCTGTGGAGCAGCAAGTTTGGGGCACGAAAAATATCTTTGGCTCTTACTGACAAGTTTTTAGCTCCTGCGTATAGCTGCTTTCAGATTGGAGCAAAGTGCGTCCCGTATTCCCCCACAGCCCCTGACCGGCTTCCCCATGTGGGGGTAAGAGGGCCACTTGTTGCGACCAAAAGTTGTGAATTTCCTGCATTGTACAGGGGGTTGGACTAGATCACCCTAGATGTCCCTTCCAACCCTATGATTCTATGATCAGCTTGGGAAGCTGGGCTCCAGGTTCCCCTGACTTCAGTGGCCACGTAAGCGGAGACGGGGGAAGGGGCATTTTCTGTGCTGATGCCCCTCTCGTGGAATGCTCACCCAACACGTTTGCCTGGCACCACTGCTAATTTTTTTTTGATGTCAAGTAAAATCTGTTGCCTTCTCCAAGGAATCTAAGGGCAGATTTTCTTCACTGCAACCCTTTCATATTTTATAGTTGTTCCTTTTTTGTTTATAATATATATTATTTCATTTTGAAATGAATTTTATTGCTTTATTTTGAGATTGCAAGCCAGTTTGAAGAAGAGTTTTAAAAATGTGGCATGTAAATTTTGAAAATACAGAGATGCTTCAATAGATAGATAACCTGGCAAATTCTCAAAATGTCCATGGTCTTTAAATTTGGCTCCAACATGAACCTCTAATGAGGGATATTCCACTCTGAGGAATTCGTCAAAAACTACCTTTTGTTCTAACAAGAGCCATCCGTCACTTTTATCTGTCAAATTGTTTCCTCCAGAGCTCAGGGGTTTTCCCCTCCCTGCAAGCACCTTTAATAAAGCTTTGTAAAATTTGATAAATCAATCAGTGCTTTAATAGTCAGACAATTAGCTTCTTGAAGGGCTTCACAGCCATAGCAACATTTTATTTGCTCACATTCTGGCTAGCCAAATTCCCCCCTCCTTTGATCCCTGACTCAACCTGTGCCTTTTGGCGCTTCCCCCAGCGGAGCCCTTCGACCCCACTTTCCTCATCAGCCGCGCAGTCTCCAACGTCATCTGTTCCATCGTCTTCGGGGATCGGTTTGACTACGAGGACAAGAAATTCCTCACTCTGGTTGGTCTGATGAATGACAACTTCCAGCGCCTCAGCTCCTGGTGGGCGCAGGTGAGTGACAGTGGCTGTCTTAGACAACTTGAAAAGGCATTCGACTAGTTTGTGGAGAGGTCCATTGGCGGCTAAATGTTCAGAAGCCATGTACCCTCGAATACCCGTTGCTGGGATGTAACGATGAGCTTCTGTGCCCTGCTTCCTGGTCTTCAGGGGGCCGACTATTTGGCCTCTGTGGGGAAACAGGAAGAAGCACTCGGTGGATCCTGTGTCCCATCCAGACCCTTGACGTTGCTTCTTCATCTCTGCAGGTGTACAACCTCTTCCCACATGTCATATCTTACCTGCCTGGACCCCACAACAGAATTTTTGAGAATTTTGAGAAGTTGCGCCTCTTTGTCTTGGAGATGGTCAAGTTGCACCAAGAGACCCTGGACCCCAACTTCCCTCGCGATTTCATTGACTGTTTCCTTCTCAAAATGCAGCAGGTGAAATTTCAGAAGTGGAGAGGGGATCGGGTTATGTTCAAGGGCCTAATCTGGCTGTTTGGTTCCTAAATCCTGACTGAGGTGGGCAGGGAAAGGGAAGGGTTGGAAGGCCTGGTTGTGACCACCAGCCCATCTTCTTGACAGCCTGGCAACTCTTCTTTCCTTCCTTCCTTTCTACAATTTTATGTCATTTGTATAGCCAGCCCCACGGCAAATATACTTACTAGAAAATGGAAAACATTGCCATCTAAAGAAAAATACCATGTATGCCAAGAACAATGGAGACTTGGTCGTCATGTGTTGTTGGCTTGCCTGGAAAATCATCTTCCTGCCCCTGGGTTGAGGCCCAGTCCTGTCTTTGGTGTAGTGGTTAAAGAGCACGGAACTCTAATCTGGAGAGCCAGGTTTGATTCCCCCTTCCTCCGCTTGAAGCCAGCTGGATGATCTTGGGTCAGTCACAGCTCTCTGGAGCTCTCTCAGCCCCACCCACTTCACAGGGTGCTTGGTATGGGAATAACAACACACTTTGTAAACCACTCTGAGTGGGCATTAAGTTGTCCTGAAAGACGGTATATAAATCGAATGTTGTCATTATCGTCGTCGTCATCATCATCATTATGTAAGCCCAGCATCTGGGACCAGCACTGAAATATCTGCCTTCCAAACAAAACCTTCATGGCGATAAAAGCGGGATGTGATCCCATGAGTTCTCTCTGGTATAACTAACCCACTCTAGACAAAGGGATGGTCAGGGTTTCCTCAGGGGACACATTGGAGAGAACTCAAAAGGCCATTAAGAGTTATCTGGAGTCAGATAGATCGAGATAGGTCGTTGGGTTAGTCTGTCTGTAGCAATAGAAAAGAGCAAGAATCCAGTCACAGACTAATAAAATTTGTGGCAGGGTAGGAGCTTTTGTGAGTCACAGCTCACTTCTTCAGATACAGCTGGAATGAGATGTCTAGAATTCTAGCTTGATCTGAAGAACAGAGCTGTGACTCACGGAAGCTCCTACCCTGCCACAAATTTTATTAGTCTTGGAGGTGCGACTGGACTCTTGCTCTTTTCTACTGGATTCAGATGGCACTCGCGGCCATCTCAGCTTGTTCCTGGCTGCTGTGGAGCACCCTCCTTCTCTAGTGCGGGTAAATGAATTTCTGTCTCTTCTTTCCTGGCAGGAGAAGGAGGACCCCCTCACATACTTCCACACAAACACTCTTGTGATGACCACCCACAACCTTTTCTTTGGGGGCACTGAGACAACCAGCACCACCCTTCGCTATGGGATCCTCATCCTCTTGAAGTACCCTGAAAAGCAGGGTGAGATGGGAGGGTTATTCCCTTGAGCACTTTGCTGCGTTGGGACCGGCAATCCCTCTAGCGCACTGTTTCCTCCCTTGCCGCCCCCCCCCCCCCCACAATTTGCCAAGGACCCATGCAGAGAAAGGTCTTTCCCAGCCAGTGATTCTGGGGGGCTGAACCTATGGCTTCTTGTGTGCAAAGCATGTGCCTTCCTGCTGAATTCTGCCCCCTCCACAAATAAGTTCCATTTCCATCGTATCTTCTGTGTATGTGCACAGCCAAAGTCTATGAAGAGATCAATCAAGCCGTTGGCCCGCATCGTAGCCCCTCGATTGAGGATCGGGCACAGATGCCTTACACCGAGGCCTTGATCCACGAGATCCAGCGGTTCATTGATATCTTCCCTATGGGGATCCCCCATGCTGTGACGAGTGATACTCACTTCCGTGGCTACGTGCTCCCTAAGGTATCCTATTGCCTTCCACGTGATTTAATTTTACACCAGAGACAACTTTTCTTTCGACCTCTCCAAGGAAAGGGTGCTGCTGTCTTAGAGCGTCCTCCCTTGGGGCTGTTGGTGGTGGCATTCCCCTTCCATTTTGCCTGATCACAGCATTCTGACCACCCCTGTAACGTATTGGAGATACAGTTTCAGAGCGTTCAGAGGCCCAGATCATATGTTCACTTGCAGGAAGGGGGCTTACGGGTGGCTGGGGTGACTGTATGCAGTTTGCATGGAGCGGCTCCGGTGCTTTGGTGGCAACTCCAATAAAACCAATGCCGTCATCTGATTTCAACCACAGCATGTATTTGGCTGTCAAAAGGAAGAGAAACAAACAGGGGGTGTGGGGGTGTGGCAAAGGCTCTTCTAATCTCCATGTGAACAGAATTGTGTCTGAGCAGGACCCGTGACTAAGAGAGCCTAGCACGTGGTTTGTGAGGGTACCAGAAGAACTGTCCACATGTCCTGGCCTCATCCGCTTCCTTCCTTCCTTCCCTCCTCTCCCACCAGGGCACGAACATCATGCCATTTTTTCACAGTGTCCATAATGATGTCACTAAGTTCAAAGACCCTGGAAGGTTTGACCCCACCAACTTCCTGGATGAGAACGGGGGCTTCTGCCGGCACGAAGCTTTCATGCCCTTCTCGACTGGTGAGTTGTCTGCTGGAAGGCGCCAAGAGAGAGCGGAAGGATGGCGGGAAGGAGGAAGAAGAAATCTCAGGGGCAGCTGGATCACAAGAGCGGGGAGTGATGGAGGGCCAAGAAGTGGCATTCTTCACCAGAGTCTGTGAAAGCCAGTGTGGTGTAGTGGGAGACCCAGGTTCGAATCCCCACCCCACTGGGTGACCTTGGGCCAGTCACACATTCTCCGCCTCTCCTCCTTCAAAGGGGGGCTGTTGTGAGGATACAATGGAAGAGCGGAGAACGACGCTGTAAACGGCACTGGGTGCCCCGTGGGGAGGAAAGTAGGGTGTAAATAAAAGCCACCATCTTGACAGTGTGGGGGATTTCAGGGAGCACCCAGAATCCCCGCACAGCCAACTCTCCGGCCACGGTTGTTCTTGCCTTCAGCCTCCCTGGCGAGGCTCCCTTATTACCTGGCTTCCGGTGGGAGAACTCTTGGCCAAGTCCGGAAGCATCCCTTTAGGGAATCACTTTTTGCCTTCCAATCTCTCCCCCCAGGGAAGCGGGTGTGTCTTGGAGAGGCGCTGGCTCGCATGGAGATCTTCCTCTTCCTCACCACCCTCGTGCAGCGCTTCACCCTCCAGCCCGTGGTTCCACCAGAGGAAATCGACACCTCACCACTGATAAGCGGCTTAGGGAATGTCCCTCGCCCATACAAATTCCGGGCCATCCCCCGTTGAAATGCAGCCGCGTTCTCTGTGCCACTTTCTTTCGATGGCCTCTTTCTCATGCTTTCTGCTGGGTGTTCCTCTTTCTACCATCTTCTAATGCAGAGACCATTCAAGCCACATGGAGGCTGGGAGAAGGCAGTGTTACTGAAGGTGGTGCCAGCAGGACCAGCCAACAGAAAGGGGTGCCACTCTCGCCAGTCATAGCCTCTGTCTTCTGGGGTCCAGAGTCCAGCTTTCTCTATTGCTTTCTCTATTGCTAGGCACAAAGAAGGGATTATGCGGAGAAAGGCTGTGCCCTTGTCTTGGTACTTCCTGCTCTCTTGCATGTGTGAAACGTAATATCCACCTCCTGCAGTGCTGCTGAAAGCAAACACACCTTTGCCAGGTAACCCGCATTAGCTGCTCATTCAATCGGACCCATTCCCCCCCAGCAGACAGGGCCTCCCAGAAGTCAGGTAAATGCAGCCCCCCTCCCTCCCTCCCTGGATGGTAAAACCGCACACTTCTCTTACCTGAGGCAGGTAGAGTTCCTCCTCTATATTTAATATGGTTAAAGGGAATCCAGTTTTGATAGTTTACCAATTCTCTTGGGCTGCAAAAGGTGATCACTTAAGGGGCTTTGAAAAGTTGTGCGTGCTAGGAGCAGGGTCAGAAATTCTCTTCAAGTTTTCTATGTGAATCGGCTCCAAAATGTATACAAGAAAACTGCAAGGTAAACCAATAAATCATAGAAAGCGCTTTTGCTTTGGTCTGATCATTTGTTCATCTAGATGATGTTGAGCAGATGTGATGTTGGGAAACTCAAGGAAGAGAATTCAAAGTAGAAATGCTGGTATAAAAGCAGGGGCAGGAGAGTGTGAGGGTAGCTGGGAAGGAAGGAGATGGGAGGGGGCTCTGGGCCAGAGCACATGCCCTGCCGGGCTGAAGGCCTTCGGTCCCGTGTAGCTTGGAGAAGCACTGCCAATCAGAACGGCCGTTGCAGTGGGCTCTGCCTCCACACCTGCTGCCTCCAAATGCTGTAGGGAAATACCTGAGCAAAGGGGGTGGCTGCCTCAGGCTTGCGGTGGGCCACAGGTGAGAGAGAGCAGGTGCTTTGCAGGGGATGAGGCGTCTCCTCCTTCTGCTCCCAGGCTTTTTACAAACTTTCTGCCCCTGCATTCCAGGGAAGCCCAGAAAGCACCGACATTTGGGGGCTTTTCCTAAGGCCTGTGCAACCACCCCTTTCCACGGGGCTTTTGGTTTGTCTGTCTGTCTGTCTGTTGCAGAAGGCAGGTTTTAAACTGCAAGCACACTTGCCTTCTCTGTCAGGTGATCAGTTTGCTGGGGGGGTTTTGGGAAGCTTTGCCATTTGTATGTTTATGTGGTGTAAATTGTGCTGTTTGGCCCTTGCATTTCGAATCTGCCTCAAGACAGGCAGAACAGAAATATTTTTAACTAACTGAATAAGTGAACAAATCCACAAATTATGCACTGCCATACCTTGGGGGCAGGAAACCACCTGTGCTGGCTTTGGGCACGTGACCCTCCCGCCTGGAGCCCTCGGCAGCCATGGCCTGTCCTGCCTGAAGGAGCCGGATGTATGTATGTATTTATGTATTTACATAATGTATAGTCCGCCTTTCTCACTGAGACTCAAGGTAGTTTACACAGTGAGAGTCAGTACAGTTGATTTCAAAGACATTTCAATAAACAATGTAAACAGGATATCTAAATACAAATCTGCAGATTTAAAACCATCAGAAATCCAGTACACAGCTGGGAAAATGCTGAAACGGAGCATAAGCAATTCTAAGACCGACAACGTAGGAACTAGCTAGTAGGATCATGCTTACAGCAGCAGACAGTACTTAGTAGCACACATAGGGCCTGCCAGGTCCCTTTAGTCCCCTGGTGGGGGACTGGGAAGAACCCGGCCAGCACTCACCCTTTCTGGTGATCGGCGTGCGCGCACTCCTGGCATGCATGATGATGTCACTTCTGGGAAGTGACATCATCATGCAGGTCAAAGGGTGGCCTGGCGTGGGCTCCCACGCTTGCTGAAGGGCTGAATCCCCCCCCTGGGCCTGTTTCGGCCCAAAATGGGTCTGTTGCAGGGTGTAGGGGTGCACCATGGTGGGATGCGGGGGTGTGCCACACTGCCTGGGGGTGTGCTGCGTTGCCTGGGGGTGTACCGCACTGCCTGGGGGTGCACCGCACCACCTGGGAGCATGCTGTGCCCCTCCCCCCGCTGGCCAGATAAGTAGGGTTGGGGGGAGGAGGTGGGAACAGGGGATCCCCCGCTCCGGATTGGCAGCCCTAAGCACACAGGAAAGTCTGTGGCCCCTCTCTCTTTACTGCTACATCTCGTTGAGAGCATTTCCATACATCACAGCCCTCCTACTGGAGTAAAAAGCCCTTTTGAATCATTCGGTTTTGCTTTGTTTGTGGCAAGCCAGGCGAGTGGGGGCTTTCCGGATCTCTTCAGGCCGGCTGTTCCATAGGCCGGGAGCCGCCACAGGTGTTGGTCTTGCCCGTCTGCGAGGTGGCACCTGCAGAAGGCTTGTTCAGGTGACTTTGGTGTTGCCATAATTCCAAGTGCTGATTGTGCCCCTCCCCCCTCCAGCTCTGCAGCATTCTTGGCTGGAACCAGCCTTGCCCCAGAGAAGTATGAGATGATGCAAGCTGAAGCGTGATCTTTGTAAACACTTTCTCCTAAGGAGGTGGGCGGTGCCCCTTCTGGCCCAGGCTGTGGGTGCCAGCGGCTTCTTCTGCAGGAACAGTGGCAGCTGCCCGTCAGGGCGGTCCCAGGGTGTGGCTGGCTTAACAGCTTTGCACTCGTTAGACAGGAGCAAATGCCTGCAGAGGCAGCAGGGCCCCAGGGGCAGGAATTAGAGATGGGCACGATATGAACTAAAAAAAGCCACGAACAGCCCAATCTGCTGTTTGCGAACAAGCTGTGAGGCCCTGTTCTAAACGAACTCTAAACGAACAGGTGGTCCTTGCAAGCCTCGTTCGTTGCTGTTCGTCAAGGCATCTGGCACCTGCAATCAATTCCCTTGGCAACCGGAGGCAGGGACTACCTGAACTCTGTCTGAACTCCTGCGGTTGCCCTTGAAACCCCAATCTAAGCCCAATTTAGCTTGATAGGCAGGTCTTCCTTTCAAGTGTGGAGCTCCAAATTTGTTACAAGGAAGCAAAGAGCAGGGGGGAGGGGGGCTCCCAGCTCTGGTTTTGCAGACAGTGGAGAGGGAGAGACATTTGTTGTTGGCATTTTGAGAGACAGGGAGAGTGCATTGGAGCTTGAATTTTCTTTGTGTGTGATGGGATAGGGATCTACCTCTTCAAGTTCCAGGGCTGCTGCCAGGCTCTGGGCCAAGCTATTATTTATTACTGGTACCTTTTCTGCTGCCTGCTCAGGTAGGGTTTCTGGGAGTGGTGTGGTAGGGATCTTGATGGCTGGAGGAGGGCCTGCTGGCCCCCACGAACAACGAACAACGAACATGTTCATGAACAGGTCATGTTCGTCAATGTTCGTTGTTCATGGATGGCAACGAACAACGAACACCATGTTCGTTTTTTTCTGTTCGTGCCCATGTCTAGGCAGGATTAACCCCAGATGCTTCAGGGGAGGCTGATTCCCCAGGCCCTTCATGGCTGGCCTTGAGACCCACGTTTGGCAAAGGCAGTGGCTCAGTTGCCCCTTCACGACTTACACTGGGAGGTAGGCAAGGGACCCTGGCTTTTAATACCGTGCGATGCAATGCTTACAGAGGAGTAGAATAGGAGTGGGGAGAGACCCTGTCCAAACCCTCACTCAGCCAGCAGGCTCCCCTTGGGCGAGTCTTCTGCCCTCAGGTTAACCTACCCTGCAGGGCTGTTGGGAACATGAAAGGGAAGCGGGGAGCCTTGAAGCCACCCAAAGCTGAAGGGGGAGGAACAAAAGTGATGGAGCCACAAGCTGAGGCCTCGCGCCGGGAGAGGGAGGCGCCGCTCTGGTGGTTCTGCTGGTGGCGCTGGGAGCCCCTTGCTGCGTGCCTGGGGGAGGGGCCAGGCACCCAGTGCGCCCCAGGCGGCCGGAGAGGAGCCTTGCAGCCTCGCCCTATGCAGCCAAGCCATGGAGCACCCCCTGGGCAGCCAAAGGCCTCCGTGGACAAGGGTGGGCCTGGCAGGGACGCTCCACCCAGGCACGGGCACTGCAGGCCACACTGGCTCTGGGCGAGCTCCCTGGAACACAGTACATGCTGCTCAGAAAATTCATAAAGTGTCCATATTTTTTTTCCTTTTACCGAATCCTCCAAACCAACTGGTTAATGAGTTCCCACAACCCTCAGAGGTAGGTATTGTTGAAGTGTTAAATCCAATATATAACGGTGTTCTTTTCTTTTACAGGTGCTTGCTCCAAAGGAGGCTAACAGTGTCTCGAGTTGTAATCAGGTGTAGGAAATGCCTTTATGCAACCCAATGCCTTGTGCGCCCAATGAGTTTGCTAGTGTATTTGAACCCGTTTCGATTTGCTTCCTCAAGGGGCGGAAACGTTGTATAAAAGGCTGTTCATTGTAAAAGAACAAATATGCAACCACATACTACCTTCACGTATTAAACAATCAAATTACCCACTGATAACCAGTTTAAAGATTCACTCACTGTTTCACCAACATTTCCGGTACAGAACCATGTTGGTTGAAAGCGATGCACAGTCACCGTGCCCGATTACAACTCGGGACACTGTTAGCCTCCTTTGGAGCAAGCACCTGTAAAAGAAAAGAACACCGTTATATATTGGATTTAACACTTCAACAATACCTACCTCTGAGGGTTGTGGGAACTCATTAACCAGTTGGTTTGGAGGAGTCTGTTAAAGGAAACAAACATATGGACACATTATGAATTTTCTGACCAGCATGTATTGTGTCTAAAGGACTGTATATTTATTTTCATGTGCTATTCTATATTTATTATATTGTGAATATACAAATAGATAGCTTAGGCTTCATGGCACTTTGAGAACTTTTGCACTTTCATTATATGCATTTATTGAATGACTTCATGTGTTGCATTTATTGCATTTATCCCTCCACGAGATCTTCTCCGGCTGCTACTTTTGTCTGTGGACTGGGGTGGCCTCTGTCTGGGTGTGCTGGGTGAGCTCCCGGTGGGCCCCTGGTTCTGAGCGCTTCCCAGTGGGCCCCCGAGGCTCTCCCTGGCAACCCTTGCCTGCACCCTCCCAACCTCCCCCACCCAGCCCAGAGCCACGCGGTGCTCGTGTCGAGTCTCTTGGGGGGGGGCTGGGAGGTTCCAGAAGAGCTGCCTTTCCAAGCCGGGGGCTTGCAGGGCGGACAGGACTCAAGCCCATGGTGCCTTTCCCAGCTGTGCCTCTGTCCCAATGCAGCCGCAGCCCTGCAGCAGGGGGTGGGGGGCAACAGATATTAGACTGGGTGTGTTAAGGGGGCAGAGAAGGGAGGGAGACATCAGGGAGGGGGAGCAAAGGGTACTTCCACACAACCCTTGGCTGGAATTGCTGGTCGGGATGAGGCCAGGGCCGCAGGAGAAGCAGGGGGGCTTGGGAGGGGGCAGGGGAGCAGGAGAGGGCGGCTGTGGGGGGCCTCGGTCCTTAGCGCTTTTGAGGGGTGCCGCAAAACATGCTCCCCTCCTCTGCCCAGGGGCAGTCAACGCAGCAGGCAAAACCTCGGTGGAGAAGCTGCCCCCCTCCCCTGTCGTGCTGGTATCGAACCTGCAGGAATGCGCAGAACTGGAGCCCCCCCCCCACCCGCCACCTGTCCCGTCCGCCTGCTCTCCTGGCTCTAGCGGGGCAGGAGGCAGAACTGATAGGGGCGGGGGATGCTGCCCAGGCCGGTGGACTCCGGGCTGATGTCGATGTCCTGAGGCGCCACTAGCGGCTTTAGCCTGAAGTTCTGCAGGATGGTGGTGAGGAAGAGGAAGAGCTCCATGAGCGCCAGGCCTTCTCCCAGGCAGACCCGCTTCCCTGCAAAGAGGCAGAAGGGTGTCTCTGGGCTGCGCGCTGGACTGTTCTCCGGCTGGGTCGCCCCAGAGCGCTTGTTGGCCCTGTGTGGTGGGCCGAGGCACTACAGGCTCCTGGCTTGCCTCGGACACCAGCAGGGCAGAAGGCTGGCACCCCCCCCCCCAGGTTTCCCTGGGCTTGGCTCTGGCCAAAGAAGGGCGGGCCCAGGGGGCAAAGGGGCACCGTGCCTGGACGGCCCTGAGTTCAGGGGGGCTGGCCTGTCCACGTGCCCCAAGCCTGCTCCCACACCCACGGCAGTGGCCCCTGCTCTGCTCCTGTTACCTGCCGAGAAGGCCATGAAAGCGTCCTTCTTCTTGAAGCGCCCGTTCTCATCCAGGAAGTGGGTCGGGTCGAAGGCGTTCGGGTTCTTGAACTGTGTGGGGTCGAACTGAGAGGTGCACAGCAAAGGAATGATGTTCAGGCCCTGCAATTGGAGCGAGGTTGTCAGGACACGCCCGTCCCAAAGGCCCCCCTCTCTCGCCTCGGGCCCACCAGTGCCCACCCCCCCGAGAAACCCACAAGGGAGACGGGCACATTGGCAAAGGCGCTGCCTCCCGCAGAGACCCCATTTTAATCTCTGGCCCTCCTTTCTTGGCCGCGGAAGCCTGAGGGGAGGGAAAGGGCCTCTTTTCTGCTGTGGGATGGTGGTTAAGTGGCTGGGCTGCAAATCAGCACTCTGCTGGTTCAACTTCCACTCATGCCATGGGCTCAGCAGGCGGCCTTGGTCAAGCCACTCCTCTCAGCTCCTACGGCGGGGATAATAACATTGACTTTGTTCACCACTCTGAACGGGGCACTAATCTGTCTAGAAGGGTTTTCTCGAAGTCCAGTTGTTGCTGTTCTGTGGCTGCCCTCCTTCTGCATTTGGTGCCAGGCAGCGTTGAATTGATTGGCAGGTGATTTATTTTCTCTCCTCGTGCTCATGGCTGGTCGCTGCCTACTAGTGGAGTATTGCCGTGATGCTGTTATCCTTGCAAAACTTATTTTATAATTGATGGCTTTTTAATAGGCTGAGTTATGGGTGACAATATTGTATTTGACATGCTTTTACCTTACTGTGGGGTAAAACTCTCGTTCTGGATCCTGTTTTTAAAATTAGGGCTCAGCCCTGCAACTGAAAGAACAACTTCACAAGCATGGGCAGAGTGCTGCTCCCTAGCTTCCCGGGGCAGGCCTGGGCCTTGACGTGCCACGTGTTTGACGTGTCATATGAGACCCAGTCTGGTGTTGTGGTTAAGAGCGCGGGACTCTAATCTGGAGAGCCGGGTTTGATTCCCCCCTCCTTCACTTGAAGCCAGCGAGGTGACCTTGGGCTAATCACAGCTCTCTCAGCCCCGCCCACCTCACAGGGTATGTTTGTTGTGGAGATAATAATAACACACTTTGTAAACCGCTCTGAGTGAGCGTTAAGTTGTCCTGAAGGGCAATGTATAAATCAAATGTTGTTGTTGTTGTTGTTGAAAACAGCCCCCCCCCCCCAAATCTATGTGGGGAGGTGGGGCTGTGTTCTGGGTGCTGGCTTAGGGAATCCCGCAGGGCCTGAACCTTGCTATCATGAAACCATGAATTCACCTTGGGCAGCGTGTATCCGCGGAATTCGATGTCCTGCGTGACCGTGTGGGGCACCCCCATGGGGACAATGTCTGCAAAGCGCTGGATCTCATGGACGACGGCGTCCGTATAGGGCATCTTGCTCCGGTCCTCCATGCAAGGGCTGCGGTTCACCCCGATGACCTGGTCTATTTCCTTGTGGAGTTTTTCTGCAGCAGAGAGGAGAGGCTGGCAAGGGCTGGCCGGGGATGCAGGGCGCCAGGGCAGAGGAAAGCGAGGCAAGAGGGGCAAGTGCAAAATGGAACTGCTAGCAGAGCCTGCCTCCCCCCTCCTGGGGGCTGGGTGAGAGCAGAGCTCTGAAAGGGGGAAACCTGTTGAAGCACTGTCTGTCTTCTCTGTCTGTCTGACTTGTCTGTCTGTCTGTCTAAAAAGCAAAAAGATTCTTAGGCTGGTTGATCAGAAGTATGAAATCACATAATAAATTTAAAAGCATACACTCGGTCCTCTGCTTCCTCCCAACAGCACGCGACCCGTACAAACCCCTGGCTCTGCACGTGTCTGGCCTGCCTGCCCCGCCGCTCCCTTTCCCCATCCGGGCCCTCAGCTGCTTTGGAGTGGGCAGACGGCAGAAGGAACGGCCCTGTCCGCCCATCAGACCCCTTCCCCTTACCTTCCACCTCTGGATGCCTCAGGAGGATGCGGAGGCCGTATTTCAGGGTGGAGCTGACCGTCTCTGTTCCCGCAAAGAAGAGGTTCACTGTGGTCTTGGACATGGTGACTTCGTTGAAGTAGGACTTGGGGTTGTTCTTTTCCTGCAAAGGGGGTGAGAAGCGATCTCTGCTCAGGTGTCCACGTGGCCTCCTTAGGGAGCTAATCTTGCTCACAGTTTCAGGCGGGTGGCTGTGTTGGTCTGCAGTCAAAGAGCAAGATCGGGGTCCGATGCCACCCTAAAGAGCAACAGGTCCTGTTGTCTGAGTCTTTATCATGTTGCCATTTCAGAGGTGGAAAGTGAGCCTGAGAAGTTTGTAAGATGAGATTTGAACTCAGTACTCCCCACACTAAGCCCCAATAATGCGGTCACTGGAATCCTGGGGGCCCACCCCCAGTGAGGCTCTATTTGAATGACGACAGAAGCTTGTGAAGAGGGGCCGAGGCCCCCCCCTACCCTGGGATGCTGCAAGGCATCCTGGGACCACTTCTTTTGCATCCCAAACGGGCTTCTTGGCTGCCCCTCAAATATTGCTCTGCCAGGAGCACTGTGCACGCAACCGCCAAGGGCTACACAGGCAGATGTGTGCCATGCTCTACCCTGGGTTTATACCCATTCGACTGCCACGACTTCTGCCTAAGAATCCAGGGAAGCAGAGTTTGGTAGGATGCCGAGAAACCCCTCCTTCCCTTGGTTCCCTGGGAAGAGCCGAAGCCGAAGGGATGGGCAGTCGCTGTCGGGGTGCTGTGGGAGGCCACCTGCTGCATTTTGATGAGGAAGCAGTCGATGAAGTCCCGCGGGTTGTTGGCGTCCAGCGTTCGCCTGTTCATCTCCAGCCGCTCACCCACAAAAGCCGCCAGCTTCAGGTAGTTTTTGTAAATCTGGCGATGAGGCCCTGGAATGTGCTTCATGATCTCTGGGAAGGTGAAGAGGAGCTGGAGCAGAGGGGAGAGAAGGCAGCGAGTTGTTTTATTTATTTATTTATTTATATTTCAATTTATATACCGCCCATCCCCAAGGGCTCTGGGCGGTGAACAGTTAAAATCAATAAAAACAAGAACTAAAATCAATATACAAACAATAAAACAAATTAACAAAGTGCAGTGGTGGGGAGAACCCTCCCCCACCCCAAAGGTGGGAGGCTGACATGGCACCGCCCCCTTCAATCACCGAACGTCTGGCGGAACAGCTGTGTCTTACAGGCCCGGCGGAACAATAATATGTCCCGCTGGGCCTGGGTTTCCATTGACAGAGTGTTCCACCAGGCTGGGGCCAGGACTGAAAAGGCCCTGACCCTGGTTGAAGTGAGGTGGGCTTCCTTAGGGCCGGGGACCACAAGTAAATATTTATTCGCTGATCGGAGCGATCTCCGGGGAACGTACAGGGAGAGGCGGTCCCGAAGATATGCCGGTCCCAACCCGCTCAGGGCTTTAAAGGTAAGAACCAACACTTTGAACCTGATTCGGAATTCAACCGGAAGCCAGTGCAGCTGGCACAGGACAGGTGTGATGTGTGACTGGTAAGGTATACCAGTCAGGACCCGTGCCGCCACATTCTGGACCAGTTGTAGGTTCCAGATCAGGCCCAAGGGTAGCCCAGCGTAGAGTGAGTTACAGTAATCTAGCCTGGAGGTGACCGTTGCATGGGTCACTGTAGCCAGGTCCTGGGGCGTCAGGTAGGGGGCAAGTTGCCTGATCTGACGAAGATGGAAAAATGCAGACTTGGCAACCGCCGTGACCTGGGCCTCCATCGATAGGGAGGCATCCAGGAGCACACCCAGACTCTTTACCACTGGCAAAGTTGCCAGTGGTGTCCCATCCCGGGCAGGGAGCTGGATCCCAACATCTGGCAGCCCCCATCCCAGCTGCAGGACCTCCGTCTTCACTGGGTTCAATTTCAGCCTGCTCTGTTTCAACCATGCCGTCACAGCCTCCAGAGCTCTGGCCAGATTGTCTGGGGCCGTGTCTGGCCAGCCGGCCATCAACAGAAAAAGTTGGGTGTCATCCGCGTATTGATGACAACCCAGCCCAAACCTCCGCACCAACTGGGCGAGGGGGCGCATATAGATGTTAAATAACATTGGGGAGAGTATCGCCCCTTGGGGAACCCCGCACACCAAAGGGTGACGGGCCGATAGATCTCCCCCGAGCGCCACCCTCTGTCCCCGACCCTGGAGAAAGGAGACCAGCCACCGTAAGGCTGTCCCCCTAATCCCCACGTCGGCAAGGCGGCTGGCCAACAAATCATAGTCAACCGTGTCAAACGCTGCTGTGAGATCAAGTAACGCAAGCAGCGCTGACCCGCCTCGATCCAGATGCCTTATGGGCCCCCACCCCGCCTGAGTGGCTGTGTGCAACCAAGGCTGAGTCCGAAGGCAGCGAGGAGAGCTCTGTGGGTCTGAGCAGGCAGGCTGGCCTGGCCTTCTTGCTGGCACAGTGGCCGGCTAAATGGCCCTGGAAGGCACAGCCCTCCTCTGGTGTTTATCCACAGCAGCTGGAATGCAGAGATACACTGCTCTCAAACATGGAGGCTCCAGCTTGTTATTGTGGCAGGTCACACGTGCCTTGAGATCTTGTGCCCTGCGAAGTCCAGTTTGCACATTTCTGCAGAACGTCCAAAAGAACAAGAAGGGAAGAAGGGGCAGAGATTGCACCCCCACCTTTTATTTATTTATATTTATTAGTTCGATTAACAAACCGCCCATCCTCGGGGGCTCTGGGTGGTGAACAACAGTTAAAATCAATAAAAACAATATTTCTAAAATCAACATGCAATAAGCAATAATAAAATAAATTAACCAAGTACATTAAAGTGCAATGGTGGGGAGAACCCCACCCCCACCTTAAAGGTGCAGTTCTTTTAGGGAGACATCCCAGAAGCTGGGGGCCCTGAGCCCCCCCCCGCCCCCCAGCCTTGGACTCACTTGCCCCCAGGTGGAGCTCATGAGCTTCCAGTTGCTGTTGATGAGGTCAAGCAACGCGAGGAATTTCTGGTCTGTGTATTCAAAGCGGCTTCCGAAAACCAGGGTGCAGATGATGTTGGAGCCAGCGCAGCTCAGGAAGAAGGTGGGGTCAAAGGGCTCGCCTGGGAACACAGCGGGAGGCAGCAGGGAAGTTCGGGAGGGCTGTCGGAGCCCACGGAGGTGCCTTCATCCCAGCCCACGCGCTAGGCTGGCAGCGGTATTTTGTCACCTTACGCAAGCAATGGGTACCACCTACCCACCAGGCCATGCTGTCCTGGGCCTGATCCAAACCAAGCCCTGCAGCAATTTTGCAAGAGCTTCATTTGGTGACCGCTCAAACCTAGAAAGAACTGCAAGGCCCCTCCCACGCGGCTGATGGCGGGGGACCAGCGCAGCCCCTGTGAGGCCCCTCCCTGTGCTGCCCCCAGTGGGCGCCTGGGAGCCTGGCTGCAGTACCAGCCCTGGCCCTGGGCATGGCACAGTTCTTCCTGCTGAGTTCATGCTTTTGAATGCCAGTCTGTTGGCGTGGCCACCTCATTTTCCGGCCGGGCTTTTGTGTCCAACAGCAACCTCAAATTTGGCAAGTGATATTTTTCTGTGCCTGTTTAAATTCCTTGCATCTGTCTGCCCAAAAGAGGCAGCGGCCCAAACCAGGAGGGCAGTTCTGTCGTCCCCCTGGGCAGGAGCGCTCGGTCCATCAGGAAACCCCAGCCCGGAGAAGGAAAGTGGTGTGGAGGGAAGTGGGGGGCATAAATCCCCCCTCCAGCCCCCAGACCAACCTTGGGTTTTGCGGAACTCCTCTGTCAGAAACTGGGCCTCTTCTTTGATCCGCTCCTCGATGGACCGCTTCCCCATCCCAAAGTTCTTGAAAGTGGTGATGGCGAACCGCCGCAACTGCCGCCAGCACTCCCCTGTGCCGTACACAATCCCTGAGGAAAGAGCAAGGTGAGGCGAAAGATCAGCCGCGGCCAACGACCCAAGTCCTGGCAAGAAGGCCCACCCAGAAAGGGGCCTGGGAGGCGGAGGGCCCAGCGAGGGAAAGGCTCTCTCCAGGGGGCTGCGAGGCATGCACTAGGGCGCCACCGCAACCCCAAGCATGCAGCCCAAACGACCACGTTCTGTGCAACTCAGGAAGTGATGAACACCCCCCCCCCCAAATATGGAGACTTGGCAGTCAAACTGCTGCTGGGCCGTGGAGAGACTCTGGCAGGTCTGCTGCGGCATCTCCTTCCCCATCCCTCACTGCGGGTTCCTGCCTCCACCTGCTCCTCTGAGCTGCAGTTAAGCTCCAGGGACACATGGAAGTGATACACTGCAGAGTTCCCTTGAACATGCACAGAGTGCCCTTCCCTCACAGCTGACTGAGCATCCACAAACACCTGTCAGAGACGGCCAGCTTAGGTCTCAAATAACTTCACTGCATGAGTCCAAAGATGCATGAGTTAAAGCTTTTAAATGACATAAATAAAATAAACCTAAGACTTCAGTACAGACTTTCTTGACAGGAATACCTTTCCCCTCCCCCTGTTAAGCATTACATTCTTCAGGCACTCCCCGCTCTACTCTACTCTCCCCCTTTTTTTTGCCAGGTTCCCATCTATGCAGAGAAAGAAAGTGCAGTGAGAGAAGGTAGAACTGTTATGATTACAAATCCTTGGCCATGCTGACAACTGCCTTCCTCCTTAGCGTTTCACAGCTTCTCGAGCTGCATCTCCAGTGCTCCCAAAGGTCCTCACAGCCCTCCCAAAGAAGCCCAAAGAAGATCAGGCTTGCAGCACTCCAGCGAACCCCAAACCTCCAGAGAATGGCAGGGGCCATGATGACCCTGACAACACCCTGACACGACTGGGGCCGAGGGCGAGGGGTTTTAGGCCACTGGGCGTATCTCCCCCCAGAAGCCTTGGAGGCACGTGCCTGCTCTCCCAGCCCCTGGCCCAGGCCTCACCATTGCCTTTGCTCCACATTTGGACAGCAGGGAAGTCGCCACGGCCACTGAACTCTTCTGCCTTGTCAATCAAAGCCTCCTTTAGCACCTGGTACCCAGAGAGGACCACGCACGGCCGGGAGCCCAGGTGGAACGTGTACATGGGGCCATATGTCTTGCTGAGCTGGAAAGAAGGAAAGGGGCGGTAGTGGAGCCTGAAGCGGGACAGGGGGGCGTATAATAATGATTGTGCTTAATTACTGCTCTTCTAGACAGATAAGAGCCCGCTCAGAGCAGGGGAACAAAGTCAGTGTTGTTACTATCCCTACAATACAGCCGGGGAGCTGGGCTGGGAGGCCCCCTGCTCAGCTCATGGCGGGAGTGGGAATCGAACCAGCAGAGCACTGCTTCACATCTCAGCCACTGTGTGTGTGTGTGTGTGTTGGGGGGTGCTTAGCTTAAAATGGTCCTGAAAACCTAAAATGTAATAGGTAATAGAACATACCCCAGCTCAGGGCTGCCTCCAGATTTACATTTTGTTGTATTTATTCTCATTTTTTACATAATATCTCTGCAGCCCCGTGGCGCAGAATGGTAAGCGGCAGTCCTGCAGCCCAAGCTCTGCCCACGACCTGAGTTCGATCCTGGCGGAAGCCGGGTTCAGACAGCCGGCTCAAGGTTGACTCAGCCCTCCATCCTTCCGAGGTCGGTAAAATGAGTTCCCAGTTTCCTGGGGGTAAAAGTGTAGATGACTGGGGAAGGCAACGGCAAACCACCCTGTAACATAAAAGTCTGCCAAGAAAGCGTCTCGTGATGTCACTTCCCCCCCCCCCCCCGCAAGGGGCCAGTGACGGTGCTCGCGCAGGGGACTGCCTTGACCCTCCGCAGGCTCCCCTCTGACTCAAGGCAGATTACAATGAATAAAAAGCAATCCTGAGCCTTATAAAATAATGAAAGCAATACTGACAGTAACAAGGAGAGCAATAAACACTTCGGTATTAACTGGCAGCAGTGACCTGGCGAGGGCCTCAGGTGAAGCCCCCGGAGCAGCCCCCCAGGTGGTGTGTCCGAATGGCATTTCAAGACAGGGCCCAGGATGCAGCCAGGCCGCCCCCTCCGAGAAGGGAGTCCCAGCAATGCCTGCCGCGCGCCCCCCACCTTCACCCCTTTAGAAGGTGGGCAGGAGCAGGAAGAGGCGAAGGACCTCGGCCCCCAGGGGAGACTCTCCCCTGGGCATTTTGTTCTCAAACAACATGAAACCGAATGAAAGCATTCAACAAGTCACGCTCGGGCGCTTAGAACGGGTCCCCCCACCCACAAGCAAACCATGCACAGCTCTGATCCGTCCATCAGTCAACAGTCCCTGTTAATATTTAGATTTTGGAGATCAATGCTGCCGCCTCAACGTTGCTGCTGTCGGTGTGGCCGGACCAGCCCTTCAAGCAATGATCCTGGAAAGACACTGACCCCTACTGGCAATGGCCTGCAACGCACCTCCTTGCCCGTTCTGGGGCTCAGCAGGCGACAAAAATAAAGTTCCACAAAAGACATTAACATTTATGGAGCTGCTATTCCTAGAGAGTCTCCACTCCTCCTGACTTCCTCTTTCAGGCTGACGGCCCTGATCCCCGTCCCCAGATCTGTCCTCCTGGCCTTTTCCACCCCACTGGGCTTGAACCTGGGGACCTGAGCCCATCATCCCTGCGCAGCAGGGGAGGGGCCCCTTTGACAGACAGTCCTCCCTCCAACTCATTGTGTGTGCGCCTGAAATGGCACAGAATGAAAATCGGAGACAGAGAGAGACCGAAGGAAGGAAAGGGACAGAGGTCAAGCCAGCTCCCTAATGCCAGGTGAGCTGCGTTGTCCTGTAGTTAGGCGTGGGATTCTGCATGTGCTCAGAGTCACTCTCCTCTATAACTCTCCTTCCCCCCATTTTCAAGTTGACCACTAATCTTAAGAAGAGCTTCTGGGAGCAAGACTGGTGCAAAGATACTGCGTTGCCTCCAGGCCCGATCCACCCTCCTCTTATGCCCAAAGTAATGCATGCGCCCTCCAGCGCCCAACGGGCCAGAGCGTTTCCTCACTTCTCTCAGGGACTTGATCAGCTCTTTCACATCCACCTGGAGCATGTTGCCGACGAAGGGGAGTGGGGGGGGCCCTGGCGGAAGGCCACGGAACTTCTTCTTCGATGAGAAGATGAAGAAGAGGAGGCAGGAGACGGTCAGGGCCAGCAGAATGGTGAAGGACCCAGTGAAATCCACTCTGGGGGAGAAATCCATCTCCTCGCAGTGGCTGGTGATCTTCTCTTGTGTTGAACAGACAGAGAAAGAGAGCCTGATCTACGGAGAGGGAGTCAATTAGGTGAGGGAAATACTGGCAGTAGCATGCCTCTTGGCAAACAAAGGGTTCAACTACCTCAGGTGCAACAGTTTGCAATGACCCATGAGGTACGCGGGGCTTAAACAAGACCGTTCCTGTAACTGGAGGCGGAATCGTTCTGCCCCACATTTCATGCAGGTCGCCTCAGGGCAACTTGTTTTCTGTTCTGTAAAGCACCAGTGGCGACGTATGCATTGAGCCATTGTTCTGATGAAGCCCTCAAGTACAATTTTGCATCTTGTATTGGCATTAACTGGCTACAACAGGTAAAGCAAGACAGCAGGGGGGAAAGTCCAAAAATGTGGTGGACACCTCCACTGCTACAATAGCTGGACCCATGGACGTAGCAGCCAAGACTGAGCGCGTATGGGGTGGAGCGCAGGGTGTGTGTGTGTCATGCTGTGAAAAGGTTGCATTCTGCCAAATGTGCCCTCCTTTTGGCAATAGTTCAGGATGGAGACGTGTGCTCTTTGCTCCCAGTCTGATTTGGTCTTCTGGTATTTTCCCACATAGCCCAACTTACGGGGCACCCTCATGTCCTCACACTAGCCACGAGATCCCTGGTGGCCTCCATTGTGGAGCCAAAAAGAAGAACAACCTTTTTTCATTTTAAAAAATGGCACCAAAGCAGCTGCCAAACAGAGTGAAACTGAACACAACGGTTCAGAAATGGGGACGTTTGAGAGGGTCTTTTGGTGGACATTTGGGACACTTCTGGACTTCCCTTTTTGCATCCAACATTTTTGCTCTCTAATGTAATGCTGAAAAAAAATGGAGAGTGGAAAAGGTAAGCAAATATCATAAACTATGAGCTAGCCCTGGAAATAAAGGGTGTCTGGAAACTCACGTCAATTCACATAGAACCTCTCTTCTTGTCACCTGCAGGGTTCACCTGTCTGAGCCCCCATTCCTGTTCAAGCACAGCGCACGAAGCTGCCCTTCTCCAGATGTGCTGTCTGACCAGAGACATTCTTCAGCAATGATTGGCATCACCCCAAAAAGAGGCTTTGTGGTATCTGGTTCTCTCACCTGCACAAGCACGGGGGCTTCTGAGGCCCAAACGGCAATTGCTCTCCCTAACCCCTGCTGTCATAATTGACAATCATGTGCTGTTGGTCTCATGGGATTGTGGCCAAGAGCAGGCGTGAGACACATTTGATGCTGTGCCTGAAAATTCAGTTTGTATGAGAGGGATGGGGAAGGGGGGGGAAGCAGTGGAGACTACGAATGATCTGCCCCCAGTGGATCCAGTGGCAGGTGGCTGAAGGGAAGGTGGGAAGCCAAGCACAAGTTGGGAGGGTGAGGGGCAGCTGTTGTAGGGGTCCGGGTAGAATGCAAACAGAAGTGTGATTCTGGGGCCATCGGAAGCATCCCAAGCAGGCCTCGGGGTTGGCTGTGAGGGGAGGAAGGGGAGGCTGCGCAGAGGAGTGCTTTTCAGGCAGGAGGCTTTCCACAAAGAAGAACTAGAGCACGTTAGGGCGCCTTTGGGAAGGAACGGGACCCCAAGCCCCCTTCCCTCGTGCCCTGGGGGTTCCAGAAAGCCCACGGCCCTCCCAGCCAGGCCTTTGGACTCGCAAGTCTTTGGGCTGGATGCCAGCTTAGCAAGGCGAATTCAAACAGCAGGACAGACCCCAAAGCTTTTAGCAGTTTTGCATGTATGGCCTGAAGAAGTGATTTGGACTGTACTTTGCATTCCCCACCCCCATACTTAAGGTCAAGGTAGTCCCCTGTGCAAGCACCGAGCCATTATTGACCCATGGGGGGACGTCACATCACAACGTTTTCTTGGCAGACTTTTGTTACAGGGTGGTTTGCCATGCCTTCCCCAGGAAACTAGGTACTAATTTTACTGGAAGGATGGAAGGCTGAGTCAACCTTGAGCCGGCTACCTGAACCCGGCTTCCACCAGGATCAAATTCAGGTCATGAGCAGAGCTTGGGCTGCAGTACTGCAGCGTACCACTCTGCGCCACGGGGCTCTTAGACCCCCATACTTGGTTTGTACAATTTTTACCGATGGTGGATGGTTGCAGTGCAAGGAAGAGTTTTTAGCAGGGACCTCTTCAGAGACCAAAGCCTTCTTAGAAAGGCAAGCGAGCATCAGAGGAACTCCTTGCCTTGAGAAACTGGGCTTTCTGTGCTCCTTTGATTTGATTTGTTAGATTTCTGGCCCTCCCTCCCAGCAGGCAGGCTCAGGGCAGGTCACAACATTATAATCACATACAATACAGGAATATAAATACATAAGCATATATAAAACTACACCATAAAATCTAATATGAGTACGAGAAAATTAGAAATACAAAAATTATTCCAGGATACAGCATTCAACATATCAGTCCAACAGTTTCCCTCAGTCCCTGTGGAGTAGAGCCAGGAAGATCCACCAAGCTCTAACCAGCAGGGGCGGAGGAGTCAGACGCAACCACAGCAGAAGGCCTCACCCAGCCCACAGGAGACTGACAGACAGACCCGTGGGAGGTGCGCATGGGTGCGGCCGACCCCTGCTCCCTCCTGTTCTGAAATGCCACCTCCTTTGAACCAGTTGTTTTTGACAAGCTGTCCAAACAAGCCTGAGATGATAAAGGTTTTTTTGCCACGCTGATTAGCTATTTTGCTAGCTTGTTGAAATAACTTTAGATCAAATACCAGCACCTTACAAGATTTACAGCCCTTTTGCTAGAAAACTTTAAACAACATGACCCTGTGCAGGTAAGCATTGGTTTAGTTCTGTCCAATAGCAACAGGGAGGGTCTCTCCTCCCTCTCCTCCCCATAGAATCCACCCTGATGCTGTGGGTAAGTAATTTCTAGGGGTGCCTGTCTTCTTCTAAACATGATGAATGTGTGTCTGGAGATTGCCGGACGGGGCGGGGGGGGCGGTGTGGGGGGGGGAGAGGCAGACGGTATCCCTATCTCGGGAAATCACCGGGGCTCTTTCCCATCCCCATCCCGATCCATCCTTTCGCTGCTTACAAGATCCATTTTGCTTGTGCTGCAGTCGGGTTCCCAGGATTGTACCCCAGCACCAAAACGGGGGCAGAGAAGCTGGGCGATGCTCCTCGCCCCAGGAAGAGGTGAGGAGGAGGGCCAGGCAGTGCAGGAGGAGTGAGGACCGGGGCTGGATGGCCCGTGTGGCTTCCAGAGAAAGACGGGAAAACTCACAGCAGCCACCTGGGGCCCAACTGGGACTGAGCCGTGGGTCGGGGAGGGGCATTCTTAACCCTCCCCGGCCATTTTAGCCATGGAGCTCCTTTTTAGCCCCAAGTGCTGCCATTCCTGGGCACTCCCAGAGTCACGTGCCCCCCCCAGTGCCCGCATGGGACACCCTCCCTCCAGCGCTGAGGGGCTCTTCCATTCTTTTTCCTCAAGAGTGCCCAACAGGTACAATAGGAAAGGGGTTTGGGCCATCAGTCAAAACTTCAGGTCCAGGGTGGAGGGGATTACTGAAGCGAGTCCCCCACAATCTCAAAAGCTGTTTGTACAGGATGTGCAATTCTGGCTATCTTAAGGAGGGCAATCACACTTCTTTGCTGCTGGCCAAGCGGCTGGGCGGAAGGTACGGCAGCTGTAAAGACCACCGTTGTGCTCGTTTGTGGGAATTTGCTCTCTTGTAAAGTTGGAAAAGTCCAAGTTCTTTGTCAGAAACGGGCAACTGAACTTGTATCAATATTAACACGCGAAGATGCCTTTTATGTAGTCAGCAACAGCCCTCCCCCCGAGCTCAGCACTGTCCACTCTAGCTGGCAGAAAGTGTCCAAGATTCCCAACTCTTTCTATGATAATAATATTTGATTTATACACCGCCCTTCAGGACAACTGAATGCCCACTTAGAGTTGCTTGCAAAGTATGTCATTATTATCCCCACAACAACCATCACCCTGTGAGGTGGGCAGGGCTGAGCGAGCTCTGAGAAAGCTGTGACTAGCCCAAGGTCCCCCAGCTGGCTCCAAGTGGAGGACTGGGGAATCAAACCTGGCTCTCCAGATGAGAGTCCTGCCGCTCTTAACCACTGCACCAAACTGGCTCTCTATCTGGAGATGGCAGGGGCTAGGACTTCCTCTGCATGCACAGCCAATGCCCCACCACAGAGCCATGGCCTCTCCACATCACCCTGCATCAGGGTCTCCAGGATGGACTGACCCAGGGCTGTCCCGACCCCCGGCAGCAGGATCAGGCAGGCATTCTCCCCAGAGTGGCAGCCAGCCAGCTGCTAAGGGGCATTCTAGTGGAGCCAGTGGTTTGTGTGGCCTCCTTCTCCAGAAGGGACACACACAGTTTCTTCACTCAGGCCACAAAGTTGAATGGCTGGGTGATACGGCAGTACAGCAGTATTCCTCACTGGTAATGGAGGGGGCAGCCAGGACCATAAAGACTGCTCCCCACTCAAATGTTGGGCTGGTGTGTTATCTGAAGTGGGCCTGGTTAGTTGGTTGTTGTGGGTTTTCCAGGCTGTATTGCCATGGTCTTGGCATTGTAGTTCCTGACGTTTCGCCAGCAGCTGTGGCTGGCATCTTCAGAGGTGTAGCACCAAAAGACAGAGATCTCTCAGTGTCACAGTGTGGAAAAGATGTAGGTCATTTGTATCTCCTCAGGAGGGGTGGGGTTGAGCTGAGTCATCCTGTAAGAGTTTCCCAGGGTGTGGAATGCTAATGGCGGGAGGCTTCACTGTGTCCTGAGGAGGTTCTTTTGCATATGGATTGGGGCTTGATGTGCTAATCTTCTCTGCAGGGCTATTGTCGGGGATAGAATGTTTTGTTAGCCTGGTGTTTTTCAGAACTGGAAACCATGCTCTGTTCATTCTTAAGGTTTCTTCTTTCCTGTTGAAGTTTTGCTTATGCTTGTGAATTTCAATGGCTTCCCTGTGCAGTCTGACAAAGTAGTTGGAAGTGTTGTCCAGTATTTTGGTGTCCTGGAATAAGATACTGTGCCCTGTTTGCGTTAGGCTATGTTCAGCCACTGCTGATTTTTCAGGTTGTCCAAGTCTGCAGTGTCTTTCATGTTCTTTTATTCTTGTCTGGATGCTACGCTTTGTGGTCCCGATGTAAACTTGTCCACAGCTGCAGGGTATGCGGTATACTCCTGCAGAGGTGAGGGGGTCTCTACTGTCTTTTGCTGATCGTAGCATCTGTTGTATTTTTCGGGTGGGTCTGAACACTGCTTGAAGGTTATGCTTTTTCATAAGCTTTCCCATCTGATCCGTAATTCCTTTGATATATGGCAAAAACACTTTTCCTGTAGGAGACTGTTTTTCCTTGGTTGTTTGATTCATCCTGGGTTTGATTGCTCTTCGGATTTCATTTCTGGAGTAGCCATTGGCCTGAAGTGCGTGGTTTAGATGATTAATTTCCTCAGTGAGAAAGTGCGGCTCACATATCCGTCTTGCACGATCCACATGGGCCTGGTTAGTTGGCACAAGGAATCCGGCTTCCAGTGTCTTCCCTGGTGCCCACTTGCTTGTGTGACGCATGTCCTTCTTTTAGCCAAGTTGCAGCCCCAAATGGTGCCAGGGTGGCTTGGCAAAGTGCTGTTGGGGCAGCTGGCAAGAAGGGTGGCAGGGTGGCCTAACTGCTGGCATCCCAGGTCCTTGCCTGGCTCCCACCCCACCCAACAGTTTTCTATTTTTAATTAAAAGGATTATGCAGAGTAAAACCGTGGGCACCGCACGTGCCCTCGGGCAAGGATTGAAAAAGCCACCCCTCCCCAGAGCAATGAGAAAAGGGAGAGCTGTGAGAAAGAGGTGGAGAGCAACTCTGGAGGAGGACCCGAGGGGCAGCAGAGGCTCTGCAGGCCCCTATGGGCCCTCCCGCCTGCCCAACTGCCCGCCTGCCTTCCCTTCCTCTCTCCCTCCTGCCAGGCAACCTTCGGCGCTAAGAATGCCCCAGAGCCACTCACTTAAGGGGAGCGGAGTGGAGTTCTCTTTTCAGTCCTCTCTTGCACTCATGCCCTAATTAAAAGTGATTTTTTAAAAAACCAGGCAAATGTTTTAAAAGGGGGAGATGGCTGGTGACTTTGTTATGGGGATGGAGATTAAAGTTGCTAAGCGGGATGTGATATATTGTCGAAGGCTTTCACGGCCGGAGAACGATGGTGGTTGTGGGTTTTCTGGGCTGTATTGCCGTGGTCTTGGCATTGTAGTTCCTGACGTTTCGCCAGCAGCTGTGGCTGGCATCTTCAGAGGTGTAGCACCAAAAGACAGAGACCTCTCAGTGCCACACCGTGACACTAATAAACCTGTGACACTGAGAGGTCTCTGTCTTTTGGTGCTACACCTCTGAAGATGCCAGCCACAGCTGCTGGCGAAACGTCAGGAACTACAATGCCAAGACCACGGCAATATAGCCCGGAAAACCCACAACAACCATCGGGGATGTGATAGTCTATCGAGTGCCACGTGGAGCCCTGCTTCAATTCCATTTCCAGGCAATTGCGGAGTAGCCACTCCGCAGCAGTCTGAAGGCCACCCGTGTGGAAAGAGTGCGCCAGTGGGGAAGTTACCTCTGGCTGCTGTGATGGTCTCTGTTGCAAGTCTCCGGGAGTGGCCAGGGGGGCTTCGCTCAGTGATGCGCAATGGCCTTAGCAGGGGGCCTCTGGACCTCCAGGTTTGCTGCAACCTGTTTCTTTTCAAAACACGTTTGCTAAAGCTGAGCTGCTAGACTCTCACTCAAATCTTGCAGGGGGACTTCAGCTTATTTGCCACCCCGCAAGAGATCTCTAGAACAGAGTTTTCCGGACAGCAGAACCATGCAAGATTAGCATGGCTGAAGGGGGGTTAATCCTTCCCCTGTTCCATTGTTGCTCCTGAACCCCCCCACCCTTATCTCTAGCAAGGAAGAGAGAGAGAGACCCATTGTAGAAGCTAAAGAAATGGGGGGATTTTCAAGCACGAAAATTATCACCCCTCCCTTCCACAGCATACTTGCCAGTTTCAGATTGCATTCTCTCTGGCTGCTTTTTGCAGCTAAATTTCCTCTGGGAAGATTTTTTAAAAAATTATTTACTTAATTTATAGCCTGCCTCTCTCACTGAGACTCAAGATCCAATTGCACATGCCCAGCCCGAGAGGTGGTGTGGTTTGAGCCTTAGGAATGTGGCTTTAATTAATGAGGATGATAAATCAACCTGTAGGCCTTGGGGCTGAGATTTTATCAGGGGCTAAGAAGGGGAGCTGGCATGGAAAGATTCCTGCTTTGCATTACTGCAATTTGGCACATTTGTGGCGGGACTTCCCCTGCCAGATTCCTCTCACCTTGCGGAGACTGGCACATCACGTGATGCCAGCCTGGGTGTGCTGCCTCTCCTCTGACATTGCGAAAGGGGAGCAGGAGTCATGGGTCCAACCCGCCCCTGCTCTGATAGAACCCAAGGCACAGCACGTGACCTTCAGAAAGGACGGTGTGGTAGTGGGGAGGGGCAGAGGTCCACGTGTGCCCAGAGATGCCCGGTCCAGCTTTGACTCCTGGCACGGAGCACTCCTTTCTCAAGAGCCTTGGCAGCTTGCAGGCCAGCTGGGTTCTGCGGCCAGTCTGGGATGCCAGAGATTACTCTGGGATGGATGTGCCTCTCCTCAATGACCTTTGAGTCTTTGACCTGACACTCTGATATTCTGAAATAGTTGTACAAGGCTGAATGGCCAGTGGCCAGAGCAGCAACGTTTCTTTGCAAACTACAGAAAGCATCCCCTCTCCCTCCTCCGCTGCTCTTGCAGGCTTCTTCTTGGTCCTGTTTGCCTGGCCGTCTGAACGCATGGCCCAAACTGCACTTCCACTCGGTGCTTGATATCTGCCCCCGCTCTTGCTCACTGGCTGGCTGTCGAAAAGGTCACAAGCTTTGACTTCTTCTCAGGCCGGAGGACTGGAATCTGCAGGCCATCCGCTGGCCAGCCCAATGGCTGGAGAGTAACTTTGCCTTCTGGGGAAGAGCCGGTCTGAGAGCTTTGGGGCGGGAGGCGGGGGAGAGCGCAGCTGGGATGCTCGAGCACCCCAAGCACAGCAGAGAGAACCAAACGGACCCCCACCCCTCCACCACCAGGAACGTGGGAAAGGCCCCCCTGGCAGAAGGAGCCCCTTACTTTGCAGGTCAACTCATCCGCAAGGGAGGGCGTCTTTCTGTGTTCAGGAGATAAGCATTTGACATTCTACTGTGTTAAAGTCTGGTTTGAAAAGGTTATGTGCATGGTTCCATTTGTCACTGATTCAAGAAAGGCGGCTGTAAGAAAGAAAGATGGCTTCAAAGGAAGGCCCATCCCCTTTCATGTAAGAAGTGAAGCTCTTCTATGCTGTCTCTTGTTGCTGGCTTCAGGTTACAGAGGGGCTTACAAGAGAGAGGAAGACACACCATGCTGCTCTGTCTGATGCTATATCCCTTTGACATGTAGCCTCTCAGGGAACTCCTTCCTTCCTTCCTTCACACGCACACCCCCTCTCCGTCTGGCTGCCGTGGAGGACTCAGGGCCTGCTCCCTGTATCCACCAGCATCCTAGCTTAGGTAGGTTAGATTACATTCTAGCCTATCCTGAGAGGAGTTCCTAAAGAAAAGGACTCTTATTTGCTTTGCTGACGTTAAGTGGACTCTGTGTGAGTTTATTGCCTCATCAACACACACGCACAAACATTTAGCTGAGCTCTCCGAATTGCTCTGCTTTTCTTGGTTACTTATTTATCCTACATTGCCAACATTTCGGCATCAGAGCGATTTCCTATGCAATGGTGAACCAATGTAAATACTACGTTGGCAAACAGGCAGAGTCATCGTGAGCGGAGTTGTTTGCTTGCCTGCTGCTCTTCTGAGCCAGCCATTCCTCGCAGCAGGTCTGCTGCCGGGAGCAGAGTGGTAGAATCCTGACCACTCCCAGGGTTTTGGAGGCTGGCAGTGATGGCATTTGCAGACTGAAGAGTGCCAACGTGTTTTCTTGAGCTACACTGTTGATATCACAGCAGTAGAAGTCTTTTCGGGTTGCCCTTGTCGGAGCAATCTGTGGCAGGGGGAAATGTATGAAAACGAAACTTGCTTTTAACTCAGCACTTGCAATTATACAACATTGCATATGATATGCATGGGCAGAATCTCTCCCATGGGCCCTGGAAGAGCTGCAGAGAAAGGGAGGATGCCGCCTTGCTGGTTGCTTTGGGATCCTGGAGGCCTGACTGCCCTCTGCCAAGGGTCATGATAACAGGTCTTGCCGCTACTTCCCAAATGGCTGGATTTGCCTTCAGGGATCAGGCGGGCACGCAAAGCGCTTACAAAGACAGAAGGGGTTTTGTCACAGCAAGGGGTCCATCTTTTCCCATGTCTGTGTATTTAACAACCCATGGAAATCCTGTTCCCCTCTAAGGAACCTGCCCCCAGCTACCCCTGGCTCTCTGCTCTTTCCCTCTTCTCTTTACGGGGCTTTTCACTCTGTCTTCTCAGGGGGGGGGGAGCTGCAGTTCATGTTCGCATTAGTGTTGGAAGGGACGGATGGCCCTGGGTGGTCACAGGGTAAGCCTGAAATCTTAGGCCAAGGTGCGAATAACCTTTCCCCTTGAAAGCACATCTTCAGCAGAACTTGGAACATTCTTTGGAACCAAGCCCAAATGCAGGTTACCAGATAACTTGCCCTCTTTGGTACAGTATGCTGAGGGGCAGCAAGCCATGCCGTGTGCGTTATAAAACCCGCGGCCGCCTTCAGCCCCTCACGGTAGCCTCCATGTGTCTCCTGCAGAAGCACCCTGCGTCCTAAATGGAGGCGCTCTCCATCTTGTTGCTGCTCGTTGGAGTCTCTTGTGTCCTTCTCCTCTTGCGGTGGAAGAGCAGCACCGAGAGCAGAGGCCTGCTCCCCCCGGGGCCCACCCCATTCCCACTCCTGGGGAACTTCCTCCAGCTGGACCGCAAGAATGTGATCCAGTCCCTGATGAAGGTGAGTCCTCACCCCCTCCTGGGTGGCCAGATTTCGAGGGCGGCCTTTGGGCGTGCAGAAAGAGTAGCCTGCAAGCCCCGGCTCCTGGGCCAAAGGTGGCCTTTGGCTGGTGTCTTCCCCCTAGGGTGGAACCAGGTGAGAAGGACGCAGCCGTGCCTGTCACTCCTGTGTTTGCCTGCTGAGAAGCAAGTAAGGCCTTCTCCCAACTCCGACTTGCCTGGAAGATGGCCCCCTGCCTTGACATGACCGATCTGGATTCATGCCACAGTAACATCAAGACTAGACTACTGTAATTCACTGTACACAGGTCTCCCCTCAAAGTGGACTCGAGACTCCAGCTGGTGCCAAATATTGCAGTCATCCCATTGGCTTCCCATCAGTTATCGGGCTCCATTCAAGGTCGTGTCTGTCCCATTCAAAGCCCTTCATGGCCTTAGTTGCTCATATCTGTGCAACTGCCTCTCCCCCTGTGTTTCGCCACAGCAGCTTTGCTCATCTGGACAAGGCCTTCTGCAGATACCTCCCTGCAGTTGGGCAATGTCAACAGCTGCCCGCACACGTGCTTTCTGTGTGATAGTCCCCACCTTATGGAATGGTCTGCCAGAAGAGGTCAGGAAAGCTCTCTCTCTCTCCTGGCCTTCAGCAAACGATGCAAGTCTGAATTATTCAGGAGGGCTTTCTACTCAGATTATAGGGCTGCATCATAAGAAATAGTTCAGAGAGATACATTGAGAGATACAGGAACTATAGACTGTGCTGCTGGGTACTGTCTGCTGATGTAGATATGCTCCTACTGGGTAGTTTCCATGTTGCTAAAAGTGTCATGTTAATTAGTTATGCTTCGTATCAGAAAGGTTTCATCTCTGGATTTCGGCTTTATGCTTGTTTTCAGATTTAGGCTACCATACCCTCTTGTATCTGTTCATTGAATGGCCCAGCTGCGAATCATATTGTACTTTGCTCTGTGAATGTCCGAGCAGTTGATTATACGGTATTCACTTGCACTGTGCAACCCGCCTTGGGTCTCAGTGAGGAAGGCGGAAGGCAAACGAAGACAGGAAGTGTGGTGGTGTTCAATTTAGCGTCATAAGGGGGCAAGCAGCAGAGATTGTGTGGACTGGCAATCCCCCTCCCACCATCTCTCCCCACACTCCACTGGTTGAGACAGCTTCCTCCCAGCCTGGCTACCATCTCCTGCCTTAGCCGTGGCTACAAATGTCCTTTCATCTTTGGCCTTGAATTTCTTTCAAAATTCCTTCCGCTCAGCCAATGTTATATCCACAGCAATGTCAGTTACTTAACCTGGTGCCAGGGAGTCTTGAATGCTGAAATAAAATTGTGTGTAGATTTGGGAGAAAAATTGAAATTCATACCAGAACTTTTCAGTTTCCAAGTTTTCAGCGTTTAATTTTTAGAGGCACTTTGAAAAAACCAAACAAAACAGAAATCTATTAAGCATCAGCTTGCTGTTTAGAATCTCCCTTCCATAAACATGAAGTGTGTGCTAAGTATGTGTTCATAACCAGAGCTTTTTTTCTGGGAAAAGAGGTGGTGGAACTCAGTGGGTGGCCCACGGAGAAAATGGTCACATGGCTGGTGGCCCCGCCCCCTGATCTCCAGACAGAGGGGAGCTTAGATTGCCCTCCGCGCCGCTCCAGCAGCGCAGAGGGCAATCTCAACGCCCCTCTGTCTGGAGATCAGGGGGCGGGGCCACCAGCCATGTGACCATTTTCAAGAGGTGCCGGAACTCCGTTCCCCCGCGTTCCCCCTGAAAAAAAGCCCTGTTCATATCTGAAATTCAGAAACTCAGTCCAGTTAGGGGGGGATGTAATTTTTTAAACAGACTTTGAGTGAGGAGATTTGGCTAGTGGTTTCCTCTCCCTTTCCCGTCCCCTACAATGCCCTTTGAGGGGCACTGGGGGGGGCGGTGCTGATGCTTCTCTCTGGGCAGATGAGTGAGGTCTATGGGCCGGTGTTCACTGTCTATCTGGGAGCCCGCCGAGTCGTGGTCCTGTGCAGCTACAAGGTGGTGAAGGAGGCCCTGGTGGAGCGGGCTGAAGAATTCAGCGGGCGTGGGCAGCTGCCAGCCTTCTCCAAGGATTTCAAGGAGCACGGTGAGAGGAAACTGCAGGGGTGGGTCCCGGGTGTCTCTAGAGGAAGACGGGGTGCAGTGAAGCCCTTCCGAAGGGAGGAGGGGGGCTGCTCCGGGGCCTCTCTGCCTTCTTGGAGAGACGCTCCCTGGCTTGTTATGAATGTTCCCTTTGAAATAATACACAAGAAAGGGGGCGGGTTAGGGGGATATTTGTTAATATTAGATCTGTGTGTTCTATTCGACAATGGATTGGAAACATTTTGTGCAGAAAATACAGGATAATGTTTTAGATGTCTGATGAATCAGCCTCCAGCCCCGGAGTCCCCAGCGAGGTGACCGTGGGGGCCGCCACTGTGCCTGTTGAGACTTTTCCTAGTGCCCACCAAGTGTTTTTAGAAAGCGGGTGTGGTCAGGAGTGGCTTTTGCCAACCGCGGCTTCTGATTGACTATTGGAGGTTTGATGGGCTGTGCAGATTTCTAAAAATGTTGCTTTGGCAGAGGCCGCTTGCTCAGCACAAGGATCTTCACTCCACCTTCTGCAACAGCCATTTTGTAGCTGCGCCCATCACACTTTGTCTGAATTTCAAATGCGCCCTCAGGCTCAAAAAGGTTGGGGATCCCTGCTCTAGTCCACACAGAATCTGCTGAACCTCCAAGCACCACACACACAAACGCACGGGAGGCTGCCTGAGACTGAGCTGGCCCGTCAGGGTCAGCGTCGTCTGCTCAGACTGGCAGCAGCTCCGGGTCGTCCACGTCACCTACTGCCAGATCCTTTAACTGGAGACGATCATTCAGGATTGAACCCAGGACTTCCTACGTGCCCAGCAGCTGCTCTCCCACGGAGCCGCTCTCTTGTGCTTGCTGGGACTAGCTGATATGGCTACCCCTCTAGAAGCGGCAGTAGTTATTTAGGAGAACCGGAGACAAAAACCACGTGATCCACCGTATGTTCAGTTTGGTCATTTCTAAAGTCTCAGGGGAATTGTCCTTGCGTTATGTGGAGTAATGGACTTGCTTCTTTCTGATTGGACCTGGAGGGGAGGGGGTCAGAAGAAACATCTTGCTGCCCCAAGACTCCACTTGGCAACGTGCCCCTCCCCCCTGCTCCCCAAGGGTGCCAGTGACACCACCAACCGCTGCCAATGATTCTTAGGACTCTCTCCTGCCCGACGGAGTCCCACGTCTAGCGCTCCCTTCCTGCGTTGCCCTTGAGGGGCCTCATCTAGTCGCTGTGCCTGCAGCTGCTAGCAAGCGCAGAGCGAACGAGCAGAACTTTTGCACTTCAGAGCGATTGTGGCCCAGGGCTGGGGGGTTTCTCTCCTGCCCCTTCCCAGGACCAGACTTCCATAGCGAGACAGAATAGAGACCAGACTTGGAGCATTTAAGACATAAACACGTTTAATAAAAGAATATGCACATTCTGTTTGAGCTTTTGGGCTTAGCAAGGAAACAAAGGTGAAAACTTAGGAAATGTGGGAAGTACTTCTCTGAGTACTTCCAAAATGATGTTTAATTTAGGACAGGCTGGCTTTACTTGACGTTGCAGTAAGTGAGAGTTCATCATGACCGTAGATCATTACTTTAGGCTGGGGCTCCTCTCCACTGTCCCTAGGTGAAAGATGAGTCCGTCGTGCCTCGTGCACATCCACAGATCTTACCAAAATGGAAGGCCGCCTTCTCCCCACGGCCAGAGTTTTATAATCTCTCTTTCACCCAACCCCTTGGGACGGCCCTCCTGTCCTAAAGGAGGGGTTTTCCTTCTATTGCTTTAGTCTTCCCAGCTTCATGGTTCTCAGTGTGGCTTACTAGCAGAGATTGAGCCGGAGTAAATGGAAATGGAGTGTAAGCAGGAGTGTGCGTAGTCTGGGTTGGGAGCTTGAGAGAGATTATCTCCACCGTGCCCCCCCCCCCGCCCCAGCTATCTTTTCTGCAGTAAAGCACCTGTCCATGGACAGACAGCAGTCACAATAATGGAGAGACTGGGGTGAATTCTTGGATGGAGGGTGTTTCTCCACACATATAAATACCAGTGTTTAAAGGATATTGTTTATCTATGTGGACTTTGCGATTGTCATATAAAGGTCAGAAGAAATATTCCCTGTAAATTGTAGGGAGGGAGAAGTTCCATCCGCTGGGCACATTCTAGGTTCTTCTCGATGGCATCTAGAATCACATGAGCTGACATGGTTGAGTTTAACTACTGACATTAACTACTGAGATGTCTTTGGGAATCTTCCACGCTTGCTTGAGGTCCTATGATTGAACTTGACGGGTTCTCTTTGCCAGGGGTTGTATTTGCAAATGGGAAGAGGTGGAAACACCTTCGTCGCTTCTCTCTCTCCACACTGAGGAATTTCGGGATGGGAAAACGATCCATCGAGGAGCAGATCCAGGCAGAGGCCCAGTTCCTAGTTGAGGAGCTCCGCAAAACTAAAGGTAGACGGGATTCCATTTCTTTCTGCTGTCTGGGGAAAGCTTAAAAGGCCACCTTCAACTGGTCCGCTCTGGCCCACTCAGTGGGGCAGCAGGAATTACTCCCAGAGGAGTGCTCTTAGAATCGCGCTGTTAGAGCCTATCCACTCCACAAACACAGACGGCTTAAGTGTACATTCTTTGTCTACCGGGGATTGTTTTGGGAGAGGTCCTAATGAGAAGAGAACGTTCAGCGCTGAGACAGAACTATAAATCCCAGGATTCTCTGGGGGAAGCCATGACACTTAGGGTGGGATACAGTGGTAGACTTTTTTAGTGTGGCTGTGTCCTTCCCAGTTCAGACACGGCTTCTCTTTCTTCCCACTAGAAATGCCCTTCGACCCAGTCTTCATCCTCAGCCGTGCTGTCTCCAATGTCATCTGCTCTGTTGTTTTTGGGGATCGCTTCGATTATAACGATGAGAAATTCCTCATATTGAACAGGCTGATAACAGAACGGTTCCGTGTTGCCAGTTCACCTCTGGCCCAGGTGAGGCTGGCAGGACAGCCCCCGTAAGCAAACCCTGCATTTCCCTACCATTAGTGGCCGACAGAGATGCCGGACTAATTCCAGCGCAGCCATTGCAATAGGGATTCCACAGTCTTCAGCGTTCTTATGATCCTGGCCCTCAGGATGTGGTGGGCAGGTAGGGTGGGAAAAGAGGGGCTTCCCTCTTGTGTGGTTTGTGAGCTCTTTGCTGTAGTTTCCCTCCCAAGCAAAGCAGCTCAGGATGATGCAGAGGGGTGGGAAAGAGAGCTCTGATGCCCGGAAGGCTGGATTTGGCCCCCGACTTCCTGCAATCTGTCCCCAAACTGGCTGGGATCAGGAGCCCTGAACAGGAGCCATTGGACAGGGTTCTTGGTTTGGTGGGTTTGCTGGGCTCAATCATGTTTTGAGTTCAGCAGAGGGCCTGAGACTCTACGAAAGGAATAGCGGAGATGGTTGTGCCAAGGAACGGTGTGCAGAAGTCACCTTCCAGGCAAGGTTGAGTCTCAGGGCCTTTGTGGGATCTGAACTGTCAGGATTCACTCAGCAAAGAAAGCCTAGTTAACCAACACAGCCCCCGTATCTCCTCCGACACACAGCTGTACAACATCTTCCCGGAGATCATGGACAAAATCCCTGGACCACACCACAGAGGCAGCAAATGCTCCCAGGAGATTATCAACTTCATTCTGGAGAGAGTCATGCTGCAGAAGGCCTCGCTGGACCCCTGTGCACCCCAGAATTACATTGACTGCTTCTTAGCTAAGATGGAGCAGGTAATTCCCTAACCAGGCAATGGGTGCTCTCGACGGCACCCCAGTGAGCAAGTTCTGTGCATTTCGAAGGCGCTTGTGCAAGAGGGCCTTTCCTGCAGCGGACTGTGCCCCATGTTCATTAGATGGAACTGGGGGTGGGCGGGGCTAGGGATAGTCTGCCTCAGGCACTCGTTAGGCCTGTCCTGATTGATCTTTGACTAAGCACATGCTGAGCGCAGACAGACCGTGCACATCAGTCGCCCAGCCTTCGCGAGGCACTGGATCTCAGACCGTGGATTTTCCGCCTTTGAAGGCCTCGCCTTCGCTGTCGGCGTCACAGATCTGCCCAAATGGGCTCCTGGTAGGATGGTGCAGGCTATGGCCAAAGGGGTGGCCTTCCACATACAGCAGTGCTCTTTCATGTCAGGATTGCTTACAGGCCCCAGCACCCGCAGACAAAGCTTTGCCCCGGGGCCCGTTCACATGACCAAGGCCCACACACCGTAGGGCAGCAGGTCACATACCATGCCCCCCACCAAGGTGCTCCGAGCCTCCCCCATCCATATTTGTCCCTCTAGAGCTCTCTTCTAGGCATCCATGCCCCCTTCGTTTTGTAAAACAGGAATACATCTATTGAGTTGTGTCTCCTCTTGGCTCCAAGCATTACTACCAGTTTATTCCACTTTCCTCTATAGAGGACTGCCATGGATGGCGAGTAGGTCTTTCTTTTTGTCCTGTGGGGATGAGCAAAGGAGGTGTGAGTTATTAGCCAGTAGCTGTCCACACTGAGTGGTCTCGTCCGCATAGAGGATACACGTCTGGTGGTCCTCCACAGAGCAAACTCTGTTGTTGGCAGGAGGCGTTGTCTTTCTGTGGCCACCTAAGGCTGATGTGAACTTGGGCTACAATATCTGAAACTTGCCAGTGTCTGCCTCATGTGACCCTTTACAGGAAAAGCAGAACCTGGAGACTGAATTTTGCCTGGAGAATTTGGTGATGTCCACATTCAATTTATTCTTTGCTGGAACAGAGACCATTAGCACCACCCTGAGATACGGGTTTCTCATCCTGCTGAAATATCCTCACATACAAGGTAAGGAGAAGAACTTTGGCTCAACGGGCGGAAGAGCTTCACTGAATGCAGGGCAGCCTCGGCTCAGTCCCAGGTTCTCCCACGAAAGAACCGCTGGTACCTTTCCCGGAGATGGACGGATGTTGTCACATGGTAGAAGACAGTGGTATATTTGCCCTTCACCAGAAACGTTAACCCCAGTCGAAGGGCTTTTGCACTCCCATGGGAGGGACAAACTCTTTCAACCTGCCCATTCTGGGCTGTCCGTGCCAAAGATTCCAGAAGGGAAAGTAGATGTGTTCTCCTTCCACAAACTGCATTTTAGCATCTGGAGGTGCCCCCTGCTGGTTTTTTCTCCATGGAGTCTACAAGTTCCATATGCTTGTCACTGAGAATTAGTAGGTTTTGTGAAGTGGAAACAGTCCCATAACCTCAGAACAAAATTCTGGCACGAATATTTGGATGGTGTGTTTTCCAATGTTGTTGGGTGGGGGAGTTTAAATCAGAGAGTGTCAAAGGTGGAGTCTTCCAATTTTTTAAAAGCCAAAGTACAGATCTCAAACGTAAACAGTGTTTTGCTCTGAGTCCAAGAGTCCCAGGAGAAAGGCTGCTACTGTTTGGGGTGCCAATTTTGCGTTCTCCTGATGTTGAGTAAGTACCTTTCCTTTTTAATCTCTGCCATATGTTCCCCCAGAGAAGCTCCATGAGGAAATTGACCGAGTGATTGGGAGGGATCGAGTGCCAGCCACGGAGGACAGAAGCCAGATGCCTTACACCGAGGCCACCCTGCACGAGATCCAGCGCTTCAGCGATATCCTCCCCATGAGCCTTCCGCACGCCGTCACCCGTGACACCCACTTCCGGGGATACCTCATCCCGAAGGTGAGACTCCCCCTGAAGAATGGAGAGGAGCTCTGGGATTCATTTGGGGGAAGGTGGGAATTCATGCAGGATTCAGCACCCCCCCCCCACAGTCCGACTGGGGAAGCCCTTAATTCTCTGTGGTAACTGGAGCCTCACAGGGCTTCACAGCATCCAAAGCAAGTTCGGGGTTGAAAAGCCCCGCAGAATTCTTGCTGCTAAGATGCACAGAGATGCTCCCTCCGGAAGTAAAAGCTTCACCCCTTCCAGCCTCCAGGGCCTGGCACAGGTGCTGCCTCCTGTTGCCTGCTCCGTGCTCCCTGCTGCCCCTCCCACTGCCCACGCCTGCTTTGACTTCTGCAGGGGACCTACGTCTACCCGCTGCTCACCACCGTGCACTACGACCCGGAGCAGCACTCCAACCCCCATGACTTTGACCCCGGGAGATTCTTGGATGCCAGAGGTCGCTTCCAGAAGGCGGACGCATTCATGCCTTTCTCGGCAGGTAGGGAGGGGCCTTCTGTTCCTCAAAAGGCAGGCGAGCAGGAGGGGGCGGGGCAGGCTCGCCAAAGCATCTCTTTGTGTCCTGGGCCTGCAACAGATGTCATAGCCAGGGCCACATCTGCCACGGGTAATGTGTGAGAAAGGGAGAATTGCTAACGTCTCAAGGGGCCATTTTGTAGATGTGTCTTGGGAAATCAACGCGCTTGCCATGCCCCCCCCCCCAGCGGTCCGCTGCCCTGTTGGGGGGTGGATGCCAGCAGTGACCTGATGTGCTGATGTCACTCTCAGGGCACCCCAAGTGTCGACGGGGGAAGCCAGGGATGCTCCGGTATTGGGGCAAAACTCTACCATTAAACCAAATACCAGAGCATCCCCTGCGTCCCTGGCAACATGCTGACATCACTTTTGAGTGCCCAGAACTGAAGCCAGTGTGTTAATGGCCACATGAGGACATTGCCAGCGAGCCCCCATAACCTGGCAAGTCCCCCTCCCCCATGGTTGCTCATCGGAGGACTCCCCCACCCCATCAGCTCACAACTCCCTCTCGGCTCTGCCCTACTGAGCCGAGCCACGTCTCTGTAGGTTTTTCTCCTTGTGAAAGCATTCAAAGGCTGCTGTGGAGCTTCCCTCAGGACGGATCTTAGGTTTTCCCCACTCAGGGTTTAGTCTACTTTGATCTGTCTCTTGAAGCAGAACACCTGGACCTTCTCAGCAGCTAGCCATCCAGGTGTACCCTCCCCATGGAGCCTTCCTCTCTTTCCACTTCTGCCCTATTGCCTGAGTTGTACACACAAAGCTCTGCCCTTCCCTCCTCTTAAAGCCCACCTGGTTGCCTAGATCCCTGGCTGGTTCTCTGCCGTACATCATGCCTTACAGGAGGTAAGTAGATGGGCCAAGGCCAGGGGCCCGGTCCATCGACTGATCAGCTGAACAGTCCCTTAGTTGCCTGTTTCCCCCCCAGGGAAGCGCGTATGCCTGGGTGAGGGGCTGGCCCGCATGGAGCTGTTCCTCTTCTTCACCACCATCCTGCAGGCCTTCAGCCTTACATCGCCAGTGCCCCCGGGGCAGATCAGCCTTGTTCCTGCTGTGAGCGACCTTGGCAAGGTGCCCCCCCCGTACCGGCTGTCAATGCTGCAGCGCTGATCTTGCTGCTTCTGCCAGACGTTTGTCCACAAGGATCCGGTTCGGGTCTCCGTCTAAGCAGTGTGGCATTTCTATGCCGAAAATGTTTTCAGAATTATTGTTTCTCTCTCTTTTTCCGTGTCTCTCTCTCACACACACACACAAAATGGGCCGTGTAATGTGAAATCATGACTTGAGTTTGCTTTAAAACCAGTCAGGGTTCTTGTTAAGATGGCAATGTTATTATGGTATTTTTTTATTTCAGGCAATACTGTTTAAAATAAAGACTGCTGAGATAAATTTGTGGTAACAGTTAATAGCTATATCTATTTGCAGTTAGCAGAGGTTCAAGATATAAAATGATATGACTGTGCAAACTGTCTAATTCTGGCAAACTACCTGCCTTGATCATGCTTGATTTATTGATTTATTAAAATATTTCTAGCCTCCTTTCCTTGTAGTTCAATGCAGCTTACAATAATAGATTAAAATCATTTACAGCTAAAATCAAAATAAAATAACATGAGGCTGTCCTGGAGAATGAGAGATGTGAACAGCAGAGTTAAGTGGCCAAAAATCCACTTGTTAAAACTGTTTTCGATTGTTTATAATGTTTTTAATGTTTTTATGGAAATTGTATGAAATTATGTTTATTGTTTTTAAATGATGTGATCCACCCTGAGCCCTGTTGGCAGGGAGGGCAGAATGGAAGTCTAATAAATAAATAATAGTAATAATAGTCTCTTGAACCTCTGAGACCACCCGGTAGGTATGTCAAGACACTGTCCCCACAAATTTCTAATGGTACCAAAAATATGTGTCAGTTTAGTTACCTTTACTAGACATTTAGGTACGTTTAAATTATGGAAGGAAGGAATCTAATCAGGACTTTTATAAAATCAATGGATCTTCTGATAATGAAGTGAGAAAAAATGGATGCAAAGAAAGAAGCCACTTTGATTAGAAGCTTTTCAAACATTGAAAAGCTCAGTATTGGGAGTGGGAGAGATTATAACGGAAGATGAAAGATACAAAAAAATCTGAATTCTAAAAACCCGCTGAAGCCATGCTACAAAGTGCAGTAAGGGAAGGTGCGTGTGGAACCATAGCAACAGCTTCTCTTTCTATTCTGTCCTCAGAGAAAACAATACAAATGATTCCCGGACGGTGTGTTAAGCTAATTACAATGCAAAGTACAAAGAAGGAAGAGGTTTTTTTTATATTTGTGGTGTTCATGACCCTCTGCAGACAGGAATTAAGGAGCAACATTTTACTTAATTAACGTTTATTTGTTTGTTTGTTTCTGTCATTTATAGTCCTCCTTTCTCACTGAGACTCGAGGCGGATTACACAGTGTGAGTCAGTACAGTCACTTTCAAGGACATTTCAATAAACCATAGAATGAAGTCTATAAATGCAAATTGGCAGAGTTTTAAAACCAGCGGAAATCCAATACACAGAGTTGAAGAAATGCTGAGACAGGACATTAGCAATTCTAAGACCGACCTATTGAACAACACAGAACTACCCAGTAGCTGAACTGAAGCTCCTTACAATTTCTTTGAATTTACACAAAGCACATTGATAGATTTTCTTCTTCGTTCAGAAAATGCCTACGCCGCCTCTCCAGTCCTGCTTGAGGCAGTTCAGAACTAAACCAATGAAACAAAGGCCAAGACACTAAAAACAAATCATGCCAATAAAACAAGCCAAGTAAATAAAATAAAATGAAAAACAAGTCCATGAAACAGGCCCATAAAAGAAAGCCAGGGCATGTACCCACAGAGGGTGCAGTCCTACGCTATAAACCTCTGCCCAGAATCCTCTCGCTTAGGCTCTCAGACATCACCCTTATCCCTAAGAACATGCACATTTCCCTTCTGGGTTCAGTCAAGGGCCCGCAAGACCAGCACCGCCCTCCTCGCTCTCAGGAAATCCCACCGATACGGCAGGGCAAAGTTGTTTGGCCCTCGCACCTGGCAGGCTGGCAATTGGGGTATCCTGCCACTGAAGACAGGAGTTCTCTTTAACTAGCATGGCTGGTAGCTGTTGAAGAACCTGTCCTTCCTGGATGTCTCCAGTTTTCATTTAAAGGCACCTGTGCCAATGCAATCTCACACATTCAAGGGACGGCACGTGCCCTTTCGAGGCGTCTGCTTTGTCCCTGTTTCATGGAACAATGTTAGCAAACTGCCTGCATGATGTGAGAAGGTAACTTTCTATGGCCTTTGGAAACTCTTTGCACAAAGCTCTGAATTGGAATTTGAGGCAAACTTGTATCTGTAGAGTCTCGCTACGCAACAGGATTACACTAGGGGACACAGGTGAAAGGAGAGCACTGTTAGCTGGGACGTGTAGTTTAAAAAGACAGAAGGGAAGGCTCTGTCAATTTCCCCTCAGAGGGTTTGTTAATTAGATGCAATTAACAAACCCTTTGAGGACTGATGGGGCTCTGTCTTTTCAAAGTACCCTCAGGTGGAGAGGGGAAATGGACAGAGCCTTCGGCTTTTAAACTACTTGTTCTGGCTCCATTGCATCTCCCTTCACTTGAGTGCCCTCGCGAAAGAAGGATCGTATACAGAGACTGTGTGTCAAAGAGCATCGCTTGGACTTTCAGCTGTGCTTTAGACTCCAAGTCTGCCTATTTCTTAAATATTACACAGAGCTGTTCCCAAATCCCTTTGAGTGAACATTAGTTGCTTAAGACTTAGGCCCTTGTTTTTCTTCTCTTGTCTTTGCCCTTCCCAGTGGGATAACTGACTGTTGGAGTAGTTCCCTCCTGAAAACAGAAAAGCTAGACCGTGAAAACTAACTATGCAACTAAAGTAAATGAGATGTAGAAACTATTATTAAATAAACTTTTGAAACATGCATGCTGTAGAATTCATTCTTATTTGTTTATGTCTATAGTACCACTTCACATATAGCAGAGAGACCATCCATGTATTTACACAAAGTTAATCATTGCAGAAAACCAGCTTATAGAGCAGAGCTGCTGAATATCCACCTTGAAAAGCATAAAGGTATAACAGTAAAGTGTGAGAGCCATCCAATTTCATACATACACCTTAGAAAATGAATGAATATTGCACCAGCCCAAGCACCGTAACAAAGAAGGGGTCTGTAGCAGCATAACAAGGAATACAATTTCTAAAGTGAATCGCTCCTGCCGTTTATTCATAAAGATGTTCAAAAAGCCCATCTGAGAATTCCAGCAGAATCTCCTGCTGTTCTGTGCTTTTTCTTTGAAGAGGAAAATCAGACGTGACTAGCTTACGTGTAGTCTGGTCTGTATTTCCCCGTTTCACTGTCTTTCTCAAAGTAGTCACAATAATATTGATGACTATTCTGACTCTTAGAAAAGCACGCTTATTTTGCTCAAGCAAGAGGAGAGAGTTTTTAGATGGATGAATATCCTGTCATGACACTCTCTTTTGTTTGCCCTCCTGAAAACAAGCAATAGTATATTTCTCACTCATGTTTTTGTTGGCATCGACACGAAGAAGGAGAGCAAGCAAACAAGAAAGAAAGAAAGGGGCAAAGAAGGAAATTTTATAGAACAGAGCACAGAAGAATTAGTACAGCCAGTCCGGGGTCAATTGAGAGGGAGGACAAGCCCTCTCTACAGCTTCCTTGCCACTTTCCTTTTTCTTTGCAGGGAAAGAGGACTGCCAGCTAACGGCTGCTGAGTCCCGCCCGGGAGACCCCGGCATGCATGGAATGCCGCATAGGAACGCGGAGAGATTCGGGGTGATTGGTTTTGCAGTCTCCCCAGCCCCTAAGGAATCCAGTGCAACAAAGGCCTTGCTGCAGAGGCATCCCCCACTTAACACATTCCTTTCCCTCCTCCTGATGAGATCTCCTGCCCTTGACTGAGGAGGTAATCAAATGACATTCCTAAGTATTTACAGTTCGTTCCTGTGAAGGTACATTCCCCAGCTAAATTGATCAACTTAGCTCTGGTGGACTTTGTAACGAAATGGTTTCCGGGGGTGAAATGAGTGCCAGATGCTGTTCATCTGTCTTTGGAGAAAGGGGAGGAAATGTTCCCCCTGAGGTCTGATGGGCTGTGGGGCCAGGGAGGGGCCTGCCGGAGTCTTGGGGTGGGACGCCCTCCTTCCTGGACTACAACTCCCAGCTGCCCCGGGCCAAGAAAGGGCGGGAAAAATAAGTAAGGGGTGCGGCCTGAATAGATAGACTCGGCCGATGCTGAGGGAAAAAAGGCAGTTAGGCTCCTTCTTGGTTGAAGGAGGAGAGGCTCCTGCTGCTGGGCGAGACCCGGGTGCCTGGGCCCTAAGTGTGGAGGGCCTGGGAGGCAGCAGGAAGGGAATAAAGGGAGTCACCCTTCTTGGGTGAAGGAGGAGAGGCTCCTGCTGCGGGGTGAGACCTGGGTGCCTGGGCCCTAAGTGTGGAGGGCCTGGGAGGCAGCAGAAGGGGAATAAAGAGAGTCACCCTTCTTGGTTGAAGGAGGAGAGGCTCCTGCTGCGGGGTGAGACCCGGGTGCCTGGGCCCTAAGTGTGGAGGGCCTGGGAGGCAGCAGGAAGGGAATAAAGAGAGTCACCCTTCTTGGTTGAAGGAGGAGAGGCTCCTGCTGCTGGGTGAGACCCGGGTGCCTGGGCCCTAAGTGTGGAGGGCCTGGGAGGCAGCAGGAAGGGAATAAAGAGAGTCACCCTTCTTGGTTGAAGGAGGAGAGGCTCCTGCTGCTGGGTGAGACCCGGGTGCCTGGGCCCTAAGTGTGGAGGGCCTGGGAGGCAGCAGAGAGGGAATAAAGAGAGTCACCCTTCTTGGTTGAAGAAGGAGAGGCTCCTGCTGCTGGGGGAAACCCGGGTGCCTGGGCCCTAAGTGTGGAGGGCCTGGGAGGCAGCAGAAAGGGAATAAAAAGTTAGGCTCCTTCTTGGTTGAAGGAGGAGAGGCTCCTGCTGCGGGGTGAGACCCGGGTGCCTGGGCCCTAAGTGTGGAGGGCCTGGGAGGCAGCAGAAAGGGAATAAAGAGAGTCACCCTTCTTGGTTGAAGAAGGAGAGGCTCCTGCTGCGGGGTGAGACCCGGGTGCCTGGGCCCTAAGTGTGGAGGGCCTGGGAGGCAGCAGGAAGGGAATAAAGGGAGTCACCCTTCTTGGGTGAAGAAGGGGAGGCTCCTGCTGCGGGGTGAGACCCGGGTGCCCGGGCCCTAAATGTGGAGGGCCTGGGAGGCAGCAGAAGGGGAATAAAGGGAGTCACCCTTCTTGGTTGAAGAGGGAGAGGCTCTTGCTGCGGGGTGAGACCCGGGTGCCTGGGCCCTAAGTGTGGAGGGCCTGGGAGGCAGCAGGAAGGGAATAAAGGGAGTCACCCTTCTTGGTTGAAGGAGGAGAGGCTCCTGCTGCGGGGTGAGACCCGGGTGCCTGGGCCCTAAGTGTGGAGGGCCTGGGAGGCAGCAGGAAGGGAATAAAGGGAGTCACCCTTCTTGGGTGAAGAAGGGGAGGCTCCTGCTGCGGGGTGAGACCCGGGTGCCCGGGCCCTAAATGTGGAGGGCCTGGGAGGCAGCAGAAGGGGAATAAAGGGAGTCACCCTTCTTGGTTGAAGAGGGAGAGGCTCTTGCTGCGGGGTGAGACCCGGGTGCCTGGGCCCTAAGTGTGGAGGGCCTGGGAGGCAGCAGGAAGGGAATAAAGGGAGTCACCCTTCTTGGTTGAAGGAGGAGAGGCTCCTGCTGCGGGGTGAGACCCGGGTGCCTGGGCCCTAAGTGTGGAGGGCCTGGGAGGCAGCAGGAAGGGAATAAAGGGAGTCACCCTTCTTGGGTGAAGAAGGGGAGGCTCCTGCTGCGGGGTGAGACCCGGGTGCCCGGGCCCTAAATGTGGAGGGCCTGGGAGGCAGCAGAAGGGGAATAAAGGGAGTCACCCTTCTTGGTTGAAGAGGGAGAGGCTCTTGCTGCGGGGTGAGACCCGGGTGCCTGGGCCCTAAGTGTGGAGGGCCTGGGAGGCAGCAGGAAGGGAATAAAGGGAGTCACCCTTCTTGGGTGAAGAAGGGGAGGCTCCTGCTGCGGGGTGAGACCCGGGTGCCCGGGCCCTAAATGTGGAGGGCCGGGGAGGCAGCAGAAAGGAAATAAAAAGTTAGGCTCCTTCTTGGTTGAAGGAGGAGAGGCTCCTGCTGCGGGGTGAGACCTGGGTGCCTGGGCCCTAAGTGTGGAGGGCCTGGGAGGCAGCAGAAGGGGAATAAAGGGAGTCACCCTTCTTGGTTGAAGAGGGAGAGGCTCTTGCTGCGGGGTGAGACCCGGGTGCCTGGGCCCTAAGTGTGGAGGGCCTGGGAGGCAGCAGGAAGGGAATAAAGGGAGTCACCCTTCTTGGGTGAAGAAGGAGAGGCTCCTGCTGCTGGGCGAGACCCGGGTGCCTGGGCCCTAAGTGTGGAGGGCCTGGGAGGCAGCAGAAGGGGAATAAAGGGAGTCACCCTTCTTGGTTGAAGAGGGAGAGGCTCTTGCTGCGGGGTGAGACCCGGGTGCCTGGGCCCTAAGTGTGGAGGGCCTGGGAGGCAGCAGGAAGGGAATAAAGGGAGTCACCCTTCTTGGTTGAAGGAGGAGAGGCTCCTGCTGCGGGGTGAGACCCGGGTGCCTGGGCCCTAAGTGTGGAGGGCCTGGGAGGCAGCAGGAAGGGAATAAAGGGAGTCACCCTTCTTGGGTGAAGAAGGAGAGGCTCCTGCTGCTGGGCGAGACCCGGGTGCCTGGGCCCTAAGTGTGGAGGGCCTGGGAGGCAGCAGAAGGGGAATAAAGGGAGTCACCCTTCTTGGTTGAAGAGGGAGAGGCTCCTGCTGCGGGGTGAGACCCGGGTGCCTGGGCCCTAAGTGTGGAGGGCCTGGGAGGCAGCAGGAAGGGAATAAAGGGAGTCACCCTTCTTGGGTGAAGAAGGGGAGGCTCCTGCTGCGGGGTGAGACCCGGGTGCCCGGGCCCTAAATGTGGAGGGCCTGGGAGGCAGCAGAAGGGGAATAAAGGGAGTCACCCTTCTTGGTTGAAGAGGGAGAGGCTCTTGCTGCGGGGTGAGACCCGGGTGCCTGGGCCCTAAGTGTGGAGGGCCTGGGAGGCAGCAGGAAGGGAATAAAGGGAGTCACCCTTCTTGGGTGAAGAAGGGGAGGCTCCTGCTGCGGGGTGAGACCCGGGTGCCCGGGCCCTAAATGTGGAGGGCCGGGGAGGCAGCAGAAAGGAAATAAAAAGTTAGGCTCCTTCTTGGTTGAAGGAGGAGAGGCTCCTGCTGCGGGGTGAGACCTGGGTGCCTGGGCCCTAAGTGTGGAGGGCCTGGGAGGCAGCAGAAGGGGAATAAAGGGAGTCACCCTTCTTGGTTGAAGAGGGAGAGGCTCTTGCTGCGGGGTGAGACCCGGGTGCCTGGGCCCTAAGTGTGGAGGGCCTGGGAGGCAGCAGGAAGGGAATAAAGGGAGTCACCCTTCTTGGGTGAAGAAGGAGAGGCTCCTGCTGCTGGGCGAGACCCGGGTGCCTGGGCCCTAAGTGTGGAGGGCCTGGGAGGCAGCAGAAGGGGAATAAAGGGAGTCACCCTTCTTGGTTGAAGAAGGAGAGGCTCCTGCTGCTGGGTGAGACCCGGGTGCCTGGGCCCTAAGTGTGGAGGGCCTGGGAGGCAGCAGAAGGGGAATAAAGAGAGTCACCCTTCTTGGGTGAAGAAGGGGAGGCTCCTGCTGCTGGGTGAGACCCGGGTGCCTGGGCCCTAAGTGTGGAGGGCCTGGGAGGCAGCAGAAGGGGAATAAAGAGAGTCACCCTTCTTGGTTGAAGAGGGAGAGGCTCCTGCTGCTGGGTGAGACCCGGGTGCCTGGGCCCTAAGTGTGGAGGGCCTGGGAGGCAGCAGAAGGGGAATAAAGAGAGTCACCCTTCTTGGGTGAAGAAGGGGAGGCTCCTGCTGCTGGGTGAGACCCGGGTGCCTGGGCCCTAAGTGTGGAGGGCCTGGGAGGCAGCAGAAGGGGAATAAAGAGAGTCACCCTTCTTGGTTGAAGAGGGAGAGGCTCCTGCTGCTGGGTGAGACCCGGGTGCCTGGGCCCTAAGTGTGGAGGGCCTGGGAGGCAGCAGAAGGGGAATAAAGAGAGTCACCCTTCTTGGGTGAAGAAGGGGAGGCTCCTGCTGCTGGGTGAGACCCGGGTGCCTGGGCCCTAAGTGTGGAGGGCCTGGGAGGCAGCAGAAGGGGAATAAAGAGAGTCACCCTTCTTGGTTGAAGAAGGAGAGGCTCCTGCTGCTGGGTGAGACCCGGGTGCCGAGGCCCTAAGTGTGGAGGGCCTGGGAGGCAGCAGAAGGGGAATAAAGAGAGTCACCCTTCTTGGGTGAAGAAGGGGAGGCTCCTGCTGCTGGGTGAGACCCGGGTGCCTGGGCCCTAAGTGTGGAGGGCCTGGGAGGCAGCAGAAGGGGAATAAAGAGAGTCACCCTTCTTGGTTGAAGAGGGAGAGGCTCCTGCTGCTGGGTGAGACCCGGGTGCCTGGGCCCTAAGTGTGGAGGGCCTGGGAGGCAGCAGAAGGGGAATAAAGAGAGTCACCCTTCTTGGGTGAAGAAGGGGAGGCTCCTGCTGCTGGGTGAGACCCGGGTGCCTGGGCCCTAAGTGTGGAGGGCCTGGGAGGCAGCAGAAAGGGAATAAAGAGAGTCACCCTTCTTGGTTGAGGAAGGAGAGGCTCCTGCTGCTGGGTGAGACCCGGGTGCCTGGGCCCTAAGTGTGGAGGGCCTGGGAGGCAGCAGAAGGGGAATAAAGAGAGTCACCCTTCTTGGGTGAAGAAGGGGAGGCTCCTGCTGCTGGGTGAGACCCGGGTGCCTGGGCCCTAAGTGTGGAGGGCCTGGGAGGCAGCAGAGAGGAAATAAAGGGGGAACCTTCCCTCAGACCACCAGCCCCTTAAGGCAGAGCAGGGAACAGTGTGGTAGGGAAAGCAGGCGGCGGTCCTCCTCAGTATGATTTTCTGCCCTGTGAGCTCTGAACGGGGGGGGGGGCTACCCCTAGGTGTGGTGCCTTTACCTGCTTTGTATATAGTGCTCTGTATATAGTTATTAAATTACACTTTTTTGGAATATAAAGGATCTTGTGGTGCTCTGACTACGTAAGCTCCCCCGCTTGGCACGCTACAGGGAGGGAGGGAGCCCGGGAGAACCTGATCAGGCCAGACCTTGGTGGGTTGCCAGTTCTCCAGGGCCCAACCAAAGATTGGGGAATTCACTTCCCAGTAGGGAAATTCAGCCAGAGGGGTCTCACTGCCCCTCAGTCAGGCGGGGTACAAATCAGTGAGTGGTGGCAGCGACGGAGAGGGTGAGCCACGCCCACCAGGGACGGTGGGAGGCGGATTGGCGGCGGCTCAGTTGCCCGGACTGAGAGCCAGCGCCCGTGCCGCCACAGACTTCATTAACAAACTGCCCCTTTTGTGCAGTGCTAGAACAAATTTTGCATTCTCTTTCACACACCCTGGCAGCTACCAATCAAGGCTTTTCTTGGTCGCAGGAACTGACCGTTGGAATCTTTGTTCTAACTGCTAGGTGGGCCATTCCACCTCAGGGTACGTTTTACTCTATAAGAGGAGTGCTTTGGCCCATTCAAATTGTACATGCTTCCTGGCTGCTCCCTTAGGGTCACCTCTCTCTCGCCGCACATGTGTATTGGATCCAAAGCGCTGTTCCATTGAGGTTTGGCCTAAGCCTCTTGCTCTCCTGGCCAAGAACACTGGTGTTTGAAGCTTTCCCTCTGCTGATTTCCCTGCTCTCCGCATAGGTAATTATTGACTTGCAATCCCTCATATCTATTCTCCCTTTACCACTGCTTTTCCTAGGCCTCTTGTGTGTTTGCGTGCAATCTTGTGTATATGCATTTGCTCCTCGAATAAAAATTATCCTTTAATTAAGAACACCGGCTTCGTGTGTGTATCCTTGGGAAAGGACTCCATAAATTATTGGTGAGAAAGATCCTGTAGTTACCAGCCTCTCACATAGCTGTCTTCCTTGCTTGCTAATTCCCCCACTCTATTTACTCGCAAGGAGACCATTCCAGGTAACAATATTCTCAATATGTAGATGACACCCAACTCTATATCTCACTATCCAAGCCCATGCAGATTGCAGTAGAAATTTTGAATTGCTGCCTGAGCTGTGATCAAACCACTGAAAACAAACAAATTGAAGGACACTGCAGTCCCCAATTCTGATGAAGTTTGTCTGATTCTTGCTGACTCAGTTAAAAACCTAGGGGTTATACTGGATCCGGTGCTATTACTAGAAAAACAAGTTAAGGCAGCGGCAAAAAATGCTTTCTACCACCTCACTCTAGCCTGGCAGATGGCTTCTTATCTTGACATGGCTGACCTGGCCACTTGGATCCATGCTATGGTAACATCAAGGCTTGACTCTTGTAATGCTCTATACATTGGCCTCCCGTCTAAGTGAACTAGGAAACTCCAGTTGGCGCAAAATGCTGCAGCTCGACTGTTAGCAGGAGCGAGCAGGGGCTTGAACATCACTCCCATCCTGCAGTGCTCAGTTTAAGATGTTAGCTAATACATACAAGGCTCTTCAAGGCCTTGGTCCAGCATATATACGGGACTGCCTCCCTCCCTATGCCCCTCCGCGGCAGCTTCACTCATCTAAATAGGGTCTCCTGCAAGTGCCACCCTGCACATGGGTGAAATCAACACTTGCGTTCTCTGCGGTGGCCCCTGCCCTGTGGGACGGCCTGCCTGAAGAGGTCAGGAGTGCCTCTGTTGGCCTTCCACAAACGATGCAAACCTGGATTATTCAAAAGGGCTTTCTACTCAGATAGGAGGGCTGTATTGTAGGGAGGGGGTCTCAAAGAGATGCTTCGCTAAAGAGTTAGGGACCGTCGACTTCACCCCTGTGTTGCCTTATGGCCTCCCTGTTGCTTTGAGTATGATCCTACCAGGTAGATCTATGGTGTGGAATGCCAGTCCTAGAACGGCTTTTGCTCTGTTTCAGCATTTCTTCAGCTCTGAACTGCATTCTTGCTAATGTTATGTCTTCATAAACTTTCACTTATTTACCCCATGGCATTGTCTATTGAAATGCTATTGACTGTATTAATCTCACACCATGTAATCCGCCTTGAGTCTCAGTGAGAAAGGTGGGCTATAAATCATAGAATCATAGGGTTGGAAGGGACCTCTAGGGTCATCTAGTCCAACGCCCAACTCACTCACTCACTCACTCACTCACTCACTCACTCACTCACAAACAAACAAACAAACAAACAAACAAACAAACAAACAAACAAACAAACAAACAAACAAACAAACAAACAAACAAACAAACATTTTCAGCCAGACTCCCCTTTGTGATATGTGACGTTAGCACCGTATGGGGACTACCCCATGGTTACCTACAGGTCACTGGCTCTCAAAACCGGGTCTCCCCCCGGGGGGCTCAGGCACCTTATCCCATCAGGCATCTGGGCAGTGCCCCACCGAAAGGAGCTCTGCTGCTCTGCAGCGCCATTGTTGCAATGGCCAGAGGTGGTACTGCAACTTTCAACCTATCGAGGACCAGGTGCCTTGCAAAGGCAAGGGGGTCCTATCCAGTCCTCTGACTCTGGCCACCTTACTCCGGTGCCAGCTGAGCTGCCCCTTAACCTGCCTCTTCCCCTGCTTGCCCTCGTGACTGGCCTCCCTCCAGGACAACGCCTTGACATTTGGATGTGTGGAGCCGGCAGACCCCTGCATTTACTTCGGTGAATGTTTGGTGTGGCGGTTAAGAGCAGCAGGACCCTAATCTGGAGAGCCGGGTTTGATTCCCCACTCCTCTGCCTGAAGCCAGCTGGGTGACCTTGGGTCAGTCACAGCTTCTCAGAGCTCTCTCAGCCCCACCCACCTCACAGGGTGATTGTTGTGGGGATAAGAATAACACGCGTTGCAAACCGCTCTGAGTAGGCATTAAGTTGTCCTGAAGGACGGTATATAAATTGAATGTTGTTGTTGTTATGTGTGTGTCATAAGGAAATGCCAGACTTGAAATGGGGCACACCACACCCTCTTGTCCAGGGAGGATAATGCTGCCCTTGACTGGGTGAGGAATCAGCCCCTTCTCTTCCCTTTCCATGAATGGGCTGAGTAGGCACTGAACTCTTTTTGGCTATGGAAAGAAAATTAAACCCGATGAGGCAGTTTCACAATTCCCCGTTCCAGATGGTTCTGCTTTTGTGAATCTCCTTCATGGCAAACTAACAGCAAGTCAGGCGGTGCCTGAAAAGCCGCTAAATCCATTGTGGCAGGACATGCCCTGAGCCAAGCCTGCTTCAAAAGAGGCCTGAAGCGGGCTGCTCATTTAGTGGCGCACTGGGCTGCGGCACTGCTGTGATTTGGGGATGGGTCCAGGCCCTCTGACTCCCCCAGGCACGGAATTGCCCTGGAATGCCAAAAAGCACTGTGAGCCAGGGGCCGAAGGTGGCAACTTGTGCCTGAACTCCCATTGACAGGTGAATGGCGTCCCTTTTCAGCCTCACGGGAAGTGCTGTGCTGGCTCTGCCTGAGAAGAAGTTGTTTATGGGATGGAGAGAACAGAAGACGCTGCACAGAAAGGGTTTGATGCAAATATGGACTTGGGTGGGTTGTTTATTTATTTGTAATTATTTAGTTGGGGTTGCTCTGACTCTACCCAGGCAGGGCTGAGTCAAGAAAGATCTGTGTCTCTAAAGAGGCCTGGTTGAGTAAAGTGCCGCTCGATGCCTCTTTCGGGGGCCTTGGAAAAGCCCCCCCACCCACCCATCAGAGAGAGATCAGGACCCAATGCCCTTCCACTGCAGGATTTCACAGCCACGAAGGCCACGGGTCTACACTGCAAGCAGCGACCTTCGCACTCCTCCAAGCCTCGTCAGCGAGACTGAGCTGATCCAAGCAACAGCCACTAGGTGGCGCTTCAGAGTCTATCAGCAAAGAATTGCGCAAAACCATCACAGCCAAACACTAAACCACTAATATTGAGAGGGTCACTCCTGGGAGTTGTTAGCAGTCTAATTAATCTAAATAATTGCACGGGGTGTGATTCAGACAACACAACTGTGCAAAGTAAGATTTCTTCACTGCTGTCACCGGAAGCTCACAGGCTTTCCAATGGCCCCTGCAGCGCATACGGCCAGATTCTGCCCAAATTTTCTTCCACCATCGCTGTAGACGTCTGCCAGCCCTTTTGTAAGCCGGGGCCTGGAGCTCTGCTTGAAGGGGACAGAAGACATAGGAGGTGGCCCCGTCTGTTACGTAGTGGAGCTTATCACAAGCTCCTACCTGCCTTCCCAGAGGCAGCAACAGGGCTGCCCCACCCCCCAATACTTCTTGGAGTCCCACAGGAGCCTCCAGGGACTAGCTGACCTCATCAGTCCCTTGCCTTTGAAGTGCCGTGCTATCATCAGCCAAGGTTTCAGTTAGTAATGATCTGACCCTGGCACAGGCTGAATTTCCACATCCTTAATCTGTGGCGATGTGAAGCCCTGAGCTGAGCCCGATAAGGCAGCCTCTGCATGAATGTTGAAATCCCCCCAGACCAGCAGCTCGGGACCTTCTAGCACCATAGCAGAGACCCCCTCAGCCAGCCCAGACAAAGTAGCCAAAGGCAAGCTATGCGGGCGGTAAAGCAAAACAGGCTGGACCATCTACTGCTGGCGCCCAGTACAAGAAACACACAGGCATTGCGGGCGATCGTCTGTATTGGGTGTCTGAGGAAGGAGCAAGGATCTCAGAGGATAGCAGCCGCACCACCCATCCAGCCCCCAGTCAAGGCTGGTGAGGGACCACAGGCCCAGCTGGGACCAACTGGAAAGAACATGGTTGCCCAAGTCATCCAGCCAAGATTTGGTCAAACATGCCAGGTCATGTTGCTCTTCAACAGAAGGCCACAAAGGAACAGCAACTTTAATTTTTAACTGCCTCTCCCCTTATGCCCCCGCAGAGCCTTGAACTCTGCGGATAAACAGCTTCTGGTGGCCCCTGGCCCGAGAGGCATTCGGCTGGCTTCAGCTAGGGCCAGGAGGGCCTTTTCTGCCCTGGCCCCAGCCTGGTGGAACGCTCTCCCAATGGAGATCCAGGCCTGGTGGGATCTTTGACATTTCCGCAGAGCCTGCAAGACAGAGCTGTTCCGCCGGGCCTTTGATGAGGGGCCCGCATTCTGTCCCCATTTCTGACCACCACCCCCTCCTTTTGCAGCGGGCCTGGGGTTACAGCTGGGCAGTGCCCGTGGTTACAGTGACTCTGTAGTGGCCTGGTTTATTTGGTGGCGCCTGGATTTTTATGCTGTTTGTATAAATGAGTATTAGTATTGGTTTTTAATGCTATTGGCAATAATGTTTTATTGTATTTTAACAATATATTCTGTTGGAAGCCGCCCTGAGCCCACTTATGGGGAGGGAGGGGTATAAATCAAATCAAATAAAATAAATAAATGAGTATTGCTCAACATCAGACCTTTGGGTGGGGGGAGGTGTAAGGGGAGGCCTCTCCTACTCCCATTCCTGAGGGTGGGCTGGAGATTAGGACAGTGAGCATCGCCACATCTCCCTGGGCCTTTAGCACACCTCCTGGTCTTCCCACCGCGATGCCTCCCTAACCCCTACAGCACATTAATGTTCCCTATAGACATCCCCAGAAGATCCAGCCAAATGTCAACCCCTCACAAAATGACATATTCCCTACATGAACCCAACAGGGTAAATTGAAGGGGTAAATGGCCTTAAGAACACTTCTCATAGTCAGCCCCAGTGTCTAGGTCTTGGCCTGGAACAACCTCCGTTCACACCCCCTGGGTATCGGCCAGGCGCCACTCTTCCCTCCTGCAGCCAGCTCAGGTCAGTCGCTCCCATCCACGTGGGTCACTCTCCTTTGAAAGGTGGGACCTCCGGCTGCAAGCCAAAGGCCAAGAGCCCTTTAATTAGAAGTAGCTGAACACAAGGTAGTCAAGCCAGGAGAGTCCACACACTTTGCAAGCCGGGCAGTTAGCTCAGGTGCTTCTGGCTTATCATTAGGAGCCTTATCTCCCATCTGGTGTGGCCTGTTACAAAGACCAAGGAATGGCATGCCGGGGCTGGGTGGGCCCCTCTGTCCCCATCACCACCAGAAGGACAGCTGATTATGGCATTAGAGGATCTCGCCTCGTAGCACAGGCTTTCGTCTCCTCTTGTAACACAGATGTTCACCCCCTCCCCCCCATAAGATGCCTGAGTCTGTCTCCAGCGTCTTCCCTGCCTGCCCCCTCCATGAACCCAGGAAGAGTCCTGTGACTCTCTGAAGACTATGTGTGTGACAGCAGACCCTTCCATGGAGTAGAGAGACCACTTCCTCACACACAATGAAGGGGATCCTCAGTCTTGCAGAGAAAACAGGGGGGGAGTTGCATTAAAATGCCTGACTTGTGATATTTCTATGCAAAACTGAGAAGAACGCAGAAAACCCCTAGAATCATGCATTAAATAGGACAACAAACCAACAACAATACAGTCAGACAGATCTGCCCAAACCTTTCAAAAAAGCCTTTCAGAAACGTTTGAAATGTTAATTGCCCTTTAGAAACCTTTCGAAAGATAACTGTGAAAGGATTTGATTCCCTTCCTGGAAGCAGGGGACCCCAAAGGGCAGGTCCAGAAAGGGCCCCGCCCAGTCAGCCTGCACTGCTGGCACCCCACCCCTCCCCTCCTGCAGTAGCTCCACCTGGGCACTCCGCGGCATCCCTGAGGGTGTCGATAGCTTCGTTTTTTTGGAACCCAGAAGCAGGCTCAGTTGCCAGGGCCTTCCCATGGCCCCAACAAAACCAGGTCGTCATGGGTCCCCATAGCCTTCCTTCAGGCCCATTTACAGCAGATGATGGGCAGAGGGGGTTAGGGTTAGGGTGATCCAGATTTCCCAGAGAAGACAGAAGGCGGTTGATCGGATGGCCACACATGTGTGAGTTCTTGAGAAAAGCCCTTGTTCAGATATGGCTGCGGAAAGACTTCTTGGAAGCTTCACTTTCGGGCCTTAATTCCTGAAATAATGCCCGTTGTGTGAAAAAATACAACGGGCTCTAGAAACAGATTCAGCAGGCCCCCTCCCGATGACAAGCGGGCACTTCACAGCAGCCTCGAGGCCAGAGTTGCCAGCAGTGTGCCTGCGCGAGGATAAAAAGTGAGTCGTCGCCAATATGGCTTGCCTTTTATATAGTAGGATGTAGTTTCTGCCAAGAGATGGCCATATGGGCTTTCCATACATGGTTAATGCATATCAACCCCCACCGCCCCGCTTCCTTTAGCGCTACTTTTTGTAACCTCTGTCAGGCTTATGAGGCACAGGTTGGTTAAACCAGATCTTGGTAATTTGCAATTTTCGCTAATTATCTGATAATGTTAAAATGGAAAATAATACTGGGCTAACTTCCAGTACTGGAAATAGCCAACACAAACAATGCTGAGAGCCTCCCTCAAGCCACTGGGCCCCCAACACGAACGGGGCAACGCTGTGCACAGAAGTACCACGCAGATTGGTGGCAGGAGTATGGGCTAACCACGCCGGCTGGACACCATGCCTGTCAAACACACATCTGCTGAGTCATTCTCTGCCCTTGCTACCCCACCCCATTGCCTTCCCCCCCATGGGAGAAAATGGAAACGGTGTGGTTAAATGGAAACTGAGAGCACAGCCCATTGTAGACACTGACAATGATGCCAGAAGAACATTCCAGTCTGGCATAGCTGTTTTGGATCCAAAAGTTAGAGGAAATTTCATTGCATGCATTTATTTAAAATATTCATATGCCTACTTTTCTCCTGAGCATCTCAGGAAGTTACCCTTCCAAAGTTAACAAACATGGCATATTTGGATTGTTACTTTCCAATTGTTTCTTCTTACCCTCCACGCATCTGACAAAGAGAGCTGTGATTCTCAAAAGCTTATGCTACAGTAAAGTGGGTTAGTCTTAAAGGTGCTACTGGACTCTTTTCAATTTTGCTACTGCAGACTAACACGGCTAACTCCTCTGGATCTACTTTCCAAGTGCACACCATCCCGGATGGATAAGGGAGGAAGGAGCCTGAAGTATCAGTTGCTGTATTGTCGAAGGCTTTCACGGCCGGAGAACGATGGTTGTTGTGGGTTTTCCGGGCTGTATTGCCGTGGTCTTGGCATTGTAGTTCCTGATGTTTCGCCAGCAGCTGTGGCTGGCATCTTCAGAGGTGTAGCACCAAAAGACAGGAGACACTGAGAGATCTCTGTCTTTTGGTGCTACACCTCTGAAGATGCCAGCCACAGCTTCTGGCGAAACGTCAGGAACTACAATGCCAAGACCACGGCAATACAGCCCGGAAAACCCACAACAACTATCAGTTGATGCTTATACCGAGTAGAAGGACACAGTAACAACAGCAAGCACCCATGTGACCTTCCAGAAGCAGCAGTGCCCCTCCTAGGAAGGAAGCCGAAATGCTGTCCCGCCTGGATTGGGAGACGGCACCTCCCACTGGCACTTCCACGCACAGTGAACAGTTTCATGTGACTTCATGTTAGGACTGCCCAGCTTAGGGTTGCCAGCTCCAAGTTGGGAAATTCCTGGAGATCTGGGGGGGGGGGTGTGAAACCTGGAGAAACCAGGAGAAAGTGGGGTTTGGGGAGGGAAAAGACCTTGGCATGGCATAATTCCATAAAGTCCACCCCCCCAAAGTAGCCATTTTCTCCAGGTGAACTGATCTCTGTGGCCTGGAGACCAGTGGATTCCAGGAGATCTCCAGCCACTACCTGGAGGCTGGCAACACTAGCCCAGCTGGATTATGAAAGCCACAGAGCAGAGAGGCAGCAGAATAACATTATGGCGCGGGCAGGGCAGGGCGGAGTCTGATATGTCGATTTCAAATAAAGGACACGCTGAGAAGAATCTGGAACTTAAAAAAACAACAACAGATTCCTGCCAAAAGCAAGAGCTGGGTCCAATAGCGCCTTAAAGACCTACTAGATTGCTAAGCTATGAGTTTTCGAGATCTAGTGGGTCTTTAAGGCGCTATTGGACCCCGATCTTGCTCTTCTGCTGCAGACCAACGCAGCCACCCAGCTGGAACTAGACACCTGCCAGAATCTTTTTCCAGAGTCAATTCCTCCACCATCAGTTAGATGCAGCATTTTCCTTTGTTCTAACTGGTAGATGCATTCCAAATGAAATTGTATTTGATGTGTCCCAAGTGTATCTGGAGGATACAAAAAGAGAAATCAGAAATTTTGCATTTGAAAATCTCAGGGGGTTTCCAAGACCTGCCCTTCTTTGGCTAATCACTGGCAGCGGTGATTAGCGGTAATCTATTATTACTACTTTGTATTATATCTTATTCCATTAACATACTTTGGATATAAAAGGAATAGCCAAAGCAAAAAACAAGACAAGCCCCAGCCCCAAAGAACCTACAGTCCACATTTCACTTATGAGGGGGGGGGGCAGGCGGTAACTTGAAAGAGGAAAAGGGAACAGGCACGGGTGCATCGCATGCAGAGGCGCAGAGTTGGCGGCTTCATTTCCGTGGGCAAAGTGGGGGGGGGGGGGTCCACGTTCCTCCCCATGGCCCCTTCTCCTTCAGCGGGGGATGCCACAGAGGTCATCAGAATGTGGGGCGCTGAAGAACCCACTCAGCTTAGGGATCACCTTGATTTCTTCAGTAGCAATGGGAGATTCGAAGGGAAATTTTTGAAGGGTGGTCCTGAAGGGGAGAAAGAGCCCCCCCCCCCAAGCAGCAGCACTGTTTCCCTAGGAAAGGGTTGAAGGGAGAGACTTGCTCTTAACTTAAACCTGTTTAGCAAAAATCCGGGTCGTTTGGCCTGGAGGGGGATTTCTTTGTAGAGGGGAAAACAGGAACAGGTCCGTGTTCTCTGCTGTTTGCCTACCTGCATGGAAAAAAATTGGTGAAGAAACTTGGGAGCTCTACGTTCAAAGGCAAGGTTAAAACCCCAGAGAAAGGGGGCGAGCCAGACTTGGATGCCCCCCATACTTCAGGCAGGGCTGTTTACTGATTCTGGCTGAAGATAGGGGGGGCCACTGCCCAGGCTTGCATGCGAGGGAGCTTCCACAACAACACAGAGGACGTTTCTTCTCAGAGCCAAGCTACAAGTGACGCCTTGCACAGGTCGGACACTTGTCAGCTTCCCTCAAGTTTGGATGGGCAATGTAGGCACCCTGGTCTTGCAGCTGTAATGGAGAGCCAAGCTGTAAAACCAGGACGCCTACGTTTCCCATCCAAACTTGAGGGAAGCTGACAAGTGTCCAGCCTGTGCAAGGTGTCACTTGTAGCTTGGCTCTCACTCTTCGCTGTGCAGCGTGAAACAACGTTCAAAGACCTGCCACGTGCAGCTTGTTCTCCCTGGTCCACTGAAGCCTCCTTCACTGCCTTGGATCCAGCATCCATGTTGTGGCTGATGTAAATGGGGGCCACGTTTCTCACTGATCTGTAAGAAAGAGAGAGAATCATTATGTCTGAAGAAAAGGGAAAGAGAAGACAAGGCCAAAGATGCTAAGGAAGGCTACGCTCAACATTGTGATACTGCTAGAAGGAGAAACTGGCTAAATAGGTTGGGCAGGCTTTTGTTTAATTTCAAAAACGTGTTTGTCCAGAAGAGATAATGGAACAAAATGAAATATGTGCATACAACATGGGAAAGTTTAGTGCTTTTAAACCACTTTCAGTTCCCTGAGACTTGTCTGTCTCCAGCCAGTGATGAAGAAACACTGGCCAGTCCCAACATTAGAAGAACAAGGAGTGCATTGACCACGACCTCCAGTTGCGGTCAAGCCACCCCTGGTTCGTCCTCCGTTATTGGGGGGCCTCTCCTTTATTTTCAATCCCAACATTAGGCAGAGAGCTATGCTCTGTGTACTGAGGACGCTGCGCAGCCACGTCTGGAGGTGGAGAACGGGCGCGTAGGGAAGGGACGTGGGCAGCCGAGGAAAGGCACGGATGGGCTTCACCTCTCCAGTGAGTCATGCCTGCCATTTTTGTCAACTTGCAGGAGATTGCCAACGGAAGGAAGGGGAGTTGGGCCAGGGGGCAACTTGCCCTTTCCAAAACATCGGGCAAGAGAGGCAGAATGCCTGAGCAAGGCTCACTGGCTGCTCCAAGGACATCTATGGTGGCTGGCGGAATTCTGCCAATGCCGGCTAGAGGGAAGAAAGCACCAAAGCCACCGAAGAGGCCGGTGGTGCTTCGCCTTCTAGTAGAGTTTCAGGCAGGAAGCCATATTGGTCTGCGCTAGAACAGCAGGCTCGGAGTCCGGTGGCACCCCAGAGACCAACAAGATTTCCAGGGTGTGAGCTTTCGAGAGTCAAAGCTGGAAAAGGGAGCTGTGAATCGCGAAAGCTTACACCCTGAAAATCTTGCTGGTCTCTGGGGTGCCACTGCACTTAACTCTTGCTCTTCTGGCGGAAAAAACAAATTCAGCCAGCGAGAGCTAGCCTGAGTCTCCCAGCCTGAAACTGGAATGGGGAGGGGTGGTCGAGTTCCCCTGGGCCCCCTAGCTGAGGAGACTGTTCTTGGAATGCTGTTCACTGGGGACTGTGTATCAGATAGTGCCTGCCTGTGTTATGAATGGATGCTTCTCCCGGTCCACCTTTCCAGTTTCACAGGCTGCAGTGACCCCACGACAGGCCCTGAACCTCTAGGAATTCACCTGGCTGTCAGAAATCTAATGTCAACACCGGAGCGGCTCAACTTGTTTTCCCTGCTCAGATGTTATCTCCTTCCAAGGTCTGGAGAGAAGGCTGAACAGTCAAAAATATGTATTTTTTTCTACAGGCATCCAAAGAGCACAATTTTCCACATACCACTGTTGGAAGCAGAGGCAGTTGTGCGTACTTTCAAGATGCACACCAAGGTACCTGGCCTCCACTGTTACAAATTGCTGAGAGGCACAGAGCATCTCAGTGGTTCTTTCCCCCAAGATGGGGATTGCATCCATGCATGCTGCTGGTGCTGATTTTGTGTGTGTTTTGCTGATCTTGCTGGTGTGCCAGTGGAGAATGTGACACACACATCCACGGCATGCTGGAAGACAGAGAGAGAGACAACTGGTGTGCATTCAGATCCAGAGGAGTTAGCCGTGTTAGTCCGTAGTTGCAAAACGGTTTTGTACTGGGGAAAGGTCCATTAGCACCTTTAAGATTAACCAACTTTATTGTAGCATAAGCTTTCGAGAACCATAGCTCTCTTCATCAGATGCTGTGGTTCTTGAAAGCTTATGCTACAATAAAGTTCCATCTGACGAAGAGAACTGTGGTTCTCAAAAGCTTATGCTACAATAAAGTTGCATCTGACAAAGAGAGCTGTGGCCTCAAAAGCTTATGCTACAATAAAGTTCCATCTGACGAAGAGAACTGTGGTTCTCAAAAGCTTATGCTACAATAAAGTTCCATCTGACGAAGAGAACTGTGGTTCTCAAAAGCTTATGCTACAATAAAGTTCCATCTGACGAAGAGAACTGTGGTTGTATTGTCGAAGGCTTTCACGGCCGGAGAACGATGGTTGTTGTGGGTTTTCCGGGCTGTATTGCCGTGGTCTTGGCATTGTAGTTCCTGACGTTTCGCCAGCAGCTGTGGCTGGCATCTTCAGAGGTGTAGCACCAAAAGACAGAGATCTCTGTCTCTACAATGCCAAGACCACGGCAATACAGCCCGGAAAACCCACAACAACCATAGAACTGTGGTTCTCAAAAGCTTATGCTACAATAAAGTTGCATCTGACAAAGAGAGCTGTGGCCTCAAAAGCTTATGCTACAATAAAGTTCCATCTGACGAAGAGAACTGTGGTTCTCAAAAGCTTATGCTACAATAAAGTTCCATCTGACGAAGAGAACTGTGGTTCTCAAAAGCTTATGCTACAATAAAGTTCCATCTGACGAAGAGAACTGTGGTTCTCAAAAGCTTATGCTACAATAAAGTTCCATCTGACGAAGAGAACTGTGGTTCTCAAAAGCTTATGCTACAATAAAGTTCCATCTGACGAAGAGAACTGTGGTTCTCAAAAGCTTATGCTACAATAAAGTTCCATCTGACGAAGAGAACTGTGGTTCTCAAAAGCTTATGCTACAATAAAGTTCCATCTGACGAAGAGAACTGTGGTTCTCAAAAGCTTATGCTACAATAAAGTTCCATCTGACGAAGAGAACTGTGGTTCTCAAAAGCTTATGCTACAATAAAGTTCCATCTGACGAAGAGAACTGTGGTTCTCAAAAGCTTATGCTACAATAAAGTTGCATCTGACAAAGAGAGCTGTGGCCTCAAAAGCTTATGCTACAATAAAGTTCCATCTGACGAAGAGAACTGTGGTTCTCAAAAGCTTATGCTACAATAAAGTTGCATCTGACAAAGAGAGCTGTGGCCTCAAAAGCTTATGCTACAATAAAGTTGCATCTGATGAAGAGAGCTGTGGCTCTCGAAAGCTTATGCTACAATAAAGTGGGTTAGTCTTAAAGGTGCTACTGGACTCTTTACTGGTGTGCATTTGTGTGTGCCCTGTGTCTGTTGCACTGAGACCACAGCACCTCATGCTTGGCACACTGTTTAGCCGCTCTTCTGTTCTTGTCTCCTGGCACTGGGCTTCTCCTCTTTCCTGAGCACAATATTGCTGTCTGCCTTCCTCCTCCCATTTGTATCTCCCTGCTCAAGCTGGTGCCACCGGCACTGCCCTCGGCCACTCTGCAGAGGAAAACGTTAGGCACTGTCTTCTTTCTCCCCCCCACCCTTTTCTTGAAGGATATCGTTGAACACCCCGCAGCCCTCTTCCCTGCCAAGTTGCCCCATGGTGTCCTTTGGCTTTCCATCTTCCCCATCCAGTATATGTACATATATCTTTAGTCTACCTTTATGTTCCAGAAAGCTAAGCATGAACTGATGTTTGAGTGAATTGTTGACCACTGCAGCTTCACGTGTGTCACTCTGTTGTTAAAACATGTTGTTAAAGTTTTATGTTGTTAAAGCATCAACATGACCAGAAAGCAGGTATTGCATAGATTTCAAATTCCCTCCATTTTTTTTTAAAGGAAAATACAGGGATTTGGAGGGGAAACTGGGAAAAGGCACCCCCCCACCACCACCATCACACACACACCATCCATGGGTTCAAAATTTTCAGGAATTTTACATCTCCACTTCAGGCAGCTGATCACTTCATGCTGGACAGCTGAGCCCAGACGCAGCTGTTTAGGGAAGCAGCTTCAATGGGAAGGCCGATAGACTGCTGCTTTGCACCTCGTTATGTATGTACTATGTTAAGCTTCTCGAGGCCTCCAGTTGGCTCTCTCTGTCTGTCTCTCTCTCTTGGGGCAGAAGAAAACCAGTAACATGGCCACCTCAAGCATTTGCAGATAGGTGGGGTATGCACACACTGCAGCTCCCTAGAGAGGTTTTGTACTGGGGAAATGGTCCAGTGAGTAATGCTGAAGCCCCCTCCTCTCCCCATGCGCGAGGGTCTCAGTCAAAGCCAGGCCCCCTGCACCTGGGAACGAACTTTTTAAAAAGCCATTGGGGCACTAACACAGCTCTGCTTTGGTCCGTAGGCATGGTAGGACCTAAACACAGAGGAGCGACACACCAGTGGCCAAAGATCACATTTCGATTGTCTTCTTTTGTTCTTATTGTTAAAAAAAGGGACTAGCGATGTCTCTGGTTCAAACCTTCAAGACGAGAACCATAGAGTTAGGCGGATAGCGAACTTCCTTCCTTCTTTCCTTTTCTTCCGTCCTCTCTTCCCTGCATGCATCAGGAGAAGCAGCTTGTGTCTCCTCCTGGGACAAATGGCCTGTTATCAATCTGAAGCCATCCTAGTTAACTAGGGTCAAATCCACGTTACTCATTCTAAGTTGCATGTTCCCTGCATTCCCCATGCAATCCTGAGTGCCGGTCACATTACCTCATTAAACAGACGCATTTCACTCGCATTTCTCCCGAATATGTGGTCACAGGTTTTCAACGGGAGTTTCACGGTGGCCGTGAATTTACGTGGTTTTTTTAAAAACCACCCCCCTTCCTGTCTCTCTGGCCGTTCCAAGAGTTCCTATTGGCTGATTCAACTTGCAAGTGCTCCGTAGTCTGCAAAAGACTGTTTTTGACTTCATAGCATTGATTATGCTGTTTCTGAATCAAATCTGGTAGTTTGAAAAATCATTTTGGGGTGAATCCATCCTCAGAACGGACTCGCGAAACTTCCTTTTTAACTGTTTTTTATTTTTTTTATTTTATATTACTGTAATATTGAAATTATGAAATATCGAAATAATGACACTCCAAGGAAGTGAAACGTCAGTAAAATTCAGGCACTGAACTGTCCTGCATAGGAAATGCCCACGAAAGCTTCCCACATGCTTCCAAATTTCCAAAAAACAAACGGGAGAGAGCCATCAGTGCTGTCAGTGGGGGAAAGAGAGGCATCATTATCTTCAATGATGTTTCTTTATAAGGCAAGATCGAAATAACAGAAAAGTGTGCTCAAAAAAATTTTAAAAAATGGGTGGGAAAAAAAGGTCCCGCCCAAAAAAGCGGTTTTCGAGCGGCCGTGTGACCGGAGGGACGCGCAAGAAAGACAGATTGGAAGCAGGAATGTGAACGAAGAGAAAAAAATCGCGGATTGGAGGCAAACGGAAGATATCCGATAAACATGTGGGTAATGGGTGAATGTGGATTCGACCTAGATTAGTTAGTCACTTTTTCTCTCTGCTATACTTAATGTACTTCTGTAAATAAATAGACCGTTACTGGTTCTTTAACTCAAGGGAGATAGTGTGGTAAATATTAGTTTAGGCCACACTGCAGTGCTGAAGCTCAGGAGGAGCACTCTGTTCATAAGGAAAGGAAGGGCTGTCTGACTGGTCCAGCTGTCCTTGACTAAACCCAATACTTACGAAGCAGGTTGAGACTAAAAGTGAAAGAGCTGGTGGCTGTGGGCACACAGAACACCCAGGAGGTCTTGTTCAGCAGCAAGTTGCCCGTTCTGACAGACATTAGAGGTGCCATCTTCAGGGCAGAAAGTGGCACCACGTTGGACTTCTGATGTCACCTGAGGACGTGGACTGTGGGGCAAAATACCAGCAGTCCCCCTCAAGCACCACAGAGAATCAGTATCTGATTCCCAGGGACCCCACTTGGAGCCCAAGCATGGTAGACAGCAGCTGGTGGAGCACATCTGGATTGCGCGAGGTCTCTGATCTTCTTCATTGAATACAATCCCCCCAAATCGCAGGAGGTGGGAGTGGATAGGTCTGAGACAGAACTGGCTGAAATGCAAAGGTGATCTGATGAAGGCAGGTGGGAGGAAAGCGTATGATTTCCCGCTCTCAAATTCTTGATTTTGGTTGTTATAGATGTAGACTTTCCTCTCTGTTCAGCTACCTTTCCTTTCCCCCTCTCTGTGTTTGGGATCTCCCCAAGCCACTGACTAGTAATGCCTGAAGTAGCGCTTTGGAAAGAGAGACTAGTCTTCTGGGTTCACAAAGACTACCAGAATGAAGACGGGGTTAAAGCCACTTCAATACGAACAGCAAATAAAGCCTCACACAGAAATTTCTAAGTTGCTAAAATAATCTTAGGGCAAGTCCACAAATTACCCGTTCTTTAAAACTGTAAAATATATCTAAACTGTAAATTCCTCTCTCTCTTTTTTTTAAAAAAAATTTTTTTTATTGGGTTAGGATCAAATGTTTACACATTACAGTCAATATTCCCATTTCCCAATTTCTAACCCCCTCCCTTTCCCCCCCATTTTGTTGACTTCCAACAGTTTTCCAACCCTTTATCCCTTTTCCCTTACTCTTTATATATTCCTCTATCTAACAAATATATATTCTCCCTTTATTCTAAGCAAGACTTCTTTAACTATTTTTGATACTCTGTACCCTGACTATGAGTCCCTTTTTCCATAATGGATAAACAATTTATCCCATTTTTCATTATTCCACTTTCAAATATTTCTATATATCATAAACTATGTAAACCATACATTCATATAAATCAACCAGTTTAACTTATACTCTATATGTTATTCATTCTATCTTCTTCTTTCTATTTTAGTTATATTTGTTTACATTAGTATTTCTCTTCCCCTTCAATCATAAGTCTATATATGATATCAATCAATTTGACTCATATACAGCTTCAAATAAACATATTCAGTTTGGTACATTGTACGGAATCAAAAAGAAAATATTATTAGTTAATCAATCCTTATAGTTAACCCTTATGATTAATTGTTTTCTATCAAAATATCATAACTGCTTAGAAATTCTCTTTTACCTCTTCTCCTCCCCGGTAAAGTCACCCCCCTCTACATTTTATTGTACTTCAGTAGTTCTCAAACTGCCACAGTTCTCCTCCCACCTCCCATTTCTTCTCCAAATATTGTTTCAGCTTCTCCCAGTCTGTGTTAAACTGTCCTGAGTCCAGATTTCTCAATTTTCTTGTCATTTTGTCCATTTCTGCCATATACAGCAATTTGTGGATCCAATCTTCAATGGTTGGCACTTCTTGTATTTTCCATTTTTGCGCATACAAAAGTCTAGCTGCTGCCGTCATGTAAAATATCAACGTCCTATGATGGGCTGGAATTCCCTCCATTCCCAAGTTTAGTAGCAGGAGTTCTGGGTTCTTATTAATTTGAAATTGTAAAATCTCACTCATTTCTCTTATTATTTCCCCCCAGAACTGCCTAGCTACCTCACACGTCCACCACATATGGTAGAGGGAGCCCTCATGCTTCCTACATTTCCAGCATTTATTAGAAGTATTCAAATTCCCTAGCGCAATCTTCTTTGGTGTCATGTACCAACGGTAAATCATTTTGTAAATATTCTCTTCAATACTAGTGCATGTCGTTGTCTTCATTGTAGTCTTCCACAAGTATTCCCATGCCTCCATTGTTATTTCTTTATTGAAATTTATGGCCCATTTCACCATTTGTCCTTTAACTATTTCATCCTCAGTGTACCATTTCAGCAGTGCTTGGTATACCTTAGATATTCTTTTCTTGTCCTCTTTAAGAAGGGTCTGCTCTAGTTCCGAGTTTTCTGTTCGTATACCTCCCTTTACAGAGTCCGAGTTATATAAATCTCTAATCTGTCTATACTGGAACCAATCGTAATACGGTGATAGTTCCTCCTGAGTCTTTATTCTGAGTTTAGATTCTTCAGTTCTAGTTATTTCTTTATAAGTTAAACATTGTTGCTCATTATCAACAGCTCTCGGATCTATCACCTCATATGGAACTACCCACAAAGGGGTTCCTTCTTCCAAATAGATTCTATACTTCTTCCAGATTATATATAAACTTCTCCGTATATAGTGATGCAGGAACATCGAGTTCGCCTTTACTTTGTCATGCCATAAGTATGCGTGCCATCCAAATATTTTTTTATATCCCTCTAGGGCTAGTAATTTCTTATTCTTTAGCGTCATCCACTCCTTCAACCACACCAAGCAAATTGCGTCATGGTAAAGTCTTAGATTGGGCAGTTGCATTCCGCCTCTTTCCTTTGCATCTTGTAAAACTTTCATTTTCACTCGAGGCTTCTTGCCTGCCCATACAAAGTCTGATATTTTCCTCTGCCATTTTTCAAATTGCTTAGAGTCACTAATGATTGGTATTGTCTGTAGCAAAAACATTACTCTTGGTAACACATTCATCTTAACTGCTGCAATCCTTCCCAACCATGACAAATTTAGTCTGTTCCATTTAATCAAATCTCTCTCTATCTGAGTCCATAGTTTTTCATAGTTGTTTTTAAATAAGTCTATATTCTTAGCAGTCAGTTCGATTCCCAAATATTTCACCTTGCTTGTTACTTCACAATCCGTTATTTCCGTTAACAATTGTTGTTTCTGCTTAGTCATATTTTTGCATAGTATCTTTGACTTCTTTTTATTGATATAAAAACCTGCCAAGTCTCCGAACTCCTTAATCTTATCTATCACTTTTGGCATGTTCTCCAATGGGTCTTCTACAATTAACATTATGTCATCCGCAAATGCTCTGACCTTGTATAAATAGTCCTTTATTTTAATTCCTCGAATTTCTTCATCTTGTCGTATTTGTATCATCAGGATCTCCAATACCAAAATGAACAGCAGTGGAGACAACGGGCAACCTTGTCTTGTTCCTTTACTTATAATCAATTTCTTAGTCGCTTCATCATTCACCACAATTGCTGCAGTCTGGTCTCTGTAAATTTCCTTAATTGCTCTAATGAATCTTTCTCCCAATTGTAGCTTTTCCATAGTGGCAAACATAAAGTCCCAGTTTAAATTATCAAACGCCTTTTCAGCATCAACAAAGAAGAAACCAACCTCTTTGTCACAACGCTTGTCATAATATTCAATAGCATTAATCACTGTCCTTAAATTGTCTCTGATTTGTCTGTCTGGCAAAAAGCCTGCTTGTTCCTCCTCTATGACTTCCGAAAGCCACCCCTTCAGTCTCTCCGCCAGTATCTTCGCAAAGATTTTATAATCATTATTAAGTAACGATATAGGTCTGTAGTTTTTCACATTAGTCAAGTCTTGGCCCTCTTTGGGGATCAATGATATATTCGCTTCATTCCAGGTATCTGGAATCCGCTGGTCCTTTAAAACTCCATTGATCACCTCTTTTAGGAATGGTGCCAGTTCATTGGCCATTACCTTATAAAATTTCGCTGTAAGTCCATCTGGCCCTGGCGCCTTTCCTAGATTTGCAGATTGTATTGCCTTGTTTAGTTCCTCATCTGTTACTTCACTGTTCAGTTTATTTCTCCAAGCTTCCGAAATTACTGGAAGTTTCATTTTCTCCAAATATAACGCTATTGACTCTTTATTTACCTCTTTCTTATTATACAACTTAGCGTAGAATTTGTAAAAGGCTCTACTAATGGTAGTCTGTTCCAAATACGTTTTATTATCTTCGCAAATTCTGTTTATTATTTTCTTTTCCCTTCTCTTCTTCAATTGCCATGCCAAATACTTCCCAGGTTTATTTGCACCTTCAAATGCTTTCTGATTCAATCTTTTAAGATTCCACTCCAATTCCTTATTATTCATTGCTGTTAACTGTTCTTGAAGTATTTTAATTTCCTGATATAATTTCTTTTTCCCTGGTCTCTTTTTTAACTGTATTTCTTTGGCTTTTATTTTCTCCTCAATCTCTTGTCTTTTCTCCTCTTTCTTTTTTTCTTGCTCTACCATTTAAGTCCATTAGTATGCCCCTTATAACCGCCTTATAAGCGTCCCAAACTTTATCAGTTGGTACTTCTTTATTTACGTTGTATTGTATGAAGAACTTTGTCTCTCTTCTCAACATCTCCATATTCTCTCCTTCCTGTAGCAAGTCCTCATTTATTCTCCATGCTTTCCTTTTTCTCCTTTTCCCTAATTTCCACATGATTGGATTATGATCTGAGCCTACCATCGGCATTATTTCTACCTCCTTAGTCCATAACGCTAAGTCTTTTGAGGCCCAGATCATATCAATTCTTGATAGTGTACAATGCCTTGCAGAATAAAAAGTAAATTGTCTGCTTTTAGGATATTCTCTTCTCCATACATCTTCTAGAGTCTCCTGTTGTATCAAGTCAAAAAAGAGCTTTGGTAATAGTCCTCTTTTCCTTTGTGCAGTTGTTGTCTTTTTATCTAATTCCAAGTTCGTCACTCCATTGAAGTCTCCGGCAAGAATTATCTGGTCGTATGAAAGATCATCTAGTTGCTTCCTCAAATCCTCAAAGAAGCTTTCCTTTGCACCGTTAGGTGCATAAACTCCGACTACCAACACTCTCTTTAAGTCCCAAGTACATTCCACTGCAATAAATCTGGCTTCCACATCTTTCGTTACAAATTTTGGCTGTAGCTCCTCTTTTATGTACAACACCACTCCTCTTTTTTTCTTGTTGGAGGCCGCTACAAATTCTTTGCCCAATTTTCCTGATTTTAAATATTTTACATCCTGCTTTCTGATATGGGTCTCTTGCAAACAAACAATGTCACATTTTTGTTTTAATAGCCAGTGGAAAATATTTTTTCTCTTATTCGGTGAGTTTAGTCCATTTACATTCCAAGATAAAACTTTACACTCCATACTCATAGTCTTGTTGGTAAGTCTTTTTCATTGTCCCTTATGAATAGCTCCATCTCTCGCTCAGATCTGATGCGCTTTTTGGCCCCTCCAAACTCGAAGGACACACCTTCTGGTAACTCCCTTCTGTATCTGATTTTCATGTCCTTCAAGATCTGAATTAGCACTTTGTATTTTTTCCGATCTGATAACACTGACCTGGGTAATTCCTTCATTATGATAATCGTCTTGCCATCAATCTCCAATGGGTCTTGAAACTGTTTTGTCACAATCTTCTCTTTCATATTTCGTGTCGTAAACTGCACAATCACGTCTCTTGGTAATTTCCTCTGGGTTGCAATTCTCGAATTCACACGATATGCCACATCTAGGATAGCCACAACTTCCTCCTCCTCCTTCCCCAGGTATTCAGCTAACACCTCAGTCATCTGTTCTTGCGCTGACTTTCCTTCCACTTCTGGCAAGCCGCGAAAACGTAACTGCTTCTCCATGTGTTTAGTTTCTGCAACTGACATTCTCCCCCTCATCAGTCTCATCTCTGTTTGTTGCGTGTCTGCTAAGTTCTCCATCGCGTCTTCTACTGTTTTAACTCTCTGCTGCGTTCCTTGTAGTTCACTTTGTATTGTTTCCATACCTTTTTTCACTTCTGACAGCTCCGATTTTACTGTCTGTGTAACCTCTTTAACCTCTTTAATCAGCTCCAATTTCGTGTCCTTAAGTTCTTTAATCACATCTAAAAGTTTTTTATCCAGGTTTTCTATTGCCGATTGCCACTCTTTTTTTGACATCGTGGGGCTTGCTTTGGCTCGCTCCCACGAGTCCGCTCTCTTCCTTAACTCCGTGGCGTAAAATTTAATGTCCTTTTATTTCAAATGTCCCAGTCTTCTTGCAAAAATTAAATTTTAAAGAGTCCAAAATGTCGAGCGTCTTTTCTCTATGGTTTCTCTATGATTTTGCAATCCAAGATGGCCTACTTCCTTTTCCGCTGAGGCCGCGACCCTTCCCCTTTCAAAGATGGCGATTCCCTTCTTCCTGCCCTCCAGCAAGGGCCGCTTCTCTCCAGCAACTCTATTGTTGTTACGCACTTCCTGTCTCCCAACTTCCCACAGTAGGTCTCGCGATGGTGTCTTTTTCTCACAGCTCCATAACCGCAAGTATTCAAAACAATAGTCCAATTCCTTTAATAACTTCTTTAAACTGAGTCTCTTTTCAAATACAACTCTTGCCGAGTCTTCCCCTCTTTATCGTTAGCCTGTTGCAGTTTGAAAATCTACTTTTATTCCTCTCTGCTTTAATCAATCTGTCCCGTAACAGAAGATAGTGATCTTTACCTTCTCATTCACTTTTCTCGGGTTGTAATCGCTGTTTCGATTTTAGCTTCTCCTCTCCGTTTCTTCCCCCAGTCGAAGCTTGGGTATGTAGGTCTTATGCCAGCCGAATTGGCCCCAGAACTGCCGCAGAGATTGTAGCCGACCTGTCGCAGGGTGGGACCTCAAGGATCGGGAGGGGACCCGTTGTGTAGAGCCCCCCCTCGTCCGAGATCTAGCACACCCTAGGGTCTTGAGCATTCTTTGCCTGCTCTCCGCCTGAGAGCAGTCGGCCGCGGGCTCTTTTTCCCCCGCCGGCCACTTAAAACGGCAGTCCGGTCAGCTCCGCAAATGGAGCTGCGTCAGACCTCCATGAATCCCAAACCGGAAGTCTGTAAAGGGACCCCACTTGGAGCCCAAGCATGGTAGACAGCAGCTGGTGGAGCACATCTGGATTGCGCAAGGTCTCTGATCTTCTTCATTGAATACAATCCCCCCAAATCGCAGGAGGTGGGAGTGGATAGGTCTGAGACAGAACTGGCTGAAATGCAAAGGTGATCTGATGAAGGCAGGTGGGAGGAAAGCGTATGATTTCCCGCTCTCAAATTCTTGATTTTGGTTGTTATAGATGTAGACTTTCCTCTCTGTTCAGCTACCTTTCCTTTTCCCCTCTCTGTGTTTGGGATCTCCCCAAGCCACTGACTAGTAATGCCTGAAGTAGCGCTTTGGAAAGAGAGACTAGTCTTCTGGGTTCACAAAGACTACCAGAATGAAGACGGGGTTAAAGCCACTTCAATACGAACAGCAAATAAAGCCTCACACAGAAATTTCTAAGTTGCTAAAATAATCTTAGGGCAAGTCCACAAATTACCCGTTCTTTAAAACTGTAAAATATATCTAAACTGTAAATTCCTCTCTCTTCATCTTCCCCTTTAACTGTTAATCTATAACAAAATAAATATATAGAAATAAAAGTAATATATTTTCACCCGTCGAAATATGTATGAGTTATCTATAAAATAATCTTCACCAATCTATATAAGTGGATTCCTTTCTCAGGCGGATGCGATCCTCTGCTGGAAAATCACAGGCTCTCTTCTCAAAATAATATTTCACTGTCATAAATAATATTCCGTTCCTCTTCCTGGATTTTCATTAGTAGAATTTAGTGAACTATCAGTTATGGCAAGATTAGGTCTAATGTGCCTCCCCATCAAAAGCTGAGCCAAGGACTAACCATTCTTCAAGGGCAGGCTCCCGGAAACCAACAGTGACTTAGGGCCAATTCACAGGACAGCTAAGACCCAGTGACCCCCTGAGGACTTCGCATCAGACTTGCTCCCATGGAGGTTCTGTGGCTCCCAGAGAATACGGGCCCAATTTTAGCAGCAACCTCAGCCTCTCAGCCCCACCCCCCACCATGTCTGCATCCTGAAATGCCCCCATGGAGCCACTACTTGCTCCAGTAGAAGACCAGGATTCGGGTCCAGTAGCACCTTAAAGACCAACTAGATTTCCAGCCCTTAAGAGTCAGGGTTCCCTTTGCTTGGACTCTTGAGCTTGGACTCTCGAAACTCAGACCCTGGAAATCTAGCTGGTGTTTAAAAAGCTGCTGGAGCCAAGAGTTGCTGTTTGATTACAGACCAACATGGCTACCCACTTCAAACTTACTCCATTAGGAACCCTCTCTAAAGAAGACCAAGAGGTATAAAAGAAATGAATTATATTCATAGAATCGCAGAATCACAGAGTTGGAAGGGGCCATACAGACCTTCTAGTCCAACCCCCTGCCCAGTGCAGGATCAGCTTAAAGCATCCCTGACCAATATTCATCCAGCCTCTTCTTGAAAACTGCCAGTGAGGGGGAGCTCACCACCTCCCTAGGCAGCTGATTCCACCTTTGAACTACTCTGACCGTGAAAAAGTTTTTCCTAATATCCAGCTGGTACCTTTCTGCATGTAATTTAAGCCTCTTGCTTTGAGTTTTATCCTCTGCTGCCAACTGGAATAGCTCTTTGCGCTCCTCCAAATGACAGCCTTTCAAATATTTAAAGAGAGCAATCATGTCCCCCCTCAACCTCCTCTTCTCCAAACTAAACATTCCCAAGGCCCTCAGCCTTTCCTCGTAGGGCTCAGTCTCCAGACCCCTGATCATTCTCGTCGCTCTCCTCTGCACCCTCTCGATTTTGGCCACATCCTTTTTGAAGTGAGGCCTCCAGAACTATTCATGCAATTTGTTCATTCACTGGCTAGGATCCGCCACCTACATTTCCACAGTCAGAAGGGATCACCACCCACAGAACGTGATTTCCTTTTCTCCCTCCTACTGCTGCAGCACTCAATGCCACCCCCCACCCCGCCAATAGAGCTCTTGGGGGAAGGAGGCCATCAGGGGTGGAGGGGTGAATCAGTTAAAATGACCCTCTCTTCCATTCATGGAGAAGTCTCCACATAATCAAGACTGTTGTTTTCCCCATTACCACCACAATTGTGGGGAATAGAGCTTTTCTAATTCATTTTTCATTCATTTAAAAATGAATACCCATTTCTATATGAAATCTACAGTTTCGCTATAGTTTCCATTTTTCAGTCCATAAAAAACAGTGACCCAGACAACAGAAAAGAGTTAAGAAGCTTTACTAAATAACAAGATCATAAAACAGACTAAAATTTCAGCAAATTAAAGACACATACAAGTAAAATTATAATTTCAAAATCAATATTTTTCTTTTATCAGTTTGCAGAAAGTTTATTTTTGTTTGATCGTTCATGATTCTACAAAGATAGTTTAACAGTGTAATCCGGAAGTCAACGGGGCTAAGAAGGATATAGCTCTATTTATCATTACACCCTTAAAACAACAAAGGACGCATTAGATTTTTTTTTAGAAATGCAAAAATTAAATGCGTGTCGCAAAAAGCAAAGCCAAGTCATTAAAAAATGAAGCAACATTATTTACCACTGCAGTAAAAGCTAGTCACAGCTCACAGCACCTTCCTTTGATAAGGGCCATTTCCACACGGCTTACCTTATTCTGCAAAATAGCAAAATCTCGCGCGAAATCCCGCAAGAAGACGCTGTTATCACATGAGAAGACGCTGTTATTGCGCGAGAAGATGGTATAACAGCGTCTTCTCGCGAGATCTCGCGTGAGATTTCGCTATTTGCAGAATAAGGTAAGCCGTGTGGAAACAGCCAAGGTTTAAGCCTCTATTAAATGGGCAGGATATTTTTTCTTCAAGTCTGTTGGTAAGCCTACTTATGGAGATGAGGCAATTAAAACCAAGAAAATGGTAGGAGGAAATAGTTAAGCACTCCTACCCAACCATGTCTGGTCTGATTTGGAGCAAACCACAGTTACTTTAAAGGAAAAAAATGAAAGTGACTGAAAATCCTAGAATCCCCTAGGAATCCAGTAGTTTGGTCCTAGTTGCTCAAAGGGAAAGTGTCAGGAAGGGAGAAACAGTACAGCTTACACAAGCAAAGCAAAGGGCCATTGGACTGGAGAGCAAATTCCTAGGCAGCCAAGAGAAAGAAAAGGCAGGGAAAGAGTCTGACGGCTGGGAAGGTGAATGGGAAGACCGTCGCAGGGGCTGAAGGGGGACAGAGTAGATGGCCAAGGAGCAAGAATGTGGTGTAACATTTTTCCGTGATTATTACTCTGAGTAGTATTGCATAGCAAAGGAGGACACACAGATCACAGGGCATAAAAGAATGCAAAGGGAATATTTGGTACGTAAAAAACTAGCATTAAAACTTTACATTCGAGTGTTTCATATTGTTGACAAGATATTCCTTCCTCCCCCCCCCCTTTTTACGTGGACAAATTCGGTTGTGGTGAGGCAGTTTTTATCCATGTTGTCTGTTCTTCAGCGAGGGATGACACAGATGTCATAAAACCGTGGGATGGTGGCAAAGCCAACCAGCATAGGAGAGAGGTCAATTTCTTCTGGCGGGATCAGAGATTTGAAGCGGAAGTTCTGAAGGATACTGGTGAAGAAAAGGAAAAGCTCCATACGGGCCAGCCGCTCCCCGAAGCAATATCGTTTGCCTGGTGAAGGGAAGAAAGGAGAGCTTACTTTTCGGTGTGCCTGGCTAGCAAAGCCCCAGGTACTTTGGCTACAAGTTAGTTCTTGAGTTGGGGGGGGGGCGGGGGGAGAAGGTCAAAAGGGCCAGAAGGGGGGCTTACCGATGGAGAACGGCATGAAAGCCTCATTCCTCTTGAACTTCCCATTCTCGTCCAGGAAGTGCTGGGGGTCGAACGCTTCAGGCCTTGCAAAATGTTTGGGGTCTCTCAGCACAGAGCCCAGCAAAGGGAAAACCTCAGTGCCCTGAACACAAAGAAGGAGAAAAGAATGAGGGGATCTGGGAGAAAGGCAAGGAATGACTAAACCAGAAGACTCCGTTGATCTGCCACCAAACATGGTTCTGTTTGAGGTAGTCTAAGTGAGTAGTGGGCGGTGGGTATCTGGCTTATCTGGCAAGCTGGTTGTTGTGTGGTCTTTTAGGAAGGCTGTTCTTGGAAAGGATGGGCCTGGCGAAGTCACAATGAACCGCAGTCCTAACTGAAGTATTTTCACAGAATATTAGGAATTTCACCACCTGGTGATGAGGCGCTGAAGAAATGTCCTATGGGCCAGAGAAAACCATAAAAAATATAAACAACCTTTGTGTTAAATGAAAGATGTGGCTTTGCTGTTAGTGCCTGATTATGGCTCCCCCTTTGCAGTCTACGCATACAGCAGAGGCAACAGGCCAGCAAGCGCAGCCACCTTAAAAGAAGCCCTTGGAGTGTGGATGGCGCCCACGTTTGGACCTGCTGCCCTGAGAACGAGCCCCCAAACTGGAGTCTCTGAGGGTCAAGCTAGACGTGCAGATTTCGAAAGAGTGACGTCATTGCGCCAACCCTGCTTCCGGGAGCCCAGGCTGGCTGGCCACCCCTACAGGCACTGTGCAGCTGCAGGGGGCCAGCCGGGCACCAGGACTGGGCAGTGGAGCTTCCAGGGGGCGGAGTCAGCTGTCCATTATTTGGGGAATGTTTCTCTTAGACACTCCCTCCAAATACCCAGCTGTCCAGGAGAATACCGGACACGTGGCAACCCTGCTTGCCACTAGAGAGAGATGGATATAAACAAGTAGGGATCCCACAAGGACGTCTAGGGGTATCGCATTTTCGCCTTCCCCACCATATCTTCTTTCCCTTGCCCTGCACCCCATAACCTCTCCCCCTCCTTCCCATCTGCCTTTGAGTGCTCCTGTCTTCACTTTTCCCTCCCCACCAACAGCCTCTTCCCTGTGGCCCAGTTGTGTGGTGCCAGCTGAGCCAGGCCCAGTTATATGGTAGGGATAGGGAACCTACAAAGGACATGCAGGGGTATTTTACTTTTCCCTGTATCCCCTTCCTCACACTATTTCCTTTTTTCATCCTCCTGGCAGCTTCCATATGCTCAGCCTTCCCTATGCCCTTCTTTCCTTCAAACCCACTAAACAACTTTTATCTGCCCTCCATCCTCACCTATATTTCTTAATTTACTTTATTTACGTACTTTCTCTACAAAGCAGCTCTCATCATTCTTCTTGCCTCCATGTTTTCCTCACAACAACCCTGAAAGATAGTTTAGGCTTAGAGGCGTGACTGGATCAAAGTCTCCCATTGAACTTCCACAGCAGAGCATGATTTGAACCTGGGTCTCCCAGATCCTACGCTGAAACTCTAACCACTATGCTACACTGGCTTGAGGGGGGGACGGCTGCTGTTCTATAGTAGCAAGCAGCCATGCCTGGATAAGTCACACAAGTCATTTAGTAAGTTGCCTTGTGGTTGATGCTGGGTTTGGCCCCAATGAGTCCTCCCTCAAAGGCCAAAACAACCTTGGAAAGGGCCTTGCCCCTCCTCCTGCATTTCCTGACAGAAACGAAGTCTGGAATATTGGCTAAACTGTTATGGTTCCCTATCAACAAATACTCAGGTCATCTGATTAAACTACAGGTGTGTCTTTTATAATTGGGGGGGGGGCTGATTAAAAAAACCAATGTGTTTTTTTAGACCTCAGATTTTTCTGGAAACCTGGGGCATTTTTCAGGCGTGTAGGAAGATCTGCCTTGTCCATTCACGGCTCCAATCTCTGCATTTGTATCCTCTGATCAGGGCCACTAGGCTACTAGTATATAATACTAAAGTAAAATCAACTTTGTGGGTATGTTTTCAGTTGTAACTGTAACCGTCTTTAAGTCCATAACTACAGAAAGAGGAGCTAAAATTACTGAAAACAAATCCTGTACTCTGGCAGGCAGTGGCTAGCTGAGGCCTCTTCTGCCCTCCTTTAAGTGAAGATAGCAGGGAGTGAGTTTGTAATTTTGGGCATGCCAGGTACGTGCTTAGCTGCCGAGCCATGGCCTATACATCTTTCTTGTTCCTGGCATGCTAAACATTTTAAAAATTTCATGTATCTTTGCAAGGTAAGAATAACACATGCAGCAACTCATCTAAATCATTTCCATTTCTGCCATGTGGAAAGGTAATGTTTTCTCACTATTGCTGAAGTTAAATATTGTGGTGTCTAACTCCTGCAGCAGAACCTGATCCCCCTCTTTATCCCACTAGTCCACCTGTGACGCTGGAGGGATAGAGATGTCTTGGGAAGGGTTGCTGAGCCATCTGCTGTACCCTGGGAATTGTGTATCCTCGGAATAGGGTGTCACGGGTCACGCGTCGTGCTACCCCCATGGGGAGCATGTCAGTGTATCTCTGGATCTCATGGATCACAGCCTCAGTGTAGGGCATTTGTGGGCGGTCATCCATGTTGGGAGTGCGATTTCTGCCGATGACCCGGTCAATCTCCTCATGTACTTTATCTGTTGAAAAATTCACAGCATGTAAAGATGGCATTTGCATGGGTTCATTTACACTCCCACCTTCCTGAGAACCTACAAGGCATCTAATTAGATTCTGATGTTATACTCTGAATTGAATAGTATAATGTGCAACTGGGAACATAGGAAGCACCCTAGAGAAAAGTATGCACACCTTTTCCCCTAGACAGGAAAGCCCCATAATAAAAAACAGGAAGCCAGTTGGATGGACTGGTTGCATAGCCATCAATGATTCCTGAAAGGACTTCCTAGCTCGGGCTGAAAAACTCACACAGCTAAAAGCCTACAAATTCTCTGAAATTTGACCTTCTTGAATATATTACAACCAAAGCCACTTTCCCTTCTTCCATAGTCACCTTCAATCTCTGGGTATTTCAGCAGAATCAGGAAGCCATAACGCAAGGTAGTGCTGACAGTTTCGGTGCCAGCAAAAAATATGTTGAGTGTTGTCAACACTAGATTCTTCAGGAAGAATTCTGTGTTTGGGTTTTCCTTTTCCTAGGAAGAAGAAAACAGAAACATGCTTCACAGATTGTGCTGGAAAAGCTAACACCTGGTTGACACTTTCTGATATGTAGCTGTTGGTTGGGCTGCTGTGATGTCATGAAAGAAGAATCTAAGTTTAATATATTGTTGAAGGCTTTCACAGCCAGAGAACGTTAGTTGTTGTAGATTTTCCGGGCTGTATGGCCGTGGCCCTGAAACTACAACAGGAAAGAAAAGACTTTAAGAATTAATAGAGCATGGTTTCCGGTCCTGAAAAACACCAGGCTAACAAAACACTCTATACCCAACAATAGCCCTGCAGAGAAGATTAGCATATCAAGCACCAATCCATATGCAAAAGAACCTCCTCAGGATACAGTGAAGCCTCCCTCCATTAGCATTCCACACCCTGGGAAACTCTTACAGGATGACTCAGCCCAACCCCACCCTCCTGAGTAGATATAAATGACCTGCCAACATCTTTTCCACACTGTGACACTGAGAGATCTCTGTCTTTTGGTGCTACACCTCTGAAGATGCCAGCCACAGCTGCTGGCGAAACGCGAGGAAACCACGGCTATACAGCCCGGAAAATCCACAACAACGGTCTGAATACTGTTTGTAGGTTGTGCTTTTTCATAAGTTTTCTGATCTGATCAGTGATTCCTTTGATATATGCCAAAAACACTTTTCCTGTGGGAGACTGTTTTTCCTTAGTTTTTTAATTTCATCCTTGGTTTAATCGCTCTTCTGATTTCATTTCTGGAGTAGCCATTTGCTTGAAGTGCATCGTTTAGATGATTAATTTCCTCGTTGAGAAAGTTTTTCTCTACACATTGACACTAAGAGATCTCTGTCTTTCAGTGCTACACCTCTGAAGATACCAGTCACAGCTGCCGGTGAAACGTCAGGAAGTGCAATGCCAAGACCACGGCCATACAGCCCGGAAAATCTACAACAACTAATCTAAGTTTAGTTAGTGGGAAGAACAAATAGGATCCTCACATGGTATTTTCATTTCCAAAATTAGATGGTTATCTTTATTTAGCCTAACCCACTCCCTTCATCCTTCTCTTTGAGATACTGCATCTTCTCTTTTCTTGCAACTAACAAATTTCAGTTGTATCAAATAATATTTATAAAATAATGACAATAATAGAAAATATATTAATAATACCTGATGCATTTTTATCAGGAAGCTGTCTATGAAATCCCGAGGGGAGTTGAGGTCGAGGGTCTCCTGGTTCTCTTTCACCTTCCTTGTGATGAATTCCTCCAGCCCTGAAAGCTCCTTGAAGGCTTTCTGCTGCGGCCCAGGCATGTACTGCATGGGTCCAGAGAACATGTCATAAAGCTGTGCATTGGGGTGGGAGATGTACAATGTTGGCCAAAAGGAAGAAGACAGAAATCTCTGTATAGGCGATCCATTTTTAAAATTTCCTCCCTTCCTCTCCCCTCCTTCCAAATTTACCTGCCCCCACGACGTGGCAGTGAAACGGAAACTTCCCAACATCATACTGAGCAAAGAGAGGAACTCTTTATCTTCATAGTCAAAGCGGTTGCCAAAGGTGATAGAGCTGATCACATTGGACACAGTACGACTTAGCATGTAGGTAGGGTCAAAGGGTGCTCCTAGGAAGAGAGTGATACACCCCTGTGATTCAGGTCTAGATCTAGCTTGCAAACCAGTTCAGTGTCTGCATGAAAACCAGGTCAGGGAATAGTGTGCATGAACGTCTATGTTTCACATGTCACAGTAAAATTAGCCAGAGATCATCTTGCCATTTGGCAAATCACTCATGTGATTTCTACATATCCCTTGACTACAATACACCACACCTTCATAACAGTTCCACATTTGTTTGAGGAGCATTGCAAATACTGTAATCTCTGGATGTAGGAGCCCCAGCGATAAAACTTACTGGGTGAAAGTGAGCAACCACAAAACTCTTTGGCCTTGTGTATGCCACACTTTCTCAATGTATGTACCTTTCGAAGGTGTAACAATAATAAAAGATTTTTCACTGTATATTTTGTGTGTGTGTAGCATGTGGCTGCTTTAGACCAAGTCTGTCAACTCAGCAGCCACACACATGCCAGTTCATAAACACTTGTGATAGTCCTCCTTCTCACAAGATTTGGGCCACCATTTTGGTTGCCTTTTGCCAGGGAAACCAAACTGGTACCTTCCTGCTTGGAGTCTTAAGAGTTCAGGAAGCCTGGTAGGGTTGGGGGAATTAAGGCATAATCAGGATTTAGCTCCTTCAGCTTCTAGGAAGTGGCCATGGCTACCACCTCCGAAGGCAGCAAAATATCTTGAGCTGTTACCAGTAACTGGATTGATGGCCGTTATGTATTATGTTAAACCAGGTTTCTGAAGATACCCAAATTCTTGATCACCTTCGGTGTTCCTAAGTGCCTCCAGTAGGAAGTGGGCCTCCTCCAGGATCCGTTCTTCAATGGATCGCTTCCCCATACCGAAATTTCTCAGGGTTGTGATGGAAAATCGGCGCAGCTGCTTGGCCCGCTCCCCTTGACTGAAGGCAACTCCTAGGAGTAAAAGTAGGACAGAGCAGAGAGTTACTGGAAGAGAATATGTCAGGGCAGAGGGGAGGGTACTTTGATAACTGATGGAAAGAGAGCGATAAAATAAGTGCCTTGTTAAATGTTAGAAGTTAATGACAATGATTTGGAATCACTTTCTAATTGTAAAGGTGGTCAGAGGGCTCTCTCCCCATCTCTGAAGGCTGGACATGCATTTGGCCATATTCGTTGAGGTGGATCCCTGAAGCAGGTAAAATTTAAAGTCGATTCCAACCCCAAAGTCCAAGGTGATCCTCACGGTAATGTGACAAGGATTGCCCCCCACCAATAAAGCTGTTCCAATAAAGGTTCATTACTACTGGGAGAGGTTGAACTTGAAGATCCCTGAGGTCCTTTTCCAAGTGTATCTGATTGTTTAATAATCACAGTCACATAAACATTAGTGATCCATCGCAGAAGATGTTGGAGCCAAGTTCAAATCCCACTTCTATTTTTTTTTTAAAAAATGTAGATGATAATCTCTTTTATAGAGTTGTTGGGAGAAGAGATAGAATTAAAACTGCATTCCTTTAAGAGTGGAACTACACGTGATGTGCAGGCACGTTAAGTCCTGCAAGCTACTGTGGGAAGTGTAGTTTTTTAAAAAATCCTGCCACTCGATGCGATTCTCAGCTAAGGGGAATCACAACTGGAGGGATTCTCTCTCTCACTTCTCAAAAATCGTCTGGTAGCTCTGGGGGGGTGCGATGACGTAACAGGAGGCAGGAAGAAAGCCGAGGTTTTTTGCACACAAGAGAGAATCCCAGTCCCTCCCATTGTTCTTCTCCAGGCAGGGAATCGCCTCATGGATTTTCTCTCTCAGCTCTTGTCCTAACTCCTTTTACATCCCCTGCCCCATCATCTTCAAGCTCCTGAAGGAAAACTAAGCCAAGTGGATTTTTGAAAGACAGGATCACTCCAGTCAAGTGGCTGTTCTTTGTAAGAAAATGTACTCGGCTCAGTTATCCTTCAGGAGTTTGGAGACGGCTGGGGAGGAGATGTAACAGGAGGTTGGGAAAAGGCTGAGAGAGAGAAAAAATCCACAATGTAATTCCCTGTGCTGAGAAGAACAATGGGAGGGACTAGGATTCTCTCTCACGTGCAAAATACCATCAGTTTTTCCTGCCTCCTGTTATGTCGCCCCCACCCCCCCAAGCTCCCAGAGGATTTTTGAGAGTGAGAGAGAGAGTCCCTCCCATTGTGATTCTCCCTGGCTGAGAATCACATCGAGCGGTTGGGCTTTTTAAAAGTTGACCTGTAATGATTTTAAGTGTATGTGTGTGTTTAAATGCTTGGTGTGGTACAGATGAAGAGTGGGAGTGAAAGAGCGGGATGAGTGAGTGAGATGATTGGCTGATGACTGAGAGTGGGCGGAGTCAACTGCAGTTTTAGTTACTGAGTGGAGAGAAAAGATTCAGTCAGGGCAAAGCAGGCAAGCTGTGTGGAAGCCTGAGGGGATCGGCATTCTAGTTCAGTTAGGCAGCCCGTGTGGAAGTCTGAACTGTGTGTGTCTGTGAGAGTAAATATGCATTCTGTTTGAAGCAGGCAAACTGTGTGCGCACCCAAGAAGGAAAGTTTATGTATAGCTGTGTGACTGAGCCTATGTGAGGAAACTTTAAGAACTAAGAACGGTCTTTGAAACCATCAGGCTGAAGCACTGGAGTGAAACCAATACGCTTCTTGTAAAAATAAACGTTTGTTTTGTTTTTTGTTTTTTAAATCCCAGGGTATCTGTCATTCCTATGTATCTCATTCCTTTCCTCAGGGCCAAATAGTCCCACGAAAGCGCCTGAAGCTTGAGTACATTATTAAAGGGGAAATTTAAATCAACTATTATGGCATATAATTCCTGGTAGCAGCAATCTACGCAGAGGATGTAAGAGAAGGGTTAAAGGCAAAATGTAATTGGAAAAAAAAGAGGCGCGTAACACTACTGTTCCCAGGTAAGCTTGTGAGACCCAATATGTGAAGAACACGTGTCTGGTGTCTCGTGTAGGTTGGCCCTCAAAGACCCATACAAATACAAACCACGGTCAAGAATGAGCTCCCTGCCAAGTAAGAGACCAACCATGGCCACGGAAAATCCAGTCAAACGTGGCCTGCTCCCCACGGCCACTGAATTCTTCTGCCTGGTCCACCAAGGCCTCCTTTACCGCATCATATCCACGCAGCACCACAATCCGTCGGGGCCCCAAGTGGATGGTGTAGACGGGACCGTATTTGTCACTGATCTGAAAGAGAAAGAGGGGCCCTGGGTGAAAGGATATAAAGGACAAAGGGAAGGGCCTTGTTGGGAAATTAGACTGCTTTAATAGCAAGACAAAGAAGGTGTTATATAAGACAGAGAGCCCCAAAACTTGGGATGCTCACCAAAATGTTTATTGAATTGTTTTATTTGTCTTTTAATGATTTTTTAAAATGAATTTTCCTTATTGCAGGAATTCTTTCTTTGAATTGGTGGATCAATGCTTGCCCAATGCAATTGTAAAAACACTTTCCTGGGAGTAAGCCATATTGAACAGATCTGAGCAGGGTTATGAGTAGACCTGCTTAAGATTGCTCTCTGATTACTAACTAGACTAGAAACTCTTTTGATAAGAAAAATTTGTCATTTGCTGTCTAAGATAAATCAAGGTTTGTTAAAAGTGGTAGAGAAACAAGATCTAAATTTTGTTGAAAGCTGGAGGAAAGAGCTAAAGTTGAAATTAATTAAGAGCAATTATTTGGAGATTGGCTGATAAATACACACTAGGGCCGATTCCAGATGACTAACCTTAAGGTGCTTCATGCCGCCCTCTTCCGGATCGCGACGGGGAAAATGTGAAATATCGCGTTTCCTCACGCGAGTTTTGCGCGACGACGCGCAAAACTTGAGCGAGGAAACGCGATATTTCACATTTTCCCCATCGCGATCCGGAAGAGGGCGGCATGAAGCACCTTAAGGTTAGTCATCTGGAATTGGCCTAGGTTCCACCTTAAGATAAAGCTTGTTTCAGATAACTCTGGTCCAGTCTGATTCAGATATAGGCATTCTATTAAGAAGCCCTGAGCATCTAATTAGCTTTCCTATATCAAACCATTTAACTCCTGGCCAGAGGTACACCACAGATAATGTCTTTGGTTCATTACTGGGTATAGTACACAAGTAATACAATTCTGAATTCTCTGCCTCCCCTTTGAGCCTTTATTATTAAAGCATACCTACTTAGTATTCTTAATAACAATTCAATCAACAGAAAATCATACCATCCATTATAAAAATACAAAGACCATTAAGGAAAGCAGTTACATGAGCCCATAAAGTGTCTTTGAAGATGCCAGTCACAGCTGCTGGCGAAACGGAACTACAATGCCAAGACCACAGCTATACAGCCCAGAAAATCCACAACAACCATCGTTCTCTGGCTGTGAAAGCCTTTGACAATACATTCCTCTGCTTGGTTCATGACAGCATAAGGAAACTGACCTGAGAGTAGTGGTTCTGGAGGTGTTAGGAAAACAACATTCTGCTAATTTGCAGGTACCCCTCCAACGCCGGGAGGCGCATTGGATTCATAAGTTAAACACAATGCACCCCTTTGGGTTAAACCATGAGCTTTCTCTTAACTGTTTTTTGTAGTAAATGTTTTCTATTTGTATTTAATGGAATAAATGTGTATATATGCGTGTTCCCTTTAAGACACCTGTTAATGATTAGTCTGAGATTGCTGATATAGGTGCTTTTGGTTTCCTCAGCCACACACGCATAAGAGATTTTCAAGGCTATGCTTTGGGCATGTAAGATTTAAACACACTGGAAATTTCCCTTTCTGCTGTAAAGGTATGTGTCTGTGGTTTGGGTCATGAAATATTTTTATGTAGACCAAAGAGACTGAATAATAAAAAATTTCATTGTAGCATTCCACACGCTCCTGATGAAGGATTCCGATATCTGCTACAGATAGCCGGCCCCAGATTGAGCGTGGGTTGGAGCTTTGCTTCACGGCTGGGCTTCACCGTTCACCTGTTGAGGGGAGCCCTGGAAAGAATTGTTATAACTATTCCAAGAAGACTGTTGGGAATTGTGTGTGTCTACTGTAACTTGCCCTGTATGATTATGTAAAAGATTATTGTATTGTTGATGTGTGTGCCTGAAAACTGCATCAAGAGATTATTTATTTATTTGAATACAATGATGAAATTTTGTAGCCTTTGCACTCTGAATACAGCTTTGTAATTTTGTAAATTAGTATTGTATTCCCTGGGGATTTTTTCCTCCTCCACTTTGCTGGTTCATGACGGGAGCTGTGTGGCGGGTTAGGGTTAGGGTTAGGGTTAGGGTTAGGGTTAGGGTTAGGGTTAGGGTTAGGGTTTGCAGCTAATTCCGATGAGTTAAGCAATTGCATATCTTTGGTCAATGCAATATTTATTTATTTTTAAATTTATTGAGCACATTTGTGTGCCCTGCATCCTTCAAAGGTCTCAGGGCAATGGTTTATTCTATCAACAATTCTGTGAAGAAGGCCAGTTTGGAGGGGCGTAGCTTTAGGACTACCACAGGTACATGGCTGAGCAGGCGGTCACCCCACCCCGCCTCCGCTCCAAGCTCAGGTCTCTGTTCTTCCAGGTTTCTCCACCAGGTTCTGATGAGTGGAGATCATGAACATTCTTAGAGAAGCCCAGGAAATCTGAACGAGATAGCACCGTCAAAGTTGGTGGAACGAGATAGCACCGTCAAAGTTGGTGGAACGAGATAGCACCGTCAAAGTTGGTGACTAATTTAACAGGAAATCTGGCATGGCTGGTAAGACTGGTCGGCGTGTCCAGTTTTCTGCTGGCTTCACAGGAAAACTTTATTTACAGTGACAGTGGCCACTGACAGACCTACCCTTGCCTGGAAAGCTATCTACGCCAGTGGCTTCGACCATGTTTAATTTCAGGCCTGCTGCTTGGTTGCTGTTTTGTACATTATTTTAATTATGGTCTTATTATATTTTTAACTGTCGAGAACAGATACAAAGGCTTTAACTAAACAAATAAAAAACCTCAGCATCTAATCTTTTATTTATTGACATCATTTATAGTCCACCTTTTTCACTTAGTACAGTCACTTTCAAGGATATGTCAATAAACAATGTAATATGGTCTATGTACTGTTCCAGCAGCAAGCTGACTATATTAATCAATATGTACCAGGCTAGAATGTATGCCTATAGTTTTAAGAGAAGTGCATCTTGGGAGTTGTAGTGCCTTACCCTGCAGGTTCCGTTCCTGAGGCATTCAAAGCCAGCCAAAACTTGTTAAGGCCATTTCCTCTTTTGTTCATTCACACCTCAGCAGGGAGAGGAGCACGTCATCTCTCTTTTTTCACCACATTTACTGGGTCTACAAAGCTCCATCAAGTGCCTTTATGCATGAAAGGTGCACTCTCTCCTTTCGTTATTTAGAAGAATTGTGAGTAGAGATTCCTTACGTGTATGAAGAAGTTAAATAAAACCATGTAAGTTTGTAACCAGTGTGTGTGTGTGTTGACACTTGACGACAAAGGGTTGGGGATTCCCTCCTCGCGTCGGAATAGTCTATAAATGCAAATTCGTACAGATTTAAAACAGCAGAAATACAGTACATAGAGCTGAAGAAATGTTGAACAGAGCATTAGCATGTATGGGGCAGCTGTTGATTGCTATTAAGTACTTTATAGGATGGGAAAGTACTTTCTTTTTCTCCATTCTCTACCTGCCAAAAGTTCTAATTCGCTGAGACGGAAAGAATAACTACTCTGTACACACACTCTGCATACCGTTTATTATTTATTTATTTGATTTGATTTATACCCCACCCTCCCCACAGAGGGGCTCAGGGTGGCTAACAGCATTCAGAAAATACATTAAAAGTCACAAAACCATTAACATCAATAATAATTTTTTAAAAGTCATTAAAATAGTCCAGGAGCTAAATATTGCTCTAACAATCTCCTCATTTGCTCACATATTTCTTGGTTTTCTGCTAAAAAATCCCCAGCAGGTGAAACCTATCCTCATAAAGATGAATTAGTTAGGCAGCAATTATATCGAAGAAACACATTAAAATGTAAATCAGTGTTGCTCATAAGGAGATTTAAAGCTAGGGAGCACGAAGGACAGAGTTAGGAAATGCTACAAGAGTGAGAGAGGGAGGAGGAGACGAAGAGTTACATGGGCAGATGGAGGTAGAGTTGCCTTCACAAGCAAACCAGAAGCATAACCAGAAGTTTAAGGATCCAACAGCTGAATAATTTTGTGTTTTAGATATGTGTGTGAGAGCAAAAGATGGGGAAGTGTGAAAGGGATTACCTTCAGAAGTGAACGGTACATATCTTTTAAGTTGACCTGGAGCAAGTTCCCAATAAAGGGTAGCGGAATCGGTCCAGGTGGCATCTTGCTTTTCCCATGCATCTGTCGCCAAGTTGAGAGGACCATCAGGCAAGAAAGGCAGATGATGAGGAAAATGGCCCCTGCTCCGAGGAGATCCATGGTGGCTGAAGGAACTCTACTGGGAAGTCACTCTGCCTGCACAGCCGGAGAGGGTCTTATATTAACTCTGCTAGGAAACCTAATACCCCCAGCAGCTCTTACGCAATTTGTTTGCGCTCTCCACATTGGTTGTCCTTCAAGCTGAGCCCAAAGTGCAGAGGTTCTTCTGGACATTGCTGGATTCATATTTACCGTGAAGTGGGACGGAGAGCAGAGTAGGTATAGTCCTGATGGGATTTCCTTCAAGGTGAAAGGTGTCTGTCCTCTGTGTATAAACGCCCTCCCTCTTAGGCAGAGATCATAGAATCATGGGGTTGGAAGGCACCACCAGGGTCATCTAGTCCAACCCCCTGCACAATGCAGGAAATTCACAACTAGATGGATGGATCGATGAGACTGTATTGCTGACCATGTTCCACCTGGCACTGATTTATGGCAACTGACATATTTTGTAAGCTTGTTCTCAGGGGAACTAAGTGCATTGATAAGAAATAAGCCAAGCTGGATTAGGCCAACAGCCAATCTAGTCCAGCACCCTGTTCCCGTGGCCAACCAGAGGCCCTCAAAGGCCCCCAAGCAAAGCCTGTTGCTGCCCCCAGCACTGGAATGCAGACGGTGACTTTACTGCCTCTGAATCGGGGGGTTGCGTCTCGTCATTTGGGCTAACAGCCACCGATAGCTGCCTCCTCACTGAGCGCGTCCGGCCCCCTTTTAAAGCCTGCTGAAGTGACGCCAACCAGCAATGCCACAAGCGAAGAAGGACCTATTTCCCAATGAATGCTCGTCCTAGTCCACAGAGCTCTCACTTTTTCCTTCCCGTCCCACAGATCTGAAGAGTAGAAACTCTTCACAACAGCTCACAACAGAAGAGTGGTTTCAGGTAGGTCGTCAGGTTGGTCTGCAGCAGAAGAGCAGGATTTGAGTCCAGGGGCCCCTTTGAGACCAACAAGAGGTCCAGAGTGTCAGCTTTCGAGAGTCAGAGCGCCCTTCTTCAGACCCCAGACCGGAGGGAGTTCAGACTCTTGAAAGCTGACACCCTGAACTTCTTGTTCGCCTCAAAGGGGCCCCTGGACTCTCACCCTGTTGAACACAAGAGTGACATGCCCAGTGCCTCTCAGGCAGACGTTGTCGCCTCCCCGGATGAAACGCCCGTCTCTATCCCGTGTGCCAGACAGAGGCATTTCATACCTTTTAGACTCATCTGATGGGGTAGAAAGAAGCCCGGGAGAAAGGAAGCAGAGGCCGAGGCCGTCAGGCGCTGGTTGTGAAATGTCTCAGTTGCTGGCAGGTGAAACTGACAAAAAATCTGCAGAGCTCTGTAATCCGGTTTTCCATGTGTGGCTTCAAGAAAAAGAGGCGCCCAGTTGTCTCCACGCCAAGCCCCAGGAAGTCTGTCTTCAGCCAGGAATCAAACAGAAAGACTTTAGGGGAAAAACAGCAACTCTTGTCCCAGCTATTCTAGAGCCCATGATGGCTAAAAGAGACAGGGGGAAATTCACAGTCTCTTCATTGCTTTGCCCGACCGGCATGTCCCCTTGTGCCATTCCTTCAGTGCCCCCTTTCTAAATGAAGAGATGCCAGCGGTCCAGGCTCGAGCCACATCCACGCCCTGATATGTGTGGACAGAGGCCGAGCATCCTCAGAGGCTTTGTGGCGGCCTCCCAGGTTGGTGCCGAGAGATGCTGAGGGCTCGAAACTAGCCCCGTTTGTTGAAGGCCGTCTGGCTCAGCATAAGGAACAGGCCCTGATCTGGAAATAGCAGCTCCTGCCCTGCAAACCTCTTTCCAGCCAAGTCAACAGGACTGTTCACATAATTACCCTGAGAGGCATGCATGTGTGGAAGGGGAGGGAGGTCACGACCTGCAGCCCCACCCCTCACCTGACCTCCGTGTGTTTACCTGTGGAGGGCCCAGCTGCACTACACGTACCAGACCTTTGTTTACAGGCTTGGGTGAAAGCCCAGAAGTTTCCTTCCGTGAATTTCTGGCTACACAGGAAAGGCCCACTGAGAAATCCGAATGCGTTCTTTCAGTACCTGCTGTGTGCAGAAGGCCTGGAACTGGGTTTTCCAGACTCTTATGATACGATCAGTCTTTCAACAAGGATTTCCAAAAGTGTCCTAGTTAATGAGGTTTAATCAAAGTATTGATTCTGCTGCCAGCCCTTATTGCAAAGACTGGCTTTCAACCTTCTCACATGCGAAGCACTGGCTGCAGTCTCCAGAAGAAGAGTGCCCGCCCCAGGTTCAGTAGCTGCGGTTCAAATCATTTGCTGAACTAGAGGCCTTGGTGGCACACTAAGGGGCTTTTCCGTGAAGACAGAGCCCCTTATCTCCCATTCTTCTCGCCCTGGCCAATTGGGGGAGAGGCAGCCTTGAAGTTACTCTGTAAACACACCTCAGCCGGATTGATCAGGGCTTGTGAATTCCCAACACGGCAACTATGTTAGCTCTAAACCATGCAGTGCCACGCAACTTGCTAGTGCCAGTCCAGATCTTACCATCTTGCCTTTATTAGACTGGATTTCCCTGCTGTGCTGAGTCCCAAAACCGAGTCCCATAACTGACAGATGTCCTTTGTTTCAATGGCTATGCCAAGTCCCGGTCTTACTGCATCAGGCCTGTGTTCTCCTTAAACCCAGAGATTGAAGCCATGAAGAGATAGGAAAGATCTTTCTAGAAACCTGAGAAAAACCCCGGGTTTGGGGATTTGGGTCCCCCTTTGCAAGAAAAGTGGAATACAAAATAGCAAAGGGTCCAGTAGCACCTTTAAGACTAACCAACTTTACTGTAGCAGAAGCGTTCGAGAACCACAGTTCTCTTCATCAGATGCATGGAGGGTATGAAGAAACTGGCCAGAGATATATAGGTGATGAGGCAAGGGGGGGAGTAGATGCAATCAGTTGCAAAAGTCATGAAAGAGGTGGAGTGCACAATCCAGGCTGGGTGTGAAACCTCCCCTCCATAGCGGAATCTGAATAGAATGGCTGAAAGGCAGTTACTTCTGATAATGAGATAACCATGCATCGTCTCTATTCAATCCCTCTGATTGAGTCAAATTTACATATGAGTTCCTAGAAAATAATGCCTCTCTCTTTACCTTTGAATTTACATATGAATTCCTGGAAAACGATGCCTCTCTCTCACAAGCCCTGGGTGGAAGACCTCTCCTTGCCTACAGACAGCCTCCCAACCTTAAACGACTTCTCACTTACAATCATGAATTGGCTAGCAGAGTCACCAGCACAGGTACCAGGCCCTGCAACAGACTCAGATGCCAGCTCTGCCCCTATATCTACCCAGGGAATACAATTACAGGACCCAATGGCATCAACTACACTGTCTCTGGCTCTTACAGCTGCTCATCCTCCAATGTGATATATACCTCCATGTGCCAACAATGTCCATCTGCTCTGTACATTGGACAAACCAGCCAATCCCTGCCCAAAAGAATAAATGGACACAAATCTGACATTAAAAATGGCAACATCCAGAAATGTCATTATCTCATTATCAGAAGTAGCTGCCTTTCAGGCATTCTGTCCAGATCCAGCTTTGGAGGGGAGGGGTCACACCCAGCCTGGATTGTGCACTCCACCTTTTTCATGACTTTTGCAACAGATTGCATCTACTCCCCCCTCCCTCACCATCTATATATATCTGGCCAGTTTCTTCATACCCTCCATGCATCTGATGAAGAGAAATGTGGTTCTTTAAAGCTTATGCTACAGTAAAGTTGGTTAATCTTAAAGGTGCTACTGGACTTGTTACTTTGCTACTACAGACTAACACGGCTAACTCCTCTGGATCTATAAACAAAATAAACACTTTTATAAGTCAGCGATGGCAGTACTTGTTCCAAAATCAAAAAGAGTCCAGTAGCACCTTTAAGACTAACCAATTTTATTGTAGCATAAGCTTGCATCTGACGAAGAGAACTTGATTCTCGAAAGCTTATGTGCTACAATAAAATTGGTTAGTCTTAAAGGTGCTACTGGACTCTTTTTGATTTTGCTACTACAGACTAACACGGCTAACTCCACTGGATCTAGTACTTGTTCTGTAAATGCAGAAATCAATGGTCTTAGCAGTATTCTAGAGATTTTAACATCTAAGTGGTTTCAACAGCTTGATAAGCATCAACCCTGAGGGAGCAAAGGAGAGTTTTCACCACAATCGCCACTCATACCTACCTTGGAACAAAGCCAGTAAACCTTACACACAGTCCCCCAAAAGGTATGGGTGCAAAACCACACAGATCCTGCGGGATAGTTGGTTGTCTGAACTCCTTCTGAGTGTTCTTTGAACAAGAACGCCACTTTACGGTCGGACAAGAATAGAGTCCCCACCAAAGAGCCCTTCCAGAGTTAACTGGAAGTCTGGAATGGGAGGGAGGGAGCCTTTGTCTAGGATAAATCATCCTGGGATGGGTCAGACAGTTGTCACCAGCTGGAAATCTGGTCGGACTGCCTGTCCTACTCTAGAAGTGTGTGTGTGTTTGTAAGAATAAGCACCGTGTAAGTGCTTAGTTAGCTGTAATCTATTACTTTTGTTTTACTTTCTGTTCTGTATTTTTCAGACCCCAAATCCCACTGCCATGCTTTGGGTGAATGCTTAGAAAACAAGCTTGTTAGAAAATGGGATCCATTCTTATTGACAGATTGGTCTGGGTTGTATCCCTCCTCCCACCCCTCCAGTCCACCTACTGCTCTAGACACACATTTGCGAAAAGGAGATGTGGAAAACACCTTGACAGGGTTGCCTAATAGTTCTTTAGATACCCCCCGGCTTTGGCACTGCTTTGTGTTCTTGGGTCCGAGGGATGCTGGGCTGTGCAAGATCCAGGCTCCCCCTCCCACCTTTCCCAGCCCTCTCCTCCATCACAGCTCATCCAGCTGTTGACCTTCTGGACCTGCAGAATCAATTAAGAATCCTCTTTGTCAATCTGTTATGAATATGGCTATATCATGAATTCCTTTCTCCTATGTGCTCCAAGCAAATGGCATGGTACCTGGCTAGGCAAAATGATTTCCAACTTCTGTGTCTTCCCCACCTCTCTTCACTGACCCAGGTTATTCAGGGATCCGATCAAGCCCTTCCCGTCGCACAATTGCAGGACATTAAGCAACTTTTCACCTTTAGTTCCTCCCAGATATGTTTAATCATCCTTTCCCAGTTCATTGTCTCACCTCTGGAGACAGCCATTAAGCTATTCTTTTCTAAGCAGAAGATGAAGTCTTGCCCCAGAGTATGTTCCACAGTATAACTGGATATGATCAACTCGAGAGTATATCTGGACTGCCTCAAGCCATGTGCTATTTGTGCTCTTCAAACCCAGTCACACACTCTCAGCTGCATTGTCTGAGCCTACTTTTCCTCTTGCAAAGTGCTGGTCGGCTCAAGCTGCTACTCTCTATGGACATCTCCTCCTCCTCCTAGACTGGTAAATATCACCTGACTCTGAATCTCTCTCAGTCTTCTTCACTGATTTCTTAGCTCCCTCTGTGTGTGTATTTTGTGTGCAATTGCTTCTACTGTTCTTTTAATGAAAATAATTTCTGTTAAACCCTGCTTGTTTATTGGAGAGTCCACTGAGGGTAACTACTGACCCATTAGCTTGATGGTTATATCTGGAAAAGTTTTAGAACAAATCATCAAACAGTTAGTCCTTGAGCATTTAGAAAGAAAGAATAAATAATATTCTGTTCCTCTTCCTGGATTTTCATTAGTAGACTTCAGTGAACTATCAGTTATTGCAAGATTAGTTCTAATGTACCTTCCCATCAAAAGCAGAGCTGAGGACCAACCATTCTCTAAGGGCATGATCCCATAAACCAACCATAACTTAGGGGCAAAGCACTTGATACCTATGGCCTGATGGCACTCCCACGGGGGTTCTGTGCTTCCCAGGGCATGGGGGACCAATTCTAGCCTCTCAGCCCTTCCCCCTATCATGTCCACATCCTGAAATGCCCCCAGGGAGCCACTACTTGCTCCAGTAGAAGAGCATGATCAGAGCTCCCTTCGTCAGGGAGGTCTGACACTTGAAAGCTCATACTCCAGAAATCTAGTTGGTCTTTAAGGTGCTACTGGACTTGAATCTTCCTCTTCTATTATAGACCAAAATGGCTACCCACCTCAAACTTGTTCCAGTAGGAACCCTCTAAAGAAGTCTAAGAGGTATAAATGAAATGAATTATATTCATGCAATGTATTGTCGAAGGCTTTCACGGCCGGAGAACGATGGTTGTTGTGGGCTTTCCGGGCTGTATTGCTGTGGTCTTGGCATTGTAGTTCCTGACGTTTCGCCAGCAGCTGTGGCTGGCATCTTCAGAGGTGTAGCACCAAAAGACAGAGATCTCTCAGTGTCACAGTGTGGAAAAGATGTAGGTCATTTGTATCTTCTCAGGAGGGGTGGGGTTGAGCTGAGTCATCCTGTAAGAGTTTCCCAGGGTGTGGAATGCTAATGGCGGGAGGCTTCACTGTATCCTGAGGAGGTTCTTTTGCATATGGATTGGTACTTGATGTGCTAATCTTCTCTGCAGGGCTATTGTCGGGTATAGAGTGTTTTGTTAGCCTGGTGTTTTTCAGAACTGGAAACCATGCTCTGTTCATTCTTAAGGTTTCTTCTTTCCTGTTGAAGTTTTGCTTATGCTTGTGAATTTCAATGGCTTCCCTGTGCAGTCTGACAAAGTAGTTGGAAGTGTTGTCCAGTATTTTGGTGTCCTGGAATAAGATACTGTGCCCTGTTTGCGTTAGGCTATGTTCAGCCACTGCTGATTTTTCAGGTTGTCCAAGTCTGCAGTGTCTTTCATGTTCTTTTATTCTTGTCTGGATGCTACGCTTTGTGGTCCCGATGTAAACTTGTCCACAGCTGCAGGGTATACGGTATACTCCTGCAGAGGTGAGGGGGTCTCTACTGCCTTTTGCTGATCGTAGCATCTGTTGTATTTTTCGGGTGGGTCTGAACACTGCTTGAAGGTTATGCTTTTTCATAAGCTTTCCCATCTGATCAGTAATTCCTTTGATATATGGCAAAAACACTTTTCCTGTAGGAGACTGTTTTTCCTTGGTTGTTTGATTCATCCTGGGTTTGATTGCTCTTCGGATTTCATTTCTGGAGTAGCCATTGGCCTGAAGTGCGTGGTTTAGATGATTAATTTCCTCATTGAGAAAGTGCGGCTCAATGTAAGGTTATGAAATACCCTTTGATATTAAGCTAATTTTTCTAAATCAATGGGACAACATAGATATCCCAAGCATTAGGAAAGAATTAATTAATGACCTCCTAATGGCCGGAAAATCCCTTTTGGCAGCTAACTGGAAGTCCCCCAAGATCCCATCTATCGACAGTTGGTTTTCCAGAGTCTGGGATTATTATATCCAGGAGAAAGTTTATGATTCTATTTATATATCTCAGCATTTTCCAAAAGAAACTGATTTTATGACAAAATGGCTCCCTTTCTTTGACTACTTATTAACCAATGATATACACCCTCCAAAGCATTTATTGTTTGTCTCATGGCGTTTCTGAGCAATATGTTAGGTTTCATACAAACTGTAAAGAACCTCCCTCTCTGCTTAGGTATATTGCAATTCTCTAAGCAAATTTTCTTTTTCCTTTGTTAATATTATATTTGAAAACTGGTAGTATATTATAAGCTATCTGTTTTTTCTTGTATTATAGTTGACTTTAATATTGTGTAATTTGTTTTCCTGTTTACGCATTGTATGTTGTTTTTTAAAGTTAATAAAAAGTTTATTAAAAAAAAAAAGCCTGTAAGGCAGCTCAGGAGGAAGGTGTTAGTTGGACATTCTGGACCCAGCTCTCCTCCCCTGAGTGAGTACACAGTACTCCCCAGATTTCTCTAAGTCCCCCCGGGCACTCCTGCCCCACCACGATACTTTCTCTCGCCTTGCTCTCTCCCCACAGCAGGGAACTCTTGGGGAGGGCCTCCAGCCGTGCCTCCACTTACCTGGAGCCCTGGCCGCCCTGGCCGGAGGTTATGTAGGGTGAGTGGAGGACTGCGTGGCTGCTGGGGTGTGGCTCGGCCTCAGTAGGGGTGTGAGAGGAGCAGGGGGAGGGGGTGAGCGGATTTTCCCGTTCAATGGGCGCCTACGGGCTATGCCACAGGTTTTCATGGCAGAACGTTCTGCAGCTGCAGGGGACAGGTCCAGGCAAAGAGCAGCTTTGGGAGGCAACTAATTTGCACCCCACCCCTGGCATGCCTGCCTGGGCACCAGCACAGGAACTTATTCCTGACTTCCTACTGGTCATGGAGGAGTTGCATGGGCATAAGTGCAGGATATGTTGGCATAACCCTTACTCAACTTCCTTTAACTGTTAATCAATAACAAAATAAATATATAGAAATAAAAATAATATATTTTTATTAGTTGAAATATGTATGAGTTATTTATAAAATCATCTTCACCAGTCAATATAGCTGGATTCCTTTCTCAAGCAGATTCGCAACCCTGAACCCAGCTCTCCTCCCTTTAGGGTGCGCACGGTGCTCCTCACATTTCGCTAAGTCCCCCCACCCTATGCACACTTTCCCCACCACGTCACCCTCTCCCACCCCACGCTCTAAGTCTCCACAGCAGGGAGCTCTCAGGCAGGGCCTCCATCCACACCCCCACTTACTTGGAGCCAGGAAATCTAGCTTTGTCAGAGAGCTCTGACTCTTGAAAGCTTACGTCCGGAAATCTAGTGGATCTTAAAGTGCTACTGGACCTGAATCTTGCTCTTCTATTACAGACCAAAATGGCACCCACCTCAAACTTGTTCCAGTAGGAACCTTTGAAGAGAAGACTAAAAGGTATCAAGGAAATGAATTATATTCATGCAATTTGTTCATTCACGGGCTTGGATCCACCACCTACATTTCCACAGACAGAAGGGATTGCCACTCACAGAACGTGATTTCCTTTTCTCCCTCCTACTGCTGCAGCACTCAATCTCCCACCCCTCCCATACAGCTCTTGGGGGAAAGGAGGCCATCAGGGGCAGTTGCATGGGGTAGAGGGGTGAATCAGTTAAAATGACCCTCTCTTCCATCCACAGAGAACTCTCTGCTGAATCAAAACCATTGTTTTCCCCATTACCACCACAATTCTGGGAAGTGACATCATCGCACGAGCTGCGGGCCACTCTGCGAGCGCTCCCATGCTCCGCAGTGGCCAAATCCAGGCCAATTTGGGCCCAATCTGGGCTGATTCGGACCCTATCAGTGCCAAATCAGGCCCAATTCAGGCCAATTTGGCCTGGATCTGGCCACTGTGGCATGCAGGAGCACTGCTGCGCTCCACAGTGGCCCGATTTGGATTGATTCTGGCCTGATCCAGGCAGATTCAGGATCGCTGCTTCGCTCTGCAGTGGCCTGATCCAGGCCAATTCGGGCCTGATCGGGGCCGATTCGGCCCTCATTCGGGGAGATTTGGGCCCAGGAGCATGCCATGCTACCCGGGAGCGCACCTCATGGCCCAGGAGTGCACCCAAGAGGCGTGTTCCCCCCCACAGCCAGTTAAATGGGGGAAGTGGAGGATGGGAGTGGGGGATCCCTCACTCCCAGGCTACCCTATTACTATATGAAGTCTACAGTTTCACTATAGTTTCCATTTTTCAGTCCATAAAAAACAGTGCCCAGACAACAGAAAAGTGTTAACAAGCTTTACTAAATAACAGGATCATAAAACTAAAGAGTCAGTAAATTAAAGATGCATACAAGTATGATTATAATTTCAAACTCAGTGTTTTTCTTTTATCAGTTAGCAGAAAACTTATTTTTATTTGATCATTCATGATTCTACAAAGATAGTTTAACAGTGTTAAGCCTGAAAACAGCTAACCCTCTGCAAAGGGCTGGAGTGGAGTCGTCTATGGAACTTTAATTGCAATTATAAGAGAGAGAACAAGATGCCAAAAATGGTTCCCACTGGCTCTGGCAGAGTTTTTATAGAAATTATGACATCAGAACATCATTGTACCTAATCACAATGTGATTTGTTCAGAATTATGTCGTAGTTAGAAATTTTAGCACACATTACCTTCTTTTTAGTGCAAAGTCAGCGCATGTTACATTGCACACGTGTGATTCTGCAGAATAAGCCATTGTCTGAATAGTCCTTTATTTCATGCTCACAGACAAACAGGTCATAAGCAGACAGGTTCAGTAATTCAAAATACAGAATGATACAATTCAATAAGATGGTTGATCAAATAACCAAAATGCTAAATACAAGGTATAAAATATGTTGTTGTGGGGGGGGGGAGGGGAATCATTAAAAACCACAGATAAAAATTTTGCCACAGCAAGAGTTACACTCGGGTCAGTATCGGCTAAAAGCTTTGTAACTAATTCTTGTTTCAAAACACACTCCCATTTCTGGCTGTGTACTGAGATCCATTTCTCTCTGGCGAGTACATGGTTCTTACAGTCAGTAAAAAGGTGCCAAATAGTGTCTAGATTCTCTGATTTACAACCACAGAGACAGTCAGAAAACGGGATCCCTAAAAACCTGCCTGCCAGTGGCAGAACATTTAATCTGGCCTTAGCAAAAAAAGTATTCTGTATTTGGGAATGTTAAAAATTTACAGTATGCAGGTAAGATCTTTGGAATAGGGAGACCCAGATAGTACAAAGAGCAAACCCTTCGGGCTCTACAACTAGTGCCCCATTTATCAAAGTGTAACATTTTGGGATGAATCAGTTTACACGTGGAGAAGTATTCCATTTTAGATGTAAATAACTCTCCTCTGGGGAAAGAACAATTTTTAATCTAAAAATAAATGTGGCAATCCAGGCTTTGGCTTCTAATGATGGTTCCACAAATTCCAGCCGAATAGCTAGACCAGTGATACACTTTAGTAAACTAGACATGGCGCCCAGAAAGGAAATTAAACAGGAATCTTATTTCTCATTTACTTTGGCAATTGTCAAAGGTACCCCAAATAATAATAATGGTACTACCTTAGCTTTAAATGCCGGGTGGCAAGATTTTGCCTCCTGATGTCCGAAAGCATCCAGGGGGGGGCGGGGGGGTCTGCTGAGTGTATGGATGCCAACTTCCTGACAGCAGATAACACACAGGGGCCTGGGCCTCGGTGGAAATGAGGCAGCAGCCAACCTTCAGCTGAGAAGGAAAAGGTACCCAGGTGCCGAAACATATTAACCTGCTCAATTAAGTGGCCATCCATGGTCACTTTTTGAATGTTACTTTTCAAGAATTCCTTTCTGCCAGGATGTATCCAGCAAACAGACAATGCTAGCCTGTTCCATTATCTCTGAGACAGAGCTCTGAATTCTTGCCTTCGGTACTTATTGTAACTAAACGCAGCTTCTTACAGTAAGTAAACAATTGTAAATTGCGTATAGCCAGGGGTCATTTCCTAGAAAAAGAGCTGGAGGAACTCATTAGCATAACTTATTAGCGTAACTCATTAGCATATGCAATGCCTCTTGCCATCACCAGTATGCTCTGTATCAGGCATCTGACGAAGAGAACTTGATTCTCGAAAGCTTATGCTAAAATAAAATTGGTTAGTCTTAAAGGTGCTACTGGACTCTTTTTGATTAGTATAACTGATTTGCATATGCCACACCCCCTGACATCACCTATCCTGGCTGTTTTGGACCCAATCTTGGTCATTCAGGGCCAAAATCAGACCCAAAATGGCAAAAAGGGGCTGAAAATGGCTGAAAAGGGGCCCAAAATGGTCAGGATCAGGCCACTGATGAGCGGTAGAGTGATCCACTACCCATCAGAGGCCCACTCCAGGCCGTTCTGGCCCCAATCCAGGCCGAGTAGCATCCGCGCGCCGCCCCAGCAGCAGCTTGGAGCTTCTGGGCTCGGGGCTCCGCGAGCTGCCCAGCCCCCTGCGGCGCGTGATGACATCTGCGATGATGTCATCACGCAGTTCATGGCGTGCGTGTGCGCACAGAGCACGCTCGCCGCCTCAGGCGCCAGAACCTCTGGCACCGGCCCTGTGGGGGGGGGCTCTTTTCCCGTTTCTGCTGCTCACGTGCACAAAATACCTCCACGTGGAGCTCTCCCTCCCCCGCCGGCAGCTTTCTGAGCCCATTTGGGCTCTCCTTTTTTTATGCAAGCCATTCTGCAAAGCTGCCAAGTGTCTGCACAGGACCGGGGTTGGCTCCATGGGGAACTCGTGATGGAAGTAACGTTTACCGTGACCCTAATTCTGCTAGACCAGATGCCCTAACCCATTAGAATGAAGTAAGGCAGGCTCCTCCTGTCTCTTATTGAGTGGCACTCTGTTTCTTCCGGTATGTTTGGCCTAGAGGACTGTTTATGGGAACCTGGCAGGGAGAAAATAGGTTTCAAATAGACGGTGGGGAGGAGAAATAAGTTAACTCCCTTCTCCCACCACACTCTCTGGATTTGTTGAAAAACAGCTTGCCCTGCTTTACCCGTGCATGGGTCGACTTGTGCATACCGTATCCTTGTGCAGCTGCAGCACTCATAAAAATGTCTGAAGGCCCCAGATTCTGAATGAGTGGTTCTCTTCCTGCACGGGAGAAGCTCTCCATCCAGTGCATTTGTATCACTCCTCTGTAATGTCACTGGTATTATCTGAGTATCTATATTCTTCTCTTGTGGGCCTAACAGCAGTTGGGAACAGAGTTGCCAACAACCTGGAGAAAAAAGAATCCCTCGCTCTTTAAAGCAGGGGTGTTGGTTGCAGAGAGAAGTTTACTTACCACCATGCCTTCCATAAAGAGCTTCACTTGCCCTTTTCTACACATTAAACCTCTATTAAATGACTGGGATATTTTTTCTTCAGGTCTGTTGGTAACTCTAATTAAGGAGATGAGGCAATTTAAATCAGGTAAGAATGCCTACCCCACCACCACCGGTCTGATTTGGAGCAAACCACAGTTGCTTTAAAGAAAAAAATGAAAGTGAATGAAAATCCTAGAATCCCCTAGGAAACCCGTAGTTTGGTCCTAGTTGCTCAAAGGGAAAGTGTCAGGAAGGGAGAAACAGTATAGCTTACACAAGCAAAGCAAAGGGCCATTGGACTGGAGAGCAAATTCCTAGGCAGCCAAGAGAAAGAAAAGGCAGGGAAAGAGTCTGACGGCTGGGAAGGTGAATGGGAAGACCGTCGCAGGGGCTGAAGGGGGACAGAGTAGATGGCCAAGGAGCAAGAATGTGGTGTAACATTTTTCCGTGATTATTACTCTGAGTAGTATTGCATAGCAAAGGAGGACACACAGATCACAGGGCATAAAAGAATGCAAAGGGAATATTTGGTACGTAAAAAACTAGCATTAAAACTTTACATTCGAGTGTTACATATTGTCGACAAGATATTCCTTCCTCCCCCCCTTTTTACGTGGACAAATTCGGTTGTGGTGAGGCAGTTTTTATCCATGTTGTCTGTTCTTCAGCGAGGGATGACACAGATGTCATAAAACCGTGGGATGGTGGCAAAGCCAACCAGCATAGGAGAGAGGTCAATTTCTTCTGGCGGGATCAGAGATTTGAAGCGGAAGTTCTGAAGGATACTGGTGAAGAAAAGGAAAAGCTCCATACGGGCCAGCCGCTCCCCAAAGCAATATCGTTTGCCTGGTGAAGGGAAGAAAGGAGAGCTTACTTTTCGGTGTGCCAGGCTAGCAAAGCCCCAGGTACTTTGGCTACAAGTTAGTTCTTGAGTTGGGGGGGGGCGGGGGGAGTTGGGGGGGGGCGGGGGGAGAAGGTCAAAAGGGCCAGAAGGGGGGCTTACCGATGGAGAACGGCATGAAAGCCTCATTCCTCTTGAACTTCCCATTCTCGTCCAGGAAGTGCTGGGGGTCGAACGCTTCAGGCCTTGCAAAATGTTTGGGGTCTCTCAGCACAGAGCCCAGCAAAGGGAAAACCTCAGTGCCCTGAACACAAAGAAGGAGAAAAGAATGAGGGGATCTGGGAGAAAGGCAAGGAATGACTAAACCAGAAGACTCCGTTGATCTGCCACCAAACATGGTTCTGTTTGAGGTAGTGGACGGTGGGTATCTGGCTTATCTGGCAAGCTGGTTGTTATGTGGTCTTTTAGGAAGGCTGTTCTTGGAAAGGATGGGCCTGGCGAAGTCACAATGAACCGCAGTCCTAACTGAAGTATTTTCACAGAATATTAGGAATTTCACCACCGGGTGATGAGGTGCTGAAGAAATGTCCTATGGGCCAGAGAAAACCATAAAAAATATAAACAACCTTTGTGTTAAATGAAAGATGTGGCTTTGCTGTTAGTGCCTGATTATGGCTCCCCCTTTGCAGTCTACGCATACAGCAGAGGCAACAGGCCAGCAAGCGCAGCCACCTTAAAAGAAGCCCTTGGAGTGTGGGTGGCGCCCACGTTTGGACCTGCTGCCCTGAGAACGAGCCCCCAAACTGGAGTCTCTGAGGGTCAAGCTAGACGTGCAGATTTCGAAAGAGTGACGTCATTGCGCCAACCCTGCTTCCGGGAGCCCAGGCTGGCTGGCCACCCCTACGGGCACCGTGCAGCTGCAGGGGGCCGGCCGGGCACCAGGACTGGGCAGTGGAGCTTCCAGGGGGCGGAGTCAGCTGTCCATTATTTGGGGAATGTTTCTCTTAGACACTCCCCCCAAATACCCAACTGTCAGGGAGAATACCGGACACCTGGCAACCCTGCTTGCCACTAGAGAGAGATGGATATAAACAAGTAGGGATCCCACAAGGACGTCTAGGGGTATCGCATTTTCGCCTTCCCCACCATATCCTCTTTCCCTTGCCCTGCACCCCATAACTTCTCCCCCTCCTTCCCATCTGCCTTTGAGTGCTCCTGTCTTCACTTTTCCCTCCCCACCAACAGCCTCTTCCCTGTGGCCCAGTTGTGTGGTGCCAGCTGAGCCAGGCCCAGTTATATGGTAGAGAACCTAAAAAGGACTTGTGGGGGTACTTTAATTTCCCTGTATCTCCCTCCCCACACTATTTCCTTTTGTCTCCTCCCGGCAGCTTCCATATGCTCAGCCTTCCCTATGCCTTTCTTTCCTTTTAACCCACTAAACAACTTCTTTTATCTGCCCTCCATCCTCACCTATATTTCTTAATTTACTTCATTTACATACTGTCTTTCTCCACAAAGCAGCTCACATTATTTTCCTTGCCTCCATATTTTCCTTACAACAACCCTGAAAAATAGTTTAGGCTTAGAGCCGTGGCTGGATCAAAGTCTCCCAGTGAACTTCCACAGCAGAGCGTGATTTGAACCTGGGTCTCCTAGATCCTATGCTGAAAGTCTAACCACTATGCTACACTGGCTTGAGGGGGAGGGCTGCTGTTGTATAGTAGCAAGCAGCCAGGCCTGGATGAGTCACATAAGTCATGTAGTAGTAAGTTGCCTCGTGGTTGATGCTGGGTTTGGCCCCAATGAGTCCACCCTCAAAGGCCCAAACAACCTTGGAAAGGGCTTTGCCCTTCCCCTGCATTTCTTGACAGAAATGAAGTCTGGAATATCGGCTAAACTGTTATGGTTCCCCGGAATGGTGTGATGCCGTCTCAGCAGCTGAGTTGTGAGCTCAGTGCCATGATCTTCCTGACTCCTTGGGACTCGAGAATTCAAGCCCCCAACCCCCCCCCTCGGAAGGGGGGGTAGGCCAGAGCAAGGTGGAAGAGCTCAGGGGGACAGGCAATCCCCTGTGTAGCTCCCCTCACCGGCTTAAAGCAAGGACTGTGAAAGAAGCCTAGTGGCTCTCGAACTACGAACTCTGGGACCTGGAATAAGCAGAAATAAGCGAAGATTCCTGACAAGGTAAATAAATAAGCAGAAAACTGAAGGACCGAAAAAGAGTGATTCTACTTGACATCTCTCCAGTAAGAACTGTTTATGGCTTTATGAGGGCTATTCAGTTTGAGGAGGGTTTTTTTATTATCCTCCGGAGAAGTGGCCGTTTTATGACCCAGAGGAATGTTATCGAAGAGTGATTGTAAAAAGTGTTTTTCTGGGTGAGAGCTGCAGGGCCGGTGCCAGAGGTACTGGCACCCAAGGCAGCGCATGCGCACGCCCTGCACACGCGCGCATGCCACCGACTGCGTGATGACATCATCGCAGATGTCATCATGCACTGCAGGGGGGCTGGGCAACTCGCGGAGCCCCGAGCACAGAAGCTTCAAGCTGCTGCTGGGGCGGCGCGCAGAGGCTGCTCCGTGCGCCGCTCCAGCAACAGCTCACGGCTTCTGCGCCCGGCTGGGGCAGAGGAGCGTGCAGCGGAGCTGGCGTGGCTGGCTGCAGCAGTAGCTGCAGTCCAGCCAGCTCCGTGCCGCCACCGCCACGCACCCCAGCTGGGCGCACAAGCTGCGAGCCGCTGCTGGGGCAGCGCCCGGAGGCTGCGCCCAGCTGGGGTGTGTGGTGGCGGCGGCGGTGGCAGCAGCACGGAGCTGGCTGGCTGCAGCAGTAGCTGCATCCCAGTCATGCCAGCTTCGCTGCGCGCGCCTCCACCCCCGACACCCCCTTCGGCGCCCCTCCAAAGCCCATGCGCCCGAGGCCACCGCCTACCTGGCCTCCATGGGCGCGCCGGCCCTGGAGAGCTGGGTAACAAAAATCTTTTGAATTATAAACAGCAAGAGCAAAGTAGCTTTTTACCTGTTTTAAGAGCTCTTTGGTGACTATTTGAAAGTAAGTGAATAAAATGGTGCTCCCTCAAGAAGTATTTTTAAAGCTGCAGCGAATCTCAAAACTGTTGGATGACATATTAAGAAAAGTAGAGACATTTGAATCCGAATCAGATAAAGACAAAGTGACAGATGCCAAATTAGAAGAAAACTTTGATGGGACAGATTTATTTGAAAGAAAATTGGAGGAGAAACTACAACAAAAGCAAACAGAAAATCAGTCTCTTTCCGTGAAAGTTCAAAAGCTGGAGAAGAAGGGGGAAGGGCGTGGACAGAAGGCTGAAGGGAAGAGATCTCGGCCGTCGCCACACGGGCTTTTATTTAGCGCTAAAATGGCGCTATTTCCCGGCAAACACCCACCTTATTCCAACACTGTAGCGATTTTCTCTCTTCTGCTTTGTGCTTGATAGTTGTGCTATTTTGTGCCTCAGTGTGAATGCCTCACATCGATGTAGTTCGCCTCGCAACGTCCTATGCCCTCCCTTCAATCCCAGAATCCATTTCTTCCTGCGACTCCCCTTTTTTTTATTTTATTATGTCCTTATAACGCCATAACGCCATAACACAATGCAAACTTTCTGCTGAAGTAAAAATGACTCAATCGCCATGGCAGAGTCTTCAGCGATGGGGATCACGCCAGACAGGGAGTTTTCGGCAGGCAAAGGGCTATTTATATAATTTCAAAGTTGGAAAAACAAAAGGGTCGTAATGTTTTGCTCTAACGGAATGTTTATATGCTGTTATTCCGTCATAGCGGAATTAAACGCCAGAATAATAAAAAAAAGGGGGGAGGAGCTGCTTCTGCGCGGTTAGAGGAGAGAACAGAACAGAGTGCTTCGGTGTGGACAGCTGGTGGCGCGAAGAGCCGTTAGGTGACCCAAAGAAACGTTACTGTGCCGATAACAGGTAGGACGCCATATGCTGTAAATTTAACGGAAGAGATGCCCGTGTGACGACGGCCCTAGTGTATCACCTCTGTACGAAGCAAAAAACACACAACACATGTCAACTATGAAATACATCACAAAGAGGAAGAAAGATAAACAGAGACATAGTAATCTACCCATCGACATCTTGCAAAAATGCTTGGAAGGCAAGAAGAGCTCTTTATGGTTGATTCTTGGAAAGAAAGAGTTGCAACGTTATTTTAGAGGGAGAAGGAAGAAGAAGAAAAAGAAAAGATGGAACTTAAATCATGATCCTGGGGCTCTGACAACTGGGCCGATTCCAGACGGCCCCCTGCCTCGCGAAACGTCGCGCGTCGTCGCGCGTCGTTGCGCAGAAAACGCGAAATATCGCGTTTTCTCGCGCGAGTTTTGCGCGACGTCGCGCAAAACTCGCTCGAGAAAACGCGATATTTCGCGTTTTCTGCGCAACGACGCGCGACGACGCGCGACGTTTCGCGAGGCAGGGGCCGTCTGGAATCGGCCCTGGATTAGAGGGAGTGGGACAGAAGGGTTCTTAGAGGGAGGGAGAGGAGGAACACCAATGAAATCCAAAGTATGACTCGGTAAACGGGTTTTGGGGGTCTCTTATCCCCCCCCCTCTCATTTCTTACGTCTTTAATTTAACTGAATTTTTAAATTATTATTATCATTTCTAGAAGATGGAATTTAAATTATGATCCTGGGGCTTTGATAATTGGATTTGAGGGAGTGGGGCAGAGGGCCTCTTGGAGTCCTCTGCCCCCCTTCTTATTTTTCTTTTTGCTTTCCTTCTGTTGGAGCTCTTTTCTTTTCCTCAAATAAAAATATTGTAGCAAAGAAGGGGCCATAATACTGTTTTGGAGGGAGGGATAAGAGGAATAAAAATGAAATTCAAAGTATGACCTGCGTAAATGGGTCTTGGGGGGCCTCTTATCTCCCCTCCTATCTCATATGATTTTTGTTAGAAGTCTTTTTACTCCTTTAAATCAGGGGATGGTAGGGAACTAGAGGGGACCTTATAAGTGAGTTAATTTTTAAATTTAAATTATAGGTTAAGCTAAGTTTGCCCACATATTTGCTTTTCTTTTCTTCGGCCTGTGCATACTGAAAATACAAATAGTAAATTTTAGATGGCTTTAGACTTGACATATTAAAGATCAAGGGTAGGCTGTTACAAAAACTTTATTGTATACTTCTCTCCTTTAAGAAAATATTTAGTTAATGACATATACAAATAATGGGACCAATAATAGAATGCAACGATGTTCATTTTTACTTTCTGTTTTTTCTTTTCTCCTCTTTGCTTTATTTTTGAAAAGATTAAGGGTTAAACACCCTGGGCCCAAGAATTAAAGGATTGAAATGTGTTTTAAGACAATGCTTACTTAAAATATAAATAATTGTTAGAAATGAGAAAGGAAAGGGAATAGGGGGGTTAAAAAGCAAGAAAATTAAAAAGTGCTTGGAGAGATTTAAATGGACTATGTACTATATAAAGAGAGAAAGAAAGGGTGTGTGGTTACTCAGTTTCCTTTTCCATGGATTTATGTCTATATTGCAATTTTTTCTGAAATATTGATTATATAATGGATTATCTTGTACTCAAGTCTGAGACAAAAAGCTCTCTTGTTGGGTTTTTTTTTGTATTTTTCTTTTTTGAAAATTTAATAAAACTTATATTATAAAAAACAAATACTCGGGTAACTACAGGTGCGTCTTTTATCATTTGGGGGGAGGGGACTGCTTTAAAAAAATGTTTTTTTCAGACCTCAGATTTTTCTGGAAACCTGGGATGTTCTTCAGGTGTGTAGGAAGATCTGCCTTGTCCATTCACGGCTCCAATCTCTGCATTTAAGTATCCTCTGATCAGGGCCACTAGGCTACTAGTATATAATATTTGTTTGTTTGTTTGTTTGTTTAGATTTATATTCCGCCCTCCCCATACCAGCAGGCTCAGGGCGGATCACAATTTGCACACAAATTTAAAATTACATCAGATAATTCATACCGTTTAAAACTCTAAATTATAAAACATCCAAAGATTAAAAGACACACGCACACACACATACCCAGTGGCACAATAAAATACACTATACATATGCACAGGGCACATTAAGGGGTATTCAACAGATGGAGGATGTTTCCAGTGGGGAGGGCACAACCCATACTTGGCTAGGCGGCGGGGGGCGGGGGGGGGGCTCTGCCCAGCATCAACCATACGTACAATCAACTTTGTGGGTATGTTTTCAGTTGCAACTGTAACCGTCTTTAAGTCCATAACTACGGAAAGAGGAGCTAAAATTACTGAAAACAAATCCTGTACTTTGGCAGGCAGTGGCTAGCTGAGGCCTCTTCTGCCCTCCTTTAAGTGACGATAGCAGGGAGTGAGTTTGTAATTTTGGGCATGCCAGGTATGTGCTTAGCTGCCGAGCCATAGCCCATACATCTTTCTTGTTCCTGGCATGCTAAACATTTCAAACTTTTCATGTATCTTTGCAAGGTAAGAATAATACATGCAGCAACTAATTTAAAACATTTCCATTTGTGCCATGTGGAAAGGTAATGTTTTCTCACTATTGCTGAAGTTAAATATTGTGGTGTCTTAACTCCTGCAGCAGAACCTGATTCCCCCTCTTTATCCCACTAGTCCACCCGTGACGCTGGAGGGATAGAGCTTGCTGAGCCCTACGCCGTACCCTGGGAATGGTGTATCCTCGGAAATGGGTATCACAGGTTGTTCGTCGTGCTAAACCCATGGGGAGCATGTCAGCGTATCTCTGGATCTCATGGATCACAGCCTCAGTGTAGGGCATTTGTAGGCGGTCGTCCATGTTGGGAGTGCGATTCCTGCCGATGACCCGGTCAATCTCCTCGTGTACCTTATCTGTTGAAAAATCCACAGGATGTAAAGATGGCGTTTGCACGGGTTCATTTACACTCCCACCTTCCTGAGAACCTACAAGGCATCTAATTGGATTCTGCTGTTGTACTCCGAGTTCAATAGTCTAGTGCTATTAGGAACATAGGAAGTGTCCTGGAGAAAGGTCTGCAGATATTTTTCTCTGGAAAGGAAAGCCCCATGATAAAAAACGGGAAGCCAGCTGCACGGACAGGTTGCACAGCCTTCAATGTTTCCCAACAGGACTGCTCAGCACATGCTGCAGAACTCATAAAACTTGAAAGCCTGCAGATTCTCTGAAATTTGACCTCCTTGGATCTATTACAACCAAAGCCACCTTCCCTTCTTCCATAGTCACCTTCGATCTCTGGGTATTTGAGCAGAATCTGGAGGGTGTAACGCAAGGTGGTGCTGACCGTTTCGGTGCCAGCAAAAAATATGTTGAGCGTTGTCCGCACTAGATTCTTCAGGAAGAACTCTGTATTTGGGTTTTCCTTTTCCTAGGAGGAATAGAATGGAAACACATTTCACAGATTATGCTGGAAAAGCTGGTTGTCACTTTCTGAGATGCTCTTTCCCTGTAGCCATTGGTTGGGCTGCAGTGAGGTCATGAAAGGGGAATCTAAGTTTAGTTGGTGGGAAGAACGAATAGGATCCTCACATGGCGTTTTCATTGCCAAAATGAGAGGGTTGTCTTCATTTAGCCAAACGCACTCCCTTCATCCTGCTCTTTGAGATGCTGCGTCTTCTCTTTTCTTGCAACTAACAAATTTCAGTTAGCTGTACCAAATGATATTTATAAAATAATGACAATCATAGTTAACAATATAATAATACCTGATGCATTTTTATCAGGAAGCTGTCTATGAAATCCCGAGGGGAGTTGAGGTCGAGGGTCTCCTGGTTCTCTTTCACCTTCCTTGTGATGAATTCCTCCAGCCCTGAAAGCTCCTTGAAGGCTTTCTGCTGCGGCCCAGGCATGTACTGCATGGGTCCAGAGAACATGTCGTAGAGCTGTGCATTGGGGTGGGAGATGTACAATGTTGGCCAAAAGGAAGAAGACAGAAATCTCTGTATAGGCGATCCATTTTTAAAATTTCCTCCCTTCCTCCCCCCTCCTTCCAAATTTACCTGCCCCCACGCCGTGGCAGTGAAACGGAAACTTCCCAACATCATGCTGAGCAAAGAGAGGAACTCTTTATCTTCATAGTCAAAGCGGTTGCCAAAGGTGATAGAGCTGATCACATTGGACACAGTACGACTCAGGACATAGGTAGGGTCAAAGGGTGCTCCTAGGAAGAGAGTGATACACCCCTGTGATTCAGGTCTAGCTCTAGTTTGCAAACCAGTTCAGTGTCTGCATGAAAACCAGGTCAGGGAATAGTGTGCATAAACTTCATCTTGCTATTTGGCAAATCATTTATTTGATTTCAACACATCCCTGGACTACAATACACCACACCTTCACAACAGTTCCATATTTGTGTAAGCAGCACTGCAAATACAAATAATCTCTGGCTGTAGGAGTCCCAGCAATAAAACTTACTGGGTGAAAGTGAGCAACCACAAAGCTCTTTGTATGCCACACTTTCTCAATTTATGTACCTTTCGAAGGTGTAACAATAATAAAAGATTTTTCACTGTATATTTTGTGCGTGTGTAGCATGTGGCTGCTTTAGACCAAGTCTGTCAACTCAGCAGCCACACACATGCCAGTTCATAAACACTTGTGATAGTCCTCCTTCTCACAAGATTTGGGCCACCATTTTGGTTGCCTTTTGCCAGGGAAACCAAACTGGTACCTCCCTGCTTGGAGTCTTAAGAGTTCGGGAAGCCTGGTAGGGTTGGGGGAATTAAGACATAATCAGGATTTAGCTCCTTCAGCTTCTAGGAAGTGGCCATGGCTACCACCTCCGAAGGCAGCAAAATATCTTGAGCTGCTACCAGTAACTGGATTGATGGCCGTTATTTTTTATATTTAACCAGGTTTCTCAAGATACCCAAATTCTTGATCACCTTCGGTGTTCCTAAGTGCCTCCAGTAGGAAGTGGGCCTCCTCCAGGATCCGTTCTTCAATGGATCGCTTCCCCATACCGAAATTTCTCAGGGTTGTGATGGAAAATCGGCGCAGCTGCTTGGCCCGCTCCCCTTGACTGAAGGCAACTCCTAGGAGTAAAAGTAGGACAGAGCAGAGAGTTACTGGAAGAGAATATGTCAGGGCAGAGGGGAGGGTACTTTGATAACTGATGGAGAGAAAGAGAGCAATCAAATAAGTGCCTTGTTAAATGTTAGAAGTTAATGACAATGATTTGGAATTACTTTCTAATTGTAAAGGTGGTCAGAGGGCTCTCTCCCCATCTCTGAAGGCTGGACATGCATTTGGCCATATTCGTTGAGGTGGATCCCTGAAGCAGGTAAAATTTAAAGTCGATTCCAACCCCAAAGTCCAAGGTGATCCTCACGGTAATGTGAGAAGGATTGCCCCCCACCAATAAAGCTGTTCCAATAAAGGTTCATTACTACTGGGAGAGGTTGAACTTGAAGATCCCTGAGGTCCTTTTCCAAGTGTATCTGATTGTTTAATAATCACAGTCACATAAACATTAGTGATCCATCGCAGAAGATGTTGGAGCCAAGTTCAAATCCCACTTCTATTTTTTTTTAAAAAAATGTAGATGATAATCTCTTTTATAGAGCTGTTGGGAGAGTGGGGATAAAGGTGAAATACATCAAAATAAAGAAGTCAATCAAATGGAATTAAAACTGCATACTTTGCACACTAAAAGTGTCATATAAATACAAACCACAGTCAAGAATGAGCTCCCTGCCAAAGAAGAGACTGACCATAGCCACGGAAAAGCCAGTCAAACGTGGCCTGCTCCCCACGGCCACTGAATTCTTCTGCCTGGTCCACCAAGGCCTCCTTTACCGCATCATATCCACGCAGCACCACAATCCGTCGGGGCCCCAAGTGGATGGTGTAGACGGGACCGTATTTGTCACTGATCTGAAAGAGAAAGAGGGGCCCTGGGTGAAAGGATAGAAAGGACAAAGGGAAGGGCTATTTGGGAAATTAGACTGCTTTAATAGCAAGACAAAGAAGGTGTTATATAAGACAGAGAGCCCCAAAACTTGGGATGCTCACCAAAATGTTTCTTGAATTGTTTTATTTGTCTTTTAATGATTTTTTTAAATGAATTTTCCTGATTGCGGCTATCACACCTGTTTGGATTCTGATTTGTTAGTTTCCATTGAATGTTGCAGATTCCTTGAGGCAAATAAGATTTTGATGGGGAAATCTCCACACATGAAACAAGGGTAGGAGAACGGTCCAGGGGTGGGGGTGAGCCTAGATAGGCAAGGGGCTTTGGGGTGTCACAGTAAATTGAGCGGGTCCACATGCGAGCCATGGAGGCTGAGGGAGTGTGAGCCACAGGTCTACGGGGTAGGAGTGCTAAAGACATTATTCCACCCTTTAAAAGGACGCTTGAACAGCTCGTAGGAAAAAAATCAAAATACTAAACATCAACAAACAAATCTAGCAAATCCAACATAAAACAACAAGAAATAAAACAAATTCAACACCAAGATGAAAAATAAGCTCTTACAGTTCATCGTTCCCAAAAGTTGTTTGGGAAATGACTTTTTAAACCAGTTTCTGGGATGAAAAGAAGGCGGGGAACAAGATGAAACTCCCTGGGCAGAAAATCCACCAACCTCTGAAAAGGTTCCGTCCCTTGTGACCACCCACCTTACCGCTGAAAGATGCAGGAGAGATGAGGGGGGGGGGGCTCAGATAACAATCTCAGTAAAAAGGCAGGTTCATATTGAAATGCACGGTCAAAAGATATACTGGAACATCAAAATCAGCACCCTTGACCTGTGCCCACAAGCCCCGTAGAAGTAGATGCACCTTCTACACTCATAGATGCAGAGGAGTTAGCCATGTTAGTCTGTGGTAGCAAAATCAAAAAGAGTCCAGTAGCACCTTTAAGACTAACCAATTTTATGGTAGCATAAGCTTTCGAGAATCACAGTTCTCTTCGTCAGATGCCTGATACAAAGACTGGTCAAATACAGAAGAGCAGGAGAGAGAAGAGAGGCGGCAATTAGGGGGGGAGGGGGAGGGAGCAATCAAAACATTCCCTTGCTAGTATATGTAAACATCTCCTTTTGGTGTGTGTATCAGTTGGCTTCAAAGGAGTTTGCCCTGTTAGTTTGTAGAAGCCAAACAGCTAGACCATCCAATTCCAATGCAGTATGGGCCTTCGATAACCACAGCTCTCCCTGCCAGATGCATCTGACAAAGAGATCTGTGGTTCCCGAAAGCCCATACTGCATTGGAATTGGATGGTCTAGCTGTTTGGCTTCTACAAACTAACAGGGCAAACTCCTTTGAAGCCAACTGATACACACACCAAAAGGAGATGTTTACATATACTAGCAAGGGAATGTTTTGATTGCTCCCTTCCCCTCCCCCCCTAATTGCCGCCTCTCTTCTCTCTCCTGCTCTTCTGTATTTGACCAGTCTTTGTATCAGGCATCTGACGAAGAGAACTGTGATTCTCGAAAGCTTATGCTACAATAAAATTGGTTCTTCTACACTCAGGTGCCATAATCAGCTTCTCCTTTTTCTGATGTGCTTGGGTTAGAAAATATGTTAAAGAAGACATACATCCAAAATTTACTGTATATGATCACAACCTTTGTGCAGTGTAGCTTGATGGATGGGCACAAGCAAGCTCTATGCATTGCTCTTGCAGCACAAGAAAGTTAAATTTGCTTTTAGCCGTTGGCTTAAGGAATATTTTGAGAAGAGTACGTCCTCTGGGCTTAAGAACATTGTTCCGTGGGCAGTTTGAAGAAAAGTTTAAAAAAATAAGAGAGCAGTTTAAATAATTAATGGTAGTCTGGCTAGGAAAAGGCTGCCAGAGATTATAAAATATGAGATGTCCTTGTTTGAAAATACATATAAAACAAGCAGGGTCCATACAAGCTTTACCAACTATGACCGTCGTCACACGGCCATAAATTTAGCGCCAAACTAGCGCCATCTCCCACTGAATGCTCACCTTATTCCAGCTCTCTTGCGATTTCGCCATTCTCCCCAATTCACGCTTTGTGACTCTTTATGTTGTCTTTATCCACTTCCATGTGAATGCCCTGGATCAACTATGAACGCTTTGCAACACCAAAACGCTCACTCTCCCCAATCTTCTGTCTCACGTAACACTGATTCTCATGCCCTACACTCCCACAAGCCCCAGTGCGACCCACAATTAAGCCTCAAAGTAATTTTTTTTTAACATCAGCCTTATAGCGCTATAGCCCTACAGCACTATTCTGCCATGGGTGGGAAACCTCTGCTACCTATCACAGTTGGCTTTTGGGTTGGCCCAGCACAACATTGGTATAATAGAAGAGTGATATAGTGCAAATATGCGATTTTTTTTTTTAAAAAGGGCGGGATTTTTAGGGCCCCGTTTCCAGAGGCACTTTGACTGACCGTCAAATTGCACTTTTCCCTTTTAATGTGACTGACTGGAAGTGCAAGCAGTCATCAAAAGATGGGAGAATCCATTCTAATAACGATAACAGAAGAAACAATTTCTAGTGCAAAACTGACGAAATAAAGGCCCGTGTGACGACGGCCTATTTTTGGCTTCTAGGAGAAACGTTTAATGGAAGGAAACAGAGCCCGCTTGCAGGGAGAGCAGAATATAAATTGAATAAAATAAAAATAAATAAATTTAATTTATTAGATTTCTTTGCCCGCCTGCCCTGCAAATAGACCTAGGCCGTTTCCAGATGGCTTACCTGCCTCCGGAACGTTGCGCCATCTTGCGGGGAAAACGCAAAATATTGCGTTTTCTCGCGCGAGTTTTGTGCGACGTCGTGCAAAACTCGTGCGAGAAAACGCGATATTTCGCGTTTTCCCCTCAAGATGGCGCAACATTCCGGAGGCAGGTAAGCCATCTGGAAACGGCCCTAGTGCAGGTTACAATATTATATAGTAGTACAATAGATTAAAACAATAATACATCAATAAAAGATAAATAGCCAATTTCATAATTCCAATACAAAAATTAAAACCACAACCCAAAATGCAGCATGTGATGGTTCACCCTAATTCATCCCACACAACAGTGTCATGGAGGAAGGGCAGGCAGGTCACCAGAAGGTAAAACAAGTGGGCCAAAGGCTGCAGCAGAGAGGCAAGCCAGGCAAAGCCAAAGGGGACCTGCTATTTCGTAAATAGTCCCCAAGCCAAATGTATCAATGGTGTTACAGAACTCTTCCAGAGCAAATGTAGAAATTTGGATTTGCGGAAGAAGCATTTTCTAAAGTAATGCTTAATGATGGCTTTTAAAGAAAAACCAAAAGATAGGATAATCCCTAGTTCAGTTTTGTTGACAGTACGTAGGACTTGGATTTAAAAATCAGTCCAGAGAAGGAGGTTGGAGTTGGGTAAGCTCCGTGATTGGACAGGAGAGTTTTAAGGAAGGGCGCTGCTCCATGAATATCTTCAGATCAGGAATTCTTTCTTAGAATTGCTGAATCAATACTCTCCAATGCAATTGTAAAAACACTTTCCTGGAAGCAAGCAACATTGAACAGACCTGAGCAGGATTCTGAGTAGACCTGCTTAAGATTGCTCTCTGACTACTAACTAGGGTAAAAACTCTTTTGATAATGAAATGTTGTCATTTGCTGTCCAAGATAAATCAAGGTTTGTTAAAAGCGGTAGACAAGCGAGATCCAAATAGTGGTCGAATCCACATTCACCCATTACCCGCATGTTTATCGGATATCTTCCGTTTGCCTCCAATCCGTGATTTTTTCCTCTTCGTTCACATCCCTGCTTCCAATCCGCCTTTCTCGCACGTTCCTCCGGTCACACGGCCGCTCGAAAACTGCTTTTTTGGGCGGGACCTTTTTCCCCCGCCCATTTTTTAAAAAAATTTTTGAGCTCACTTTTCCGTTATTTCGATCTTGTGTTATAAAGAAACATCATTGAAGATAATGATGCCTCTCTTTCCCCCACTGACAGCACTGATGGCTCTTCCGTTTCTTTTTTGGAAATTTTGAAGCATGTGGGAAGCTTTCGTGGGCATTTCCTATGCAGGACAGTTCAGTGCTCGAATTTTACTGAAGTTTCACAAAGCCAAGCTTTGGGCGGGTTCAGGCCGGTCAGTCACTTTGGATGAAGAGGCTGGTTTGAAAGGTGGTTTGAAAGGTGCAGTTTGAAAGGCTGGTTTGAAAGGTGCAGGTTGCATGTCTGTGCGAGTGGAGCGTGCCGAGACGCCACCCAGCCGTCCGCTCCCCCTTCCCCCGTCTCCAAGACTGGAGCGGCAGCGCCTGCGGGGTCAAGCCGGCTTGGTGGCCAGAGGGCCGTTTACCCCAAGGGGGGAAGGCTGCGCCCCCTCCCCTCCCGCGGACCGCCGCGCTGATGGGCGACCTCGCAGGGGCAGGCGCCCCACGAGCTGGGCCTCTGCGTGGCGAGCGCCTGAGCCAGAGCGCCCACAGTGGAGAGGGCGCCTCGCAGCGCAGCGCATCCTCGCCCACCGGCAGCGCAGCACTGGCTCACTGCAGAGAGAGGCTTGGAGGGATGCAGCTGTCTCCTCGGCCGGCATCCCTGTCTTCAGCCCCCCTCCGCGGATGTGCCAGCCCACGGGCCAAGCCACCTTTGCTGTCCCGGCAGCCCCCGCAAGCCCCGCCGTTTGGCTCAGCCGGGGATGCCTCGGCCAGTCCCTTCTCCGCTCTGAGCCGGGAGCCTCCAGCTGCACCCGGACTTCGACTCGGTCTGCCGGGCACCTTCTTGACCCCGGCGGGAGAGGAGGCGAGCGATGAGCCCGCTGGCTTCCCAGCGCCTCCAGCCCCACCGCTGGGGCGGCCCTCAGCAGCGACTGTTTTCTTTATTTTGAATGATTGATTCACTGTAATTTCGATATTACAGTAATATAAAATAAAAAAATAAAAAAACAGTTAAAAAGGAAGTTTTGCGAGTCCGTTCTGAGGATGGATTCACCCCAAAATGATTTTTCAAACTACCAGATTTGATTCAGAAACAGCATAATCAATAAATCCAATGCTATGAAGTCAAAAACAGTCTTTTGCAGACTACGGAGCACTTGCAAGTTGAATCAGCCAATAGGAACTCTCGGAACGGCCGGAGAGACAGGAAGGGGGGTGGTTTTTAAAAAAAACGCGTAAATTGCGCATTGGCCCGTTCACGACCACCGTGAAACTCCCGTTGAAAAACTGTGACCACATATTCGGGAGAAATGCGAATGAAATGCGTCTGTTTAATGAGGTAATGTGACCGGCACTCGGGATTGCGGGGAGAATGCAAGGAAAACGCGGAAAAAAAGAAGTAATGTGGATTTGGCCTATGTTGAAAGCTGGAGAAAAGGCATAAAGCCGAAATTAATTAAGGACAATTATTTGGAGACTGGCTGATAAATACACACTAGGGCCGTTGTCACACGGGCTTTTATTTAGCGCTAAAATGGCGCTATTTCCCGGCAAACACCCACCTTATTCCAACACTGTAGCGATTTTCTTCCTTCTGCTTTGTGCTTGATAGTCGCGCTATTTTGTGCCTCAGTGTGAATGCCTCACATCGATGTATTTCGCCTCGCAACGTCCTATGCCCTCCCTTCAATCCCAGAATCCATTTCTTCCTGCGACTCCCCTTTTTTTAATTTTATTATGTCTTTATAATGCCATAACGACATAACACAATGCAAACTTTCTGCTGAAGTAAAAATGACTCAATCGCCATGGCAGAGCCTTCAGCGATGGGGATCACGTCAGACAGGGAGTTTTCTGCGGGCAAAGGGCTATTTATATAATTTCAAAGTTGGAAAAACAAAAGGGTCGTAATGTTTTGCTCTAACAGAATGTTTATATGCTGTTATTCCGTTATAGAGGAATTAAATGCCAGAATAATAAAAAAAGGGGGAGGAGCTGCTTCTGCGCGGTTAGAGGAGAGAACAGAACAGAGTGCTTCGGTGTGGACAGCTGGTGGCGCAAAGAGCCGTTAGGTGACCCAAAGAAACGTTACTGTGCCGATAACAGGTAGGACGCTATATGCTGTAAATTTAACGGAAGAGATGCCCGTGTGACAACGGCCCTGGTTCCACCATAAGATAAAACTTCTTTCAGATGACTCTGGTCAGGCCTGATTCAGATATAGGCCTGCAATAGAGAAGTCCTAATCAGCTTTCCTATATCAAACCTTTTAACTCCTGGCCAGTGGAACACCACAGATAACGCCTTTGATTCTTTATATTACACAAGTAATATAATTCTGGAGTCTTTGCTTCCCTTTTAAGCCTTTATTATTACGGCATAACTACTTAGTATTCTTAATAACAACTCAATCAACAGAAAGTCCATTATAACAAATACAAAGACCATTACGGAGGGGAATTACATGGCTCCAAAAAGTACCTTACCCAAGGAGAAGAAGGTCACAGGCAAAGAAGCAGCATGCTAGCAGTTTAACTTGTCATTTTTGTTAGAACCTTTTCTTAACAATAGCTGCTTCTGAGACTCAAATTCTTGGCTAAGTGTTATCTTATGATTTCATACACCAAACAAGGTTTTCCATACTTGTAACATCTTCTTGAAACATATAATAATAGCTAGTTGATCCTTGCTACTTTTTGTGTTAACAGAGTCTATGTAGGATTAGAGATTACGGGTTTCTCATAGGTCTGAATATCTTTTGGCCCTCCACCAGTATACCACATGGATCTCTGTCTCGTTTCAGAGTGGCTAAAAGGTATAATACCATGGGGGAAATATTAGAAGTGTAATGTCAGCCCAAGGGGATTTTATTCATTGCTGAGAACTCATTCTAGTGGCCAAGAGTGACTAGAAACTGTTTTCTGAAGAGGGAGGCAGGACCATTCCACTTATGTAAGTATCATCTATTAGTGGAAAGTTACTGCTAGATCCAGCCCATTTGGCAAGGTACCATGAGAATTCAGAAAAGCCTGTTTGTGTTTAAACCTAAGCTGATTTCCAGCTTCCAGTTCCAAGATAATCTCTGAAATCTATCTCTGTAATTGTATGTAATTCAAACTTTGACAAAAGAAAACTCTAAGAAACACAGGGCATCCTCCAGAGAAAGCCCAAGTAGAAACGTGTTTTGGATTAACTCAGGGTTGAATTATATCATCCAGCTAATCCTTTGGCATTGGGTCCCAGCATCAACAAGTCAATACACATGAACTTGCTCTGCTTGGTTCATGACAGGAGATGTGGTGTGTGTGTGTGCGTGTGCAATTTGCAGCTAATTCTGATGAGTCAAGCAATTGCATATCTTTGATCAATGCAATATTTATTTTTTGAGCACATTTGTGTGCCTTGCATCCTTCAAAGGTCTCCGGGCAACGTTTTATTCTGTCAACAATCCTGTGATGAAGGCCAGTTTGGAGGGCGTGGTTTTAGGACCACCCTAGGTATACCGCTGAGCAGGAGGTTCTCCCCCCCCCCCCAGTTCAGGACTCTGTTCATCCAGGCTTCCCCAACAGGTTCTGATGAGTGAAGATTGTGAACATCACGAGACAAGCATAGGAGATTTGACACGGCTGGTAAGACTGGTTGGCTTTTCCAATTTTTTGCTAAGCTAATAAAACACCACAGCATCTAATCTTTGATTTATTTATATCATTTATAGTCCACCTTTTTACTGAGACTCAAGGCAGATTACACAGTTTAATTCAGTAAATTTCAAGGATATTTCAATAGACAATATAATAGGCTCTATAAATGCAAATCTGCACAAATTTAAATGAGCAGAAATACAATACACAGAGTTGGAAAAGTGCTGAACAGAGCATTAGCAGTTCTACGACTGAAATATTAGACAATATAGAACTACAGTACTTGAAGCAACAGGTAGTACATAGTAGCGCAGAGTAGTAAAGTCTCTTTCCTGATGTATCCCATTGAGACCACTACCTTACAGGATAGCCCTCCTATCTGAGTAAAAAGCCCCCCTGAATAATTTAGTTTTACATTATTTGCAGCAAGCCAGGAGAGTGGGGGGGGGGGTGGCCTTTCCTGACTTCTTCAGGTAGGCTGTTCCATAAGGCGAGAGTTGACATAGAGAAGAGTAAAAAGTCCAGTAGAACCTTTAAGACTAACCAACTTTATTGAGGCATAAGCTTTCGAGAACCACAGTTCTCTTCGTCAGAGAGAACTGGTTCTCGAAAGCTTAAGCCTCAATAAAGTTGGTTAGTCTTAAAAGTGTGACTGGACTTTTTACTATTTTGCAACTACACGGCTAACTCCTTTGAATCTATGGCCATAGAGAATGCAGATTTACAGGGCAGCTGTTGATTTCTGTGAAGCACCTTATAGGATGGGAAAATAATTTTGTTTTCTCCCTTCTCTACTTGTCAAAAATTCTAATTCTCTGAGAGGGAAAGAATAACTGCTCTGTACACATGATCTGCATACCGTTTATTATTTATTTATGATTTTTTATTTTATTTAAACCCTGGCCTCCCCACAGAGGGGCTCAGGGTGGCTAACAGCATTCAGAAAATACATTAAAAGTCACAAAACCATAACATCAATAATAATTTTTTAAAAGTCATTAAAATAGTCCAGGAGCTAAATATTGCTCTAACAATCTCCTCATTTGCTCACATATTTCTTGGTTTTCTGCTAAAAAATCCCCAGCAGGTGAAACCTATCCTCATAAAGATGAATTAGTTAGGCAGCAATTATATCGAAGAAACACATTAAAATGTAAATCAGTGTTGCTCATAAGGAGATTTAAAGCTAGGGAGCACGAAGGACAGAGTTAGGAAATGCTACAACAAGAGTGAGAGAGGGAGGAGGAGACGAAGAGTTACATGGGCAGATGGAGGTAGAGTTGCCTTCACAAGCAAACCAGAAGCATAACCAGAAGTTTAAGGATCCAACAGCTGAATAATTTTGTGTTTTAGATATGTGTGTGAGAGCAAAAGATGGGGAAGTGTGAAAGGGATTACCTTCAGAAGTGAACGGTACATATCTTTTAAGTTGACCTGGAGCAAGTTCCCAATAAAGGGTAGCGGAATCGGTCCAGGTGGCATCTTGCTCTTCCCGTGCATCTGTCGCCAGGTTGAGAGGGCCATCAGGCAAGAAAGGCAGATGATGAGGAAAATGGCCCCTGCTCCGAGGAGATCCATGGTGGCTGAAGGAACTCTACTGGGAAGTCACTCTGCCTGCACAGCCGGAGAGCGTCTTATATAAACTCTGTCAGGAAACCTAATACGCAAAGCAGCTCTTACGCAACTTCTTTGTGTTTGCCTCATTGGTTGTCTTTCAAGCTGAGCCCAAAGTGCAGAGGTTCTTCTGGACATTGCTGGATTCATATTTACCGTGAAGTGGGACGGAGAGCAGAGTAGGTATAGTCCTGGTGGGATTTCCTTCAAGGTAGAGAGTGTCTGTCCTCTGTGTATAAACGCCCTCCCTCTTAGGCAGAGATCATAGAATCATGGGGTTGGAAGGCACCTCCAGGGCCATCTAGTCCAACCCCCTGCACAATGCAGGAAGCCAAGCTGGATTAGGCCAACAGCCAATCTAGTCCAGCACCCTGTTCCCGTGGCCAACCAGAGGCCCTCAAAGGCCCCCAAGCAAAGCCTGTTGCTGCCCCCAGCACTGGAATGCAGACGGTGGCTTTACTGCCTCTGAATCGGGGGGTTGCGTCTCGTCATTTGGGCTAACAGCCACCGATAGCTGCCTCCTCACTGAGCGCGTCCGGCCCCCTTTTAAAGCCTGCTGAAGTGACGCCAACCAGCAATGCCACAAGCGAAGAAGGACCTATTTCCCAATGAATGCTCGTCCTAGTCCACAGAGCTCTCACTTTTTCCTTCCCGTCCCACAGATCTGAAGAGTAGAAACTCTTCACAACAGCTCACAACAGAAGAGTGGTTTCAGGTAGGTCGTCAGGTTGGTCTGCAGCAGAAGAGCAGGATTTGAGTCCAGGGGCCCCTTTGAGACCAACAAGAGGTCCAGAGTGTCAGCTTTCGAGAGTCAGAGCGCCCTTCTTCAGACCCCAGACCGGAGGGAGTTCAGACTCTTGAAAGGTGACACCCTGAACTTCTTGTTCGCCTCAAAGGGGCCCCTGGACTCTCACCCTGTTGAACACAAGAGTGACATGCCCAGTGCCTCTCAGGCAGACGTTGTCGCCTCCCCGGATGAAACGCCCGTCTCTATCCCGTGTGCCAGACAGAGGCATTTCATACCTTTTAGACTCATCTGATGGGGTAGAAAGAAGCCCGGGAGAAAGGAAGCAGAGGCCGAGTCCGTCAGGCGCTGGTTGTGAAATGTCTCAGTTGCTGGCAGGTGAAACTGACAAAAAATCTGCAGAGCTCTGTAATCCGGTTTTCCATGTGTGGCTTCAAGAAAAAGAGGCGCCCAGTTGTCTCCATGCCAAGCCCCAGGAAGTCTGTCTTCAGCCAGGAATCAAACAGAAAGACTTTAGGGGGAAAACAGCAACTCTTGTCCCAGCTATTCTAGAGCCCATGATGGCTAAAAGAGACAGGGGGAAATTCACAGTCTCTTCATTGCTTTGCCCGACCGGCATGTCCCCTTGTGCCATTCCTTCAGTGCCCCCTTTCTAAATGAAGAGATGCCAGCGGTCCAGGCTCGAGCCACATCCGCGCCCTGATATGTGTGGACAGAGGCCGAGCATCCTCAGAGGCTTTGTGGCGGCCTCCCAGGTTGGTGCCGAGAGATGCTGAGGGCTCAAAACTAGCCCCGTTTGTTGAAGGCCGTCTGGCTCAGCATAAGGAACAGGCCCTGATCTGGAAATAGCAGCTCCTGCCCTGCAAACCTCTTTCCAGCCAAGTCAACAGGACTGTTCACATAATTACCCTGAGAGGCATGCATGTGTGGAAGGGGAGGGAGGTCACGACCTGCAGCCCCACCCCTCACCTGACCTCCGTGTGTTTACCTGTGGAGGGCCCAGCTGCACTACACGTACCAGACCTTTGTTTACAGGCTTGGGTGAAAGCCCAGAAGTTTCCTTCCGTGAATTTCTGGCTACACAGGAAAGGCCCACTGAGAAATCCGAATGCGTTCTTCCAGTGCCTGCTGTGTGCAGAAGACCTGGAACTGGGTTTTCCAGACGCTTATGATACGATCAGTCTTTCAACAAGGGTTTCCAAAAGTGTCCTAGTTAATGAGGTTTAATCAAAGGATTGATTCTGCTGCCAGCCCTTATTGCAAAGACTGGCTTTCAACCTTTTCACACGCGAAGCACTGGTGGCAGTCTCCAGAAGAAGAGTGCCCGCCCCAGGTTCAGTAGCTGCGGTTCAAATCACTTGCTGAACTATAGGCCTTGGTGGCACACTAAGGGGCTTTCCCGTGAAGACAGAGCCCCTTATCTCCCATTCTTCTCGCCCTGGCCAATTGGGGGAGAGGCAGCCTCGAAGTTACTCTGTAAACACACCTCAGCCGGATTGACCAGGGCTTGTGAATTCCCAACACGGCAACTATGTTAGCTCTAAACCATGCAGTGCCACGCAGCTTGCTAGTGCCAGTCCAGATCTTACCATCTTGCCTTCATTAGACTGGATTTCCCTGCTGTGCTGAGTCCCAAAACCGAGTCCCATAACTGACAGATGTCCTTTGTTTTGAATGCTAAAATTTTCTTTATTTAAACTATAAACTACACACCACAACACAATAAACAACAAACATAGAGAAGAAGAAAAAACACACAATTCTAAACATATATATATATATATATCATTTCTAGAGATTTATCATTTCAGTATGGTTGGTTTCAGTATAGACAAATTAAAGGCTTATATGATGCAGATCATAGGAAAGTAGGATTTAGGGTTAAAAATTCAGAGTTAGAGGAGTGTTTACTTCAAGAAGGGAAAAAGTGGATATCTAAAATATATAAGATTTTGTTGAGATGGTATACAGAAGACGAGGTGGTTAAAGTTCAGATGGTTAAATGGGCAATAAATTGCAATAAAGATATTACGATGGAAGCTTGGGAACGATTGTGGGAAAATACAGTAAAATTTTCAACATGTACCACTATAAAAGAAAATGTTTATAAAATGATTTACAGACAGTATCTTACACCAAAAAAACTAGCTAATGGTAATAGCCAAATGTCAGATAAATGTTGGAAATGTAAGAAACATGAAGGTTCCTTCTATCATATGTGGTGGATGTGTGAAAAGGCAAAGCAGTTTTGGGGGAATATTGTGGATGTTATGTCAGATATTTTGCAGAAAAATGTTGTTAAAAACCCAGAACTGTTATTGTTATGTATGAACTTAGAAGAATTTGATAGTATGGACAGAACAATGGTGTTTTATATGGTGACAGCAGCTAGGATGTTATATGCACAACTTTGGAAGACACAAGAGATACCATCGGTGGAAGATTGGATCCAGAAGTTATTGAACATGGCAGAAATTGACAAATTAACAAGGAAACTTAAAGAACAAGATATAGAAGAATTTATTACGAACTGGGAGAAACTTAAGAACTATATGGAAAGAAAGGGGGACATGAAGGGGAAAATCTGGTCTTTGGATAACTTGTAAAGGGGGAAGGTAGTTCCTTACTGGTAGTTGAAATATTTAAGCAATAGATAATGATAGATAAGGGAGTTTTATTGTTAAATATATTTTAATAGAAGAGATAGCAGATAGACTGCAATTAAAGAGGGGGGGTTGGGAAACTGTTGGAAGTCTACTATAAAAATGGGGGGAATGGGTGGGAGAACCGAAAGGGGATGGAGATGTTAATTGAATGTTATGAGTGATATATGTTAACCCATCCAATAAAAACTTTAAAAAAAATAGAGTCCCACTTATTCTAAGTTAGTCACAAAACCCCTCTTTTTTCTTTTGTTCATGTTTCTTTCTGCGCAATCCTATGGCCAGCCCCAATGCCGGCGTGCCTGCACAGACGGAGCAGTGGCGCCGCCAGGCCATACCCTGTGCCAGCAAAGTGCAGCGGCGCCAGCCCTGGCAGCAGCGCAGAGATGCAAATTGGGAGAACCAGATAGCATTGTGGGCGGGCCTGATGCGCGGCCACCGCCGGGCACAGCCAAAGGGCGCTGTTCCCCACAAGCAGCAGGGGGAGGGGCCAGGATAGGCACAGCCAATGGGCAGCATGTGATCCCGGCCAGGCCCCAGAGCAGCAGGCAAATCGCGCCCATGCCGGCAGACCACCCCGGCTCGTGCGTTGGGCGGGGCTCGCAGTCAGGAAGGAGGGGTGGGCGTAGTCTGAGGAGCCTCTCCCTTGTTTGCCCAATGCAGCGCCAAGTCCGTGGCGGCTGCGTCCAGAGAGGTTGGCATGGGACTGGCAGGCGCCCTGCCATGAGGAATCCAGGGCAACAGCCAGTCCCGGCAGTAGGGAACAGCCACCAAGTCGCGCCGAAGGGGAGGGTTGGTCTGAGGCCGCCACCAAGAGGCAGACACAGTGGGCCCGCCCCCGTCCCCATCCCAAGGCAAAGACCACAGACACTCGTTGCACAGAAATCAGTCTTTATTATTATACCATCCCACCTCCCCTAGCAGACGTGAGGAAGGGGAGGCGTGTAGGAGAGGGTGGGTGTCGAGGGACCATGGGGAGGCAGGGCTGGGCAGAGCCCATTTGGAAGGACAGGCAGCCAGGGGCCCATCGATGGCCCGGGCGCTGCCTCGCCAGCCCCCCCCCGCTCACCCCCTGCGCCGTCCGGCGCCTGTGCGAGTGCATGGTCAGAAGCAGCTGCCCTTCCACCCAGCCTTCCCAGCTGCTGCAACCAGGTCACGCGGCCAAGCCCTGCTTCGCTGCCCCCGCCCCCCCAGGACCCTTCCCCCTTGTCTCCAGCAGCTGTATTACACCCTGGGCTGCGGCCCCGCCTGTCCAGCAGAACACCCCACCCCCCGGAAGGTGGCAGCAGGGCTCACCGGTGAGGCCGGCGGCCAGACCCCCTTGGCCGTCAATGGGCCCAGCCTCTTGCACGCAACTGGGCCCGAGAGAGGGGGGCCTCTGGGGCAGGTGGAGCTGCTGCAGCGGGCGGGGCCAGTGGCCTCCCCTGCAGGATTGGTGGGGCTGTCAGCCTAGGAGTGGGTCCCACCCCCCCACAAGGCAATGCAAGCGGCCACAGATGCTGAAAGCAGGAGACGGCGCCGGGCCAGGGCGGAGCCACGGGCAGCCTCGGACACACTCCACCCCTCCCAACAACCATGGCATGTTGGCGTGGGAGGCTGGCAACTGCCCCGCAGGATTGGATGCAAGGCGGGACGCCGCGGGGCGGAGGGTGTTGTAATGGCCAATGGGGCTGCTGCAGGCACCCGAGGGGCCGGACCCACTCTGGGGGGAGGCCGCTCATGGGACTGTGTTGCTGTGGCTGCGGCTGCAACGGGAGCGACCCTCCCCAGGCACGCGAGACCTCCTGCCTGGGATACGCATCTGTCTGCCGCTACCCTAGTTTCTTCACTGATGGGGCTAGGGTTCCAGTGAGCGGACCGTTTCCCCTGCCATCTCCCGCCCCCTTGCAGCAGCACCCCTGGCCACCCTCTCCCTGGTTTATCAGGTGCCAGCTGCTCGCCCTACCAGGGATTGATCGCCCTCGGTGGCTCCCCCCTCCCCGCTGACATGCCCTGCCCCAACCCTCTACCTGACGTTACTGTGAGGGGAGGGTGGGCGGGGAGGCAGAACTGGGTCTGTCAGATACATTTGTGGCGATGTGCAGGTGGAGATATGTGACGGGAGTGTTGGGGGAGGGGCAGAGGATGAAGTCAAGCTCGCAGACACAGAAGGTAGTTGTTTTACAACTCGTTTTATTGCACTGGAACAAGCGGGCTTGTTTTTGGGCTAGCAAGGGAGCCAGGGAATTCTTCACAGCCCTCCTTCCCGCTCGGTGGGGCGGAGCTGAGATGCAGGCCGCGGCGCGAAAGTGCTTCCTGGGCTGCAGCCAACCGTCCGTCAGAGATGTTTGGGGAGGGCGGGACGCGGGGGAGCAGCCATGCCCTGGACGTGCCTGTGGGGGAAAAAGACACATGTGGGCTTTGCCTCGTTCCACTGGCGAGGCAAGCCCCACACTCTGCCATCCGGGAGGATGCACATAGTTGAGGGCAGCAGCGACCAACTGATGCATGACGGTCTGGCGAGGATGCACTCGGCCTTGGCAAGCCTTTACCTTTACGGGAGGGAATGAGCTGGTCATAACAAACACCTGGTCGCATGTGGTTTTCAGGGCGCCTGCCTCTGAGGCAGCCAGGGGCGGCCATGGTCACCCCCACCCCTGTTGGGCCTCACCCAAAGCGGCAAGTAAGTGGGTGGGGTCAGGTGAATGAGCGGTTTGCACTAATCTGCAGAACGGGTCCCCCCTCCCCTACCTCCTCCTCACCTGTCAGCGCTCCGTCAGTCATCACCAGGCGGGAATACCGGAGTCAGGGTACCTGCAAGGAAACGGGAGAGGCTGCTGTAAGTTCGCCAAGTGTCAGTCCCTTCTCTCACGGAAGGGTTAATTTGTTTGTGCTTAGTTAGAAGCAACTAGCTTGCATGAGTCCAGTTAGATGTTGAGTTGTTCTTCCTGTCAGGGTAAAAAGGGGGTTAGCCAAACATTTGCACTTCTTCCCTTTTACAGGAAGTCCCCCCACTTTTTCACAAAGTCCCCCGAGTGCATTCCGTGCCTGCCACCATGAATGCCCTCACCCCCGTTCGATGTTCAAAGGGGCAACGCCACGCAGCACACGGACAGAGGGACAGAGCCTCCGGCGACGTGCTCACTTACCTGAGGGTTTTGCCCGGCGCTGGCCGGATGTTTTGTAGGCGCGGTTGCAGGTGATTGGGTGCGGAGAGGGGGGCTCGTTTACGCCGGGTGCGCACGCTGATTGGTCCCCAGGATAGTTCTCATCCTATGCTCCTTCGGGCCATGGAGGCGGGGCTGGACGCTCGGAGAGGGGGCCGGTTTTTCGCTGTTCCATGGGTGCCTATGGGCTACGCCTTCTTTTTCCATGGCGTAGCTTTTTTGTGCCGCTGTGGGCGTTCCCGCTTCTGGAGGGGCTTAGGGAGCAGACTAACTCTGCCCCCCCTCCCCCCACGCCCCCCCCACGCCGGCGCAGGGCTCTACGCTGCTCCTCCTCCTCCGCCCGGCCGCCTGAGGCTTGCGCCGTTGCTGGGCCGCTGACGGACCAGCGCCGCGTCCCAGCGCGGGCGGAGGGCGACTTACGCGGGCGTAAAGCCCAGATACGCCGTCACAAGCCTTAGTTCGGTTCCTATTCACTTTCCCCGCCCCTCTTAGGATTGGGCTGTTAATCCATAAATCCAGACGTCATCAAATCCTTGTTATCCATTTCATGCAAAAAGTCTATTAACGGTTCCATTCAGTCAGGAAGTTAACTAATGTCCTTTCTCTAATTAATGCCGTAAGTTTTGCCATTAATGCAAACTCCAAAACTTTTGTCAACTGTTCCTCCACTGTAGGCAGTGTTGTAGTTTTCCACTTTTGTGCATGAAGTACTCTTGCTGCTGTAATAATTTAATTTAATTTATTCAATTTATAGTCTGCCCTCCCCATACCAGTGTTCTAAAACTTTTTTCCAACTGGCTGTCCATTATTCCCAACAGAAAAGTCTCAGCTGAAGTTTAATCTTCAAAATCTTCTGAATCGATTATTGTATCTGCAACCAAAAACTCTTTGCTTTCTTACATGTCCACCACATATGAAAAATGTCCCTTCTTGTTTAGCACATTTCCAACATACATTTGATGCCTCCTTATACGTTCTAGCCAATTTTTCAGGAGTCATATACCAACGATACATCATTTTGTAAAAAATTTCTTTAATACTGGAGCTTAATGTAAATTTCAGCCCTCTTGTCCACACATTTTCCCATTACTCCATTAATATATCATGTCCACAATTTTTTGCCCATTAAATCATACATTCTTTTACTTGCTCTTCTTCTATCTCAAACCTCAACAAAAGTTTATACATTTTAGAAATAACATGTTCATCATTTGTACAAAGGGCTATTTCAAATTCAGTTTTAGATTTCTCAAAGTCATAATGACTCTTGTTTAGTTTGAATCTCTCCAAAATTTGCATATATGGAAACCACTGACAGGCGTGCCCTTCTGCTAAGACCTCTCTGTGGCTAATGTTCTGTGGTGTTTAGACATGGGCTGTTTCCACACGTCTTCTCCCCCTCCAAAAAAATAGTGCAAAACTTAGAGTGATGCGGCCTCATGGCACGATTTCCCGGCATGACTTTGCTTTGTGGCGTGATGATGTCAGAAAACACGGCACGAAGCAAAGTCATGATGGAAAATCGCGCCATGAAGGGGCATCATTCCGTAAGTTTTGTGCTATTTTTCGGGAGGGGCAGACGTGTGGAAACGGCCATGGTGATCAGAGGGGGCAAGACCTCCTCGCATGCACACTTTCTGTGCCCATGCTCCCAGGCTTGCACAATGGCATTAATTCCGGGAAGTGACATCATCATACCTGTCAGTCCCTGGCAGGTAGACCCCTCAAGCCCATCCACAGTGAACACACGCTGGTTCCAGCAGAAGTAGCTTTATTAGAATCTGTGCAGTTCAGGTCTGTACTCCATCACGGGGTTTGGCAGAAGTGACAATTCAAATCAAGAGGTCTCTGTTATAGTTGATTTTCCTGCGCTACAAATGACAGTTAAGGTTTTGGTGCACAAGCCTACAAGAGTCTTGTGAGAATCTATTTAGTTATGACTGTATCTCAGGTATACAATAGAATGTTCCCAGTATCTGGGAATAGCAGTGAAAGCTGGCATCCAGATACCCCAAGGTCACAGCTAGCCGAGACTCATATATTTCTCAAAGATAACTGAAGAGGCCCGTTCTGGGTCATAAGGAAGCAACATCTGCAATAAGGTTATGAATGAGCAGAGAACGTACACAGCACTAGCAATTAGTAATCAATCAGTATGGCTTCAGCATATTGTGGCACAAGCAATACAACAAACAAACAAAGAAGTATGGCATGGAAGTACACAGACATGACAACACCAGCCATGGATTTGTTCTCAAGCTTTACACAGGGCTAATTCTGGCCTGTTGAAGGTCAAAATTGGCCCTGACAAAGCGCGGGAGTACACCCATGGCCAGTGCAACGATATCCCTTCAAGAAGTGACATCCCTCCCCCCCCCCACAGGAGCTTGCCCTGTGCACGCTTTCCGGGTTGCCTGGTGGTGGTGGGTGATCACCAGGGAGTTGCCACCTCCCGCCAATCACTAGCAATCATCAGGCAACCCAGCGAACCCCCAGGAGATTGCCTTTCACTGGGAGGCAACTGGTAAGCCTAGCCGTGCAGAGTGAAAGATATCTGGCCAGGGAAGTTGTTCTGTGCCCCATTGGCTGGAGGTGGCTGGCTGCTTCAGTCACTGGCTCCAGGGAGCGATCTACTGCATTGGCTCAACAAAACTAGGCACTTAGTTCCCCAGGAGGAGGGGGCCATGCCCACCCTACTGACATAAGTCCCATTGATGAGGGATGGTTTGGGGGTGATGTTTGGGAACAGAAACAGAAATACACAACACCGTAATACACAAACTGCGTGCTCCGGTTTGTTTTGAAAGATCTATCAATGTCAGCCCACCTGGTTTGCCTTTTGGGCAAGCCTGCCCCTGCTACCAGCAGAAAAATCTGGCACGAGGAGCTTGGCCGTGATGCATGCTGTCAATGTGGCAGTGCAAGGGCTTTACAGAGACCATGTACTGTAACCATTTGGTACTCATGGGAATCGTAGTTCCCCCCTCCAACATTAGGACAGCGGGATATTTGAGAAGTTTATTGTAGGCCTTCCTGTTAGTTTATGGTCCTCTTCCCTCCTTTGTTTGGCATCTTAGCCCCTCAAGCAAGGATGCAACAGCTATCATGAATTTACCGCTTGTCTACAAATAAATCTGGACCAATAAAGATGTATCTTGCTTCTGATTGAACCATGTCTTGTTCACTGGCTCCAACTGTAAGTAAGGATTCCTCTACAATCTGGGTTGAAAGAGGCAGCGCGTTAAAGCTGCCTGGAAGCCAGCCTCTCCTCTCAGCTGCTTCCAGAATAGACCACACCCACATTCTGCACCGTCCCAAGAGTGGGTGCAACCACCGAAAAGGATTATGTTCTTACAGAAGCCAAATTTACCTCTTAAAAAGGCATCTTTAAAAGAGGGTGATGGACCAGCCCAGGATGTCAGGCAGCTCTATATAAAGAGAGGCAATCGGTTAAGCGTGTTCTGGTTCCAATTTGTTCTTCCTCGTCCTCTGGGCCACACAGCATTGCGATGCCGATTCGGGAAAGGGATAGAAGCTTCTGCAGTTTAGACAAACAGTTGTAAAGCTTGGCCTCATCAGCACGCTGATGACACTTCCAATTATCATTCAGTGGGTGTGTCTATGAGCTGCCAAGCTGCAGTCGACTTACGTCAAGCCCAGCAAGGGGCTGTCAAGGCAAGCAAGGAACAGAGGTGGAAGCCCAGGCAAGTACTGGCCCTGCTTAGTTTCTGAGATCTGACGAGATAAGGCGCTACCGAGCCACCTTCCCTCTCTCTAATTCAATAGGCTCATACAAAAATTAAAAAGCATGAGGGAAAGCATAGAAATCTGAGGCATACCCCCCCCCAAAACCCTACTGCCAGGGCATTGAATCCGTCTGTTTGAAGGAAGCTCTTGGCTATCCTTTTGACTAATAAGACTGAAACCAGCATTCAGCCGCGTCCCATAGCTCAAGGCAGTGTTCTGAAAGATGCAGGGAAATGGAATGGTCAACTGTATCAAATGGAGTGACCAGCTTACTGAATCGGGGGAACTCTGTCGACGTGATTTACCTGGATTTCAGTAAAGCTTTTGATAAGGTCCCCCATGACATTCTGATGGGCAAACTGGAAGACTGTGGACTGGACTATAGGACAGTTCGGTGGATAGGGAACTTGTTAGAGGACCTCACTCAAAGAGTGGTGGTCAATGGCGTTTCATCAGATTGGAGGGAGGTGTCCAGTGGGGTGCTGCAGGGCTCGGTTTTGGGCCCGGTACTTTTCAATATTTTTATCAATGATCTGGATGAAGGAGTGGAAGGGCTGCTCATTAAATTTGCTGATGATACCAAATTGGGAGGGGTAGCAAACACCCAAGAAGATAGAATTAAAATTCAACAAGACCTGAATACTCGGGAGAAGTGGGCAGCTGTGAATAGGATGCAATTCAACAAAGACAAGTGTACAGTATTACATCTGGGCCACAAAAATGGGAAGCACAAATACTGGATGGGGGATACACTTCTGGGCAGTAGTCTATGTGAAAGGGATCTTGGGGTAAGAGTGGACTGTAAACTCAATATGAGCAGTCAGTGTGATGTGGTGGCACAAAAGGCTAATTCAGTCTTGGGTTGTATCAAAGGGGCCATAGCGTCGAAATCGCAGGAGGTCATAGCCCCTCTCTATACTGCCTTGGTCAGGCTGCACCTGGAGTATTGTGTGCCGTTCTGGAGGCCTCACTTCAAAAAGGATGTGGCCAAAATTGAGAGGGTGCAGAGGAGAGCGACGAGAATGATCAGGGGGGGTCTGGAGACTGAGCCCTACGAGGAAAGGCTGAGGGCCTTGGGAATGTTTAGTTTGGAGACGAGGAGGTTGACGGGGGGACACAATTGCTCTCTTTAAATATTTGAAAGGCTATCATTTGGAGGAGGGCAGGGAGCTGTTCCAGTTGGCAGCAGAGGGTAGGACCCGAAGCAATGGGCTTAAATTACATGCAGAAAGGTACCAACTGGATATTAGGAAAAACTTTTTCATGGTCAGAGTAGTTCAAAAGTGGAATCAGCTGCCTGGGGAGGTGGTGAGCTCCGCCTCACTGGCAGTTTTCAAGAAGAGGCTGGGTGAATATTGGTCAGAGATGCTTTAGGGTGATCCTGCGCTGGGCAGGGGGTTGGACTAGATGGTCTGTATGGCCCCTTCCAACTCTATGATTCTATGATTCTAAATATGGCCGGCCAATCTAACAGGATTAAACTTATTTATTTAATTTACTTAATTATATTTATGTTCTGCTCTCCTTGCAAGCGGGCTCAGAGAGGAGCACAACAATATAAAAATAAAAACATAATAGCACAAAAATTTAAAATCACCAACAATACAATTCATTTAAAGCAACAGTGTGCATATTGCAACAACCCATCAGACATCAGTGACCCACAAAGCAGGACAGCCAGCAGCAGGACTGGGGGCTCACGCCCCCTAAGGCAGGAGGCCGAGTGGGAGGTCCGTCCATCTTAACCACCCCATGCCAGGCAGGACAGCTCTGTCTCACAGACCGGGTGGAAAGATAACAGATCCCTCCAGGTCCAGGTCTCCACAGACAGAGAGTTCTACCAGGTTGGTGCCGGGGACAAAAAAGCCCTGGCTCTGGTTGCGGCAAGGTGAGCCTTCTCGGGGCCAGGCGCCACCTGGAGATATTTGTCTGCTGAGCAAAGCACCCTCTGGGGAACACGGTGAGAGGCAGTCCCGCAGGTATGCCAGTCCAAGCATGCTAAGGGCTTTACAGGTTAAAACCAGAACCTTCAACCTGATCTGGAATTTCACTGGGAGCCAGTGTGGCTGGCACAAAACTGGTGTTGAATGGGACCGGAATGAAGTCCCTGTCAAAACACGCAGTGCTGCATTCTGGACCAGTTGCAACTTCTGGAGCAGGCCCAGGGCAGCCCAGCGTAGAGCGAGTTGCAGTAGTCCAACCTGGAGGTGATTGTTGCATGGATCACCGAGCTAAGTCATGATGAGTTGCGATTTGCGAAGTAAGGAACAAGTTGCCTGATCTGACGAAGGTAGAGAAATGCAGACCGGACACCTGCCGCAGCCTGGGCCTCCATTGATAAGGAGGCATCCAGGACAAAAACTGACCAATTGCGCCTTATCCCATCCATTTCTCACTGTAGATCACCTGCCACAGCTGCCAAAAGTGTCTCCACCTCAAACTGCCCAGGGTCAGGGAAAGAGGGCTCACCCAGGCACCGAAGTAAACCCATGCAATATCTTTGACTGAGGCCAACCCAGAGGTGATTGTGCAAAACATTGTGCAAGCTTCTGGGTTCTACGGAACCATTCATCAAATGGATAGTCCAAAAATTGCTCTGTTACCATCCATCATCATCATCATCATCATCATCATCATCACGTCTTCTTCCACATACCTGATGGATGGAAAGTAGAGTCTGCCAATGACTCCTCCTATATCATTTCATAACCCCGCCCCCATTCAGGAAACTACCACCAGACACACCACACCCCCTCCACACATTTACACAAGCAAAGCTCCTGGCACCCCCCACCCCCAAACCCAGCAGTGATGGACCCCCCCCCCCACAGTACCGAAGCAAGACCACGGAGCGGATGCAGAAAAAGAACCAAGGAGTCTGTTGAGTCCCGTCGTCCTCAGTGGAGGGGCGCTGTTGCTTTATGGCCTCGTACGTCTCACAACTGAGGAGAGCCCAGGCTGGAAATGGCACTCACGGGAGCCGTTGGGATTTGATTCCCCGTTTACCACCCCAGCTGCATTTCCTTTCCGACTTATTTTGCCGACTTCTGATCTTCCCAGCCCGGTCCCATCTTGTGTGCCTAACAGAGAGCCTTGCCGCAAGTGACATTTGACACGTGAAGGATAAAGGATCGTTTTCGCAAGTCTTTCTGGGAACTGAAGTTCCTCTCCCCCACCCCTTTTCCTTCTGTTCCTTCCCCTCGCTGCCTGAAGAGACAGAGAGAGCCTGCGGCAACAGCAGCTTTTGCAGATCGTTCCTCCAGCCACAAGCCTGCTCTCAATGATCTTTGGGGCAGGCAGCTGCAACTTTCTCAGCTTTCTCCGGAGCATCCCCCCCCCCCAGCAAGACGATTTGCAAAAGCTGATGTTGCTGCAGGCTCTCTCTGTCTCTTCAGGCAGCGAGGGGAAGGAACAGAAGGAAAAGGGGTGGGGGAGAGGAACTTCAGTTCCCAGAAAGCCTTGCGAAAATGATCCTTTATCCTTCACGTGTAAAATGTCACTTGTAGCAAGGCTCAGAGACTTCACACCTCCTGAACGAGAGACGGCATCGCTTGAAACTTCTGTGCTGAGCCTGCCACCTTTGGCCAGTGGCAAGCGGTGTTACAAAATCTGCTTCAGCTCAACTCTGCTCTCTGGCGGTGGAGTGTGCGGCGCGGCCACAAAGGCTGTGGAGGCCGGAGCGACCGGGCGTTGCTGTTGGCCGGTGCCTCCGCTGCCAGGCGTGCATGCGCTGAGCTTTCTGTGTCACAGCCAACACTCCACGGATGTGAGCCTGACCTCACAAGTTAATGCTTGACCACCACTAGGTGGCTCTGAGGTGAAGCTAAACGGAAACTGAAGGTCGGAACTTGGCTGGGCCAGGCTGGCTCTGGGAAAGGACGCCATTCCTTCGGGCAGAGTCACGCCTTGCAGACTCTAATCTCAAAGGACAAATTAAAGATCAGCTCTATATTCTCTGTGATAAAATATCTTTTATTCTGGTTTTATCAGTAAAACATTGAGTCAAACAAGAGAGCCAACTTTCTAAAGCCTCTGTATCTATACAGCATCAGTAATGGCAGAAAAAATCCAAACTACATTCAAGATGGGAGGATTTACTTGAAACTCCATTTCTTCACCACATTTACCCAAGTTGTTTCAGTTTAATGCTTTAATAACCCAGAATAAAAAGATGAATCTCCCCCCCCCCACATCTTCTTCCAATGGGGGGCATGTGTTACAGCAGAGTTTCACTCCAGTGGCACTTTAGAGGCCAATAAGCTTTCCAGGGTACAAGCTTTGAGAGTCAAAGGTCCCTTGTTCTGAAGAAGAGAGCTTTTATTCTCAAAATCTTACTCTGAGAATCTTGTGGGTCTCTAAGGCACCCGGACTCAAATCTTGCTGTTCTACTGCAGACCAACATGGCTACCCACCTGAAACTAACCTTTGTTAGTGATTATGAGAGTTCACCCATCCTGTATAATCTGGCATAAGAGAGTTTCTGTTTTCACACAGGAGATTTAAATTGCCTTTGGGCCCTTCCCATGGTACTTAAGCCCATGAAGATGAAAAAGCAGAGCAGCAGCCTTTGTGATGCAAAGGAGTTTCCCCGGCAGATGTAGGTTATCAAAATCACTAGAGCTGGAAGCCTGGGGAAGGCCGGTACAAGACCTTCTGCAGTGCGCGGTCTGAAAGGTCCAGCCCCTCGGCATCCCCTCGGGAGGGTGTGGAGCTCTAACCCTTGGCTTGTGTGTGGCCTGACAGGGTGCCAGAGTGGCTTGCCAGATGAGGAGGCTCAGCAGGTCTGAGGTCCCCACCCAGGGGGCACTAAGGAGCAGCAGTCATCATGGGGGACGGTGGGTCTGGACCGAGTTTTTCTCAGCACAAGCACAGTGAACTGATCAGCATTTGGCCCCTGTAAGAGTTTGGGCTTGTGTGAGTGGGGCAGAGAATTAGATCCAACTGGGGGTGCCCCCGGCCCAGCCTTCTGTTACCAACACTGCTTGCTTCCACAAAGCCTACAAGTAGGGCAAGGCAGAAGAAAGCTGCACCGCAGGGAAAGCGGGCGGGCTTAAAAGCTCCACCGTCGTCTGCTTGCGTCTACTTCTGAAGCAGCTCAGGGGGAAATGTGCCAGAGTGAGAGGTGAGAGGGGACAGGGACACGCATGCCGGTCTTTTCTGCCCTCCCTCCACGTGGGATTAGCGAGGCACCAGGCACAGCTGGTATGTGGGGGGGATATTCCCAAAGCCGCTCACTCGTGGGGTGATGTCAATGTCCTGGGGGGGCACCAGGGGCTTCAGGGAGAAGTTCTGCAGGATGGTGGTGAAGTACAGGAAGAGCTCCATTCGGGCCATGGCTTCGCCCAGGCAGACCCGCTTCCCTGGCAGAAAAAGGAAAACGGCACGAGTGGAACGGGCACAGAACGGTTCCATTGCAGCCTACTGCCCAATTTGTCCCAAAGGGGTACAGGACAGCAGATCTGCAACGCAGCTTTTCTCTGTGTCTCTCTGTGCAGGAAGTGGAGCTGCGCCCCGGTCAGAGGCACTTCCCTCCTGCAGGCGCCTGGTGGAGGGTGCTCTTCTGAACGTCTGGCACTGACGGGATGCTCCTGCTGCTGCCGGGAAGTGCCTCCCTGTTAGCAGAACCGCACCTGCCCACAATCCCCCCTCCCATCACCAGGAATGATCATCTCCCATCACCTTTGTATCCCCTCCTCTTCCAGGCAGTGCAGTGTGAGGACCCAGATCCCGAACCTGAGCGCAGCAGCTCCAGTGGAGCGCCGCTCTGCTTTCCACCCGGGGCGCCTGCTTTCAAAGGGGGCAGCTGATCTAATCTCCCAGCCATGCGCCAGGGTGGCCTCCTCAAGAGGGCCGGCAAACGAAGCGCGCCGTCCCTGCCCGGAAGGATGCGATGCTGCTGGGAAGAGCAGGCTGAAGGGCTCCGTGAGAGCGGGACTGCAGGCCTAATGCTGTCACGCCACCTCCGAGCGGGGCCCCTTCCTTGAATGCCCTGTCTGTAGGGGGAAGTCTCCGACCTCAGCCTGTCAGGTGTTGGCCTGCCGGACAGAAGGACCCCTCACTTGATCATCTGACTCCCAAGGTGCCCCTCACATCTCCGGACTTCCGCCAGAGCTGACGTTGTTTCTGCCCTACGCGAAGGCCACCCTCTGCTTCTGACCCCTCCCCCTTCAGATACACTCTCTGCTGTATCTGAAAGGCCTTGTTGGACCCAAATGACGTGTGTCTGGTTGTCTTAGCCAATTAAGAGAGATGAATACACACAGAGAAGGAAGTCTAATGAAGGATGTTGTAAAGAAAAGCCAGATCTATTTGCAAATATAGGACACACACACAGCTACTAGGTGAGCTCTGAGTGTGTCACCAGAACAAAGGATTACGGCCCTTTTCACACTACTTACCAGGATGTGCAATGACGCGGAACATCGCGCTACAAATGCGGAAAATCGCATTTTCTCACGCCAGATTTGCGCAACATCACGCAAATCTCGCACCATGTCGTGCAAATCTCACACGAGAAAATGCAATTTTCTGCGTTTGTAGCACGATGTTCCGCATCGTTGCGCGTCCTGGTAAGTAGTGTGAAAAGGGCCTACGTGCTATTTTAAAGGTTCATCACATCACACTGGAGAAATGAAAGTCACACTTAAGGCAAAGCATCTGACTTCTTTCACATCTTTGGATTGGCTATTGTCCGTTTTTCAAACTTAGTCTCGCGACAGAACATCTGCAATTCCATCCCTGTTCATACCTTCTTCTTATCAGCTTCCCCCTATATGGTCATTCTACCCACACTCTTTCCTATCTCTGTCTCTGCAGGTGGGTCTAAGGGACGCCCCTGTATCTATGCTTCCCGAAGGCCAAAAGTTATCCTTTTCCGGTGTGCAGCCAGAAAGGCCCAAGGAGCCAGAGGGACCCAGGCAGGGACGAGTTACTTTAAAACATGCACAAAGAATATATTTCATGTCTCTTTTTCTGTACTAGTGTGAGTTCATGATTGATCTGAAGTCACTACTAAAATGTGCTAATCTCACAGCCTCACACCCTGGCACTAGAGCCCCTCCTCCTCCCCCCCGGGCTTCACGTTGCCTACATTTGCACCCAGGTCTGGGGGAGGCAGAGTGCCTAGCCAAGGCCCCCCTGGTCTGAATGCTCCCTCTGTCAGGTTCTGGTCATCTGACAGCAATGCTGGCTCTGTGAACCTGGGCAGACCATGAGAGGGAGGGCAGGAGGGGCTACATCAGGGCTTCGCTCTCCTGGCCCCTTCTTACACGCCCAGGGCAATGTCCATCGCCACTCTGTGGTCAGGAACTAGTTTTCCCCAGGCTTGTTTGGCTAGGGATCCTGGTGATGTTTTGCCATCTTCTGGCAGGGCTGGATCTTGGGTTCCTGGTGCCTGGGACAACCCAATTCCAGCCGCCCTCATGTGCGTGCTCAGTGTGCGCTTGCTCCTGGCACTGCGTGATGATGTCACTTCGTGACATCATTGTGCAGGGCAGCGTGCCGCCAGTGGAGTGGTGGCAATGCCGGTGGCTGAGAGGCCGCCCGCAACACTCGCCTGCCCGGCTGAGGGGGTGGCCGGCTTGCCGCGTGCTCCCTGTCCTGTGGGGCAGGCGAATGGAGCAGGTGGCCTCCCAGCCCTCTGTGCCACTCACTTGCCCAGGAGGACAGGGAGTGCGTGGCCAGCTGGCCGCCCCCTCAGCTGGGCAGGTGAATGGCATGGAGAGCTGGGAGGCCGTGTGCGCCATTCGCCTGCCCAGCAGGACAGGGAGTATGCAGCAAGCCGGCCGCCCCCTCAGTGGGACAGGCAAGTGGCACGGGCGGCCTCCCAGCTCTCCATGCCATTCTCCTGCCCAGCTGAGGGGGCGGCCAGCTGGCCATGTGCTCCCTGTCCTCCTGGGCAGGCAAATGGTGCGGGTGGCCACTCAGCCGCCCGCACTGCCGCTGGCGCGCTCCCGGCAGCTGGCAGCTGCGCCCAGTGACCCCTCTTTGGCAGCGCTGGGGCAGACTATCCCCACTGCCCCTCTCAATCCAGCCCTGTCTTCTGGGCTTGGAGTAAGGGTCATTGGGGGTGCGGGGGGAGGGGGGTAGTTGTGAATTTCCTGCATTGTGCGGGGGTTGGGCTAGATGACCCCGCAAGTCCCTTCCAGCACTGTGATTCTATGGTGCTCTAGAGTGGCTGGGAAGAGGTTTGGCCTGGGCCCTCCGGTTCACCAACATCCCGCCCACCACATTTGCAGACGACATATGAAGGGCGGAGGGAGGCCACATCTTCCAAAGGTTATGCAACGAGCATAACGGGCGGGATGTTGGTGAACCGGAGAGGCCCAGGCCAAACCTCTTCCCAGCCACTCTAGAGCACCATAGAATCACAGTGCTGGAAGGGACTTGCGGGGCCATCTAGCCCAACCCCCGCACAATGCAGGAAATTCACAACTCCCCCCCTCCCCCCAGACCCCGTCCCCATCCACGAGGAATCGCCCTGAACCTGAAGCCGGCTTGCGGTGAGATTTCAGAGCCAAGCGGTCAGCAGCAGAAGAGAGAATCCCTACCTGAAGAGAACGGCACAAAAGCATCGTTCTTCTTGAAGCGGCCTTGCTCGTCCAGGAAGTGTCCAGGGAAGAATCGATCAGGGTGGCTGAAATATTTGGGGTCACGCAAGACGGAGCCTAGCAAGGGGAAGACATCTGTGCCCTGGAAAATATGGGACAGAGAATACATCTGGGCATGAATTCAGGGGTTCTCCGTGTGTCTCCACTGCCTGTTGCCTAACTGAGGAGTCACGCTCAGGCATGCTATAAGGGGCAGTTACATAGGCTTGCCAGCTTCCAGGTAGGAGATCTACCAACTCACAACTGCTCTCCATACTACAGAGGTCAGCTCCCCTGGAGAAAACAGCAGCTTTGGAGGGTGGACTCTACGGCATCACATCCCTGCTGAGCTCCCGCCCCTCTCAAGACTCTGTCCTCCCCATGTTCCACCCCAAATCTCCAGGAATTCCCCAACCTGGAATTGGCAACCCTAAGCTATTGCCTGCCTTGGACTTCACAAGAGGTGCCTGGGACCTGACTCGCTTCTCCTCCCTCCCCGCTGCTGCCATTCCCATCACCACTAGGGCAAACCTCTCCGTTTCTGTCACACCCCACATGCAACTGGGTCAGGGTTAAGGCCAGAGAATGAGAGAAAGAGGAGCAAAGGAAGGGGGAAGTAAAAGGGGAAGTGGGCGTGGGGGGAGGGGGACGAAAGGAAGCTGCAAACTTGCCAAAGTACAATGAAATTTGGAAGTGAAGCAACAGCCGAATGGCGGGAAACCTTTCTTTCTTTCTTTCTTTCTTTCTTTCTTTCTTTCTTTCTTTCTTTCTTTCTTTCTTTCTTTCTTTCTTTCTTTCTTTCTTTCTTTCTTTCTTTCTTTCTTTCTTTCTTTCTCTCTCTCTCTCTCTCTCTCTCTCTCTCTCTCTCTCTCTCTCTCTCTCTTTCTTCCTTCCCTCCCTCCCTCCCTCCCTCCCTCCATTTGTTTGTTTGTTTGTTTGTTAGGGAAAGTGTATGTGGTGCCTCCTCAGAGACCTGCTTGAGGCAGCTTACAACTAAAACAAGAAAACAAAACTACTAAAAACAAAGTGAAGCCATTAAAAACAAGACAGGGCATAAAAAACAGCATAATGCAAGCCACGAGCAGCCTGAGACCACACTGAGGGAATTAGTCCGCAGGCCAGAGCAGGACCACAGAACAGAGGGGGGGGGATGTTTTGGCCTCTAGAGCCTAAAGGGATCCTCAGGTGAAGCTCCCTCCCTTTCTCTGCTCCATCCCTCTAGCAAACGGCCCTTGCCTCTGAAACTCCAGCTCCTCAGACCCCTCACCTTGGGCAGGAGGTACCCCCGGAACTGGGTGTCCCGGATCACAGTGTGGGGCACCCCCATGGGGACGATGTCCGTCAGCCTTTGGATCTCATGGATAACAGCATCTGTGTAGGGCATGTTCATCCTGTCCTCAGAGGCTGGGATGCGATTGTGTCCGATGACGTGGTCAATTTCTTGGAGGACCTTCTCTGCCAAGACATGAAGGAAAAGCTCTTGGGAAAGGAACTTAAGCCCGAGCCCCTACGCCCATCAGTGAGACAGCCACTTGTGAGGCCATGGAATGAAAGGAGGGTAGGGGGAGAAGAGGCATGTACATGGAAGCCACCAGTGAAGGAACTGTGTCTTTTGGGATGGGGGCATAGCTCGGCAGAAGGTCCGAGATTCAGTCCCTGGCATTTTCCATTAAAGGAACAAGTAGGAGGGGAAGTGAAAGGCCATTGCCAGTCCAAGCAGAGGATCCTGAGCTCGAAAGACGACCGGGGTCTGCCTTGGTGTAAGGCCACTGCAAGCGTTCCAAGGGAGAGAAGCAATGCTTGGTGCCCGAGCGCCTTCCAGGCCGCTGCAGAGCTCACGTGCAAACGGGAGTCTTCACTGTAACATTCTCTCACTGCCCAGGGCCCTTTGGCTCAGACAGCACGGACAGGTCTGGAGTGGAGCAGAACCTCTCCTGGGCTAGCAGAAGGTTTGGCTAGAGAGCCCCTTTCCACAGGGAGCGTCCTCCATTTCCCACAGACATTGGAATATGGGAGGGCCGTTTTTCTTGGTGCCATCAGCCTAACACATAGGCCAATTCCACACGGCTTACCTGAAGCCGGGACGGTGCACAACGTTGCAGATCATGCCGGAAAAAACGCGGAAGATCGCGTTTTCTCGCGTGAGTTTTGCACGATGTCGCAAAACTCAGGTAAGCCGTGTGGAATCGGACGGAGCCGCTGAGTTTTCATTCCAGTGCAAAGGAACAGTACAAAAATGAAGTTGTCTCAGCTGAACTTAAAGGGAAAGGAAGGCCTGCCCCCCTCCTCGGAAACGGGTCTCTGCAGTAGGAAGCCCCTTTTTCAATCCCAGCTGCAGAGCTGGAAGTAGACATCTCTGCTTAAGAGCTCAACATTTGGCTCAAAAGGGATAGTCTCCAGAAAGGAGAAAGCTGCTGTGGCATAGTGGTTTAGCAGCTGAGCTGTGAATCAGTGCTCTGCTGGTTTGAATCCCACCACCAGGGTGAGCTCTGCAGGCGGCCTTGGGTCAGCCGCTCCAATAATTCACTGACTTCGTTCACTGTTCTGATTGGGAGACTAATCTGTCTGGAAGAGCAGCGTATAGGCACAGTTGTTCCTGTGCATCCAGTTCTTGCTTGTTTCAACGCTGCCTATTTTTCCCACCCTACCTTCCACTTCTGGGTGCTTCATTAGGAAAAGAAACCCGTATCTCAGGGTGGAGCTGACCGTCTCTGTCCCAGCAAAGAACAAGTTGAGGGTGGTGAGGATCAAATTCTTCACATTGAATTCGCTGGAAGGGTTTCCCTTTTCCTTTGGAGGAGTCAAAAGAAAGGCATGCCATGAATAATCACGACTAGGGGAAAAGTGACTAAACTCCAGATAGGAGCCCAAGTTTAAGCTTAGTATCTGGACTTCAGTTCATAAATGAAAGTTCTAAGAATCTCTGTCATAGCAGGGGCAAAATAATGTTCCAACTGTCAGTTATCTGTTCTCGTGTCTATGAGACGGCCGGAGAGAGGGGTCTGAACTGCCTGGTACTGCGGTAAGAATTTTCTAATGTACTCACAGGTACCTCATGAAACAGCCGGGCACTGCAATGCATTCATCCTCACATTTCCCCATTTTGTAGATGTGGATATGCATTTGAGAAGAAACGGGTCATCTAAAAGTACCCAGAAAAAGTATGGAGGATGAGGTGGGACCTGAAGGCACAGAGCCCCTGTGAAAAAGGAAACATCCCAAACTTTAGCCTTTCCTCGTGTGTTCTAACTGATCGTTCGGGTTGCCCTTTTCTGAGCCTTTTCCAACTCGGTGATATCCTTCTAGGGACGAGGTGGTGTACACAGAACGCCCAACGCTGCCAGGCTAAAGAAGTGCATAAACAGAGGCTTGCTGCGTTCCCGCCCTTTCCCCAGATTTCTGCAAATACAGCCGAGTCGGGTTCTTCCCGGCCTTCTGTGGGTGCCAATGCATCCATTCTGATACCTTCTCCATCTGGATGAGGAAGCAGTCTATGAAATCCCGTGGGTTGTTTCGATCAAGCGTCGCTTGGTTGGTTTTGACCTTCTCAGCAATGAAGTCCTTCAGATCTTCAATGAGATAGTAGATGCGGTTGTGTCTCCCGGGCAAGTACTGCATGATGCTGGAATACATATCATAGAGCTGGAAGAAAGAGCAATGGTTGTGAGTTGTAATTCTTGCATGGTGCACTCAACAAATACCACCTGCGCAATCCTATACGTGTTATTTTCTGACCCAGAAAGATTAGCCGTCACTGTCTGGGCTCCTTCCCAAGAGACCATCTTCTCCCCAGAGTCTTCCTGTAGAGCTCTTCCAGTACCATGCCACCTGAGCACCCACCGGAACCAGAGTGCCTGGAGGGAACTGGGCTCCGTGGCTGGTTGTTCCCTAGCTCTGCAGTTCCTTCCCTGCATGCCCGTGTTTTCCAGCCTGGTTCTGGGAAGCCTGGGGTTCCTCAGAGGATTTTAGGAGCCCCTCAGGAGGAAGGTCAGTAATGAGGAACTGAGGAAAGACAGTCTGACCCTCACCACCACCAGTCTTCTCCCTCTGACTAGGGGCCCTCTCAGTGCGTAAGGGGCAAACACACCCTAACAAGCCCTAGAGGAAAGATGCACAGTGCCCAAGCCACCTGCCATCTGCCACAAGCAGGGCTTTCTCAGCAAGCAAAACGGTCACGACAAGATAGTGTCTGTGAAGGCCCTTGATGTAGCAACCTTGCTGAAGGGTTGCCAACTCTGGCTTGGGGAATTCCTGGGGATTTGGGGGTGGAGCCTGGGGAGGAGGGAACCTCATCAGGGTATAATGCCACAGAATCCACCCATTTTCTCCCGGGGAACTGATCTCTGTTGGCTGAACATCAGTTATATTTCTGGGTGATTTCCAGTCCCCATCTGGAGGCTGGGAACCCAAACAGGACCATGCCTGAACAGCAAACTTCCTGGGGACCCCCCCCCATTTACAGTACCACGAGTTCCATGACGTAAGAAAGGTGGGACATAAATGTGGGAAAGGTTCCCTAAAGCGACAAGGCTCCGAAGTCCTGCTCTGGGCACCCGCCCTACGCAACTTGTGGAGGCAGCCCGAGGAGGGCTCCTCTTTGTGCGCCCATCAAGTAGTGAGCTAAGGATACGATAAAAATTGATTTCAGAAAAATGTTTTTACCTTGTGGCTATTGAAATAATTGTGATTTTATATCAATATTATTAATTCTGATCTGTGGAGAATCTCAGGATTTATTGAATGTCTCCCTGAAACCTCTAGTAGGGCTGTACCTTTAGATAAAATGGAATAACGGGCAGAGGACAACCACTTCTCGGTGGCGATGATATTGCTTCTGGCACGCCCTCCCCCTCCCGCCTCTTCTGAAGCGGAAGTTCAGGGCGGGGGTGGGGACAGAGGGGCTCCTCCAGCCCTGCCCGGTACCTGAGCCCAAGGGGTGCTCATCTCAATGAAGGACTCGTTGATCATTCGCAGGAGGGAGAGGAAGGTCTGGTCTTCATAGTCGAAGCGGCTGCCGAAGACAACAGAGCTGATGACGTTGGAGACCGTGCGGCTTAGGAAGAAGGTGGGGTCAAAGGGCAAACCTGCCGAACGCGAACAGAGAGCCGGTCGGTGGCTGCAGCCGTTCCCCACCCCTTTCTCCAGCGGTGGGGGAAGCTGGGCTTGGCTAACACCAACCTTTGGTTTTCCTGAATTCTTCCATCAGGTACTGGGCCTCTTCCTGGATCCGCTCCTCGATGGACCGTTTTCCCATCCCGAAGTTCCTCAGTACAGTGAGAGAAAAGCGACGGAGCTGCCTCCACCGTTCCCCATTGGCCAAAGCAACTCCTGGAAATACATTATTCAGGTCAAATTCCAAGGTCTTCCCTCCCAACATAGAGGAAGGTTCCCTCACTGGAAAGTCAGGCGTCACAAATGTGCCCTTAACTCATTTTCTTGTATTTACTTATTGGCTCTGGGCCAAGCTACAAGTGACGAATGATGACAAATGACGCTCGAACGGCAAGTGAACAGACTCACGTGTACACTACGAGATCAAGCGGAGCGCAAGTGAACAGAGAGGAATACACGTGAGTCTGTTCACTTGCCGTTCGAGCGTCATTTGTCACTTATAGCTTGGCTCTGTGCTCACGGTCTGCCTCTCTTGCCGAGACTAAGGACATTCTCAGGGAGACAGTTTGCAAGTTCTGTCACTTTTCTTTGGCCCTTTTCCCAGCCAAGCACCAAACCCATCAAGCCCCCTCACCAAAGCCATTGAAGTTTCGGTCGATGCTGGCCAGCTCTCCCCTGCCACTGAAGTCCTCGGCTTGGTCCACCAGAGCTTCCTTCACCGCCTCATGCCCACACAAAACCACAACCCGCCGAGGCCCCAGGTACACTGTGAACACTGGGCCGTATTTGTCCTTTAGCTGCAGGAAACATCAAAGTTAGTGGAGGGTTTGGGGGGAGTTGGAAATGCATTGAGGGGTGAACATGCCCTGTATCCAAGACAGATCACTGATCCACCTATCTCAGCACTCTGGGGTATGAGCTTTGGAGAGTCAAAGCTCCCTTTTTCTGATCTGATGAAGGGAGCTCTGACGCTGGAAAGCTCAGACCCCGGCAATCTAGTTGGTCTTTAAGGTGCTACTGGACTCGAATCTTGCTCTTCTGCTGCAGACCAACACAGCTGTCCGCTTGGCTCTGCACTCGAGGAGGTCTTTCAGGGTCAACCTGGAACTGTCTGTGTGCAGTGGAGGAGCACTGCCACTGATGTGTGGCCGTTTGAGAGAGAGCCATGCCCTTCCCAGAGCTTAGATTTGCCGGGCTCTGCCTGGGCAATTTTCAACACAGGAATTCTTTAATAGCAAGACCTTCCCTACCCCTTGGCCAGGACTCCCTCCCTGCTACGCTTCGCAGTGCCGTTTCTCCCATGCTCACTATTCCAATGAGGTTTCGAGTCAAGCGGCCCTTACAGACCCATGAGGTTTTCAGGCTGGAGAGTCAGAGAACCCCCTTCTTCAGACATGAGCTGGAACGGAGATTCCTGCGCATTTATATTCCAACCAAAGGCTCGTAGAATGGCAGGACTGAGGCCAGTGGCACCTTCGAGACCAACAAGACTTTCAGTGTGAACATTTGAGAGTCAGAGCTCCTTTCTTCCATCTGACTCTCAAAAGCTCACGCTCTGAAAATCCTGTTGGTCTTGAAGGTGCCACTGGACTGAAATCCAGCTGTTCTACTGCAAACCAGCATGATTGCCCTCCTAGAATGATGCCAACGAGGGCGCCACTCACCGCCAGGAAGGACTTGAAGGTCTCCTCAGTGCTCACGTGCAGCAAATTGCCAATGAAGGGCAGGGGTGTTGGCCCCGGGGGCAACTTCCCCTCTTTGTGCATTCTCTTCCATGCCGAGAGGAGAGCCAAGCATGAGAGGCAGATACCCAGGATGATGGTCAGCGCCCCTCCAGGCTCCATGGTGAGCAGGCTCCCAATTCAGCCGGATGCCTCGGCTAACCCGTTATATGCAGCTCACCCTGTAAGCTAAACCAGCCTGTCTTCCCTGGGATCATATACACCAGGAAAACAAGATTGGATTTCAGTGCAAAAGTTTGGGGGCGGTACCCGCCTTGAGACAAGGGTGGAGGGGTATTCCTCTTGAAGGCAATCTTCGGGGGGGGTGTGTGTGTGTGCAAAGTGTGATGTCTAATGGATCAGCTCAGGAGGTGGCCTCTCTTACAGATAATGTGATTTCCCCCCTCTTCCGGTTCTTCAAACCCAGACTCTGCATTATGTTCTTTTATTAGGAACCTTTACTCTTAGATTCAAATGTTATTGTATTTTGCAACAAGCTTACCAATTGATGGTACTTGTACTCCACCTTGAGTCCCAGTAAGAAAGGTGGACTATAAAAGAAAATACATATAAATAAATTCTTCTGAGCTGTGCCTGCTGGAGGCATGTGGAGACTTCCCTGCCTGAGCCAAAAGTCCCTTTCTGCCTGTTTTGCCATTTAGGTATGCCCAAACCCCTGAAATCAAGGGACACGTCCGATGAAGTGAGCTTTGGCTCATGAAAGCTTATCCTGAAATAAGTGTTGCTAACATTCAAGGTGCCAACGTACTCTTCCTGTTGGAGCCTAGTGGAGGCCAGAAGGTGAAGCCCCGCTCCTCCCTCCCTCTCCCCTGCGGGGCCTCCAGGGGAATGGAGGCTGCGTCAGTCTGCCAGCTGCACTTGAGGGGTGGAAGGGAGGGTAGGAAAAGATTCAGGACGTTCCTCTCCTCTATTTGTGCCTGTAGGCAGCCCAGTTTCCAATGGCTACAGCCTTTTGGTGGCACAAACTGAGAAATGAACCTGACAGCCTTTGGCCATATAGAAAATTTCCGTTCATTCTGCTTCGGTAGCACCGGCATTAATACGATGAGGTCTCTGGAGCGCTCTAGAACAGAATCTCTCTCCAATTCGTCGTCTTGAAATGCCCTGCACTTCTAGAACATCCCTCTGCAGCCTCTCCTTTTGCGTTCTGCTGAAGACCAACCACTGGGCTGGTCTGCTGGGCCCCTGGCATCCCATGGCTCCGTAGCTCAATGCAAGGGCAAGGTTGGCCTCTTGCAGTCGCCATTCAAAGGTCTATTCGGAAGGATTCCCTGAAGACAGCAGCAGATCATGGCAATCTCTAGAGGCTGCCAAGGCTGGGCATTCTCCGGGGCCCCGTGGCCAGCCCAGGACCTCTCCCTGCTCCAACATCACCACCATTCTCACTCAGCAGGAGGGCCACGAAGGCCAGAGATTACAGGAAAGGACCCTCTGCCATGTTCAGGCAGCCATGCCTTTCCCAGAGCGGCAGCATGCGTCCCATGGTGGAGCCAGCACTGAGGCCATCTGTTCTGGGCCAGAGGGCAGGCAGAGCCCTTAGGAGGCTGCTATTCAGAGCCCTTCCGGACAGACGCTCAGCTACGCCACCACTGGCTCCCTCTCACCACATCCATCCACATCCTCCTGCCTCCCAGGCTTACATGTGCCAGCCTCCTGGAAACCAATCGTGAGGTGCCTCTAAAGGGCAGGCTTCGGAGGGCGCCTGGTCGTTTGTTTATTGGATTTTCATCCTGTTTCTCAGACAAAGCAGCAACGGAAGCGTTCACACACCAGTCAGCAGCACTGCAACACACAGGACTGCATTTCCATCTCCATGGAGGTCCAGGGCTGCCACACCCAGGGACCCAGACCCCAAGGGAGGCACCAGCTGACCTTCCGCTGACAAGGAAAAGGAGGGGAGGGGAGGGGAGGGGGAAGAAGGGGCCAGTCTGTGCTGGTGATGCCAGGGCAGGGCGGTCAGCTGTCCACGGGCCTTTGCTGTCAGTTGCCCCGTTGCTCCTCCTGCTAGGATCCTGGCCCAAGCCCCCATAGCCCTGGGTACACTGCCAGAGGCAGCAGCCAATGCATCTCCCCTCGTGGCTGCAGCCCCGGGCCAGCTGGCTGCTGGAGCAGGGGGACGTGGGGGGAGGAGAAGCTCCCGGCAGTTCCTCCGTCTTTGGCCCATGGGCTGGGCTCTCCAAGTGTCCTCTGGCCTGCTCTTGGGCTACGTTGAGGTGTGCCAAGATCCATCCCTGCGGACTGAGTGGGAGAGGCTGAGAGCTTGGAATGCTCAGATGAGCCAAGGCTCGGAAAGCGGCAGTTTGTGCAACATCTGGGCCACATCCCTTTTGCCCTGGGACTGGGAGCATCGAGGCAACATCTGGGTTTACCATTTGTTCCAGTGTGTATTTTTATCATTTCATCTTACGCTCCTTTTTGCCATTTTGAAAATGAAAGATCCAGGTATAAACCTCAAATGAAACCCTGGGAGCGCTCCGTGGCCGTGGCCGAGAGGTTCAACAGTGCGGTCCCGCGTTTGGCAAAACCCTTCCCGAGGCAGACAAGCAGGAGCTCAGCATGTGCAGTTATATAACAGGAGAATTCTTGAGTTTCCTTTTGGCACAGCTGATGTTATGTAAGGGTGATCCACACAGCAAATCTTCCTTCCTTCTTTTTTGTGATTTTCACCTTTGTTCTTGAACAAATTTACCCATTAGTCATTCAGTCCCTTGTAAGCATATATCATCTGGGAGCTGGGTGGGGAAAAGTCAAATGATTACCCATGAACCCAAAGTCCTTCTTGCCTAATATTTATCTGGGAACAGGCTCCAGATGGCCTCTTGCCATGGGGGGGCCCCCTCTGTCCCCAGGTCTGTGATGTATCTGGCAGCTGGCCAGCCCACCCTACATGATCTTTGATGTTGAGGAATCCATGCAATACATGCCTTGCTGCGTTTGATTGAATTGTACCGCTGTAGGTTTTATTGTTATGTTACCTGTTTTTACTTTTTATATTGTGTTTATTGATGTGGTCCACTCTGAGCCTGTTTGTGGGGAGAGTGGACTATGAATATGAATATGAATATGAATAACGACTCTGAGAGGCTTAGCAACATGGACACAAATCAACATGCCATGGATCCCCCCATGTTTGCCTGGGCTTTTGTGAGGCATTTGTGAAAATCTTGCATGTATTGTATCAAAGCACTTTTGCTTTGATAACATTCCCATTTCCAGAAAAGAGCATGTTTGGTGTAGTAGTTAAGAAGAGCAGCAGGACTCTAATTTGGAGAGCCGGGTTTGATTCCTCTGCTTGAAGCCAGCTGGGTGACTTTGGGTCAGTCACAGCTCTCTCAGAGCTCTCTCAGCCCCACCCACCTCACAGAGTGATTGTCATGAGGATAATAATAACACACTTTGTAAACCACTCTGAGTGGGCATTAAGTTGTCCTGAAGGGCAGCATATAAATCTAAAGTTGTTGTTGTTATTCAGACACCATAATTAAGGCAACTTTTCAGTGTCAATGTGACAACCCCTGATTTCCAAACATCAGTGGCAGGATAAGTTATAACATTAGCTGGGCATCCTTCTTACAGCAGTTGCTTGAAGCTTAAGAGGGGCTTTTTTTCAGTGGGAACGTGGTGGAACGGAGTTCTGGCACCTCTTGAAAATGATCACATGGCCGGTGTCCCCGCCCCTGATCTCCAGACGGAGGGGAGTTTAGATTGGACAATCTAAACTCCCCTCTATCTGGAGATCAGGGGGCAGGGCCACTGGCCATGTGACCATTTTCATCAAGGGCGATTTAAAGTTTAAAAAATTCCCCCCTTGTTCCAGCTGACCCAAAGTGACATCATTGTGCAGTCCTGAGTTCCACCACTGAGTTCCACCACTTCTTTTCCCAGAAAAAAGCCCTGGATATAGTAGCATGGTTATGATGTGAATATACCAAGTCACCCACAGGCTTCAGGCTCTTGTCCCAACACGCCATGAGTGGTTTCCCCAGATGCACAGAAATACAGAAAAGAAAATGGAAATGGCATCTACAGTTTGCAGCCATTCTAAGCACTTCTCTGTAACCTCTTGGAGTACTAGAGTTGCAATAATCATCTTATGCAGGTAAAGAATATTTGTGTAGGTAAATATAACTAGCATTGTGCAAGGTCTTATTGAGAACACATTATCTCCCTCATTAAGAACTATTAATGTGCATTAAAATGGAACACCCCCACCCCCAATTCCACCATGCTGCCCTGCCATGTGCTGCTCGTCCTTTGTGCCTTAGAATCCTATTGGGAAGTAGACTGTGTGTTGTGCTACAAGCAAGAAGCGTCACAGTAAATCCCATTTTCTGACTTTCCTAATAATCAGAATGTTCCAGATTTCTATCTGTTGTTGTGAAGGCACCATAACAGTTACGATATCCCACTGAGAAAGTGAGGCCCACGGGTGGATATATGCCCGTGAACAAAGTTCTCAGGCCTCCAGTGTTTACCAAACACGCAGTGCAAGGGCTGCCAAGGTTCCCTGAGAAGCCAGTCGCTGTCTCCACTCCCAGAGTGGAGAAACCGGAGAGGCTGCCAGGAACAAAAGGCAGTGAAAAGCCCAGATTAGCGCTGCCGACTCAACCTTGAGTGCAGCGGGAACCTGAAACCCCAGAGGAGGTCTAAACCAACTCTCAGTGCTGTTGAAAGGAGGCTTAATCGGGTTACATAAAAGTACATTCCTTCCCAGGGACAGAGAGTCCTTCCTGGGCTGTTATGTGTGCCCAAATCCCATGGCTCCAAGAGAAGGAGCGCTTGCAGATTTTTAAGGGAGGGAACATACAAGGCAAGTGCCAGGGACTCTTTTGGCCAAATTGCTGAGAGTCTGTAGCTGGAATGCCTCTGGCAGGTGACCACTATTGGACCTCTGAGAAGACAGGCCAGCCTCACAGCCGTGGCCGGGAACTGTGGAAATGAAAGTCCAGGTAGACCATCCAGCTGTGGGTGTAAGCCCACGAGCCAGACATGGGTAGCTCTCCAAACAGGACTTTTCTGGAAGCAGCCGGGAAAGATGCTGGCTTCCAGATAGCTCTAACGCGCTGCCTTTCTCAACCCAGATCGTAAAGGAATCCTTACTTACAGTTGGAGCCAGTGAACTACACATGGTTCAATCAGAAGCAAGATACATCTTTATTGGTCCAGATTTGTTGTAGACAAGCGGTAAACTCATTATAGCTGTTGCATCCTTGCTTGAGGGAAAAGGTCCGAACAAAGGGAGGAAGAGGACCATAAACTTTTAACACCTTCACAGGAAGCCTACAATAAACTTCTATATTGGAGGGGGGACTACAATTCCCATGAGTACCAATTGTTAAAGGGACAGCACATAGTTCTGACTTCACAAATACGAGGCTTTCTAAGCTGTGGTTACAGTACAAGGACTGCAAAGGAATGGACGCACAAGTCCTCCCTGTTGCTCTGGGTTGGGACTGAAATGAGAGAAGAGCGTTTCCTTTGTTCTCTCTGTGAACATCTTCTGGGGCCTCAGGAACGGGGGGCGGGGGTTGGTCTCAGTCCAAGTGCAAGCCATCAGAGTGGAGAAGCAGGGAGCGGTGTCGTCCCATTCCCCATCTTGAGACGAAGACACCCTGCCTTTCAGCAAGAGTCTGAATTTCCTTCTTTTCTTTTATATGGCAATGCCATGCAATACTCATTCCCTTAAAAAAAAAACCCTTTCTGCTTCCTTTTTCACTAGCAATTAGGCCTTGGATACAGCCTTCAGTAGCAGTCATGCTTAAACATGCCAGCATGCTTGTGCTACTGATAACCCGAGCTCTATGTGTGTGTGTGTAGAAGCCATGTCAGGCTGTCCAAGTCAGCCCCACCCCATCCCCCATGCGTACATTGTAGTGACAGCTGACACCTATCAGAGTTTTGAAAGATTTTTCAGTTCTAGGGCCTGTGTGGAAGTTAAGTAAGCACATGGCTTTGGATTGCTGTACAAGGTACATATAGTGTAAGACTTCAGGTAGCGTTTGTGTTGTCTCATGTACCTGGCTTGCCAAAAGAAGGCAGGTGACTACAATACCCCTGGGGTTTGTGGAGGCACATGGAAGAAAGGGCCCCCAAAGCATTCTAGGTAGGGCCTTGAATTTGGACAGCCGCATGGGCTTATGGCTGCCTCTCTCCACATCCACACATCCAGATACACACAGGTGCACATCATATCACTGTGGAAACTTCTAGCAAGGGTTCTGTTGTCACTTGTGTGTGTGTGTGTTATGTGCCGTCAAGTCGTTTCCGACCTATGGCAACCCTATGAATGAAAGACCTCCAAAACATTCTCTCTCTAACAGACCTGCTCAGATCCTGCAAACTGGAGGACGTGGCTTCTTTTACTGAGTCAAGCCACTTCGTTTCAGGTCTTCCTCTTTTCCTGCTGCCTTCCACTTTTCCTAGCATTATTGACATTACCAGAGAATCTTGTCTTCTCATGATGTGACCAAAGTACGATAGCTTTAGTCTTGTCATTTTAGCTTCTAAGGAGAATTCCGGCTTGATTTGATCTAGAACCCACTTATTTGTCTTTTTGGCTGTCTGTGGTATCTGCAAAACTCTCCTCCAGCACCACATTTCAAATGAATCATTTTTTTCCCTGTCAGCTTTCTTTACCGTCCACACCCATACATGGCAATGGGGAATACCATAGTTTGGATTATCTTGATCTTGGTTCCCAGAGAGACATTTTTATCTTTAGGGATCTTCTCTAGCTCCCTCACAGCTGCTCTTCCAAGTCTCAATCTTCTTCTGATTTCTTCATTGCAGTCTCCCTGTTGGTTGATGATTGAGCCAAGGAATAGAAAATCTTTTTTTTTTAACTTTTTATTTTGCATTTTTATATAACTTTTTCCAAAACTACAAATAACCAAATTAAACAACAGCATAATGGGCAATACATGGAAGAGATGAAAACCTTGATGTTTTAACAAACAGCCAATATTAACATTGAAAACAGTACACTGAGTATAAGAAGTCACATTATAGCAAAGAAGCTAAGTGTATGTAAATCTACGTTAGGTAACTGATTGGTATTATGACAATAGGTTAAAAATGGTAGCCATTGTACAAGAAAGCACGATTGATATTGTGGATTATCTAAGCCTTTAAGGTGATCCGCTATTTTTTCCATTATGAAAATGTCCCATAGTTTTCTGAGCCATTGTGATACACTTGGAGTTTTTTCCTGTCTCCAGGTTGAGGCTAAAAGCAATTTTGCCGCAGCAATCAATAAAAATATCAGATTTTTCCTAGTAGATGGGACCGTCTGATCCTCCCAGAGTCCTAGCAGGATTACTTCAGGGCACTTGGGAATTGCATAGTTTGTTATTGTTTTAATTTTTTGTATGATTCGATCCCAGAACAACTGAATTTTAGGACAAGACCACCATAGATGAATATAGTCTCCATTTTGTCCACACTGTTTCCAGCATAGTGGATTCGTTTCATGATTAATGTGGTGGAGAAGAGTGGGAGACAGGTACCACCTCGCCATTATTTTAAAGGATGTCATTCTGATGCTCACTGCTTTAGATTGCAAGCAGTTTCCTGACCAGATGGAAGACCACTGAGCATCAGATAAGATTGTATTACAGTCTCTGCTCCAGTTTGCTTGGTATTTCAATGTGAGCTGATCATTCCTTGAGTTTAAAATAGCATATATTTTAGCTATTAAACCTTTCCTATGAGATTGTGTTAATTTAAGTAAATATTCAAAGTCAGTTAGTTCACGCTTTAATGAGGTTACAAGTGGCTGACTTTCTAGTAGGTGTCTGATTTGGAGGTATTGAAACCATGGGATCGTAGCATTTGTATCCTTTTCTATTTGAGCCTTGTTCAGGATAATCCCATGTTTGGTTATATCAATAATCCTGTTTTGTTTAATTACTTTCCATAATTTAAAAGATTTTAAGTCCATGCCAGGTGGGAACCAATTCTGATCTATAAAAGATGATAATGGCGAGATGGTTGGAGCAAGATGTTGCCTTAACTTGTCCCATATGTCTAAGGTGGTTCTTAGAAAGGGGTTAGTATGAATTTGAGGTGGTCTATTCTTAGGTTCAGCCCATATCACATCCTGTAAGTCGTGTGGGTAGATGTGTGATGATTCAATTTGTGGCCAACCTGAACCTTCTACAGTATTTAATAGTATTACGATGTTTGCTAGTTGGGCAGCTATGTAGTATTGTTTTAAGTCTGGGACTGATAATCCACCTTTCTTAGCAGACCGTTTCATGGTTAAATAGTTTATCCTAGGGCGTTTGCCATCCCATATAAAACTGTTTATAATTTTTTGCCAATGTTGGAAATCTTGATCTGTAAGTTTAATTGGTAGCATGCGGAAATTAAATAAAAATTGTGGGAGAATCATAGATTTTACCAGATTAATCTTTTCTGCCCACGACAACTTCATTTCCGCCCACTCTTTAATTTTGTCTTTTATCTTTTTTTGTAACAGTTTAAAGTTAGCTTCTTTTATATCCAGTAAATCAACTGGTATCTTAATGCCTAAATAAGTCCATTGCTTATGGGTCCATTGATATGTAAAATTAGAAGCCATCTCTGACCTAATGATTGGAGTTAGGTGAATAGGGTAAATTTCTGATTTGGTTTTATTAATTTTAATAAATTAAAAATGTAAATGTAAATGAATAAATGAAATGTAACCAAATGAAATGTAACCAAATGAAATGAATAAATGAAATGTAACCAAAATCATGCAGGGTTTTTTCCAGGGCTGGTAATGAGGTGCATGGATGTGCAAGGTAAAGGACCATGTCGTCCGCAAACAGGGAAATTTTATAAACGCGTTTTCCAATAGTGATGCCACTAATGGCGTTGTTTTGCCGTATAGCCTCAGCCAGAGGTTCTATGGATAAGGCAAATAATAATGGGGAAAGCGGGCATCCCTGTCTGGTTCCTCTTGTGAGCTCAAAGTCTTTTGATTTCAATCCATTGAGTTTTATTTGGGCCTTAGGAGAAGCATATAATAGTTTGATAATCTGAATAAAAGAATGGCCAAATCCCATCCTAGAGAGCAATCTTATTAAATAATTTGTTTCTAAGCTGTCAAAGGCTTTTTCAGCATCTAATGAGAGCAGGATCGACTCTATTTGATTGGTTTTACAGTGATTGATAATGTTTAGAGTTTTTCTTACATTATCAGTAATACTCCTGTTTGGTATGAAGCCAGTTTGATCAGATTGTATGTAATGACTTATGATTTTATTCAGACGATTAGCCAGTACTGCTGTAAATATCTTTGCGTCCTGATTTAGTAATGATTTGGGACGGTAAGAAGATGGGAGGGTGGCATCCTTCCCTGGCTTAGGGATTACAATAATTGTAGCTTCATACCATGTTTTGGGGAAGTTGCCTTTTAAAAGGATTGCATTGCAAGTTTGGCGAAGGGGTTCTGTCAGAATGTGTATAAACTTTTTATAAAATTCGGCAGGGAAGCCATCTCTGCCGGGAGTTTTATTTAGTTTGAGATTTTTGATGACTTCAGTGATTTCCTGAGAGGAGATCGGTAGATCTAGGAAAGCTTTATGCTCTGGAGTAATTTGTTTCAAGGTTGTAAGAGAGCTTAGGAAGTCCTCAATACCAGATGGTGTTGGATTCTTTGATTTATATAAAGTAGAATAAAAGTCACGAAATATATCTAGGATTTCCTTATTATTGGAAGTGTGAGATTTACCATTTCTTTTAATTAAAGAAATTTGGTTGGAAGAGGATTTCTTTTTAACTTTCCAAGCTAGGAGGCGTAACGTTTTAGGGGTTTTGTGCCAGTACCTCTGTTTTAAAAACAGTAGATTCTTTTGTATGGAAGATGTCTCAAGTGCCTCCAGCTTTTTCCTTTCTAAAGTCAATTGATTATAGTCTTTCTTATTGCAGTATTTTTTGTGTTTATTTTCAAGAGCATGGATTTTGGATATAATTTCTGATCTAGTCTTCTCTCTCTCTTTTTTATAGAATGAGGCTAATGATATGATTTTACCTCTGACTACAGCCTTCATGGCTTCCCAAATTATTGCTTGAGAGACTTCACCTTCTGTATTCTCTTTGAAATAATTTTCCAGTTCTAATTCAATTTCTTTTTTAATTGTTGGGTGTAATAAAAGAGATTTGTTCAGTATCCAGTGAGTGTCTTGTTTTATTTTTTCCGGAAAGGTCAAAGAACAGTCTACCCAGGCATGGTCCGTCCAGATTTTACTGCCTATGGTGGAAGAGATTATATTATGATAAATTTTGGGGGAAGCCAATATGTAATCTATTCTAGTATGGATTTGATGACGGGCAGAAAAATAGGTAAAGTCTTTCTCTAGGCCGTGCTGTGAGCGCCACACATCCTTAAACTCAAATTTGTCAAATAGTAAATTGAGGTTTGATCGATTTACTTTGTTTCTCTGACGTATCCTGTTGTTTTGGGATCGATCCAGGTTTGAATCTGCTATGCAGTTAAAATCCCCCCCTGCCAAAATTTCACCATCCGCATACAACCTTAAATTAGATAGAGTTTCATGAAGAAATTCAATTTGCTTGTCATTTGGAGCGTAAATAGATGCCAAGGTTATTTTTGTTTCTTCCAGAACCCCTTTGACAAAAATAAAGCGTCCCCTAGGATCTATTTTTGAGTCTTCACATTGGAATCTAACATTCTTTGAGATTAAGATTGCAACACCCCTGGCACTGGATGAGCCTGGGGCTTGAAAGTGCACATTGAAACGATTAGACTTTAATACCTGAGGCATTTCTTTCCTATAATGGGTTTCTTGCAAAAACAGTATGTCTACCCCTTGCTTCACTAAAGCTGTAGTAACACGTTTAAGTTTTATAGGATTGTTTAATCCTCTGCAATTTAGAGTAATAATTTTGATTCTATCTGTCATTAGTTATGTGTTAAATAGAATGATATAACGGACAGATAAAACTCTGTGAGCATGAGGAAATAAGGCATCCTCTGAGTCTTTGATAACCTATTTTCAGCTACTCTGTATGGTTCCTCCAATATTGCATAATATATGTTGTCAAACAGAACTGTAACATTAATACAATAACCCCATCCCACCCCCTTGAACAAAAACAAAACACCAGTTAACATAATACTGCTCCTTCGTGTGAAGGAGCCATCTCTCCAGAGGCACAGGTCTAAACTGCCTGTGTTAACACAAATAAGGAGAATGGTTAGGTTCTCCCCTTTTCTGGAGGATCCTATACAACTGGGAACTAAAATGAGTACCAGGTTTAGCCCCCCTCCCGCCCCCCGACTGAAGAAGTAGAAAAGAGATGAGGACTACAGTTACAGAAAGGTCTGAAGCTACAGATAGAGAAGAAGAAGAAATGTTAGGGGCAAGAACAATATTGACAGACAGAAACGCTAGAGAAAAACTCTAAGAAATGATGGTTGCTTGCATGCATTTTCTCCCTCAGGCAGTTGTTTTCATCGGTATCGTGGCCCATCCCGTCATAGTGGAGGATTTCTGTGCGACAGTAGAGCTTTTGTTCAGATCCGGTGAGGATAAGTTCAGTTCCTTAAGAAGAGATGTGCCAGATAACAGATCCGTTGCTTGAAGAGTTCTTCCCTGATGTACTACTTGGAGTTTAGAGGAGGCCACCCATTTGTATCTGATGTTTGCGCTGTTTAGTTGAGTGGTTATGGGTTTAAGCTCTCTTCTCTGCAAAAGGGTTTCGCTTGACAAGTCCTGGAAAACTTGAATTCTCTGCCCTTGAAAAAGGAAAAAGCCTCTTTTTCTAGCCTCTTGAAGGATTTTCTCTTTAGTACGTGAGTCCATAAACGTAACAATAATATCTCTGTTAGTGTTTTTTCTTAAGTTGCGGAGGGAGCCCATCCTATACGCAGCTACAATATTTGGTGCCACACCGTCTTCCAATTGTAGTTCCTGAGCCAGCCATCCTGAAAGGAAGACTATTAACTCAGTTGAGCCTTCTTCTGATTCTGAGAATCCGCGAAATTTTAAATTATTTGATTTCCATTTATTTCCCAGGTCCATGATTTTATTTCTCATCCAGCTCTCGCTAGCCTGCAGAGTGCGTGTTTCTTTTTGCAAGGACAAGCTAAGCTCTAAAGCAGAGTCTGCAGTGCGAGTTACTTGCTGGAGAGACTCAGATATTGCAGTCAATTGATCCTTCATAGGTTTCAGAAGTCTCTCCATTCTATTGGCAATTTTATCTTCCAGTTGATCTATTTTAATATTTAGGTTTGTTTCTTGTACCTGGGTTTCTGTGTCAGTTATTTCCTCAGCAATGACGGAGGCCATTTTGGCTGTAGAGTGGGGTTCAGCTACAGCGCTGTTTCTGTGCTCTCCCGCCGAAAAAAAGGTTTTTACTGATTGTGAAATCGGCTCTGAAGATTTATTTTTATTTCCTCCTGTCTTGCCCATAGTTGTAGCTTGTTAGGATCACTTTAAGGAGCTAATAATTCAGTCGGGGGAAGGGAAGATCCAGGAGCCCCTTTAACCTTCATCAGTAGTCGTTTCAAGTCTTCACTATTTTCTGCTAGTAATGTGGTGTCATCTGCATATCTCAAATTGTTAATGTTCCTCCCACCAATTTTCACTTTGCCTTCTTCTAGATCTAATCCAGCTTTCCTTATGATATACTCTGCCTAGAGGTTGAACAGGTAGGGAGATAATATGCATCCTTATCTGACACCCTTGCCAATTGGAAACCATTCTGTTTCCCCATATTCTGTCCTGACAGTAGCCTCTTGTCCAGAGTACAAGTTGTGCATCAAAACAATCAGATGTTGTGGCACCCCCATTTCTTTTAAGACTCTCCATAGCTTTTCATGATCTACACAGTCAAAAGCTTTGCTGTAATCTATAAAATATAGGCTGATTTTCTTCTAAAATTCCCTGGTATGTTCCATTAGCCATCATAAATTTGCAATGTGATCTCTGGTGCCTCTTCCTTTTCTGAATCCAGCTTGAACATCTAGCATTTCTCGTTCCATGTATGGTAAGAGTCTTTGCTGTATAATTTTGAGCATCACTTTGCTTGCATGGGAAATTAACATAATTGTCTGATAGTTACTGCTTGGCATCCCCTTTTTTGGGGATTGGAATGTAGACCGAGCGCTTCCAGTCGGTGGGCCATTGTTTTGTTTTCCGTATTTGTTGACATATTCTTGTTATGATTCTGATGGACTCCATTTCTGTGGCTTGAAATAGCTCTATTGGTATTCAATCTACTCCAGGTGCTTTGTTTCTCTCAATTGCTTTGAGTGCAGCTTTTACCTCACTTTCTAGGATTTCTGGTTCTTCATCAAAAGATTCTTTGTCAAAAGTATCTGTCATCCTTCCATCTCTTTTGTATAGGTCCTCAGTGTATTGTTTCCATCATTCCTTTATTTTGTCCTGATCAGATACTGTATTTCCATGTTGATCTTTTAGCATCCCAAGCCGTGGCTTGAATTTCCCTTTGATTCCTCGGATCTTTTGGAACAAGTCTCTTGTTCTTCCTTTTTTGTTGTTCTCTTCTATTTCTTTGCACTGGTTATTATTGTCGTGGAAATTTCAGAGTTTGGCTCTGAAAGACCCAGGCCATTAACAGTTTTCCGTCCAAACCTATGTGAAAAAGGCTTTTAAAACTCCAAAAGCGGAGGTTTTTCTCTCTCCTCTCCTTCTGACCCCCCTTTCTCTTAACTTTCGTTTCCTCTGTCTCCCACACAAGAAAGTTAGCAAAAGGAATGCATACACTAACACCCTGTGACACTCAAGGTCCTCTGCCTGTGCCCACAGAGCTCATTCAGCATTTTTTATAGCCTAAAGCCTGTGCTTTTTGCTGACTACGCTGAAGGACTGCTGAAAGCCTCTGCCCCATAGAGAAAGCAGATAAGGGAAAAGGTACACTTTCAGAAGCCCTTGAATCTGGACCAGTAGCCAATGGGAGCAGTCCAGCAGTGACAACACGTAGCCCCATGGGCTACTTTAAAAACTCGTTAGCGAAGCACCTGAGACCCCCTCCCTACAATGCAGCCCTCCCATTTGAGTAAAAAGCCTTTCTGAATAGTTCGGTTTTGCATCGTTTATGAAAAGCCAGGCGAGTGGGGGCTCTTCTGACTTCCTCAGGCAGGTTGTTCCACAGGCTAGGGAGAAGTTATTTGTAGTTGGGCCTGCTTATCTTTGCTGAGGACACAGGCAAGCTTTTAAGTTTCATAGGAATCTTAAGCAGATAGAATGGAAGGAGAACATGTGTGTGTGTCTGTGCGCGCGCGCGTGCGTGTGTGCGCGTGCGTGTGTGCGCGTGCGTGTGTGCGTGCATATGTACAAAGAGCAAGCTGGGTTACCAGAGAGACAATGAAAATTTTGGCTCTCCTGATAAAGGCTGTTTGCAAAAGTGATTTGAGTGGCTGCTAAGAGGCTTTCTACAAAGCACAGTGACAAAAGCCACTGAAAACATTTTTATGTCTGATAACAAAACCCCAATCTCGTTTTTTAAAAGCCATTTCCTGTGATTTGCTTCCTTCGCACATATTCTGCAGATGGTGAATGTTGCCAAGCGTTCTGCAAAAGCCGCAACAGCCCCGTGCAGTGCAGAAGCGACTGGGTTTGTGGGTAGCCCCTTGGCCAGCCTGGGATCTCCTGTCTCTGCCAAGCCCTGTGTGGTCAGCTGGGCAGCCCCCTTCCACGTGCCCGCAGCAGGATACCTTTTCCATCTGGATGAGGAAGCAGTCGATGAAGTCCCGGGGGGGGGGGGGAGTTGGGGTCTAGAGTTTCCCGGTTCCTCTCCACTCTCTTGGCAATGAAGCGCCTTACGTCTTCCAGGAGGTCGTAGACTTTGGTGTGGGGACCAGGGAAGTACTTCAGGAAGCTGGCATAGATGTCGTAGAACTGCAGGAGGGGAAACGGGGGCCACGCAGCAGGTGATGAGCAATTGCTGCTACGGGTGGAGTGGGGCGTGCTCAGCTGAATTTACACACGTGGCGGTCACACTTGAGGTGGCATTAAAAAGCCACCAGAGAATCATTTGGGTCTTTTTAGCATTCTAGCAACAAAAAAGGGGGCAAAAGCTCTGGTTGTGAGCCTACCCAGGCCACTGGCTCAGCTACTATGGTATTCACAAGCATTCTAAAAAGTGAGTGTGCCATCTGTTTGGTAAGAGGAAAGCTTTGGCAAGAATCTCAGGGCCAGAGAAGCTGCATGCTGTTGCCAAACAAGAGGCAGAGGGCTAGAGAAAGAGGAAGAATGAAAATGGGCTCAGGCAAGAAAGGGGGGCGGGCAAAAAGGGAGATTTGAAATGTGTGGCAGGTCTCTGCTGAATAGTATCTGGCCCCACATAGGGGCAGGGGTGGATGCTGGAGTCCCAGCCAGGAGATTCATTCTAACAGTTGGCAGCTATTCGGGGGGGGGGGGGCGCTACCTGGGCCCAGGCCATGCTCATCTCCCGGAAGCAGTTGTTTATCATCTTCACCAGGGCCTGGAACTCCTCGTCTTGGTAGTCAAAGCGGTCGCCAAAGACGATGGAGCAGATGACGCTGGAGACTGCGCGGCTCAAGACTTAGGTGGTCTCAGAAGGCTTCTCTGGACGAGGACAAGGCCAGAGAGACAGGGGGAAGAGCTGTCGTGTGAGACCGGACTTGGACGTTCAGCATCATTGCCAAGCCCTCCCCACCCCAATGCCTCCGCTGAGGGAGGCAACAGCCCCACCCAACCTTTCCTTCCTTCTCTCTGTGTAGTTCTGTAGCAGTCACCCAAATGGGAGAAACGTCTCTGACAACAGGACCATTTCACACTGCAAGGAGCGGAGGATCGGGGGATTGCTCCGTCCAGTATTCCTGGCCTCGAGAGCCAAGCTACAAGTGACGCCTGACACAGGTTGGACACTTGTCAGCTTCCCTCAAGTTTTGATGGGAAATGTAGGATAGACGGACGATCCGCGGCACTGTAAACTGCTGGCTCGGCTGGCGTGGGATGCTGGCTTGGCTGGCTACGAGCTCTGCCGGCTTTTTTTCTTATCCGCTCATTTCGAGTTCGTCTTCTTCTGGCCAATCATTAGTTCTCTCCCGATAATTGTTTCTTAAGTCTGGGCTACAGAATAATCATTTCCGATTCGTCCGTCTATCGGAGAGCGCTAGCGGCTGGTGTTAATTCAACATCCATCTTGCAGAGTGATCTTAGAAATTAATGCAGCCAGCAATTCGGTGGATTGTGCATAATTCACACCAACCCCGCAGATCGTTCTTGTAAAGAGACTCAAGGAATAAGAAAAAAACTATAATAAGACTCACTGTTGTTTTATGTACTTTATTGGAAATGGGATGGTGTGATTAAGTGTGTGTATAAAATTGGAATGGTTTATGAATATGTGAAATAGAGAATTGGAACCCATGTCCATATACCATATACCATTGTAAAGGGTGTTTGATTATCATCTCCCTTTATCTGATCTCCTTGAGCGTCGGCTCCTTTTGTATCTGTTGTATTCGGAGATTTCCCCTCTTTGTGTGCAGCTGCAGGAAGGGTAGACGGCCAGCAAGAGAGTGACTGCGCTAGCCAGCTCCATGCTGGAGGCTGCCCCCGTTCTCCTCCTCCTCCTCCTCTCCCCAATGTGGTGGCCTGGCTCATTTTGCCGGGTTCGAAGTATTTATTCAGGCATCAGTTTGGCACCGCCTTCTGTATTACGCAATAGGCAAATATGTTGTGTGCTTAATCTCGTAAACTCCTGCTAAATTTAATAGACGCCTTCCTAGTTAACCAGTATTGCGAATATTCAGTCCAGAGAACAAGGTCGTGTGTTCTTGCTGGTTAGGTGGATTCCTAAGGTGTATCTTAGCCGTCTTGATAGTCCGTGCTTCTTAGAATGTAACTGGTGGGGGGGTCGTGCTGTATTTTTAAATTACTCTTTCTCAGATCTGGCACTGAAGCAGAGCAGGTGGCCAGGACTTCATCAAAGCCGGCTTTCTGTGCCCTTCTGAGGATTGCTTCATTTGGACAGCTCTTGGATTCAGGCTCCAGGCTCCGTCCTTCCAACTCTCTTGGAAGTCAAAAGGGTGTTTGTTGTGGGGATAATAACAACATACTTTGTAAACTGCTCTGAGTGGGTATTCAGTTGTCCTAAAGGCAGTATATAAATTCAGTGTTGTTGTTGTTGTTGTTATAAGCTCAGCACCAAGCTTTGAAACCAGAAGAGACGGCTGGCAAGGAGAAGCCATGTCTCTAGCTGGCTTTCAATTGCTGGGTGTGCTTACAAATAGCTAAACTGTGAAAAAGGGACCCGCTGGCCTGGTGGACAATTTGCGCTGCTGGCTTTGTGGGCCATGAGATTTCTCCTTCTGCCTGTTGGTACCGTCCAACTCACATACCACATCAAGAGACTCTTCAATTTTATTTTTCAGTTCACCTGATATGTTGAAGCACGCCCACCTGGTTGTGAAACTGGCCCTCTGACAATGAGTTCAGGTGGACAGATCTGGAAGAGAAGCTCCGACCCAGACAGATTTCCCCTGTACTCGCCCATGTGTCAACCCATTGCTTCTTTTCTGCACATTTGCTTGTGTGCAGGGAGGGGGAGTGTTCGTGTTGCTGCTTCTGACCTTATTTGTGCCCATGTATTACCGTCTCACAGAGCTGTCTCTCGGCTGCCCACCCAGGGTCATCAAAGCTGTTAATGTGTATGAGAGGTTGCAGAATTACTTGCGCTCCTATTTAGCGGGGGGGGGGGGAGAGGGTTAAAGAAAAAGAGCAGGATCCCACATTCCTGGGAGGAGGAGAAGCCTTTGACCTGCAAACAGGACCAGATTTGGGGAGCAGCACTCCCCGTACACCACAATGGGCACCAGTCACAGACTATCTACACAACCATCCCTTTCACAAGGGAGATGAGCATGACAGACACCTCATTCTTGCTGGCCTGTGTGTTTTGTGTATGTCTGGTTGGTTTTGCTGGGAAATTTTCAACATCAGAGCCCATTCAACAAAATGGTATGCATGTCAGTGCATGGACACAAAAACATCGCAAGATTCCAGAACAAAATTGAAAACAATACAAATAATGCCACAACCTCATTCATGCAGTGTTCATTTATGGTTGTATGCAGATTGTGCCTCAAAGGCATGAAACGGGCAACAAGCCGCTCAAAAAGAAAGTGTTCAAAAGCTAGTGAAGTGGGGGGGGGGCAGAGGCCCCAAAGACCCGCCTCCCACGCGCCACCCCTTGGTCTGAGGCCCACTTCGACTGCAAACATACCCCGGGCAGCGCAGGACCAAGCCAAACCTCTGCCTAACACAAGGCTACTGAAATCACAGCAAAGGGTGGCAACCGTATCTCTAAGCCACATTTGAGTGAATGCATCTGGCAAGTATGTACTCTAAGAGAAGCCGGCCCTTTTCTTCTTCCTTGGTGCTCAAGCAATGACTTCAGTTTGGCCCAAAGCAAGGGGCAAGCTTTTATTGCATAATTCACAGCTGTTACAATTAGTTGAATGCATTTTAAATGAAAGCTCACAGAGTCCAACGATTAATGAGAGAACAGGTAGCTTAAACCGATAAGCATTATGTCTATTGTATGGCCAGCGGAGAGGGGATTGTTGAGATATTTCTGGCAAAACGGGAACTAGAATAAAGAGGCTGCCATTTGGACTTGCGGCAGAACTAAGGCAGCGTTGCTTCTCACAGTTCACAGACTGGTAGGGGCTTAGAGGTGGAGAGGCTCCGCCCTGCCTTTGGGAATCATCATTATTGCTGACTGAGAAAATGTGTCACCCTCTTCGCATCTCTTCCTTGGTGGGCACAGCATTAGGAAGTGCCAAGTAAGGACCGAGTCGCACCACCTCCCAAGTGGGCCTTTTGGGTACGTCAGCTGTGGCTGACCAGTGGGATCACCTGTTACTACGTTGGCTAATGAGGAGAACTGCAGTTATTGGTTGGGACACGGGAACTGCTAAGCAGGGTTTGACCCGTTTCGTGCCTGTGAACACCCCCCACCCCACAAACACACTTGCTCCATACTTGGGAACAAATGCTAATCTGAGCGCATAGTGTGAAGTGTGGCTGCAATTTTTAAAAGCCCCTTGGTCACCACTAGCAGAGTTCACAACACTCCAGCCTCTCCCCACATGCTCTGGAAGTCCTGCTTGTGTAGCTTACAAGCATGCCATGCGGAAAAGACCACTTGTGCTTGACCTCTGCTCAGCGTGGGATCATGGACATCTGGTACATGGGGGCGATGTTGGCAAAGCCGCTCTCCAGGGGCGTTGTGTCGATGTCCGCGGGGGGCACAACAGTCTTCAGCTGGTAGCTCTGAAGGACGGTGGTGAAGAACAGGAAAAGCTCCATGCGGGCCAAGGCCTCTCCAAGGCAGATCCGCTTCCCTGCAACAAGAGAGAAGGAGGAGAACCGGGGGTGTGTGGGGGGGTGAGGGTTAATCAGCAGAGAAGAGCAGAGCACATTTTTACGGTGAGACACCTGGATCAGGTCAGAGTTCATTTTCCAAAGGTATACTCAGAATGGCTTAAAACGTGGGTGGTCTTTAATTGACTGGCAGAACTCGGTTCCCTGCAATTTTGGTGTAGTTTGCTAGAAAAATGGCCCCTCCAGACCCCTGGAAAGGGTTCCTCCTAGGGAATAAGGGAGCCAAATATATCTGGAATTCTGAATAAAACCTCAATCTGAATACCCTACCAGTATTTTTGGACCAAATATGAGGAATGCCGACTGTATACGGCATTCCAGATCACTGAATCTGAACGATACTATTAAAAAATAAAGGCTGCAGCGTAAAAAAGGGTCGCAGAAGAATCAAGTCCTGACAAAGTTGGAGGTCTCTTCCCCGACCGGCCCCCCCCCCCTCGCAAACCTCCTCGTTTGCAAGCGGGCACGCGGCTCACCCGAGGAGAAGGGCACGAAGGCGTCGCTCTTCTTGAAGCGCCCGTTCGCATCCAGGAAATTCTCTGGGGTGAAGGCGCTCGGGTCCTTGAATTTTGTGGGGTCGTTCAAGACAGAGCTGAGCACTGGGTAGATTTCCGTCCCCTGGACAAGAGAGACTCTCTGAAGCGAGGCCGTCGCCCTCCCGGAGCCAAAGCAGGCAAGGCCGGGGGCGAGCCTCGCCCCCCACCCCCGACCCCCCCGGCCCCCCCGCCGCGGCTCCTCCTTCGCCCTGCAGGCTGCCAACCCCCCCCCCCCGCGCGCCCAGTCACGTGACCCGCCCGCCAGGCCGCCGGGGGCGCCGCGCGCTTGCGCTGGCGGGCCTGCAGAAGTGCCCCCAGGGCCGGCTTCGGATGCGGCCCAGAGCTGCGGGCGGGCGCACGGTGCCTTCGGAGGGGAAGGCATTCCACCTCTGGCATCTGCCGCTGGGCGTAGGAAGAACCTGCGGCGCCGCGGCGAGGAAGGGGCCACCCTCGAGGAGAGCGCCCTCCGCGAAGCCCGCAGCAGCAGACCAGGCAGCCTGGAGTCCCCGAGGCCAGCCTGCGACCAGGGCCAGGAATGGGCAGGTGGGGCAGGAGAGAGACCCCCGCCCTCGCCGCCTTCCCTCCGCCGCACCTGAACCCAGGGGCCCTTGGTCAGAACACTCGGGACTCCTGGCGGGCAGCTGGTCCTTTTTTCTATAGCGACAGCCAGCACCGCAGCCTACGGCCAGCGCGCCACTGATTTCTCTCATTCTGCCACTCTGCTGACTACACTCCAGAGGTTGATCTATGCGAAGAACCACAGAGCTGCCAGCAGAAAGCCGGCTCCCGAGAAGACAGAGCAGCGCGCCCTCCCAAGCACAGCCCCTCGCGCCTTTCCATGCCGCCTGGACTTACCTTCGGGATGAGGTAGCCTCTGAACTCGGTGTCGCGGGTGACCATGTGAGGCACGTCCATGGGAATGAGGTCGCTCACGCGTTGCACTTCGTGGATGACGGCGTCCACGTAGGGCATCTGGTTCCGGTCTTCGATGTTTGGGGCCCGGTCCCGGCCGATCACCCGGTCTATTTCCTCGTGCATCTTTGCTGTGAAGCATATTGTTCGTTGACTTAGCTTCCTCAGCAGCCCCTCCCAGAGATCCGGGACAGAAGGCAAAACACTGAACAAATCCCAGCTGGCATTTTGAAAACATTTGCCATGGAGTGTTGATTTTCAAATTCCATTTTGTGGAGCACCCCTAAACCAAGGCAGTTATCTTAATTTGTCAGATTAGACAGTTGACATGCTTTCTAAAACCAACCATGGAGAAACTGGAAGGCTCTCTTCACTTAAATGGACACCAATTCAAATCCAGAGATGGTGCGTGTAGTGGTTAGAGCATGAGACTGGGACCAGGGGAGAGCCAGGTTCAAATCCTCTTTCAGTCAGGAGGCGCCTTGAGCAGCCTCGGCCAGTAACTCCTTCTTAGCCTAACCTACCTCTCAGGGTTGTTGTGAGAGTGAAATAGACAGGGGCAGCATGTAATCTGCTCCCCAAACAAAGCGTGGGAAAGCTCCCGCGGGCGGCGCAACGACATCATTTATGGAAGTGATGTCGCCGCGCCAGATGGGAGCACACGCGCAGTGCATGCTCTTGAGGTGCTTGCCAGTGGTGGGCAAGCTCCGGGAGCTTGCCCCCTCCCACCAACCAAATCCCCGGGAGTTTGCCTGCTACTGGCGAGCACCTGGGAACCCTATCAGTGTATGGCTACCCCGAAGGCTCCCCTCTCTGTACCTTGCACCTGGGGGTATTTCATCAGGAGGAGGAACCCGTATCTCAGGGTGGAGCTGACTGTCTCTGTCCCAGCAAAGAACAGGTTGAGGGTGGTGAGCTCCAGATTCTTGACATTGAATTCGCTGGAGGGGTTGTTCTTTTCCTGAAGGGAAATGGGAACAGGAACAAAAGTGTTAGGGGAAACTTCCCCTTGGTTTTTTTGCTTTGACAAAAAGAACAATTGTACTTTGGTTCAGTCGAAGAGCATGCTGGGAGGAACTTTGGCTGCCTCCCTCCCTTATTCTTCCTCTCCCCTACGTGCCCAGAACGAACTGTTCAGCTGTAGACTGTTGCAGATAAGAATATTCTGGGGCACTGGAATTTACAAGAGGACATGGCCTCCAAAGCGTATAAATGTTATGGCTTTGTTCTTGTAACACTCTCAAGAATGTCTCAAGAATGTAGCCCTCTTGGTATGTGAAAGGTAACCGAAATGTGCCCAATGAGTGTCAAATGTAACACACAATAGACTCAATGACCTGTCAATCTTTCCAGGGTTTTTGAGTAGGTGTTTTCTTATTTGTGTATGGAGAAACTTGATGTTCTAAATAATGTTTTTTAAATGATTTGTTTGTAAAAGCCTATATAAGATAGTGGGCATACCCTGTGTGGCATGTATTGCCCGGTTCTCTGCTTTGCATCAGTTTATTTCGGCCTATTTACTCTAATAAACGTTTGTTTATTTGCCAATATTTCAGCCTTGATTCATGGAGTGGTGAAACCAATTTTGTGGTCTCGCCCAGCTGGAAAATCGGTGAGTGCCCCTCACAAAAAGATCATGAGGACATTCGCTGGCTTTTTCCTTGCCGTTCGTGGTGGGGGTGGGAAAGTGAGTTATATTTGGAGGGGAAACATGAGGCAGGAGAACTGGATCCCTGTCTTAGGGGCCTGATTCCCTTCCCGTTGTTGCAGGCGTGCAAAACAGGTAAAATAAGTGGTTGGCCTACAGCTACAAGCCATTGCTGGGGAGAATCCCCCCTGCCCTGTCCTCTCAGGCCCTGTGGCGGCCCGGAGATGCTTCCCCTCCCGTGACGAGGCTGCTAAGGCGACCCACCTGGCCTCTGAGCTCTTGGAAGGGCCTCAGCACCCGGCAGGCCTCTGCTAGGCACATGCACAGACCGAATAAAATGGAAGGACATTGTTTGTGTGTGCATGCGTGAGCGTGTACATGTGTGCACAAAGAGCAGGCTAGGTTCTCAGTGAAAAGCCTAGCTCTCACGGTAACAAGCTGTTTGTAAAAATGATTTGCATTGTGGTCAAGTTACCAAAAGTAGCTGGAAACATTTTCATGTCTGATAACAAATCCCCCGTCTTGATTTTGAAGCCACTTTTTAAAAAGGAGGTGCTGTGTTTTGCTTCCTTGACATATCTTTTGCAAGCGGTGAAAGCCAAATATTTTGTAAAAGCTGCAACAGCCACCTGCCAGAGCTGCTGAGTGTGCAGCCGGCCCCTTGGCCAGCCTGGGATCTCCTGTCTCTGCCAAGCCCTGTGTGGTCAGCTGGGCAGCCCCCTTCCACGTGCCCGCAGCAGGATACCTTTTCCATCTGGATGAGGAAGCAGTCGATGAAGTCCCGGGGGGAGTTGGGGTCTAGAGTTTCCCGGTTCTTCTCCACTCTCTTGGCAATGAAGAGCCTCATGTCTTCCAGGATGTCGTAGATCTTGGTGTGGGGGCCAGGGAAGTACTTCAGGAAGCTGGCATAGATGTCGTAGAACTGCAGGGGGGGGGAAATGGAGCCAAGGAGCAGGTGATGAGTGTTAAAGGATTTGGGGGGCCCTTTTCATAAAATCCTGTTCTGAGCTTACATTCAAAGCTGACAGCACACAAAGCATGTAAGCGCGTAAGACAGGCCTTTCTCCAGCGTCAACATTCTTCCTCTGGAGACAGCCTGCTTGTCAGATAGGTCTCTGGCAGATGAGACGGGTCACTGAGCAAAGTATAAACCTTTTCTTGTTTTGGTAATTATAATTAAAGATAAGTAAGACTTCAACCTTGAATGCATTCTTTCCCAAGAGGCAGAGAAGTTAGCCGTGTTAGTCTGTGGTAGCAAAATCAAAAAGAGTCCAGTAGCACCTTTAAGACTAACCAATTTTATTTTAGCATGAGCTTTCGAGAATCAAGTTCTCTTCGTCAGATGCCTGATACAGAGACTCTGTATCTGACGAAGAGAACTTGATTCTCGAAAGCTTATGCTAAAATAAAATTGGTTAGTCTTAAAGGTGCTACTGGACTCTTTTTGATTTTCCCAAGAGGCTATCAGATCTGTTGCTCCAGTTTTTTAACTGTCTGTATAATTCATTTGTCACTCCGGCTTGCCAGAGGTCATGAATTCTGGGGCATGCATCCTTTTGCATCACTCTGATACCAACTTTCCGATCTCTTATTCTGTAAACAATTAGCGATTATCTTGTACACCAACCACACTAAGGGTTTATAAGATTCTCTGATGTGACTGGTCTTTACACATATGATCCTAAAGAGAAATGTTATGTGTCTGGGCTTATTTTATAACCAATAAACCCATTTTTTTTAATACATCACGGCTTTTCATGTCTTGATTCTGTGTGCAGTTATTGGCTGAAAGGGAGGTTTGAACTGACACACAGAGTACTTTAAAATAAATCCCCTTTCAAAGAGCAATTCCTGCTGAGGGGGTGGGTGCTCAGCAGAGATCACACCTCAGGCAGTTACACCTGAGGGGCATGAAAAGCCACCAGGAAATCACGCGGGTCTTTTTTGCATTCTGCCCCCCCTCCAAGTTTAAACAAGGGGCAGACGGACCCAGGGCAGTGGTCTAGAGGAACAGGAAGAAAGACAATGGGATCGGGTAAGAAGGGTGTGTGTGTGGGGGGGGGGGGTGTGGGTGTGTGTGTGGGGATGTGGGGGGTGTGGGGGGGGTGTGGGTGTGTGTGTGTGTGTGGGTGGGTGTGTGGGTGGGGGTGGGGTGTGTGTGTGTGTGTGTGTGTGTGTGTGTGTGTGTGTGGATTTCACAGAGAGATCTGAAGGCGTGGCAGGTGTCTGCTTGTTAAGAGATTGGAGCCAAACAGTTGTCAGTTCTCACTCTTTTGTTTGTATGACCTGTTATTTTTCATGACTGACCTGTAACCCTTCTAAATTGATTATAAAATTCCATTGCTTTCCTTTGGTTTGCCTTTGCAAATTATTCTACTGTTGTAAACAATATTGTTTTCTGCACCATATCCATAGGAAGGTATAAATGTGAGTGAGAACTTGGTTGGGCATGTGCCTTTGTTTAAAGTGTACGTTCGTTTGTTTTGACTGGGTGACTCCCAATAAACTCTTCCTTCTTTAATTACCAATTGTTGTCTGCCTTGATCAATTATAAGCATCACGGTGTTAGCAGGGGACTCCAAAACTGGGACTTAAGGAGATTTCCCCCTCACATCGCTGAATGGCATTTGGCCCGCGTTGGGGGGCGGGGTTAGCTCCTGTCCCAGCCAGGAGATTCCTTCCACCTGTTGGCAGCTGTTTCTTGGGGGGGGGGCGCTACCTGGGCCCAGGCTGTGCTCATCTCCCGGAAGCTGTTGTTCATCATCTCCATCAGGGCCTGGAACTCCTCGTCTTGGTAGTCAAAGCGGTCACCAAAGACGATGGAGCAGATGACATTGGAGACTGCGCGGCTCAAGAAGTAGGTGGGCTCAAACGGCTTCTCTGGAAGAGGACAAGGGCAGAGAGACATTTTGAAAGTCGGCTGCTCAAGGAAGTGTTGAGTTTGGCAGGGATTACAAAGTCAAGAACAACCCCCTGTCGCCCTCAGGGCATCTCACAACCAGAAAGATTCGGCCCTACTCTGCTCAGGACGTTGGGGCCCCTGCCACCCGAACAAAAGACCAAAGGGGGTCAACATCCAGCTAGGGCTGCCAGGTGCCTTTCGCCTCCCACTGGGAGGGTAGAGACAGCTGGCACTCACCTTGCGCCATCCACAAGGTCCTCTTCAGGTGTGCACTTTGCATGCATGTGCCCTGGGAAGTGACGTCACCATCCCGGCCACACAAGCACTCCCACACTCTGCATGGGGCCGATTCGACCAGTTTGGGGCCCAAATCAGACCCAAACGAAGCGCAGGGATGCTCCCGCAGCTGGCACGATGACATCACTTTCAGAAGTGACGTAGCTGCGCCTGTTGGAAGCGTGCATGTGGCGCACATTCCTGAGTTGCCTGCTAGTGGCAGGAAACCTCTGGGAGCTTGCCATCTCCTGCCAACCACTGGGTGATCGGCAAACAAGGGGGCAAATTCCCGGGAGTTTGCCCTCCACCAGCAGGCACCTGGGAACACCATCTATAGCCTTTCTAGTACATACTTTCAAAGCAACTCTCAATGACTCCGCCGGGTTTTCCCCATACCTCCTGATGCTTGGGAGAGAGCCTGGGCTCCCAATAGATCTGTGCTTTGCTGTCTCTGGGGTCAGAGGTGATAAGCAGACTCAGCTCCAATATGGGGAAAGGAGGAAGCAGCAGTTGCAGGGGGCCTATCCACCAGCCACAGCCAGGGCCGGCTCCAGCATCGCCGGCACCTGAGGCAGCTTGAAGGCCTTAAGCCACACACACCGGACTGCATGATGATGTCACTGCGTGTGACATCATCACACAGAGGCTGGGGGCGTGCATGGGGGCCTTCTAGCTCTCCCGTTCAGTTGCTCTGCAGGCCAGGCGCAGCCGGCCACACTGGCCGCCAGCTGCGCCTGGCCCGCAGAGCCACTGAACGGGAGGCTGCCCACTCAGCTGCCCCATGTTGCCGCCGCCAGCACACACTCCTGGCTGGTGGCGCTGGCTGCAGCTCCATGGCGTGCACCCCTGCCCCTGGGCCAGTGCCCTTCCGGCACCTTAGTGCCCTGAGGCAGCTGCCGGGCCGGCCTCAATGGGTGGGCCAGCCCTGGCCACAGCAGCAGCCCGCAAAAACGGCGATCGCAACAAACGTCACGACGATGTTCGAGTGCAAGCACATGAACTCCTACAAGGGGGCCGAGTGCTGATCAGAAACCTAGGCCTCCCCGGAAAGCACCAGGTGGCTGACCAATGGAAGGCACGGCCATATATTGTAGTAGATGAGCTGGGAACGTTGCCGGTGTTTAAGACGCATGAATGACACTGTTGACTCTCATGCCCCAGCTGTGGGTTCCTCAGAAGCCATCACAGGAGGCTCCAGTGCTAGCACGACTGTGTCAAGGGAACCGTCCCATGAACTGACCCAAAGCCCAGTCAGAGAGGAGGTCACAGTCGCCCCTCCTGTTAGAAGATCGACCAGGGAAATGCGGCCGGTCAGAATGCTGGCCTGTGATGAGCCTGGCGTGCCCAGTTATGCACCTGTTCAACCACTGGAAACGTTGGCTACTCGGGTTTGGGCGTAAGTGGATGCAGCTTAAATTTGATATACCGCTTTCATAACTTACAGTTTGCTGGGAAGGCAAACTAATGTCTGGAGGGGGGAAGAACGTGGGCCTGTACTGAAAGAAGGGTTTGGGCCTAGGTCTGATGAGTCGACTGCAGGTACTTAGGCCAGACCTAGCAGACGCCTGATGTGTACAGAGGCTTGTATTCATTTGCATGTTTAGCAAAGGCTCATGGGGCATGTTTTTGAAAGGGCCGCCAGGACTAAAAGAGGCGGTATAAAGCAGGGCTGGCCTGGCTGAAAGGAGAGAAGCTAAAGCTAGTGCAAGTCAAAGCACGTTTCCAAGCTTTGGATCCAAAAAGGACACAGAGCTGAAACTGCTACCTAAGAAAAATGGGATACCTTCTTCTTGGGAGTAGCAGCAGTTGGGAAAACATGGAGGAGCTGGGGAGAGCAAAGAGCCGGAACTGCTGGCAGCTGAACTCTCCATCGACTGCCTGAGGTCAGCATCCTATACGGAGGGGGCCACACTTCGTCTTGCCAGGAGGACTGGGGAAGCGCGCCGGGGCAACAAACGAGCCCGAGGACTGAGCCAGCATCTTCACAGGCAGAGTTCCTGCTGTTGCACGAAGGCCTCCTGGATATCTGGGACTCCGTTCCTGGCAATCCCCTGGAAGGACCCACAGGACTGCCCGTGCCCTCTACCAAGTGGACTGTGAGTAGGACTCCGCTCTGGGGGCGCCGGTTAGTGAGCCACTATTGATAGCTCTGGGAACGTTTTTCAGAGTTGCGTTGAAATAAATTGGATTTGCATTTTGAATTTGTGAACATCACTCTAGAAACTGAACCTGACCCTCGGGACACTGGGGGTAACAGACAGAGGGAAGAGCTGTCGTGTGAGACCGGACTTGGACGTTCAGCATCATTGCCAAGCCCTCCCCACCCCAATGCCTCCGCTGAGGGAGGCAACAGCCCCACCCAACCTTTCCTTCCTTCTCTCTGCGTAGTTCTGTAGCAGTCACCCAAATGGGAGAAACGTCTCTGACAACAGGACCATTTCACACTGCAAAGAGCGAAGGATCGGGGGATTGCTCCGTCCAGTATTCCTGGCCTCTCAGTCTGTCCCCAGGACCGGAGGCCAGGGAATGGCTCTGATGGAGCAGAGATGCCCCTGGTGGGCCTCGAAAGTCAGGAACCGGCTCTGTTCAGGTGCCCGTTGGAGATGGAAGAGGTGAGCTTCTTGCCTGGCGGGGGGCGGGGGGCGGGGGGCAGAAGGCGGTCTGTGAAATATGGACACACCTGTCTACTTGGCTTCTATCATGCCTTTAGCAGCAGCTGGATCTGCCGAAAGCAGTAGCAAAGATGTTTTTTACCCCCAGGTATGAAGCTGATGCCGAAGATGCCGCTGCTGTGAAAGGCACAAGCCTGGGAAAGAAAGTGCCGCACTTCGACTCTGGGAGACAGAGAGGCATAGGCGGGCTTTCCTGCAAGTTGGCAGAACCACCTGCAGCCCTGTGTGTGCGCGCGCGCGCGCGTGTGTGTGAGAGAGAGAGAGAGAGAGAGCGTGCAGATATTCACAGGACCCCCCCCTTCTCTCTCTCTGGAGATCTGATGGGGGGTGGCTGATTTGCCACCCTACAAGAGGGCCTCTGTGCCTCCACCTGAGCTCCACCTGTATCATTTTGAATAATGCAAGTACGGTCAAGGTGTCCCACTGTTCTCTTCTCCAAAGGGAAGCAATCCAGGCATCTGTTTCCCCTAGAACTCCCCACCCCATGTGGCACAGCTAACAGCACCCTCACAATCATGTATGCAGACATGCTTGTATGCATGTATGTACGTGGCACGTGCAATCAAGATGCAGGTGACTAATGGGAATTTTAGCAAGGGGCTTTCGAGGCAAGTGGGAAGCAGAGACCCTCACCATCGGTCTTCCGGAATTCCTCCAGCAGGAACTGAGCTTCCTCCTGGATCCTCTGCTCGATACTTTTCTTCCCCATCCCGAAATTCCTCAAGATGGTGAGGGAGAACCGTCGCAGCTGCTTCCAGCGCTCTCCATTGGCAAACACCACCCCTAGGGAAACAGGATCCCGGTGTTAATGGCAATCAGGAAAGAACCCAAAGAGTGCCCTCGGGGAGAGGCCAAGACGGGCACCTCACCGTGTTCTTGGAAGGTCCTTTCCAAGGTAGGCATGGTCTTCCTTCCGCTGAATTCCTCCGCCTTGTCTACCAGGGCCTCCTTCACAGCGTCGTGCCCACACAAAACCACCACCGGGCGAGTGCCTAAATAGACAGTGAACACTGGGCCATATTTTTCACGTAGCTGCATAAGAAACAAGAACAGAGGCTTCTTTTTTTAAGAAATAAAACCATCTCTGTATCCTGCTACTCTCTTTATTCTTACACTGCTAACCATATACACACAATTCATTGCCACGGCTGCCAATTGCAATGGCTTCCTCCCATCAACGCCTTTAGGAGAAGGGAGGAGGGCTGGCCAATCAGTGGCTATTAGCCACGATGACAGCAAAGTGGAGCCTCCATGCTCAGAGCCAAGTTACCAGGTGCTGGGAAGAAGGACCCGAGGGAGTGCTTCTGCATCTTGCTCTTCTTGGCTTCTCAAGAGCTTCTCGAGAGCTTCTCTGAATTGTTGGAGACGGGCTGCTTATCAAAGGGGACCTTTGGTCTGACCCACTGAAGCACATTGTTCCCTTCTGGGGTGTTTACCTTCTGCACCACAAGTAGGCCCAACAGGTCACCTCACCGCTCTGTGACTTGGCAGCCCTGCTCCTTATCCCGAAACTGAAGGCCGATTCCAGACGGCCCCCCGCCTCGCGAAACGTCGCGTGTCGTCGCGCAGAAAACGCGAAATATCGCGTTTTCTCGCGAGAGTCTTGTGCGACGTCGCGCAAAACTCGCGTGAGAAAACGCGATATTTCGCGTTTTCTGCGCGACAACGCGCGACGTTTCGCGAGGCAGGGGGCCGTCTGGAATCGGCCCTGATCAGAGGCCCTTGGGACTTGCATTCCAGGGCTGACCCTGGCATTGAAAGTCCTGGTTTTTGCATCAGTGCTGTGCAGAATATATGGAAGTGAGAGTAACTTTCCCTCCTAGCAGTGGTAATTTTGATCCTGCCAACACAAACAGGAGTGTTGGTGGTGCTGATGCTCTCCCAAGAGAGGCTGGCAGCTTTGACAGAACGTCTTACACAATAATTTGCGTTCGAGACAGAAACACTGTGGTTTTGTTCTTCGAAAAGTCACCTTTGAGACTCTAAAGAGCAGAGAGACCTGGGCCAAATAGGTTAGGCGCAGGAAATCTCTGGATGTGGATCTCAAGATTTTTTTCTTTAACGCAGCTTGCGATGTGTGTACGGATCTTAATTTGATAAGAGCAGTAATGAGGGGTGAAGGGAACTAACACTTCCCCACCCCCAGCCCCTTCCCTGATCAAAATCACACACACACTTGCTGCCTCGGCTGCTTTTCTTCCCTCAAGGGAAAAGAAAACAGCAATATACCTACAAAAACTCCAGCAGAATTTCTGGGAAACTCTCTGCTATGTTGACATACGGGAGCTTTGTCACCAAAGAAACACAAATCTTGAATCTGACAGGGAGCTATCACTTAACTCTTCCCCCAAGGCCCAGTCTTCCCAGGACAGGCCCTCAAAGGACAGCGACAATAAAGAGGGGATTTCAGAACAGAGCCTTGCAAATGACAGAAACAGAAGCTAATTAATCAATTAATTGCTCATTTGAGTGAAATCATAACCTGAAGACAGAGAAGGAAGAAAGGAAACAAACTGCAAAAGAGAGAAAGGGTTTGCTAGGAAACCAAACCAAATGCCGGATTTCTCTGATAATATTTTCTAAAGGGTAGTGTCTTAAAAGGGACTGTTGTAAAACAAAATCTTTGTCAGATTATTTGGAAGTGAAATGAACAGTAATCACATCTAGCATCTGTTTACGGGGAGGATTTATACCCTGCCTCTCCAAAATCTCGTTATGGCATGTTTGAGTGCTCAAACTTATCTGAAAGGGAGCGCAACGCTCATACCCCAGAAATCTAGTTGGTCTGTAAGGTGCTACCAGGCCGAAATCTTGCTCTTCTGCTGCAGACCAGCACCGATTTATTGAAGCAGAAGCATTCGTGACATAGAGGCCACTTTCTCAGACACACAAAATCTCAACGGTCCTCACAACCCTGCAAAGCAGGCAGCGAGTTTTAATAGGACAGTGACTGGTAGGTTCTGCTGCAGCCGCCACTTGGCAGGCATTTTACAATCTCCTTTTTACTTTCCATCAGCCAGTCTGTAAAGCTGGCCATACGAACATTCAGCAGATCTAAAAAATCCACCATTTGACCAATTTACACCAGGACAGGAATAAGCGAGCATTTGGGGTTCCCAGAAGGCCAAGCTGGAAAGCTTGCGTATGAGGCCTAAGCCAAGTGAAATTGCCCCAGGAAGAGAGAATCGTGGGACCTGTTCCATTCTGAGAGACACAAAACAGAAGAAGAGACGCAAGAGAGGAGGGCCAAAGGGAAAGCGACAGCCCTCTGGCTGGAGGGATACGGAGGCAAGCAGAGGAAGGTAGAGATAGGCAGGATGTTGGAGTTGCCTGCAAAGGAATGGACAAGAAGGGATGGGGAAAGCAGGCAGAGGACAGGGTGAGCGGAAATGGGCAGCCAGGTCCTGTCACAAATCCTGGTGATTTCCTCCAAGCTGAATTAAGCCGGCAAAGCCCTTGCGTCCCATTCCGAGGTTCTCCAAGACTCACCTTGAGGAGAGACTTGCAGGTTTCCGATGCCGTGATCTGCAGGAAATTCCCTACCAGGGGCAGGGGAGTGGGGCCCGGGGGCAGCCTCCCGTGGGACGACTTTTTCCTCCTGGCTGATATGAAGACAAGGCAGGAAAGGTAGACGGCCAGCAAGAGAGTGACTGCGCTAGCCAGCTCCATGCTGGAAGTTGCTCTCGTTCTCCTCCTCCTCCTCTCCCCAATGTGGTGGCCTGGCTCATTTTGCCGGGTTCGATGTATTTATTCAGGCATCAGTTTGGCACCGCCTTCTGTATTACGCAATAGGCAAATATGTTGTGTGCTTAATCTCGTAAACTCCTGCTAAATTTAATAGACGCCTTCCTAGTTAACCAGTATTGCGAATATTCAGTCCAGAGAACAAGGTCGTGTGTTCTTGCTGGTTAGGTGGATTCCTAAGGTGTATCTTAGCCGTCTTGATAGTCCGTGCTTCTTAGAATGTAACTGGTGGGGGGGTCGTGCTGTATTTTTAAATTACTCTTTCTCAGATCTGGCACTGAAGCAGAGCAGGTGGCCAGGACTTCATCAAAGCCGGCTTTCTGGGCCCTTCTGAGGATTGCTTCATTTGGACAGCTCTTGGATCCAGGCTCCAGGGCCGTTTCCAGACGGCTTATCTGCCTCCAGAACGTTGCGCCATCTTGCGGGGAAAACGCGAAATATCACGTTTTCTTGCGCGAGTTTTGCGCGACAACGCGCGACGTCACGCAAAACTCGCGTGAGAAAACGCGATATTTCGCGTTTTCCCCGCAAGATGGCGCAATGTTCCGGAGGCAGGTAAGCCATCTGGAAACGGCCCAGGCTCTGTCCTTCCAACTCTCTTGGAAGTCAAAAGGGTGTTTGTTGTGGGGATAATAATAACATACTTTGTAAACTGCTCTGAGTGGGTATTCAGTTGTCCTAAGGGCAGTATATAAATTCAGTGTTGTTGTTATAAGCTCAGCACCAAGCTTTGAAACCAGAAGAGACGGCTGGCAAGGAGAAGCCATGTCTCTAGCTGGCTTTCAATTGCTGGGTGTGCTTACAAATAGCTAAACTGTGAAAAAGGGACCCGCTGGCCTGGTGGACAATTTGCGCTGCTGGCTTTGTGGGCCATGAGATTTCTCCTTCTGCCTTTTGGTACCGGCCAACTCACATACCACATCAAGAGACTCTTCAATTTTATTTTTCAGTTCACCTGATATGTTGAAGCACGCCCACCTGGTTGTGAAACTGGCCCTCTGACAATGAGTTCAGGGGGACAGATCTGGAAGAGAAGTCCCGACCCAGAAAGATTTCCCCTCCTTACTCTCCCATTTCCCCCTGCTTCCCTCACAATTCCTACAGGTGAGCCACTTCAGCCGCCCTCCTGATTCTACCCCACTCAGAGTTCATCTGTGCCCTTTGTGTGCCGCTTTGGCATCTGCCAATCTGGGCACAACAGCAGCCTGTCAGATGTCATCCTAGACGGGATGTTTCCAACATCCATGAGAAAGGAATGGAAGTGGATGACAACATGTAACCCACGCTGCCCAGATCAGGCCTTTGGTTCTCACGAAATTAGAAAACTTTTGTTTGAACTGGATTTGTCAAGTTCTAAAGGGATGTTCTAGATCTTCTGTTTTTTTTAACTGCAGCCTGCATTGAGTCCCAGGGGTGGGGCAGGCTAGCAACTGAACCAGACTAAGGGATGAAGGCAGAGGCCCTGCAGCCAGGAGATCCATGCTTGAACCGCTTGCGGGGGAACTGGACACCAATGCCGCCTGGATGCTGAAGCAAAGCGCAGAAGCCCCCAAGCTGCCTCTGGGAGAGCAAGGCAGGGGCAAAAGCTGGTTCACGGCAGGCTTACTCCTGACTCACTTGTAGATCCCAGTTGGCTCCTTATGACTTACATTTGACCATTGGAGTTGAGCGTTAAGTGGCTGCTGTTGATGGCTTACGGAAGAGACCAGATGTTGGAGGTTAGCTGGCCGAGCTTTGTTTTTTGTGGGAAATGTTCTGGTGAGCCTTGACTTTCCATCCATATGTCCTTGTGGGACATCTTTAGCCCACCTTCGAGGAGGTCAGGGTGGTGAACGCAGTTCTCCCTTCAACATTTTATCTTTACAACAACCCTGTGAGGAGGGTCAGACTAAGAGACAATGACTGGCCCAAGCAGGTCACCCAGGAACCCCATAGCCGAGCAGGAACCCAACCCCAGCCCTTCCAGACCCCAGCCCAACCCCCAACCCCCACACCGCCCCAGTCCACACCACTTCCTCTTCTGGTGAATTCTGATGTCATTTTGAGGTCTTGCATAGCAATAGCATTCAAGTGGTGCAATAATCCCCAAAGAGTCAACTAGACAGAGGTTGCTACAACAAATAGCCCCAACACCATCTGAAAGGCTGTGGGAATGAATCTGGCGCAGGCGATGCTGGAACGGAGCTTCATGGCCTCTGCCTTTCTGTGGCTTCCAACCAGACAATTTTCTTGGATCAGGCAGCCTCCAAATCTGGACAGGCAGAGCCTTGCCCCCGAGGACAGTCAGTCTGGCAGGGGTGCTGTATTCCCTCCTCAGAAGGGAAGGGGGGTGTCGGCGGGGGGCAGGGGGGCAGAGCAGCACGCCTCCCCATGCCGGCTGCTGAGGGTTCTGGGGACTACAGTGGAAGAGGGTCTTGCTGGTTCCTCCCCCAGGTCAGGAACTCCAGGGAAGGAGGAAGGCAGGCAAATGGAAGCCCCTGCCCTCCCCTCCCGCCCAGCACCTCTGCAGCACCTGCTCCTGCTTCCCGGCCGAGTTCCCTGTGCTTATGGGACATCAAGCCGCTGTCAGGATGTGCCCTTTGGTTCTGTGTGGACCTTACAGAAACCAAGCTGACTGTTCGGATGGGATGCATGGTTCCTGCATGGCCAGTCTCCAGAATTTAGACTTGTGCATGGGCCTGTTTTTAAAAGGAGCAGCTGAATTCCATCGCTTTGCTAGTATTTCCCATGTCAAAAAATTCAGGGCACATAAAAACAGATTAGGAAGCCAACTTCAAATGCCCAGTTACATTCATAAGAGAAGATCAGCAAACTGCCTCAGTCCCAAAAGGCAGGCCAGGATTCTTGGGATCTGGCACAGCATTAAGGAGAGTGGTCCAGAGCAGGGGGGTCTCGCCTGACCCCTCCCTCTGCAGGCACCCTTGCGGTGATGAACTGCAGCCTCGAGGGGGTGCTTTGGGGCACCCTTTGTGCTAGTTCTCATGTGCCTGTTGCAACAGCTCATTTCCTTTCACTCCAAAGGTGTGAACTGGACTCTCAGGAATAGCACTGCCATGGAGCAGCTGTGCAGCAACGACGGAAAATTCTGTCAGTGGCAATAGATACCTGTCCGTTCACACACACGTCTTGTCACTTGAACAATGAAGATGCTCGTGTGAAGGGGCTCCTTGGGATCGTGCTGGGGCAACTGTCCTTTCACTTAAAACACAGGCTGTTCCTGAAACACATTTTCCAAAGGAGTTGCCGGGTTGGTCTGCTGCAGCCACAAGAACGCACACGGTCTTGGGACACGGAATGCTGACTCACCAACGCTGGCCCCATCACGAACTTGTGAGTTGCCTTCAGTTGCCACAAGCGTCTTTGTTTGCCTGCCTCTTCTGCAAATCTGGCCTTTTGGCCCTTGGCATGCAAACTAAGCCTTCTTTTCAGACTCTTGCCACTCGGCCTGCCAGGACCTGGCTCTCCACCCTCTCCACTGGCTTCTTGCTGGGCGAGGCTCACCTTTCTTCCACTCTTTGTCAGCTGCCACATCGCATGAACCTGTCACGAGTTAATCAGTGGCAAAAAGAAATCCGAAGGGAACTGACTTGCCCTCTGAGAGGGCTTCAATCCCTGCTTCTGCATGAATGCAACACAAGAGCTTTGGCAAGCTGCCCTCTCTCAGCCTAGGGGCCTTCTCTGCAAAAATTATGGCCAGGGCCAAGCTTGGGAGGAAGGGATATTTCAAGGGACCCACAGAAAAGCAGGAGACCTCCGAGGTGACCCAATGACGGATGCATGAGTCACACCCCGACATACTCAGCTATACTGCCAGTGATCCACTGCATTTGATCACTGGCGCGCTTGCAATCATATTTAATAGGGGAGTGCATTTTAGGTGACATGCAGTGGAATTCAGCATTGAGCAGCCTTAGACGGATGCAGTGGGGTTGATGAGAGCTGACTGGATTTGAAGCCGGGGGGTGTGAGACTCCCACGAATTAATCAGTGGTGAAATGCAAAATACAACACATCTGAACCGTGCTGGCCGGCCAGCAGGAAGCTGCAGAATCTCACAGCTTTCTTAATTTATTCTTCTTCCTAAAATATTGACATCCATCAAGCATGATTTAAGCTGTCAAGCCTGCCTTAGAGGGGTGTTGCAAGGATTATTGTGACAAGATACATAAAGTGCTTTGAACACTGAGAGAGCTACAGGAATGCTACATATTATTCCATTTCATGTTTAAAATTAAGACCTTTGAAGAGTGCCCAGAAGGTGTGAGGGGTCAGAGCATGGCAGAGAGGTTGCTTGCAGGCAATGACTGTACCTTGAAAGATTTAAACAATGTGTCCCCCCCCCTTGCCCAGCCCCTTTGTTGCATGGTTCAAGTGTTGGTTGCTACTTCAGATGCCACAAGTTTGGTGGCACCCGTGACCCAGAGGTGCCTTTGCAGTGTTCTGCTCTGGCCATCAGCCATGAGTCCTTCACAGGGGCAGTTTGGCTTGCCACCAAATATCTCGCATGCCTGCCGAACAGCTTTGCATGGGGCCTTTGTGCTGAAACTCTGCTGTTCCAAACAGATCGGCAGCCATTTTAATCATGAATACCAAATTGGGTTTTCTTTGTTAAAGAAAGTGTGACTGATTTATATGAGTTGAGGCTGATTTAACTGTCTACTAAAACTATTGTCTACAGCAAGGGTCCCCAGCCTTTGTGAGGCTGTGGGCACATTTGGAATTCTGACACAGGGTCGGGGGCACAGCAACAAAATGGCTGCCACAAAATGGCTGCTGCAGCTTACCTTCTGTCACGCAGCAAAAAACTTTGTGCTGTGGAAGCGGCTTCTGCCAAACCAATGTTTTTAAAAATCTTTGAGCCAATCAAATCTCCAATGGCCAGTAGAAGCCCCGCTGGGCAACCCCGCCCCCAGCCCCATCCTTGGGCTGCCAGGTCCCCCAGGGGAGGCTAGGGAGTCCCCACTCCCAGCCTCTCTCACCCATCACCACTCCCCTGGCCGTAGAGTTCCCAGGTGCCCGTGGGTGGTGGGCAAACTCCCAGCAGGCACCTCAAGAGTGCGTGCTGTGCGTGCGCGCTCCCAACCAGCGCAGCGCTGTCTCTTCCGTAAGTGACATCATTGCACTGGCCATGGGAGTGTCCCCACGCTTCATTTGGGGCTGATTTGGGCCCCAAAGGGCCAAATCGGTCCCAGGCTGAGCGCAGGACTGCTCTCACGGCTGGCACGAAGACATCACAGAAGTGACAGCGCAGCACGGCCAGTGTGATGACATCACTTCTGGAAGTGATGTCACCATGCACAGCTCTAGAGCATGTGAACAGAGGTGTACACGGAGCTAGCAAAAGGTAAGTGCCAGGTGCCAATCCTCCTGCCGGGAGGGCTGAGGGACCTAGCGACCCTTCCTGGCCGGTGGGGGGAAAGGCCAAGGGAACAGGCCCCCTGGGCACGCTCCCAGCACAGCCAGATCACTTCCTGCCCAGGAGTGACATCACTGCCCAGGCCCAGGGAGCCCTTCCAGGCCCTGCATGGTGATGTCACTCAGGGAAGTGATGTCATCACGCCACATGGGGAGCCCGTGCGTGCTTTGTGCATGAGGGCAACAGACACATAAGTGCTGGATCTCACCCCCCTCCCCCTCACTGCTGCAGGGAGGGAAAGAGGACCTGGGAACCCTAAGTGGAGGGGTAGGACTTAATTGGGCTGTGTGAGAATGCTCCTGTGTAGAGTTACCGGGTCCCCAGTGGGGGCAGGGATCCCCCGCTCCCCCGCTCTGCCACCGCCATCACTCATCTGGGTGGCAGGGGGGAAAGGCCTCCCAGGCACACTCCCCGCGCAGCATGGTGATGTCACTTCCTGGGAATGATGTCATTGCGCCGCCCCAAGAACGCTCCCGTGCTTTACACTGGGCTGATTTGTGAGCAAAGACCAGGTAAGTGTCCCGTTCCCCCCCACCAGGAGGGTGAGCAGACCTGGCGACCCACCCTATGCCTGGGTGAAGAGCCGGTTGCACTGTGCTGGGCTTTTAGGAAGGTCCAGGTTGCAGCAACCTGCCAACCGCCACCAAGAGCCTGGGAAATTGAGGAGGCTGCCTCCCTGTCTGAGACTGGCAATCAGGACCTGAGCCAAATGGGCTGGCTGGAATGTGCCTGGTTGCCTCCGGTCAAGTCTGGCGTGGTCTGGCCTTCTCCCATTGGGGACTGGCCCCTGGCTAAGGTTTCAGCCCAAGGCCTTACTCGACCTGGCCCCAGTGGCCAAAGTGAGGTGGGGAGCCCCAGCAGGGATGGAGCCTCCTCGCTTGTGCCCTAAGAGTCTGGAGCGCCACTGAAATGCTCCTGGCACCGCTCTGCGGTCCTTCAGGTGCCAAGAAAAAGCTCCATTATTTTCTCAAGCCTCTTAAAAGGTGTACTCTCTTGCCTTGTTCCTCTAGGGAGGGAGGGAGAGAGAAATGAGTGGAGCATCATTTCCTTTCTATTGGCTCTCTTATGTATTGATGGTTTCAAATCAAATGTTGTCACTATTACTTTTTACAGTTTTTCTGTTCTTTGCCCTTTGGATGACTAAATTAATATGTTTATGTTGATTTCATGTTGCTGCATTCTATAGTTTTACATAAATACTTTATTGAGGGTGCAAGGTATAAATATTTCCAATAATAATGAATAATATCTGTCCGTTACCCAAATCAAAATTGTTGACATTAATAACTTTAAAGCATTCTGGGTTGGGAGTTTGGACTTGAAGAGTCGGAAGTGTTCTGAAGTGTTGCTGGCGAAACGGGAGAGGTTTGCGGATCTTCCCTCCACGTCCCTCCTAGGCAACATTTCCACGGGAGTTTGTGCCCCCCTGAATGATCCCCACCCCTTCTGCCCGCCGGCCTCCGCAGCTGCCCCTTTGGCTGCAGGCCTCCTCTCGGGCACCTTCTCATGCCAGGCCCCACAGAGGCAGCTCCTGTTACGCCTCTCACTTTTGCTGCCAGCCAAGGGTGAAGAGGCCGATGTTTGCTCTCTCCAGTCCACTGCCCTTCTCAAGGACTATCAATCCTCCACCAAATGCAGAGGGCAAACACAGGCTGAATGTTTACCACCCGGCTGTTATAAGCTGGGGGGGTGATGATGACAAAGCATTTTTTTTAAGCAGAGAAAGTTAAATGGGGGCAGAAGGTCATCATTTTCCTTCCCTGTTGAAAGAATGCAGGAAGATCCATCAGGTGGTCTTTTCTTCTCATACTTGAAAAGCCCGGCACTGGTCTCTTTTTCTGCACAGGTGTGAACAGGAACAAGAATCCATGCTTTAAGGCAGAATGGCAGATTTAGTTCTTGGGAATTTATCCCAGCTTGTCTGTGGTGCCAGTCAGGGGCTCTGATCTTTAGCAGAATGGCTGTGGGGGGTTGGGGTTGCCAATCTCCAGGTGGGGCCTGGTAATCGCTAGGAATTGCAACTGGTCTGCAGGTGGCAGCGATCAATTCTCCTGGAGAACATGGAAGCTTTGGGAGGTGGGTGGTTTGGCATTAGACCCTGCTGAGATCTCTCCCTTCCCCGAACCATGCCCTCTGCAGGCTCTGCCCCTGAAATCTCCAGCAATTTCCTTCCAGGAGCTGCTAACCCCTGGCAGCAAGGAAGCTATTTTGTAGATCACCCCAGAGGGGAACGGCAGGAAAAGCTTTTGATTGGAATGAGGTCCTTCCCTTCCCCAGACCCTGCCCTCCCTGGGCTCAGTCCCCCAATCTCCTGGAACTTCCCAAAGCTGTAGTTGGCAACCCTCGTTGTTTTGGCAAAAGAGCTGAGTTGTCTTGCAAAATGATGCCTTTGACTAGTAAATGCAGCTCTTGGACAGGTTACTGCAGTTGCCAACTATGGGATAGAGACAGCTTAGCCCAGGGGAATGGTCCGAACCGAAGGCAGAGTCAGGATCGCAGCTTTTGCATGAGGAGGACGGGAGATCGCCCTTCGCATCTCCTCCAAGTTACCCAGCTTCCACAGGCCCTGAGCAGCCTGATGGGCCAGCACTGTGGGAAATAAATATCCTCATACCCCATTCAGGAAAAACATCTTCACAGCCACTCTGAAGACCAATGCAGCAGCTGGAGGAGAGGAACCTTGTGAGCCAGGAAGTGTACAGGCCGGTAGCTGGTGGCTAGAGGCAAATTGCCACCTGCAAAATGCCTTGGGCTGGGCCCGAATTGCGTCTATCAAAGAGATAAGTTTGCTGTTAAAGGAGTGGATTTCCAGGTTTTGCACCAATCCCTCTTTTATGGTATTGGTCCCATGTTAGGCGGGGTGTGACTGTTACTTCCATGAGTCCCCGAGATAAAGGGGCAGCCAGTGTTCTTGGGCATGATGGAGCTGGGCGAAAGCCTCTTGCTTCTGCTGATCATTTGCATTTCCATCTCAGTTCTCATCTCAGCATGGAGCCAAATGGCACAGAGGAGGCACCTGCCCCCAGGCCCCACACCCCTCCCCGTCCTGGGAAACCTCTTGGAACTGAAGGCCGATGACATCCTGAAGTCCTTCAAGAAGGTAAGCCGGGACACTCCTTGCCTGTCCTTCTGCCAGAAACGGGATGGGAACAAATGCCCCCGTGGGACCGGGAGGATCACAAACTTGCATTCCTTTCCAAAGGGCATTTGGGTGCTCCAGAAAGCAAAAAGATCCACTCCAGCCAGAGAGGTGGGCAGGTTTCGCCTTCTGGGCCCTTCCCTTCTGCTTTTTCCCTTCAGGGCCCTTTCTTCACCTGCCTGTCTTGTGCAAAGACTCTACCCCATCTTCTTACCCTGTCCTGAGCAACTGAAGAGCTCTGCTGCAGTTTCCTTTTCAAGAAACGTTTTGCAACTCAACTTGTCTTTTCCTTTGCCTTGGATTTCCTTTGTCTTTTCCTTCCCCTTCTCTTTCCACCCCTCCATTTTGGTCACAGATTTCATTGTTTCTTCTGTTTACAAAGTGCTTGTCATATGGGAAAGAGAGAGAAAACCAACTAACCAAATTCAGATAAACAATTCCCACCTGAAATTGTCGAGATCTGTTTAATTAAGCAAAACTGGGCCACAAACTGGGACAAACTGGGATTAATTCCCTCCTCTGGCTACAAGAAGATGAACACGTGCTCAGGGTGTGCACAGGTGAGGTGGGGATTGAATTACCTGGACGCGCCTATTCCCAAGGGGTGCAGAGCTTTGAGAGGGGATCAGGTTACCACTCTGAAGCTGTGTAGGCATGTCGCAGCGTTGGTTGGGTGTGGATCTTTCTGGGGACAGACAAGAGTTGGCCTTATGGGTTGGGTTGCTTGTGGGAAGGGGGGCGAGAACAAAGATAAGCTGCTGGAACTCAAAGTATGTAGGCATTTCTTGAGCCAGCCTAAGGCTGCTGATTCACCAGTGTTGTTTGTGCAGAGAACATAAGAGTATCAAAAACAGCCACACACAATCAGCTGCTCGTCACACTCTGTTGTTGTGCTTGTGGCCTGTTGGGGTGAGCACTCAGAGGATCAGGCCCATTGAAACCAGAAGGGGTCATAGCTCCACTCTGGACACGCTCAAGGTCCCAGGTGCAGTCCTGGGGAGCAAGTGTCAGCGGACACCTGCCTCTGCCACTCGGAGCAGGCAGCGCTGGGTTGGACACACACGGCCTACCAAAACGTGCCCTTTTCTGGTTCCTTTTGCAGCTGAGCGATCGATACGGGCCCGTATACACGGTTCACTTGGGCCCTCGGCGGGTGGTCGTCCTTCACGGGTACGAGGCAGTCAAGGAAGCCTTGGTGGATTTTGCGGAAGAGTTCAGTGGGAGAGGCTACCTGGCCACCGTGGACGACTTTGTCCAGGGTTTGGGTGAGTTCCAAAGGCAGGCAGAAAAATCCAAATGAAACGTACAAGAGCTAGAATCGCGCGCGCACGCGCGCGCGCACACACACACGCACACGACAAAAGCAATCCAGCTGCAGGCACCGTGTTCACTTGAAAGGCAGGTGAACCTGCATGTCAGACGGCCCCCTTAAAAATGTTACACACAAACAAAACAAAAAAATTATTACAGGACATAAATGTAAATTTTTTTGCAAATGTATAACTAACTTCTCTTTTTTATGCCATACCTGGGGAAAAAGTAGAGTCTTGCGTTTGAGTAAATACTGTGGTTCACCAATGAATTTTCCAGTTGCCCTGGAATCAACGTGTTTTAAGTGCTGATCTGAGCCTGCCCAGGGGAGGCCCTTAAATTCTTGCCCCCAGTTCACTCCCAAGCACAGTTCTAACATTTAATGCCCTAAAGCCACGCGAGACCCGACAGTCTCCTCTCCCTGCCCCACGAACTTTGTCATCCCTAATAATGTTCGATTTGTATACCGCCCTTCAGGACAACTTAATGCAACACTCGGAGCAGTTTACAAAGTGTGTTATTATTATCATGCCAATCACCCTGTGAGGTGGGCGGGGCTGAGAGAGCCCTGAGAGAGCTGTGACTGACCCAAGGTCACCCAGCTGGCTTCGAGAGGATGAGTGGGAGTCAAACCTGGCTCTCCAGATTTGAGTCCTGCCGCTCTTAACCACGACACCAAACTGGCCCTGGAGACCATTGTCTGAATCCCTTTCCTGTGTCATCAGTTCACTTGGGAAGCCCTGCCAGGGGCTACTCAAGCAGGGGAAGACCGTTTCTGTAGCTGCACCTCACAGGGGACTTCCTCTCAAAGGATGGATGTTGGCTTGGAACCTTTGCTATGATCCAGGCAAAGTCTTTCTGTTTTAAAGGTTCTTTTTTCCTGATTGCTTAAACCTGATAGAACCGTGAGGTGTTGCATCAAGGGGCACTTACCTTTAAGGGTGGATCAAGGTGGGTAGCCGTGTTAGTCTGTCTGTAGCAGCAGAAAAGAGCAAGAGACCAGTAGCACCTATAAGCCTAACAAAATTTATTGTAAGGTATGAGCTTTTGTGAGACCCAAAAGCTCATACCCTGCAATAAATTTTCTTAGTCTTATAGGTGCTACTGGTCTCTTGCTCTATTCTACTGTCTTAAGAGTGGAATTAGTCACACCCAGGGCTTTTTTTCAGCTGGAACGTGGTGGAATGGAGTTCCGGCACCTCTTGAAAATGGTCACATGGCCAGTGGCCCCACCCCCTGATCTCCAGACAGAGGGGAGTTTAGATTGCCCTCCACGCCACTGGCCATGTGACCATTTCCACCGACGGCAATTTAAACGTTAAGCCCCCCCCCCCCCGTTCCAGCTGACCCAAAGTTACGTCATTGTGTGGTCCTGTGTTCCACCACTGAGTTCCACCACCTCTTTTCCCAGAAAAAGAGCCCTGGTCACATCTGACGTTTCTTGCTGTCCCTGACTGATGACATTGTTCCAATTTATGCTTCCAGGGATTGCCTTTGCCAACGGAGAGCGATGGAAACAGCTCCGCCGGTTCACCCTCAACACCCTGCGGAATTTTGGGATGGGGAAGCGTTCCGTTGAGGAGCGGATCCAGGAGGAGGCCCACTTCCTAGTGGAGGAATTCAGGAAAACGAAGGGTTGGGCCTACCTTGCCAGCTTCCTTTACGGAGATATTGGGGGAGAGGCTATTTCTACAATCTCTGGACTTCTCAGAGGGTGGGCGGTTGGGGGTCGTTCTTGCCTGTCTCTCTCTGCCCCAGCGCAGACCTCCGCAGCTCCATGAAGTCATTCCAGCTCAGGAAAACGGGACCGGGCAAAGGGCGAACTCTCCCTCCCCTGGTCCCAATCCAAATCAAAAATTGGCACAGCTGCTAATGAGAGAGAGAGAGAGAAAAAAAGACATGGGAGCTCTGGGCAGGGACCTCCCAGCCTTGTGCCTGGCTTCGCCCTCCCTCTTTGGCCGTTTCTTTTTCTGCTCTCTCTTTATTATCACTGATCCAAATCTGGAATGTTTAATTTTTTCTTTGCCAGAGCAAATTTCCCCCTCATTCACACACACATTCAAGACAACCCTTTTTTCTATATAAAAGTTATCACAATTTTCTAGTTGACAAAAAGTAAATGCATTTCCTTTTAAGAAACAAACTTCGTATGTGCCATGAAAAGAATAACCTTTTTGTTTTTTGAAAGAAAACAACTAAATCTCTTGTATAGAACCCAAAGATACATTACCTCTCTCCTATGAAATGATAGAGGATAAAAATCACACACACAGTTATGTAACAAGATAAAAATGGAATAGAAGGATGGTCTGAACGTGATTGTGCAATGTACAATTCTGCCTAAAGAAGATTTCACAAAACAGAACCACTGAAAACCTTCCAGGAAATATAAATCAGAGCTTTTCTTCTTTAAAAAGGGGTGCCGGTACTCAAGATGTTCTCCCATCTCAGACCAAGGCCTGAATGCCTAAGAGATGCCAGTACACCATTAAGAGGTCTGGTACTCCATAAAGAGGGGTCTGTGCTACATACAGGTGTGTGTGTGCCCCTGAAAAAGGGCCCTGATATGAACTAAAACCTCTAGTATTACATCAAATGGGTTCTCTTGCGAAATGGAGAATTCACTTACAAAATATTCCTGTCAAAAGCTTTTCCTGCAGTTTCCCTCTGGGATGCCCCACAAAATGGCTTCCCTGCTGCCCCCCCCCCATCCTAGGCCTCTGCTCCTCCCCCGTCCATCCCTACTCTCCCGTAACTTTTGCGTATTCTTCTTGAGGGTCAGAAGTGTATTTGCCCCCCATTTCCCCTCATCTCTTGTCACGTGTTCACTTAGAAGTATGACAGGATGAGACTGCTGTACCCTCCAGAGCAACAAAGAAATGTTTTGGGCACATGAGAGTCAGGGAGGGGGCCTGGCTGGCTGGCCAAGCCCCAACCCTGCAGGGAAGAAGGGGCTGCCTTGCTTCTCCTCACGGCTGACTCCCCCCTCCAGGTGTACCCTTCGACCCCACGTTCTTCCTCAGCCGTTCTGTCTCCAACGTCATCTGCTCCATTATGTTTGGCCAGCGCTTTGACTACCAGGACAAAGACTTCCTGACCTTGTTGACCAAGATAAACGAGAACTTTGTGGTGATGAGTGGCACCTGGGGCCAGGTATGTCCTGGCTGGGTGGGATACAATAATCCGTCCAAGGGGCCTCCCTCCTTCCTGCTCCCTTTCTAAAAAACGCAACCATGAAGCGCCATGGAGGGCTGGGTTGCACGCAGCTCTGGCACTGGGAACTCTCCGCAGAGGGGAGCACAAGCTGAGTCCCGTAACTGCTCTGACCCCCCCCACCCACCAATTTAGGAAGGGTCTGCAGGTGTGGCAGTTTGACTAAGGGGCGGCTCAAGACAGTTCTAGATATTAAGAACAAAATTCAAGCTCAGTAGCACCTTAAAGAACAACAAAATTTTCCAGGGAATAAGCTTTTGTGAGTCTCTGACAAAGTGAGCTTTCATTCACAAAAGCTTATACCCCCCAAAAATGTTGTTGTTCTTTGAGGTGTTGCCAGGCTTGAATTTTGTTCCACTGCCCCAGACTAACACAACTACACACCTGAATCTAGACACCAAGAGGGGCCGTGGAGAACAGTCTACAGTCAAAGTACCGGAGTAGGTGTGTGTGGCGGGGGGGGGGGGCAGAGAATCTTTTGGGGACGGATGGAGCTCGATACAAAAATCCGTCAAAGGTGCTTCCCTCCTTCCTGTTGGCAGCGGAGGAGGGCAGAGCGATGGCCACAATCTTTGCACAATACAAAGTGAACCTCTGCACACAATCTCACAGAAGCACGTTCCACCATCCGCTAGGGAAGATGGTGGGGTCCCCTTCATGGTGTCCAAGGTTACATGAAGAGTTGGCAGGAACATGACGGATCTTGATTTCCCATCCTTGCCCACAGCTGTACGAGATGTTTTCGTGGATCATGAAGTACCTGCCGGGCCCCCACCAGCAGTTATTCCGGAATCTCAGTGACATTCGTGATTTTGTGGCAGAGAGGATCAAGGTGAATGAGGCATCGCTTGACCCTGACGACCCTCGCGACTTTATCGACTGTTTCCTCATCCAAATGGAAAAGGTATTTTTCCGATCTGGGACAGGGAGAGTGCCATGGGACTGTGGGGCCAGGAGCACACAAGGCCATTGTTGCATGGGTGATCATTCTGGCCTGCCTTATAAGGATGTCGTGAGGGTGTTAAGGAGAAATTGCTTGAAGGCACTCTGCGTTTAGATTCCATTTCCTAACAGCTGTCACCCACAATTAACTAAGACACCAAAATAGTGATCCATAAAGGAGAATGAGCCTTATTAACAATAAAACCCAGATGCAATGCCAGCTCCAACGCAAGCAGAAAGATCAGTCCCAGCAGAGAACTTTACATACCTTTCAAAGCTAATTGTTTACACAATACAAAATCAAAGGTTAACACAAGGTTTATACAAATGATTCTTTGGAAATGCTGCTTTCAGGGATTATGGCACCTGATGGGTCTGGATGACAAGATAGTAAATTCTTCCTGATATAAACATGGCGAAAAGTATGGCGCCTTACTTCTTGCAATGTGCGTAAGAACCTCCCTGAGACACTGTTTTTCAAGGCTATTTCTTGATTAGAGAAAAGGAAAACAAAGAATGTTGACATCCCTGTCATTACGGGAACGTTACTATGACTTTCAATTTGAGGGCTTCTAATCTAAAGGAACAATGTTCCCTTTATGAAGGATTCTAGCTTCTGTGTAAAAAGGTCTGCTTCAATAGAATACCCATATTTGGGTCAAAGGTTACAAAAATTCCCTAACAGAGGGCTAATGCAAGAATACTTGAGATGCAATAAACCCCCCTGAGAGGGCTAGCCATTGTCAGTGGTGCAGGCTTGTTGCTGAAAGGGGATTTTCCCCTCCTGCAAAGAGGAGGAAGAGGTCAGCCGCTTCTAGGAAGGGCTTCTTTCCCCTCTCCAGAATTTTTGCTCCCCATTCCACTCTGCCTTCAGTTTAGCTAGAGGAATTTCTTGAGCTACTTTCAGGATCGGGTTACTAAGCAGGGTCTGCAGCCCACCCGGTGCCTCCATTCTGGGGTCCCCAGATCAGCCCTGCAATCTCTGCTGCCACCTTTTCCCTCTTGCGCTTGAGACACGCACGTGCCTCGGTGAAGCGCCGCAAAAGAGCAGTTGGGACAGAGGACTGGGTGAGGATCCTTTCCGTGCAGGGTGCTGCTGAGAGACCCAAGGAGTGTGGCGCACTGGGCAAGCCCCGTGGGGGAAGGGTTGCACTGGGGTGCAGTGTCTTCCCAGGGACATGGCAGGCACATCCCTGACCCAGAGGAGGCCAACAGAGATGCCCAGAAACCGGGCACGGCACTCCATCCAAATGTGGGCATTAAAAACCAAACCAAATGGAACAACAGGGCAGAGGCCCTGCCAGGTCAGCTCCATTCCGAAATGAGAGCAGGTGACTGGGAACTACAAAACCTGGAGAGAAACAAGGAGGCAGGGAAAGCGGAAGGGACTGTAACGGGTCTGAGTCAACCATGGTCGAGGAGGAGGCGTAGCAGTGATTTTTGTCCCATCGTGTTGAATGCCAGGTCTATTGTTCACTTTGAGAGTGAGTCGGTTCTGTTGAGAATGTGGACCCATTTCTGTATCTTGTTCAAGGAAAGCAAAAACCTTTCCAGTGAGTTTCACCTCAAGACGCTGGCCATGACCGTCCTCGTCCTCTTCATCGCTGGGACCGAGACGGTGAGCTCCACGCTCCGGTTTGGGTTCCTGATTTTGATGAAGTACCCAGAGGTCCAAGGTGAATGAGGAGGGCTGAGCCCTGGGCAAGGGCAGGGGTGGGTGCCAGGCATACCCAGACCAGCCCTGAGGCTCGGCTCACAGCCTCTGCATGGCAGCCGACGTGTGCACCCATGAAAGCATGAAGCCACTTCCTGGGCACGGTCCCATTTGGGACATTTACGCTCTTCTGGAGGAAGGTGCCAGGAGCCCTTTCAAGCTGGATGCTTTGGGGGGGCCACTCAGGAAGGAACCAACAGGGGTCCTTCTGGAGTCTTGATTTCGGCTGAGTTGCCACAAAGAAAGTAGGAAATGATGCTCAAGTCCATTGAATGTTAAACTCAGGGTTTTTTCCAGCCATAAAAGAGTCAATATAGAATTTTTTAAAAACAGACCTTTAAATATCAGTTTTATGACCCTTGTTTGATTCACATCTAGAGAAACTAAAGTGTCTCAAATAGGAACTATGGGGTGGGGGGGCCCTGCTCACGTCCTGCAAACCTTCTGAGAAAAATGGGTTCTTTGTGGCCGCTACAAATTTAAACCTGATTCATATCTGTATAATAGCGAGTCCAGTGCAGGAACACTCCATGAGGGGCTGGAGGCCTTTAATTCTCACTAGCCTCATAAACTACAATTCCCAGAGCTATCTGGGGAAGCCCCGACAGATAACCATTTGAATCCACCAGATATGTATGAACCTGTCAATTTCCAGGTCTTTTACAGTATATGTTCATCCTGTCCTGGATAGCCCAGGTGAGCCTGATCTTGTGGGATCTCAGAAGCTAAGCAGGGTCTGCCTTGGTTAGTAACTGGATGGGAGAACTCCAAAGACAACGAGGCAGGCAATGGTAAACCACCTCTGTTGGTCTCTTGCCATGAAAACCCCACCACGGGCTTTCGAGTCAACTCTGACTTGAGGGCACTCTCTACCACCACCACCGTATATTTTCACATTCCCATCTAAGGCCTTTTTCGCATGGGCAATTTTTGCCACTTTTGGACCCATACCTTTTCGGGTTTTCTGGAGGGGGAGTTAAGTGTCTGGAATTTGGAAGAAAATCCAAAGAGATATGGGACCAGAAGCAGAAAAGGCCTAAAATATTTTCTTTAACAATCAAAGTTGTTTTGTTTGTGACTTTTCTGGGCCTTTTTTTTACTCCCATCATTTTTAGTCCATCATGGAAATTATGTCAATGGTTGCATAACTGATGTTAATTTATTTGCTTTGACTTGGTCTCATGTCAGGAAAAACAGCGAGGTAGCAAAAACTGCAAATAACAACAAATTTTTGAGATTAGAAAACGCCAGGCATATTTTTGTTTTTGAAACTCACCACTTCCCAGCTGTGGAATCCCTCGCCTTCCATAAGCCTGGCGCACTGCCCAAAAGCATTCAAGGGCTCAGGGCCTTATCTCCTAACCCCACCCATTGAAGGAAACACTGGCCAACTGTTCTGAGTCATCGCCATAAAAGAGGGGTGGGTGGGAATGGTCAAGGCTCCACTTTAGGAAAAAAGCTTTCTTTTAAACCCCAACCTCTGGACAAAATGCAGCAATACTGACATCAATATTACTGACTATCACAGATTTCATCTGTAAGTTGAACATGCTCAGAAGCCATGTTTTCAGCCAGCAGGTTGCACAAACCCGTTTGGACTGCCTAAGCTGAAGATGAACCAATAATTCCCCCATGACATTCTCCTGCACCCCGAGTATAGACAAACCCAACGACGTCTTCTGGTTCTCTCTACAGCCAAAGTCTTCCAAGAAATTGATGATGTGATCGGGAAAAACCGCCTGCCAGTGATGGAGGACCGGGCCCAGATGCCGTACACAGATGCGGTGATTCACGAGATCCAGCGGTTTAGTGATGTCATTCCTATGAACCTTCCTCACGCCCTTACCCAGACGGTGCAGTTCAGGGGCTACACGTTGCCCAAGGTGAGGCAGCCAGATCGGAGGAGGGGGCTGGTTTCCCACTACGGAAAGTCCTTGGAGCTCCCAGGCCTGCCACAAAGAACATGGTACAGCCCTGCTGGGTCAGAGTAGCAGTCCAGCTCCTCCTGTATCCTCTTTCAGGCAGGGGCCAGCCAGTTGCCCTGGAGCACCAAGAAACCGGCTGCAGGGGCCTTCCCCGCGGTTCTCTCTCAGCACCAGCATTCGGAGGCTGATGGCCTCTGGGTGTGGAGGCTCTCTTTAGTCACCACCATGGCTAGTAGCCACTGAAGGGCCTTCCTTCCGCCCGTGACTCTGCCTCATCCCCTTTCCACGCAAGTGGCCACTAACTGCACCCACTGGCAATGAATACCACCGTTTAAGGACTTGCAGAGTCCATCGGCCCACCCTGAATCTGTTGCCCATCTCACTTCACTGGGTGCCCCTTTGCTCTGCTATCACAGGAGGGAGGTCTCTCTATTATTTTATTTATTTGTTTACTTTGGATTTCTATTCCACCCTCCCCATTTCTCCGCCCCAAGCATAATTTTAGGAACCTCTATCGTGTCCCCCCTTTGTCTTCTTTAGCCTTTCTGCAGACACCACCAAGGTGGGGGCATTAGACAGGAGTAATTTGTCCTGAGCTTAAAATCGCGAGGGGTCACAGCGTGGTCTCCAATGCAAAACTACTGGGTGTAGACCTCTGGCTTACTTCTGATTCTGAAAATCCTGCCAGCAGTGGGCATGCACATTCTGACCATCTCTGTACCCTTTCTCCCCCCACCCTCTGAAATGTGCAGGGAACAAATGTCTTTCCCTTGTTGACCTCGGTGCTGAAAGACCCCGGTAGCTTCAGTGACCCAGAGAAATTCAACCCTGGTCATTTCTTGGATGAACAAGGGCGTTTCAAGAAGAACGATGCCTTCCTTCCCTTCTCCACAGGTACCCAAACTGGCACGAGGACGCTCAACTGAAGGGAGACGCAATGTTATCCAGGAAGCGTAGTTCGAATTTCACTTCTCTCTACAGAGCCGGCAAATATCGCTCCTCAGAGGGTTTGTTAATGTCCTCGTTGCATCCCCAAAGGCTCTGTCAATTTTTAACAAACCCTCTGAGGAGCGATCTTTGACGGCTCTGTAGAGAGAAGTGAAATTCGAACTACGCTTCCTGGATAACATTGCGTCTCCCTTCACTTGAGCGTCCTCGTGTAATTCGTCTCGTGTGGTTTAGCTCTGAATCCAGGGCTGTGCTCCTGGAAAAGGCAAGCTCTGGGCTGGCCTTTGCAGAAGGCAGCGCCTGCTGCCCTCTCGTGGCCATTTGAAGGATGACAAGCGCAAGCAGAGGAATTAAATCGTTTCAGGTGGCTAGCTGTGTTGGCCTGGGACAGAGGAGCAAAATTTGGGTCCAGTGGCACTTTGAAGACCAACTAGATTTCCAGGGTGTGAGCTTTCCAGAGTCCGAGCACCCATCACTGGAGAAATTAAAGTCTTGGTGGAAGTTTTCCAGTTGTGGTGATCAGAAATCCAAGCAGACCTTGTTACGCACAGGGTTGCTTCTTCTGTTTTTTTCCTGGGTGCAGGTTCTGTGCCTCTCCTGAGAAGCAGACAACTAACATGGTATAATGCAGTGTTACCGGTTGACTTTATGCCTAAGGTCCTGCTGCCAGAGGCATGATGCCTCGGCAAGGATGTGTTCAAGGGTGGTGCCATTGGGTGTGCTGCCCAGATGGGACCACAGTCTCTCACCACTCAAGATCTTTTTTTGTATCAGTCTTTTAAATTTGTGACATTTCTGTTCCAACTCGAGTCCCCTGAAGCTACACAGCAGCTGTTAAAATAAAGGAGACTGTAAATGGCCCCAGAATGCCTCAGCGGATGGAGGAGGGGCTCCCCCCTCCCCCCTCAAGCCATTTCCTCACGTCAAAATAGCAGGGCAGGGAAGTTCCCCCCCTTTTCTGCTCCACATGGAGTATTATGTGCACGTGGAGCAGTAAAAATAGGGGCAGGGCTGGTGCCACCATTGAGGCGGTGAGGCGGGCGCTGCGGACGCTGGAGCAACTGAAGAAACTTTCCTGTTTGTAGAAAGTGCTTATTATTAGGAAAAAACATTTGAATTTTTAAAAGGCTGTTCTTAGTCTTAGTGCTAGGCTTCTGAGACTGACGGTTCATAGGTATACGCCTGAAGACTTGGCCTTCACTCCTTTTTGTGGGTTCATTTTGCACCCCTTTCCCTCTCAAGCCACCCCCACCTCCAAAAAGCGCCAAGCAAGAAATGTGTCCCTGATGTGAAGGTCTGTCTAGTAAAATGGTGGCGAGCTGCAAGGAAGGAACTCTGTGACGTCCTCGTAGTTAATTCTGCAGAACCAAACGCTGGGTGGAAGGGGGCCTGCTAATTTCGCAATGGCTGACTCCTCCTCTCTCTCTTGGCAGGGAAACGGATCTGCGCTGGGGCAGGCCTGGCACGCACGGAGCTCTTCATCTTCCTAACTTCTCTGCTGCAAAATTTCACTCTCAGGTCTCCCGTTGACCCACAGGAGATCGACCTCACTCCGCCTGTGAGCGGCTTCGCAAATATCCCACCCACCTACCAGCTCTGTGCCATTCCACGCGGAGGACGGGCTGGTCAGGAGGGGGAGTGGGGAGAGGGCAAGAAAGGTCAGGAGGCACCAAATGTTGGTGGGGAGAGCCCTGGGGAAAGCTGCCAGCCGGCACCCAGGGAATGAATCAACCAGCACTAAATAGAATGTTATTAGTGGGGTGTGTTATTATTTAGGAGGTGTCCACAGCTTTAAGGCAACACAGGTCTCTAGGGTGGAAGGTCCAATACCTAATCTACGTGATGCTACCGTGTGGCTTATTGACGCTGCACTTACCTTTTGTTCCGCTGTTCTTTGCTCCTGTAAAATACAGCCGACACTCGCAGCACAATCCATCGAGGGCCTACCTGAAATGAAAGTTGCAACATCTTCATCCCAGAATCCAGGGGGGAATAAGTCACGGGGAGAATTCTCCAAGCGGTTTCCTTCCAGCTGGGGAGAAGGGTGGGCCACCCCCACGCCCCATTGGATTCTAGGTCATTTCAGCCAATGTCTTTCTTATCATTTCATCAATGATTCATATAAATGGCCTTTTTTCCAAGAGAAAGGCTTGCTGGTGGTTTGTTTTATTTATTTGTTTATGTCATTTATAGTCCGCCTTTCTCACTGAGACTCAAGGCAAATTCCATGGTGTGAGAGTAGCAGTCAATTTCAAGGACATTTCAATAAACAATATAATAGGGCTTGCAAAGCAGGGCTCATTTGGAGGGGGAACGCACCGGAACACCGTTCCAGTCGATCCCCCAACAGTCCGGTGGCCCCACCCACCTGACTGAAAAGTTTGGGGCCCTTTAGGCCTCGAGTGGGACCGAAATGGCCCGGATCGGGGTTGAAATGGCCTGGATCAGGTCGGTGCTGGGCAGGGGGGACACTCTCCTGCCCGGGCACCAACCCAATCCCAGACATTTAGGCCCCGATCCTGGCCAAAACGGGCCCAAAATGGCCATTTTGGGCCACGTTGGGCCCGTTTCGGCCTGGATTGTGGCCAAAATGGTCCGGATTGAGGCTGAAACCATCCAGATTGGGTCGGTGCTGGGTGGGGGAAGCCTTACCCACCCAGCACCAACCTGGTCCTGGACGTTTAGGCCCCAAAACAGGCCAAAATGGCCGTTTGGGGGCATTTTGGGCCTGGTTCTGGCCGGATTGGGGCCCAAAACATCCGGATCGGGTCGGTGCCAGCTGGGGGAAGCCTCCCCCAGCCGGCACTGACCTGGTCCCGGCCATTTCAGCCCCGATCTGGGCCCCAAATAGCCATTTTTAGCCATTTTGGCCCCTTTTCCACTGGGATCAGGGCCGGGATCGGGTTGGTGCTGGGCAGGGGAACCCTCCCCTGTGTAGCACTGACTTGGTCCGGGCTGCTTCAGCCCTGATCCAGGCCCAAATGAGCCCCAAATGGCCATTTGCGGCCTGTTTCGGCCAGGATCAGGGCCAAAACCGCCAGGATTGGGTCGGTGCCTGGTGGGGAACTTCTCCCCTGCCTGGCACCGACCCGATCTGGGCCGTTTTGGGCCTGATCCAGGCCAAAACGTGTTCAAAATTGCCATTTTGGGCCCCTTTGGGCCAGGATTGGGGCCAAAACGGCCCTGATCGGGCCACTGCCAGGTGGGGGAACACTCCCCCCTCTGGCAGCAGCCGAATCCTGGCCATTTCGGCCTGGTCAAGGGGTGTGGCATATGCTAATGAGTTATGCTAATCAGTTATGCTAATTAGTTCCTGCAGCTTTTTCTCTACGAAATGACCTTACTTGCAAAGATATAACTTCACCAGAAATCCAATACAGAGTTGAAGAAATGCTGAAATAGAGCAAAAGCCATTCTAAGACCGACATATGGAACAACAGAGAACCGCCCCGGAAGATGATACTTAAAGCAGCAGGAAGAGCCCCACGGCTGATCCGGAGGCGAAGCTAAGCAGGGTTGGCCCCGGTTAGCCATTGGATGGGAGACCGCCAAGGAAGTCCAGAATCACTAGGCAGAGTCAGGCAACGGCAAACCACTTTTGAACAGATCTTGCCTTAAAATCCCACGAGCGGCCGTTGCCCTCAGTTGGCTGAGACTTGGCAACACGTTCCGCACACCCCAGGCTGATCGGAGCTCTCCCCACCCACCCACCCACCCGCCCAAGGGCTTTTGAAACGAGACTGGCAGAGGCACAAGCACCCCCCTGGGGGACTTTGCATGCCTGCTGCCTGTAAACTGCTGCGCATGAAAAACAGCTGTCGAAAACAGGCACCTGCACTGCACGGGGCGGCGGTGGGGAGGGGGGCAGCCCAGGCTGAACAAGACATTGAGCTCATGCAAAGCCACACAGGGCAGGGTGCCTGCTTCTGCCCCAGCCAGTGCCGCGTTTAAATCATCGCGGACAGGGAACGTGCTGTCGCCGCTGGCTAAGCGCTGTCGCCACTGACCTCTTAGCTGCAGTTCCAGCCACCCGGGCGGGGGATGGGCAGCCACAATGTCTGGCTGGTATTTCATCAGTCCCCAAAGGCTGCGTTCAGAATGAGACCCCATCCAGAGTGGAGAACCTGTCGGATGTCCTTCCAACAAAGGGGAGTGCTGCCCGCCTCGGGGAAGGACTACAGCAAGGAGCAACCCTCAATAGTTCAAACCCAAGGAGCAAAATAGCAGAGGGAACCCACCACAAAGAAAGTAATCAGATCTCTTACAAAAGGTGCATACAAAATAGTTTTTAAAGTGCAAAGTGCTACACAATTGTTTATAAGACCAACGATATACAATAACCAAATGTAAGCACAATCCACTGTGAAGCTATTCCTTTGAAGGCTAGCTGCTGCTTCAGTGATTACTGTTCGATAATAGCTTCATATTGGATTGTGCTTACATTTGGTTATTGTATATCGTTGGTCTTATAAACAATTGTGTAGCACTTTGCACCTTAAAAACTATTTTGTACGCGCCTTTTGTAAGAGATCTGATTACTTTCTTTATGGTGGGTTCCCTCTGCTACTTCGCTCCTTGGCTTTGCGCCGGGGGGGGGGGGGACACGCCTGTTGTTTTCCAGCAAGCGCCGCTTGTTGCCCATTCTTAAGGGCGGCAGATGTTTCAAAGATGCTGTAAGGCTCCGAGGACAAGAAACGTTCCTGGAGCGCTGCCTCCGGCTCGAACCGATGCTGCTTTCCCAGCCAAGGCTTCTGTCGGGTGGGGACCTGGTTCTTCTCCACTCTCGAGGCTAGTCAACCCTTCGCCACCCACGGACTGCCGGACTGAGGTCCACAGCCACCACCTGCGGTTTGTCACCGGGTCAAAGACATCACTGACCACGGATCCGCTTTCCTTGTTCGCGGTGTATAACACTGCAGCGTGTGGAGGGAGCTGCTGGGTGGGACCCGGCGGCCTGCTGCCCCTTCCGTGACTTGGATCAGTTGCTTGAGACCGACGCGGGCCCGCGCCGTCGCGAGCATTTTTTCATGGATCCGGATCTTTGCGCTGCTATACAAAGACTTCCCTAGACGGGGCGGCCCCGCTTTGGGTCTTGGGCCACGACGAGTCCCTCGCGTATTCAGAGGCGCACCCAGCCCCGAAGACCAGGGCAGCCTTGAAGGCGCGCCTGGCACGGCCGGCTCTCCGGCCCTCTGGAAGCGACGGCGGCAACTCTCGGGCCAGGCGCTCGGAAACGCCCACGGAAGCCCTTCCGACGGGGAGGCCGCCGCGCTCTTCCCGCCACGGCCCCTTCTGCGGCACCCCGAAAAGAGGCGAGGCGGCCTGCGGGGGCGGCGAGCGCGGCCCCGAGCCCTCCCCGGCAGACTCCGCCGCGGCCTTGGCGGGGGAGAAAGCCGCGAGGGGAGGGGAGGGGAGGGGAGGGCTGCTTTCCCGACGACGCTCCTCGAGGGAGGAGCGGCAGGGCGGCCCCGGCGCAGCGGGGGGGTCGAGGCTTGCCACCTCCAGGCGGGGGCTGGAGAGCTCCCGGCGAGGGGGCGCAGGGCTTCCCCGGGGAAAAAGACCCCTTGCCGTGGGAGCCAGCCCAGCCCAGCCCAGCCGGCGTTTAAGGGGCGACGGGGCCCGCCTCTCGCCCTTCGACGGCAGCCCTGGGGTCCCTCTCGCCGCCCCCTGGCCCTGCCCGCCGCCCAGCTGCCCAGGCATTGCCAGCCCGGCGGCGGCAACCTGAGCCGGCCGCTTGGCAGCCCCCACCCCCGGGGCGCGGCGTCCCGGCCCTCGCGGCTGCCCTGCGCGCCGCCTCTCCCGGGAGGCCGGGGCGGCCGAGGGAGCGTCTGCCGCCAGCCCGGAGGCGATGGCGGCCTGGCTGGGCCTCGCCCTCCTGCTGCCGCCGCCGCCGCCTGCCCCCGGGACCCGCCCGCCTGCCCCTGCTGCTGGGCAGTCTGGGCCACCTGCGCGGCGCCTCGGTGCTGCACAGCCTCCGGCAGGTCAGCCCGCGCGGCCTGGGCGCGGCTCAGCCGCCGCCGCCGCCGCCTGTCCGCTTCTCCGGGTTGTCCTCACAACAGCCTTGCGAGGCAGGCCGGGCTGAGCGGCGAGGCAGCCCGGCGCCCCGCCGCGACCTTCCACAGCCGCTCCGCGCTGCAGAGGCGCCGCCAGCCCGGCGCCCCTGGCCAGCCCCGGGGGCGGCCGGGGAGGCAAGCGAGGCCCCCAGACCGGGGGCCCGCCCAGCCAGACGCTCCCTGTGCGCTCCCGGGCACCTTCCCTCTCCCAGATCACACGCCCCGCAGACAGTCGCGGGGTCCCGCTGGGTTTCACGGGACTACTCCTGAGTAAGTGTGCACGCGGCCACCTCCCTGTTGCTGGCCTTTCCTGCTGCTGGGCGCCTCGGGACCACCTTACAGCGCAAGGGGCTCCCGGTGCCCAGGTCAGGCTGGGCTGCAGACCTCCCCCCTGGGGCCAGCCTAAATGCGCCTGGACTCGAGGCCCCCCCCCCTTCTGCTCTGGCTTGACTTCGGGACTCCGGGAAACAAGGCAGGGGGCGCTGGAAGCCCCAGAGGGCGGTGGCAAGGCGGTGGCCCGCCCGCTGCGGGTCGGCTCCGGGTGGCTTCTCACCCGCTTTCGGTTTTAGGCTGGCTAATGTCTAATGTGGTTTTTGAGCGGGATGGACACTTGCTCTAAACGAAGGGCTACAGTGACACGGGGGTCTGGGGAGCAGCCCCGGGGCTTAGCGAAGAGCGGGGGGGGGGGACCTGGAAGACCCAATCCAGGGCGATTGGTTAACCCGCGCTCCCTTCCCTGGTCCGGTGGGGTCCAGCTGAGGGAGAAACACGGAGAGGTTTTCACCATCTGCCTCGGGCCCCGCGGGTTGTGGTGCTGTGTGGTGACAAAACAGCGACGTCGGCGGGGGACTTTGGGGCCCGGGCAGAACTCGCCTTGACAGGGAAGACGGGCAGAGGCCCCGGGAGGAAGACAAAAGCCGGCTCGGGGCTGTGAGGTGGTGCTTCTCGACAGCCCGGGGTGGGCTAGGTGCTGTGTATTTTATTTCCTTCTTCATTTCCTTCATTTACAGCCGCCTTCCTCCTTAATAGGGACCCCAAGCTGCTTACATTGTTCTCCACTTCTCCAGTTTATCCTCACAACAACCTTGTGAGGTAGGTTTGGATGAGAATGTGTGATTGGCCCAAAGTCACCCAATCGGCTTCCATGAGAGATCCCAGATCCTGGACCGACACTCTAACCATTACACCACGCTGGCTAGCATCACCTGGGGCGGGTTGCCCTACCTGTGACCCTGTACAACAAAAAACAAGTAAAAGACTTTGAGAATAAAATGAAGGAAATTAAGGTGAGGAAGTACCAAAGGGATAATAGGGACTATGCCATGGGACGTGTATACAGCTGGTGGAATGAAGATAATACTAAGAAGAAGAAGGTCTCCTGGTCCAGTCCCCTTACTCACTCCTCTGACATGGAGACTACAGAGGGAGAAGATACTGACACCTCATTGGAAGAAGGGGTGTCTACAAGATCTATGTCAGTGCGCCCGGGGAATAGAACACGCAACTATGAAGACAGGGGACATTTTTTACGAGGGGGCCGGCACAACAAGGGGAGACGGACTTGACAGCAACAGGGGAGACTGACCTAGTGGTGAATCTCTCGAACAGAACCTTGTCAGATATAGAAAAGGCGGCTTTGAACAAAGGATTGGGCTTTGTACCGACCCCCAGATACAATGATTTTCAAACCAGGATAGACGTCTTCAAGTTGGTGAGACAAATCAAACTGGGAGTTTTTTTCGGTGGCAATGCACTTGCAAGAAAGGAAACCGGCATACATAAACGTTCCTCCTTTGCTCCCACTGTTAACAATCCTTATGTACAGACTTTTGAAAAAATGTTATTGAAAGAAATTGGCAGCATAGAAGCCCGTGGGGGTAGCGCCCACAATAACTTACGGAGGGAGGAGAGGATGGCTCTAAGGAACTTGAGATCTGATGACTCTATTATAATAAAAGAGGCTGATAAAGGGGGTGCAATTGTGCTGATGGATAAAAAGGACTACATGAAGGAAATAAATAGACAGCTAAACAACGAAATGGACTATAAACCCATCCCAAACGATCCTGTAAAGAAGATCAGTCTATTAATAAAGGTGACAGTGGATGAAGCACTAGCCCTGGGATATATCACGGAATTAGAACACACAGGTTTAATTAACCCGTCCCCTAGAACACCAGTTATGTATATATTACCAGAGATCCATAAGGAGGGGTTCCCCCCCCCCCAGGGCGCCCAATAATATCGGGAAGTAATTCGGTTTTGGAACCCGTTATCCAGGTATTTGGACTTCTTTTGCAGGGCTTTGTAAGGAAATTACCTAGTTTTTTACTAGACACGGGGGATTTCGTGAGGAAGTTTGAAGGTTATAAATTACCAACAGGGGCAATACTGGCAACACTTGATGTTGCTTCATTGTATACCAGCATCCCACATGAAGAGGCACGCCTAGTGGTAATGAATACCTTAGATCAGAGGGAGTCTCTACATCCACCCACCTTTTTTCTGATATCACTGTTAGAGATAATATTAGAAAATAATTATTTCAGAGTGGAGGACGACTTTTATGTTCAGCTCCGAGGAGTTGCGATGGGATGCTCCGCAGCACCTTGTATAGCAAATCTCTTTATGGGATGGTTGGAAAAGGATTTTTTTTGCAATCCTGCAATTAATCCATTTTGGAAAGACATTATCGTATTTGTCCGTTTTATAGACGACCTTTTCCTAGTGATGAATGAGAATGTTGATATTCAGAATTTGGGGGACTGGATGAATGGTATACACCCCAACATCAAGTTCACTTGGAATACTAGTAGGGAGTCCGTGGACTATCTGGACGTGACAGTATACAAGAAGGAGGATGGAACCTTGGCAGTAAAACCGTTTAAGAAGAGAACAGACAAGAATTCACTACTTCATTATAGATCATTTCATCCAGGACATCTAAGGGCTAATCTACCGTTGGGTCAGTTTTTACGACTAAAAAGAAATTCCACCAGGGAGTCTGATTATATTGCCCAAAGTAACATCTTGCAGGAACATCTTAAACAACGGGGATACCCTGATAGGGTTTTAATTAAAGCCAGACTACGTGCTGATGGAACAGCCAGGGAAGATTTAATTACACCAAAGGAACGAACAACAGGGGAACGAATTGTGGGGGTCTTTGATTATAGCAATAAAGCCAATGCTATTAGAAGGGCAATTTTGAAACATTGGCCACTTGTCAACGACATCCCGGGCTGTGGGACCCCTCCTTTAGTAGCCTTTAGACGGACACGGAATATTAAAGATCAGATCATACATTCAGACTTGAACTATGACAACGACCCAAGGGGTACAGGACTACCAAGAGGTCTGTACAGATGTGGTAGATGTAAACAGTGCTCCCTAATAATGACCACAGAAGACTTGAATCAACTAGGAATTGAAACCACACAAGAATTTGTTAACTGTGGCACGGAAGGAGTGGTATATGCCCTGAGATGCCCGTGTGGATTATTGTATGTGGGAAGTACTGCACGTTCCATTAGAACGAGACTCAGTGAACATCAGTCTAGGATTAAGAATAATGTAGCAGAGGCTCCTTTGGTCCAGCATTACCTAGAAAAAAAGCATAGTGAAAGGGAAATGTTGTTCACCATTTTATTTAAAACTCGGAAGAAAGAACACATAGCAGCAAATAGGGAGTTGCATCAAAAGGAGACATTCTGGATATATAAACTCAACACTCTTATGCCAAATGGCTTAAATATAGCCAACGATTACACCTGCTTTCTGGGATAATAACAATGTTACTTTAAGGACGGAGATTGTGTGATTAGGGCGTGGATGGCTTTCTGTAGATAATACAGCTGTTAGTCAATGGGACACAAATGGAAGTAATTGACAAATCAAAGAGGGATATGGAAGGTTAACTATGATGAATCTTTGAGTGAGTATATTGTAATATGAATATACTATTGTATGTTTTAAAATTTGGGAATGTATTATATTGTTATGTGTATTTTCCAGCATCTGTGCTCTTTGAGAAAGAAGCTTGGAAACGGACCTTACAAGGATCTGGACCGTCCGTTAGAGAATGCAGTCACAGAACCAACTACGTGTACCTATGATTATAGGTCTTTTTGATCTGTGACATTCACAGTGTCTGGAATTACCCTTATACTGTACCTGTATTGTACCTGTATGCAAGGCAAATCGAGTTCTATATGAGAAATAGTGTCATAGGATGCCAAAAGCAATTGCACTTTAATAACATCCATGATAGCACTTTGAGCACGGGACACTTTAATGAATTGTTTTTAGAACGCATAAGATGCCTGTATAATTGAGGTCTAGGGAGGTTGCAATATATGGTGTAGTATATGGTTGTGTCAAGAGAAACAAAAGAATATACAAATTGTTTTTTACATCCCTTACTCTGTATAAACAAATTTGTGAAACAGTACTCAATTAATATATCCTTTATTAAAACCATTGTGGAGACATAATACCACACGGGAGATTCTCTGTTGTGACAACTACCTGTGACCCTGGCTTCTCAGCAGCTTTTTCTTTTCCAGCGTAAATTTTTTTGACAGTGTAACGGGTTCCCTCAAAGAGTCGTGGGAGCAAAGGCTGTCCTTGGTTTCAGAGCAAGGGGGCTACGGGAATGCTGGCGTAAGGGTCGGCCCACCCCGGTTGAGGGGCATTTCTGGTGAGCTCTGACCGCTTGGGAAGGGCACGAGGTCCCGTGCTGGGACTGGCCCCTCCAGCTCCAATGTGGGAGCAGATTCCTGAGGCGGCGGGGGGGGGTCTTGCCCGCCTTCTCTTCTTCCCCAGTCGGATTGCAGCGGACCCTCCTCTCTTCTTCCCAGGGATTGTTTTCGGCAATGGGAGGAGCTGGAGGCAGATGCGCGCTTCACCCTCAGCACACTTCGGAATTTGGGGGTGGGGAGGCGGCCCATTGAGGAGCGGATCCGAGAGGAAATTCAGTTCCTCCTGGAGGAATTCCGGAAGATGCAAGGTTTGGGTTGCTGTTCAGCTAAACATGTCACACGTCACATCTCCACAACTTCAAAATAATACTGGAATGTTAAAGCCGTTCACTCTCACGCAGTGGAAGCCACTACACCAAACTGGCTACACCTCAAGCCCACCTCTCCTTTCTTTTCGGGACAAGGCGGCTGTGGCAAAGGTGGGGGGGACCTGGGCCCACGTCTGCTACCCCTGTTGGCTCTCATAGTGCCTCGTGGAGAGAGGAGCTCTCTCCACCCACATGCTGTGTTTTTGTTTCTGAAAGCGTACACGGACCTCTACCCTGTGCCTCATGCTGCTCTCGGGCCCTTCTTAGGTCAAGTCCCAGTTCCCCGCAGGGCCAAGGGCTCCGGATCCCACACCGGAAGGGTTATCTGCGTGGCCTCGATTTAGCCATACAGCCAGACTTAGACACAGGCCTGGCCCTGGCCTTCTCTGCAAGGGTGTGGTGTGCCCCTTACTTTAATTTGCCCTTTGCAGTTGTATGTCCTCTTCCCGCAAGTCATGAAGCACCTGCCTGGTCCGCGCAACAGGCTTTTTGAGAACTTTGAGGAGCAAGTGAGGTACGTGGCCAAGATAGTTCAGAAACACCGAGGACTCGTTGGACACCGTTTCCCCCCGGGATTATATCGACGCCTTCCTGATCCAGATGCAACAGGTATGTCTCTGTGGCCACCTTCACACCAAAACAGGGAAGGACAGCTGTCCACAGCTGCTGAGGGCCCCGCCGTGTGCTTCATCTTCCCTTTGCCTGTAGGAGAAGGGGGACCCCAGAACCGAGTTCCACAGGGAGAACCTCATCCTCTCTGCCCTGGACCTGTTCTTCGCTGGCACGGAGACCGTCAGCAGCACCTTGAGATACGGCCTGCTGATTCTCTTGAAGTATCCTCACGTCACTGGTGAGCCGAGCTGGAAAGGGAGCTACATCCAGCAGAGCACCCGCCTGGGTGGGAAACGCACCCTTGGGGTGAGCTCTGACCAGCATGAGAGAAGTGGGTCTTGCTGGTTGTGACTCTTCTCTCCCGGCCTGCTGCTTCACAGAGAGAATCCAAGAGGAGATAGAGCAAGTGGCCGGGCAGAACAGGGCTCTGTCGATGGAGGACAGACAGGACATGCCCTACACAGATGCTGTCATCCATGAGATCCAGAGATTCATTGACATTAACCCGCTTGGGATACCCCGCTCTGTTACCCGGGACACCGTGTTTGCAGGATACACAATTCCTAAGGTACGGATGCTCAGCCCATTCCAGAAAAAGCCCTTTCCAGGATTAAAACAAAGTCTCCACCTAGACAAACATTTTGTGTCCAACAGTGGCCAGCCGTCCTCTTCGGGGAGCTCACACTGCAAAGGCCATCCCAGCCATTTGGTCAGATATCTATGGATGTTTCTCATCACCTTTTAAAGCTATCTAAGCTAGTAGTTGCCCTGATCTGGATAGCCCAGGTGAGCCTGATCTCATCAGATCTTAGAAGCTAAGCAATAACAGTAACACTCGATTTATATCCCGCCCTTCAGGACAACTTAATGCCCACTCAGAGCGGTTTACAAAGTATGTCATTATTGTTGTTGTGGGTTTTCCAGGCTGTATTGCCGTGGTCTTGGCATTGTAGTTCCTGACGTTTCGCCAGCAGCTGTGGCTGGCATCTTCAGAGGTATAGCACCAAAAGACAGATCTCTCAGTGTCACAGCTTGAGGGCACTCTCCACCACCAATCTAGTAGTTGTTGCTATATCTTGTGGCAATGAGTCCCACATGTTAATTATGTGTTGAGTGTGGAAGAGGTACTTCCCACAAAATCTTTTAGCAGTCCCACACTGGCTGTAAGTTAGAGGCTCTCTTTTGCTGGAAATGCACTTCTTCAGGTGGAGAGGGAGGGGGGGAAGGGGGAGTGGTTCCCTGGGGTTGCTCCTGCTTTCGGAGGTTGGGTAATCACCAGCCAGGCTGGAGAGTTAGAAACTTGCCGTGTAACATTTTCTGGATTCTGAGATCCACAATTCTGTACTTTCATAGTAATCCTGTACAATTCCTTGCAACACATAAGCCTGGAAGCTAGAGTTGCCCCGAATGTACCGGTAGTTTGAACCGTAGCGATATTGCAATATTTTGCTGAGAATGAGATTATTCCATTTAATGTAAACCCTCAGGACAGGACTTTTATCTGAGGATACGGATGCTAATTGTTTCTCTGATGGAGTTATGAACTGGTTATGAGCCGGACCGTGGCATTTGCCTCCCTTTTATTATGTTGGCGTCAATCTTTTCCTTTGCCGGTTTTTCTTTGATGTTATATGCTTTGTATGTTATTTTTTTTTAATAAAAAAAACCTGTACCGAGTCCAGATCTGAGCGGTGAGAAATAGTGCCGGCTTATGGGGTGCTCCCTCGTTATGCCTTTCCTCTTTTCTCCCCTTGTGCCTCATCTTGAAGGGCACCACAGTTTTCCCAGTGCTGAATTCTGTCTTGCACGACCCGAACCAGTTTGAAGCACCAGAGAGACCTTTAATCCCATTCCGGGGCACTTCTTAGATGACAGAAGCATGTTTAAGAAATCTGCTGCCTTTATGTCATTCTCGGCAGGTAAGCATTGCCTGAGAACTCTTTCCCCCAATATGCTTAGAGTAAGAGATATAATACATATATGATTTAGAAGAATTTAATGGAAAATAAGTTAAGTAATAAGATAGGTTAAGGGTTGGAAAGCTGTTGGAAGTCTATAAGGAGGGGGGAGGGAAAGGGTGGGGGTTGAAATAAATTAGGTATGATGGGGAATGTATGTAATAACTATGTACTCACCAATAAAAATTAAAAAAAAAGAACTCTTTCCCCCAAACCATCCTCTTGTGAGGTTTCTAAATACCGCCCTTCCACGGAGGGGTGGGAGCTCCCATGAAGTCCCTCCTGTCTGAATCTGAAACTCAACAAAATGTAAATGCATTAGCAGGTGCTGGGCAGGGCTATGTCCCCGTTTTGTTTGCCTTGATTATTGTTTGTATGTGCGTGGTATGTTTGTATGTGGCTCTTGCCCTTCGGATCAGACAAACCCACTGCAGGTACCTTGAGGTTCGATGGAGTGTCAGAAGGGGGAATTCACCTGTCCCTCACAGGGTTCTGTGTCGTTTTTTCTCTTTATCTGATGCTCAGCAGCTCTTAACATTCCGCGTCTCCTGGACCGAGCTCAGTCCTCCCGAGGCCGTCACTTTTGGGGAAGGTTTTTTTAAAAAGATGTACAAAGTCATATATTTCTGAGTCCCTGGCTTAGGGTTAGAATATGTCATGCGTGGCAAAGTCGCCCATTTTAGTGCCAAGCATATTGAGGGAAGCTTGCTCCTGGGTTATGACCCAAGACGGAGAGTGAAAAGGGATGTTTTTGAGAAACAATAGGAACTCATTAGTGGCCTTTTGGAATGGAAGCAGTGGCCAAGCTCCTCCTCTCTACGATTTCAGGGAAGCGCTCCTGCCCTGGAGAAGGCCTGGCTCGGATGGAGCTCTTCCTCTATTTCACCACCATCCTCCAGAACTGTGCCCCGGTGTCTCCCCTTCCCCTCGGAGGGCACTGACATCTCCCCAGAACACAGCGGCTTTGGGAAGGCCCCGCGCCAGTACCAGCTGAGCCTCGTCCCTGGTGACCTGCTCTGCGGTTCTTTGGGGAAGGGAGAGAGGGGGGGGGGGCCCTCTGGGCGTAACTTGCCTGAAGAGGGTTGCTTTAGAGCGGCAGAACAGAAAAGGCCACTCTGATGTTTACAGGTTCTTCTAGGATTTTATTTTTCAAGAACTTTTGGGTGCTAAGGAAAGATGGACTCTCAGTTGGAAAAATGTGCCAGCAACCTTTTTTTTACATATGATTACTGCAGCAAGACTATTATATCTCAAAACTGAAAGAATTTGACCTTGCCCTCAGTGGTGGAATGGCTGACAAAGATGCTGGAACTGGCAAAGTTTATTTCACTGATTAGAAAAAAGTCAGTCCGTAAGTTTGTTGCTGAATGGAAACCCTTCATAGATTACTTACATGAAATAGATTTGATTTGTGGATTTATGGACTAAGGAATTTTGATGTTAGAAAAAAAGATACCTTTTAATCATTATCTAGAGAAAGTGTAAATTTGACATGGTACAAATATTTGTTTTGGAGAAAACTGGAAACATTTTGGCTTAGTTTGTGTTTATTGTTGTTTTTCTCTGCATTATGTTTTTATTCTTGTTTGTTGATTAGTTGTTCTTGTTTGTTTTATTAGTATGTGTGTAATTGTAGTGTTTTCTAATGATATAACTTTGGGGTGTTATATAGAATGTTGAGTTTCCTGAACCAAAGAGAAATCTGCTATGAACGGAGCTTGCAAATAAATGGTATGAATGCAGGCTGTGGAGGGGCTGAGGGGCGAGGGCAGGCAGGGGAGGGCAACTTTGGAGCCCTTGAGAGGGGCCAGCATTGCAGTGCCCGCCATCCACACACGCTCTTCTGCTGTCTTAAACTCTTGGCATCCTGCCTCAGGGGTTTCAGTATTAATGCACAGGCTTGACTGAGAAAATAAACAGCCTGCAAGCTGCTCTCTCCCCCTTAACGAATTCCTGATGAGGTGTATTAACATCACACATTGCTGCCTGGATTTGGTTTTAATTTTCTATCTTGTATTGAATTATTGATTGTGTATTGTATTTCATGTCATTGTATTACTATTAATGTTGTTACCCACCCTGAGCCCACTTGCAGGGTGGGTGAGCTAGAAATGCAATAAATTAAATCATATTAAAATGTCAACTTCCATTAGTTACTAGTTTACATGCTGTATCACCCATTGATCTGGAAAGAAAAAGATAAACCAGAAAGGCAAAGGGTGCAAAGGGAGCAAAGCAATCGACTAGCACCGAGCGGGCAACTCTGATCAAGGGGCCTGAGAACAGCTGCACGGAATGCTGGGCTGCCCCAGACATCTGCCCCACACAGGGCTTGGCCACACAGCTTCCTCTTTAAGGTCTCCAAATAAGCTGCCTTTCCCCCTTGTTCAGTATGATCAGAATCTGCTGCTATGCCCTTGGCGTTTAGAGTTGTTGTTCTGAATCTACAACATACGTTTTTTCCTTTTAGTATTAAGGTGGGGGGAGTCCAAAGGCCCATAGGGAGACACCAGCCAAAACCAGGAGTCGGGTAAAGAGCTGCCCGTCCCCACGCCGGCTGCCCCAGTGGCCATTTGCAGAAAGGAACAGCAGCGCACAAAGTAAAATAAAAAGGGGTGAAGAGGGTTTCCTAGCCACTGGAAAAGGCAATCATTTCTCCTCATGCTGAAATCATTCATATGCCAGGCAACTGTGGAAGGTACGGGGGGCTGATATCACTGCAGCCTCTGGGCTACGATGCTGCCCAAGCAAAGCTGTGGGGGGGCACACCATCCAGTGGGGTGTGTGTCTCGGCAAGGGGACAAGGATGGTGCAGCAGGTGGCAGTACCCCTCTGCCTGAGGCTCTACAAAGGCTCTGCGGACCAGGGCAACAGCACCAAAGCACCCCTCCATCAGAGATAATTTGGGGTGCACCTGAGACAAGGCCTTCCTGAAAACACCTGTGAGAGCGCCACCTCTGCCTTCAGGTCTTGCAGCAGTGGCTCACAAGGCCCTTTAATTCCAGAGAGGGGGCACTTACGCCTCCTTCAGCCCAAAGAGAGATTTGCTACGAAGATGCTCTGTTTCCATCAATTCACCAAGTATCACACATGGCAACCAACAGATTAAAATGATTAAATTCTCTCTTGGCTGCCCTGGGATTAGAGATCATTCAAAAGCCAGCAGCTATAATCCCCGGGCGCATTACGGGGAGGGGGGGCATGCCGTGCTGCAGCAGACATCCAAAAGGGCCCAGCGAAGTCCACATTCAGCCACCTCAAGCCGATGATTGGAGTTCAAAGAATGGGACAGAAGGAAGTTTAACTACATGGAAACAAAGGCGCTTGTGAAAAGATCTCTGAAAAGTTAACAAATGGGGTTTATTCTAAATGTGGCAGTTGCCTGAGCAGCCCTACTTCTTTGGGCGAGTTGCCAGGCCCCGGAGACATTGGGAGGCCACACTCCCTCTTAGGAGCAAGAGACAAGTGGAGAGACCAGCACAAACTGGGATTTGTTTTTTACCTCAGGTAGACTGACCAGAGATTGTGGCATAAACCAGTTTCAACCAGTGATTCCCAATCTTTTTTCCTGTGGAGGAACTCCTAAACAAATGTCTCAAACCCCTAGAAACCGCTGCCCATGAAGACATTTACAAGCCAGGAAAAGTTGATGGTGGAGAGCGCCATTCAATTACTGCTACATTACTGCCAAGAAAATTTATTTGTAAAGAGCTGTTACATTTAAGCTAACATAACTGCAGTATTTCAAGGCAGGCTTTGAATTTTCCTTATTTCATAATTTTTATTTATTTATTACACAATTCCTTGCAGGAACCCTGACTATGTCCTATAGAACCCTGGTTGGGAACCGCCGGCCTAGGGGAAGTGGAATTTTGGGAGGAGGATGTGATGCTGTGCAGGACGGGTCCACAATCTTTTTGAGCCTGAGGGCACATTTGGAGTTCTGCCAGTGTGGTGGGTGCAGCAACCAAACGGCTGCCACCAAACGGCTGCCTCAGCTGCCCTTCAGTCACACAATGGAGATTCTTAGGCTATGGAAGCAGCTCTGCCAAAGCAACGCGTTCAAAAATCTGCACAGCCCATCAAACCTCCAATGGCCAGTCAGAAGCCATGCTTGGCAAAAGCCCCGCCCAATTTCTAAAAACACTTGGGGGGCACCAGGAAATGTATCGGTGGGTGCAATGGTGCCCACAGGTACTACGTTGGAGACCCTGGCCCTGCAGTGTGCCTATACTGGTCTCTGTTAGCTGGAGACCAGTTGTGATTCCAGGAGAACTTCAGGACCCACCTGGAAGTTGGTAACCCCTGGCATCTAGGTCATATTTTGATTTCCACATCTCAGACTGAGCCCAGAGTCCCTGAGGCAGACAAAGGAGGCCAGGAGGTCTTTCACCCTTAGCTTGTCCACGGTGGCCTCCCCCTGCTGTGCTTGCCTGACACCCGTCGGTCATTCATAACTGCCAAGAGCAGCAGATGAAAAGACAACAACAGAAAGTAACTTTAATGCAAAGAGAGAGAGAAACAAGATAATAGCCGATAGGAACAAATACCAGCCTTGGCTCTCCCCACACAAAAGGGGAACCAAATTCTCTATCTACCATCACTACATTGTTAAGATGCCCCCACCCCGCCGCCCCACACACGCACAGTAAAATGAAAGGGGAAGAAAAACACGTGTTCAGGATCACCCTGGGGGTCCAGAAGGCTGCCCCATGGCATGAGGCAACTTTTAGGCCCCTAAGAAACGGGCACCCCTTCACCCGCTGCAGAAAGGGTTCTGCCTTAGCCCTTTAAAGCTGGTATCTGGACCAGGCAACGAGTGGGCCTAGAAGCCAAAGCCCCCAAACTCCAGAACATCAAAGTCCTGGTCCATCCCCTCGTAATCCAGAGCTTCGTACTGCGATTCCGTGTCGCAGGCTGCTGGATGGTAGCCTAGCTCTTTGAAGTCTGGCGGGTGTGACTCCGTAGACGGTCCTGCGTGGGCAGAGGTGACCATGTAGCCCATTGTGGGGCCGGCTGCAGCGCCCCCCACCAAGAGGCAAGCAGCTTGCACTCGGGCACGTGCCAGGGAGCTGTGGCGGAGGCAAGGTTCTTGGCGCAGGCTGGTCCGGGCAGCTGCAGAGAAGAGAAAGGGAACCCCTGTTATGGACAAGGAAGAAAAAAGAGTAGTAACAACAACACTGGATTTACATACTGCCCTTCAGGACAACTTAATGCCACATTCAGAGCAGTTTACAAACCGCTTGTTCACAACAACCACCCTGTGAGGTGGGTGGGGCTGAGAGAGCTCCGAGAGAGCTGTGACTAGCCCAAGGTCAGGCAGCTGGCTTCAAGTGGGGGAATCAAACCCGGCTCTCCAGATTAGAGTCCCGCGCTCTTGACTACGACACCAAGCATGCAAGGCCTCCGCTGGGATCAGGCTGTGGGATGGGAGTTAACTCTTTGGCCTGGCCCCATTTTATATTCAGGTACCTGTATGATGCCTCCCATGGGGCAAACAGGCCCACGTACGTGAGATTCAGACCACGAGAATAACGTGGGGCCAAGTGTTTACACCCCCTCTTCTCCCTGCACGGTGACCTCAATGCAAATGAAGGCAACGGCGTTAAGTGCAACTTAAAGCTTGAGCAATCGGATGCGTGCAGCCCAGAGCAGGAACCAAACCAAATACCTTCTGGTCTCTTCAGGCCGGGCGACTCCCTGCAGCTCCCTCGGGCACCTGCTCCCCCTTTCCTGCAACATTTCCTCGCTGGCAAGTTGATGTGGACCTTGCAGCTGGAGGGAGACCCCCGGGAGAAGCTCTGGAGACCAAAGCGGAAGGGAGAAGCACCGGTACTTTCAGGCCCTCCCTGGGAAACCCTGTGGGGATCAGCCTCGAGCCAGACAGAACCAGGGGCTGGAAGCCGTTCCCAGCACCAGCGCCCTGCTCGTCTGGAATTAAGGGGTGGCCTCCAGAGAACATCTGATTAGCAGGTCGTTTTTATATGCAATGCTTCAGGAGCTTTCTAAAGCAGACTTGATCTGGACAGACAACTTTCATCCCACTGGTTCTAGTTTTGAGTCATCTCTAACAAAGTTTTAATCCAAATTTTCGCAAGATTCATCTATACATTCACTGCACTTCAAAAGAAACGGACACTTCAAATGTTCTGAGTTTTTTGACAAATCTTACAAAAAATTTTTTTCTTTTAATAATGCAGAATTATTAGCGCTCATGTCCAAACAAGAAGCCTTTTGAAGGTATATTTTTGTAACCCCCCTCCAATTAGTATCCGGAGAGCAAACAGTACAACACCTTCCCTGGATCCCTGCTGCCAAATCTTTGCACCCTTGATTCTTATTCTAGCAAGTCGCTCTTACCTCTTTGACTTTTCTTAAGATGTTCAGCCACTGCCTGTGGAAAGGTGAGGAAAAAGAAACATCTTTGTCAGGTAAAGCCCCCCTGCCCGCCCTCAACACCATTCTCTGGATGGCACGTTGTGGCCAAGGGCAACAGTCCACAGGAGGAGGAGGGCCACCCATCTACAGCCCCCGGGTCAGGGAGAGGCACGCTAGCCCCCAAGCCAGCCTTCGCGGGGAAGGGGGTGCCGTGACAGCAGGAGAGGATTCTGCCCGCACGCCGAGCACGGTCCCGCTGGAAGTGACTCTTGCCCCCTTCACACACACATTCCTAGGCCCAGAGAAGCTAGAGGGGATGCTCTTTTTTTTAATACCAGAAACGTATCTAAAAACAAGCCCCCATGCCTTTTATGGAAGCTGTCATGTCCCCAGTCTGAAGCCCCTTTCTGCTGCATCACACCACCCACCCACCAAGGCCGACACGGCCTCTTCTGACCGGCAGCACCTCCCCAGCGTCTCAGTGGACTTCCTTCACATCACCTGCTTCAGGTGTGAGATGCTGCTTTGGAGTGAAACTCTGCACGCTAAAGAGGTGCTCCACCCCTGAACCACTGGCCCATGGCCAAGGAAGAAATGGATCGGAGCTTTGCCTGGCATCCCAGTGTGAAGCAGCTCCCCTCACTGCTTAGCGGGGGAGAACCAGTGGGTGAGGCCCACCGCCACCCCTGGGGCACAGGAACCCTCCCGGAGCGCTCTACCTGCACTCTTGGGTGTTGGGGGCAAGAAAGAGCAGGGATCTCCCATCGTTGAGGCTCAGCCCCAGGCAGCTGTCCCGCTGGGCACCCAAGGGAAGGCGTGGCAGGTCACAGATCTCGCTCCCGTCCAGGATGGCATCGCAGCTGGTGCCCAGGGAGATGCCCAGCTCAGCAGGGGCTCCTGCGTTTGGGCAGATGAGCAGGCTTCCATCCGGCGAGAGGGAGAGGAACTTCTCTTTCCATTGTTTAAAAAGGAAGCCTCCTGGAAAGGACAAGTGCAGGCCAACGTTGGCTGAAAGACTGCTGTGAGAAACTGCCAGAGCATGCGCAGAGTGCCTTTGGCTCATTGACAAGGACCCACATCTGGCTCTAGCACTGCCGAGATGACAGAAAACACTTTGCAGAGCCGAAGGCATGACGCACCAGGCGCTGAGCCCCAGGGCCTAGCAATCCACTGCCGCCCCCAAGGCCAACCTGAGGGAGGCTTGTCTAGGGAGGAGAACTGCTGGGGTGCAAGTAGCACCCCAGGCAACATGTGGCCCCGGACACCAGAGCCCTTTGCCCACCGAAGAGTGCTGTGGGCATTAGAAATTCACTTTCCCCGTCACCTTAAAGGGAAGCAAGGATTCCCAGGACGTGACCTCTCAGCAGTTCTCCTCCACCTTATTTTCCTGTGTCCGCCCCTGCAGGGGCTCATGAGGCCCTCTTATCCCTGAGTAGATGGATGCCTTGTTTATCCGAAGAGTAATTTGCTACTAAAAACACTCCATTTCCATCAATCCGCCACAGGCCTGACACACAGCACGCAAAGCAACCAACAGATTAAAACGATGATTAAATTCTTTCTTGGCCACCCTGGGATTAGAGCTCAATAAAATACGAACAGCTGTAATCCATGAAGGCATTGCAGGGGGAGGGGGGCCATGCCATTCTGGAACACAGCAGAGGCCTCCAAGAGGGTCCAAGGAAGCCCACCTTCGGCCACCTCAACCAGAGGAGGGAGTTGAAAGACGGGGCTGAAGAAAGGTCAGCTGTGCAAAGGCAAAGGAGCTTGGAACAAGAAATCCAAAAAGATAAATTAACAGCTGTGGTTTGAAAATGGCATTGCCACTCAACCAGGGGAAAAACAGCCTGGCCTGCTCCTGTGCCCTGAACACCACCTTCAGGTGTAGAAACCAGCAGGCCAGGTTTCTTGGTGCAGAGAGGTAAGCAAGTTTCAATTAAAGGCAGAGGAACCAGGCGAAAGAGAGCCATCCTATTTTTCTCATATTGCAAAGGCTGAGTGTGTTGAGTTTGCACCACACAGCAGCCTGGCTGGTTGGGGGGGGGGAGCCCCTGCCAGGTAGCTTCTTCGCAACGTCCTGCAGATGGAGGGCCTCAAGCTGAGAGGGATGAAAGGATGAGGTTAACTGAAGATAGCTTTAGCAGCAGGATCTTAACACGGTCATAAATCCAGAGAAGTTAGCTGTATTAGTCTGTAGTTGCAAAATAGTAAAGAGTCCAGCAGCACCTTTAAGACTAACCAGCTTTATTGTAGCATAAGCTTTCGAGAACCACAGCTCTCTTCGTCAGATGCATCATCAGCTTTAGAGACCCACAGCTCTCTTTGTCAGATGCATCATCAGCTTTAGAGACCCACAGCTCTCTTCGTCAGATGCATCATCAGCTTTTGAGAACCACAGCTCTCTGAGGTTCTGATGAAGAGAGCTGTGGTTCTCGAAAGCTGACGATGCATCTGACAAAGAGAGCTGTGGGTCTCGAAAGCTTATGCTACAATAAAGTTGGTCAGTCTTAAAGGTGCTGCTGGACTCTTTACTATTAAATGGGGTTGCCAATCATCGGGTTAAAGAAATGCCCTGCCCCCGTAAATGGAGGCTTAATGGAATGTTACTCACCTCCAGCGTAAAAAACTTCCCTTGTCCATTTCCGCATATCCAGTCTCTGGTAAGGGGCTGGGGTGCAACTCTAGCCCCGGAGATGCAGCGCTGGTCACACTCAGCGCTTTTATTTCCTCCTGTCCTGGAGATGCTTTGAAGCGTCCCCCAGCAGCCCCCCAGTGAGGCCCAAAGAAGAACTGGAAATAGGGCAGGCCGGGCATTCATTCAAGCCGCCCCCTGCTTGACGTACACTGTTTTTACTGAATGCCAATAAAAGGTTGCTGGTGATGAAATCAAGCCACAGCCCCTAGGAAGGGAGTTCGAGGGCCTCCTTGTGGCGTCACTGTTCAGCTACAGAACAGGTGCCCAAGGTACTTCGGAGCATGTGCAAAGTGCCACACGCTGGCTACTGAGGAATCCCAACCAGGCTCTCCTAGCCGGCTCCTAGAGGCTGCCATTCAGAGAGAGTGCCGGGGCGGAGGGTAAGCGCGGCTGGCCCATGACCCCCTCACACACACACACACACACAACACACACACCCCAGGCTGCAGATCCCCGCTTCCTTCAGGCCTCCCCTGCAAGGCGCCTCCGGACAGCTGCTGGGAAAGGGGCCGAAGAGCCGAAGACCGCCGCCTCCCTCCAAACCGCCCAGCCCAGCCCTGGCACGGGCTCGAAGGGGAAGGGAGCGGGCGCGCGCGGGCGGCTCACCGTACTTGCGGAGATGCCCGCGATGGATCCCCGAGGAGCTCATCCCGCCCGGACCCTTCCATCCGCCAGGCAGCCGGGAAAGACGGAGGGACCCCTCCGGGGAGCGGCAGATGCTGCGGCCGGCGCGGCCAATCCCTGCGCCGCGCGGGAGGAGCGGGCGGCGGCGAGCCCGGAGGCAGCGCCCCCGCCCGCCCCGCCCCGCCGGAGACCGGCCATCTGGCCGCAGCAGTCGCCCCCGGTCAGGCGCCCGGAGGCGCGGGGCAGCAGCCCCCCCCCCACGGGCAGGCGGATCTCGGCGCCCCGCAGCCGGGAAAGGCCGGGGCTCCTTTGACCCTCGGAACTCCCGCGGGCGCGGCCACGAGGCGCTTCTGGCTCGGCTCGACAGGCGGCGCCGAGGAGCGGCGCCCAGGGACGCGGGCCTCGACGGGGTCGCTGCTGCTGCTGCTGCTGCCCGCGTTCCCCTCCCAAGCTGGCGGGAGCGGCGAACACCCGGCGGCCGCTTCGGCGCGCCCCGCCCGTCGAGGCGCCGAGGGGCATCCGAAAGGCGGCCGCGCAGCGTGAGGCGGGACGGCTTCAGCCCCCTCGTAGCGCCGTCTGGGCTTCGCTTTGGCCGCCCCGCCCCGCCCCGCCCCGCCCCGCCCCGCCGCCAGCGTTCTAACCCCGCCCCGTCACGAGGCCGCGCACCCGGCTCCGCGCTCCGCACGCGGCAGCGGGAGCCGACGGGGCCGCCCATTGGCGGCGGCGGCCGTCGCGCAGGCGGGCGCCCATTGGCGGCGGCGGCCGTCGCGCAGGCGGAGAGGCGGGGCGGCCGGGCCTTGGTGGGCGGCGGGGGTCGCCAGCCCGACGGAGGAAGGCGCAGGTGAGCCCCCGCCCCGAGGGGAACGCGCTTCCGCTGCCCCCGCCCGCCCCGGGGAGCCTTCCTCGCGCCGCCGGGCGCGCCCCCCTTCCCCTCCCCTCCCTCCGCGGGCGACTCCGGGCAGCCCGGCATCGGAGGCCGAGCGCCCTCCGGCTCAGCCCAGCGAGAGTCCCGCGCTGTCGGCCGAGGCCTCTGCCGCCGCCGCGCCCCCTCCCTCCCCATGCAGCCGCCGCCCCCGAAGCTTTCGCGCGGGGATCCGCCGGCCCGCCGCGCTTCCTTTTCGGCCGGCCAGCGGGACGCTCCCGGCGCCTGGCGCCCCCCCCCCCCCGGCCCTTGCTTTCGCCTGGGCCGGAGCCCCGCGTGAGCCTGGCGGAAAGGCGGGCCGCGGGGCCTCTTCCCCCGGGGCCTCGTCGCGGAGCGCCCGCGGATGGCCGTCGGGGGTCTTCCCTCGGCCCGCCCGCTGCGCCCAGCGCGGCTGCAGCTGCATGATCCGGGGGGCGGGGGCGGGCTCGGCTTCCCTCCATTGCCCGCTCGGCCCCACGCCCCTGCGGAGGGCAGAGAACTCCTCGCCCGCGGAGCAGCTGGGGCTCCCGGCTGGCCTGGCGGCGGCTTCTCCGATGCTTGTCTAGTCCCGCCCGTGCGCAGGGCAGCCGCGGGCCGGACAGGCGCTGGGGCCGGGGAAGGCAGCCGGGCCTTGCCGGCCTGGGCCCAGGCGCTGGTTCCGTTCCTGCTGCCCAAGCGTGGCCCAAGCGCGCCTCCTCCCCTCGGCTCGTGCGGCTCTCCTGGCCCCGGCCCCACAAGCGCGGGTGCTGCCGGGCCACCCCGGTGGGGGGACGCGGGTCGTGATCCTGCGAGCTTTGGAGCGCGGGTGGGGCCTCTTGCCCCTCCGGGGGACCCTGGCGAAGGCGGCCTTGGGATTGCGGCGGGTTTGCTAGGGAAGGCGGAGCTTAGAGGAAGGGACCCGTGCGGGGGGTGGGTGGGGGGTGTTCAGGCCTGGTAGAAACGTGCTTGCCTTCTCTGTGAAAAGTGTAGCCGCTGCACGTGTGAACTGTCTCGACTGCTCAGCATCATCGCGGAGGCGACGCAATGGATATTCTGCCCAGGATGCCCTTGGACCTGCATGTCCGCAAACGGAGCAGGCAAGGTGGGGCTGGCTCAGAATTCCAAAGGAGTCTCTGTTGAGCCGCAGGATTGGCACCTCTTGCAGAGTGGTGCTTCATGCAGGATGCGGCCCTTTCGCCACAGTTGTGCCACGGATCCGATGCTGCAGTCGCCATTGGTCCCCCATCCCTTGAAACACCTCTGGGCACAGCTTGCAGGGCAGCCTGCCATCCGCTCTCGGCTGCGGTTGAGCCGTGGGTGTCGTGCAGGGGAACCAGTCGTGCCAGCGAGAGGCTTCAGGGCATGGATGAGCTTGAGGATGCAACACAGAAACTAAAGGAGAGGAAGACTAAGGAGAAAGGGGTGGAAAGTGGACAGGCTTCGTCTCCTCTTTCCCGTCTCTTTCCAAACCAGGACGAATCCCTGGTGCCAGCCTCTGGGTGCTGGGGTGATGCCGCTCCTTCTTGGCCTTCTTCCATCCCCACCCCAACTCGTGTCGAGGGCCTGTTCTCATGACTTTTGCTACTATTGTTTGTTTATAGTCTGCCTTACTGAGAACAAAGGCAGATTACATACTACTAGAGGAGTTAGCCATGTTAGTCTGTAGTAGAGAAATAAGAGTCCAGTCGCACCTTTAAGACTAACCAACTTTACTGTAGCATAAGCTTTCGAGAACCACAGCTCTCTTCGTCAGATGCAACTTTACTGTAGCATAAGCTTTCGAGAACCACAGCTCTCTTCGTCAGATGCAACTTTACTGTAGCATAAGCTTTCGAGAACCACAGCTCTCTTCGTCAGAGGCATCATTACACACTGCAACTGAATACAATATAATCAATTAGCTAGGACATTAACTGAGCAAAATAGAATATGATCAACTTGGGATATTCAGTGAAAACAGATACAATAGGGTATGGTAGCCACAGACTTGAAAACTAGCATAAAGCTGAGCCCATGGACGAAACCTTCTGAATTAAAGCATGAGTAATTAACATGACATTTTAGCAACATCCAGCTACCTAATAGGAACATACCTGCATCAGCAGACAGTACCCAGTAACATTGTCTACAGCCCCTGTCCCTACCAAGGCATCTCTCAGAGCTATTTGACACAGTCTTGGAATCAGGGTAGAAAGCCCTCCTGAATAAATCAGTTTTGCACAGTTGGCGGAAAGTCCGAATGGGGGCTTTCCTGACCTCAGGCATGCCATTCCACAAGGCGGGGGCTACCTCAAGGAAAGCCCCTGTGTGGGCAGCAGTTGATTTTGCCCCCCTGCAGGGTGGTATCTGCAGAAGGCCCAGTCCAGATGAGCGAAGCTGCTGTGGAGGGTGAGAGGCAGTTTCACAGATAGCCCAGAGGCTGAAGTGGTCGTTGAGTACTGAACTCTGCGTCTTGCAGGCTTCCCAGAGGTGGGGGGCCTGCCATCTTGAATCCTGTTTAGAGAGGCTTGGTGAGGTAAAGAGTGGTCAGCTGGGCCGGCTCTTTGCCCCGTCACGGAACCAAACAGGTCACTTGTGAATTGTCTCCCCATCTTGGGGGATGCTCATCCTTAGCCGGCTCCTGGCTTAGGGCTCAGCTGGACGACACACGTGACACAAGTCGGGATGGAGTCCTGCAGCCCAACATGCAGGCACACATCAGATTGGACAACTGGCCTTCCCACGTGCTCCGGGGCCTCGTTCAGGGGCGGGCGGGGCGGGAGCCTTCCCCCTGCGCTGTTTTCCCAAGCCAGTTTGCCCTGCTATAGAGCACCACATTTCTCAGCTTGAGTTGCCAGTGAGCATGTAATGGCCTTGGAGGTGGGATGGGGGGACGTGAATCCTCTCTGGCAGTTGCTCTGGCTTGTGGAAGTCAGCCAGAGACCGGGACCTGGGCTTTGGTCACCAGAGGAACTCAGCCTGTTGGACCGTGTGCTGTTGCACAGAGAGAGCCCACGGAGCAGAGGATTGTGGCCACATTCCACACAAGGAGCAGACGGGGGGATGATTTTATTTATTCATGTCATTTCTAGTCTGCCTTTCTCGCTGAGAGTCGAGGTGCATTACCCAGTGTGAGATTAATACAGTCAGTATCCAGCTAGTTTGGTGTAGTGCGCGGGACTCTAATCTGGAGAGCCGGGTTTGATTCCCCACTCCTCCACTTGAAGCCAGCTGGGTGACCTTGGGCTAGTCACGGCTGTCTGGAGCTCTCTCAGCCCCACCCACCTCACAGGGTGTTTTGTTGTGGGGATAATAACGACATACTTTGTAAACCGCTCTGAGTGGGTGTTAAGCCGTCCTGAAGGGCAGTATATAAATCAATTATTATTATCATTTCCATAAAAATGCTATAGGGTAAAGAGATACAAGGTCACAAAGACATAGCATTAGCAGGAATCCAATACAACGTAGTGGTGAGATCTCTGATTCCTGTGGTTCATCTGAGATCCCCTCCCTACAGTGCAGCACTGTGTGCCTGTGAAGTGCCATCAGGCGGGGGGGCTGACTTACGGCCAGCCCCTCCTGAAGTTTCCAGGGCAAGAAACGAACAGAGGTGGTTTGCCGTTGCCTGCCTCTTGGGAGGGACCGTGGTCTTTCTTGGGGGTCTTCCGTGTACTGCTCAGGGCTGGCCCTGCTTTGCTTCCGGGAGCTGATGAGATGGGGCTCTTCTGGGGGGGGGCAGCCAGATGAGCTTTTTCTTTGTTTTTGTTGTGCAGCTGGGAGTCTTGGTTGAGACCCTGTTCCTGTCGTGGCCTGAGTGTCTGACCCTGGCTGTTGCGAGTTATTCCATCCTCAGTTTCCCATTAGTAAAACTGAAACTCTGTTAATACACCTTTTCATAGAAGCCACAGGGGTGCAGGCATCATAAAGACTGACAAGTACCTTACAAATCAGAAGCACTGTTGGTAGGAACTGCATACTGCTTAAAAATGGTGACTGTCCTAGTCCTGAATTTTGTAACTTCTGCTGAGTTGCTGTTGAGGAAGTAATGGGAGAGGCCCATGTCTGCACAGTTAGGGTTCCCAAGTTCCAGGTGGAGCCTGGAGATCTCCAGGAATTGCAGCAGACCTCCAGACTGCAGAGATCAGGTTCCCCTAGAGGAAATGGCCGTTTCGGAGGGTGGGCTGTGTGGCATTAGCCCATGCTGAGCTCTCTCTCCTTCCCCAAACCCTGTCCTTCCCAGGATCCATTCCTAAACCTCCAGGAATTCCCCAGCCTAGAGTTGGCAACCCTCCTGCACATCCACGGAGAGCCTGGGAATGGCCTAGATAAAGTCTGGAGCCTCCGAAAGCTTAGCACAAGGTTATGAAAATTGCTCTGGGAACCACTGGGAATTAGAAAGCTCTACGAACGCTTCTCCCTTTTTAATTATTAAATGCAGCAAAAATGCCAGCCCAGGAGGGCTTGTTCAGAGGGGCCAAAAGCCCCACTCAGCATTCCTCTCCCCCCCTTTATCGTGGGGGCTGGTCTGGGAGGAAATTCCTACAAACAGAAGCCGGGGTTCCGAGGGGAATCCGGCCCCTGCTGGTCTTCTTCGTCTTGGGTGTCCTCTGCGACCTTCTCGGGGAGGGGAGTGGGGGTCATTCCCACTGCAAGGGAGTGTCTCCTCCATAAAGCACCCCCCCCACCAGCCTCTCCTGCCCAGCCAGTCAATTAGGGCTGGTAAAGCCCCCACACACACACACTCATTTCGAGCCCGTTGCTGCTTATTTCTCTAAAATTCTGCCTTTTCACACTTTAAAAGATTGTTGGAGTTTTTAGCATTTCTGATGCCATCTCAGAAATTTGTAATCCTTTAGAAGAGCGTTTCCCTCCTGGCTAGTTTTAGTCTCTGCTGCTGGTTTTGGATCAGGCAAGGGTACCTGGTCTGAGAGCAGCTCATGAGGGATTCTGTGGCTGAATTGGGGGGGTGGGGGGGGCGGTCTGCCAGCTTTTCTTATTGCTCACATTAAGTCTTGGTTCAGTTGCAGGTGGAAGAAAAAAACTCCCTCTCCTCAGCGTGTTGCTTTTTCAGAGTTGAGAGTGGCTTGAGATAGGTTTTGTTTTAGCGAGGGGGGGGGAGTTCCCTTCTGCCCCGTTGTCTACATCTGATCCAAGCAGGGAGATGTCCCCCCCTCCCCCCAGCAGTGATTCTTTTTGCCTTTGATGCTCTGGGGAAAAAACCCTGGGAAACCGTGTCATCTGCCTCCAGCTGCTCGTGTCTGTGGTTTTAGCACACGCGGGTGCACAGCCCAGTGTCGGGCACTCTGAATGGTGCCCTCGCTGTTTCCCTTCCTCAGCGGTGTGTCGCTCCATGTGATACTGCACTTCTAAACCTCATCCATATTTAGCCAGCCAGCTCCCAGTGGGCAACGCAGGCACTGAGTCTGTGGTGCCCTCCTTGAGCAATCCATGTGCGCATGCATGAGAGGGTGGGCACTCCCCCCTCGCCCTTTGCCGCTCAGCTTTCCTCTCGCTCTCGCCTTGCATCCAGTTTGGTGGCTTTCTTCTCTTGGCTGGAGAGGAAACCTGACTGGGCAATTGCCAGCTGTCTGAAGATGGCGGAGGCCTTTTGAGCCCCTCCTGCTGTCACTCAGCGGGATCTCAGCCCTGGGTAGCAGGTATGAGGGGGCTGTGGTAGCTGCTTTGCAAACTGGAAGTAGATGGGACTGATTGTAAGGGGGGTGGGGGAGTGTATTGACAGCTGGTTGTACAGAAGTGTTAATCCAATTGATGTATTTTATGCTGCTTGGATTGTTCCCCCCTTTTTGATATTTTCCCCAGGGAAATAATGTGCAGGGATGGGGGGCAGGAAGCAGGGGCTTGCATCCAGGGTGTAGACGGCGGCACCTGGGTGAGGAAGAACAGGGCTCGTATTCATTCTCCTTGGGTCCAGTGCAAATGTGTCTCTCTCTGCCTTGACACAGGCACAGAACTCCCTTTGCTTTTTCTTCTGAAAGCTCAGAACCCGGGGGGGGGACCAGTTTTCAAACTTGTGTGCCCTGGCAAGATGCCTAGAAACTTAGACAGGGATAGCTGGGTTATGACATTTGTTGCACAGTTTTTTCGTTGTCCTTTTCAACAGTGGTTTGAGACACATCTGTGGCGTGTCTGCCAGGCCCTCCCCCCCTGGCTAAGTAAATCTGGCGCAGTTCCCAGAGCTTTGGTCTGATTCTCTGTGTGCCCCCCGAGAAGTATGGCAGGATTCTCAGTCTGGTGTCCCAGAAGGCTGCCGGGGCTAAGGATTCAGACAGGTGTCGCTTCTGTCCCCTCCTAAGCTGTGGGGTGGGGGCTTGACTGCTCTGGGTGCATTGCACTCAAAGGGGCTATGGGTGGCTGCCCCTCTGAAGCCTGCCCCCACATTCTCCTCTCAGGACAAATCTCCACAGAAGCCCCCCCCCCTTCCTGGACTGGACTGTGCAAAAATTGAAAGCTTATTCACACACACACACACACACACACACCCTCTGCCCCTTGTGGCAGGGCTCTTCCCCCTCCCCTTTTTGTGGCCTGTTGCTGTAACATGTGCCCACCTGTCCTCAGCGAGGTGTGGCCGCCTGGCTGTCCTCCCTCCCAAGGAAGGGGTGTGTGCTTGTGTGTGCACTGCGCCTGTGAGCATGTGCGTCTCAGGGTACTGGGAACGCTCTGTGCCCTTACGTAATCTGGCTGTGCTCAGGGAACGCAGGAGCCCTGCCTCCACCGCCCCTCCTTTCTCTCCCCTTGCTTCAGGGAGGGGTGTGGTGTAAACAGACGCACATGGCAGGCCTACTGACTGCTGTGGCTGTGGCTGATCCAAAGTCAGGTGGCAGCTGCTGCTGGGAGAAGGGGCAGCAACCCCTCTCTCGCCCCATCCAGATAAAAAGTCGGCCTGAATGGGAACCGGGAATTTTTGGAGGGAGAGTGGAAGCTTGAGAGAAGGGCACCAGTCAAGGAAGCTGAAGGGTTGTCGGTGTTTTGCGTCCTTTAGTGAGATATCTGCTGGAGGTTTGGAAACCATCACACGTGCCACTAAAAGCCGTTTCTGTCTCCTGGAGTGCATGTGAGGAAGACGGAAACGCCACCTGCAGGGCACTTGTGTGGGGTCTTTTAAAACGGTTGCTGGCCATGTGGGGAGGTGGCTTTGCAGTCGCCTGTCCCCGTTCAATGTCGCCACCTCTGAGCCAGCTGTGTAGAGTTATGTCTGCTGTTTTCCTCCATGGAATGGGCACATTTGGGAATGGTGTTTGCATTCTCACTTCTTCCCGTACGGAAGCTTCTCTTTGGCCTGTGGTGCAGACAAATCCCCTGCCGTGGTAGGGCAGCAGCCAGGCTTTCTGATCCTTCTTCCTTCTGCAGAAGGGCTTGTGCTGAACAGCAGGGCCGGGGCAGGCAGGAATACTTTTGACCAAACCGGCAAGCAAGAAGCCCGATCTCGTTCTCTCAACTTGCCAGCCTCCAAGACCTCCCACAAGCCATTCTGTGGGGAAGGGCGCAGGACTCTTTTCCTTGCCCTGCCTCTGCACCGATCCCTCAGTGCAGTGGAGATGGGTTTTGCATGGAAAATGAGAGGAGGCCGCCTTGTCCTGAAGAGCAGAGGAGGTGAAACTTGGGCTGTGCCAGCTCCGACTGCGGGCGCTTCGCAGCACAAAACAAAACTCCCTCCTTGTAAAGAACCATCATCTCAGCGAGTCAGGCTGGCCTCTCCTGACACTCTGGGTTTCAGTGGGACTTTGCCCCCCTTGGGAAAATCGTGTCCTTTGTGATGTCCCCCTCCTCCCATCCATGAAACAGCGCGAGTGCTTCCTCCTCCACTGTTTGAGAGACCTGGACAGCCCTCTTCCCGTTCCTTAGCGTTTTCCGTAGGAAGATGGGAATCGGTTCTCATCCCCGTCTGGCAAACCAGCTCCAGTTGCACCCAACTGATAGCGTAAAAGGCATCCCTGCCTTGCCGAGAAACTGGTTTCATCATCCGAGGAGGAGAGGGAATTGGTTGTGTGAGGGGGAGGGAAGGAACCCCCTCCCCAAGGAATTCGCAGCACTCTTGTCAAAAAGCAGCTCTCAGGATTCTTTGAGGGAACCTGTCCTGATAGCAAAAGTGGCGCATGTTTGCAACATAGAGAAGTCCTTGGGTTGGGTATAGGGAGGACCTTCTCAAGGCTTTGATGGCAGAGCATCACCGGGTGTGGGTGCCGAAGGCTGTCACAAAAGGTGATGGTGGGGAATCTATTTGGGTTGGCGACACCTTGAGGGGGGGGGTTCCTGCCTCTGGTCTCAGGTTGGGTTTATGGCCACGTTGCGTCCTCCTGCCAATGTTGCAACGCTGCCGTAGCTTTCCCCTAAGAATTCGGGGAGCTGCAGTCTGGTGAAGGGTGTTTGGGGGAGAGATTCTCCCTCCTCCTTTCCTCACAGAAATGGGCTGCCAGACTGCAGCAGCTGATGGGAGGAGGAGGGTCACCTACCGTGGATTCTTCCTCATCCCAGGTGCCAGCTACATGCGCCTTATCGCCCTGCCGAGTTACTCGGGAATCAGAGGGTTTGTTGATGTTCTGAATGTGAAAGAAGTGCACCGAAATTTGCAGCTCTCTCTTTTTGTGTTTTGCATCCAGTTCGTTTTTACAAGTATAATAAACTGTCCAATTCAGGTTGTTGTTGTTTTTAAACTCTGCTGGCTGAAGGAATTCTGTAAATTGGAGCAAAAATAGTTTAGGCGGGTAGCCCTGTTGGTCAGTAGTAGAAAGCAGGAGTGGAGTCTGGGGGTGGGGGGGGGGTGGGGGTGCTGGACTTGAACGCTCCTGCTCTGAAGATCTTGTTGGTCTCTAAGGTGCCACTGGACCCAGATCCTGCTGCAGCAAAAACGTATACTTGGACGGGATGCCCAGAGGAGAACTCTGGCGCCTGCCAGCATTGCCGCATGCAGAGAACTTGAGCCCCAAAGGTTTCCACTGGGTGGACCCTCAGTGGGTCCAGGAACAGAGGCGGTCCAAGAGGGGCTTCTGCCTGCTGTGGCTCACAGGTGGAGCAACTGCTTTGCGTGCAGCGAAAGGCTCTCTGGTAAGGGGCGCCTGGCGAGACCTTTTGCTCCATGCAGACTTGCCCAGAAGCCTGCCTTGGGTTTCTGCCTGACTCGCACAGCCCCTTCCTCCACACACCCTCAGCAGTTGCCTCGCAGGTGGGCAGGGCTGGGGAGCACGTGGCCCACAATGTGTCTCTCTGGCTCTCGCAAGGCCCTGTGTTGCAAACGCAGCCCCACCCTCCCTGCTCGCGGCCAAGGCAGGCTGGAGTGAGGAGGCAGCTGCTGGCCCGGCTGGCTCCTCCCCGCCTGTAGCTGAGTGCTGCCGTGCCTGGCCATACAAGTCAGGCAGGGGAGGGAGCGAGGGAATCGGCCTGGTTATGTAATCACACAGAGACTCCACAGCCTCACCCTGGCAGCAGAGAGGGGACGGCGGCTGGTGCTTGCCCAGCGCTCTCCTGATGGAGGGGGGAGGGGGGGGCTGATGGGCCCTCTCCGAGCGAGAGGGGGGGGCCTGGCACACACCCAGCAGCGCCCCGATGTTGTGGGAGTCCCAGCAGCAGCAGCAGCAGCAGCAGCCCTCTTTCAGGTGAGCCAAGCCAGCAACACACTTCGGAGGGCGGTGAGGCCTCTAGGATGACTCTGGACTCCCTCCGGTTGTCGTTTGTGTATCTTGCTGGGCCATGGCCAGAGAGGGAGGCTGGGGGTGAAGTTCTGCTTCCCTGGTCGCTCTGAGTCCTTGTGGGCTACCCGACCAGGAAAATGGACGGCCTTGTTTGTTCGGGAGAGCACCACAGGGGTGGGGTGGGCAGTAATGCCACAGAGGAGCTGAGTTTGTGGCCACTTTGGGTGAGCCTCGCAGCAGAGGTGCCTGGCAGGGGGAGGGGAGGGGGCCAGGAGCCCTTTCCCACCAGGCTGCTGACTGGGAGCTGCCCCTGATGGCTCCAGGGCTGGCTAAAGGCCCATTGGGCTGGTCTGCCCCTCGGCCAACTCTGGCTGCTGGGAGATGCCAGCCACACGGGGAACCAGAGGTAGTGAGTGGCAGCAGGGACAGGGCGAGGCTGGTGTGGGATGGGACACGTGATTGAGAAGGACTGGCCGTGTGGCGGCTCTGCTGGCTGACCAGGGTTTTCGCAGTCCTTAGAATGGCAGCCACAGGGAAATCGCACCCTGAGGCAAGAGATCTGTTGGACTCCTCTTGGTCTTGTCTCTCTGCCCCAGAGCTAGACCCAAGGAAAGGGGGCCCGGGACTTTTCCGCAGAAGAAAGCCCACGGGTGTCCGCCTTGTAGCACAGGGTTTCCCGGGGATATCCAGGAGGAAGGCCTGGCTTTGAGGCTTGTTTGAGGTTTCTCTGCAGGCTTGTGAAAATGTACCCTGGCACAAACTCTGTTACCTGTCACCTTTGCTTTTGATCTCTTTTTCCTTACTACTACTACTACTAATAATAATAATAAAGTGTGCCCTGGGACTGTTGGTGTTTTGCCAGGTGGCATGCCCCGTTTGCAGAGGCCTGTGGGTAGCTGAAGTTGTGGGTGGCCAGTGCACTCTTCTGCGCACGCGCGCGCACACACACCCATCCTTCTGTTCCTCCTCCCCCAGGAGCTGAAAAAAGAGCCACCATGCCTTCCGATCAGCCACCCCCGCCTTGTCGTCCATCCAGGCCCAGGAGGGAGAGCAGCCTGGCCAGTTCCTCGAAGCCAGGCAGCCCCGACTCGGAGGGCTGCATGGGGCAGGATGAGAAGACGGTGGCAAGCAGCGATTCTAGCGAGAAGTCCCAACATTCGTCAAGCGAAGTGGAGAAGGACTCTGGGTTTTCCGGTAGGGAGCCTGGAAGTGGAGCACTGAAGAGGGGGGTATGGAGGTCACTCCTTTGGGAAGTGCCAACTAACACCCCCCCCCCATCCAGTGGTTTGAGGTCGGCAGCATAGCAGGAGCGGAGCGTGGCCTGTCCTCCCGCTTGGCCCTGGTGCACAGAGATGCCAGTCATCCCTTCCCGGTGCCATCGGGAGCAGTCAGCGAGGCCGTCTGGGTTTGAGTTGCAGGGCGGGGCTGGCCGTGGGTGTCCTGCCAGCCTCTCTTTGGCTGGCCTTGACCTGCACAATGCCCCTCTGGGGTCTGACCTCAGCCAGGAGTGCTTTGTGCTTGGAAATAGATGACCTTTTGCTGAGGATCGGCCCCCAGCACAGTGTCGCCCTTGCGGGGAGGAGGAGATGCCGTCTGCTGTTCATTCTCCTCCTCCAGCGGGGCTGCTCCTGCCCCGAAGGCATCCTCGGGCACTCCCCGGCTGTTCTGGGCACTGGAATGTAAAAGGGGAGGAGGTGCGTGATTGGGCCCCCTCCCTCTCTGGACCGCACCCCCCAGGCCCAGCCCATCCTGCACTGGGCCCCTCCATGTCCCAGCACTTTGCACAGCAGCAGGTTTGCTTCCCTCGTCGCCATCCCTTCGAAGTCCAGCACGTTAGGCAGCTAAAAGGCGCTTACAGCCGGCTCCCCGGAAATCCGCCTGTCATCCAAGAGCCCTCCCCCACCCTTTCCACTGCTCTGTAGATGATTGCAAATGTTTCTTTAAAAAAACCTCTGGATTTGAAAATGCTTCTGAGGCGAGGAAGCGCAAGAAGGGGGAAATGGCTGCCTGAAAAAGCTGGACCCTGGTGGCCGAGGACCGTGAACTCGTAGCACATGGCTTCTACTTCAGGATCTGTGGCCCCACTGGAAGGATTTCTGGAGCACCTCCGTGGAGCAGAAGCATCAGTCCCTCCCTGTAAGCAAGAGGAGGGCTCTCCCTGAGGGAGAAGCGATTGGCCCCAGGGAACTCTCCGTCCGCCAGAGGATCCCAAAGGCCGGCTGGTTCACCTTCATGGCCACCTTTTTCATCCCTTTTCTGTGGAAGTAGCTCGGGGTTCATGGCTTGGGCGGAGAGCAGTTTGGGGGGAGGTCATGAGTCAGGCGCCTTCTGGCCAGGCAAGGGAGCAGGAAGGGGCAACCAGGGCTGCTTCCCCACTAGCCACTTGGGCCAGGAAGGGCCCTCTGTTTAGCAAGACTCCAAGCAAGGTTGCCAGTCTCGTATGTTCCAGTATTTCCTGCGTTGTTCTTCCTTCTTTCTTCTCCCCGGATCCAATGGATAGCAGTTTTTAAGAATTTAATTTAAAATGCATTTGCAGTGCCAGCCTGTTGGTGCCTGGAGTGAATAGGCAGACGCTGCAGAGGCTTTTCTGGGCTGCTGCCTCGTGTCATTTGCCCCTTCCCACTTTGTGGGTTAATGTTTGATTCCCGTTCCTGAATCAGTCCTCAGTTGTTTTGGGGCACTGAGGGGCTGGGTGGGTGAATGACTCTTTTTTGGCTGAATAAATTGCTTGATAGTTTTCATTGCTGGGCAAAGCACAGTGCCTCCGGCAGCCCCCCCCACCCCGTTGCATTTCTGGTTGCGGGAAAGAAACGACTTATCTGTACAAAGGGGGGCCCAGGATGGGACATTTGAAAAATGGGGAGGGGTCGAGGCCGGGGGCCTTGGGATGGGAGGGGAGGAGGGACTGCCAAGTGTTGCGCTTTGTCCACTCTTGCTTCCTGCCCTCTTAACACTCCCCCACTTTGTGCTTCTCTGTACAGATGTGAGCTCGGAGTACCTGAGCACCGTGGAGCAGACAGACACAGACGACCAGTCCGCCTCTTCGCTGCACCGCCCGGCCAGGTTGCAGAGGGCGCCGCAGAAGGCGTCCGGGGGGCTCCCTGGCAGCACGTTCACTGGCCTCGCGCCTGTGTACATTGTCAAAAACGTTGCCCTCAAACAGGTAGCCCTTGTGAGGCCCAGGTGCTGCCCGCTCAGTGCCACGGCCACCGAGTGCCCCTCTTCTCCCTCCCCCGCCTTCCCTCCAGGCAGGAGCTTGCCCTACCCTCCCAGAATGAAGGAGAGGAAGGGGGCAGCGGCATCCCGCCTCTTCTCCATTGCCCTGCGGCCACCCAGGGTGCTGCAGCTTTTGCCCCTCTGTGGCTGATGCCTGGTCTTGCTTTTTCCTCCTGCAGCCCCTGGGTCCGTCTGCCCCAACCCAGTTCCTGGCATGGAACAGCCAACATCCCCTCGACAGCCTCCAGGGCTCCCCCGCACGCGTGGTCTTCATACAGCAACCGTTGGCCGCCTTGAAGCCTCTGCTTCCGGGCCAGAAGTCTGCTGCCAAGGAGCCCTCTCTCTCCAGCCTCAGCGCCTATCCCAAAATCGCTCCCCATCCAGGCTGCGACCAGCAAGCTAAGACGGGGCCCGAGCCCACTGCAGCAGGCAGCATCAGCAAGAACAAGCGCTTCTGCCTGGAAGAGACCTGGGTGTCGTCTTCTAAACCCAGCGCTCCAAAATGTAGTGGGGAGAGGCAGGGAACGGAGCCGCTACCCCCAGCTTCCTCAGGCCAGCCCGTACCTGCTGCTGTTGGCCCAGTGGCACTCTCCCAGAACACTGTCACCTCTTCCACTGGCTCCGAGATGCCCAACTTGGACCAGGCCGAGGTACGGATGATCTCCAGGGCCTCCAAGAAACTGGGCTTCAGCAGCCTAGGAAAGCAGCGCCGTTTCCACAACACGGTCGAGATCCTCAGGAAGTCTGGGCTTCTGGGCATCACGCTGAGGACCAAGGAGCTGATCCGGCAGAACAGCAGCACTCAGCGGGACTTGGCCGAGTTGCAGGAGCACGCCCAGCTTCTCTACGAGGCCGTCCAAAGCAATGACTGCCAAGCCTGGACTCGCCTCCAGGAAGCCATGAGCCACTCTGCTGCCTACTGGGCTAGCAAGGGGGCCGCTTCTTTCCCCCCGCAGGGGCAGAGCCTGGCGGCCGAAGCCGCAAACTCCTCTGCACTTGTTACAAGGGAATCTCCCCCCAGTTCACCCATGAACTTGTCCATTGCGCCTGACACCTCAGTGGGAGCAGTGCTGCCTTAGTCCTCCGCCCTTCTCTTCCTGAGCAAACGGGAAAGAAATCTCCAAGGAAGGGATCAGTGTTCGGCCACGAATCTCAGCCTCCCTGGAGGAACCCTGAGTAGAAGGCCAGGCTGGCCCTGTCTGACCTGGACTGCAGGCCCCTGGGGTGGTTGCAGCGGTCTGCTGTGGGCTTGCAGCTGGGCTCCGAGAGGAGGATGCCTTGGGGTCCCTGGGAAATTGGGCCCAGGCTGGGAACTAGATGGGTGATGGTAGGGAGCTTGGTGGATTGTGTTCTTAGAGGCAGGAGGAGAAACGGGGGAGGGATGGAAAGAGGACGGAGCTTTTGTATTTTTCACGACAGAGCCTCCTCTGCCTGGAGTCCAGGGCTGCGTCTGTCTGTTCTAAGCGTCAGCTCGAACAGCAGGACTTGGCCTGGATTTGCCAGGGAGATTCGGGCCTGACGGGGGATCCTAGAAAAGGTCTGTCTCCCCTGCCTTTGCCATGTATCTGCTTCCTGGCTGTAAAGGTCCAACCCCCCCCCCCCCGCTCCCATCTGCCTGCGGGCCGCGTTCCCTGGTGTGGGAAGAAGAGGACAGGTTTCTGCCTACAGGAGCTGAAGGGTGACTTTCTACTGCTCTTTCTATGTGATTGAGAGTTCTGCCTATCTTGCATATGCTGCTGCCGACCAAAGATGGTCCAATAAAAAGAGATCAAATGGCTGCTTTTATATGACTTCCTGTGGGTAGTGGCTGCGTCTGCATCCGGAGACTTTAGGAAGCCTGCGTAGGAGTGTCAGGCGGTGGCGTTTACAGGCTGAACTGTTCTCTTCCCTGTTCCAGAGGGCCAGCCCCCACCTTATGCTGTGTGCAGGGGCCTTTTCCTCCCCTGTCAGGCTTCTGGCCCTGCTTCTGTCCTGTGTGTAGGCTGACTTTTTTAGAAGGAAATTTCCTCCATTTAAATGATCCGGTTCCTTGCTTAGGGCTTGGCTGCCATGTTCAGTAGGGGGAGAGGGCAGGGGACGGGAGCGGGTTCAGGCTGGAGGCTGTCGGTGCAGTCAGCAGTTGTCCCCCCACCTATTTTGCCTATACAAACTAGTAGTCCCTTTTAAACTATTTTTGGTGCTGCAGAGGATAAGTGAAAGCTTCTGGTTCCATGCTGAGCTATGGAAGAAGGATTATCTTAGGAAAATCCTCTCCTCCCCCATTTTAACAATTACTATAAGTGTATTTGTTATTTCAATAAGCACTTTGTATTCACTACAAGTGTTACAAATTTCAATTGAGAAGCCCTGAGAGGGACAGCATTAATGTTCCCATTTTACAGGCAGGGAATGACACATCTAAACTATAACCACCTGCATAGCTGAGCAAAGACTCTTTGCTGTGCAGGCGGGATCCCTTCTGCCAGGAGAGCAAGACCCCTGTGTGAGGATTCCTAACAACCATGCAGGAGTCATGGCTGTGCAAGCCATGTGCCCCCCCCTTTCCATGCAGTCCACTGGAAGGGTTGAAACTGTGGCTGTGCTTTGTCTAGGACTTCACTCCCCCAGAAACACAGCAGTGCTGGGAACCCTCAGCCACCTCTTCCTCCTCCTCTGCTCAGAAACAAGTTCTGTTCTGCACAGGACCGGCATCTCCCTCCCTTTAAAGCCACGGGTGACAACGGTAATAGAGAGGGCGAGTGGTTTTGCTGCCCTGTGACAAGCAGTGTGAGCGTTCTCCCCCTCCCCCACAACCCCCCAAAATGACAAGGATTCTCCAGTGTTGTGGTTGGGAACGGGAAGCAATTGTGCAGGAGTCGGATGGGAGATTTGGAGGGCAAGTAGGCAGAAGGAACTTACAATTCACCTGTGACTCAGTAGGAATCCAGGCCGATGGTGAGAGGGAGGGCAGGAAGGGATGAGCCGGGGCTCGGCTTGCCTGGCTCTTTCTTGTATGCCCAGGGTAATCACCGCTTTGGGATCAGGAAGGAATTTTCCTCCAGGCCAGATTGCCCCAGGGATGCTGGTTTTCTTGCCTTCCTTTGGGCACAGAGCAGGGCTCACTGCGGGGCGGGGAGGGAAGGTAGGTGTGAATTTGTCTTATACCGGGGAGGTGGACTAGATGACCCTGGTGTGCCCTTCCAAGTCTGTTTCCGTGCAGCACTTTGCCCAGGCTGGGGGTGGGGGCGGCTTGGGCATGCCCAGGCTGCCCCCCCCCCGCAGCTGCATTTTATGTTGAAGAGAGGGACGTGACCCTGATGAGAGAGCGAAAACGAAGGGTGGCGGCGGGCTGGTTGCGGGCGCCACTGGTTGGGCTCTCTGCTGTGCTCGGTGATGGGGAAGGGGCGCTGCCCGGGCGACGCGGGCTTCTCTGCCTGCAGGGGCAGTTCTGGGGACTGCACCCTGCTGGGGGGTCGGCCGGCCCTTGCGGCTTGGAAGCAGCGGCAGTCGAGCTGCAGGGGGAGGCTGCACAGCGGAGACGAGTGAGGCCCAGGCTAGGGTTGCCATTCTCCAGGTGGAGGCTGGAGATCTCCCGGAATTGCAAGCTGCAGAGCTCCGGCCTCCAGGAGGGAATGGCTGTTGGGGGGGGGGTCTCCGGCCTCCCATGCCCCCTCCCCTGCTTCCCCCGCCCAGAGGCGGCAGCCGCGGCGCTCCCCCTCCCCAACATCCCTCCGAAGGGCCGGGCGGGAGGCGCAACGCGCCTTCCCGCCACAGGGGGCGTGCCGGGCCAGAGGCGCTTCCTGTCTCGGCCCGGAAGTAAGGGAAGACATGGAGAGGCTAGAGTGGCCTCAGCAGGCGGAAGCGGGCCTTCCTCTCGCTCCCCGGCCGTCATAACCATACTTTTTCTGACCCCGCTCCGTAACCATAGAGTCGGGGGGAAGCGGCAGGAGGGCTAAAGAGTAGGCGTGCCTAGAGGGGCCGACGTGCCCGGGCTCCATTAAGGACTCCGAAGGCGGCGGCAGGCAGGCCGGCCTCTCTCCCTCCACGCCTCCGTTACTCCACGGGATCGGGCGGCGACGGCAAAAGCCTCGACCGGCCGCTCTGGGCTGCACGCATCCAACGCTATGGTGCCGCTGCTCTAGAGGCGGCTCCCCCCCCCGCAGGGGCCGGTGCGCATGCGCTAGATGCAGGTAAGCCTTGGCTAGCAACAGCCAATCGGAAGGAAGAGGCGGAGACGACCTCTGTTGCCATGGGGATTCTGACCCGCAACAGGGGCGGGCCAGAGGTCGTGACCCCGGACGTGCTGCCCGAAGGCCGGGAAGCTTTTGCCGGTGGGAGGCGCCCAGTTCCGCCCCGCCCGGGGTGCCCCCCGCCCGCCCAGGGCTCTGCGGGGAGGTTGGGGGCCGCCCCCTGCAGGGCCCCTCGAGAGCGCCCCCCTCCCCGCTCTGGTGTATCATTGTTTTATTTTTATCGATTCCGCCATCGTGTATAGTCCGCCTTTCCCTGAGACTGGAGGCGGACTACACAGCGCGGACCTGGCCAGCCAATGTCAAGGATATTTCAGTAAACACGGTCCCAGGGATTATTATTATTATTTATCATACACATGCAAATCTGCCAAGATTTAACCCCATCAGAAATCCAAGGGAGTTGAAGAAAAGCTGAGAAAATGCTAAGAAAATCTTAGATGTGCTTGCTTTTTTTTAAACTGTGTTAATTTAAGTGTGTTTATTCCATGTTTCTTTGCACCAAAAGGGCCTAAAAACAAAGTTATAATCAAGTGTCAGTCATTAATGCTTTTACCAAAAAACCCAGGCAGGAAGTGCTTACTGTAAAGGTTACATCATTCCCTTCATAGATTAAAACCTGGCCTTAAAAGGTAGGTCCTGTGAAATTTACAAAAGCTAAATAAAGTTGCTGATATGGAAGTGCAACCCCCCCCCCCAGCCCTCTTGCTGAAGTTGCAAATGTGGTTTGATGGCAGGAGCCTGCCACTGGAGATGTGGAGCTGATCCTGAGAGGCCAGGGGGCAGTGTTGGGGTCCAGGGTGTGAAAGGCTTTTACCGACATCTTGAGCTGAACCCTGGAGCAGATTGCTAGCCAATGCAGTTGCTGTAATCCAAGCTAAATACGATCCTTGTATCCTGACCCAGGTAGAAAGTGGAGAGTTACATTTGATACCAATTGCAGCTTCCAAGTTGTCTTTCAAGGGCAGCATGTTGCAATAGTTGGAGTCTGGGACTTGCTGCTTCATGTCAGCATGGCAAGGTCAGCTCTGTTGAGGAATGCTTTAGACTGAAAAAAGGACTCCGGGAAGTATAACTTTCATATTAAAGAAAATAAGTTAAAATAAAACAACACTGGCTAACAACTAACATGTATTCTGCTCCATCATTGCCTCTTTGGCATCCTTCCTTCCCCGCTTCCCTCCTAGCTGCCTAATCCACTGCTTTCAGCATTCTCCAGCTTGTGTCTTTTCCCTCTACTGTTTGACCCATAGATTTTTTTTTTAAAAAAACTAAGCTGACCTCTGCACTGTCAACCTTTTATTACTGGCAATTTCTCTTTTGAGTAAGCAGAGGTTTCCTAAGCATTCGATGCCATCAGCTGTTGTGATTCCCTTTTGACATATAAGGAGCATCCTGAAACAGGTCAGGAAGCACACACTGTGCAATTCTAGCTTCCACACAGAGATTTCCCCAAAACCTAGAAAGCGTCTAGACATGGGTTAGGGTCATAGTCTGAAGATGCCAGAGGGTTCAGTTCCAACATACACTGAGAAACACCTGTCCATGCCTAAGACTGTAGAGAGCTGCTGCCAGTCAGTACATACAGCCCTGAGCTAGAAGGTCCAACTCAGAAGAAGGCAACTTTATATGCTTCTCCAGGTGTGTCAGCACAGAGTTATATGCAGCTGTTACACAGCAAAATGGAAGGCAGTCCTGAGAGGTTCATTCTCGACTCTTTCAAGGAACTGTAGAGATGGAGCCTCCAGCATCTGGGACAACCTCTGGAGGGAGGAGGAAGTTCACCATGAAGACACAAGATGAGGAGAACAATTTGGCCCCGGTATGGCAGGCGTGGGGTGGGAGTTGAGACAATGTCTGTCTGGGGGCCTTCTTTGTCCCCAAGCCACCATAGCAGGCCTTCTAAATTTGCTTCCAGATCCCCTTCCAGCTCTGTTCTCCCACTTCCAGGCACAACTGCTCTTCAAGCCCTCCTGTACATCAAGTCCTTCACCAGCCCCCAAAGCCCCAGATGGGACCACCTATGCAGACTATATTGTGGGGCAAGCAGCGGCCTCCGTGGCTCCTCAGGCAAAGCCAGCAGCAGCTGTGACTGCAGCAGCCACCAAAACCCACAACTCCCTGTCCATGCAGAGGAAACCAGAAGACAAAGAATCGCCCCCAAACCCTATTCCAAAACCAGGAGCCAAACACAACTGCATCATCGTCAGCCCTCGCCAGGTGAGAACAGAAGGGATCCCCTGCCTCACCACCCACTTGGGCATTTCTGATGGTGGTGAAAAAGAAACCTGATTTTGCCTCACCAGTCAAGTGGCCGTTAATGGCAAGAGGTTCTGGGGATGAATTCTCGCTCCCAAATGCTGCGCGGGGTGTGTGAGCTACACAGGCATTCAAAACTACCAGAGGCCCCACCGTGGCAGGCCTGAGTCTCAAGCCTCAGAGTCAAGCTTGCTTCGAAATCATTCATCTCTTATCATTAAAACCTTCTGGCTACTTAGCCATGAGGGGGAAGCACTCTGGATGTGATCAGAGGCCATCTTATCTTTGCCAGTGGTTCATTTGGGTCCGGCTGAGCCTGAGTCTTTGAAGGCCTTCTGGTTGTAGGAGGAATGTTGAAAATGTTCCAGCAGAGACCAAGCTCATGTCAAAAATGTCGTCAGGCCACGTTTACTCCCTGTCCTGTGGGTGCTCGTCTTCCGGTGTGATCCCGATCTGGTGGCCGTGTGCCTCCTTTACCTCCCTTCTTCCCCACCAACTGGGCTTCCTTTCTTTTTTCAGAGGGGGAACCCCATCCTGAAGTTTGTCCGCAACGTGCCGTGGGAGTTTGGCGAGATTGTCCCAGATTATGTGCTGGGCCAGAGCACCTGCGCCCTTTTTCTGAGGTGAGAATTTGCACACACTGACACACACACACACACCCCAAGAGCTGTCCCTGAGCAGTCATTTGGCTGCCTCTCTAAAATAAGGCGTTTTTGGTTTCCATTGAAACGGCATGAAATTCAGCTCTGCCACTTGCCTCTTCAGCACTCTTCTTTGCTGCCTCCCTCCCCACCAAGAGCAAGCAGCCCCTCTTGAGTGAGGATTCTCTAGTCAAACCTGGTTTGTTCAGCTGTGCATCAGCACCCTGATACTGGAATGTTTGTGGATTTACCACCAGCAGAGTAAAGGTCCCACCGTCCCAGTAACAGATTCACAGATCCAGGGACCGGGAGAGAGAGACGAGATTTTAAAACGTTGCGTTCTTAAAGCCCCAGTACCTAGGCAGGCCGTTTCCCTGATGCCTTTTCACACTGGGCACAGTGAAGCGTCCTCTCCGAGAAGAGCCGCTCTGGGTTCAGGAGCCGGGGAGCTGTGCCTTGGCCAGTCAGTCTGGCCGCACCCGGGGGGAGGGTGTGCGTCCCTGGTCTGGCTCGGCAGCTGGCACCATTACGTGCCATTTCAGTAGAGGGGCCCTCGAGTGCCAGTTGGCATCCCTGTAAGGAGAGCAAAGTCCTTCCCTGAAACCCAGTTTGTTGCAGCAAGGACCAAACCCAGACTAGACTCTTGTGACACCTGAGACAAACAAGATGCCCTTTTTACCTGCAAGGAAAGCAGTCCCCACCCCCCCCTGCCACCAGAAAAATAAGGGGGGGGATTTTAAATTCACATACAAGGTACAGGTATATATAGTAATAAATACTTTTTGTTCCTAACCCTTTTTGTGGGGCGGTCACCAGTATTGCACTGTGCCCACCGCAGCTTTGGGGACTTCCCGAGATGCAGGAACTCGGTCCTCGTTAGGCGGGACACGCACACACATGGTCATTCCCTCACTAGTCTCGCTCTCTCTCTCTCTCGCTCTCTCTAGCCTCCGCTACCACAACCTGAAGCCCAGTTACATTCATGAACGCCTTCGGACGCTAGGCAAGACATACATGCTGCAGGTTCTTCTGCTTCAGGTTGATGTGGTGAGACCCCAGCCCCACCCACCCACCTCCTCCTCCTCGCTCATTCTCTCCTGCAGCTGGACCTACCAGCTGCGATGACTTCCACGGCCCCGTTTCGCCTCTGCATTCCAGCCCCCCCCCCCGCCTCCTTCCTTGGGCTGCAGTTGCACTGGGCTTATGCTGGAACCTCTTTCCCGGCTCTTCCCACGGACCCTCCTCCCCTTCCTGCTCCTTCAGACCTGGTTGGCTGAGTTTGCCCGCTTGCTTCCTTTAGAAAGACCCGCACCAGGCACTGAAGGAACTGGCAAAGATTTGCATCCTGGCAGACTGCACCCTGATCCTAGCGTGGAGGTGAGGACAAAAACTTTGGCGGTAGTGGATGAGGGGAGATTGTCCGTGCAACCACTAGAGGAGCTGTGATGGCCAGTGGGCTGGGGCGGGGGCGAGAAGAGCACTTTCCCAACCTCATCCTGCCCGCTGGGCACTGGAGGCATGCATTTCCCTCGCATCCTCCCTATGTCTGCCCATTGAGTTCTGTGCTTAATTCATTTACTGGGTTTTCAGGCAGGTGCAAGCTCAGCTCTGATTGGCACCGTGGTGTATAGGCAGATGGGTCTATTCCGCCCCCCCCCACACACACACACACACCATTTTCCTGGCCTGAAATGGCCCTAGGGGCTGTGCTTTCCCCCACCAGGGAAACACTGTATTCCGATGAGCTGCACATAAGATGTGGAACACCCCAGGGAAGATATCTTGAACTGGATTCAGCTGTGAATTTCTTTTCCAACCTGTAGCCCAGAGGAAGCTGGACGCTACCTTGAAACTTACAAGGCCTACGAACAGAAGCCTGCAGACTTGCTGAAGGAGAAGGTGGACCAGAATTACCTGTCACGAGTAAGAGCCCCTTTGCGGCAAAGGAGCTTGGGGCCTGGCCCAGGAGCCGGCTGCTCTTCTGACCACTCTGGCCTCCCCAGCTCCACTACTTCAGCTCTAACCTTGCCCTGCATCTGTTGCCACTTCCCACAAGATGGGTCCATGTGACTCGACAGGGGGAGGCTGCCCAGAAGGCCTGATGCCTTGCTCTCTCCCTCGTGTCTCCAAAAGCAGCAGCTTTTGCCGTCACCCATTAAACCCTGCTTAGCCTTTCTTCCTCTCTGAGACCTACTAAACAAGTGCCAGATTTCTCGCCAAGAATTCAGCATTTTAAGTTTTTGAGGTAAGATAAGCTTTGCCAGAGGTCAGGCGCTGAGGCTGTTCTGATCTCTCTTTCCAGGTGACAGACTGCCTGACCAGCGTGAAATCAGTGAACAAGACCGACACACTGAGCCTCCTCTCCACTTTTGGAGTGAGCAGCTTCCTTTTGTTCAGGGAATGGGCATAGAGGGGAAACCCTTCCCTCCTCTCGCAGGCCAGCGAGTGCCTTGCAGAAAGGGACAGACTGCATGCTGCGTGCCTCCCCTTTCAGACTCATCCGGTCTCCATTGTCTCCTCCCAGGCATCAGCCCCTGCTACACACTTCATTGCCAAAGAAGACGCCAGACATGAAGCCCCTGGGAACACGTGCCGCCTTTGGACCCTCACGGCCACCCCTTTGAGCCCAGAAAGGGGGGGGGGATGCCAAGCGAATGAGGCTGTCTGTGGTGCATTAAGTTTTCACATGCTAGGACCAAGTCACTGCCCTTAGAATAAGTTCCAGAACGAAGCCCTGGGCACACTGAGTCCTGGTTTAGCCCTTATCAGTCACTTCCAGAAAGTCTCTCATTTATCCTGTATTTATTTCTTTAGGACAATCTCTGTCCCACCTCCCAGTATAAGAATTCCTGTTGTTTCCCAGAACTCTGAAAGTACATTTGGGTCCTCCCTTCCCGGCCCTCCTTCATGTCAGGTTCTTCTTTTGCCTTGCAGTCTCTGGCCAGCATAGGCGAAGCTTCCAGGGAAGAGCTGTCCCTCTGCCCAGGGATTGGGCCCCAAAAGGTAAGCGGGGAACACAGGCCCTGGCCCCCAAGTCCATCAGTCTCTCCACTCGGAGGACAGGGTGCTTTAAAAGCCCTCTGGGAATGGTGGAAAGATTCTGGCCTTTGTGACTTAGCTGGAGCTTGGAATACTTGTGAGATGGAAGAGGATGAGATGAAGCCGAAACTGGACAGCACGTCAGCAGCTGCTTCGTAAGGGGCTGATCTTTAGCCTGCACAGTCCAGACTCCCATATTTTTCTGCCAGCAGAGCTGGAGTAGACTTGGGAATCTTAGGGTGGAAAGTCAAGCACACTTAGAGCAGGAGACTGGGGAGGGGGACTTCAGAGAAGGTGGGCAACAGCTGAAGGGGCTAGGAGCGAGAAGAAAGAGGCACCTTAGGGCCAACTTCAACAAGACCCTCAAAGATCCACCCCGTTGGCTCTCCAGTCCACTTTCCATTCATAAGCAGCAGCAGTTTCCCCCCTCACACACACACAATGGGGGAAAACACAGAGATGACCCCCCTACTGTGCCTGCAGATTACCCCCAAGGAGGCATAAAACACTGGGAAGGTGGTATCTTGAGAACAAGAGCGTGGCCCCAGGGGGTGTTAACACCCCACCCCTCCCACACCAATTTGGTTGATCCAAACTTGGTTTTCTTGCAGTTACTGCAGAAGAAAAAATTGGGCTAGAGATGCGGCCCTGCCTGTGTTGCATTGGGAAAGCTCAAGGCAATACGCTCCCCCCCCCCTTTCCTGCCTCTGCTTCTCACGCCCAGCTTTTCTCCCAGGCCAAGAGGCTTTTCGATGTCCTTCATGAGCCGTTTCTCAAAGTCCCCAAATGAGCAGAGGGCTTCCTGGCCAGACTAGACCAGTCAAGTGAGGAACAGAAGGTGTGTGCGCTGGGGGCAGCGGTGCCTGCCTGCAACGCCTCGCGGGATACTAACTACTCCTGGAAGGGGAGAGAAGCCGCCTTCTGCCAGTGGCCAATGGAGATTAAATAAAATACATCGCACTTTGCAATAAAAGGAGCACAAGTGACAAACTCCCTGAGACAGCCTGTTCTTTCTCTGGGGCAAAAGCATGGGAGGGGTACCCTGGCAAGAGGAAGCCAGCAGTGCCCAGCTCCCGGGTCCCTCTTTAGCTCCCAAGTGCAGATGCACCCCAGAGCAGCCCCATGGGAAGGGCAGCCGGTCACCCCTCTTGGCCACCTGTGCTTTGTGCATGCCTGCAGGGAGGAGTGTGCACAAAGCTCTCCCCCAGAATCCCAGCAGCGAGCCCACAAATAAGGAACTGCCCCTGAGCAGTCTCTGCAGGAGGCAGTCAGGAGCAGTTCACAGAGAGCACCTCCCAAGGACACAAACTGGAACTGGACAGCCCTGTGAACACAAGCGAAACACCACAGACCAAGCAGCTTTTGCAACTGGCATTTTATAAAAAGACAAGAGGGTACAACATGGGCCAGCTCTGCCCAAGACCAGTGTAACCTGCTTGAAGGCACGAAGAGAGGAGAGGATCACACCCTCTCAACAAGTACTATTCAGGCCTTAAAAGCTTAGGACAAACCCCCCAAACCAGGCAAGCTGGCAAAACGGTCCTCACGGGGAAGGGGTTCTTTTAAAAAAAAAATACAAGGGACTGGATCCCATTCTGTTCACAGCAATGCGCTCCTCTGGCGCAAAGAGCCTGCCACCAATGTGCAGTCTCTTGCATTAGCAGAATGTTCCATGCCCCATGCTCAGCTCCATGAACAGGTGGGACCCAAGCAAAGGTGAAGTCTTGGGCCCTCCTTCCCTGCGTGGTCTGGGCTGCGATGCTCCTGCACCTAGGAGTTCCCCTGCTCCTGCTTTGGCCAGGCCAGCCCCTCCTCGGCAGCCTCCCGCCTATGATGATGCTTCTTTTTCTTGTGCCTTCGGCTCAGTCCCTCCAGGCCAGGCTCTGCCTCTTGCCCTCCTCCCGCCTCTGGAGGGGTGCAGAGCTGAGCCCAGCCCCCCAGCTCCTGCTTTATGACGCCAGGCTCCTGCTGGGCAGGCCACCCTTCCAGCTCCTGGGCTGTCTCCTCTGGCTTCTCCTTCTTCTTCTCCTTCTTCTTCTTGGCCTTGTAAGCAGAGCTACCCACCCCAGGTCCCTCCATTGCCAAGACCAGCTCACTCTCTGGGGTGGCCACTAGGCCACTGAAGTCCCACAACACCTCAGCCACTTCTTCCTTGATGACAAGATTGCTGGTCACATCCTTCCCTTTCTTTTTTCCCTTGCGTGTGTCCTGGGCCGCTTCCTCCGTCCCCGGGAGGCTGCGCTCTCCTACACCGGGATCAGAGTTCCCTTCCAGCCAGGGCTGGTGATTGGAGGAGCCTGGCTCCTGCAGCCCCTCTGCCTCTCCCCCCGCCTCCTGCGGCACTTCTCCATCCTCCTTCCTTTTCTTCTTCTTCTTGCTTCTGGGACTTGGTTCCTCCACTTTGCCAGCGAGGAGACTCCCCTTGGCAAAGGCTGTGGGGCATGGCTGGGCCTCTGCAGGGTGGCTGATGGCCCACCAAGCTGCCCCCTCTTCCGCGTGCTGGCATTCTGCCTCACCGGCCCCCGTGGCTTCCCCCAAAGGCGTCCCAAAGAGAGGCGGCGGCAGCTCTTCAGAGCCCTTCTTTTTCTTCTTCTTCTTCTTCCTGGGAGGCTCCTCTGTGGCTTCGGGCAGCGGGGCTCTCCTGGGGTGGCTTCCAAAGGGCAGGAAGCGTTGCTTGAGGCCTGCTGGGATCTGCGGAGTGGGTCTGGCTGCCACGGGGAAAAGGGGCTGGTGGCCACCGGGGTCCCCGTATCTTTCACAGATACTCAGAGAGCCGCTGAAAGGGGGACAGCAGGTGAGCTGGTCCACCCGTCCTGAAGGGGCCAGCAGGTGAGCACAGTTCAAATTTTCCAAGGTCCTCTGAATGCTGAAGACCTTCTGTGTCCCGTCCAGCTGAACCGCCTTCAGGGTCTGGAGGCCCCGCAGGGGCACGATGTGGCCATCGAGGCTGGGGGAGAAGCAGGCCCGCCGTCACAAGCGCCCCCCAAAGCAGCCGCCGCCGCCGCCGCCGCCCTCCTCTCCCCCCGCCCCGCCGGAGCCAGACCCACGGGCGACGGGCCCCCGAGCTGCCCCACTGCAGAGCGCCCCCCTCCGCCACGCGGAGCCCCCGCTCTGCAGAACAGCCCCGCCCCGGCCGCCACAAACCTCTCCGGGCCGAAGGCGGCGGGCGCTCGGATGAGCCACAGCTGCTTGGAAGGGCCCCGCAGCGTCTCCTCGACGAAGGGCGGCCCCGGGCAGAAAGGAGCGGCCGCCAAATCCGGGGGGGGCTTGAAGCGCCGAGGCCCTGCGGAGAGAGGGAGGCGTCAGCCGGGGAGGGGAGCGCCCCGGGCTGCAGGGAGGCGGCAGAGCGCCCGGCCCGGCCCGGCCCGGCCGCAGCTGCCTCGTCGGGGCCCCCGCCCCGGTCCCCGCCCCCCGCTCCAGCTCTGGCTGGGCCGTCTCCCCGCGGGGCCGGAGGCGCCCCCGCAACCCCGAGGGCGGCCGGCAGGGAGGGAGGGAGGGAGGGAGCGGGGGGGGGTCACCCGGCCGGCCGGGCTCACCCTCGGGCGCCTCCATCCCACGTGCGTCTCCCGCGCCGCGGCCGCTTCCGGCTTCGCCTCTGGACGGACCCATCGAGCGCCGGGAGGGGGGCCGCTCGCTCGGGACCGCCCCGCGCGATGACGTCAGTGCCCCCGGGGCCGCGGAGTTGGTACCGCCCGAGCCCTTAAAGGGGCCGCGCACCACGGAGCGAACCGGGCGGGGGCGGGCGCCTCGCCTCCTTCTCTGCCTCGCTGGCCTAGTCTTAGAAGTGGAAACGGAGGCCATCATCGCTGCCAGAAAGACAGGGCGGGGGGTGCGGGGAGCAGCAACTGAGCAGCCGAGTTGAGCAGAGGCGGAGCTGGCAACGCGGGGACGGGCCATGCGGAGCAGTGGTTAGAGTGCCGAGTGAGGTCCCGAGTCTGATGGTCAGGTCACATAACCCAGAAGCAAAGTCCAAAAGGCCGTCCAGGGTTTCGATCCAGGGGAGCTAGCATTCCAGAGGCGACGTCCGAGGCGTCGTCTGTCCATTACGGCACTTCCATGCTGTTTTTCTCCACAAGAGGCTCAAAGTAATGGGGGGGGGGACATCCTGGGCAGAGCCTGATTCGCTGGTCTGGCCAATGGAGGCCCCAGGCTGCAAGCCATCGGCTAAGAGCCAAGGGCAACTAATACTAACTGCACTTACATGCGAGTCTTCTAGACAGATCAGTGCCCCACGCAGAGCAGAGAAAAAATCAGTGTCATTATTATCCCTACCATACAACTCGGGAGTTGGGGCTGAGGGGAGTGTCTTACTCAAGGCCACTCACTAAGCTCATGGCAGTAATGGGATTCGAACCAGCAGACTGCTGATTCACAACCCAACCACTTAAACAAGCCGTCCAAGCCAGCTGAGTTTCGGCCAGCAGACTCCGCCCAGGTGGTAATCCACTGCAGCTAGCAAGCTGGCAGGATCTCCCCAGTTCCAGCCCTGCCAGAAATGCCTCTGGCTGTGGGGAGATGGAAAGGGAAGGGGACCATGGGTCAGATCTCCTGGTATGAGGGGCAGGCCGAGAGACTCAGTCCGGGTGTTTAAGGGAGGGGGAGGCCTGGTTGCATCTGCAAAGCATTGTAGGGCCAGGGTGGCACCGGGGGAGAAAGGGTGCAAATGCAGGGAGGAGCTGGGAGAGAAGATGAGGGGACCTTGGAGGGGGGCTTAGATGGGATTGCGTCCCCTTTGCTACTCTTCAGCCGGGCGATTCGGATCAACAGCCTGTTGCCGGTTGGAAGGGCGGGGGCTCGCGGGTGCCGCCAGAGCGATTCTCCCACGTGGATTGCCTCGCAGTCCCGCCAATGGCCACCAGGTGTCGCCGATGTGACGGCACTGGGCAGTTCGGATGTCAAAAGCCAGTTTTGCCCCGAAACCAATTCGGGTTTTTCTGGGTAATTTCGCACAGGCCAGGGTTGGCTGGTTCAAGGTATTTTGTGGCTACAAACGAGGTTGTCTCGTGCTTTGGCGGGGTCAGACCAAGGCTGAATTGCTGCCTGCCAGCCGGGAGCCTGCAGAAAAATCCTGGAAGCAAGAGGTGGGCAGCCACCCCCCCACCGCCACAGATGGATCCAGCCTGCCTGGCTGGTAGACCTCTCCTTCCCTATGAATTTGCCTAATTTCCTTTTAAAGTCACCTGAACCAGTTCTGGTTGGTAGCCCCGGGTTGGGAAATTCCTGGAGATTTTTGGGGGTAGAGCCTGTAGAAAGAAGGTGGTGTACAATGCCGTAGAGCCTTCCTTCCAAAATAGCCATTTTTTCCAGGGGCACTGATCTCTGTGGCCTGAAGATCGGTTGTAATTCTAGATCTCCAGCCACCACCTGGAGGTTGGCAACCCTAGAACCAGTAGTTCCTGCCTCTTGGGGCAGAGCTATGCCGTGTAGTGTGAAGTTCTTTCTTTACGTGTTTGTGTTTTGTAGTGGTGGGAAGTGCCATCAAGTCACAGCCAACTCATGGAGCCCCTGCCTGAGATTTTCCGGCCAAGGGACATTCAGAGGTGGTTGGTCATGGCCTGCCTCTGCATAGCTACCCGGCCTCCCCTGATGGCCGCCCATCTAAGCACTGACTAGCAGGGACCCTGCTCAGCTGCCCAGCTCCGGGTAGCCTGAGCCGTCAGGGCAGTGAGGTCAGGATTTGTTTTTTGCTGTCCATACATTTCCCTTGACAGCCTCGAGTGCTGCTAGCAAAATTTGTGAGGGTTTGTTTTTGGTACAAAGAAATGTCCTGTGAGCCGGAGAGCCTTGCGAGATGTTTGTAGTTCTTTCAAATTTGGATAACTGGGTCTATTTATTCATGATTTAATGACACTGAAGTTTTTGCCAAGCAGATTTTTATATACACAATTGTTACTGCATTTTTTCCTGGCTTTTGAAATCAAACAGTATCTTTTTTTCCTGGAGGGGCCTGTGATCTTCCCTGTAATCTCCCCCTGCAAAAATGTTTGTCCTGGCACTCTCCGCTGCCTTTGGGAGGGGCAGAGGGGGGCCTTGCAAGTGACCTGGCCTCTCTGTGGTGCAGTGTTGGGCCACTGCGTTTGGTTTGGCATGGAACGCACACCACGTGCTTCTGGTCGTCTGATCCTACCCCGGAACTGTGTCCTGGGTCTGCAAGACTCTGGCTATGTCTGGAGACCCTGGGCTGCCCACAGGGACATGCGGCTGGGCTGGCCAGCCCTCCCACACAAGGGCAGTTTGTGTGGCTCAAGAGATCGGCAGTGGCGGACTTTCTCTCTCTTTGGGGCGTTTATTTCTCATACAGCATATAACTGACTTGACGGTGCGTGCAGACGGGAGGGAGGCCGATGGTGCCCCACTTCAGACTGTCAGAGTTTCTCTGCACACCCTGTGCCTTCATCGTCTGTTGGCTTTCCTTTCATGTTCATACGGTCACAGGTGAAACTAAACTTGCAGGGTGAAGACTGGGAAAATTTCTAGGTGCACTCTTTCTGGGAGCCGGTTGATTAAATGTAATAATAATAATGTGTGTGTGTTACGTGCTGTCAAGTCACCCCTGATCTTTGACGACCCTATGAATGAAAGACCTCCAAAACGTCCTATCATTAACAGACTTGCTCAGATCCTGCAAACTGGAGGACGTGGCTTCTTTGATTGAGTCCAGCCATCTCATTTTGGTTCTTCCTCTTCTCCTACTGCCTTCCGCTTTTCCTAGCATTATTGACGTTACCAGAGAATCTTGTCTTCTCATGATGTGACCAAAGCACGACAGCCTCAGTTTCCCCATTTTAGCTTCTAGGGAGGATTCAGGCTTGATTTGATCTAGCCCTTTAGGACAATTTAATGCCCACTAAGAACAATTTACAAAGTATGTTATTATTATCCCCACAGCAAACACCCTGTGAGGTGGGTGGGGCTGAGAGAGCTCTGAGAGTGCTGTGACTGACCCAAGGTCACTCAGCCGGCTTCAGGCAGAGGAGTGGGGAATCCAACCTGGCTCTCCAGATTAGAGTCCTGCTGCTCATAACCATTACACCAAACTAGCATTTGCATGTTGTCATATCTCAGTATAAGGCCTTGTAGGGACACAGAAGGAAGAGTGCAGTTTATAAACCCAAAGTCTTGTGCGTGACTCAAAGGAACAGCTCTTTTTTGCTTTGGAGACATAAGCCAGACCCACTGATGAGTTGATCCATACATGTGTATTAAGCAAGCATCCCCCTGCCCCACAGCTAAGATAGGTTCCGTGTCAGAGTTGCCATTGAGAGGATAAACCGACCCACCAACGCAGGGGATTTATGGCCAGCCGACTGTCCACCTTTCCTCGGTGTGCCGTGGGACATTTCCAAGAAGTGTCACCCTAGGACCGTGATTTCCCTCCTTGAAAGAGCTGCTGTGTTTTCATTCCCCTGGAGGGCAGCCAGTCACACACCCCTCTCACCCCAAACCTCTGCCTGCTGGTGCCGCAACTGGCTTGGGAACCGGAAACAAAACAAGGAAGCAGGAAGAGCCCCGCACTATTTCGAGACACGTCCCCAGCGTGAGAGGCTTGCTCCGGAGGAAGCTCTGAGCGTCCCTGCGGCTGTGGGGTGAGCCAAGGACAGAGTCACCCAAATCCCATTTTTAAACACCCTCCTTCGAAATCCCCTTCTCCCGTTCCCAGGTCCCTCCCCGCTGACTGGTGGGCATGCCCTTCCTCTAGGCCAGACAGTCCAGTGGAGGGGAAGGGCACAGGGCAGCTTTTGGAGGGGGAGGGCGTGAAGCCGGTGGGGCTGCTTGACAAGCCCCTTTCCCATCTGCCCAGATCAGGGAGAAATGTTGTCATGGCCAGAGAAGCGGGTCGGAGTGCCCATCTCCTTCGGGTGAGCCTTTCCACTTCACCCACTTTCATTGCTGGTGGCCCCGGCTGGTTTGTTTTAAACCATTTCTACATAATTGATGCAAAATCAGGCATCAATATTACTGGTAACAATTCTGCCAAATTTCATTAATATGGCTGGAGGTAGGGGAGGTGACTGCAGTTCTCTCCCGGATGAGAAAACCACGGCCCCAAACCTGGGGTTTTGGCATCACAGCATTCAGAAGCATCCCCAGGAAAGATGTTTCCCGACGGGGCCCTGGGGACTGGCCTGCTGAACTGGTCATTTATGGCTGCGGTGGCTGTTCTCCCGAATCAGCCCCTGCAGGGGAGCTGAAGGAAGGAGACGGGCAGAGGGGGCAGAGGGGGGTGAAGGCAGCCAACTCGCCAGGCCCCTTGGCCAGGCCCTTGGGAAGTGGTGGTGGGAAGGGCCTTGCCTCTTCCACATCCAGCTTCCCTGCTCTGCACACATAATGCAATCTGACAAAACTGCCATAAATTGTGGCTGTTTGTTTTCAGCAAGGAAACTGACCCTCTCAAAGGCTGCCTCTGGAACTTCCTGACACTTGGAGAAATGCAGAGCCGTAAGAATAACGCTCCCCTCTTCTGCCCTGCACTATCAGCAGCAGCCACGCCTCACTGCCCCGTCGGTCCCAACCTCAGTGCTGCATTCCGATGAAGCATTTCCTGCCTGCCTGTCCTTCCCTGTTTGACCAGGAAGGCTGTTGTTCTTTCCCCAAGGCTGCGTCCTGCGCCTTGCTCACTGGGACAGAGATGCGTCACCACCACTCTCCGGAAGGGGAGATCCAGCGCAGACAGTTTAAAATAACCCTTTCCCAAACAGAAGTTTCAGGAAACTGGGTTAGAGCTGCAGTTGGACCCTGGTCACCCCCCCCCTGCTTTCTGACCCGACCCTCATCCTAACATGGCCCTCGCATGTCTCTGTATTCAGTTTAATAATTCGTCAAATGTCTGGACTCCACCTTTGGGCCGGAGGAGGCAGGCTGGGTGAGGGCGGTGCACTGAGGGCATTGCAGGCGGGGGGGGGCTTCGTCCTTGGGCTCAGAGGCTCCTGCTGCTTAGCCAAAGGGAGACCCTCAAGGCCAAAAGGAGCAGCAAGGAGGCGCACTTCCTGCCCCACGGACAGCGTGGCCAGGGCTGGATCCACGCTCAGGACGGAAGGGGAGCAACAACACAGAGGGTCTCTGAGCCTGTGCAGAGCGCCAGCCCATGCACAGTTGACTGCCTCCAGCCAGCTCCCTGTGAATGTGGTCAGCATCCTCCTAGGCTCTGAAGGGCTGGCCAGGCCTGCTCCCCCCTCCCCCATGCAAGGGCCGTATTTCATCCATTTGGGCAGCCAGGCCTGTTTGGAAGGAAACGCACTTCTAACTCAGAGCGTTTCCCTGCCTTTCCCGGAGAATAAACATCCCCCTGACCTCTCACCTCCTTGCCTCTCCTGCACTGTTCGTGGGGAGGGTGGGTGGCAAAGCATGGGGAGGCTGGGGGAGGTTTCCTTCCCCCTGCTGCTGCCCTTCAACCCCTGGCACCCCTATACCAAGGGACGTTGGCTTCCCCAAGGACCCCCAGATGCCCCGGGGGCCTGCCTACCCCACTTTCGGGCATCTCTCAATGGATTCCTCCCACCACTCCAATGTGTGGGGCCAGTTTGTGCAGCAGCCTCCAGACCGACCAAGGGAATTGGCCCCGCAAAGAGGCTGTTGGTGGGACAGCTATTTATAGGGGCCTCTTCCTCCTTGGCGCTGGACGGATCATTTATTTTCTAGCAGCAGCAGCACCCCCCCACACACACACACCAGTTGCAAGCAATTCCTTTGCTGCGATAGCCCCCCCCCCTCATTCATGGATATCGCTGTCTACTGAAAAAGACAGAAATAGCTGAGAGATGTGTTGTTTATTTCCAAGGACTGGCTCAGGAAAGACCTGTGGAACTCCCTTCCCCAGGAGATTTGTCCGGAGTGTTCCATGTTTATGTTACCATTTCATGGACATGATTAAGCTGGAAGGGGGCATTAATCAAGCTGGAAGTTTAGGAGGACCCCTGTTTTGTCTTGTGAGTCTGCGCGAAGCTCTGGCAGTTTTCAGTCAAAGGCCATCGTAAATCCTTCCGGCTAGTTTGGGGGCTGGTCCACTGGGAAGCTTTCCTGCATAAACCTCATTGATACAAGCGGGCTCTGGAGGGGTTCCTGGTTGTGCCACTGAAGTTCCGCATAAGTCACCATCCTGGTGGGTCGTGCCCAGTGAGTCCCATCTTATATCCACAGTCCTGAAAAGTCAGGTGTGGTGCTGTGACTGGAGCGTCGGGCCAGACCCTGATTAGAACCCACCCTCTGCCATGGAAGCTCGCTGGGTAACTTCGGGCCAGTCACACACTCGTAGCCTAGCCTACATCACAGGGCTGTCGTGATGATAAAACTAAGAAGAGGGGATTAATGCAAGCTGTTTTGGGTCCTCACGGGGGAGAAGGCCAGGGGTGAAGCTGGAGGGAATAAATCAATAATAAAAGCTGGCAAGCAGGAGTGCATTATACGCCGTTCAGTTCAAAGCAGGTTTCTAGCCGCCCCCCGGACAGCGGGTGAGAATGTCAGCCCGCAGGGGTGTTGCAAGGACACGCTCCGCCAGGCTGGTGCAAGGCGGCTGTTTGCTGGCCCCTCCCCACACCCCACGCAGTGGGAGAAGAATTTCAGCGGGAGCCTCCAAGGCCTGGGCCGGGCGCGTAAGGCCCAGCTCACAACAAGGACGCGAGCTGCTGCCCTCCCCGCTGGAGATGGCCGTGCTTTCCCTCGGGACTTTCCCAACTAAATGGCTGACTCTGTTATGCACGTCGCAGAGATTCGGCTCATTTGCTCAATTTTCCATAATTTATGCAGGTTGCAGGATTCAGGTGCAGAGGCTGGAGTTCCCTGAGTGGGGGATTTGCACTTTTTTAGAAAATAAAAAGTTTGCTTCTGGTTCTTTCAATGGCCGGGGCGCCTTCTCCCCGGAAGTCCGCTTGCGGAGCTCCAGCCCATCCTAGAAATTTGGGGCTTTGCTTCACTGAGGCTAGCAGAAGATAATTTCTATAAGTATTTACTTACTTCATTTATATCCTGCCCTGTCAGGATCCAAAAGTTGCTTACAACAGTCACGTCTCCTCCATTTTATCTCACAACAGCCCTGTGAGCAGGGCTTTTTTTTTAGCCGGAATGCGGTGGAAGGGAGTTCCAGCACCTCTTGGAAATGGTCACATGGCCGGTGGCTCCGCCCCCTGATCTCCAGGCAGAGGGGATTGCCCTCCGCGCCACTGGAGCGGTGCAAAGGGCCATCTAAACTCCCCTCTGTCTGGAGATCAGGGGGCGGGGCCACTGGCCATGTGACCATTTGCACCGCCGGCAATTTAAACTTTAAAGAATTCCCCCCTTGTTCCAGCTGACCCAAAGTGACGTCATTGTGCGGTCCTGGGAGCATGCACACACTTTGTGCGTGCGCATGTGGTACCAGGGGCACCACCTCCTGCCAGGAGTTGCCCCCTGTGCTGGCAACCCACTGAGTCCCACCACCTCTTTCCCCAGAAAAAAAAGGCCTGCTTGTGAGCAAGTTACATCAGCTCCGCCACGCTTAATGGCATCTACAACCCTAAAAGTCAGCTCCATTGAACGCCTCCAAGATGTGGACTTTTTTCTTTTCAAGCGGGGCGGGGGGGGGGTGGGAGCTGTTCTGGGAAATGTCTGGAGGCCGAGTCTCACTTCCCTTCGGCAGAGGGACAGCCAAGAGGTCCCTGGAGGCGGCTGCGTTGGCAGGAGGGGGCTGGCCAGGCCTGCGGCTATTCTTCAGGCTTCAGGAGAGTTTACATCTCGCAGGATAAATGGCCTGTCCCTTTCCCGCCACCAGCGTTTACTTCTGGAGGGGCTACTGGACAGGTCAGGACCTGAGAAGGCGGGATGAGGGATGAGGTGTGCCGAGCAGGATTTGGGCAGGTTTGGAGCATTGGAAAACTGGATCCGCACAACTTTGGGGAGAAAAGGAGAGCTGGCAAAATCGCCCCGTGAGGCCATTCCAGTGCAGGGCTTCCTGCGCAAAGCTCCCTGGAGCCAGAGGCCCCCCCCCCACCAGTCAAAACAGGCCCCCCCAGCCCTTGGAGCAGCCGGGGTGGCTGTGGCCCCTCAGGGCTCTGCCAGGGGCTCGACACGCCAGGTAGGCACCTTGAGAATCCAAGCGAGTCCTTGGGTCTGCCGCCCCTTCATAGCATTGTAAAGACAAGGCGCTCTGCACATGCTCATTGGCACCCTCTTCTGTATCACCCGCCCTTCCTTCTTCCTGCTGCACATGCCCTGAGGGGCCCGAATGCTTTCTGGACAGAGGCTTGGCTCACATGGAGCCCAGCCAGTGGCACGCGCTGCTCCATCTCTCTCGGGTGCAACCTTTTGTACCAGACCCCGCTGGCCACAATGTTCTCACTACACCTGGCCGCTTCCAGGAACAGGCAAGGCCCTCTGCCAGGCCAGTTCCATGGCGCCCGGTGACACGTGGCAGAGGGCCATTCTGCGTCAGGCCTTCTGTAGCAGTGTTGCCTCAGTGGCTGGGGGGGGGCCGAGATGCCTTCCCCCCCCATTAGAAAGGTAGCACAGCCTGCCACGGGTGGCCCATTGCAGGTACCACAAAAGAGCAGCCCTTTGTCAGTTATTTCAGGGGAAGCATTTAGGTCCTGGCCTGGCTTGTCCTCCTTTGGAGGAGAGGCCTGAAGTCTGCCTCTTCCCCCTCCCCGTCCTACGGAGTCTTGGCCCCCTCTGGCTGGCGTGGGGAAGCAGCGGGGTCCAGCCGAGCCTGCAGGAAGGAAACGGCTTGGGAGCTGTTAAGATGCTGGGCTGGGAAAGTCATTAGGACGTGTTGCTCCCCTCGGCTTAGCGTCCCCCACCTTGTTGGGGGGGGTGGATGGGGGGGCAGTCCCCAGGCAGCTTCCGAGGGGACTGGGCGCCTCCACTCACTTCCCCATCCCTCAGCCCTCCTCTCCCTGGTTGGATTCCCACAAAATAAGAGAGAATTTGGGGAGCAAAAAGCTTGAGAGGGAATCCTGCTTCAAAGCCCTAGGGATGCAGGGGTGCTGGCAGGTGAGACAGGGACACTCCCCATGTGCTCAGAGGCACCCCTTGGGGCCATTCATTCACCAAAGCAGCAGGGCTGTTCTGGGGCTGTTGAAGGCCTGACTGAAAGGTGGTGTTGCTTGTGGGGAAACTGTTTGCCCGTCAGCATCTCCTTTAAACTGGCCCCCACGGTGGGGCAGGCAGAGCTGAGAGCAGGTGAAGCCAGTTCAGACCTCCCCCACCCCAAAAATATAGGAAAGACGGGGTAAATTAATATGCGTTTATTTTTCTCTACACAACGAAAGTGGCTTCTCTTTGTTCCCTCCCCTTCAGCTGAACCATGCCTTGTGCCCCCCACCCCCACTGGCTGCCTTGCTCAGGGCCCCCCCCAACCCCCAACCATCCCTTTGATGCTGGGGGTAGACCTGGAAGCAGGACAACTCCATGACGGGGGTGGGGGGGCACCTCAGGAGGCTGCAGGGGGCAGTTTGGTTCCGGAGGCACGTCCACCTCTCATTCTAATACTAAATCGGAGATTTCCCTCTCTCCCGTTTCATCAGAAGAGGCCTGGCTGGATTCTCGGGAACTCGGCAGTTGCTGAGTCGGAGGGACCCCAGCCCCCTCCCCACCAGCTTTAGCCCCCAAGGAGGCTTTAACAAGTTCTTTTGGCCATCCTTATGTTGGGTAATGTGAATTGTTGCTGTGGTCATTCTTGGCTCTAATGGGGGGGGGCCAGAAAAGCAGCCGAGGCCAGAGAGGTGGGTGGGTGAGAGCGTGCTCACATCCCTCCCTCTGAGCGCAGAGTTCTTTGGAAGCAGGAGGCAGCAGGGGGCTCCAGGCACCTGCCCAGCAGCCCCCGCAGCTTGCACGGAAGATCAGACGTGGTGGGCCGAATGCTCTCACACCTGCGATTCAGCCTCGTTGTCTTTGGGTCTCTGCCGCTGCCGCCGCTGCAGCTGCCGGGGCCTCCAGCGCAGCCTAGAGAGGCAGGCGTGTCCTACATGCGAAAGGCGGTGCAGTTTGACTCGGAGGCAGGAAACCTCACTGGTGGGAATCTTGGTGAAGAAGGCCTGCTCCTGGCAGGGCGAGGCCTCCTCCCCTGTCTGCTCCAGGCCCTCCAACACGGCCAGAATGTCCTGGCGCTGGACTTGGTTCCGCAGGCCCCGCACATCCAGGATGGCCGACACGTGCTTCTTCCTGGGGAGGGCAAGAATCACTTGACTAGCTGGTCTTTGTTGGGGGCTGTGGGCAGGTCCTATAACATCGCAGGGAAAGGATCTCATAAAAAGAAACTGTGGGCGGAAAGGCCTAAGAGGCTTAAGCCAGCCAGGGTACATCGGAAAACATGCCGCGTTTCTCTAAGGGTGAATCCAGACACGCAACTATTTGTGCGGGGGTGGGGTGGGGCTGTATCACCAATAGTGTCACAACTGTGGGCCGATGCACTCTGTGGTCAGTGGCTTCCCACAGGCCTGCAGCCACTTCAGCGACACCCTCTTCAGAAACGTCTTTTTTGGCACTATGACAGTGTGGGGTGAAAATGACCACGGGTTTGTGACGGGACCACATGGACAGAAACTGTTGTAAAGAATGGAAGCCTCCAACCTACGGCTGTCCTGAACCACTTGGGATGCAGCAGGCAAGGGGACTGGTTGCGGGAACGCTCCTGGGGCTGATCTAGAAAGCAGCAGCCTCCCTGAATGTGCCACTTGCCCCCACCGAGAGCAGGCTCCAGCCGAACCCACTCGCTTCAAAGGAGGGGGGGGCCTTTGGTGGGGGTGGGGAGATTCCCCGCATGGAGATCGGATCAGGTCAACTGGCCCTGCAGGGCTCTGCATGCACGCAGCCCCTCCCGTTTCAAGCAGGTTCCCGAAGCCACAGAGCCCTGCGGCAGGGGGGCTTGCCCAGCCGGGAGACCGCAGCCAGGGTGGCCCTGTCCAGAGGGCAGTCTGACCGGGTTGGGACCAGCTGGCAGGGGAGGGGAATGGCTCCGGAATATGCTGCCCCCAGGGGGCCTCGGAATGGCCTCCCAACAAGTCCCCCACTGAGCTGATGCTGGAGCCCCCACTGGAACCCCCACGTTCAGAGGCAGGGCCCTCCTTGAAAAACGGGCCCTGGGCTGAGCCTCGCCCCCTATGGACCGCTCCCCCCACCCCCACCCCCGGTTCTGGCTCTCTCCCGCTGAAGCCCCTGACGCGCTCTCCGTTCTCAGGCGCAAGGCAGGAGGGCTCTGCAGGCCGGCTCCACATCCCCCCTGCGAAAGGGTTTATTTAAAGCCCCGCTGCTTCGGATGTCTCGTTAACTTCAGGAAGCTGGCACGGGGCCCACGTAATCAGCAAGGCCCGTTTTGCTGGCTGCCCAGCCAGAAGCTCCACGGGTGGGGGGGGGCAGAAAGCCGGCACACGCAGCCGATCGCTGGGTTAACGGCCCCTCCGAGGCCTTCTTTCCCAGCACCAGAGCCCTGCAGTGTGCAGGGGAAGCCACCAGCTTTCTGAGAAAGGCGCTGCCCGTTAGTAGCTTGCATCCGTCCCCAGGACTCACGCCCTCCCCCCATCTCTCTTTGCCCAGCCTAAGCTCATCTCATCCAAGCAGTGCCCCCCATTTCCTAGGAAGACCCCCTGGCAAAGCACACCACTTCCTTCCCGGGAAGTTTCCTGCAGAGCAGCAGCGGAATCCAATCAGCCAGGGGTGTGGCGTGTGTGTCTCTCCCCTCCCCAGCAGGTCTCAGCCAGGCCAGAAAGCTGAGATGCTCGCCGGTGACCAGAGAGCTCCCCAAAAGGTTGCCAAGGAAGGCTGTGAGCCAGGTGGCTGAAGAGTTTCAGGGAAGGGTGCAAATCTTTGGGGTGGAGGGAGGCAGCTTTGAGCTTCGCTTTTGCTCCTCATCACCTTGAACCCCCGTCCATCCAGTTCCACCCATCACAGCCAGAATCTTCTGGACTGTGGGGGCTGTCCTTTGCTGACTTATTTTCAGAATTTTCTCTGCCTCTCCCCAGTTCCCAACGAGGCCATCATCATTACAGCCAAAGACCGAGAAAATCCCAAAGACCACCATCAAAGAATACACCTCACCGCCAAAATGTCCAGCTGAAACACAAGATGTGCCCCCCCACCCCCAGCGTGGCATGGAAAGCCCCCCCACCGGACAGTCCTGGAGAACCAACCAGTTTTGCGCCTCCTTTGGAAGGCCGTCCGTGAAGGAGCCCTCGGGCAGCCTGATCTGCAGGGCAGGCGCCACGAACGAGCCGCAGCCAATCCCCAGACCAAGGAGGCTGTCCTGGACGGACACAGTAGGGGCAAGGGGCCACGCAGGGAGAGGCGGTCCATCAGAAGGGCACGTCCAAGGCCGGGACTGGCTGACCCCATCGGGCGCTGGAGCCCACCCCTGAGCTTCCAGGCTCACCTCCTGCCTGCCAAGGCCTGGCGCCCTGACCCCACAGCGGCTTGTGGGTGTGTGGCGAGGCGGTGGCGCTGGGGCTCTCCACGCAGGCGGTGCTTCAGCTACAGGGACGGACGGGCTCCAGCAGTCACGGCTTGCTGGCCCTCCTTTCCCCCGGGGACTGTGAGCCTGCCTTATGGAAGTCCATCTGAGCACGGAGTCTGGGAGCTTCTGGGGAGCCCGGGGTGGTCAGCCAGCATTGGGCCAGCCAGGCCGGAGGGGGCACCTCTTTCTCTCTCGGCTGTCAGGAGGCCGCTGGAGTCCCTTGATGGACCCCAGAAGAGCCCACGGGATTCCCGTCCTGTCGCCAGCGCAGCGTGGCCCAGCAGCAGGACGTTTCTACCAAGCCCCCCCCCCCGTCTGAAGTCCAGCCACTTGTTTTCCTCCGGCTGGGTGTCTGTCTGTCTGTCTGCTTTTTTCTTTTCTTTTAAGAAACAACAAACCCAAGAGGGTCCAGATAAAACAGGAAACGTCCGTCAGCCACACTTAACGGGCAATCTGTCGCCTCCAAACAATTCCTGAGGACGCAATAAGCAGGAAGATGGAAAGGGAAGCAAACAGTCGAGACACGATAAGGTTCAGTTTCGCCTCCCTGAGTGACGCAGTCGGCTGGCAGCAGAACGGGGCTTTGCGGGCAGCGTAGGAGGGAGGGTATTTATAACCCACCAGCCACCTCTTTCCTGGGAAAATGGCGGGGACACTTCAGTCCCAAGAAAACGCTGCCATGACACCACCCTGGGAGGGAGGAGGACACTGTCTCTGCTCCCCAGGGGCTCGCAGGGCCAGAACGTACAAGCCTCGGCTTCCAGGGGCACGGGAGGCGGGAAAGGCTGGTTCCCTTTGTTGCTTCAAGCAAGGGACACCCACGGCCTCTTCCTGCGCTCCTGCCATTGCTGGGGCTCGGCACGGACCTGGCCAGAGGCAGGCCAGGCCCAGGATGCCAGCCAGCCCATCACCACCTGACCAGGCGCGAGCTCCGGTGGCGCTTGGCCATATTCATTGTGCCACCTCAAGTGAGGGAGAGCCAGCCCTGGATCAAACTCACAGGAGTTGAGGCCCCAAGGGATGGATTTGTTTTATTTTCGTTATTTGAGATCTGTTTTAGCACAATGGTTCAGCGGTTGGGCTGCCAGGCAGCGTGCCCTGAGCTCAGCAGGGGGCCTTGGGGAAACCCCTCCTCTCAGCCCATCTCCCCAGCAGGACTGAGGGGGTAAGAACAACACGGACCTTGCCCACCACTCTGAATGGGGATCTACTTTGTCTAGAGAAGTGGCATATAAGCACAGTTATTATTCAAGCTGGTGTAGCAGAGTGGCTAAGTGGCTGGGCTGCAAATCAGCACTCTGCCGGTTTGACTCCCGCTCCAGCCAAGAGCTCAGCAGGTGGCCTTGGGCAAGCCTCTCCTTTCATCCCCCGCTCCCCAGCTGGATTGCGGTGATAATAATTCACTGACTTTGTTCACTGCTCTGAGGGAGACACTAATCTGTCCAGAATAGCAGTATATAAGTGCAGTTGGTTTTATAAAAGCTGCTGTAGCCGAGTGGTTAAGTGGCTGGGCTGCAAATCAGCACTCTGCTGGTTCGATTCCCACTCCTGCCATGAGCTCAGCAGGGAGGCTTAGGCAAGCCACTCTTCTCAGCCCAGCTCCTCAGCTATATTGTAGGAATAATGATAACACTTGACTTTGTTCACCACTCTGAGTGGGACACTGGAAGAGCACGGTTGTTGTTAAAAGGAAGGCATCAAGACAGAAAAGGAGACAGCTTGCAAGAACTGGCAGATGGGCACACTAGGGGACAGGAGGCTTTCACGGCGCTGCTAGAGACGCTGCACCCTGGGCATGAAGGCATGCGCCTTCATGTGCCAGACAGAAGGCTGCCTTGGTTCTGCTGGGAATCCTACAGGGAAGGAGATCTCGGAGCTTCCCCAGGCACCTGGTTCCAGTGCTGTCTCTCTCAGGACGTTCCACCGAACTCATTGTCCTGATATCCTCAGGGACTGCATCTTCTCACACGGCATCTTCCAAGCCCTGTTAGCACACCTGGCATGCAACTTCAGGGACATCCCACTTCCAATGCATTTTAGCAACCGGTTGCAAGCGCATTTTCCTGTTTCACACAGTTGCAGGTGATTGCTGAAGTGCATTGGAAGCGCATTGTCCCACGTGCATGAAAGCATTGGTGGTCGAAATGCGGTGCTGGTATGCCTCCTCCCTCTTTCCAGCCTCGTAGTTGCAGGCTATTCATTTGGAACCTGGCCCCTGATCAAGGGCACACGTGGTTTCACACTCTCTCATGTGGATACATCGCAGTGCAGTCTGATGTATTTATATTTCTGGTCTGTCATCACTGTATAATTACATGGCTTGAGATATTTTCTAATAGATTCTCTATTTTTGGTGGTTGGGTGCTTCTTCCTCTTGTGTTGTTCACTTTTTGTAGTTGTCTTGAGGGGTTCCCTTTGCTTTCACTTAAATAAAGGGAACCTCCATCTACAGAGGCAGTCACCCTTTGGATGCTAGTGCTGGGCGGCAGCACTGAAGGCCCTCCATGGCAACTCATGTGAAGCAGGAGGCTGGGCCGAAGGGCCACGTGGCTCTGACCCGGCTGGGCTCTTCTGAGCTTCTTATGACTCCGCGGAAGGGAAAAGCCCCGGGGGGCTGGCTTGGCTCTCCATTGTTGGCCACGGAGGCAGCTGCTGACTAGTGCTGGGCGGCCTCTCTGGCTTTCTGCTTTGGGGACCAAGGAGCACTCTTACTGGCCACACGCTCAGTCCTCAGGTTGCGTGCACATCCTCACCCGATGGCCCTTTTCCAGCCCTCATCAACACCTCCACTTAAACTTTGATCTTGTGTTTGTTTGTTCTCTTGCATGGAACAGACCTGCTGGGGCTCCCCGTAGCTGTGGCAACAGGCCATGGCTTGGAGCTCAGCCACGTGGCCTGGCAGAGCACCGGGTGGTGTCAGCCCAGAGACAGATGGGGCGAGAAGTTGGGTGGGATGGGGGAGCCCTTTGGCCCTGCAACACACCCACGGTGCTGGCTCTCCTGAAAAGCACCGAGAAAACCGTCTCCCAGAGGGCGTCACGAGCCCTCCCCCACCCCCAGCACAGGATTGTTAACTGAGGCAGGACAGGTTTGCAGTGGCCAAAATGCAAGAGGAGGAAAGGGCCCCGAGCCAGGGCAAGGAAGGCCACTCTTCGAAGCCAGAGACGCCTTTTCCTGGCCCTTAGACAGAGCGATGTCCGGCCGGCCACCAAAGGTTCTCCTCAGGAGCCAGGCCTGCGCTCAGGGGCCCTGCCTGTGGTGACCAGAGGCGGAGCTTTTTCTGTGGTGGCCCTGTACCTGGGGAATGCCTTCTCCCTTGACGCTCACCTGGCATCACCCCACCCTCTTTTGAGTTCCATGATAAAATAGCTCTCTTTATCCAAGCTTTTCACTTCGGGGTCTGCACTTTTAAAAATTGCTTTTACCGTCCGCTTCTAGCCTGGGACTTTTTTTCCTGAGAATCTTTTTAGCTTGCTAAATGTTTTCAGCTGTTTTAATACCCTGGCTGGGTTTTGGAAAGCTTGTTCATTCCATGATTTTTATGCTGTATTGTGATTTTATCATTATCCCGCGAGTCACCCCCAAGGTTTTCAGAAGGCAGGCAGCAATAAGGAGAATGCTGGTTATCCAAGCCCCCGGCCCAGCTCCCCAAATCAACTCTTGCGTGTACACTCACTGCACATCAGGGAAGTCGTTGGCGAGGAACCCCACTTCCATCTGGATGGCGGGCATGTCCTCCAACTCGATGATCTCCGCCAGGTGTGGCACGGCAGAGTCCAGCCAGGCGGAGGTGGATTTCTGCAAGGAAGGGAGGGAGGCAGCGGCTGTCAGGGAAGGGAGTTAATTATAGCTCGCCCCTTGCCTGTCCTCCCTGCAGGGAGGGGGCTGCTCGGCCGCCTTTGCAAACAAACCGGAGGAAGTGACCTTTTCAAACAAATCACACATCACCCACGGAACTCCCTGCTGGGAGACACAGGGAGGTGAAACAGAGTTCCCCGAAGGATCTGATAAACAGGAGGAGGGACCTGTCTGTCAAAGAGACAAATGCCCTCTTCGTGCCGCAGGCAGCTTCAGCACAGAGGAGCTCAGGAGAGGAGGACATGGACAGCGGAGCAGTGACATTAAGGAGAGACCAGCCGAGAGAGGACAGCCTTGCCTTCTTTGGCCATGAGATGGGAATTGAGCAGCCTAAAGAGCAGCCCTGGCCGGGCTGCCTCATCACCCAGCCAGGCGCCACATCCTGTCTTTGCCGGCATCTGGGGGTGGGGCTAGCTGGGCCCTGCACGGCATCCTGACCGCAATGACAAACGGTGATGAGTATCTTGGGCAGGTTCAGTAAGATCTCTTTTGGCAGGTCGTTCGAGGCGCCTCTACTCTGCCCTCCGTTTTAATAACAGGAGAAGAATTCCCTGGCACAGCATTGCCAAGATCTGCTGCCGTAGATCCTGGAGGAAAGCCCCCCCCCTCAGAGGAATCCTGGGTTCCCCGGATGCTTACGGGGGGGGGTGTCCTTGGCGAGAAGCTCCATGAAGGTGGAGAACCCACCCTTCCTCCTCTCCCTGCCCAAACCCTGATTCTTGGGCCTCAAGTACCTGCCCCTCTTACACACCTGTGCACACAGCGGGGAAAGGGCTGGCGAGGGCTTGAGGGGGCCAGTGGGAATTCCCCCAGGCCAGCCCCCAAAGGCACAGCCAGGGCCCCAGTGGGCTCTCTCGAACATGCCTCGGACCCCCTTGCAAAGGGTGGGGGCTATGACAGGCACGGGGGCTTCCCTGGAAGCAGTTTGGTATGGAAAAGGCCCTTTATTTTTATGCACAACATTTCTATCCCGCCTCGAAGGCAGAGCACTTGCTGGCTTCCCTAGCCCGTGCCCAGGAGTTCCCCGGAAGGTTCTGGAGGGCAGGAACTTTGACCAGATGCCAAGGAGCTCTGGGGGCGGGCAAAGCATTCTTAACCCCCAGGGTGAGGAGCATTGGGGGTCCTCCCTCTTCTACTCCACGGGGTAAAGCTCCAAGCACTCTGCCCTCCTCCTCCTCCTCCTCCTCCGCATGTGACCCCTATTCTGCTCCCCATCACCACCATCTGGAAACTGAGAATAGAGACTGCCCCACCCCCACTTCTCACCAGCTGGGCAAAGAATTCCTGGAGCTGTTGGGCTTCGCTTCTCAGCTTGGCGGCCATTTTGGATCTCATCTTCGAGGACGTGCAGATGGTCCGAACTCGCATCAGCGGACGGATGTATTCAATGAGCACCCCGTGGTGCACGTCCCTCACCAGCATCTGATGGGTTAAAATACAGCGGTGGGGCGGGGGGGGGGGGGAGAGACAAGCACTGGGAATGAGGCACCATTTCTGGGGCACGAAGGGGAAAGGGGGAGGCTGGCTGAATCATTCAAGGGCCAGGCCGGGGCTTTTTCTTCTGGGAAAAGAGGTGGTGGGACTCAGTGGGTTGCCAGCACAGGGGGCAAGTCCTGGCAGGAGGTGGTGCCCCTGGCATGTGCAAAGTGCACGCACGCTCCCAGGACCGCACAATGACGTCACTTTGGGTCAGCTGGAACAAGGAGGGAGTTTTTTAAAGTTTAAATTGCCCTTGACAAAAATGGTCACGTGGCCGGTGGCCCCGCCCCCTGATCCCCAGACAGAGGGGAGTTCAGATCGCCAAGCAGCACGGAGGGCCATCTCAACTCCCCTCTGTCTGGGGATCAGGGGGCGGGGCCACCGGCCATGTGACCATTTTCAAGAGGTGCCGGAACGCCGCTCCACCGCGTTCCGGCTGGGGAAAAGCCCTGGGCCAGGCAGTAGCTGGGTGTGCAGCCAGAGCCGCCCGAGGCACGCCCTCCTCCGCTCACCTGGTATGGCTCCGGCTTCATCTTCTTCATCTTCTGGGCATGCTCCGAGAGAAGAGCCATCATGGTGGAGAAGGCCTCAGAGCTGCTCAGCCACTTCCTTTTCATCAGTCTGTGGAAGCAGGGCTGCGGGGGGGCCAGGGGGGGCGGGTATCAGAAGAAGCAGAGGGAGGCCCCCTCCACAAAGGGGCTCTGCTCCTGTGCAGAAGGCAGGGTGGGGGCGGGGGCCTGGGCAGGAGCAGCCGGGTCGGGAGCGGTGCCTGTCGCCGGCCAGCCCCCACTCCCCGCGGTTGGGACGGAGCGTGTGAGTCGGTGTGGCGGGAGACGTGCAACTGATCTCCAGACCGCTGAGGGCCATTCCCCGGGGGGGGGGGAATGGCTGCTTGGAGGGGGGGCACCCTGTGGGATTCTATCCTGCTGAGACCCCCCCTCTCCAGGCTCCACCTCCCAAATTCTCAGGAACTTTCCAGCACAGGGCTGGCTGCCCAGTGCGAGAATTTGGCAGAGACCCCCCCCCCCCCGTTTCTCAGGGTCCCCGGCCGGCTGGGGCAGGGGGCTGATTCTGGCCATGTCCCGGCCGGGACGTCCCTCTGGGAGTCAGGCTCAGCAGCCCTCCCCAAGAGGAATACCTTCAGGTTCAGGAAGATCTGATCGGCCAGCATGCGGTTGCAGAGCCGGGTCACTCCGTCCAGGGCATCTCGGGCCTGGCACTCCACTTTCTTGCTTTCTGGGTGACCAAATCTCACCAAGCACTTGACGTAGTCCCTGAGGGAGAACACGCCTGTCAGCGGGTGGAACCATCAGCAGGCAGACCTTTACCCACTGCTTTGTCTCTTTCCGCAAAAAAAAACCTGGCCGACTCAGGATCCTGAGCGCCACAGGACTCTTGCTTTAGTTGTCACATCTGAACACAGCTACCCCACTGAAACACGCTCTTTAAGACAGGCCATGATATGCTCAAGAGGCTGGCTGGATGCCAGTCTCTCTGCTCACCACAGACGTGCTCAAGAGGCTGGCTGGATGCCAGTCTCTCTGCTCACCACAGACGTGTGGAGAATGCCACAGCTGTGGGCCCAGGGAATAGCTGCTACTCCATTGCAAGGCCACCCGCTCCTTCCTGCCCTGAAGCTCCAGGTCCTCCCAGCCATGGGCCGAGCCACTGGCTGTTCACAAACACTCCACTGGTGGAAGAGAGTATGTCCGCAGTGACATATTTGGCAAAGGGGCTAGTCTGGCTTTGTAACCTGGACTGGATGAGGACGGGTGGGCACTCACTGGAAGGGTGGGCAGTAATTGACGAGTGCTACGGTCCGGCTCGTGTAGCTGTCCACTGTCCGGCTGCTCTCCGCTTGCCCCTCGTGGAACTTTTCCACCTTCCTCTGGAAACTGCAGGGGGGGAGGCAAAGTGAAAGCAAAGTCAGGAGAGAGGGAGGGTGCCCCCTGCACATTCAAAGCACAATTTCAGTCCCCGGTGCCCTCTGCCCTGATTTCGGGGCCTGGATTCCCAGCCACCTCCCCATGCCAGTCCTGCAACCTTCCACCACCGCCCCAGACCCAGTTTTGCCCTCGTGCCAGCTGAGAGAGCACCTTGCTCCCCCACTGCTTGAAGGGTCAAATTTGGTGCTACCAAAGCCACCACTCCTGTGCTCCCCCGCCCCCCGCCCAGCACACGCTCCCTCCAGTTCAGCCTCTAACTGAGCCCCAGAAACAAGACTCCCTCCTGATCGCCTCATTCCTAGAAGGGTTGTGTAGCTGATTTCACACAGGCGGCATGAGCTGACTCCAGGGGCTGCAAGCCATCGGCTCGCTCCCAGCTGCCAGCCGGGACCGGTGCTGCTTCCCTCGAGAGATGCCCGCTCTCCTGTGATGCCAGGGAGAGGCTGGGCACTGGCTCAGGAGGACAGCACCTGCCCTGCAGGCAGGGAGTCCCGGATTCAGGGCCAAGCTACAAGTGACAAATGACACTTGAACAGCAAGTGTATTTCTCTGTGTTCCCTTGCGCTCCACTCGATCCACTTGCCGCTCAAGTGTCATTTGTCACTTGTAGCTTGGCCCTCAGTCCCCGGCATCTCCAGGTGAAAGACCTTTCTCTCCCAAAGGCCCTGGCAAGCCACTGCGTTAAGTTTTTAGCAAGGGCCACACCCTTTCGGTCACGAGAGAGTTAAAGTGTTTGTTTTTAACCTAGACATAGTTAGTTTGCATAGGACATTCAGATGTGGAGTAGTTCTTTGAGTCAGGACAGGAGGGGAGCTGCAGGGTTCATTAAGGGATCTAGGACTGATTATTGGGTGACCAGTTTATTGGGGGGCTTCACGGACACAGGGATTAATTGCTCTTTGTTCAGTTCTTCTTAGTTCACCAAGATGCGAAGATGTAGCAGCAAAGATTAGCTATTCTTTGTTTTATTACCAATGTATCCTTTTTACCCTATATGTAGTAAAGGGACATTTCCACACTACTCACCTTCATCTGGAATGCCATGGAACGTTGCGAAAAAACGCAGAAAGCTTCTTCTCACACGAGTTTCGCGCAACATCGTGTACAACTCGCGCAAGAAGACGCTATCTTCTGCGGTTTTTTCGCGACGTTCTGCAGTGTTCCGGATGAAGGTGAGTAGTGTGGAAACGGCCAATATTTCAGAAGCCAAACACACGTTTGTGATTCTTAATTCTGCTATGCTTATGTCAGAACTCTGCCAGGTAGAGGGTGTAGTCCAGGCCTCGATAGGCTGAGGGGCTGACTCCGGAGAAGGCAGCTTCAGTGTTCCCCCAGCCTTGAGCCACCTCCCTGGGCTGTGGCCCCTCTCCGCCCGGCCCCTTCAGCTACGCTTGGGGTAGCCCCAAGAGGAACCCTGGGTCACTCCCCGCCCTGCCCCCAGCCCAGTGAGACAGGCATCCCAGGAAGAAGCCCAGATAGAATGAGCCTCTGGCAGAGTTTGTGTTATCCATCACACAGTGCCAGCTCCCTCAGAGCCTCCATCCTGTGCCCCCGCCCCATTGGCATTTCTCTACAAAGCTGGGGCTCGGCAGCTATTTGGATGAATCCCAGTCTTGGCAACCAGTTGGAACCAAAAGTTGTGCACCACTCTCCCATCCCCCCCCCCCCCACACACAAATGTGCTCAGCACCGTTGGTGTGCTTTCCTCCCACAGGAAGCCCTTGGAGGAAGGTGATCCAGAGCGGACGGTGAGGGGATGCCACTCCGCTTCCCCGCACTGCTTGGGGTGGAAATGAGTGTCCTGCTCAGCCTCCTGTGGAGAGGTCCTGCCTGGGGGCAGGGGTGGGGACAAGCCCCTCAGCTCGGCCTCTTGTATTTCCCCGCCATGCATGGGAAGGCCTCCGGGCCTCTTTGCTCCGCTGGCCCCTTTCAGCAGGGCTCCTGCCAACTGCAATGGGACCGAGCAATGGGTGCCTTGCCCGGCCTGACAGGGATAGGCGGAGGCAGGACGATGGCCTTGGATGCCTGCAGGAGTTGCTGAAGAGGGGCCGCCTGCTGCACAGCCAAGGCCGGGGTCGGCAGGTCTGGGTGTCTGGGGCGTCACACACAGAGGCCACGTTCTGTGCTTCAGCCTGCCACAAGCACAGCAGATGTGTGATGCCAGTCCCAGGTGTGTGTGCAGAGGTCTGTATCAGATTCCCTACCTGAAATGGCTGGGGGTGCTCTTGGTCCCATTGGGGAAACCTTCACACACACACACACACACCTCCCCATCAGTACACCCGGAGTCCCATCTTAAGTCCAGAAAAGAGGGCGGGAGGGAGGGCAGAAGTCCTGCTCCTTGTACTCTGCCGTGGCCCTGATCCCCACCGGGCCTGCCCACTTGGGAGCGAAGCTCCTGCCAGGCACAGGTTGCATCAAAAGCCACGGTGGTCCTCAGAAGGCCTTTGCAGCTTGTGGATCAGTTCTGGGGAGGGGAGGCTGCCAGGCCCTCGCGGTTTTGCCAAAGATATTGCCTGCAGCAAAAACAGGCTTGAAACAACAGATTTTGTGCAACCGGAGCGGCCACATTTCCCGGCATGCATGCAGGATCCCAGTTTTCTTTGGACCAAACCATCAGACGGGTCTAAATGTTACAAAACTCGGGGCGGGGGGGGGGGCGCTTTGTTCCAGCTCTGAGACAAACGCTGCCCACCACTCTCCCCTCCACCCCCAAGTCCTGCCTCCAAACACCCCCCCCCCCCGAGTGGCTGGCTGCAGGAGATGCTCTTCTCCCCCCCCCCCGGACCCTCCCCCTGCCCGGGCTCCTCAGGGCAATACCTCTGCAGGAATTCCGCCAGGCAGGACAGGCAGCACTGAGCCATTCTCATCCCGAAGTCTGCCGTGATCTGGGGGGCTCTGTCAGTGTGGGCCCGTAACACCTGCAAAGTGGGAGGTGGAGTCAGTGCTGGCTGGGGCTGAGAAACAAGGCGCCTGCCAGGGTGTGCCCCCCAAGTCTCAGCCTCAAGCGGCCAAAGCCTTGAGAGGGGGCTCTGGGCCCGTCTCTCCCAGACACTCTCTGCTCCCTCCGTTCCAGAAGATGCTGTGCATGCACACAAGTCGAGCACGCATGCGCACGCACACAGCATGAAAACAAAACAGGGAGGCCCAAGGGTATGAGAGAGAGTCTGGAGCACTGGGCAGAACTTCTGGCTGAACCTGAGGAAGAGTCCAGAAAGGCAAGCAGCTGGTTGAGTGGCCCCTGTCATGCTCCCCAAGCAGAAGGGACCCCGGGGCACCTCCCGGCCAAGCGCTTTCCAGCCCCTGAGCAGCCTCGGGCTCAGTTGCTGTGGCTGTTTTTTATGCAAGGGCTAAATGGGGCAAATGCCAGGAGGCGGTAGCAGGAGGGGAAAGAGCAGAGCATGCCGGCCGAAACACGGCGCGCAGCAGCCTTTCGCTCGTGAGGAGGCCCAGGGCCGGACGTACAGAGATGATTTTGCTGGAGAGGCAGAACTGAGAGTCCTCGGTTTCCTCCTGGGCCCACCGCTCTTCCTCCTCCTGGAGCTCTCGGCTCATGGCCTCCACGGTCTTAGCCTGCAAATGAGCAGCAAAAGGAGGCTGAAGGGCACAGAGGGAGAAAGGAGGGGAGGTTGCCAGTGGAGGAGGGGGAGGCCTGTGTGCCACGGAGCTCCTCTCTCCAGCAAGAGGGGCTGCTGGGTGCCTCCAGCAGCCTCCATTCCTCAGCCTCGCCTCCCCGCCACAGGCTCCACGCACGACCATCATACAAGCAGCACGTGGTTTATGGGACTTCGCCATTACATTTTCACCACCACAGCCCTTGCTCGCATGGGCCCCATCCACTTTATCCTCCCGTGAGAACTCCCAGCCCAGGCCATCCAGTCTGCTTCAAAGCTGACGGGAATTGGAACTCGGGTCTTCTCTGTTCACCTTTCCAATACTCTGCCCCTCTCGTAAGGTAGCCCTTCAGACAGGGCCCGGCCCAATAGGAAGCAGGCCTCAGCCCTTGGCCAGTGATTCCCTGGGAGCGTGTACAGAGCGCGGCCAAGACCTGATGGGTGCAGAGCCGCAGACAGCTCTGGTGGTTTCATTCATTCTTGTTCTTTGCCCCCTCCTGCCCGCCCGGCACCCTGGACTTTACCTTCACAGCTGCAATACAGTCCTCTTCTAGGCTCCGCTGGGTCTCGGGGGACAGCAGGGGGCCCAGTCCCGGGGCCTTGCTGACCAAGGGGGCGATTTCACCTCGGCCCAGCACCTCTCTGGGGGGCAGACAGAGAGAGAGTTACGGGGATAATACTTCCCTTGACCCACCCCTGGGTGCAGCCCGGGCCTGCCCTCTGGTTGGGGTCACACCTGCCATTTCTGACAAGGCTGAGCAAGCAGAGCTGCCGGCCTCAGCCCTTGCGATTCCTGAGGCCCCAAATCCAAAGGGCGCCTCCTGCTCCCTCCATCCCAGTCATCGGAATGGGAAGGAAGTTCTCCTGCACAGGCCTCACAATTGCCCAAGAGCACCAGAGCCACTGGCTCGGCTCCCAAGTGGAAGAATTTCCCAGCGGGCCAGCAGATGTGCCTGCCCTGCTCGTACCGGCATGGAACACCCCCCCCCCGCCCCGCCTCCCTTTGTCTACAAGGCCGAGTGGGGCTGCCCCAGAGCCCGAGGGCCTGCCAAGCAGGTGGAGAGGGGCAGCCGGCCAGCCCGGGCCTTCTCTTGCTTGTGGCCCGTCTCCGCTTACCTTTGGTAGATGTTGCTGTTCCAGTCCAAGACGAAGTACAGCTCAGAGATGCTCAAGCTCCTCTGGACCACCTCCGCCAAGTGCTGGGCCAGCCCCTGGTGGTAGCTGCACAGGTAGGTGCTGAAGGCCTCGTACTCTTTCGGGTAAGCGTGCAGCAGGTGGAACTTCACTGTGCACAAGTCCTCCAAGGCACGCTTGGCCAGGCTGTCCATCAGGGGGGCAATGGGGCCAGCCCTGCCCTCCAGGCACTGGCGCAACCTCTGGCCGACCAGCTGCTTCACCGCTTCCACCCACTGCTGCTTCATGGCTCGGGGCCGGGGCCCGGACCCGTCCGCCGTGCCCCCCCTGGCCGCGAGCCACCTCCGGTCCGTGTCCTCCTCCTGCTCAATCACCCTTATCATGAGCTCCAGTGCTGGCGACACGCTTTTGGCGGCCAGGGCTTCGGCCAGGACCTCCCAGAGCACCTTCAGCAGGGCTTCGTAGAGGAGAGCCACGTCCTTGGCCTTCCGGCTCCCGTCTTTCCGCATCTCGCTGCTCTCCGGGCTCTGCTGACCAGCCTGCCGGCACTCTGCTTCCAGTTCAATGATGTGCCGGTCAGCTGTCAAGAGATCCCTCTGGTGGATCAGGTTCAGGATTTCCAGGACTGGGGGGGCACAAGAAGAAGACGTCCCGTGGGTGGGGAGGACCTCCCTACCTATCCAGATCAGCACGAACGAACCAGCAGCCTTTATGGCGGGGTGGGAAGGGGGCCGGCAGCAGACGGGGGGCCAAAAGGCAGTGCTGCCGGCTCTGGGCTCCCCCCCCCCCGCCACAAGCCCGTGGAATCCCCAGGCCTGCCCGGGTTGTCTGTCCTTCCAGAGCAGGGCTGGCCTTGTGCCTGGGCAGCTGTCCACGTCAGCCTTGCCTGTTTCTCAGCTCTCTTCCTTGCCCCTGGCCCAGCCTGCTGACCGCTTTGCCTGTCTGCCAACCGGCCTTTGTGTCCTTGCCCCACTCGGCTTTGGCCACTGACTTGGCTCTGACTTGGCCCCTTTTGGCATGAGGGCTTTGTGGCTTCAGGAGCTCCCTGGCAACACGGGCCCCCGATCCCTAACCCGGACCCTGTTCCTCTTCTGCCACAAATGCCGTGGCTTGCCTGCACTTCCCTGAAAGGACTGAAGAACTTTTCGGTCAGCACCACCCCTGCTCTGGTAGCCTGGTCCGGCCTGACTCTGCAAACAGACGACGCAGCCTCAGGCCTCCCCAGCGCCTGCTCTGGAATGTGTGGGTGAGGCCTTGGCACCTTCACTGAGTCCTGCCCTTTCCCAGCTCAGGTTTAGCACATGTCTGAAGGAAGGCAGCAGTCCGAATGCTTCCCTTCCTCCACACTGGCTAATTTTTAACAGGACCGGGGCCAGGGCCAAGCTGGCCGAGAAGATTCCACACATTGTCACTGCAAAGCCCAAACCTGCGGATGTGGTCTCTTGGGATGAGACTTTAGTGAGAGAAATATGGCCATGACCTTCCTTGCCATCTGACCCCAGAGCCAGAGAATTCCCTCCAAAGGGTGGAGCCCCCCAGGACCAGCCCACAGCAACGGCTTGCCCCTGGGAGCTGCGGCAGGGAAATTCCAGCAGGCAAAATGACGCATTCACCAGCTATGGGAATGGCCCTGCGCTGTCAGCGTTCGGGAGGGCATGTCAATGGTGGGGGGGGGGGCTGGTTTCTCACACCTCATTTCTCAGCAGACATGTTGATGGTGGAAGAAGGCGCAAGTTTGTCTGGCAGCAGCCACACAAAAAGCACACTGACACATTTTCACTGCATCAAAACTGAACCCTAAACAACAACCACCACCACAACAACAAAATGATAACATTTGGATTTATATACCGCCCCTCAGGACAACTTAACGCCTGCTCAGAGCAGTTTACAAAGTATGTTATCTTTATCCTCAAGACAATCACCCTGAGAGAGCTCTGAGAGAGCTGTGACTGACTCAAGGTCACCCAGCTGGCCTCAAGCGGAGGAGGAGTGGGGGGACTCAAATCCGGCTCTCTAGATTACAGTCCTGCCACTCTTAACCACTACACCAAATTGGGCTCAGTACAGGTGGGGCCCAACTCCTGCCGGGAGGCTCCCTGTTAGGCTGTCGATTGTGAGGTGCCTGCAGGTGCAGAATTCCCCCCCGCCCCACACACACACCCTTTGCAAGGCTGGCTCTTTGGCATTTGGGGCTTTGCCAGGATTTGACTTCTGACTCTCCTTCTCTGCTGCTAGGCTGCCCTCCTTCCTTGGGAAATGGGCCAGCCTTTGGACTAATGGAGAACCTTCGTAGCCTCGGGGCTGCTGTGGACTCATTGAGATAAGCTCCCTGGCTTATCTCTGGCTGCAGTTTCTGTGGAGCTACAGGCCTGGCCCAACAGATACGGGCCCAGCGAGATCTTCCTCCTGCAGGACTGAGTGACGGGAAACGCCGGCTCCACAGAGCCCTGGACTGGGCTGGTGGTTCTGGGACTCAACTCCAGCTGAGTTTCTCTCCCCCTGTGCAGGAATCCATGAAATTATGGGATAGAAGCCTGGAATTGGCTCCTGCTTCTGGTTTCACTCTCATACAACCCCAATCTGGTTGCCTTGAATCCAAGGGAAAGGGAGGTTAGATGTCTTGAGCACACGTCCTAGAATCATAGGGTTGGAAGGGACCTCTAAGGTCATCAAGTCCAACCCCCTGCACAATGCAGGAAATTCACAACCCCCTCAACTGCCCCAGCGACCCCTGCTCCATGCCCAGAAGATGGCAAAACACTGTCAGGAGGATCTGAGGACCTGAGTTCCAATCCCCGTCAGCTTTGAAGCAGACTGGATGGCCTGGGCTGGGAGTTCTCACGGGAGGATAAAGCGGATGGGGCCCATGCGAGCAAGGGCTGTGGTGGTGAAAATGTAATGGCGAAGTACCATAAATCATGTGCTGCTTGTATGATGGTCGTGCGCGGAGCCTGTGGCGGGGAGGTGAGGCTGAGGAATGGAGGCTGCTGGAGGCATGTGCAAAGTTGCTTTTAGCCATTGAACCTGGAAGCAGGGGTGCAGGGCTGGGATTCCAAGGAGGTTTAGCTAACAATGCTATTGGGGGACGTACAGACTTGTTGCTACCCAGTCCATGGTGTGTGTGTCTGTGAGGCATGCGTGGGTCAGATGTTTGGGTGTTGCTTCTGCTGCACTTCCAATGGTGCGCAGAGCCAGCTAGTGGTAACGGCTTGTGGCTGGCACCCTCATCCCTCCTGGCCCAACAAACTTGTTGCTAAACTTACTGCTTCCACTAGCCAAATCCTTCCCCCGCCTTGCTGTGCCCTGACAGTTCTCTGCCCGGAGCGACAGACACATGCAAGAGCCACGTTGCAGTCGGTACCCCTGATAGGCTGGCATTCGCCTGGCTGCAGGCTCTTCACTGACAGCCCTGCTCACACTTGCCTGGGAGGAAGCACCACTGGATTCTGTGGGAATAACTTCAGAGCAATATTTCATGAGACTTGGCTGTGGAGCTCTGGAAGGAGCAGGTCCTAGCAAGGTCTCCAAGCACAGGGGAGGGTTGTGAACAGAGGCCGTGGGGCTGCCCCACTGTCCCTTCCCTAGGCCCTGTTTCCTTTCTCTCCTGCCTGTCTCTCTTGCTGCTACCTGCTTATCTGGGGTACAGACTGCAACGGTGGCACTTGCAGCCTGGGGCGATGTGGGTCTTTGCACACCTCGGCCTGCTCACCTTAGGGCTCGGCCGCTGGTTTCCAGCACAGACGCCCCAGCCTTCTCAAAAGAAGGCACTGCTGGTGGGTGGAGATGCTTCTCTGGCCAAGCCCCTGCCCCCTCAGGGTGGCACAGTGAGGAGGGCACCCACCCACCCCAGGGGCTCACTTTGAGCGGAACTACAAGTGACAAAAGGCACAGATTGGACACTCGTCAGCTTCCCTCAAGTTTTGATGGGAAATGTAGGCAGCTTGGCGGAATGTTGGACAAGTGACAGTTGAAAAGTCCATTGGACAGCAGTCAGAGCCAAACTGCAAGACCAGGATGCCTACGTTTCCCATCAACACTTGAGGGAAGCTGACTAGTGTCCAATCTGTGCCTTTTGTCACTTGTAGTTCTGCTCTTTGTTGGTGGCCTTCAGTCGGGTGCAAGATCATCCTCACAGCCCCGGGGCTTTTTCTTCCTGCTGGGCAGACATTGGCTCAAAGCTAGCCAGCGGCCCTGCAGGGCGTGGAGACGGGTGTACTTTGCTTGGAGTGATTAGACAGATTCAGGGAGGAGAAGTCTTTCAGTGGCTACTGGCTGTGGTGACCACCTCCACCTCCACATTCAGAGGCAGTCAACCTCTGGATCACGACTGATCTCCAGGCCACAGAGATCACTTCCTCTGGAGAAAGCAGCTGCTTTGGAGGGCAGCCCTCGCTGAGGTCCTGCAAAGCCCACCAAGCAGCTGCAGGGATTTCCCAGCCTGGCATTAGGACCCTGGCGCTAGGAGGCAACATCAAGGCCAGGGGTCTCGCCCTGCACGCCACGTTCCTTAGCCTTCTAGGACAACTGGTTGGCAGGGATGCTGGACTGGGTGGACTCTCACAGGTCTGGTCAGGCAGGCCTTTTCTGAGAGTGACAAAATACTTTGGAGCTGCCTGTCAACAGAAAGCGCCCCCCACCCCCGCCAGCGGCATGGGGGAAGGCCCCCCCAAACAATGACCCCTCCCTCCTCGTCCCCCCCTCCCCGCTCAGCTCCCGGCTGATCCTTTTCCTGCCCTCAGCAGCAACTCGGCTCAGCAGAGAAGCCATCGGGGCAAGCAGAGGCACGGCGGGGCACGCTTATGTCAGGCTGCGTTTGTTGTCTAAGCGGAGGTGAGGAGGCTATCGCTGGCAGATGGTTCCAGGCAAGGAAGGAAGGGTCTTTCCAGGCTTGTGAACCAAAGTTGAGTGGGGCCTGCGTATTTCCCAGCCTGCCCTGCTCTCCCCTGCTCTCTCGGAGAGGCCCTCCCCTCCCCTCCCCTCTGGGCACGTTCTCCAGCGAGGTCAATGGGCCACTCTCGACAGGCACTCCAGCAATCAGGAGGGGCAATCAGGCTGGAACAATGAGCCGGGACAAAAAAACCCTCATTAGCCTCTCTCCAGTCATAACCGGAGTAAACAGGCAGGCCTGGAGGTCAGTGGGAATCAGGCCTGCGGCGGCGGCCCCTGGGGAAGGGCTCGCAGACAGCCGCACGGAGCAACACTAGCACATCATGTTCAGCGGCACAAAGCAAAGCACAGAAATGCCAGAGCTGCTGTTTCCAGTGAGCAAGCCACGGGTTGGCACCCTTGAAACAGTTTGGGGACCATCAGGGTGGAATGCCCCGTGGCGCAGAGTGGTACGCTGCAGTACTGCAGCCCAAGCTCTGCTCACGACCTGAGTTCGATCCTGGAGGAAGGCGGGTTCAGGTAGCCGGCTCAAGGTTGACTCAGCCTTCCATCCTTCCGAGGCTGGAAAAATGAGTACCCAGTTTCCTGGGGGCAAAGTGTAGATGACTGGAGAAGGCAATGGCAAACCACCCCATAACAAGAAGTCTGCCAAGAAAGCCCCCGTGGGCCAGTAATGACTCGGTGCTTGCACAGGGGACTGCCTTTACCTTTACCTTTACCTTTACCAGGGTGGAATCCAGCAGAAACACACACACACACACACACACACACAAACATGAGGAGCCTCTTACAGCAAAGCCAAAAATACGGGGCGGATGGATCGTGGCGCCAGTGTAGCACCTTTTATCGGGACCAAGAAACACAGCAGAATACATCTGCCAGCGAGCCGTTCTGTGGCTTTTCTTTTTATATTTCCTTTTGGGCCAAAGAAGCTCATGGCACATTTCTTAGAAGACTCTTCTTCGGGGAATTAAAACCAAACATGCCCTCGCCACTCTCTGGGAAGGGCGCCTTTTATTACGTGAGTGCCCGGTGGTGGCAGCTGCCCCCCCCCCCGCCAGGGCTCTGGGAGGCAGGCACTGCAGGCAGCCCAGGGCTGAAGAGAAACCTCCTCTCGCCAGAAATCGCCATAAGCAGCATGTTTCTGGCCCAGATCCAGGGGAGACAAGAGGCGGCGGCTTTTCTTTCCTCCCCGGGGTGGGGTGGGGTGGGGGCGGACAAAGCAGGGAAGTCCAAGGAATGGCTTCGGGCCGTTTGAGCGGAGTGGAACCTCCATGCGCAGGTGTCGCATAGCTTTTATTCACAAAGCAAGGCTGCCTTCCTCTGACTGCCAGCTCAGGACAGACAGACGACAGGATTTGGCCACCGCTCCCCGCTTGTGGGCTTCCCAGAGAAATCTGACTGGCCACTCGTGCAACCTGAGAGGCCGGACCAAGCAACCCCCGTCTGGCCCGGCAAAACCATCTTCAGTGTCCCCCGGAGAGGAGCAGCACCAGTTCACTCCCCACACAAGCGCAAACGGAGGGGGCAGTCTTTGAGCACTGGAGGTGAGGCGGGGAGGGGGTAGCCAGGTCCATCGGTCACAGCAAAAGGAAACAAAAATCCAGTGGCACCTTAAAGGCTAACATTTATTTCATTATGACCTTTTGTAAGTACTGGAGGAATCTTATGGGGAGCGTTTCTGTAGGGGGGAGCCAGATTTTGGTTTGAATTCCTCCAGGTGTAAATGCTCAGGGGAAGAGGGAGAAGGAGGAGTTGCATGGAACCCACTGCCGGCTGACGGTGCAGGTGAAAACACACCTCGTGCTTGAGCAGAGGCAGTTCCCCATGGCAACCAGCCTACCTGTGCAGGGCAGCTGCTCCCAGATTTGCCCCCTTCCAGACTCACCTGAGAGGGGCTCCTTGGCCTTTGCTGGCTCTGCTTCCTCGCTGACCGGAGCTGTTTCCAGTGTCTCTGTCTGACTGAGCTTCTCCACCAGTGATGCTCTGCGCACCTTCCCACCTAGCCCTATCTTGAGGAAGGACATGCGCTTCAAAGTGTCTCCCCCGCCGTTCTCCTTCTCGGCCAGGCCGCAGTCCAAGTTGTACAGACCCTCTTTACGGCGCCCATTGAAGCGCTGAAGCAGGCTGAAGTCTTCCGAGCTGCGGCGCATCTTCTTTTTCTCTGGCGTTCTTTGGCCCTGGTTACCCTCGGACAAGGGGAGCATCATCCGCCCCAGCAGGGACCTCCGGTCCGACCCTTTCTCCCCATTCTGGGCCCCGTCCTTGCCCCCGCTCTTCCTGCCTTTGCCCATGCGGAAAGGAGACAGCCCTACCAGCTTCTCCAGGGTGGCCCGTCGCTTGTAGTGTCCTTCAGGGATGCTCTTGAAGAGATCCCTGTGAAACTTGCTCCCGTCCTCCGGGGAGGAGTTTCTGCTCTCCGGGGAGACGTCCCCAAGGAAGGAGTCCCTCTCGTTCTCGTCGAGGTCCTCCTCGAAGGGGTTGGTGCCCCTGCTGTCTTTGTCCAGGATGAGTGTCCCACTGCTGCCCTCTTCCCTACTGGCCATTTTGAGACTGTAGGGGTTCTTAAGGACAGGCATGGCAGCTTCTCTTCCCTGAGACCTGGAGATGAAAAAGATAAAAGGCTGCATAACCAGAATTTAAGGAAGTGAGCAGAGGAATGCATTTTGGTCTGTTCTCCCAGGGAAAGTCACCTGGATGGTTGGATCAGAGGAACAAAGGTGCACTGCTCCAGGCAACCAGGGCGGCGGAGTTGGGGGTGTGGGAGGGAGAGGAGAATAGCAGCTGAACGGGAGAGAGAGGGAAAGGGAAGGAGACCAGGGGTGAGAGAGGGGGAGGGATGCCAGGAGGAAGCCCTAGGTCACATGGGACAAAAGGGCTTCAAGGCACAGGGGGGCCATGCGAGCGTCTTCACGGGAGCACGGCAACTTCCAGACTCCAGGGAAACACCTCTGCCTGCACCCAGCAGGACTCCGATGGAGAAATTTAGATTGCTTGTGCATATTGTTTCAGGATGGAAACGATGACTTGGAAGCAGTTAAGGAGATCGTTGCCTGGGGGAAGTTGCTAGTTTATAACAGTTTGTGTTGCCAACTCCAGGTTGGGGAGTTCCTGGAGATTTAAGGGGTGGAGCGCGGAGCAGGCAGTTGCTGTTTTTACTCCTTCCGTATTGGTGTGAAATTCTGAACTCTCAGCCTGGATCATAATTTAAAGGTACTGTGGTTTATATCTGCCAGGGCAACATCTAGACTCGAGCATGGAAGCTCTGGCCACATGTCTGAGCAGAAGTGAAAGGAAAATGTCAAGGAATTCTAAACTCTGAAGGAAAAAGAAACGCCATCAAATTATGAGGTCAGATAACCATAAGTCCTTCTGGCCCACTGCATGTTCAGACCCAGGAGTGTGCGGCTGCTCTGGTTTTGCAGTCAGAGCAGGGAAACATCAGCCACGATCTCTCTCTCTCTCTCTCTCTCTCTCTCTCTCTCTCTCTCTCTCTCTCTCCCCAACATTACGGAGATCTAATGTGATCTTGAGGGTTAGCCACTCCCCCAGTGGATTCAATTTCTCCTTAAGAGGGGATCAGTGAATGAGACCGAGGAGCGCGTGGAGGGAAGCGGCCTGCTGCCAAGGGGGAGTCCAGAGGGACAAACTGATCACCCCAGGCATCCTTGGGCACACAGCTGAGGGGCAGCTGCAGCCGCTCTCAAGCCCCGTGGAGGAACCCGGGAGCCGCCCTTTCACCCTCGCACCAGCAGCTGCCCTGCATCGAGCCCGAGGTCCCAGCCCAGGGCAGGAAGCTCAGAGGCCAGACCGAGAACGAAGCTGCCAGGACATTTTTCCTGAGGGCGTAAAAGCTGGTTCTGTTTCTTCTTAGCCAATAGTTGTGCAATCAAAAGTACTTAGAACAATCCTGGCAAGCAAATTAGGCTGAGAGTGACCCAGCCAATTTCATGGCAAGTGGGGATTTGAACTCGGGTCTCCCCAGTCCTAGTCCAGCCTTTCCACTGCTCATAGGGGAGAAGGTATCCCCTGAGACAGGCTGGGCCCAAGACAGCAGGCCATGTTGGACTTTACAGTCCAGATGCAATGCTCTGAAGTGAGACCCAAGGCAATGGTATTTTGGAACTGGGGCGGGGCGGGGGGCACATGCTCACCAGCCCGTGCTGACATGACAGCCCCGTTTCCAAGGGGAGCTCCATGTACAGCATAGAGATGGTTTCCCCCTTGGAGCCACAGATTCCCCTCCCTCCGTGGCCCGTCACGGCTTGCTTTGGAGCCCAGGTGACGGAGCAGAGAAACAGCTCCCTTGGGCTGGCTGGGAACAACTGGTGGGCATGGCTTCTTGGATCCCAGCCAAAAAACGAGTTTCATCATCGCATCCTTTTGGATCTTAATAATGTTGTCTCCCCCCCCCCCCCAGTTCCTAGAATAACCACATGCAGTTCTTACAGCTGTTTCTATGGGGAGTGTTGCGTCTTGATTGACTTGTTAATAATTGTTCATCTCCCCCCTCAATGCATCCCGCCAATGGCTCTCAAACACCTGCGCAGTGGCGCTGGAAAAGGCACCTAACCAAGGCACAAAAGTCGGCTCTGTGTGTATACCCAGAAGGTTAGATGTAGCTTTGGGAGCTTTGCAGCAGCAGAGGACACTGGTGTGTACGTCTCACCCTGCCCACTGCTTCATCGGCACCCTGAAAACATGGTCTCCCCAAACACCCACTTCTGTCGACAGTCAGGGGCTGGCTTGGAGCTCCCACTGGTCTGCTCGCAAGAGGTGAATTGGGTCAGTCATTTAACTTTCACAGTAGTGATGGGAGCCTTACCAAGAGGGTGTTTCCAGGATTAACGTGCTAGCATGGGCACACCATTAACGTGCTAGCATGGGCACACCATTAACGTGCTAGCATGGGCACACCATTAACGTGCTAGCATGGGCACACCATTAATGTGCTAGCATGGACACACCATTAATGTGCTAGCATGGACCCATTATTAACATGCTAGCATGGACACACCATTAACGTGCTAGCATGGGCACATCATTCACAAGCCTCCAGAGAGTAGCACCCGGTGCTCCTCTTTCCACTCAGAAACCCTTCTGGGGGCAGCCAGCTGACACAAGCTGCCCATCCTTCCTCTCCCCCCTGTGGGCTCCAGTAAGGGATGTGCATGGGCTAAACCCCTCTTCTTAGAGTCTCAGCAGGAAAGGTGGACTCTGTGTAAAGCAAATAAAGTGTGCCCAGTTTACAGAATCAGCAGCGTGCAGGGAGAGAAAGCCCCAGTGTTTCTTTGGGCTTTGTTGCCCCGAAGTTGAGCTATATCTTGAAGTGGGCTGATCAGAATTGCATAGCCTGAGGTCTGTTGAAGCAGTGAGAACGAAGGCATATTAGTGGAGGGGGGGCTCAACCCAGAGGCCAAGCATCCCACCTGGAAAACCGTGGACAGACAAGCACCTCTCTAGATTCCCTGCCTGCAAACGAGATAATGAGAAGCAAGCAAAACTGAGCTTGTACAACCAGCGGTAACGGGAGGTTGAGATCTTCCGTGCTTGCACAAACTTTTCAAGTTGCTAAATAAATTATTAGTAGCAGAAGAGACGGTGTTTGGGCATGTGGTAGAGGGGCTTTCCCCTGGTCCCCAACTGACTAAAAATGAGCCCACAAACATCTGGAGCTGGGAGAAAGTCTTTTCCCAACAGCCGACGCTTGACCCCTGCGCCTTCTGCCAAGAGGTGACCCCTGCACCTTGTGGCACTAATTCTGCTGTGCCTGAGGCAGGGATCAGGAATCGGGACATCTTAGGAGAGTAAAGTCTTTTTGCCAAGTTGATAAAGCCGCTGCACTCAAGAAACCCTACCTGAATAGCCATCCTGTGTAAGAGAGGATCGCCGCTCCACCATTCCCCAGCTGAGGCCATCTGTGTCTTTCAGAGGAGGAGGGCTGGAGGGCACTTTACCTGCCGACTTGGATCCTCCCCTTGCCATGTGACAGGCTTCTCTTTAACCTGCCCACCTTCCAGGAAGGGATGGGGGGTGGGGAGAAAGAAACTCTGCCAAACCCACCTCTGCAGTCCCTGAGAATCACAGAAGGGAAGGCAGCCGAGCACCCGTCTGGTCCACTCACCTGTGCCCCAGTTCTGGTCATGTCTGCAAAATATAGTGGAACTGAAACTTGAAAAGAAGAGCTTGTGCTGAGAAGCTGCATTCTCGATGAGGCATGATAAATTCCGACCAGGAGGGGCCACATATGTCTGCTGCAGATAAAACCGGACTCAGGACAGATTCCACGGCATGCCGCACTTTCACAAACCTTTTCAGACAAGGTTGGGGCTGCAGGGCATTTAAGAAGCCTCTTGCCACTCAGCCCGTCCTACCCTGGGGACGTCTCAAAGTTCACACCGGAAGTCACACCCCATGAGGTTTGACAGTCAAAACAGTGTGTTGCTTGATGTAAACTAGATACACCGCAAAACCACCACCCACGAGAGGGGCTTCGTCACTTGGTGCCCAGGCTGTAGCCATTCCTGTCCTACTCTGGAACAAGATTTTCTCCCTTCACTTTTATACTTTTTTTCACTGGATCAGTTTGGGGTGGAGGAAAGAGCATATAAGCTTACAAAAACTGCAGCAAAACTGGTTGGCCACCCCAAAAGAAAGCATGACTTTTTGTGCCACAGATAACAGTAGCTTTTATAAGGCTCGAAACATTTTTACCATCCAGCCATATGCAGAATTAAGGAGAACTCCAAAGTTTGTAGTTTTGTGATATGACTGATCCTAATAAAACAGATTTTCGTCTGGGATTGCTCTGTAGACCAACCCAGCCAACTATCAGATCTCCAGCATCTACTGTGAGTAATCCGAACGTACAGTAATTTGTACGACAGCCTTGTAAAGTAGATCAGCATTATCTTCTCCAGAACTGAACTGAACTCTACTGAAGCTAAAGTTAATGTTCATATATTACAACTGGGGCTCTGTGGTCAGGGAGAGGGAGGCCCAATCTCTCCGATCCAAAATTACGGAATTTGAATCTGTGTCATTTTAAGGAATGCCTTTTGCTGTACTAGTCTGTAATGCACAGGCTAAGATCCAAGTTAAGAATGGCTCTTTTCTGCTTTTTATCTCAAATTAGCATTTTTATGTGTCTGCAGATCACGTGCCAGAACTGGAAAGGCGCTTCTAGGGTCACGCGTGATGCAAACCCGTATGCCCAGCTCCTAAACGGGGGTTCTGCAGGTACTTACTGCTTTGGGTATGCCTTGGCAGACAGACTGAGCCTGACCTTGAGGGCACAGTTCGCTGGAAGCAGCCCCGCCGGCATCTCTCTTTCTAACACAATTGTGGGTTGTCTGAGAGCACAAGAGACGAGGAAATTACACGGCAGGATGAAGAGGCAGGAAGGAGCTGTGTGTGTGTGTGTGTGAGAGAGAGAGAGCCTTTATTAGAAGGGGCCATCTCCTGTGTTAGCCCACGGGCCACCTTTCTCACTCTCTTTGAGTAATAAATGAATGCTCGAACTTTGAAAGAGAGAAACCCCCCCCCCCCCCGCTTTCTGGCAGGTCCCACCTTCTTACCTGGAAACTTTATTCCTAATTCCAGATGTAAAAGCTGGTTGTGGCTCCTGTTTCTGGGCGTGGGGGATGCTCTGAACTCTCCCTGGCCCTGAGTTCCCGTGAGCTGAAATTCAAATAAAGCCTCCCCCACCCCGCCTCGTCTCCGTTTGAGGGCTGGTCTCCTCCATGTTCTTCCTCTGCCTGACACACCATGCAGAATTTAGGAGGGAGCAGTCCCCCCCCCCTCAGATAGCTTGCAAACAACCTGCCTTAGCTGGAGGAGGGGGCTGAGGCGCCATCAACCAAGTGAGGGATGAGAGGTGGATGAAGAGCGGGAGTGAAGAGCTCTGCCTGGGCCAATGGCCCAGGCAGAGCTCTCAGGAGACAGGAGTCTTTGAAGAGGGACCCACAAAAGAGACAAATCCGGAATAAAGCAAGAGGAAAGTATTCTCGCACCAAACTGAGTAACAGAGCGGGTGGCTCTTGACTGGCCCAGCAGAGAGGGGGCAAGTCCAGATGAGGCGAGGGGCCCCTCAGCAGCATTTGGGCATCTGGAGGTATATTGCAAGAAGCCGGGCTGGCCGCAGAGCAGCCGTATGTTTAGAGGTGGACAGGCCAGAAGGCCCCTCCCGGGATCCCTTGCAATGTCGCAGAGGGTGCCAGGCCACAGACCAGGCACCAGGGATGTTTTCAAGGCACTGCCAGGCAACTCTGGGCAAGTGTCTGCCTCGATTCTGCCACACGGCAAAGTGAAAGCGGCACAAGCCTTGACCACATCGTTACGGCAGGAAATGCCTGGGACGCATGGATGCATCACGCATCACCAAATGTGTGATGTGAGCACCACTCACATAAGCATCCATGTGCACAGAACCTGGGCCAAACCAGAAAAAGCAACTGGCATCGGTCTCACGCGTGAAAAGACTCACCACATTTTATTCCCGTGAACGCTTCCACGCCCGTTTGTTCAGAGGCATGTCTGGGGAGGGGCTGCTTTGCTGGAGGCAAGGAACTTGCGCGACTCAACGGGGTCGTCTCTATTATGCATCTTCTGGCCGAATCAGGCACATTATCCACACACTCTGCGTGTGTTAACGTGGCGCTCTCACAAACGTGGTCCTTACAGTAGTGCTGTGAGCAGGCTAGGTAGGCAGAATCCCCCCCCACACACATGCACACACGCACACACAAGCATTCACACATACATCTGATACTGGGCTGGTACCGGAAGATGAATTTCCCTCTGCTCAGGCAGCCCTTTCTAGCCTTTCTCCCAAATTCGGGTACATGCTTGGACAGTCCTGTGGGAAAACAGCTTGAGCCACCAGTGCAAGGCCGCTCCGAGTGCTTTTCTAGAGCCAAGACCCTGAAATGGGGTGCAATCCTAAGCAGAGCTAATCCAGTCTAAGGCCGTTGATTTCAATGGGCTTAGGCTGAAACAAGTCTTCCTAGAATTGCACTGATAGACAAACAAGATTTGGGTCCAGCAGCACCTTCGAAACCAATTAAATTTCTGGGATGCGAGTTTTCGAGAGTCGGAACTTTTACTCTTGAAAGCTCACACGTCAGAGATCTAGTTGGTCCCGGACCTCGCTCTTCTAGTACAGACCAACACGATTACCTACCTGAAAGGAGTTGTTGTGGTTAGTTTTTTAAAAAAGGACTTTCTGCAAAATAAAAGTTTGTAAAAGGATACTCAGCAGTGCGGGGAGAAAAAACCGAGGCAGTGCCCGAGGACCCTGACAGCTGCCATCCCAGCGACCCAGGGTTTATTGCCAAGCTAGTCTTGATGGAGCTGAGAAAGAGGGAGGAGGGAGGGGCTCACGGGGCTCCTACCTGGCTATGCTCCCCAAGGCAAGAGGAGTGCCGGCGGCGTGGTGGGGTGGGGGAGTCTCAGTCCATGCTCCGCCGGCAGGAATCCGCGGCCACCACCTCCTCCACTGCTGAATCCTTCGGCTCTGTGATTTCTTCTGCTGGCTGTCCAGTGAGCGGGAGGAGGGTGGGGTGCTCAGCAAGGGGCAGGTTTTTGAAGAGGAAGTCCCTCCCAGCGGCCTTGCCTGGTCCCTCCAAGCACGAGGCTGCATTGACAGGAGCAAGCCTCTCTCTGCTTGCGCCTCCTCCGCCTGGGCATCCTGGGGGAAGCCTGGGCCGCTGAGCTGCCAATGCGCCAGGGAACGCTGGGCACCAGTTGAGGACTGCAGTTCTGCTCTCACCCACCCTGCTTCTGGGATGAAGGGGAAAGCATTTCCCCTTAGCTGTGAAGGTGGTTCCCAGGCAGGCTGGAGGCCTGGATTCTTTTCCTTCAGCACTGAAATGAAGGTGCCAGCAACTTGTAAGAAAAGGGGGAATTCCTGTGGCTTGAAAAGGGTGCAGCTGTTGCGCATGTTAGTTTTGAAACCTCACTGCCAGCAGGGCTGCCTCTCTATCTGGGGCGGTGCTGGGAGGCAGGCACCCCTGCATAGGGTTGCCAGCTCCAGGTTGGGAAATACCTGGAGATCTGGGGGGTGAAACTTGGAGAAACCAGGAGAAAGTGGGGTTTGGGGAGGGAAAAGACCTTAGCATGGCATAATTCTATAGAGTCCACCCCCCAAAGTAGCCATTTTCTCCAGGTGAACTGATCTCTGTGGCCTGGAGACCAGCTGTGATTCCGGGCGATCTCCAGCCACTACCTGGAGGCTGGCAACCCTACACTTTGCACCACTGGAGCACAGCTCACACTCAGCCATCCGTAGCACAGGAGGGGGCTGGCATCCCCTGGTGGGTATATGGTGGCACTAGCTACGTTCCTTGACTAGGGCACCAGCCCTGTTCGCTGCTTGGGTGCAGTTTTACGTGCTCAAGTCCTCCAGCTGAGCTCTGGGGATCTGTTGCACAAGAATAATGGATCCACAACTGCATTTAGCTGATGAAAGACCCTCCTCGATCGCCCCTCTCCCCTTGAGGCTCCTACGAGGCAGGAGTGGCCTCTCACGGAGGAAGGTGAGGGAGGACGGGGCTTTTGTGAGCATGAAGGACAGAACTGCATGGCCCTGGGCCCCCACTGCAGTGCGTTTCAGCAGGAGAATGACTCCTTGGATTGTTGTCCCTATTAAACAGGAGGAGGGGTGCCATTTGGATTCTCACCCCCCCCATGCAAATCAGATGGCATGCATTAAACACCGTGCGCAGTTTCATCCCTGCTCAGTCCCCCGCCGGCTCTCAGCTATTTGCAGCCTTCTCCTGCCACCCCCTGGTCACTCCTGTTTTTTAAAAAAAATTAAATGCATACATTTGTGTCGAAGATCCAGAGGAGTTAGCCGTGTTAGTCTGTAGTAGCAAAATCAAAAAGAGTCCAGTAGCACCTTTAAGACTAACCAATTTTATTATAGCATAAGCTTTCGAGAATCAAGTTCTCTTCATCAGATGCCTGATCAAAACTGGGCAGATACAGATATCTGCCCAGTTTTGATCAGGCATCTGATGAAGAGAACTTGATTCTCGAAAGCTTATGCTATAATAAAATTGGTTAGTCTTAAAGGTGCTACTGGACTCTTTTTGATTTGTGTCGAAGGAATCCTGTAGCAGCGAAACCAATGCATTTAGAAGATTTTGCTTGCGTCCACAAAATAGCCTCCTGATTTAGGGCACAAATGGCAAATTACGCTGTTTCTTCTCCTTCTCCTGGTAGAGGAGGTTGATTTTGCGCAGATAAAAAGTTTTTAGAAGTGAGCACTAGAAATGTGAAGTGCATCTTTTAGTGTGGGTGCGCCTTTAGAGCCAGGAAATTCTTTTTTTTAAAAAAAAAAATAATTTTCTAAACAACAAAAGGAATACAAAAAAAATAAGTAAAAACAGGAATGCCTATCACACTAAGGGAAGATTAGGATATCCTTTACCCAGATTATCTAGAATACAGTCACCCTACGTCATTTGAATGTCTCATTCAGGCCCACAACCACGGTTCTCAGAGACCACCGTTCCTCCCTCTTCCGCTATGTCTCACTATTAAACCAAACACCCAAAATATTATTATAAAGCATTTTACCATATTTGCTGCTGTACCCCTCCTCCTTCCAAAGCAATAGCATAGAACACTCCACGATCTGCACATTTCGATTCTGGCAATACTATTTTACAACGCATCAAATTATGCTAACTATACTCATCAAATTAAATAATAAATGTTTCCATTCTGGAAAGTTTGATGGATCAAGAAAAATGTCATATATTTTTTTCATCAGTTTCTTTCTTTTCCTAGCGCTAAAACGTAGGTGCCTCACCATTTTGGGATGCATGGCTTCTACCGTTTGGGATACTGAAGTTACAACTACGGAAGGTGCGTTTCAGTACTCCACACCTGGGGAAGCCTTGAACGCTTACACAGATTGGGAGGAGCAAGAAAACAAGCGCAAGCTGCTCTGGGCACGGGCCAGTGTCCCACACCCCACACTGCGGGGGGTGCCTCAAGACCCCACTGCCCAAGCGCCCTCCGAGCAGGAGGCAACCGTATGCAAAATGAGCTTCAATCTGGCAAGCGGTTCATGGGTGTTTCTGGACAAACAGCAGGTGGCACGGGAGTCTCTGTTCTCCCCCTCCCTCTTGGGGTCTTTTTCTCTGGGTTGTCCCCATGGAGCAATTCGGAGTGGTGGGGGGGGCCTTCTACAGCACAACCCATTTCTTTCTCCCTCCTGAATGGAAACGGGGGCCCAAAGGAAGCCTTCCTTCCCTGACGAGCTTGCCCACCTAACATGCAGGCATGCACAAAGACACATCGGTCTGCTCTGCATTGCTGTGGAAAGAAGGGTTAATGTCAGGCTGGCTGGGCAACAGGGATTGGCTGCAGTGTCAGCCAATGGTGAGTAAGCGTGGAGGCTGCCAGTCCCCCCTGGCAAGGATTTGGAAGGGGAGACGGGGGAGGCGGGGGACAGCCCGACAGGCCTGTCTCCATGCCACCTTGCAGCCAATCACAGCCAGATGGGGCTGGTTCTCCACCGCTGTGGTGCCTGGCCATTGGCTGCTGTGTTCCTAAGGTGGGCACTGACCCCTCAGTGCCATGTGGGCAAGGCTGGGTCAGATGCCCCCTCAGTGCACTCCAGGAGAGAGCTGGAGGGTGTGATTGCCAAGAGAATACTCAAACAACTGTCCCCTCCGGCCCCAGCCTCGCCCAGTGTGCCCTGGCAGCAAACCAGGCAAGATCCATTGGCACATCACATCCAGGCCCTCATTCATTCTCATTGGCACCTTTGATGCAAAGTATGTTGTTTATATCTGTGGGTGATCTTCCGGGCACATCAGCCAGAAAATGAATGTTAGACAGCAGCAGCCCCTGGGAGACAGCAGAGTTGCTTCCAAAAGCTGCAGGAATGCCCTGGTGTTCCAAAGGGCTTTGGAAGCCCATATTCATTGCAAGACAGCTGGACTCACGCACCGAGTGCCCCCCTGGCAGGGCTCTGGGCCTCGCCCCCCTCCCCTCCCCTCCCCCATGCAAGGCACACTCCCCAAGAAGCCTGGCTCTCTGCAGGGTTGTCGTCACGATCACTGAGGTCACAGAACCCTGGAGCTGGAAAGGACCTGGAGATCCACCCCCTCCCCAGTCAAAGCAAGAAATCCAAGCTAGATTGTGGCTGTGCCACACTTGGAACTTCTGGGCTGTATTTTGGCCAGGGGAGAATCCGGGATTTCCCGAGGAACAAAGCGCTTCTCCCAGGTCATCTCTTCACAAAGGAAACTTAAAAATGCCATATCCCATGCGGAGCTACACCCTTCCGAGTCCAACACAGTCAGTGGGCAGGGTGCAACTGTTTAGGATCGTGCAGTTAATCTGGGGCAATTCCAAGTCACCTGGCAATGGGTGCATCTTTCCAGGGGCCACCAGAGGAAAGACATGGGGGGGGGGATTCAAGATCAGGCATGTTTCAGTCCCCTCGCATCTCCCAGAGTAATTGCCATGTCTCCTGTACTCCTGAATAAGACAAACCACCACAAACCCCCAACCTTTGTTGTGAACTTGGCTGGCAGAGGTTATGTCAGCAAACAGCCCCCAAGGGGGTCTGCCACACCCCTCCCTGCAGCTGGTGTTGTGGGAGAGCTAAGCCAATGAGTCCTGATCTGCGAGCCCAGTGCTTCTGATCTCAGCACCACCCCAAATAAAAAACTTCGTGGCCTCAGGCAGGCCACTGTCTGCCCGAGTGGCCCCAGGCCGATTCCTAAAGATTCCCTTGAAAACACGTCAGTAATGCTGACTGAGCAACTGCCAAATCCCACCAAGGAGAGCAGTCTGGATGGGCAAAAGGGTTGCACGTTTCACAGCCAGGCAAAGAGTTTGGGAGGGAACTCGGACCCTTGAAAGCTCCCGCCCTGGACATCTAGCTGGTCTCTGCGGTGCTCCCCCCGATTCAGGTCTCCACTAAAAATCAGCCCGGGTTCAGAGGGGAGGGGTTGCAATACACAAACACATTCGTAGCTCTGTAGGGGAAACGCAATCTAGGAAAAAGGGTTTGTGCAAATTCTCCAGAACTGAATTTGCCTGCAAAGATTTCACTTTCACTTCTTTCCGTGTGATATTTTAAACATTATTCCCAATTGTAGATGTTTGGGGGTTTCGAGATTTTGGAGGGGAGAATCAGACATCGAATTGGTAAACTCATCTCAAGAAGAGTGCAGACTTGGCTTGTCCCATCCCCTTTCCTGTGAGGAGAGTCTCTCACAATCAAAATCTGACATTTCACACTCTGGCGTTAAGTTTAGGGTTTGGGGTTCCACCACAGACCAATGGCTCTGGTGCCCTCTCCTACTTCACACATTCTGCCCCAGCATCCAGCCAAGTCTTCGCCCAAGCACAAGGTAACCTGCAGGGATTGCCACAAGAACCAGCCACCAAGCAAGAGCACTTCTGGAGAGCAACTGCATAAAGACAACATCTCAGAATGGCTCTGGCTCTCTCAGGCCAGTAGAAGCCGCCAGGGGAATTCACAGGAGCTGCAGCCCAGCTAGTATTTCATAGACACATGCCTGCCGAGTGCACCTGCCCATCTGGGATAAAATCTGTAGCATAGGGGTTGAGCTCTGAATTAGCACTCTGGTGGTTCAAATCCCACTCCTGCCATGAGATCAGCAGGTGGCCTTGGGTCAGCTGCTCCTCTCAGCCCAGCTCCCCAGCAGGATTGTGGGGGGAGTCCTAACGCTGACTTTGTTCACCACTCAGAGGGAGGCACTCATCTGTCTGGGTCGAGCCCAGAACCTGTTTTCAGTTTTAGACTTCAGCAATGTAAGATGAAGCCATGATAATGAGCGGTGTGGCTCTGAGCACGTGCAAAGTGTTTTCACAGACAGAAGTTTTCACAGTGCACACCTGCAAAAGTGTGCTTCAGGGACGGGGTTTCTGGGGCAAAGGGTTTGAGTCCAAAGCTCTGATTGGTTTCAACAGGAGTTGTGCAGAATCTTCACAAAGGGCAGATCCCCTTCCAGGCTGCCAAGGCGTCTTGGGCTGCAGTCCTGGGCCTTCTTACTTGGGGGTAACCCCTTGAACACCATGGGGCAGTTCTGGGGCCAATGAGCTCCGGCTGGATAGAACCCTCTTCTGGGGCCTGCTGGAGGAAAGAGAGGGAGCAGAGGCAATGCAGCTGGCCATGTGGGCCCTGCTATGGGGCTGGCTGGCTGGCTGGCTCCTCTGGACTGGAGCTGAAGGAGCTGGAAGACCCTGTTGGTGTGCAGCAGAACCGCCAGGATTTGAGTCCAGCGGCACCTGGTATCTGAAGGGGGGGGGGTTAGGGTTAGGGTTAGGCTCTGGCTCTGCACAGCTTCCAGCCCGAAAACCTTGTCCGTCTCCGAGGTGCGGGGGGGGGCGCGGGGGCTGGAATCCTGGTGCGCTAAAGGAAGCGTCAATTCCTCGCCCTATTTGGGCTGGGCTTAACCTGCTTTTTAATTTTTATTTGGGCTGAGAGTCATAGGAAGCCCTTTGGGCACAGAAGCATTCCCAGTTTTCAACAGGGCTGATGTTTCCAAGAGGGGCCTGCGGCCGCCTTAAAACTACCTCCCCATGTTCACACACACACACACACACACACACACACGTGTAGGCGCCTTCCCACAAAGACCAAGAGGGCAGGGACCAGTTACACTATGTGATCCGCCTTGAGCCTCAGTAAGAAAGGCGGAATAAAAAGGGCATAAATAAAATAAATAACTGAGGCGTGAGGGAGAAGAATTCTGCCTACGCTCAGAGGCCCTCTGAATTCCGGCCTCAAGCCGAGCGAGCTAGGAAAGGCCGCCCGCGCAGGAGGCGCGCCCTCCCCGAGCCCTGCGTGACCGCCGCGCCTGGGGGGCCCTGCCTGCGGAGAGGGGCAGCCCGGCCCGCCGAGCAGGCCCCGGCAGAGAGAGCCCCGCCGCGCCGCCTGCCGGAGGAGAGGGCGAGGCGCCCTCCGAGGCCGCTCCCGGGAGCCCGGCCCGGCGCCGGACGGAGCCGCTCGGCCCTCTGCACGCGCGCAGAGGCGCTCCCGTCGGGTCGGGGCGGCGCCGCGCGTCCCCGCGCCAGGGCTGCCGAAGGAGGGGGCGGCGGGCGCGCTGCCGCCGGGAGGCTGGGGCGCGGGGCGGGGCGAGGCCAGGCCAGGCCAGGCCAGGCGGGCGGCGGCGGCGCCTTTAAGCGGCTCGGGGGGCTGGCGCTTCGGCGGCCGCGTCCTCCGGCCCGCCCGGCCCTGCGCCGCGTCTCACCTCCCCTTTCCTCCCTCCCTCCTCCCTCCCTCCCTCGCTCGCGCCCGCCCAGCCCGGAGAAGGGAAGCCGAGCTCGCCTCCGGCGCCCCGATGGGTCCCCCCTGCCGCGGCTGGGCACCCCGCGCCGGCAGCCTCAGATGAACCGCCCGCCCGCCCGGAGCAGCCGCCGCCGCCGCCGCGGCTTTGTGCCGGCCGGGGAGGGCGCTGCCGCGGGCGGGGGCCTGGGCCGGGACCGCGCCAGCCCGCCCGCCCGCCCGCCGCCGGGGCGCGCCGTCGTCGTCGTCGTCCTCCGCAGCGCCCGGCCCGGGCTGATGGGGGCTGCCAGGCAGCGGCCGCGCTCGTGCGGGGACCAGCCCCGGGCGGCCGGGCAGTGAGCGCAGACGGAGCCGGCGCCGGCGGGATGCGCCCTCCCGGTGCCCGCTGAGCCGCCGCAGTCGCCGCGCCGGGCCTCCCGCCCGTCCTCGCCCGCAGCCCTCCCGCGCCAGCGATCCCCACCCCCGAGCGCGGGGAGGGCGGAGGAGGAGGCGGAGGGCGGAGGAGGAGGAGGACAATCGCCGCCGCCGCCGCGGCCAGTCTCAGGGAAAAGATGTCTTTGCGGACCGCGCTGGCGTCTGGCAACGAGCGCAATTCCGAGGCGGTGAGTCGGGCGCGGCGGGGCAGAGCGGGGCGCCGGCGGGCTCCAGGGGCCGCGGGGCATCGCGGAGGGCGGCTGCTGCCCGCCGCACCGGCCCCGGGGAGAGGGCATCGCCCGGCCGCGGCGAGAAGGGCGAGCTGGCCGCGGCAGGTGCCGCTTGCGCGGGAATGAATGGGCGGCGGGGGGTGGGGGGGCGCCTCGGGGGCCGCGCGCTGTTTCCGGGGCCGCAGCAGCGCCGCCGGGTCTCCCTGGAGCAGGCGGGCGAGGGCCCGGCGGTGACTCGGCTGCTTTGGGCAGGCCTGGGGCCTGCGGGGGGGGGGGCGTTTTCTGGGGCTGGCTCCTGGCACGGTGCCCGAAGGGCCCCCCCTCCCCCGGCACGGAGGCAGCGGCAGGCCCCCAGCGAGGCGGAGCTGAGCCGCCCGCCCAGCTGGTTCCCCTCGCGGTGTGCCCAGGAGGTGCCCCCCAACCCCTAGGTTGCTCGATGGAAACAGGGCAAGCTGTTGGAAGGGCTGGTCTCTGTGCCATGGAGCTGGCATGTGCTGAACGGCCAGCCCTCACGGCTACAAGATGGATGTCAGCCTGGGAACTGGGGGTGTCATGTGCCAAAACACAGCCCCCCCCCCATGCACACAGACATGCCGCAAATGCACCCGACTCAGAGCTGCTTCCCCCAAAAGGCGCTCCAGAAAATGCTCCTTCTGCATTAATCCAGACCCTGAAACACAAAATGAATGGCAGCCACACATCTGTGCATTCTACACATCCGTGCATTGGTGCGCGGGGGCAAATAGTGGCATTCTGGGGGTTTCTGCTGCCCTGGATGCTTTTCTCATGGATAATAGGCAATATGTCTCGCTTGCAGAAGATTGGCAGATTGGCAGTGCAATCCTAAGCACGTTTCTTCGCTCCGATGCTTGGGGCTTCCTCCTGTGTAAACCTGCAGCTACTTGCAGGTTTAGGTTCAAAAAGTCCTCCCAGCTCAGCCATAGGCTTGTTGGCTGGCCCTGAGAAAGTTGTGCCTCGCTGAGTCTCCGGTAAGAACCCTCACCTTGCCCTGCAGGGCTGAGGGAGGGTGGGAGGGAGTCTCGTCCCTCAGCCACCCTGGAAATCTCCATCTGATGAAGGCCATAATAAGGGCCTGTGGTGTGTGCCCCGAGTGTGACTCCAGCCAGCCACAGTGAGGAGCATGCAAGAGAGAGGGAAGAAGATTGTGCAATCTGGGCCTCCAGCCGCATCATGCCCCATGTGTTTGTGCACGGGGCTGGTCCCAGCAGGTGAGCCAGGCTTCCAGTCTGTGCAAGACAGCCTCGCACCTCCCCTGTTGCCTCTGAGGCGTTTCTCGATCTCAGGCCCCACCCCACACTGCTGCTGCTGCTGCTGCTGCTGCTGCTGCTGTCATTGATTTGACGAGGCTTCCTGACAGCAACGGCGGCGTGTTGCAACCACTGCTGTGTTTCCATGGAAGCGAGGTCATCGCCATGGAAGCCACCTCGGCCACAGCCCCAGAACCTGTTCTTGGAGCCGGTTTGGCCCTGCCTCACTGAATGGGGTGACAAGGAAGAGGGTGTCTCTGTGCGTATGCAGAGGGCTCTCTCTCCCCTGCCTCTGAGTAACCACAGCTTGTCCCCACTTGCCACTTCAGCAGTGAGTCCCTCCCTGACGCACAGGGTGAGGCTGCCAGGCGCACTCATGCCCTGTAGCAGAAAGAGTGCACTGTGGCCATGCCATGAACACTCCCTCCCCGCCCCTGAGTGGTGGTGCGGGCTGGGGGCAGGTGTTGGGATGTGATGCCTGTTAGTGAAGGGGGGGTGTCCAGTGGGGGAGGCTGTTGCAGGGTCCCTCTTTCCTGCAGGGGTGGGGCGGGGCGTTCACACACCCTGGAGCAAGCACCCCTGTGCTGGTGCTGACAGCACCACAGGGCCTGCTTGACTCAGGCTGGGGCAGTGGCCGCCTGTCCCATCGCTGCCGTTAGGCACCGGGACCCAGCCAAGGAGCCCAAGGAGCGGTCCTTCCAGCAGCGCCAGGCCGCTTGGCTCGGCTTGCTGCCAGCCCCCAGTGGCCCTCGAGGGCAGCCACCCACCAGGATCAGTCCCAGAAGGGTGAACGGCTGGCCCGCCTCTGCCTTCCTGCTACAGAGCCCAGGGTCTGCTGCCCGTGGCTTCGCCTGAACGAGTGAGCAGCTGGGAGCCCCGAGCCGAACTCTCACAGGGAGCTCCTGGGTAGCTGCAGCCCCTGCTGCGTTTTGAGCCGGGAGCCAATCAGGCCCAGGTGGGTCTTGTCCAAAGAAGCTCTCCTGGGGTCTGCTGTGTCTGAGTTGCAGCTCAGCGTCCTCTTTGGACCCGAGAAGGAAGAGAGGCTGGCGACACCAGCTCCTGTGATTGGCAGGTCAGGCAGACGGCCCGGGGCAGGTCCCCGTTGGGTTCAGGGACTGTGGCCGTTGCCCCTTGCCAGAGCAGCTGAGCGGCATTAGGGCTGTGACTCGTGTTTCAGGGCCCTGTCTTTGTGCAGAGGTGCACACCTGCTGACGCCATCCCCTTTGGACTGCCACTGGGTGCGCCCCAGCTTCCCTACGCAAGTTAGATGGTTGTGTTTTGTGGCGGCAACCTCACCTTGACGTGAAGCATCCAAACTGCTCTACTGGTTTGCCTTGAAAATTCACAGGGACTGCCGGTTTTGTGGCCATCTTGGTGACAGAGCTGCCTTTGTCTTTGGGTATGAGGTGTCGCAGGGCAGGGCTCCTTCCTGGCCACCCTCCTCTGTTGTGCTGATCTTCTCGAATTAAATGGGATCGTCTTTTGGGGCAGCTTCCTGGATAAGCAGTGCCTCAGTCAGGTGGAAGTCGGCCAGCAGTGGCGGAAGGCGTCTTCCCAGGCCCTTGTCGAGCGCTTCAGGTGCTTGTGTGGGACCTCCCACTATCTGCTGGCTTGGTCTCAGACCTCAGTGTCGCCTGCATAGAGAAGCAAAAGAGAGCGGGATTCTGAGACTGGAAATCTGTGCTCAAGTTGATGGAAGTCAGAACAAAGCTAGCCAGACCTGCTTCTTTGCTTGGTGCCTGCTGGCCCGTTGCCTTCAGCTTAGAAGTCTTGGGTTGTATCCGATCTGATCCATCTTGCTCTCAAAGGATGGGACCAGTTGGAATGGTGTCTCTTTGTTGCCCAAGGCTGGATCAGGGCAGGAGTTTGCAAGTGTCTCCAGTTTTGTGGCGATGGTTCGTTGAGCAGGATTCAGGCCTGTTTATCTGTCTGCATTGCATCTCCAAAATGTCTCAAAATTTGTCAAGAGCCGCTTTTGAGATATGGTTAAAGTGAAGGGCCAGGCAGCCCAGAAGTCCCCAGTTCAGTAGCTTGGTTGGTGACCTTGGGCAAAACATAAGCCTCCCCATCTGCAAAATGGCGGTGGGGTTACTGTACAGACTTCAGAGGAAATATTTCTGAAGCCCTCTGTCAATGCTTGGCATCAGCTGGCTTCTGCTCGTGGGTCACATGTCCTTCTGGACCTTCCTTCTGTGTTGCCCTTTTGGAGAAGGACGGATGGCTGTGAAAAGGGCCTGGGCTCAGGCTGTTGTGCCATTCGGTGCAGGGTGGGCAAGCATGGACCCACCCCTCCCTGGAGCCCCTCATTGTGGCCTGTGACTTTCTGATTTGGGGTTTGGGGCATTTTATTCTCTGAGGACAGGAGAGAGAATTGGGGGTCCTACCCAGGGTGTCCAAATGCCCCTTGGAGTGCTTCCCCAACAGTTCCTGGGCTCCATACTCATGCATGGATGAGCCATGATCTTACAGCATTCAACATGTTTGTGAGGGGCTGGAGCCCCATAAGCTGGTGGTTCACCGTGCTGTTGTAGTGGGAGGTCCCTCAGGTGGGCTCCCTTGTCCACCTCCACCCACTGTTCGCATCCACTTACCAAAACAATCCCTGCAAACCCTCCCTGGATGCCGGTGTGTTGGGAAATCCACCGTCCTTTCTCACTTGCCTTCAGTATCTTTATGTTAATTATTGTATACCATTTTCGGCCAGTACAGAAGCAGTAGGAAAATGTAAGATTTAAGTTTTGGTTTGCTGCTGCCACTCCTTGCTGCTGCCACTCCTAACCTGGTTTCCTACCAGGTTAATGGTCCTACGGGGAGTCACTTAGCTTGCTTTTCGGTGGCTCTTGTTCCTGTTCGCTTGTATCGCAGAATTTAGCAAGCGTACTTGTGCCTGTGATTTTTTTTCTTTTATGCAATCGGGTATTTTAATAATATTTTGTACTCCGCTTTGAGCTTTGGGAAAGCACTTTATAAATGCTCTACAATGAAGGATTGGATCCCACCCGCTCTGTGTGCAGTACAGGCAAACACATACTCATGGCGCTTCATGTCGGCTGAGCACACCCCTTCTCCTCCGCCCTGGTTCTTTCCGAGCAGGGAACCTGGTGTTCCAGTGCATTATTGATGGCCTTGGAGTGGGGAAGGGGGGTCTGCCTTTGGGACTGTGCCCTCCCCCCACCCTCGCCCTCTGCTAGACTGACAGGCGGCTCTCCTTGGCATCCCACAATGCACTGAGGCATTCCTGAATAGCCTCCCGTGGGAACAGAAAGTGAGCTTTTCAGAAAGGCCGGCCCATGACAGCGAGCACATTACCAACCAACCAGCCCCCTCCAGGAGGCTGAAAAATCCATAAATGCTGGGATGCTTTTTCCGGAGCGTGCAAGATAAGCTGTTTGCAGGGCTCTGTCTCTCCCGTCACCTGCCGCCAGCACTATTGCTTTCTTTGCTGGGGGCTGAGCTGGAATTTCTGCTCTGACACCCCTGGAGACCTGGGGTTCTGTCCCAGGGTGCACTGCTCCCAGCCAGGGCTGACTCCTCCGTGCACATGGGGGTCACTTGGGGCACTTAATTGGGGGCGTCTCCAGTTCCCCTTCCCGGTGAGTCTCTTTGAATCCTGGGGTCAGGAGTGGGCCGGTTGTTGAGTGTGTGTGAGGGGGACCCTTGCTCTCCCGTGAATAGGCTGTGCTGTGCCCTTTGTGCGGGAAAGAAAGTTGGCCTGGATCACGGTGGCGAAGGCCGGGTTTGTGGGAAAGGTCTCCTTTTGCAGCCGTCTTCCCAGAGACTCCTGTGTTCAGGAGGAGGGCCAGGGACTCTGGCGAGAGAGCTGGAGAGCTACTACGGCTGTGTTGATTTGTAGGTGTATGTGGAGAATTTATTTGGGCCGGGGTGGCGGTGGAGGGGGGACTTTTAAAGTAAAGCATGAGTAAGCCGGCAGGCGCTGAGCACTGGGCAGGTAGGGCAACTCCATCCCGGGGTGGCACACCCTGACATTGTCCCTGCTGAGCACCACGTTGGCCTCCTGCTTCTCTAGGCAAGCTGGGGAATGTTGTCTGTTGCGAAGACTTCCGTCTTGTCCAAGACTTCAGCTTGTCCAAAGTCACCAGGATTCTGTGACGCAAGGAAGAATTGTTGCCAGGGTGCGTGCGGGTCTGTAGCTGCTGTCACTTCCTTGTGTTTGCTCTCCCACTGGGAAATCTTCTGAAAACTCAGAAGGAAGCAGAACAGAGGAGAGGTCCTGTCCCGGCTGGCCCCTTTTGTGCCATCCCTTCCCCCCAAGCCCTGGAAATCTGCCGTGGGAGGGGCTGAGATTTGGGGACAGAGGGAGCAGGAGCAGGTAACGGGGTCAGTCAGGACCCCCACAGCACCCCCACAGGGCACGGAGGAGAAGGCCCACTTCCTGGCTTCTCCAGCAGCCTCATTTTGGCACCAGGGGACCAGCTGGTTTGCGGGTCCAGTGGAACGGCTGCCAACCTGCAGCTCTCCCTGGCAGCGCCCTGGGTGCGTGTGCTGCCTCCAGTTTTTTTGAAGACAGCTAAAGGTCAGCTGGGCTGATGGGAATCCTTGGAGAGGGGCTGGGTCAAAGAGGCTTTGGAGTCGGGGGGCTGTCTGAAGCTCGAGAGCTGCCGCCCTCCTCTGCCCTAGCCCACTGCCCAAGCTGCCTGCTACTGACAGGCCTCCTTGGAAAGAAAAAGTCACGCAGGGTGCAGTTGCCTCCTGCAACCTTACATAAACAGAAAGGAAAGAGCCTTAAGTTGTGGCTCCTTCTGGCTCACCGCCAGGAGCTCGCGCCCACTTCATCAGGTGCAAATATATGTGCACACATCATGGCCGTGCAGGGAAGCTTCCAAGTAGCGGGGCCTTTCCAGGCATTGGTCTCAGTTCTCTCCCCCCACACCTGTGTTTTTGCGCCTCTCGCCCGCTAATCTGGTTAGCCAAGACACCTTTTTGTGTCTGCTGTCAGAGGAACACTGGGTTTTGTACAGAGCCGGCATGGGTGGGGAACCGTGTGTTGGCCCTGCACCATCAAGGTCCAGGTTCAAATCTTTGCCCAGCCACTGGGGAGGCCTGGAGCGCAGCCCAAGTCCCTCCCCGCCTGCTGCAGCCTGCTGGGTTGTTGTGAGGAGGAAGAGGAAGAGCCCCCGGGACCCAGAGGAAGGGCTGGGTGCAGTGGTGCTAGATAAACAAACACATTCCCGCGCACAGAAGTGCTGTGAAACGTACAAATAAGACTCCTTCGTAGCTTGGAGGTGAGGCAGGCCAGGAGCTTTATATGGTTTCATGTCCAAAGGGAGCGTAATAGCCGGCTCTGAGCCGGACACCTGACCCCCAGACAAGCAGCCGTCTTATCAGCTGCTTGGCCCCCAAGGCAAGGAAGAACGGCTGATTGTTCTCATTGGAAACATGTAGCCAGCCCTGGATGCCTCCCCATTAATGGTGCTCGGAGAACCTTCTCACTCCCGCCCCCCCCCCCCCCGGTGGGAAAGTGAGCTCTTGAGCTCTCTCCAAACCCTGCCAGAGCCCCGTAGAGAGACCTGCCGGCCAGGGGCTGGCTGCTCTGCTGCTGTTCTCGTCCATGCCGGCAAAGAAAACACAGCACAGGGGGCTACTCGGGGGCGCAGGCCAGTTCAGTCGGAGAGGCAGCGTTCCGTTGCAGCGTTCCCAAGGAGCTCTATCCAGCTTGTGCAAAACTGGGCTGAGAAGGCAGGACCTTCAAGGTGGTGTAAAGGGCGCAGAGACCCTCTACTGCACAGGGGGCAGGAGGCCGTTCCCATGTGACCGCCAGATGTGTCCAGAGGAGCAACACCAACCCTTTGGGGCTTCAAGGTGGCAGCTTTTCCCAACTTGGAGCCCTTTGAAAACGTCCTGTTGTTTCACCAGCCACCGCCGCTAAGCTGGCCCGGATCCACTTCTGGCTTGGGGGAGGCTTGAAGCTGCTGCTCTCGGGAGCACAGCAGCCACAGAGACCTGGGCCTGCAAGACCCCAAGAGCAGCGAGGGACACACTGCCAGGAAGGCAGGCGCACCCAGGGCAGAGGGAGGCCCAAGCAGGGGATGTGACAGTGGGGTTTCCGAGGAGGCTTCAGTGAGTCTGCTCAGATGCTGCCAACCCTTCCTGCCCTTTGGGGTCTGGCTGGAGAACCAGCCAGCACCATTCACACCCGTCTTGTATCCACTGAGCCTTGGGCCCCCCTTCCTCAAGGGGGGCAGCCCATGAGCCACATCCAGTCTGCTTGGCCAGGGCGGCTTCCCTTTTCCTCCCCCCACGCCCGGCTTCTGATCCAGTAGCCAGAGGGGACTGGGTGTTCTGGGTCCTGGGTCAGTGTCGAGCCGGAGTCCTTCCCCAAGCAAGGGGTGGCCTGTGGGGGGAGGGGCTGGGTCTGTGCTCTGTGCCTGCCCGTCCTTCATTCGGCCAGCTGAGTGGCCGGCGCGGCTGGTGTTTGTCCTCACCGCTGCACACGGAGAAAGCAGCTTCTGAGGCAGAAAAATGCTCCTCCCGGCTCTCGGATTTGGTCGACTCAAAGAAATGGAACAGAAAAACAGCTTTTTGTGTGCGGGAACCTGGGGTGGGCCAGAGGCAGGTGGAGGGGATCTCGGTGCTGTGGGAACGCTGGTGCTTGCTGGGAGGGAGGGTGTGTCCTCAGGCTGCCAGGTCCCGGGGTAGGGGGTGTCTTGGAGCCTGTTGGGCCAAGAGGGCACCAGTTGGCCACCCAGGCGCCCTCTTGCTCCTACCGGGAAGAAAATCCATCAAAGGCATTCTGGCACCAATGCAGACTGGAGTCTCTTGGGTGGCCTTTTTTTTTTTTGTTCTTTCTGCATTCCCACGAGGAAGATTCCTTGCTGTGTTCAACAGCGGTATTTAAAAAACAGATTTTAGAATCTGGATTTTAAGAGCTCAGATCTGAATTCCTCAATGCAAGTGGTTTCTGAATATCCCGTAGCTAGGGTCTCTTTCAACTGGGAGGGAGGTATTAAGAGCAGGTCGATGTTTGTGATCTTCTGTTCGACCTTTTTAATTCTGCAAGGCCACTTCGGGCACTTCAGGTAGTGTTGCTGGATCGCTGCAAAGGGTGCTTGCGCAAAGGGTGTGGGGACTCCTTGGAGGGGCTGGTGTCCACTGGGAGGTGGTGCTGGGCTCCTCTTGAGCTTTTTCCTCCAAGGTAGCCAAGCGCCTGCTCGGAAGGGAGTTCTTAGGAGATCCTGAACACGAGTCCTCCCTCTCTCATGACACCAGAACACGGGCTCTTTAATGGCATAGTCGATTCATGGCAGAGAAATGTCCTTCTGCACTCATGACCCCAGCCCCGAGATGCCGTGGTTTTGTGGCCACTCATTTAGATGGATTCACCCGGTTTGGCTGGACAGATGGAAGAAGAGAGGGCCGCCGAGGGGCCCTGAACCCTGGTGGGCAACGATGCTTCTGCGGAGTGCCCCAGTTCTTGGGGAGAAATGGAGGGAGAGGCTCAAGGGCTTCAGAGGCTCCTCGTTGGGTCCATTGTGGAAAACAGTGGGCCAGGCCAGAGGTCCAGTCCCACAGGGCCTTGCTTGCATTCTTACCGTCTCTGGCCTCTTGACGAGTGTTGGAGGGTGTTTTCAACCGTGGAGCCATCCAAGAGAGGAGCGGGTGGGATCCAATAAGACAACACAGCTCCTCTGCAAACTGTGCACGCCCTCTGCTGCCTACCCTGAGAGGGAGATAACGGTGGCTCAGTGTTAGCTGCTGCTCGGACTGCAGCCTCCCCCCAGCCAATGGCCCGAGGGAGGCCTCTCTCTGGCTAGTGAAAGGCACAGGAGAATCGCTGCAGGCGCTTGGCTCTAGGGTAAAATGCAAATGTTTTGCAGCCTTGGGCGGGGGGGGGGGGGTAGGAGGTGGGGTTGGGCCCCTGCTGGGTGAAGTGAGGGTCCGAGCAGGTGCAAAGGAGAGAACAGGAAGGGCCGGAGGGAGAGGAGGAAGGAGCCAGGCCAGGAGGTGAAGCAGCAGCAGAAGGCCCAGAGCCCTGGGATGCTGTTCCCTGGCTGCTCAGGCGGGAGCAGAGAGGAGGCGCTTGCCAGAGGGGCTGGGGACTGAGGCCGCAGGGCAACTGGCAGGGCTCCTTCGGAAGATGTGCTGGGCTGCCGCCGTTTTCAGCCGGCTTTCCTGGCTGCACCAGGGAGAGTATCCTGAGATGCAGAAACATGTTGGCTGATGCTTCTCCCCCCCCCCCCGCCCCCAGGAACCACTTGGCCTGCCTGCTGTTTGCATCTTGCCCCGCTGGCAGGAGATGGGCCAGCGAAAAGGTCGGCTGCCTGGCCTGGGGTTACGTGGAGAGAGAGAGAGGAAATGCATGTAGGCCTCACAAGACCCCAGAGCGGCTGGGCGTCTTAGCTGGACAGTTGCACAGGGGGGAGCTGGGCTAGATCTTGTGGGTAGAGCGATGGGACGTGCACCTTGGCCTACTTGGGGGGGGGGGGGCTGTTGTGTTTTCCAAACCCGGTGGAGGAAGAAGGCGGCTGTTAAGAAGCACCTTGGCCTTCCCTTCCGTAGGGCGTGAGGCGAGGAGACCTTCCAGGCCCCGGGGGCGTAAATCTCCCTCTGGGGCTTGCAGGAGAGACGGTGGGACCCCCCGTGTTGTACTTGACGGCCCAGAGCTGGAGCTGCAGCTGCAGCACTTTGGCTCGTTCAGGATATGACCGGGCTCTTCCTGAACCTGGCCCGAGGCCAGCACTAATAACCACCTTTCTGTCTCTGACGAGGCTGAGGGACCCGCCTCCTCTCTCTGCCGTGAACAGGCGGTGGCTGCACCCCAGGGGCGGCAGCATTTCAGGTTCGTTTTCATGCCAAGTGGCCGCCCTGCAAACCTCTTTGAGGCAGATGCTGCCCGGCCTCCAGAGCTCTCAGTTTCATAACTGGTTCACGTTGGTTTTGTTGTGCTCCGCTGGAGTTGGAAGGAACTCTGGGGCTCCTTGGCAGCCCCGAGGCTGGTGATGGGGTTGTGGGCAGGGGGTTTGACTTCTCACTTGCCCCTACTTCGGGAAGGAACTGAGCTATGGAAGCCGAACCCCCAAAACTTCCATGGCATGTTAAGGTGTGGAACCTGAATGTTTTAATGGCCACCCCCATCGTCCTCATCGTCCTCCTCATCATCACCACACCATTTGATTTATATACTGTCTTTCAGGATAACTTATTGCCCACTCAGAGCAGTTTACAAAGTGTATTGTTATTATCCTCATGACAGTTCGGTGTAGTGGTTAAGAACACGGGATTGTATTCTGGAGAGCCGGGTTTGATTCCCCACCCCTCCACTTGTAGCCAGCTGGGGGACCTTGGGCTAGTCACAGCTCTCTCAGAGCTCTCTCAGCCCCATCCACCTCACAGGGTGGTTTGTTGTGGGGATAATAATGACATACTTTGTAAACCACTCTGAGTGAGCATTAAGATTTCCTGAAGGGCAGTATATAAATCGAATGTTGTTGTTGTTGTTGTTACAATCACCCTGTGACGTGGGTGGAGCTGAGAGAGCTCTGAGAGAGCTGTGACTGACCCAAGGTCACCCAGCTGGCTTCAAGCCGAGAAGTGGGGAATCAAACCTGGTTCTCCAGATTAGAGTCCCGCCACTCTTAACAACTGCACCAAACTGGTTGTCAAACACCAAACATAAATGACGCCTGTAAGTGGCTGTTGTTCGTGGCAGCTCAGAACTGAGTCTCCATGTTTGGGGTAGTCTCCTTTTGAGCATTGGTTGCTGGGCCAAAGAGGACTGCCCTCCCCACCATTTCCTGCTTGGGAACTCCCAAAGGACGTTGGAGACAGAAACTTGAATTCTGCCTTTCTTTCCCCACGGGAGGTGCACCAGAGTTGGATCCTCACCCCCTCTGAAAAGAATTATTGGCTCTTTAATCTGCATTAAGTTTAGCTGCCATGGTGACAGGTTTGCACACGTGTGAGTTAGACGTTCGTTTCTCATAAAGTTTAGTCTGTTTCAAGCTGATTTTAATAGGTGGTCATATATGTGTGTTTTTCATTTACGGTTTCAAATCCAGATTTTAATTCTGGTAGAACCGGTGTTCTGGGACTTGGGCCTGCCTGTAGGAAGGTCTGTGGTAGCGGGAAATACCCACAGAGTGGCCACCCTCCAGCCCTTGCACCTCAAGCGCTGCTGTTACTTTTGATCCCCTTAAGCACCCCCGGACTGAAGATATTTTGCTTTCTAAGCTTGTTAAGGTGACCAGCTTCCCTGGAAAGGATCTGGCGCCATGGGCCCACCTTGCCAGTCCTTGGAGGAAGGGGCAATGGCCATCCTTATCAGACTAAATCTTGGGGGTGCGTCAGATGCCAAAGGTCACAGCTAACATGTTTCCGCTGGCCTTGTGGTGTTCTATGGGCCAGAGAGGGAGGGGAATGTCTCTTGAGGTCAGTGGCCCGAGCTGATACTTCCCAGCTACGAGAAGTTGGCACCCCGTCCTGTGATCAGGGGGGCCCTGCTAGGGTGGCTGAATGTCAGGCCCTCCTGCTTCCGCACCATCCCACTCACCTGTATGGTTTTAAGAGTCCTGTTGCATCTGGGAGGGGGATGTCTTACCATGTTAGCTTTTGCGGTGAAAAGCTGGTTCTGGATGAAACTAGACAGAGTCGAATGCCCGGGGCTGGGCTGCAACCTCTGCCTGGGGGATCCAAAATTCTACGCCCTCCTTTGTGATTGTGAGTCGGAAAGAACGTTGTTGGAATCAACTGAGTGATGGGCAGAAGTTTTGGGGAGCTACAGGTGTGGGCCCTGCCCAGGCTCTTCAGGCCAATACCCCGTCCCCTGGCATTCTCCGGCAGGCTTCCCTTGCCCCCTGCTGACTCTTTCACAGCTCCCTGCCTAGCCCCAGTTTAGAAAGGGCTCCAGAAAGGTTTAAAAAGAGGCAAGGACATCCTCCGCATTCTGTCTCCACCTTTAGCACCTGTGAGAAGCTCCTCTGGAGTTTTATGCCAAAAGAATTCCAAATCAGAAATGGCGGGTCCCAAGGCCAGACGTATTCTGCCGTGGTCAGCCACAGCTGCCTGGTTGTTCCTCCAATGCCACCCTGCAGTGGCTGGTTTGTGCCGGAACTCGTGGAGGCAGCGCCCCCGAAGGAGTGGAGCTGGCAAGGGTTATTGAGTGCACAGACCGTGTTTTTGCCTCACCACCACTGTGTAACCGTGGCGCAGCCAGACTCTGGCTGTCTGGGATTCCAAAGCTGTGCTGGCAGTGAAGTGTGAGCTGCCAGGCACCTCTTTTGAGGAACTCTGCACTGCCCTGAACGTCAGAGTGGATGGAATAGAAGAACAGGAGTTTCTGAGAAGTTTCTTGGGTCTTGGAAGTGCTTTTGCTTGCTGGTACAACATTTATGGGAGGGGTATCTTTAGGCTCTGAGCCATGGTTGTACGGGGGGGAGGGGGGGGTTGAACCCTAATTGCAGCTCCCTTTGTGCCCTGGGTTTGCCCACATGATGCCTTCTTCTCTCCCTTGTAGCACCAGCGCTGCCCGGTAGTGACGCTTGATGCTGCCCCCCTCCCGGTGACGCCGCCCCTCTCCCCCCAGCCCTCCACCCTGGCCAGTAGCCGGTCCGAGAAGGGCTCCTCGTGGTCCAGCCGCTCACTGGGTGCCCGGTGCCGCAACTCCATTGCCTCCTGCGCTGACGAGCAGCCTCACATCGGCAACTACCGCCTCCTCAAAACCATCGGCAAGGGCAACTTTGCCAAGGTGAAGCTGGCTCGCCACATCCTCACAGGCAGAGAGGTGAGGCAGGAGTGGGTGGGTGGGGGAGACGGGTCATTGGCTGCGGGGCAGGGGGGCTCTGGAGGAACTGGGTCTCAAGTGTTCCTTCTCCCTCAGTGAACTCAGGTTATGTTCATGAATTGATTTATTTACTATGCTTAAAGACCTCCTGTTTTCACTGAGACTCAAAGTCAATACAGACAATATGAGGAGACGTCTGATAAACAGTGTTCTAGGACTAGGATTACAGAAACCTGAATAAGTATGGCGCATTAGACATGATACGGAGCACAGATACAGTGCAGAAAAGACAGTATGACATCGGTAGAAATCGAGAGCACGCCAGCAGGGTGATAAGTGCAGCACCCGGGCGACACGTCCTGCAGTACACTGGGTGCAGGCCACCGCCCCTTTACCTTTGTAAGCGCCTTCCTCCGTGGGCCTGTGAAGAACTGAAAGCGGCCCCTTGGCCGGGGTGTGCATGGAGAAGGCAAGGTAGAAGCATTTTAAGAAACAAATGCCACAAGCCCCAGACCCTAACCCTCCCACCGGCCGGAGGGGGGTAATAACGCCACGCCGGCCTTGCAGCCTCACGGTGGATTCTCCCTGGAAGCCCCAGCCCAAACACAGGGTGTGTTGCTGGGATTCTCGCTGCCCGAGCCTGGGCCCCCACTTGCTCGCAAGGAGGGGGGCCATCTTGCGTCTCTCCTCTGAGGCACGTGCGCACCTAGGACAGCTTTGGGCCCTGCTGCGGGCCCTGCAGCTTTGCAGAGAGTGGCTCTGTGGGGGCTGAGTGTCCTAGACTGGCCTCGGTTTGAGCCTGGCTTGTGTGTGCGTGACACGTGCCATCCTCAGACTTCGCCATGGGCCTTGCGTGGCTCAGCGTGGACCGGGCTGTGTTGGCCTTGGGGGCAGAGAGGGCAAGAGCTCAGGGGTGCCTTCCCTAATGGGAGTAGCCTGTAGGGCTGGGATGGCGAGCGGGGCCATTGGCCAGGGTGGGAGGCTGAAGGCAGGTGCCCCGTGAGCCCCCCTCCCGGCACCACCACCCCTTTCCCCCAGAGTCTGATTTTCTGCATTTGATTTCTTTAGGTGGCGATAAAAATAATTGACAAGACTCAGCTGAACCCGACAAGCCTTCAGAAGGTGCATATTTGGGGTGGGAGGACAGAGCAGAGAGCATGGCGGGCGGGGGGGGGGGGCTGCATTTTGCCTTTCATGAGGTGGCAAAGTCCAGGGGCAGCCCCACCGGGGGTCCTCAGTAGACTTCAGGGGGCCTCCCTGCATGGCGGCTCATGAGAGACCCTCGCCCTGCCCTGGAAGCTCTCAGGGCGGCTTCAGGCAGTTGCTCCCTCTTAGCCTGGCCTCCCGGCAGGGGTATCGTGAAGACAGAAGGGAAGAAGGGAGAGTGACACACGCCCTGGGAATAAACGGGATGGAAAGGAGACAGGCCCGTTCGTTCTGTGTGAGGGGAAGGGCGTGCAGCCATGAAGCAAAGCCCCAGCTGCTGTGGAGGGTTCCCCGTCTTCCATATTGGACACGCCACTTGCCCAGAGGCAGCCCTTGACTGGCAGCTGCAACTTCCAACCCCCCAACCCCCCCATGCTGATATCCCTTCCTCCAGAATGATGCCTGCTTTGGCTGGGGGGGGGCCCTTTCCGTCAGCCCCCAGTCTGAGACAGGGAGCTCCTCCCCACCAGGACTGACCCCGCCCCCCCCCCAGCCGGCTCTGGCTGCTGCCACTTGTCACTCTCCCATCCCCCCTTCCTTGATTAGGGCCGGGAGTCCAAGTTGGTCGCTGTGGAAACGCCGGTCTCCTGCCAGCATCGTGCTGAGGGGGAGTTGTGGGGGGGGGGGTGGAGCTGCTAATTAGTGGCTGGATTTTCCAGGACAAATGAGCTGGGGGGAGGGAGAAGGAATGGATTGTGATGCTCCCCCCCCCCAATTAGTCATTTCCCCAGCTGGAGGGGGAAAGCTCTGGAGCCGATCTGCCAATCTGCCCGTCTTCCTCGGGTGGGGAAATCTCCATCCTCCCCACCCCCGTGTGCCAGCAGGCCTAGCGGTGGCTTTCCTTGGATGAAGTAATAAAGAATCCAAAAGGAAATGGCTGGAGTCCCAGGATTGGCGTGGCCAGCCGTTGGGGCTCTCCAGGTGCCCGTCCGCTCATGCCCCACCAAATCCTCCCACTTAATTCGCCTGCCCCGAGTGGTGAGTGAGGCCCAGCCAGCAAAGGGCTCTGCGTGGCTCCAGTGTGTGAACCGAGCCACGGACTGCAGGTGCTGGCCAGCCGTGGCACCGTGGAGGACTCAGCTGTGGCCTCTGAAAGCCCCTGCCGTGAGGACAGCCTCAAAGGGCCACATGGCTTGCCACGGCAGAGCAAAGCAGTGGCCCCGCTGGGAGATACGGGATGTTCAGGAGCTGTAGCTTCACGGGAGCCGGCGGGGAGGGACCGGAGCCTCCGGTCTTGCGTCCTCCTCTGCGGCTGCTCCCCTTCCACTGCGCCCCTTCTTTGCACGGAGCCCCGGCAGGGCCAGTCCGAAGCAGGCTGAGGGGGGTGGGGGGAGCAGTCCACTAGCCCAGGCCCTTAGACGGCCAACAGGGAAGAAGAACTGCCTGGTTCCATTTTCCTCTCTTACTTCTTTTTGCAGCTCTTCCGTGAAGTAAGAATTATGAAAGGACTGAATCACCCCAATATCGGTAAGAAGGCTCAGGGAGGAACCTTTTTCCCTTCAGACATTGGGTAGCTTTTCAGAAGTAGCTATCAACGGAGCAAGGTGGGAACAGAAGGCGCCGAAACAGAGAATCACAGAACCATACGGTTGGAAGGCACCTCCAGGGTCATCTAGTCCAACCCCCTGCACAATGCAGGAGATTCACAACTCCCTCCCCCTCATACACCCCTAGTGACCCTTGTTCCCTGCCCAGGAGTGGCAAAGCACATCTGGACAGCGCAGAGCCAACAATTCCACGGTTGCACCACGTATGCCAGGAACTTGGCATTAGATTTCTGCCTCAGAGCATCTTGACTCCCGCCCCCCGCTTTTTTTTAAAACCCAAGTTTCTAGCCATTATGTCTTATGAAAGACAACCTTATAACCATCCCGTGCTTTGGATGTGGGCCACAGAGGCCTGAGTCCTCAACCGCCTTGGCCGAGACAACTCCGCTGTCAGCTTAACCTGCTTCCCGAGGTGGCTGTGAGGGCTAAAGTGGGAGGAAATCCCCCTGGAGGTGGGGGGGGGGTGAAAATGTATTGGAAACAACTGGGTAGTGCCTGCTGGCAGTGCACGATATGTGGGGGCAGGACGGAGGGGCAGGCAGTGCTGTGGGATCTCCCCACCACCACCACACGTGCAGACACGATGCCAGGAAGCAGAGTTGTCCAAAGCAAGCACCCCGGCTTAATTGGCACGATTTATTCCAGTCACAGAAGCAGGCCTTTTGTTTGCACCGAGCACATTCAGGCCGGCTTTGAAGGCCCTGTGAATGTGGCCGATGCCCGCTGGTGGGAGGTTTCCTCGTCAAAGGCAGCCGCTGTTCCCCAGAGCTGGCCGTGTGGGAAGCCCTGTGTGAAAACCTTTCAGGGGCTGAGAGACCTGAGGGGCCTTCTCTCTCTGTTGCAGTGAAACTCTTTGAGGTGATAGAAACAGAGAAGACCCTCTACCTGGTGATGGAGTACGCCAGTGCCGGTAAGGACACGGGGCCCCGACCTGCGGGCTGCACTTTGGGGCCCTCGAGTGACTCCGCACTCTCTTTTGCTCTACCTACACTCTGTTTGGTGTAGCGGTTAAGAGTGGCGGGACTCTAATCTGGAGAGCCGGGTTTGATTCCCCACTCCTCCACTTGAAGCCAGCTGGGTGACCTTGGGTCAGTCACAGCTCTCTGGAGCTCTCTCAGCCCAACCCACCTCACAGGGTGTTTTGTTCTGGGGATAATAATGACATACTTTGTAAACCGCTCTGAGTGGGTGTTAAGTCATCCTGAAGGGTGGTATATAAATCGAATATTATTATTATTACTTGTTGCTCATTAACCTGGTACTTCAGAGGGAGGATCTGGCGCAATCCTGGATCAAGCCAGAAGTCCTCTGCCAGGTTCCCACATCGGTCCGTCCGTTGTGAGCGGAGGTGTGCCGGGGTAGTGGGGGAGCACCGGGACGCGCACTCACTTGGCCACCCAAACAAGCAACTGCACCCGGTGCGTCTCTCCCGGTCTGCTGCTCAGCCTCCCAGAAGGGCTAAAATTATCCCCCATCTGCTCACATTCTCCCCAGCCGCCACCCCCACAGGAGCTGCCTACCTGGCAGCTGGCTCGGGGTGGCAGCACGCTGCTCCAGGCTGGCGTCAAAACCAGGAGGATTGACAGACCCCCCCCCTCCCCTCAGTTTCTCCTTCCCATCTTAGCACTCTGTTTCCTAGCTGACGTCTGCCCGGAACTGGTTTTTGCAAAGTTTTAAAGCAGTTCTTAAGCAGGAAGGTGCAGAGACAAGTGCACCGGTGTGCCTCTGCGCTTTGTTTGGCCTGCAGGCCACCCTGGATCGCCTTGATCTGCCACCCAAACAGCTTGCCTTGTGGCCACGGGTGTCATAAGGAAGGCAGTGGGCCCCTAGGCCTCCGGGCTCGGGCTGGTACCTGAGGGTCTCAGTCCTCTTTTTCCTCCTTGGCAGGAGAAGTCTTTGACTACCTCGTTTCTCATGGACGCATGAAGGAGAAAGAAGCCCGGGCCAAGTTCAGACAGGTGTGGGGAAGAGCCCCGCCTCTGAGGAGGGGGCCAGGCTCCCAGGTCTTGGGGCCTGGCATTGCAGCAGGCGGGGGGCATGTGAAGTTGGCCGGTGGCGCAATGGAGATGTGGAGAGGACAGCAGGCGCCCCCTGCTCAGAGTCCCAGATCTACTTCCTGCAGCCAGGGATTGATTTCTCCCCTCTGGCCTCTGGAGTGGAAGAATCGATCCTCTTGGCCTGGGCCCTTTGCCTTTAAAGAGCCATTCATGAAATTCTCAGGTGGTCTTGCAGGACATAATGCTCTCGTGCATGTTCATTCAGGCACATGACCCCTTTCTATCCTTCCCCCCAGATTGTCTCGGCTGTACACTATTGTCACCAGAAGAACATTGTACACAGGGACCTGAAGGTAAGAATGCCATGTGCTGTCCATCCCCCCCCCCCCATACAATCGTTTCCTGCTGATCGGAGCGCCGTGTAGTTCAGTGGGTTCAAAGTTTGGTTCAGGACTCCGTGGCAGGGCCTTGGGCTCATTGCCCATCTGGAAGCCTTGAAGTTCTCCCTTCAATAAAATGCAAATAAATATTACTTACCTCTCAGAGTTGTTGTGAAGGGGGAAACAAGACAGAACTCGCTGAGACGGGAAGAAGCACCAGCATTTGGGGATTCAGAAAGTGCCTCTGCTTTGTGCTGGGCCTGATACCAAGGAAGAGTTTCCCAGCCACCCCAGACCTCTGGCTGCCGCATAAAGAACGCAGCATGCTGCCGCAGCCCTGGAGAGCGCACTCCACTTGGTCCTTTCCTTGGGACTGTTCACAAGAAGGGCTCCGTTCCCAGGGCCCCCCCCCCCCCGAGCACTGGGTGCACTGGTCAGGCCTTCTCCTGCCCCTCTTTTGTGGGCCGGGGTCTCTGATCGCTCTTCCTCCTCTCTCCCTCCCAACACGCAGGCTGAAAACCTCTTGTTGGATGCCGATGCCAACATTAAGATAGCCGACTTTGGGTTCAGCAATGAGTTCACGCTGGGCTCAAAGCTGGACACTTTCTGTGGAAGCCCCCCCTACGCCGCTCCGGAACTCTTTCAAGGGAAGAAATACGACGGGCCGGAGGTGGACATCTGGAGTCTGGGGGTGATCCTTTACACGCTCGTCAGTGGCTCCTTGCCCTTTGATGGGCAGAACCTCAAGGTGAGGCTGTGCAGGGGGAGTTGGGGGGGGGCGGAAAGGCCGAGGGCGGAGCAGCCAAGGGGGAAGCAGAATAGTGACCGGGGGTGGGGGTGGGGGGGTAGTGGTGGCTTGTTTTTGCAAAAACTGTAATTGGAGTAACGAAGAAGGTCTTTCCTGAAATGCTTTTCAAAAACAACATCCTATTTCTGAACGGCCTTGCGCCCTGCTTTGTTACATTCCTGTATAATGGAACTTTCTCAGGAGAGGCAAATAACAACATGAATGAACGGAGTAGTAAACGGAGTCCAGGAGTCGCCAGCTGCGTTGTTTCTCTGCCCGTCTGGAACTGGTGGGGAGATCCAGCCTGTTCCGTTGGCTCGAGAGGCGCATGATGCTCGCGGACCGTTTGGGCATCTCGTTCGGGAGGGGCGGCAATGGGGAGTAGCTGCTTTGGGGAAATGTGGCGGTCCTGTGACAGTGCTGTGCCCCTCCCTCCAGGAGCTGCGGGAGCGCGTGTTGCGTGGCAAATACCGTGTCCCCTTCTATATGTCCACCGACTGCGAGAACATCCTGCGCCGTTTCCTGGTTCTGAATCCGGCCAAGCGCTGCACCCTTGAGGTGAGGACGCCCCTGGGGTGGGCGCATGCCCCTTCCTCACCTTCCCTGATAGGCTCCTTATTCTTATTCATCTGACACGGCCTCCTGCCGAGCGAGAGGCCAGGCCTGCGCATTTCCAAGCATGTGCACCGTGGCCAACCCATTTCCCTCACAGGAAGTATGTGAGGCCTTTAATTAGCTAATGTCTCCGTGGGATCGGGCCCTGCCCTCCGCCTCGCCTCCTTCCCCGCTCCTTACTCCCCCCCCCCCTCGGATGACTGTAATTTGCCTAATCTGCTCACAGATAATTATATGATGCGTCAGGGAGTCAGTGTGCGCCCCCATGTGGCATGTGCTCCCCCCCCCACATTGTTGCTGTGCAGGCTTCCCGGAGAGAATTGCTGCGATGCAGCCGTGGGGGAGAGACAGGTGGCTTTTCCCTATTGGGGTTCTGGGGGGGGGATGTTTGGCTCCCCCCCCCATGAAGGATTGGGCTAGACACAGAGGGCTAGGCCCTGGGAGCACTCTGTGGCACACGGCAAAGTGTGTGTCTCTTGCCACCCAAGGACTTAACGGCAGGCAGGCAGGTCTTGCCCTTTGGAGATCAGAGGGCATCTTCCAGGCAGGTCTGAGCCTCAGGCTAAGGAGGGGGCTAAGCTTACCTTGAAATGTGAAGGCTGTGCAGGTGGGAAATGGGGGGAGTGACTGTGTTGTTCCCCCAGGACTTTTTCAGAGTGTCCTGTGAAATATGGTCATAGATCCAGAGGAGTTAGCCATGTTAGTCTGTAGTAGCAAAATAGTAAAGAGTCCAGTAGTGCCTTTAAGACTAACCCACTTTATTATAGCATAAGCTTTTGAGAACCACAGCTCTCTTCTGACAAAGACAAACGCTTATGCTACAATAAAATGGGTTAGTCTTAAAGGTGCTACTGGACTCTTTACTGTGAAATATGGGAATGAATGAAATGCTTTTTAAGACAACGTGTTGTAAGAGAAGGTTTTACTCACTCAAAAGACAGAATGAAAATTTATATGTGAAATAACTTACAGCATTATTGTAAATTCTACGTATGCCACAGACACCGTATTTTCAAGAAGATGTTAATCATTTAAATGAGAATAATTTTGGCAACAGTTAATAGATTGTAATGGGTCCGGTATGTTATCCATCCAGATAATGCTGCTGGTCCAGTAATGATTATATGAGGCTGGTTCTGTCCAAATAATATGCTTTCTTTTGTTTACTGCAAAATTTGTTTTCCACTTCTGTTTTTTCCTATCTGTCAGATGGCAGAAACTAAGATCCAGGCGCTAAGGTAACGCCGGGCGCAGTGGGTTACAGCTTTGAAGTCTAGTTGGTCTTTAAGGTGCTGTTGGACCAGGATCCGGCTCTTAGCTTGCTCTCAAGTATTGGATATACTTGCAGTTCTGCTTGTGGAAAACAGCTGTAGTTTTAAATTTAAAAAACATACCAAATAGTGCCATTTTATATGCTAACTAAATTATAATCCATGCATTTTGTGTTGTTGACGTAGTACGATAAGTTTCAATTTGATCGGAATTAGGTACTGCGTGTATTTCAGTCCTCTCCCCACCAGATTTCCGTTTCTTCCCGTGACTTCAAAATTTCCAGAAATTTGAGAGCTCTCAGCCTGCCCCGTAATGACCTCTCCCTGCCCTGCCTCTTCACAGCAAATCATGAAAGACAAATGGATCAATATCGGCTACGAGGGAGATGAGCTGAAGCCCTACAGAGAGCCCGAAGAGGACTTTGCGGATGCCAAGCGCATTGGTGTGTGTGCACACGTGTGTTTGAACTGTGGCCGGGAGCAGCGGGAAGCCTGGGTATCTGCTGGCGGGGCACACGGGCTAGCACGGCATGGCCCTCTGTGCCTCAGCCACCCCTGTGGGAAAGGGGGGGGGTGGAACGAAGGCTGATCAGCAGCACCCACATCTGCGCGGCCTCGCCTGCTCACCCGTTTCCTTCTCTTCCCCCCTCGTCCTCTCCAGAAGTGATGGTGGGCATGGGCTACACTCGTGAGGAGATTAAGGAAGCCCTGACGAACCAAAAATATAACGAGGTCACGGCCACCTACCTCCTGCTGGGCAGGAAGAACGAGGTGAGGCGTGGCGGTGGGGTAGGCAGGGGGGGCGATGGTGGAGAACTGAGTGGCCACAGGATCCCCGTGGGGAGGAGGGAAAGGAGGGCCTCATAGGAGCCCCCCGCCCCCCAACTCTGGCTAGACCAGGAGCAGAGGAGGGTTTGGGAGGCCTCATGCTAACCTGGCCCCCTGCAGCGGAAGGCGGAGAAGGCCTGGCAGAGCTGGGGAAGAGGACAGCCAAAGAGATCAGAGGGGTTGCACACCTTACCTACAGGGAGAGCTTAAGGAATCTGGAGGTTCTTGGGCTACCACAAAAACGACGGAACAGGGGTGTGAGAGAGGCTTGTTTGGTGTAGAAGTTAAGAGTGGCGGGACTCTAATCTGGGTTCAGTCCCCCCCTCCTCCACTTGAAGCCAGCTGGGTGACCTTGGGTCGGTCACAGCTCTTCCAGAGCTCTCTCAGCCCCGCCCACCTCACAAGGGGATTGTTGTGGGGATAATAAAAACATACTTTGTAAACCGCTCTGAGTGGGTGTTAAGTTGTCCTGAAGGGCGGTACATAAATCAAATGTTGTTGTCGTCTTCATCGTTAACATGTAATGTAGACAGAGTGGGGCGGGAGATCCTCTTCTCCCTCCCCTGCGCTGCCAAAGCTCCTGGGTACCCAGCGGAGTTGATGGGGAACAGAGTCAGGACGACAGAAGGGAGGAATTCTTCACGCAAGGAGTGAATAACTTGTACAACTCACTGCCTCGGGATGTGCCCAGTAGTTTAGATGTCTTTGAAAGGAGGGTGGAGGGCTCCATAGAGGAGGGGTCCTTCGAGGGCTGTTAGCCCCAGGGAGCCAACGGAGTGCCCGTGCTCAGAGACTGAATACCTGGGGTGGGAGGTGTGAAGAAGGCCTTGGCCTTGCGCCCTTCGGCCTTCTGGGGCATGTGGCTTCCCCTGGCATGAAACCAGACGCTGGGCTAGGAGGACCTTTCCGCCTGCTCCGGGAGGTCTCTTCTGATGTTCCGATGAGTTTCGCGGGCGGTCCCTGAAGAGCTCCTCCTCCGGGGCAGCTGTGCCCCACGCATCCCGGGGCAGCTCACCCGCCCCGCCCCACGGCCACAGTGCTCTTTCCTTTTCTCCCGACGGTATCACCCAACTTGCCGTCTCCCAGCAGGTGGAAGGGAGTGAGTCTCGCACAGGCAGCAGCCTCTCGCTGGCCCGGGTGCGGGCGCCCAGCGAGGTCTCCAACGGCACCAACAAGCCCTCCTCACACACCAAGAGCCAGCGCAGTTCCTCCACCTACCACCGGCAGCGGCGGCACAGCGATTTCTGTGAGTGACGTGTGTCATGCAGCCCCCCTCATCGCCCTGGCCTGGAGGTGGCCTCCTTGCACCACCCCCAAGTGCATCCTGGGGTCCGTGCAGGGCTCTTCTCTGAATCTGGAATGCAAGTTCCTAGCCCGCTTTGCCAGGCAGGCAGGCCTGTGCTAGCAATTTCTGGCACATCGAAGGCTGAAAAGAGGTGTAGCTGTCTTGGTCACTTCGCACTCCTCGCTGCCTGGAAATTAAGACTTGCTCGCCCAGGGTAGCCGGACAAGGGATTGCTCTCGGGCCTCACCCGGGGGGGGGGGGTCCTTTCTATGGCCTCCCACTCTGCAAGTCATGGTGCAGTGGGGGGGGGCTGCTCTTCAGCTCATTCAGACTCTGGCTTGATCTGGGCTGGTAAGCTGCGAAGCTATTTCAGCCTCTGGGTTTTCAGAGTTTACCCAGAGGTTGAAATGCTCTTAAGTGCAGAATCTAAGCAGGGCTGGCCCACAAAACGCTTCCTTCTTAGATGACGGGGGATGTGTGTAGAGGTGATCCTGAGTGACCACACTGCTCCGGTTTCTGGTCTGTTCCAGCCGGGCCCAGCCGGGTCGGCAGAGGCCAGGCGGGTCGGCAGAGGCCAGGCGGGCCCAGCCGGGTCGGCAGAGGCCAGGCGGCGGCCACAGCCGGACATTCCTTGTTTGCGTAGGTCGAGGTTGTGGTCTCAAAATATCCATCCCGGGGAAATCTGCCATCATACTCCGCAGTGGTGTGAGCCACTTCTTAGTATTGAATCAGTTCTGAAGAAGGGAGCTCTGACTCTCGAAAGAGCCAGTCTGGTGTAGTGGGAGCCAGTCTGGTGTAGTGGTTAGGAGCACGGGATTCTGATCTGGAGAGCCGGGTTTGATTCCCCACTCCTCCACTTGAAGCCAGCTGGGGGACCTTGGGTCAGTCACAGCTTCTAGGAGCTCTCAAAGTATATTTTGTAAACCGCTCTGAGTGAATGTTAAGTTGCCATCAAGGGCGGTATAGAAATCAAATGTTGTTGAAAACTGACACCCTGAAAATCTCATTGGTCTCTAAAGTGTCACTGCACTCAAACCCTGAAATTCAGACCAACATAGCTACTCTCCACCACTCATAGCTACTCTGTTCTGCATCTTGATGGTGCAAATAGACACCGAGTCTCACGGAACCATAGGAATGGACGGGTGTGAATGGCCCATCTTTGGGGCTGTCTGTGGGTTCAGTTTGAGCAGAGGGCAGCTTCCAAGTGTTGCTGTGGCATTGCGACGTGTCTCAGGACCAGCCACACACCTCCCCTGCAGCTAGAAGGGCTACAACACACACACACACAGAGCCTGCACCCAAGCCCCTCCTGTAACGGGACGGTTGCCCGTGTCTAAAACCAAGCTTCAGCTAGCCAAGAGAAAGATGGATCTCTCTCCGGGGAAGCCGAAAGCAGTTAGTCTTTAGACCTGTCAAACAGATAAGTTCTTTGAACCAGCTGTTTATCAGTACATTTATTTATATAGGGTTCAATATTGCTTTGCAACTCCCCATCAAACACACAGACACCAATCTAGAGTTTATTTCACTTTATTGAAAATATACCCTAGTTTTTAATGAAGTAAGTAATCGAAATATAAATGGCTATTAATATGAATCCTATAACAACAGAACACAAAAAGGCAATAAGAAATAAGTTCACTAACATTTCTTAATAAATCCCAAGTTTAACATTGCTCAAAGTTTCTATGAAATACATAGGTAAAGATAGGTTCTCACCTAAATTCTCCCAAGAGATCTCTTCCATCAGTACCCTGCTTATTCTTTCTGTGTTTGCAATTATATACCTAATCATATGCAAATATTTAGGGTCTATTCACATGATAGCACAAACAAATATTGATTGGTTTGACACTTCACTGAATATTCATAATTTCATAGTACAGCCTTCCAATTAGTTAAAAATTGTCATAATCTGATCTGTAAGAGAAAACTATAAATCTCTGACAAGTGTCAAGAAAAGTTAAGTTGGGCGATCACCATTGGTTGAATCTCTGATAGAGGAACATCAATCTCGGTAGAGTCCACAATTTTAATTAATTGTCAAAGGATGAAAGCACACCTGTTGAATTACCTTACACATAGAAAAAATACACTGAAAGTTCATGCAAAGTTTAAAAGTTCATCTAGAGAATACGGAAGCTAGGCCTAGTATTGTTCAGTATTGATTATTGGCATATGATTTTAATCTATATTGGCATAACACTCCTTCTCGTTGGAGTGGCAGCTGTCTTCACTCTCCAGGTCTCTCTTTCAGGCGGTCCCTCCCCTGTCCCCCTGCACCCCAAGAGGAGCCCCACCAGCACGGGGGACGGCGAACTGAAGGAGGAGCGGATGCCCTCGCGCAAAGCCAGTTGCAGCGTTGTGAGCAGCGGACGGGGCATCCCGCCCTCCAGCCCCATGGTGAGCAGCGCAAACAATCCCAACAAATCAGAGATCCCCGACCGGCGCAAGGATAGCGCCGTGAACACGGTGAGTCGGTGCGTCTCCAGGTGCAGGTTCTCCTGGGCCGTGGGCGAAGGAGCCTGGCTGCCCCCCCACTCTGAACACCAGTACGAACCCTCATGACCTCCACAACTCCATGGGGCCCGGGCGGGGGGCAATACCTGCAACTTGGCTTTACTAACCCGTTTGTCAAGACTCACCCTCTTCTAGCCAGCCCTCCTAAAGTGCTTGGGCGGGAGTCCTGCTATTTCTTCAAAGACCAGAGCGTGACTTTTTTCTCCCCTCATCCCCCAAGTGACAGAATGGTACTAAAGGGGCCTGCAGCAGCCCCTTTGCTGTGCTTTCTTCCCTGGCCGGGCCGGGGAACTGCCTGCAGAAACATGGGCGGGCGTGTCAGGCATGGGCAGTGGCTGGCTTTGGTGAACTGCCCACCTCCCCCATGGTTCTGGGACTGGGTGTCACAGTGCTGGGCAAAGGCTCCCCCCCCCCCCCCGCGCACACATACCAGTTGACACTCACTTTTTGGATGGTCTTGAAGGTTTGTTTATCTCCTGTGTTCCTTGGCGGAAACTCAAACCTTGTCTCCCAAAATGGAGCCCTGACGCGCTCCCTCATGCTCGCTCCTCTCACTCATCAGCCACTCAAAGCCCAGCTGAAAATGTTCGCTTGAGCATCCAGCCTGGGGGTTGCATGCGAGACCCAGAGGTGGCTGGATTTTCAGAGACTCTGGATCTTGCTGCCCTGGGAAACAAAGGGCCAAAGTACAAGTGACAAATGACTCAGGTTGGACACTTGTCAGCTTCCCTCAAGTTTTGATGGGAAATGTAGGCAGCTTGGCGGAATGTTGGACAAGTGACAGTTGAAAAGTCTGTTGGACAGCAGTCAGAGAGCGAAGCTGCGAGACCAGGATGCCTACATTTCCCATCAAAACTTGAGGGGAGCTGACAAGTGTCCAACTAGTGTCAGGCGTCACTTGTAGCTTGGCCCAAAGACTGGGGACCAAAAAGCCTGCCTGGTGACAAGTCTGGCTCCTGAAAAACTCTGTCCCTTTTCTCATGAATGTCTCCTCCACCCTTCTAGCCTGGGTCTGTCTCTCATTTCAGAATAACATTCCCTCGAGTATGATGACCCGGAGGAACACATATGTGTGCACAGAGAGGCCCGGTGGGGACCGCCACTCGCTGCTCCAAAACGGAAAGGAGAACAGGTGGGATGTGGAAAGAGCTGGGAAGCAGTGGTAGAGGTCGAAAATGAGAAACGCCGACCGTTCTCTCTTGCCTCAGAGACTGCCGCCTGAATCCCCAGTTGGGGCTCACTCCGTTTGCCGCTACAAACAGCTTCCGAAGCTAAGACCCCTGGGCAGTCTGGACTCAGCCATGCCAAGGCTGGGAATGGGCTGGTTTTCATTTTAGAAAGCAGACGAGATGGGCTCCTTTGGAAGAGGCTGCGGGCGCTGGGGAGGGGAGCGGGCTGCCTTGGAAACGGCACCGACTCCATGCCCACCCTTGTCCCAAGGCCGGTATAAAAGGACACAGGACCTCTGTGCCAAGGCTGGCTCTGCAGCCAAGCGACCACTTGTGGTGGCACACTGGGGAGGGCTCCAGTGTCACAGGGGCTTGGCTCCCTCTCGGCTGGCATCAGGGGACTGGCATCCACTTCCGGGCCAGGCAGAAATGGTACGTGGCTTGCTTGTGGTGCCTCGCCCAGCTCTTCACAGCAACGACCCCCTGCACAGAGCGTTGGAGGAGCCCCCACTGCGGGTAGACAGAATGCCGAGTCAGAGGAGCCGACCGGGGAACGCTTGCACAATTCCAGAAAGCATCTGCTGGCCTCTTCTTCTTAAGGCCTGGGGAGGTGAACTGGGCCTGTCAGGTGTGGCCGTGCCCTCTCCTCTTGGGGCGGCACACTGGCCTTGCCACCCCCCCCCCCCATTCCTGGCCCTTCCCATGGACTTGGCTCACTCATGGCTCTCTGCCCAGTTTCCGCTGCTCTTGACCAAGCTTGATGCTGCTTGTGCTCCAGGAAATGCCAGGATCCGGGTTGCCCACATGAGTTCTGGGCCGGTTCTGGGAAGATGCAGGACGGGGGGAGGGGCCCTCGTAGACAAGAGGAAATCTTGCCCTTTTGCTCACGAGGAGGGATGGAATTCTGAAAACAGCTGAAACCCCCAAGGGGCTGCGTTGGATCAGAAGGGTTGTGAGCTTGCCCAGGAGTGCTGCCAGGGATCCAGAGTTGGCGCTTCGTTTCTGATGCAAGTTTCCAGGGTTCCAGCCAGCCTGGTGTCCACTGCCTTTAGTTCAGGAGCTTTCATTCCTAATCCCAGGCATGTAATGCTGAACAACAGTCACCAGCTGGCTAAGGAAAAGCACTCGGCACGTGCCCAGAGCACTCAAATTGAGACCTGGAAGAGTTCAAACTGTGGGGTCCGCTCTCAGTTGCCACAATTCTCCCCCTGCAGCTCCGTTACCAGCCGGGTGCCCCCAGCCTCACCCTCCAGCCACAGTATCGCCACCTCATCCACCTCTTCAGACCGTACCAGACTTTCACGTGGCACCAACATCCGCAGTACCTTCCACGGGGGCCAAGTGCGGGACCGGCGTGCAACCGGTGTGCAGAACGGGCCTCCCACCTCCCCCACACTCTCTCATGAAGCCACGCCTCTACCCCAGAGCCGCAGCCGGGCCACCTCCAACCTCTTCAGCAAACTCACGTCGAAGCTCACGCGGAGGTGAGTGGCTCGCCGCTAGCTGTCTGGGTCAGGAATGCTGGCTGCCCGGCTGCTCCCCATTCCCCATCACGCTCTCTCCCCGCCATTAGTTCAGCAGCTTCACTCACCACCAGGTTCCTCCCCAGAAGGAGCTCCTTGATGAAGAACCCCTTGGTGGGTCAGAGAATCTCCAGCCTCTTCCTTCCCAGGAGGGACTGTTGCAGGTGTCTGCCAGTCGTGTCTGATAGAGAGGAATTGCTCCCGATGGACTAACTTTGGCCTTGCTCTGAGCACGGACCTCCTCAGGCCATTGAGCAGGAGCTGAATGGAAGAGCGTGTCCCCCTCATGTGGCTCGGTGCCTCTGGTTGCCCTCTGAAGGAGCGAGAGGCACACCGGAGCCCAAATACTCATTCCTAGGAGAGACCCAGAGGAGTTAGCCGTATTAGTCTGTAGTTGCAAAATAGTAAAGAGTCCAGTAGCACCTTTAAGACTGACCCACTTATTTGTAGCATAAGCTTTTGAGAACCACAGATCCATCTGATGAAGGGAGCTGTGGTTCTCGAAAGCTTATGCTACAATAAAGTGGGTTAGTCTTAAAGGTGCTACTGCTGGACTCTTTACTATTCCTGGGAGAGGTCTCTTCATTCCGAAATTCTCCCAGACCATTGGCATAGTTTAAAATGTCCGCCCAAGTGGCAGGCAGATTGTTCGACTGGATCTATTGCTTGAGCCCCAAAGCTATTTCTGCTTCTTCCCGTCAGCCGCCTTCTGTGCCCCGACACCTGTGGTTTTGCTGGTGGTTGTTGGAAGATGCCCAGGGAAGGCACGTCTCTTTGTAGCACGGCCTGTTTCCGAACAGCAGAACGCTCTTCCCGTTGTCTGTTTGCAAGCCTCTCCAAACTGTAGATATTGTCCAGACGTGCCCAGGAAGGAGTTGTGCCGCTTGTCTCACAAAGAGTCCCCCTCCCACACCCACACGAGTCTAGAAGCTGTCAGAGGCAGGGCTGAACGGCACCCACAAACAGGTGTGACATGACAACCAGCCGCACCCATCCCAGTCAGAAGCCAAGAGCCACCGGCCCCCTGTTCGTAGCCAGGCTCCTTAGGCTGCGGTCCTGCTTTCTCTGTGGCCAGGAAGGGATTTCTCTTCGGACTAACCTCTGTTGCTTCCCCCTCCTCCTCCACGCCTGTTTCACTCTGGCTTTTCTCTGTTTTCAGGGTCACTCTTGACCCCTCTAAGCGGCAGAATTCTAACAGGTGCGTCTCGGGCGCTTCAATGCCTCAAGGATCTAAAATCAGTAAGTTTGGCTGCTTTTTATGCTGCAGGGGCAGCGCCTGCCCTCCTTTCCTCTCTCTTTGGCCGCCTCCCCTCTTTCTCTCCCCCTTCCCCTCTTGTGCCTGTATGGAAACGCTTGCTTCCTTTTTTCCCTTCCTGAGAAACTTAGAGATGCCCAGTGTTGGTGCTTCAGGCACTGCTGAACTTCTAAAGGAGAATTCTGGGGCTCGCACCTGACGGGAAGTCGTGGCTTTAACCAGACAAACCCTTTCCCCTCATCTCTGATGTGTAAGGGAGGAAAGGCCCTCTGCACAGCTTCGGAAGCAATCTCTTCCTTACATTCTCAAGTCTCAGGCCTGGCACTGAAGGAGCTTCTCTGGCTGAAATTAACCCCTGCAGAGTTTTGAAGGCGGGAAGAAACTGGCTAGCCCAGGGTGGTGGGGAGGGGGAACTAAGACCTGAGTGTCGCGGGGCCTTGTGTGGCCTGAAACTTTAAGCACATGGCAGCACGGCACGTTGTGGAGTGCCTCAGTGTCCCTCAAGAGCAGGAAAGGGCTGCGGCGGAGGGAGTCTGGCTTCTTCCGTGAGCACATGATGCACCCCCTCCCTTGGGGGAGGTAGTTTGGGTCTGGGTGGGAGATCTCCCCCCCCCCTCCCCAGGAATGCTGCCTCGAGTTCCTCCATGGCAGAATGCTGGGATAACCATGTACTTTACCAGAAACCCCTGGCAGAGCCCAGAGAGTGTGGGGCTTGGTGAATCAGTTTGCCTGGGGTAGATGTGGCAAAGCCGGGCCGGCCGGCTGGCCCGCCGCACTCCGGAAGGCCTGGCTCAGCTGAGGTTTTGAGGCCCTGCTCAGTTCCAGCTTCTGATCTTGGCCTCATTCTGAGTGGGGTGCTCAGCTGCAGTCTGGCTTGTAGTAAGTTGCTTGCCCAGGGCCCTTCCCCCTGAAGTGCTGGTTTTTATGTGCGAGGGGTTTGTTTGTTTTTTCTAATATGGGGAGGCGGGGGGGGGGGAGTGTGCAGTGTGAGTTTCCTCCAGGCCACCTCTGACCAAAGGCTCGTGCAGACTTCAGGCAACCTGCAGGGCAGGCAGTGGCTTCGGCGAGTTGTTCCCTCCCGGCCTGGGCAAGCGGCTGAGGTGGCCAGGAGCAGGGGGCTGGAGGGGGGCAGCCGAGAGACCCCGCCCACTGGCGCCCCTGCTGCACCTGGCTCCCGCCGTCATCTCGGGCCTCTTTCTCTTCCCAGGGTCGCAGACGAACCTGAGAGAATCGGGGGACCTACGCTCACAAGGTGCGTCTCTGCTTGGCTCCCCGGCAGGCCCAGGTGCCGCTCCGCTCTCCCCTGGGCCAGTCACCCTTTGGAGTGGCGCCTGCTCTGCGTGGAACACTTGTAGTCCATGCAGTGGGTGGGACGAGCCACCAAGTGGGTGTGAAACTTTGGCTTCCTGAGAATCTTGCCCTTCGAGGGTTTTTCCCTCCCTTATTCCAGAAAGGCTCCTCTGATGGCCCAGGTGAGCTTCCGAGCCTGTGAGCTGCGTTGGCTGCTCTCTTGGGAGCCTGGGGCAGGCCGCCGAGCTGCGTTGCCCTCTGTTAACCCCCCTGCCCCTCCTCATGAGGGGCAGACTATGGAGGGGGCTGGCTAGGGGCGATCGCGCCGGCCACGGCCTCTGCTCTTCCTGGGTGCAGGTTGTTAGCGAGGGCAGCTTTCCACACCTGTGAGTGCGGGGGCGGGGGGGGGGGGTCCGTTGAGCCCCGGTCTTTCCCCTTTCTGATGTTTCATGTGAAGCGTCTTTATGGGCAGGCTAGCACAGAAGGAGGCATTTCTGCCCCGCCGCTTCTGAGAACAAACGTGTGACTACCTGAATGTGGGTCACGAGTGACGCGAGACACGGGTCTGCTCCTCTTCTCCACCCTCAGTTGCAATTTACCTTGGAATCAAAAGGAAACAGAACCCCGGCTGCTCCGATTTACCTGGAATGTGAAGCTCACCAGCACCCGCCCCGCCGAGGCCATCCTGGCCGCCCTCCGCCAGGCCACGGACTCTGTTAACTGCTGCTGCCGCCAGACGGAGCCCTTTGTCCTGTCCTGTACTCACGAGAAGAGTCCCAGCGAGCAGTTTTGCTGCTTCGAGGTGGAGGTGTGCCGGCTGCAGAGGCTGGGGGGGCTCCACGGAGTGCTTTTCCGGCGCCAGGCTGGCACTTCACTGGCCTTCCGGGGCTTGGTGGCCAAGATCTCCGACCAGCTCCAACTCTAGGACCTTGCCGGTGCTCCGCTGCATTGCTTGACCCACCCGCTGGGAAACAGTACAGGGGGAGGGGCGTGATTCTCGACTGCCCGCCACGTCCTTACAGGGCCAGGACTTGGCTGAGGACCGACACTGTCACCCAGCATGCAGAAGGGCTGCGCTGAAGGGGAGCTCCACCAAACTCCCAGCTGTGCTTGAGGACTGGGAGAACTCAGAGAGGGGAGGGGCCCCCCTTTGGAGTTCCCTGTGGGCAGCTTTTCTCCCTCACCTGCCCTCAGGTGCCAGTGGCCCCTGCTCTGAGCCCACTTTGTGGCAGGCCCTCTTCAAGCTGTGGCATGGAGGGCCCCAGGTCTTCTCCCCCGTTTCCCACGCTGCAGAGGGAGGGAGCTCGTGTTTCCCGGGGCTTAAGTGGCAAAGGGGAGAGATCTCTGAGGCCGAGAGCCCCCTGGCTGCTGCATCCTGCCCACACCAGTGGAAACCTCCCATTTTTGGGTCCCTGGCTTTGATCCCCCCCCACTCCTTCTCACAAAGGGAAAAATAACAATGCCCAGGTAGTCCATTTCATTTAAATCAAGGTCAAACTAGAGCCAGTTTTTATTCCAACTTCTTCTGGGATTCAGGTTTCATGGGCAAGATGTAATCAGAACCCCAGTTCTGGTTCAGCTCAATTGGAGTCCTGTTAGTTCCACCCAGTAGCTGGACAGGTACAGCCAATGTGCCAGCCTCTGTCCGGAGTGGCCAGAAGGGACTCCCTCCCTCGCCAAAGTGGGTTTGCAGTGGGTGGCTGCAGGGAGTGGGGCGAAGGGGCAACGCAGAGCGGAACGTGGGCGAGAATACTGGGGGAGGGAGAAGTTGCAGGCAGCAGGTTCCACAGCTGAGCAGAATTCTTCACCTGTGGGGCTGCTGACCTTCGTCTTGGGGGTTCCCACACTGCTCAGCTCCCACAAACAGTACAGGGGGGAGGGCATAGTGGGAGTCCCTCCTCTGAAGTCAATCAGAAAACTCTTGTTTAGTGGAAGGTCCTTCCATTTGTGCTCCCTTAAGGAGACCTCAGCCTGGTCGCTGCGGCGCCTGGACCCGCTCTCGGGGGTGAATTTCAGCCTCTCCTGTTCAGCATCCACTCAGCCCTCCAGGATCTTCTCAAGTGGCAGGCAGCCCCCCACATACACAACCTATCGTGCACCCCATTGCCAGACTCCAAAGCCCCGGTGCTGAGACCGCACTCCAGAGGAGGCTGGACCTCCAGGGGTGGGGTCAGGGCTTCGATCGATCAACATCTTAAAAACTGGACCCCGCCCCCCCCCCCATGGAGCTGGTGCGCATTGGTGGTGGCTCCGCTCAGAAGCAGGGAAGGAGAGGAAGCACCTCTTGCAGCACCTAATGTGATGGACGAGTCTACAGGCATCGGGCACAGCTCTCAAGCACCACTGCTGCGCCCGCGCCATCTTAACCAACTGGGCACTGGAAGCTGGGGGTCAGCAGCACAGAGCAGCCAAGCAGCTGGACGGCATCAAGATGGGGTGTGGTCTTGGATGGTGGAACAGCAGCTGAGTGAGCGGGGGCGGGGGGTGGACTCGGGCAATCCTGTTCCCCTCTGGGTGGGGCAGAGCTCAGGGGCTCATGTGAAACTTGCCCCAGTTAAACTGTTAACTGGTGATGCTAAATTTGGCAGCTCTATGGGGAAAATCAAATGGGTCTCCTTCCTTCCCATCTCCTTTTCCAGCCCCCCCCCCATCATACACTTACTCCCCCTGCTGTGAGCTGCACCTGCCCTGCCCCCCCCCAAATCCTGCCTGTTTGCCCCCTCCCATCTGTACAGACTCCCCTGTAAATAGCAGCCTGGTTAGCCCCCCTATCATTGGGTAGAGATATTCACGAGCCCTCTTTGCCTTGGGACGGTTGTAAGTTATGCCAGCCCCAGAGTGGCGGCCTGTACCAAACCCCTAATAAACGTAGAAAGCCTCCCCCTTTGTGTCTTGCCTGGTCCCTGCCCACAGCCGGAGTCTGACCTTGGGGGCGGTGGGGCTGATGGGGCAGGGCAGCTTGCATGGGTGCTCAGGAGCAGGCATTCTGCACATGTTCAGAGGTAGCTGGGGATTTGGAAACAGACGGGTGATTCGGACACAGGGTTGTGATCTGCAAATGACCGCCTCTCACTTGCCGTCCCTCCTGCACCTGCCCGGCTGTTCCGAGTTCCTGGCCATGCTGGATTGAGGGGAGCCGAGAGGGGAGATCCGTTGAATGCAGGGTCCTCATAAAACTTGGTTGAGGCTTTGGGGGGAGGACAGCAGTGAGGGTTTTTCCTCCCAGAGATTGTCAGGGCCCAGAGACTCTTGAGCCACCCGGAGGCCTGCTGGAGTCTTGCTTCCTTGCCAGGAACAGAAGAATAGCTGCTGCTGAGCCGAACCTGCCCACTCCACAAGCAGAGGTGCGCTCCACACAACAGGTCACAAGTGGACTGTGTGGAGCAGCTCTCCTGCCCTCACCCCTTGGACCTTAAACGTTTCCCCCTCCACTGGAGACCCCCCCCAGCATAAAAGAAGAGACAGACGAGAGCGCCCACTAGGGGGGGAGGCAAGGCTTTGGCGGCCATCGCTAGCTTTATTAACTCCTTCCACTAGGGCTCAGATGACACGAGCTTCCCAGCTGGCATGGGGCAGCCACCCACTCAGCCCTCGCCTCGCCTGGGCAGGAGAGAGGAGGACACAGGAGAGTGGCTGCCGGGAGTGGCAGAGTTGGGGTCACCCCCCCCTGGAGTTCGAGCGCTGGTCCACGTGGGGCTATCACTTCTGAGCAGGGATCATGTCGTCAATGGCCTGGCCTTTCTCCAGCTTCTTTTCCATCTCGATCATGAGTTTCACGCCATCAACCACCAGCTGAACTTGTTCCACCTCGGAGGAGCCCAGGCGGTCGGCGTTGGAGATGTCGAACACGGCACCTACGGCGGCAGTATCCACACCACCTGGGAAAACAAGGAGAAGCCGGCAGTCGGTGGCGCGCTCCTGCCAAGATTGGACTGTCTGCTTCCCATGGGAAATTTTACCCAGACCAAAAATGCACTCCCTATCCGAGCAGGATGCCGAGTGCAGAATCCGAGTGCTTGGTAGGCAAGGAGTGGATTCTCGAGCACAAATACACCTGCCCGTCAGGTGTGAATCATCCATCTCAGCGGCTGGTTTCCCCACCTATATGGCAGTCATTTAAGCAGCCCAGATCGAAGCCTGTTTGGTTTGGAGCGTTCAAAGGCTCGTTGCTGGGACGGCAGAATACGAGATAGTTAAAACACTCAGTTCAACTGAATGCCACATTCCTGATTTGATGTGAGGACTGCTGAGCTGTGCTCCTTTGAGTGATGGAGGCCAGATGGACCCCCGGGGGGGGGAGAGCCAGCAGCCTGCTCTGAGCCCGTATTGAGGTGTGGCCCACCCCCTTCCCCTCACCTGTGCCACGTTTCTGCAGACGGAGGCGCGTGAGGATCTCCTCAAACTTGGGGTGCTTGCTGAGGTGGGCCAGTTTTACGTGGACGCCACCACGCAGGCCAGTGCCCAGGTTGGAGGGGCAAGTCAGGACATAGCCCAAATGCTCATTCCAACTGAAGGGGTGGCCAGCTTGCTTGAAGATCTCCTCAATCTGCCCCAGGAGAGATGGGATAAGCATTTAGCCCCAGCTGGCCCCCTGACAGCATGCGCTCCAAGATGCGTGCCGAGCTAGGCTTGGAGCTCCTGTCAACATAGGAAGAGTGGCAAGGGAGGTGCCAGGGTGCCTGTGCATGCCCGCTCTGCCGCATCCCATGTGTGGGCATGAGCTCGCCCTCCTTCCTCGCTGAGATGCTGCGGGACTTGGCTCAGGCCGCGGCTCACAGGCAAGCCGAGCCCAGCCAGACCTGCTGGCACCGGAGAAGCAGGTGCCAGTTCCAGCCAAAGCTTGCCCACCGTGTGGCTGACCTCGGCCGGGCCTCCCCCCCCCCCTTGGAACGTGAGCCAGCTGAGGAGGCCCCCCACCACCACTCACCTTCTGCAGCCCAACACAGAAACGCCTGAAGACTTCCTTCATGTTGCCCCCCTTCTGCATGGAGATGACACGCAGGTGGTCTTCCTCATTCACCCAGACCAAGAAGGTCTTGTTGTCATTGTGCCTGTGGAACAGAGCGTGCGCATGCCTCACGCTGCCCAGGTGGCTTTCCCTTCCTCGGCAAGTGGCCTTCGTTGGGACTCAAGGAAAGTCCACCTTGGTGAGGAGCCAGGACGGCCTGGGGGTCCCGGGCTGCTTCTAGGCAGGGCTTTGGGCAGCTCCAGTGAGGAGCAAGGAGTCCTGCCCCCCCCCACCCCCGTTCTTACCCATGTCCACTAGAGCAGGAGTGGGGAGGTGATTCTTTAGCAGGCACACCTGAGGGGGTGGGGGCTAGGACAGAAGACTTTGAGATTGTGTTTGTAATTTTAAATTCCGTCCACCACTTTGGGTAAAGCAGCTCCGGCAGCCGTGCAGTGTGGCATAGCGACACCTCTTCCTTCCCCTTCCCTAGGGCTTTGATGCTGCTTCCGCGGGATTTGCAGAGGTTGGTTCCCAGGTCCCTGACTGACCTTATCCAGCTATAGAGGAAGGCCCTTTGGGAAACGGGGTGGCATGCCGCGTGGGAGGCTTACGGGAGGCCCAAGGCCAGGAAAAACGTTTCTCTTTCCAGGCCTGCTGGAGCCCTCCAACTCCAATGCCGCACCCCTTCATTTCCCACAGGGAGAGCCCCGGCCAGGCCAGGGCCCTGCACCTGGGTCAGGTTTTGCTTACCAGATGCCTCTTGCGTCGGGCCAGTCCCGGCCCATGCCAGAGGCCAGCAGGAGTGGCGAGACGGGCTTGTCAAAGAGGAAGTGGTCGTCGATGAGCTGCTGCTGTTCCGCATCGGACATGTTCTTCAAGGGGTAATACTTGCCCTTGAACTCTCCTGTCAGGCTGGTCAAGGCTGGAGACGGAGGGGACACGCATGGTGAGAGGAGGCCGTGCTTGGGGGGCTCTGGGGGGGCTCGCCAAGCAGGGGAGGCACCCTCCAAGAGTTGTTCTGCCTCATTTTATACAGTAAAGATGGGGACAAACGGTCTGGCTTTTCCACAAAGAAGAATTGGGAAGTGCCGTTTGGAAAAGGGGCTAAGAGTATCTGCTAAAGACTCCTGCCCTCACTCATGAAGCTACAATTTCCGGGAGTCCTGAGAAAAAGGGAGTGAATGAGAGGGTGGCTATCTTCCCCCCCCCCATGCCCCCCAAAGAGAAACGGCCGGCTTGGTTTTCGTTGGTGAGGGCAGATCACTCTTGCCTCCTTACCGGTGATGGAGAGGTTTTCCACGGCACGGCGCTCCCCACGGCTGCAGTGGGGGGGGAGGGTGTAGCCCTTGATGCTGCGGCCAGTCCGAACGCGGCTGCTGATCACGTAGTTTGGATCCAGATCGTCTCCACCCTGCAGGGAAAGTTGGGAAGGGGGACACGCGGCACCTTTGAATACCTCACCGTGTGCCTACCTCCCTGGGCTTGCCCCGCGCCACCCCCAGCACATGCAGCCCCCACCGACCCCCCCCCACACACAGACCCATACCAAGGCCTCACCTTCAGGTTCTCATGGTTCAAATCAGTTTTGTGCTTGTCGGTGGGTTTGTAGCCGCCGTGCCGGTCCTGAATGACGGGGTCGAAGAGGTCCTTGAACACCTCGTAGGACTCTTCGTCCCCAGCCACACAGCCGACGGTCATGATGAAGGGGTGGCCTGCCCACGAATGAAGAAAGGAGGCGTTCACAAAGGGCAGAAGGCAGGTCGAGGCATGGCTGCGCCATCACCCTGGAGGCCGGCTCTTCTTCTCGGTACTGATTTCCCCACCATGCAGTGATCTGACTTCCGAGGGCGGGGGGGGGGGGCGAGGCAGGTTGCCCAAGGCTCACATTTTGGTAAGCAGAGGCAGTTGGGCATAAGCCATAGGGCAACACTCGGGGACATGTTTGTTTCCAGGGGCCTTGTGCTGGAGACCATCCTGCTAGATGGTAATTAGGGTGGGGGGATAGGCACTTCCCATTCAAATTTCCCACTTCTGTCACCCAAATGTCTCAGGCCAGGCCTGCTAACCCAGTTCCATCCTTGTGGAGCTCTGTCTGCCGGACAGGTCTAACTTCACCAAGGAGTCGGCTGCAGCCAAAAGTGCAGAGAGGCCCCCAGACAACAGGCCTTGACGCTGCTCATCTAATTACTGCAACATCTTAATTAACGAAGGCTCTCTTCCTAAACAGTAGAAGGCTTACGTCGTCCTTCAGTCTAGTGATGCAACAACTGATTCTCCACACAGACCCCTTGTGTGCACGGAGCTCTGTGTGACCTAGAATCCTGCCCCTGGCATTCCAGTGGCCTAGTTGGGGGTGTGTGGCACCACCCGTCCTCCCAGCTCATCCTGTGGAAAACTCATTGGGAAGCATTCTGCAAGATGGCCACCAGAGGGAGAGAACGAGCCAGACTGCAGGCATTTCTGGGGAGCAAGGGCATGCAAGGGGATTTGGCAGTTGGGCTGGGAGGGAGAAGGGGGCTCCCAGCTGGGAGGCTGTGGGGCAGGGCAGGCAGGACGCACCTGGGTTGTCCACGCCCGTCTGGATGACATCGTCAAGGGTGAAGCCACTGGGGGTCTCTTTGTCGCGCAGCTTCTTGTAGATGTCCAGGGTGAGGGCCTTGGCCATGTGGTTGTTGTGCTTCACGAGGTCGGGGAACTCCTCTTCCGGCTTGAAGTTCAGCTTGCACTTGTTGTGGGTGTTTCCGAAAGGCATGGTGACGGGTGACGGGTGAGTCCTGCACAGCGGGGCCAGAGGCAAGAGGGTTGGCCGTGGTGTGGGACAGCTGCCCAGGGTGACCCTCTGACCTGGCAAAGCTCAACTAGGGGGGTCATCAAGGCTGAAAGCCCAGGGCCTGACTCATGGGGTTGGCACCCCTCCCCAAAAAGCAGACGGTGGCTTCTCATTTGAAGGGGAGGGCTTGTAAGACCATTATACCCAGAGTTTTAAAATGGCCAAAATGCCTTTGCCCGGAGAACGAGAAACACTCTTGGGTTTGCTTCTGGGAATTTACAGTTGTGACTTGAATAGGTTAAAAATTCTTCATTCCAGCATCTGTCAGAAAAATCTTAATACTTTAGGCTTACAGGAAGAAGCACGTACTCATTTTGATAATTCAGGTCTTAAGACCATCCCTGTAAAATGCTGATTGATGAGATGAACGGTGATTTTTTAAAAGTGGGAAATCAGAATGTAAATAAGCATTCAGGTTGGTAACCTATGCCTCACAAATCTTTTAGCGGTGCTTTAAATCCAGTTTTAAAATGGAAATTTCCAAAATGCTGGGCTGTGAATCTTAAACGTTTCCCCAACATTTCAGACTGCAATAAGGACTCCTGTCTTTGCCTCCATCACAGTGCTGGGCTGGCGTCCTTCGCCAGTCTATTCTCATCGATTCCCAGATGCTTAGACTGCAGGAACGCTACGCAGGATCGTGCTGTTAGAATGACAGAGCGGCTGGGCCAGAGGTGCATTCACCAGAGGCCGTGGGGTCAGCCCACAGACCTTCGCTGTTCCAAGCACGAATGCATCCGCTGGGCTCAGGGCCTCTCTGAAGGGCCAAGAGGATATACTAGGCAGAAGGGCATTTTTGTTGTGCCTCCAAGTTGGAAAGAAGCTATCCAGACGTGCTTGAGCCTCAGCACCTCTCATGGTAAGGAAAATAGTGGGGCAGCACCTGTTCCTAGTCAGGCCATGGTGGGGCTGGCATCGGAGCAGTGGTGAGCCTGTGGACGAGTCAGCAACTGTGCTGGGGGGAGGGGCGGGGCGGGAAGCAGATTCCAGCGCTCATATCCAATTGCCACCGCTGGAAAATTGGGCATCATTTTAGCTGTCAGCCCTTCAGAAACAGGCTATTTATAGCCACTGGCCTTGTCCACAAAAGGACCCTGATTGCAACTGCGGCTGCTGGCATGAAGGAGCCACAAATGAAGAACACCTTCCAGGGACTGCCTTAGCAAAGGGTCAGGGGTCCCAAGAAACCCAATATCAAGGTGAAGAGGAGAAGTGCCCAGCAGGGGTGAAGGAAATGGTCAGACAGCTGCAAAAGCAATGGTGGCGGAGAGGGGGGGCAGTCTGCCAGCCCTTCAGTCAATCTTCTCCCACCCCAACCCATTTCTGCTTACTAGTGGCAAACAGGTGCCCTGGCAAGGGCACAGAGAACTTTTAAGGTCACCTCGAAGGACGTCCCAAACCAGCCACCCCTGAGGTGCCCTGCATCTGTCCCTCGGTCCTTCCAGGGGGTAAAGAATTGGCATATCTTTGGTGGGGGAGGGGACATGTAGAGGAGCCTTCTTAAAACCCCATATACAGGAGCCCCACTTTTACGTGCTAAGGCTAGACAATTCTCAACCTGACAGTCTGGCCTTAGTGCGTGATTTTTTAAATAATGAAAGCATGCGTTTTTTCATTAACATTGTTGGCTGCTTCCTGAAGCAGAGCAACCTGCTCCTGTCCATTTCTCCTGCTCCTCCTCTGCCCCCGCAACCCTCCCCTGCCCGGAGCAGCAACTCTGGAACTAGAGAAGGGTGTTTGTTACCTGGCAGGGAGAATCAAAGCCTGCAACTTCCCCAGGGGCTTCGCGTGCCTCTTCTACTCCAGCACAATAGGTGACCCAAGAGTCCGGCGCTGGGAGCCCAGAATATATACCTTGTTCTTTGCTCCTATTGGCCAACAGCTGACAAGCAGCTGGCCTCCGATTGGGCGCTGTTGCCCCCCAGCTCAGCTTGGAATTTGGGCAGGAGGCGCCCAGCCTCAGCTGGCCTCCAGTAGGGCCGCCTTCCTTCCCATTACTGTTGCAGGGCCTTATTTGCACGTTCTCTCGCTCTCTCTCTAAGCTCAGGCCCAGAACCCGCTTCCAATGCGAAGACAAAGTCTTTGAAGAGGAACTGAGCCATGGAGCATGTACAGAGTGCTTCTCCATGACTGACCCTAAGCAAGACATGCTTTGCATCCCCAGGCAGGCTTGGCAGCCTGCTCTCACCTCACCTCACCTTTGGAAAAGGTCTGAAACCACGGCACGCCCTCCAAAGAACCCACGGGATTGCATTCCATCTGCACACCATCCCTGAGTGGTCGACTTTGCGTGGGAGAAAGACTTGCCCAAAGCCAGCCAGCAAGTCGAGGATCGGATCTTGGGTTTGCCACATTTTAGGGCCTCAGGTCTCCTCTTGTCCAGAACGAAGACAAAAAGTGTGGGGGGGGGGATATTGGTGCTACAAGCAGGGGGAACTGACGCAACACAGCCAAACCCTGAGGGGCCAGCCGAGCCGAGCCAGATGAACGTTCTAAAAATAAGGAGCCGCCGATAAGGAGAGTTGCGCTCCCAGCCAGGAGAAGCTGCGTTGCAGTGTCTGCCATGGCCCCGGGCTGCTCTCTAAGGCAGAGCTGGGGCCAGGATACACTAAGCTGCTTGGGGGAACGGGGGGGGGGCATTTTTGCCAGATGCCAGAAGGCGAGGTACAGAGATGCAGGCAAGGGGGTGGTTCCGTCTTTCCAGGTGTGGAAAGAATATTTGTATTACTGTCTTTACTTGCAAAAAGACACAAAGAGGCTTTATTACCATACACAAGTGTGACTTGTTTGTGAATTTAAGACACGTGCCCCTCCCCCTTTCTTGATGGTGCATGTGAGGAAAAGACTAGTCTTCTTGCTTCCAAACTAGTTTCAGATTGGTAGCATAAATGTGCCATCAAGCAACTAGGTTAGTTCTAGCTTCGGAGGCAGACAGGGAGGAAAAAATAGCTCCGGAGCCATCAGCCCAGGAGGAGAAATCTTGGTGGCCATAAGGCCCAATCTGCCCTTGTTGAGGGAAGATAAAGTAGTGATGGCAAAAGGCCGTCCATGCCCCACCATTGTGCACCTGCGGGCAGTGAGGGCTAGAAATCTGTGTTTAAAGAACAAAGTAAAAGTTGTCATCCCTCCGATTCCAGGGTTTTTTGTTTTTTATTTGGCGAGAACTAGGAAGGAAGAGGGTGGGAGGGACAGCAAGGCCAGTTTATGCCACAGCCGTCAGCCCTTCCATCCCCCGAGAACGCTGGGCACGGGGTTTTGAAGGGAAGGGCTGGGGTCTCGGAGGGTCTCGACAGACCCTTAGTTCTGAGGGAAGCCCCTTTGGGTCCTCACTGGGGAGCGAGGCAGGGTGTAAATAAAGTAAAAAATAAATAAAAATAAAATATTAGACATCCCTAGTTGCGCAGGAGTCATAGCAGTGAAGCTGGTTGGAATCCAGTTTTGGAAGGGTACAGGGACATGCCCAAAAGTGCAAAGGGAGAACGGGGTGGGGGGGGGAGCCTTTTGCTTCGCTGAGTGTTAAATGCCGAAGCCGAAGCAGCTTCCAGTCTGGCTCGCTCTCCTCCCCTGCTCCGATTTGCCTCCCCCGCCCCCGGCCTTTGGTCTCTTTTTGGCAGGGGAAGACGAAAAGGAAAGAGTCCTGGTGGGCCAGGCTAAGGTGCCCCCCCCCGGTCCAGCTATTTCCCACAGTGGCCAACTGGGTGCCTTCAGGAGGCCCACAGCAAGGGCCGAATCGCAACATCCCTCGTCTGTATCTTGTCTGCCAGTAACGGATAGTCAACGGTAGACTGCCTCTGAACCTGGGGGTTCCATTTGCCCATCATAGCTGGTTGCTCAAAGGGGCTCGTTATACCTTAAAAGACGAGCAGATTTACTGGGGCATCTGTGGGCCAGGTATTTGTTTACTTATTTTATTTACGAGATTTTTATGCTACTTTTGGCCCAATCAGGACCACTGAGGTGGTGAACAGCTAAAAGCAGAGCAGTATAAAAACTCATCACCAAATCATTTAAAACCGAACCTGTAGATCCAGAGGAGTTAGCCGTGTTAGTCTGTAGTAGCAAAATCAAAAAGAGTCCATTAGCACCTTTAAGACTAACCAATTTTATTATAGCATAAGCTTTCGAGAATCAAGTTCTCTTCGTCAGATGCATTGTCAGCTCTCAAGAACCATCTGATAAAAAGAGCTGTGGCCCTCAAAAGCTTATGCTACAATAAAGTGGGTTAGTCTTAAAGGTGCTACTGGACTCTTTTTGATTTAACCGAACCTGTACACATTTATAAAAAATGCAGACACATCAATTAACAGACAGGACGGGAAGAGCTGCGCAGCGTGTCCTCACTGACTGGTCCCCAGTGGGAGCCAAAAGGCCATGAAATGCGAGAGGAGATACAGGATGTGACATTCCTCTGCAAGGCGCTCAGAAGACTGCGAGGTAAGCAAAGGCGCCCCTTGCAGTAGCCGCCACGGGCAGTAACGCAGCCTCGCTGGATTGGCTAAGCTCATTCAGCACCATGCTGTAGAGTAAAAAGAAACCACTGGAGTCTGAGTGGATAACACACAGGCCCTCCAACCAGCAGATACGTGCGGCTTTCTGACGCCTGTAAAGCTAAAGCTTCTGTGTCTTTTCCCCCCAAAGCCTCTCTCCATTTGGCACGTCAAAGCCCGGGACATTCCCACTTCCACTAGCCATCACAACTACAGCCCCGCTCTTAGAAGATGAGAAGCCCAGAATTTGGGGCCTAAGAACCCCCCAACTCCTCACCCCAGAACCGAGTTATCTGGGGGTGCTAACCTCAGAGGCTACAGCCAAAGAGAAAAAAGGTCCCCAGGTATAAATGCAGGCTGAGGACATTGGCTAGGCTTCTGTTTAGAACTGGGCACAGGCATCTCCCAAGGCCCTCTGGTCTGTATCTGGCAGCCAGAGAAAAGAGGAGCGAAGAAACATCCTTCAGTTGGCCAAGGCATCCATGATCGTCTCTTCTCTTGCCTGAAAAATGGGGGAAGTGTAAGAGGGCACCCAGTAAGCATTAGAATAAAAACTGCAACTGAAAGCAGCATGGACAGGTGACACAGGAGTGGTTAGGAATTGCTTGAATCCTGCATAAGTTTCACGTGGACACACGAAAGTAAGTTTGTCTTGTGCAAGATGTGAGGAAGTTGCAAGGAGATGGGGTAAGTTGCCGCCAGAGAACGAACAGAGAAAGAGACCAACCCAAGCTGGTTCATTTCTACGCTCTCCAACCACAGCAGGAGCCAAGGAAGGCACAGACTTTGGGGCTAGCTTTCTCCTTGCCATCCCTGGGACAACCAGACATGTGCTTTGCCTCAGAAGCGAGCATTTGGCCACACCAGAGCTCCATTTGGTATCCTTGTTCCCAGGGATGTTTTGTGGCAGGATTTGAGTTCAGAGCCCCTTAGAGACCAATAAAATTTTCAGAGTGTGAGCTTGTGAGAGTCAGAGCTTTACACAATTGTTTGCTGTTGTGGCATTCCGGGCTGCTGTGCTTAGTACATCGTCTGCTTGGTAAATCTAGCCTGGGCTGTGTGCGGCAGGTCTTGCCCTCATCGTGAAAAGAATCTAGCGCAACACCCCTCACCATCACACACACACACACAGACGTATGTACGAACGGCAGGTGTCACCTGCTCTGGCTGAGGGGCCCCCCTGCCCCCAGCTCACGTGCCCGTCCCAAGGTCTGGCATGTGTCAAGCAGATGTTGCCAAATTCCTCGAAAGGGAGGCAGCCTCCTGCTGTTGCTTGCAGCAGCTGCAGAGACCCAAGGGCCTCCCGCACCGGTTAGTGGAGCCCTGACAGGCGCCACATGGTGAGGCCTTGCTCCTCATGAGCACCCTAAAGGGTGGGCGGGGGGGGGGGGTAGCGAGAGAGAGGAAGGTGCTGGGACTCGAGCCTGCTGGGGGCTCACACTCCCCGAGCTCAAAGCCCACATGGGTCATCAGCAGCCAGTAGGAAAGGGAGAGCTGAGAGGCATCGTGTCGCTGCCTCACAGAGACCAGGGCGGGCTTTCTGGTGCTGAGTGCAAATTCCGAGGCTGAGGCAGGTGAACACCTGGCTTTAAATATTAGGCAGGGTTTTTAAAAAATATATTGCATTGTTTATTGGATACATGGCTTTATTTTATTTCAGGGTGTTTGTTTTGTAATCCAGTTGTATTAGAGCATTTGTTGTAGATCTTATACTTACCTTTATTTAGTGTCATTTTCTAACTTTGTAATCCTCCTTGAGTCCCACTGAGAAAGGTGGACAATAAATGAGTAAATAAAAATTAAAAGAAGGTGGACCTTCAGCATCCTGGCTACCCACTGTGTGAAGGTCCAAGAAAATGCGTCTCCACCCCACATACCCGAAAGTGGCTAGAGCAGAAGGTGCAGCCTTGGGGGTCAGGCCCAGGTGCATCAAGAGCCAGCCAGCCCCTCTGGACAGGACAGGAAGGACTGGTTGCTCGACTTCCAAAACACGCCAACCGGGGAATCTTGAGAATCGAGAGTTCTGCGTGAGACTCAAAGGAGAAAACCCTGAACAAAAACTCGTCAGTTGGAGATCTTAGCGGGAGCAGATTGATGGCGAGGAGGGCAGTGTTGTTGGACCTCGTGGGGCTGGGGGATGGCAGAAAGAGTCTCATTTCAGACATGAAAAGAGGGATAGGCCTGGACAGCCTCTGTTCTCTGGGGAGGCCTCGGCCTACCACAGAGAGTGTCATCAAAGAGTCCACCTGCAGTGACTGAAGAGCCAAGAAGGGGACGAAGAGATGTTGGAGAACACACAACTCTCAGGTGCTGTGGAGGCAAAAGTGATGGGCTGTGCACTGCTCGGGGCCTCAGTGGCCCTGCACACGCATTTCATTTGCATGTGCCTTGGAGCACACCCACGCCTCCCATCCCCTCAGTTTAGCAGCAAAAGGGGGGTGGGTTGAGCTTTATTGAAATGTAGGTTAGTCTTTTAAGGTGCTGCTGGACTTTTATTTTGCAAGCGAGTCACCTTGACAATGTTTTTACATGGCAGGGCCCCCACTCCCAAGATGAAAAGAGGAAGCTGGATGGGGAACAGGACACGGGTTCAGTGGGCACAGCTGGAGAGGGTAGAGGCAGGCAGGTTGGGAGCACAGTGCACAAAGGCCCCGGAGGAGGTGCGCCTTCCTTTGCAATCAGGGCCGACCTGCCTTTCTCCAAGGTGTGTGTAGGGGGGGCACAACATTCCAATGAATGTCAAGGGCACACAGGTTTGGGAGCCTTTGGGGGTCTGGGGTCATCTCTTTTGACCCCCATGATTGGCAGCTCAAGGCTTTATATAGGCACCAATTCCCAGCTGGCCTGAAACCAAACCTCTCTCCCTCACCCTGCCAGGCCTTCTTGCGTCCAAAGCCTGCCTGAGAGCTGCCATCCCAAAACAGCCCTGCGATCAGATTTCTCCACCCCCTGCCCCCTTTATAAAGGGACAGCAAAAGAGGGCGGGGAGGGAGGGCGCAGGCCACAACAGCTGCCCCTCAGCCGAGATTTATGGGAACCTGATCCCCCCCCACACACACACACACACGCAAGGACTTGCTCGTGGCTTGACCTTGGGGCCTGGAGGAAGACTTGCAGAGGACGGGCCGGTCGGCTGGCTGGGAGTGCTGTGGAGGTGACAGAAAGGCACTTTGTTTGATGCCTGCTTCCAGGGAAGGGTATAGATGAGGCAAAATCTGAGCTGCCCTCCAGTGGAAGGCGGTCAGAGCTCAGCCACAGGGGCCTTGACCCTCAAGCCACATCCAGACCAGCAGGTATTGGGCAAAGAGCCCCCTTCTGGACTGGGCCCCATGTCAATTAGTGCGTGCGAAGGGGCTGCGTTTGGATGTTCCAGCCCAGGTGTCACAATGTCCCCCTGGCTTTAGTGGCACCCAGCAGCACCTGCAGCCTGAACCAAGGGAGGACCCCCCCCGCCCCCCCCCCCAAGAGAGAGGGGATGTTCCTGCAGGGCGGTCTCTACTTCTGTTGTCCAAGAAAGGCCTCTGAACATGTGCAAAGTTGCACTACTCACAGCCAGGGATGCAGGGAGTGAAAACGAGGCCCCTTGCAGCACCTGTGAGTCATTGCTGGTCTAGCTAGGAGGATGCACCCTTCACAACTATAGCTGAAACCAATTAAGAGGTTTATTGAGAGGAAGAGAAGCATAAGGAGAAACTACAGATATACAAATGGATTAAACATATAAATGCATTGGAAAGCAAGTGATTATACAGTAGCAAGAGTAAAAATACACGGAAACCCCTATTCTGACGGAGGTCTCTTCCGCCAGAGCCCTTCGGGGATGTCTGCAGGGTCCTTCTGGGACACAGGCTGTGCATTCCAGGGCCTCCCAGGGCCTGTTTGAGTGAACAGCTCACCCAGATTTGCTCTTTGTCTTCTGAAACATTTTTTGCAGTCAGTTGGCAGAACAACAACATAAAATTTAGCAGCCAGCAACTTTGCCCTTTCTCCAGCCTTCAGGCTTCCACTGCAATTCACTACTTTCATGTTTCAATAGAAAAGAGCAAGAGTCCAGTAGCACCCAGAAGACGAACACCATTTGTGGTAGGGCAGGAGCTCTTGTGAGTCACAGCTCATGTCTTCAGATACCATCAGATACTCACTTCTTCAGGTACTTATCTGAAGAAGTGAGCTGTGGCTCACGAAAGCCTATACTCTACCACAAGTTTTGTTAGTCTTAGAGGTTTCCCGAAGCCTTCCCAGCAGCTGTGCCTCCTGACCTGGAAGCTGCCCCCCTCCGCCCCCTCCAAATCTACTGGGAATATTCTGTGCGGGTGAGAAAGGCACTCTGAATGTACTCAGAGGAACCCTTTGTCATTTCGCACGCACAGTTCGCAGAGTCTGAGGCTTGGTGGCAAAGGGGGGTCCCGCCTCCACGTGTGCTCGGACAGCGCAAGTCTGTTCTGGTTCTTCCTTTGTCCTATAGGAGAGATGAGGTGGCAGAGATCTGGACCAGGGGGGGATCTTTTGGTTGCGGGGGGGGGAGCCTGGCTCACTAGTTTGAGGGAAGCTGGGGAGGGTGGTCTTCTAGTGTTGCCAACCACCAGGGGGTGGTTGGAGATACCTGGGCATTACAACTGATTTCCAGACTACAGGGATCAGTTTGCCTGCAGAAGATGGCTGCTTTGGAGCGTGGGCTCTGTGGCATTAGAGGCCACGATCCTCCCCAAACCTCACCCTCTCCAGGTTGTACCCCCCAAAAAATTTCTAGGAATTTCCCAGCCTATCAGGCCTGCCCGTTGTGCACAGCCAGCTCACAATGTCCTGCTAAGGTTGTCAGTGAAAGTCAACACAACTTCTAGCTGGATGTTAAGGACCCCAGTCCTCCCCCTCCCTCCCTCCTGCCCCACTGAAGCCAGCTGTCATGGCTTGGTCTTGCTGGCTGGCCGTTGTCCCACTGTTTGCATTATGCCCAGAGGTCCCATTGAGAGGCAGCCCCCCCCCCCCAGTTACATGATCCCATGCAGAGGAGCGGGCTGTCTTTGAGGCCAGCGGCCTTCTGCTTTTTGCAAGCGCAGGGCAGAAAGTGGGTGCCTGCTCCGTCCTCACCCTGTTATCTGAGCTCCCCACAGATCAGCTCGCTCATGGGAATTCTATCCTGGGGCAGAAACTGGAAAGGCAAAGTGGGGGGGGGGAGGCTGGAGTATTTTTAGAGAACTCCAGCTGCAGATACAGACTCGGATTTCATGCCAAGGGGGAAGCCTCCAAAAGCAGGGTTCAGAAACCCCTCCAAGGGCTGGCTCTACCCTCCTCTGCAGCTCCCCAGGGAAGCCAGCCTCTCAGCTCAGTGACCCCAGAGCGGCCGGTGTCCCACCCAGAGCAAGACTTGCCAATCTGACTGGCCTTCTAGGAGGCCTCCTGGGTAGCAGAAAGGGGCAAGTTGGAAACCAGGGACACCGAGGCAGAAGCCGGCGGCTTCTAGGTGAATGGAACACCTTTTCGTCCTCCAGGCTTGTAGGGCAGGCTGGTAGTGATCGTTCGAATGGTCGCCTCTGTGGTCTTGTTCCTGCTGGGCTGGAGGCAGGGAGCGTGCCAGGTGAATGTCCAGCACTCGAGGCAGTTGATGGGAGTGGCAGAAGTGCCTCGTCCTCAGGAAAAGCAAACTGAGGTTTCCAGCAAAGTAAGAACTCTCACTGGCTGTCTTCCTTCATCCTGGGGCAGCAAAGGCACATCTGGGCAAAGCAGCCTGAAATTGCTCTGCTGTTTTTCCTGGGCTAAGAAATCAAACACATCATGTTTGCGCTGGATCTGGTCAGGAGAAGGGCCCTCCTTGGCCAGGTCCACAAATCAAGGCTGCTGGCTCTGCACGACCCCGGTCGCCGCTCTCCACAGACACTGGCTTTGCTGAAGCTCAGCTGCTTGGGGTCAGGCCCGTGCCTGGAGGGGGGGCTGAGTTCCATGGTGGGAGGGAGTTGGAATCAGACATACACACGGCAGAAAAGGGGCCCGGCCCTCTGAGGCGGTTCTGCCTCGCTCTGGGGTGTTGGTGCCCTTCGTCCGGAGAAGCAGAGAATGCTGCAGCTTTCCGACACACACGAGCGTCTGGGCCAGGAACAGGGAAAGGCAAGAACTTGCTTGCTCCTGGCCTGCCCCCTGCAGAGGATTTCGTTTTCCACTCAGGGGGAAAGACACCGGTGGGTGTTTTGTGAGCATGGCTGCTTTCATTGCTAAGGGTCGGTCTGCTTCCCTCCCCCACCCCAGTGATGTGTGGCTACTTGTTATATATTATCTACAGTTGGTTAGTGTTATATTTGTCTCTTGCATTTATACTTTGTCACAAGCATCCTGGAAAACCACGGCTGAGCAAGAATTGTAGGGCGGAAATTGTAGCATTGTAGGATGGAAAGAACAAGGCCGCCCACCTTGCTGAGAAGCTGCAGGCGCTAGCCCCCCTGCAGAGCTCAAGGAGGAGAAGAGGGCGGCCCTTCACCTCTGTGCCCACAAGACCCGCTGTACACATCCAGAAGTTTCTTCTCCACATCCGGGGAAAGGCGGCAATGCATTCGTTCAAGGAGGTGGATGGCAGAGAACACCCCGGAGGGATTAATGGGGGGGGGGCAGGGCCAAGCCACTTCAATTGACCCTTCTCGGTTTCCAAAGAAGGGAAGCATCTTGCTGCAGCACGAGCAAGTTCAGCAGTCTCCCCTGCCCCACCCGACAAAGCTGAAGTTTGCAGCAGCTGTCCTTGGCCCGACATTCCATGCATCAGCTGAGCTGCACATTGCTACGCACAAGGGAGCACCTGTTGCCGGGGTCCTCCATGCATATGTGGGGAGATTAAGGGATACACATCTCACTAATGGGTCACAGCTTGAAGCCACAGCAAGGCACAATAAAAGCCCCTCTGTGTGTCGGGCGAAAGGAGATGGTAGTTCCCCCCCCTCAAAATACTCTCAAAATACTCTGGAGTCCAAAGACACACATTTGTTCCCTCTACTCAGTCGCATGTGGATAAACGGGAGTTTCACAGCAGGAAATGGAAACACTCTGCATACACCCAGAGGCAGGGCATCATCATTTGCCGAACAGGTGGGCTCCGTGCCAGGGCAAACAGATTCAGGGGCTGAGCCCCTATGCAGCATTTAATCTCTGAGAGAGCAAGGGCTCAGGCCTCCGCCTGCTTTGGTCTCCCCTGCACTAGAACACCCCTTCCTTCCTTGCTGGCCTGGCTGTGCTTGGCCAAGGGCACCGCACTCCGCACATGTTCTAGACATGACCTCATCCCACCACATACCTGATGTTTGTCCACAACAGCAACGAGAAGGAGGTGGTCGCACCGGGGAGAGGGGGACACCAACGCAGGGCGGAGCCATCCAAGTCAGGTGCCGGGTTATTTCACAGGCCTCGGAGAAATCTGCTCCGCAGTTCCTGAGCCATTTCCTTCTGGTGTGAGGCGGACGTGGGGGGGGGGCTGTGCCCGCCCCCCCCAGCCTCAATCCAGCTTCCTCCCCTTGGAAGCCAACTGCAATGCAGGCCTCCCCCTCAGAGCCTCAAAGCCCTTCCCTGCCGTGAGCAGCCTGAATGTGACCCATATTTCAGGGTGCGAGAAGGCATTAATTAGCCAAGCCCCCCCCCTCGGGACCAGCCAGGGATTAACGCTGTTCATGTAATCACTGCCTGGGCCCCTCCCCATCTGGGCCCCTTCCTGGCAGCAGTAGGCCTGGCCTGCCCCACTTTCAACCTCAGTTGGGGCTGGGAAGAGCCCCGGAGAAGACAGCCACTGGCCCCCCACTCGGTGGTGGTGGTGGCAGCACCAACTCGCAGCCAAGGAAGGCCCTGCGTGGATCCCAAGAGCCTTTTTCTTTCACGGGGATTCAACTGTCTGTGGATTCGAGTGAGTGCCAGGGCAGCTCCTGTCCACGGCCGGCCGGGAATTCGGAAGCTTCCTGCTGGGCTGTGGCTCGCATGGGTCGAATCCACCCCACTGCCAAACTGCCCCTCACCTGGCCTTACAGCAAAGGAGGCTCCCTCCCCCCCCCTTCCTGTTTCTTCACTGCAGGGGTCACTTTGGCCAGAAAAGGCCATGGACACCTGTCTCAGCCACGCCCGCTGGGGCCCAGGACTACCCACCTTCGAGCCGGGGCCTGACCCACGCCGGGGAGAGGAGGAGGCTGCCTGGCAGAGGGGGCTCCTTTCTGGCCTGCTTCCATGCCACTTTACCTGGCAAGCAAGCCAGGCCTCTGCTTTTCCTTGGCCTTTTAGGGCTGCCCAAGGAGTCGCGGAGAGCAGAAGGTGCTCCATAAATCGGCAGCCGGCAGCAGCCAGCCTTGGCACCTCCTGCCACTGGAGAGGCGGCAGGGCGGCAGGGCCCACCCGGCAGGGGAGACAGGCGTCAGGGTATATCCAGTTTGTAGCAGAGTAGCAGAATTGTGCTCTGGACATAATGAGAACAGCTCCCAGAGTTTAGCTCTATCAAACCACGTGATTACATCAAAGGATGAACAAAGGTTACATTTGGACTAAAACAAGAAAGGGCAAACTGCCTGCATCTTGGCTGGCTTCTGAACTAAAGAGAGACTTGCTTGAACTGGACAAAGAGCAATAAAACTTCAGACTACCTTTCCAGTGACTTGCCTCCCCCTCCCCAATAAACTGGTTGCCCAACAGAGAACCCCCCTCTGCCTGCCTGCCTGCCTGCCTGCCTTCCGCAGACGGGCTCCCCACCCCTAAGGCGGGAAACCTCACCGGACAGCTCAGCGGCTACAGGCACGTTCGTTGTCTACGTAAGAAACACACACGGCAGGTGAACTCTTTCATGCCTGAAGGTAAACACTCGCCAGTTCCCAACAACAGCCCTGGGCTGGCGCCTCGCGGCCCCGAAGAGAGGTCGGCCCCAAGGCCCGTTCCCAGCATCGGCGCTCACCCCCCACCCCAGAACAGGCGAGGGAGGGGAGCGAGGGAGGGAGAGCGCCGCCCCTCTGAGCATGAACAGAGCGCGTCCTCCCGCCCCAGAGAGCCGGGCTTCGGCCGGATCGGGGCCTGGCCCCTCTCGCCTAAGGGTTGTGTTTTGAGGTCAAGAGTTGTGCCCCTCTCTCCACAGAAGGAGCGCTGCCCCCGGGACCCCGGGGCCTTGGGGTGTCCCTCTGAGGACCCCCCCCCCAAGAGGACAGCCCCCGAATCCGGCGTGCCGCTGAAGGGCCCAGTCCGCAAGAGGCCGCCGGCCCTGTAGCCACTGCCGCGGTGGTGTCCCCCTGAAACCGGGCACGGGCAACACGCCGGCCCCGGCGCTCTCCCCTCGCCCCAGAAGCGAGGCCAGCCTCGGCGCAGGTACAGCTCTGCGGGCGGCCGCGTTGCTCCGGCGCCCCCCCCCGCCCCCCGCCGGGAAACGGGGCCGAGGCGCGCGCGGCAGCATCGCCCGCGGGACCCGCCCATTAGGCCCTCCTGCCGGGGCGCCCGGCGCCACCTGGTGGCCGCCGCCTGCCAGCGACGGGGCGCCTGGGGAGGGCGAGCCCGGGGCGGGGGCTCCGGCCGCCGCCGCCCTTCCGCCCGGATCAAGCGCTCGGCGCGGCCGCTTTGCAGCGGGACGTCGCTTCCTCCGGCTCCGTGTCGCCTCCTCCGGCCGGCAGCGGCTCTTCGGGGCCTGCCTTCCTAAGCCCCGGGACGCCGGAGGGGCGCGGGGACTTCCCGCAGGTGCTCAGCCCCGGGGCCGCAGCCCCGCCCTGCGCTTGCCTCGGCTTGCAAATGGGCAGCGGGGCAGGCGTGCCCGGAGAAGGGGTGCTGGACGGGCCGTGTCGGACCGGAGCCTCGAGTCCGGCTGGATCCCCCCCCCGCCTCCCCGTTGCTCAGAGGGGCGCCCAGGGCTGGCGCCGGTGCACGGAGGGGTCAAGCGCTCGCCTCCCAGTGGCAGCGCGCGAATGCATTTCCGGAGCCCTTTGGCAGCAGGCGGGAGCTTGGGAACGGCGCCACCGCAGGTGTAGACGGACGTGTGCTGCCCCCTGGCGGTTGGTTGCCGACTCCAGACCTGGGGGAGAGGATCTCACCCACCTTGAGCCCGTTTCAGGGGAAAGTCCTCCTGGTTTATTTTAGTTCAGTTCACCTGTACACCCCACTTTCTCCCAATGGGCACTCAAAGGGGCATACAACATTCTCCACGACTGCATTTCATCCTCACAACAACCCTGCGAGGAAGGTTAGGCTGAGCGTGCATGACTAGCCTCTCAGCAAACCTCCACAAGGGAGCGGGGACTCAGAACTGAGTCGCCCAGATCCTAATCTAACCACGACACCATACTGCTGCCTGCTCCATGCATTGCCCTGTGTGTTACTTAGGAAAGGGGGCTTGGACCCACCAGTGCCCCACCAAACAGTCCTGGGTCCGCCTGCCTGCCGTGCGTTCTAGTCTCCACGTTTCCCTTTGTTCTGATCCGTATCACTGTCCCCAGCAGCAACCGGGTGGCACAAGAACCGTAGACTACCTCTAACCAAGGGGATAGAATACAGTGGGAATGGATACAATAAATATATAGTAACTATTTATAATGTGCAGTAGTGATAAAGTGCTAGTACATACTAAATATGATAAATATACAATATCAAAATATTTCACAATCACTGTCCAGAATAAATACCATACAAAAATTTCTTGAGACAGCTAAAAAAGTACTTACATTTGGGCAAAGAATGCAGGCACAAATATTAATATTAATACTGTCTCATTTTTCCTTTTTTGGGGGGGGGGGTTGCTTATCTCATGCAGACACGCAGATGATGAAGTCGTTGTGGAAGGAATACCGGAAACAACAGGTAAGTAGTAACAAGCTGTAGTTAATCTCTCGTTTTCTTTCTCTTTCCAGGTGGAACCAACATCCAAGGGGAGGACCCTGGCGACCCAACAAAGGGGCAGCTACTGTACAACTTGGTTCACGAGAAAACTTCATCGGGGTTGAACAAACAATCCACTTGCATCCACATGGATACGTGTCCGTGTGGATGCAGGTGGATATTCTAACCCCTTGGTTAGTGGTAGTCCACTTCAGTTTGTAGCTTATGCCTGAGCGGCGCTTCTTTGGTGTGGGTCAAAGCAAAACTCTTGGCAGTGCAGCCCGGCTTTCATTGGGAGCTAACTGGTTTGTGGAGCAGCTAAGCTGGACCTCTGACCTGAAACGGCCTTGCAGAGCCTGGGGGGCACTGGACCAAAGGCCGGGCCTCCTTCACCTTGGTTACGGAGAAGGCAGTCTGGCCTGCTAGGAAGTGCGGACCTGCAGTTTCCCAAATGGTGTTGTAAGAGTTGCATGGCTCAGAATTTACAGGTGGGAAATTTATACTTTTAGGCATATGAAACATCTGGCTGCCTTTTGGCATAACATTTATTTTATTTATTTCATTTATACCCTGCCCTCCCCACAGATGGGCTCAGGGCAGCTAACAACATTCACAAAAACATAAAATCAATAATTTTTAAAAGTCATTAAAATAGTCCAGAAGCAGGCTATTTAAACAAATATTGGGAGTCCATATATGGGCATATCAGATGGCCGAGGGCAGCCCCAGAAGAAGTGGTGGTCTTAGATGGAAGAAGGAGGACACCTGCTGGCACTCAGCCAAAGGCCCGGCAGAACATCTCCGTTTTACAGGCCCTGCGGAACTGTAACAGGTCCCATGGGGCCCGGATCTCCAGCGGGAGAGCGTTCCACCAGGCTGGGGCCAGGGCAGAAAAAGCCCTGGCCCTGGTTGAGGCCAGACGGATGTCCTTCAGGCCGGGGATGACTAGGAGGTGCTTGTCTGCAGAGTGCAACACCCTGCAGGGGACGTAATGGAAGAGGCGGTCCCGCAGGTATGCAGGTCCCAGTCCGTGAAAGGCTTTAAACACCAAGGTTAACACCTTGAACCGGATCCGGAACTCCACTGGGAGCCAGTGCAGCTGGTACAGCACAGGATGAACGTGCACTCGGATTGGTAAGGACGCGTGCTGCTGCATTCTGGACCAGCTGTAACTTCTGGGTCGGGCCCAAGGGCAGCCCAGCGTAGAGTGAGTTGCAGTAGTCTAGCCTGGAGGTGACCATTGCCTGGATTACTGTGGCCAGGTCCTGGGGCGAAAGACTGGGCGCCAGTTGCCTGGCCTGTCAAAGATGAAAAAAGGCAGACCTGGCAACGGCCGTGACCTGGGCCTCCATTGAAAGTGTGGCATCCAAGGTCACACCCGGGCTCCTCACCATCGGCGAAGGTTTCAGTTGTACCCTATTGAGGGCTGGGAGCCGGGTCCCCAGCTCGATCGCCCCATGACCCGGACACAGAACCTCTGTCTTCAGGAGATTCAATTTCAGGTGACTCTAACGTAACCATACCGTCACAGCCTCAGGACCCTTGGCCAAGGAATCCAGAGGGAGATCAGACTGGCCGTCCATCAGCAGATAGAGCTGAGTGTCATCTGCATACTGGTGACAACCCAGCCCAAAGCTGCAGGCAAACCGGGCGAGGGGGCACATGTAGATGTTAAATAGCATTGGGGAAAGAATTGCCCCCTGAGGGACGCCGCATACCAAAGAATGGCGAGCAGAATCTGTTCCCCGAGTGCCACCCTCTGTCCCCGATTGCGAAGGAAGGAGTTCAGCCATTGCAGGGCTGTTCCACGAATCCCCACATCAGCAAGGAGGTGGGTCAGAAGATTATGATCGACCGTGTCGAATGCTGCTGTAAGATCTAAAAGTATCAGCAGTGCTGACCCGCTCCAGTCCAGGTGTCGCCGCAGATCATCTCTGAGGGCAACCAGAGCCGTTTCTGTACCATGGCCAGGCCTGAAGCTGGACTGGGATGGATCCAGGATAGAGGCATCATCCAGGTATACCTGCAGCTGTTCCGCTACTGCCCTCTCAATTACCTTACCCAGGAATGGAAGATTTGAAACTGGGCAGAAATTGGCTGGATCAACAGGCGCCAGTGATGGTTTCTTTAACGAGGGCCGCACCACTGCCTCCTTCAGAGAAAGATTAATGAGGTCAGCTAATGGTGCCCGAATCCCATCACTGCCAGTTTTCACCAGCCATGATGGGCACGGGTCCAGTGGGCATGTGGTAGGTTTCACAGCATGCAGGACCCTGCCTACCTCCCCCTGGGAGAGTGGCCTGAATTGATCTAATATCAACCCTGAGGACGACCAAGGGGCCTCCAGTACACACACTGCATCAACCGTGGTGGACAGATCCCGGCAGAGTGACAAGATCTTATCCGCAAAACAGTCTCCAAAAGCCTCACGGCTTATTACCGAATTTACATTTTTATTTGTCCCAAGTGTGAGGGACGTTAAAGCCCGAATCACTCTGGAAAGTTGTGCTGGGCGAGAACTAGTGGACGCAACGGAGGCTGCATAATGGTCTCTCTGTGCAGCTTTCACTGCCACCACATAGGCCTTCATAAACGTCCTATAAGATGTTCTTGTCACTTCGTCACGGAGTCGCCGCCACCCTCGCTCCAGCCGTCTCAGCTCCCGTTTCATTTGTCGTAGCTCATCAGTATACCAAGGAGCTACTCTAGTTCAGGGGCGGAGAGGGCGACGGGGAACGATCTTGTCCATAGCTTCAGAGAGACGGGCATTCCAGTCCTCCATCAGCTCATCCAATGAGCCACCAGGGGGCATCGGATCCCACAGAGCGTTCTGGAATTCAGTTGGATCCATTTGACTCCGCAGGCCAGCATAAATCAGCTCATTGTCCAAGCGGGGGGGGGGGGGGGTCATGGTGCCCAGACAAGCCCTCAGGACGAGGTGGTCTGACCATGGCACTGCTATAGGTTCATCCAAATCCACCTGTATCCCCACCCCGAAGATCAAATCCAGCGTGTGTCCTGCTCGATGTGTGGGCGTCGATACAAACTGGGAGAGTCCTACTGCCGCCATGGAGGCTATCAGGTCCATGGCCCGTGAGGAGGTAGCATCATCGGCATGGACACTGATGTCCCCCAAGACCAGAAGCCTGGGGTACTCCGAGGCCCAGCCAGCCACCGCCTCCAACAGGCCAGGCACAGCATCTGCTGGTGCGGTGGGTGATCGGTACACCAGACAGATGGCTATACTCTCTTCGGCATCCCACACCAGGCCCACACAATCAATGCTGGCAATCTTTGGCATGGGGAGCGGCCTGATGGAGAAAGACTCTCGAATGAGCACCGCCACCCCACCACCCCGGCCACTGTCCCGTGACTGGTGAAGGACCGAGAAACCTGGGGGGGGGGGGCAGCTCTTTCAGGCTGACAGTTTCACCTTCCCGTACCCAGGTCTCGGTCACGCACGCCAGGTCCACCTCTTCTTCCCTCGCAAAATATTGCTGAAGGGTTGCGGTCTTGTCATGAATGGACCTGGCGTTGCACAGCAGCAGTGACGGGAGAGGGCACTGAGTCCCAGCCCCACTCCCAGCATCCCTTGGGATGGGGCAAAGGTTGGAAGGAACCCGAGCATAACCATATCTCCGGCTTCTTCCCTTATAATACCCAGCCCCACCGCCATACCTCCCTCGTCCCATAACCGCTGGGATCCCCGACCTCATGTCGACCTCCAATTCAAATGACTGCCGCCCTCAGCCACTAATCCCACAATGCCTATTGCACAGTAACCCGAGTCTATATAGACAATAGTTTTATCCCTAATAACATTAATGCTACCAGTAATATTAAGAATTCAGTTCTAAATTTCCCACCCCCTTTAAATTATTAATTTCTCAGCTTCTCTGCTAACTTCCTAACAGAGTAGGTTTAGTTTAAACAATCCAGCAAAGGGCTATACCGACTGCAGTCTGCCATTCAGACATGCAGTACAAACGGAATTCCCACTACCCAAACCACCCACCCTAAAAACAGTAACAATCTGATGACTGGAATACCAGTAACAATAACATATGACTGGAATGCATGTATATATACTAAGAAAATAGTAGAGTCCAGTAGCACCTTTAAGACTAACCGACTTTATTGTAGCATAAGCTTTCGAGAACCACAGCTCTCTTTGTCAGATGCATCTCGAAAGCTTATGCTACAATAAAGTTGGTTAGTCTTAAAGGTGCTACTGGACTCTTTACTATTTTTCAACTACAGACTAACACGGCTAACTCCTCTGGATCTATATACTAAGAAAGTAAACTAACTTGTAAGCAGGGGAAGAAGAATCTCTTGTCTTCCTCTTCATTTTTATAATAACAACATTCGATTTATATGCTGTCCTTCAGGATGACTTAACACCCATTCAGAGCAGTTTACAAAGTGTTATTATTATCCCCACAACAATCGCCCTGTGAGGTGGGTGGGGCTGAGAGAGCTCTGAGAGAGCTGCAACGGACCCAAGGTCACCCCGCTGACTTCAACTGGAGGAGTGAGGAACCAAAACCAGTTCTCCAGATTAGAGTCCTGCACTCTTAACCACGACACCCAGCTGGCTTTTCAGCTCTGAGAGGGGCTGAGGTCTCCGGCTATTGGCAGGAGGGCGTTCGAGAGGTCCCTCTGCTCTGACTCTTTGACAAGGCATCTCCAGGTTCAAAGAGACGGGGTGGGAACAAGAGCCCCCTCGGCAGGGAGCCCTTTGCACACTGGTGCCACTTAGCAGGGCCGAGGGTTTGGACTTTCTTCAGGCACCGGAAGCTGCATTTAGAGGAAAGACACAAACCAGGCAAAGGGGTCCATCTAAATGCACCACAGCCTCGTGTGGGCACACCCCAGCTGTCCCCTGCTCACCAGCATGCACAAAACTCTGAGCCAGTGGAAGACGTCACCTTGGTCGGATCCAACAGAACCAGAACAGCATCAGACGGCCAGAGGCTCAGATTTCTGCTGGGGGGGGGCAGTTGCTCAGCTCAGCCTCCCTTTCCAACTGCTTTTGAGCCTCTGGCCTGTCTCCCCGTCGATTAGAGATTGCTTTGCTCACTCAGCATCATCAGGCCCACAGAGAATTCTGTTCTGTGGCTCCCTCCGCACATAAACACAAGAAGCTTTGCTGGCTGGAGGCCCGCCTGGCTTTTGATGGTCAAAGCAGAAAGAGGTTGTCTGAAGCACTTTCCCTGCAACATTAAGTGGGTGATTGCAGCCCCCCCACACACACACACTTTTGCCAAACCAAGCCAGTCAGCAACCTCTGCCCCCCCACACACACACCAGCCTGTCTGCACAAACCTTCCCTACATTCTCACTGCACAAAAAGCAGGGGTGGTGCTGGTGAGAGGTGCCAGGGCTTCAAATCCTGGCTGGAGCGCCCTCTCTCGAACCCAGCCCCAGGGGCTACTGGTGATTGCTCAGTGGTGTGGGAAAGGCATGCTCAGAGGAACTCTTGGGCTCCGGGCCATGCAGGCTCTTAGAGGAGCGGTTGGAGGCAGAGCCAGCACCAAAGGGCCCCCTTCCAAGCTGCCCCTTGCAGAGCCGCAGTGGTCAGAGGGGTCCTTCCTAGGCTGTGGCCTTTATGCCTAGAGGAACCAGCTTTGGGCTTCCAGGGCTGGATTCTGGCAGGGCTGCACAGACTGGAGAAGCGGCACCCAGGGAGCTGGGCATGGTCCGCAAGGCATGCCCCTGGCCCTTTGTGATGCTGGGGGGGGGGGTCCCTCTCCGGGCAGCCAAGCTGGCTTGTCCCTGCCATCTTTGCCTAGAGCTGGAATTCTGCCTGTCCCCAAAGAAGGCAGCAGGGCCGGTTCTCCGAGGGGGGAGGATGAGCGAAGAGGGCACCGGTGCTCTGCAGGGGCTCGGCTCACTCTCCACCAGCAGCGGCAGAAGAGGTGGCACCCCTCCGGGGCCTGGCCCACAGCACAGTCCCAGCTGGTGGCAGATGGGTTACCCTGCCTGGGGAGACCAGAGGCCTTGGGCAAGTCCTGGAAAGTCTTCCCGCCATCTAAAGAAGAGAGAGGAACTCTGCCCCTGCGGGAGCCCTCCTTGTGCCCCTCCTCACGACCAAGCCTGCTTCCACACAGCAAGGCTTCCTCTGCGCTGCCTCCATCGCTACGCTGAACGCAGATGGGCTTGGATTCCAGCAAAGATTTTTGTTGTTAAATTTTATTTTAGTTTATCAAAATAAGAAAGGATACCGAAAGGAAAAAGGAAAAGGGAGGAAATAATAAAGCCAAGAAGATTTTACAACTGTTTGCTACAAGAGTTGTTAGAATACAGAGTACACAAGCACTTAATCTTTTTCAATGTTTGCCAATGTAGCAATGGAGATTACAACCTTTATTCAATCCGGTTACTATATATTATTCCTCTATACTACACATACTTAGTGCATACCGCCTCCTTCTCAACATTCAGTAATAAAAAGGAATGATCAAAAAGGAAAGACTCCTTAATTCATTATTACTACAATATTTCAAGTTATCTCTTAATATAACTGATTAACATAACTTTTAGTATAAAAACCATTTCTGCTTATTAACTTTATGCCAATATTTCCATATCCTACAATCTATTCCACCAATTATGTATTCAAACATTTTCACCCTTGTCAAACTATGACCTCATATAAACTGTGCACAATGAGTCAGTATACGATCTTGTTTGGATTTGCAAGACTAAAACATCTTGCATATTCTGTTCTTTATGAGCAAAATAATTCCCCCATTTCTCTTCACATTCTCTCATTGGTCTTTCTATTTATGAACGCGTCAGTTTTGCCATCCCTGCATATTCTGCCATCTTGTCTTTCCAGATTTCCCTGGTTGGGCATTCTTCTTCTTTCCGTTTGCCTGCGAATGTCACTCTTGCTGTCAGGATGTCAGTTCTCTAGCCAGAGTAATGCCATATTAACTTGTGTTATAATCAGTAGTTGTCTAGTTTTCCCCAGGTGTCGTCCAGGCCGCTCATATCCAAGGGAGCGAAGAGCCTTATCTATCCAGTCCAGCCAACGACCTTGATGTCCTCGTCTTCTCATGCCTTCGCAGACAGGACTAGGGGGGAGGCTGGGATTGAGTGTTTGAAGTGTTGTAACTTTCCTTTTACATGCCATTCTCAACAAAGCTTTCGTTCCGCCAAGGGCCTCACCAGCCTTTGCATTATGGACACCTGTATCCTGAGCATAGTCTTTCAATAAACCTTTTGGAACCAAGAAACCTTGTGCTTCTTGCAAGAGGGGGGGAGACGAACTCTAGATAACTGGGATTCCGTAGTCTGACACTTGCCGCCATTGGCAAATATCTAAATAATTCATGAGATGTTTTATCAATATTTTCTGGTATTATTCCCAACAGCATAGTCTGGAGTTTCATGGCAAAATTGAATTTTAAGATTTTTTGCGTCTCAGCATGTATGTCTTTCCAATTTTTTTAAAAAACTTTTTTTGCATGTCCACCACATATGATAAAAGGAGCCACCTGCTTCTTTGCATTTCCAGCACGACCCCACATATTTCTTATCCATTTTCTCAATGTCTTTTGGTGTGATGTACCATTTGAAAAACATCTTATACCAGTTTTCCCATAGAGTTTGGCTTGCCGTGAACTTTATGCCCTTTGTCCAAAGACTCTCCCACTGCTGAAATGTTATTTCTTCTCCAAAATTTTGCATCCATTTTATCATGCAAATTTTAATTTGTTCTGTTTCTGTGTCATATTGAAGTAAAAGTTTATAAATTTGACCCAGAATGTGCTCTTTCTTCTGTGTGATTATCTTCTCAAAATCAGTAAGATCTCTTAGCTGTCCTCTGTACACTTTAAGATCTTCTTTTAGTCTAGAGACCGCCTGGAAATATATCAACCATGGTATTTTTATTCCTTCATCTTGAATGTCTCGCCATGATTTTATCTTTCCTTGAGAGTTTGTCGTATCTCCATAAGTTATCAAGTCATTGTCTTTTCTCTGATTCTTGTCACAGAAAATATTGGCGATATCAGCTGACTTATTCTCTTTCTAACCAGTTCCCAGATTTGAACCAGGCTGTCTCTTATAACATGATTTTTTGGTTGTCTCCTTGTTCTCCTTGTCACCCAAAGGTGATTAGGTAGCCCATCCGATAAATCCGCCACCTCTAGTCGTATTAATCTGTTCTTAGGGTTTCCTGTCCAACCTGTAATCCAAACCAAGCCAGCTGCTTGATAGTATAACGTGATGTTTGGGACCGCCAGCCCTCCTCCACTTCTTTCATCTTGCAGTACCTTGAATCTTACTCTGGGTTTTTTGCCGTTCCAAATAAATCGATTGATTTGTCTCTGCCAGTCGTTCAGTGTCTTCTTATCTTTTATGCTCATTGGTAACATTTGAAACAAAAAGTTAATTTTCGGTAAGATATTCATCTTGATTGCGGAAATTCTTCCAATCCAGGACAACTTTAACTTGGACCATCTTTCTAAATGTTTTTGGGATTCGCCTCCACAGTACCTCATACTTGTCTTTAAATAATGTTTCCTTTTGTCCTGTTAGATTTATGCCCAAATATTTCACTGCATTTACTGCTGTTTCACATCCTGATGCTTCCCGAATTCTTTCTTCTTCTTGCCTTGTTAAAAACTTGGGAATTATTTTTGTTTTCTTCCTATTAACTTTAAATCCTGAATATTTTCCAAAATTCACAAGCTGATCCATAACATATTGTATTGTCTCCTGTGGGTTCAAAATTGTCAGGACCACATCGTCTGCATAGCATTTCAATTTAAATTCTTCATCATTCACTTTCAAACCTTTGATTTTGCTTAACTTTGAAGAGAGAATTTCCATTGCCAGGATAAATAGTTGTGAAGACAGCAGATATCCTTGTCTTCTGTTAAAATCTTTGCCTTTTGCTTTGCATAAATTCCCTTTATCCAGTTTTCAGATTTTAAGCCACAGATTAGATTTTGTATTACTTTATGAAAAAAGGTCCAGGAAAGATTATCAAATGCTTTTTCAGCATCTAGGAAGATGAATGCTGACTTATGCCCTTTTTTCCCACTAACTCTACTGCATCGATTACAAACCATTCTCTTTCATGTATCTCTTTGGCACAAAACTCGTCTGATCAGGATGTATTATGTTCGCTATGCATCTTTTAAGCCTTTCTGCCAAAATGGAGGTGAATAATTTATAGTCCACATTCAACAACGAAATAGGTCCATAGGATTGGGGCAACGCTGGATCATTTCCCTCTTTATAAATCAGCGGTATGCGCGCCTCCTGCCACGTTTCAGGTAAAGTCTTATTTTCACTTATTTTATTCATTACTTTTTGAAGCGGCGGCATCAATTCTTCTTCAAAACATGTATAATTCATGGCAGTTAGTCCGTCTGGGCCTGGTGCTTTACCTTTTTTCATTTTTTTTATAGCTTGTGAGATCTCTTGCACTGTAATGTTAGGATTCAACATCTCCTTATCTTCTAGCTTGGACTTTGGGATTGATGTACCTTTGATATAATCAAAAAGAGTCCAGTAGCACCTTTAAGACTAACCAACTTTATTGTAGCATAAGCTTTCGAGAATCACAGCTCTCTTCGGCAGATGATTTTGCTACTACAGACTAACAGGGCTAACTCCTCTGCATCTTTGATATAGTCTTCCATTCCTTGTTCTGTAGAGATTTCTTTCTTGTATAATTTAGAAAAAAGGAAGTAAATCCCAGCAAAGAGTTTCGTAGGTGGACGACCTTCCCCTCCACGGAAGAGCAGCTTCCCCGCCTCTCTCCTGGCACCTGGGCCCCAAATGCTCCCTGAAAGCTGCTCCTGGGGACCCGAGGAATAGCTGGGGCGGGGGGGGGGGAGTCACAGACAAGCGCCTGCCCCCACACGAGCAGAAGTCTGGCCCGGCTCCAGCCCCCAGTCCCGCGCGCGCCCCCCTTTCCCTGCCGCGCCACCGGCGGCTTTTCCTTCTAAAAGGCGATCGTTGCGGTAGCGCTGGAGGCCCCCCCCCGCCGCCCCGCTTCCCCCTCGCTGCTCCGCGGCCAGTGCGGAGGGCTGCCCTCCTCGGCCGGCTTCTGCTTCGGCCCCGCCGCCCCCCGCCCCCCCGGGAGCCGAGCGCCTGCAACGGCGAAGCGCCCGACGGCCCCGGCTCTGCGCGGCGCGGCTCTGGGCAGGGAGGGGGGCCGCCGGCGGGGTGTGAGGGCGGGCCCGAGCCCGGCTGCAGTGTGCGGGAGCGAGACCCGCGCGAGGGCCCCCGCGTCCGCGGCACTCTCCGGGATCTGGCCCCGGGCTCCCTCGGGCAGCCTCCGCCCTCGCCCTCGCCCTCGCCCTCGCCCGCCTGCCAGCCGCCGCTGCGGGCAGGGAGCGTCGCCCAGCTTGGCTCCGGCTCGGCTTTTGTTCTTCCCTCGCCTCGTGAAGTCGCAAGATCCTTTCGGGGCGGGGAGGGAGGCGCCCCAAGCGGGCCGAGAGCAGAAAGTCCTGCTCGGTGAGAAATGTTTGCTGCCATTCCGTAGCTGCCATTTCCCGCCCGCCTCCACTGTTGCGCGCCAGGCCCGGCCCGGCCCGGCCCCTTGTTCTCCGGGCCCTTCAAGCAGGCGAGCCCAGCCGGAGGGGCCCGGGCGGCCCCTTCCCCAAAAGCCAGCCCGGGCGCGGGCATAACAGTGGATTCCGAAGCAGGGTTACTCCGGAGTTGGTTGCAACGGGCTTACTCCGGAGTAGCTCTGCTTCGGGGTTCCCGCGAGCGGCAGGCTTGGGGCGCGTTGAAGGTGTTGGTCAGGCTTGGGCTCAGGGCTTCAGCACGGGCGGGTCCCCCTACACGCTTTCCTGCGAGAAACCCCATTGGAGGCAGTGGGGCTGATTGCTCGGGCAGGCTGCCAGCTGGAGATGCCCCGAGGCCGCTTCTGCCCGCGCCCTTGGCCCGGACTTCGGCCCGGTCCGGTCCTGGGGACGGAAAGCCTGAAGGCTCCCCGCCGAGCCCAGCCAGCCCGGGCACCGGGCCGAGCCGGGGGGCGGGCCGGGCAGGTGAGCCGCCCCGATGGGCGGGAGGAGCCGCGCCGGCGGGGCGGGGCCGGGCCGGGCCGGGGGCAGCAGCCGGAGGCGGCGAGGCAGCGGCCGGCCAGCGAGCGGCGGCGGGCAGGTGCGGCGGGCAGGGGGCGGCGGCGGCGGCGGCGGCGGGGGCGCCTTCCCGAGGCCGGGACAGTCGCCGGAGCCCCCCCGGCGGCGGGTGGGGGCGGGTGGGTGGGGGCCCCCGGGGCCTGCGGGCGCCCCTTCGCGGGGCAGGCGGGGAGGGCGAGAGGCCGCGTCCCGCTCTTCGGCCCTTCCCGGCCGCGGGGCGTCTCGGGGCAGGGCAAAGAGGCGGCGCCCAGCCCGCAGCTCTTGGGCGGCGCCGGGGCCCCTCGGGGCGCAGCTGCTGGCGGGGGCGATCCGCCCCGGGGAGGCGACGCCTGCCGCTCGGCCCGGGGGGAAGAGCGCCCCGCTGCGCCTGCCGGGGCCGTGGGGGCGCAGGGGCTCCCGCCGGCTGCGCCCGGGAGGGGCGGCGTGGGGGCGCCTGCCCAGGCGGCTCTCCTGGCGCTGGCTGGGGGTCCGCCGGGCCGGGGGCTTCGGCCAGCGCAGGGCAGGCCCCAGGGCGGCGGGCGGCGGCGGGCTCCGGTCTGCGACTTGCTGGCCGTTCTGACAAGTTTCCAGTCCTCCTGGTCGCAGAGGAAACGTTGGGGGACCGGGGCGGTGCTTCGGGCAGAGGACTTGCGGCCGCCTTCTCAGCGCATGGGGCGGCTCGAGGCGGGGGGCGCCCCTGGCATGTTGCGGAGGCTGCACGGGAGCCCGCCCAGGACAGAGATGCCGCGTGCACCTGCGCGGGGGGGGGCGGTGTTGGTGAGGCGCAGAGAGACAGCCTGCCCCCCCCCGGCCGGGCCTCCTGCCCCGTGTACCTCGCAGCCCTGCCGCGCACATTGGGTAGCGCATGCCAGGAGGGCTCAGCCTGCAAAGGAAACGGGTTGCTGCTTGCCGGGGTGGATGCGTCAGGCTGGTGGGACTGGTTTTGGAGAGAGGAGGGAAGGATGACAAGCGGCTCCCGGCACACAGCCCTCCCAAACAGCGAGGGAGTCAGCTCGGCCCGGCCTCCCCCCTTCCACCCCTCGGTGCCCCAGATTGTCTCTCACCTAGTTGGTGGCGTTGCTGTTGGGTTTGTTTGGGGGAGGCAATTCTCCTGTGTGTCCCTCCACTCCAGGCTTGCAATAAAATGACACCCAGAGGCCTAAAATATTACAGATGTTTATTTCCCAAAAAGATCTGTATCAGGTTTATTCTTTAAAATAGCGTGAAGTGGCTAGGGGGAGGGGGGAAGACGCCCCTCTCCAACGCCTTCCTGGGTTCGGATCTCAAGACGATTTTGATACTAGATTCGTAAATCCGGCAGAAAGAGAGAGCCCAGCTGAGCCCAGCTTTAGAGCCCAGAGAAGGGAGCACACCAGTGGTGTCTCTGGGAACATGCAGGGTGCTTGACCCTCCCTCCCACCTGGATTTGGGGAAGGGCTTCCTCCTAAGAGGGTCCGATTCCCCCCTCCGGCACCTTCTCTTTCCCCCTTCAGAAGCCATTCCCAGCACCACCCAGGCTGAGTTTTCCGTGCCATGTCCATCATGGTGGAAGCTGGAGACAGCCCCTCAGAGCGGATGACGTCCGAGGGCATCATCATCAACACGCGGCAGGTGATGAAGGGCTTGGAGGCCTTGCGGAGCGAGAACAAGAGCATCCACCGGCGGCTGCAGGAGGCCTTGCGGAAGGAGCAGCAGCTCTGGAGTGCGAGGGAGGACGTGGCAGCCTCCGTGGACCTGCAGGCTCTGGAACTTCTGGAGGAGAAGCACAGCCTCGTGTGCAAGAGCCTGGAGGGGATCGAGCTGGGCATTGCAGAAGCCCAGGTACTGGCCCAGCCCAGCCCAGCCCTTGGCTGGAATGTTGATGGCAGCTGTCCCAGAGCCATTGGCTGACCTGCTGTGACATCACAGCATTCTGGCTGCCTAGGGTGACCACGTGGTCAGCATCGCCTTGTCAGGGGCCACAAGGGAAGGACTGGCTTCGAGGAAAAATTCTCCCACAGAGATGGAAGCAGTCAGGTCTTTTCAGAAGGTGGTGGGTATGTGGAGGGCTGGAGGGCAGAGCAACCGGACAAACACAAGGGAAACGCCGGGAGAAGCCAGGGAGGCAGGTTCCCCGCCCCCCCGCCCCCCCTGGACACCACCCAGTTTCCTCCTCCTCCCCTGCCCGCAGATGATGATTGCGCTGTCCTCGCACATCGGGGCGCTGGAGGCTGAGAAGCAGAAGCTGCGGGCCCAGGTGAAGCGCCTCTGCCAGGAGAACCTCTGGCTGCGGGAGGAGCTGGCCGCCACCCAGCTGCGGCTGCAGCACAGCGAGGAGACGGTGGCCCAGCTGGAGGAGGAGAAGCAGCACCTGGCCTTCCTGAGCCAGCTGCAGCAGTACCAGCCCCAAGAGGAGCAGGTGCGAGGCGGGCGGGGGCCCCGTGGCCACTTCCACGTGCAGCTCAGAAGTGCCTGCTGTCTTCTGACACGTCTCAGGGCTAGGTCTGGGGACTGAGCTCTGATGTCAGCATGCAGAATTTTGAGGGAGGGGGAGGTGTGCTTGTTTTTGGGGGAAGTAAAAAGTTTTGCAAGATGAGGAATTTGACACAGCCACACAATTATGCATTCTGCATTCATAAGGTCTAGAAACTTGATTTTTTTAAAAAAAGAAAGAAAATTGCAGTGAAGGCAGCCCAAGGTTTCCGCTCCGCTGTTCCTCTATCTCCCTGCAGGCAGAGAAAGACGATCTGGATGACAGAAAGGACAGCCTGTCGTCCCTTTTCCCCAGCGAAGACGACGACCAGAGGCAGGGTGCGTTGGTGCGCTGTGGTGCCCCCTCAGGGTGGGGATGCTCTCTGGAGAGGAGGCAACTGGACTCATAGCCTGGTTGTAAGTGCTGAACGGAGCTGAGGCCCAGGCAGAGGTTGCAGTGAAGCGAAGTCGACCTGGGATAAAGGCAGGCCTCTGTTGAGTCCACCTTACCACGTTGTCTACCCTGAGTGGCCGTGGCTCTCCAGCGTATCCCTGCTGCAAACCCAGTTTCTTTTTAGCAGAGAAAGAGAAGGGCACCTCGCAGAGACTGGGCTTCACCAGGGCATAAAACTTTGGGGGAGAAGAGCCTAGCTGGGGTGTCGGTTGCAGGCAGTAGGCCACGTAGGGTGTGGTCCTCAGCACCCATACCTTTCAGGAGTCAGCCGGGGCCTGTGGCTTAGCAAGAGAACCGCTGCAAGAGCGCAGAAAGCCTGTGGCTCTATCTCTGGCAGCTCCGTGCCCAGGGGGCCCTGCAGGCTCTTACTGGGGAAAGCGCCTCCACCGCCTGAGACCTGGGCGAGCTGCTGCCAGCCGGAGCAGAGCAAGCTGGGCAAAGAGGGTCTGAGTCTGGCCAGAGTGGGAGATCAGCTAAGTAAAGGAAGACAGAGCCAAAGCAGCTGCCCCAGAGCTCACGCGAGAAACAAGAAAGAAACAGGCGTCGCCTGGACTGGGGCAGCAGGGCTCTAATGCCCGCCTGCGCCCTAAGCCTGAAGCGAGAGGCACCGGCTTTGTGCCGCCACCTGAGCCAGGCCTCCAGAAATGCGACTGAATCTTTCTAAGCCTTCCGACCCTGGGGTCAGAGAGAGAATGTCTGGGAGGAGCTGACTAAGTTAGCTGCGAGTAATCCAATCCCCCTCCCGATATGCTTTCTGGGAGTCCGAGGGACAGTTTGCAGCTTTGTGCCACCTGTCCCGTGGTGACTATGAATGCCACGGGCTGATGGCCACAGGAGCAGCGGCCCCACCACCACCGCCGGGGGCTCCCTGCCCTTAAGCCTCTGAAGGCCTGGAAGCCGCCTGGAGGCAAAGAGGAGAGTTCCCCTTGTGCAGCCCAGAGGTGGCAGAGCTCCATTCACACCAGACTTTGGGTCTCTCTTTCCCAGGTGCAGCTGCTCAGCAAGGCGGTTACGAGATCCCTGCACGCCTCCGGACCCTGCACAACTTGGTCATCCAGTATGCCTCTCAGGGGCGCTACGAAGTGGCCGTGCCCCTTTGCAAGCAGGCGCTGGAAGACCTGGAGAAGAGCTCCGGCCACAGCCACCCCGACGTCGCCACCATGCTGAACATCTTGGCCCTGGTGTACAGGTGAGCTGCCTTGTGCCAGGAGGGACCTGGCTGGGCCTTTCACCCCTCAGTTTGCACAGCCTGAAGACGCTGCTTCCCTAGGAGTGTGGGAAGCAAGCACAGAGCCGAGTGGTGGTGACAAAGCGGGTGGGATGTGCTGGCCAGCGGCCGGAACTAGCCAGAACTAGCTAGAATTCTGGGAAACCCAAGTTTGAGTAGATAAGCAAAAACAAAATTTCACCACCACTGGTTAGGCTGTGACTTAGCACTCTGCTAGTTTGACTCTCACTGCGCCAGCATGAGCTCAGCAGGTGGCCTCGGGTCAGCCCCTCCTCTCAGCCCAGCTCCCCAGCAGGACTGAGGGGGAGGGCAATAAACACTGACTTTGTTCACCGCTCTGATTGGGGTGCTAATCTGTCTAGAAGAGCAGTATGTAAGCACACGGTTATTATTACTGTCTTGACTTCAACAGGTGACACCTGTGCTATTCACGGGAGAGGTCCTTTCCCCCCTCCCCATAATCAGCAACCTGGAATGCAAGAGAAAACCAGGAAGCGGCGGGGGGGGGATCCTTAGCCGAGGCCTCCTTTCCTGCCGCCGCCCCTCTTTGCAGTGAGGGTATCCCTCCGTTCCACCCAGGCCCCAACGACCAGCAGCCCTGCTGTTCATCTCGCCTTCAGCAGAGCTGTGGGGTGGCAGAGAGAGCCCGGCCCACAACCTGTCTGGTAGCAAGTGTGGCGAACGTCCTTTCTCTGCCAGAGAGCCAGCAGAGCCGCTGAGTTAGATCGATCAAATGATCTGACCCTGCTGCTTCCGTACCGTCCAACTATTTAGAAAAGCTACGAAGTGCCACTCGAGAGTCAGGCAAAATGCAGTGCTCTGCTTCCAGGCACCCAGGAGCAGGAAGAGTCCCAGTGAGCCAGAAATCCACGTTTTATTCTGCTTCAAGAGGCTGCAGCATGCTTGGGGGGGGGGTTGTTCTCCACCCCCCTCCTGCCCCAGGGCAAAAGATCCAGCGCTGTCCTCATGGGCTTTCCTCCACAGAAGCAGCCGAGGCCTGGTTGCTTTCTGACCGGCTCTTTCTGTTTGCGCTGCAGGGACCAAAACAAGTACAAAGAGGCGACGGAGCTGCTGAACGATGCCCTCGACATTCGAGAGCAGACCCTGGGAGGGGAGCACCCAGCGGTGAGCGCCGGAGAGAGCAGTGGGCAAGGGGTGCCCTCCGGGTGAGGCTCTCATAAAAGAAGGGTCTCCTCAGAACAATCAGCTAAGCTGAAGCCCTTGAATGCGCCCAGGACGAGGGCCGTATTTTTATTAACTGGAATTGCTTCATTGGAAGGAGGGCGAGGTGAGGTTTGCCTAAGCTGTCGTCCCCAATTCCTCCCTGTCAGGTGGCTGCCACCCTCAACAACCTTTCCGTGCTCTATGGCAAGCGTGGGAAGTACACGGAGGCAGAGCCGTTGTGCAAACGGGCCCTGGAGATCCGGGAGAAGGTAAAGGCCCCGCTCAGCCTTGGGAAGGAGGCGTGCTCTGGAACCCAAATGCTTTGCTTTTTATAAACAAAACCCAAGATTCGAAGGATGCTGATTTTTGCCCAAGGAAGTGGGGAGCGCTCAAAGCTCCATTTGAAAACGGTCTTCCAAGGCTAGTTTGAGTTTGAACCACAGCCCTAATTGCAGAAGGGTCCCGGCTTTGTTAAGTTAAAAGTGGGGAAGGTGCACTGTACTTGCACTTCGACAGTACAACCAAGATTATTCTAAATTATCAAGGGTTGTGCCAAGACTTGACCGGCTAGGAGAGGCAAACCTTGTGGCCTGTGTACAAGCCCCGTTGTTTGTCTGGGCCAAGCAGCTTTCATTTGGCGTGGGAGATTGGAGGGGAGAGGAGCAGAGGAGAGGGCACATCCTGCCCCTCCTGTGCATCAGCCTGATTTGCACGTTGCCCCCCTTCCCTTCCCCCCTATGTACTATTAACAGGGGTGGATGCAAAGGATGAGGACCGCCATCTTGGAGACCCCGCAAGTTGTACATTTTGTGTGTATTAATGATTACCTGATTTTACTGTGATTTTATATTATTTATATCTGATGTAACCCACCCTGAGCCTGTCCGTGGAGAGGGAGGGCTAAAAAATTGAATAAAACATCATAATAATAACGAATGGTGTCCCTTTTCTTCATGGATCAGGTGCTGGGCATGGATCACCCGGATGTGGCCAAGCAGCTAAACAACCTGGCCCTTTTATGCCAGAACCAGGGCAAATTCGAGGAGGTGGAGCAGTACTACCAGCGGGCCCTGCGCATCTACCAGACCCGGCTGGGCCCCGATGACCCCAATGTGGCCAAAACCAAGAACAACCTGGTAAGGCAGGGAGGGATGGGGGAGACGGTGCCACCTGCTCCCACTCTGGTGTGACTTCTGCCTGGAGGGGCCCTGCCTGCCTTCCTTTTGCCTTGCTAGGCTTCCTGCTACCTGAAGCAAGCCAAATACCAGCAAGCCGAGGAGCTGTACAAGGAGATCCTGTCCACACACGACCAGGAATTGGCTGCCAGGCGGGGCGGTAAGGGCCTTGCCCCCGTGGAGGTCCTGCTGGCCTCTCCCAGCCCAGCTCCCCCTCCAATGAGGGCTACAGCAGCCTTGTTGCAGAGGGCGTCCCCCCCCAAAGAGGTGCCTTATCCCTCTGAGCTGCTTCTGACTTCTTTTCTCTCCCCCTCCAAATGGCCAGATGAGAGCGGAACTCGAGCAGGAAGAGATGAGCAACCGGGCCAAGTAAGGGGCTGGGCGGGAGCCACTTGCCAGTCTTATTTCTTGCTCTAGACACACATCGGGATTTCTTCCGAGGCAAGGCGGGGCGATACGTTACCTGCGCACGCCTGCCTGGCTGTGGGGGAGGGCAGTTTGGGCCTGCTTTGCTGGGGGGCTCCCCGTGACTCCCCCCCTCCCTCCCTCCAGGATGCTCCGGGCCACCTCAGGCGCAGCAGTTCCTTCTCCCGCTTCCGGGAGTCGATCAAACGTGGCAGCGAGAAGCTGGTCTCCAAACTCAAAGGGGAAGGGGTCCGACGTGGCCCTGCGCCCCCACCCTCAGGGTAAGTAGCTGGCAACCCAAGCCTTCAGAGGCCCTCCCCAAGGGGCAGAGTCCCCCTGCTGCCGCAAGTCTCATGTGTGTGTGTGGGGGGGGGGTCTGTTTGGCAGGATGAAGAGGGCCTCCTCCCTCAACGTCCTGCACGTGGGCGAGAGACCGGCCGCTGTGCCCCCCACGGTGAGTCTGGAGCAGCGGAAGGGCTGTCTGGAGGTGGGGTGGGGACTCCACCCAGGGCCTCCTCCCACTTTCCCCCAGGGGGCTGGGCCACAGGGCGGTGCCAGCAAAGACCTGACGGGACTCCGAGAGGGTTGCTAGAGGTGAAACGGTTGAAGTTGATGGGCGTGGCGCTTTGCTCCGCTCCAGGGTTAAAGGCAGGAGGGCAAAATAAGGCCCCAGGCCCAAGGAAGAGAGTCCCCAGAAGGGGCAGGTTGAGGAGCCGGTAAGAAGGGAGGGTGGGAGTCGAGGCAGCACCCCAGGGCGGGGGTCCACGCAGGCAGTTGTACAGCATGAAGCACGAGAAACTTAGGAGCTGAGGCCCAGTTGAAGCTGCCTGCCTCTTCTTCTCCTTGCAGCGGCCTGGCCAGCCCTTGCCCAGCTCACGCAGCCTGAGCTCCAGCACCCAGAACCTGCTGCAGAATAGCGCCCCCTAGAATGGGGCTGAAGGAGCCCTGCCTTTGCCTTGCTGCCAGCGGTTGGACCAGACACTGAGCGCCTCTTGCCCCCTTTCCTCGCTCCGGCTTCCGGCCCAGCTCCAGAGGCCCTGCTGCCTGAAGCTGGGCTTGGCTGTTGGTTTCCCTCGTCAGCTGGAGTTGATTGCTCCTTCGCCTCTGGCTCCGGCTGCAAGAAGAGAGGCCTGCTCTGCCCTGAGGCAGGCCAGGAGAGAGGCCTCTACTTCTACCGATGGCTGCTTTTTCTCAGGAATAGGAGGGAGCCCTCTACTGCCCTCCGGGGTGCGCCTTAAACTCTTTGCATGTAATCAGCTAGCCTGCACTCTTCTCCCTGACACCCCCCCCCCCAATTTTGGCTGCTGTTACTGTCCAAAGTCAATATTTATTCTATTTATGCAACTGAGACTATGTCGCCCCATCCCAAATAAAAAGAGCTGGAATTAGATGCTGCACGCTCTTCTTTCTCTCAAGGCCACGCGTGGCCGCTCTTGCTGGGGACTGAGCAGGGGCAAAATTCTGCTGGGGCCACCACCCCTGCCTACCAGGACTTTCAGATAAGTAGAAAACTGCTCCCAAATATAGTTATTTTCTGTCCTCAGACCCACAGCCTAAACCCTCTGCAATCTCAGTACCTCCCCACCAAATCCTGGTGCGAGGCAAACTAAAGACCGTCGAATTTACAAAAACACTTTTTTATTAGACCAAAACCTCACTCCAAAATCTGAAAAACGGCCCCTGAACGGACTCTGGTCTGCCTCAAGGGCCCCGGTGGAAGCCGCAGAGCCAGCTGCGGAGTTCCTGCCTTCTTCTGGAGGTGGCGGTGCCTCGCCCTCTGCTCATACGTGGTGCGCAATCCCCTGCACTTTATGCAGCATTTCCTCTGACTGCAGCTGCTCAAAGGTGAGCAAGGAGAGGCCCAACTGATCCTCCTGCCAACAGAGAGGGCAAGCAACCTTTTAGGGGTCAGGAGAGCAAGCGCTGAGCCCCCGATCAATGCCCAGGTCACTAAAGGCCCACCATTCCCCTCTGACCTCCCAGAATGCTCCGTTCACCTTGCGGAAGGGCTGGGCCATCTGGCGCAGGAAATACTTGGCGACCTGCACGGCTTCATCCAGAGTCAAGTTGAGGTTGGCATCTGTGATGTGCTCCTGGATCCATCGCGGGAGCTTCCCTCGCTTGTCGGCCCGTGCAAAGCGCTGCAGAGGATGCAGGAGGGCAATGGTGGTAACGGGGAGAAGCTCAAAGAGGGGGCAGCTACTGCCACCCACATAGGAGCCCCCCCCCCAGGAGAGTGCCTCTGCAGCCCACCTTATCGGCAAAGATCATCAAGCCATAGTCGGTCTTTCCCCGGATGGCCCGGCCCATACACTGTGCCGCGTGCCGCATGGCGTCAAACGTCAGGAAGTCGTTTTCCCGGATCTGGAACTGGTCCCTCAGGTATTCCAGCCTGGCCTGGGAAGAGAGGGAGGGAGAGCAGTTCGATGAGGGCCAAATGATAACTCGACAGGGATTGGTTCGGGGGTCGGGCTGCTCCTTCTCTCCCCACACCCTCCATGAAAAGACAGGCTGGAAACGATAAAAAGGACGGAAGTTCAAAATCATTCTCATTTTTCGAATCCTGCCCCCCCCCGGCCCGCAACCCTGCTTGTTTACTGCCCTGTGCAAGGACTCGAGAGCACCCAGAGAGCGCCGGAAGGGACATGCGTCACGGGGGCCCTGCTGGTTCCTTCCCCTTCTCTCCGCCAGCTCATCTTTCCTTGGGGTTAGGAAGAGGAGGAGGGTCCCTCAAGCCAAGCCCTGCAGGCTCTCCTTCTCTGGGGACCACCTAAGACAGCAGTCAAGATTAGCCAACCAGCTGCCTCTGGAAACGGCAGCTAACTAGCTACCACCTCTGTAGCCCCAGCATCTGGTAGCCAAAGGTGCACTGCTGTCGGCCCTGGAGGCTCCACTTGGCTACCGCAGCCAATACATCTCCCTCCGCCTCTGCTCCGTGCCTGTCCGAGCTTGGCTTAAAGCCCTCCCTGATGCCCATCAGCGCTTTCCAAGGCAGCAAATTCCTTAAGTTAATTATGTATTGCATGGCCCGGCTTTTTCTGGCAGCTGAGCTCACCCCCTGCTGCTTGCCGGTGACTCCCTAATCCCTTGCAGGAGTTATGGGAGCGGATCCTCACCCCAGGCTCACAGTCCGGGCTTTATGGCAGGTCAGTGGGCAGAGCCCCTCTTCTACTCAGGCCCTGACCCAGCTGATGGTGTTTTGAAGAAGCTCACGGCTTCAAGGTTTTGCAAAACAAGGGATTTTGGTCCCACCTCAGAGGCTCTTTCTGGGGTGGAGGAGAGGGAAGACGTCCCAAAACTGGGAGTGTGGAGCCCTTTCCTTCCTTGTTTACCTCACAGAAGCATCCGCCAGCCTGGCGGGAAAGGCTGGGCCTCGGAAAAGCCAGCCCAGCGGGGAATCATCTCCAGGAGACGCTGCCAGGGCCGCCTTGCCACCAAGGCCCTTGGAGACTTCTGGAGCTCTGCCAGGGCCTCCACCCTGAGCTGAAGGCAGCACAGCCCAAAGGCATGCAAGCAGAGGCCCTCCCAACCTACCTTCAGGATGCGGCTCTGGGTGTAGACGTAGGGCACCCCAAACATGATCACGGCTCTGCCGTAGTGGTGAACTGTGGGGGGGGAAAGGGCAGAGGTGGAACAGGCAAGCAAGCCCACAGCTGGGTACGGGCAAGAGAGGGCCAAAGGGGGTATGGCTGGCACTGACCTCAAGCCAAAGAGTGTTGAGTGTAAGCCAAGGGGTTGCCCTGGCAAAGGGCCTCCCCCCAAAATGGCCCTTCCCCAGCAAACCCCAGTTAAAGAGCTGCCCTGCCACCTGACAGCAATGCGGATTCTGTGAACCTGGGCAGATCAGGAGAGGGAGGGCAGGAAGGGTTGCGTCAGGGCTTAGTCCTCGTGGCCCCTTCTTTCATGCCCAGAGTAATGCTGATTGCCACCTTAGGGTCAGGAAGCAATTTTCAGCTAGGGATCCTGACGGTGTTTTGCCATCTTCTGGGCATGGAGCAGGGGTCCCTGGGGGTGGGGCGGAGAGGTGGTTGTGAATTTCCTGCATTGTGCAGGGGGTTAAGACCAGCTGACCCTAAAGAGCCCTTCCAACTCTATGCTCCTTCCTTCCTTCCCTCTGCAAAACCTCCAACCCCCCCCCCCCCATGGCAATTGTTGCTTTGACACCCCCTCCCAACCCGCCAGCTCTTCCTTAGGCCTCTGGCTAGACCCCTTCTCCACTCCCGCCTCTGACCCCTATCGCCTCCCACCAGCAGCCACTACTGAATTCATTCTGTGTTCCTCTCGGTGGCTGCCCCAGATCTTTCCAATTGGTTCCTGGATGCTATCTGTGTCAGCGCACAACTCCAAGACCCCCACCCCATATTTATTTGAAGGCTTTGTTCCCCTCCCACCTCAGCATGGCTTTTAGGGCAGCTATGACTGATGTTACACAACCAAAACTAGACACAAATCAAGACTGGTCTAAAAAGGAGGGGGCCAAGGCAGTCGCTGCTTCAAAAAAAATTCAGAGAACACGTTTTAGAAGTTCTCCTAAAAGTCCTTTCCACAATAGCAGCATCAGCTCAAAATAAACGGGGTTGGACCAAGGCCAGGGGGAGAGGGGGCAAAATCAGCCCCAAGCCAACCCAAGGCAGCCGTGCCCGTCCCTGTGGCAGAAGGGGGGGGGCGAGGTGCAGAAAGCAGGGCACTCACCAAAGTCAATCCCTTCGGACACCTTCCCCCTGGCCACGGACAGCAAGATGGCTCCCCGGCCGTTCTCGCAGGCCTGCCACAAAGCACAAACCCAACTCACAAACCCACCTCTCCCTTCATCCACCCTCCATCAAGTGTCGCTTTGCCCAAAACAAGCCAGCACAGAGGTATCAAGGAGCCTTTGCTAGCACTGAGGGGCTGCTCCACAGACAGAGAGACCGACTTAGCTGAGGCCAGTGGCACAAACCTGGCCCCTCTCCTGCCATAAGGACAGATACGCAGACTGCCAACAAGCAAAACAGCGGAGAGGGAGCCACGTGCCCTTCCTCCACCCACGCCAGGCCGACACCCAGCTGCCCTCTCCCCCCGGCCACCCACCTCCTGATACTTCTCCAGCGCCATGCTGGTCTCTGCTCCATCCTGAGTCTCGATGAAGAGGAGTTTGTTGCGCTGGATGTTCTCCAATATTCCCTTTGCGGGCCAGAGAGGAGAGAGGGGCAGGGGGGCGAGGGGGGATTAAAGGCAGGTTTCGATATAAAACTAGCAGTGGAAGAGGTCCCGCAAAGACTTGGGGCAAGACAACGCTTGTGCTTAGGAGGAGGAAGTCCACAGAGAGTGCAAAGTCAGCCCCCGTTCTGTCTCCCCAAAGAGAAGCAAGTGGGGAGCAGGAGGAGGAAGATGCCCGTCTGCCAAGCCCCACACTCCACCGTGGCTTGTGGCTGCTCACTCCGGACTACCAGCCCCCGCCCCCCCTGGAACGGAGGAACGAGAGGTCGGATGGGGGTGGGACTGGAGGCCTCTCTGCTGGCTCGGCCGTCTCGTGCAAGCTGGCCATTTAAACTCCCTGGCACAAACAGTGTACTCTTCCGGACGGCCTCAAAAGAAAATCCTTCAGGGAAAACTGGTTTTCATTTGGAAGCCCCGCTGGAAAAGCCGACAGTCCCCACCCTGCCTGCCTGCCTGCCTGCCTCCATCACGTGCCGCCCAGCCATCTCTGGAGAGCAAGGTCTGCCTCCCCAGCCCAGCCCAGCCCAGCCATTCCTCCCTTGTCCGCTCACCTGCTCATACCACGAGGCCACAATGTTCTCCATGTACTGGTAGCTCGTGAAGAAGGCCACGATCCCGTCTGGGACAACAGCAGACATCTCCAGGAGCAGGTTGCCATAGTTGCGGATCACAGCTGCCAGAACACCGAGGGCCGTTTCTAGCGGGGAGGGAGGGGCGCTGCTTCCCTCCCCCTCCCCAGCCTGAGCTGCCACCCAAGTCCTGCCCCCAGCTGAGCCCAGACCCGCCCCCCTTGGCGCAAGTCACATGGCCTTCTCTTGGCCCAGCCAAGCTCTCCCCTCCTGGCTGCTGTACACCTAGCCCGTTTCTCAGGGCGAAGAGGGTGTGCAAAAGGCTAGGGCCCTGGGCCCAGCAAAAGACTGGAAGGAGCGGACCTACAACTGGGAATCAGAAGGCAGGCCGAGAAGAACACTCACCAATGTCCTCACGGGTCTCAAACTTGGAGCTGATGGCTACCTGGTCATTCCCTCGCCCCACAATCTGAAAGGGAAACAAAGGCATGGGGAAGCTGTCCTTTTGCCAAAGGGGCAACCAGGTGGGGCTAGCCGACAGGAACAGTGACGTGGGCTACTAGCCTGTTTCCAGTTCAAGAGGCCGGTTATCTCCTGGTGAAGCCCTTCCCGGCTGGAGGCCCTCCTGTCTGAAGGACCATCTCCTCCCATAGCCTGTGCCTCAACTACAGCCTTCTGGCTGCTCCTCCACTGCCTTCAACCAGAGCCCGTGCCTTCTCCATGGCAGCTCCTGTTTTGTGGGAAAGGTTCCTTGAGGAGGTGAAGGAGCATTCTCTCAGCAAGGCCCCGCAAGGCCGTCTTATTTGCCAGGACTTCCAAGGGGGTATTAACAGCAAGCGCCTATGGGCGGGGGGAAGGAGGACCTGGGAGTTCATTCTATTAGCTTTAAACTGTAATGTTTTAATTGTGACTTGGAAGCCATGAGGGAAAGAGGGATATAACCCGGAGATTCTTGGGCCATGCGCTGTTCCCCTCTCCTCCACAATCCTTGCTCCCCGTGCTTAAGGACCAGCCACTTGCACCAGGCCCAGGGGCAGAGCTTCGCGTGGGAAGGTTCTGGGCTCAGTTCTGGGCTCATGTCCAAGGGGAGGCGCTGGCCTCCGGGTCAACAGCTGCGATCCAGGCTGGCCCCACGTCAGACCTCGATGGCCTAAGGTGCGCCACTGCCTCACATCGTATTCTAGTTATTGCGGGGATAGCTGTATTCCAAGGGTGTCTCCAATTGCGTGCGAAGGGCTCAGAAGAGCGGAAGAGCTACGAGAATGCACAATATTCCTCTGCATCCTCTCTGTCCTGGGCCTTGGAGAGCTGGGACCGTTCGAGCCACCTTTGCCTCTGGGCTTCGGACCCCATCGAGACCGAGGATCACGTTTCATTGTGAACATCGGCCGTCATTTCAGGATCTCTGGCTCCTTCCTAGTCTGAGCAAATACCAACTCGTCAATGAGCCCCGAGCAGGATCCTTTTTGCCCTGCAGTTACACAAGCTGTTGCCAAGTTTTTATCCACAGTAGCACCTTTGAGTCCTTCTTTTGTTATGCACTGACAGGATAATTATTGTTTCTTATTGATACCTGATCTGTGATTTTAGAAATATTGAACTGTTTGGTTCAAGACCTCGGGTCGAAGGAACTCATTGTTAATAAAGGAAAGGGGACAAGTCTGAGACCGCTCCATGCCGGGCAGCCTTGCAACGCAGCCAGCCGCCCTCGGGTCCCATCTGCAACAGACCGGCTCTCTTTTGGGTCTCCCTCACTCACCATTGGGCACAGGCATGTTCTGGCGAGGGTCATGGTGAAGGTAGCCATGGTAACAGGCCGGAAGTCCAGGATCTTTGGGTAGATGTCCAGCGGGGAAAGGGTCTGCATCAGAAAAGGGGGGCGGTTGGTAGATTGTCCCACCACCCCACTCCCAATTCCCATGCAGAAAAACAAACATTCAGGCTTCAAGGCAAAGGCCCTGCTGAAGAGGATAAAGCAGCACCCCCCCCCAAAAAAGACCCTTACCCCTGAGGTGATGACGACTGACTGGAACCTCTCAAAGACGGGCTTGATAGCAATGGAGGCGTCCATGCAACTGGGGAGAAAAGGAGGCAGAGGGGCGAGGGCAGCTTGTTCTCCACTCCCTTTAGCCCAAAGGACGGCGCTCGCAGCTGGGTTTAGAAAAGAGGACCTGCTAGCCCCACCCCCCCAGAACCACGGGCTGGAAAGGCTTCTACCTGCTCTTTGCCCTAAAAAAATTGCAAAGAAGAAAAATTGAGAGCACCAGAAAAAGATTCTCCAACAAGGAACTGCCGAACTGAGCAGGCAAGGCAACTAAATAGAGCCTCCAAGCTCAGGGGCAGTTCCAAACACCAGGCGCAAGCAAAAGGAAATGGCTCGTCCTCTTCATGCTCAATTGTTTTCCTTCTTCAGCTCCGCAACAGGACTTTTTTGAAACTGGGGGTGGGGAAGACTGACCTCGGCCTGTCCCCAAAGTGCGGTGAGGCTCACAGGACTGTGAGCCACGGCAACTCTCACCTGAAGTGCAGGATCGGGTTGGCGATGGTGGGCGTCCGGTCATCGAAGGGTTCTATGAGGATGGTGCAGCCTGGGAGAAGAGAAACAGAGCGGATGGGGGGGGGTGAGTGTGCGCGCGCATGCACGAGCAAGAGGAAGCGCAGGCACAAAGCCGGCCTGCAGCCAGCTCCGATTCAATCTGGATTCTCCCTACGGGAGAACGGCGCTTCCTGAGAAATACATTTTCCTTTTTAAGAAAAGGGACATGCCCAAGTTTCTCATCCTCCTTGCTGTCTTATGGAGTCAAGCGGCCCTTGCTGTCGTTTTGCAAACCATCAACGATTTCTTGCTTGGGCTCTATCTGAAACAATTTGCTGTTTTCTTACGCAGTTTATGAATTGACAATTAATGTCTAAAAGTATACAGGCATGGGCCTTTGGCAGGGCCAAATGTTTAACCTATACATTTCCTAAACCAACATGCCAGGCTTTGCGGATACTTAGTCCAGAGCCAAGCCTGACTTTGCTGTGGGGTTCTATGCTTCCAGGATACCAGGGGGGAAGCAAAACCTTCTGCCACAAGAGCTGAGGAAGAAAAATTAAGCTTCTTGAAGGTGATGGGATTGAGTTGGCCTCACAGCTAAGCACTTAAGAGACTTAGGGGGTATTTATATGCTGTGGCGAGGTCTCGCACACGCACAGAGCCCACACCCGTCTCCTCTTTGCCCGACAGTTTTGCCTCAGGAAGGAGCGCAAATGCCCAATGCCTGTGGCTCCCCAAGGAACATTTGGCAGGGCCGAGGGTGCGGGGAGAGAAGCAGTTAGCTGAGCAGCACAGGCAGAGCTGAAAACACCGGGCTCGGTCTGGAGACGGGGCTCCGGAACCAGCTTGCAGGGCAACAGCTCAGCCCTGGAGAAGGAAGAGCCTCTGAGCGTGTGCCCAGCGGCCTTTCCTTTTCACTGAATCTCGAGTGGGATGAGGTCAGGGAGAAGCAACTTGCCAGCAGCCTCAATTCTGGCCCCAGTTCCTTTAGAAAAATGAGACCTCTCCACCAATGGGACCCAAGCTGACCCCCTGCAACCTGCATGCGTTAAGCAAAGCTAGCCCAGCTGCAGGGGACCTTTCGTTTTGCATAATTTCTTTCTCTCCTGCCAGGTCTGGGGATGGGCAAAGAGTGAGGCAGGTACTGAAGCTGCTGTGTGCCTGCACGCAGGCACGCACGCACGCAGGCACACACACATTTAGGCAGCTTTCTGGCTTCTGAAACAGCCCCAGACCTTTACCAGTGTGTTGGGAATCATGTGGGCAAGAAATGGGGCTTTTTAATAACACAAAGTGGAAGGAGAGCTGCTATAATTGACAGCTGCTTCTCTTACCCTTGGAGTAAGTGCTAACCAACGTGGCGAAGTTGGAAATAAGAGTGATGGGGGAAAAATCGGATATGTCCGCTATTTCCAATGTGCGAAGGAGGGATTGTAGCCGCTCAGAGCAGAACCTGGGAAGAAGACAAAGACCCCCAGAGCATTTCTGAGTGCCTCAGAGGCACTGTGGACGAGGTTAGGGCGTAGACTACTTGGTTTAGTCGCCCAATTTCTGCCCACTACACCTGACTGCCCAGTTTACCCTTCCATGGAAGGTGCTGCATTCTCAGTACCTCTGGGCCCCACCAAAGTTGGAACTAAACGCTAGTTTGGGAAAATCGGTGGGGAACCCTGGGGCGGCACCCCTCACCCCAACTTGCTCAGAGGCGGCTTTGGGGCCCCAGAGCCAAGATTTCAACACTCTTCCTCAGAGCCGGTTCCACAAATGCCAAACTGGATGCCCCAAACCTGTCGGCTTCTCTGGAGAGAGTTACGGGAGTTCTGGGTTCAGGGCCCGTTTCCCAACGGCCAGGACTCCCCACCATAGCCAAGAACGCAAAACTTGACCTCTGCCAGGACAGACATTCCCCCAAATGCCACCCTGGCGCACGAGGCCCCCAAAGGACAGCAGAAGGCACAAAGGGGCAGATGTCCTGGGGAGGGGAGAGCCATCTCCAGAGAGCCCCCCCACCCACTTACTGGAGGGGTTTGCGTTCAATGCAGACCTTCTCAAAGACATCTTTCAAAAATGAGGGGGGGCTCTCCTGGACCACGTGGTGGACCCGCAGGCGGGACTTCAGGTACTCCAGGAACCGCTTCAGGAAAGCCACAAAGTGTTCTGCTGTCCGGATATTCCCCGGCACGGCCTCTGCAAGAAGGCAACCCACTCCAGTCAACGCCACTGTCCTTACGCAGCTGGCATCCGCAAGAGGAGCAATGCGCTCCAGAGCAGGCAACAGCTGCAGAGCTGCACGTGCCCCAGCTGGCCCCACAACACGTCAGGAAAGGTCTTGGATGGATCAGGCAAAGCCGCCCCATCATCCTAGTTCAGCAGCAGCCGGACAGGAAAACTCCCAAGCACAGAGAGATGCGACAGCCAAGCCCCCTCCAGCATTCTGAGATATGGCCTCAGACAACGGAGGTCCCACGTGGCTGCCATGACTAACAGACCTCTCCCACTCTACGAGTGTGTCTAACCCTGGGGAAAAGCGGTCTGACATTTTGGCAACTTGTCTCCAGCTCTTAAAACTAGGGCAGCGCCAATCTCATCCAGCCAACAGAAACAAGACCAAAGATGGCACAGGGTGGCTCTCGGCATCTCCGAGTTAAGAGTCTCTTCTGAGGCCCACCTCTCCCTGCACACACACCGCCCCTGGACTTCAAAGGTGAGACAGACGGCCACCGGAGGCAGGGCTTTTCCAGTGCCCCCCACCCCCGGAGGCCAGCCTGGTCCCTCCCTCTTGTTCTTCTATGAGCCGGGCCAATGTTTCTCTTGACCAGCTTGCAGCTGAGGGCTCCCATCTTTCTGAGGTGTCTCACAGTCAGCTCCTAGCCCGGGGCTTGATTCATTAATATATTTTGCACTGCTCTGCTTAATGCCCTAGCTCTTTTAACTGACCCGGCCTTTTTATTGCCGTCTTTCTTTTATTCCACTTGGGTGGCTGTTTATGGGCTTGCAGTACTGCATGATTTCTTTTATTGCATGGATTGGTTTTGTGTAATTGGTCTAGTTGTGAGCTGCCTCAAGCAGACAGCATACCGATTTCCCAAGTAAGTAAATCAATACTAAACCTTCCAAAAGAGAGACACAAAAGCAAACACACAAACACCTTGGAGGACCTCATCTGGCAGCACTGGGTTGGCCAGATAGACGTCTGTTTCCCGGGCGACGTTGGCCTCCCGGAGCCCCTCCACTAGGCGGCGGTACTCCTCCTTCAGCTTCTGGGCATCCGTGTCCTTGATCCTGGACACAGGAGTGTCGGGTGTCAGTTGTGGGCACAACCAGGGGGTGGAACAGCATGCCAATGGGCAGGGCTGCGCGTGTGCCACAATGCCAGGGAAGGGAGGAAAACCAGGGGGCAGAGAATGCCAGCTCCCGGGAATCTGGACTTTTGTTTATATTAAAGCAAGTTGCTAGCCCTTATGACTACCCAAGTATGCTTGTAGGTGTGTGGGCGATTTCCTTTTTTCAGATATTAATGTCCCACACACTCTCCCCAAGGGAGGGTTACGCCCGAGACGCCAACGGAGGGCCACAGGACAAGACTTCCAGTGGTCGGGGGGGGGGGGCTTCATTGCCCTAAGCAGGCAAAAGGAGAGAACGTGTAATTTGCCTCACGGGATTGGGCTTTTCTTGTGGCAGAATTTCTTACTTTGAGCACACCCAGCCCTGCCTACAGGGCCACAGGGCCAGCCGGAGGAATTTCTCCTCACTCACTTCTGGATGGTGGCTTGAAGAGTGGCCACGTTCCCCTGGCAGCGGTCCAGCGTCTTGCGCGTGATGTTGACTCCCATGGAATCAATGCAGACATTATCTACAGAGGAGGAGGCAACTAGGTGAGAGTCAAGTCATCCCAAGTAGGCTGTATCTCCCACAAGTTTCTGGCTGTAAAAGTCCTGCCTGAGGAGGGGATGAGCCGAGACACCAGTTCACCGACTCACAGCCCCCAGCCAACAGCTGATTGGGGCAGGAGGGTTTGCTCTCTGCTGCCACTTCTCCTCCCCTCTGAACTGGGACGCCCCATCAGCCAGGAAGCCTGCCTCTCCATCTCCAACCGCCGCCAGCCATCCCAACATGCCCCAGAAGTTTGCCAAGGGAGCCCCCAGTGGAAAGAGTTACTCCATTTGACCCCAGAACCCAGCAGGCAGTGCTGTCTTGCCTCTGAGCGTGGAGGGTCAGTTCTTAGCCAGTCTGACAGAACTGCAGGGTCTTGCAAAGCCCCTTAATGCGGCTTGCCACAGGCCGGCGGGCTGTGAGGTGAAGGAATACAAGAGAGCAAGACAGACGAGACGTATTTGCCCCCCTGCCAAACTCCCCGTACCGATATTGTGGGCCTCGTCGAATACAACCACAGATTTCCTGGCCAGCTCTTTGGAGACCAAGCTGGCAATCTTGGGGTCCAGGAGATAGTGGTAACTGTACACCACCACATTGGCATGAAGGATCTAGGGGGAAAGAGAAGAGTCCAGGTGGGGCAGGCGCCTCATTCGCACTGGAGAAAAGCTCACATGTTGGCACTGGTCTGGGGGGGGGGGGCAGGCAGAGAAAGGTGCTTCTCCAGTCCTCGAAAACGCACAAAAAATCCAACCCCCGCTTCAAAAAGCTGAGTAACACCAGAATGTGTAATCAGCAACTCCAGCTAAGAAAGACAGTGCGATTTCTTTAACAGATGCAAGCTTTCATGTCACAAAGGAAGGCTCAACAGGCACAGAAGAAAGGAAATGAGATGTTAGAGCTCTGTTAGAGCCGTGTGTGCGCCACGCTGAAAAACTGAACATTTCAACGCCTGGATAATCCAGATTCTATACCCTGCACTCATTATGCAAACTGAACATAGTTATGATGGGGGCAAATACACTGAATCCCCCTCCCCATTTACTCAGCCACCACTGGCTTCTGACATTTCAACTATACTGTCCATACAGTGCCCAGTCTATGTCTACATTTGTGAGATCCAGACCCTTGCTTTTTTTAAGAAAAAAAAGTGGGGGGAATGGGATTAGATTCTTATAAAATTGCTATTTGCAATCACAACGACATTCTTCATTTTTCTGTGGACCAACACAAGAAATCCTGCTACCCATTTTGTGGCAAGGGGGAAGTCAAGATGTCTCCCTGGCCTGGGTATTTGAGAGCTAGTGCGACATAGCAATGAGAGGGCTGCAACAGGATCTGGGACACCCAGACGCCAACCTCCACTCTGTCACAAAATCTTGCTGGATGACTCTGGACCAGCCCCACACTCTCAGCCTACTCTACCTCACAGGGTTGTTGTGAGGATAATATGGAGAAGGGCAGAACGATGTAAGCTGCTTTGGGTTCCCGTTCAGGAGAAAGACAGGGCAGAACAGAAACAAATATAAATAAAATAAAACTCAGTGCTTCGGCCACGTTACCGAGTATCTGGCGAGGAAATAGGGGCACCAGCCCTTCTGCCGGCCGTAGGCCTTCAAGTCGTCCAGGTTGTACACGCCATATGGAAGGGGCACTTGCCGGCCGTGGGCATCAAACTCCTGCCAGGGAATAAGCGAGCGGCAGTTGTAAAAAAGTTCAGTCCAGCGACAGTGGTGTCTGTCCTCTACTGTGGGCTGGCATGAGACTCATCACAAAGCAGGGCCGTAGCCAGGGTCCGAACACACACATGCAAGCAACACCAGCCCTTGCAACCCGTGGATCGGAACCGAACGAAAAGTGTTCCTTGATGTGCCCCCTCCCCAGACCTGCAAGGCTGCTCATCTGCGACTTATCTGTATTTCATCTTCCAGTATCACTGACCGCCCCCCCCCCCCCATTCAGCTCACCCAGGGGGACAGGGGTTGGGGAGGAGGAGAAATAGGCACACATGACCCAAGAAAGGGGCCGCTTTCCTGGTCAACGGAGCCCCAACTACACAGGGAAATCTCCACCATGCCGAAAATCAGGTCAACCGTCTTACCTTCACACACACACCCCCCCCCAGACAACCAGTTTGGGACCATAAAAAGGACAAGGGAGCCTGATTCTGCCCAACCCATCCACCCCCTAGGACCTGTAGCAGCTCCTACCTCAAAGAAGCGGCAGAAGGGGACGCTGTCATCCTGCTGGTGCTGTGCTCGCACGTACGAGGCAGTCAGACTGAAGCATTTCCCATCCACCTCCTTCCCAAAGCGAAAGGCGCTCACCTAGGAGAACAAAGGGGGTGCCTGCCTGTGGTGCCTGCCTCTTGGGCCCAGGTGCACAGGCCAAGCTCTGCCCCAAAGCTCTTATTTCCCTCGACTGATGTCCTGCCCCCGCCCCCCCCCCAAGACACAAGGAGCTGCCTTGAACACACAGACAACCTTCAGGCCCGCAGGACTGTGTATGGCTGGGATCACAACACTGGCTGCATGAAACAGAAGTGAGGGAACTGAGGAGAGGGAGTTGCCTCCAAAGTGTGTGTGAGAGCTCCAGAGGCCCTGTCCTGTGATCGAGGGGGAGCAGCAGCTGGACTAGACCACAGGCCAGGACACACCCAAGTGGCCCCCTGCACAAACCTCACTGGCGGGTGCAGGCTTTGCATGCTGGGGGTGGCAATGGAGTGCCTGGTTCCCACTCACCTCCGGGTGGATGCAAAGGTTCTTCCTGGAGCTGAGCGCCAGGCCCAGGAAGGGCAGCTTCTCCCCTGTCTGCTTCTCGTGGAAGTCTAGGAGTTTACGCAGCTCCTCAATCACCTGGGAGAGATGCCAGAGCGGTGGGAAAGCCTTCTTCAGCCCTGGCTGCGGGGCCGAAACCCACCTCCCAGCAGCAGAACACAGGCCAGGCAGAGACACTCGGCCCAGCCTCCCCACACTTCTCCAGCCAGCCCTTCCTCCACACGCAATTGGGCAGCAGTTACCTTCTCAATCTCTGGCACAGTTCTGGAGCAGTAGATGAGTTTGGAGACCTCCAGAGGGTGTGCCTGGGGGAGAGAAGAAAGGCAGGTGCCTGGCAGGCTCCCTTGGGGCAGGGGGACGGCCACAACGGGGGGGGGGGGGTGTTTTGTTTCGAGGGGAGCTGTGGGTAGCCGCAAGGGGCCAGGAGGATCTCCTCAAGGGACCACGTGGACCACATGCAGAGCCAGATAATTTGGCCACGGAGACCGCACCATGCACATCTCGGAGTACTGTTTTCCTCATACTCCATGTGTCTGATTCCTGATATTTTTAAGAATATAGAAAGGACTTGTTTATCATTCAGGGTTTCTTGTTTTTGTAAGACTAGATATTAATTCCGGTGTCTAGTGTCAAAAAAGCTACTTTTATGTTACAAGAAGTTTATGTTCTTTTATAACAACAACAACAACAACAACAACAACAACAACAACAATATTCAATTTATATACCGCCCTTCAGGACAACTTAATGCCCGCTCAGAGTGGTTTACAAAGTGTGTCATTATTATCCCCACAACAAAACACCCTGTGAGGTGGGTGGGGCTGAGAGAGCTCTGAGAGAGCTGTGACTGACCCAAGGTCCCCCAGCTGGCTTCAAGTGGAGGAGTGGGGAATCAACCCCGGCTCTCCAGATTAGAGTCCCGTGCTCTTAACCACTACGCCAAACTTTTGTGGTCCACCCAGAGTTTACTGAATAGAGAACACACAGAGAGATGTGCTAACAGCAGATCACAAACACAAGTGTATGTTTTCAGCAATGCTGAAATAATTTTGGAGTTTATTTAATGACGCTGTAATAATATTTGGGATGTATGCAGTACTGAAGTGCACAAAGCATTCTGACAGTATTCCGACATGCGAGACAGTCAAGCCATTCTCCCTAAACCCCCAACGAGACAGTCTGTGGTGAAGGAAAGATCCGATTCCAGACATGTGATGCAGCCCAAGGCATACTCACTCTCTGATAGGCCAAGATGAGCGAAAGAAGGGAGATAGTCTTCCCAGTGCCTGATGGCATTTCCAGCACGCCATGACCCTAACAGAAAAAAAAGAGAGTCGCTTGTAACAGCATGTACCCATATCATCTTCCTAGCCCCATCAGATGGCTTTAGAAAAAGACAAATTCCTGCAAGCCAACGTTCACTTTTGAGGAATTGGGGAGGGAGTCCTAACTCTTCCGCCCAAGTGTTGACTTTCCAAGTCCCTGGGAGCATTGCTGCAATCCAACACCATCCGGCCTCAGCAACTTCCCTGGAACTCTCTCTGAACACCCCTCTCCTTCGCCTGTGCATGAAAGAAGCACCGTGCTCCCCTTCTGGCCGCACGTGAACCCCACCCCCACCCCTGCCTGCTTTTGACAGACCTTAGCATCTAACGTCCTCTTCAGCTCCAGCATGTATGAATACTGTTCGGGGTAGATGTAGTCGTGTGGGAAATAAACGAGCAACCCATCTATATTCAGCCTGGGGGGGAAAACAGCACAGGCCGCAGAAAGTGAGAACGGAATTGCCTACGGGCTGCCCTCACCCAAAGTCAAGCTTCTAGCCCTCATGTTCTAGGAGCTTAGAGCCTCCATCTTTGACAGCCTTTATTTCCCAGCTCTTCAGGCTGTTTCCTGCATGGCCATTGATTCTCCCCCTGCCATCCTCCGCCGGCAGCACTCAGGATCTGCGAGGCATGTGAGCTCTGCCACTGGGTGCGCCTGCGCATACACACGAGCGATGCGGCTCCAGCCAACGCAGAGTCTCTGGGTCTGCAGCTGCACACACCACCGCTCTGAACTCTTCTGTATCAACAATGCTCTTGGAGGGGGGGGGGCTGGGATGCATTGCAGCTGCTCTCATATGAGAAAGGCTTACTCAAAAGTAAGTCCCATTGCAATCAATAGATTATACCCCCAGATCTGCCTGGCCAAGATTATTTTCATACTTAATCCCAGGTAAATACAGCGAGGGGGGTGCAACCCTATGTACACTTACCTGTTTAAGGCAAGGGGTTTACTTCTGAGTAAGGGCTGAAAAGGAGCAGGTTGCTGTGCCAATCAGCTGGACCCTGGCTACTGCCCACGTGCTCAGCAATGCAGGGCCAAGCTACACATGACGAATGACACTTGAACAGCAAGTGTATTTCTCCCTGTTCACTTGCCCTCCACTCAATCCACTCGCCGTTCAAGTGTCATTTGTCATGTGTAGCTTGGCCCGCAGTCTCTGTTAGCCCAGCTCTCTGCTGCCTGCTCCAGCAAACACCCCCTTACCTAACTGGAACCGGCCCTCCAACTCAACCAATAGCCTGGATACTTTTCAGCAGACCTCCCCCCACCCCCGGGATCTGCCATTTTGGCCCCGGCAAAAAACTCCACCATGCAATACCTCCCAATTGCCCTGGGCTCTTTTCACACACCCCTCATCCCGGTGGTATTTCCCAGCCTCCCCCCCCCCCCCTCACTTCATGGTCTCTTCCGCTCTCCGCAGCTTCAGCCGCGCCGAGCGGCAGTTCTCTCCCCGGTCGTGCACAGCCCGGCGCACCTTCGCTTCTTTCCTACACACTCCCGCCCCTTTCAAGCTCTCACGCGCTACTGGCCACAAAGACTGGCCCTTCTGCTCAGTCATTGGCTAATCTAAAAAGAGTACGCCTTCTTCCTCCAAGCAGGGTTGGTTCTAACTGTTCCCAAGTGAGTTCGACTACACTGCGCACAGACATTAGAAGCCGCTTAGGAGCTGATACAACCTCTACGGGTAGGGCGAAGCAATCGAGCCCAGAGTAAATGGCCCGGGACCGTTCTTGAGCGTCAGCAATCGTCGGGCAGCTCAAGACGCTTCGTGGGGCGGGAGGGGCGACCGGGGGCGGCGGCTGCAGCGTTGCGGGCGGAGGGAGGTGGAAAGGCGTTCAGATGCAAAGGAGCCATCGGTCTGCAAAGAAGTCCTCTAAAGAGACCTGACCTGGATAGCCCATAAGAGCCCGATCTTAGGAGCCAAGCAGGGTCTGCCTTGGTTAGTAGTTGGGTGGGAGGCCTCCAACAAAGGCCAAGCCTGCAGAGGCAGGCAATGGCAAACCGCCTCTGCTAGTCTCTTGCCATGAAAACCCCAGCAGGGGTTGCTATAGGTCTCGTCTGTAGGCATTTTATTGCGATTTGTAGTCTTGCAAGAACCATCTCTCGATTTTCTTTCTTTTAAGGCAGACTCAGAGTTTGACACGATTTGCAAGACTTCTCGGTCGTTACTCCCGCGTCGTGGACCGCTGTACCTCCAGCGTTCCCCAGACGTGTTTGTTTATTCTCGACTCGAGTGCCTCCCAATAAAGGATACATTAGGACGGTGCACTGATTTTGAATCGCTGTCTTAGGGTGGCTGATAATTTGTTTTGTGTTTCAGTCGCTGATGTTTTGCGGTTTTCAATGTTTTCTGCAGGCACCTTGGTTTTCGAAAGCAAGTAAGGCTGGATACAAACAATCTGAGTAAACGTGTGAATTGTTGAGAAAGCTTATTTCGCAGAGCTCTTTGACGCAGATACTGATTTTCCACATGGGTGGGGTAGAAACCCAACATTCATAAGATCAGAAACGCATGTTGACTTTATTCATAGGCCTTCAGGCAAACGAGGAGAGGAGGAAAGGTCAGCCTGTTCTTACAAATGAATCACAACAAACAAACAATTCCGGGAATATATATTCAATTATCAATTTTTTATATATATTTAGTGCATAAGTGCAAAGTGTGGTTACATAAATATATACATTAATAAATATACAATAAATGCAATAAAAATATCTGATATCTCTGTCTCAACATGCAATAAATACAATAAAAGTCAAAAATCGTATCCTGGTTGTTATGAAAAATCATGATTTCTGTCTGTCAATCCATGCGTGTTGTGTACTGAAGTTGAATTAGAATGGCGTAAGCAGCAATATTTGAGTTACCAGTGAATTGGGGGCCGTCCATATTTAATTGTGCCCATGAAGAAGTATGTTATATACAAAGGGAATTGTATAAATATGCAAACATAATCCTGTCGGCACCTTTGGAATAATTTTCAGTTTGGACTGGAGCTTCCCAGCACTCACATCGGAACTCTATATATGGAAATTTTGTATGCTGCTATATCTTCACCATATATAGCCTATGGACATTGACTTTCAAAAAATCATTTTCAAAAATCTTTTTCATAACAACCAGGATACGATTTTTGACTTTTATTGTATTTATTGCATGAGGCAGAGATATCAGATATTTTTATTGTATATTTATTAATGTATATATTTATGTAACCACACTTTGCACTTTGCACTTATGCACTAAATATATATAAAAAATTGATAATTGAATATATATTCCCGGAATTGTTTGTTTGTTGTGATTCATCACTATCCGGGCAGATTCCCTTGGTTTGTGTTGTTCTTACAAATGGGCATATCCTGTGATATCACAAAGTCACACAATATCACAAAATGACATACATTTGCTTCCATGAAACAATTGGCTCAGAAGAACAGTGATGGTGGTAGCAAAGCTACTTTGGAGCAAACAAGAACCTTACTCTTCCCCACTGCACTAATATCTTTCAATGCCAGTAAAGATAAGGAGAATCTTCCCTTTTCAACACAGTCCTCATGAATCCCATCAACAGCAACTTCTGAGATTTCCCCAGGAAATAAATATCTCCTTTTTGCAATCGGAAGTCTCAACAGCTAGGAATGGAGACATTTAACAAAATATGTCCCAGTTTAAAGCAACCTCCATTTGTGACAGACTACAGACCTTGTGTGTTGCTTTCGGCAAGCAAGACTAGGTGGTGATGTTTGAGAAAGGGATCCAGACCCACACATACAAAGCGCTCCGGGCCATTCTGGGCAAGGAGAGTACTCCGTCCTGCTCCTTCCCTGAACAGCCACGAACATCTCTCTGCAAAGCTAGGGCTGCTCTTAGACGTCACCCACCAAACTCAGCCGCCACATGGCCCAACTCTCCTGCTCCTCCTAAGAATAAAGGGTGACCTTGGGCCAGTCACAGTTCTCTGGCGCTCTCTCAGGCCCACCCACCTCACAGGGTGTTTTGTTGTAGGGATAATAATGGCATACTTTGTAAACCACTCTGAGTGGGCGTTAAGTTGTCCTGAAGGGCGGTATATAAATCGAATGTTGTTGTTATATCAGAAGCTATTGAAATCTCCTGGAGAAAGACGAAAGCAGGTATTTTCAGGCTCCTGCATGGAGCAGCATGCATCTCATCGGCAAGCCATCCTGCAATATCCCAGGGCAGAACGGAAAAGCTCCAGCTGGGTTGCCATCTTGGAGGGTGCCGCTTCTGAGCCACGGTGATTGTTTCAGGATCCTGAAACCTCCCCCGCCCCACAGGCAACTTTGGCCTTGGTGATCGGTTTGACTGTGACCAGCAGCAGAGCGGGGAGAAGCAGGCGTCTGGCTGGCCTCCCGCGGGTGAGCAGAGGGAAACCAGAAGTCAGATTTGCAAGATGTAAATAAATATTTCTATTGGAACCTAAGTCTTCATTGTTTGTCTGTTTCCTCGAGTTAAACATTTTTTCTGCAACAGGCCCCCAGCTGTGCTCAACAGAGCTCAAAAAACAGCTTGAGAGATTTAACAGAAGGGTTGATACCTTCAGTGTTTGCTGTAGAATTCTTCTGCTGAATCTAACTGAATACAGGGTGAAGCCTGCTTCGAAGGAGGGTGGCGACGCAGGAAGTTGAGTTTTTGACCCGAATTACATCCAAGTATTGCTGGCAGGGAAAGGCAGGGACCTGCTGCACTTTGGCTCACAAGGAAAGCTGGCCAAGGTCGCAGTGGCTGCCTGGGGCTGCTCTGCTAAGCATTTTGCAGATGAAATCCCTGGTGCATGCTCTGAATTGCACACACTCTTATGGAGCTTCATCTGGATGTGCCCAGGGCTTCTTGCACGCTTGTGTATTTATTTGAGCAATTTCTACACTACCTCTCTTCAGAGCCTCCTTGTGGCAGCTTACTGTATGGCGTCTGCCCCTCCTGGCTACTCGGATATGTACCTGCGGGAGACAGCAGTGATCTCATGGGCCTCTCTGCAAGAGGGAGTTACCTGCACAGCCCCAAGATGCTTTGTTGAGATCAGGCAAGGCAAAAAGAGCTCTTCCTGCACGCGTGCTTGCCGGTGGACTGGCCCTCTCTGCACTTTCTCATTGCTGCCCTCTCACTGTCGACATCTCTGGCAAGGCAGCCAAACTGTTGGGTTGCTCTCTTTGAAAGGGCCCGTGTGCTAAACCACTGTTTGTCAGGCAGAAGTTGAACAGATGCTCACCCCAAAGGGCAGCTCCAGGTTGCATGGCTTTGGCCCACCTCTCCTGCTGTGTTCTGTTGCGACGACAGTTTCCCTCATCTGAGCAGGGCCTTCCAAAGTGCCACCTTGCCTGCACACGTGCTTTCTCTGTTGTGTCCCCCACCTTGTAGAATGGCCTGCCCAAGGAGGTCAGGGGGGTTCCCATTTCTGACTCTCTGCAAACTGTGTAAAACAGAAGAGCTCTGAAGGGTTTTTATAGAGGAAATGGGACTGTCGTCCATTTCCACTTGTTATTGTATACATTATGTACCTCTTACTACACAGTCTTCTACTTAATTCCGTTTTCTGTCTTGTTTATAAGATTCCTGATTTTTTGCATCTAATGTTTGTAATCCTAGTCATATTGCACCTTTTATTATATAACTTGTGTGCTATCATGCTATTTGATTGCATTGTTTTACATGGTGTAATCTGCCAGAAGTCTCAGTAAGAAACACAGGGTATAAATAAATAATTAAAATAGAAGAAATAATAGAGAAGTGTTTGTCAGGTTACAGTGGTAGGCACCGAAACCCATGCCTTGGTCCCCGTGCTTCCACCCTCTCCCCACCCTGGGTGGCCCCATATTCCCACCATTTGCCAAGACATTCCTGCCCCATGGGGCATTGAAACTATTAACAGAACCCAGCCCTTTGTCCATCAGTCCAGCTTTTAATAGCAAGTGTTCTGTTGCAGTCCCTATCTAGTGTTACAGATACAAACCGAATGACTCAGCTCAGCCCCACAACACTCACAACTATTCCTTGCAGAGTTGCATTTTGGGGCAGCTATCAGCATCACAGAAGTCATATACAAACAATCTTCCAATCTTTTTTTTAAAAAATAACCCTATTTTATTTTTAAAATAACCCAACTCAAAAATTATCCCCGCCTCTGTTCAGGGGGGCCTGCTAGGTTAGAAGCCTGTGCCCACAAATCATCTCTGAGTTGCCCAGGCACACGCTGTGGCTCCCCCGTCTAGGCAGTGACCCTCTCACTGCCTGCAAAGAGCACACAAGTCAGGCATTGCTCCTGAAAGCAAGTGTGGCCACCTTTCCACACAGGACAGCAGAAGTGCTCTGCGACAGGACAGGGAGGCCTCTAAGGTGGTTTGGGTTCAAGGAGGGAGAACCGACAAGCAGCGCAGGCCTCCCATTCACGCCAGAGCCCACGGATCCCTCTCTGCAATACACCGGTCAGCCAGCGGCACATGGGCTCTGCAAAGAACGAGGGGAGCGAGTCCCATCAGGGGCCCCACTTATAACAGCAGAGCTGGAGGCAAAGAGGCAAAAGGACCCAGAAGGCTCCCGCACACCTTCCTGGTTTGACAATCCCCTTACAGGCAGTGGGAAACAGGGCTGCCCCCCTGCTCTCCTCAAGCCTCCTGCATCGGCCAAGGAAAATGGCACCCCCCCACCCCCCAACTCGCCTCCTGCAACTTCACATCGACAGGGGCGACACCTCTTCTCCCTGCAAGCAGCCCTCTGGCTGTGGGAGAAGGTGCCTCTGGCGGCAGTCCAGGTTTCCGAGAGAGGCAGACAGCAGAGGTGGCCTGCATTAGGAGACCGCTTGCGGACTGACGCTGTAGGCTGAGGAAGCTGGGAGACCTCCGCACGAGATAACCAAGGGAGCCCTTACTGCCGAGTACGCCCGCCCGAAGAGCCGAGGAGAGTCTATGGGCTGGAGAGGGACCATGTCAGGAACTAAGGGGGGAAATGGGGAGCGAGCGAAAGCAGTACGGGTCAAAGTATGCCTGGGAAGGGGGCATGGATTCTGCGTACGGAGTATGCCAGGCACCCTTCAGTCAGTTCATCCCTGTAGAAGTCACATGTTTATAGGTGGAATAAGGTCAACAGTATTGTGAGGATGTGTTCGTACTGCAGGGTGGGAGCCAGCAGGCTTTGGGGGCGTTTGCCTGGGACCTGGCTGACTTGTGCTGGCCCCACCCCGCCCCTCCCAGTTATTCAGCTCTTCTTCTTACAGCAGAGCCAGGGAACAGACCACAGGGCCAGCTTGAAAGCTTCCAGGGCGCTCTTGCCTCTCTGCAGAACTGCACCGTCCCCAAGGCCGCCATGTCCACCCAGAGCCCCCTGGGCAAGCAGGCAATGTGGCAGAAACCACCAGCTGGTACCCCAGTTTCCTGCCCAGGCGTGTCCCCCCCAAGCTCCTCTAGGGTGGCAGTGACGGAGCACCAGTCTTGGAAACTTTAGGCTTTCTTCTGCTGGGGCCTCACCCTGGGGAAGAGCTGAAAGAAAAGAGAAAGAACAGGTTGGGTTTCCCCTAAACACGCCCACAGCAGGCAGAGAAAGCAGGACTCCGGAAATTCCCACGGCTGCATTGCACAAAAGGGATTTGCCTCTGGTTAACCAGGTAAACAGAGCATCGCCAAGGGCCAAGCACCTTCACCGGCAACCAGCCCCTGCAGTTCCAAAGACTTCCGTGTACTTTGCGCGGGGCTCTTTTGCACTACCCCCATGCCTGACATGATGCATGGAATTCACTGCGACAAGATCTAACAGCCATGACTCTGTAAGGCAGCTTTAAAAGGGAATTAGGCACAGGCACGGATGGCAAAACGGAGCCTCCATGTTCAGTAGCAGTGTACCTCGGAACAGCAGCGGCTGGTGAGCAGCAGCAGGGAGAGGCTTTGGCCGCTCTGCTCAGCTTGTGGACTTCCCAGAGGCATCTGGTGGGCCACTGGAGGAACAGGATCCCGGCCTAGTCAGGCCTTTCATCTGATCCTTCCGGGCTCTCGGGATGTTCTTATGATCACGATAGCAGCAGCTGCTTCCAGACCTCTGCCCCCCCCTCCAATTTCTAGCCAGCTGCACAGGAGGTTTGGAATCCAAGACAACACTCACCCCAAAGTAGTTTTTGGGGACGTAGCCCTCTTGGCCGTAGAGAGATGCCCACCACCAGTCCATCTCTTCCTGGCCGTCACGGCGCAGCACAGTGACAGGTTCACCTTCGCGGAACGACAGCTCGTCGCTGAACTCGCCAACATAGTCCCAGAGTGCGTACACCACCCCGTTGTTCATCAGCCCCATGTTTTGCTCCACATCTGCAACACAGAATGGGGGTGACCCCGGGAGGGGGGGAGGCAGTCAGGGCACAACAACACTTATAGAGATCCCACCGATAGCTGCTAACCCCGAAAAGTTCAGAATGGGTGTCGAGCACAGGGGCACAGTTTTTAACCATTCGATTCCGTTATTTTTTTGTAAATGTTGTTTCAAGCAGATTTTTAAGTTTTGTTCCATTTTGTTTTTGGTAAATCTTTTCTGATTTTACACAGGTCTCGTCAGAAGCCAAGCAGGTAGGCAGGGAGGAATAAATGTTTTTAAAGTACAATACAAAATTTGATCTGGTACATTCAAACTTCTTCAGAAGGAGATTGAAACTCGGAAGAGCAGCTGTGAGGGGGCTAGAGGAGATCCACAAAGATGATAAAGATGTCTCTCTGGGGGCCAAGATCAAGATAATCCAAACAACGGTATTCCCCATTACTATGTATGGACGTGAAAGTTTGATACTGAAGAAAGCTGACAGGAAGAAAATGGATTCCTTTGAAATGTGGTGCTGGAGGAGAGTTTTGCAGATAACATGAATGGACAAAAAGATAAACAAGTGGGTACTAGATCAAATCAAGCCTGAATTCTCCTTAGAAGCTAAAATGACAAGACTAAAGCTATCATACTTTGGTCACATCATGAAAAGACAAGACTCTCTAGAAAAGTCAATAATGCTAGGAAAAGAGAAAGACCTAAAACGAGGTGGCTTGACTCAGTAAAAGAAGCCACGTCCTCCAGTTTGCAGGATCTGAATCTGTTAATGATAGGACATTTTAGAGGTCTCTCATGCGTAGGGTCGCCATAGGTCAGAGGCAACTTGACAGCACATAACACACATATTCAAACTACCACGAGTCTTCTTCTAAATGAGTAAGCTAAAAGTTAAAATAGATGTAGAGTGTGCACTGAAAGGGAAGGAAAGCCATTTCCCATTCCCGTCCCCCAAGCACCAGGCCCACAGCTTCCAGCTCCCCTAATCGCCCCTCACCTGCTAGATAGCTGAAGCACTCATTGTAGCCCTCCCGGTAGGGGTCACACTTCTCGATGGCCGTGCTCCCGTCACTGCAGGTGGTGGCAAAGATGGCCGCGCCGTGCTTGACCAGGGCGATGCAGATGGCCGTGTCGTTACAGGAGGCGGCACAGTGCAGCGGCGTCCTAAGAGGCAGGGGAAGCCCAGTAAGGAGAAGACTGGCCTATCTGTATGGGGGGGGCCTGCTGCGGCCTCTTATGGGGCAGGTTGTTGCCGCTTTGACTGGGCGGGGTGGGGGCAGGAAAGCGTGTTCTTGCCCTGTTTCTGAGACTCACCACCCGTGGCTGTCAGGGGAGTTGACGTTGGCACCGATGTTGATGAGGAAGTCCACGATGTTGTAGTTGGCGCCGCAGATGGCATTGTGGAGTGCTGTAATCCCCTCGTCGTTTGGCTGGCTTGGGTCATTCAGCTGGGGGAGCATTTAAGGTAGGGGCCCAAGAAGAATTCATGAGAAGGACGAACAATTTGAGAAGCCTCACCTTCCAAATCCCCCTTCCCGAGCACCCTCTAAGTTCTCTGGGCCTTTCCCTTCAGCTGAATCTCCTCTGCTTCCACCACTTCATGCCTCCTTGGCCCTCGCTGGACATTTTCGTTTTCTTCTGGTGAGTCTACACTTACATTTTCCTGCATACCAGAGCTGGGCCTCCTCTGTCTGTGGCTGGCCCAGTTTTGCTGCTTCCCTGACGTGAGGCAGCCCGATAGCAAGGCAGACCATCGGCGCAGCGGCCTGAGCCGTCTCTCTTCCAATAGGCAAGGGCTCTCCTAGGGCTCCTGCTCCAAGGTCTTTCCAAGAGCCTTTAAACTGAAAATGCTGCCACCGAGTGGATCTGGAGCCTCCTGCCTCTAAGCAGAGCCTCTGCCACGGAGCTGAGCCCCCCACCCCACCCCACCCCACGGAGTTGTTTGCAGAAATGCATCCAGATCTTTTGCTACAGAGATCCCAGCAGTGCAGCAGACTGGGGGGTGGGGTGGGGGGGGGGGGCTTCTGGACTTGCCACTTGACTATTCAATACAGTGACAGTCGGGATTTTATCTGGATTTTCACTGCCCGGGGCAGTCATCGATCAGGGAAGGCCCAGGAGCAGACGCAGCACGGCCTATCAGCTGCCTGGCTCTAAGGGGACCCTCACACGCCTCCCTCCCAATTTTGGTTCAACTTTGTTTCATGCCAACATCCACCACCTTTGGGGGTTTGCTCCCTTTCTCGGGCAAGATACCAAGCCACACACACACAGGGACTGAGAAAAGGGGAACTCGGAAAGCTCTCAACCTCTACGGGAGAGGCAGGCTGGCAAAGTAGCAGAAATGGCTCAGAGGCAGCTGTGTGAGACAGGGTTGCCCAGACACCAAGTCCTGCCGTGCCTCAAGGCCAGCCATCCTGGCCCGGCTCGGCCTCCCTGTCTGTAACACTGGGATGCACACTCTGGCCCACCTCACAGGGTTGTTGTACAGATCCCTGTAATCACTAGCCTGGCTGCTACGGAACTGCCAATTTGTCTTATTTTTTGAGATCTTCTCTTTTATTCCCTAGTCATAACTGTTCTGGTTTCTTTTACGTAAAGCGCTGCGGCCAAAATGGCTTGGGAAGTAAACAAGCCAGGCTCTTGTCAGCCTTGCCCCACTCGCAGGTCCACTTCCAGCCCAGAGAGCTCCCCCACCCCAATCCACCCTGGCCAGCGGCTGCGCCCCCTCACCTGTGCCACAGCCTCCTTCACCACGTCCAGCTCCCCCGTCAGAGCCGCGTCCAGAAGGAGAACCAGCGGGTTCAGGCGGGCTCTCTGCTTCAGCCGCTTCCGCGGGGAGGAGGCCTTGCGCAAGGCCGAGCGTTTCTCCTGCACACAAGCAAGGGGAGGAGATTCTGGGTGATTCTGGATTCCTCCTTGAAGATGGAGGACCAGATCACTGCAGTTGCCAGGTCTTCCTTTTATTATCTTCGGCAGGCCAGGCAGCTTGCCCCTTATTTGTCTCCCCGTGACATGACTACAGTGGTCCAAGCAATGGTCACCTCTAGGTTGGATTACTGTAACGCGCTCTACGCTGGGCTTCCCATGGGCCTGATCCGGCGGTTACAGCTGGTACAGAATGCAGCAGCGCGGGTCATTGCTGGAGCACCGGTGTGGGAGCATATTACACCGGTGCTACGCCAGCTGCATTGGCTGCCAGTGGAGTACCGAATCAGGTTCAAGGTTTTGGTGTTAACCTACAAAGCCCTACGTGGACTGGGACCGACGTATCTGAGGGACCGTCTCTCACCATATGAGCCCCGGAGGACTCTCCGCTCTGGCGGAAAACATCTTTTAAGTGTCCCTGGCCCTAGGGAGGCCTGCCTGGCGTCGACCAGGGCCAGGGCCTTTTCAGTCCTGGCCCCGACCTGGTGGAATGCTCTGTCTTGCGAGACAAGGGCCCGGCAAGATTTGCTTGCATTTCGCCGGGCCTGTAAGACAGAGCTATTCCGCCAGGCATATGGCTAACGCCGGGCAGTGCCCGCCCCCCCCCGTGAAGGGGGGTTAAACCATCACCCCTATGCAAACACAGAGGCATGTATGAACCACTGGGCAGCATGAATTGTTATATTTAATGTTTTTAAATGTTTAAAATGTATTATTTAATGTTTTTAAATGTTTTTAAACATGTTTGTATTGTTATCCGCCCTGAGCCTGCGAAAGCGGGGAGGGCGGAATATAAATATAATAAATTAAATTAAATTAAATTAAATTAAATTAAATGTGGAGGAGGCCGTAAAGGGCACCCACCCCACCCACTTGAGAACGGGGCAGAATTCCAAGGTGAACGTTCAAAGCCATCAGTCCAGGAGTGTGCGCAAGTGTCATAACCACAAGCTTGCTCCACGCGAGGATGGAGCGCACCGTCCCCCTAGGGGCCAGAAGGGGCAAGCCTCAACACCATTCCTTTTGGAAATAAAGCACCACCAAGGTGATTAGCAAGAATGAGCCCCTCTAAGCACGTGCAGAGTGCCTTCCCTACGCAGGCAAAGAGTCACAGGGTGTCTCAGTCCAACTGGGCCAGTGATTTCCTGGGTGGAAGGGCTTCCCATTCTCGAGTGCAGCCACTAGGTGCTGGACTCCATCAGGGATCGGGGGGGTTGGCCCTTTCCTGTCCGTGCGACAGACTTACGGGGCTGGGCAGCGGGGAGACTGTGGCTGGGCTCTCAGGCGTGTCTGGAGCAGAAGGTGCCGGTGGGCCAGTCAGGGGGCTCTGGGGTGCTGGAGCAGGTGCCGCCGCCAGGGAAGTGCTGGGCACCTTCTGCTCGGAGGCTTCGCTGATGGGCACCAGATCTGCCTGCGTAGCAGCTTCCCCCGCCGGCACAGCCTCCTCCTGGCGATGGAAGAGACGGTTGATGATCTGCTGGTACTGCTTCTTGTGGGTGGGGGGCAGTGCTGCGCTCGGGCACTGCTCCATGGAACCACGCCGCTTCAGAGGTCGGGGCATCTCTGCTAGGACTCGTGCCACCTCCTCGAACTCGGGCACTTTTTGGGCTTCCGGTGGAAGGACTGGCTGAAGGCGGGTGGGGCTCAGAGGCCGAGCGACCTCGTCCACCTCGGCAGGCTCGCTGCCCGGCAGCAGGTTTTCCAGTTCTGGCTCCGGCTCGCTTGTCAACAGGGTGATTGGCACCACACGGACAGGTTCAGCTGGCACATCTGAGGGCATGACTCTGCCATTTCCTAGGGACAGTAACAAGAAGATCACCGACAGGGCATAATTTCTAAAAAAAAAAAAATCATCAATCTAGGTGAACGTCTTGCTGTTGGGTTCCAACAGCCTAGAGCAGCTGCTCTGCCACAGCGATGAGCCGTCAGAGACGAGCAAATCAGTACCTGAACTGGAAAGGTCCCACCCAGGGCTTTTTTTCTGGGAAAAGAGGTGGCGGAACTCAGTGGTGGGACTCAGGACCGCACAATGACATCACTTTGGGTCAGCTGGAACAAGGGGGGAGCTTTTAAAAGTTTAAATCGCCCTGGGCGAAAATGCGGCACGGAGGGTGATCTAAACTCCCCTCTGTCTGGAGATCAGGGGGCGGGGCCACCAGCCATGTGACCATTTTCAAGAGGTGCCGGAACTCCGTTCCACCGCGTTCCTGCTGAAAAAAAGCCCTGGCCCCACCTCTTAATAGAGAACTCATCAGTTAATTCAGAACGAACCTGAATCTATAAATGAATCACCGTTGATAATATTTGGAAGTCATTTCACACACAGAGACCCCTTTCTTCCCTCCCAGGCGGAGGATAACTGTTGGACTCAAAAGACTGCGCTTTAAACACGATTTAAGGGTTGAGAACAGATGTCTGCAGGGGGAGACCAGCCTGCATTCCTACCTCTGCACGGCATTTCCATACCACGTCAACAAAAATCAGAGGCCGATAAGGCATCGTTCCATTTGCTTGGAGCAATTTATTCTTTGCTAAGAGTTCAGGAAAGGGGATGCAGTTCTCAGCGCAGGGCATACATTGTGGAAGTGTGCGCTTGGCTTTGTTCCCCAGCACAGCCCCGCTCCGTACCTCAGGGCCTGAGAACACTCACCTTCACTCCTTAGAAGGTGCTGGGTGGGCGTGAGGGGTTGCTGCGGCATCTGCTTTTGCAGGGAACGGAGGAAAAGCGGAGATCCCGGAGGCCCCTGTGCCAGGGGGAACTTCGTGCCAGATGCCCCGTACTCCCAGAAGGCGTTCTGCAGCCTGAAGATCATGGACAAGGGAAGGGGCTTGTGGCGTTTGGGGCGGCTGCCCTGGGGGGTGGGGGGCGGCATGGGGATACGAGAGATGGGCTGCTGGGCAAACTGCCAGTTCCGGGGCAGGGTGCCTGTCTGGTTAGCAGGAAGGGAGCGGCGGAAGGAGCTCTCTGAGCGGCGCTCACTGGCCAATGGAGAAACCTTGTAGTTTCGGGGCAAGGTGGAACTGTGCATCCCATAATGCTCCTCCTTGGGAGAAGGAAGCAAAAGGTGAGTTCATACACACACATGCACCATTTCTATCTAGGAGACTAGACATCCCCCCAACCAACCTGCTTCCTTCATATGTTGGACCCCCTGCCAAGCCATTTTGATGCCCCAGAGGGAGAGACAAATGTACCCCCTTCCACTCAAAATTCCTCTTGACTTACTAGTTCTAGTAATTTTGTCCTGTTTCTAGGGCTCCTTGTGGGGCACAAGTCTTCCTACAGAAGCCCCAAGAAAACATCTGAAGCTATGTGAGAACAGGGGACCTTACTCACCTTGGCTTGCCCTGTGCCCCCGTCTAAACTTGACTCCCTCCAAGGGGCCAGTGGCAGCCCTGGTGCGCTCTGGCGGAGCCCCATGTGAGGATCTCCTCCTGTGAAAAGAAACACCATGGCTGGAGTCAGGGTGCCCCGGGAGCGTCTCGCCAAGTTACTTTATCCAGCGAGGTGCCAAAGGACGAGACCTTTGGCTGGTCGCTTCCCTCCCCATACCTCAAGACAGCTGGAATGTGCGCCCCATCAAGGACTTCCGTCGGCCCTTGTTCCCCCTTCCACCACACTTCCCTACTCACGTTCATAGCTGCCCAGGTGGGATGGCTTTTTCTCATACACTACGTCCAGATCAGATTCATTCCACCCTTTCTGTGTTCTCCGACGAATCACCGAATCGTCTGCCGAAGGAAAAGCAGAGGGGCAGTTGGCAAGAGGGGCCTGGAAAACTTTTTCTGCAGCAAAACCAGAGCCCCGTGGACCTTAAGGAAACCTTGGAACAAGAAGAGGGGAACTGTTGGCTAGATGAGCACTGATCTCTCTCAGATGCCTGAGGCAAGTTGGACCCTTGGGCTGGCTTGCTCAGTAGTCCCTCCCCAGACTCCCCCGAGACATGCCCCCTGAATCCTTTCATTACACACTGCCAGGGGCTGGACCTGGAACTCCTGCAAGTCACAGAGGTGCTCTGCCACAAAGTCACAATCTCGCATTCTGCATCAGCTATTCTGCAATTTTTACTTATTTGCATAACGGATTCTGCTCCTCACTGGGCAACGCAAAAAGCTAAACAGTGCTTTGAAGTTCTGCTTCTGCGTCCTGGAAATCGATTTAGGAATTCTGGCTCCTGGCACAGCCCATGCAGTCTTGGAACTGGCTTCATTTTTAAAAAGTGGAGTCATGAGTTCTTAGAAAACGCTGCCTCCCTCAGCGGTAACCCTCTTGATTACTCTTTTCAAAACATAAAAAGAACATTTTGCAGTGTAATCAAACACGGCACTCACTACCTATGACTCTGTGTTAATACTCCATCTAATTTTCCTAAATGACTCAAAATGCTAGAAGCCTCCATCCTGTGAACATATCTGCCTTTACCTTGAGTCCGGAAGGGTGGGAAGGAGCTCGGCATTGAAGGGTACATGCTGTGGTTCTCGTACGGTGGTGGCAGAGGTGGCCGCGGAGATGGCACTCGGTCCGGGAAAAACATCTGAGACCCGGAGCCCTCTGTTGGCAGCCGTGGTGAGCCCCCTCGGCCTGCCGTCCCGGTGTAGGGCTTGTAATCATACTGGCGCTCCAAGGAGCCAGCTGATCGGAGGAAGCGTGGGGAGGAAGCATGGCCCATTGACTCGTAAGGGACAGGCAGCACCTTAGGCCGAGGGGAGGGGGCTCGGTCCAGATCCGACTGAAGGAAGATGGAAGGCCGTGGAGAGGTGGGGCGGCCCAGCGTGGACTTGCTTGGGAGGAGCTGTGTGGGCGAGGAGCCGTATGAAGCCCCCCCAGAGGAGAAACTGGCTGAGTTCTCGCTGAAGGAGTAGGAGGAAGAGTAGTTGTCGGCAGAGTCCAGGGAAGCGCTCTTCCAAGCGGACGGATGGAGCGGGGAGACGACGATGGGGACTGTCCGGACCGGGGAGTCTTGAGAGGGCCAAGAGCCGGTGCTGTGCTTCTCCCCCTGCCAAAAGCAGACAAAAGGCTGAAGCGCAAGCAGCCCACAGCCGTCATCGCCGGTGGGAAAGGTGGCAGCCAATGCTAAGGGCACGTCCCCCAAGGAAGAACCAGCGGTTCCCATCGGCCCTGGCTGGGGCTTGCCAACCAGCTGCCCATCCATTTAGTTATCTGTCTCTGTCCTGCTCTTCCACCAAGGAACTCGGGGCAGAGGATGCGGGGCCCTCATTCTGTCCTCACAACCATCTTGTGAGGTAGATCCCGAGACAGAGCCATGCTCACCGGAGACTCCAAAGCACCTCCGGAACACAAAGTGTGAACTCTGGCCTCCCTGCCGAAGTCAGGAAGCCCCCAGTCCTCCCACCACCCACTCAGGGCTGTTCCAGTCGCCGTCCAGCCCCGAAGCAGCTGAATGCAGGCAAAGACACCATCCCTCGCCTTCGCTCCCCGTGCAGTCAGTACCTTCTGCGGCAAGCTGGACTGCCTGGGGCTGCCTGACCAGAGCGATTCCAGCTGCTTGGAGAGCTCGTCCACCTTTGCGGCCGCAGTGTCTAGTTCCACCTGCTTCAGGTCCATGTGCTTTGAAGCTAGAGCTGCGAGAAACGGACAGAGGGAGGCATTCTGGACGGCTTGTGGGCCAACCCGGGCTCAACGCAAGCCACTTTCCCTAGGGAAGAATGCTGCTTGGAACCGCCCTCATTCCTGACCCATCTCCTAAACAATGCTGTCCTCCCTTATGGTCAACAGAGAGACTGTCAAAGATCTATTTCCTAATTTCATGTACTTTTGTACATCAAATTTCCCTCTATAAAGTAGCTGGTGATGTTAATGGTGTTGGCTCTCATCCCTTCCTGTTTTCTTTGTCCGCTTGTACGCCTGGAAACAAAATGAAAAATAATATCCCCGTTTTCCATACTGAGGGATGTGTCCTGCTGAGGACATAAAGGTGACTGCTGGGGGGAGAGGCGAACACAGTTCTGGATGAGTCCCCGTGATCCTGCACGCTTCCCCTCTAGACACAGCGGGCCTGGATCACACCCAGCCGGCCCGCAAAAAGTATTCCACGCAGCCCCAAGAAGCCGCCTTGCGGCACCTTCAAGGCAAACCAACCCACTGAGCAGCGGCTGCTGCTGCTTTTGCCAGCCAAAGAGGCTCTCAAGAGATCACGGATGCTTCTGCTCCAGCGAATCTGCCCCCCACCAAAACTGCTTTTTCCCATGGAAAGTGCCTGGCAGGTTCAACTAGGGGAGCCCCAGGCGTGCTCAGATCTCTTCTCAGCTACCTGTCTGCCAGAGATATCCCGTGCTGTCCCACACTGCTCTACAGAAGGTCCAAGCAGCCCCCCACCCCACCCCTTGGACACAGGGCTGCCACTCCCCATATATTCCAGCAACAGATACCCCAAACCCACTGGGAAGCCATAAACGTGGCTGCTGCTGCTGCTGCCGCACAGAAAGACACAACGTCCCTGCAATGCGGCCCAGCCCTCCCTCTTTCCTCACAAGCCACAGGGCCATTCTGTAAACTGCAGCCCCTGATAGGCTTAACTATGTGCAAGCTGTGAGAATGTCAAACGGGCCCAAGACGCTCCAGGCCAGTGCTCTGTCTTTTCGGCAGCTCCCAACTGTTGGGCGGAGGGAGCCACACAGATGACCCTACAGAGGCCAGCAACATGGCCAAGCTCTCATTCCGAGAAGTCTTTGGACTCCAGAGACTGAGCGGCCGCAGCAGAGGTCAGCCTCCTCGCCAGCGATCCAGACACTCTTCCAGGGGCACCTCTGGGCAGCCAGCACCAAGGGGAGACCTCGCCGGGGCAGCCAGCAAATCCTCTTGGCCATGAGCTACTGGGGGAGGGAAACAGCTCCATGGGGGGGGGTGCTAGCCTGAGGCACTCCCCCCTCCCCGTCTTTAAATGGAAGGGGAACCCTGTGCCCACAGCCCCCCCCTCCGCAACAGCCCCGCTCAAGGACTCCTCGCCAAGAGGGATTTGGGTTGCACTTGTTTTGGGTGCTCCGATGATACTTTTGGATCAATGCTGCAGCTGCTTCGCGTTAATATTGTTACCTGCTTTGAGCAACCATCTGAGCTGAAGCGCAGGTTTGGTCTGCAGTAAAGAAATAAAACTGGAGCGGGCCCAGCCATAGCGCTCAGGGCAGATTTGGCCCTGGGGCAGGCCGTCGCCAGCCTTACGCAGCAGCAGCTCTTGTTAAACAAAGTCCAGGACTTCTTTTTGTCAGGCAGAGAAAGAGCTCAGGTTTCTTATTCACATCTGAAGAGGTTTACTACACTGGCAGCCACACAGGGAGCAACCAAAACAAAGGGGGCAGGGCTACCAGCAGGATCACCATTATCTTTCCCCCCTCCCTCGATTTTACATCACAACAGTCTTTTGAGGTGGGCCAGGCAGAGACAGACAAATGAAAAAACATCAAAGCTGAGCAGAGATCTAGACCCCACCCCCGCACTCCAGACCTTGCTCCCCTGGAGGTCCTTTCCCCATGCTCAGACTGGGCCGTGGCACACACATTCTGCCTTCCTCCTTGCTCTATACGTTGAAAACCAGGTACCACCCAGCCCCCAACCCAACAAGCCTTCTAGGAATGTCTGGCCTGGACCCTCCCCCCCGAAACTTACACTGGAAGTTGAGGTCCAGGAGGGCCTGGGCGTCAGTGACGTCTTCACTTGCCATGGTGCCAGCAGGAGATTTCGGCTTTGATGCTGTCAGCTGCCAGTGCCCCGGGAGTCGGTGGGACCTGGGAAGATGAATCACCTCCATGACTGGCTTCCAGAAACAGCTCCATCCTAGCCGGGCATCTGTCCACATGACCCCACCCCACACCCAGCCATGACTTTTCTCCCACCACTACTCCCCGCCGCCGCCGCCGCCGCCACTCCTCCCCAAGCAGTGTTGGCCAGCTGCTCCAAAAGGCAGCCTGGCAAGCAGCAGTCTCATGCACGGGCTCCCATGCCAGGTTTCCCAGGGAGGTGCCGGGAATCAGGCACAGTGTCTGACTCAGAGGTGTTGCATAATGGGAGAAAATGAACAGAAGGCAGGAGGAGACACCTGTAAGGGCCACACGATCCAGGCAGGAAGAAGCCAAACGCTGCCAGCCCTTGAAATGCTGGGTGGGGCAGAGAGTGGGCAGGGTGGAGGAACCCTGGCATCGGCGTGTCTTCTTCCTGTGTCTGGTGCCAGGCTAGGTGGCAGGACAGCCAGCCCGCCTCTGGCTGTGTCTCAAAAATGCCTGCTGGACCCCCTGTGTGATCGCCGGCCCTTTCTCCCGGAGCCAAATCTGACTCCCTGTCCATTTTAAGAGCAACATGGCTGTTCTCTTGCAGGATCTACTTCTTCTACGCTGGGTAGGATACCCCAAAGAAGTTTTGAGCCCTTGTGGTGCCAAGGAAGTCCTGACAGTTGAGTCACAAGCATCTGCTGAAAGCCCCCCAATGGGGCCAAATGCCGTTTCCAGGGAGTTGCCAAATGGGGCCAAACGCCGTTGCCAGTCCTCCCCCCCACCCCATCACCCAGTTTGTCTTCCCCTCCACAACCCATAATAAGGATTCCAGGATGCCAGGCAGGCCCAGATTTTACAGCAGGCTGGCTAATGAGCTATTAGTCAATGCTAATTCTGGTTTGTATAGAAGAGTTTTATAGGGGTGTTAAGCAGCAGGAAATATCACTTCCCTGGTGAGTCAGCCCATTTCTGTAGCCCAAAAGGTTGGCCTTGTAAAGAGGAGCCCTGCTGGGGCTCACACCCTCCCCTAGGCTCTCCCTGCCTGCATTTGGACTGTAAGCTCCTCCAGGCGGGGGCCAGTCCCATATTTGCATTATGCTTACACAGACGCAATGTAAACCATGAGGGCAGAAGACACGTGCTTTGGATCCCAGGGCTGGGAGAAAGAGTGCTCCCCACTGCAGAGCACGTCGCTGAGAGCCGAGCTACAAGTGACGCCTGACACAGGTTGGACACTTGTCAGCTTCCCTCAAGTTTTGGTGGGAAATGTAGGCGTCCTGGCTTTACAGCTGGGCTCTCCATTACAGCTGCAAGACCAGGATGCCTACATTGCCCATCAAAATTTGAGGGAAGCTGACAAGTGTCCAACCCGTGGCAGGCGTCACTTGTAGCTTGGCTCTGAGCGACACACACTTCTCCTCGGCCCCTGCTGACATCAACATGCCCGTCAACCTAAAATCCTCTAATGACCAGCCTTCACTGAATATTTGGGAGAACCAGCTAACCAGCTGCAACATCCCTCACAAAAGCCTTGCCTGTTTTCAGGCAATGATGAAAAATGACATTTATATATTTTCTTGTCTAAAAGACAAAAACAGCACAAACAAAATTAAGCATTAGAAGAATTCACCCCATTTGTGCCCCCCCCTCCACAAAAAGCCTCCATGGAAACTCTGCACTATGCAAATCTGTACTAATTCAATCAGGTAATTATCAGCTCCCCAGTAAAAGCCAGCCAGGGAACAGCCTCAAGGACGTTTGTCAGCCGACACCCAACTGCAACAAAGGGGAGAGATGAAGGGTGAACTTTGCAAGGCTGGTGCAATTTGCCCTCGGAGGAAGGCTCTGGCAGCTTGGGGGTTACAAACATGCCCGGACTGCCAGCCTGCAGAGCCCCCCCTCACCAAGCCCCTGCCAGGAGCACCCACACCCCTGTCCCTTGCAAAGAAGAACAAGGCCAAGATTGTTGGGGAGGGCAACAGATCTGCTGCCAGGAATCACAGCCAGTTACGTAATGGCCCAGGAAACCAGTCCAGGCAGAGGAAGAGCTGGCCTGAAACCAGCCCTCCCTCCTCGCTCTCCTGTGGCTTCTAGCAGCCCCATCACTTCTGAGCCTGTCTCGCTGGACAGCCAGGAACAGAAGCCGGGGGAGTCCGAGACAGGCGCTCTAGCTACATGGTGGTGAAGTACTCTGCACATGCTCAGAGGCATTCCTCCCCAGAGTGCTTCCCAGTGATGACTCGCAACATTTTTTTTAGAAGGCAGGCTGTAGGGTCAAGCTCTACATATAGGCCCTTCCCTCCCGAGATCTCATTTTTGCCTCTGCTTTTTAATCAATGGTTAGAGATGGGGAAAATGTGTCTAATTATGATTCTAATAAGGGATTGCACTGAAAATAGCACATAATTATGCATGAGGATGCAGCCGGCTTCTGTCGCTCACTCCAGTCTACAGGAGGGAATTGGTGCCCCTGCCCACTCTCCCAAGCAGCCAGGAATTGCTCCAGACCCAGAATGGAAGGGGGTGGCGGCGGCTATTCCCTCTTCCTTCCCCAAAGACTCTGCAAACTGAGGCGTCTCAAAATTGCCTGGTGCCTCAAGGGCCAGTCTCCTCTCACCCTCCCCCCCAAATACGTGAGGCCCAAAGATCTGTCCTGGACAGCAAAGAGGGAATGATGAGATGGGGGCGGGTGGGGAGGAGAGAACTTAATTCATACCATGCAAGTCCCAGCTTTGTAATCCAGCTCTGTTTTATGTATTTAATTTATACTCCACCTTTCTCTCTGAGACTCAAGGAGGATCGCAGGATATCAAACAGTGCAATAAAACAGAATAACCCAGTGAACAATGCAATAGGAACTACGATTACAGAATTAGGCAACAACGCAAACCACACAAACCACAAACTATCTAAGGTAAGGTATTCTGTAAACGATGCAAAATGTGGAATTGCACAAGGTGGATGACAATGCAGTGAAAGCAAGAGGATACCTACCTAACAGGGTACCAGGACATACAAGGCATGGATACTGTGTCTCTGAGGATGTACAAAGAGCTTCCTCTCCCCTACATATTCTACATTTGGGAGAAAAGCTTCTGGAGCGAGGGGCGGGGTACAACTTCAAGGCAGCTTGGCGCCTCAGACCCTCTTAGTTAGAAACAAAGCACTAGACGACCAGCACCTTTTTGCCTCCCCATTCACCCCACATTCTCAAGGCCACAGTGGCCTGGGAGCCCCTGATGTTACAGCAGGGCCGACCTGGTAGCAACACAGATGGGGGCGCACTTGCCGCCCCCTGGAAGGGCCGCAGAGAGGCCTGGCAGACATACACTTCCAGGCAGCTTTGGGCCTTCCCTGCCAAGTTAAGGACCAACGAGGATATCCCTGTTCCCCTCTGCCTCCCCTGCCCTGGGTGGGATTTGAAGCTTGCAAGCGCTCCGGACAGGGACTCTGCGAGGCACAAAGCACGTCCGGGCTCCCCTATTTCATGCTCGCTCCTGCACACGTTCTTGAGGAAGAGTGCGCTTTGCAGCAATTCCCTTCCCACAGAACCCTCTGCAGACCGCCTGGCTGCTTGCAAGAGCACGGGCACAAGCAAGGACGGCTTTGGTGCCTTCTGGGGGTGGCAGGGGGAACTCCATGAGGCTCCACTGAGAGCCAAGCTACAAGTGACGCCTGACACAGGTTGGACACTTGTCAGCTTCCCTCAAGTTTTGATGGGAAATGTAGGCGTCCCGGTCTTGCAGCTTGGCTGTCCATTACAGCTGCAAGACCAGGATGCCTACATTTCCCATCAAAACTTGAGGGAAGCTGACAAGTGTCCAACCTGTGTCAGGCGTCACTTGTAGCTTGGCTCTGAGAGAGCATACCACCCTGTCTCCTTTTGGAAGGAACTTGAGAAAAACAACCTGGAGCTATGCAAGAGGCCTCTGCCCTTCCTGGCCCATCCAGAGGGAAAACCTGTTCTTCTGCACAAGCCGACGCCCAGTGCTAAAGAGGCAGGAAAGTTGGGCTCCCAGCTGCGTCACTATAGCCGAGGGGGGTCAGAGAGAGACGAGCACTGGTTCAGGACTCTGCTGGCTTCGGCCTCGGTCTCCTAATACATCCTGGGCTTTCATGTCAACACCCCCTTCCGAGGAAAGCCCCGCTCTGCCCTTCGAGCTGCTTCACAGCAGATGAGCTGCCTGCAGGACCCAACGGAGGCGCCGTTCAACTGAACTCCAGGAAACATCCTTCCCCACGGGCCTCCGAGGCCCTCCTAGCTATCCACACAACCAACTTAGCCCCAGAACTGCCACGGATGAGACCTGCAATATAGGAATGCTGGGAAAAGTGCCTCAGTGCACGTGCAGAGTACTTTTCACCCCTTATTTCTAAACAGGTCCCGCAGACCCAGAATTAAGGAGAAAGGCTATCAAAGCAGAGTGTGATTGTGAGCATGTGTGAGCCCAGGTATTTTATACATTCAGCACTAAGGTGCACATGCCTTCCCCTGGGGTTGGGTTGTGCTTTTGCAGCTTCTCCCTCACATCCAAACACCCCGTTGAGGACACAATCTTCACCCGCACGGAGGCGCGGCAGCATCAGCCTGCCCCAGAAAGGCCCCCCACCCCCACCCCATCCAAGTTTGCAAGGTTCTGGGAGACGACAGCTGTCAGCTGGAAGCGAAGGTCTTGCAAGTGGCAGACAAGGGTCTGGGAGAACCCAGTTCAAACCCCCACTCTGCTACGGAAGCTCACTGGGTGGCCTTGGGCCAGTCGCACCCTCTCAGCCTAGCCTACCTCACAGGGTTGTTGTGGGGATGAAATGGAGGAGAGGAGCTCAGTTCTGGATCTACTTCAGGGTGTTTTGTTGTGGGGATAATAATGGCATACTTTGTAAACCGCTCTGAGTGGGCATTAAGTTGTCCTGAAGGGCGGTATATAAATCGAATGTTGTTGTTGTTGTTATTATTATAGCGTTGGTTTGAGCATTTAAACCCCTGTACAGACTGGGACCCGCATTCCTGCAGGACTGCCTCTCTCACCTTGTCCCCCACAGGGCCTTGCACTCTGTGGATTAGCAGCTCCTGGTGGCCCCTGGCCTGTGGGACAGTTGCCTGGCCTCAGCCAGGGGCTTTTTGGTGCTGGCTCCGGCCTGGTAGAACAGACTCCCCACTGAGATGTGAGCCCAGCAGGACCTGCTACAGTTCCACAGGGCTTGCTAGCCAGAGATTTCCCACCGGGCCTTTGGTTGAGAGCCACTGAATTGCTCCCTTCCTGTCTGCCATATCCTGTGCTCTGCTGGCGACCGCCCTGGGCTGTGCCGCAGCTAGGTAACATGGGTTTTTTAGAGATTTATATAACCTGCATTGATCATGGCGCCAGTTCGTTTGTATTGTTTTTATAGTTTTTTAGATATGTATAATATATGTGGTTAGCTGCCCTGAGCCCGTTTGCGGGGAGGGCAGGGTATAAATTTGATTAAACAAACAAATAAAACTATGTGAGCCACCTTGTGCCCCCACTGGAGAGAAAAGTGGGACATAAGTATATAAATAAGTAAATAAATCAATATACATCCCAGCTGACTAAGTGGGCACAGCGCAGGGAGTGCCCCAGTGAGCAGGCCCCACTCGGAAGCAGTCTATCCCGACTCCCCCACCCTGGAAGGGAACGAGGCCCCCGTGGGCCCCCTCGCAGCTCCCCTTGTCTGACCAAACCCAGTTCAGGCTAGAGCAGTTCTTGCGCAGCAACGGGAGGAAGGCATGTCACAAAGGTGGGGCCCGAGCCCCTCAGTCCTGGCGACAGAGAAGGACACGTGTGGCGCGCAACTTAAAGAGTTACAGATCTCCATTCAAGGCCCAAAACTGAAAACAGCTTGATGGAGGCCTTTTCCAGGCAGAAATCTGGCCAGGAAAGAGAGCTAAGAGCCAGTGTGTTGTAATGGCTAGAATGTCAGAGGAGGACCTGGCTCTCGCAGGTTCGAGTCCCCACTCTGCCACAGAAGCCTGGTCTGGTCATACACTCTCAGCATAACCTGCCTCACAGGGTTGTTGGAGGATAAACTGGAGGAGAGGAGAAAGATGCAAACCACTCCAGGCTCCCATTGCGGAGAAAGGCAGGATGTAAATGAAGAAAATATTGTCTGACCTCACGCTGACAAGACCAGAGAAACAATGCTCAAGAAAAACTGGGGAGGGATCTGAACCCACGCCCCCTCCCCCGGTGTCATTTCTGCACCTCGGTGCCCCCTGCACTGTAAGGCCTGATTTAAAGCCGATGCGGGCGTAGGCAAAGGCATTCCCTGTGGAACTTGGTACTTGTACAGAGCCACGAAACTCACCGGGCGGCCTTGGGCCGTTCTCTCTCTGTCAGCCTGAACTACCTTGCAGGGTTCTCACACGGATAAAGTGAGGAGAAAGACCACAGACACCCCCCCCCCCGAATTCCTTGGAGAAACACGCACGAGAGACATTTAGCAGCAGGATGTTTGTTGCCTTTGAAAAGGAAACATACGGGCAGTGGGCTGGGCCCGGTGAGGCAAAAGCTCTCTCCAGTCTCCAGGTGCCCTGGGAAAGGACTGCTGGGTTTGTCCAAGCCCACTCAAAACTGGCTGGCTGCCGGGACGTCACCCACCCGCAGACCAGGTGCAGATTGCCAACACAAGCACACACGGTCAAGTAGGACGCACCATGACGACTGCTGGCATTCAGAAGGGCCCCATTAGCTAGGCAAGGGGTGGCATTTCGGTTATTAACAGGCGAGGGCAAGCAGCAGCCAGGGAAGAGGCAGCCCTTCGGGGAACTCGGGGCCCAAGCAGGCCTCTGGAGAGGTCCTGGGGCTTGGGCCTTCCACCCTTTGGGGTGGCGGCTGGATGTGGTTATGGAGAAGAGAAACATTCTCTGCATAGTTGTTGTGGGTTTTGACAATACATTCTCTGCATAGCCTCCAATGTCTCAGAGCCAAGCTCAGGAACCGAAAAAAAATCCCAAGGCTGACACCTCATAAATCCCAGCACATATCTGAGCCCCCACTCAGAAACATGAAGGCCCGGGAATCTTTCTGGGAAGAAAGAAACTCCAAGAGAAACGAGGTGAGGCACATCACGGCATCCTCCTCCCTTCCTCTGCCCCCCCCATCTCAGAGATGGGGCACCCTTTCCGGCCCGGCCGCTGCCCTGGCCTCTCTGACTATAAGATTTAGGGTGCAGAGTCTGAACTTGTTTTGCAAGCAGTCCCAGAAATGCATTCAAAGCCGGGGGAAAAATCGTATTGTTCAGATTACAGGCAGTCGAATACCTGGAACGTGTCTCCACTTCCAAACGCATACCTGTGCCATTAGCATGCAGGTGACCTTTCTAAAGAGGAATCTGTGATCGGGAGCCTGAGAAGGCTGCCAATGGGATCGTGTCACACCGGGCTAAATCCCCCTCCCTGGCAGGGCCAATTTTGCACGCTCTTTTGCAAAAGGCCCACTGAGTCAGGACTGCAGAACTTTTGGCTTCTCTGTGCGTTTTCTACATACACTCCCTCGGAAACAAAAGAAATCAAGAGGAAAAGATTGCGGCAACCCTGTTAACTATGGACGTTGCCAAATAACCCAGGCATCGGAAGTGACCGGCTAGGCAAAGTGTCAACAAGTAGCGATATTTGCCTCTCTGCCTGGCTGGCTGCCCTCACTGAGCCTCCGAGCAAGCTTCACAGCAAAAGGAAAGGGTTATGAATTCAAGCGTAACGCTGTGGATCTACTCTGGCCCAGCGTGTGCAGGGGCCTTTCTCGCCCGCCCACCCCTTCCTGCTACTGACCAGGCTGGAGCCGCCCTCCCCGGTCAGCAGGAGGCGCCCTTTCCCAAAAGCCCCACAAAGGGCTCTTTGCACGCCGGGGGTGGGGGTGGGGGGCGCAGGCGAGCCCGGCCGGCCGGCCGGCCGGCCCCCTTCGCAATGGCGCGGTTTCTTTCCAGTCGGCCTCCAAAGGACACGATCCGCGCGCCCCCGGCTGGGCACCGACGTCGAGGGAAACTGCCCGGGCAGGCGCGCAGGAGCACCTGGAAATGCCTCCCCGACGGCCGGGGCGCAAGTCCAGACGCGCCCTCGCCTCCCGGCCAGCTCCGGCCCCGAGAGGGAGACGCGGCCGGGCTGAACTGGGGGCGGGGCGCCGCGGGAGAGCCCAGCGCCCCTTCCCGGCGGTCGCCTCGCGGGACCCTCGCCGAGACCCCCGCAGAGCCTGGAGCCGAGCAGCCCGAGACCGACTGGCGGGCGGGCGGCCGAGCGCGCCCCGGAGCTCCTGGCAGGCAGCCCCGCCCGCCCCGCCCAAGTTTGCAAGCCCACCTCGAGGGCGGCCAACCGGCCGGCGCCGCCGCTGCTTCAGCTGGGCTCCCGCTACTGCTACTGCGGGCGGCTCCGAGGGCGCCTCGTGGGACGCCGTCCCAAGCGGCCGCGGTCAGTCCCAAGCCGCCGCCGCCGCCGCCTCCTGGCGCTCAGGTCTCCTGCCCTGCCCTCCCTCGCCCGGGCTTTTGCAACTCCGCAGGTAGGACAGCTCCGAGCGGAGGCATGCTGGGAAGTGTAGTCGCGCCCGCGGAGCAAATGCCGGGGCCGTCCCGCTCCCCGACGGCGCCGGAGGGCAGCAAATCCGCCCCACGAGTGCGCACGCGGGCGTGCCTCTGAGCATGGGCAAAGCGCCCTCCCGCCCCACCTAGCTGGAGAGGAGCGGGTTCTCGGGCAGCTGGAAGAACCAGGCACTCTGCCCATGCTCGGAGGCGCCTAGCCCAGGGGCAGGGAAGAGGGGATTGCTCCCTCTGGCTAATGCAGCCCCGAGACGGGAGCAGCGCCAAAGGCCCGCGGCTCCGCGCCCCTTTGCTCTCCTGAAAGCGTGGAGGTATTTCCCACCGCCCGGGAGACGGGAAAGACCACAATTCCCAGCAGCCGTTGCGCCGGCCCGGTGACGCATGGCTTTGGAATGCCCTCCTCCCCTTCTCGACTGACTTTCTGGCTGGCGGCTGAGTCTCGGTCGGGGCTTTGTCTCTCTCTCTCTCTCCCCACCCCACCCCGGGGCGGCCATAGCTATGTGGGGACTCGAGGGCAAAAGGGCCTTGTGGGGCAGCAACCCAAGAATGCCTCTGAGCACGTGCAGACGGTCCTACCAGGGCTGCATGGCACAGACCGGCACTGGGGTGTTGAGGGCAGCGGGTGCTGGCTGGCACTGCAGGGGCCTTTGGCTCAGCTAACTCTTGACCACCACCAGTGCCCCCGCCCCCCACTTTCCCATTAAGTGAATGGGCCAGGCAGCACACCGGCTTTTTGGGAGGGGGGAGGGGGGGCTTCCAACAAGCACCACAATTCCCCAGAGAGGAAGTCGAGTGTCTCCCCCCCCCCATGCGGGGCTCCAAAACCAGGGGTGTCTCCTGAAGAGCGCCTGGGAGCCCGGGCGGGGTGGAGCTTAGCTTCTCGCCTGGAAGATTGCGCTCAGAGGGAGGCTTCCAAGAGATGTGTCAGGAAGCACAACTTGGTGTTTGCGCTGGCCCAAACTTGCCCAAGTTAATCTTCTGCACAATGTTTGCCTGGCGCAATCCGTGCGGCTTCGCAGGGCTTTTCTTTGGGTGGGCTTGGCCCCCTTATCCCACCAGGAAGGGTTCTCTTTCTCTGCAGTCCAGCAGCCCCGAGCTTTGGGAAGGCAGCAGAATCCAGCTGGCGAGAACATTTATTCACCTCTTGATAAGGGGATTCCAGAAGGCCTCTTGCAGCCATTCTAAAAATGCGCCTGGCCGGCCAGCTCTGGATGGTTTTTGAGGGCCTCAAGGAGGGAGCACGTCGCGCACGTGCCACGGGCCCTGCCTGATGAGCCACGGGGCTGTGATGATGGGAGTGTCGTGCTGTGCTCTCGGGAGACCCTGGCTCATATCTCCACTCTGCCAGGGAAGCCGGCTGGGTGACCTTGGGCCCGTCACATACTCTCAGCCGAACGTACCTCTCAGGGTTGTTGTGAGGATAAATTGGAGAAGGGGACAATGAAGCCAATCTGGGAACTCCACTAGAGAGGTGGGATATATACATGAACTGGAGGAGAGGGCCCCCAAGCCAGAGCTGACTTCCGGCAACCTCTGGTGGAGTTTTCACAGCAAGAGACTGGCAGAGGTGGTTTGCCGTTGCCTGCCTCTACAGCCTTGGCCTTTGTTGGAGGTCTGCCATCCAATTCATTACTCATCAAGGCCGACCCTGCTTAGCTTCTGATATCCAACCAGATCAGGCTCATCTACGCTATCCAGGTCAGGGTGCAAATAAATGGTAGCCTCCAGATCACACACACCAGAAAGGATTTGCACACACAACTGAGCTCCTGCACATACCCCCCAACCAGCAGCATGCCACCTTTATCAGAAGGCACATGCAACACAAAAGGAATGCACAAAGCTGTGACTCAATACATTCTGCAATCCTAATCCACCACCACATACAGCTAAAGGCTGTGCTGACTTTGTGACGGAGAGCTGTGCTTAGCAACTGGCCCTGTACACAGCCCGTATTTAGGTAGTTTCAGCTCCATGGGTGTGGGAGCCTGCCCTAAGCAGCTTGTGGCCCTGTCATAGCAACACCCCTGCAGGGATCCTCGTCCGCATATCTGGGCTTAGGAAGCAGGACTGCCCGGAAAATGTGTGTTGGTTCCAGACAGGTCACAGCCACCTCCCGTCTCTGATTAAGAAACGAAGCAGAGACTCTTCCTGGCCTCTTTGCTCATAGGGGATGGAACACTCTTAAAAAGAGCAGGCGTGACAGGTAACAGGCGATATTGTGCGAAATGCCATTTAATGCAACGGTGACATCTCGCACGTGAACACACAGCCACACACACAGGTCAATACGTTCATGGAGTAGGCAAGTGTATTTAGTATGAAAGAATTACGTGCCATAAACGAGGCAAGAAGAGGGCTGGGAGGGGGGGGATGCGTTGCAAGAGGCCTCTGCAGTAGCCCAGCGCAGAAACTGAAGCCCTCTTGGGCCATCAGGAGAAGAAGAAATGAATATCTATGCCATGGAAATGAAGGGAGCAACATTCTCCGGCAAAAACCTGGGTAACAAGGAGCCAGCGTGCCCACAGCCCAGCGGTGCCAAGAACAGCAGCCCAAGGCCAGCCCACCGGCTGCTCCTGGCAGCTGGAGCTGCCGCCTTTCCACTCGCAAGTCTTTCCAGGAGGTCCTCCTTCCGGCGGCAGCTTGTCTCCCAAGGTCAACTGCAGGTGCCTGTGCTCGCAGCACTTGGGCCCAGCACTTGCTCTGGGCTCTGACTCTGGTCTCCTGGCCTCTCCACAGGGGGCACTTTGCATCTGCAGGAGGAAAAGTAATGAACGGAATTCGGAGGGCTTTGGGGAGCGAGGACAATGCTCCTTTTGCCCGGGGGCTCCAACCCTCACAAGGTGTATGGCACACACACACCACACACACACCTGTGGCCAGCACTGAAGACTGGGAGGAAGGGGCTGCACGGGTGGCTAGAATCCTGCCAGTGAGCCAAGGCGCAGAACCACAAGGGCCCCCTTCCCCCATCACCTCCCTTTCTGCTGCCTTGCTGCCTTCCAGGGGGGCACTACAGGAGACCCCAGCCCTGTGGGAAGGTCCCGGTCCCAGCCCACGCCACCTCCTTTAACCAGATTGTTCCTTAGGTCGTTAAAGCAATAGTTCCACCTACTGGCAACTAGAGGTATCACCCTCATCCCTGCAGCTTCTGGATAGTTGGAGTGGATAGTCAAGTTGGTCTGCAACAGAACTGCTGGATATGAGTCCAGTGGCAGAGACCAACAAGATTTTCAGAGTGTCAGCTTTCAAGAGTCCGAGCTCCCTTCTTCACACTCTCGAAAGCTGACACTCTGAAAATCTTGTTGGACTCGTCAGCTTCTGTCTCTGCTGAGTGCTGCATACGGTAGCTGCCCTAGGTTGGGTCCATCGAGTCCAGGGACGGAGCTGAGAGCTGCTCTCAGGGTCAAGCTAAACATGATGCCTCCCCCCACCACCAAAGTTCAGCTTTCACCCTTTAAAAACAGCAGGTTTCTTATCCTCTTGACTGCCAAAGCTAAATTTGCAGCGTATGTGTTCCCATGAAGGAAGAGCACTGTTGCAAGAGTGGGGAGGCCCCTGCCCCAAGGAGACTAGAATGGGAGAGCTAACATGGGACGAGTGTCGCAACAAACACAATCTCATGTCTTGCAGAGTGGGAGAGGTGGGCTACAAACATAATTGTAATGTCTCTGTATAAATCTATGGTGCGTCCTCATTTGGAATACTGTGTGCCATTTTGGTCATTGTATCTCCAAAAGGACATTGCAGAGCTGGAAAAAGTACAGAAGAAGCAATCAAGATGATCAGGGGATTGGAAAATCTACCTTTCCTATGAGGAAAGGCTGAAGAGTCTGGGACTTCTCAGTTTAGAAACAGGACAACTTACAGGGGCCATGATAGCTGTTTACAGAATTATGCTCAAGGCAGGGAGAGTGGGCAGAAAAAGGTTTCGCCCTCTTCCAAAATGTCAGAAGTGATGGGCAGTGGATTCAGGACATGTAAAAGGAAGCACCACTCACACATTAGGATTTGCGGGCAGAGGACAAGTGACGGTCTCCAGCTGTGAGGGCAGGACGGCTCCCTCGGGAGGTACTGAGGGGGACGGGTCTGCGGCACTGCTCAGAGAGGCAGCAACAGCAAAGCCGGCTGTTCATCTCTTCTGCCACATTGGAACATTCTCCGTTCAACTCCCATTTGCTTATTAGTTTAAAGTCCGTTCACTCACATTAGCAAAGCCTCTCAACAGTACAGCCTAGTTTCTCACTTACTTGTGGAATGTATAGCAATATACCTTTCTGAACTGTTTATCTTTGACATGCTGTCACCTGCGTCTGACCGATGCAAGCCCCTGGGCCTTTAGCTGAACAGATGTGATCCGATACAGAATGTTCACAAGCATTCTAACTGCTAAAGGCAAATGTGTTACCAGCAGAAAGTGCACAAGGCACTATCCATGCGAGGAAATAAAAAGTTGCCTTTCTTGGGAGTAAAGACGGGGGTATTATTGGTAGGAAGGAGGGGTACTTATCGGTTCAAGGGGCTTAATGTTTTGAAGCTGGGAGCAAGAGGCCCGGGGAGGGGGGGGGCAGGAGTGACTAAAGGAAATGACTAAAGTGTCAGGATCAGATCAGAATCTGGTGTGGGAACTTGGAACCCAAGGGAGGAAAAGCAGCCAGTGTCCCTTGTGCTCAGAGGAAAGGCTTCGTCTCCCAAGAACCACCCGCAGGTCCACACAGGGTCTCCAGAGCCGGGACTCCAGAGCGAAGCCGTAGTCCTGCAGCCGGGCTTTCCTCCACCACTCCCAGACCACCTCCTAGCTAGCCAGGATGCAGCCGCCGACTGGCCAGGCTGGGGGCAGCTCAGGAAATGCCTGCTGAGCAACTTCAGGATCTGCCCCTTCGTCAGAACTGGCCACATCTGGTCAGAATTTGGCCAGAACCAAGGCCTGTGTCCAGCCATCAGCCAGCCCAGGGAAGCATATTTCACCCCCTCCTGAACCGCTTTATTTATTTACTTCAAGTATTTACAGGGGTCATTTCGTAAAAAAAGGAGCTGCAGGAACTCATTAGCATAACTCATTAGCATATGCAACACCCCTTGACATTACCAGAAATGTGTCATTGGCATAACTGATTTGCATATGCCACACCCCCTGACCTCACCTATCCTGGCTGTTTTGGACCCAATCCTGGCCATTCAGTGCCAAAATTGGGCCCCAAATGGTAAAGGGCTGAAAATGGCCCCAAAATGGTCAGAATTGGGCTGCTGCTGAGCAGAAGAGTGATCCACCACCCATAAGAGGCCCGATCCGGGCCATTTTGGGCCCAAATTGGGCAGGGGAGGGGTCCCTCGCCAGGCACCGACTGAATCCTGGCGGTTTTGGCCCTGGTCCTGGCCGAAACGGGCCCCAAACGGCCGACCCGACACGGCCCTTTTCCTGTGTTCATTTCTGCAGTCCCTTTTGACCCTAGAAAAGTCATTCCTGGGGTTGCTGGACCTGAGCAAAGGAATAGCCATGGGAGTCAGGGGGCTGCAGTAAGGAGGCCGAAATGGGGCCAAAACAGCCGGGACCAGGTCGGTGCCGGGCAGGGGAGGGTTCCCCCGCCCGGCACCAAACTAATCTGGGCTGCTTCGGCCCCAATCCAGGCCATTTCGGCCCCAATTCAGGTCGAAACAGGCCCCAAATGGCCAAAAATCAGGTGGGCGGGGCCACCTGGCATGTGACCTCTTTGGAGAATTACCGGAACTGCGTCCCTGCACGTTCCCCCTCAAAATGAGCCCTGAGTATTTATCTACCCCCCCTTTCTCCCAAACCGCCTAGGACCCAACATGGGGGTCCTACATTGGGGAAGGCTCTTCTTGATTTTTTTTTAGAACTGGCTGCTGCTTCTTAATTTTTTTCATCACAAAATTTTAAATATTGCAAAATGTGTACCAGGGTGTCAAGGGGCCTGAAGGAAAATTCCCTGCCCCCTTAATGGAGGCTGAAGGTCATGAAAAGGGCAGTAGAAGCTTTTCACCGCCTACAGGTAAATCCCATCCCCTGGTCAACATCCCATCAATATTATTTTAATCTCTTTATAAATTTTTTGAAAATTTATAGTGCCTCTCTACCCCCTGCTTATCTATCAGTTGTTCTGTACCGCCTTTTCTCCAAGAAGCTCAGAGCCGCGTGCGCAGTTCTCCCTCGTTTCATTCTTGCAGCAACCCCACAGGGTCAGCTGGACCGAGAGAGAACCGGGCCCCTGAACCCCAGGGACAGGCTGCAGGCGCGCCTCGGGGGTTCCACTCCCACACCACACCGGCTCTTGCTAGCCGTACCTTCAAAAGACCAAGGTATACAAGACAAGGGCATTGGCCCTTTAAGGCTAGATGGCTGCTGTGGAATAAAAACGATGAGTCATGCTAACAATGACTGGGGAGGGGGGGGGTCATTCAGGGGTAGTTTAGAAGCAGGTGATGGGGTAGCAACTCCCCAGTCACCTCTTCTTAGGGGCAGGGTAATGGGTTCTTACAACCCCTCCCCTCCCCTCCATACTGGTGGCAGAACAGTGGGATGATAATTGCCCCTCCTCAAACCTGGGGAGAGGCCAGAGAAAAATGGCCTCTCGAGACACACCCTGCCGGCCGGCTTTTCCAGGCCCCTTTGTGGTAGCAAGTCACCTATTTACCCCCAAATAAGGGAGAAAACCCCCGTAAATGAACTTTTACTCCAGTAACTTCCTGAGGATAAGAAGTTTTAATTGTTTTCATTCAGTGCTACAAGAAGACCCGTCCCAATTCTAAAAGCCTGAGATCTCACAGTGTTCCCATTTTGCCATTTCCTAGTCCTGAGTTCCACCTGCAAGCGCACGAGGAAGACATTTGCATGGGCTAAAGGCTGGAATCTAATACTGGACTCGGTTTTAATGCTGCTAAAAAAGATGAGAATTTAGAAAGATCAAGAACTTCACACTTGTGTGGGGCAGCCAGTGTCCAAAGTGCTTCACATGTCATAGTGATCTGTCCAACTGCCCTATAAGGTAGGCCAGAACTATCCCCTTATTGCTGATGAGGGACTAAGGGTCAGAGCGAGTGGCTTGCTAAAGACCACCCAGGGAACTGGTGAGATCGAACTGGGGGCTTCCCAGATGACAGTTCATTTCCTTAGCCACCAATGTGAAAGAGAGAAAAGGGGGAGCTGTTCCATGTTGCAGAAAAGACTAATCCACAGACGCCAAAAATATGCTCCGGGGGCCAACAAGGCTCCGGCGTCAAAGCCAATGCCTCCTTGCAAAGTCCAACAGAGGTCCGTTCTGGGAATGTGACAGCCTGCCCTGCTCCGGGGACTAGCAGTCCACTTTCCTCAGCACACGTGTCAGCTGCTCTTTTGTGGCTTCAGGCTTCTTTGGAGATTCTTCACCCCAGGAGGCCTAGAGGAAATTCTCACGTGCCGGGACAGAGATCACCCTTTGGATTCCCAACTGGGTCCTAGAAGACAGGGACCCTTCCTGGCTGTGCTCGGACCCCTGGCTGGCCATTTGAGCAGGCCAGGCACTAGGAGGGCTGCCTCCTACCTTGACGGTTTCCCAAAAAACTGATTGGCAAGCGGATCTTCTCAGCCTTCTTGTCCTGGGAGAGGAAATCCACCGAATACATGGGTTTCTCTGCACAGTTACAAGGGAGGAGGAACACGAGGAGAGAGAGGCTGGCAGCCTTGGTGCTTCTTCGGCTCAAGTCATCCGAGCAGTCTGGACTAGGAAAAGGGTGGGACCTCCCTGGGCAGGGCTACTGCCATGCTTTGGCGCCAGGCCGCTGCTTGATCAGCCAAATCCCATCCACAACCTTCCCCTTCTGAAAGGCAAACAGAGAAGGGGGTTTAAGGCTCCTTCTGGATAAGCCACAAGCTCTGCCTGAAGCCCCCGATATGGTCAGGCAGACGATTCAGGTACGGGACCTTTCTGGCAGTCCAGAATCAGGATCTTTGAGCGGTCTTTGGAAGAAATCCCTGGGGCTGGTCAGACCCGGTAGTTCCCACAACCAAATTCTGCAGGGAGGGGTGGATTGGGAAGCTGCCAGGGCTGTCACAGAAGCAGACCCCCCGGAAGCCAAGTCGAGCCCGGCAGGAAAGCTGCAAAGCCCTGCATTGCCATTAGCAGAACCGACTCCCACCTGGTCATCCGACACTTGCTCCAGCCAGAGGTGGGTCTGATTGAAGATCTGCATGCGGGTGTATCCGTAATCCTCAATCCGCACAGCGCTCCATTCCCGTGGCTCAGGGACAAAGGGGTCCAGCTGTTCTTGACAACCCTGGGGGGTGCAGGGGGGAATTCAGAGGCCTGTCCACCTCCTGAGAGTTTCCTAAAGGACTGGGCAGCTGGTAGCCCACAGGTACAAACATCCCTCCACACCACTCAATTGCCTCTTCTCACTTGGGAACAGAGGCGAGGGGGCCTCCTGTGTGTGGAGGCCAGCTGCAGTGAGGAAGAGGCGAGAGGGGAAGGAGGCTTTGTGCCCAACGAGGCCCACCCACCCCTAACATCTCTCACTTACAGCTGACCCGGTGATAACATGCACAGGGGCGCCAGGGTTTGTATACGGAGCCTTGGTGCTGCCATTGTAAACCTGGATGGGGAAGGAAGGAGGAGGTCTCTTGAGGGGAGGATTACAGGCAGGAATCCCCCCAAGGGCCAAAGGGCCCCGAGGGGAGGCAATGGAGGACCCGCCCAGCCATCATCACCCAATGCCTGAAGGCTGAACAGAGCCCTGCGGATCAGGTCCATTTGCTCACTTTAATCACCTTGCAGGAACTGGAAAGGGCAACTGCGTGCACACACGCACACACCGTTCTCACTGCCCCTGCAAATTCCACACATTCCAAGATCATGACTGATGGAGGAAGACCCTGCAAAGCCCTTGACAAGTGGGCTGCGCATGCGCACGCACGCACACAAACAAAACACAAGCTTTTGGACGTTCTCCTTTGGAAGCTCCAGCTGTTTCCTCAGGCCAGGACTCACCTTGTAGTTGTAGAGAGGCCAGAGCCGCTCGTAGGAGTGTTCGTGGGCCCACAACTCCAGGTCAACACCTAGCAAGAAAAGATGGCAGGGAGGAGGGAGGAGGAGGAGGTGAGGATGGCTGCTGACTGCAGCAGTTCAGCCTCAGTGAAGGAGCTGCCGGGGCAAAGAAATCCAGGCGACCCCTCTCGGGGTAGCTTCAGGGTTTGTCGCGAGACAGCAAAGATCCAAACCTTCTGCCCTGCAAAAGTGTCTGCAAGCACCTCCCACGAGGCCAAGCAGCAGCCTACAAGGGGCTGCATCTAGTCCCCGGGCCAGCAGCAGCTGTCCCTTGTACTCCATCTTCCCTGCTGAACCAGGTCACGTCCAATTCCATCCGTGGCAGGCCCTTGGAAAGTCTCAAGCCAGGCAAAAAGGGGATGCCCCCGCGTTGTCTGTCCCCAGCATACGGTATTCAGAGGGAGACTGCTGTATGCATGGTGGTTCCATTTAGCTGCCCCCACAGAGATGTCTCCTCCACAAATTCTATTCATGCCAGCTAAGCTAGAGACCATCAGCCTGCTTTGGAAGCAGCAAAATCCTTCACTTCATTACAGAGGCCTGCTACAGCAGCACAAACATACCGTATTTATAGAACAAGTCTTCCAGGCCATATCGGTGTGGGTCAAGCCCTTGACGAACCTAGAAGGGGGAGGCAGAACACCACAATTCTTGGCAGCTGCATTTCCCTCCTCTCCTTCCCTCCCTCCCTGAAGGCTGTATCACTACTCCACAACTGCACATTGTGGGATGGGACAAGAATCCCACTTTCCAAAACTTGAACGTATGTTCCTCTTGTCATGGTTCCGCCCTCTATCTGCCCAACCAAACTGAGAAGGAACAGACTACATCAAACATTAAAGCGGCTTGTTCGGCACAGGTGAGTCTGCAAATGAAGGCAGAACCCGGCTCTTCGGAGGGAGGCCTCGAGGCAGCCCTGCCTGTCCCCTCACTCACAACGCTCTCATGCTGGGTGCAATCGTCGTGGTCGTTGTTGGAACAGTACATGGGTCGGTGCCCCATGGTGATGATCCAGGGGCGTTCCTTGCGCCTTTCTGGGGTGTTTGCCACCTGCCGCAAGGAGGAAAGGGAGTTAGCAAGCGGACGAGGCAGCCCCTTCCCTCTGGAAACCGCCCCTACCAACTCTCACACTCCAGGGCCACTCCTTACCTGCAGGTCCTTCACCAGCCACCGGAACTGCTCTGCAACAAGGTCCTGCCCATACTCCAAGAAGAAGTATACCTCAGTGGAAAAGGAGATGATGTGAGCAGGGCCGACGTCCCAGCTGGGAGGGAGGGAAGAGGAAGTCTGTGACTGCGGGGCAGAGACCGGGCAAGCAACAGGATGGGGAAATGAAGCACCCATGCAGGAAGCTAGACAGATGGCCACTCCAGAATCCAACAGGCTGCCCATCCACCCTTTAGGCTCCCCCCAATCTGATTTTAAAACCAGTCAATCAGGTGCTGGGCTTATCTCCTCCACACCACAAGGACTGAGCCCACAGAACCTCATCCTCCTTGTTCTAGGAGTCTCTCTACACGGGACACTTTGGCATGTGTTCTTTGAGTGTAGGGAGATGCAACATTAGCCGGGAAGCATAGTTTAAAAATACAGAGCCTTCAGAGATCGCTCCTCAGAGGGTTTGTAAATTTCATCTTCATTCCCAGAAGGCTCTGTCAGTTTCACCTCTCCAGTCTAAAACTGTGTGGGATGGCAACCAGAGGGTAGTGAGGAATGGAAATGGGCTGTAGCTGCCTTCCAGAGCTGGGCTTGGACATGGAGAGGCTATAACGGGTAGATGTTTCCCTTCTGGCATTTCACAGCCCCTTCACACAGCTCCCGTGTATAGAAAAGCCTTTGCCCTGCTGACAGCTGTGTCTTTTTAAACTACCCTTCCTGGATAACGTTGCATCTCTGGACACGTGTTCTTCACAGGTCAGATGTCTCATGTAGAGAGATTCTAGCCCAGCTGCTTGACCAATTTACATCAACACAGCGTCAAGAAGCCTGTGAAGTAAAGGGACTGGCCAAGATTGGTTAGGGGCCTATGCCGTGGCCTGATAGACAGAAGCATGCTTTAAAACAGACAAGCACTTGTGAATGCAGCTGGCTGTTGTAGCACTCCTTCCACAAGGCATTTTGGAAGCAAAGTCATAGCAGCTCAAAGGGTCTTCTGCCAAGGCCATGTGTGGCTCAGGAGGATGCTCACCTGTACCAGAGGCTCTCGGTGCCACCAGGCATGCTGAAGCGGGCGCGGTAGTTGGAAAAGTTGCTGGAAGAGAAGGGGATCAGGGACAAGTGGGTGGGTGGATGGAGGAAGCACCAAGTCCCTTCTCTCTGACCGAGCTTGGGCGCCCTTCCTCACATGCCCCCAGCTGGGTGAGCTCAGCCATGAGGGAGAAGGAATGACACAGGAGGGACTCGGTCCGCTTGCAGCTCGCATCACAACTCACTATTTCTGCTCGTGGTTCCCTGGGCAGGTCATGTATGGCACCAGCGCAGCAACAGGCTCAATTTTCCTCAGGAAGGAGTCTCCGACACGAGCGTTATCCTGCAAGGAATCCGTAGCGACAGTCTTGCGGGGAGGGGAGGGGAGGGGAGGGGGGCTCCTCCTGATCACATAAAGGCAGGGCTGACCCCCTGCCACGCTTGTGTGGGAGCACCGCAAAGAGGCAGGTTGCCAGATGGCAGGCGTCAGAGCTGTGACCACCCTGAAACATTTCTCCTTTAATTTTTTTTTAAGGAGCAGGCTGGTAACCCTCCAGGTTACAAAGATACGCTGGAGAACACAGGTAGCCAGTGCCTGCTGAAATCTCAAATTCAGGCTGGGGAGAGTGGGACAGAATTGAAGAAGAGGCGACTCCAGTATCTGCCGCCTCTCCGGGGAACAGCCTGAAGGGGCTCACAAAAAAAAAAAGGAAAGATGCCTGAAGAAGGGAGCTCGGACTCTCGAGTGCTTCCACTCTGCAAACCTTTTTGGCCTCTAAGGTGCCACTGGACTGAAGCCCGCATTAAAAACAAATACAGCTAAATCACAAAACAAAAATATACAATGAGAACAGTCAGAAAAAGAACCCTCAACCACCTACAGCGTTATCTCTAGGACTGGCCTTGGGCTGCTAACCGCCTGGGAAAACCGCTGAACCAGAAGGGACACTTCAGCTAGAAGCGTTTCTTCCGCAAAAGCCAAGACAGAAGAGCAGAACTTGCAGAAGGAATCTTGCAAAGCTGTTCCCTCTTTTCCCGGCCTGAGAGAACCAAACAGACGTGCCAAAGAAGGACGGAATTCTCTCTCTCGCACTGCCTGGCTCATACCAAGCATGTGTTTTTATCTCATGCTCACACTGCCGCACAACACACCAACAGTGCTATCCTGTTGCATTTTTAAAAGCCCAGACCCCAAATATGGGGGAGGGGGACGCCTCTTACCGTGTGCAGGTCGTAGGCAAAATCCCCTGCCGAGAGAAAGAGGATCACAGTCAGACGTGAGAGGGGGAAATGGAAGGGGGAGGCATTTGAGTGCAAATATTTGCCCAAGGTATGAAGTGATGCCGACGTCCAAGGGGAAAGCTGCCCCAGCGCCATCATTCCCCAACCCCCTCCCAGGAAGGGAGCCCAGCTCCGACCATACCTACGTGCAAGATCACATCGTACAAGCCCATCTCAGTGTCACGCTGCAGACGAGGCAGGGACTGGGGGTTCACATTGCCCATATCCCCAAACACGGCAAAGCGGGGGCTCCAATCGCTGCCGTTCAGCAAGGCCTGGAAGAGGTAGGCCCTGCTCCAGCCTGTGGGGCTTCCACAGCGATAGGCTGCAAAGGAGGAGAGGAGAGCCGCTCAGGAGGTCCACGGCACCTTCGCCTGCAGCCATGCCAATGCCGTGCTTGGTGTCCTGGCCTTCCTCGCCCCCAAACCCAGCGTGCCTGAGCCATGGGGGCAGGAGGGGTGCTTCTCCCAGCGGCCCTAATCAGTGAGCAGCCTCAGGCCTGGCCCAAGGCACTCCAGACCCAGAACGGAGGCTGCTCCCCCCCGCCCCCCGGCTACCATGCCATCAGGCGGAAGGGAATTCTCCTCCCTCAATAGTGCTCCAAATCACCCAGCCCCGGGGGCTGCATGGATTTAAGGCACGCTTATTACTCCTTCCTGAAGGAGCTCACAGTGGCAGGTGGTCTTCCTGACAGTCCTCCAAACTTCCTGTCGTCACACCCAACAACCTGGGAGGGGGTCACACGGAAAGCAAAGGGCTGGCCACAGGTCCCCAGCACCACATGGGCTCCCTGAAGGGGCAGAATCCTTGCTTTTGCCACACCTCCTGGCAGGGCCAAGCCCACCTGCCCTTTGCAATGTACCTGCAGAGGCTGGCACAGTACCCAAATCAGCCTGGTCAGCCTTTCCCGTGCCCCCCAAGAGCTCCCCAGCGTCAGAACGTCCAGCCTCTTACCGTAACGCTGCCCTGGCAGGAGGCCACTCAAGGTGACCCTGTGGACAAACATGGTGCGGGCAAGCTTTCCCCCATCGACAAACTTCATGGCCTGTCCTCTGGCCGAGCGAGTGAAGGCTGCTCCCGGATCGGGACCAAACACCACGACAGAGTCCGCTTGGCCAAAAGTTGTCCAGGTAACCGTCATGGAGGTGGGGTCTCCTGTGGGGGGCATCAGTGGCTGAGGCAGACCCCACAAAGCGGCCTTACACCAACTCAGGCCCCTCGGTTATCCAGCTCTCAAGGGTCTCCTGAGAGGGACCAGCAGTGGCTCTCCAGGCAGAGGAAGGGCTTCTCTGCCACCCGAGACCCTGGAACTGGAGATCCCTGGGACTGAACCAGAGACCTTCAGCAGGCCAGCCAGCATGTCCTGCTCTCCTCAAGAATACAGTTATCAACATAGGAAGCCACCTAGTTCCAAGGGCCCACCCAGCCCCTTTATGGCCAGTTGGACTGACAGCAGCTCTCCAAGGTCTAAACTCTGCCCATCTTGAGCATCCGGCCAAACTGGAAAGGCAGCTTTCCCCAGTCCTCCAGGACTGAGCCTGGTGGGGCACTCTGCATGCCAACCACCTGCCCTACTCCAGAGCCAGGCCGCCTGCCCAGAAGCCAAGCTTCCTCATCTTCCCAAACTTCATGCCAGTCTCAGCCAGGGACAACTACTGCAGCTGTTCTAATAATCAAGTGCCCTTTGCACCCTGCTGTTCTTTGAGTTAATTTATTTGCTTCATTTATCATTCACCCTTCTCAATGTGATATAGAGCGGATTACTGGAATAGAAGGCAATGTAGTAAAAACATCATCATACACACAACAAATAATACAACAGAAAAAAACAGACATTAAAAACTACAACAAGGGAGCTTAGAACACCTTGGCCGTTTCCAGATGGCTTACCTTCTGCCGCTCCATGCCACAACGTCGCGCAAAACTCACGCGAGAAAACGCGGCATTTCGCAGGTACCTATTTCACGTTCGCCACAGCACAAGCCACGGCATTGCGGCATGGAGCGGAAGAAGGTAAGCCGTCTGGAAACGGCCCTTATGTGGATCCCCTGCAAGCCCGTGAATTGAACTAGGCTGAGAGGGGGCGCCTGGCCTAAGGCCACCCAGAGGAGAGTTTTATACCCAGGACTCCCCGTGTCCTTAGCTGAAGCTCAGCCTTAGGGTGTAACTAGAAAGACCTCCACCTCCCTTTGCTGTCCTCCTTGTCTCCGACTGTGGGCTCTCCAGGGCTGGCCTTTCTCACAGCTGCTCTGAAAGTGAGACCGGCGGAGGCTGGTCTGCGAATGAGGAAACTCACCTGGGTAGGACAGGTGCACCTGCTCAGGGCCGGTGCTGGCAGGCTCATCACATTGCAGCCAAGGAAGCCACAGGCAGAGAAAGCAGGCCAGTGCCTGCAGCCCCCGCATGGTCCCTCCCAGGCTGCTGGCAAGTGAGACTGAAGCAGGCAGGGGTCCAGTGGGCCACTCAGCAAAGTTTCAGGTAAGTGCTGCAACTAGCCAGGTCTGCAGCGGCTGGGAAAGGCAAAAGCAGAGAATATTTGGGGTAACACCAGAGAGCTCTGCACACTAAGGAGGACCAGAAGAGAGTGGGCGGGGCTTCTTGGGCGGCTGCTCTGCTGCTCTGTGCCAGAGCTGGCCCAGTAACACCCTCCTTCCCTTCTGCTGAGTCGCAGCCCTAAGCCCAGCTCCTGCCCCAACTATCCAGAAGTGCTAACAGCACGCAAGACTGCACCCGTCATCCCGCAGTCCTCCCATTCTGAAAAGATCTTTGACACTCAAGCGCCTACACCATAACCCTTCTCCACCGGAATGGTGTTGGAAGTGGACTCAGCACTGTCCCTTTCCTCAGGTTTCAGAGGGGGACAAACCAAAGAGTTAGAAAGACAGAGAGGTCGGGGCGTCCTGTCTCCTGCTCTGACTATCCCTTTGATATGTAGATTGCTACTCTCAGGACTTCCTCCTTGTGACACCCTCCTCCTCACTCTTCTCTAACTGGCCTTGTTCCAGGCACCATCTCTTTCCTTCTCCCCCCTCCATCTCGGAACCACGGAGGCAGGACTTGTCCTAGCATCCATAGTAGATAGGAATCTATTTCTCTTCTTTCCTATCAGAGAATAGAGTTCTTATAACAAAGAACTCTTATTTCTTTTCCAAATATAAGCAAGTGTATGCTTTGTGATTTTCTCTCCTGCACTCACACCAGCCAGCAGAACCAGCTGCCAACCACCTATGGCCACAGTCTCACTGCTAAAGGATAAACTCTGCTAAGGGCCCAAACATGGAACCATTTAACTAGATTTCTGGAGCCCACGTACGATTCATGTATTAAATGGGAAGGGCGGTGCCTGTGCCAAACCACAAGCTCAGGCCCAGCAGCTGGTACTGAAGATAGGCGGCAGCAGACAATCCCAGGCAGAGGCCCCGGCTGAGGCGCACCTCTGACATGCCCAGAGACGGAGCTGAAGCCCACAGGAGACCTTTGATCTCCCCCCACCCCGCTGAGGCTTACTGGGGGGGAGGGGGGCTCTCTATTAGGAAACCAGCAAGAGGGGTAACCCCCCCCCCCCACGGTCCCAACTGAAAGCCCCTCCCGTGTCTTTAGAGTGTCAGATACGACCGGCCGCCTCCTCCTCGTGTCGGGGGAATCAGAGGCAGCGCGGAGCCCCCCCGCCCCCCCCCCGCCGCCTTAAAAGGGATTTCGGGGCCAGAGGCCACTTCCTCGCATGCTCGGTCGTGCCCTTTCCCCAAGCGCGTGACTGGCGAGCCCGGAGCCGCCGCGGCCCGCCGCCCACTTCCTTTACTGCCGCTTCCACGGAGGCTTGACTGCGGGCGGGGGCGGGAGGGGGGCGCCGGCCCTTCGGAGGGGAGGGGGGAAGCCGGCGCGCGAGTCCCTCCCCCAGGCCAAGAGGAGCCCGAGGGAGGCGACGGGAGGAGCCCCCGCCCCGCGCACAAGCGCCGCCCGCGCGAAAGGACAGCCGGCCGTAATCCGCCCCCCGCCCGCGCGCCCAGGAACGGCGGGCCCGAGCATGTGCAGAGCGCCCCGAGCCCCGTCTGACCTGCCCTGCCTTGCCCTTCCGCGGCTCCTCCGCCCCTCGGGAACCCGGGCGCCGGGGCGGGCTCCAGAGGGCTCGGGGCGGGCCGGCCGCGCCTCTCCGCCCCTTCCGCGGCAGCCGGCCGGGCCCTGGCAGAGGCCGGCTGCGCAGCTCCGGCGGCCCGGGAAAGGCGGCAGGCTGCCGCTCGGAGCCCTGCCCGCCTCTGCCCAGGAACTCGGCGGCTCGTCTGCTCTGCCAGGCATCGGAAAGCGGGCCGCACTGCACGTGTGCATGCAAAGACACGCGTCGCCTTGCCTGCCTCGCGGAGACCCCGCCGGCTCCTGCCCGGGCAAACGCTCGGGTGCTTGAGGAGGGGCGCTCCGAGGCCGGGAAGCGCGCCTGGAGGTCTCGACGGTGCCGCGGCCCGGAGCCTGCAGGTCTGTTCGCCCGGCCGTGCCCCGCCCCCATCCCGGAGCGCAGGTGGTCGTCTGCCCGGGCCGGCGGGCTCCGGCGCTGCTCCGCTCCCGCCTGGAACCGTGGAAGCGGCTGGCCGGGCGGCAGAGAGCGAGTCCGTCCGGCCCGTTCCCCGGGTTGTCCCTTTATGGGCCGGGAGAGCCCAGCGGGACCCTCCACCGGCCGCCCCGCCTCTGGGAGGGCCAGGCGAAGCCCCTTCCAGTTGGGCGCCTGGCTGCTTTTGCGGCAGCCAACCCTCCTGAAGAAGTGCGCTTGGAGCTGCCCCTCGCGGGCCGGGTGGGCGTCCTGCAGCCCTTCGGGAGGAACCTCATCAAGAACCCCGGGCGGGGGGGGGGGGAAGGCGAGTCGGAAGGGGGCTTGCAGGGGGGGGGAGCAGCATGTGGAGCGCAGAGTCCCTCTCTCCTCCGCTGAAGAGATGGCGGGGCTGGCCAGTCCTGCCTGGAAGGCGAGCCCTGGGCTCTGGGGATGCTTCCGCTTAATCATGGACTGGGGGTGTGTGAGGTGAAAGAAGGAAAGCGGGAATCGTGGCCTTCTGGACCTGCCCTGTGTCCATGTCTCCTCTGTTGCATTCACAGAACAGGTTCAACACTGGCAAGTCTGGCATGGGGGTGGCACATGCTGGGGGGGGGCAAGTGAGTTTCTTTCCTGATTGTGGGGAGTTGGGCCGGGTACTCTTCCCCTTCCTGTTACCCCCATTCATTGGAAAGCCAGATTTGTCACCCCACACAGGAGTGGACTGTCCCATTCCAGCAGGCGCCGTGTCCTGTGGCCCTCAAGTGCTGCTCCACTCCCAGCTCTGGGGGGTCTCTGGAGTCCCTGTGACGGAGGGAGAGGGTGTGCGGCTCCAAGCTTAGGCCTGCTCCACCGCTTGGCCGGCGAGCTCCCTGGCAAGGGGAGTCTGCATGCTTCAGGGAAAGGAACTGGCTCAACTCTTCCCTTCCACACCAGGTAGGAGCCCCCCAGGACAGAAAGGGGGCAACTTAACCTTCAGTCAGTGCCCGAACAAAGAATTCTGTGCTTAGCCGAACTTGGGGGGCGGCGGCGGGTGGGGGGGCTCAAGCCTTCTTCTGCCAGATGCCTTAAGCTGAACATCAGCAAGACCCGGGAAGGAGAAAGAAAGGGACCCTGCTCGTTTAGGACACTGCTGTGTTCCAACTCCAACGGCAGGCCAAAGCGTCATGGCAACCATTGTGCTGGCAGCAGGCCCTTGGGGCCAGGGGCCCCATGGCTGCAAGCTGTCTTGAAAGGCCCTGAGAGGAGGACCAGCGGCTGAGGGTCAGCGTGCCCCTGGTCTGTGGGAAAGCGCCCAGCTAGGCACCCACAGCGGGCAGCGCCCAGGGCTTTGATGTCCGGGCGGCAGTGCCATGGACCCGCCTGGCTGCCCAGAAATTGGACAGAAGAACGAGGAGCCAGGGCCTTCAGTGTCTCTGAAGTCCTGTTTCAGCCAGGGTGAATTTGCTGCTCGCCTTAGCCAACAAAAGCCAACTCTCTCACTGCCTTCAGGGTCCGGCAGAGCACCTCCTGTTGTTCTCGTCCCAGGAACTTTATAGTTGGGCTCAGTCCCTGACCCTGCCTCTGGTGCTGGAACCTGTGCAGACTCATTCCCTTTGAGGGGCAGGCACCTGGGTTGGTCAAGCCGGTGCTGGTGTTGGCTGCCCTTCAGATGCCTCTGTCCGGTGGCCCTTCCCCCCTCCCAGTGCTTCCAGCCACTTCCAGTTTCTTTATGTTTTTTAAGGTCTAGCGCAGTATGCAGTGCTCTACGGGTTTTGCAGGCACTACACAATTTCTTGTCAAAGGGAATGATGAGACAAGTGTGACGCAGTGCTACAGGAGGGCGTTGAAGGGGGTTGGCAGATGTCATCTTGAAATCTCTCTTTAACTTTTGAAAAATGGTGATCAGAGGAGGTAGTGGTGGATTACAGAATCCCAGAGTTGGAAGGGGCCATACAGACCTTCTAGTCCAACCCCCTGCCCAGTGCAGGATCAGCCTAAAGCATCTCTGACCAAGATTCATCCAGCCTCTTCTTGAAAACTGCCAGTGAAGGGGAGCTCACCACCTCCCAAGGCAGCTGATTCCACCTTTGAGCTGCTCTGACCGTGAAAAAGTTTTTCCTAATATCCAGCCGGTACCTTTCTGCATGTAATTTAAGCTGTTGCTTCGAGTCCTATCCTCTGCTGCCCAGGGCCGGTGCCAGGGTTTCTGGCGCCTGAAGCCGGGGGCAGCTTCAGATCTGCTCTTGTCCCCTCGTGCGCGCATGCGCGCACCTGAACTGTGGGGCAGCTGGGCGGGAGGGTTGCCCACTCAGACTGTCCCGTGCTGTTGCCACTGGCATGTGCTCCCGGCTAGGCACAACGGATGGCTGGGGAGGCGTGCGTGCGTCCTCCCAGCCCTCCTGCTCCATTGCTCCACGCACCACCCTGGATGCCTGCTGCACCTGGCCCGTGCTGCTTCTCCCAGCCAGGGGCGCATGCTGGTGGCAGCGGCAGCGTGGGAGGGCTGGGAGGCTGCAGTAGCTGTGTGGCAGGCGGCAGGGGTGGGGCGGGGATGGCTTCCCATCCCTCCTGCTCAGCCACCTGTGCACTGCTGCCACCAGCTCCGCAGCGTGTTCCCTGGCCCCTGGCACCCCCTCCAGCGCATCAGCACTGGAGATGGTTGCCAGACCTGCCTCAATGGAGGCGCCGGCCTAGCTCCTTGCCCTCCTCCAAATGACAGCCTTTCAAATATTTAAAGAGAGCAATCATGTCCCCCCTCAACCTCTTCTTCTCCAAAGTAAACATGCCCAAGGCCCTCAGCCTTTCCTCGTAGGGCTCAGTCTCCAGACCCCCCCTGATCATTCTCGTCGCTCTCCTCTGCACCCTCTCGATTTTGTCCACATCCTTTTTGAAGTGAGGCCTCCAGAACTGCACACAGTACTCCAGGTGCGTCCTGACCAAGGCAGTATAGAGAGGGACTCTGACCTCCTGCGATTTCGATGCAATGGCCCTTTTGATACAACCCAAGACTGAGTTTGCCTTTTTTGCCACCACATTGTCAGGCTATGGATGACAGGATACAGCAGCCCAGCTTTTTTGGGAATGTCATGTTAGATCAATCTGATCTCTTCTTTTGGTAGTTAGTAGTTTGGTGCGTTAGGGGAATGCTATGAATGTGGTCTGTCTGGACTTTAATAAAAATTATTACATGGCGCTCCATGTTGGTCTGGTTGAAAAGGCCAGGCTGGTAAATTGTACCCACAGGATGATCGTTCGTGGGAGGTGACAGGTGGGGCGCCTCAGGTTTCTGTTCTGGGCCCAGTGCTGTTTAACATCTTTATAAATGACTTAGATGCGTGAGAACAGAATGTGCTCATCAAGTTTGTAGCCGATACTAACCTGGATGGGGTAGTTAACACTTTGGGGTCAGAAATAGAATGCAGCTGGACTTGGACAGGGTGGAAGATTGGGTGCAGACAAATAAAATGAAGTTTAATAGACACCAAGTCTAAAGTGTTGCACTTGGGTAATAAAAAACAGTTGTGTAAATACCGAATGGTGAAACCTGGCTGGGCAGTGGTGGTGGAGAGTGCCGTCAAGTCATAGCTGACTTATGGTGACCCCTGTTGGCGGCTGGGCAGCACCACCTCTGAAAATGATTTGATGGTTCTAGTAGACCATAAGCTTAATATGAGCCTGTAGTGTGATGCAGCGGTAAAAAAGGCAAATGTGATTTGAGGCTGCATTAGTAGAAGTGCAGTGTCGAGGTTATGCAAGGTACTGGTGCCACTGTGTGCTGCCTTGGTCAGGCCTCACCTGGAGCATTGTGTTAAATTCTGGCATCACAATTTAAGATGGATGTCGACAAGCTGGAACACGTCCAGAATAGGGCAATGAAGCTGGTGAGGGATTCGGAGACCACGTCCTATGGGGAGAGGCTGAAGGAGTTGGGGATCTCGTGCACGGCACCATGATTGCCACTTTCCAATACCTAGAGGGTTGCCATGCAGAGGATGGGGTGGATTTGCTCTCAGTTGTGTTGGATGACAGCTCCTGGACTGATGGATGTAAATGACAGCAAAGAAGGTTCCAGTTAAATCTGAGGAAGGATTCCCTAACCGTCTGATATGTTTGACACTAGAAGAGTCTCCCTTGTGAGGTGGCGGAGGTTTCTGAACATGAATTGGATGCCTGTTTGCTGGGGATATTCTAGTGGTAGTTCCTGCCAGATGACCCGGGTGGCCCCTTCTGACTCCGAGAACGAATTGGCTACGGGGCAAGGTTCAAATCCTGTCCCGTGCCTGCCGGCCGTGGAACTGCGTGGCCCAGAGCCCCCAGCTGGCCAGGAAGGCAGGGGGCAGAATCCAGGCCAGGAGTGCTGGGGCAGTGGGCGCCGCACAAGAGTGCTTGGCCCCCACCGGAGGGGGGGGGATGCGAGGGGTCTGACGACTGCCTCCTCCTCCTCCTCACAACAAGGCTCTGGGCCACGTGGCATGACCATGCTTGTCTGGGGCCAGTCATTCTCTCTCTCGGCTTGGCCTACCTCACAGGGTTGCTAAATGGGTAAAGTGAGCAGGGCGGTGGGGAGAACTGTGTGTATCACCCTGAGGTCTTAAAGGAAGGACAGATACAGACGTGTGACCTGCACAGTATCAGATGTTTAGCATATATTTAGGATCCAATACTGTGAAGCAGGACTTATCGCGGGAGAAAGGAGTTCCTCCTGAAAATGGTGCTTAGGAAATTCTCCCCTCCCCCTTCCCCTCCAGGTCTGAAGCGACTGCACCACGCTCAAGAACTCTGCAATGCCACCTTGGTGGCCGGAGAGAAGAGGTTTTCCTGCAACAGGTGAGTCTCTGTACCCACAGGGAGGCAGAAAGCACCCTTTCTAGCAGAGGGGGCCAAGAGGCAGGAAAATCCTCGGACACCGTGGTCTGCGGAATGGTTTGGCAGAAGCCTGGGGAGCCGGCCGGGGGAAGTGGCAGAGGGTGGACCGGGACGAAAACTGAGCAGGTGCCCCGCGGCTACCCAGTGCCTCCCTAACCATCTTTTCCTGCAGGGCGCTGCTTGCCTCCCTCAGCCCTTACTTCCACGCTGTGTTCACGAGTGGCTTCAAGGAGTCCCGGGACGGGGAAGTTCTCCTGCAGGGCGTGGACCCCTCCATCCTCCAGAGCCTGTTAACCTACCTCTACACGGGGGAGCTGGCCCCCAGCCCGGAGACTGCCGAAGACCTGTTCACAGCAGCCAGCCGCCTCCAGCTCCAGCCTGCACTAGAGCTCATCAACAGGTAGCGCGCAAGCAGGTGCTGCTCAGAGAGCCCTGGCAGGTGCGCCTGGCTTCACCTTCGCCCTCCCACCAGTCTCTCTCCAGTGATGTTCTTTTCTTCCATTGCGTTCTCCATTGGCAGATACTTAAAGGAGAGGCTCTCCGTGGAGAACTGTCTTCGCCTTTATATGCTAGCTCACGACCACAACAGTGCCACGCTGCTGCATGCCACGTTACGCTACTTAAGCCTCCACTTTGACTCCCTCTTGGAACACAAGGATTTCCCCTGCCTCGACCTGGGTGCCCTGAGCAGTATCCTCTCATCAGACCGCCTAGCTGTGGCCTCTGAAATGGATGTCTACCGGGCCCTGAGGTGCTGGGTGATGGCAGAACCGGCAGAGCGCTTGCCCGCGCTTAGAGTGCTGCTGCAAGACTTGCGTTTCCCACTCCTGACGCCTGCAGAGGCAGCGGAAGTCCTGGCGGAAGTAGTGACCTTTGACCCTCAACTGGAATTGCAATGGGAAGACGTAGACGGGGCTGGAAGGTTGCAGGCAAGTGGGGGGCTCCGGCAGGGCATGTACCAGGAAAGGATTGTGTGCATTAAAGTGCCGCGCTTGAGGGACATCATTTCAGGAAACGGCGATATGGACTGTTATATGGAGTGCATGGATCCGGGCACAGGGATGCGGGCAACGCTGCCTCCTTTAGAACTAGTGGCTCTCCCTGGCTGCACGACTCTGGGGCACAAGCTCTATCTTTCCGGAGGAAAATTCTCCGACGGTTCCTACTCCCGGGCGTTGCATGAGTACGACGCCCTGGCCGACCGCTGGACGCCGCTCCCTGCTATGTCAACGGCCCGCTCAGTTCACATGCTCCTGACTTGCAAGCGGAAGCTTTTTGCCCTGAGTGGCTGGAATGAATCCGGTCCACTTGCCTCCGCGGAGAGCTTCGACACAGCACAGCAGACGTGGTCGCCCATGGCCAGCTTGCCCCTCATCCTGCGCTTCTCTGCCCCCGCCCCATTCAGAAACAAGCTGTATCTGATCGGAGGGGATGCAGACTCTGAGGAGGTGGCCTATCAGGGCATCCTCGTCTACGACATCCCCTCGGACACCTGGACGCAGGTGCCCCTGGAATTCAGTCTCTATGGGGCAGCGGCTCTCGCCATGGATGCCGGGGTCTGTGTCATTGGGGGGTTCTTCTCAGGAAAGGTCCTGCACCCCTATCCAAACAGGAGGTTCAGCCAGCTTCTCCCGTGCACCCAACAATGTTTTCTCATGCAGGAGGCTGGAGTGGTGAGCAAGGGCATCACAGTCCCTCCGCTGCCCTTGCCGCTTGCCTTTGCTGGCGCCACTCACTGGCAGGGGACGGTCTATGTGATAGGAGGGGTGTGTGCCTCCAGAACGCACGACGCAATTTACCACTGGAAGCCTGGGGAAGAGGCCTGGACTCAGTACCCGGAGAACCTCACGGGCCCCGGCGGAATCCTGCGGAGGGTGCTGAAGTGCGTGACCTTGAAAGTTGCGGGGCCGGAGCTGAAGGCTCTCCTACAAGAGACCTCGGCAAGCCGGGTGGCTGTTGGGCTCTCGGATCAGGGCGGGGACGGACCGGGGCCGCTGCCCCCCTCCCCTTGACCCCTGTTGGACACTGAACACCCAGGCCTGGGGAAGCCGGCCAGACTCTTCTCACTCATTAAAAGCCTGTGGCTTCTGTCCCTCAAACCAGCCTCCTCCTAATTTTCCTGCAGGACAGAGGAGCCTGCCTCCGTCCACACAGCTGAGCATTCAGCTGGGAAGCAGCTCTTCAGGCAGCACCTCCTGGGGCAGCCGCCCAGGCGGGGCTCACGTATGGTACCAGGTGGTGGGGGGGGCGCGGGATGGTGCCTTCTGTGGGGGCCGGGGGGCCTTGTCCTGAGCTCCAAGCCCGTTACAGGAAAGGCTGTTCATGTCATTTTGGAAATAAAATAGAAACTTTTCTTTCATCTCTCATGAGACCATATGCGTGGACTGGGATGTCTGGGGGTGGTGGGGGCCACGTGGCAAGTTTGTGCAGGGAAATCATGGGGGAAGATAGCTAAGATCAAGGGCGGCCTGGCATACCCCTAGTTTGAGAACAGAATAGAGGGGTCAAGTAGCAACCTAAAAATATATACCAGGAAGTATTTATCATAGATGTGCACAAGATGTGCATATATATATATGTGCACACATATATATATGTGTGTGTGTGTGTGTGTGTGTATGTGTATATGTGTGTGTGTGTGTGTGTGTGTGTGTATAATAAATACACCAAATGTCCAGAGGTGTTTTAATCAGTGTTTGTGTGTGTGAGAGAGAGACAGAGTATGTGAGCGAGCGAGTGGGTGGGTGACCGAAAGCCTGAGGACAGTATCGGCCTCGTGTGTCACGGCAGCGATCAAAGGCCACTTCTGCCCGAGGGAGCATTAGGAAAAGGGTTAAAAACAAGACAGTCAGTAGTAGTGTAGTGCCCTCCTGTGGATCTGTGGTGCAGCTGCATTTAGAATACTGTGTACAGTTCTGATCGCGGCATCTCCAAATGGGTATTCTGGTACGGGGAGAGAGGCAGAAAAGGCCACTGAGCAGGGAAGAGCGGGGGGGGGGGTTGCGGGGGGGGTCTTCTCCCTCACAGTTTCCCCGGCTGAACCTGGCGCATTGGGCAGGCTCCTCCCCTGTTCTTAACCGTGGTGTGTTAGAGGGCGTAAGGAGCGTCGTGCCGTAGGTCCAGCCTTTGCCACTGGATGCTGCAACATGCCCGACACGCGGGTGTGAAAGCTGAAGCACGAACAGGCCACACCCCAGTACAGAAGCAACTTACGGAATTCATTGCCACTGGAGGCTCCAACAGGCAGCCGGGCCCAGCAATGGCTGATGGGCATGGAGCACAAAGGGAGCCCAGGAACAGGCCGCCAGCCTCTGAAGCCCCGCGCTGGGAGGCATCAGTGTCAGGGGAGGGCCTTGGCGACTGGCTGGCCGCTGCGTGGAGCTGGCTGGCAACGGGCTGTCGCTCTGATCCGGAAGGACTCTGGTGACATTCTTCCGTTGGCTTCAGCAGCTCTCTGTGGCTCTGGAAAATTCATGGAGCAGGTCAGCCTGTCATTCGCGGCGGCCAGGAAGGCAGGCCCTGTGCCCAGAACAGGGGAAGCACCACAGAGACTGGCACATCTATTTCCATGCACCAGAGCCACACAAACCAACTGGCCCCTGCGTGGGTAAGAAAAGCCACACCACGAGGCCACTCACAGACATGGCCAGGCCTTGACCTACTCAGGACATGGGGTATTGAGAGTCGGGGGGTATCTACTGATGACACTGGTATCCCAGCCTGCCTCTGAGAAATTTGAAGCCATCCATATATTTTTATTCTCACAACAACGCTGCAGAGTCTGCTGCCTCACTCCCAGGCCACCTTCTATCAGTACCTACAAACAGCTGCAATGGCAGGACCAGCCCCTGATGTTTGGAAGCCCTTATTGCACAACAGCCCTTATTGCACATTGTGGCAATGAGTCCCAAAGACTAAATATGGGCGGGAAATACTTTTGGCTTGGTTTGTTAAACTTCTATTCAGACAGCAGAAAGGACTGGTGTGTGAGGCTACCACACAGGCAAACTCAATTTTTTTTTAAAAAAATTCAGAGAATGATTTATAAGAGAAAGGGGGAGGGGTGATGTAGGACAACCCCATCTCTGCAGGCGTTGATCTCTGTGTGCCTCTTCTCAGACTGGGAATGTTACTCTGGAAAGGTACTCTGTACATGCTCAGAGGGACTCCAGGAAGACTTGGAGGTTGGGGGAGGGCTCGATGCGGCTCAGGGTATGCAAAAGGTCCCTGGTTCAGTCCCTGGCAGTGCCTCCAGTTAAAAGGCATAAGTGGTGGGTGAGAGAGCTGCTGCCAGCTCAGAGGCCAAAGAAAGCAGCTGCTCAGATCTGTGTGTCCCTCTCCCGTGCCGGGGCTGGGCTGTTCCAAGCAAATGGGCTCAGACGAGTGCAGGACTGGATTGCTCGCTGCAGATGGGGAAAGGGAGTGTGTGAACGTTGCCAATTGGAGGGGGGGCATTTGGGAGGGGAGCAGAGGAAGAAATCCCTGGAGGGGGGGGGGCTCTGAACAGAGGCTGGGGGCTGGGGCAAAAGGGGGATGAGGAGTGTTGCCTGAGGGGGGGCAGCGCCCGGTGAACACACAGGAGGGATTCTGCAGGGAACAGGGAGAGAGGGTGTTTAAAGCAGTTGCCTGGATTAGGAGCAACAGCGAACTGCACACTGGATGGTGGCGTGTGGCTTTGCAGCTCTCAGCGTGGAGGATCCGTAGGAGGGTGGAGGGACCAAAGGATGAAGGTTTGGGAAGGCAGGGCTTAGCAAGGAGGAGTGATGTGGGTGGGGCTTTGTGAGAGCTGAAGGTAGAGCTGAATGGCCGTGGGGGGGGGCAAAGAGTTCATTTGGTTGACATAAGTGTGTTGGGGGGGGGGGCGACCTGAAGACAGACGAGCCTTGGGAGAGGATCTGTGGCAGAGCCGTTGGCGTCCCTGGCCAAAAGGATGCAGGAAAGAGGTGGGTTGCTATGGTAACGGGAGGCAGGCATGCAGGGGACCGGGAGGGAGGGAGGGAGGAATGGGTGGAGAGGCAGAGGGAGCCAAGGTGTGAGTTGAGGAGGGAGGGAGGTGGGGGGGACAGGGTGGGTGGGGAGCTGGACAGGGGCTTCAGGGGCAGACATGGCCCAGAGGGTGCCTGGCTGCAGGATCCTGTTCGACACCTCCTTGCTCCTGCAGTTCTGCAATGGTGAGTTTGCCCCTCCGCCCCTGCAGCAGCCATTCAGCCCCATCTGCCGGACCCCTCTCCCCCCCCGCCCCGTGATGCCACCCGGAGTCCAAAACTCCCCTCCTGAGCGTGGGGACAGAATGCTTCCTCCTCATGAGGGTGAACACCCATGTCCACCGGCCGCGTGCCGACAGCAAGGGAGGTGCCTCTTTGGCACCAGAGGGAAGCTCTGCGAGGCAAGGGTGCTTGGCGGTGGGCGGGAGTCTCTGTGCCTTCACATGGTAAGGCTGCAGCGGTAGACATTCATACGAGAGATTGGCAGAGCCGGTCTTTGCGCCTGGGAAGGCACGGGAGGCTGGGCAAGGGCTGCTTTCTGATGCAGCCAGAGGGTCCCATTCCTTGTCCTGCTTTTATTCCACTCCACCCCCACCCCCCACAAACAAGTTCTACGTAATACTTGTCCCACCCAGTCAGACCAATGGATCACAGGTCCAACTGGTATGTGGTCAGCCAGGGGTAACCGAGAAAGTTCATAACCTCTCCAATTATCCAGTCCCAGGCTCTGTCACTGAAAATGGAGCCTGGTTTGGATTGCACACAAAATCACTCCCTTTGACCCCAAATTAAACTGGCCTGCAATTGCCAATGGCTCAGATTGGATTGGAAGCAGCACTCCTCCCACCCACCCCCCAATTTAGGATTGGTGAGGGGCATTTGCCCCCCGGATCATTCACCTGGCTGGCAGGCAAAGGCAGGGGGTTAAAGAATGTTTTGGGGTAACCAGCGTGGATGAAGTAGATCTGGATAGGTTCTCCAACATGGATCGAGGGTGGGACACAACCAGAGGATCCCGCAACTCATTTCTGGAGCTCCATATACAAGGCCAGATCACGGCAGAAGCCGCTTGGTTTTTCTGGGTACCCATGAAGCAGGGCCTACTCGTGCTCAGAAGCATTCTTCTTGGGGATGATTTACTTTGTTCCGACGGAGTCCAGGGCATTAAACACCATCTGAGCACAGTGTGTTCTCAGAGACATTGGATTTGTTTTTTACATGTTAAGCCTCTGGTTGGGATGCCGAAGGTCCCAGTTTCAGTCCCCAGCATCTCTGCTTAAAAAGGCCAAAGAGGAGGTGACGTGAAGGACTTTGGCCTGAGACCCCAGAGAGCAGCCGCCGTTCAGTAACAGGCAACTTCATGTGTTCCAGGGCTGAGCCTTAACATCCCCAACAGGTTCTGAGGACCAGGTTTTATTTAGGTATCTCTAAAGCGCCCCATTCTTTCTCCAAGGGTCATGGGAGGGGCCATCATAAAAGTTATTCCATTTCATGCTCTCTGCACGTTAGGCCAGAACGCACTCCATGGCTAAACATTCCACCCCTGCCCCTCGTTTGCTTGCCAGTCTTGCCTCTTTCTCATTGCCAGCCTCCTTTTGCACTTTCCCTCAGGAACAGGACCCCTCCCTGAACTCCTGGGCCTTTGGGCCTCACTGTCTCCATTCCACACACCCCATTCCCAGGTGAGCAGCACCCCCCCCCCACTAAGGTCATTGGGATAGTCTCAGCCACTGTGCAGATGAACAAGCCTGTATCTACCCATCAGAGCTGGTCCTCTGCCTGGCTGCAGCGTCTGCTGCCTGTGATTGGACTGTGGCTCAGAGATGCTGCAAAGAGGGAGGGGAGGAAGGGAGGGGCTGAGAAATAAGATTGCAGAGAAGAGAGACCAGCGCTGAGAAGCAGGGCAGGGCAGGAGCCCCGGTTCTGCGGCAGAGGTCGGGAGAAGGGCAGGCAGGGGCAACGTGGGCACCCACCGGGCACAGGGCAAACCCCGGCACGACAGGTGGGTGGCTGCCTGGCCTGGCCCCGCTTTGCCTGCACCCAGCCCAATTCTGCATGCAGTGGGAGCATCAGGGATTCTAGGGAAGCGCAAGCGCACAGCCAGGCATTTGAGCGCATGCAAGCACACACGCCAAGTTCTCAGCAGTGCCTCTCACATGCCTGAATCCTGAAAGGCAGAAGGCTGGGATGGGGAGAAGGAGAGAATGCAGAGAGAGAGAAGGTGCTCTGGGGGTGCCGTTGGGAGTGGATGCCACAGCTGAAGCCGGAAGGATGGCCATTGCTGAGCTGGGAAATGCCCAAAGAATTTGCACAGTCCCAGCACCGCCCCCTCCCATGCCACGCATAGACAGGCGGCCTATTAAAAGGCCAGTCCTCGGACACAGCTTACAGGTACAGGAGGGAGAGCATTGCTTAACTGACTGGAGCACAATCTTGGCTCCAATAGCAGGGCTGTTCTCAAGAGCATGCAGGCCAATGGAAAAGAAGGAAGTGCGCCTCTGGGAATGTGCAGAGTGCCCCCACACATCTGCACCAACCCTTTTGCAAGGCTTCTGAGTCAGAGAAGGTCAGCTGAGGAAAGTGCATCTCTCATCTGGACCAAGCTCTCGCCCCAGGCCAGAACGCTCCTGATTGGACCCACTGGCCCTGGGGGAGGGAGAACATCAGGGTCAGCCCTCTTATCTCGGCCTCCACCTCGAGGGGTCCCGGAACACCTTCTTGCTTGGCTCAGGACAATTCCATTAGCTAGCCCACAAGATTCCGGCACGGGTTAGCTGCCCATTGGCACCCTTGCAATGCGCCATGGCTGTGTGCAGAGCCAGGGTGCGGGAGCAGGGCTTGGGTTCAAATCCCCACTTTGCCATGGAAACTTGCCGGGTGACCTTAAGCCAGTCTCCCTCATGGGGTTGGAGACCAACAAGGGTGGAACTGTGTAAACCACCCCGTGTGGCCTGAAGATGAAAGGATGCCTGATTGAACAACAAGAAAGAATGGCGTTATCCGCCCCCACCAAGCCCTTTCGTGGGGATGACGACGCCTGGCCGTGATTTGGAACACAGAACTGGGGGGAGGGCAGTTATTGGTATTACTATTTACCACTAATATTTATTTATTTTTGTATAACACTTGCAGTACTCAAAGAGCTCTGGCCTCCTACAGGGGTGAGCTAAAGGACAGCGGTTTGCCTAAGGCCACCTGGGCTGCTCCTGGCAGAGCCAGGATTTGGGCCTGGGATTTCCCAGAGCAGCAGCTTTTCCTCTTAGCCAGTATGCTGCTCCAGCTGCTGACAGAGAGCCTTGTGCACAGTATTGCACAGGTCCCTGCCCTGAGGAGCTTACAGTTTAACACTGGAGCCAAGCACGGAAACAGGACACTGACCACTGGAGTTGACCCCGCAGTGCTGCTCGAATGCTCGCTCTGGACAGCTGCTGGTTGAGATTCCAGCTGATGCCACAAAAAGTGATCCAAACATTTTTCTCTCCCTTCCCTTACCGCGGTCCTGCTTCCCCAGATGATAACCTCTCAGGCACCAGTGGGATGGAGGTGGACGACCGCATCTCTTACCTGGAACAGCGGCTCCAGCTTCAAGAGGATGAGATCCAGGTGTTAAAGGCGGCCCTGGCAGACGTCCTTCGCCGCCTGAGCACCTGCGAGGAGAACGGGCTCAGCCTGCAGAAGAAAGGACTCAACAAAGGTACCAGCTGCGGGGAGGCGGCTTGGGCTGAGGCTGGATTTTTGACCACCCAGTCCACATCCAAGCCATTCCGGCCCCCCAGTCCCTTCAGGTCTATCACCCCCCCACACACACACGCACACACACACAACATACACACACAGACCACTAGAGGGTTCACATTGCTACAGTGTCAGAACATTATAGCGACAGACCTACTAGCAATTTTTCCAGACAGCACTCTGGTGGCAAGGGGGAGGAAACAGCGAGCGTGAAGAGATGCCAGGGAGTATCCCCCAAGCCGGTGCTCAGTTGCCGCTGCGAGTGGCAGGGAGAGCTCAGCAGGGAACCCTCCCCAGGAGGAGCAGATTCCCCTCCAGCAGGGGCCCTCCCACGGGATACGTCCGAGTCCTTTCTTCCCACCTGTTTACAGCTTTTACCTCTTCCACTGTAAATGCAGTAAAGAAAACCGAGTTAGTGTGGCTCAAGGCACCACACAATCTAAAAGAACACATTTATTTCAGCGTGCTAGCTAATTAGGAAAACGGTAACACCTCTCAATGCTTAATTTTCATTTTACAGCATAAAAGTCATGCAAATGATAAAAGCAACTCTGCGCCAGATAGAAGAAAATGCTGTTGTTTTCGGAGAGAATCCTTTCTCTCAAGAACCCCCCCCTTCCCCGCTCTCTTTCCAAACGCCCTTCAGGCCCCGCCGGTTGCCTTGGGCTCCGCCTCTCTGGCACTTGCCTCCCCGGGGCATTCGCTTGGGAGAACAGAGGCCGGGCGGTTGGCTTCCGGCGGGGGGGTGGAACCTTCGTCCCATAGCCCCCCTGCCTCCCGTAGCTCAGCGCCCTCAGAAAGGTTTAGAGCAGTCAGCTGATTGGAGGGGGAACTGGCTTTGCTTCTGGGCCAGGAAAGCAAAGAAACGAGGCCAATTTCTACCCTGTTCTGTTGTTTCTATTTTCTAAGGATGGACAACTTTGGAGAACAGACTGTGCTTGTGCTAGGTGCCACTCCTGGACCCAGAGGGCTTCTTCCCCCCGCCCCCCTCCACAATTTTTGATTTGAAGAGGTGGAAACCTAAGAGGAGTTACTCGTACAATCAGGGGCAGTCTGAGTGATTCTGGGGCCCTGGGCAAAAAGCAGGATGGGGCCCCAGAAGCACTGCCAACCCCCTGTTGACCACCCACACCGGGGCCAAGCAAGGGGTGGGCAGGAGCCACCCCCGCCCCCCGGAGCCAGCCACCTGAGCTCCAGACAGGACAGGTGCAAGAGGTGGCTGCTCTTCCCCTCCCGCCCCTGCAGGGTGGGACAGGGCTCTGGCTGGTTGTGGCCCCCTCAGTGCAGGGCCTGGGGCAGCTGCCAATGCTGTCCACTAGCTAAGACCGACCCTGCATAAAATGGGAATAATTCAGGCGGTGTGTTTTGGCTCCTACCTCCCCGCCTAAACACTGAGAAGCATTTCCTCCAATGGCTCAAAGATGCTAATGGAGCACTTGGGCATACTCCTACTGGCCTTGTCCTTACACCAAGGCAACCAGACTCGACACACCGATACCTTTGCAAAAGGGCTCCAAACATCCTCCCGAAAGGTAAAACAATACCTAATATTAATACTTATCACTTGGATCCCACTTTCAGTGTTTAAAATATTTCACATGCATCCTCTGATTCTAATCCTCACAACATCCCTGTGGAGTCAGCCAGTGTTATTTGTCCCTATGCCACTGAGGCTGGGAGAAAGAAGCTTGCCTAAGGCCACTTACTGGCAAAGGTGAGATTTGAGCCAGTAGTCTCCCGGATCACAGAATTTCAAAACCAGGCAGGTAGCCACGTGGGACGGTGGCTTTTTGGCTGTGGCACCTCAGCCGTGTAACCCCCTTCGCACACAGATGTCCTTGGCACTTTTTAAAAAAAGGTTTCGATGCAGATCAAAGTAAACTTGTTTCCCCGTGTGTGTGTGTGTGCGCGCGCATGCGTGTGTGTGCGCTCATTGACTTGTGTCTATATTTCTTGGCTGGATTTTATATTATCAGTTTTTATGGTTGTTTGATGCTGGGATATTTTATCATCTTGTTAGCCCTTTGAAGGTGTCAGCTGGCTTTTGTGCTTTTTAGAATTCTTGATGCTTATTTCTGTAGCACTTGTTTTTTTTATTGCTTCATTTCACATTGTTTTCTTATTAAACTGGCTACCGGAATTAATTTGGCTGAGTATTGTGGGACGTAAGTGCAAAACCCATGGAATGCCTCTTGTTAGGCCTAACCAGAAGGGCATAAAACACAACCCACAAGCTCTCACAGAACCCCCAGAACGCTTCAGCAGGCCGGCTGTTTTTTAGAAAGGCTGTGGGGAATGTGGGGTGGAGATGTTGGCAAGCCCTGATCTGAAAGCCTCTTCCCTGTAGCCTATGTAGAAGGCCCGGCAGGTTTGAATTAATACAAGTGGTGCTGGGTGGAGCTGGCTTCAGGCAGCACCTTCGGCCTTCTGGAAAAATGAAAGGGAGATTACAGCCTGCCAGTGAAAATCTAAAAACCAGCAGGAGATCAAACCCTCTAGGCCCCTTGAAGTGGAAACATGGCATGGATCTTAACTTTAAAAGATCCACTAGGTAAAGGGCCAATAGAAGCCAAACTGAGTAGTGATGGAGGTGCAAGAAACCCCATAAACGCAGGCTCTTTCCAGGTAATCTTCCCGCAGTTGAAGAATCTCTCCCTTTGTCAGTGAACTGCAGGTAAATGCTTCCAGTAAATCAGCCTCTGACTTCCTCCGCACCTTACCTGCCCCAGGGCGCCGGAAACAGGCAGCCTTTTCTGCCCTAGGACAGGTGGGAGAAAACGCTCAGACTGCGCCGGCTCGAGAGGCCTGTTTGGGCGGGGCAGTCTCACACAGGAAGGAACCCATGTCTTCTCTCCACTGCAGTGTCTCAGCTGCTGAGGGGGCTGCCCTCCAGGCCCAGCTTGAGCAATGGGACTGTCTCCCAGAGGAGAGGCTACTCCACCTCCCCATCGTCCCCCAAGAGAGAGCTGCTTCCTGGGAAAAGGTGAAATGTCTGTTCACGTAAGCGCACCTCCAAGGCCTTGATCCCGCGGGCCGTTGATTATCTGTCACTAAATCACCGTTGTCATTTAATCTGCACCGAGAGTAATGGGGGAAGTATCTCCTCAACTCTTAAATCTGTCTGAAAGGTTTCCAAATTGGCCACTGACTTTGAAGCATACTGCTCATTGGTTTTTGTTTACATACACAGAAGCCAGTTTGGGTCAAAAAGGTGAGGTACGTTTAAAAAACAGTGAGACATTTACTGAAACTCGAAACATAGGTATCCGAGGAAGGGAGCTGTGACTCACAAAAGCTCCATACCCTACCACACATTTTGTTGGTCTTATAGCTATCGAAACACAGAGACATTTCCAGCTCTGATCCAGAAATTCCAAACTTTGAAGAGTTTGGTCTTGACGAACATAAAAAGAAAAGAAACTCCTAGGCACTAGCAGGAGGCCTTTTCTTCCGTTCTCCCTCCAAGGAAGGAGTCCCCATTCCCTTCACAACAACCCTACGAAGTAGGTTAGGCTGAGAGAGAGAGAGAGAGACTGGCCCAGGATTGCCCAGAGAGATTCATGGCTGACCGCAGAGATAAACCAGGAACTTCTGCGTCCTGGTCACATGCTCTAACCTCTGCTCTATGGTGGCTCTTCCAGATGAGAGAAATCCCACCCTTTCCCCATCTGAAGAGATTTCACAGATCGGGAGAGATAAGAGGCGGCCTGGGCAAAGAGCTCACAGATCCAAAAGCCCGTCTAGCGCCTGACTTCTTGTCAAAACCTTCTGTGACTTAGAAACCAGTTGCTCAGTTCCCTTCTCTGCAGACTGATTCTCAGGGGAGGCTTTGGGATAAACAGAATCCTTTGCAAGCAAATGTTACTGTGCAAATCCTTGTACCTGGTTATGTGTCTAAATTCTTGGATTGTCGTTTAGCAGGAGGAGGAAGGAATACACAGCTTTTTTTCTTGCAAAGCTGGATTTGTAGAAGGAAAAAAATCCCTTTCAGTTGCTAAGAATCTGATTATTATTATGAATTGTCAATGTGTGGTGTGCACAATGGCAAAGCAAAGGAACTGAACCCTGCAGTTTTAAGAATTACTTTGCACTATAACCTCTGAGAGCCAGCTGTCCCTCTCCTGTTCAGATGCCTGAGAAGCCCCCACTCAGGGCATGAAGGCAGGAGCTGCCCCCCCAGGGCCTGACCCTCTGCCGCTGCTATTCAGCGGGTGACTGCCTCCAAGGCACGGCGGCTCCATTCCAAGCAGCCTTAGCAAACAGCCATATTTTTAGTCAGTCCTGCTCCTCCAGGGCAGTTTGGTGTGTGTGTGGGGGGGGATCAGACGCTGTGCCTGCTATGGTCTTCCCTCCCCGCGAAATGCAGCATGGCTTTGCACAAGCACCCCCGCCTCTCTCTCTCCACGCCCAATCCCTCCTGCTTGCTCTGATGCTGCTTTCCTCGGGAGGAGAAGCGGGCTTGTGGGGGGCCCCTGCTCATTCCATCACGGAAGTCTTGGCTGGACAGGACGCAAGGAAAGGGTCTTGCAACTCAGTCCTGCTTGCGCTGAGGAAGGGGCCCTGCCCTCTCCCCTCCAGGCGGGTGGGTCCCCGGCAAGTAAAACCGCTCTGGTGTGCAGCGTGCCCTTGGGCTCACTTGCCCAAGCTGCCATCGCCAGAGGCAGGGAGGCCGCGGTCCGGCCAAGACGCTTCTGCTGGGCCGATGGTGGCCATTCTCCCGCTTGGCTCCCGCCGGCTGTTGGCACCCCTTCGCTCCAGCCCGCAGGCCTCCTTCCCGCGTGCGCGCCCGGCTTCCCCGCGCAGCTCCCCCCTCGCGCCCCCGCCCCGCCGGCTGACCCTTCCTCCTCCTCCTCCCCCTCCCCCCCCGTGCCTCTCTCTCCCACAGCGGGCGCAGCTGCCCCTCTCCGGAGCGCCCGGCCTCGCTCAAGCGCCAGAGCTTCAAGGACCAGCGGAGCCGCAGCCCTTCCTCCGGCAGCTCCTGCAGCGGGAAGCGCGAAGGGTACGTGTGACGCCGCCGCCTCCCAGCCAAACTTCGGGCTGCCTCTCCAGCGCGCCAGCCGCTTTGCTCCGGCCGCTCAGGTCGCGCAAGGCCCGCTCTGCAGGGCCGCTCAGGTCTTGCAGCGCCGCTCAGCCCGCCAGCGCGGACGGGGAGCGGGAAGCGGTCAGGGCTGCAGATCGGATTTCAAAGCCGGAGCCGGGAGGAGGAGGAGGAAGCGCTCAGGGTGCGACCGGATGCCTCCGCTGGGCGCACTTCTCCTGGCCACCTCCCCGTCCGGCGCCCAGAAGCGCCCTGAGCAGCGGGGCAGCTCCCCTTCTGCCCCGCTCTCCTGGCCGCAGGCGGAGCGCCGTACACACGCACGCAGTGCTGACACGCGTTGGTCGCTGATGCGCCTTCCTACGGCGGAGTCAGCCCACCAGTTCCGAGGAGCTCGCCGAGCCGCTCCGGGGTCCCGGCCGTGGGAAAACCCGCCGCTTTCCCCCCAGGCGACGCTCTCCGGCACGGCGGGAGTTAAGGCGCTAGCGGGGCCGGGAAGTTTCCAGCCTCGGCCGGGAAGTTTCCAGCCTCGGGGCGGGGCCGGCCGGGAAGCGTCCCCGGCGCTTCTCAGAACAGTCCCCTCGGCCGAAGGAGGGAAGCGGAGGGCCGCCACCATGCGGAAGGCGTCGGGGAGCAGCAGCCCCAGGTAAGGGCGGGGAGCGCCCCCTCCAGCCCGGGGCTGCAGGGCGACGGGCAGACCAGGGCGCCTCTGAGCACCCGTAGAGGGCTCGCGGCACAGCCTGGCTGCAGGCGGAGGGGCCGGCCGGGGGGCTCCTTTGGGAGAATCCCCCCCCTCCCGGCCCCTCTGCCAGGTCTGGCTCGGAGCTCTGCTGCTCGGTGCCGGCCTGGGGGAGCCCCGGCTGGGCTGGGCTGCGCGGGGCGAAGGTGAGCGAGCCTGGCAGGACTGAAGCGGGGCCGGCTTCGCTTTGGCTGCCTTCCCGCCGCAGCCGCACGGCCTGCCTCGGAGACCTCCCGCAGCCCGGGGGCACCCCCCAGCTCAGGGGCTGGCTCGCTCGGCGCGCCTGGCGTTCCTTTACCAGGGGCTCTGGAGGCTGGGGCGCCGCCCCCGGGCAGCCCGTTTGGTTGGAGGGCCGGGACTGAACGGCGCCTCTGCTTGCCCAGGAAGAGGAGCAGAGGGGAGCGGGGCACGCTCCGACCCCTGCGGGCGCAAAGGAGAGCGGGCAGGAGGTCGAGGCGACAGGAGGAGGGCAGGAAGCCCCCCGGGGCTGGCGGTTGCAGGTGCCCTTTCCGGGGCAGCCACAGGCCGTGGCGCAAGTGGCTGTGGGGGGGACGGGGACGCGCCCGCGTCGGTTGATTTTCAAGCGGGCCCCCGGGGAGCCCGGCCTCAACAGCGCGCGTCCGCTGGGCCTGGAGGGCGTCTCCCGGGAGAGCCGCCCGTTGCCAGCAGTTACTTCGGGCGCGGAAGATCAAAGCGGCAGGTGGGCCGGGAAGCGGCAGCACCGGCGCCGCCCAGCTCTGCCAGCTCGCGCCTCGGCCGCCCGCAGTTCCTCCCGGCTCAGCCCGGCGCTCCTTTAAAGGCAAGCCCGTTCCTAGGGGCAGAAACTCCCGCGCGCCCAGAGCCCCTTGGCGGGAGCCCTTCCGGGGCGGCCAGGCTCCTCGGGGTTTGCTGGACGGGAAAACTAGCCCGCCGATGCCATCCCCTTGGGCTTCAGGGAGAAAGGTGGACTGGGAGCAAACAACAGCGCTGCCAACAGAAGCCTGGAAGGCTGCTCAGGTGCCCCAGCGCCTGCCTGACAGTCTCGGGATCCAACCAGGCTCTTCTGCATGCCAACAGGGGCTGTGCCTCTGGGCCCAAGGCCTTGTCAGCCTGCCAGTGCTTTGGCCCTCCTCCCACGGCCAGATCACTAGGAGGCAGGCAGAGGCTTGGGTGCTGCTTGGAGCGCTGCCTGCAGGGCACTCATTGGCAACGCCCATCCCTGTCCCTACTGGGATTTCTCTGGTTCTGGGTAAATGGATGCAGAAGTTCCCCCATTAGCTTCCAGCTCGCCCTCTGGGGAAGGCAAGGGCTGAACTCAGCAAACTTTTGGCCCTCGGCCAGCAGTTGAAATCTTCACTTACTCCTGCATTTATTCCTTTGGAATACTGTCCCCCCCCCCCCCCCCGTATCCTGAGGATTCAAAGCATTTTGTTAGGGGAAGGCAGGGAGTTGCACAGAAGTGTGGCATCCTTGAACACACGAGGCCATTCAAGGCTGAGGCCAGCGGAGTCTGGGATGTGACTTCGCTACAAAAGGTTCTCCATCCCTCAGTCTTGGCATGATAATCCACTGACCACTTGTGTATTGTCTCTTAATTATTGTGACAATTACATAAATCAGATGCAATTGTGATAACTTCACTGCATTTGAATATTGTTCCCTGATGCCAAGAACACCACAGCACGCCTTCCTTTTTCAGGCTCCTTCAGGCTCCATTTGTTAGCCTGGGCAGGCAGGAGACGTGCTTGTCCCTGCCCAGTGGGGGGGGGAAGGGGGGCAGCTAGCAGCACAGCAGAGCTTCCTGGTGGAAGGTGAGGTGGGCATCTCCAAAGGGGCACAAGTGGATGTCGGCCGCTAAGCTCCCGGGCAAATGTATTTAAACTGTAAATTCATGACCGAGCTTTGAAAGTGAAGCGAGTGGCTTCATACGAGCTATCAACTAATTTAGTGGGTTCCTCAATGTATCTGGTAACCCCCCTTCCACCCAGTCTAATAAAAGATGTTTTTAAAATGCTTGGCCAGAGTTTGACCAGCTAGTCCTCCTGCCTTCACACACACACACTCACACCGCATGTACAAAGTGAACAGTACTGCCTCTACGATTAGTTTCTCTGGTGTGTGTTGCTCCTAGATAAGCAGGCGTTGTGGGCAAAGAACTGGCTTCCGTGCACTGCCTAGCCGCTGAGCTCTGTTCATCTTGCAGACTGATTGGGAATGCCCAAGATTTGGTTGGCTGATCCTCCCACTGAGAAATTACTGGTGGGAGGAGCACAGCCCTAGAGAGCAAGGGAAGATGGGGCACGAATGTGATGGGGGGGTGGGGGGAGTGCCCCACTTCTGACAGGTGCCCACTTTCCCCTTCTATCGTAAGCTTCCTCTCCCTCTCTTTCCCTCACAGCAAACCTAAAGAAGCATCCTTCAACGCGGGTGAGTTGGGGCCAACCCCCCCGTTCTGCTTTAATGTTGGGGGAAGGGAGCAAGACTCTGCCAGAGCCCACAAGCGGGGCCTGGGCACAATTCGAGTGAGGGGGCGGCATGTGAGCGTGTGCAGGCGGGAATCCTGGCTGAGCCGGGGAGAGGAGGAGTCAAGGAGCACCGCCTGGTTCTTCACAGGCTGCACAAACAAACTGCCAGGCAGCTCGCTTGGTTGCCTGCCCTGGCAGAAGATTGTACCTGCTGCAGAAGACCCATTAAATGCAGGCCTCCTTTAGTGGGGGGGGGGGTGAGAGGGCTGGAAAGGAGGGATGCGATTGGGGAGTTTGTGTGTGGAGTGCAGTCGGGCTCCCTCTGTGGCCCTGGGGGCTTGTGAGCTCCGTGGTAGGAATCGGGAGACTTCAGATTGCCTCTCCTTCCCTTCTCCCGTGTCCCCCCACCGCTGCATCTCCTTGATGTTCACGCAGAGGATGGCTACGTCAAGATGTTCTTACGGGGGCGCCCCATCCCGATGTTTGTCCCTGATGATGTCGTTGCCACCTACAGCCTGGATGCGAAGCTGGAACTGCCCCACAAGAAACTGAAGTTGGACTGGGTGTATCCTGCTCAAAGCTGCTTGCTCAAATAAAACGGGGGGAGGTACGGGGGGTGTACATATGAAACTATGCCAGACCAGGCCCAGGTCTACCTTGCTCACGGTTGCCTCTTCCGACAGGCAAGGGGTCCCTGGCACAGAAAATTCACTCCCATTCTGTGCCTTGTGCACCCGGGCCCTTCCACAGCTCTGCCTGGGGGTCTCTCCTGTGGCCCCAGAGCAGGTCCTGGGACTTTCTGATTATATTTTTCCCCCTTGACTCAATGTTGTGCGCTCCAGCTATGGCTATCGGGGTCGTGACTGCCGGGCCAACCTTTTCCTGCTTCCCACAGGCGAGATTGTGTACTTTGTGGCTGCTGTGGCTGTCCTCTACAATGTGGAAGAGCAGCGCCAGCGCCATTACCTGGGCCACACAGATGACATCAAGTGGTAAGAGGGGCGTGGCAGTGGTGGTGGTGGTATTATTATACACACAGATTGTTGCAGAGGAGCAAGAAGGGCGGGCTGCCAATTCGCGATAGGGAGAAAGTAGCTTGAATATCAACTAGACGATACAGTTGGCGGGGCGGGGGGGGGGCAGTGCTGAGACCTTGCTACGAAAACAAAGTTCTCCTCCCTACATCGTGTAGCAAATAATGTGTGTATTTCCTACGTGGATGGTAGTGATGCAGAATAGACACATCTGGTTCCGAGATGCCTGAAAAGGTTTGTCTTCTCTGGCCCAGAGGAAGATCAGAGCGTTCACCCCCTGTGAGAAAGCCCTTCTTTTGTGCGCTGCTGCTTGAATGTACGTTATGGGTTTGCTTTTAAAATTTTATTACTAGCCTTTCCAGAAGATGCTTGTCAAAGGCAGCAAGCTCAAGATTGAGTAAAAAGCCATGAGATAAAAGCAGCATATTTGAGCAGATCTCAAAGGCAAAGCGCGTGGCTGAAAATTCTGAGTCACGGAAGGACGCTGACTTGATAGAGGAGCTTTAACTGTCGGCGCCAAACAGAGGTGGTGTTTCTGGCTGGGGGCAGAACAGAGAAGGCCCTAGCCCTTCCGCCCCATAGAATCAGCCTCCTGAAGACCTGCTCCCCTGTAGGCCTTCACAAGGGCCGGGATCCATAGGGGTGCAGGAACCACTGCCCCGCCTCTTGGCTGGACGCAGGCGTTTGGGTGGAAAGTGAACAGAGTGGAGACTTGGCAGGGTCCCACTTTGCCACCACCACCACCACGTTTGGTCCTGGCATGCCCCTTTGGCCCCCCGTTGTCCCTCCACACATGGAAGAACGATGTCGTCTTTTTCTCACTGGCAAATGAAAGTAGCCACGGGCCTTGCAAAGTGATGTATACATATTAGAACCTGAAATAAATATTGGGAAATAAATTAGGATGTGGCTGGCTTTGGGGAGGCCCTCAGCAGTCTGTGTGACCTAGGCTCTTCCTGGTTTCTCCTAGCCTGGCTGTACATCCTGATATGGTAACTATAGCAACAGGACAGGTGGCCGGGACTTCTAAAGATGGCAAGGTAAAGGCCCTGTGGCAAGTTGGGGGCCAGAGGCAGGCAGACAGGAAGCACCAGCGGCAACATTGGGGCAGGTGTGTGTGGAAAGAGTCCTTCTGCTGACACGCAAACTGCCGAGGAGCTGAAGAGCTTCTGTCCGGCATTCAGTTTCTGGGAAGGCGTGGCCAAATCCCTTCAGACGCTTGTGTGAAAGTGCCCCCATACACACACCAGTCCTCTGCTGTTTGTCTCTGGCCTCTGGTATACTGTTCGGCTGCCCCATAGCAGGGGAGTTCCTTTTTGGCCTCTCACGCCTACAAGCCAATGAGACTGCTTTCCCCATGAAATGGATTTAATTTTTAAAAGCCATTCAAACTTGTGGGGAAAAGCAACTCCTGTGGCAGTGAATTCTGTGTGTGTGAACTGTGCACTGTGTGAAGAAGCTGCTTCCTTTTCTCTCCGCCCCCCCCCCAGCCACTGCCTCCCCATGTTCGTGTCTGGGACTCTGTTAGCCTGAACACGCTTCATGTCCTGGGGCCGGGGCCCTTCGATCGAGCCATCAGCTGCGTGGGATTCTCCAAATCGGTAAGCAAGACCCTCTCCCTCTTCTATCCCTAATCCCCAGTCAATTTCCTTTCTGCCATCAAAGAGAAAAAAGATTTTCAGAGATGCTCAGAGAGTGCTTGTCTCCTGGGCTGACCACGGTCCCTCCCAGACCTGATCAGTTCAGGAGGCGGCAAGGCAAAGCCAGGGTTAGAAAATAAGACGGGGACGAATTGCCTCTTGTTTTCTGTTCCTGTATATAGATCCTGATGTGTTTCGGAAACTCTGTAATTCTTTCATGACAAATCCAACAAGCGTTACAGGCCTCTGCCCACGCCCTTTTCTCTCTGCAGAACGGAGGGGGCCTCCTGTGTGCGGTCGACGACTCGAATGACCACGTCTTGTCCATCTGGGATTGGCAGAAGGAGCAGAAGCTGGCCGACGTTAAGGTAAGCCACCCCATTCTTTCCAACAAGCCCTTGCACGCGACGCCCCCAGCTCCCTCGCCCACCGTCTGAGGCTCTTTCCTCCCCCTCTGCCAGTGTTCCAATGAGTCTGTGCTGGCGGCCACCTTCCACCCAACGGAACCGGCGCTGCTGATCACCTGCGGAAAATCCCACATCCACTTTTGGACGCTGGACGGCGGCAGCCTGAGCAAGCGGCAAGGCATTTTTGAGGTGAGGGCAGGGGGGGGGGGCTCCGAGGACAATGGGCAGGTAAGGGCAGCGGACGGTTCTTTGTCCTCCAGAAGCACCTGCACGCTCCCTCCTTGCGCACAGACTTGCTGAGGAGAGCTCGCTGGTAGGCTGTGTTGAGAAATGTTGCACAAACCCTTCCCCTTGCTTTTTATGTGGGTTACAAGCACCGGTGAAGTGCAGTGTGTTTGGAAGCTCAAGTTCCGTCCCACCCCCAGCCCAGTGCCAGAAATCTCACAGTGCCGTCTCGGGCAACTCAAGAGTGCTTTATCTCATTCTGTTACTCAAAAGGGTCCAGTGGCAAGTCAGCCCCACCCCGCAAATGATCCAGACTCCCAGCGAGAGAGAGCACCTTCGTTTGGTGTCCATCAAAAGCAGATACCAAGTGCAGTAGCCAGTCCCCCAAATCCTGCAGAGGCAGAGTTCAAAGATGTACGGAGTCCACAAAATGGATTCTGAATCCCGTTGGGTGTGCTTGGATTCGCTGTGCTGCGAAGATACCAGCAGGTTTGCAGCACAGTTTTGGGCTAAGCCTCAGAATCCCAGATGGAATAAAACTGGAGTCATCAGTCCTGCACGCCACTGGTGCAGGAACTGGCAAGAGGAAAATTCAGAAGTATTTTGCAAATGTGACCAAACAGCTTTTTGAGCACTCCGCAGTGTTTGTCCCTTGGTAAATATATGATGATTAGCCAGCGAGATCCTCTTGCTAGCCCAGCTATTCTGATCAGAGCTTTACTGGTTGCCGTTTCCCAGTTTGATGTATCTGGTAGTGGGGTGGGTGTTCTTCTCCTCTCCCCATTGCAGAAGACTCAACTGCCCCCACCCCTGTGCGCACACAGCCCAGGACAACCGGTTCTGTGGTGTTTGCTAAAGGGGTTGGCTCTAACTGCTGTCCGTGCTGTCGTGCTTTCTGTCCAGCTGGGATCTCATCGTCTTCCTGGCCCAGCCCCTGTGAAGCACAGTGCTTAGCTGCTTGGGCGAGGTGGGGTCATTCCTTGTTTGGGGGCTCACCTGTTTCTCCCTCTCTTTCACCCCCCCATTTCTCCACAGAAACATGAGAAGCCCAAGTATGTTCTGTGTGTAGCCTTCACGGAGAACGGAGACACGGTGACCGGCGATTCAGGGGGGAACCTCTACATCTGGGGAAAAGGTCGGGCTTTTTGCAGAGGGAGAGGATGGGGGGGCATCAGGGTTGGGGCAGGGGATGCTGAATCTGTCTGGCTGTGCATCTGGTCACGTTACCGGAGGGCTGAACCAATAGCGTAGGTTGGCCAAATGGATAAGCATCTTCCTTTTCTTTTATTCATGGTCACACAGTGCCTGTTGTTATGTATGGCAGCTGCCCAGGCTCCCCCACAGCCTTTCACGGCCCTTGCTGTCAATGGGTTCCACTGCTCACGGCCTCCAGGGTGGGAGAGAAATTCTTCCAGGGAGATGCAAAGCGCACACAAATGCGGAGATGCTCCTTATATTTAACAGCAGTGTTCTTTGCCTGGCAGGGGGAAATCGGATTTGCCACGCTGTGCCAGGAGCCCACGAAGGCGGCATCTTCGGCTTGTGCGTACTGAGGAACGGGACCATTGTCACGGGAGGAGGCAGGGACCGGAGGGTGGTGCTCTGGGGACGGGACTACCAGAAGTTGCAGGAGAATGAGGTAACAGGCTGGGCGGGGAGGGCTCCTTCCAGGCAGCAGCACTTCCTGCCTTCCTTTGCCCAATCAGAGGGGCTGGTCTGGGGATGCGTGCCAACATACAAGGTGGTACTTCTGGGTGCTAAGAACAGCTCCAGGAGGGAAATAAGAACAGGACACGGAGCAGCCAGAGTCACACCCAGCACGGCTGGATTCTGGTCCTTTCCCCACAGAGCATCTGTATTGCGTTTTAATTGTCATTTGTAGGTGGGGGCAGGGTTGATGCCTGTAAGTTGCTTGTGAGGTCATTTTAGGATGAATATCTGATTGTTTCTTTCTTCTCCATGCACATTTTTGATGCTATCTGCAACCTGAAACTATATTTTGGATACATGCAAATCCACTACTGACCACCATGGCTGTCCCCCGTTCTTCCTTGAGTTTCTCTTTCGGTCTCATCCTGCAGGTACCCGAGGGCTTTGGGCCAGTGCGCACTATTGCAGAAGGAAAGGGCGACTCCCTCTTTGTGGGCACTACCCGTAACTCAGTGCTCCAGGGATCCTTGGTGGCCGGCTTTTCCCTGCTGGTGCAGGTACTTGCCTTGTGCTAGGCGTGACTATAGAGGTGCACCTCCAGGCTGCAGATGGGACGGCTGGTGTTGCCGGCTGGGCAGGGGCGACGCAACCTGACAGTACTGACTTGTCTCCCTTTGGCCAGGGGCATACAGAGGAACTCTGGGGTCTGGCCACCCACCCTACCTTGGACCAGTTCTTGACCTGTGGGCAAGACAAGCAGGTTCACCTGTGGAGCGTGGCCACTCACCAGCCCCTGTGGAGCAAGGGAATTGAGGTGAGCAAGAGGGGCTTATTGATAGAACAAGGAATGGGGTGCGAGCTGGAGACTGGGTCAGACCTTGCATGGTGTCCTGTCCAGGTCTGGGGTATGATCCGCTGGCTTGCACGGCTGCCCTTTGCACAGCTGCCTCCCTCTCATTTCAGGATGCGGCTCGCTCAGCTGGCTTCCACCCCAGCGGTTCAGTGCTGGTGGTGGGCACCGTGACTGGCAGGTAACTGGGCCCCTTGAGAACCATGGAGATTATGGCCATCCCATAGTGGAAGAAGGACGCGCAGAGAGCTGCTGGGGACGATTTCTGGGGGGGCCGCTGTGCTGTGTGTCCAGGTGGCTCAGCTTGGGATTCAGGGGGAGGAGGAGGTGTCCCCTCTCTGCTGCAAAAGCCGGACTCCTTGGGCTGGGCACGGAATGTGCCACTTGGCCCCCAAGCCCCAGGGAATGCGCACGCACAGCCCCCCAGGCTTCTTTCATGGTGCTGTCTTTTCTCTATAGTATTCGTTTTTTTTGTCATCCAACGGAAATGGACATTTTTCCCCCTCCTGGGAAAGAGAGAGAGAGAGAGAGAGAGAGAGAGAGAGAGAGAGAGAGAGAGAGAGAGACACACACGGTGCATGTGTTGTTGCATGTAACATTTCCCCTCCTCTCTTTGTGCAGCAGATGGCACACAAGGCAGGGCTCCATTTCCAGACAGGGGAACTGGAAAGCTATTGGCCCAAGCTGTGCTCTTCCTGGCTTGGGCCTCCTCGCTTCCACCCTGCCCCACTCAAGTATCTACAACGCCACGGGTTGGCCTGGCCCCCTCTAACGTGCTACACTCCTTCCAACCAGGTGGCTGGTGCTGGACACAGAGACCCGAGACCTGGTGACCATCCACACAGATGGAGGGGAACAGATCTCCGTCGTCAGCTTCTCCCCAGGTAGGAGGGGCAAGGCTTGAAGAGCTGATCCAGAACAGGCAAGCTGGGGGCTCACGGGCTGGACTGGGAAGCCTCTCGGCTGTGGTTTTGTACTTGAGGGATGTCAGCCTGGAGCTACTCAACGGTTACTCTGACAGCATTGTTCCTGTAAGGGGCCTGGGGCTGGGGGAGGAGTGCTGGGGCTGACGTACTTCAAAGCACGAGGGCTTGCCCTCCTGCCTATGTTCCTCCATTCCGGATGGACAGGAAGCTCCCGGGAGCACTTCTGGGTCTGCCTCTGCCCGGCCAGGAGGCACAGAAGTTGAAAGGCAGCCTGGTAGAATTCTGAGAAGCCACTGCTGCCCCCAGGCGCCTTCCCCCAAGACCTCCCCCAATACATCCCCTTCCTGTTGCCTGACTCTTGCTTCTGTGCCTTGCAGATGGCAAATATCTGGCCTTGGGCTCCCACGATAATTTCGTCTACATTTATGCTGTTTCTGAAGGCGGTAGGAAGTATGGGCGCATTGGCAGGTGCTCGGTGAGTGGAGGCCCAACCCAAGAAACACGCAGAGAATGTGTCTGAATGAAATTTTGTTGGATAAGTATTGTTGCAGAGTAGCAGAATCGCACAGACGTGATAAAGAATAGCACACATGTGCGTTTTAGCTTCTAGAATCAATATGTACTACATATAGGGAAAATAGGGCACGCTGGAGATAAAGAATGCCTAACTTAGCTTCCACATCCTTACATCCTAATGATCTAAAGGTTACGGTCTAACTTGCTGGAGAGCAATGGTGCCCTGAGACTAGGAAAGAAAGTCAACTGCCCCCCAATAAAACTGGTCAACCAATAATCACTCCTAGTTCTGTTCATTAAGCATGCAACTCCACTTTTACCTTGGCACGAAGAACAACTCGACATCTAACTGGGCTCATGCAAACTAGTCGTCTCTAACTAAACACAGTGTAACTCTTTCATGACTGAAGAGAATGACTCTTGTAAAAATCCCAGTAACTTTCTCGTGTGGAGTCCCTCTCCACCCACCCACCCACCCACCCACCCACCAGTACAGCATCTAGTGCCTGCTGCTCAGCCGCACTGGCTGTGCCGGGCTGCGAGGGCATCCTTCTGTTCCCCCTTCCTTTGAAATCAGAGTCCCAGTACCATACAGACAATGGCCAGCAGGGGGCACTGCTGCACAGGAACAGACGCAAGCACAGGCTGCCCCATGGCCGTCTCTGGGGGTGCTGCAGGCTAAGCCCGGGGAGGGAGACTCGGACAACTTCCCTAATTCTTCTAAGAGCCTTCCTCCCCCCCCCCTTCTTTCTTCTTTGCTTGGTGGCTGGGGCTCTGCTCCACTAAATAACAAACTTAATTTCGGTGGCTTGATTTGGCCCTGGAAAATGGGGTGGGGGGTGGGAAATGGCCGTGTCTGATCATGGGCAAACCATCTAAGCCTCATTTGGAATAAGTAGGAAGGGTTTTTTTTTAAATAATACATTCCAACATTAGTCGAAAACATTGTGCAGCTGCTTCTGATGTGGAGGGAGAAGGACTGCTTCCCTTCCAGATCCTTAATGGTGGATCTTCTTCGTCTGCTTCAGGGTCACTCCAGTTTCATCACCCATCTAGACTGGGCCTCGGACAGCAGCTATTTGGTTACCAATTCTGGTGACTACGAAATCCTGTACTGTGAGTAGAAGGCCCAGAGTCTGGGGGGCGGGGTGTCCTGGGAGAACATGCCCGGAGCCCGTTGTAGGGTGGGGGGCAGGAAGGATGGCTGGGTCTGCATGCCCAGCCACCTCCCCCATAGAGTCTGTTTTCAGTGTCAGGCACCGTCAAACTCACTTCAGTCCCTGGTGTTTGTTCTCATGTGCTTTAGATGGAAGGAAATGGGTTAAGAAGAGTTGGCAAGCCCATCAAGATGGGGAGACCTTAAACTGTGCTTCCTGATGGCGGCTGGGGGCACAGGCGCAGTAGCAATAACTGCGTGGAGTTTGCTGTTACATGGACGTTGGGCTTGTAATCCTGAGGTGATAACTTGTCCTGATAAGTGCCAGCAGACCTCAGAAGCTGTGCCCTCTGCCATCAAGAGGGCCTCTCGGAGAGGGTCCGTGCTTCCTGATCTCCAGGCTGCCTGGGCATGGTTCTTTTAGTATGGTGAAACTGGCATTCTGGGCCAAGAGTGGGATCGTTTTGCCCCACTGATCTGCCATATATTTGGACTGCACCACTGCTGCTTGCGCCAGTCTCTCGACCGAAGACTCAACATGTGCAGTGCCACTCTTTGAATGACCTGTCGCGCCCCTCGTTGGATTCCATAACTGGGGGGAAGGCAGTCATGCACAGTGCCCCCCTCCTCCTTTATCCCTCCTGCCATCTGCACAGTACTGGCGCAGCCTAAATCCCAAACACTGGGGCATGTTCTTTCATGCACTGCTGCATATATGCCTTCTCAAATCTTCTCCTTGGCACAGGGGACCCCTCCACCTGCCGGCAAGTTACCAGCGCTGAGGCCGTGCGCAACGTTGACTGGGCCACTGCCACCTGTGTGTTGGGCTTTGGGGTTTTCGGTGAGTGTTGTGAGACTGGCTGGGAGTTGGAGGTGTGTGCAGCTTCCCCTGCAGGACAGCAGGCGGGAGAGTGTACAACAGGGGAGGCTGATGCTCTCCTGGATGTCATATTTGGGAGGCAGGAGCTGGAGGGGAGGAGAAGTCCCGTGTCCGGGGCTCATGTGGCAGGAGGCTCTGAGCCATGAGAGGCAAAGCCACCATCTGTGCCTGGCTGCCTTCAGACAGTCGTATTCCTCCGCTCCAAATGGACAAGGATCCCCGCTGTGCTCAGGAGTGGGGACATCCCATATTCTGTCGCTCTGCGAGCGCAAAACCGCAGGTGCCCCCGGCTGAACCCAAAGCCGGGAGCCGCAACTTTGCTTGGCCGTGTCGCTCTCACTGGATCTTCACACCCTGCAGGAATATGGCCGGAGGGTGCAGACGGCACAGACATCAACGCTGTGTGCCGCTCCCACGACGGGAAGCTCCTGGCGTCAGCTGACGACTTTGGCAAAGTGCACTTGTTCTCTTGCCCATGCTGCCAGCCTCGGGTGAGCCGCACATCCCCCTCTTGACTGGGTCTCACAGCAGAGGCTGTGCTGCCTCTGGGGGCTTTCCCCTCTCAACACGCTCGGGGCCCTGTCCTCTTTCTCAGGCCTTCCTACAGGCAGATCTCGCATCCTCTGCCAGCAGCCATCTCCCAGGGCCTGCAGGAAGTGCAGGCCCCGGGCTAGAGGAGCGCTGGGCTTGGGGTCACTTGGCAGCCTAAAACATTGCTGCCAAATCTCTGCAAACTGGGAAATCTCCTCCTGCCTTGAAGGGAAGTGGCTGGCCAATGTGCAGAAGCCTGGGAAACTCTCAAAGGGCACCCGATGCATCCGCCTGGTCAGCGCTGGGCAGGAAGGCCTCCCGGGCACCTTCCCCTTCCGGTTCGTGCTGCCTTGAGGCTGGGTGGAAGATGCTTGGGGAGGCAGAGAGAAGGGCTTCCTGCCTTGTCGCTTGGAGTGGCGTCCCATGGTCTTCCTCTTCCCACAGGCCCCGAGCCACACCTATAGCGGACACAGCAGCCACGTCACCAACATTGCCTTCCTCCACGACGACAGCTTGCTTTTCTCCACCGGTGGGACAGACACCAGCATACTTCAGTGGCGACTTGTCTAGGCGTGCTTCGGCAGGGGTGGCAAATCCGAATGTTCTCCTTCAGGAGAGGGAGGGGACAGTGGTGCAAAAGGGGATGGGGGCGGGGGGGATTGGATTCTATTAAACACTTAAACATAGATGTGAGATTGTAACGCATCCTTCCCTTCAGGGGAAGGAAGGGGTTTGAGTTGCTGAGAGGAGGTGGGGGATGGAAAGAGGAGATGGAGGAGCTATATTTTGCAGAAATCTCTATGAATAATGATAATATATATCCAGATCTATCTATCTATAAATCTATATTTAACGGCTGAAGATTGCACAGGCTGAGAATGTGACCTTGTGGAGGACCAGGGGAAGGAAGGAAGTCAGCCAGCGGAAAGGGGGCTTCTCCTGCCCTCCCCGGCCTGCAGGTGGCCTCTACTTCTCTCCTTCAACACAGGAAGGAAGGAGTTGGGGAGAAGCAGAGGCTGCCTGGCAGCGCTTCTGCAGGGAGGCACATTTGTTTAAATGTCCAGGTTGCAGATGTAAACTGATCTGCTGCCTCGGTCCGTTTGTCATGGCTCCCCACCACCACCTTTCAAATTTTTTGTGGGAATGTTTCTGCCACCTCTTTGCCTGGAATGTAAAACATTTCCAGTGTTTCTTGGGTGGGAGCCGATTTAGACGATCTAAACCGGAGCAGATCTGCAGTGTAGAGAAACCTTTACAGAAACAAGGAACATTCTACAAGATGTAGAGCGCGAAAGAGACCAAATCCTTTCTTCTCCCCCCACCCCATTTAGTGCACCTGGAGCAATTACCACTCTAAGGGTGTGGGAGGGGGTAAATTTCTACAATGCATATTTGGGGGGTGGAGGAGCAACATCAGGCCTGTTCCCTAAACCCACTTGAAGGCTGTTTGGGGGTATTCCGCCACTCGTCTCCCCCCGTTCCCCGCAAGACAGGGCTGTGGCAGAAGAATTGTGGAAATGTTTTCTTTGCCGCCTTCTTCCAACACCAGCAGTAGAAAGAGAAATGGGGAGGGGTTGGAGCAGAGGGTGCAAAAAACAAGCTTTATGAAATGGGAAGTAAGTGCTGGGAGCTTTTTCATAATTTTTGCATACCACTGAGAGGCAAATACATATACGCACTGCCATCAGTTAGGGACAAAATCCTTGGGTGAGGGGAGCAGGCGTGGAGAATTACCAGGGGGCTGCCCCTCACCTCTTCCCCACTGAGTGCAGAGCCAGTCTCAGTGTCACGGGGGAAGAGGCCGTTGTCTGCGTCTGCTAGATTCACTTACACAATAAAGGGATGCATCGGTGTGGGAAGTTGAACCCGCCCCCCCCCCATGTGCCCCCAGTATTTTTCTTCCAACGTCTCGTTTCCAGCGTTGAGCTGAGAATCTGGTACTAGGTGAAGAGCGTGGGGGAGACGGAGGAGGGGACATGTCCCCTCACCCACACACCCCTCTTTCGGTGTGAAGTGGTGGACAGGGGGGTCCAATTTTGACATGAACGAGGAAGACCTGTTGAGTTTGGCCCTTGGAGTTCTGGAAAAATCATTTCCATTCTTTACAGGGTAGTGAGTGAGAATGAGATGTGAAACTACAGATGTTCTCTTGGAGTCCAATGCGAGTCACATTTTCAGCCCAGGTTGGCGGTATTTTGCACTGGACACTTACGGATGGTTTGGGGATTCGGGCATTTTGGAGCAGGGTTTTCATTCAGGTGGAGATTTCAGGGCCAGGGTTAGGGTGGAGGGGGAACAACACGGGCCAAAGCATGGCTCTCTTCTGTATTTTCCAAAGAAAACATGGCTGAGAATAGACAGATGTTTAATAAGAATACAACCCAATAAAAAAGCGGTCTAACAAATCATACCTCCTCCTGTGTGTAAATGTCATTGCCCTGGGCAACTCTCATAGCTTCAACAAACCATGCTGGGCGAGGGAAGCAAGCAGCCCTGGTGAGGTCAAGCCACTTCGTCCCCACTCAGATCAATTCATACAGTGCCCTAGATGTATACTCAGCTTTGCGGAGTAACAGGAATCCTGGCCGAACACAGCCTGCAGTGTAAACAGGCATCATTCCCACCTGGAGGTGGGGCAGGAGCAACGGTCGGGGGGGGGGTTCCGAGGCGGGGGATTCTGCTGGCACAGTTGCTCCCTTGCAGCCCATGAGTGGGGCACACTTGGGTGGTGCCTATCTGCTCCCAGTCCTGGCTGTGCAGACCCACCAGGCTTCAGCCAGTACCTGCCACCACCTGAAAAGGCATCCCCTTTGTGACCTCTTGACAAAGGCTTCCAACGTCCCCTTGCTTGGCCTTGAGCTCTCTGGGACACGGCCAAAATATGTTGGAGTGCAACAAATTTCAAGCTCTTAATAGAAACACAAACATACATAACGCCCTGCCCAGATGGCTAATGCATCCCGGAGGGAAAATCAAGCCTTGCTAGCTCCTCCCGTGTCTGCAGCTGGAGCCCACCCCCCACATCAGGGGCAGGATTAGAGTGGCCAAAGGCAAGGAGGGAGGGAGGGAGGGAGGGAGGTGTGTAGCATTATGTAACCCAGCGATCAGCTGACACTACCTGAATTAAGACACTTTGCCGCAGAAGTGGAGGTGACCAACCCTCTGTGTCAGCCTAGAATCCGAGAGTCCCAGATTTGAATCCTCCATCTGCTATGGAAACTTGCTGAGTGACCTTGGGCCAGGCACACACACTCAGCCTAGCCTACCTTTCAGGGTATTTGTGAGGATAAAATGGAGAAGGGGAGAAAGCTGTAAGCCAGTTTTGGGTCCCCAGAGGAGGAAAAGAGGGGTATAAATGAAGTAAATAATAAACATACTTCCAGATTTTGGAAAGGGGCTCCCCTAATCCCAATGCCCCCAGCTCACGCTGTTGAGGTGCAGGGCCAGGAAGTGGCCTCCTTATCCAGCTACAGCTTCAAAAAGTCCTGCCTGTTCTTAAAGGCCAAATCTCTTCTATCACATTTCTAGTTAGGAAGTTCTTCTTCCTGATATTCAAACTGCAGGAGGAACCCCTATTTTCCCCCAAAACTCCCTCTAGGGATTTTTTTCTGCTGAATATTGGCTGGATATTTTACATCTCTCTTGGGCACCTGATCATTTTTGAGAATTGCTTTTAATATTTGCTTCCTAACAGTTTATTTGATGGATAATGGAACGGAGTATTTTACTGTGTTTAATGTGCAGCTAGCTGGATTTAATATCTGAGCGATGGCCTACAAGATCTTGCCACTGAGACATGCCGACATTAAAGTGAGATATTCCAGCAAGTCAAAAGTGCATGAACTTTAAGGCAGGATTGTGCACTTAAATTTCAAACTTCATTTTTTGAATGTGAGGCGCCCTGCTGCCTTGCCCTGTACACAGCTGAGATGCAGAATTGGTCCTGCCTCTCTTAAAACAACCCTTCATGTTGAAGACTGTAAAGCCATTCTTGCCTTCCCCTTCTCTCCCAGCCCTTTGTCTTTGAGCCACTTCCTTTATGGGTTACAGGTGTGCTGAGATGCAGGTTTTCCTCCACCTTCCCCGGAGCTGGGATCCCAGCCCTCCGTCTCCTGGCTTCAGCACAGGCTTTGCGACTGGTCTTGGACACGCGCCTGCCCGCCTGCCCGTCTGCCTTTGTGCCTTCCCTGCATTGGGCCTTTTCTGTTTTTTCACTGCTTGCAGCCAGAGGTCAAGCAATTACCCTGGGGCCGCTGCTGTTTGATTCACTCAGCTGTGTCCATTGTGTGTGTGTTTATTAAAAGGAGACGCTCTCCCTGTTGGGAAGGTGCAAGCGTGACTCCCTTGATAGGAATTGTTCATGTTGGCACACATGTCCACAGTGTTTGCTAGCAACCAAAGGAAAATAGGAAGGCGTGGGAAGAGTCTGAACCGGGGACAAGTGTTTTGAGGGAGGGCTCGATCAACCACCACCTTGACCTGCAGGCTAAGGCCACAAGAACCCGCGAAGGGGCAAACCGTGCCTGTTTCCATGGTGCACTGATCTTGAGGGGGATGGAACCATTTGCCAGATTTGCTTGCCTGAGTTTGAATTACTAATGTCAGTTTTCTTTCCAAAAAGATTCAAAGAGCATTCCCTCTTACAGATACTGCAAGGGAGAGGGGTGGTTGTGCAGGATTTGGCAAGTCAGCGTTACTGCATTAAAAATTGACGAGCTTGAAGATCAAATGTTTTAAAAGTTGCACAATACATTACTGAATTAAAAAACAAACAAGCACATCAAATCTGAAAATGCTGGAGTTCTGTGCCTACACAGCACTTTGCTTCGGCTGTCTGAGATGTCCTCCTGGCTGTCCAGACGATCAAGTGGCTCTGGCTCAGACGAACAAGGCAGGGACTGGCTGCGAAGTCCATAGGCAGGCCAAGGGCTCCCAAAAACCTTCCCTTCATGGGTAGGTTTTGCCTTTTTGCCATTTAGCCCAAGGGAGCCTCCGAGCTGGCCAGCAGAGGCCACGAACCCCTTTTCTCACTGGCCACGTTCCGGTTCCCAAGTTCCTCCCCCTCAAAGTGCTTCTTCATGACTGGATCCCTGCATATTTTCCTTTGCGTACGAAACAGCAGATTCACTCAGGGGATTTTTTTCTTAGTTGAAAAATGTCTGGAAGCTAAAAGGCTAAGCAGCTTCTGCTGCCCCTTTCGCCACTCAGCCTCACACCCCAGCTATGAGCTCAGTCCAGCCCAAAGCCCATTTCTGGGAGCTTCAGCAGAGACTTCCTCTCAGCTTCAAGGGGCAAGTTCTTGGCTTCCTGGCCTCCGAAATGGTCTCACGGCCCAGCAGAGGCCCCTCCTCCCATGCATGCCTCGTTCTTTGAGAGCAGGCAAAGACTTGCATTCCTTGCTCTTCTTGGAGGAATGATTCCTTGCACAACTCCATCCAGGTGCAGAAATCCCTCGGGTGCGTGGTTTCCATTTCATCGCATTCTCTCTGGATTCTCGGGAGCTGGGCGTGACGCAGGCTCCGCCTTGTCAGAAGGGCCATCCATGCTCATGAAGCGGAGATGGCTGTGAGCACTCTAGATCTCAGCTGGATTCCGAACCCCACCTTATCTGGTCCCGGCGTAAATCTGACGTTACTTTTGCACAGAATGGTCTAGCATATGTTCCAATTTGGCGGGAGATCCCTGGATTTGTGGAGTAGCTGCCGGGGCAGATGCACACGAGGAAGCCTTTGCAGGGGGCACGTGGACCACTCGCGTCCTCATGCATTCTCAAGACCGCCTTTCACACAGCAGCGTGCCTGGAAATCAGCACTTTCTCTCCTGCTGCAGGAAAAGGGAGTGAGAGTGAGTGCTAGACGTGGTAGAGGAGTGGACAGTAGGCTGGACGTGGGCCGAGGGGACTCCGATTCAGCTCTTCAACTACAGAAAGGAAGAGACGCAACGTGCAAAAAATTCAGCGAGCAATCAAGGGACAAGATTAAAATCCAAAATAGATTTGCTGTAACTTCTACATCACAGGCAATTCAGCTAAAAGCAGCAAGCAATGCTAGAGCGACAGACATCTGGGGAAAATGCAAAAAGGGTGAGCACAGGAGACCCCTGGCCCCCTGATTCTGACCCACACATTCTTCAACTGCCTGAGCCCCAGATACGAAAACGGCCACCTCGCTCTTGCAGTCCCTCATCACAAGAGGTAAGCTCCACCAAGAGGGGCCCACTTCAGTGTGCCATGTGCTGATAGCGAGCAACTCACCAAGGGGCCTTCTTGGGGGCTGTCTCACAGCCACAGAGACTTAATGCCACGTGCACTTGAGCCTTGGCCTTTCCAGGCGGCGAACTCCAAGCGGCAGCAGAAGTGATGATGTCAGCATTCAAATGGATATTTAATTGGATATTCGCCTACTAAAGGTTATCTAGCGGTGTCCTCTCCTGGAGCCTTGGGAAACGGGAAGGAGTAGAGGAGCAAAACAGTTAAGGTGTCATGGAATTTCCCTGAATAAAAGCAGAGGAAGGGATTCTCAGTCCCAGACTGTGACTCTGTGCAAACTCACCTCTCTCTGGGGGTGGGGGGTGGGGAGGACAGGCATGAAATGTCTGTTGCCCCCTCCTGTGACAGCGCCTCTGCCGGTGGGAGTCCAGGGGCTGCAGAGGTGCCTCCTCCGCGTCTAGCTCACGCAGACATCTGCAACAGTGGTCTTGGGAGTCCTGCGTGTTTGCTTCACTTTTGGATGCTGAGTCACGCCAATGATGATATACAGCAATGGGCCCTGTTTTTCCCCCAGGGATTTAAACCCTGATCTCTACAATTTGTGGTGGAGGCTGGGAGGGAGGGAGGAACTTTGACCGGCAAGTGACTCCTCCTATTTTCTGCCCTTCTGTGTTCAGAGTTCTTCCTTGGCCGTTTCTTTCTTTGCAACAATGTCCCTGTTTTGCATACAGACCGACAGCCTGTATATGGAGTATCTTCTAAATGCTGCATGTTGGAGATGACACTTCCAAACAAAGCAAGGCAAGAGCTGCGGGTGCAGGATTTGGGGTTCTGATAAAAGAAGCCAAGAGAGAGGTCTGCCTCTTGAGCCTCACGCCTGTAGGAAGTTCAGCTACCCACGCCCCAGTGCAAACTCACAGGAGCTGCACAAGAGTGCTACCACGCCTCCCCCCATCTCCTGCCTGGCTTCCAAGGGCATTCCTTGGCAAAGTTCTCAGAAACTTCAGCTGGTCCAGAATGACCATAGCTAGTCCTATGACACAATGGGGGCTAGCCATTATGAGCTTGTTTCACCAGCCTTAACCTGTCCCCACTGGTTCTCGATCTGTTCCTGGATTCTATATAAAATGCAGGTGTCAGCCTTTAAAACACTGGATGATGTGAGACAAAGAAGCTCCAGGGTTGCCTCTTCCTCCCCTTCACCGAGGGGGAGAGTCCGGCTCTGTCTTCACAGAGGTGTACCACGGCCAGGCCTCCTCAACAGCAGCGCAAAACCTCCAAAAACCCCTCCCTGGGATGCGGGCCTGCCCCCTTCTCTTCAGAATGTGAGAAGACCCTCCTTCATTGGTGGTTGGAGCTGGACTGAGCATCGCAGAGCTCCTGCCAACTCCACTTCTGATGTGGGTTTCTTTGTCCTGGGTGTGGCGGTTGTGATGGGTTCGGTTTTTCATCTGTTGCTCCATTTTGTTTCCTGCTGTTGCTTTACCTGTTTGCCAGATTTCTGAACGTTGTTGTCAGCCTTTTTAAATAAACACTGTATTGTAAACTGCTTCGAGGGTATCCCTGTAGATGCTTTAAAAGCATCCCTTTGGCTTGTGCTCCCTGGGCCAGACCTGTTTCTGGCCCAGTGTTAATGAGCAGAGGGAGGAATGAGGTGCCACTGGAGCTGCCCGCATCAGGGGCCCGCATCTCCTGCTGCATGCATGCTCTGCAATGCAGGGTGGTGCACACACCAGGCCGAGGCCTGCTTGGCTCCAGTCAAACAGCTGCATTCTGCGCTCTTTAACTGGGTTGACAACATCATACACACTCACCACCACCCCGCTCCCGCCTGCCCCGCCCCGTTCTCTTCTGGTGCTCCCGGGTGCCACATGTCCTCTGAAAAAGCTACTGCCTGTCTGCAGAACTTGCCTGTGCCCTCTTCCTCTGTTCCCCACTTACTTATTAATGATCAGTTGCTGAAAGCCACTTTCTTCCGTTCCCGCTGGCTTCTGTAAGCCAGGTTAGCTCTGCTTGCAGCTGTGCTATCGTGTTGTTTGTTTCTATGCTGAAAAAAGCCCGGCCACCCACAGGAGCAGATTCTAAGCTCTGGTCTGGTTGGGGATTTCTTGGGAGTAGCAAGGCCGTCATCGCGGCCAGCTGATAAGCTCCACTCACAGACCAGAGCAGAAACCCAGCTAGGCAGAGAGGCAAGCAGTCCGTGTCCAGGGGCTTGAAAATAAGCACTCCTGACATGCTCAAAGGCAGGCTGCCATTCCATCAAGCAAGCGCCAGCCCAAATGTTCCAACTCTGCGTGGACCCGAGATCTAGCAATGCCTCGTCCACATTAAGGCCCAATTCATTTGTTGCTGGGTCAGACCACGTGAACACCCCTTTTTCGATGCCTTTGGAATCTCACAGGCAGGGCACAAGAATGACGGCTTTCCCTCTGCATGTAATCCTCCCCTCTCTGAATCTGTCTACTCAAGTTTAAAAGCCAGCGTGGCGTAGTGGCTAGAGTGACGGGCTAGGATCTGGGCGGCCCAGGCTCGATTCCCTGCTCTGCCATGCAAGTGGCCGTGTGTGACCTCAGGCCTGTCACACTCACTCCTGGAGCTGCTGCGAGGAAAAAACAGAGGGGAGGAGAACCAGAGTTCTCTTTGTCACATGAATGCTCAAAGGCGAAGAGAGCTGTGGTTCTCGAAAGCTTATGCTGCGATAACGTTGGTTAGTCTTAAAGGCGCTACCGGACTCTTGACTACTCTGATTAACAAATCTCAGTTCACATACCTTCTCTAATCTCTCTCTAATGCTGGGCATTGACTTGTTGCTCATCTTCCTTTTCCAAGGAGCCAGCGTGGCGTGGGGATCAGAGTTACCGAGCAGGACCAGAGAGACCCAGGCTCAAGGCTGCAGTCTGCCCCCAGCTCTCTGGCTGACCTTGGGCCACTCACATCCTCTCAGTCTGACCTACCTCACAGGACTGTTGGGAAGATAAAGGGGGGGACCCACATGTGCTCCTTGGAGTTAGGGTGGGATAAAAGTGCATTGACAGAAAAGCCAGCTGCTATTCTGCGATCAAGGATCAGAATCCAGAAGAGGGTAACAGCAGGGACTGAGGGGGGCTATACAGTCAGGAGCCGCCTTCATTCTTACTGGCAGGGAGCAAGTTTAGCCATCCACCCTTGGAGCAAAGCTCCTCTTTCACTTTCTACAGGGAAACACAACGTGCTGGACTTGCGGCTACCGGTGCTCTTTGCCAGTGACCGTGGGAAGTCTCGCCCTCACCGACAGCCTTCAAACAGGGATGGGTCCCCTCAGAGACGCCCCAATGTCACACTGATGTGCTCTTCCTAGTTTGATAAGGCAGGAGTGCCTGCCCTTTCAGGGTCCGCTCTCGTTTCCAACTGCTACCACTGGACAGGAATAATTGAAAGGAAAATAAACAATAGAGGCCTGTGCACTTGTTTTCCCTTCTCTATTGGGCTTTTTATGACACTGGGTCCCAAGGGCACAAAGTCACTAATTATAACATCTCTAAAACCACCCAAGGGCCCCACAATTAAAATATTAAAGCCCTGAAGCCACAGCACCCAAACAAGATTAGAAGGGCAGCTCTCTCTCTCTGCCAGCTCAACCCTGAGCATGAAATGAAGGGCCCAGCAGGGAAGGGCACCGGCCAGCCTCTGCCACAACGGATTCGCTACCCAGGCAAGGGCGCTTCAGACCCAGATCCAGCCTTTGGGGGATGGACTGGGCACAGGGGCATAAACCTGGGGCAGGAACGAACGCTGCCTCTCACAGGCATGTCAAGGCTCTTCGTTCATGGAGTGCCAGGCAGGGCTCTGGAGGTCCCCTTGCCCAGTTCTCCAAGGAACTTCTTGCCCTGCAAGCAGCGACGGGCAACTGTGCATCTGAAGGCTCAAAGGGCCCCAGGCATCCCCCCAACCCCAAAGGGCAACCCCTTCTCTCCCCTCTTCATTGCCCTGTGCGGTACATATCAGGATGGAGCTCAGAGGCACCGGCTCCTATGCATCTGCAAGTAGGAAGAGGCTCTAGTCGCACAGTTCTAATGGGCCAGAATCTGGGTATCCCTTAAAGCAGCCGCCTACACGTACGTACACCAGTTTTCCAGCTACTTGAAAACACTTTTTTTTTAAGGAAAGGTTTTTAAAAGGAGGGGAATACAAATATACATTTAACCAAATCAATAAATGTGCAGTCCTTTAAAAACAGCAAAAGACAGAAGGACTGCGTGAAGTTTGGAAGGGCGGGGAAAACAGAATCACATGGAAAATGCCCGGCGAATGCAGGAAGAAGCCAGACCTGGCAAGCCAAGGAGAAATGTGGCTCCACTCCTGGTTTTATGGCATGTTTGTATGACACGCACAGGCAAATTCTGTGCAAGAGATTATCAGGAAAAAACCTGAAAACAGAAGGTGTCAGTCCTGTTGCGTCCCCATGCAGATTTCAGGTGTGGCTGCTTTTCTGGCCACCACGTCTCTACACGGATGTTGCAGAGCTGTAAATAGTGAGGGGAAAGGACAAGGGACTGGAGACCCTTCCCTATGAGGTAAGGCGGACTGGTTGGGGCTTTTCGGCTTAGGGAAAAGACAGCTCAGGGGGGATGGGATATGACAGATGCACAAAATAAGGCGCGGGGCAGAGAAACTGGGCACAAGCATCTTCCTTCTCTCTCGCAAAACTGGAACTGGGGAGGGCCAAATGAAGTTGATGGGCAACTGATTGAGCATAGAGAAAAATATTTTATACCATCCAGAATTAACCTGGGGAATGCCAGGCTACAGAATGTAGCAACGAGAACCGCCTTAGATGTCAGCAGCTTAAATTCATGAAGAAGAGGTACGTTGATGACTATTACCCAGGCTGGCTAAAGGGAACCTCCGTGTTTAAAGGCAGCATACCTTTTGCTGAGGGGGGCTGCAGCGGTGGGTGGCTCTGTCCTCTGTGCCCTCCCCCCTGCAGGCTTTCCAGGGGCACCTGCTCCGTCACTGTGGGAAACATGATACTGGGTGAGCTGTTTTTACTGTCTTCCCGTGTGGCCCTTTCCCTGGATTACAAATGCAGCCAAATGAAGCGGTAAACAGACTGCCACTCCAGGTGACATTTTTAATGCACTGCATTTTCCACGTAAAGCTCTCTCTGCAAATTAAAAAAGAATATCCAGCAGTTAGCACGTCAGGTAGATACACCTTGCAAAGACTATTTGTTGCTAAGATGGTTTTCTGCTTGCAGGGACTTGTTAGGAGTCACTGTGATGTAACGATTAGTGTCAGTCCAGGATCTGGGAAACCCCGGTCCAAATGGCCACTCTGCCGTGGAAGTGCGCTGGGTGACCTCTGGCCAGTCACACACTCCTTGCCTCGCCTACTTCACAGGGTTGTTGGGAGGGTGAAACGGGGGAGAGGAGGAGGATCGAAGTGGCTCTGGGTCTTCGCTGGGCAGGAAGGCAGGGTAGAAACAAGGAAGCGGAGCAAACACTTTAGGACACGCAGGATCCTCCGCCAGCGGCCCCTTTCCATGCTTCTGGCCTTTGCTCCCCGTCTCCGAGCAGGAGGGAGCGGCTGACCTGCAGAGTCAGCGAAGGGCTCTGCTGAAGCCTCTGGGGCTGTTCTGCTGGGCAGGAAAGGGTTAAAGGGCCCTTTGCTTCCCACCCCCACCCCCACCCCCAGCGAGTCAGTGGAGACAACCCACCTAATGGCCCCCTTGGCCCTGTTAAAGATCAGCCACAGAAGGCAGCTTCCTCCCAGGTGTCTTTGCCTGCTCCCCCACTCCAAGGCAATTCCACCAAGGATCACAGGATGAGCCTCAGTCCACCAATAGCCAAGATGATTCAGCCTGAAAAAGGGGGAAAAAATACGGTGGGAAAAGGATACGAGCAGCAGCGGGAGGAAGGAAAATGAAGGGGAGACTGAATGAGGCCGGAATTGGGGGAGGGCAGCAGAAACTGCAAACACGTGAAGATGAGGAGGATGACCGCTAGCCTTCTGCCGCCCTGCCCAGATTTGCAAAGAGAGAACTAGGTCTGAAAGGAAGCCAGCATCTTCCTTCCCCTGCCCAGAGGGGCTGACGGCTCAATCCAACAGCAAACCTACAGGCCCACTCCGAACGAAAACGGAACCCTGCTGGGGCCGATTCTGCAATACCTGGTTCCAGTTCACACGTGGAGCCTCCCCGCTGAATGGCTGTGGCAGCCAGCAACAACCTGCGCTCGTGAAATGAGCCAAGCCCAAGACAGGCCTGCCACGCCTGCTGCTGGCTGTGGACACTACGGCTCCTCTTCTTCTTCGCGGGAGCTGTTCCCACGTCCAGCTGAGAGGGAGATGCGATTCTTCACGGCTGGCCACGTGCAGCGGCTGTACACTGAGAATCAGCCGTGCTCCAGGTGATGTGGCAGCTCTTGCTGTAGTGCTAGATCGGGTGACTGCCTGCCCACACACGATCTCCTTACAGAATTTACTACCTCAGGACACAAGGAGAGCTGCTAGCTTTGGAAGGGCCACTTCAAGGAGGGCCTGTCAGCCCCAAAAGCTCAGTGAAATCTCCTTGTACAGAGACAGTGTCCTCTAATCCCCGATGCGAAGGCAGGACAAGAGCAGAAGCCTGTGGCTTTCGTGTCCTCCTTGTGGGTTTGCCGGAAGCATCTGTGGGAAAGAATCTTGGACCAAATGGACGCAGGGCCTGACCTCACCGAGCTCCGCATTTGTTTCCAACTGACACGTTTATATGATAAAGAGTGATGGTCAAGGTAAGTCTTAGGAGAAGGAACTGGGGTGGGGGGTGGGGGAATACTTAAACTTCACTTTGGGAAGAATGCAACTCTCTTGCTTTGGGATTTCAACACCTATCCTGCCACATTTTCTCCCCCCAAATCCAATACTCCAAGGCTGAAGTTACTGCATGTCATATTAAGGGTATCGCAGAGAGAGAGAGGAAAAAGTTGGAACAAATTAATTTTAAAAACCTCATAAAACATGTAACACAAAAGAACTGGAAAAAAAAACATTTAACACCCTTCTAACAATTCAAAGCATTGCAGTCTAAAGCAAGTAATTTCAACAGTCTGATTCAAGATGCCACTTCTGTTCCGAAGGTTAGCAATGTCAGTTCCTAGAATGGAAAGGCAGGGAAGGGGGAGGCGCTTAGAACTTGGGTTGGAGGATGAGCATTCACACATGTTGCTTAACACTACAATTTAGGCCAAGATGAGAGTCTTTGAACTCACTTTCAGGTTGGTAGCCGTGCTGGTCTGTAGTAGAACAGCAAGGTTTGGGTCCAGTAGCCCCTGCGAGACCCACCAGATTTCCTGGGTGCAAGCTTTCAAGAAGAGTCAGAGCTCCCTTCATCAGACACATGAGTGAACTCGGTTTCATTGCTAGTTTTCCAATTGAGGAATATTTAAATAATAAAGGGCATTTCTGAGCATGTTCAGAGTGTCATTAGACCTTTGTTTCAAAACTCGGCCAAGTTTGTCCATATATTTGATACAATTTTTAATATCCAATAAAAGTTTCAGAATTTTGGCATCTGATTCTAAAGGTCATTTTTTAAAAAGAAGTAAATTGGAATATTTTTTAGAAGTTAAGGCAATAATGTTTAATATTAAACTTTCTCAAAACGGCATTTGATAACCCTCCACCCTGTTTGTTTTAATTTGGTGTTTTACATATATGCATTGTTCCTAAAGTTGATTTTAATATCCTTTTAATTCTTTGCCACCTTGAGGTCCCTAACTCGGGAAACAAATGTCTTAAATAAACAAACCTTGTTTTTGTAAAGACCAATGGCACCCATAACTGGTTCACTGGTGGACAGGACCCCAGTTGTGACTGAGGATTTGAACTGGGGGCAGCCAGAGGTCCTGAGGACACGAAAGCACTGTGGGGGGGGGGTGGAGCTTACTGGAACATGGATCCTCATTTCCAAGAAAATGGGTCCTTCTGCTCCTTTTTGGAAATAATTCCTCCTGAGAACAATCATTTATTGTTGAAGGAATTTCATTTTTAGATTTTTATGAGTCTCAGGAAAGGCATGGCCTGTGCCCCATCCCCTCAGCCTCTTCCACCAAAGTTACTGAATCACTCAAACATGCTTCTGCTCAGCCATTAGGGAAGCAGGAGGAAGGAAACTGACTTCTCCTTCTGGCAGAGCTCCTGAGCCTTTAAAAGGTGCATGGCAGGCAGATGTTCAACAGGTAAGGCTTTCATTCCCTCGCCAAATCTCTTTAAACGTTCTTGCTCAACTTCTGTTCATTTCAGCTGGGGCTTGTGCCTGCCCAACTTGTTCTCGAGCTGGAGCTGAGTTAACTCTGTTGAGGGGAGGGATTTATTAATCCCTTTCACGAAGTTGACACTTACTGGCATAAGGAGGGGACAGGATAAATGGATGGGCAGTGCTGAAAGGGTTAAACCTTCACCTGCTTTAACAGGTGGGGCTCAGCACAGATAAGGCAGACTCCTCCATCTATGCATTTCCAAGCCCATTTGGAGTTATCGTCTCCTATTCTTGCACCAAGTTTACTTTTTGCTGCTGTATGAACGGTGACAGTCAAAGAGTACACACACCCGCACACGAACACACATACACAGACTTTGCATTAAGTAACAGCATTTCCTACCCATGGAATTTGATAGAGGCCAAACGGCTGAAGGCTATTTTAAAAATTTCCAAGCTCACTTATGTGGCTAGTTCTCAACGAGTTTAACTTTTACTCGCTGCCACTCAAAGTGTTCATGGTGCCTCATCATTCTAGGGAGGACGTCTTCCCTTTGGGGTTAAGTAAAGCATACCTCCAGTTACTGGTTTATGGCAGGGAGAGGGGCTGCTTCCAAAAAACTCCTGCCTAGTATCAGCTGTGACCTGGCTGGAGAGGCTAGTGAGGAAAGGGTTAACTGAGTGTTCTTGCTGCCTAGCAACTGCAGGGTTAACCAGACCCCACGGCGTGTGCCCTCCTGGAGAGTCCGGCATTGATGGGGTTAATCTAGCTTGCCCGCCCAGGGAGGGAGGGAGGGAGGGTGGCTCAAGGGAAGGAGCAGCCAGAGAAGCTCCTTGGCTGGTTCAGTTGAGGCTGAGCCGGGCAAGAGACAGACGGAGGGAGAGTGCTGCCCTGTTGAACCATCTTCACTCTACTGCCTGTGCCAGCTGCGGTGCCAATCCAACCTGCCGTCCTCACCTGGGAAACCACCTGCCATTTCATTGACTCCAATGGGAGAGAGGCAGGATGCCCCAACCGCGTGACCCCTCTGTGCCAGTGCAGACTCCAGAAGTGGGAACCCTCCTGACCTCAGCAGCTACCCAGGGCAAGCCTAAACGGTAAGCATCATCGTTGGGCACAGAATGGAGGGCAAGGAGAGGGGCAGAGAGGCTCCCCTTGGGGCTGAAATTGGGGGGAGGGGACAATTCTGGAGGAATGAAAGCCGATGACTGAGGGGTCCAGGATCTTGGCAACAGGGCATAAGAAGTTGGGGAATTGTGGGGTGTGAGTGAAAGAGGAGTTTAAGGCCCCCCCCCCCGCTTTCCCTCTTCTGAAATTAACTGTGTGCAGGTGGTTCTCCTGGAAATTTAGAAGCTGACAAAATGTAGGAGAATATATGGAGAACTTTCACATGCGCACACCCATTACTGGGAAGCCACAGCCTGACACTGGGAGAATGACATCCAACCCATGGGGCTTTTGCGTTAGCACCTGTTAGAACTTAAGTGCTATGAGCCCAGGTTTATTTATTTCCCCCTGGGTGGCTGGCATGTACCAGGTGATCCCGTTTACAACATACTTATGAGGTCGGTTAGGCCCAAGCATAACTGGCCTCGGATGCTTGCTGAGCTTCATGGCACAAAGGGGATTTGAACCCAGGGCTGGCAGATAAGGGATGCCTGCTTTCCCCATGCTGTTCCTGTCCTGATGTTCAGCAGACTGGGGGAGTGGACCTCCCCTTGTCATTCCTTTAACAACACACTTTTAATCTGGCAATTAAATAGTTTTCTCTGTGTCTGGTTGAGTTCCACGGACTGACAGCACAGCCAATGTCAGCGTGGACACAGAAAGCTCCCGGGCTCAGACCTGCCCAGGAATACCGCCTCCTGGCTGAGGAGTCCTGCTGCCCTCTAATGCAAGGGGAGGGGGCAGGCTGTTGAGTTGGTGGGGACCCAGAAGCACACCCTTGGCGCTCCAGGCTGAGTCGTCGGTTTGAAAATAGGCTCCGGAGTTGAGACCCAGCCACACGACGCCACATATCCCAATGGGGAAACCCTGCTGAATGAGGGCCCCTGAAATTTTGCCAGGCAGCTCTACCCTAAGCGCACCATCAGCCCTGCTCCTAAGCTCCGGTACGAGACACGCAGCTTGGCGGACATCTTTCCTCGCCCCCCCTCCCCGCTGCTCTCTTGGCCCTCCTAATGACAAAGGTCTGATGTGGCCCCCGGAGAAAGTCTGGGGGTGAGTTCATCCACCCCCGCCCCCCATTCTCTTGGACAACTCCCATCTGCAGGAATGCCCCATATCTGTCCATCTCCCATGCTGCCACCCTTAATAGCGCCTGAAACCCATTTTGCCGAAGATGCTGAACCCTCTTTGCCCCAGTACAGTCAACCCCCCCCCACCCACCCCCAACACACACCCAGTTGGAAAGCACAGAACAGGTACACTGAGATGCGTGATGGGGGGGGGGTGTCAAAGGGTTCAGACACATCAGGAGGAATCTGCCTCTGTTGCCTTTTATCAGCATTTTCCCACCCCTGCATCTGTTGGGTGTGGTGGGGCGGGCGGGGGAGCAGAACGTTCTCCAGCCCTGGTGCTCCCAAAACCTCACTGCAACAGCCTTGGGGAGAAGATGCTCCCTGGGCCCTCGCCGGAACCAGCACTGGTCCTGCAGGCAAAGCATTAAAATGGCCCACTCCCCACCACCCCTCCCACACAGGCACTGATTGGTTTAGCTTTACACTCCCAGCTTGCCACATGGCGGATGGTATTCAGAGACGTTAACAAAATTGTAGCAATAGAAACAAAGGAAAGACTAATGAAATTTGTAGAAATGCAATACAGAATTCAGTTTAAAAATACAGACCACGCGGCCACCCCGGCCACATGAATGACTAGCCGTTATTCCCTTCGACCTGGAAATGCTGATGGGAACAGGAAGGAGAGCGAGCTGCGAGCCTGGCCTGGCCTAGGAAGGGAGTTCCCAAGCGAGGGCCCTGCTGCAAAGGCGGCCCTGCCCTTCAGTCCGCACCAGAGCAGACCGCCCCCTCAAGAGGCAAGAAGGTGCTCCCTGACACCCCCTGGGGATTGGGCCCTTAGAATCTCTCAAAACTGAAGCCAGCAGTTTGTACCTGGAATCAGTGAGCGGGAGGCGTAGTGCGTCCCCACCTGCTCACTCCCGTTTGGCACTCACCGAATTGCCTTCAAATGTGTCAGAGTCTAGAGGTTCTCGGAGCACACGTCCCAGTGCCCAGGTCATCATTGTTTAAGAGAGGGCACAGCTGACCTACCCCCGCCAACCTGATAAAAGGGACTCTGGGCTGAAGTAGCTATGTGGAAATCCAGGTGTCCCACTGGGTCCAGCGGTACCTCCAAATGATGCACCTGACCCAGCAAACAAAGCGTGATGGCCTCTAGAATGCCCAGGGGGGAGATCTCCCAGCTCTCATGCAACCCGCCCTCCCGCTTAGACACCTCTGCCTCCTCTGGACAGAGATCCAGCTTATTCTCTCTCACACACACACACTCACATATTTATACACACCCACCCTCTCCCAAGCCTCCTCTGGAACTTCCATTCCCTCACTGGAAAAATCTCCCCTGGTTCAACCACACTGGAGAAGAGACGGGCCCTCAGAGGGGCACCCCCTAGCCCCCACCTTCTGGCTCTGAGGGGCAGGGGATAAGGTTACCCTAGCCCGTCCATTTGGTCTTAGGAGGCTGTGCAGGGGCACGTTTCTAAGGTGAGACGATGAGGCTGCCTGGAGCCTACCTGGGTGTGCAGGGCTGCAGCTCAACATTTCAGAAGCAGCAAGGCTCTAAGCCGCGTCACGGTCAGCAGTTAATTTCTAGGGGAAAGAGAAGGCTGACCGGAAGGACTTGCGGCACAGGAAATAAAGATGGTCAGAGTCACTGACGTTGCCCCCCCCCCCATGTTTTAAGGCTGTCCTCTGGCACCCAGCAAACGTTTTGGGGCTAGACCCCTGACCAGGTATGGCTTCCCTAGAGGCTTGATATTGGGTGGGGGGGAGGGTAGCAGGGACTGCAGTCCAGACTGGCATGATGCCCAGTGCTGAGTTAAACACAAGGCTCTGGTGGTGGGCTCCAAAGTCAGTGACCGGCCCAAGACTCGGCTGTGCCAGGTAGCAATGTACTCAGAGGCACCACCAGAAGCTCCTAGTACAACGGAACAGAAAGAAAAACAAGGAGCTCCGAGTCATTCCCACCAGCTGACTAGTGAAGAGCCAAGCTCATCCCAGGAAAGCGTGCCACAGACGTACAGCTTCAGCTCGGCCACTGGCACAGACTTTCTTATGTCTCTTGGCTTGGCAACCGCTCCCTGTAGCTACACAGGGGGTACACCCTTCCCTTCCCTTCCCTTCCCTTGGGCGTCTGAAATCAAACAGCATCTCCTCCCCCAAATCAAAAGGTTATCCCGGTTTCACTTTGCCTCCTCCACGCAGGGAGTACTTCACTTTTGTGCCTTGCGGGAGCATTCATTTGGAAGCAGCGGCCACCCCTGTAGGAAGACGCTTGGCTTGGAACGTCCCAATATTTTGCCGTTAGCCCTGCCCCTGTGCCAACCATTTTGTAGCCGTGTTCACTGCCCTTTCTCCACATCCCAAAAGTGCCTGCAGGCACAGCTTCCCCTAACCCAAAAGTTATCACGTCACTGCCAAGCATTACTTGCAGGAAACACAATTTCCAGATGTGCCGTGGCCCAATGGCTGTGTCTTCCCAGGCTGTTGTACGGCTTCATCCTGATCCAGTAGTTGTAGTTCGGAAGTCTTTAGCCCGGCCCTTTGAACCACCACTGCCAGTCAGAGCAGCCAGTACTGAGCTAGCTGAAGCGGTGGTCAGGCTCAGCACAAGACATCTCACGTGCTCAACAGTATGTTAAGCACAGGCTGGTGATCCACAGAAGGGACAAGGATGGGACACAAAGAGAGGAGGAGATGGGGTGGAGTCCAGGCAAGGGCGGGAGATGGAAGAGGATGTGATGCAGGACGCCAAGGTGAGGCAGGGTCCCGGATCAGGAACTGCGCTGGATGCTGGCAGAGAAGCAGGAAGGAGTGTTCAGAGTGATTTGTACGGAGCAAGCCCGGGCAGTCACAACACCCACCTTGCTTCCGGAAGGCCTTTCAGGGAGGAGAAGCAGGCAGGCGTACTCCAGGCGTGGCCTATGCCAAGAAAGCGCTCTCCAATCCATAGCTATACAGGCCCTGCAGTTCACACGTGGCGAGCCTTGGACAGAGACTCTGTCCTGAGCGACACTGTCAGGAACTGGCCTGCTTGCCTTTGGACTGAGAATCCCGATCCAGAACACGGGCTAAGTCGAACCCATTAGAAAAATATCCAGAAGTCACTGTAGGGCACGGCCTAGCTTAAAAACAACTAAAATGTCACAGAACAGCAAATTAGTGTTTGTGTTCACCAGAGGGCGAGAGTTGTGGCACTGACCTGATGGAGCCACAATTTCTAGAACAGCATGGAGGAGGAGAGACGGAGACATTGTTGTGTTAGACCCAGCAAGGTGCAGAATGGATCTCCGGCTACAGCACTGGGGTGGCCTGCCATTACCCCTTTGTTCTGCCAACCTCTCTGCAACCGGAGACCTTTTTGCACCCAGCATGAAGTAACCCAATTAAGCCTACATCACGCCTCCCCCAGTTATCTTCAAACTGCTGATATGCCAGGTTCAACAACATCTCTCGCTCTCTCTCTCTCTCTCTCTCTCTCTCTCTATGTTTTTGCTTAACATGCCGCCTGAAAAAAGAGTTCTGGCGAACACAAAATCTTGCAGATGCTCACTGCTTTGAGGGGATTCCATTAGTCCTTTGTTGAGGAGGGTCTGTTGTCCTATGCTTGAGTTCGGATAGGGGCATAGGAGAAGTATAGCGCCAGAGTACTGTACCAGCTCAGCCACAGTTTCCCTTGCTGAAGCAGCAGGAAACATCCAAAGATGTTGCTAAGTGCAGGCAGGCAGAACACCAGACTCTCAATTGATTTTTTAAAATTCAGATGTTAAACAGAAACGTCTTTTAACTGATTGGCTACACTTAAATAAATTTGAATATCATTAGTTAATACTACTCATTTTTCTTATATAATTAAGGAAGTGAGAGATGTTGCAGTTTAAAAAGCAAAAGATGACTGGTTGGAAGGGAGGGACATCTTTAACGTTTTCCTCCACAGTTTGTATTACAGCAATAGACAAAAATCAAAGTCTCAGAATTAGTAAATAGGGTTTTATTTAATTCTGTCCCATCAACAAAAAATTTGGCCAACAACTGATCAACCAGATTCATCAACTAGTCTGCAGAGTAAAACAATTAAAATTAACTAATTAATTAAACCAACCGAACAGATTAAACTGTAGCCCTATGACCACTTAATTGGCAGTCAACCCCAGTGAATTCAGGGGCCTGCTCCAGGTCAACATATGTAGAACTGGGATCCGAAACAGCATGGCTCTCCAAGCAGTGTGACAAGGCGCATTTTCCTACTTGCACGGGGGGGGGGGCGCAATTCTGGGGCTTAATTTCAGCCCCAAGAGAGATGCTGACTGGGCAGTCTACTTGTACAGCATCCCTTTTGTTCTAAGGGCCCATCCTGCAATTATGCTTGGCCTACTGCTAGCCCGGGGCAGTTGTTTTCCAGTGCTCTGAAGAAACAACAGAAGATGCCTCCGAGTGCAGGCAGAAGGACCTTCCCTCGTGCTTCATGTCACCCCAGCCCTGTAAAGTAGCTGCCCTGGCTGCGGACGTCTCCCTTTGCCCAGCAGGCAAGCAAGAGAGGCCCCTGGACCACTCAGCAGGCCCAGGCGTGCACCAAGCTCTAGACATGGTTATTTACTCAGGCCTTAGATTAAGCTCAGCAGGCGCTCGCCAGACGCACCCAAACACACCTGACAGCAAAAGGGGGCAGGCCGGGGATTGCAGCGTCCTACAAAGCCCTGGCAGACACTCCTGCCTCAGAAGAGACCTGCTGGAGTGAAAGACAGGGAGACTGCGCGGATGTGAGACGGATCAATTATGTTTTAATTAATTTGCCTACTTCCAAATGCTGCTCTTGCCTTTTGAAGAAGTCAACGGAACTGTGAGACGGCTTAATGAACAAAGGCTACTGTTGCCAACGAAGGCCCCCCCCCGCCCTTGCAGCTCCACCTCTCAAGACATTTACCCTCTCCCGAGTTTCTTGTTTAATAATCTACCAATTACAGCTCGCTACCCGAATTTCTTTAGCAGAAATCGCATCCCTCCCCATCTAGGCACCCAATTCTGCTCCCTGCCCCTTGTACAGCTTCGTCAGAGACACGTGACAGACACAAGCCAGCAGGGCAGCTTCCTATTAGATCACAGCACCTTCGCGCCAGGAAGGTTTTCACCAGTTGGATTTCTGCTTGTCATACCGCTAGCTGTAGGAGGCACAGGGATGGGACGGATCCTCCCACCAGGAAGGAGCTAGACTAGATCGCTCCCTACTCGTGTTCTGACCCCACAAGAACTCTTTCCTGGGGGGCAGGTAAAAGCCACTTGAACCAGGAATGCCCACCAGCCCACCCTGTGCAGCGTGGCAGCAACTTCTGGGTCCCAGCAGCCCAGCCTGCCCTTCCAGCCAGCTTGTGGGGGTTATGTCTGAGCCCAGGCAAGAGAGTGTGCACTGGGGGGATATAAATAGGCCTGTGGCAGGCTAATCAAATTGGGGGCTGAGCACAGGCTGTCGGTAGGAGGGGGGAGGCACAGCACCCACCAGAGGGGAAGGAGAGAACCAGCTGGCAAGCAAAGTCCACACACTGGGTGCCCTGCGATGACCATGTGCAGGGTGGGGAGGGGAAGGGGCCACCCGGCTTCCGCTCCTCTCATCTGGCTGGGAGTCTGGGTGGAAATGGGATGTTTGCTGCTAGGGTGCACGTGGGACATCATGGCTTATTTCTCTATTTCTGCCCCAAAGGGCTCTCAGAATAGCTACACCGCAGCTTGGTGTGTCCCAAGACAGGCAACCCTCTGCGCTATGTGGCAAAGAAAGACTGCCTGCGCTTTAAATACTTAGGTACTGTATTGACTGCTGCAGCTTAGTGGTTAAGTGGCTGGGCTTTGAATCAGCACTCTGCTGGTTCGACTCCCACCACTGCCATGAGCTCTGCGGACGGCCTTGGGTCAGCCCCTCCTCCAGCTCAGCTCCCCAGTTGTATTGGGGGGATAATAACACGGACTTTGTTCACCACTCTGAGTGGAGCACTACTCTGTCCAGAAGGGTGATATATAAGCACACTGTCGTTGTTGTATCCCAGTAAGATACAGTGGCTTGCCCAAGGCCCACCCAGCAATTGGCAGGGTTTAGCAGGGATTTGAACTCAGAAAGCAGCAATTAACAATAAGGCACCTACATCAAGAATAAAAGTCAAATAGTAAGAAACGGAGAAGAGGCACAAAAGGGGAGGAGGAGATAAGAGGAAAACAACACACGAGATGGGAGTGCCTGAGCGGAAAATATGGCTCCACTTTGGCCTCTCTTTTTTTTTTTGCAGAAGGGAGAATTTTTACCAATGCAGCTGCTCCCCTCTCCCCTGCTCAGCACTTAGTTTTTCAAATGTGATGCCAGGTATCAGCCAGCTTGGAAGGCACCCTCTTTAATCCGTGTACTATGCCTCGAGCTCATACGTGCTAGGGATCAGCTATGGTCAGCCGGTGGTCCCGGAAGGACATTCAGCAGATGACCCAGAACCCTCTCATCTTCACAACCCCCCTCTTCTGAGTCTCAGTTCAGACAGTCTGATCTATTTCTTGTGCCAAAATTGAACACCCACCCACCCCACACACAGGAAAATGAGTAGGGGGAATCTAGACATTTAGCAGAGTGGTTCCTATGCAGGGGAGAGCCAAAAGGTAGTGGGGCTCAGAGGGAGGATCTCTGGAATGAAAAAAGGGGGCTGAAAATTATGGATGCCAGAGCCACAAAGACCCTTACCTGGAGACTCCTTTCCAAAAGACTGCCTCTCTCCCCCTCGCCTCAGCTAAACACAATGTTCTTGGTCCTTTCCGTTAGCGCTGCTAAACTGCCAGGTTACGGAGGCAACTTCGCTTCAAGGCAGGGAACATGTTCCAGGCACCAGCTCATGGTGGGAAGCAGGTGGACTGCGGAGCCTAGGCTGCCGTAATTTAGTTTGGGGCGGTAATAAGGAAAGTAGAAGCCAATGTCCTTCTAGAGAGGGAGGCAGGGGAGCCATCACCCCCGCCCCCCTCCATTCCATTTCTCTGCCTCACTCCATAGGAGCTGCACAGCAGCCTTCCTGCTGGAGCTTGGAGTTCGCCGCGTACCCCTGGCCTAAGCCCTCAGGGTAAGTCTGCAGGAGGGCCAAAAGCCAGCGACTGGAAAACTGGGTTCCAATCTCCATTGTGCCACCGTCACTGGATGATCGTGGACCAGTCATTCCCTGTCGCTGTCCTGAGTTTGTTGGTGGAAGAGCAAATTTTAAAAATAACATTGTTAAATTAATCAATCCATATTTAAGAAATGGTGTGTGGTTAATTTTAGAACCCATCCCGTTCTAATTTCAAATAGGGCCTACAACCCTCTCTGGTCAGTCCTGGCTTCCTAAAGAGAAGGTCCCCTTCTAAAAGATGCTCCACAGAAGTCTGAATGCAGCAGAATTTGGGAGCTTATGTGGAAGACAACCTGGAGTGAATTTTTAGTTTTATTTTGGCAAGGTGACATTTTGTGTGAGCATTTGCAAGCGACAAGATCTCAATGGATGGTGGTCTACCAGAGGTGGTGAGCTTTCATCTCGCCACTTATGAGTGTCATGTTAAAACACTCAAACCTAACATGCTAACGTTTCAGCTTAACCATCACCTCAGGCTCTGACCCAAGACTATGGCTAGATTACTGGAGAAGGGAGTTCCGCAGTTGTGAGCACCTTGAAAATCTCGGGTGTTCAGAGTCAAAATAAAACAAACCCCACATTTTAGACCCTGGGGCTTCAAAACTAGGAGATAGGAAAGGATTTCTGAGGGTGGGTGGGAGGGAAATGCATTTACAGTGACAGAGTCCCCTGACCATATGCAGAAGGCTTCAGATTCAGCCCCCCCCCCCCAAGCATCTACCGGGACGAGATCCTGGACAGCTGTTGACAATGGAAGTATTAAGCTAGATGGACCAGCAGTCTGACTGGCGGGCACAAGACGGCTTCATGTGAATTATGCAAATAAGCCTGCACACACAAACATGATAAAATGTAGAGTTTTTCCATATACAGAACTTTGCACGCTACCCCAAACCTAGATGAGGATGTTGAAGGGGCTGTCCTGCAGTTTAGGACTTGAGGTTTGCAGCCCCACCTGAGGCGGGGACCAGAGAGGAGAGAGGGAGACACGGCAGTTGCAGTGAGGCCAGGAGAAGAATCAAAAGGGTCAGGTGCTTCAGCACATGACAGTCCCCCACATCACCGTACAGGTGGTGCCAAGCCCTGACTTACGAGCAGGGTCTGGATCTCTCTCTCTCTCTTTGCGCTGGCTGTCTTTCTCTCCTAATTGCTTGCACCATCTAGTTACACAGTAACGATGTTCTTCCTTTTGTCCAAGCCTCCCCGTACACACCCCCTCACACCCTACCATTAATGGTACCAGGACAATTATTAACGGTGCATGTAGAGCAGCTCTGATGATGTACGCCCCCACTTTCTGCTTCATTTCACCTTGGTTCTTCTACACCACAGGATTGGCAAGGGGAGCAGATCAGATTGTGTGTGTGTGTGGGGCTGTGAAGTCGGAACCACTGGGATGCCAACGACTGAGCAAGCTCCTGTGCCTGTATTTTTAATGGCCGCTTGATCCGCAGATGATTGCAAGAGGTAATCTATTTCTAGGCCAGGGAAAGCTCTTTTCTTGGATTCTGGAAAGTCCCTGAGAAAGCACTCTAGCCCTGCTCAGAAGCACTCCTCTCTGAACCCCTGAACCCTGGCACTGGGAACAGGCTATGGAGCTAAGCCCTGGTTCAAACAGACCCCTTGCTTACATCCCCAAGATCAACAGTAGCCGCAGGTAGAAGATTTTGGATACCGTTAAAGGCAGCAGAGTGGTAAACAGTAAAACCTGACCCATAGGACACAATTCACCAGGAAATCCTCCACACAAGCCTCATTAAAAGGAATGGGAGCAGTACAAGCACTCCTGTTTTAAGAGGGCTTGTGTAAGACAACTGCCAGTGGATTGTGAGCAGTTAATTAATGGGAAGGGGAAAGAAGGAGCGGGATTGAATGTTCCACCTCAGGCTCCAGACTGCCTCAGGCCATTCCTGCTTGGGAGGAGCTACAGATCCCATGCTTTGCAAAGAGACCATCACAGGCAAAGCCGAGGCAGACGCTCACAGCCACCTTTAGCGCGATGGCAGCCAAGGTTTTCACTAGGATTCATACCCTGGCCTGGCTGTGGTTACTCAGTTCTGAATGAAAGCATAGTCCTGGCACCCTTAATTGTGCCTTGTTTTTCTATGTTAAGAGACTCTGCGTATGGACCCTAAACGTCTCTGCTGGTGAATGAAGCCCCCATCATGAAATCCTGACACCACACCTCAACCGTGCTTTAACCATTAGGCACCACCTTCTGCCAGGTGCACCCCAGGACACCCCTAATCTGCACAGCCAATGCTTCGTTTATTCTCCAGGGCAGAAATCAGACCGAACACTGCCTTTGATTCGCCACTTCAACGGCAGAAGCCGAGCTGCAATTCTCCCCGCCCCCCTCCCCGTGAACTGCTTTAGCCTGCTCTCCCTCCTTCTCCCCACCCACCAAATTTCTCACTGAAATTACCCCTCATTTCAGAGATCATGATGCATGTTCCCACCTCACTCCTCTCCTCATCCCAGAGGGCAACCAGGGCTTGTTACTTAACAATAGCACCCCCCCCCCCTGGGAATGGCAGAGCTTGGAAGCTCTGGAGAATCCTTCATTAGATATCCTCTAGATTATCTCAAAGAACTTCACCTCCCAGGGAGGGGTTCTGGACCCCAGAACGGTGGCAGAAGCAAATAACTTCCTAGTTTCTCACTCGAGAGTTTGGAGAAGTGCTTCATACAGCCAATACGAGATTCTGGCTGTCCTGAACAATGCCCAAAGAGTACTCTGGCACATTCTGGATCTAGCGCCCTGGGGACTGCACAGACATTTCAGTATTGGGGGGGGGATTAAAGAGGTGCCTTCTGTAGCACTCGGTCTGGATTCTGCGCAAGGCCCCTCCCCCTGCCTCCAGTGCCCTCAAAATGCCTTAGAGTCGACAGGACTGCACCAAACTGAACTCAGACACCACATGCAGTTTTTACGTCTGCTCTCTGCAAAGCAGAGCTCTTAATTTACTCATGATCAGAAACTGCTCTGTTGGAAAAAAGGCTGCCTCGGGGAGCAGAGAACTTGGGTGGATGGGGCAATCGGGGTCCATGACCTCTGTGGATTCGTATATTGTATGGGCCCTGAACTTTTTAATTTGAGGAAGATGCAGGGAGGCTGCTTCTCCCAGCAGCCTGTTTGGGACCAGTGGGAGACTTGCAGCTTCCAGCTGCAGCCTGGGTCAGCTTTGTTCTTTGACCTTTAGGACCTGGCAGGAGAGTTCTGGGGCATCGTGTTCCGGGGAAGGGGGGGGGTCCCTATGACCTTCAGCTCCAGCCAGAAGGATTAAGGCCCTGTAAAGGTCAGTGTTGATTTTTCAGGAGCTTTTTGTACAGAAATTCAACAAGTAGGACTTTCAGAAGCAAACTAATTAAGGGACTAACACTTGCAGAGTTAAGCCAGTGATAAATTCCTAAAAAGGAGAGAGGCACGGGGGGGGGGCTCACGCCTGGCTGGAGACGACACCCTCTCCCCTGGAAGTCCTTCCACCTAAGCCCCGGGATGCAGTTGCTCAGCACCATGGAACTCTGTGCATGTTCAAAGACTTATTGGGCAGATGCATTTGCAGACTAGTTACACGAACGGCCACAACCATGTAAGGAGCATATTGGCAGCCGATTCTCCCTAGGCGATGAGGACCGTATTGTCATGCTGGACCTCTGCTTCCATCTTCCACTGATAAGAAATGTGAGGAACTGATAATGCACATCTGACTCTTTCGTTCTCTCTAAGAATAGCCAAGGCAGGAATCTGCCCAGGAAGAAGCTGTGGGCTGTTTAAGACAATCCGCCAGATCAGTTCTTCCTGGACTGCAACGAATGCACATGGCACGGTTGAATACTGTACGTGCCCGCACACACAAAAGGTTACGCTAACCCTCTCCTCTGACTCGCTCGTTTTCTGTGTGGCGGGATTTAATTTCTTTTTGCCCCCAGCAGCCCGTTTCATTGTGAATGTGATGAGCTAAAATGTCTGTTTCGCTATCTTCCTCTGTAAAGTTGTGGAAGGGGCAGGGGAAGGCAAGAAAGCTCGGGAGGATTTGACAGCATTTTCTGAAGCCCCCCCCCCCCGCCCACCAATTCACCCTAATCCACAGCATCTGGTAACTGTGGCGGTGCTAACCTTGTTAGATCTGAGGACACGGGAGGGGGGAAGCAGCGAGCGCCGGAAGCAGCGTTGCCCAAAGGACCAGGTGTGCTTAGTAGCCAGCAGGCTGCAGACTTGGGCTGCTCGGGAGGAGCCGGCCTGCGTGCTCAGTCCGCATACGCAGGCTTGTCCCCTGCTTGCTCTTGCACTCGTGATCCCCTGTCCAAAATCCGGCCCCCGGTTCTGATCTTTCCCCTCTTGCCTGCGGTCTCAGGCCCCTAGATGCACTCCAGCCCCTCTTCCGGATGGCAGGATGGGGTGGGCAACCCCTCCTCGTGGTCTCTGCTTCCTAGCAGACTGGCAGGGCCTGGGGGTGGTTCGGCTCTTTTCCTGGGCAAACACTGCACTTTTGTTCGACTCCTGGCAGCGATTCCACTCTGAGCCGCCAGTCAGAATGGGAAAGGGGGCCGTCACAGAGACGTGTGTGCCTCACGTAACGTGGGGATTTCTCACCACGTTATTGTGTGTATTGTGTTACTATCCCCACAATACAGCTAGGGAGCCCAGCCAGCCTCTACAGCCAGCCTCTGACTGAGCCCTGCCCCACTACCTTGACCTCCCTGTCCCCTTAACTGCTGCTTCCTGTCACATGCTGTGGCCGCCGCCACTCTGGTCCCAGGTGTCACGTGCCCCCAAGGACAGGACTGCGTGCACTCCTTGCTACCATTACATAAATGGAACTGGTAATGGGATGGACCAAATTCTGTGCCAAAACAGCTGAAGTCTGGCACTGTTATAAACGTGTAAGGCTGCTTAATCCTGAATCATGGACCGTGCTTTGCTCATCATGAGGGGGCACAAGAGCTCTGCCAGGTACTGGAGCCCCTCTCTTCTGCCACAAGAGCTCTTGTTCTCAGGCTTCCCAGATGGGGCCTGCCTGCCAGCCAGCACCCAAACACTTCCTAGCATCTGCTTACTGAGAAAAAGGTGCTGAGATCATTAGGAAATGGACTTCTACAACCAGGACTAAATTTCTGTGCTCTTGAGCAGTTTCCATTTCGATTAGGCTTATACAGGAAATGTTCCCATGGAGGCCTGCATCTTATTTTCCTTAGCAGAGGGATGGGGTGGAGGGATACTCTTTTGGATTTTGCATCGCAAAGAGTGAGTGTGCAAGATCACTCCTAGCATCTTTTAATAGGACCAGCCAAATGACATACAACGGTAGGCAAGCTTTCAAGTTCTCCAGAACTCTTCTCCAGGCTGGAAATTACAAAAAGAAAAGTATAACATGGGGATCTGGAAGGGGAAAACACCTCAGGACATGAATAACAACAATAAAAGTGTGTTTATATACCACCCTTCTGGACAGATTAGTGCCCAGTGAAGAAAGTCAATGTTGTTATTATCCCCACAATACAGCTAGGGAGCCGGGCTGAGAGGAGTGGCTTGCCCAAGGCCACCTGCAGAGCTTATGGCAACAGTGGGAGCTGAACCAGCAGAGTGCTGATTTGCACCTAACCACTTAACCACTGTGCTACAGCAGCTCCGATGTTAAGTCCTGTTCAAACCTGCACTGTGTGTCAGAAGCAGAGATGATTCAGGCAACTAGAGTTTCAAGAGCAGAACAGGTCAGGAGTGAACAGGATGCAGCTCTCCAGGGCTCTGGTCACTTGCTGTACCACGGAGAACAAGAAGAGCTGGGCATTATGACCGGAGATACACAGGAGCCACAACTCACGCGAGGCACAACCTACTGTGCCTTCTTATAACTTTTTTTGAAAAACCGTCTTATTCTCCTTTTCCAGGTCTAAGGCAGGAGCCGGAGAGAGAAACCTCCAAGACCGAGCAAGGTAACTGGAGGATCCAGAGCCAAAGTGGGAGGCAACGCCAGGCCTGGCCTATGGAGGCCTCGCCACACGTCGACTCTGGGGACTTCCTTGCGAGGCCCTGTGTGGTCCTGTGGACGTGCCCCTTCCAGCCCCACACGCTCCTGTTCTGAGCCGCCACTTCAATTTCCACCGTTGCCCTCGCTGTCCCACACCACAACGCTCTGGCCTCGAGGATGTGCAACGTGTCCCTGCTGAGCTGCCACGTCGACTCAAAGGTCGACCATCTCTTCCCGCCCACGCTGTACATCATCGTCATCACCCTGGGCCTCCCCACCAACTGCATGGCACTCTGGGCCGCCTACCTGCAGGTCAGGCAGAAGAACGAGCTTGGGGTCTACCTGATGAACCTCTCCATCGCAGACCTGCTGTACATCGCCACCTTGCCCCTCTGGATTGACTACTTCCTTCACTACGACAACTGGATCCACGGCCAAGAATCTTGCAAATTCTTTGGGTTCCTCTTCTACACCAACATCTACATCAGCATTGCCTTCCTCTGCTGCATTTCCGTGGACCGCTATCTGGCAGTGGCGCACCCGCTGCGTTTCGCCAAGTTCCGACGGGTCAAGACAGCAGTGGCTATCAGTGCAGTGGTGTGGGCCATTGAGATCGGGGCCAACTCGGCACCACTCTTCCACAATGAACTCTTTCACGACCTTTACAACCACACCTTTTGCTTTGAAAAATACCCCATGGAGGAGTGGGTAGCCTGGATGAACCTCTACCGGGTCTTTATCGGCTTCCTCTTCCCCTGGATGCTGATGCTGTTCTCCTACCAGGGGATCTTGCGGGCCGTGCGTGGGAACATCTCCACCGAGAAGCAGGAGAAGGCCAAGATCAAGCGCCTCTCCCTCAGCCTGATTGCCATTCTTCTCTTCTGCTTTGCGCCGTACCATGTCATCCTGCTGTCCCGCAGCACTGTCTACCTGAGCAAGCCCTGCGACTGCAGCTTTGAGGAGAAAGTGTTTGTGGCTTATCACACCTCACTGGCTTTCACTAGCTTGAACTGTGTGGCCGATCCCATCCTCTACTGCTTCGCCAATGAGGGTGCCCGGAATGATGTGGCCAAGGCCCTCTCCACCTTGATGCGCTTCCTCACCAGCTCAAAGCCCCAGGAGATGGCCAGTGCCTCCCTTACCCTGGACACCCCTCTCTCCTCCCAGAAGAGCAGCTTCTGCCGGCAGCCCCTGGCACTCCCTCTGCCCCCTTCGCAAGTTGGGGTGGGGATACGGGATGAGGAGCTCCAAATGAAGATACTGACTTTTCACCGCTGAACTTTCATCAAAAAGCCCCTGGTGCTAAATTATGAGGAGATGACACTGCCCCATGCTGGCAGCCTGCCAGGGCAGACAGCCTGTACATACAGTATTGGTAAAATAAAATATTGTTATTATTATAACAACTTTGAAACTCCTGGCCTTTAGCAATGAATCACAACAGGCTATGGGAAAATGTACTTCTCCCTGCCTGCTCCCATATGGGGAGGACTCTCCATGTTGTCTTCACTGCAGTTCCACGTGCAGAGGCCCAAGCCTTGGCAATGGAGCTCACATCCATGGGAGCTTTCGGCACTTTCCTGTCCTTTTGGGGGACTTTCCCCTTCTACATATTCCCTGCAAGCGACTCTCCACTGGCTTTCGGGGCCACTTTGCTTGTTCTTGTCTTCATGCACTCATCATGACAATTCTGTTAAAACTGGGATGGATAAGTAACAATAGATCTTTACAAAGATATACTGCTATAATGATCTATTGCCATTTATCTAACTGAAATTTTAACAGAACTTTTGTACTAATAGACCATTATACTACTACAGCAATTTTAAAAAATCACTTTTTTCAAAAAAGCACTCCAGTGTCATAGCAGAAAGGGAAAGTGGGGAAAATTGCACCTGCCAGGGGCTGCAGGCAGGAAAAGAGTGCTGATGTGGGAGGGAGCGCTGCAGGAGCGAAGAAGTACACTATTCCTTCCAGATGGTACGCTTGGACTGTGTGCTTTACAAAAAGATAAGGGTATATTCAATTTGGGAAAGAGCATATAGAGGATGGGTAAGATCTGGAAACGGGACGATAACAACATGGTCTGGCATGGAAGGTCCAAAAATAAAGTTCTCCAGTTTGGAAGCCAAGGCAGAGAGAAAACTCAACATGGAAGCAGCCCTTGTCTTTCTTGGCCAGCCAAGGTTCTCAGGTCTGGTGTCCAGAGTGTGAGAATAATTTCATTTCCTCACTATGCATTTAGGCCATAGTTTACAACCAACCACCACCTTTGCCTCTGCCAGACCCTTCTTTGATTTATACCCTATTTTCATTGTGTGAACCCACACAAAATCCAAGTTTCAAAATGTTCCTGTTCTTCTGCATTGGCCTACAGCCACATCTAACGTCTTCTAGAAAGTTGGGCATCTTCAGAGATGCCCTGAGGCATGCAAGAAGTGTGTTGTTGATTAAGGTCCATGCCTTACTTTAAAAAAACAAATAATTTCTGGTCCACAGATAACCCCCACTGCTCTATGAAAGGAGAAGACTGGAACTTCCTCAGGCCATACCATCATGTACAATTAGCCCCATTTATTCTTTGCTTTGTGCTTTTAATCAGGGTCGCAGGACAGCATAATCTGAGAAGAGTCTCCCACACTATACTGCAGTTTATGAAGATCCACAAGAAAACGTTTCCCACCTCCTGCTTCCCATCCTGACAACACACAGAGTATTCCTCCTTCTAGTTACAAGAAACCAAATGCCAGGGAGGCGACTGGAGTTTGCAGAAGAAGCCTTCCAGAGTCCAAGATGGCTGACGAACACAACCGGCACCAAGCTAAGCCCCACCACTATCTGGTTTGGAGGGCAGCCCCCAAGCTCCAAAGCGTTCTGCTCGGAGACAGCTGCATTCTCAATACCAACTCTGAAAGTGAGATCAGTTGGAGGCCATGCCATTAGCTCATCTCAGATGCCAAACGGTTGGCTATTGCTCTTCCATGGGAAGGGAAGACAGGGCTGAGCTCTAGTATTCAAAATACCTGCTGGAGCTGAGCCACTGAGAATGAATGTTCTCTCTATAAAAAGCTGCCACAGTGATTAAAGGGTATTTACCTGGAGGCAGTAAATGTTGGAATGCCAGCACTAGGGAGCAACATCAGGGAAGGGCCTCGGCCTGCAGGGAACCCAGCTGGCCACTGTGTGGAACTGGGTATTGGGCTAGATGCGGGACCACTTATCTGACCGAGCAACGCACCTCTGCTCTTAAGTGGTTTCCAGCCCCAAATGTTAAGTTCAACACTGATGTAGATCAGCTCTCACTCTTTGAGAACTCTCCTGTACTCACAATTAGCGTCCAAGACAGAGTTAAAGGGCCATGAATATGTGCTTATGGGTGAAATCCAGATTTTAAACCATGTCCGTGACTGTTAAGTAGAGGGAGCAGCTAATCCAAATAAATTAATACAGGATACAAAATCATGACTGCATAACTCAGCAGAGCTTCCCGGCATCCCACTGCCAGGAGCTCTAATGGTGACGACTCCCCTTTCCAGGAATGCATGAAGCAGAGCTGAGGGTCAGCGACATCCCAAGGAGAAAGCCGCCTAAACCAAGAAGCGAGGGCCGTTGAGAGTTGAGAGCCTTCCTGGGAATAAACAGGAAGAGGCCAAAGGCAAGACCTAATGAGAATGTCCCTGGCGGAGAGGGGACATTCCATGAATCCGAGCAGGCTGAGGCGCCTCTACCAGCCCGTCTATCCCCATGTGTTCAAAGACCGGGCATCTCTACCACTGCCAAATTAAAGTGGCGCTCACCACTAGCGTGCCATAGTTCGAGAGATTTGCCACCCCACCAAATGATCCTCAGATAATTTTGTGCTTTTGGAGATGGATTGCAGAACGGGATGCCTTTCTGGTTCTGTTTATTTAGTTTGCTCTTTCGGCTAAATCCTCTTGATCCCCCTTCCCACTCCAGCGGCTGAGATGTCTTGCTGGACTGGCAAGGCCATAAAGGGACAGAGTTTTCTGGTGTGAAGGGGAGGGACTGCTGGGTCCTTTGACTTCAGTCAGGGATTGGGACAGTAGAGTTTCCATTCCTTGCTCTAAAAGGAAAGGGCTGTGGTGAGCAACAGTCAAGACGGACTGCTGTGATTTCCCAGTGCTGGGTTCTACTGCCAGCCCAAGGAAACTGGGAGCGGCTGGCATAGGGGTGTCACTGTACTAACCTCCTTCAGGAGTCTTTTGAGCCTCAGCTTTTCTCCAGCCTCAGCTTAACTTCCCGCTCTGTGAATCCCATTCATCTTCTCTGAAGCCTTCTAGGAAGGCTGAATGAAGACGCTGACATCAGATACAAACAAGGCAGGAGGAGAGTCCTTCAGTTCTTGTGCTGACCCCACTTCCTCCCTGTCCTGCAGCTCCCATCAGCACAGCTTCAGCCTTGCGTTCACACGGTCCGGATGACCCTGTGAGAAAGAATGAGCTGATGTCAGCCTCCTCGCCAGATCAAACACTCCAAGCAACTGAGGACAAACAAGGAGCCCCAAAGCAGACGGGATCATCTAACCGCTTTTGAAAAATACCCTGAGAAATCTTACACCTACCCGTGTCTAAAGCCCCAGAGCTATTCTGCATTAAACAGCATCCCACTGAGTGTTAATGAAGCAACTTCACCCCAGGGGAAGAGGGCCCGTCCAATAAAAGTGTCCCCCAGCCAGGAGCCCTCTCGTCCCACAAATGCATCCCTTTCCATCCTGCCCACTTCAGCCCTGCAGCAGGCAAGGTCTCATACTGGCTGCCACCACTCTGGCCCAGGAGTTCAGCTAGGGAGGGCCCAGAGCAGCCCCCCTTCGCCTTCACCCTTCCAACCTGCACCCCTCTACTCGTGAGGGTGTGGCCAGAGGACAGGCCAAGATAGAGACAGGAGAACCCCAGCAGAGTAAAACAAGCCCTTTATTTACAAGATAGGCAATCGCCGAACAAGGGTGGGGGGGGGGAGACGCATGTGAGTGACAGGTTTAGCAGTGGGAACTTTTCAGCAAGCAGGGCAGCATTAACCCATAAAAGAGCCGGCATGAGAACAATCAAGCCCAACACAGCTGCCTGACCGGCCCCTGCAATACCTGGCCCTTCCTGGGCCCAGCCCCCCCCCCTCCTGCGTGGGGGACCACCCCTGCCGCAGAACTTCTCTGCCAGGCCTCCCACCTGGGGCAGGGGCTTATATTACTTTTCTCATGGCCCCACCTCCTGAGTTCTGATTGGCCTTCCTTTCCCCTCCATTTTTCCTTAGTCCAATCCTAAAGCTGGGAAAGATCATGGGAAATATAGGCCTGCAGGAAAATTAGCAGCCAGGACTACTGGAAATTTACTCTAGGCTCAGGCTTCCTTGAGGCCTACAGGCCCAGGATCGTGACAAACTTCTTCACGTTTATTTATTGATGTCATTTATAGTCTGCCTTTCTCACTGAGGCTCAAGGTAGATCACACAGTGCGAGATTAGAAGTAGAAAGCACGAAGCAGCAGAAGTTAATCAAATATGTCAAAGGAATGCCGTATTAATATTGGACTCAATAGTAGAAAAATAAAATGGCCCGTAGAGCTTATTAATTAAAATTAACTGCAAAACGCAGTATCTGAAAAAGCACAAAACTAAAGGATGAAATAAAATCTTTGGAGAAAAACAGATGGAAACGTAATGATCGGTGATTAACGTATCCATTCCTTGTAGCTAGAATTGATGGAGACACATTTTACGTTTAAAAGCCATTAGAACATTTGGGGGAAACTGAGAATGCCTGAATTACGATGAAGGGATTTCATTCTACAGAGTGCCGGCCCAGCCCAGGGAATTTTTGCCATGTCACAGCCGGTGCCCTTCCCAATCTGAGCTCCTGGAGACCTCTCTCCAGCCAACACTAGAAACAGATGTCGGACAAGATGGACAGCTGCATCCCTGACTCTCCCGGCCCCCAACCGTCTGGCACGCTCCGCAATTCCTTGGTCCACCTAATGGGTGGGCTGGACCAGTTTAGTTCCGATTATCTGAATTTTTTTAACATGCAGCTGGGTGAATGGAGGGTTTGCGGTCCCAGATCTGAAATGTTATTACAACGCAGTGAATTTATCTGGAGCTGTTAACTGGTTTGAATCGGGAAAAGTGACCATGGCTTTCAGGTTCCACTGAATGCTTTCTTGCGGCTTAAAAAGAAAACAAAGGTGGAATCGCATTTGCAAGAAAGCTGCATGTTAAAAAATTCAGATAATCCGAACTAAACGGTGGTGGTGGTGGTGGTGCTGTTCCAGTACTCCTCCTTAGGGCTGCAAGATCCAGGCTTTTAGCCTCCTTCTCAAGGACGCCAAAGCAGTAAAATCCTGGGGTGAAAATTTAAAGAATCGGGGTATTTTTTGCTGGGGCTAATGAGAGCTTTTGCTAGTTGATCTCTGTGTCCCCATCCATCCATGTCCCTCAGACACGGAGCACAGCCACCACCACCACCCCCTTTCCAGACACTTCCTCCAGCCTCTCTAGCTGCCCCTGGGCTCTGGTTGTTGGGGGTTTTCCGGGCTGTATTGCCGTGGTCTTGGCATTGTAGTTCCTGACGTTTTGCCAGCAGCTGTGGCTGGCATCTTCAGAGGTGTAGCACCAAAAGACAGAGATCGCTCAGTGTCACAGTCTGACATCTCAGGCAGATGTCAGGCAGAGATCTCTGTCTTTCAGTGCTACGCCTCTGAAGATGCCAGCCACAGCTGCTGGCAAAACGTCAGGAACTACAATGCCAAGACCATGGCTATACAGCCCGGAAAATCCGCAACAACCATCTTTCTCCGGTCGTGAAAGCCTTCGACAATATATTGCCCCTGGGCTCTGTTCAGTAACCTGTGAGTCTCTGTCTCTCCCCCCCCCCCCCCATGATCTCTTTGGCTGCCAACTTCCACCTCGGCTGCTCCTAAGGAAACCTGCAAATCTGGGGCCACGGGGCTGCACGAGATTTTCACCGTACCAGACCTATGGCTTTTGCTGCACGCAGGAATTCTTCAGGTGGAGCTCTCCCCATATCTCCACGCTAGGAAAAGCTTCACCTGCTGCTCAGCTCCTGGTTTACAGGCAGGGGACTTGGGCTCGCCACCTTCTTTTCTGCTCCTGCTCTCAGCGAGGATGCCAAGGATGAATGCCCTGGCATATAGACTAAGTGGTTCGAAAAACTTACCTGAGAAATGTCTATTAAAAGCAAGGAACACAGACACTGAAAAGTTTCAAGGTCTGGGCTGGAAGGAAAGAAAAGCTGTGCTGCAGCAATCACTGTGAATGTATGAAGAATGACTGGCACAATACTTGCAAAAATATACAACAGAAAAAAAATATAGTTCAAAGAACACAATGACTGTAGAAAGAGAATTCATATTTGAACGCAGTGCAAGTTCCGACAGGACTCTGGACATAGCCATTCCAAGGGATTCTTCTTCCATATACAGAGACCAGATGCACAAAAATGTTGCTCTGACCTCTTGTAAAGATGAATGAATTCACCCTCTTGTATACAGACAGGCCTCGAACCCAGCAGAAAAGACTGCTGTTTTAAGTCTCCAAGCAGAAGATGATGGGTCCCTGTCTTAGAAATCTGAATATGTTCCTACGATGTTTCCGACTCCTCTCTGAATATAAGACAATGACTATGCTAATCTTTAGAAGAGGTCAGAGCAACATTTTTCAGTATTTGGTATCTACATACTGAGGAATAATCCCTTGAAACAGGCCTGCATCCAGATTCCTGTCTAAAATTGCCCTACCTTCTAATTCGAATTGTCATTTTTCAGTTATTGTATTCTTTGAGCTATATTTATTTTCTGCTATTGTATATTCTTTTACAAGCATTGTGATGATCATCATCCACGAATTCAGTGTTTGCTGCAGCATCATTTTTTTCTTTATTTCTCAAACCTGTGGCTGTTCCTTATCTGTTTTTGTTTTAGGCTGGAAGGAGAGCAGGCACGGGCTGGAAAACCATGATTCTGGTCATGCTACAACAGAGAGCCCGCTGAGGCTGCAACTCAGTTGGCTCCCCCCGCAGCTGCCTCTTCTAGTGGCTGCCATTGCAGACCATAAAAGCCTTGCAGTATCAGGCCAAGGATCCACACAGGTCAGCATCTCGTTTCCTAGAAACCAAGCAGATGCCACCAGAAGGCTTACAAGCAGGGAAAGAGGGTGCTGTGAGGGTCTTTGGAGCTCCAGACAAACAGCCTGAAGAAAGAGGAGGGCTTGTGAGCCTGTTCCTTCACAGAAGGCGACCACCTCCTCTTGATGTTCGCCACCACAGGTCATACAGACTGACAGACAGCTGCTGACATCCTTCATGAATTAGTCCATCCCTTTTTTCCAAGCCATCTAAAATAGAGGTCCTCCCCACATTATATAGTAGCAACTTCCATGAATCTTCAAAAAAAGTACTTTGTTTTGTCTGTTATGAATCTACGGCCCATCTTTTTAATTGGTGAAACTGTAGTATTGTGGGAAAGCTTCCTCTATTCACTTTTCCCACCCAATGTATAACTTCATAAACCCCTTTCATATTCATACTGAGTCATATTTCCCCTATATTGAAAATCCTCAAACGCCTTCACCTTTTCTCACAAGGAAGGTGTTGGGCAACTTTTCCAGCACATTTTTATTTGAGATGCGGCAACTGAACTACACACAACGAATCTATAGAAAAGATTTATGGCGCTGGCCAACTTATTTTCTCTCTTTTAAAATTCTTGTCATAATGTTAAACAGAGACCGACAATGCCATGACTAAAATCCTTGAGATGCTCAGAAGAAATGCAGGCATATAAATATTTTGGAAAAACAGTGTAGAATGCCCCGTTTTCACCACAGCTGCCGACCAACTGGGCATTTTCTTTGAGCTATCTGCCATGCCCTCAAGAACCCTTCAGCTGCTGTTAGTTTAGCCCCATGTGGCTGATTAGGGTCCTGTGTATCTCTTGATATTTACATTTCACCAAGTTTGTCAAGGTTGTTATCTTTCTCAAGTAACTCCCCAAAATGTTTTTTTTAAGGGGTGGGGAGACTTCCACTTGCAGGAGCCATGCTGGTTCTTCCTAAACAGGGCTTGCTCCTCTTGGTGCTTAGTAAATGTCTCTTTAATAACATAACAGGATAACTGGCCTGCAATTTCTTAAGATTCCTTTTTGAAAACTGGTGTAACATTCTCTGCAGGGAAGACTGATTCTAGAAATGAGAATATTTTAGTTGAAAGATCCAGAATTTCACACTTGAGCTCCTTAAGAACTCTCTGGTGTAAGCCACTGGCCCCAACCACTTGTCTTTAGGATGCCTTACAACTTCACCTCTCCTCATTTCCATTCCACTCAGTTCTTTCAGCACTCTGCCTGAAAATAGCCATAGTTGCAAGGCTACTCACTCTCATCATCCCTGCTGAAAACCAGTGTAAAGATCTCATTCAGCCTCTCTGCATTTCCCTTCCTTTAACCATCATTCCACCCCTTGGCTGAGCAAGAGCCCCACAACCTTCTTGGCTGGTCTCTTGATAGGGTTGCCAGCTCCGGCTTGGGAAATTTCTGGAGATTTGGGAGGTGGAGCCTGAGGAAGGTAGTATTGGCAGAGGCTAGGGCGGCATAATCCCAGACAGTCTACTGTCCAAAGCAGCCCTTTTCTCCAGGGGAACTGGTCTCTATTGTAACTCCAGGACATCTCCAGCCATCACCTGGAAATTAGCAACCCTACGAGCTTCTGGCTTATTTAGAGACGTTCTTTGCATGTTTTGAGCAACAGATTCCTTTTTGCATTCTCTTTTTTTCAGGCCTTAACATCAAATTACTGGCGGGGGGGAGAGAGACAGAGCCCCGAATCTGCAGAGCTGCCAGCTTTGGGTTGTGAAATTCCTGGAGATCATGCCACAGAGTCTACCCTCCAAAACTGCCATTTCCTCCAAGGGATTTACGTCGTCTGGAGATCAGGTGTAATTCCGGGAGATCGCCAGGCCCACCCTGGAGGATGGCAACCCTGGGTGCGACGCACATTTCCCACGAGTGGCTGTGCGGGAATTTGATGGCCGCCCCCGTCGCCGCCATAGAGAGGAACGGGCGTTGTCATGGAGGCGAGGCTAGACCGACGCGGTCACGGAACTTCCGGTTGTCGGGACAAGGCCTCTCCGCGCCTCGCCGCCTCTGTGGCATTTTCATTTCCGCGCGCTGACGTCAGAAGCGGGCGTGGCGGCGTGTCGACGTCAGAGCCGGCGTCCGCGCGGGGGCCGCTGGGAGCGCGAGGATGGTGGCCGGCGCCTTCCCGCTGGCCAAGCTGATGTACTTGGGCGTCCGGCAGCTCTCCAAGCCCCTGGCCGCGCGCATCAAGGCCGGGGCGCGCGCCAGCCCCTTCTTCCGCCAGTACATCTGCGGGCCCCCCGCGCAGGGTGAGCGAGGCGAGCGGGAGCGCGCGGGGAGGGCCAATAGGAACGCGAGGAGGGCGGGTCCTGGCGGGACGTGACCAATGGGGGCGCAGCCAGGGACCGAGGGCTGAGGTCACCTTGCTGGGCAGCACGTGGCCAGGGCGGGGCCACAGCTGCTGGGTGGGGACGGAGAGCCTCCCCGTGCCAGCGCAGCCTACCTGAGGCATTCAAGGGGCCAGCGCAGGGAGTGGCTGAGCATGTGCAGAGTCCCTCGCCTTCGCCCGGGCTTTGCAGCCCAGGGAGAGCGGGCGGGCGGGTGTGTGCGCGCGGAAGAGCTACTCGCGGGGGGGGGGGGGTCAGGCGCCGGCTGCAAGGGAAGCCACAGGAGCGCCCCTGAGCATGTACAGAATGCTCACCCGAGGATTAGCCACATCCCTGGGATGCAAAAACTAGTTTCAAACTTGGGGCGGGAGTGGAAGCAGACGCAGCGCTTATTTTTATTCAGTCATTCATTTGTAGTCCGCCTTCCTCACTGAGACCCAAGGCGAATTACACAGTGCAAGTGAAATACAATATAATCAACTGCTCGGACATTCACTGAGCAAAGTGACATTCAATGAACAGCAGAGCCTGATCTCGTCAGAAGCTAAACAGGGTCGGCCTTGGTTAGTAACTGGAGGGGAGACCTCCAGTGAAGACCAGGGTTGCAGGTAATGGTCTCTTACCCTGAAAACCCCACCAGGGGTTGCTATAAGTCAACTCTGACTTGAGGCCTCGCTCCACCAGGACATTCATACAGTGCAACAGATGCAACAGGGAATGGTAGCAGAAAAAATAACTTATCCATCTCTTCAGTCCAAGAAGCCTCTCCGCCTTCAAGGCACTGGCAGCTTCCCTGCAAAGGAGCTCAGGGCACAGCATGTGCTGCCTGAAGATAGCCAGATACTTGCTGTACACCCCCCACCCCCATCTCTTTTGGGCCTAGAGACTGGCTTATGGTACAGATTTGGGGCTCTTATTTTTCTATAAGGTCCACAAAGGACGTGGGACAAAGACTCCTAAATGGGTTTTATTTTTTAAAATGCCTGTATTCCCCCAGTGCCAGCTGCCTGCTCTTTCTCTAGACGGGCTCAGAAGTTGTGTGTGGAAAGAACAGATTGGGAGGAGGGGTCTAGCCGGCAGTTGATCCACCTGGCTTGTGTCGCCTTCAGAAATGTGCCCCGTTGTTCACTTTAGAGGGAAGGAAGGTGCTCCTTTCGTGGCTGAGGAGAAGGCTGGTCACCTGTTAGTCTTCCAGCTGCTGCATGAAGGAGGTCACTGCCAGGTCACTGCCTCACATTTTCCTCCTTCCCTGCAGTGTACCATTGGATCGAGATGCGCACCAAGATGCGGATCATGGGCTTCCGGGGAGCCGCCATCAAGCCTTTGAATGAGGAGGCAGCTGCGGAGCTGGGGGCAGAACTGCTGGGAGAAGCCATCGTCTTTGGCGTGGGGGGGCTGTGCATCTTCTTGGAGTACTCCCGCCAGACCGCCAACTCCAAGAAGAAAGAGGAGGAGCTGAACAGCACTCTGCTGGGCCTACAGGAGCAACTGGCCGAGCTCGCCCTGACTGTGGAAACCTTGGACACGCAATTGCGCGAGGTCCACCGGGCACTCGTGGCCATCCCGGCCTCTCCCAAGAAATGAGTGGCCTGCAGTGGAAACGCTGCTTCCTGGAACTGTGATCTCATGGGGGGTGTATCCCTCCCCCTCCCACCCATGTGGTTCACCGATGGTGCCAGTGAGAGCCCCATTATATGCAGCAGATTTGGGGTGCGGTATCTGACACCCTGCCTCTCAGCTGCTGGGCTGCCTGACCTCTTCCTAAGATGTAAATAATGAATCATTAAAAAAAAAGTGAGAGAGATGGTTCACGCTGATAATCCTGGGAAAGAGCTTGTAACGTCAATGGTCCATTTTATTACAAAGGAGGGAGGCTTAGGAGACAGCTGCGCAGCATGGGAAATTCCACTGTTTTCCACAAGGTTTGACCAGTCTTGTAAATTTAGGGGCCGTGAAGATTGAAGTGCCTGTGTGCCTATTTTGGACTCACTGCGCCTTGAGGGGGGTTTCCTCAGCCTCGGTCTCCGATTCTTCTCTGATCAGAGGAGAGGTGGTGCTTGGCTATCAGCCAATCCAGCCACAATGTTTCCTGGGGGAGGCGGGGGGGGGGGCGGGACAGTTCATGCTCTGCTTTTGTTCAAGCATCCCGTCTTCCATATGAAGAAAAGAACGCCTGGAGAGGGGAGGGCTTTTCCAGAACCAAAAGAAGCACCACCATTTCATGAACTTTCTGGCCTGCTCCATGTGAGTAGCCGGCAGTCTGATGTGCGGGATTTAACCATCGCAAGCAAAGTGTTTCCCCTCCATTGCCTGTCCGAATGACTCAGTACTCTGTGTTCCATAGCTCCGGGGGCTGTGCTGACTAACTACTTAAATAATTAACTTCTTTAAAAGCCTTTGTATTGACTGTGTTTGGCAAGAAAGAACGCAAAGGAACCTTGCAGAGTCATAGCAACACCAGGCCAGCGAAGATTAGTGACATTTTTCCTAGCCCTGTTGCCTTGGATTTGAGATTGCTTGACTCAAAGATCTCCCCTAATTCCTATTTTTAGATTAGGATTACCTGGGCTGCTAAATCTCAGGTAAAATGAGTACACTGGCCTAGAAAAGATCAGCATATAAATGGAAGGAGCCTCCCGTGGGTGGGTGTTGGTGGGGAGCATCTCGACAGTCCCAGCTTGGTAGGGTTAGAGTACATGGCTCGATTGTAGTGTCTTCTCTGTTCTGGAGCAACAAAAACACTAACGCTGGGAGCCCAAACCTGACGCACAAGTGGGAGGAGGGAGATCTGTCTTCCCCCACAGATCTGTCTTCCACGGGAGATAGCCCAACCAAAGCTGTAGCTGCTGCTGGCCTGTGCTCGCCCTCCCCTCCATTCTCACCTTGCTGTATTTCTCTTGCCACCAAAGAGTTCCAGAAGGGTGGGCTGAAGAATTGTATGCCTTCCCCCCACCATTTTGCCATGTAATATTCTAAAACCAGAAGGGGGGGGCAGTTTAAAGAGGTGAACACGTGGGGGTGGGAATAATGGCCGGGGGGGGGGGAGGTTTTGAAGATTTTTGTCCCTGTGGAAATATTGGAAATTTAAAACAAACTTTCTGCAATATTTTTGTTTTCATATTATTGTTACAGATACAAAAAATTCTAGATCTGAAGGGTTGGAGAGAATCACATTAGCAGGTATAGATCCAGAGGAGTTAGCCGTGTGTAGTAGCAAAATAGAAAAGAGTCTGGTAGCACCTTTAAGACTAAGGTGAGGTTCTCGAAAGTTTATGATTCAATAAAGTTGCATCTGACGAAGAGAGCTGTGGTTCTCGAAAGCTTATGCTACAGTAAAGTTGGTTAGTCTTAAAGGTGCTACTGGACTCTTTCCTATTAGCAGGTATAGCATTGCACCCGCTTTTGTCTGGAATACTAAACAAGCCCCCCTCTTAGCCCTGGCTGCTGGAAAAAGGCTTCCAAATGCAAACCATTGTTGGCTATTTGGGCAGACTGGCCAGGGATCTTCCTCTGGTCTCTTAACTCTGGCTTGTCTCAAACGCCCTCTCCCCCCTTCTGCCTTGCAGGAGACAAACTGCTGAATATTTGTCAGTCATCGAAGGAGCTGAGAAATGTCTTCGATTCACACAAACCTCCCATCTTGCTAATGCTGTGAGGGAAAGGCCGTTAGAGGCGGCAAAGGGTCTTTCAGACAAGAGCCAGACACTTCAGTTATACCAGTATTTTCAGTGCTATCCAATGGGGGTTAGACAGACTTACGCTTACTCAGAAGCAACCCTCACTTCCAACAAGTGTGTAAAGACTGTGACCCTGTTGTATGTGATTATTGTTAACTGAGGTGCTGACTCTTGTTAAGGGGCCTCCCTCTATCCGGTACCACAGTGAGTTCCCCCCTCAATTACACACTGTTATCTAAGTTCAGTATCACCTGGTAGGAATTCTAGTTTTCAAATGTTTATCATCAAAAAATATGAGTTCTGTTTGTCCTTGAAAAAGTTAAAACCATTTCCAAGGCCAGCCGTTACTTTAAAACAAAGGAGAGGATTTCCATTTTCAACTCTGTATTCAGCTGAGCCCTGTGATGGCCAGCAGGTGGCGCCATTTCTTTGGGAAGAGGAGCTAACTGGCCCTCTCTTACTGCCCCCTTCCTGTCCCATTTTACACTCTGCAGTAGAAAAGAGAAGACCGAGGCTGCAGTCCAGCACCCTGCCTGACCCCAAAGCAAAGCCATTGCGCAGAGGGGGAGGGGATCTCCATCATGCCCCCCCCTCCAATGTGAGAACTTAACGTGAGCCAGAATGTAGAAGGGGCAGACGTCTACTTTGCACATTATATCATGAATATTTCCACACTGGTGTGCTTGTTTTTAAAGCAAAACCCCAGGAAGAGCAGGAGAGGAAATCACAGGCATGTTTTACTCCTTCCAAAAATCACTGCTCCTGCCCATGAAAAGCCAGTCTCTGCAATGGAGGGGTGCGCATTAAAAGTTGTTGGAGAAATGGGAGAGGCACAAGGGAGATGACTGGAATAGGCCTGCTCTCCGCCCTTTCAATTGCAAGCCCCGCTGCAGGGCGATAATGCCTCCCCGCCCCCCCACACCCCAATGCACAATGCTAAGAGCCTGCCCCACATACCCCACCCTCTCACCATAAGAAATTAAGCCCCTGCCCAGTTTTAGACTGCCACTGGCTCTCCCCACACTGGGGAAGAGCTGTAGTGGGTTCTGACCGCAGAACCTAACAATTCATGAGCTCCCACTTTGGCTCAAGGACAGGCACGAGGAATTCCCACCTAACCCTTGCCCCCCCCTCTTTGCGGCACCATGGGGGAGGAATAAAGGCAGGTATATCTGACTTGGAGCACCCGCTCCCTCCCTCCCACCCACCCTTTTCATTGCACAGTGAAAACACACAGACGTTTTGCAATTTTACAAAAAAGGAAAAAGATTTATTCCTAGAGAAGTTTGGTGCAGGAGCCCAAGATCTTGGTGCCCATCCGCAGGTGAGTGGGGTGCCCCAGGGCAGGAGGATGCATAGAAATCGGGCAGAAATACCCAGCAATCAGTCAAAATAATTTTAAAAAATCAAAAAATAATATCCCATCCAGCCCAACAAAACAACAACACAAAGTCAAAAAATTACAGCTTGGTAGAAAATGCAAGAACCTGGCCAGTGACTCCCCCCCACACACACAGAGGTGGGGAGGTGAAAACTTTCCTTTTAAAAAAAAGGGTTACCCAAAGAAGTGATGATTGGGGTTCCAGATAAAATATTTTAAAAGCTACCCCAATCTTGGTGTAAAAATATATATATAAAACAAGAGAAACCAGCAGAGTGTGTGTGTGTGTGTGAAATGAGGCAAGGTCCTGGGACGTGTTGGGGGGTGGTCTAGAGACCTCCTCCCACAGGGAAGGGGCATGCGTTGCAAGCAGGGGGTGGCCCAGGACCAACGATGGCCCCCAGGCAGAAAGCTGCCCCCCCCAACCACTTCTAGGCTGGCGGCCACCTCCTGGGCTTCTCTGTTCCCCTCTCCGAGGGGCAGGCTCGTCCCCCCCATCACCCCAGCAGCAGACAGGGGGCCACAGGGAAAGGCTATGCGGGGGCGGGGGGGGGGAGAGCAGGAAGGGGCTTTGGCCGGGGTGCTTGGAACGCTGTGTTGGGCGAGGTTCTGCTGGCCACAACTGGCTGCCTTAAGGAAACTGCTCCAGTGTCATCTGTGGGTGGGATTCCCTCTCCCCCCTGCAAGAGCCCAGCTCCTGGCTGCCCCTCCGCCAAGGACCCCTCGCTCCCGCCTGGCTGCCTACCCCCTCCTCCCACATGGGAGGAAACAAGCTACAGGCTCACGTTGGGAGAAAATGGGAGATGGTGGTGATGAGAGGGAGGTGGGGCGGCCTGGCCCCCTCTCTGCAAATGGCACCGGGGAAGGGGAGGAACCAGTCCCCCTTCCTCCCAGGAAAACAGCCTCTCGTGGCAGGGGAGGGGTAGGAAAAGGGTGCTGCTATTGCTCTGGTAAGGCACGGGCGGGGGCCTGCCCTTCTGGGGGAGGGGCTGCCACAGATTGTCCCCCCAATTGCACAGTGGGTCCAGAGGCCTGGGAGCCGACAGGTCAGGGTGTGTGGATCTCTTCGGGGGGGGGGAAGGAAGGGGGGGCTGCGCTTCTTTCTCTTTTTTTCTCTTTTTATTCTTTTTTGCACATTTGGGAGGATTCGACGTCTGACTCCAGGCGGCACTGGGAAGTGGCTGAGGGTGGTGCAGGGAGGCTAAGGGGAGCCCCGCTTCCGTAGCTCCGTCACGAATGCTGGGGAAAGAGGGAGGAGGCAGTCAGCGCTTGAGCAGCAGCAGCACTCTGAGGGCAAAGCACGGCTAGACACACCGGTCCCTTAACAGCATCATCGGCTCTTTCTTGCTCCTCTCGCGGTCAAGCTGGTCTTGATTCCCCGCCCCCCCCCCCCGCCCCATTCTGTCCTGCATGTAAGTTCACAGTCCGGTATTCTAAATGCATCCACTTCCACCCACATTTCGGGGGGTGCAACACTCTCACGCAGAGGGCTTACAGGACTCGATCCAAACACATGCTCGTTCTTCTGCAACGGCAGGACTCCCCAGCCTTTGGGGACTAGCTCCGTGTGGCGTTCCCCAAGCAAGGGCAGAGACAGCAAGAGGAGAGAAGAACTCGGAGAGGCCTCATCCAACCAGAACAGATAAGCACACCCACCAAACAGGATCATTCCTGATTGGCTTAAAGCGGAAACGCTGTGCGCAGGAAGGCCAATCATTGCACCACCACAGGCGCTGGGAGCACCTTGATTCGTTACAAGGATATGTCTCATTTGCATGAGCCCTTTCATTATCTGAGGCTGCACCTACTAGACAGGAGGGGCAGCTGCGCTGGCACATTGGCCCTGTCCCAGTAAAAGGAGGCAAAGGGCTTCTGCTGCGGTAGCAGTCCCTGCCTCCCGGTGCAAAGGAGAATTGCCCGCAGGGTGTTTCTCCTGCACGTCTGAAATCTGGCACAGTAAGATCCCCTGCACGAGAGGTGAAGTCCCAGGAATGTCAGCCCGAGCATGTGAAAACACGGAAGCACCAGGGGGCAACACGGCTCCCACGTGACGCCCACAAAGACAAGGGGAGGGGCAGGACCCGAGGGGATAAGACGGAAAATGAATACCTGACGATATAAACACAAAGCAACCCCCGGACAACCGATGTGCCACTCAGGGTGTGTGTGTGTGTGGGGGGGGGTGTCATCTGAAGCCCACCTCTGGGCCTGCTTGACCCCCCCAAGGAGAGGTTCCTCCCGTTCCTCTCACTCACCCTGTATGATCTCCTCTTTCACCTTCTGGAGCTCCCGTCGGACCTCCTGCAGTAGTTCCTGGAGAGGGGGGGGGGCGTGTGTTAGGGGTGGAGACTGGACAAGTGCGGGGGGGGGGGATCCTTCATGGCTCCCTCCCCCTGCAACCTCAAAGCCTGCCTCTAAGAACTCTGTTGGAGTTTCGAAAAGACCCTTGACAGGCCCTAGACCAACCGCCTCCTCTGCCACCCGTTTCATCTCCCCGGTGAGCCAGTCAAGAAACTGAGCCAAGAGAGCCTCACTGTTAGACCCCAGCAGTTACCCATCCGAGAGATTCTGCCTCCACACACGGATGCTCCACTTTCACGCCTGCAGCCGCCAACGGAACGGTCATTCATCGGTTTGGCTGAACTTTAACTGCATCCTGATTGGACACTGGGACCTGCCCCTTCTTCCTACACGCAGCGCAGCAGCCACGCCAAGTGGGCCCTGCTGGGTGCAGCTGCAGGACGGGGGGGGGGCTGGCAGTACACGTGCAGGATGCTGCAAGGGGGGGCGCGAGGGGGCTTCAAGAGCCTCAGAAAACTCAGGTGTGGCAGCAGGGTACCTGTTTCACCCGTTCCAACTCCGATTCATCCCCTGCCCCGCTTGTCGGTTCTGAGCCCGCGATGGCCCCTGCAGATTTCATCCTGTGAGAGAGTCAGAGTTAAGAATCACTCACGGGAGCAGACCGGGGGCACCCCAACACACTGACCGGAGCCACAAGGCTGGGCCACGGGCACGTTCCACACCTCTCAGAGGTCTCCATGGGATTTAGAGCACCTCTATCCCAGCACGCTGCTCTCCAACAGCAGAGGCCATAACAAACCCACAGGTCTAGCACGGTCTTCTCACAAGAAAATCACTGCAGAATGCAGTGGGGGGAGGGGCTTGCATCTCCTCTTGCGCTCCCCCCACAACTTGCAAGCTTTTCTTGTGCAGAAAATGTCCCGGGGCAGGAGTTTTCCCGGAACCCCTGACCGTGTGCTTCTGAAGCAGGAGCAAGTGGGCACCTAGGAATCTGCTCAGAGGAGAGGCAGAGGAGCAAGAAGCCTCTGGGCACGGGGGAGAGAGAGACACGGCTAAACTGGGCTTGAATGCACATCTAGGCAGTTCAAAAGTACACAGAAGGTGGGCACTGGCTGCCTCTCTAAAACTGGCCAGCAGCCAAAGGGCTCAACCTATCCTATAAAGCAGCCATTATGCTCAGGGGTTCACGCTGATAACCAGGAAGGGCAGAACAGGCTCAGGAGGCAGGGCTACTTGCTCTGGTTAGCCGCGGCTCACCAGGGTCCAAAGGAAAACGTTACTTCCCTGGCACCCCACATTCTGGAACTGGGCCAGAGGCGCTGGGGCTGAGACCCCCTGCCTGCAAACAGGGCTCAGTGACTAGAGCAAGGAAAGCCTCGGCCTGGAGTTCATTCTCGTCTCAGGGGGACGCTGGGGAGGGTCCAGGCAGGGACCTGGGCTTGATGTTCTGGGCTACACCAGATTAGGGGTGGGGAGGCAAAGGCAAAGCCCCAAATTCCACCCAGGCTTCTCTTTCCCCTCCCACACAAAAAAGGGCCTTGGCTTTCAGGAGGGGACCAGCAGTGACCTGATCATTCGCCCAAAGGAAGCCCCCACGGGCGGATGTGCGTGGCAGAGCGGCTCCAGCACCAGAGAGCGGATGCTTTGGCCTGTTTTGGCGCAGGCTGCTGTGCCGATCTGGTGAGGGACCCTCTCCCACGAGCCTCAGCTAGTCCAGCTGGCTCCTTGGGGGGGGGGCTGTACCTTTATTAACCCTTTCTCCACCTTCCGCTGGAGACTTGACTGGGCCCGTCCAAAAGACCCCAGGGGCCCCGTGGAGAGCTGTGTGCAGGGCTCAGCCCCAAACATCAGCAGCTGCCCTCCTTTTGTCTGCACGCTCCCCCAAAGCCATGCCCCCTTCCCACTGGGATGTAAAAACCTTTTCTGCCCTTGACAGGCTGTTCGGCCCCTCGGTGCTGCTTATGCCAAGCTGGGAACGCAGCCAGGAGCCCCTTTTCTTCCTCCCGTGCGCCAGGGGAGTTTTTTACAAACTGAAGGGGGGGGTAGGAAAGACCCCCTTTACTCACTGAGAACCTCCAGATAAACAGACTACACTCTACAGAGTACTCAGCCCTTTTGCCCGATACCTAAAATGGCCGACAGGCGTCCGGGCTGGGGCTGGGGCTGTGCTGCTCTTCGGGATCACACTTTTCCTGATTGGGAGGGGAAGAGAAAGGCTGAGATACGGGCAGAGAGAGGAGCCCTGGCTCTTCCCTGGCTGTCCCTGCAGCTACTCTTACGTGCCCTTTTGGGCACCGCATCCAGGGGAGCGCCGTCCAGGAGAAACCCCCAGCTTCTCCTGAGGAGAGAGGGCCCCATCCTGCCCAGGAAGGAAGGGAGCGAAGCAGCCGTCGGCAGCAGGACAGTGAGCCCGTGGGAGGCGGGGGAAGGGAAGGCAGAGCCCCCCGCGCCCCCCCCCCCCCGCCCCAAGAAGGCGCCAGGCCAGCAGCTCTCACCTGGGAAGGGTCGTGCTGGTCTTCTCCCACGGCTTCCGGAAGGCGTCTGTAAGAAGCGGCACAGGACCAGCCTTGTGAATGCCCCCCTCTCATACACAGCCTCTATGGCCGGTAGTAGAGACCTTTGCACTCAAACATACACGGCATTGCTTCTGGGTAGGCCAGCCCCAGGGAGCGCTCAGCTGGTTGGCAGCTGCCTCACTCAATTCCTGGGCTTCCGGTGCAGACAGCCACGTACAAATATATGGCTGGGCTCATTTGCTCGACTCCTCTGGGTCTATCTCCTGTGTATGACCGAATGGTACAGTGCCCCTCCTCTTTGGAGATGCAGGCAGACATGTGATTGGAGGGGCAGGTGGACTAAGGGGACACTCTGGTACCTTTCGGTTTTAGGATTCTCTCTTCAGCCAAGTGGACTAGAAACTTGCTTGCTTGTTTTTAAATAGGAAGCAGAGATTTTTTCAGTGGACTGACTTCTGTGCTGGATACTAGACACAACAGTGGCTTTTACAACAGGATGTCTGACTTATTTGCCCCCCACCCCCGCACAGAAAACGGCCAACAGCCAAGATGCCCCCATTCCCAGACCAAGATGGGCAGCCATCATAATGCTGCAGCCCGTTTCCTCAGCCCAAGGGTAAGACAGGAATTCCCCGTCTGTGCCCACTCTAATGCCCGCCTCGCTGCCCTTAGCACCCACCTGTGGTCTTGGCACCTGCTGCTTCCGTGTCTTCCTGCTGTGAGGAAGAAACACAAAGGCCACCAACTTTACCCCACACACCGTGTCCAAAGGAGACCAGAATCTTCCAAGCCCACATTGTGACAGGAAAGCTAGAGCCCAGGTGGTGGGGGAGGGAAAGGGGTCCGAGCCCCATGGCTCAAGGGCATAAGCTTGGACCAGATTCTGTACAGCGTTTCACACCCTTCGGGTACTAAACAGACGCTAAACAAACAAATGCCAATTGGAAGTTGCAGAAGTGAGGAGGGTTAGGGTGCCCAGCGAAAGACAACCAGGTCCAGCACGTCAAGCAGTGCCTCCCCTGAGAAGGTCTCCTGCACACGCCCCGTTAAGCAGAAGCTGTGCGAGGGACACTGAAGAGTCAGCTGCAGCCAAGGAGAAGGAAGCAGCGGCAGCGGCCCCCTGTGCCAAACCACCAAGTCCCACTCACTTCAGCCCCACCCCCCGCCCCCAGCCTGAGGACGAGCCGCTCTCTTTGCTGGTTGTGGGCTGAGGATGACCCTGGAGTGGTGGAAATTCACATCCGTTCTCACCTGCGCAGGGCCTTCCTCTTTCTTTGGAATGGGTTTCTCACCTTGCTCTGCAACTTTCCTCCTACAGAGGAAACAGCCGTTAAAGAGGAACTTGTGGCAGCCTGTTCCGAGAGCCCCAAGCGACGGGGGCGGGAGGGGGGGGGATCGTGCACATCCGTTCCGCCAGCAGAACTGTTCTCTCCTGGGGGAGGGAATGTTCCCGTGGCGCCAAAGGCCCCGGAGAGTGCATCTCCTAGCAGAATCACTCTGCGGGGTCCAACTCAGGCGGCTCCAGCTTTTGGGGTCCCCGCATTCCCAGAAGCATCAGTTGGCTAAATGCGGACAGCCTTAGGAAGGCAGCGGTGTTGACCTGCAGCAGAACAGCAGGATTCGAGTCCTGTGGCACCCGAGAGGCCAGCAAGGTTTTCAAGGCATACGCTTTTGAGAGTCACCGAAGAAGGGAGCTTTGGCTCTCGAAAGCTCACGGCCTGAAAATCTCGTGGGCCTCAAAGGTGGCCCTGGACTCGAATCTGGGTAACTGCGCACTTTCCTGGAATAAGACCACACACTACTCGCCTTCTGTGGCTAAAACAGCACAGCCCCTTGGGAAAGACACACACATTGTGGTGGGCCTTAAAAGACTCTTGTCTCTCTCCTGATTGACAGGGGTATCCTGAATGAGTCTTAAAACAAAACCCAAAAGGGGAGACAAAGAATTGATTGACATTTGAGATTTTTTTTTTTTTTGCAAAGGTAAAAGAGGCCCAAGTCTCTTTTGAGGCAAAAGTCAGGAGAGGCAGATAAAGAGCTCCATTCCCTGGTGCCACAGGCCAGCCTTGATCTGAGGGAGCGTACAAGGGGCGCTCCAACACAGCCCCATAAACAGGGCCCCCTTCTTACGTGCCCAGGGTAAGGCCGATTGCCACCCTGGGGTCAGGTAGCAATTTTCCCCAGGCCAGTTTGGCCAGGGAGCCTGGAAGTGTTTTGCCATCTTCAGAGCATGGAGCAGGGGTCACTGGGTGTGTGTGTTCCGGGGGGGGGGGCGTAATTTGTGATTTCCTGCATTGTGCATGGGGCTGGACTAGATGACTCTGGAGGCCCCTTCCAACCCTATGATTTTAGGTGGGGCCTGGATATCTCCTAGAATGATCTCCAGATGACAGAGCTCAGTTCCCCGAAGGAAGCTGCAGCTTTGAAAGGCAGGCTTGGTGTTGCAGCCCCACTGGCCCCTCCCCTTGCTTCCTAAACATCCACCTTCTCCAGGCCCCGTCCCCATATCTCCAGGAATTCCTCAAGCTGGAGCCAGCAAACCTCTGGCCACACACCTCCCGACCTGGGCCGAGGAGAGTCCCTCGGAAACCTGGTGCCTCCCCACCACTCCCACGGTGCTCAGCCGCACTCACCGCCGTGCCAGCATGGCGCTCATTTCTTCCATGAGCCCTCCCCCGCCAGGCCCGCCGGAAGGTGCCACAGCAGCAGGCGCGGCCTTTGGTCCCTCGTCCTGCAAGACAGAAAGGAGGCACGGGAGCCTCAAAAGTTGAGTAGCTCCCACGGGGGCCGAAGAAACTCAAGAATCCAGCATTCAGAAGTGGGGCGTCCTAGAGGCGTCAGTCCCCATGCCTTGGGGCTCCCCCGCAAGGTCCCAGCTGCTGCCCAGGAGCCCGAAGTCTGAGTCCCTCCGGGAAGGAAGAGGAGGAAGGAGCAGAGCCTCCCCCCCCGCCCCCGCAGCCTTCTGTTGCCCTGCCAAAGGTGGGGGGAGGTGCTCAGCTGTGGCTGCCGCTGGACGGCTCTGAGCTGCTTTAGGGCAGGCAGGAAAGCCATTCTGTTTGGCACCTGCAGGGCCCCACCCCGAGGAAAACTCTGCTGCTGCACGTGCAGGGCCCTCCCCACCCCCTTCCACCCAACCCCCCCCCCAGCTCACCTTGCCCACCTTCTTGAGCTTTGCGCCTGCAAGGGCAGAAGCCAACCCGCTGGGAAGGCCCCCGGCCCCTCCACCAGGGGCCTGGGGAGGGGGCAGTGGAGGTGCCGGGGGTGGCCCCCCTCCCAAGGCAGGTGCAAGGCCGGGGGGCGGGCCAGGGGGCGGGGGTGGCCCTGGGGGAGGCGGCGGCCCTGGTGGAGCTCCTGGCGGTGGCCCCGGGGGTCCCAGCGGAGGACCAGGCGTGGGGCATGGCGGTGCAGGCGGCGGTCCTGGAGGGGGTGGGGGCCCTCCTCCTGCTGGGGTCCCTGCGGGGGCTGAGACAAGAACAAGAACTCAGTGCAGGAAGCCCGAGAGAACGGGGCCTGCTCCCCAGCCCTGAGGCAGGCAAGCGGAGGCAGGGGCAGCTCTTTCAAGCCAAGCAGCCTCTTCCCTGGCCCCAGAGCACCACTTAGTGCTTAGCAGGACACACACACACACACACCCCACCTTGCCCTGCCGCATTAATCTCTGCTAAGCCAATTGTGTCTCCTCCAAATACTCCCCAGTGGGCCAGCCTCCTCCTGTCCCTTTCTGCAAATGAGGGCCAGGGGCAGGGAGTGTCTTCCGGGGAGCTTGGCCAGCCCCGGCTGGCGGCCACACAAAGACGCCAAACCTTTCAGGCCCCTTTGCCAGGCCTTGGGCTGCCCCAAATCCAGCCACGGGACTGCAATGGGAAGTCCAAGGGAAGCGGGGGAGGGTTGGGGGCTGCTAGCTTCATCCCCCCCCCCAGGAACCCACCTGAGATCGGTCCCCTCCGTTCTCTTTCTGCCAGCTCCTGCTGTTCCCGCTCCAGCTGCTGTCTGGGAGTGGGGAAGGAGGGAGAAGAGGAAAACCTCTCAGGCACGACAACTGCTGGCTGAATCCCACCCACCCCACACTCTTGATCCTACCCCAACACTCACCTGTGGGGTGGGGGCTCAGGCAAAATGGGGCCCAGGATCCCAGAAACTGCAAAGCCACACATGATGGGGGGCGGGGGGGGGAGGAACTGCTGAGCCTGGGGCACTCCGAGCAAAGAGGTGTCTGCACAGCCAAGCCCCAGGAACTTGGAATGGAGGCAGCGGGCAGGGAAGGCTGCAGCCAACGCCACCCCCCCCCCGGCAATCCGATTAGAGCCTAAGCTGTCAGCGCCCGCCCTCCGCTGCTGGGGGGGGCAACCGGAACTCAAAGGGGGGGCATCATTTGCACCCAGGACTGAAGGGAAGAGGGAGGGAGAAGGCAGCGCCGGCAGGAGCCAGAAGGGAGAAGCTGCTGTAATTCAGGTGCTGCATTCAGGTGCCACCTCGCCAGCCAGTGTCTCCTCACTCACCCAGCCTCACTGCCCCTCCTTTGTGCAAGGGGGCTGGCAGCTGCCTACCACACAAGGCCCCTATGGAGGCAAAGAGGCTTACGGCTGCAGAGCAACAGCCAGCTGACCGGTCAAACGGGAGCAACCTGGACACATCCAGAGCCCCCAAATCCTGCTGGTCTCTCTCTTCTGTGTGAGCTCCTTCAGGGAGAGGAGGGAGGAACCAGCTGCCCCCTCCAACCAAGCCACTAGCCTAGGTGGCTTTCCAAGGGGACCGGCGCTCTATTACTGGCTGCTAGCCCTGGCGGCTAAAGGGAACCTTCCTATGCAGGGGCACTCAGCCCCGGTGATCGGAGGCAGCCTCGGGGGGAGTCCTTGGCCTCATGGGAGAACCAGCGCGGCTGGTCTGATCCGGCAGGGTTCTTCTGCTGTTCCTAAGCTGCGGGTGCATTTACTCCTGAGAAGGCACGCTTCCTGGTAACTGGGTCACAAGCACATCCCTGGCCCAGAGGAAGAGCAGCCAAAGCCCCACAGACAGAGCTTTGTCTGGGGCTAAAGGAACAAAGCAAGGCAGGGAATCCAGCTCCAGAAACCAGGGGAAGGAGAAGAGAGACGAAATCCACTCCCCCCCCTCCAGAAAAGACCCTGCTGGGGGTGACAGGGGACCCCCCCCCCCAGTACCTTTTCTGTTGTTCCGCAAGTTCATCCACGGAGGGCCCATTCTGGGTGGGCCGGGGCAGTGCAGAGTTTCCTTGGGGAACAAAACAGCCCCACTTGAGTGCGGCACGAGCCTTGTGTGTTTTCGCACAAAACCTGCCTTTTCAAATAGGGGCACGGATGCAACTGAGACCCTGGAATGTCTGGGATATTTTCTTTCTTGCCACCTTTCTACATCTGAACAAAATTTTAAGAGGCGGCCTTCGTAGCAAGCCAAAGTCCGGATCCTGTTGGCCAGCTCTTTTCCGCTGCAGACATTCCCAAGCCAGGGGCTGCCAGAGACTTTAATCAGAACAAACAAACGCCGGGGGTGAATGGCCCACAAAGAGGCTGCCCACAGCACCCCTACACGTTTCCTGCAAGAGCCTCGCCTCCTTCTCATCATCTCTACATTGGGTAAGACTGAATCAATCGACTTGCTGCCAACATCAATCACCAGCCCTTAGATGAGGCTGCCCAGCGCATCTCAGCATGTGACTGTGCTGGCTTGCTTCCTATCAGGAAGTCTGTTAACTGGGGCCACGTCCTGTACACTTGGAATACAAAGCAAACTTGCCTCCAGCCCTCATCCCAAGGCTCCGCTTCCAGGGCCAGACCCAGTGTCTCACCACCCTCGTGGTCTCTTGTCATGCCCTTCTCCCACCTAGCAGTGCTCTCACCTGAGTAATCACCCTGCCGCCCCAAAGGGCTCTCCTCCCATCGCCGAACACAGAGTCCTCACCTGAGTCCAGTGTCTCCAGCGCATGCAACATCCCACTGGCAAACTGCCCTGCTTCCTCTTTGGTGCTAAAGTTGAGCCCCCAGACCTGGCGGGCATCTCGCCACTGGTGAAAGTTGGGTGTGGCCTGGTTGTATTTCAGCCCTTTCACGATTGAACTGTTGATGACCACCTTTGGGGCAGGAGAGAAGCAAAATCCCAGTCGGCCATGGCCGGGCACGAGGAGAGAATTTAATGTGTTAGGCAGCAGGAACACATAAGAGGTTGCGGGTATCTGGGGAGGGAAGGGCCCACCCCTCCAAGAAAGGCCTGTGCTGTAGGGTAGTGGCAAAGGAATGGAACTCATGTCCCAGCCCTACAGAAGGGGCACCCACCCCACGCTATGGAGAACAAGGGGGTGCCACCTTCCTTGCCAGGAAATTTCCTTCTCCTCCGTCCCCGCACAGCCTCCTCCTGCTGCCCAGCCCCTCCCTCCCGTCTGTTCTCCTGGGCTTTGTGGGCCTGGTTGGGGATTACCTGTTGGTCTGGCTGCATCTTGCGGCCCACCACCCGAAAAGTGTTGCTGGTGGGGTTTTGGTAGATCTGGATGCGGCTGAAGGCCTGGGGCCCACTCCCAGCTGGCACCCATTTCTTGTTGACGTCATCATACAACATCACAGTTGCTCGAGTGGTACAAATTACAGTCTCACTGGGGAGGGAAGTTGGGAATAAAAAGGGGAGGGTTAGGCATAAGGCACATGCATGCACGCGCACACACACCACTCACAAAGGGGGCAAGGAACTTTTTTAAACAGGCCATCCCCACATGAAAAATTGGCAATACTTCCACATTTGCATCATATTCGCTGGCCCTGCATCATGATCTCACAGAATCCCAGAGTTGGAAGGGGCCATACAGAGACCTTCTAGTCCAACCCCCTGCCCAATGCAGGATGAGCCTAAAGCATCCCTGACCAGTATTCATCCAGCCTCTTCTTGAAAACTGCCAGTGAAGGGGAGCTCACCACCTCCCTAGACAGCTGATTCCACCTTTGAACTACTCTGACCGTGAAAAAGATTTCCTAATATCCAGCCGGTACCTTTCTGCATGTAATTTAAGTCCATTGTTTCAGGTCCTATCCTCTGCTGCCAACTGGAACAGCTCCCTGCCGTCCTCCAAATGACAGCCTTTCAAATATTTAAAGAGAGCAATCATGTCCCCCCTCAACCTCCTCTTCTCCAAACTAAACATTCCCAAGGCCCTCAGCCTTTCCTCGTAGAGCTCAGTCTCCAGACCCCTGATCATCCTCATCGCTCTCCTCTGCACCCTCTCGATTCTGTCCACATCCTTTTTGAAGTGGGGCCTCCAGAACTGTACACAATACTCCAGGTGCGGCCTGACCAAGGCAGTATAGAGAGGGGCTATGACCTCCTGCGATTTCAACGCTATGGCCCCTTTGATACAACCCAAGATTGAATTAGCCTTTTTTGCCACCGCATCACACTGACTGCTCATATTTAGTTTACAGTCCTCTCATACCCCAAGATCCCTTTCACATAGACTACTAACCAGAAGTGTATCCCCCATCCAGTATTTGTGCTTCCCATTTTTGTGGCCCAGATGTAATACTGTGCACTTGTCTTTGTTGAATTGCATCCTATTCACAGCTGCCCACTTCTCCAGAGTATTTAGATCTTGTTGAATTTTAATTCTATCTTCTTGGGTGTTTGCTACCCCTCCCAATTTGGTATCATCAGCAAATTTAATGAGTAGCCCTTCCACTCCTTCATCCAGATCATTGATAAAAATATTGAAAAGTACCGGGCCCAAAACCGATCCCTGGGGCACCCCACCGGACACCTCCCTCCAATCTAATGAAATGCCATTGACCACCGCTCTTGCCAGTAAGGATGGAAGAAGTCAAAGTCTAAGATGCATTAGCATTATGCAAACTACATTAATCCATAATACAAATAGGCAAACATCTACATCCTTCAGAGTTCATATTTTGGCACCGAAATTGCAATTTTCTTGGGAAAAAATCACACACAACCACCAACACACAGATTTTGTTCATCTCTTCTAGAACTGTACAAAAATTCAGTTGGGGGGGGGGATTTTGAAATCTATAGTCATCTTGTTGGGTTATATAAAAGACTACATGGCTTTGTCAGATTTATAATGTGTATTCACTTTTTTAGTTGGAGTGAAATTAAGTATCACTGCTAGATGGAAACAGCAACGTTCCCCTCCCCCCACCCAGCCCAAAGCGACTGACTCATCTATGTTTGGTATATTGTTTTACTTATCAAGTTGATTTATCAAAGCACTTTAAGAACCTATATGGACATTTCAAACCAATTTACGGAACACGTTCGAGTATTCCGAAAGGAGACGACTATGGAAGAAATCTCTCCTTATGTCTTCTGTAAGCAATTATGAATGACATTTGAGTGGTATTTACTGACTGATCAGATCAGACGTAGGTTACACACCGTTATATCCTATTTGAGATTATGTTGATACGATGTACACTGTATTTTCTGTTCAGGAGAGAGAGGTCAGCTCATATCGTAACAATTTATGTCCTGCTTCTCTCATTAAAGGGCAAGGTGACCGTTTATCTATTTATTCATATCCCGCAGGTCTCTCTGATTTTAGAAACTTACAGTACAATCCTAAGCAGACTTACTCCAGTCTAAGCCCATTAAAATCAATGGCCTCAGACTGGAGTAACTCTGCTTAGGACAGCACTGTAAACCTCGTTGTTTATGGCTCACTTATCTCAGACATTTAGGCTTGAGAGGATTACATTCATCTGGACATGTGCTACTTAATAAGAGGTTTTTGTTTCGTATATATGTTTGCATTAATTTGTTAAAAATGACAAAAGTTGGAATTTTTAGAGGAGGTGGGGAGAAAGCAGCAATACATTACAACCAGCCCTTGAGATTCCTGTTTTAAGCCCTCCCTCCCTCCCCAACACCCATCCCTTCATAGCAAGGCTGCTCATTTTCGTTTTTTAAAAATGCCACCCACCCACCCACCCACCCCCGCACTCCAGGCTTCAGCAGGTGAAGCTTTTCCCGTCTCCCAGGGCCAAGGGCACAGGAGCAGGTGGCCAGAAAAGCGTGCCCCGTGGTCTAACTCCAGCTGCCCTTGTGGCTTCCAGACGAAACCCTGCAGCCAGCACCACCCCCAGCCCCCGGCATGGCCACATCTGGATAGAGAACTCTGCAAAGCATCAAGTGACAGAAGCTCAAACAACCGGCAAGAGAAATGTGCCTTGGCAAAGGGGGCAGCCCCCTGCCTGGATTCCCCAGAGGCCAGGCCTTATATGGGTCCTTGGGGACACTGCCTGCCTCCGGGGAACCCGGACATCTTGCGAAGTAGCAGCGTGCCTCTCCCCCACCCAGCTGTGCTGCTGCAACACCGCTGCTTCTGTCTCTAATAACCACAAAGCAGAAATTCAGCAGAACTGCCGTGGCACAGTGGTGGGACTGAGAATCAGCACTCTGCTGGTTCAAATCCTACCACTGTCATGAGCTCAGTAGGTGGCCTTGGGTCAGCCACATCTCTCAGCCCCGCCATATTGTGGGGATAACAACAACACTGGCGCAACACATCGCACAAAACTCTCGCGAGAAGACACTGTCTTCCACGTTTTTTGCGCTACATTTCGTGATGTTCCGGAATTAAGTAAGTAGTGTGAAAAGGGCCACTGACGTTTTTCACTACTCTGAGTGGGTCCCTAAGTATCTAGAAGAGTGGCATATAAGTATATTTATTATTATTCGGTGTGTCTTTCCCTGCCATGAACAGAAAGGGAGACAGCTGCACCAGTGGAACTGCTACCTGTTGAAAGTTGGTAGAAAGGGGGCAACCCTCCTCCAATGGTAGGAAGAAAACTTCTAGAAGATCACAGTGGGCTCAAAAAGAAAAGCATGTCTGAATTCTAAATAAAAAAGAGGCTCTTGGCATCACTGAACTTTTGGGGGTGGGGGGAGATTTGAACGTGGGGCTCAATTTGAGGCTTGGGCTAATTTCATAAACAAATCTGTGGCATCCCTTCCAGGGCTGCTCAGCCTGAACAAAAGGCCACATCCGAATCCAGAGAGCGCGTCTACACTGCAAACTGTTTTTATAACGCTTCCCTCTTCTTCTCACGGAACTGCGGTTCTTGGGAGGGGGGGGGATGAGACATCTGCATACCAAGATTTCTCAGCGCCTTCTTCAGACAACAGTTCCCAGGATTCCTGGAGGAGGGGAAGCCATGCCAGTTAAAGCTAATACGAAGACAGACTGTCCAGGGTGGTGCAGTGGTCCAAGCGAAACTAATCCTGGGGAGACGCAGGTTCAGATCTCTCCACAGCCATGGGCCAATCTCACCCTCAAAAAAACCTACCTCACAGGGTTGTCACTGTGAGGCTGAGCATAATCTAATAACGATGCACCCCCCGATTCCCCACATTTGCTGTCCTGACCCGAAGGGTTCCTTTGAGTGCACAGACACAACACAGCAAAGAGGGCCCCCTTCAACACTGACCACCTTCCTCTCTGTGCCCATCTTTCAGGCTGCAAACCAAGAGAACAGTTCCAGGAGGTGGCCCAGAAAACTTGGCTATAGTATCCCCGGCAAGGGAGAGAGACACCACAGCAGCGGACGCAGCCTGGCTCCGGCCCCCTTCCCAGCTGCAAGCTCTGAGGCTTTGCTACCTAAGAGCAGACAGCCGCTCAGCTATCGCTCAGCCCAGGGGTTTCCTCAAGAGGAAGCTGCAGGCACGTGGCCACTGCCAGGCACGGGGGAACCCAGCCAGGCTGACTTACTCGACCGCAAGCCCAGAGAGGAAATCAGGTGGTCAGTGGCGCTCTGCAACCCCCAGGCCTTCTTCGTCCAGGAAACCCCACTAGCCACCCTCACAGGCAGCCTCACGGTCTACGATGAGGGGGAAGCAGGAGCAAGCAGGCGTTTTGCAGATAACCCACACTCCAGGACTGGCTGGCAGATGGCCCCAGCGGAGACGTACTTGGGGATCTAGCGTGAATTCCAGTGGGTTGCTTGCCCTTGGCCGGATTCAATCTGCACACATGGCCAGGACCGGCAGCCCACTGGAATACTAAGGAAGGGCAGGGGAGAGGGGAGAGGAGCAGCATCCCGTCCCAAGGCCCCTGCCTTCCAAAACACAGAGGACTAGAAACTTGCTTGAGTCAAGGGGAAAGAAAGGCTGTGAAGATTTCTCAGGAAGCCAAACTCAACCTCGGGTGGCCTGTGTAGCTCTGGTATGGAGCCGCGGGGCAGGGAGGCAGAATCCCACATGGCTCCAACTAGTCCCAGGTCCCATCTCCCCCTCCCCCTCCCCCCCCCAACTACACACCAAAACTGACCAGCCAAATTTTTTCAAGCTTTTTCACCATCCTCCTCTTTCAGAAGAGAATGCTCAAGGTGTTGCAACATCCGGCAAAACAGGAAAAACGAGGAGGCTGGGGGCACCCTCCCCCCACAGGCTGCACATGTTCAAGGAGGGACTGGCAAAGTTATGGGGCAGAACAGCCCAGGAGGACAGGGATGCTAACGGAGGAACCTTACACGCTCCCCCAGGTCTCCTCCCAGCTTGACAGTTCTGGGCTTCCACCAGCTCAAAACGGCGCCAGGAAGTTGGGCCTTTGTCCAGACCAAGCGGCATCGATGGGCTCGGCCCAGCAGAGCTGAAAGGAGCACCGCTGTCTCTGTTTGCACTGAGCAGCCTGGATCTGTCCCCTCTTTGCTGCCCCCCCCCGCCACATGCCGCTGCAGCTAGGCTCCTCTCCAGGCACCAAAGGGTGAAGCGGAAGCCGGAGCCCCTCCCTCCATCTAGACAGGGAGCGCCAGGCCAGAAATTCATGCCCGGGCTTCAGGCAGGTTGTGGCAGAGCCCAGCCCAGTTGCCAGCAACTGCTGCAGGGAAGGAATTTAGCAGCCGGAGAGGGGAGCTCTCCCCAGAAGGTAGCCATCCCCCTCCCCAGGACACCAGCAATTCCGGTTGCCCCAGAGAAGCAGCAGGGCAGGCACTGGCCACTCTTCCAGTGGGTGCTTTTATGCTCTGCCCTTCCTCCACAGAGGCCTACCCATTTCTCTCCTCCTCCTTTAATCCTCACAACAGGGTAGGGTGAGAAGGTGTAACTGGCCCAAGATGTGCCTGTGAACTTCTTGGCCGTGTGGGGCTTTGAACCCAGTCATCTCTCAGCTCCTAGTCTGGCACAGGGTTGCCAGCCTCCAGGAGGTGGCTGGAGATCTCCTGGAATTACAACTGATCTCCAGGCCACAGAGATCAGTTCACCTGGAGAAAATGGCTGTTTTGGAGAATGGACTGTATGGGATTATACCACGCCAAGGTCCTTTCCATCCCCAAACCCTGCCTTCTCCGGGCTTCACACACACACACACACACACACACAATCTCCAGGAATTTCCCAACTTTGAGCTAGCAACCCGACACTATCCACTGCACCACATAAGCAGGGCAATTTGATGAAGAGCAGAACGTGGCCCCGGATGCAAGATTTCAACTTCCTGAGAACTCCGGCTTCCACTTTTTCAACAAGCAGCAAGCTTTTCGCTCTCATGGCTGCAAAGATATGTTGACAAATCCATGCAAGCCACGCCTGCCCGTGTCCTTGCTTCGCCCGTGGCCTTGAGCATCTCCCAAGCCCACCTGCACAATGCAAACAACCACCTACTGCACCAAGGGGCATTTGGGAGGGAGAAGAAGAGGCAGCAAAGGGGTGTGTGTGCGTTTCAAGCGCCCTATCTGTGCTAAAACGCATTCTGCCAATAAGGTGCTTTCCTCTGCACACATCCCTGCCTTCTTCCCTCTCTTGCCCTGCCTCGCCCTTCAATAAAACCAGAGATTGTAATCCTCTCTTGCCTAGGCCACCCTGCAGAGCCCCAAGTTCAACAATGGAAGCAGGCAGGCAGTGTCCCTTGGGGGGGGGCACACCCGGGTCCGCCTCTCTTTGCCCCCTTCCCACAATTCACTTGCATAATCACCGCAAGCCATCAGCAGTTTGCAGGCAGGGACGCCAGGTAAGAAAACGCCCCTCCTCTGGCCATCCCCTCACCTCCAAGAGATTGCACAAGAGCAAAGTGAAAGTCACAAAACCCAAGCGAAGCTGTGGGGTAGCCTGGTTCAGGAGCAGGCAGCCAGGAAACAGGTGTGTGTGTGTGTCATTCACACAAGAGCTGAACAGATCTCCCCAAAACAGCTTCAGAGCCCTGGGCCAGCATGGCCCCCCAGCATCCCTTAGAACACATCCGAAGCGCAAGTCACACAGAACTTCCTGAGCTACCCCCAAAGCCCTCTTTCCTACTAGCCAGCCCCTCTGCCCCCCTCCTTTCTTGCACAAGGTGGCTCGCGTCCACTTTGAAGCCCCAGGAGATGCATAGCAGGCCCCACACCAGAGCTCTTGGCTCTTACACACACACTCCCCTGAAAAGGCACAGAGTTTGCAAACTGAAGAAAAACAGGTTGCGTGCAGTTTTGAAACAATTGACCAACAATCCGGAGAGGAGACACAATTGCAGCATCGGCCCCTCGCTTTCATAACTTCGGGGGGGGGGGAGGCAGGGGGGGGAATATGCCCTTTCGGGTCTCACTGCTAGTTGCTCACTTTGGAGAACCCTCTTTGGTAAGGTTGCCACCCTCCAGGCGGGGCTTGGCGTTCTCCCAGAATTACAACTGATCTCCAGACAATGGATGTCAGTTCCCCTGTGCAAAGCGGCAGCTTCAGAGAGTGGACTCTATGGCCTCACATCCCCGCTGGCCTCCCAGGCTCTGCCCCAAATCTCCAGGACCTTCCCCAACCTGGAGCTGGCAACCCCGCCTCCCTTCAATCCCCCCACTCCTTTTGAAGACTTGAGGGATTAGTTTCTGCCTGGCAAAAAGGGAGTGGGGGGGGGTCTTACCCAGAGAAGCGTCAGTTGACAGGCAGCTGAAAGGAATGGGCACAGTTGGGGGGGGGAGCGGGTTGGCCAGACCTTGCCAGCTTTAGTACTGGTGCAAACGTCTGGCTCAGGGCCAAAAGGTCACCCTGGGGCTCAGCTTGACAATGGGGCAGCCCCACAGCAGAACGGCCAAGGGTGGTGGTGGTGGGGAGACACTGCTGACCTCTCTCTGCCCCACCTTCCCTCTTCCCAGGCTGAAGAGGCCATAGAACAAGCAAGGGCACCTGGGAGGGCAGAGGGGCCTGCTGAAAAGCCGGAAAAGCTGCAGGAACGGGCGGAGGGGGGGAACGCAGTGGCCTCTGCCCATATAAGGGAGTTTTGAAGGATCACTACAGAATGGGGGAAATGCAAGACGGCTGCTGGGAAGGGCTTGCGGCCGCCTTGCCTCACCCCCCCCCGCCTGACCAGTGGACCTGTGTGCCCCCCAACCCAGAGCACCCTATGTTCCCAGCCCCCCTTCACAAAGCCGTCCCCCCCCCAGACTTCTGTGCTGGAAGCATTTCGGCGGGGGGAGGGGGCAGGCCAAGAGCTGACAAACAGGTAGGGCCGTGACTCAGGGCGGCTGCCGCCGTGTGACTTTTCCTGCTCAGTTTCAAAGTTGCCTGTGGGGGAGGGAGAAGCGGCTGCGGTGCCCGCCACGCCGTCGGTCGTCGGGTTGTGGCAAACAGCCAGCTGGAGGTGGGGCTGGCAGGCTCCAAGCTGCTGAGCAAGGTGGGGGGGGAGAAGAGGGACGGAAAACGGCTCTACTCCAGGGCCAGTAGCAGATCTACACACACACACACACACCCACACCCGGCATCCTGCAGAAATGGGGACAACGGGGGCCCTGGCCCTGGACATGCCGCTGGCTCTGGGGAGTAGCTGGGCCAAGATACAGGGTCACAGATAAGCAAAGTAGCTCTCCCCCTCCCCCCCCCCCCGCAACCTTTGCAGAGATACCCCCCTCATTTGCACCTCTGCTTCTCTGAATGCTTCTTCTGGGGAGCACCCGGGGCGGGGCGGGGCGGAGGGCCGTGTCTAGTTCAGGGTCAACAAACGGAGGCACTTCAAGTCTCTGAAGGGGCAGCAGAGGATCCGGGGAGGCCCTGAAGATGCCCAGGCAATGGGGGGGGGGGTTGGGGGAGCCAAGTGTGGAAGGACCAGGAGCCCGTCTAAAATGCCTGAGGCTGAGCAAGAATGCTGGCTTGGACCCAGAAAGGTTCAAGTCCTGCAAAGTCCAGCCAGGGACCTGCCACAGGGTCCAAACCATCCCCCCAGGACCCCCAGGCAGGCTCTGCCAACACACATCCTGGGCACACCTGCTTTTCTCCGGCTGTTTTTCTTCTTTCTCCTTTGGAGGCTCAGATTTAGAGGGGCGTCCCAGCCTGCCAAAGGGAAAACACTCAGGTATGCCAAAGGAAATGGGGAGGGGGGCACCAGGAAAGGCATCGCATCTGGCGTGGGAAGCTTGGTCCCAGCAGCCCACCACAGGGGGATGCCTGGGGGAGGCACATTTCAGGCGTGCAACCAATGGACTGCACGTTACAAGCCCACACATCTCTTTGGCTGTTTTCAGACAGGAACACGTCCAGGGAAGCCGATGGGGTCCTTCCATGACAGGCGGCCAGGAGCCCCTCCTGGCCTCTCTTTGGGCGGGAAAATCAAGGGCTGCCTGTCCTGACCAGCCAAACCCCCAGGGACGTGCAAGGGGGGCAAAGCCGTTCCTTCAGGTAGGGGGACCCAGCCAGGCCCCAAACGGTCCGCACCTGATCTTCAGTGAAGTCCTTCCTTCTTTGGGCTTTGGGTCTGCAGCCTGCTTAACCCCGAGCCTGAGGGTGGGGGGAGAGAGAAGCATGCTCAGTTCTCCACTGGGGTAAAGGGAGGGGGGAACACAGCTGACCCAGCATGGGGGAGGAGGAAGAGGCGCCCTGATCCTCCTGACCACGTCCACCACTGGAGAGCAGGAAAGGGGCTCCAACGGGGGGGGGAGGTCTGAGTCCCAATCCTGCCCCTCCCCCTGCAGAGCACACTTGGCGCTGGCCCTTGAGACGCTGAGTCACTTCCTGCCGGGAGCTTTTCCTGCCGCTCCAGCTGAGTCCTGCTCAGGACATCTCGGGAAAGGGGGGAGGGGAGGGCTGCTGTTCCCCCCAGGGCGAGGAAGAGGAGCATGCCTGAGCGCGGGCCACATTCAAACTGCAAACAGCCTCTGCCCAAGCAGGAGACGGTGGCCCCCAGCACCCCCCCCCCACTCCTGCACAAGTCTGGTTCATTCTCACTGCTTTGCTGGTGGGGCACCCCCCTACACACCTTTCAGAGTGACTAGTTTTGAGAGAGGCCATGATGCCACCGCCACGTCAGGGCTAGTCACGGGGGGCGGGGGGTGCTCAGGGCCCAGCCGAGCAGCCCGGCGGCAGTCTGCCCTCCTCAGCCGCTTGAGAGTTGCCAGGCCAAAGGGGCGGGAGGTGGTGTGAGGTCACAATCCAGGCAGCCCAGAACCTCCCAACAGAACTCTGCCACCAAATACCCTCCAATGGGAGTGGCCCAGGCTCCCCGAATGCCACCGGAACACACACACACTCCGTGGCACGAGAGCCACCACCACTGTGGGCTCAAAGACCTCCTGCCCCGGCTTCACTGCAAGGACACGAGGCAGTGGGGCTTGCAATCCCCAAGCCAGAATCTGACCTGCGAGCCCTCCCCTCCCCCTCTTTCGGTAGGACGGGCTGCAGGGAACTGACCTGTTATGAATGGGTGCTGCCCCACGCAACTCTCCCCTGGACTGCCGCTAGTCCAGGAAAAGGGAGCCTGCTGCGCTGGTGGTGCCCCTGGAGTCCAAATCCCCAAGGAGCTCTGAGCGAGGGTTGCCTTTCCCAGTTCACAGCAAAGAGGACACCCCTTGGGTATCTCGTGCCACGTGCCCTGCTGGGCCCGGCCCCCTCTTTTTCAGACCAGCCAGCTCAAGAGCCTTGGGAAGTTCCCAAGGAGGGCCCAAAGGCCACAGCCATCTCCCACTGCCTGCCTCCAGAGTATGGGACCCCAAGGTAGACTGCCTCCAAACATGAAGGCTCCATCGACCACTCTGAGGTGTCCTCTCCAGTGCTTCTCCATGCTCCATCCAAGCTCATGGCCAAAGCCACATCTTGTGGCTGTGGACTCCACACACCCACTCCAGGAGCGATGGGGCTGTTTTCCTCCAGAGGGAAGCCACAGCTTCTTTCCGAAGGAGTTCACGATATTTCTGTTTGCAGGCATGAAAGTGGATGAGGGGAGGACTTGTTTTTAACATTAGTCTGAGAGGGGGCTTTTTGGATTGCCTCTTGCCCTGCAACTTTGCACCCTAGAAGTCCCAATCCACTGCGATCCTTTGAGGGCTTGGGACAGGAGCTAAGGCAACAGCAGGGTTAACCTCGACTCACACACACTCCCACATCATGTACACAGTGGAAAAGGGAAGTGGGGGGATTTACTGGGCTGCTTCCTGCTCTTTGGGTAATGAGCACGCTCTGTGACAGGCCAGGCCGGGCCAGGCCGCCGGCTCCAGCACCCGTTCAGGCCCGCGGCCAGCAACTCCTAAACAGACAGCGTAAAGCTCAGCAGCTGGGAGGTCACCCCAATCCCTGGCCGGGCAACGTTTCTCCATTTTGACAGATGGGAAACTGAGGCACGAGGAAAGGGGAGGGGCTCTGCCTCTAAAAATAAAGGCTTTGCATACATGTGTGTGCACACATACCAAGCTGATGAAAAAAACATTTTAAGAATTTAAAAATGCCTTAACTGATAGAGCAGAAATTCCTGTAAGCTTAAAAGTCCACGTTAGGAAAGCCTCCCCCACTACAGATGCTGCCTGTAAGATTAAACGCAATTTCCCCACCCCCAACAAGCCCCCTCCCCTTCAGCTCGACTTCCGTATCTCAGTTCATTTGCACCCCAAACCACAGCTGTGGCACCACAAAGCCCCACAGCCACAGAGGGTGTCATAGCATTGAAATGCACAATGAACACCCCCCCATCCCAGACAGTTGGAGCATTCGCAGCTGTCAAGACAGACCAGAGAGCACCCTCGAGTAGCAAATGGGGGGGGCTTCTTTTCCCCAGCACCATCTTCCCCACAGCTGCTGCCCCTGCTCTGGTCGTCTTGCCTTCACGAATGGGAAATGCTCAAAAAGCAGGGGAGAAAGCACTCGGCAGTCTGGCAGGCAAGGGGGAGGGGAGGGTGTCTGGCCAGGGACCCACAACTTCCGTGGGTGAATCAGAGGTGTGAAGTTTTCCTTAACAAGGAGCCGGGCTCCTACAGCTTGCAAAGTTCACCCCTCCCCACCCCCATGGCCCTGGCATTCTGCAGAAGCTGAGCACGTCTCAGTGTGCCAGGAGCCAGGGCGCCCGGGTCTTGTGATTCTTTCCCCCTTTCAGTGCAAAAACTGCTTTGGGTAAATCTTGTCTGATGTACATACAACCATCTCCTGGTCAAGCAAGGATGTTGGAAGGGCAGATATCAGACACTCCTGAGTTCTGGCCCCAGCTATGCAGCAAGCAACATTTAAAACCATTTCCCAGGGGAGTCCCTGTGGTTGGAGGGCTGGCCCCACTGGCAGCAGCTTGCTTGCAAATCCTTTTGGCTTCCTCAGCCCCACAGATTCCAGCCACTCCTTACTTATGCCCAAATGCCACCAGGAATACCCCCAAAAGCCCACCTCTGTTGCTGAACCCCCTAAAAGTCAGATCTTATGAAAGAATTGGCAAGCATGTCCCTCTAGGCTGGAGTCAGATTCCCACATCCAGACATATCTTGGCAGGGGTGGGGGGAGAAATAGCTTACTGGAAAAAAAGTTCTTTGAAATTCTTTAACAGCATCTGAGATAGAAACTCAAATATGACATTTGCAAACTTTTAACAGAGACACACAGCCTGTCATGAAAATTCAGCCTCCTTAGCCGAGAACTGGAAGACAGACGACGCAACACTAATTTATTTTTTCAGAAGGATCCAGGTGGGATCTGAGAAATGAGGAGGTTTTGGTCCGAAAAAATAAGAGTGTTAAGTTAAAGACATTAATACAGAGAACAGGACTTGGCGAGGACGGATCACCAGCTTCTGCAAGGGAGTTCTCTGGCAACGGTGAGGGGCGCGTAGCTGTGGGAGATCTGGGAGACATCATACAGAAGCAAAATAGAAGAGTCCAGTAGCACCTTTAAGACTAATCAACTTTACCGTAGCATAAGCTTTCGAGAACCACAGCTCTCTTCACGGTTGCATCTGACAAAGAGAGCTGTGGTTCTCGAAAGCTTATGCTACGGTAAAGTTGCATCTGATGAAGAGAGTTGTGGTTCTCGAAAGCTTATGCTTCAATAAAGCTGGATGCATCTGATGAAAAGAGCTGTGGTTCTCGAAAGCTTATGCTACAATAAAGCTGGATGCATCTGATGAAGAGAGCTGTGGTTCTCGAAAGCTTATGCTATGGTAACATTGATTAGTCTTAAAGGTGCTACTGGACTCTTTACTATTTTGCTACTGCAGACTAACACGGCTAACTCCTCTGGATCATACAGAAGAAAGTCCCTGAAATGCTCTTAGTAAGTATGGTAGTGACAGGTTAAGACGACATCGCCCAGCCCTATCTTGTAATCATTACTTAACAACACTGATCAACTGCCCATTGAAACAGGTCGACAAAGGTAAGCACTTCTCCACACAATGGATAATTAACTTATGGAACTCCCTGCCACTAGCCATAGTCACAGCCACTGGTTTAGACAGCTTTAAAAAGGGGAAGCGCAGGTCTATTAACAGCTACTGGCTGCAGAGCTGAAATGGAACCTCCACGTTCAGAGGCAGTGTATCTCTCAATGCCAGCTGTTAAGGAGGCTTCAGCCTTCATGCCCTGCCAGCAGGCTTCCCAGAGGTTTCTGGCTGGCCGCTGTGGAACACACAGAGCTGGACAACCCTCCTGATGTTTTAAGATACTGAGCTATGCGGCAGGCAACATGACTGCCAGTCGTGGGCACTCCCCATTTCCGAGAGTGGGCAGAAAATGCATTGATCCCTGCCTGAACTGCAGGGCCCTTCCAGGGCTTACCAAGGCAGTTTGGCTGAGCTTAAGGGCATGACTAAAGCACAAGGCAGGTAACAGTACAAGAACAAGAGACAGGCCCCTGCCCTCAGGAGCCTACAATCAGCCTGCCTGTGGGAATCTAGGGATACGGCAAAGGGTAAGGCGCCTTCAGCTGCCACAGAATGAGAAATGCCTCCCTTGGCCCCTGCTGGGACCCCAGGGCACCTCCAAAACAGACTCATTTACAGGCACATGTGTGGATTTGCTTGAGGAAACACGTCCTGCTCATGGGAGCTCCAACAACCCTAAACGGGTCAGCCTGCAAGGTGTCACAGCACTGTTAATCGCTGGGAAACCAACAGGGCTCCTCCTCCCAATGCCAAACTTAGAAGACCTGCCGACATTCATTTGCCTTTGGGGACTGTGAGCCAGCGGCTGGGACGGCTCTTTCCAACTTAATTATTACCCAGCAACTGAGCGGCTGTATAAATAATGACTTCCATTTATTTATTACTAATTCAAAGCCCGGTTGGAGCTGCACACCCTAACATTTAACCTAATTTTTCAAATCTTTATTTTTACTTCATTTCTATCCTGCTTTTCTCCCCAACGGGGGACTGAAATGGCTTAGCTTGTCCCTCCTCCATCTCATCACAACAACTCTGCGAGGTAGGATAGGTGGAGAGTGTGTGGCTGGCCCAAGGTCACCCAGCGAGCTTCCACGGCAGAGTGTGATTCAAGCCTGGGTCTCTCTGATCCTAGCATGACACTCTGACCACTGCACCACACTGCCTCTTGAACAGTGCAGTCCTAAGCAGCGTTACTCCAGTCTAAGCCCATGTAAATCCATCTTCCTGTAGCTTCCTTCATTTGATTTCAGAGGAACAGGCCCTAATTCTTAAGAGAATCCAGGAAATGGGGAAACTGCAAGAAGCCCTATTCAGGGAGGGGGTGGGGAGGAGATGAAAGAGGAAGGTGAGGGGTGGGGAAGCCAAGGTGGGTGAGGGAACGTCCGGTGACTGGGGCTGGGAGCCAGAGAAACAGGCGGAACTCCCCCCAGCTACTGATCGCCCCTCCATGGCCTTTAATTCCACCAGCGAGGGGCGTAGGGCACGGGGAACTAAATTCATGTGGCCCAGGGCATTTTTGAGCCACGGTTCCTCCCTCTTGACTCCAAAGGAGACAGGGAAATGGGCCAGAAGCCAGTGAAAAGGTGAAAGCACTTTGCACATGCTCAGCACTATGACTTGGCACGAAGTTTGGGGGCTGAAACCTGGCGCACCTTAACTTTTGCCAGTACCAGTACCACAGATTTCGGAAATGGGGGATTAAAAGTCTTGAGAAGGGTGTTCTTTGGGCAACCAAGTTCACCTCAGGTGGCTGTAGGCTGTGAGCCCTTGGACTTAGTTAAGGGGCTGGGCCGCGGGGCTGCCTTGCTCTGTTGGAGGGGCAGCTCCCAATAACCTGGTAGGGGGGAGTTGCACAGCCGGCATCAAGGACTCCGCTCTGGAGCCGGTGGCACCCGGTGAGGTGGCCGGCAGTTGGCACCAAGAACGGGGGGGGGGGGGAGCTGAGGGGGAGCATCCTGTGCTCAAAACAGGGGAGTCGGCTGGGACCCCCGGGGGGGGGGTTCGGGTGTCCGCTAAACTCAGCCCCTCCCTGCGTATCACCGGCCGCTCCTCTTCCCCCTCCTGCAGCTGCCCCCAAGTCGTGTATTCGAAGAACTCCTCTGGTTGGACAGCCCCCCCCAAACCATCTGCCGACTCGGAGAGCCGCTCTCGCCCCCCCCCCCCGCCTCCAGCCGGGCCTGCCTGCCTGCACCCCTCCCCCCTGGGCCGGGCCGGTTCTGCGGCCATCGCGCCAGTCCGGCGAACGCGCCCCCTTCCCAAGCCGGGCAGGGAGAGGAAAGGCAGCCCGGGCAAGGACGAGGGGCGGGCGGGCGAGGGGGCGCCCACATGCAGCCGCAGGAGGGCTCCCGGCTGCCCCATCTCCCGGGGGGGGGGCGGAGAAGAGCAGGGAAAGGGGCCCCGGACGCCGCCCGCTCGGTCTGCCGGGGGCCGGGAGGCGGCGAGGGCCGAGCGCTTCCCGCCGCAGCTGTTTGCGCCACGTGAAGCCGCCGCGCTCCCCGGGCAGCTGCTGGCGTCGGGGCCGAGCCCGATCCTCCCTCCCCCCCTCCCTCCCCTCGGGCGGGCTCCGCGGCCGACAAAGGCCGGCGCCGGCTCCGCGCCCGGCAGGTACTGACCTCATGTCTGCCGCTTTGTGCGCGGCGCTGCAGCCGCTCCTGCTGCCGGCTGGGCGGGGTCGGGCGGGCGTTGCGGGCCGCCGCCGCCGCCGCCGCTGCTCCCTGGCCGGCGGGTCGCCTGCTGGGCCGGCCGGGCCGGGGCGGCGGGAAGCTCAGCGCTCCTCCGGCTGCTCCGGCTGCCTGCCTGCCTGCCTGGCTGCCGCGGGGCTCCGCGCGCTGCGCTGCGCTCAGGCCGGGCCACCCATCTGCCGCGCGCCGCCCCCTCCCGCCCGCTTCCTCCTTCCTGCCCGCCTCGCGGTCCCGCCCGCCCTGCCCTGGCCCGCCGGCTACCGCGGCCCTGGGCCGGCCCGCCGCCGGGCGCTCATCCTCCGGCCCCTCGGACGTGGCCGCGCCGCCGCCACCGCCGCTTGCGGGCTACATCGCGCCGCCCTGGCCCGTCTTAAAAGGGGCGCGGCGCGGGGGGCGCCTTAAAAGGGGCGCCGGGCGGGCGGGGGGCGCGGGGGGCCCCACCCCGCCGCCGCCTTGGCTCGGGCTCCGGGGCTGCTCCTGCGGAGGCACGCTACTTCCCCGCGTTGGAATAACCGTTGGCAGCGCTTCCCCCGCAGCGCCCGGTTGGGATCCTTACAACAGCCCTGCAAGGTCGGCCACTAGCCTCCCCTTCCTGCAAGACTGGGGGCCCTGGCCTGAGCTGCCCTCGCAGGCGGAGCCCATCCCTTTGCCTTAACGGAAAGAACAGCCCTGGGGGGGGGCCTCTCTCCCCGTGCTCAGCTAGCTGCCTGCGAGCTTTATTATTTTAATGAGTGGTTTTATTGCAACTATTAAAATAAGATGGATGTGGCCCCCAGTAGCTGATTTGCATCCCCTTTGAGTGAAGGAACACTCAGTAAGGAAGCGGTTGGGGTCCAGGGAGTCCAGAGGGGCCGGGCACTTCCTGGATATAAGAAGGGCTTGAAAAGGAGGGCATTTGCTGAGCACTTCGTAGTGGCAAACTGTATCAGAAGCCAGCCTATCGAGGAGGGTCGTCATTTGAGGCCCAGGACAAATGGCCTTCCTCGGCCTCTCTCTGCTTGGCCTCGAGCCCCGCACCCCCTTTCCCAAGACCCCCGAGATGGCACCCTCCTCCTCCTCCTCTTCCCCCAGAGGGATGCTGCCTTTGAACCTGGCGGAGGCATTGAACTGCCCGAAGGAGGCATCAGGTGAGAAGAAGAGGCGCCCTCCAGCTGGACTCGGCTAGGGGCCCGCCTCGGCCAGCAGCCCATTTTGCACTGTGGCCAGCCAGAGGTCTTCCTCACACGCAAGCCTGCAACTGGTGTGCCAAGGTATAGTGCCTTCATCCAGAGAGGATCGATTCAGGGGACTGATCTCCCCAAATACCTGATAAACTGCTCCTATACTACACCTGGAAAGCAACTGGTGGGGGAGGGCCCTTGCTTCCACAGCCTGCTTGTGGCCTTTCTCGCACTTCCTTTGACCCAGTCCAGCAGGGCTCCTCTCATGTTCCAGAGCCTTCCGAGCGAACGGTCCTCTCGTTGCCCCTCTGGACTAATGGTTGGCCACCGTGTGAGAGAGGATGCTAGACTTGATGGACACAGGTCTGATCCAGCAGGTTCTTAAACCATTGTCACATCACATCTTGTGGTGGTGAGTTCCACAGGTTAAATTGTGCTGCAGTGCAAAACATGCTCTTGCACAGCATCTCTTCGGTGTAATGAACCTTGTGCAGGAGAACTTTCCTGGTGGACTGTTCTCCTTGACAATTGGTGTGTGCGAGAAGGCAAGATTGCTGTCTGAACATGACCCTTCAGGCTGGGCCTTCTGTTTGCCTGCTGTGTCCCGCACCCAAATGTTCTGCCTGAAGCTCATAGCCAATCCTCCTCCTCCCAGCCCCAACACAGCCCCTCACATCTCTGAACTGTCCAGAAATGACTCCTAGACACATCCCTTGAAATAACAAAAATCATTGTTGCAAAAATAGAACTTATGTTTTCTTTTCTTTATTAAATCCCATCACCAAGGAGATAAGAGTTAAACTATCTCCCAAACCACTCCTAGTTTAGCAACTCAGCTGTGCCTCTTTGAGGAGGGGGAGGCCGTGGGGCTGATGTTGCCAGAATGCCCCACCATGCCCCCTGCCATTCCTTTGTCTCCTGCCGAGTATGAATTTGCAACTCAGGCTGCGAACAGCTCAAGGGCTACAGATGTTTCAGTATGTACAGCTCCCAATGTTAAGCCCACACCAGTTTCCGGAGGACTTTGACTTTTGTTTAAAAGAAAGCATGAGCTCCTAGTCCTTCTGGCTGCAACAATGTACAGGAACACAGAAAAGGGTGAGATGGGTGCAATCTCGAAACACAGCAGGACTTCCAGGGGACAAAGCGGAGTGTCAGCTCTCCACAGCTCTTCGCCTCCCCCGCAGTTAGGCAAAAACACATGAAGCAAATTATGTATTATAATGAAACCTATGCAAATCAGTTCAGGGCATGGAATTCATCTTTTCTTGGGGTATCCTGATAAGAAACTAGGGCACGGGGAAACTAAATTCATGTGGCCCAGGGCATGGTTCTAGAGGCGTCAGCATAGCTTGAAGCTGGGGCTCAAACCAGCCGTTTTGTGACCTAGAGCTATGTGCTACCGGGCTGTGAGTGCTCCACATATGTTCAGAGGCACCTACCTCCCCTCCAACTGGCTTGCAGGAACTACACACCGTGAGACTTGGCACCAGAGGCCTCTCCAGAGAGCCTCCACGTGGCTTCCCTCCTCCTCTGTTTGTACTTTGGGAGGGAAGACTGGATCTGCCCTGGGAGTTGGCCCTTGGAGAGCGTTATCGCTGGGCTGGGCTGGCTGCTGGGGAAAGGCTGCCTGGCCTGACGTCCTTCCCCTTTGTTTTCACCAGCATAATTCCAGTGGTCTCCAGTGGCTACAGACGGGCCCAGTCCACAGTCTCCCTCCCCGCTCCCTTCCCCTGGCTCACTCCTCTGGGATCAGTTGTCATCCCTTCTCTTAGCTTTTTAACCATACGGATGCATACAAAAAAATGACAAGAGCTGATGGGATATGAGTATCTCCTACATTTGCCAATCACAAAGCAGCCAGGTAACCCAAAAGAGTTCTTTTCTCATCCCATTGGCTGCCTGATGAGCAATTCCCAGAAGTGATGAGCCAATCCTTGCTCTGTCTTTAGTGCACTCTGAGGAGGAGAGCTTGGTGCGGTGCCAGCCCAACTCCCTCCATCTTCACTTCGCTCTGGGGCTCAGGGTGGGTGCTAAACAGCACCTTGGCACGGGTTGGGAAGCTGAGTTGGCTCAGGTTGAGCGGGCAGGGCTGTGATCCCAGGTTCAGGACCACCAGAATGCCAGAGCAGGAGCCGGGGCGGAGAAAAGCAAAGATGTCCTCCAAATGGCCAGGGAGGGGCAGAGGGGCAAAGCTGGCACCTTGCAGTGCAAAGGACCTTGCATGGAGCAGCAGAAGGGACTGGTAGAGGGTTGTAAGTGGGTGCCCGTTTGTGCTTGGCTTCTGCAAGAAAGAGAGAAAGAATCACAACTGGGAATGGAAAGGGGAGACATCAGCAGGAAAAACGTTGACCAACGGCAGTGAACAGGAGGTGCACAAAAGCTCACAAGCAACGTGGATGCCCCTGGAGCTTGTGCAGGAGACCTGCCCAGTGGATTGTGCCCATTGCGTGGAGGCCAGTGTGGGGGCTGTGCTGTTTGCAAAGTCTAAATTCAGGTACTGAATCATGAGAGCACACCTGTGCCAGACTAAGGGTCCCCCCACAAGGCCAGGAAAACAAGCGGCATGTCGTGGCCGGTGATTGCTCAGTGAGTGAGGGAAGAAGGACCTGCTTCTGTCTGTCCCAGATCAAAACTTGGGGTGGATTAAGAAGATAAACTCCTTATGCTGCACATGGAGACATGTAATACTGATTTTTTTTAAAAAGAAAAGAAACCGTGAGATTTCATGAAAAAATTCCGGACTTCTGGTCTTTTTGTAAATCTGTCAGTGGCTAGACCAGGACTTTGCCCTCTGGGTTCAAGCTGCAGATTAAAAGTTGCTGGGGATAAAAAACAATGCCTCCCCTTCCCCCTGCAAGGAAAAACCTATCCCAGAGCTCTGCCTTTAAACCTCTCCAAATACTGGGCCTGGGGCTAAAATGTATGTACTCACCATGGTGCTGCCCAGCAGAATTGGGGATCCTGCCCCACCTTGCAAAAGGGGTGTTCCAGGAAGGCTGAACAGCAGCACCCCAAGTGTCTCTGCCAAATCTGCAGTCAGCAGGAGCCCCCTGGGCACCTGGGAGAGTAAGGGCAGGAGGCAGATGGGCATGGGAGCGAGGCGTCCCTGCTGCTGTCCCATCACTTCCTGAAATTGTGCGGCTTCTCTGGCTCTTCAGTTCCCAAGCTACATTTTGCTTTTTTGCATCATGAAGACTACTGGAAAGTCCCCATTGCTCTTCCTGTCAGGAGCAGGGAACAGGGTTGCCTGATTTCCACCTGCACTGGCGGCAGCACTTCTTGTAGCCTCCAGTTCACTCCAATGCATTCCCCCCCCACACACACTCCTGGCCCCAGCGAGGCTCGACAGCCCCCTCGCTGCAAAAGTCAATGGGTGCTAACTAGTTTGTACCACTACAAGAGAGCAGCTCAGTGCCTCAGCCCCTCCTGCTCACCGTCCAGCCAGGCCAGGGCCCCCGGGGGTACTGCAAGGCCGCCTCCACCTGCTGGGTCAGTGCACCGGCTGTCAGATTCCTCTCAGGCCCAGGCAGATTGCAGGTGAGGATTACCCTGCTGGGCACCCGGCGAGAAATGTTGCAGGTTTCGCTCTGGTCCCAGACCATCAGGACTCTGGGAGAGATTGGCACACAGGCTTCAATGCAAGCGGACCCTCGAGTTCTCCATTCTGTTTTCAAGTTCTCTCTCCACCCTGCATTCCCCAGTGCTGCCACAAGGGGTCCTCGCAGCACTTGGGCTGGGAAAGGGGGGGGTTGACAATACCAAGACGCTCCCCCCACCGCCGCATCCCTCAAAGGTCCCCACACTCACCTCTCCTCACCCTGATTCATCCCTGACTGCCTGCCCAGGTCGCTCCAGGAATTCAGGACCTGCAATCATATTCCACACCCCCAAGTTCAAGGGCAGGCAACATTTTTGGCCCAAAGACCGAGAGTAGCACAGCATCTTCCTGTCGTATGCCAGCAAGCAAAAGAAGGGGAGAGTGAGAGGGGGCGTAGTTGGCCTGCCACACTGAGAGCAAACCAAGCCCCAGCGGCCCGTTCAGCGTTCCGGCTGGCTGTTCTGGATGGGAACCTTCCTTCCCCCAAACCGTCCTGCCAACATCTCTGGGGCTTGCCTCCGTTGCTTGGGCAGAGCAACCAGCCCTGCATGCCCCGCAAAGAGGGCCTGATGTGCTGCAGACTGGCATATGTGCCAGGAGTTGCCCACCCTGTTCCAGGCCCACACAGACAATGTACTTACGGCATCCAGACGCCAGGCGGGGTCTTTGGCCACCAGGAATCCGTTCACACCTTGGGCCTGCCAGAACTGCAGCGCCCTCTGTGGGACAAGGCAGAAAAGCATTAGGCTGGAGGGCTTGGGCTCAGAATCAGGACCCACCCAGAGAAAGTCATGCCAGAACACTCTCCCTTTGAGCAGGGCCTAATTTGAGCCTCTGAGTACACAGCCATCTGAGCATGCACAGAGTAAATCCCTCCCTGGCCAGTCTCTACAAATATTTATTTATCATATTAGATTTTTAGTCCGCCCTCCCTGCCAGGCGGGCTCAAGGCGGAGTACAGCATTTCAAATTACATAAATACAGTTAAAAACAGATAAAACAGTATACATATAACATTAAAACTACTTTATACAATACAGCCTTTCTTCAGATGGCGATGATAAAATACTGCTTTTCAAGCCCTGGCTCATATGTGGGGTGGTGGACAGATCTTTAGCGTGGCCACTGGGAGCCCAACCTAGCCTCTACCACATGCCTGGCAGAACATCTCTGTCTTTCCTCAGACAGAGAGTTCCACCAGGTCGGTGCCAGGACCGAAAAGGCCCTGGCTCTGGTAGAGGTCAACCGAGCCTCCCTGGGGCCAGGGACCACCAACAGTTGTTTATTTGTTGTTGAACGAAGCGTCCTCTGGGGTACATATGGGGAGAGGCAGTCCTGCAGATATGCTGGGCCCAGTCCGCATATGAGTTTAGGGGGAAGTTCCCAGACTTCCAAGCAAAGCAACGTCAACTCACTGTCAAAAATTCCACCCCCCTGCCCCAAGGAAACAAGCTAGGCAATAAACAGTATCAGTTTCAGGGAAGAAAGAGAGAGGAAGGCGTGAGCTGTTACCTTCAGATGCTGCTCTGTCCTGTTGTCCTCAGCATCCATGTCCGGCCCTTCCGCCCAAGTTGGAAGTTCAAGAAGGATTCGGATCCCTGGATGAGGACAGGGTGTGCGGAAAAGTGCTTAGCTAGAGTCAAAGTTCTACAAAGTTCAGCCCCCAAACCCATTCTAATATTGGCACCTTGCCTGTGGATTCCCCCCCCTCCAGGCCAAAACAATTCTCTTTACCCAGGATGCTGTATGGTCTGTGCAATGCCAGAGGACTGTTTTATCAGGATCATTATAAACAGCTCTGTTTGCTGGGCGTCCTTTTAAGCTTTGCCTTGCTTTTAGTAGGGGTTTTATTGACTTAGATTCTATAACTGTGCTGTTAGGGCTAGGATTTGTTTTTATTGTTGTGAGCTGCCTTGAGCAGCTCTCGAGAGGCAGATTACAGGTTTTCTAAATAAATACACATAATGTCTCTGAGCAAGTATAGAATGTGTTCCTCACTCAAGTGAGTAAAGGTAGCACATTTCTGCAAATCTGGTGGCAGTAAACACGCACTGGAAAGCCTAATAATCCAGCTAAGCTGAAACTCCAGCAAAGCTCTAGTTTACAGTCCACCCCCCTCAATATTCTGCCCAAGCTTATTTAGGTGCTTCTCCCTAACTCTTGTCTTGGGAAGTTCCTGAAGATTTGAGGATGGTGCCTGGGGAGAGCAGAGATTGGGAAGGACGGGGTGGGAGCTCAGCAGAGATATGAAGTCACTCTACAACTTTGGTTTCAGACTCTCAAGGGGAACTGATCTCTATATGAAGATCAGCTGAAATTCCAGGAGAAATCCAGGCCCCACCATGAGGTGAGCCAAGTAATTCTATCAACAGCTCCAGAGGAGTGAGCCGTGTTAGCCTGCAGCAGCAAAATAGCAAAGAGTCCAGTAGCACCTTTAAGACTAACCAACCTTATTGTAGCATAAGCTTTCGAGAGCTACAGCTCTCTTCATCAGATGCAACTTTATTGTAGCATAAGCTTTCAAGAACCACAGCTCTCTTCGTCAGGTGCAACCGTAATAAAGTTGGTTAGTCTTAAAGGTGCTACTGGACTCTATCCACTGCCTTTGTCCCTGCTCTTGGCCCCCGCTTCATCTCCTGCGCCCCCCCATACCTTGCTTGTGCCCGTCATTCACCAATGCCCGCAGCTGTTCCAATGAACCATGGGCTGAGCAAATCCTGCTCAAATTGGCACTGTCCCCCTCAAGGATGGAGCCCAGCACAAGGGCCTGGACAGGGAGCTCCAGAAGTCGGTCTAAGAGAGGCCTCACACCTGGTGGGGAGAGAATGGGGACAGGCACAGTCACCACCAAGCCTTACATCACATCATCTCCTTAGGCTCAGCTCAGATAAAGGGTGTTGCTCGCAGAACTACAGTTCCCAGGGTTCTCTGCATCTTTAGCACCTTTCCATTGCCACTTTGCAACGGATTTTCAGGGTGTAAGCTTTCGAGAGTCAGAGCTCCCTTCTTCAGACCAGCATTTGCCTTCCTTTTACAGCTGCACTCTTGGTTAATAAATATTGCATAGTTAAGCACTGAAGTGCTTGTCACTGTTATGCTGTTCCCAGAATTCTGGGAGTGCTTCTGCAGCAGACCAACCCACATTCATTCATTCTGCAGCAGACCAACCCACATTCATATTTTGAGAGAGATAAATAGCGTTGCCAACTCTACTGGGAAATTCCTGGAGACTTGGCAGTGGACCCTGGGGAGGCCAAATTTGGAGGAGAAGAAGCTCAGCAGGGATGTGATACCAAAGCTACCATTTTCTCCAGGGGAAATGACCTTTGTAGTGTGGAGAGAAATTGTAATTCCAGGAGAACGCCAGGCCCCACCCAGACATTGGCATGCCCAGAACAGCATGGCGGCAGCAGTTCCTGGCAGGCCTCTGACCTTCAGTGCGGCAAAATGCTCTGCAAATACCACAAAGCAGCTACAGCACTACAACAATATGCTGCAGAAGGCCTAGCTACAAACTAGCTTCAAGCTGTGTCAGTGGGTTGGCCCTTAGAATCGTAGAAACATAAGAGCTGGAAGGAACCTTCAGTGTCATCTAGTCCAACCCCCTGCACAATACAGGAAATTCACACACACACCCGCACTCACACACCTAGTGACCTCTGCGCCATGCCCAGAAGATGACAAAAAACCTCCTGGATCACTGGCCAAACTGGCCTGGGGAAAATTGCTACCTGACCCCAAAGTGGTGATCAGCATTACCCTGGGCGTGTAAGAAGACTACGAGAACTAAGCCCTGATGTAACCCTTCCTGCCCTCCCCCTCATGATCTGCCCAGGTTCACAGAGTCAGCATTGCTGTCAGGTGGCCATCTAGCCTCTGTTTAAAAACCTCCAAAGAAGGAGAGCCCACCACCTCCCGAGGAAGCCTGTTCCACTGGGGGACCGCTCTAACTGTCAGGAAGTTCTTCCTAATGTTTAGCCAAAAACTCTTTTGATTTAATTTCAACCTGTTGGTTCTAGTTCAACCTTCTGGGGCAACGGAAAACAATTCTGCACTATCATCAATATGACAGCCTTTCAAGTACTTGAAGATGGTTATCATACCACCTCTCAGTGGTCTCCTCTCCAGGCTAAACATACCGAGCTCCTTCAACCTTTCCTCATAGGACTTGGTCTCCAGACCCCTCACCATCTTTGTTGCCCTCCTCTGGACATGTTCCAGCTTGTCTATATCCTTCTTAAATTGTGGTGCCCAAAACTGAATGCAATACTCTAGGTGAGGTCTAATCAGAGCATAGTAGAGAGATACCAACACTTCGTGTGCTCTGGACACTATACTTCAGTTTATACAGCCCAAAATCACATTTGCCTTTTTAGCTACCACATCACACTGCTGACTCATGTTCAGTGTATGGTCTACTAAGACCCCTAGATCCTTTTCGCACACACTACTGCCAAGACAAGTTTCCCCAATCCTATAATTATGCATTAGACGTTTCCTACATAAATGCAGAACTTTGCATTTATCTCAGTTGAAATTCATTTTGTTTTATCCCAGTTTTCCAGCGTGTCAAGATCATCCTGTATCCTGACTGTTTTCTACCTTATTTGCTATTCCTCCCAATTTAGTATCATCTGCAAATTTAATAAGCATTCTATTTCTTCATTCAAATCATTTATAAAAAGGTTGAACAGAACAGGTCCCACAACTGACCCCTGAACTCCCTGCTCCTTAAGTATTTCTGACCATGGGATTCTATCCAGCAGTTTGTTAAAATTTGCTTTCCTGAAATCCAACCTATATGTCTGACTACATACAGCTTTTCCCTTCCCCAAGACTGTAAATTCCAAAATATTCCTCCTTTACATATAATGCTGCTCCTCCCCCCTTCCTTATTTGTTTATCCTTTTTAAACAAGTTGTATCTCTCAGTTCCAGTACTCCAGCTGTTCCTTGACTTGGAATTTCGTGGGTCACTGCTCTGGTGGGTGCTGGGGGGTGGGGGGGGCAAGGGTCTGGGGCTCTGTTCGGATCAAGCCAGGGCTGGTTTGTCTGCCTTTAGTCTTGCTATGGTGGGAAATCTCCCCTGAGATAACAGGCAGGGTGTGGAGAGAGATAACTGAAGAAGAACCGGGCCATCCTTGGATTTCCTTCCTGTGTCTCAAGGCCATCATTCATGCCAGAACTCAACAGGACTTTGCCCCAAAGTCTGATTTCTGCACCGGCTGGCCTCAGCCTGGAAATAGGAATAGTTTGGTTTTTAAAATGTCTTAGAGAACTGGAAGAGGAAGATTTGAAAGAGGCAGAGACTGAAAGAGACAGACAACTCATCCCGCAGCTGCCTTGGGCTAGCAGGTTTGGCAGGTTTGGGTCCTGCTTCAAGAACCTGTTTGACTGGAGGCAATGCAGGAACAAAGGGAGCACGTCTCTCAAACCCCTTTCAGGCTAGGAGGCCAGGAGCCTTGCCTGCACACCTTGGCCCATCTAGCATACAAAGATCTATTCGGCTTCGGAATGGTGTGTCCGCCTCCCACACGCATCTCTGTCTGCCCTGCAGATATTGTGGAGTTCGTTGCCAGTGGAGATAATAATGGCCAAAGGTAGAAGTCGCGTTAAAAGGGGGTTACACAGATAGACAGAGGAAAAGTGCATTGGTGGCTACTAGCCTTGTGACCATAGGCAACCTTCACACGCAAAGATAATTAATCTCTGAATTTCGGTGCTAGGAGGCAACGCCAGTGGAAGGCCTCGGCCTCTATGCCGGGTCTGTTGGCCTTCTCGGCTAGCCTCCACTCGCTGCAATGTTGTCCCCAAGCCTGTCGATGCCATGACTAGGGGGCACACATCCGCCATCTCATCCATCCCTTACCTCTGAGGTCTCCATGCCCGTCGCCATTGGAGTCAGGGAAGGCGGTGGGTGGCAGGTGATAGAAGGAGGCCTTTTGCCACCAAGCCAGGGGTGGGGGTGGCCGTGGCATTGTGACCAGGAGCAGGAGGGCCGTGGCCAGCATGCAGGCAAAGAGGGCCCCCAGGAGGCACAGCAGAACTTGGCGTAGCCCTTGCCAGGGGGCAGCGCTTGCCTGCTGCACCACTTCCTCCTGGCTCAGGTAGGTGGGACTGGGAGCTGCCTGGCACAGCAGAGGCAAGCGTTCACTGGGCACCTGGCAGGCATCCATGGCTTCGGCCTTTCCCATCCTTCAGGCCCTGGTTGAGTGGCTGTCAGGGGCGAAAAAACAAAAGACTCTGGGAAGAGGAAGCAAACAACAGCCGCGCCTTCATGCCTTCAACCCATACCCCCAGAACAGGGTTTGAATTTGGCTCAGCAGGGCAAAGGGTGAGGAATGGCCAGCCTATGGCACATTACTTCTGGGCACAGCCAGAATGCTTCCCTGTCTTCACCTGGTAGCCCCAGTCCACGTGCGCATACTTGGGAATGTGCAGGGACCACTTGGGGACAGAAGCTGTGGCTTTCAGGCTCCGTCTGAGAAGTTCAGCCCCGTGTCTGGGCGTGTGCAGAGGAGCCTTTTTATGGGGGCATCTTTTTATGGCTCTTACCTTACATGCAAATATTATTTGGGAACGTGGGAGGAAGACAAAAGGGTCTGCCTTGGCACCTCTCAATGGCAAATGCAACGTTCCTGTAGTGCTACTCCCTCCAACCCAAGAATCAATGTGGTGGGCTTAGCATGCTTTTCAAGGAAGAGGCAGTTGAGGCCAAAGGTGCCCCCCTCCACCCCCCCACGGTCTTTGCCATCACGGGGACTGCAGCTCCCATTCATCTCAGTAAGGTTTGTGCAGGAGACTTTCCCACTGTATCCCGTCCTGCATTATTTAGAGAGGGGCATTAAGGTTTCCCACTTCAAGCCCCAAAATGTGTGGGGCTGGCACCCTTCCTCACCTCCCTGCTTACTGCCCCCCTGCTGCTCCTTCTGTATTTCTTCCCTGCCTCTCCCTCATCCAATTTTGTATTGTGAAATTGTGGCTTTTGAAATATTCTTTGAAGGAGGCCGTGTGCCAAAATGGTGGGGAGGGGAACTAATCGGTTGATGGTGTTTGGTTAACACCCCCCCCTTTCCAACTCCACGTAGGCTTTTGTGAAGAAATAGATGCTTGAGAAAGCCCCTCGGCCCCTGCTGCTCACCTTCACCCCTGCTCCAGTTCCTGCCCCTTTGCCTATCTCAGCCCCAAATCCTTCTAGAGGCGATAACGCTTCTTTATGTTGCGGTGCACATCTGCACACCCCTCTGAGTCAGGCAGAACACTTCCGCAGGCAGACACTCGCATCAGCAGCCGAGGGTCTGAGTGCTACCTGGTGGCGGTGCTTGCCTGCAAGGCAACTCACGCAAGGAAGCTGTAAAAGAATCCGCCTCCATCTGGCACTGGAAGCTATCTGGAGGCCTCACTCTGAACTTTCCATTGCCAGAAAGAACTGCCACCACCCTGAGACATTCCTCTGGCATTTGCTAAGGCCCAGAAGAGTGAACCCTAACCCTCCTTCCCCCACACAGGGCTTACAAGAGGTTCTGGGGCTCGCACTTGCACGAAGGCCGCATGTTCTGGCCAGGGTGCTCTTCTGTCCAAGTCCAGATGCCTCCGTCCCATCTGGTGAGTTCAGACCTCAAGTGCTAAGCGCTGAACAGTGGGCGATCTAAACCTGGTCCTGCCCCCGAAAGCGCCCAAGGCTCCGAGAAGCACCCAGCTTATCCTACTGGGGCTCACGCATCCCTGTTTCATTTTGGCCTTGCCAGCTAATCTTGTCTTCATTCAAGGACAATAGTCTGATATTCAGGGCACAGATAATGAATGGAGAGGGAGGCAGTCTGAGCAGCAGCGCAGGGAGGGAGGGGTGGGTGGCTTTGGTTAAATAACCAGAGCCTGTCTGAATTCCAGCAGCTGAAGAGGCACAGCTCTCCGGCTTCCCAAGTACAATGTTCGTTTAAATCCTATGCAATGATTTACAAGACAGCACAGCCTTGTTGGGGGTGGGACAGGGGTAACCTGCAGGGCTTGGAAACAAAACAATACCCCGTCCGTTAAGCAAGAATGAACAGCAGCAGGACGTAAGCATCCCTGTGCTTAGGTGGCACAATTTGGGAGGGGTAGGAGGATCTATACCGGCTTGCCAAGAGCCTCCCCATGGCCTCTGGGCCCTGAGCATGCATCAGGCTGTGTTCTTAGCCCCCGGTGGAGAGTAAGAGCAGACTCCAGGAATGCAGAGGAAAGCCCCCCCCCCCACATACTTATTTCAGCTACAAATGACTAACTTGCACAGACTGGCAAGCAAGTGAAAATGCTGCCCACCCCCACCCCTGTGGCCTGAAATGTCAGGCTGGCCTGAACAGCCCTTGTGTGGCTGGGCAGGTGATGGGAACTCCATTTTCCCTGTGATGAAATATTGTGCTTCGGGTGTCAGGCAATGCAATTGCTTTGCCAGATCCAGGACAGCAGCACAGACGCCAACATTGTACCTTGATTGCAAGAAAAAAAAACATGGGGCAAGATGCCCTAGAGATCTGGCGCAGCGCAGCGGATGCCCACAGCAGCCACGCCCTCTTTGACCCACCTGTAATCCAGGCAAAGATGCCTGAGGTCCGGGCTGTAGGAAAAGGGCACCAGGGATCCTCTGAGGGCAGACAAAGGGAGTCTCCTTCCCGGGGACTGGCAAAGCTCTTACCTTTTGCTTCACGCCGGCGAGGAGGCCAGACTGTCCCAGCCTGGGTAGGAGAGGAGGCAGGAGGCTTCCAATGTTCCACCTCTAGAGAACTGATAGGAGGATGCAAGGGAGGCTTTTCAAGCCCCAGAGGTGGCAGGAGCGGGGGCGGGGGGGGTCTCCCAGGTCTTTGTGAACCATTAACAGGTTTGTGGCAATCTGAAATCCCTCCTACAGGCTGGAGGCCCATCACTCCCTGCTCCCTTTCACAGGCTCGGTGAAGACAGAAGCAGTCTGGCCCTGAACTAGCCAAGTCACTGGTGTGGGTGGGCAGTAGCAGCTTCTGAGCATGTGCAGAACGTCTTTCTCCTATCTACAGCCCCAGTCTTAGGCCTGATGTCAGGGGACAGCAAAGGGGTTCCCAATCAAAAGCCGCAGCACCTCTTCTTTTAGAATGGAAGGGGCGGGAAGATGCTTTGGGGGTGGCCTGTGTGAGCTTCAGAGGTGGCGGAGAAAAGGTTTGCTGGCGATTTCCATCCCCAAGAGAGTGATCAGGATGGAAAGAGCAGGAAGGGACACCGAGCCCCAGCAAGACACCAGCCCTCTGCCCTGCCTATCCACGCTCAGCCTCATTCCAGTGATTCCGTTTCTCTTTTATAATGGAACGTGTTTTAACTGCATTCGTTAGCCCCCCCCCCGAGCCCATTCTTGGGGAGCATGGGATATACATCCAATAATATAAAATAAACAAAATAACGGGGAAAGGAAGGCTGCAGAGCTCTGCAAGAAGGTTCTCTTGGTGGGCTTCCAAGAGCTGGGGGGATGGAGCAAGCCCCCTCACACATGACACACAACCCAGACCTAACCTGGAATATTGCAACAGTCACAACACACTGGGGAGACTGGCATGCCCACCATCAGCGCCAGGCCGTTTTTTTAATGCGGGGTGGGGTGGGGCAGGAGGAACAGCTGCATTGCCTCACTTGGAGCCCCTAAGAATAAGGGGGGGGCACGCAGTCCTTCTAGGGCGTGATGCAGCGGGTGGCTTCCTGCTTTCAGAACAGGAAAAACGGCCGTTTTAAAAGCGCCCCTCCCTCAAGCTCAGTCTTGTAAAGTGATTATAAAAGAGTACCACTGAGCATACGTAGAGGGCTGCCAGAAAACTCTGAGGCCCCCCTCTCCCACCTGCCTGAAGGCCAGAGCCGTGGCAGGATCCCACCCAAGATGCCCCCTGCAACGTCTTGGCTGCCTCCTCTCTTTTGCGCCACCCTTGCAAATAGAAAGTGACTTTTAATTGTCCCCGGAGATGTGCTCCATAGCAGTGTCTGTGTATGCACACTTATTTCACTAAGGGTTTGTTTGGGGTGTGGCTTTTTCTGCCAGCCTTTTGGGAGTTGCCTTGCCACCATACTGGGGTAGAGGTGCCTTGTGCCCTCTCAGAAGAGAGAGCTGGTCCCCTTTCCCAGCAAGCTGGAGGCCTCACCTGGTACAGACTGGTGCAAGTACATGCCCACGCGTCTCCTGTGGGTCTCCAGAGAGGCATTAGTGGGAGCGCATCACAGCATGCAGCTCTGTGCTGTCAAAGCCCCCCAGCCCTGTGGCAGGCGCGCACCAAGAACCCATCCTGGGGGGGGGGGGCGGGGGGAGGCTCAGTTGCTCTGCCTGGCTGCACCTGGGTACGGCCTTGTGCTCACAGTCGCCCAGCCAGGCGGCAAAGCCACGGTGCCTCCAGGCTCTCAGTGTAGTGCTGCCGGCCCTGTGGTCCTGGCGGAAGGCGCTGGGTGGCCAGCCGGCAGATGAAGGCGACCCACGGCTGAGCCCTGCGCTGCCAGGCTTCGGCCTGTGCCAGGCTCTGCGGGCGCTTGTCGACACCCCATCTGGCCCCTTCGCCGCTGCGGGCCTCCTGGCCGCATGTGCCAAGGGCCTGGGCCGGGCACGGAACTGCGCCCCCCTCCAGCGCCCGCGTGGCCGCCGCCGCATCCCCGGGCCGGGGGCTTCTAGCCGCCCCGCGGGCAGGCCAAGCGAGGAGGCCCCGGAGGAGGGGGCGCGGGCCTGGGCTGCTGCCGGCCCACAATGCGGCGGCGGTGGCGGTAGGGCGAGGCGCGCCCCTCGGCCACTCCGCCGCAGGAGCCCGGCAGGCCGGGCGGGGCAGAGCAGAGCAGAGCAGAGGGAGGCCGGGGCCCGCGGCACCTGTGCGCCGCGCTCGGGGGAGGCGCGGGGCGTGTGCGCGGCGGCGCTTTGCGGGAAGGAGGCGGAGGAGCGGGAGCGCGGCGCTCCACCCTGGGCGGGCGCTGCCGGCGAAGGAGCGCACCGGGCCTCTCCCTCGCCGCGCCCGGCCCGCGCCCCGGCCCCGGCCTCGCCACCCCGCCCTGCCGCGCCGCCCGCCCCTTTGTCTGCAGCGCCCGCCGCCCGCTTTGTTTGCCCGCCGAGCCTCGGGCCGGCCTCGCCGCCGCCGCCGCCGCCCGGGCGCGATGGGGCCGGGGCCATGAGCCGGGGCGGCGGGGGGCAGCGCGGCCGAGGCGCACCGACCGGGCCGTCCCGCATGGACCTGGCGGCGGCCGGCTGGGGCGATGGGGCAGGTGCTGGGCTTCGCCCACTGCAGTAGGTATCCGCCGGCGGGCGGGCGGGAGCGAAGGCTGGGCCGGGCCGGGCCGGGCCGGGCTGGGCCGGCCGAGGGCTCCGCAGACCCCCCCCCCCTGCCCGCGCCCCCCCCTCCGGGATTGCGCTGCGGAGCCCGGCAGGGAGCGACGCGCGGGCTGCGGCCAGCGGAGAGGCGGCTGCCAGGCTGGGCCTCTGCAGGGTCGGGCCTGCGGCCCTCGAGGCTGGCCGGGAGGCGGCGGCGGCGAGGCGCTCTGCACGCCCCCAGAGGCGTTTTCCTCTGCCTGGCTCGTGCCCAGCTGCTGGGGCCGGCGGCGGCTCCTGGGGCTCAGCCCGGTTCGCCCCTCCTGGCGAAAGGGGGCAGGGGGGTGCGCGCCTTGGGCGGGCGAAGGAGGCGGCCGTGGGGAGGGCGCGCTCGGGCGAGAGGCGCGCCAGGGCCGCGCTTACCTGAGAGGTCCCCAGATTGAAACAGGCAGAATTCATGAGGCCAGGACGATGCCCTGCCGGGCTCTGAGGCCCACCGTCCCCGGGGCAACGGGGGCAGAACTGCAGTGAAACAGCCCACGTGGGAATGACCAGAAACCGGGCCGGGGTGGGGGCATCATCTGGGTAAAGTCCCTGCTGTTCTTCCAGGCGTTCACCTGATAAATGTAGAAGGAACCCGACCGTTTTCCTTCCAGCATCTGTGCGCACCTCCAAGCTTGGTGCTGCACACTGTCGTGGGCCAATGGCCAGGAACCTCCTGCCACTGCCCCACAGAGGCAAGCAAAGTCAAGCCTTCAGAGCCCTGCCAGCCCGCGAGGGCTGCTCGGTTCTGAACTGGCCAGCGGCACTGAAGACAGGTGCCCGCTCTCTCTCACACACACACACCCCAAGCCCCTGCCAATCAGCAGAGGTGAGAAGGAGCCAACGAGCCAGCACCTGTACCTGGTGCCCCAAGCTGGGTGGAGCTGTGTGGCCCCTTCCACTTTGCCTGGTAGAGCCACTGCGGGACCCTCGGCCTCGATGCTCCTGGGCCAGTTTAGCCGTTGCTTTTATAACCTTTGCATGAAATAGGGCACTCGAAAAGGCCTAGACCCTACTGGCCTACAGTTGCGGGCTACAAGGTTTTGGAAAAGCCAAAGAGATGGAAGGCACTGCGGGGTTGCATGGGGAGTTCTGGCACTTGGGGCTCTCTCCTTCATAGAGCTTTGGAAGTGCTGGGGGGCTGTGCATCGCCTGCCACACCTCTGGATCCACTTCAGAGTCATGTGTGAGAGCTTTCCTGTGGAGGGCAGGCCCAGAAGCCTCACCCCACCTGCCAGCCCAAGCCTTGTTCTGTATGAACAAGGCCAGAGTGGCCTCCAGAGTTTCCCAGATGAGACAAGTGCAGCCCAAACAGATTTGGACACATTTACTATGTGGAGAGAGAATTGGTGGGGGGGGGGGCACAAGGCATTCTGTGCACGCAGAGAGAGGTGTGCGTGTGAGACAGACGCCTCCGCCTCCATTTAGAGATCCCACCTCTGGGGACTGCAGGCAGGTGCTCCCAAATAGAACTTTTGGAAAGAATCCCTCAGAATCTCCGCAAGTGGACAAATGGGGGCAAAACCCAGGGCCTCAGCCAGAAAACAGGAGCCGTTCCTGGTAAACTGAGAAAGCCGCAGCTGGTAGCATTTCAGTTTGTCAGTAGGATGCCTGTCAGAGCCATGTCTTCTTTAGCACTGACCATTAAGCAGTGTAATATACAAAAGGGAGAATGGCTTGATATAAAACCCTAAGGCTGTCTATCGGCAGACTAATAATTTGTGTGCGAGAAGGGGCGGGGGTGTCCATATGCCCAGGCGGAGTGAGCGGGTACTTGTTTTAACCCCACATGCCAGCAGTGAGTGCCTGAGTCCTTACTCCATAGCAGTTTACACAGTGCTTTGGAGATGAGACGGTGCGCTGGTTTTGCACATGGCGTCCCTCAGCTCATTCCCCACGCCTTCCAGTCGGAGGCAGCAGGACAGGGAAAGATCTGTGGCCTGTCAGAGAGGCAGATCCATATGTTTGTGGCCAGTGCACAGACACAGTCTCTGTCATCCTTGCCGCAGCGGGACAGAACTCCTGCCCCTGTATTGCAGGTGGGTGTGGGGGCTTGGTGAAGGCCAGCCAGTGAGCTTGTGGCAGAGGGGAGGACCAGGAACAAACCTCAGCCTTTCTCTTAGGGATTCTGGAATGTCAGGGAAGAGGGGTGTGGCTATGGATGCTCTAAGAGCTTTTGTCTTTGCAGAAGAATCTCCTTCCACGGCCTCCACCACACCTGACTCGACAGAGGGTGAGTTCCCATCACTGGCATGAACAATCAGGCCCCCCCCAACAAGGTCCCCCCTCCCCTCCTGTCCCGCTGCCACAGGCACTTCGCTTGGGCCTGGCGGTGGTGGCACAGACCCAGGAGGGGTGCCAGCCCCTCCTCGCCCTGCTGGAGGTGAGGTGTGCCCCTGTGGTGTATCTGCCCCCTTTCGTTTGCTGCCCCAAGCAGTCACTCGGGTGTCTTGGCCCTGTTAGCCAAGGCCAGGCCTGGTTTGAGGGGGTCCCTGCTGCATTGCCCCCGGGGCCACCTCTTGGTTCAAGAAAGCCAGGACAAAGAGGGGCATGAACGGCTCCTGAGCTGTCTCACATAGTGGACAACCAGTCACTGGGGGCGGGGGGGGGCGGGCACAGCAAAGCAGAGAGACCGAAGCCTTCCCCTGATGCTGCCTCCTGGCACTGGTATTAAGAAGTTGACTACCCCTGAATGTGGAGGTTCCCTTTAACCACCACGGCTGGTAGCCGCCTCCCCTCCATGAATCTGGTTCCCTTGTGATGCCGGCTGTGCCTCTGCCTGCCGCTGCTGCTGGCAGTGAGTTCTGCATCACTCGTCTTGTAAAGAAGCGTTTTCTTTTGTCCCCCCCGGAATCTTCTGTCTGCCCTTCAGCTTCATAGGATGCCCTCAAGTTCTAGAATTTTGGGAGAGGGAGAAGAAGTTCTCTCCGAACCCTGTGCATAATGACCTCTTTTCTAAACTGAAAAGTCCCACGCTCTTTGCCGACTGCCCACTAAAACCTCAGACTCGCAAGTGGTCCATGCACTGGACTTCCTCTTCCTCTTGGAGTGAGCCTGGATTCCATAGGAGCAGTGGCAAAGGAGGAGAGAGATCATTGTGAGGTGATGTAGCCCCCCCCCCCGACCCCAGTCCTGACTGCTGCCTTTTCTTGCTCTTGGTCCTGCCCCAGGTGGCAACGATGAATCTGACTTTCCTGAGCTGCAGACAGCACGGGAGTTCTCCGAGGACGAGGAGGAGGAGGAGGCCTCTGTGGAATGGGGGACGCCGCGGGAGCTGACTTTTTCCTACATCACCATTGCAGGGGGCCCCAACAGCAGCCCCACCCTGGGGGAGCATGGCTCTCGGGGCAGGCGTGACTCTCAGACCCGCCGAACGCGGTCCCAGCTGCCCCGCACAGAAACCTGTGAGACTTTCGTGCCGGCTTTGGGGGACAGTTTGGAGAACATTCCCAGTATTTGCCCGTCCCCCGAAGGAGAAGGAGTATCGCCGACAGGCCACGGCCAGGGGCTGGACCCGTTCTCAGGCTGGGATGTCCATCCAGGTGACTCCAATGAAGCAGCGATATTGGCAGGAGGAGGAGGAGTGGATTTATGCCCACCGCACAGCCCCACAGTGAAGGCTACAGAAGGGGAACAAGACAGCGCGGCATCATCAGGTATGGGGCGAGCAGCGGGCAGCTGCGCTGGGATTTTCAAAACCTGATCAGTTTATAATCAGGGCCGTTTTCAAACAGTGAGATCTTGCTGATTTTCCAGAAGGGAAATGTATCCGAGATTCGAGGTTCACTTTCTTAGCTATACACTTGTGAGCATTTGGCTATCCTAAATGCCTCTCACGGAAGCCAATGCTGAGTAGTTCTATTGTGTTTTTCATTGCACAAAGTGCTTCACGCACATTGTGATCCTTACAACAACCCTGCAAGGTCAGCCAATATCCTTATCACCATGTGGCTTGGGAGGGGAGGGGGAAGAGGTGCTTGCTGAAGGCCACGTGGTGAGTTTGTGGCAAAGGTGAGATTTGGACTGAAGGCTTCCTGGATCACAACAGTCTGTGAGCTACTGCACTGCAGTGGCTGAAAATACACCCAGAATGCCATTGCCCAAAGTGCAGGTGGGCTGACCCGATTCTGCTGAAGCAATTTGTCCAAATGCAAAAAAATGACATTTAGGAGGGTTTTTTTAAAAAAAAGAATGCATTTGAAATGAAATGTGTAAAAAAAACCCTGAGAAGCCACATTTTTTCTGTATGGAAAGCAAAAACGTGATGGGGAGAGCAAGAACCTGGGGGAGCGACTGTCAGCCCCTGGTTCCATCTGCCCCCCCCTCGCAATCGGGCCCCGTGCAGACCCGTCAGCCCTGATTTAGCTGGCTCAGAAAGAAGTCGAAGGGTGGCGTTCCCTCACTCTTCCAGTGTTTAGGGCTGAAGTGGGGTTGCAAATCCACTTCTTTATATAAAGTCCCCCCAAATGTCAGGCACTGAAAACAGTCATCTGTGCTGGCTGCTCTCCTACCGAGTGGGAGAGTGTGGTGTAGTGGTTAGCATATCAGACTAGGATTTATTTTTTATTTTATTTACATTATAAATAGTCTGCCTTTCTTGCTGTGACTCAAGGCAGATTAACTAGAATCAGGGCGCCCCTGGTCCCTGTCTCCACTTTGTCGTGGAAGGGTGCTGAGTAACTTTGGGGCAGTGGCACGGCCTCGGCCTAACCTACTTGACAGGGTTGTTGTGAGAATAAAGTGAAGAGAGGCGAATGATGTCAGCCGCTTTGTGTCCCCGGTGGGGAGGAAATTGGGGTATAAATGAAGTAAAATGAATAAATAATAAACAGTGTAAGCCTACACAGAGTTACGCCAGTTGAAGCCCATTGATTTCAGTGAGCTTAGATGGAGTTAACTTTTCTTAGGATTGCCCTGAAACAAATACACATAATAACTTTAAAAGAATTATAGAGATTTCTGACTTAGTTTTTTGCAGTCGAATTACAAGGTGTTTGTATCAGGCCTGGTTCACGTGTGCAGCAGAATATGGAGGGGGCAAAGTGGGGAACAGGGGAGAATAAACAGCACCGCTTCAGGGTTTTTTTCCCTTTTTAATAACTTAATAATAATAACATTCAATTTATACACTGCCCTTCAGGACAACTTAACGCCCACTCAGAGCAGTTTACAAAGTGTGTTATTATTATCCCCATGACAATCACCCTGTGAGGTGGGTGGGGCTGAGAGAGCTCTGAAAGAGCTGTGACTGACCCCAGGCCCCCCAGCTGGCTTCAAGTAGGGGAATCAAACCCAGTTCCCCAGATTAGAGTCCTGCGCTCTTAACCACTACACCCAACTGTCTCTCGTTTTTTTAAGCGCCCCTAGATTAACAGTCCTCTGTTATTGGGGAAATAATCATGACATGTTAAGGCTAGGGTAGACTCTTCCTGCTTGATATGCTAATTTATATTTGCAGGGAGTTTTTTTGTGGGGGAGCATTAAGTATGTAACCCCCCCCATCTGAAATGGTATGGCCCATTCTCCAGCCTCAGAATTCTGCTCCTTGTGAACGCAGAGCTTGGTGTGGGAGGGGGAGGGGAGTGTCAAAACTTTTTAAGAAGATTAAATCCAGGACAAAAAAATAAAGTTGTAACTTGCCCATGAGGACTAGAAATTCTGTTCCAGATACTTCCCCAGAGGACCTCTCACCACCAGACGCCTTAATGCCCCAGCCTGCAGAAGGCGCCTCCTGTGGGGCTTCCACCATCCAACACCAAACACTGACCTTGCTGGAGTTATGCCAACGTCTAGTGCTGGAGGAAGACAAGGAGGAAGAAGAAGAGGAGGAGGCGGCGGCGGAGGAGGAGGAGGAGGTGGGCCAGGAATCAGTCACAGAAGAGAAGCAGGCAGAACCAGACCAATCAGAGAAGGCTCTGGAAACAGGTCAGCGCATCCTCTATGGAAGTTCCCCATTAATGGAAAGACTTGGGAGGGGCAGAGAGATTCCAGAATGGGAATTCCAGTAATCCCTTTTTATGGCTCAAGTAGGGATAAAGTTGCCGAATGCCTAGAGGGAAACGTGCCCTGTTCCTTTAATGGAGGCTTAATGGGATGTTAATGGGCACTCCCCCCACCCCCACCCCAGCCCTGGCCATGTCTGGCTTTTTGTCCCAAAATCCTCAGGGGGGCCCTGTTCTGCAGTCAAATGCGCCCATCTTCTCTCTGGCATCAGCGAAAAACCCTGATAGGAACCAACCCACTGGCAATATTTCATTTCCCCCCCTTCCTCGCATCCCAGACTAGCACCTTGTCTCTTTGTATTAGAAAGAAAGAAGTTATGCTTTCCAGATTTTTGCAGTGAGGCCATATTTTGCACCTCACAAATGTGCACTTCCTTCCGGTGCTTGGCTCCCGGCATCCTTGGTTTCCAGCACGCACTCGGCCCTTTCCCTGGGAGCAGAATGCCTGCCTTTCCCCTTCCTTTTGGTTGCATTGTGCTGCCCTAGTAGGGCCTGTTTCACCCAGGAATCAACCCACTCATAGCCCCTGGCAAGGTGCCCAGAGGAGAACTGCAGGCCAGCCGAGTCAGCGGGTAAAAATAGCTGCCGTGCTGAGAACAGCACAAACTGGAGCGCGCCGGGCCGCCTGCACATCCCTCCCACAGATCCCCCCCCCACACACACACACCAGGCCTGCCTTAAGTAGGAACTCTTCCCTGCGCTAGAACCACTCCTGGAGCAGGGCTATATGGTCCCTGATTATTCCGTGACTGTTTTAAAGGACTTCTTACCTGTCCCAAATGCAGCTGCCAGGGCTGCAGTTCCAAAGGGGAGAATGGCAGGGAAGAGAGAGAGGCTTTCTGTCCCCCATGTGCCGCCCCAAATCTTCCCCACTGGGGAAAATATGTACGCAGCGTGGGCAAAAGCATGTTGGGCACTGAAGGGTTAACACACGCACACACCCCGCCTGAAACAGCAGCCCCAGTGGCTGCATTTGGGAAAGAAAATAAGGTCTCCTGAGATGATCCTTGAACACCACAGATGGGAGATTTCTGCCTGCAGAATCCCTTTTGCTGAGAAGTGGCCACATCTATGGATGCTGCATTCAAAGGTGACAGTGAAGCCAACCAGGGCTGGAATTGCCCCCAGCCCGTATCTGAGATGCTGCTGGGACTCCGTCGACCTTTCTCAGGGCGCTTCCTTTGTGAGTCCCCTGCTACAGGACTCACAACCACCACCACCCCATGCTTTCAAGAAGACGTTGCTTGGATCTTAAGCACTGCAACTTTTCCTTTAAAATGAAAGCGGAGTTTCTCCAAGTCACACCTGTACTGTGTAGAACAGGACGGCAAATGTTCTGAAGGAATTAGAAACAAGGAAGCAAAGCAGCCAGGTTTCGTGGAAGGGTGAAGCGTTCATGCGCAACCCAGGAGTTCTGCCCAGAATCACTTGCCGTCTGCTTGGGTGTGACTTGTAAAGAAATGACAGCCTTCCAATGTAGCTCCCGGTGCCCAAATAAATGCCAGCGGGGGTTAATTCCCGAAATGAAGAAGTGCCCCACAGCCTCTGGCTACAACCTGAAAGACCCACTCCATGATCCCAGTGGTGTGGGCAGCGGCTGTGGTTATTCTGCAGCCATAAAAAGAAGGCACTCTGCACATGCTTAGGGACATTCTCTTTATGATTTCGTTAGTAGACTCTGAACATCATGCCGGTTACAAAACAGCAATCCTAAAATAAGTAAAAGAGCATCTTTATCATAAGGGCATTTGCAAAGCCTGTGAATTTCACAGAACACTACATCTGATGAAAACTTCTGTGAAACTCAGAAGGTTGTAAAATAGAAAAAAGTCCAGTAGCACCTTAAAGACTAACCAACTTTACTGTAGCATAAGCTTTCGAGAACCACAGTTCTCTTTGTCAGATGTGTCAGAAGAGAACTGTGATTCTCGAAAGCTTCTGCTACAGTAAAGTTGGTTAGTCTTAAAGGTGCTACTGGACTCTTCTGTTTTGCTACTACAGACTAACACGGCCGACTCCTCTGGATCACAAGGTTGTGCATTGCTGCTGGCCTTTCAGAAGGTACCATTTTACCTGTCTCTACCTGTTACTTCACACTGACGGTGGGTTCTGGGGATGAGTCCCTCGGCTTCTTCTGTACCAAACTAGGAGGATCTTCCTCCCCCCACCACACCCCCTTTTCCTTTCCCTGTTACAACAGAGCCCAGAAAACAGTCTGCTCATAGCCCCCAGCAACTGTTGGTGCTCCCCCCTCCCTTGGAGGCCTCAGCTTGGCAAAACCTCCCACTGCCAGAGTGAGACAAGACGGGGATTGTGTGATGGGAGACAGCAGCTGGGATTTGTCAGCTAAAAATAGCTCCCCCCCCACCCCAGTTCCCCTCCCAAGACGCGGCACCCCTCCTCCAGCCAGACACCCTCCTGCATTGAGGTCCCTGCAGAACCGTAAAGGGCCGCGTCGGAGCTGCGAGGAAAGGGGGTCGCTATGGCAGGCAGAGGTGGGACTCCTTTTTCCTCCTTTTGGAATCCGGGTGCTGGACATGGCTGGGGGCGGGTGGGAGTGTCGGAGCTGGAAAGAAGTCCCGGGAAGTTGGGAGGAGGGAGTCATTGATTGTCACAGGGAACAATGGCTACCGAAGGCCTTGAATTGGGCTATTTGAGTGGGGGTGGGGGGAAGGAACGGGGAAATAGAAAAGGAGAGCAGAATGTTGAAGCCTCTGGGTGGGAGGGGGGGGGACAGTCTGTGCCGCCAAGTGGCAATTGGAAGTGTGAGCTATACGTGGCAGCAACTGATGATTGGGTACCCCAAAACCTGCCCCTGTGCACCCCTCCCCCTCAGTGCTTGTGCCTCCACGGATTTATTGCAGTGCCCTGCTTGGCATTTGCCACTGTCAGTTATGGGGCCTGGGAGGAGGGGACGCAAGGCTTCTAACAGCTGCTGGGAATCGGGCTCCCTGGCCTTCCTTTTCCGCCCCCTCCTCCATGCCAGGAGCAGCGGAGCCTGCCTGTGAGGTCCCTGCAAAGTGGGAAGGCAAGAGCTCAGAGGTGGCTGGAGGATGCAGGGCGGGGGAGTGGGATCCAGTGGTCAGGGCTGGGCTGCAGATAGGTCGGCCTCTAGGCCCCCTTGGCCACAGATTTCTGCAGGCCTTCAGGCAGCCCCAGAGACTGTGGCCCACGCAGAATCTTGGCAAGGAAATAACCCAGTATGCCTCTGAGCATGAGCAGAGTACTTTACCATCACCGCCAAGTTCCCACAGAAAGCCTTGTCTGGGGTTAGGGGGCAGGGGCTGCTGGGGCAGAAAAGTGCGACTCCCCGACTGGCTCAGTCCTGGCACCTCTCCTGTGCGCAAGGAGGCGCTGGGGAGAGCAGTTTTCCGGGGAAGGTCGTCTTGTGGCTTGATGGCACTGACCAAAGGTAACCCCAAGGCAGGGTGAGCCTTCAGGGCAGAGTGGCGGCCTCAGACCGCTCCCTCTCTTCGGATCATGGGACCCGCTTCCCCCCCCCCCCACCCCAGGCCAAGGAAGCCTGGAAAGAGGCCAGGGCGTTGACTCGGCAGCAGTGCTGGGAGTCAAAGCCAGGCGGCAGCAAGGCCTACTTCCTGGCAGGGGTGCTTCTCCACCCAGGCCACCCAAGGGCTGCTGGGGGGGGGGCAGGATGAGGCTGTGCGGAGGAGGGGAGGAGGTCCTCCTTGGGGAGGGGGGCGGTCTTTGCACGCCAGGCTCCTCTCCAGGGCTGCTTCCCGGCATCAAGAGAGGCCAGGGTTGGCTTACTTCCACAGAGACGTCCTCAACTGGGAATTGCAAAGTCCCTAGCATCAAACCATCAGGTGTGCCATTAAATGCTTTGCAGGGGGAATGAATTGGGCAAAACCAGGTCTTCTGTATGGAGGGTTCAAACTGGCTCTGGTGTATTGTAAAAGCTGACCCCCCCCCCAGCTGCTGTGATCCCACAGAATGTCCATGACTGTTCTGACGGCTGAAAGGACAAGAGTCAGGATGGGTGGAAAGATCGCTGCAGCTGTTGCTGTGAGGTTAATGAAGAAGGAAGGTGTTCGGGGTAGAAAAATGTGAAGGGGCATTTGCTGTTGTTCAAGGAGGGGACTGAGGAGACCCAAGGGGGGGGGGCGGGTAGAGTTCCATACATTGGCCAGATGTTTGGGAGTGAATATGGACAGTATTTGTCAGAGATGCTTTAGGCTGATCCTGTGCTGGCCAGAGGGTTGGACTAGATGGTCTGTATGGCCCCTTCCAACTCTATGATTCTATGAGTGATATTCTAGCTGAATACTGTTGCATTCTGGAGGGGGGTGGGAAGCTAGGAGCATATTAGGCATAGAAAATAGGCCTGGACACAAATCGAACAAGAACGTTTTGGTCCAGGGACTCTGGGGTGGCAATAGGTCTGTCGGTCATATTTTGCTTGCATGCTTCCACAGGGGTGATCATAGGGGCTAGAAACTGAACTAGTACTCTCCTATTCAATGAGGCTGGAATGAAGGACAGAATTTTATTTTTCAAAATTATAGAATGTAGCTAAAAATAGAAATTAAAACAACTGGTATAAAATTTAATATTCATTTAGAAATACATACATTAGATTAAAAACGTCTACAATATGGTTCTAAGAATCAGTACTAAAACCTTGTATATATACATCATAAAATCAGTCATATGCTGATTTTATTGTAAACCTATTTATCTGTGTTGTGATCTGCTCTGAGCCTGTTTGTAGGGAGAGCGAATAATAAATCCAATAAATAGATATACAGGTATAATAGTACATATGGAAATGAAATGTACTGTTATACCTGTATAATATACAAGTATATTCGTGTTTTTAATTCTTATTTTACGTTACATTCTGTAACTAAAAAAGTTTCCTTCCTTTGTCCCAACCGCTTTGGTTACCCTCGATTTGCTGTGCTGTTGTTTTCCCCTGCCTTGCCTTCATCGGGGTCTGACTTTCACTCCCTTCGCTTGCCTCGCATGGTCTGGCTGCAGTGGCGGACCTGGTGTACTGGCGGGACACCCGCAAGTCGACCTTCGTGTTCACCAGCCTGATGGTGGCGCTGCTGTGCCTGCTGCACTTCAGCATCGTCAGCGTGGTCTCCTACGTCTCCCTGGCGGTCCTCGCTGTCACCATCTCTCTCAGGGTTTACAGCAAAGTCCTGCACGTCATTCACCGGGGAGAGGGCGCCAACCCTTTCCAGTGAGTACCTTGGAGCCGGGTGCAACTGCTGAGCTCCTCCTTCCTCTCCAAGGGGGTGGCGGGGTTGCCTCAGCCTGCTGCCTGTCCTCTTCCTCTGACACCCCCCTCCTTTGTCCCCCCCCCACAGGGCTCAGATGGATGCTGACCTGGGGCTGTCGAAAGAACAGCTGGAGCGCCTGACAGAGCGAGTTGTTTTCTACACCACCTCAGGCACGCGATCCATACAGCGCCTTTTCCTGGTGGAGGACTTGGTGGAGTCCATTAAGGTGAGCACTTAGTTCAGGGCCCTGGTGGCCAACAGGCTCTGCCTCCAAACTCATTGCTGCTGCTGCTGCTGCTGCTGCTGCTCAGATGATCAAGGTTGCCTGGGCCAGATCCTGGTTTTAGCCTTCTCGGAGACCACTAAGGAACTCACAGGGAGAATAGTAAAGAGTCCAGTAGCACCTTTAAGACTAAGCTACAAAGAGAGCTGTGGTTCTCGAAAGCTGCCAATGCATCTGACGAAGAGAACTGTGGTTCTCGAAAACTGTTGATGCATCTGACGAAGAGAGCTGTGGTTCTCAAAAACTGTCGATGCATCTGACGAAGAGAGCTGTGGTTCTCAAAAGCTTATGAAGTTGGTTAGTCTTAAAGGTTAGTCTTAAAGGTGCTACTGGACTCCTTACTATTTTGCAACTACAGACTAACATTGCTAACTCCTCTGGATCTATGACACAGGGAAAATGTAGCTGTTTGCCATCCTCTTGCCGTTCCAGCGACGCTGATCGTCTGGCAGTGATAGGCAGAATGGCTTTACACAGGATCGGACCCTTGGTGCTTCTAGGACAGTCTGTTCTATCCTGGCTGGCAGCAGCTCTCTAGCAGGGAAGGCTCTTTCCCCTCCTTCAGCTGGGGCTGCCGGCAATTGATCCGGGGACCTCCAGTGAACAAAGTCAGGCCTCCAGCCACTGACAAAAGGAAGGGCTTCTTCCACATGTGTGGAATTAAGCAGGACACAATCGAGGCGTGGTATCTATCATGGGTGACTTCTAAATCCTAAAGTATCTTTGAGAGGCACCTCTTGCATTGATCAAGTCCTAGGTCAATGCCAAAAGGCATCTCTCAACACCACTAAGCCATGGTGGAGCTCCCATGATCAGGAGCAGTACACCTCTGAGAAGCAAGCCGCAAGGCATGGTTATCACCCACATGCCCTGTGTGTGTTGCGCTTCCAGAGTCATGTGACTGGCTACCACTGACAAGAGGCTGCTGGACTGCGGGGGTGGGGGGGGTCGGGCATTGTTTGGTCTGATCAATCAAGGCAATTCTTACTGATGGTGGTTGGGGGTTTTCCGGGCTGTATTGCCGTGGTCTTGGCATTGTAGTTCCTGACGTTTCGCCAGCAGCTGTGGCTGGCATCTTCAGAGGTGTAGCACCAAAAGACAGAGATCTCTCAGTGTCACAGTGTGGAAAAGATGTTGGCAGGTCATTTGTATCTACTCAGGAGGGGTGGGGTTGAGCTGAGTCATCCTGTAAGAGTTTCCCAGGGTGTGGAATGCTAATGGCGGGAGGCTTCACTGTATCCTGAGGAGGTTCTTTTGCATATGGATTGGGGCTTGATGTGCTAATCTTCTCTGCAGGGCTATTGTCGAGTATAGAGTGTTTTGTTAGCCTGGTGTTTTTCAGAACTGGAAACCATGCTCTGTTCATTCTTAAGGTTTCTTCTTTCCTGTTGAAGTTTTGCTTATGCTTGTGAATTTCTGATCAGATGGGAAAGCTTATGAAAAGGCATAACCTTCAAGCAGTATTCAGACCCACCCGAAAAATACAACAGATTCTACGATCAGCAAAAGACAGTAGAGACCCCCTCACCTCTGCAGGAGTATACCGTATACCCTGCAGCTGTGGACAAGTTTACATCGGGACCACAAAGCGTAGCATCCAGACAAGAATAAAAGAACATGAAAGATGCTGCAGACTTGGACAACCTGAAAAATCAGCAGTGGCTGAACATAGCCTAACTCAAACAGGGCACAGTATCTTATTCCAGGACACCAAAATACTGGACAACACTTCCAACTACTTTGTCAGACTGCACAGGGAAGCCATTGAAATTCACAAGCATAAGCAAAACTTCAACAGGAAAGAAGAAACCTTAAGAATGAACAGAGCATGGTTTCCAGTTCTGAAAAACACCAGGCCAACAAAACATTCTATACTCAACAATAGCCCTGCAGAGAAGATTAGCACATCAAGCCCCAATCCATATGCAAAAGAACCTCCTCAGGATACAGTGAAGCCTCCCGCCATTAGCATTCCACACCCTGGGAAACTCTGACAGGATGACTCAGCTCAACCCCACCCCTCCTGAGGAGATACAAATGACCTACATCTTTTCCACACTGTGACACTGAGAGATCTCTGTCTTTTGGTGCTACGCCTCTGAAGATGCCAGCCACAGCTGCTGGCGAAACATCGGGAACTACAATGCCAAGACCACGGCAATACAGCCCGGAAAACCCACAACAACCATCGTTCTCCGGCCGTGAAAGCCTTCGACAATACAGCAATTCTTACTGTTTTGTTCACTTTATTCATGAGCCTGCCATCTCTCTTGCCGTGGGATTCAAGCAGCATCTCTGTGTGTGTGTGGGAGGCGCGTTCCCAGCCCTTTCCCTTCCAGGCATGGAGCAGCTCCAGACCCCCTCAGCTTCAGTACAGCAAATGCATGGGGGGGCGGGGGGGAGGCTGGCCAGAATGGGGGGGTCTTACCTTCGTGATGATAACAGCCTTGGACCCTCCCCTTGGTTTGGTTCCAGCATCCAGGAACAAACATATCCAGTGGTCTCCGGAGTTCCGTGGGGATTTTTGCGCACCGAAGGCTCAACCAGGTGCCTTGGCTCGTGTTTCCAGGCTGTCTGAGCCAAAGACCCTTTCCAGAGCCTGGTTCCTAAGCCCCTACCTTCGTGCCCCCTCCTCTCCCCATTGCGGCCGATGCTGGCAGTGGGGCAACCGGCTGAGATCCTGCCTGGCAGGAGGCCTGGCTGGCAGTCCGGGGCTTCTCCCAGTTCCCGGCTCTTTCCACGCCAGCTACTCTCGAAACATCCTGGATTTAGTTCTAACTAAGCAAGCAGATGGAGCCGGGGGGGGGGGGGGACAGGCCTCTCACCACTTCGCTTCTTTTTCTGTTGCTCTCCAGTTTGCGTTCTTGTTCTACATCCTCACGTACGTGGGAGCCGTGTTCAACGGGATGACCCTGCTTATTCTGGGTAAGGCACGGGTGCTGGGGAGTGGGGGTGGGATCGGCTGGCACGAGTGCTTCCGTGTGCCTCTCTGGCCACCCTCCCTTTGGAAGCCACACCAGAGTTGCCCCCGCTTTCTCCCGGCACGGCTCCAGGGTCTTTATTTCACAGCCCCATGGCAAGCAGATGCAGGCAGGGGCCAGAGCTTATGCCGTCACACGCACGCAGAGGCCAAGTGAGCTCTGACGCTCCAAAGCGTTGGTCACAATACAGCCACCAGCCTTTAAGACACCACAAGACACGACTCGTGGTTCTCGTGGCCAGAGCAGACCAGCAGGTCAGTTATCCGCTGACTCCCCAGAACTGGGAACCCAGCAAGTGACGGTTCTCCATGCCAGGAAAGGAGGTGCCCGTTGAATTCCTCTGGTTCCGGGCACAGGAGCTCTGCCGGAACCGGCGTAAGTTTTACGCTGGCTGCGGATGCCTCTCGCTGTGCCCGCTTCTGAGAAGCAGGATCTGAGTCCGCAGTTCTGCTGCGCACCCGCGTGGCTGCCCACCTAGGACGCTTCAGAGAAGCAGCAGTTCTGGGAGCGCCGGCATGTTCGACTGTTGCTTCCCTGGGCTGCTTGAAACGGACAGGATGGGTATGAAGGAGGCGTGCTAGTCCTGCAAGAACTTCGTCTTGAGTCCAAAGGTTCTGACCAAGTGTTCTCCCATCAGGGGCAGGGGAGGGAATGTCCATGACTGTAGTGTTGACACCCCCGCCCCCCCTCTTTTTTTTTTTCTCTAGGAGTTATTTGTGCATTTACGTTCCCTCTGCTGTACAGGCAACATCAGGTGGGTGTTTTGGAAGGGGGTGGCGAGCAGGAGGTGGTCAGCTTGCTTTCCCCAGCGCAGAACGTAATTCCTAAACAAGACGGGGGGTGCCGGGGTTGACCCTCTGGTCCGTCGTTACTCAGGGGAAGGTGGGGGGAGAGAAATGCATCATGCGGGGACCCCTGGCATCGCTTTGGGAGCACCCAGCCCCAATGTACCTTTCAACCTCCAACTCAAAGAAGGGTTCCTGGTGCTTGAGCTGGAGCCGGCTGCCCTTGGCGCTCCAGGCTGGCCTCTCTGATGTCCCCAAGAAACCAGCCCCGTTTCCAAGCCCAGAGCAGTTTTCTGCTTTTAACAAAAATAACCCCTAAGGCGGCAAATGCACAGGGAAGAGCACTGAAGAATGGAGAAGGTGCCGTGTCATACTGAGGGACACCATCTTTGTCTTCCTCCCTTCAGGCTCAGATTGACCAATATGTAGGGCTGGTGAGGAACCAGTTGAGCAACCTCAGAGCAAAGTAAGTGTGTGTGCACTTCAATCCCCCCCTCCCCCCCCCCCGCAAGGCACTTCCTTCCAGTACAAAGCAAAGGAGATTCTCCTTTGCCTGCTCCAGTGGGATTCCTGCATGTATTCTCCAGTTACATTTGTGGGGCAAGCAACCTGATTTGTTTGCAAGGGACTCTGTGTGGTTTCTTTGCAGTCTGTGCATTTATTTTTATTTATTTTGTGTGTTTTGCAAAGTGGATACCCCACTTTTTTGCCATCTCAAGGCTAACCAATCAAAACAGACATAAAATCACATTTTAAAACCAACCAACCCTGCCCCCACATCAATAAAACAATTAAAACTAGTACATACAAAGGCATAATAATTAAAATATTGGGCATTAAGGAGGGATTACTGAGGGAACACCAAACATACGGTCTTCACCCGCTGGCAGAAGATGGCAAGAGAAGAGGACACAATTCAGCCTGCATCAACTGAAGTGTTGAGCCCAGATCAGGTGAAGTGCTGCTATCTGCTCTGCTCTGCTCAGACCTCATTTAGGTTCCCGGGTTCAGTTTGGGGCACTGCCGTTTAAGAAGGATGTGGATAAGCTGAAATGTGTCCAAAGGAGGGCAGCAAAGATGGTGAGGGCTCTGGAGACCAAGCCCTATGAGGAAAGGGTGAAGGAGTTGGGTATGTTTAGCCAGGAGAGGAGATGACTGAGAAGTCGAGGGTGGAGCAGCGTCGTTTTCTGTTGCACCAGAGGGTCGGACTAGAACCAGTAGGTTAAAATTAAACCAGAAATGATTTCAGCCAAATATCAGGAAGAACTTCTAACACTTAAAGCAGTTCTTCAGTGGAACAGGCTTCCTTGAAAGGTGGTGAGCTCTCCAACCTTGGAGGTGTTTAAGAGGAGGTTAGATGGCCACATGACAGCTACGATGCTTCTCTAGCTCTGTATGAATGTCCACAAATCGGGATGAGCCGATTTCCACTTTGGAGTCAGGAAGGAATTTTGCTCCAGGCCGGATAGGCTGGGATCCTGAAGGTTTTTTTCCCTTCCTCTAGGCATAGAGCCGATGTCACTGGGGGGGAGAAAAAGCTGTAAATTTCCTGCGTTGTGTAGGGGCTGGACCAGATGACTTTTGGGATCCACTCTGCTTTTGCAAAATCTCCCTGGGGAATGCGTTTCAAAGATCTGGTGCCACAACCAAGAAGGCCCTCTTCCAGGTTGCCACTCTAATCTCAGAAGGTGGGGGCACCCAAAGCAGGCCCTCTGAAGACGACTGTGGTGGTTGGATAGGTTCATAAGGGAGGGAGTATCCAGTAAAATTTGCAGGTCAACGTGGCTGTAACCCAGTGGAGGAAAACTGCTCTATGGGGGCACATGCAGCTGTACAAGTATTCACAAACCTGAATGTCATTTGTGAGTGGAATTGTAGGCAGGGCCGTCGCCGGATTTCCTTACTAGTAGAGTTGAGACTGCTGTGGCTCAGGTCGCCTTTCCAAGGAATGAACGGGCACACCAGAAATTCCCTCCTAAGCAACAGGTGTCTATTAAGGGCTTCGCCCTGCCCAAGATGCTGTGAGTACTTCAGTGTCTGTTGATTGGTTAGTGTCAGAAACTTATATATGGAATAAGAATAGTTATTTCTGATGTCTGCAAGCTTGTACATACTTCCTTAAATAATAACCCGCTCTGGTTACCCTTGATCCCGTTTCATCCCGCTTGCTCTGCTCCAATCTTAAGTCGGGGTGGCTTTCCCCCCAGTATGAGAATGATGGAGAAAATACCGCCCAGAGGCAGCGAGAGGCTTGGAATAATGCCACCCTGGAGGGTGAACCAGCCACTTATGGGGTGTGTGTTTGTGTTACCTGACATTTTCCTCCTTAAAAACAAGCTCACGTTCTCTCTCATAGCACCAATTAAAATCCTGTCTCCCCCCTCCAAATTATTAGAAAGGGGAATCAGTGTGCCAGTGCCCCCACCCCATGTGCCCTACCATGGCTTTGAGCAGCAGTCTGAAAGTGGCGCCTACGCAACTGCACATGCCCTCCAGCGCCACATGGGGGTGCCACTGCCCACACTTGTCCTGGCCTCAGCGCCACAGTTTTTGCGAAAGAAACGAAGGCCGTCACCTCGTGACGTTTTGCTGTCACGTTCGCACTTCGTGTTCCCAGCTGCTGGCATACTCTGCTTATGCTGGGATGTGTCAGGGTTAGGATTAGACAGAGGTTGCAGCTGAGAGCTGCACGGCTCTTTTGCTGGGTGCGGATGGAGAGGGCCAGGCGGCAGACTGCCACCTAACCGTGGCTTTGCATCTGCTGCTTTGGGGAGGCACTTTCCTCCAGTAGACGGAGCCTTTTGTGGTGAGTGGAAGAGAGCCGCCGGATCCTACTCCTACACTGGAAGAGTACAGATTTGAGGGGTTCTGTATTTTACCCCGTTGTTTTAAACCATTGCAATCCATGTTGCTGAACCATCCTTGTATGGAAAGTTGCACAGGTTTTAAACATTATTTCTTAAGAATAATGATGATGCATGAAAATCCTACCCAGCAGATGGACTCCTCGCGTGTCGTTCTGAATTTTCCTGTCTTCCTTTTTCCTAGGATGCTGGCCAAACTCCCAACAGCCAAAGCAAAAGCCGAATGAATGAAACGTTCCTCTCTTCCTCCCCTTGCGCACCCACCCTTTGCTCTCAGCCCCTGTTCCTTCCACACATTTGCCTACTCGTCATCCCAGCCCCGCCTCAAAGAGGGACCCCGAAACAGAACTCTAAGCTCATCCCCCACCCCTTCCAATGGACAGGGGTCCCTTCTCATTGACCCCAGTCAGGCTAGAATTTGCTCACTTGCACCCCACCCACCTCTGACTGCCTGGGGAGAGTCGGATGGAGAGCTCCCCCAGCAGAGTGGGCAGAGATCAAGCCCCTTTTGCATTCCCACAGTATTCCCCTCCGCTAAACATCAGCAGGTGGGTGGTGGCATCGCCGCATGAAACTGACCTAAGGTGCCCTGGAGAGGGGCTTGTGGTTGTCTGGCCTGGCTACATATTGGGGGGCGGGTGGGGTGGCCCCTTCCCAAGCAGCCCCCTTTACTAGGCCCCAGCTCAAAAGCTCTGGGCACCTGCGGCGGGCCAAGGAGGGCTTCTTAACCCCTCGCCTTTTCTGTAAGAGCACTGCTTCCTCCTCCTCTCAGTAGCTGGCCAACGACAGAGGAGCCGCACGCTCTCTCCACCCCTGATCCCGCTGTTCCCCTGGGCCGTGTGCAGCTGAGCCGTGTGCCCTGGACTTGGTCCTCACCAGATTTACACTGGAATAGAAAGTGGCAAAAGGCCCGTGTCCCTCAGCCTCCCGACCCCTTTGCTCCCGTGGGGCACGCAGCTTGGCTTACGATACTCAACCCCCTCGGGGCCCCAGGCCCCACACTAGCTTAGGTACCCCTCAAGGAATTTTGGGTCAGAGCCTTATGGCGCCACACAGCAAAGCTGGGATCCTCTTGAGGAGGTCTCTTTGCTACTGCAAGCCCCCAGAGAAGAAAGGCAGGATGCAACGGGAAGGGCCAAGCCAGGGCGCCACTGTGAGGGGGGACCGAGGCATTGGCAGCTCCAACCCGGCTAAGGGCTGCCCTCACAGCAGGAAGTTTGTCTGCCCCCTTCTTTGCCAGCACAGAAGCCGCCCATCCCCTCCGTTGAGCCAGTCCGGAAGAGTTGCCTTCCTGAAGCTCCAGCCACGGGCACGTGCCTCTTTCCGAACCATCTGCCCAGCTGCCAGACGACCTGGATTGCGCGGAAGCTGCAAACCTTGAGCTTCAAAGGAGCAGAGAAGCACCGGTCCTGGGGGGCTGATTTGCCAATTGCAGCATCCCTGGAGAGCAAGATGAAAGCGGGGACTCCCATCCAAATATTAAATTTTAGTACATGTTTTAAAAAATTGTCCATGGGCTTCGTAGCTTACTTTATACACACACACAAATTACTACGCTTGGCCTTGGGTTAGAACGGCAACAGCCAGGCCTTCAGGCCCAGGGCAGTGGAGCTCAGGGGAGATTGTCTGCACCACAGCCAAAGGCACTCCGCTGTCCTCTGCGACTTCCCAAGCGATTGCCCGGGTACTTGGGGCAAACGAGGGAACAGCCTCACGCCTTCTGTTGCCAGGTGTGTGAGCCCTGCTAGCTTGCTTTGCAAATGCTCACTATTGTCCCTGTTCCGCTTGCTGCCTTATACGCAACCCAGCTAACAGGGCATTGTCTGTTTGTCCAGCAACCACTCTCTGGGACGTCAGGCATGCAAAGCTCTTTCCCAGTCCTCAGAGATGGCTGGGCCTGTACCCCTGAGCCTGCCATATACCAAACCAGACTCTTCCTCCAGCTAGCTGAGGATTGTCCATTAAGGCCTGCGGCTGCTCTCTAATCTCCTGAGCAGAGAAATCTTTGAGCAGCAACTCCATGGGCCAAAGCTGAGACCTTCTCATGCAAAGCAGATGTGTCGCTCCTTTTCAACCATTCCAGTCCACGTTTTCACATGCCTGGCTTCCCAGTAATATTCTCTTGCTTCGCACAGCTCCTGCCCCATAGAGTGCGAATCAAGCGATTGGCCTCTTTTGTTCAGCTGCTGGAGCTCTTGATGGTTCCACAAAATGGGTCTACTCTATTCAAGAAGAGATGCTGCAGAGGCAGAAGCGAATAGGCTCTTGCTCCTTGGGCCTGTACCTTCGCCGTCGCCTTTAGGGAGAAATGTCTGGCCTCCCTCCCACCTTTGCAGTACGTGAGACTGGTGCATATACCAGCAATCAGGACTCCGGCTTATTCTCTGCCCCCCAATGCTTTAGTCAGGGGTGCTTTCTTCTTTCATTTGTTGAAGGAGGACAGCTACATGATATAGAAAGAGCACAGGGCACTTTTTTTTTTAAAAAAAAAGTACAGATTAAGGGGGTTTTTTTTAAAGCAGTGCAAAGGAATTGGGGAGGTGGGAAAGAGTTGTTTTTCTGACAGCCAGTGCATCCAACCCTCAAGAGCTGTGCAAAGCTTGCTGAACTGGTCCTGAGAGAGGATTATTTGTTTTGTTCTGATAGCACGTTTGTCCTGTTTGGATCAATGGCATATCCTCTTTACTGCTTGGTTGTGAAAGGATTAGTTAAAACTCATGGAAGACACGCCTGCAAATGGCTATTAACTGTACAAGAGCTAAAGAGAGACCCCAGGCTTAGAGCTGTGCTGGGGATGCCTTCCTACCCTGTCTTTGGTTCAGCCACTGCAGGAGCGCAGAGCGCCAGACGCGGCAGGCCCTTGGAGGAACCCACCAGCAGATCTTGCCGGGTATTCAGAGATGGCTGTTCCCTTGTCCCAGCAGCAGGGGGAGCTCTAGCACCAGTTCCCGGGAAATGTTCAAGGTTGCTGCTCACAAGGTCCAACCGCTGACCCCAACTCAAGCCCAGCACCCCCCCCCCGCCCCGGTAAAGGGTTAAGGCGCGAGGAGTCTTGGTGCAGAGAAAGTCAGGCAGATCTACGGCATCGAGATCTTTTATTGCACCTTAATGCTGGCTTGATTTTTTTTACATGAGTTTGAAAAAATAGATCTTATGTTCCTAATACAAAAGTGCATTTTTCAAAGCGGACTTTATTTGCCATTTTGCTAACCAGTTAAGGGCAGGACAGGCGGGCCGTGGCAGAGTCCAACGTGTCTCCCCACGCTACCCTCTGCTGGCCCTCATTGGTCAATAAAACACGTCACAAAAAAATTACAACACGGGGGGGGAAGGGGGAATAATAATAACAATAATAATAATAAAAAATTAAAAATACTCCCCCATCCCCAGCAAGTGCATAATAAGCAAAATTAAAAAATAAAACGCCAGTTAAAATAAAACTCTATAGTTTAAAAAAATTAAAAAACAAAAACATCAAAAAAGCTTGGTCACAAGAAGAGTTCTGGAAACATTCTGTATAGCATCATGGCGTGCTCTAGAGATCCGAAAAGCAACATAGCAGCGTCCCCAGTCCATAAACACACTTGGGCGATGGGTCAGCAAGAGGCATTGGGAATGCTAAGCATTAGGCAGCCGTGGCGCAAGAACACGCAGAAGATAACACAGTAGCTGCAAACGGAACAGGAAGCAGAAGCAGAGAGAGCCTCCTGGGATGGAAAGTGGGCAGCAGGGACTGGGGGTGTGCATGCAGGTGCACACAGCAGTATCTGGATGTTCAACTATGCAGGTCTCTGGGCTAAGGGCGGGAGAGACCAGACCATGGCACTTTTCACAGAGCAAATACTTTGCATGGCAGGATGCTTGGGGGGGGGGGCGGTTAAAGGAGCATCCAGGACAGAGCAGGATACAGGAAGGTGGGGCAGGAGCGGGGAGGCCAGCTGTGAAGCCTGAGGCCCGAGGGGGGGGTTTGCTGGAAGGAGACAGGGGAGGCCACAAGGTACCAAAGGGGTCTCGCCCTTAAGGTTGCCGGTCTGGAAAGGAAAAACGGTGCAGCCCTATGTGGGCTGCTCTGTGAAAGGCCAGTTAAGGCCACCATGGGACGAGGGGGCTGCCACCAGGGCAAGGAAGGATGGGAGCAAGTCACAAACACGGAGAGCAGAGAGGCTAGCAAGGGGCAGAATGTCAAGAGCAGAGTCTGTACAGGAAGGAGGTCCATTCACAGTATATCGCCACGCCCGCCCGCCCGCCCCCAGCCAAGCCAGTCTCTGAGGGGCCTCATTGCAGACGAAACCGAGCAAGGGGGTGCCCAGACAGGAAGAGGAGTCATTCCAGGGACGGAGCGGAGGAGGAGGAGGAGGAGACCCAGCGCTGGGAAGCCATCCCATAATGGAAAAGCAGGGTGCCATGTGGCCACACCCACTGAGTCGAATGAGGATCCCTATCCTGCCTGCAGCAGGAACAAACCCACCCTTTCCCGCAGACAGGGAGCTTTTTCTCCTCTGCTGTGTTTCAATTTTTGGGGGTGAAAAAGTGGACTGATCACATAATTGGGAACTTTGTAAACAAGAATAATTTTTTTTAAAAAATAAGGCAGTTGAATTAATTTCAACCCTCCCAGAGATTATGGGCAAGCGCCTATTAAGGAACAAATCCCACTAAAGGCGACAGTATTCCAAGTAAACACGCATAAGGCCAAGCCGCAAGGAGCACGGTTAGGATCTACACCTTTAAAGGACTTTCTTGGACTCGGTAGGTTTATCAGATTTGGGCAGAAACGTGCCCGTTAGTTTCTACAGCCCTTTCTGTAGCTCAGGGTGGAGACAACTCCCTTAAGCAGGCTCCTTCTAACCGGACCCAGATTAAGCTGGGATGTCTCCTTGGTAAGCAGACAAAAGGCGAAAGTGGTTGTCTTTAACTGGCATGGAATTCACCGGGCAAGTCTTGTATTGGGGCAGTGGGGGGGGGGAAAGAGAAGGGCAGCCCATTCGTCCTCATTTTCCTGGCTGACAAGACACTTCCTTTGCTCGATTTCTTACAAACGTAGCAAGAAACAGGGAAATATCACCGGCCCCATGAATCAACCAGAGGCCCCCTTTCAGGAAAAGACAAGATCTGTCCCCCCTACATGGCCCTCCGAGGTCCCAGAGATCAAGCAAGGCTCAGTATTCTCCAAGGTGCAGAATCCAACTTGTACTCCAAAACGTGTCCTTGTTCCTCCTGGTCTGAAAATTGCAAAGCCCAAATGGCGGAAATTTAAAAACGGACAATCCTCAGCAAGCCCTCCACTGTGCGCCATGCCCCGAAAGTTCAACAACAAAACGTCTCGCAGCCAGAAAGGCCGCAGTGGCAGCGTTGCAGATGTTGGCAGATGGTTGTTAGATTTTGTGGTGGGTTTTTTTTGGTGTTGTATTTGATGCTCCAAGATGCAGGTTGGGCTGAGAGGGTGGGGGGTTCCACATCTCCCCACCCCTGGTCACAGACAAGTTTGCACACGTGGGTTTATTAGTCAGAGAGCGTGCGTGATTCGCGTTTGGTTTTGGGGTTTCACAAAGCAAGGAGCGAGGGAGAGTTCAGGGAGTCTGAGGAGTAGTCGCTGCTGCTGTTCCGCTGGTGGGTGGCTCCGCAGGAGGCTCCCTCTGGGTAGGTGAAGACAAACGAAGATGTATATGAAGGGTTAGCCGGGTACGGGTCGGTCACCTGTTCACCATGTGTAAAGTAAGAACTAGAAAACGCTACCTCCGCTGGCCCAAGGGCTTGGACTCCACCGAGGCTCTGCTGGTAGTGGAGAGGCACAGATGAGTAGGCCGTCGGCCCGAAGGGGTCCTCTTTTACTGGCATAGCCAAAGAGCTCACCTCAGTTGAGGTGCTGGGCTGGCCACTCAGCTCGGGGATGTCCTCGTATGGAATTTTGCAGCTGGGTTTGTGAGCTACGAGGACGAATTCCAGCCGCTCTCTTTCCTTCTGCAGTTCCGCTATCTCGGACTCCAGCTCGGCTTTCTCTTCCTCCAGCTGGTCTGTCTCCTGGAGAACAGGTGGAGCATGGAGTCAGTATAGGGCCAGGGCAGGAAGTGACGGGCATGAGGGGACTTGGAGGCCATGCTCTCCTCTAACTAGACCAGGACACGTTGCAGGGTTTGATGTCTACAGTGGGAGGTTGCTGGGCTCAAGCCCCCAACACTGTGCAACTTCAGCATCCGGCCCGTGAGATGCTCCAACAGATGACGCATCCACCAGGCAAAGCCTCCACCTGTCCTCCCCTCTCTAAGAAACATTTCCCCAGAAGATCTCTGGACTCCTCGCGGCTCGCTCCCTTCCCCAGTTTTTCACCCCAAGCCAAACCCCATAAAGGAATCGATGAATGTAACCGTGTGCCGGGCATCAGCCTATGATGGTAAGTTATGCCCACAGATGCCTGTCCGAATTCACCCAGCCATGTCTTTCTTCTCCTTCAACATGGCAGCTGCATGACCAGCTATGATAAGCCACTCTAGTCCACACACTCTATGGCTCTCATTCCTCCAACACTGAAATTGCCACCAAACCGGGAGACTAAAGCAACAAATTACATTGCAGTGAAGGAGGACAAACCAGGAAGAATTAAAAGTGGTGCTTAAATGGTGTGTGTGTGTGGGGGGGTTGAGTGGGGGGATTATCCCAGCTGGCTAGGGAACCTCACTTTAAAGAGGGTGGCTGATGGTGGGTTTTTTAAAAATTATTTATTCCCCTGAGATGGCTTAGTATGATTCACAGAAAGAGACTATAATGCAAGACACAAAAAATGGTCTTCGTATCCAAAGATTTGTGCTTCTAACTATACCATCAAAGTTGACTTTAACCATGTAAGACAATTTATTCAAACATTTCTCTTTGACTATACTTTTTAATGCCTCGCTTTATAAGCCTGGCATGTCAAACTTAGGTGAGATTTTGGGGGGTGGGGGGATGGTGCCAATACTGAAGGGGGGGGCAGAGAAATGAGTGTCCTGCTAGACCAGAGATGGCCAAAAGCAGAAAGTGCAGACTTGGACCTCAGAGTGGCTGCCACCTCGATAGTTGCTCTAATAAGAGCCAAATCCAATCACCTCCGTCTGCTCAACAGCCAGAGGGAGCAACAGCCAGAGGGAGCATGGACACTCGCATGTGCTGTGGCTGGAGGGCGGTGGGGGGAGCACGGCTCATAAGGGCAGCCCTAGAGAATGACACCACAGACTAAGCAGAAAGTCATGGTCTGGACAAGTGTCTACTCACTGCCTGCAGCCGATCTGTCAGTTCTCTGCGGCGATTCCGGCATTTAGCTGCCGCCAGCTTGTTCCTCTCCCGGCGGACACGCCGTTTTTCTTCTTCCTCTGGTGTTAGCTGCCGAGACAAGAGAAGCAGTCAGTCAGCAGACAGCAAGACAAGGCATTCCCTTTCCTAAGCAAAGATATCATCCCCAAGGAAAACTCAAGTGCATCTATTCCCAGGTTGGCTCGCGGCTGCTTTTCCACCAAAGACAGCTGGGATTCTTCTCTGAGTGAGGTTATGGGTTTTATTTCTGTGGCCAACCTGAGGATCTGCTTCCTGGCCTACTGATGCACTGGCAGCTGGATTCTCAACAGCTTCCACATGCCATAAAGGTGCCGCTGCCGCTGCCTCTGCTTAAGTGCAGATGGGCATCCACCAAATCCGTCCACTTTAGTAAGATACAACACACAGCCAAGTTTTAGACCTTGGAGAACAGCAGCTTGGCAGTATCAAGACCTGCTTGCTTCCAGCTGCCGAGGTGATAAGCCGCAAAGAAGTGGCAAAGCCATAACTGTTATCCTGGTTCTATTCTCATGCCCACCTCCCAAGGATCACCAGGGGGAGCACAGCAAAGAAAGAGAAGCATGCCCCACTCTCTAGCAGAGGCACCCCCACCTCACCCCCACTGGCAGCAATTACATTTTTAACATTTTCAGCATGCTAGGGGGGGGGGAGAAAAATGGAGGCATCCCAAATAGCAGGGTTGGATTTAGGGTGCAAAATTATTTGAGTTAGTAACCTCGTTGCCGACTCCCCAGAGGAAGTTCCACAGGAGAAGCAAGGCCCTACAATCCTCCCAGCTCACCGTTTCCTCACGCGTCCTTCGGGGCCGGGCCCTAGTGGAACGTTGTGGGGGGGCAGCTACCGGGGCAGCAGAAGGCCCGCCAGCATAGGCACTCAGGCCTGGAGTGGAATAACTGGTTCCAGGCAGGTCATAGGGGTCCACCGGAGGCGGCAGCGGGGGTTGCTGCGGCGGCGGCGGCATTTGCTGGCCTTGAGGCTGCTGAGATTGAGCCATGGAGGAGATCAGGGTCGGCTGTACCAGCCACTGGAGGTCTTGGCTTGTCGATATGGCAGTCACTGTTGGCACAAAGGATCCAGGCATTTCCCCAAGGCCGCTGCACTCCTGGGAACAGACAAGAGACAAGGAGCCTCAGAGACTGGGCAAGTCGGCTACACCAACGACCTCTCATTAAGCAGGGCAAGTTTTCGTGGCCTCAGGTGCACAACAGTCTTCCTTCCTCAGCAAGGCAGCCAGGGACCCATTCCACAGCCTAGTCTATGCTGGACACCTGGAAGGAGAAAACTGTGGGAAGGAGGCTGCAGATCTCTCAGGGTGCAGATCCAATTGGTGGAAAGGTGGGGTATGTCTCTGAGATGAATGAGGGGGTGACAGCTGCCAGAAGGAAATATTTGCTGGGTAAAGCCTCCACTGTATCTTAGCCAAAAGCCTTTCTCTTGCTGGGAAAGTTCTCAATGGTCCCCCATCCACAGCTGCTCCTGCATTCGAAATCACTTTACCAAAACCGAGTTGCCAGCAGTCTGCACAGAGAAATAACCAGAATGTGCCCATCTCTACTATATTTTTGTCCCGTACACCAAACCAAACAACCTATGACACCCGTTAGTTGGCAGCAATTAATTTGCATATCACGTCAGCCGAGCTCAACTCTCCCAGGATGCTCCTCTAAGGCCTCCCTCCCATGGAAGACAGACTTCCACGCTACAGCAAGAAGGCAGCAGAAGCAAGGGAAAGGATCTATTCTACCAGCACAGGTTGCACCTCGGTCCTTGGCGCAGCAGATCCATATATTTTTTTAAAATAGAGGCCAACCTTCAACCCTCAAGGGGCTTCCTTCCAAGGCAGCATCAAGGGCCGTACCTGTCCCACCACCGTGACGGAAGGGACAAAGACTGACGGGACAAAGCCTCCGGGTCATTTCCCTAACAATCCACCTGCTTGCTCATGGCTAGATAAAAACCTCTTGGAGAAAGGTGTGTTCCAGGCACAGGCTCTACTGAGCAGCCAGGGCCTTTGCCAGTCTTGTGCAGCCCTTACCCTGAAAGCCCCCCCCCCCCAAGTCTGCTGGCAGCTGATCCAGAGGGACGCGAGGACACACCCACGCGCGGCTCAGAAAGAGCTGCTTTACTAGCCCGCAATCGCGAAACGCCGAGACTGCTTCTTGGGGGAAGGGCCAGGGGCAGGGTGAGGCCGAAGGGCAAACCTGGGAACGGAGCAGCTGCCCTAGAAAAAGCCCGCACACGTTCCCAGGCCTGGAAAGGCAGCCTTGGTCCGCCTGGGATGGACGGCCGAGAGGCCAGACCCGAGGCTGGGGCAACGGCATCCGACCCCTGCCCCAGCCCTTGCTACATGGCGCGCCGGGGGGCTGCTGCGGCCCCCTGACGCTGGCGTCACCGGCAGCTGGAGGGGGCCGTGGTCACAACGGCACCCCCACGGACCCCTGCCGCTTTCCCCCCCCCTTTGCCTGCGGTGCACTGGAACGCCCCCCCGCCCCCCCCGCCATGCCCAGGGCTTGCTATCCGGGGGGGGGGGCTGGAGCGGCTGCTGGGTGCTTATAACGGGCTGCAGCAGCAGCAACCTCATGAGAGGACCAGGGGGTTATGATGGGATGCAGGCTGCCCCCTAGCCCCCCGGAAGGGGCAGGCCACCGCCCATGAAGCCCCCGAATGTCGTGCATCGCCGGGGCGTGCGGCTGCAAGCCCGGGCTTATTTTTAACTCCTCGCGCCTTCGCTGCCTTTCAAGAAGAAAACGGCAGCCGCAGGAGGCGGCCGGGGGCGTGGCCTCACCCCGCGCGCCTCGGCCAATCAGCGCGGACCCTATTCGCCCCGCCCCCTAGCAACGGGGGTGGACCAGCGTTCCAAAATAACCCGCGCGCGCCTGGGGCGGAGGACGACGCTCCGTACGTGCCTCGCGTCAGTACGGAGGGTTCCAGGACGTCATGCGTTACGCACAACCCCGCCCCCCTCCCGCCGCTCTCTTCCTCCTCCTCCCCCTCGCGCCCGCCCTGTGCGCATGCGCGCCTGCCAGCCCCGGGGAAAGCGGGTGCGGGAAAGAGTTGCGGGTGCGGACCGGCCAGAGGACTTCGCGGAGGGGGCGCGGGGCCAGCGCGGCCCTCGAAGCCCCCCGCCCCTCCCCTCCCCCTGCCCGGCTTGCAGGGGAACTGCGGGGCCCGTCGGTTAATTCAATGCAGGGGGAGCTTCAGCGCCCGAGGAGGGTTGCAGAGCCCCAAGGCTGACAGGCGGGCAGTTGAGCCCGGCGCCCTGCAGCCCCGATGGGGCAGCCCGCGCCACACACCCCGCTCCCGCAGAGCTCGCAGGCGTCGGACCACACGAGGGACGAGCGCCGATCCCCGCCCCGCCCTCCCCCTTGCCCTGCCCCTTACCTGCGAGGAGGCGGCGCCGGCGGCCGTGGGGCTCCCGAAAGAATCCACCGAGGAGAGGTACTGGGACTCGGCCGACGGGGACGAGCTGCACCGCGAGGCGGAGTCGTAGTCTCCGGGGAAGCCCTGATACATCTCCCTGGGGGGCGCAGGGGGGAGGCCGCGGCCGCGCGGGGGGCGCCTGGAAGCCAAGGTGAGGGCCGAGCCGAGCCGGGCCCGCTCCTGCCCGCGGAGAAGCTGCCGCCGGGCCCGCCGTCCAGAGCCGGTGCCTCCGATCCGCTCGCCCGGCCGCCGCCGCCGCCGCTCCCGCCACCTCTCAGAGTCTCATCCTGCCGGAGCGCAGCGCGCCGGGCCCGAAGCGTCTCCCCGCCCCAAAACAGCCGGTTTCCAAGCGCGGCGCCCCGTCCCCAAAACTCCAGCAATCCGCGGGGCTGTCAGACCCGCCGCTTCCCGGGCGCAACTCTTATGAATGAAGCACGCTCTCCGTCGCCGTATTTATACCGAGGCCAGCCCACTCCTAACGTCACCAAGAAAAGTCCCCCAAACCCAGCTCCCCGGCCGTCTCGGACCCCCAAACCCGGCCCGGCTGCCTCCCCGGCCCGCAGCGCAGCAAATGAGCCCGCCGGCTGGCCGGCGAGGGGGTCTTTTCAGCCGGGAGGGCTGGGGATCCCTCGCTCCGCCCCTGCTGGAGTTCCTGTGACGCAATTAGCCATATATGGGCTTGTCTCTGCTGTGTTTGTTTGGTATCCTAGCAATGACGTCAGAGGGAATCCCTTTCTCCGCCGAAGCCAGCTCTGCGGCGGCTCAGCAGCCTCCCTTGCCGCGGCTTTGGCGGGGAGTATTAATAGAAACTTTTACTACAATTCTAGAAATGGCTCGAACGCTCCGGCGCGCGGCGAGGCTGGCCGGGGACGGCGCCCGCGGAAGGCGGCGACCTCCGCAGGCCGGGCCAGACCCGAAGCTCCCCGGGAGGGAGGGCGGGCTGGCCGCCGGGCGGCGACCTGTCCGAGGCGTGGGGGGTGGTCAGCGGCTCCCCGGACGGAGGCGGAGCGGAGACGTCCTAATTGACGTGTGGACGCTTTGGGGGCTTTAAAAAACCCAGACGAGCCCCGAATCAGGAAAAAACAATGGAGGGGCGGAGATGTCTCACTGGCCGCTCCTCGAGGCCCACGTGGGCGCTCCCTATCGGTTGAACATCCACCGCTAGGAGCAACAGGGGGGAACTGTCCAGTGCTGGGCGTGTATGGATTCTTAAAAACCGATGTGTTGCCTGTGGTGATGGATCAGCCTGTCGTCTACCTTCTAGGTGGTGCCTGTCTCTATTAAATGTACTTACGCATATTTTGCCCAGCCCCCAGGGTGAGGCATTTTAAGATGAAAATCAACGTATAGTGAAAGAAATCCAAATTATCTAACAAAAGCTGTCACTCATTGCTAGAAGGAAAGCATATCTAATTTTTCGCCATCCAGTACTACAGCGGTACAGGAAAAACACCATAAACTCCAAAACTGAAAAAGCACGCCGTTGCATTGGCTTCTGGCCTGGTTGACTCCAGTAGTTAATCAGCTCAAGCTGCATTATTGATCTACTAATTAAAGCATGCAGCCAGAATCTTCTTCCACTCCTGCAAAGAACATGGGGCTTTAAGGGGCCCTCTGTCTGCGATCCATAAACCGCATTGTTGGCTTTGTTTTATTCTGCACTCTCGCACACACCAGTTTAGTTTTATGATAAATCAGCAGACTGACCCAGGCTCTTGGAGAGCTGCCTCACTTGATATTAATTAATTTGAATTAATTTGAAATAAATTGTGGCTCAAGGGTGCCTGGAAGCATCACCCTCCAATTCCCACATGTATTGAATAAGAAAGGAAAAGGTGTGGCTCGTGTGTGCTGAACCCACACAACAATCCCTTTTCCCTCGCTACTTTATTTGACCTTTCTGTGACTTGTGTGAGCATGAGAAGGAGTTGACACACACCCCCTGATTGTGGTTGGCTTGCCATTGTTCATTTCCCAAGAACAAAAAGAAAGCCCAGCATTCGTTTTTAGAGGTGTTCTAGGCCTCATCTTCACAGTCTTGCGCTTGCGGAAGTTGGGCCTGGTGGAATCTTGCTTTGGATAGACAAGCACCAGCAGCTGGGCATGGTCCCAGGTTCAGCTACAAGTTGTTTCCGGTGGGTAGCCATGTTGGTCTGTAGTAGAAGAGCAAGATTCGGGTCCAGTAGTACCTTAAAGACCAACTGGATTTCCAGGGTGTCAGCTTTGGAGACTCAATGCTCCTTTTGTCAGCTAGTGTGCTTTCAGAAGCTTGCATACTCCTACATCACTTTGAAGTATAATTTACAGCTTCTAGTATCCTGCAAACAACAGTAGAACTTAATCCAAGCCAGTACCTAAGCCTTGACTCAAGCCCTCAGATATTCACAGTCCATTAATGGAAAAGAAACTATAACCTAGGACAGGTGTGCCTCTGGACACGTGCAGGCTTAAAATACATGACTAGCAACTACAATCAGGCCAAAGAAACCAGTTCCATTTTGTTTTTTCCTACTGCAGGAAGAATATCTCTGAGGATGCACCCACTGGCTTTCCCTGATCATCAGGTAGGTGGTGAGCTCCCCCCTCACTGGCAGTTTTCAAGAAGAGGCTGGATGAATATTGGTCAGAGATGCTTTAGGCTGATCCTGCACTGGGCAGGGGGTGGGACTAGGTGGTCTGTACGGCCCCTTCCAACTCTATGATTGTATGATTCTAGGTAATGCTGTCTGCCCCTCGGATGCTTGGGCCTAGATACTCTCCAGACTGGAGCTTTCAGCTTTCAGCCCTGCACCCTTTTTTTTTTCTTTTCGGCTAGTAGGTTATCTTTACCCAGGGGAGAGACTGCACAATCCAGAAATATGTGCTGATACGATGTTACTCAGAAAAGTGGGAAAGTTTCGGCATGGACAGCAGGAGTCCAGCTGCATCCTAAAAGCTAATAAACAACATCAGTGGGTGCGCAAAAAGGAAAGGAGCCCCCGGAAGAACCAGCCACCACCTTTTGAGCAGAGCACTGCCACCTTCGCAGGGCCCCTCCTTAGCTTGTGGGAAGGATTTAGCAGCTATTTCCACACAAAGCTGAGGCACCTCTCCCACATTAATGATTTATAATTCCCCACCCAGTTCAGTGCTGGCACAGAGGCCAGAAGGAGAATCCAGGTAACCTCTAGGTACAGGAGAAGAGGGAGGGGTGTGCGTGTGTGTGTTGTGTGTTGTGTGTGTGTGTGTGTGTTGTGTGTTCAGCTGCCTTGTAACCTTTGCCAAAAACATTTTGTTTGTTTGTTAGGCAAGGCTGCCTGATCAATTCCAGATGTGCAGTAGCATCTGGGAGTTTCCCTGCTTTTTTTACTGCTCATAAGAAGAGCTTTGAAGCTTCCAGTTGGGATTCTCTGGGCTTTTCTTTTACTATGTGTCAGGAAACACAAGTGAAAGGGCTTCTCTGGTGCCCCAGTCCCCTTTCTGCCTATCATAATGTTTACACTAGACTGGAAATGTTAATGAAATTTAGGCCATTTGAATTTGCTCCCCAGTTCCCAAGTGTCCGATTTAATGTGCCGAGCAGTATTGGTGAATGGCCAGCCTTCGGGGTGTTTGATTTCCCATATTTGTTCTATGTGCTGTGGAGATGGGGTGCAACTGAGAACTGCGGCAAGCAAGCTACAGGGCAGAGCTGCCCCATCTACGCGGTGACCAAATGTAATGGAGGGGGGCATTGCTGGCCCAGAGCATTATCCCTAGGGATACCTCTCTCCACCCTCACTCTTCCTCGGTACAGTAGAGTCCAGTAGCACGTTTAAGACTAACCAACTTTATCGAAGGATTTGCTTTCGAGAACCGCAGCTCTCCTTGTCAGATGTCATCTCTTAAACACGCTACTGGAGGCTTTCCTATTTTGCAACGACAGACTAACCCGGCTGACTCCTCGGGATCTTTTCCCTCCGAGTGGTTCTTATGAACCACAGTGCTTCAGCATCTCTGTTGTAGCAGGCAACAAATGTCGGCCTTTCCCAGACTGGTTTCCTTACCTGCTCAAGAGAATTAAGTCCATGCATTTTTGCTAACAAAAATACAAGAATATCATAAAACTGAAATACCACAAGACGTGCTATTGGGCTGCAACTCAGGTGACTTTTAAAAGGATCCTGTAAATGCACAGATGGGCGGCTCTGTCAATGGCGATTGGCCTGGATCCCATTTTAGCCTGCCCTGCCATTTTGGCCCCTGTGGGTAAGGTTAGGCTGAGAGAGACTGACTGGCCTGAGGACCCCCATGAGATTCGTGACAGGGGGGAGACCTGCCAGGGTCAGAGGAGTTCCAAGGTGGAATCAGCCGCCTAGGGAGGTGGTGAGCTCCCCCCTCGCTGGCAGTTTTCAAGAAGAGGCTGGGTGAATACTGGTCAGGGATGCTTTAGGCTCATCCTGCACTGGGCAGGGGGTTGGACTAGAAGGTCTCTGTATGGCCCCTTCCGACTCTGGGATTCTGTGACCTGACATCTGGTTCCATCACTCCTAGGTTGACGCTTGAATGACTTTGCCTAAACAGAGCCTCCATGTTCAGGTGCAGTATACTTCTGAGTACCAGATACGGGGGAAAATCAAAAGAAGACGGCTGTTGTCATCCTACTCCACTTGTGGGTTTCTCTGTATTATTTGAATCAGCAGCTGCTGGAAACAAAATACTGGATGAGACGGAATCCGTTAATGTGTGCATCCTTCGTTCCTAGCAGCTGAAGGTGGGCACTGGCTCCATTGCAAAGCACAAAATCAAAGTTCTTGACTTCTAGTTTGGCCCATTCCCAGTGTACTTGGTGCCATGGGATGCAGGTGGACCTGGCCCCAGCTTATGGGCTCACTGCAGCGTGCTTCCTCTTTGTGGGTCCATTGGCAAGCTTGTGCCATGGCCTCTGCTCAGGGGCTCAGGTGCGACGGCCATGCTCAACCCACCAGCTTTGCCTGTGTGTCTCTCTCTGTTCTCTGAGGACTGAGTAGATTGTGCACTATGCTGCGGCTGCTTTCTACCCTTTGTATTGCCCCAAAGGGAGCCTGTGCCAGGCTGGTTTGCAATGCATTGATGCCCATCCGGCATTCACTGGTTCCCAGAAACCCCAAAGGAGTGGGGGGGGGCACTGGACTGAGCCCCCGCAGGCAGGCAGATGAGCCAGTTTGACATCCTTTGTTGCTTCTGATTGCCTGTGTGTACATTAGCATTCTTTTCTCTGAACAGCTGTGTAATTTCTGGGGATGGAAATCTGAAAGTACCAACCTGGAGAGGACTTGAAGAGAAAACTCATTGCCGTCCCGTTGTCCTATGCATATTTGTGCTGCTGAGTAAGTCCCACTGAAACCACCAGCAGCGAACAGGCATCGGCTCCTGCAATGTTCTGTCCTGCATCCTGGCAGAGAGAACATGGGCACCTTTCTGGTTTGGTCCTTAGCCCCAGAACCTGTTTTCAGTGCTGAGCTGCCACCATGGAACCTCAGAAACAATAATAAAGAGCAGAGCATGAGTCTGAGCATGTGCAGAGTGCCTGGGTAATTGTGGTCAGCTCTCCCACACATCCGTCATTAGCATGCAGGGGGGTCTCCAAATCAGAGGCTCTGGCCAAGATGAGTTTAGGGCTGATCCGTTCTTGGGCATGTATGGAATGTGCTCTGATACCACCTGACATGCTAGAAACTGGGCATGACTGGATTCCCTATTTCTGGTTCTAGTTTCTGCCTGGGATGTTGGGTTTAGCAGACTCTCTTCCCAGAGGTAAGAAACCTTCCCAACTGGGTGGCTGCTAGCATTCTTCAGGGCATGGCTCATAACCACAGAGACAAGCGTGCAAAAGGGTTTCTGGCAACTGTCTCTGGTGGAGAGTGGCTGGCCGGCGAGACACAAAGAAAGACAATTTTGCCCAGACCTCAAATATAGCCTCCACCAGTCTGCCCCACTGCAATCAGATGAGACCCTGCCGTGCCAGGCTATTCTAAGCAGCTGGTCCCCCCCTATGCCACCCCCTGTCTGTGAGCTACTCTGCCACCTCATTGCTGTCTGAAAGAAAATCACCCCCCCCACACACACACACACACAAACTCTCTCTCTCTCTCTCTCTCTCTCTCTCTCTCTCTCTCTCTCTCTCTCTCTCTCTCTCTCTCTCTCTCTCTCTCTCTCGGAACAGGGGCTGGTGCTACTCTTTCTACAGCAAGGACCCCACTTCCCACAGTGAACTCCCAATTTATTTTGAATACCCAGCTCGCGTTCATTAAACAGAGAGGAGGAAATGGGAATTTATATCATCTTTGTTTATGCAAGTGGTACCAAATTGCTTCTCCCACAGAACCCTCAGAATACATGGGGGCAAGAAGCTTTTGAAATATTGCCTTCCCCACAACTAGGAAAATATCAGCATTTTGGACTCTTTAAAGTCAATACAACACAATGACTCTGCTAGATCCAGTCCCAGAGACAAACTCCTAGTTGGACAGCCAAATGGATGCAGACGGCAAGTGAACAAGTTAACTAGGAGGCCGTTTAGAACTGCAGCTCTTCTCTTTTGGAATCCATCAACCACCATGCCAGGCACACTGCATGCCGACAGGTCCTTCTTTAGGGGATTTGCATTGCCATTTCAAACACAACATGATGGCTCCCTGATCCATTTGGTGAGAGCCAGTCTTAATTTTGGACATTTGACTGTTGCTAGGCAAGCCTCTAAGAGAACCATTTTCTTTAGGGATGTGTCTGTTGGGCCTGAAAAAATAAACTTTGCTGAAAAGTAAACATGCTGGAAGAGTGAGACTTTGACCCCTTTATCTCTGAGTGGTGGTGCGGAAGGTAGCGGGTGAGCTGGTGTCCCTAAGGCCCTCACAGCGCTGACTGGCTCTGCTTGTTCCTGACTTCCAGCGGGCCTCCAGGACAGGCACCCACCAGGAGCGTTTCTGCAAGTTAAAACGGCCACCCCCATCCCTGACTGCGTGCGGGATTTCTTTTTGCCCTATCTTTTCGTTCAGTGGCTGGGTCACATTTCGCAAGAGGTGCTCTTCAGGATCCACTCTGGCATAAAGGATCCTGAGGCACAAGCTACCAACTGTGTGCTGCTTTCTTGATAGCTCTAAACAGTTTGCCACTCCAAAGTAAAGCTGGGCTGGCTCTGTCTTGATCCAGAAGTTGCAGGCTTATTTTATTTTATTTTACTTCATGTATACCCCACCTTTCTCTGCAAGTTGGCTGACATAATTCTCCTCTTTTCTGCATTTTATCCCCACAATAACCCTGTGAGGTAGGCTAGGCTGAGTGTGTGTGACTGGCCCAATGTTGCCCAGCAAACTTCTGTGGCAGAGTGGGGATTCGGATCTGGGTGTCCCACATACTAGTCCACTCTGACCAGTACAGCACATCAGCTGTGTCTGGCTTTCTAGCCGTGTTTTGTGGATCACAGGAGGTTAATGTGACAGTATGTTAGTGCAGAGTTCTCAGACGCTGGATTCACCTTTTGGTCTTCTGGTGTTTGGAGGAAAGCAAAGGGCACTCGTTCAAGGTACCTATCGGGGTCCAAATGGTGATTGGAGTTGCCCAGTGCGCTGAAGCGAACGTCATAAGCGCAGGACTGCTCACAACAGTAGAGCTAAGCAGTAGTCTGTAGTTGCAAAATGATAGAGTCCAGTAGCATCTTTAAGACTAGCCAACTTTATTGTAGTATTGTGTGCAGTTCTGGAGACCTCACTTCAAAAAGGATGTGGACAAAATCGAGAGGGTGCAGAGGAGAGCGACGAGAATGATCAGGGGTCTGGAGACTGAGCCCTACGAGGAAAGGCTGAGGGCCTTGGGAATGTTTAGTTTGGAGAAGAGGAGATTGAGGGGGGACATGATTACTCTTTAAATATTTGAAAGGCTGTCATTTGGAGGAGCGCAAAGAACTGTTCCAGTTGGCAGCAGAGGGTAGGACGTGAAGCAATGGGCTAAAACTACATGCACAAAGGTACCGACTGGATATTAGGAAAAACTTTTTCACGGTCAGAGTAGTTCGAAGGTGGAAGCAGCTGCCTAGGGAGGTGGTGAGCTCCCCTTCACTGGCAGTTTTCAAGAAGAGGCTGGATGAATACTTGTCAGAGATGCTTTAGGCTGATCCTGCACTGGGCAGGGGGTGGGACTAGATGGTCTGTATGGCCCCTTCCAACTCTATGATTCTATGATTCTATGAAATATATATATTGTAGTATAAGCTTTCGAGAACCACAGCTCAGATGCTGGCCCTGGGGCTGCATGACCTGGCTCTTGTTCCATTCTGGATTTGCTGTGAGGCCCAGGCCAAGTCATTTCTTAGACTCTGTGCCTTAGTCGGGGCCTGACTTTCAGGGTTGTTGTGATAGTGGAGTGAAATTAATATTGCAACAGGTAGCTGTAATGGCCCAAAGGAAAATCCCTCCCCCAAAGCAGACTAGCGGTTTTAAGGTTGTGGCCTAAAACACACACACACACACACAGGATCCGTTTAGGAAAGATCCAGCTCCTTGAAGCGCTTGGAAACTTGCAGTTTTGTGATATTTTGCCTGGTCCCAATAAAGGCATTGCCTGGCCTTTGATCTGAGATGCTACAAACGAAAAGTGTGGCATAACTTCTACGGCTGGGCAGGTGCCTTGGAGCAAAGTCCCGAATCCCTTTCTGCAGGGCTCCTCCCGCACCGTCCCCTGTTCTGCTCTGGAGAGGAAGAGGAAGAGGAAGCCCTCCCTCCGCTGGGATGCTTGCCTTCCCCACCCCCACCCCTCCACTGGCACCGAGCCGGGGGAGAAGGAAAGAGCCTTGTGGGGGGGGGGATGCCGGGTTTGGGAGTTCTGCGGCGGGCCAGTGATTCAGACGCGGGTCCGGGGCTGGCCGGGCGCAGCGTTTGGGGCTGGCGGGTGGGAGGGGGGAGTCTCCCGGCGCTTCTGACACAGCACTTTGATGTCACCGGCCAAGAACGCGCCTGCCATTCCCTGGCGCTGAGTCAGGCTTCGGGGGCCGGGCTCCGCTTGCGTCCTGACACACATTCGCCGCCTCCTCCATTCTGGCCGTGCCGTCCGACGGGCAGAGCAGCGGGAGGGGGAGGGGGCCTGCCTCCAGCTCGCAGAGGGCTGTGCTGCGCAGTGGTCACGGCAGGGAAGGCGGATCCACAGGAGACCAGGTGCCGCGGGGCTTCTCCACGCGCCCGCCCTCCCGTCCCCCCTCCGGCCCGGGAAGGGAAGGAAGGCCGTCGTTTGGGAACGGTGGCGCTGCCAGGAACCGAGCCACGGCGGCTGCGCGGAGATTCTGGAGCAGGGGCTGCAGCCGGCGGGAGAGGCCGGAGGAGCGCCTTCCTTGGAGCTGGGAAGGGCCCCTTCATCACGCCAGGAAGGGGGCCAAGATGCGCCGCCGGCCGGGGCAGGCTGGCGGGCGGGCGGCCTCGAGGCCCGGGTCCTGCCCAGGCGCCGTCTCACCCTGCATCAACGCTCTGCGCTTTCCCTTCCCTGGTATACTGCGCCCGAAAGTGGAGGTTCCGCGGCAGGGGCTGCTGGAAGGGGGCGAGGGGGGGGGCGAGCAGCCCTCTCCCCGCACAGACTGGCCGCAGAGCTCCTGCTCTGCAGGGCCGCCGCTCAGGTAGCGGGCTAAGCACCGGGGGGGGGGCGCAGGGGCAGGTCCGCCACTGGGGCCGGGGCGGGCGGGGAAGCCCGGGGAGGGGCGCGGGATCCGAGCTGATGGGGAGGGGGCGGCGGGAGTCCCGGGCGGGCGGCTGGCTTCTGCCCGGACCACGTGGCCGGCCGCCCGGCCGAGAACAAACAACCCGCCTGTCGCCGCGGCAACTGCGTTCCATTCCCGTGGACGTCACCGCGTCGACAGTTCGTTTTGTTGACGTTGCCCGGCAACGGCGCGGCTGCCTTGACGACGGCGAGGAGGGGTGGGGCTTGCCGCGGCGGCCTCCCAGCGCTTCTCAGTCGGCGGCCGAAGCTCGGCGCGGCGGCCTCGGGGAGGGGTGCGCGCGCATGCGCACGCGTTCGGGTGCAGGAGGGCGCCTCGCGTGTGCGTGTGAAGGAGTCACGACCGAGCGAGGAGACGCGCCCGCTGGATGGGACGGTGGAGAGGCAGGCGGCGTGGTTTGCGCGCGAAGTGCTGGTTCACCAGTACAGGAAAGTGGCAGCAGCGCTTGCGAGAGGGATCGGGCCTTTTCTCTGCTGCACCCGAGCGCCCTTCAGGACCAAACGCGTGGCAGTCGCAAGGAAGGAAGTCGATTTCGGCGGCCTATTGCCCCAGCAGTGGAACAGAGAGACTGCCTTGGGAGGTGGGGGTTCTCCTCTGCGGCTGTCTGTCCAGGAGGCTGGAGCTGAATATTCCTGAACGCAGCAAGGTTGTTCTTCTTTTCCAGTATTTTTCCCGTTTTTCTCTCCAGTGAGGACCCACGAGGGTTTGCAAAACAAATGTGTCCGAATGAAAAGAAAAAGCCAAAGATGCATACTCGATCCACAGGCGTTCCAGAGCTCCCTCCCCTTCCAGCCAGGGGTTGGCCTCGATGACCTCCGAGAAGCCTTCCAGCTCCTCTCATTGTGTGACTCGCTTGCATAGATGGAGGAGCTGCGGGGGCCACGTTTTTAAAAGCCTTCCCGGGATAAAAGCTTGCTGCAGAGAGAGCCGGTGTGGGGGAGTAGTTAGTGTGTCTGGGAGGCCCAGGTCAGATTCCTCGCTCTGCCGTGGAAGCTCACTGGGTAATCGTGGCCAAGTCGCACACATACAGCCTGGCCTACCTCACAGGGTGGTTGTGATAAAATGGAGGCAAGGAGGACGATGTCCACTGGGGAGAAAGGCAGGGTGTACACGAATGGATTTAAAAAACAGAAGACCAGAACAAGAGAGAGAAAGGTTCTACTTGCAAGGTGATGGGGGGGGGGAGATGGCGGTATGTTTCTCAGCTGCTGCCTTGTGCTTCTGCAGTCACTTCTTTGCTAGATCCCACCTGTAAAGGAGAAGGGGGACAAGACGAAGAGGAGGCAGCTGCAGGCCTAACTCGGTGCACCCTGGCGCACAGCTTTCCATGGAATGCAAACTTGCACGTGCATCTCCAAGAGGCCGAGGCCTTTCTGCTGTGAGGGAGAGTTCCCTTTTGCCCTTGAGGGAATCTTGCAAGCGGGAGGCAGCAGAAGTGTCCGTCACCACGAGGGGGAAGGGCGGGGGCAATAGTAGCAGGTGAGAAGGCCGGTCTCTGGGACGGAGCAGGCGGCAGAGGAGGATCAGGCCTCTGCTGCCCTTCCTTTGCCTGGAGAACGGGGTTCTCAGTCTGCCCTCTTCCTGGTCAGCCACGGCATGCCTTGAAGCATCAGGGATGAAGGGCCAAGCAATACCCAGCTTCCCCACGCCCACAAAGGGATTTCTGGCAGGTCCAGCTGGGCTGTGGCCCTCCAAGGGGCTGCCAGTGGCTGAGCCCTGTCCAGTGTCCTTCCTGATATTTGACGTGTTGTGATTCTCCTTCCACCCTATTGAATTTGGAGGATAGTCCACAAGTCCCCCTTTTTGGAATTCAGATTTGGGGTCTGACCAGACTGTATAAACCGGAGCAGTTGTATAAACACCCTTTCTGGGGATCTTGAACTGTGTGTGATTGTGTGAAGTCAGTGGCTTCAGAGGCTTTGAAAACATGGCTGCTTTCCTGAGAGATGTCTTCTGTGAGATGGATAATGTAAGTAAATGTCTTATAGATGTGGAATCCGTACCAAATACACTCATTCGGTATCTGTAAAATCTGTGTTCATGGCCCTTTAAAGAGAAACATCAGCAGAGACAGCAGGCGTCTGCCCCGTGGAGGGCACAGTTTGAATTTTAAGCTAAGAGATGCTGGAAGGGAGCCGCTTGTCTGCTGGGGCGGGGGCGGGCGGTAGCGGTGAATGGCCTACACAGCAATTCTGATGCTGGTGAGTTAAACCAAAGGTTTATTTTTCTAGTTTGAAGAATACAGAGGAAATAAACCTCTTGACTGCCCTTCAAACGCTTTTTTTCTAAGTCCCATTGAGTCCAGCTGACTTAGAAGAGCATGTGTTGCGCTAAACGTTCAGAAGCTTCTCCAGCTCCTGAGGAGAGAAGCAGGATTTTGAAAATAAGGCCAGTAGCCCATCAAACCAGTGGCGTTTGGCCAGGGAGGGATTCCCCACAGGGGAACTTGGTGAAGGATGACCGAATGTTAGCTAACTCCCTGGCTGGCGCCCATGTTTACTGGAGGGCCATTTTGAGGAGGGGTCAGCCTCCCCGCCCCACCCCCAGTGGGGGCTTCTGGGGCCTTCTCCAGCAACACCCGCGTGCTCTTTCTGTCTCCAAAGTACGAGTTGTCTCCAAAGTACGAGTTCGACAATACATACGAGTTGCTCCTTAGGAGGATAACTTTGGGCCAGGGCTGCAGGTTGCTGGTGCCCAAGCTCAACTTTATAACTACATGTTCAGAAAGAGAGAGATTGGTTTGGATTCTGCTGTGTGCACATTACACCCAAAGCTTAATATTTTGCAGTCTATGCATGCGCAATGTGTGTGATTGTGTACACAGTCTTTGGTGTCATTGTCTGTCTGTTTCATTCCAGACGCAACGTTTTGTGCGCACAGAGATGGCTGAATGTGTCACTGTGTGTGTGGTTGTGTATGTCAGCAGTTGTGAGTAATTCTGAGTGTGTGTGATTGTGGGGTTGCGTGTGTGTAAGTAAACAGGATTGATGTGAGCGCTCAGGGCTGCAGTTGTGCACAGGCATGACAGGAGATGGGGGCTGACTTGTTCAGTGTGTAGTTGTGTGATGCAAAGTGGCGTTGTGTTATCTGGGAGACTGTGTCAGTGAGTTGAAGCACGGGGAAGTTTGTGTGTGAAAGGTGATGGTGGAAGAGCGCAGGCTCCGTCTCGTGTGCCAGAGGCTGCTGGCAGCCCAGCCTCGCCTTTCTCAGCTGTGGCTTTGGCACCAGTCCAGGAGAACTTGGCCTGCGGCCTCTGTAAATAACAACAGGCAGAACTGGAAGCCGAAACGGGTTGCTAAGAGACAAATGTTTTGCTCCAGCAAACGTGGGGCCTCAGACCAGGACAAGGGGTTGAGAAGCCCTGGGAATGGGGATGGAGGGCCGAAGGGGTGAGCTGCGGAGACTTAGATACCCCCCCCAACACACACAAACACTCAAAACACGGCCAAAACATCCTTCCTTCTGCAAGAGCATTTGGGTGGGAAGTCTGGATATATTCCCCCTTCCCTTGAAATCTACGACTCTTCTAACCTGAGTAGGAAAACCAGGGGCAGATTTTAATCCAGAGTTAATAATCCCAGCTGTAAATTTGGGACCCACTCCTTTGGAGATCTAACCACCTGTTGCTTTTGGGTGAAGAATTCCCGGGCAGCCGAGCTGACATCATCTGCCATCATTCCTAGGCAGCTTTAACGTTGTCCCAATCCTTAATTCGTCCATCCTCAGAACAACCCTGTGAGGCTGGCCACCCACCACTGTTCCCATTTATAGACGGACGAGGCGAGGCTAAGAGCAAGCGTTCCACCAAGAGGCATCATTTGGGCCTTGGACTTTCAGGTCAGACACTCTGCCCACTGGAACAGAAGGATCTGAGTCCAGTGGCACCTTCAAGACCAACAACATTGGGTGTAAGCTTCCGAGTGTCAAAGCTCTCTTCTTCAGATACTTCTGAAACTGTATATCCTTCTGTTCTACTGCAAACTGACATGGCTACTGACCTGAAACTATCTACCAGCCAGGCAGCTACAGTGTTTTAGTGGGGTGTTTCATCTTTAAAGCACGTTCCAAAGGGTGGCAACCCCGCCCCCTTATCTGCTTGTTCATGTTCTTCCTCCCTAGCAGTCCACTCCCCCCCCACCCTCCTGCAAGGCGTGTACCTGCTTCGGGTTATCTGAGGTTCCAGGGAAACTCCTGGCAGATGGAGCACATTCCTGGGGTGGGGGGCTGACAGGCAGTGCCTGCTCCTTCGCCTGGACGTTCTACTGCTTACATCAACTGCTTCTTCTGAAGGCCCCTGTTGGTTTACTTGTCTGCCTGGGAGGCCCAGCTGGGACCCAGTGGGGGCTGCACGCTCACGTTTGCCAGTCTGTTTAAAAATGCATCAAGCTGCAGCAGCTGCCTCCTTGGCCCGTCCTGCCCCCCCCCCCCGTGCCTGTTCCTTCCACCACTGCCCCTGGACCCTGCAGGAGGCTTCCCCTGGCCCCTCCTTTGGTATCCTGCCCTCTTCCTTCTGCACCCCAGTGTGTGTTTTTGGACTCTCTTCTTGGCCCTTCCTTCCCAGTCCTGCCAGCATTCAGCCCCCCTAAAAGCAGCCCCCACCTTTGAGACCCCAGGATCCCAAGCCTGAGGCTGTGGCTGCAACAGAAACGGGGGGGGGGGGGTCTCGGCATCATGCTGGCTCATGTTCATCGCAGGTGGCCAGACCTGGGGCCTCACATGCCGGCCGGCAGACCTCTGAGGATTTCCTGCTGATGGTTGTCAGAAGGGGGGGGGGCGTCTTTCTGGTACTGTGCAACTGACTCTCACTGGCAGTAAAGTGGAGCAGCGAAATCGCAGGTGGCCTCTGCTTCGGACAGGGGAAGCAGCCGGATGCTGGCAGGACTACGCCCTCTCCTTCACCACGGCCTGCTCTGACTGGCAGCGGTTCTCCAAGGGCTCAGGCGGACCAGATTTGTTCTCCACACTGGAGATGCCCTGGGGATCCCGGGACATTCAGGGCTTTCTGCAAGCCAGGCAGAGCTCTCGGGGAGGCAGAGGGGGAGCTGGCCCGAGAAGATCTGCTCCAGCAAGGAAAAGCTCTCCCATCCCCTTTACCTGGACGCCCCTCCGAGGGCACCAGAGATCTTGTGCCTGAGTCTTGGAGGGGCCTGATTTAGGCTTCTCTTAGAACTGGACGGCGCCGAAAGTCAAAAGGAGTTTGGACTCCCTGGCAGCTGCTTAGATGCTGAGCAAAGGGGGCGGGGTGGTCAATGCGCGGGTGGGAAAGCGCCTCCCCAAGGGAGGCAGGACTGCAGCCAAGCAGCTCTCCCTGCCGTCGGAGGGCAGCCTTTCCGCGGGGCTTCCCGGTTTCGGCAGGGCCAGGGCTCCTCCGGCCCCATCCGACGGGCTTCCAATTGCCTTCCAAGCAGGGCGCCTGCGAAACCTTCGCACACCCCAGCTGCGTGCCCGGCGGCCGTCCGAGCAAGCCTGGGGCCCGCTTCGGCCCTGGCGTCCCCGCCCGCGGCTGCTCGGCTCCTTCCTCCTGTGGGCGCGGGCAGCAGCGCGGTGCGGAGTCTGTGGCGGGGGCTGGGGTGGCCGCGGGGAGGGTGTGAAGAGAGGCCTCGGGCGCGGCCCTGTGCGGGCGGGCCTCTTTCCCCGCACCCCCGCCTGGCCTGTGCGGGCCCTCAGCTGCGCTGCAGCGGCCTGGCCTCTACTGGGGGCTGCACTGACCCCCCCCCCCCCGCCAGGCGCCTTGAGCAGCGCCCCTCTCGCCCGGCCGCCCCCTCCCGCTCGCCAGCGGCGGCCTCCGGAAGGCCGTGAGTGCCTCGCGGCTCGGTCTCCGGGCGCGCGGCTATTTCGGGCTCCAGCGCCGAGCCGGCAGCCGCGGCTATTTATAGCAGGCGGCGGGTAAAAATGGCAGGCGCGCGCCCCTGCCGCTGGAGCACCGGCGGCGCGGCCCCGCTGCAGGGGGACGCGCGCGGGCTGGAGCAGGCACCGGCGGGCTGTGCGGAGAGGCCGCGGTGCGTCGCCGGCGCAGGGACCGGCCGGAATCTCGCCCGCCCCGACGGAGCCCCCCGCCCCCATCATCGCCGCTGATCCGTCGAGGGGAGCAGCCGCGCCGCGCCGTCAGGCGGCCAGAGCCCGGCGGAGGCTCCCAGGGGCTGGCCGGCCGGGCCGCCGCGCGCACCGCGCCTCTTCCCAGGCAGGGGCCGCTTCTCCCCCCTCCTTGGCCCAGCAAAGCGGCCCGGGACCCGGCAGGTGGACGCGCGGCGCTCGGCCGGCGGCGCGCGAAGAGGCTCTCGAGGGCCCCCTGGCGGCCGCGCCCTCTGTGGGTCCTCCGCCGAGCGCCTGGGCAGGGCGGAGGCGCCTGGTGCTTGCCGGGGAGGGAGGCCAAGCTGGCCGAGGGCTGTGCCGGGGGCGGCCCAGGCGGACTGCCCGGCTGGAGGCATCCTCTGGCCCGGGGGAAGGCGGAGCAACGCTGGCCAGGGACAGGCTCGCCTCGGGCCCTGCGTTTGGGTGGGTGGGGGGGCTCTGCGGCCCTGCTCTCGCTCGCGGCCGCGCACAGCCGTCCAGGGCAGCAGGGGGCCTTTCTGGTACCCGTCGGGCAGGACCAGAACCGCCGGGGCGCCCTTCCCGTCGGCCAGGCGGCCCAAGAGAATGCCCTGCTGGGTCGAGGTGGGTCCCGCTCAGGCCCCGGCGGGGAGGCAGCCCGGGACTGGATTCCCGCCGCGCCTTTGCCCCCGCCGGAGCTCTCCCTCGAGAGACGCCCCTGGCCCGGCCGGCCCCTGCGCTGGAGTGGGACGGGCTGCATCTGGCCCGCTCTGGAGGGTCTCTGCGGGCCGCGGTTGCCCAGAGGGCCAGCCATACTCCGGGAGCTTCTCTTCTGGCAGGGAGCTGCGCTGCGCAGGCTGGCGAAGTCCTCTTCAGAGGCTCGGCTCGCTGTGCCTCGGTCGGTAACAAGCAAGGGGAGAGAGGCGCAGGGCCTCTTCTGGTGTGGCGCCAGAGCTCCCGCCCCACAGAACTGCTGCAGAGGACGGCTGTGGCGTCCCTTGGGCCAAAACGCGTTTCTTCCCTGCTGCCTCTGTCTTGCTGGCTGGCCTTAAGCATCCAGCAACCGAGACACAACCCCGCAAGGAGCCTTCGATGAGGAGCAACCCCTGGCCGAGGGCAAGCTGCCCAGCGCCCCAGAACTCCTCTTAGGGCTGGATGTTGCCAAGTAGATAAAAAATAGGAGATGCGGGGCCAGGTGTGACGCCTGGGCTTGGGGGTAGGCCCTGACATGACGCTGGTGCCCAGGGACGCCCGGCTTTTTTGTGAGCAAGAGGCCAGAAAAATTATCACAACAGCAAGTGGCTCTTCCTCCTCTCTGCCTAGACAGAACCGGCGTCTCTTTTCTAGAGAGCTAAGAGTCCCTGGCAGCATTTGCATTCGCTGCCAGGCTATAAAGCCAAATTCTGCCACCCGAAGAAGAGTTCTGGAGAACTGGAGCTGCTCTGCTTGCTCCTAATAAAGGACACGAAGTGGTTCGTGTTCTGGGGTTTGGTAAAGAGTCCAGTAGCACCTTTAATATTAACCAACTTTATTGTAGCGTAAGCTTTCGAGAACCTCCGCTCTCTCCGCCAGATGCATACAATAAAGCGGGTTAGCCTTAAAGGTGCTACTGGACTCTCTACTATTTTGCTACTCGAGACTAACGCGGCTCACTCCTCCCGGTCTGGACGTTTCTTTTAGGCCAAGGCGGGCGGCCTTGCAGGCGGGAGCACGGCGCCCCCTGCCGGCGATTGCCCGGGAGCGCCACCTTGGCTCGGCTGGTTGGGCTGGTTCCGCGGCCCTCAGCGCCGCCTCGGGGCGCACCTGCCCGCGGCCTTCTGACCGCCTTATCCGGCTTGTTTGAAGCGAAGTTCGGAGCCGCCGGGAAACCTTTTGCGTAACGAGGGCGCAGGCGCGAAAGGCGCCTCGGGTCGCGCCCGGCAGTCCCAAGGCCACGCGTCCGGGGCGGCTTCCGCAGGTGAAGCGCGGACGGGGCCGCACCTGCCCGTCGCAGCGCAGTCCGGCGTCCCTCCCTCGGCGCCGGAGACGCGGCCCTTCGGCTTTCTCGGGGCGGTAGGCCGGCAGGAGCGGAGCGGAGCGGAGCCGGGCTCTTGGCGGGGAGAAGCGCCGCCCCAGCCCCAGCCCCAGCCGCCCTTCGGCCGCGTCCCAGCAGCGACCAGGCGGCCTCCCCGCCCCGGCCCGGCCACCTCCCCCCCCCCGCCGGGAACGACGGGCCGGGCCGGGCCGGGCCGGGGGGTTTCCAGGCGGCAGCCCCGGCCCCCCTTCCCCGCCCCGCCCCGCCCCGCCCCGGCGGCGCGCCCGCGTCATGGCTGCGCGGCGCGGCCTGTGCTGCGGTGCTATTTGCGGCTCGCCGCCTCCCGAAATAGCGGCCGCGCCCCCCCCTCGCGCGCCGCGCGTCAGCCGCGCTATTCTTAGCCGGCGCGCTGGCTTGGGACGGCGGGCGGCCGGAGGCGCTGGGCCGCCGCTCCCCTCCGCCCGCTCGGCTGACATCAGCGCCTGCCCTCGGCCCGCCCCGCCCCGCCCCGCCCCGCCGCCCGTTCCCAAGTGACGCGGCCACGCGCGCAAGCCTGGCGGACCGGGGGGGGGCGCCGCCGGGGCTCTGCCAGCCCGCCGCGGGCTGCTGCTGCTTCGGAGGGCCGGCCGGTAGAAGGGCAGAGCGCTCCGCCAGCTTGAGCCCGGGCAGGCGGCTGAGCCCCCCGCCCCGCCCCGCCCCGCCTAGGAGGCGTCTACGGCTGAGGCCGGGCAGCAGCTGGAGCCGCGGGCCCGGCACGCCGCCGCGCCCCAGAGCAGGGCGCTCCGGGCAAGCTCGGAATCAAACCGGCCGCGTCGAAGCACCCGCCCCGCCGGCCCCCGTAGCCCCTGAGCAGGCAGAGCGGGGCCGGAACCCGGGAGCGCGGACTGGAGCGCTGCGGGCGCGCCTCGGGGTGTCGTTTTGCTCCTCCCGGATAGTCGCGCCGTCTAAGAGGTCGTGTCAATTCGCTTAGCAGGGTTTCGGCTTCGGGCGGCATTTGTTTATTGAATGTATCGTCTCTGGGCTACCGCAGCCCTGGATCTCCCTGGCTTACACTGCGCGACCCGCCTTGAGTCGAGAAAGGCGGACTACAAATATTGAAAAGAAGTAAGTGGAAGGGCTGCAGGGAGGGCGGCCCACAGCCGAGGCCTGGCCGGGGAAAGGCCTGCCCTCTGATCTGGCAGGCCGCCCTGAAAGACAAGCCCCCCCCCAACCCCGCCCCAGTGAGGCCAAAGCCTGCTCTTGCGGGGCGCCGGTCGGGCGTCGAGGGACTCTCTGAAAATGAGGGGAGAGGGGCAGAGCTCGGCCGGAAGGCCCTGCGCGGAAGAAGAGCATGAGCTGCGTACGGAAATGGTGTCCGGGGTGAAATGAGTGCCAGATGCTGTCCATCTGTCTTTAAAGAAAGGAGAGGAAATGTTCCCCCTGAGGTCTGATGGGCTGTGGGGCCAGGGAGGGGCCTGCCGGAGTCTTGGTGTGGGATGCCCTTCTCCCTGGACTACAACTCCCAGCTGCCCCGGGCCAAGAAAGGGCGGGAAAAATAAATAAGGGGTGCGGCCTGAATAGATGGACTCAGCCGATCCTGAGGGAAAAATGTCAGTCTCTTTCTTGGTTGAAGGAGGAGAGGCTCCTGCTGCTGGGTGAGACCCGGGTGCCTGGGCCCTAAGTGTGGAGGGCCTGGGAGGCAGCAGAAGGGGAATAAAGAGAGTCACCCTTCTTGGTTGAAGAAGGAGAGGCTCCTGCTGCTGGGTGAGACCCGGGTGCCTGGGCCCTAAGTGTGGAGGGCCTGGGAGGCAGCAGAAGGGGAATAAAGAGAGTCACCCTTCTTGGTTGAAGGAGGAGAGGCTCCTGCTGCTGGGTGAGACCCGGGTGCCTGGGCCCTAAGTGTGGAGGGCCTGGGAGGCAGCAGAAGGGGAATAAAGAGAGTCACCCTTCTTGGTTGAAGGAGGAGAGGCCCCTGCTGCTGGGTGAGACCCGGGTGCCTGGGCCCTAAGTGTGGAGGGCCTGGGAGGCAGCAGAAAGGGAATAAAGAGAGTCACCCTTCTTGGTTGAAGAAGGAGAGGCTCCTGCTGCTGGGTGAGACCCGGGTGCCTGGGCCCTAAGTGTGGAGGGCCTGGGAGGCAGCAGAAGGGGAATAAAGAGAGTCACCCTTCTTGGTTGAAGGAGGAGAGGCTCCTGCTGCTGGGTGAGACCCGGGTGCCTGGGCCCTAAGTGTGGAGGGCCTGGGAGGCAGCAGAAGGGGAATAAAGAGAGTCACCCTTCTTGGTTGAAGGAGGAGAGGCTCCTGCTGCTGGGTGAGACCCGGGTGCCTGGGCCCTAAGTGTGGAGGGCCTGGGAGGCAGCAGAAGGGGAATAAAGAGAGTCACCCTTCTTGGTTGAAGGAGGAGAGGCTCCTGCTGCTGGGTGAGACCCGGGTGCCTGGGCCCTAAGTGTGGAGGGCCTGGGAGGCAGCAGAAGGGGAATAAAGAGAGTCACCCTTCTTGGTTGAAGGAGGAGAGGCTCCTGCTGCTGGGTGAGACCCGGGTGCCTGGGCCCTAAGTGTGGAGGGCCTGGGAGGCAGCAGAAGGGGAATAAAGAGAGTCACCCTTCTTGGTTGAGGAAGGAGAGGCTCCTGCTGCTGGGTGAGACCCGGGTGCCTGGGCCCTAAGTGTGGAGGGCCTGGGAGGCAGCAGAAGGGGAATAAAGAGAGTCACCCTTCTTGGTTGAAGAGGGAGAGGCTCCTGCTGCTGGGTGAGACCCGGGTGCCTGGGCCCTAAGTGTGGAGGGCCTGGGAGGCAGCAGAAGGGGAATAAAGAGAGTCACCCTTCTTGGTTGAAGGAGGAGAGGCTCCTGCTGCTGGGTGAGACCCGGGTGCCTGGGCCCTAAGTGTGGAGGGCCTGGGAGGCAGCAGAAGGGGAATAAAGAGAGTCACCCTTCTTGGTTGAAGAAGGAGAGGCTCCTGCTGCTGGGTGAGACCCGGGTGCCTGGGCCCTAAGTGTGGAGGGCCTGGGAGGCAGCAGAAGGGGAATAAAGAGAGTCACCCTTCTTGGTTGAAGAAGGAGAGGCTCCTGCTGCTGGGTGAGACCCGGGTGCCTGGGCCCTAAGTGTGGAGGGCCTGGGAGGCAGCAGAAGGGGAATAAAGAGAGTCACCCTTCTTGGTTGAAGGAGGAGAGGCTCCTGCTGCTGGGTGAGACCCGGGTGCCTGGGCCCTAAGTGTGGAGGGCCTGGGAGGCAGCAGAAGGGGAATAAAGAGAGTCACCCTTCTTGGTTGAAGAGGGAGAGGCTCCTGCTGCTGGGTGAGACCCGGGTGCCTGGGCCCTAAGTGTGGAGGGCCTGGGAGGCAGCAGAAGGGGAATAAAGAGAGTCACCCTTCTTGGTTGAAGGAGGAGAGGCTCCTGCTGCTGGGTGAGACCCGGGTGCCTGGGCCCTAAGTGTGGAGGGCCTGGGAGGCAGCAGAAAGGGAATAAAGAGAGTCACCCTTCTTGGTTGAAGGAGGAGAGGCTCCTGCTGCTGGGTGAGACCCGGGTGCCTGGGCCCAGGGCCGGCGCGCCCATGGAGGCCAGGTAGGCGGTGGCCTCGGGCGCGCGGGCACTGGAGGGGCGCTGGAGGGGGTGTTGGGGGCAGAGGCGCGCGCAGCGAAGCTGGCATGACAGGGCTGCCTGTAGCTACTGCTGCAGCCAGCCAGCCAGCCAGCCCCTTGCTGCTGCCGCCGCCGCCACACACCTCAGCCGGGCGCAGCCTCTGTGCGCCGCTCGAGCAGCAGCTCGCGGCTTCTGCGCCCAGCTGGGGCGCGCGGCGGCGGCAGCACGGAGCTGGCTGGCTGGCTGCAGCAGCAGCTGTAGCCAGCCACGCCAGCTCAGCTGCGCGCTCCTCCGCCCCAGCCGGGCGCAGAAACCGTGAGCTGCTGCTGGGGCGGCGCACGGAGCAGCCTCCACGCACTGCTCCAGCAGCAGCCCGCAGCTTCTGCGCTCGGCGGTCCGCGCGCAACCCAGCCCCCCCCGTGGTGCGTGATGACGTCTGCGATGACGTCATCACGCCTCCCGTGGGGCGCGTGTGCGCCCGCCGCCGCAGGCGCTGAAACCTCTGGTGCCGGCCCTGCCTGGGCCCTAAGTGTGGAGGGCCTGGGAGGCAGCGGAAAGGGAACAAAAAGAGTGAACTTCCCCTCAGACCACCCCGCCCCCTTAAGGTAGACAGTGTGGTAGGGAAAGCAGGCGGCGGTCCCCCTCAGTGTGATTTTCTGCCCTGTGAGCTCTGAACGGGGGGGGGTCTACCCCTATGTGTGGTGCCTTTACCTGCTTTGTATATAGTGCTCTGTATATAGTTATTAAATTATGCTTTCTTGGAATATAAAGGACCTTGTGGTGCTCTGACTATGGAACCCCCACACACACACACACACACTTGGCACGCTACAGCGAGGGAGGGAGCCCGGGAGAACGTGATCAGGCCAGACCTTGGTGGGTTGCCAGTTCTCCAGGGCCCAACCAGAGATTGGGGAATTCACTTCCCAGGAGGGAAATTCAGCCAGAGGGGTCTCACTGCCCCTCAGTCAGGCGGTGTACAATTCAGGGAGTGGTGGCAGCGACCGAGAGGGTGAGCCACGCCCACCAGGGACGGTGGGAGGCGGATAGCGGGGCTAGCAGGCCCTTGACGGCGGCTCAGTTGCCCGGACTGAGAGCCAGCGCCCGTGCCGCCACAAGCTGCAAGCCAGGCAGAGCTTGGACCGAACCCCGTTTTTGCAGCGGAGACCCCCCCCTCTCAGCCTCAGATTCTCCATCTGAAGATGAACGAAATGTTAGAACTGCCACTTCAGGCCTAAGGGCTGTGGTGAATCCGATTTTTAGAAATGAAGTCACAAACGTGTTGAAATGTTAGATATGTTTTTAAGGCATCAATGCTGCCTCCCTGTATTAACTTGGCGAATTAACTCCCCTCTGCTATTCCCCAACCCCAGCCACAAAAACGACATTACAGTTCGGGGTAGGTCTGAATTTTGGGAGCAAATTAGGATGAGGAGAACCCTCCTGCGTTTTGCTTCTTAAAACCTTTGGTTCGGGCGCGCTTTGGGGAAAGCAAAGTTTAGCGGAGGGAGAGAGAGGGGGGTCTCAGCGAGCCGGAAGTGCCATCTCGTGGCCGAGCGGGGAACTGCACGCTCCGTGTTCCCCAAGGCGCGCGCTAGCCAAGGCCTTGGCGCCCACCTAGCTTTGGGGGGGCCCTCAGCCCTCCTGCCCAGACATCCCATCGCTGACCTAAGAGGAGTAGTTCTCAGGCAGAGAAACTTCAAAGGAAAATTACAACAGAAGATTGCTGAAATTTGGCTTATTTGCAGATTTGGAACCATGGATCGCCTAGGGTGGAATCGGGACGAAGGATTTTTCTCGCACTACAGGTGCTAATTTGCAGAACTTCACACCCAGGCTCTAATCTTGCTCTACCACATGTATTACAGCTAGCCCCCGGACTCTCTAATTTACAATACCCCTCCCACCCTCTGCCTGGATTATGAGACTACTTTCTTTCCCCAGTCCTCATATCTCACAAGGGGACTGTCGAAATCTCAGACCCTGCAAATCGTTGCTCTTTAAGGTACTACCGGAGCCGAATCTTGCTCTGCCCCAGAGGATGAACTGGGAGGAGAGAATCCAGCAGGCGGTTTGGTCCTTTTATACTCTGGACTTCACGGTTTTTAGGGTGGGGGGCCCCTTTCCATGGGGAATTCCAATGCAAAGCTACAGCCTTCTGGGCCCTGGACTTCTGCCCCAGGGTGCTGCCTTCGGCTCCTGGGGCGGGCGGGGGATTCAGCCAGAGGTGCCAAGCGCGGCTTCCCAGAGGCGCTGCCCCAGCTCACCCGGGCTTCCGGGCTTCCTTCCAAACTCTGGGTGCCCCGATGCCACTTCCCCTCCCCTTCTGCCTTCGCCCCTTCAGCCTTGCTCAAAGCTCCCCGCAGCCCCCCCCCGGCCTTATCTGCCCCCTCCCTATAAAACTGCAGGGCTGTTTCTCCAGCTGAGCCACTGCCCCGGCGGAGCAGGCCGAGGAGAGCACCGGGGGCTCCAGCAGCTCTCGGCCATGCGGCCCAAGAGGGACGGCCACCGCCTCCCGGGCCTGCCCGCCTGCTGCCGGCCACCGCCCGGGGCCTGCCGAGGGTCCAGGCAGGGGTGGGCGGGCCTTGCTGGGCCCCGCAGAGCCGCCCGCGGCTGCCGGAGGACACTCCGGGATCTTCCCCGGGGAGGAATCTGGAGCTGCTTTTCCTCTGGCAGGGCAGAGCAGAGCTGGGCCGCGAGGGCTCTGGCCGCTAGACGGCGCGGTCGGCGCCCGGACCAACCCGAGCGGCCGCGGCCGCGGAGAGATGCCCGTTGCCCGCCCGGCTCAGCGCCTTTCCTCGGCTGCCCCGCGAGGCTCCGCCGGGCCCTGCGAGGGCAGCCGTGCGCTCCCTCCGCGCCCCCCAGCGCCAGGGCGGGCGGGGCTCCTTCGCGCCGGGGGCCGGGTCGGCTCCCTCGCCTGGGCTGGGACTTGCCGTCAGGCGCGGCCTGGCCGAGGCTCCGGAAGGATGCCGGGATGCAGCAGCTTGCTGACGGGGCAATTCCCGGCCGGCGGGCCGGCGGCTGCTGAGAGGCGAGAGGCCGCGCTGGCAGATGGCGCTTGGCCGCCTGCGAACCCGGCCGCCTGCAGGCCTTGAACCCGGCGCCCGGGTGGGGCGCTTTCCTTCGGGGGGGGGGCAGGCCGGCAGGGAAATGCCGGGCCGGGCCAGCTGCGCCGCAAGACCAAGCGCCCTGCCCGCCAATCCTCCCTTCCGGGCGGCAGGGCAATGCCAGGCGACGGGACCCCCGGGTCCCCCGGGTCCCCCGTCTCGCCTGGACCCGCTTCCTCTGCAGCTTCCGAAGGCGCCGAGTTGGTAAAGGGACCGGCCCAGGAGAGGCTCTGGGCGAGACCTCCGAAGGACGCCGCGTGCCCCGGGGGCTGCCGGCTGCGCCTATCCCGGCGCACTGGACCACGTGGACTGCCGGTGGAGGGAGCGAAGCCCGGAGCGGCGCTTCTGGATCGGGGCCTGGGAAGGCGTCCTCCGGCAGAGCCACTCCGCTGGTGGGTCTTCGGGAGAGCAAAACTGACCCTGGCCGTTCAGCGCCCTGGCCGGGAATCTTCCTCTTCGGGAATGTGGTCAGAAAGGCTGCCTCGAAGGAAACGGAGGGGCCGAGGGCGCTCGGCGCTGGGGAGCCCGAAGGGACGCTCGAGGGAGCGGCAGCGGAGCCCGGACCGCGCCCTCTTGCTGGCGCCCTCGCAGGGCCTTCCGGCGGGCATCGCGGCCGCCAGGGAGGGGGCGGCGGGTCCGAGGGGGCGCCCGGCCGGCCCCCAGCCCGCCGCGCTGGGGCTCAGTCCGACTCCCGAGCGGGGGCAGCTCCAGGAAGGGCCTGGTTTAGACGCGGGGCTGCCCCAGGGAGCCGGGCGGCCCTTCCCACGCCGGCCCCAGTTCCCAGCTCGCCTCCGCCCGCCGTGGGAGCCCAGCGCAGCAGCCCCTCTTGCCAGGCCCGGGCGGAGTTTCGCAGCGGGGGGTCCTTTGCCGCCGGTGCCCGCTGCGCTTCAGGGCGCGCCTCGCGACGCCGCGACGGGGACTCAGCCCAGGGAGCGCAGGTCCGCGGCCGGCCTGCCCGAAGCGGCCTGGGGCTGGGCGAGGCAGCTGGCCCCGTCGGTTCCCCCGCGGGCAGGCGCACAGGCGAAGCCTCTTCCCTGGCGCACAGTTAGGGGGCCAGGATCTGCCCCCCCGGCTCTGCTTCTTGGCTTGCCGGGAGCCCCTGGCCAGGGCCCGAGCGCCCCCCATACAGCCGCCTTGCCCGGCCCCAGGCGCGCTCCGGACTTCTGCCTCCCCCGGCTCACCCCCCCGCGCTGCCCGGTGAGGTCAGGCCAGGTCGAGTTCCTGGCGGGGGAAGTCGCCAGAGTGTGTTTGGGGATCGCTTCGTGCCGACGGGCATGGGAGAGCTCCCCGATCGAGTGCGATCCCGGCAGGGGCTGCTGACTCGGCCGGTGACTCTGCGGCGGCGCCCTCGGGGCATTTGGCGCAGCTCCGGGCCAGCTGCTGGGGCCGTCGGGTCGGCGCAAGTGTCCGGCAGCTGCATCCAGGAATTGAGGCTGCTGCCGGCCCGGACCGACGCCAGCGCCCCCCTCTCCTCCGAGCACCTGTGGGCTCCCAGCTGGCGCGGGGCCTTGACTGGGGGGGTGGGGGTGGATCCAGCGCAAACCGGGAAATGACACAGCAAGGCCGGGGGGTGGGACGCGGTGGGGGGGGGGGCGCCGCAGTTCAACGACCCTCCCTGAGCACGAACGCGCAGCCTCCGACCTGGAAACTGGGCTTCCTTTGGTTGGACCCACTATGCAGCTAGCGCATTGAAACAGTGCCTCTGAGCATGTGCAGAGAGCTTCGCCTTGGGTCCTGCGGAACCACAAGCAGCCTTAAGTTTCGGGGCAGCCAGATCCAGGGCGGCCTGGGCCCTGGGACCGCAAATGGCCTGGTGGGGCGTTTCAAGCGCATCGGGGTTGCTTTCGGGGGTGGGGAGAGCGGCCTCATTCGATTGGAGGGTCTTCTTCTCCTGGCCTGAGGGCTGCCCGGAGGGAGAGTGCCTCTGACCATGCACAGAGAACCCTCTTCAGTTGTCCGCACAATGGCCTGGTGGGGTGGCCGCGCCTGCCGGGATGCGTGGCTGGCAGGGCTCCCTGCTCGGCCACCTGCTCGGCCCCATGGCCCGGGGGGATGCGGAAAGAAGCCCCCCCCCTTCCCAGCCGCGGTCCAGGAAAGCCTGCCGGCCCCTCCCCTCCCCTCCCGGCCATGCCCAGGCCCAGCTCCTCTCTGCCCCTTCCTGGCACTCTCCGCCTCTCATTTGCTGCCGGCCTCCGGGGAAAGCGGGTCGGCAGAGGGACGGCTCTCCTCCTCCGGGCCTGCGCCCTGCTTAGCGAGCCCTCTCCGGGCTGGAGGATGCGGGCCGCCGGGCACCTCCTGGCCGCCGCCCTCCTCGGCTGCGCCCTTGGCCCCCAGGTAAGGCCCTCCTCGAGGCCTCCGCGCCGCCTGGCCAGCTGGCTGCGGTGGGTGGACCGGGCAGGCGAGAGCCGGAGGCAGCCGGGAAGGGGCCAGCGCTGCTCCCAAGCACCGCCGAGGCGACGTGGCTCTTCGCGAAGGAGGCAGCCCGGGCACGACCCGTTGGCAGCCGCGCTGCGGAGAGCCGGCCTGGCAGGCCTCTCCGGCCGGGACAGACCCCGGGATGGTTCCAAAAGCCCCGGGGCGGAGGGGGAAGCCCCTAGTCCGCCCTCCCCCCCCCAGGCGCCAGATGCTCCGGGCCGGCCTTTCCGAGGCGGCCGAGAGAGCAGGGCTGGGTTCGGGCGGCCCCCCCTTAATAAAGAGGAGGCGCCCCCCCACCGGGGAGATGCTCCGCGGAAGCCCCCCCCCCCGCCCTCAGGAAGGCCGGCCAGGAAGGCTTTGGCGCAGGCCCCTTCCCAACTCGAGGGGCGCTCAGCGATTGCGAGGCTGCGCTTTTCAGCTGTCCCGAAAGGGCGAGACGTAGGGCGGGCCCTTGGAGGCTGCCCTGAGAGAAACGCTCCCGCTCCCTGCCCCGAGGGGGGCACAGCTAGTTTAGCCGGTTTCATAGGGGGTGGCACCCACTGAGGGCAGAGGAGAGAGGCTTCGGGGGCTGTGAGTCGGGAGGGCAAGGCAGGAGGCCGAAAGGCACTGCGCGGCGGCCCCTCCGGCCAGTCAGGCGCAGCTCTTCTGTTCCCCGGGGAGCCTTCGCCCTCTCCCCAGTAGGAGAGGCCGCCTGGCTCGCCGCTAGCCGCCGGCTCCTCCGGGAAATAACTCTCAGCGCTCCCCAAGCCGGAGGGCGGGAGCGTCACCGAGAAGCCTTCCCTGAGGTCGCGGTTTCCGCGGCTGGTGAGTGTGCTGGTGCCAGTTCAGGCTCCTCGGGGCAGGGGCCCTCCTCTCGGTGCCTTTGGCAAGTCTTGGCAAGCGTCGCCTGTCGCTGGGTAAATACTTCCTGGCGACGATCCGGACTGAATGGGGGAAACCAGCAGGGTGACCGCAACAGGCAGCCGAACCCGGGCTGGGACCCTCCCTGGGAGAGGCAGGAGCGGCCCCTGCCCGGAGAGCGCCCCCCCCTCCACACGCGCGCCCCGGGGCCGAAATCCGCTCGGTGCGAATCTCTGGCGGGCCTCGCTCGCCACCTGGCGGCCTTCTCTGGCACAGCAGCTGCTGCGGTGAAAGGCTTCGGGCCTCCATAGAAGCCGCCACCACCCCGCCCCTGCCCCGGGCCCCAGGCCGGGCTATCGGGGCGGGTCTGGCAAGGAAGGGCTGCAGCAGCATCTCTCACAGGATGTTTGTAGCCCGCCTTTCCCCCTCCGCAGGACATGGGATTGTGTTTGTTGCGACGCTCGTCCCACCTGAGCGCTCCCTTTCATTGTCGTCTCCTCGGGGCAGGGGCCTCCCCGCCCTGGCAACAGCGCTCTGTTTCCATGGGAACACGCGCGCTGCAACTTTTGCTTCGGCGTCAAGGGGACGAGAAACCGCCCGGCTGTTTTCAAGGGGGACAGCGGAGCTTTGGGGGGTGGGTGGGCTGGGGCGGGCTGAATCCCCCCTCCCTTCCGGGGCGCCCAGCCCCTCGCCCGCCGCCGCCCGTTCTGACTGCTGCCCCTTCTTTTGCAGCGGGCGCCGTCTTCTGACCCAGCGACGGGAGGTGAGCCAGCGCCCCTCTTGCCCTTCCTCCGGGGCCCGAGCCGGGCCTGCCGCGCGTGGGGCGGGAGAGGGCGGGAGCCGCAGGCCTGAGCCCGCGCTCTGCTTCCCGCAGTGGTGCCCTTCGAGGAGGTCTGGAGCCGCAGCTACTGCCGGGCCCGGGAGACCCTGGTGGACGTGCTGAGCGAGTTCCCCCACCAGGCCGAGCACATCTTCAAGCCGCCCTGCGTGCCCCTGCGGCGCTGCGCAGGCTGCTGCGGCGACGAGAGCTTGGAGTGCGCCCCGGTGGAGACCCGCCGCGTGGACCTGCAGGTCGGGAGGGGGCGGGAGCGAGCGGGAGCCCTTTCTGCCCCCCTCCCCGAGGCGCTGCTCTGGCACTGCCCTCGGGTGACACGGGAGGCATCCCAGCAAAGCGGACGGTCTGCTTGAGTCGCTGTTCGACGTCTGCCTTCTGCCAGGAAAGAATCGAGCCAAGAGCAGGGGCTCCAGCGGAGGGGCAACCAGCTGTCTGTTAAAAGGCCGGGCAATTCTGCGGTGTTTGTGAATTGGGAGCAATTGAATGTGGGGATGGCAGCCGGGCAAAGGCAAGGCAAAATTACCAGCCCCCAGAAGAGACAGATGGCTGTCACCCAGAGCAAAACAGAAAAGAGACCAGTAGCACCTTTAAGACTAACCAACTTTACTGTAGCACAAGCTTTCGAGAACCACAGTTCTCTTCGTCAGATGCAACCGACAGAGAGCTGTGGTTCTCGAAAGCTTATGCTACAGTAAAATTGGTTAGTCTTAAGGTGCTACTGGTCTCTTTTCTATTTTGCAACTAGACTAACACGGCTAACTCCTCTGGATCTATGACCCAGAGCAAAGACTCAGGCAGGTGCAGAGGCAGCCTCCCCTGTTTGGCTTCATAAAAGCCTTCATGTATTTCTCAGCAGTGTGCTCCCGTGTGCTAGGAGCTGTACAGTGCAAGAAAGGGGTGGGGCTGCCTGAAGAGTCAGGACAACCCGGGTCAGTCAGCAGGGAAGAGCGCCCAAGCGGGCTCCAGGGATGGGGCTCAGGAACGGTCTTGAGAAGAAACCTGGTGAGGAGGAGCCCAAGGACTGACTGGCCCAATCGGACCCCAAGTCCAGCCTGTCCCAGTGCTCTGCCTCCGGCAGTGTGTGGCCAGCTGGGTGCCTTGGAGAGTCCACCGGACAGAGCCCAACAGAATGGAGCTGGGCTGGATGCTTGCCAAGGGCCTGGCTGAGGGCCTGCCAGAGGCACGTAGTCTGCCCACTTTCAGCAGGAAATGCCCCCCCCTCCCCGGACCCTGCAAGGGTCTCCCAGTTCCTGGCCTCGGAGATGCTGGAGGCTGTGGGGCAGAGCTTCCCTTTGCCCCCAGAGAAGGAAGAGACAGGGGCTCTCTTATGGGGCCACTGGAGGGCATCTTGCCAAAGGCACACTGAAGTCTGAGGCCAGGCCACTTGGCTGGGGTGGAGAGACGAGGCCAGTGACGTGTTCTGTTCTGCCCAGCAGGTGGTGCAGGTGAGCCCCACCCTGGGCACGACTCAAGAAGCGGAGCTGACCTTCCTGGAGCACACGCAATGTGTGTGCAGGTGAGCCGAAGCGAGGGACATGCCAGCAAGGCAGGGGGGAGAGGTCGGCTGCGGCTGACTGGGGGCGGAGGGCTCTGGCCGAGGCCTGGCCCAGGAGCACTTCGTCTCAGCAGCACTGTTATTCACGCTGCAGCCCTGGCACATGGCCCTCCGTGTGTTTGGGCCGCGCAACGTGCCTTCCTGTGGGCAGATTGAAAGCTCTCCTCTTCTGTTTTCAGGCCACGCCGAAAGCGCTTGAAAAATGAGAGGTATGTGGGGGGCAGCTGGTTGTGGGGAGTGGAAGGGGTTACGCGGGAAGGGGGACAAAGGGGTGGTTGTTAACCCTCACATACTTCCTAGAGAGTGCTGTTTGTCTGATACCTGTTCCAGGCAAATCTGATTCCAAGCATGTTAGTGAGAGTCATTTCCCTCCCCCCTGCTTCAGGCACCATCGGATAGGGGCCAAGAGGAGACCGCGGGAGCCGAGCCTGATGCCTTCCACCCCTCTGTATGTACTCCATATTGCATTTGACAATACACTGTTGCTCTCTGTTGCTCCCGGATCTGTGTGCAGAAGTCCTGCACTGAATGACTCAACAGGTGAAACCACCTTGGTTTATCGAGGTCCAGCTGGCAGTGGCTCCCTGGCAGAGAAAGGAATGGCCGGCACTGAACCTGGGACCTTCTACATGCAAAGCAGGTGCTCTTTTACTGAGCCACCGGTCCCCACTCCAGTTTTCAGAGCGAGCAAGGCTGGGGAAGAGCTCTGTCTCCTGTAGCCTGAGCATATGAGCAGCTGTCAACTATGTTCTTGGTCCCGATCGACTCAACTCAGTCGGGAACACTCCCTTAAGCAGGGACAGAAGCTGCCCGGGTGAGGGGGTGATACCTCTAATTGCCAGTAGGTGGACCCACTGCTTACCTCGCTCTAAGGAACAGGCTGGTTAGAGGCAGCGGCTGGGACCGGGACCTTCCCACAGGGCTGGGGTCTCCTGTAGTGCCCCCCTGGAAGGCAGCAAGGCAGCAGAAAGGGAGGTGATGGGGGAAGGGGGCCCTTGTGGTTCTGCGCCTTGGCTCACTGGCAGGATTCTAGCCACCTGTGCAGCCCCTTCCTCCCAGTCTTCAGTGCTGGCCACAGGTGTAGTGTGTGTGTGTGTGCGATATGCCTTGTGAGGGTTGGAGCCCCCGGGCAAAAGGAGCATTGTCCTCGCTCCCCAAAGCCCTCCGAATTCCGTTCATTACTTTTCCTCCTGCAGATGCAAAGTGCCCCCTGTGGAGAGGCCAGGAGACCAGAGTCAGAGCCCAGAGCAAGTGCTGGGCCCAAGTGCTGCGAGCACAGGCACCTGCAGTTGACCTTGGGAGACAAGCTGCCGCCGGAAGGAGGACCTCCTGGAAAGACTTGCGAGTGGAAAGGCGGCAGCTCCAGCTGCCAGGAGCAGCCGGTGGGCTGGCCTTGGGCTGCTGTTCTTGGCACCGCTGGGCTGTGGGCACGCTGGCTCCTTGTTACCCAGGTTTTTGCCGGAGAATGTTGCTCCCTTCGTTTCCATGGCATAGATATTCATTTCTTCTTCTCCTGATGGCCCAAGAGGGCTTCGGTGTCTGCGCTGGGCTACTGCAAACAGAGGCCTCTTGCAACGCATACCCCCCTCCCAGCCCTCTTCTTGCCTTGTTTATGGCACGTAATTCTTTCATACTAAATACGCTTGCCTACTCCATGAACGTATTGACCTGTGTGTGTGTGGGTGTTCACGCGCGAGATGTCACCGTTGCATTAAATGGCATTTAGCACAATATCATCTGTTACCTTCCACGCCTGCTCTTTTTAAGAGTGTTCCATCCTCTACGAGCAAAGAAGCCAGGAAGAGTCTCTGCTTCGTTTCTTAATCAGAGACGGGAGGTGGCTGTGACCTGTCTGGAACCTCCCTGTAATTCCTGAGGGAAAGGCACTTTGCACAAGTTCAGACATTTCCTGCCCATTATGAAGGACTATTTTGGCTTCTATATCTCTTCCTGTTTTACACTGAGGTCTCCAAAGAGGCCTTCCCAGTGTATGACATAATTCTCCTCTCCCCTATTTTATCCTCACAACAACCCTATTAGGTGGGTTAGGTTGAGAGTGTGTGACTGGCCCATGGCAGAGTCAGGGTTTGAACCTGGTTCTCCCAGATCCTGGTCTGACACTACACCACCATGCTGGTTCTCTATGTTGTCCAGCTAAATAAGGAGAGTCTCTTCTCTTTCCTTGGTGCAGCAGGCTTGTGAGCTGCCATACTTGAGTCTCTGGAGGGGGAATGGTGTGGCCTCCACCACCCCCAACCTCCCTCCTGCCCACACCCAGCCCTCCAGCCACTAGGTCCTACCACCTAGTTAAGCGGGTCTCTCAATTTTGTTCTTAATTTCTTTTCTACATATAATAGTAATACATTTTGTTAATAAAAAACTGCCAGCTGACATTCTGCGCATGCTTACTTGAGAATAAAACCTACTGGAAGCCCTCTAGCTAGCAGTGCAGGGCAGAACTTGGCTGAAATCCAGAAAGAAGACTCAGATGGATTCAGGAAGGAGATGACAGCCTGCCAGCCCCAGACAGGCAGGCCGTTCAGCATGGCTCTTACTTTTAGTGTGAAGGCAAGAGGCAAGGAGCTGGGCTTGGTGGGCACTGCCCCCCTTGCCCCGGTGGACCAGCCGGCCCGGACAACGGATGGACGGGCGGGCAGACACAGATGCACCCCCCCAGGCGGCCTCTCTCTCTCTCTGTGTGTGAAGTCAGAGCAGGGGGCTTCCTGCTTTAAGCCAAGTCAGCAGCAGAGCGGGATGGTGCGGGGGCAGCCTTCTTCCTGTGGGACATCTGCTTGTTTCACACTATGCTTCCTGCTGGTAGGGTCCCCAGATGGCTTCCTATTGGCCACTACCCCAGTATGGGCAGGTGAGCGAGTGATGGAGCAGAGGGGAAGGGGAGACATTGGAGGTGATTCACGAACGCCGGCTGGTGCTCTTGCCAGCTCATGTACCCCAGAGGCCAGCCGCTCCTCTCCCATGCACAAAAATGCCAGACGTTTATATGTCTGGTATTTTAATTCCGTTTCCCCTGGGCAGTCCACAAAAATATTGGACTCTGCAGGTGAAAACTGGACACCTGTCAACTTTCCGGCTGGACTTTTCCTGGCTCATCAGAGACCAAGAAATCATAATTGGGACCCTCTGCGCTAGGGTTGCCAGCTCCAAGTTGGGAAATTCCTGGAGATTTGGGGGGGGTGAAGCCTGGAGAAGGCGGGGTTTGGGGAGGGAAGGGACCTCAGCGTGGCATAATTCCACAGAGTCCACCCTCCAAAGCAGCCATTTTCTTTAGGGGGGCTGATCTCTGTGGCCTGGAGATCAGTTGAAATTCTGGGAGATCTCCAGCCACCACCTGGAGGCTGGCAACCCTACACTGCGCCCATCATGGGGTCTGAGGCAGCGGTGATCCCAGTACAGAATCCAGACCAAATCCTGGCACATCATCAACCCCATGAAAGCTGCCTGTGGACCATCATGGAAACCTTATCAAGGAAACATCACAGGTTTTATTCAAAGTTATCAGTCTGCAGACTTTCAGGTGCCACAGAACTCTTCCCCGACTGTCGCCCTCCCTGTCGTGATCCTAGAGAAGAGGATGTGTCCATTTATCATCCCCCGGGCCTCTCAGGGGCCCTTTCGGGGCATGGGGGCTTTCACGGCCGGAGAACGATGGTTGTTGTGGGTTTTCCGGGCTGTATTGCCGTGGTCTTGGCATTGTAGTTCCTGATGTTTTGCCAGCAGCTGTGGCTGGCATCTTCAGAGGTGTGGCACCGAGAGACATCTCTCAGTGTCAGTTTGACACGGCTTCTTCTCTCTCCTGCCTCATTCACTCTCTCTACAAGATGTAGTCAGATAGCAAGGACTCTATCCCTATCTCTCCCTCTTCGCTATCAAGTATGTATTTCCTCAAATAAACTTTTTTGCCTCTTTAATCAGCACAGTGTAACTTCTGCTCTGTTTGAACTCAGCTAATAGGCCATTCCATCAAGTGGAGGAAAGAATGGACTTTGGGCAGGGCTGCCAGCCTCCGGGTGGGGGTAGGAGCTCTCCTGGAATCACAGCCAGGCTCCAGCTGACAGAGCAGTTCTCCACTCCTCACAGAACTCCCCGAGACCGTGGTCCAGTCGCTCTCAGCCCAAAGCTAGAAATATCCCCCTAGGAAGGGGATGAGAATGGGAGACAGAATCCCTGCCTTGCCTGCCAAGGGCATCTTCTCCCCAGCTCTCTGCCAGGCAAGTAGCCATACTGAAGACCCCACAGGCATCCTAAGCACGTCTTCCCGGGTCCTCTCCTCCTCCCTGCAATTCCTGTTCCAGGCTTTGAAGCAGGCGGGCCTTCCCGAAAGATAAATCCGGCTTTTCCGACCAGCTGATAGAACATACTTCCCTCACAGCCAGGGAACATGCACCCTCGAGAAGGGGATGAGGAAGGACAGATGCACCTGTGGGAGAGAAAGCTGCCTGGCACGTTGTGTGTGTGAGGGAGGGCATAACTTGCGCAAAGATGAACATTCGCTGGGTTATTAGGCATAAAACTGCATGCAAAAAGATCAGCAAGAATGCATCCAACGTGTCCTGCTACCTTCCTCACAATTATCTGTTGAAGACCCTCCCCACAGCAGGTTTTACGTCTTCCCATTAGGTGAGGGCCCTAACCAGAGGCAGCAGTGATTTTCACCAGGACTGTGGAATGTGTGATGTGGGCTTTAGTGTGCTCGGCCCCAAGCCAATAGCCAATGTGCTGGAACTGTAGGTAGTGAACGCCTGGGCCGTAGTTTCTGAAGATGTGGGAAGCCTGTGAAGAGAAAGAGAAGGGACTGTCACCGCAGTAACCACGCTCGGGTGCGTGCTGTTGCAGTACAGCAACTGGAGTGAGTCTGGGCCAGACCTGTGTTCAAACCCTCTCTGCCATGGAGCTTGCCAGCCAAGCGGTGGAGCAGGCCTAAGCTTGGAGCCGCACACCCTCTCCCTCTGTCACCACAAGCACAGGGACTCCAGAGACCCTCAAGAGCTGGGAGTAAAGCAGGCTGTCACAGCACACGGCACCTGCTGAAATGGGACATTCCACTCCTCTGTGAGGTCGGACTCCGTGACGAATCTGGCGATCACCGAGTTCTTGTCTGCTGCCAGGAGATGGATGTAGATGTTGTAGGTGCAGCCACATTTTTCATAGGTGCCCCACCTGTGGGGAGTAGGAGAAGCAATGGGGTACAGTTAAGGCGGCAGAACAAAAGGCAGCAGACTGAAGGGGCGCCGAGAACAGGCCCAGTTGCCTAACAGGATGGCTGCGGAAGCAAGCCAAAGCCCAGCTATTGAGAAGCTGCAACGTCTCTCGTCTGGCTGGTGGTCAGGGCGTTTTCAGATATTGCGTGAACTGATCTGGCCTGGAGCGAAAGAAGAGTGAGTACTCACCAGTCAGAGATAAAAATTTCTGGCTGGAAGGTGTCCAAGAGATCTTCCCATAGACCTTCTTTCACCAAATCAATGAGCTGCGACATCCAGCAGGTGCTTTGGGGAAGAGACAACAAAAAAGCTCCTGGATCCATCCGGTGCAGTCATTCCACCCAAATGCTCTGGCGGGAGGCAAGGGTCCTTCAGGACTACCAGAGGGTTGCGCACCAACGTGCACAAGGGGCTGTACAAAGGAATGCTCCCCGCGCCAGAGGAAGGGGACCTGAACCCAGGGCTGCCCGCTAGAATGCTGCCACCTCACTTGAAGTCGCGGTGAGCTGCAGGCTTGGGACTTGCCTGAAGCATTCCCCGCCCCGCTCAGCTTCTGTCTTTTGTGAAAGTTTGCCGTGCCGAGAGTGTTCTTTTTCCAAGGCAGAGAAGGACATGGAACTGAGAAAGGGGCCCCAGTCTCTGCAAGGAGGGGCCACAAGCTGCCGACACCCTCCAGAGTCTACCCAGGATCCAAAAGGATGCCAGAAGTCCTTCTGGCTTTCCAATGAACGGGGGTAACAGGAAGGGGAAGAGTACCCGGCCCAACTCCCCACAATCAGGAAAGAAACTCACTTGCCCCCCCCAGCAGGCGCCACCCCCATGCCAGACTTGCCAGTGTTGAACCTGTTCTGTGAATGCAACAGAGGAGACATGGACACAGGGCAGGTCCAGAAGGCCACGATTCCCTCTTCCCTTCTTTCGCCTCACACACCCCCAGTCCATGATTAAGCGGAAGCATCCCCAGAGCCCAGGGCTCGCCTTCCAGGCAGGACTGGCCAGCCCCGCCATCTCTTCAGCGGAGGAGAGAGGGACTCTGCGCTCCACATGCTGCTCCCCCCCCCCTGCAAGCCCCCTTCCGACTCGCCTTCCCCCCCCCCCGCCCGGGGTTCTTGATGAGGTTCCTCCCGAAGGGCTGCAGGATGCCCACCCGGCCCCACTACAGTCGGGGGCAGTGAGGGGCAGCTTCAAGGGCGGCCCAGAGAGCTTCCCGCTTAGAGGGGTCCCTCTCCCACTGATGCCTCCAGAGGACGGGGCTGTCAGCCAAATCCCTCCACTGGCGGCACACCAGGCGGCGGTGAGTCACCACTGTCCGGCCTGGCACCCAGCTCAGGATCAGCACCAACAGCTCATGCGGCAGGAGGTGCAAGGGGGATCCTGCGGGCCTTTCGCCTGCTCTTTGCCTGGCCCATGGTCAGCCCCACAGAACTCGGGAGTCTGAAAGAGGAAGGTTTCGGGATAAATTTCAGCGGCTGCCAAGACGGGCCACACACAACAGCAGGGGTCGCTTGTGTTCAAACCGGCACCACCCACCAGTGTGGGGCCTGCATTCCGGCCCTCCCCGCCCTTAAGGGGCTTCTGGCATCCCTTTAGGGCAGCGCTTCCCAAAGGGGGCAATCCCGCGGGGCGGGGGGGGGGGGTGCTGGAATGATCCAGGTGGGCGGTAGGAGCCTCGGGTGCAACTGGGGGGCGTTGAATAAAAACAAGGGGGCGGTGGAAGCATAAAGAAGGGAGAGTCCGGAACCTCCCGAAAGCAGCCTCTCCGGGCCTTCCCGGGAACCAGGGAGGGAGGGGGCAAATTCGCCACAGCATCTTTTTGTCCGCTCTGCTTTCGGGTACTGCAGAGACGCGAGAGCCGGGCAAGGGCGGGCCAGCCTAACTCGCCCCCCCTCCCTGCCCGGAACGGGGCGCCACCTCCCCCGGGCAGCCCTCTGCCCCTGCGGCGGGCCAAATCGCCAGCAGCCCTCCCAGGCCCCGGGACCCGCCCGGGGGGGGGGGGGGGGACGCAGCAGCTCCGGCGGAAAGGCCCGCCCCGTGGGACTCTTTCCGGGGCTGCGCATGCGTCCCAGTTGCGGGCGGGGGAGAGAAGACGGCTACTTTGCTCCTGACGGTCGCCCACCAGAGGGCGCCCTCGCTTTCTGGACTTTTGGCCGCGGGGGCCGCCACGCCACCCACTTCTCGAGGAGCCCATCCGTCCACGTCCGCGGCAGCCAATGACCGTGTCCGCCCCGCCCCCTCCTCTCGAGTTCACCCGCTGATTGGGTAAGCGCCTCGCCTATCGTCGCCCGTCCGTGCTCCGCCAACGAGGGCGAGAGATCCTCTCCTTCCGGCCTGTCCGTCCCCGCCCCTCGGAGGGCGGGCGGCCTGTGTTGCCAGGGCGACGGGAGGCGCTGTCCCGGATGTGGCTTGGCCGTCTCCCAAGATGGCGGCGGCGTGAGGGGAGCCTGAGCGGGACGAGGAGAGGCGAGCAGAGCCGGGAGGCGGCGGCCGCGCGAGTGGGACGGGAGAAGGAGGCCGCAGGTGGGCGGGCGAGGAGGGCGGGCTCGGGAAGGGGCCCGCGGGGCCGAGGGAGAGCTGCTCCCCCCCTCCTTTGTCTCCCTCCGAAGGAAAGCGCAGCCAGCGGCCCCTCCCGCTATGCCATCCTCTCAACAGCCCTGCGAGGTGGGACAAAGCCTAATTTGCTCGCCTGCCCAGGGAGGCTTTTCTCTCGCTCTCCCTGCCTGGTTCTCTTTCCCCCTCGCAACAGCCCTGCGAGGTAGGACTAAGGCCGAGAGAGAGCTGCATTGGCCGTGGGAAGGGAGGGCCTTGGAACCAGCTCTAGGCCGGCTTCACCGCTAGAGTGCGGGACTGCTGGTGTCAGGGCCTCACGTGAGATAGCTCGCCTGCTTCTCTGGACTCCTGGCCTTCAGTTGCTCAGGGCAGAGGACGTCGCCCTTTCCCTCCATCATCTTGACCATGCAAGGGCCCTGCGAGGTAGGCGGTGCTGAGAGGGAGCAGGTGGCCCAACTCACTAGGAGGAATTCGTGGCCAACGCAGGATTTGAACCCAGGTCTTCGACACCTGACATTAACCGCTGCCTGAGGTTGGCTGTAAATCACCAACTGCTCTCTCTTTTCCTGTCCCCCTCTCAGGTTATGCCCCACTTGCTCCTGAAACAGCACGCAAGGTCCTTGACCAGGGCCAGGCTTTGCAGCTCCAGCTTCACATCAGAAAAGAATCAGCCGCTTTGCTGCTTCTGTCTTTGTATCCCCTGTGCTTTTCTTGCCTGCCCCCAATGCCCTGGGATGGGCATCACAGAAGACAACAGAGGAAGTGGGGCAGGCAGACAGGGACTTGGGGCCCTGCAGTGGACATTTTGGAGCCAGCGTCACCCGTATGGTGTTGTATGCTGGAGTCTGGCACAGAGTGGATTTTTGCTTCTGCTGAGTTCTGTAAACGGCATATGGTTCATGCCCACAGAAATCACCAGTCTGTGTTTATTGAGCCTTAAATAACAATTTAAAAAGAGTGAATGGCATTTCTCAACCAAGTGTTGCCAAGCTGCCTTCCTGTGCTAGCACGCTGGTCTACCTCCTGATTCTGTTTTTGATCCTCCTCTGGGTCAAGATCTTTTCTCTAAAGGCTTCCTTTGCCCCCTTAGTTGCATTAAAGGTGGGCAGGAATGATCCACCTTTGCTGGGCAGAGAAATCAGTGGCCTGCCTGTCTAGCGAGCAGAACATTTGGGCTGTGACTGAGCAGCCAGGAGAATCCTGTGTTGTCCAGGAATGCAGTGGGGGAAGTTTTTCCTGGTGGGCCATAGGATGGGGGTTCAAAGTGAAGGGGGAAGTGCTAACATCCACTCATGGTAACTGGGCAAAGCGTTCTCTCCCGTGCTTTGAAAGTTAAGAGTAGAAGAACACATATCCATGGGGAAGCTGGTGCCAACTGTTTGAGAGGCAGGAATGTGACAGGTGTGCTTTTGAACAGCAGTTGATGTGACCACGGTTCTTGCTGCTGGACAAAACATATGAAGAACTGCAGTCATTTGAGTCAACAGCTGCCCGTACACAGGCATTCTCTGTGGTGGCCCCTACTTTATAGAACAGCCTACCTGAAAAGGTCAGGAAAGCTCCCACTCTCCTGGCTTTCTGTAAACTATGCAAAGCTGAATTAATCAAGAGGGCTTTTGACTCAGGTAGGAGGACTGCATCAGTAAAGAGACAGGGACCATAGCCTTTGCTAGTGTGTGCTACTGTGTAGTATTTGTTGCTTTAAGTATGATATTACTAGGTTTTATGTTGCTTAACATGTCAGTTTTACAGTTGCTAATGCTCCGTTTCAGCGTTTTCTTCAACTCTTTGTTGAATTTCTGTGGGTTTTAAATCTTTGCAAATTTGCATTTATATACCCTATTACATTGAAACGTCTGTGAAATTGACTGTACTGACTCACATTGGGTAGTCTGCCTTGAGTCTCAATAAGAAATGATGAAAATAAATAAGCTCAGTGGTCACCTGCTCTTCCAGTTGGAGCGCTTCTGAGGAAGCCTTGCAGCCCAACAAACGTGTTGTTTAGGATGATTGTGGTTTCACTGGGGTATGGGAGTGCAGTCTATGGCTAGAAGACATGAGCATTTTTTCTAAATGTTAGTGTACTTTTGGAGATGGAGCTTTTCCAGCCTTAGAGCAAGCATCAGAATGTCTTTTGCACGGGCTGGCTTCTTTGCTTGGCATGTTTCGGAACTGCATCCCGTGGAAGAGTCTTTCTGAGCAAATGTCTCCAGCAGAAGAGTACAAAGTTTCTGTTGGCCTGCCTTTAATTGCTAGGAAGTGGAATGCAAGCGTGCATTAAAAATGAAACTGAGGCTTGTCCTCTGTCAGGTGATGTGCCTGAAGAGTGTCGCCTTTCACTAAAGCATATTGGTCGGTGAATGTGCTTCTGGGCTTTTCTCTTGACAGTTGCTTCTTGTGATGGATGCAGCTTGACTAAGCAGACAGGACCACGGCTTGCAATTCACTTTAAAACAGCGATTCACTCACTTGGAGTGACAGCCAGGGCTCAGCAACACATACACGTGTGTGTGTTGTGCCTAAATAGTTGCAGCGGCAAGCAGAGAAGCTTGAAGGACAATTCTGTAACTGAGCAGGGGGACAGACCCTCTTTTGGAAAACATCTTTGGCTTATTTTTTCCCAGCATTTCTCTGAGTTTATGGAATTCAGGCTATAGTTACAAAAATATAAAATCTCCAGTTGCACCCAATAAAACATACTAGAGCGCCACTCCTTACCAGTTTGATTTAGACCACCGAAATGATGAGTCTCCAGGGGAAGAATGTTCTGCAGCTGTGAGCCAGCCACTGCGCATCGCTCTCTGGGTCGGTTTGGAACACAATCTCTGGGGCTGAGACTGAGCTCTTTGGCTGCGTATTCAGAAGTATCACTCACTCCTCTTTGGCTGTTTAGGATCTGTGGTTCTAATTATTTTTAGGTTGCAGAAATGTACTTTGAGAGTACTCTGGAAAGGTACAAAGGATCAGATTGAAGGAACTTGGCTCAGTGATATATTTCATCACTTTTTCTGAGCTTACTGTATACCTGTTCTTTTTTAAGGACTGGCATATGATTTGCAGAAATGAGAATGTCATAAGAAAACTCACCGCATTTATTGAAACGTCAGCTGTTCTGAATGCAAGTGGCAATATTTGCATCTTGCCAGATGTTCATAGGGTTGCTTTAGCATGCATGACAGCAGTCCTGTGAGGAATCTCACAGGAAGTGAGGAAGTGTGACTTGGTTGAGACCATCCCTCTTGCTTCATAGCTGAACGCGTTGGCTGCAGCCACTGGTCTGAGCAGAGCTCCGGTGGGTCTCCTGGCCCTCTGGGAGAGGGTGCCAACCAAGTCCAGTAGAGTAAGGGTGAGATCTCTGCTCTGTGTTCCTTTGTGGTCTGTGTTTTTATAGCCTTCTTTACATAATTGCGGGTCAGAGGCTATCTTGGAGTGCTAAACAAATAAAGATGTCCTTACTGCATACCTTTGCTGACTTTTTGGAGTCATTCGCAAAGCCAGTGGTTTTCTCAGTGGAACTGCAATTTCTGCCCACTGTAGGTAATAGTTGGTGGCAGGCCAGAGAGAGAGGAGCCAAGCACCTTCTTTAGAGAGGGCTGTAATTAAAAAAAAAGGAGCCTGCCCTTGCCAGGATTTGAGGTTTTCAGCTCATTTCAGCCTCTGGTTTACCCTGTGAATGTGTGAGCGAAACAGAGGTTAAGTTCATGGGCTTTATTATCCCTGGATATCTTATGTTAGCAGGCTCTAAGGAATTCTGAAAATGTTTCACAAAAAAATGACAAAGCATCTGATGCTAAAAGCAAGTCTCTAACTCATGGCCTCTTTTGACTGGAGGATACTTCTGTCTATCATTATTCCCAGTTTGGAATCACTTGAAAGGAATAGAGGGTCCCTCCCTCCACAAGGAAGAGGATCCCTCTGCAAGTAAACCTCCAAAGGAAAACCCAAGGAAGTGGAAGAGGAAACGCTTACTAAACTTGGCAAGAGTTGATCAGGCATGTGGCAGAAAGACAAATCGCTCCATTCTTGAGGATAGCTGGATTGAAAAAGTTTGCCGTTGTGCACAAGAACACGACTGCAACCATGAGGACTAGAAATTTGCATTTTTTTTTAAAAAAACACTATAATTCTTATTGTTGAGTGGGCTGGGCTGGGCTCTTTGGCAAATGGGATCTTCTTGAAAACATCCAGCTGCAAGGTAGTGGGAGGGGAGCTGTGGATGACCCCAGGAGCTCCAAAAATGCTTTCAATACAATGCAGTAAACAAGGTCTGAAAGCTAGCCAAAGAAACCGCGTTCTCCTGCCAGTGAAAATATTAACTAATCCCAACAGCATTATTTTTTTTAAAAAACTTGACTTCTGGTAACAGAATAAACCTGCTGGATGAATAAATATATTGTTCTTTGCATCTGGTAACTGGCGTAGGACAAAATAGCTTGTAAAAATGTATGAATAATAAGCCGGAAGGATTATGTTTGAACGGAGGCAGTAGGGGTCATTGAACTGTAGGCCTTGAGAGGCGAGAGGTCTGGCTGCATCTCAGGTGGCCTTGAGTGCTTGCAGCCAGAGTTTCCAGCTACCCAGGACCAGTCTTGTTGAACGTCTTTGTTTCCCCCCCCCTTAAACCGAGTTACGCTTTCTAGATTTTTGTTTCCTGTTTAGCTGTAGGAACAAGAATCTCTTTTTAATTTTATCATCTATTTGAGTGTCGCCAGCTTTTTATGGATGAGAGCATAAGAACTGATTATGCTATATCAGACCATGGTTCTGTCTTCAAAAACAGCCAGCTAGAAGCTCGCAAAAAGGATAGGGCAGTTGCAGCCTTTCTCTCTCCTTTGCATGCAGCCTGTGTACACGGGGGCTCCATTCAGCGGCAAGGGCTGGTTGCTGTGGAGGGGGCCTGCTCCATGTGTTCTGCCTAACCCTTTTGGAAGAGCTGCCTAAGTCTGAGGTGGCCTCCCCTTCTGGTGCTAATGAATTCCAGATGCCTGGTGTGTGCTGTGAGGCATCCTACATGATTGTTAGTGCTGGAACTCCAGTCAGTCAGCTGCATTGACTCTTGAGTTCTCATAGGGGAAGAAAGCGATTTAAGTTTCCCTCCATATACTGATCATTTTATAATCCCCCCCCTATGGTGATGGCTGTTTCTAAACTGAACAGGCTCGTTTGGCATCTTTTCTGTAAGGAGCCCGTTCACGTGGACTTACGCCCTCCTTGTTGTGAGTTCACCTCTGTGTGATTTATGCCGCTTACTGTTCTATGAACAGGCATGTAGTCATCATTGTAGCCTGTTTGGTGAGAAAATTTTAGTTAGGAGAAAAAGACATAAAAATTATCAGTATTAAAATAACCCTTAAAATGGCCCTCAGGCTAGAAGCAGACCATAAAACACGGGGGAAAGATGTAGCTGTGTGGCTTGTTGTGTGCTGCGAAATTCATTTGCTCAGAAGTAGTAGTAGTGTAAAAGAGGATTTGTTGGGTGAGGGGTGTGTGTATTTCACCCAAGTTTATCAGCAATCAGACAAATTGTGGTGTGGGGTATGATCAGGCAAGTGGCTGCTAGCAGGAGCTCAGAGGATTTCTGGAGACTGTTGAGGGGGGTCTTGATGAAGCAGGTGCCCTTGGGGTGGGATGTCCAAAATGCTAGTTTGCCTTGGCCTCTCATGAGAACCGTCTGGGTGCTGATGGGTAGAAAGGCAGAGGGTTTACTTCTTGGCCAAGAGCAGGAACCCACCGGTGGGCCCAAAACGGCGGGACCAGCACGCCCCCCCATGCCTCTTCCTCACCTTGCATTGTCGTAGTTGTTTCACATGTTGCTCTTCATGTGAATTCACCTTTTTCTGTCACTCTGTGGTTAACCCTCCATACACTTAAATTGTTGGTTTTATAGTGAGAAATACAAGTTTATCATGGAATTTGCTTTTATCTGACAGCAACAGCGGTGAAGTTTCAGTCGATATCCACTTGTTTTGGTGACGTCAAAGTGAAAATACACGAGGCTGTTTCCACTGTTTATTCCATTGACCAGGTGTGGCTTTAGATACTGTGCTTTGTTCCCTGTGTGGTGTTTTGCTAACATTTATCAGCACCCCCAAAAGGAAACAGTTCTCTAAATAGATATATAAAAAACTGGCCTGCTTCCTTGGGATTGTGGATTGAACAAATATTTGGGGTGGGGGGAGCGGGTGACTGCATTCATTCGTTGGTCATTAATATTCACATTTGTATAGCATTTTCAGAGTGCAAAGCAATTTGTATAGGTTTTCTTGTAATCCTTGTCACAGCCCTGTCAGGTAGGCTAGTACTCTTTCTTCTCTATGGCAGATGGGAAGCTGCAAGAGGGTTGGCTTGCCTAAGGCCACCTAGTGCGTTTGTGGTAGAGGGGGATTTGAATCTTGGTCTGCTTAGTCTTGTTTGGATTGTCTTAATTACTCCTTCATGCTGCAAAATCAAAAAGAGTCTAGTAGCATAGGAAAATGCGAAGCTGCTTGGAACCCTTGGTCCGCCTGGCCCCAGCATGGCCTGCTCTGCTCTGTCGCTCCAAGGTCCTGAGCCACTTTCTTTCCCAGCCCTGCTGCTGGAGCGCCATTCGTGCTCTGTCAGGGAGGTGGAGATAAGATAAGCAAGGAGGGGAGTTTAGTGCATGAGGTCAAGGCAGAACTGAGGAGGAGGAAGGGGGTGGGCAGAGTGTATGTAAAGAGCACCAGATTCTTCCCAGGCTTTCTCACTGATTCCATGGTATGTGTATTCTCCCCCCCCCCATAAAAATTCAGGGTTTGAGTGGGTGAAGGAGAGACAGGAGGGGAAGGTTGTATTTTTACATCTGAGCCTCATCTTCTGTACAGCCTTATGTTATAATTTTGAGTGCCTGCAGAACATAAGGACGAGTGTCTCGTCGAACAGCTATGCTAGAGAAGGAAAAAAATTGCCCATCTGTTCAGCGTTCATTTTTTTGTGTTCGTGGGTTGCAGGAAGCAGGGAGGGGGAGGGTGTCGTTTGCCTGTATGCTCTGCATTAGCCTCAGCTGCATGAAAGGAAGCTGCTGATGCAGTGGTTGGAGCAGAGCTGGCTGCCTCGAAATGGGGATGGCATGTATTTGTTTGGGAGGTCTTTACTCCAGCCATCTACTAAGACAGGGCTTTGAACATTTAAATATATTAGAGTAAAAAAAAAAAAAAAGCCCATAGCAGAAGTCAGTTACAAACAGAAGCAGGATGGGGCCATTGTAAAAGCCAGGACTTCAGCCTTGTTGAGCGGCAGTTTGTGACTGGATTCAGGATCTCCTTGCTGCCCAGGCCCCTTTGCTGTGATGTGGGCAGCCCTGGAATGTTAGCAGCCAGTCCGTTTCTCTGGTGAGCGGCTTTTCCTTTGCTTTAACAGACCCAACTGGTGAGCGTTTAGGAAGTTCCCTTTCTTGTGTGATGTATGCACACAGGAGGATGGAATGTGCAGTGTGCACTTTGCTTCATCAGGGTGACAAGAAGAAGTGGGTAATCTGTCATCTTGCTAAATAGATTATTTGAGTCAGGCACGGGAGAAAAGCAGGGGGCAGTCACTGGGACAGGGCTTTTGGCACGCAGAAATGTCTGCTTGAGTGGTTGGGCCAGACGGGTGGCGTTGACTTGAGTGTGCTGCCTAAGCCAGTGAAATCTGGGGATGGGAAAAGCTGGTAGAATGCTCTCCATATATCTCGTGTGTTGTTAAGCTAGGCAGCAAGTAGTCTGTAGAAATTTCAGATACTATTTTACTTTTACTGTCACCCATCCCAGGGTTCGGCTGCGTTCGGATGTCACAACAAACCTTCATTTGTTCACGACTGGCAGAACCGCAGCTACTTTTCCTGCTTGCACTCTTTTGCCTCCTCGTGCATGGAATGTGTTTGAAAGCTTCTTGGCTTGGAAAGCCTTCAGTCACTTGCCACTACACCTGGACGCAGGCGTCTGGGCACATTGGGGTTTTCCTTCCCACGGACCAGGACTGTAAGCCATGGTTAATCCCAACTGAGAATCCAAGCTTCTGGGGAGAAAACAAACTCAGTTTGCCCAGGCATGTGCATTAAAAAGCCACAGCAAACTGGAGTCTGAAGGCTTCCCAAACCAAGCGGCTTTTGGCCACGTGTCATGTTCTAGGGGAGGAGGGAGGGGAGTGTGCAGGCATGAAAATAAGCGGCATTCTTGCCTGTCGCGAGCAAACAGGTTTGTCATGCTGTCTGAAGGCAGCCATGCTGTGCATTCCTAAATGTTCTCAGTGCCTCTGATCAGGTGGTTTACATTGTGACCTTGAAAAGCAATTAGGGTTTGGAATGCTAGAGCTGTTTGAAGCAGCGGGCGCTCCAGGGAGTCCCTGTTAGCAAGGCAAACAAGCAAAAATACCTTGAAGGAGGAAAAAATAAGAGGGAAGTCCAAGTTGATAGAGTGGTCAGGGCAAGGCAATTGGCAGGAGAGATTTTAATAGGGAAGAATTGGCTGGAAATGACTCTCATTATAAGTGGCTTGTACTGTAGCAAGATGCAAGATGATGTACCCTGGAAAGGAGAGGTGCAGGGAGGAAATAAGTCTTGCTTATAACAACTCAAGGCAGAAAACAGCAGAAAAATCTGGAAATCAACAAAACATCCAGGTGCGTCGCGCCCCAAACCGGGCAGTATTGCCTTGAATTCTGGCTGTTGGGATTTGGTGCAGTTACTGTTAGTCAGAGTAGGCCGCTCCAACTCTAGGCTGAGTCTCTTAGTTGTACTTTGTTCTTCTAGAGGTGGAAATGGAGGGATGGCGGATGCTCCGCAGTAGCCCAGGGAGAAGCGTCTTCTCTGAGGCGGGCAGGCACTCGGCTGTGCCTGAGGAAGGGTGGGTGGGTGGGGGGGTTCTGACGGTAGCAATGCTGCCTTCTTTGAGATGTGCTGTCTTCTCTGCATTTTCTGAAGTCATGGGTGTGTTTCCCGGTAATGAAAACTGGTAATGTTGCAGGGAGAAGAGCAGTGCTACGAATTCTGCCTGCTGCTCTTTTCAGCCATCCCACATGTATGCTTAGCAGAGCGGATGCTCTGTAATTTTGGTAAACAAAGTAAAGGGCTAATTAAGGGTCTTGCATAATCAGCTTGCAGCTTAATTAGTAGCAAATAGTACTCACTGGCTGGAATGCGGCTGTGGCGCCACCTGAGAGCCTCCTGTGAAGCATGGAAGCGAAGCTCCCTTTGTAGGCCCCCATCATGGCTGGGACTTCTGGGGGTGGCAAAGACCCCTCCTGCATTTCCTTTCGGTACTTAAGCACTCTCCTGGTGCTGCTCCAGGGGTTCATTTACCAGGGCCTGTAGCCAGCAGATTTCTGACACTAGGAGGAGACTGCAGTGTGTGTTTGTTGTGTGTGTTTGTTGTGGGTGGGTGGGTGGGGGTCACACTTCCCGCATTGCACTACGGACCCTGCTGTTGTACTCAGTGCTGTTTTGGGGAGTCCCTTGCACCTTGCAGACAGTGATTCTGGGGCTAGAGGGGGTTACAGCACGGAGGGGGGAAAGTGGAAAAGGCCGGTTCCCACCAACTCTCTTCCCCGTGCGGTTCTTGTGGGTCACAGCCGGCATTTCTATTTACCTTTCCTCTGGGCAGCTCCGTGCATGATATGTATTGGTTCTGTGTGTTCCTTGGCCTGATCAAGACCTTTTGCTTTTTACTTATAAAATATTTATTAATTTTTTTACCTCACACTTTTAATCATGGTTCTCAAGATGGCTTATGATTCATAATTAAAACTAGTCATGCCATAAAAGTGTCTTTTTAAAAACTCATAAGAACATAAGAACATAAGAACATAAGCAAAGCCATGTTGGATCAGGCCAGTGGCCCATCCAGTCCAACATTCTGTCACACACAGTGGCTAGAAATCCAGTGCCATCTAAAGGACTGTCAGTGAGGCCAGGACACCAGAAGCCCTCCCACTGCCTTCCTTCCAGCACCAAGACAACAGAGCACCACCTCCCCACAAAGAGAATACCATCTATCTCCTGTGGCTAATAGCCACTGATGGACCTCTGCTCCATATATTTGTCCAGTCCCCTCTTGAAGCTGGCAATGCTTGTAGCTGCCACCACCTCCTGTGGCAACAAATTCCATGTGTTTATCACCCTTTGTGTAAAGTAGTATTTTCTTCTATCTGTTCTAACCCGACTGCTCAATAATTTCATAGAGTGCCCACGAGTTCTTGTATTGTGAGAAAGGGAGAAAAACACATCTTTCTCTACCTTCTCTAACCCGTGCATTATCTTGTAAACCTCTATCATGTCTCCCCTCAGTCGTCTTTTCTCCAGGCTAAAGAGCCCCAAGCGCCTCAATCTTTCCTCATAGGGAAAGTGTTCCAACCCTTTAATCATTTTAGTTGCCCTTCTCTGTACTTTTTCCAGTGCTATGATATCTTTTTTAAGGTGTGGCGACCAGAACTGTACACAGTACTCCAAATGAGGCCTCACCATCGATTTATACAGAGGCATTATGATACCGGCTGATTTGTTTTCAATCCCTTTCCTAATAACCCCTAGCATGGCATTAGCTTTTTTTATGGCAGTCGCACACTGTGCTGACGTTTTTAGTGAGTTATCTATCATGACTCCAAGATCTCTCTCTTGGTCAGTCTCCGCCAGTTCAGACCCCATCAACTTGTATTTATATTTTGGATTTTTGGTTCCAATGTGCATTACTTTGCACTTGGCTACATTGAACCTCATTTGCCACATGGATGCCCACTCTTCTAGTCTCGACAGATCCCTTTGGAGTGCCTCACAATCCTCTCTGGCTTTCACCACCCTGAACAAACTCAAAAAGAGTCCAGTAGCACCTTTAAGACTAACCAACTTTACTGTAGCATAAGCTTTCGAGAATCACAGTTCTCTTCATCATGCATCTGACGAAGAGAACTGTGATTCTCGAAAGTTTATGCTACAGTAAAGTTGGTTGGTCTTAAAGGTGCTACTGGACTCTTTTCGATTTTGCTACTACAGACTAACACGGCTAACTCCTCTTTAAAAACTCAGGCAGTCTAAGGGCCAAATAAAGGGGGCACAAAATAGTAGAAAGAGCAGAGATAAAAGCACAGCAAGGTGAGATACAATTTAACTGTCATTAAATACCTGGAGAAATGAAACTATTTTTGCCTGTCACTTGAAGCTCCACAGAGGTAGGTGCCGGCTGGATGGGGAGAGGGTGGGGGTATATCATAAATGAGTTGCCACCACAGGTAAACCCCTGGCTCTGGTCGCCACCCACTTTGCAACCTGGAGCGGGGCCTTTGACAGTGATTTCAGCCATCGGGCAGATTTATGTGGGACCAAGGAGTCCTTCCATCCCAGACTGAAGAGCAGCTTGAACTGTGCCTGGAAAAGAACTGGCAGCCAAGGCTCTTCTTTCAAAATGTGCAAAATCTGTCCCCTCGTAATCCTTAACCAGCTAGCCATTCCGCATTTTGAAGTAGTGCACAGCTGCAGTTCACAGGCTCTTTAGGTGGGACGGCTGGCAGTTCTGGTGTTGGCTCCTTCTGCATTCCTGGCATGCCTGCTTTCCCGTTCTCCCTCCTGCATCCCCTTCCCTTTGAAGACCTCTCGGGTTCTTTGGCAGAGTGAGTGCTGCTAAATTGTTTGCATCTCCTAGAGCTCCAGGAGAGAGCTGCTTTGTGTGTGCGCCCGTGGGGGAGGGGGCTGTGCATGCATGCATGATGATGGCTCTGTTTGATGCCTGTACCCTTTACCCCCTGCATCCGCTAATTGCTAGGAAATTGGGAGGGTCCAGCCCTGAAAGTGGGCAGTGGGTGAGTGTGTTAGTTCACCCACCAGGCAGGCAAGCACTGAAGTTCCCTTTGGAATGTAGCCATTCTCTATGCCATGGAGTTCTTTGGTGTCTATACAGCAAAAAGAAGTGGGGTGGAGGCAGAATATTTCAGCAGTCGTTGTTTTTTTTATTATTATTAATAAACAACTTTTATTAATTATAAAACAGAAACAATAACAATAAACATTAAATAGCAAATACCTGGAGTAATATATTGGTTATACAAGATGGCAGGTTTCGAAGAAAAGCATTTAAAACACTTGCTTACTATAGTTTGTAGTTCATATACCACAAGAATAAGTCCCAGTATATCGGTATAGTTGGTCTAGTTCATAGTGCTAGACTTTCAGTATATCTTGGTATAGATGGTTGGGAGGAGGTGTTTCAGTTTCGTCAATGAAATTTAAGAGCAGTCCTTGTTTGAAGCCAGAGGTTGATCCCTGGGTGGGACTGACTGGCCCAAGCTGGGAGCAGTTCCCCTGGCAGCCTGTGTGACGGATTTCTGAGACCCCTCAGAGAGCTTTCACTAGCAGCTGTTAAGAGAAACCAGCTTGAAGAGTTTGGGCGGTGCTGCTGGTTCAGTGGGTAGGGGTCAGAGTTTGGCTGTGAGAGGGCCTTAGTTAGCTCGGTACTAACGTTGTGATCTTGGGCACTCTTTCACCCACACCTGCCCTGTCAAGAACTACTCCCCTGGGGCAGGCATTTGCCTCCTTTGCCGCTGCTGTGTGCTGAGTCAGCTTTTTCCTTGAGACCTCGCAAGACCCCCAGCTGCCTTTCCTGGTTGGTCACTTCCAGTTCAGTTACCGCCAGTGTACAGGTGACATGAGTGGTGGTGGTGATCCCACCGTGTGTTGTTTTACACTGAAACCCATTTGCCATTTTGCTGCCACTTTGAAACTATTTGCAGTCTCCTTGCCTTTCACCACCCTAGATAATTTGGTATCCTCTGGACACCAGGCTCCTTCAGTGCTTGCCCCTGACTCTGGGTCATTTACAGTCAGGTTAAATGCTGTCAGGCTGTTGTTGGGCTATGAATGTCTCACACAAGAAGCCTTAGACACACACACACACACACCCAGCCCTGCACATCTAGAGTATAGTGATAGTAACGCTGACCTTGCTTTACAAAGTGGTGGAATTTACTGCTGGGTAGATATGAAGCCCTTGAGTAGCTCTGTTCAAGTGCTGTATCAGTGCCATAAAAAGGTTGGAAAGTGCATAGAAACAGTGGACTTACAAGGCTCCCCGAAATGTACCTGTGTGGGGAATCTGAACGTTCAGTCTCTGAGAGGGCACATCCGCTTCCTCTTGGTGCATCTAGAATTCTGAGTGTGCTCAGAGGGATAGGAAGACCCTGAGCTTAGGGTTGCTGGGTCTGCTTCCCTGCTCTGTGTTGAGCCAAACCAGCTTGTTCTCTGCAGTGGGATGTTACGCAGGATTCCAGTGGGAAGGGAATATCTGGATAAGACCTTCAGCTGCAGTCCCCCCACCCCCTGGTCCAGGGTTTGTTTTTGGCCGCTTCCCTGTTGCCCCCTCCCATCCTAGCAAAAAAAATCAGAATGTGGAATGATGTAAACCAGCGGTTGGATAGGTGGGTGGAGCCTAGATAACCCCTTACAATGTGGTGGTTGGGATTCCTGCTGCTGAGCACTTCTGGATTCTCTGGTGTCAAGTGTGTCTTTGTGGTGCTGGATAGGAAGCAGCTTGAGGCATGTGAGGCAGCGCCGGGTCTGTGACGCCTCCTCTTCTGCTCATTAGTCACAGGGAAGTCCTCATTTTTATCTCCCCCACCCCCCATACGGCTGCTTTCCCTTCACAGATGTTTTTGTTTGACTGATTATAAACATGGATGCGCAATCTCTGGGTTACCTACAGGGGATGTCTTTGGATGCCCCCAAATTACGATGTTGGGAAAACTGAAAACCGCAATGAAATTGTTTGTCCTCTACAGTGATACGCAAAGGGCTTTTAAAGTGGGGGGCAAAGTCGTCCTCCGTAACCTTTTCTCATGGGCTCTTCTGAGGAGCTTGGCGTTGGAGCTCCGTGTGTCCCTTCTGGAGCTGGATGTCCCCTGCTAGGCCTTTTTAAACGGATGGCAGCTGTGGAAAGGGGCCCTTGGAATGGCGCTCCCGTGTGCTGCGTTGTGTTGGGCTGCATCAGCTGAAGCGTACTTGTGAGTGCATCAGCCATGGCTGACCCTGAAACAACCCCCCCCCCCCCGTCGGACTGAATTGCTTTGAGCGCATCTTTTGGTGCATTTGCTGTATCAGTGGGACTTGGGTATCTGGAAACTCTTGCGTGCCATTGCAAGCGGGGAAACAGCTGGGAAGTCTAAATGGAGCTTAGGAGATCAGCAAGCAAGCTGCAGAGGGGAAAGGGCTCCCCCCCTCCCCCGCCAGAAGTGCTCCCATGAAATGCTTTTATGGCACCACGTAGTCAACAGGGACAGATTTTGTTGTTGTTGTTACTTGTTATACTAGTGATGTGGCCAAGTTTGGAAGTCATGGGCTTGTATTGCAGATTTTTTTTGTGATACTCATGTCCAATCACTGTTGCCTTACAGCTTCACAGTTCAATGTGTATTTTGAGTGTGTGCACTATTTGTCTGGTCAGAATTCCTCTGGCTGGGCAGTTGAGGCTAGAAAACCACCCACAGCACACTGATTAATCCCTTGTTTGGTCTCAGCCAGAGCTTAATGGCTGAAATTCACTTGCTTTTATTGTAAACAGGTATATGCTTTACAGAACAGCGCAATGTAGTATTGTCATGTACTCCCTAAGGCATTCTATATATATGAAAAGCCACCTCAAGGACCATAAATAATAGCATGTGGAGAACTATTTAAATTTAAAAGAGTTGTACAGCTGGGAGGAGGGCTGTTCTCAGGGTGCGGCTTACTTATTTAAAATATTTCAGCGCTTCTTTTTCACCATCTGTGGCCCTCAAGGAGGCTGAACAAATCCATCAAAAATACACCCCGTTAGCAGCATCCAGACAGCTGCGCTTGTGGCCCACCTGCCACGGTGCTGCTCTTCCTCTTTCTGGGGCAGCAATAGGTAAAATACCCCCAATCCAGAAAAACATTGCCAAGCTTAGACTTGGCCAGATGTTATCTGTCTCTTCCTATGTGCAAGTGCAGAGGAGACGATGGCAGCTTCCTCCCCTCCCACTGCCCTCAGGAATGGCCATTGGAAGTGTAGTTACAGTAAAATGTGGCATTCGGTTAGGTGGATTCAGGCCACGAGGCCGGATCTCATTCATTTTGACAGTGGCTCTAGGAGGGAGCTGCTGGCTCCCATTGGACAGAGGAAGCTTGTCAAGTGTGACTGTGTGTGGCTCGGATCCCATGGATTGGTGCTTTCCTCTGACACGTGGTGGGGTTCAGCCCTTGTGTCCCTACTTAAGATACACTTGGAATGCAGGTCTTCCTGGTCGAGGTCCGGAGTTCTGCCCCCTGGCCCATCTGGCTTTCTCTTCTGCATTTGAGGATTTCAGTGGGTGGACATTTATCTGAACGAACAATTCCACTCAGTGAGGTCTAGTGCCTCAGGCTCAGAGGAGCCATCAGCAACTGTGGTGCCTGTAGTAGCTCCCCTTGGGCGTCCCCTTCGGAGGCGGGTGGTTGCCTGCGGAAAGGGGTGGTGGGAGTGGGCTGTTTGGTGGGCTGCTGCTTCTCAGTTCTGCATAGGAAGAGTTGAGGAGGGCTACAAGGTTGGCACCTTACCAGCTGTGAGATGGAAGGGAAGTCAGCCTCCAGTTCCACTCCTGGAAATGCTTAGGGGCTGGGTTGGCATTGCCCTGGGAGGAGTCTTCCATAATAGCCTGGGAGGGGAAGGAAGAATCCTTTCTCTACCATGGTTTGTCCAGCAAAAGGGTAGTTTTTAAAAACCTAATTGGTTCTGTTAGTGGAGTTTGCTGCCAGATGGTATTAAAATCATTGTTATGACCAATTCCTCTTGGAGGCTATCAGGAAAGGGAGATTTTATTACTTTTCTGTGGCCATTTGGGGGAGAGCAGAGCTGTCCAAGTTAGGCTGACCTTGCAGAGGAGTTTTGTGTTAAAGGTGAGCTGTCCCGTTTTATCTTGGAGGGTGACCTTGGCATGTCTTTGAATGGAGACTATGTGAGGGAGGGGCTGGTTCCCTGACCACTGAAGCGCTTTGAAGCCTGGTGGGGCTGCCTGGCAGTGAAAGTGAGTGCCGCTTCTGCCAGGACGGGCATCTTGATGTTACTGGGATACCTTGCATGGCACAGTCCTGTTCTTTGTGACCGTCTTCTGTGGCTGCTACAATTTCGAACTGCTTGCAGTTGGCCTGGTTTTTTGCATAGTAGGGAGGTGGGCACTTTGGGATGCTGCTGTGATTTGAGGGTTGTGTTTCCCCCTGATTGGTGTTAAATTGGCTTTTCCTTGGACTGCTACAAGGACCTGATGCCCACGCCGATAAGGATGTTGGCTCAGTTTTCTCTTCCACTTGCTGCCCTGCATGTCCTACGTGTCTCATGTGGGGACAGCTCCGAGGCCCTTCTCCAGATCTCCTCCCCTGCACTCTGCACCGGCCTCTTTGGGGGAGAAGTGGAGCTGGCTGTGAATTTGTTGGGGCAGGTGGCTCCTAGTGGGCAGGGATTGCTGGCCCAAGCAGAGGAAGCAGGAGTTACAAGGCCCACTGAGTAGTTAGTGGTATGCAGAGCAGCAGTGACTCAGCCTGGTGAGTTGTCTGGCAGTGAAGCCTGCCAGCCTGTAGTTTCAGCCCCTTGCCCTGGTGATGTTGGAAGTCGAGTCACCAGATGGGAATGAGGAGGTCTGAAGGGAAGGACTGCCATGTCTCCCAGGTGGCAGAGAGTTTCAGCTGACTTGAAGCCTCAGTATTTTTAGTAGGATGGAAGGACAGGAAGTCAATCTCTCTTTTGGAGGTTGGTGCCTCCTTAGCAAGCTGATTCTTCTCCACCACTCCTCGAAAAGGTGCAGGGCCACCAGACAGGAAAAGGGATGCCAAACTCCCGAGAGCCCAGAAAAGGCAGGAGGGATCTTGAAGCCTGTTCTACATGCCGCAGAAGGTGAAAGAAGAATGGATTGTACCAATTAACATTACGGCTACAGCATACCGCTTTTAACAGCTCTGTGAGTATAATTAAAGCCTCCCAGGAAGTAGAAAACTAGCTCTATAAGGCACAGGGGAACCTGTCTCCCTGGTGTGCTGGTTTTCCACTTGCAAAATGATTTTTCATGGGGAGTGTTCAAAAATGGCAACCCCTCTCTTGTTGTCTGTTCAGACCACTACCTCATGATTTTGCCATCTCCTTGTTCTGTTGCATGCAAAGATCAGGCCTTGGTTTTCCAGGATGTGTTATTCCTGATCTTAGGACCTCTACATTTGAGAACCAAAAAGGCAGACTTGGAGCTTGCTCAATGACTTAATTACCTTTCTTAGGGTTCTTTAAAAAGGATGGGTACCTCTGTGGGGCCCTGCCTCTCGGTTTTGTAGTGCGTGGGTGTGGCCATTCGTCCTTGCTGTTTCGTAGAGTGTAGAGAATTGAGTCATGCGGAGTATAGTCATAGGCCCAGTATTCCTTCTAGCGAGCCAGGAATACTGGGGGAATTCCTGCTCCACTAACCCACTTGCTTGTTAAGGATCTCCAACCGGGTTTCTCTTTAGAATGCTGAGCCTGGGGATGGAGGAAGTGAAGGCATTGTTCCAGTGTTCTCCTCTGCAAGTTGGATACCTCCACACACACACACACACCACACCCCTACAGAAATACTCCTGTACGGAACTGGCAAGCTGGTGAGGGATGAACTAAGTATAATGCAGTAAGTCAACAACCCATCAGACCTGGACCAGGGAGAGCTCGGCTGTGAGGATCCCTGGGTGGTCTTAGAGTGTATGACTCACCCAGCATCGCTGTGGAGGAGAAAAATGGGCTCTCTGCATGTGTGAATGTGATCAGCAATTGAATTAATGGGGCCAAGAAATGGAGGGGCTGTTGAGGAAGGCCCTGTGAATTGCATCTCTGTTGTCTTGCAGGCTCGGGTAATTTGAAGGTTAGCTGTTGGAACACCTTCGCCACACCCGATGGCTGATAATGGGCCATTTTCCTGGTTAGCAGATGCTTTTATGATGGTGCACTTCCCCTGTGGTGTGATGGTGCAACAGGACAGGCTCTCTAGTATCTTAAGCGTTCCTTTTTTCCATCCTCTGTGTTTCAGCTGGGAGCTGAGTAAACAGCGACCCCCAAACGTGTTTCAGAAAGTAGGATCCGTTGAGCTGGCCAAAACCGCCTTAGGTTCCGAGGTGTAACTTGAGGTTGTAATCTGGGGAAGCCACTAGTTCATAAACCCTTGGAAGTCATGGTTGCTGTAAGGAGGATTGCTGCAATAATGCGTGTGGAACCATTTGAACACTTGCCAGACACAATATAAATGAAAAGTGGCGGGCCAGTCGCATTTGCAACGGTTGACAGGACCGCGGTTGCCACAATCTCACATTCTGCATTCTTCCTGTGTTGCTCTGGGTACAAATCAGAGTGAAGGTTTTAATCTGTGAATCCCTAAAACTAGTTCTGCCATATTTATCTTGGGGGTGAGGAAGAGTTGGTCTTCAGTGAAAAGCCTTTTTGAAAATAATAAGGATGTGGGTGTCTTTTGTGCAAGATTCGAGTTCAGGAGCACCTTAGAGACCAGCTTGATTTCCAGAGTAGGAGCATTTGAGAATCAAAGCCACAAAAGTGGCAGATTGGCCACCTCTCTGTGGATCAGAGCTGCTCAGAAGCAGTTCCTGCACCTTTGGTGTTTGAAGAACCCAGGGCTACCTTGCTCTCCCCCTTTGATGTTGACCCGGCAAACAGAGTGCTGGATTGGCTGCATTGGTTTCAAATGCCACTGCCTCATTGGCTGCTGGCTGAAATCTCTGTGTGCCGTTCTGGCTCCAGTCCTTGTGTCTGTTAACCCCTTTCGCTTCTGCAGGCTCATGTGCACAACGAGGTTGGCAGGCTAGAGCACAGCCCAAAAGCCAGGAAAGGGGAAAGCTGCCAGCAGAAACAGAAGCGAGGAAATCTTATGATCCCCAACTCATTAAAGCCTCGTGTGTAGAAACCCTTAAAATCCCAACACATTTCAAGACTAAGGCTGCGGCTTAGGGCAGCTTGTACCTCTTTGGATGAATGGTCTTGTACCAGAGAGGCTTGTTTGATCTGCATGGTTAATTCGCAGCTATAACATTCTAATGTCTGCAGGCGGTTAGATGCAGGAAGTTCGGATTCTGGGGCCCAGCAGCCTGGAAGTTCAGCTCCTCCCCCTCTGCAGAAGGACGCAGAAGTCCCCATCCTGGATTGCCAGGAGGTTTGTACCTGATGAGACCCTTCTGCACTCCACGTGAGGCTTCTCAGACTCTTTAGGCCATGAGTGGGCAAGTTGGAATGATCCTCTTCCCCTTACAGCTTGTCCAGAATGTGATCTCTGCGGATTGGATCCTGTAGCGCTCTTCCATTCGTAGTGACATTGGGCTCTTGTGTAAGGAGCTGGACGCCCTTGTGCATCCGAGGAAAATGCCTCCATTAATGGGACAAGTCCACAGGCTCCACCTTCAAGCACTGAAGAAAAATATTTATTTTTAAGAAGCATTACTTCACTCTGGCTGCTAGGCTTTGTGAGATTTTGCGTCTCAATAATAGTATTCACCAACTTACTTTGGTGTACATATCAGTACTCATTCTAAATCCCCAATTTCTTTGTTGTTGCATGTGCCTTAAAAATCTCAGCAGTCTGGTACGTTCACAGTAAAGCGAAGAAAAGCCCTTTAGAAACTTGACATTTTTACTTCATGGGGAAAATGTCCTCTAATAGTGTTTTTTTTTTTAATGAGGAAATGTTCTCCATGGCTGGATCTTTCCCCTTTGTTTTCTGTGTTGCAACAGCTCAGAGCCCCTCCCTTGCTTCTCTGATAGGTTTAGATTTTGTTCCCAGCACTGGCAATTCAGCCAAGTGAAACTGAGCTGATAGAAAAGTCCAAAGTCCCAGTTTCGCTGGATCACTGTCTCAGATCGGGTAGAGTTACCATCTTCCCAAGATGGGAGAAACTGGTGGTGTCTATATTCACTTACATTAGCATGTGCAGAGAGGCAGCTGCTGAGTCTGTGTGTGTGTGTGTGTGTGCAGGGGGGGTATGGTTAAGGGAGGTTAAAACCATCCAGGTGCCACCAGTGGCAGGGAATCTGGTAGGTTTAGAAGAGAGGAGCCTGGACAGAGGGTGCTTCTGTACCTTGTGAAGCAGTGCCAGCTTCTCCCCTCAGATAACGGCCAGAAGAAAAGGAAACTACGGGTCTGTGGCAACATAGGAAGGTGTTTGGAGATCAAATGAGTGTGTGTGTGCGCACATGTATGCACACGTGCACATGTGCAGTTTACAGACTCATGGATCTGCTCCTATCATCTAAGCGTCATTGCAAAGAGAAAGAAAGACTTCATAAACTGCTGGGTCCTCCCACTTTGGCTGCTGCAGTCTGTGTGTGTGGGGAGGGGTGTGTGTGTGTGGGGGGGGTAGGTTATGGGACGCTGTTGTGCCCTTTCAGGTGCTACAGTAGTAAGGGAGGAACCAAGGCGGAGTTGGGATGCATCCCCACAACACAGCATGCACTTGAGCAACTGTATTCTAAATTAGTTTGATCTGTACTAACTGATGTGCTTCCTTTTACTACCTAATGCTGGGTATAATCCTCCCCCCCCCCCCCCCGCCGCGCAAGCACAGAAGTCTATTCAAATCTCGGGGAAGGGAGAATCCATCCTGCCTTCTCGGATAGGCCTTAATCCGAGCCAAAGCTTGCTGGGATTGAGCACCAGACCGAAATGTCAGAGGTCAACTGTACTTCTGAGCATGAGCAGAATTGCGCTTTCTGAGTAACTGCTCCCACCACCTCCAGATTGGATGTAGTTTTAGAGATGACAAATATTATCACGAACAGGAAACTCATACATAATTGATGCTCAGTATTTACCCGTAAGTGTATCTCTTCTAATGCTTAGAGGAAGATCTGGGCCCAATAGCACCTTAAAGCCCAACTAGATTTGCACGGTAGGAGCTTTTGAGAGTCAAAGTGTTTGTACCTATGAAGCTGCTGCCTACAGAGTCCCCCCGCCCAGCATTGTCCATCCTGGATGGCTGCTCCCCCCCTTTCGCTGGAGGCAAGATCGTCTGCCTGCCAAGCCCTGAGCCCCCCTCCATTTTTAGAGGAGCGAAAGTGCTGCATTTGGGTTACCTTGGCATCCTGACAACAGCCCTGCTGAGTAGGCGAGTGTTGATAGCCACGGTAATACTGCCCAATTCTAGGGCAGCCCCTGCGTGAGAGTGCCTTGCTGAAGGAAGGCCGCATCTAATAAGTTTGTTTGTGGCAGAGGCCAAATGCATGCTGGGGACCTGCTGGGTTATGGGTGGCTGCCCTGCCCTGCCCTGCCCTGCCCGCTTGGCTTACGTGGGGTTACAAAGAGGCCTGGGAAGCGGCCCCGAGCCCAGCCCGCCTTTTCCTCCTCCCGCTCCTCTGAGTCACTCTGCCGCCGGGAGCAGCCGTCCTCGCTGCCTTTGCTCCTCCTCCCCGGAGCGGGGGCGGGGGCGGGGGCGGGGGGGGCGGCGCTTCTGGGCTTGCAACGTCAGGAGACGTGTGTAGTAGCCGAGGGAATGCGAGCGAGGGGAAGGGAGCGTGCGTCCGCCCGCCCGCTGCAGGACCCGGTGCCTCCGGCTTAGCCGAGCCAACTGTCTCTCCCTTCTGCTGACCATAGAGGAGAAGCCAATAAGTTTCAGGAGGGGGTCGCGTGGGTATTTCCTCCTGTCCCTCAACGTACTTGTTGCGGTGCGGCTCGTTTCTCTCCGGCACCTTGGGACTTTTCAGGAAGTGCAGCCATGGCAGAGGTGAGTTCCTTCCCTGGTGGTTCTGCTCTCCCCCCCCCCCCCGCCAACTGAGCAAAGGCTCTTCCAGGAAGGGTGGATTCCCTGTCCTTGTGGCGGAGGAGGGCCCGGCCCGGCCCCTTTCTCCCCTCTGCCCCATCCCCGTTGCAGTTAAGACTGGTACTCCGGCAACAAATTGGCCTCTGGTGAAGGAGGTCTTGCAGCAGAACTTGAAAGGCAGCCTTAGATTTTATGGGGTGGCGAGGAAAGGGCGGTGGGTGGGGTGGGGGGTGGCTCTTCTGTGTAGATTTCAGGCACCATTCTAGTAAATCTGTGGTGGGTTCTTTCTCCATCCTCTAGAGAAGAGGGATCTTTTCAGACTCTCTCAAGTGGGAATTAGTAGAGTCCCCCCCCCTTCTAGAATGCTGCCTAAAAAGGAGGGGGAGAGGGCACGGGAGCTGATGGCCTTAAAAATGTCGTTAGGGCTTCCTTGGATTTGTTGGATGAATGTCTGTCCCACCCTCTTGATTGTGGCACCTAGGGCTGGGGACTAGGGGCCATGTGTTTGGGCAGGGGGGAGCTTCTTGAAGAACTTTTGAAAACCTGGGATTTGTGAGACTAGGCATGGAAAGGGTTTGCAGGCCCACTAGGTAAAGCCAACTTCTAGATGCCGTTAATTTACTCACATATGCAGTGTTGCAAAACCGAGGGTGTTAAGAGAGACTTGGAACAGTTCTCTTACAAAAGAAGCAAGAAGGGGACCAGATGGGCAGAGGGTTTGATGCTGGAGATGTTTAGTGGGTACATGAACTGGAGCAGTATTGGACCAGGACAGGAGGTCCCACCCCCTGGTGCTATCATCCTGTTGTTAGGCTTACTCCCCTTCCATTTTCTTGAGGACCAGCAGCCTTACAGAAGTTTCCTGAAGTACCTGCCCGTAGTGGCAGGAAAGGCAGAAAGTGCTAGTGGTGGTGGAAGAGTGGAGAATCAAACCTGGCACTCCAGATTAGAGTCCTGCCTCTTAACCACTACACCAAACTGGCTTTTGGAGACATTACTTGAGTGGGGCCTGAACTTCCATAGGCGGTTGATAGTTTGTGCTTTGTGAAACATTTATTTTAAATGGTGAGAAATCTCAGGCCATAATAACACTGTAAGCTTTTCGAAAGCTGAGATTGCAGTGCTTTTCCTCAGTTGCAAGTACGGAGCCTTGTCTGGGTGGTGGTGGGAGAGATGTACATGCAGAAGAGCGGGGATGGATGGTTTTCTCTTCTTCTTTGAAACATAATAAATACTTGTGTAAAGTAAATGATGGAGGTGGACCATTTGCAAAAATGGACCATCAGAGACCTTAAACCAATTTGTTCCTTTGCTTTTCTTCCCTGGGTAAGACCCAGTTTAGGAATGCAAAACAGGTCAATTCTTTTTAAAAAAATACCTAAACCCAAAGAAGAGTTCTGTAAAACTCTGAAATTTCCAGGTTTCATTTTGAACAAAGGTTGGTTTATTTTAAGATTTTGTTTTTTTTATCTTGCTGTGTCTCTGTGACAGAAGTGAAAGGCAGGTGGAGAACAGCACTGGTTGTAGCAATGGGTGCTGCTCCTACAGCTGAGGGCGGCCTTGGGAGACCCAGTTGGCCAGCTGTGGAACTCCGCAAGAGGGATTTCGTGGCCCACAGCACAGTAGGGGTGGTGCAGATTTCTAGATCCCCCAGCTGATGATTGTGGCAGTTGTGTTGTTGTTCCTTTTGCTTGCAGTTTTCTTTCCCTGCCTGCCAAGGACTGAGCCAGCCTTTCTTCCTCACCCCCTCCCTTTTTGCCTGCCGCACAATGGTGTGTAAATGCCACTGAACTTGAATGGGCCTCTGCTGGAATTTTCTTTCAGCCTGTCAGGCCCAAAGCAGTGATTGGCTGAGCAGTGCTAAGGACCTGACGGTGGGGTTGCCAGAAAGCCCTTTGGGCCTGCAAGCCACTTGCCCTTGCTTGATAACTGTCATGTGGAAGGCGAAGCATGAGATCGGTTGGCTTACCGTGGCGCATGCCTTTATCGGCAGGCTCCTGTAGGCATCCAGGCACAGTGCTGAGTAAGACGAACCAATGGATGAGTGCAGCAAGCTGCCTCAGAGAGCTCATGGCTCAGTAGGCCAGTCATTTGGGCTCCAGAGCATTTGGGCTCCCTTACTGGTCTTTGGGGGGGGGGGTGACTGGCACTTCCCCACAGCATTTTAATCAGAGCTCTGTGAGTGGCATTGGGGGACTTGGAAGAGGTGCCAGGGCTCAAGGAGTGATCGGCCCCAGAGCCTGAACAGCTTCTTGGTTGGTCTTTACCCATTTCATTGAACTGCATAGAATGGGACTCTTTTGTCCATACCAGGTTTTCCCTTCCTGCCTTTCCCCCCTCACAACAGCCCTGTGAGGTAGATCAGGCTGAGAGAGAGTGGCTGGCTGAAGCTCACACTGAGTTTTGTGGCTGAGTGGGAATTTGAGCCTATATCCCCCAGACACATTGGGCCACACTGGCTCAGTCTTTGCAGTCGTGAATGCCTTTCTGCTTCATTAAGGCCGTGTGGGGTGTTGGCTTAGACTGCTGGTGCCGCACGTGTGTTTTGCCAACTGTGGTGGCCAGCCACAGAATGAGCTAACAGGGTGATCTCGGGGTGTAGCACAGGGGAAGGAGCAAAGTCCTCTGTCCCTTTCCCCCTTGCGACAGAGAAGACCCTGGAGCTCACCCCAGGCTGCCGCTTGTCCTAGGAGGATGGGGAAAGGGTCAGGCAGTTGGTGTGCACCGGCTCCTCTCCCCAAGTAGAAGACTGTGATCTCTGGAACTGCCAGACGTTTTTAAAGTAGAGGTGAGCTTGTGTGTGGGTGTGTGGGTGTGTGAGGGTGTGTGTGTGAGGGTGCCTCTCTCTGCCCCCCTTCATGTAATAGTTGCATTGACGCTGTTAGTTTTGCCTGTGTGGAGCAGCGTTCCAGTTTTTCTTCGCGAGCACAGCCAAACCAGTTTATATCTGATCCTGCAGAAACGAGTTCTGTCAGTCTGCTGTTCTTTAAGTCTCTCGCTTTCTCTCTCCCTTATTTTTAAGGTGGTGGTTTAACTTCCAGCCACTGGCAGTGTCTTAACTGCTGGGTGTATGCTGGTGGAAATAGGTGTGCTGGGCTGCTCTGTTTATCTCGCCATGCTTGTGAAAAAAAAAGCTTTGGTTTACGGCTGCCTAATTAAACAAGGCAAGGAGATAAAGGGAATTTGACCTAGGAGAAGGTTGTTGGCTGTGGCGAAGGGAACCTGGGGCAGCTGAGCCTTCTTCCCAACAGAGGGAAAATGGATTGGCTCAAATCCCAAGCAAAGGGCTTGAAATCAGCTGATGTTTTGAGAGGCGTTTGAGGGCCTATGCTTTTCTGCATCCTAGGAAACGTTGTTTAGCAGGCTTCCTTCCACAGAAGTTATTCTGGGAGTCAAAAGGCTTTAGTTCTGGACAGTTACGTGGCCTCTGGGGATTAAATTGCTGGTGGTACTTGTTGCTTCAGAGGAGGATGGATCGGGGCCTTTACCTATAATTGCTCGAGGTCCAAAGCAATGCAGAAAGGGAGACTGGCTAACAGTGTGATGAAATCTTACCACTCTGCCTGTGTGCTCTATCTTTTTATTTTCTTTTTGCTCTTTTAGTAGCTTTTGTGTGCATCCTTGTTTAACAGTTTTAGTACAGCCAACTGCCTCCAGCCTGGGAGAGGCAGTGTAAAAATGTTTGAAACGAACAGCCGCTGTTGGGAGAAGTCCTGCATTCACCAAGCGCTAAGCGATGGGAAATGGCTGTCTCTGGCTGGTGCCAGAAGTGGGGTGCAGAAGTGGCTCCACAAAGTGCTGGGAGAACGGCAGAAGGCGGTGGCAGGATCTTCCAGTGGTCCACGACCAGCAGGAGGACCCAAGTGCTGCAGGGCAGTTCAGGGACCGTTTCAGCCTTGTTTCCCATCTGACCCAGAATTGGAAGGCACTTTACTGAGTCACTGAGCATCTGAGTCCAAGGTATCTGGGTACAAGGCGTGTTCTGTCAGAGGGCAGGGAGACCGAATGCCCTGTACCCAGAGCCCCCAAGCTCTTTCCTGGGAAGCTCTCGCTATCAGCTGCTTCATAATACGGAGTGGTTTGAACTGGCTCTTCCCCTAATGGATGAGTCAGACCTGTACCTGTAACGCCGAACCCCATTGCTGCTTTGCTTCCCTTCTCCTTGATGCAGAGGGCAAGGAGTTGCCCCTGTTCTAAAATGTGAAAATGGAGGCTTCCAGTGGAGTCGCTGCAGGGGAAACTGGGATCAGGGCCGTCAGGCCACCTGCGCCCACTGAAGGTGCCGTTACTAATAACGCCGCTGTTTCCAGCATCACTGGGAGGCTGAAAGGGTGATTGCGCCTCTGCTCTGTGCTGGATTCCTCAGAGCTTTGAGGGTCCGGAGGAATTTTCTTTCCTGTGGGCTGGTAGCCAGACGTGTGGACACTCTCTGCTGGCTCGCCTTTGCAGCTGTGATTTCCTCCATTCTCCAGGCATTTCTGATATGGCAGACTTTCACTACTTTTTGTGGTGTGCTCTGATCCAGCTGTGATCCAGAGTAATTTGCAGGTAGAAATCAGAGGTGCTGGACTTAGAGTTGAATCATCTTAACTGGGCTTGATAGGGTGTCAGTTGCTTTGTGCAGGGGGTGAGTGGTCCTCAAGTTCCAAAACATTTTGGACTATTTTGCGACTACAGACTAACACGGCTAACTCCTTAAGTTCCAAGGTCCCTTGATTGTCTTCCTTCTGTCTGCCTAGAAGGGGCAGATCTTACCATAAATGGTTCTTCTCCCCGCCTCCACCTGTTGTGCCTATGTGACCTTCCCCAGAGTTTCTTAGGATTATGTTCTTAGAGAATATTGTTTATATTTATTAATGCTTTTCCATCCCGCTTTTCAACCATACAACTACTCTTTCTCCTCTTTCCAATATTTTAGCCACTTTTGTGGAGCTTGGTTCTGCTATAATGCATCCTCTCCCAACATTTTGTAAACTGTTCCTGCTCACCATTTTGTAATTTACTACACAATTAAAGAAAAACCACCCTGGTACAAATATATGCCGTTTACTGGAAATGTTTCTTGTCTTGAAGTGGTGGTGGTTCAGACATATTCTGGGCATGGGAGCAGGGGTCACTGCGGGTGTGTGTGTGTGTGGGGCGTAGTTGTGAATTGCCTGCATGGTGCAGGGGGTTGGACTAGATGACCCTGGAGGTGCCTTCCAACTCTGTGATTCTGAGTCTTCGGTTCTGGCTGCTGCTTGTCCTTATGTGTCTTGGGGTCATGTTAGAGAGGAAGAAAAACAAAGGGAAACAGGAGCTCGCCTCTTCTGTAAAGAACAGAAATCATGGGGAAATGAAGTGTGACTGTGAATTGCCTGCTAATTAGTCCTGCCTTTGATACACGATATGACACATTCTGTGATCCAGGAGGGCTCTGGGGCCATTCTGGACTTTGCTACAGCGTGCGTATGTCAGATCCCAGGAGTCTTTGGAAACCCACTTGGACTGAAGTGGGAGAGCTGGCAAGGCCCCTTCTCACGCCATGGTTTTGTACAAGGAGCAGAGGAAGTTTTGTGAAGGTGGCTCTGTGGTGGTGAAGCCGCTCGGTCTCGTGTTTGGGCTGGGCGAGGAGGGATCGGCTTCTCTTTGTCTCTCCCCTCATGCTTTGCATGTTTGTCCTGAAGCAGGAATGACTGAGGGGTTCTAGCCACAGTTCTGTCTTTGTTTCCTTAGCAAGTGTGATGCAAATAATGTGAAATTACCAATGGAATTTGAAAAGACACCCTCCTTCCTGACTAGTTGGGGGACTAGTTGGAGGTTTTCCCTTGGCCATTCCACTCAGGTCAACTGGTGGCCTTTACAGCCAATGCCAGACAGAAAGTAAACTGGGTTATCTGTCCTGCGTGTGTGTGAGAGGTGGGCGGGGGAATGTGTGAGCAGGATCGAGAGCTCTTTTGGGGTCTGCCTAGCCTGCATCTGGGAATCGAGGGCACCGCAGAGGTGCTGAGTGTGTGCAAGCATGTCCTCAGATTGCACTAATGTGACAGGTGAGTCCCAGTGGGGCATTAGTCTTCTCGCAAAACACAGAGAGTCGTAGGGCCCCTTTAAAGATGATTGTGGCAGAAGCTTTCATGGGCTAGAGCCCCTTTGTTAGAATAGTCTACTTTGATCGTGATCTTGCTGCCCCATGCAGTGGATTTTAATTGCAGCACACTGCAAGAGACTTTTTGGCCAGGTGCATGGGAGAGAAGCACCAGGAAAAAATCTGCCAGACTGCAGAGATGGCGGTTGCCAGCCTCCCTGGGTCCTTGCCCTGAGCTGTGGCCAGCTCCTGTTTTCTCTGTATCTTCCCAAGGATGCCCAGTTCTAGCGGAAGGGATAGGAGAGGTGGAGAAGGAAAGGCCCAGAGGGTACAGCTTTCTTCTTCCTCCTCTCCTTCATAGAGAATTAATAAACGGGTTCTTCAAAGTCTATCCATGAGAGAGGTTGTATTTGAACGTGGTCTGGAGTTCAGACCCTTGGCACATCAGGTATGTTTGGTCCTGCCCCTGACGTTGTCAGTTTAAAAGGCTCTTGGGTAGGGGCTGCTCAACACCTCCTCTTTGAGGCCCCTGCTGAGACGTGATGGGGCAGAGGTTGGTGTGGTGGGGCACAAACTAGTTTCAGATGAAGACCAAATAGCAGGGAAAGGGTTGTGTTTACATTAACCTTTTGTCCCCTTTTGGAATTAATGCTTTTCATCCTTCCGTTTATTCAGCTCTGTAATTATGCCTCGTTTGCATCTCCCTTTATGTCCTCCGCTTTATACTGGGAATGGCTTCTCCACAGCCATAGGGCAATGCAGCAATTGTGGAGGACTCTGTTTGTGTTAAAACCCAGGGTGGGGTTGTGTCTGAAGGGTTCTGTAGGGTAATGATCATCTGGAAATGTGCGTGGGGGAAGAAGGTGGGTTGCACTCTTAACCTCCTCCTGCTACCTCTGAGAATCTACTTATTATTAACAGCCTTTCCTACACTCAGAGTAGTTTGACAGCAGGCAATAAAACAATCACCTCCTCAGTAAACACTAAGATGCACCAGTAAAGTACAAGCAAATATAGAAACATCACAAGCCTTCTCAGCAAAATGCCAACAGAAGAGCTTCAGTTAACTCAATTGAAGGAAAAACCTCTCCCATCCTCTGGAGAAGCTCAAAAGCATCGTGGCTTTCCCTACCTCTTCGGGGGGGGGGGCGTTGTTCCAGAGGGCAGGAGCCAGGACCCTTGTCATCCTCCCTTGGCAAGAAGCGCTTGCTGATTAGGAAACACAGGTGTGTGTGTGTGTGGGGGGGGAGTCTTTCAGGAAAGTAGACTTCAGGTGGAGAAGGCAGCTGTGTTGCCACGCAGGTGCTGTGCTGCCGTTTCCTGTAGGCAATCCAAGTAGAGCTGAAAACTAGAGTTCGTGTGTTGTAACCTTACGTACAGTGGGGGCACAGTAGTGGCATCCCCGCCATCTTTCAGAGAGGGGAAAGGACAGAAGAAGAGATTAAAAATTAGGAGGGCCTTTTGTTGTTTGTTGGGTTGAAGGCGTGTGCTGGGGCTGGAAGGAAGAAGGCCACGGTCTCCACAAAAGCAAATGCTTTCAAGTGAGGTCTAAGCAGCAGAATTTTTTTTTTGGTATTTGTGTTCCGGGACCAGCTTCTGGGCCTGCCTGCCAAAGCTTGCACTTTAGTCACTGCAGAGGAGCAGATGTGAAGAAACTTCCACCCAGCCAAGGGAGGGGTTATCAGCCATGTAATTGGACAGAGGATGGGCTAAAAAGCCGTGAATGGGTGCTCAGCACCTCCCTTCTCAATGCAGTACAGAGACCAGATCAAGATGAGGTCCCACACAGAGGAATGTGTTTGTAAGTCTGTGTGCATTTCTCCTCTTTCCCACAGCATCCCCCCTCCCTATTTTTGAGTCTCTTTCTTCTGGGATTGCTCATATCTGTCTTGACTGCCCTCACCCACTTTGGTACCACGGGGGCGGGGGGCGGGAAAGCCACATTCTGAGAGTGCGTCCTCTTCAGGCAGATCTGCTGTGTGTGCCTTGAGAATTGCAGTTGCTTGGGGGTCGGGGGTTATCAGCTGACTCCTGACTGATGGAGATCACCACGTGAAGTCAGAAACGGTGTTCTTTCCGCAATGGAAATTGGGCTGGTTTAAGAGGCAATGGTTTATTTCTGTGTCTTGTTCTCTGGAGCCCGTGACGTATCAGCTCTTCCTACAGCTCTAACCTGCTTCAGGTTAGAGGAAAAGAGCGATGCTTTGGTTGCGCAGAGGGCTTTTAACACTTTGGGGGGGGGGGTTGAGTTGGCTGGATTTGGAATGCGTCTTGGGGAGAGTTTTGAACTACAGAAGCGCTTCATGATACGGGTGACTTCGAGGGTGTGGATGGAAACTGAATACCACAGAGATGATGGGCTCTGTGAGAAACGCAGACTCAGCCCTTGGAGATCAAGTTAAGGCTGTCTGCCACGCTGTGTGTCCGCAACATTTTCGGCAAGCCATTAATATGCCTGGGGATGTTTGGGAAGCCGGAGGCGGCTCTCTGAGGAACTTCGAGTCACAGGGAAACTAAGACTGAGAATGTCTGCGTAGCTTCTCCTCTCCCCGGGCAGACAGTGGAAATAGACTGAATTATGCAAAGTACGTTTAATTGGTAATTTGGTTTAATTTGCATAATGTTAAGGTGCTGAACTTAGCTTTGCTATTGGTGCAGATTTGTGAATTTTTATTTTCTACTCTAGGCTTCCCCCCCCCCCCCCAGTAGAGCTACTTGAGAAGGAGATGAAGGATGGTGGCCCATTCTTTCCTCCCAGTTCTGTAAAGTGAAGTATGCTAGTCAGTTCCACTGCCACTCTTCCCAGTTCATTTTATTCTCCTCTACACGTGCCTGTGTGATAGGTAGCTTGTTTGACTCTGGGGTCCCCGGCGCATTCAGCAAGCTTCTCAGGCCCAGCAGCCCATGTTGAGCATCTGCCCCTGGGCAGAACTGCTGGTGTTCTCAGGTGTGACCATCAGACGGGCCCGGAGAGTAGGTGCCTGGGACTCTTCCAGATCTGGCATCGCAGTGGCAAAAGAGGGCAGCGCCTGTTCCGCAGCCTGGGTGGCTTCTGGGCAAACCCCAGACAAGCAAGGCACCTCTTGTCCGTTGTGTGCCCCAATAGGAATGATGTGCTCACGATCTTGCATTGAGGGGCCGTTTCCTGAATCTTGCCAGTGACAGGATATTGGCAATTGAAGAGGCTCCTCTCTCCTGCCGAGCAGGGAGGAAAGGGCATCAGTTCTCTGGAACAGGTGATGTTATTCCACATTGGATGAGCTAAAAAAAAAAAGTTAATTTTTTTAAATCTCAGAGGCGGTCCCTCCGCTGTGCAGGAAAGCCTGTCCTGTTTCACTGAGGTGTTCCTGCTATGGCAAACTATTTCTGCTTTCACTTGCCCCTGGTTTTCCCTTGAAGCAAGTAACACCGCTTCTTCCTTTCTTTTTGCCCCTGCCCCCTGCCATTTCAAGGGGGTGTGGCTGTGCGTGTGGTCTCTTGCAGCTTACGACTGCCAATTTGGGGGTAGGACGCTGACTGGCACCCTTTCATTATGCCTGGATTCTGCTCAGCGAGGCTCTCCCCACCCCCGGGAGAAGTGTTTTGAGTGTGTTGTCTATATTCATAGTTACTTCCTGGGAGCCAGTTGGGAGCTGGCCGAGAGGCCATGTGTACCTTTCTCTGAGCCCAGGTCCTACACAGCAAATAACTACCCTGCCCTTTTAACGTGACTCTCTTGGGGTTCGGAATACCTGTGCTCCTCAGCTGTGCTTGAGCACAGTGTTGGCAAGGGTGTCAGTGCGGATCGAGGCTGGACATCTGGGGCTGCTGTTGGATGTGGCTCAGGTCTTCTGTCTGGCAGCTCAGCTCTAGCCCTAAAGCCCCTCTTAATCCGATTTCAGGTGTGACGGCCCTAGAACTAGCTGGGTACATTTGGGGTCAGGGCAGACTTCGGCTCTGCCAAGTGTTTTCTGAAAGATTCGTTGAAGGGATAGAGAATGCTTCTGCCGACTTTTGTAGGTCACCAGTTCAAATCCAGTGCGGCAGCTGAAGCCATTGTGACAAGTCCAGCATGAATCACAAAGCAGCAGGCTGGGAGCTGTTCCGGTGGCCGGGTGCCAGCATTGCCACCAGCAACCTGGGCGTTGGGGTTACGGAGGCAGGCTTTGAGGTTGTGGCTCTTTCCCAGACATGCCCTGTGCTTGCCTCTGTTGACCGTATTTCTGTATTGATCAGTCGTAAAGATACCATCTTGACCCTGTTCGGTCTGGCAAAACCTGACTTGCCATTTCAAGAGGCGTTCCTTTCCCTCCTCGTCTTTCTTGCTGTACTTCAGGAGTTTCCTGTTCTTAAAAATAAAAATTGGGGTTTTTTTATCACAGTGTATTTACATAAGGCTTTGTTGTGCTCCCACCCTGAGTGCTGTCTCTTTATCAACCTACTCAGTGTAAAACAGAGAAAACATTTATTTTGTTTACTTCATTCCCCCCACCTTTCTCCCCACCGGGGACCTGAAGGAGCATGCATCGTTCTCCTCTCCTCCATTTTATCTCACAACAACCCTGTGAGGCAGGGGAGGTGGATTGTGTGTGACTGGCCCAAGATCGTCCAGCCGGCTTCCCGGCAGAGGAGAGGAATTGGGTCCTGGGTCCCCCAGGCCGCAGTCTGCCACGCTAAGCACCCCACTGCCCGGGCTCCCCTTAGAGTGTGTGGGTTGGGCCTCATCTGTCACCCCCCCTTTCTGTTCTGGAAGGGGCTGCTTGGGCTGCTTGTGTTTCAGGCTGTGCTGTTTCCCACCTGAGATTCAGCGCTGGCTGTTCCTTCAAAGGCTGCTGCAGCTGAAATGTGGTTCCTTTCATTTCGTAGTGCGAGGCGGCTTCCACGGGCAGGTTCTGGGCCTCCGACCGGCCCACCCCTGCTTTAAACTGCTGGTCCCTGATGGGGGTGAGAGGAGGGAGGTTGTACATCATGTCGGGGGCCTGCTCTTGTAAGGGCTGCTGTGTGCCAAGGCGGAGTCCTCAGAACGAACCCTTACTGCCCTCTCTGAGGCCTCTGTAGGGATGACTAAATATAGGGATGGTAGGGACCGTTTTGGAGGACCCCTCCCTCCCCGTGCCGCTAAAAAAAAATCCCTGTGTTGTGATGGCTACAGGTCCAAATGCCTTGAGCCAGTTGAGTCGCTTTCTACAAGGCCTGCGGAGCAACCTGTGCTTGTCCTACATAGGACAGGGCCCCTCCTGGCCACCAGATGCTTCTGAGAGCAAAGAACTGCTGTGGACCATCATTCTTTGGATGAGCCTCCCACCTGAGCAGGCATCTCTTTGGCTGCTGCCGGCTTTTGTTTTCTGTGGGTGATCTTTCTGGATCTCCTTCCTAAGCTGCTTTTTGGCCATTATGTTTGCTTGACTCTCCCTCTGTCGCAGAGGGAGTCGGCCACCTCCTGCTCTTGAGAAACACCTTTATTTTGCTCCACTTGCAGTCAGATCAGGACAAGGAGGGCATTTGGTTGAAGGAGGCCCAAGAAGTAACCGAGCCAGTCCTGCCAGTGTTTGGACGCCACTGTTCCTGCAGGACCTTCCTGCCAGCGTGCCAGTGGCTCCTGCACATGACTGCTGCCAGAAACACTCAGCGCTTTGAAGGATCGGTCCCTACTCAGTCCTGTCTGGCCTCCCGTTTTTGCTCTCTACTGCCAGGGCAGGAAGGGCCCCCTCTTCCAATAGGGCTTTCTGACCATGGCAGATACAGAAGACAAAAGACATCCATCCCCACCCCCCCCACCCCCGACCTGAGCTGCTCCATTGCTTCTTTGCCAGGCAGGTTTAGACTTTGGAGAAGGAAACCAGGCCACAGACTCGGCTATTCAGATCCCAGCTTCGTCTTGTTGGCCAAAGAAGGCTGGGTAACATTGTCCCCAGTCATGCTCATGCGAATACTCCAGCGCTGCCTTGTAGCTGTGCCGGCTTGGAAGATGGGCTGCAGATTTAATAAACACAATTAATTGTTTTTCATAAATAAAACCAAGGCTCGGGGGCAGTCAACAAGTATACTGGAAAGGCACAATAATAACAGCTGAGCGTATATACTGCTTTTTAAGATGACACAGTAGAGCGGAGAACAGTGTTATTATTATCCCCGCAATACAGCCGGGGGGCTGGGCTGGGAGGAGGGGCTTACCCAAGGCCACCTGCTGAGCTTCTCCTGGTGGTAGTGGGATTTGATTCACACTACAAGCACTTAACCACTATGCTACAGCAACTCCCATGTAAACATGACGTTAGAGGAATGAGGCAGGAGTACAGGTTTCTCTGGAAAGGAGAGCAACAGTGAGTGATTCTGCACACGTTGGATAATGCACTTCCAATCCTCTTTATAGATCATTTGGAACGGATTTTTTTGTGTGCGGAACAAAAAATCCACCTCAAACGATTGATAAAGTGCATTGAAAGTGCAGTATCCAACGTGTGCGGAATCAGCCAGTGCCACTCCACCACAGAGTGTGGGGCTGCGGGAGGAGAGACTGTGTGTGTGTGCGTGCGAGCAGGCATTCATGTTGTACATGCACTGCAGGAATTGAGCCCTGGCTCTTCCTCCAGCTGTAGGAAGCAGCACCAGGAGGAGCTCCCTGGGACAACTGCCCCTGCTGCTGACATCCCAGGAGCCTGTCCTGCTGGGAAGACCCAGCAGAAGATGTTGGCACTCTGAAACGGTACTTGAGCAGGGTGGAAGGGGGGGGGAGGCTTGGAGGGACAGGCTAGCAGTGGCCTGCGGGCTCCTTTCTCACACTCACGCAAGCCACATTAATGGCTCAATAGGATGCTGATTTTCTGCTCCTGCTCGGACTCCCGACGCGAGGGGGTTCCAGACCAGCTTCCCCATCCTGTGCTGGTCTGTCCTCAGGCAGTCAGGCCCTGAATGGCTGGCACGGCCGTCTGCCTGGCTTCTAATGCTGCGCTGAGGCAACCCCTTATCAGATTTCTCAGACAAACCAGGGTGGAGGGATTTTGCAGTGCAGAAAAGCTTTAACTTCTGACCTCCAGAGGAGATCAGCTTTGAGGGCACAACTTGAGGCACAGGGGAGAGGCTTGGCAGAAGCCCGAGTCATGAACGATCCCTCTTGGTTGACATTTTCACTTACAAAAACAGAGTGAATGTGCTGATGGAGGTCAAATTTTTTTGTTACCGCAAAGCCCAGGGGAAAGTTTGCCCCCGGGGCGGAGGAGAGCGCAGTTCATCTCGGATGAGTCACTGATGGCCTGCTTGGGTTGACCGGGTGTTCACGCTCTCTCCTTTCTTGAAGTGTCTTCTTTTGTGCTTGCTGAGGGTGTGGGTTGAACAAACATGGCGGGGACCTTTACACCCGCCTGGCTGAGTCTGTTTAGGTCCTTTCCTCTGTGCTGACCCTCAGAGCTGTGACTCCTCCTGGGGCGATTCTGCCCTGGATCTCTCAGGCTCTTCGGATATTCACATTGCTTAGAAGGTGCAACAGCAGTCTTTATTCTCATACTGCTTAGTTTGAGCTGAGATGCCAGCCGGGCTGTGCTGCTTTTCTGTGTTGATAAAGTGCCTTATCCGCCCAACCGTTGTGCAGTTGCCACAGCATATGGCAGCCACTGCCCGTCTGCCTGCAGGGCCTCCCTGGAGCAAATGGTGTGTGTTTGTGTATGGGGGGCGGGGGGGGACCTGTATTTTTCGGCTCTGGCAGTCGAGGCTTCTGGAGTCTCTATTGCTTACAAGACTTCTCCAGTTCCACGAAGGGCATTTGTGTTAAGCACTTTTTGAACCCTGATGCCTGAAAGGAAGTCTCTTCCTCCTGGCTCGGGTTTGGCCGCCTTTGATATTTTAGGCCTGCTGGCTCATCAGATGTGCTCCAAGAAGCCATGTGTCAGAACTTCAGGTGGAATATAAAGCCTGAAGCTTTGTATTTGACTTGGGGCTTGACAAAATACTCCGCCTGGCTGGCTTATGAAGTGTATTTGTTTCATTTATGTTGTTATAGTCCGCCTTTTTCACTGAGACTAGAGGTGGATTACCCAGTATAAGTTAATGCCTATCAGTGACTGTGCTCAGTTCAAGATATTGATTGTCACATACAAACCTCTTCATGGCCATGGTCCGGCATACCTAGGGGACCGTAGGTACCTCCCTATGTCCCTCCACGGCAACTTTGCTCACCTGAACAGGGCCTCCTGCAGGTGCCACCCTGCACATGGGCCAAATCAACAGCAGCCCATACACAGGCTTTCTCAGTGGTGGCCCCTACCTACCCTGTGGATCTGCTTACCTGAAGAGGTCAGGAAAGCTTCCACTCTCCTGGCTTTCCACAAACAAGGCAAAACCCAATTATTCAAAAAGGCTTTTTACTGAGATGGGAGGGCTATGTTGTAGGGAGGGGGTCTCAGATGCTTCACGAATGAGTTAGGGACCATAGACTTCACCACTATGTTGCCTTACACATTATCTGTTGCTCTAAATATGTGCTCCTATGAGCTCCCTGTGCTTCATGTTGTCTGATGTCGGCCCTAGAATTGCTTATGTTCTGTTCCAGCATTTCTTCATCTCTCTATTGGATTCTTAGTAACATTATGCCTTTGCAAACTTGTATTTATTCACCCTATGGCATTGTTTATGAAAATGTCTTGGATATTGACTGTACTAATCTCACATTGTGTAATCCACCTTGAATCTCAGTGAGAAAGGCGGGCTATAAATGACATAAATAAATAAAAGAATGGAACATCCAATAAACATCTGAAACAGAGCTGAAACAAAGCATAGGTGTTAACATGGCACATTAAATGGTGCAGAAATTACATAGCAGAATCATACATACAGCAACAGCCAGTACTTAGTTTACAGACTAGTGTAGTCTACCGTGCCTGTCCCTTTACCAAAGCATTTTAAAACCATTTTGATTTAGTACAGCCCATTACCTGTGAAAAAATGCCCTCCTGAATAATTAAGTTTTGCATAGTTTGCGAAATGTGAGTACAATGGGTGCCACTTGCCTCTGACCTAAACCAGCAGGGAATCTCTGGAGCCAGTCGCTTCTGGATCTGTCCTGGGGTCCTGACATGTGAGTTCCTAAGGGTGCCAGCATGTATAAGAGGCCTGTCTTTCAAGAAGCAGGACAAAGCAGCTTTGAGTGTGTCTGTTGTGTGGTGTTTGCCTGGGAGCTGGGATACCCAGATTCAAACCCTCACTTGGCTATGAAACTTACCCTGTGACCTGGGGCCAGTCACTTTTTTTAGCCCAGCCTACCTCACAGGATTGTTGCCAGGACAAAAGTGCAGGTGTAACGAGTCAGTTCCCGTGTCTAAAACCAAGTTTCAACTTGCCAAGAGAAAGATGGATCTCTCTCCGGGGAAGCAGAAAGCAGTTAGTCTTTAGACCTGTCAAACAGATAAGTTCTTTGAACCAGCTGTTTATCAGTACATTTATTTATATAGGGTTCAATATTGCTTTGCAACTCCTTATCAAACACACAGACACTAATCTAGAGTTTATTTCACTTTATTGAAAATACACCCTAGTTTTTAATGAAGCAAGCAATCAAAATATAAATGGCTATTAATATGAATCCTATAACAATAGAACATAGAAAGGCAATAAGAAATAAGTTCACTAACATTTCTCAATAAATCCTAAGTTTAACATTGCTCAAAGTTTCTATGAAATACATAGGTAGAAATAGTTTCTCACCTAGATTCTCTCAAGAGATTTCTTCCATCAGTACCCTGCTTATTCTTTCTGTGTTTGCAATGATATACCTAATCATATGCAAATATTTAGGGTCTATTCACATGATAGCACAAACAAATATTGATTGGTTTGACACTTCACTGAATATTCATAATTTCATAGTACAGCCTTCCAATTAGTTAAAAAAATATGTCATAATCTGTACTTCACAACAAAACTACAAATCTCCAACAAGTGTCAGGAAAAGTTAAGTTGGACGATCACCATTGGTTGAATCTCTGATAGAGGAACATCAATCTCAGTAGAGTCCACTATTTTAATTAATTGTCAAAGGATGAAAGCACACCTGCTGAATTACCTTATACATAGAAAAAATACACTGAAAGTTCATGTAAAGTTTAAAAGTTCATCTAGAGTATAGAAGCTAGGCCTAGTATTGTTCAGTATTGATTATTGGCATATGATTTTAATCTATATTGGCATAACACAGGGGCAGAGAACCACGTGTGCTATGCTTAGCTTGGAAGAAGGGCGGGATAAAAACATAGGGGCAAGGGTGGTTATTTGTGCACATGGAAGGCTTTTTCTAGCACAAATGTTTTCACTTCTCGTGAGCCAGTGCTTTGCATACTGCCCATATTTTTTTGGGGGGGGGGTGTCATGATGGTGCTGTTTGCTTGGTTCTTTTGGGTAGTTTCACTTTTTTTTTTTGCCCCTTCTTCTTTCTTTCAGGTGTGCTAGCCAGCATCACCATGTTTGGCAAGAAGAAAAAACGCATTGAGATCTCTGCCCCCTCCAACTTTGAGCACCGAGTCCACACCGGTTACGACCAGCAGGAGCAGAAGTTCACAGGGCTGCCCAGGCAATGGCAGGGCATCATCGAGGAGTCGGCCAAGCGGCCAAAGCCACTTGTGGACCCAGTGTGCATTACTGCTGTCCAGCCTGGTTCGCAGAAGGTAGGCAAGCCAGCTCCACTTGGCCCTGTGCCGGAGCTTAATTCTCCTCCTCATGTCTGTTGGATGAAAATGTGTCTTCAGGCGGTGGCTGTCACTGTTAGGAATAGCGAGGTGATAACGGGACTCTCCCTCCATTGTCTCAAGGGCAAAGGGGAGCAGTGCTTCTCTGAATGCTGCAGTCATGTAGTGTCTGTATGGAGCTTTGTGTGTGTGTGTGTGATGTGCCATCAAGTTGATTCCGATTTATGGCATCCCTATGGAGCCTTACACATCTGCATAAGAGGACCATTTGTTTGGCGGGGGGGGGGGGGGTAGGGAAGGAAGAGGAAAGCCTACTGGGCATTGAACTTCAGAAAACTATACTAGTAGATTTCCAAAATAGCCAGTGACTCTTCGTCATTGTAACTTGGTTTGGTGTGTTAAATTGTTTATGTCTCTCAAGTCCACAGCTTTCTGCCTCTTGGAAAAAAAATTAGAAATACTGGTTTAGCCAAGCCAGAGATAAGTCTTTGAGGTGGGGAGATGCGTGTGCGCCATCCGGCAGTTACTTGAATTTGGAGGTGAGGGAGCTCTATGGGACTCTAACAGGTAGTCAGAAGTCCGGCCTCTCTCCCTCCTCCCCCCTTTACCCCGATGGGATCCTAATGGCGCTGTATGCATGCAGGCATTACCGTTGGCATGGCTTTGAGATACAGCCCTGGCAGAGGAACTCATGTTGCTGTTGATCCTGCAAAAGCCCACCATCTTGCTCCAGGTGTAGACATGGCAGCTGCTGGGGCTGTCGATGTGTGATGAGATCGAGGCTCCCTGCAGCCGGAATTTCTTTGCAGCGGGGGAGGTGGTGTGCTGCTTGGGCACACTCAGAAATGCTCAAATATTCTCCTGTGCTGGATCACAGCGTAGCAATCCAGGAGTACCAGACAGCATTTGAGTGAGCTCTGAGTCAGCCTCATGGGGACAGAAGCAGCTGTTGCCCCTCCAACTTTTCGGAAGTGTCCTGGGGATCAGCTGGGGCACGGGAACTGGAATTTCTTTCTGCTCAGGGGATTGGTTTGGGACTGGGTGCAGGTCAGACACTGGTTGCTGTGTTTACTGAGTCGACAGTGACCCAGAACGGTACCTGGCAGTTGGGTCTCAGGCCAAGGAGGGAGGGTTTTCTTCCTGGGGTTGCTAATTTCTCCTCCTCATGAGCAGCTGGGATTAATTGACTAGGTAAATATTGATTACACTTCCCTGTCAGTCTGGACCTGACCCCACAAGCTAGCTTGTCTCTGCCAGCTCCAAATTGCTAAGCTTGGCTGTATGGACATTTGAGGGGTGGGGACTGTTTTTGTACTCTTATTTTAATGTGGAAATAGTACAGGAAGTCTGTTTCAGCAGTGTCTGTTCATGACAGGAGCAGGTGGAAGTGGGAGTAACAATTCGGGACCCTGAGAGGAGCAGAGATATATCTTAGGGTGGAGGTGGTGGTGGTGGGGGCGGGCTACATGGTGCATCTTATTGCAGGGTGCAGGAAAGCTAAACGACACTACTGTTGAGACCAGAATGTTGGTATGTTTTCAAATCTTGCCAAGTAATATGGCTGTAGGGGTTAGCTAGAATTGTGCATTAGCACATCTTGGTATGTTGGGGTCACTGTCCTCTTGTGTAGTATGTGATTTATAAATTAAGCCATCGGGCACCACAGGCCAGGTATGGGCAGCAACCTTTTCAAGTGCAACTTGCTGCCACTCTTGCTGCTAACTGGACCTCGCTGGAAGTTAACGCTGCCGCACCCTACACCACAGAGGCAGTAGCGCTGGGTGATCAGCCTGTGAATCTGGCAGCACTTGCGGGGTGGGGGACCAAGATAGCCCCTTGTTCCAGTCCTGCAGCAGCCCATGGTGGAAGTTCGTCTCTTTGGCTGTGTGGTGAGGGCTGGCCTCCTTTGGCCCAAGATACATGAGATTCGTGCAGTCGGGTCTAGCTGTAATATGCCACTAGAGCCCCTTTCCTTGATGGTGGCCCGCAGATCACGGCAGGCCTTCTGAGCCCCCTGTCTCTGCCGCGCTCTCCTCCAATGGCTGTTGAACCACACCGTTCCTTGCTGCTTGTGATGGCGGCCATTGTGCCGGGGCTCTTAATGGCCAAGTTTGGGCAGTGAATTCCTGGAGGCAGAATGTAGATTGTGGTGTGGAGGTTGCTTGACCTGCTTCCCTCTAACTCTGTGGCCGTTTTGCTGGACGTGGTATTGGAGATGCTCCGCGCTTTTCTCCTCCTCGGCCTTGAAGTGAGTCCGGGCTTGGATCTGTAGCAGAGAACACTTAGGTAGCTCTCCCAGAGGGGTGATGTTCCACATCCATTTGCACCCACAAAACAACTCTCTGGTTTGCCCCATGGGATACTTTAGAAACTCAGTCAAAGCAACAGGCTCCTCAGGGCTACTTTGTGGAGGTTCCGAGCACCTTTTTGGGTGCAACTAATGTGGTGTGAAGTTTCTCCTTTCCATGCGTGTGCCCAAAACCTGTTACCTGGTGTGGACTTGCACTTTCATTTGCCATTGTTATTGTGAAGAAGTAGTGGAATGCTGCATGGCCAGCAAACCAGAGGCAGGGCTTGGCCAGCCAAAGAGTCTGTCAGCTGACCAGTCGGATATCAGATAAGAGCTGACTTCATAAAGTGATTTAGAAACATAGAGCTTGAAGGTACCCCAAGGGTCATCTAGTCCAGCCCCCTGCACAACGCAGGAAATTCACAGCTATCCCCCTCCTACCTCTCCCAGTGACCCTCGCTCTATGCCTGGAGGAAGGCAAAAACCCTCCAGGATCCCTGGCCCATCTGGCCTGGAGGAAGGTTCCTTCCTGACCCCAATTGGCATTACCCTGGGCATATGAGCGAAGGCCATGAGAGCCAAGAAAAAAGAGATTTCAGCCATCAACAAACTTGCTCCTTAAAGCAGCCTGAGGGTTGGATCCTGTGGCTCCATTCTGTGGATGGCAGCCCTGTCCTCCTCCTCCTGTGCAATCACAGTTTTGCTTGCAACAGAAGCCTGCTTGAACACGGTCCTTTGTCAGACGGGTTTATGGGACCCAGCCCCCAAACGTGATGAATTATTAGAGCTTTTACCAGTGCCTGGTAAGGTTTCAGCGAATGCGGACAATTTGCACAACGGAGGTCAGTCCACAGTCATGAAATGTAACGAGAGAGAGAAAACAGGAAGCAAGGTGAAAGCAGCTGATTCAAGTTCGTTAAATGCATTTCTTGCAAACAAATGACACGTTCCCATCAACTCCTGATAGAGGAAAGGGCAAACCAGCTTTGGGCAGCATTTGAGGGCTTTTGTCTGGAAATAGTAGACAGTCAGTTGACCAACAGACTGCAGTCCTCCCCCACCACACATCTTGCTGTCAAGCCTCTGCCCGAAGGAAATCTTCCATTTCTCTATCAGCGGCTCTGAGGGTGGGTGTTGTGTGAGGCTGGAGCCTTTTTTGTGCAAAGTGTGTTCAACTGTTTGCTGATTTGCACCTCTTAATGTTGATTGTTATACATATTTTCTAGGCCCAGAATGGGGACCTGGTTGTCTCAAAAGCTAGTTGTTTTTGTTTTTGCCTCTTCCTCTGGCGTTCTTCTCCTGCACTTGTTTCCCCGTCTCCTTCATTTCCAGATCTGATCTCCCCCAACAACCGGCCTCTTGCAGTTTTCAGCTGCTTAGGTGAGGCTTGAGCTGTCCGATAAGGAAATCTTTATGCGCTTGCACGATCTGTATGGAAGCCTCACAGTGTGGGGGCTACACTGTGCAGGCTGGGGCTGCAGATCGGCTCCTGCATGTTACACATTCCAAGTGGGGAATGGGAGAGGAGCTGCCAGTAGACATGGGCATGAAACCGGGGGGGGGGGGCACAAAAAACGAGTTTCGTGTTTTGCCACGCTCCACGAATCGCGAATCATGAAATTTCACAAGATTAACACGTTTGCCAAAACAATTCATTAGTTTCATGATTCGTCAGAACCCGGGGCATTTCAGCGCCCCCCTTCATACCCGGAGATGCCAAACTCGCACAGAGACTTCAGCTGGCTCTCCTCCACCCACCCTCCCAGTTTGCAGTACATTGATCGGGAAGGTCAATGGGAAGGGTGGGAAGGGAAGTGCTGCCAGAGTGCATGACTGAAACGGGGACCGGGAGTTACTGGATCAGAGGAGGACGAGGGACCGGCTGTGGTGTGGAGCTGGGCCGGGAAGACGGAGTGAGGGGTGGACGGCAGGCAGGGACAGTCCCACGAGTTTGGGATTTGAAGGACAAGCTGGATGTTTCTCCAAAACCCCGCCATTCATCCCGAGGACAGGAGGCCTGTAGTTGGCCGACAGACCTGCCTAACACGATTTGGAGGGGTGAGATTGGTGTTACCGTGGCTACAGAAGCCCACCTTCTTGGTTGCCTAGGGGATTGACCCCCAGCTCCTGGCTGTATAGGGCAGAATGGAAGCTTTCAAGATGGCTGGGAGAGCTGCCAATCAAGGGTAAGTGGGCTACAATTGGGGTTTCCAATGGCAACAAAAAGTCTGGGCCCATTGTTGCCTAGGGAATCAATGGATCGGTGCCAGCCTGTGTGCAATTACGAATCGTTCGCTAAGCTAACGAAACAGGCCAAAAAGTCATACATTTTGTGATAACCGCGGCCTCACAAAACGCTGTTCCGTAACACACGAAATGGCCCCTTTTGTGACGAAATTTGCTTTGTATTTCAATTCGTGCCCATGTCTACTGCCCAAGTTCAGAGTGTTAATGTACCAGAAATAGGGCCCCCCCCCCAGTGATCCTGTCAGGGTCTGCTTATGCAGTCAGCAGAATCACATAGTAAACGGACTGTACTTGTTCAGGTTGCCGGGGATATATGGAAGGTTTTCCGGCATTCATGCGGAACAATTGCATGTCAGGAAGAAGGCTAGCTGCTCTCTCATCCCTGAGAAGCCGGCTTCCTGTGCACAGGGAATGTTGTTTCTGGAAAAGGAATTCTTGTTCCCAGGCTGAAGTGGTACAGTCCAAGGGAAGGGCCTCACCCCCTTGATTCTGGCAGTTGTATTTACCAGTTCCGTCTCACTTTCTGCACCAAGCTCAAGGATCCTTGAAAGGGCTGCCTCTTGCTTTTAAGTCACTGGTGGGCGTGGGCATGGGGTCCTCTTGAGCGTGAGAAGGATTTCCCAATCACTCCACTAGCACATTATCAACAGCAAGTTCTTAGGGGTTGTTCTGAATCAATTACAGAGGCACAGAGTGCCGGAAACTCTGCCTTGTCTTTACGCTCCATGTACCAAAGGTGGGAGAGCACTTTCTGCCTGTTGGTTGGAGAAGGTCGTGCTTTTCGGTTTGCAAGCGGCTTAGAGATCTTGCTTTCCTTGGATGTGGTTTGGGGAGTGAGTGTGGAACTGCCCAAAGGCTCCATACGCCAGACTCCCAGCGTGGGACAGAGGTGGAGTCACGGAACCATGTCATAAAAAGTGTAAGCGTCCCGGTAGTGCTCACATCAGCTGCTCACCTCTGAATAAAATGTGCCGCCCTTGTTTTCTCTCACCACTGAGTGGCCCCAGCCAACCCCCAGCTGTGGAGTTGGGGAGCAGGAAGGGTCCTCAGGACAGAAGGTGGGACCGGAGCTTGCAGGCCTCTTCAAGCACAGTTTGTAGGCCAAGGATAAGAGACAGGAGGTCGTGTGTCTTGGGAAGCTCCTCTGCTGCCGCCGTTCTGGAGTCTTGGCCTCTCTTGCCCAACATCTGAGGAGCTCAGGATTTCTTCTAGGCTCTGTGTTGTCTGGTGGTTGCTAGGGTTAGATATCTTGGTAATGCACTCCACATCTGTGGTGAAAACTTGCTTCATCTGCAGCCTGGCTCAAGAGCTTTTGCATATCGTGTGTGTGGTGGTTTTGCCACAGCTGCTTGTTGTGGATGACGAGGCCTGCACGTGGGCTGTTGTGTTGCTGAATATGCAGCTTGCAAGAGGCCTGTGCGCCACACAGAGTTCTGCTTCCAGGGGGCCAGTAGGTACAGTCCTTGAGGGAGAGAACAGGATGTATAAGATGCTTTGGTTAGAGGGTCACAGGGAGTGGAGGGTTGGGTGGGAATGCAGAGAGCGCTTTAAAATGGGAAGAGCTAAAATTGTGTTGGTCCCAGTGAACGTGGTGCACACCAACAAGATTTTCCCTGGTGTGAGCTTTCGAGAGTCACAGTTCCCTACTTCAGGTACCTCTGGCTCTCAAAGACTCATACGTTGAAAATCTTGTTGGTCTCTAGGGTGCCCCTGGACCCAGATCCTGCTGTTTTTCTAGGCCTGTTTCCCTCGTTCCTCCTGGAATGAACGTTGGTGGTCTTTAAGGTGCCGCTGGACGTCTGTTTTGTTTTTCCATCAGGTGCAAACAGTGTGAGCTCTGACTCCTGCCAGCACCATCTGCTGGCAGTCCAAGGCAGTGTGTAAAGTTTCTGGAATCAGAGCCTCATCAGGTTTGAACCCTGTAACCTGTTGGGCGGAGAACATTTTAAGGTCATTTGGTGCTTAGACAGCGAAGTGAGAAGCCTTTGGTTCCCTTGCACCCCCGATTTCAGAGGCAGCATTATTTTTGGGACTCGTATTAGTGGTTAATGTCTGGACAGCATGGGGTTATGTGAGCCAGGAGGTTGTCTTCTGTTCTGCAAAGTACCGTGTACGTTGCTGGTGCTATGTAAATAATAAACTAATAGTAATTGCGGGCCTGGGAGGCCTCCTAAATGGCCTTGCTTCTCCAGTGCCTGCCTGCCTGCCTCCCTCATGGCTTGCTCCTCTGTTTTGTTGTGTGTGCAAATCCCAAGGCTGCTTAGGTCATGTTGTGCACTTACCAGGCATCTTAATTTCTTTTTCATTTTATGTTGCTTATCTTATTTTTTGTTTGTGTGTGTCGTCCCGTCTTGTCCCTCTCCCCCCCCACCACCATTTTTCTGTGCCCCTTGTGTAAAGACCATCGTGCGAGGGAACAGAACCGCCAGGGACGGTTCCCTGGCTTGGCTGCTGGATGAGTTTGAGAACATGTCGGTGTCACGCTCCAATTCCCTGCGTAGGGACAGCCCACCCTTCCCAGCCCGGCACGAACAGCTGTACCAGGAGAACGGCCTGAGCGAGGCCTTGGCCAAGCCCCGCCCCCGCCCCCCAAGCGAGGAGGGCGGCCGGAGCCGAGAACAACACAAGGAGCGGAGCCGCCACGCAGCCAGGAGCGAACTGGACCAGAGCAAGGAGAGGACCAGGGACAACAGGACTGCTGCACAGCACCCCCGGGGGCAGGAGCCCCCGGGCAAATCCCACCAACTCTCCAGCCACCGGCCGCCCCCTCCGGAGTACCACAAGGTCTCCTCGGACAACAGACACAGAGCCCATGAACGGGACGGGAGGAAGGAGCCCCCAGTGGAAAAGGAGCCATCTGACCGTGTAATCAGGAGGGACCGTTCCGACGTCCCTGACAAAAGACCCAAGTCTACATACACGGGGGAGACCAGCCCACAGTCTCCCCGGGAAAAACGGCCCCTCTCAGGACCAAATATCCGGACCCCTAACATCCCCATCTCCGAGGGGGTGATGAAAACGGCACAGCAGACTGGACGGCCTTTTAACACATACCCACGAGCCGACACAGATCCTGTCAGGGGCTCTCAGGTAAACTTTCCCCATCTTGTCCCCTTTAGGCCTGCCACAGGGGCGGCCACGGAGTCCTTGCCCTCTTAGTCCTTGAGCTCATCCGCGCTGAAGAAGCTGTTTCTGTAGCCAGTTTAAGCGGGGCCGTGTCCTCCCCGGCTTGTTCTGGGTGGTGGACGCTGTTCCAGCCAGTGCCCTCGTCAGCAGTGGCGGCCCCGCACCATGGCGATCACCCCGTGTCTTCTCTTGGTCTCACGCTTTCTGCTTTTGCTGTGTTCTCTGGCCGTGTTCCGCAAGCGGCACCTCTTCAACTACAGCTCCTCTGCAGCCTGCCCCATTCCTGCCAACGCTGGGCTCCCTGTGCCGCTGCAGTCTCTTGCTCCCTTTAACCTGAGCCCCTCCTGTGCTGTCTGCCTTCTGAAGGACATCTCCAGTCTTCCGCTTTTCTCCTCTGTGCTCCCCATGTGTGCATCCCTTTAACGACCTTCTGCCCCGCCTTTTCTCTGCAAGGCTTCTCCTCTCTGCCTCGTAGCAACAGCTAGCTTGACTGTAGAAGCTCCAAGCTTCCTCCATAAGGAAATCTACCATGCAGCTGCCAGGTGTCTGGAGCCATTTTCTGGATGCGTTTCTCGTGCCTTTTCACCTGAGCACCTTTCTGCTTCCTGCCAGCACACCACCCTCTTTACTTTCTTGTCACTTCCAGCTCACCACTAACCCGGCCCCTGGTCACGGCCCCTTGTACAGGCCACTTCCCTCTTCCTTTTTCCCATTGGTGCCGGGGAGTGGGTGGGGTTGACTGAAGCAGTGCTCCCCCCCTCCATATGCTGCTACCTGTCAGGTAAGGCCCAGTTTGATCTGCGGGTGTGACAGATGGGAGGGGCTCAAACTTAGTGGTGTAAAACACACGCTTTTCAAGGAGGAGGTTCCAACCTTTGGATCCCCAACAGTGAGATCAGAAGGCTGGGAAAGACCTTGTTCTGGGTTTCTGGAGAGCAGCTGCCAGTCAGGTAAGACAGTTCTGGGTTGGATGGACCAATGCTGCCTAAGGCAGTTCCACAAGGAGAACCGCCTGCACCTCTGCATAAAAGTGGGAGATCACAGGGGAGTCAGTGTAATCTTGAATTTCAAGGCGCCAGCGTCACCTGTGGATCGGCAGTGTCAGCTTTTAAGGAAGAGAGACGTCAGGCTGCTAGGTGCGCTGGCAGCCAGGCCGCTGGGGTGCTTCCATCATGGCTCGGTCTCTTTCTCAGTGAATTCAGTGGGGGCTAAGGGATCTTTGCATCTCCCATATCTGCAGGAAAAGCCCCTGATGCAGCCTCGGGTGGGTGCCTGTGTAGTGGGATTCCTCTTGATGTAACTTCTTTTTTTCCCCTTTTTCTTCAGGGGGAACACAGAGGAAAGCCCCAAGAAAGTACATCCAATGGCCCCATAAGTGGAAACAGCGGATCCTCAAGGGCCCCGCAGTCAGGCCCAGCGAGATCCAGAAATGCAGAGCCACCTCATCTCGGACTCTCCCAGCATGCCTCAGACCCCCACTTAACACACAGCCCGCAGCCTGCCCCTCAGCAGCCTGCCCCACAGCAGCAACCGCAGCAGCCTCCCGTTCCTCCTCCCTCCGCCCCACAGCAGCCCCGCTCCCCACAGCGTGAGCCCCAGCGTGTCTCGCACGAGCAGTTCCGAGCCGCCTTGCAGATGGTGGTGGATCCCGGCGACCCCAGGGCCTACCTGGACAACTTCATCAAGATTGGAGAAGGTTCCACAGGCATCGTCTGCATCGCGACCGTCAAGAGCTCTGGGAAGTTGGTGGCTGTCAAGAAGATGGATCTGCGCAAGCAGCAGCGGCGGGAGCTGCTGTTCAATGAGGTGGGTGGGCAGTGTGTGTGTGTGGGGGGGGGGGTGCCCTTCTCTGGAGTCTTTGTCCAGGCTCCTGCTGCTCCATGTTCGTGTTGTGACAATGGTGCTTCCCCTCCATGGACGGAATTCCTGCAGCCTCAGCCCCAGACGTGTCGCTCCCTGGGGTCTTGCTGCCCCCCTACCGCGTTCATGTATACTTTGTCCCTAGACCACCATCCCTTCTGTAACTCCTGGGCTTTGGGCCACTTTGGAAATTGATCTGAAGGGATTTCCTTCTCAGCGTGATGGAGGAAAGAAGTCCTCTCTGCCCATACTTAGCAGAAACAGCATATTGGTGATGCCAGTTTGTGCAGGTGGTAGAAAGGAGCCTGGATATCGTTTGTCCCATGAGTCCCTGCTAGAAAAGGTGCAAAACAATACTGAGAGGGGAGAGTTTCTAGCAGGTGTCTGTGTTAATACTCTTGTTGCTGGGCTGCCCTGGAGGGCCTAGAAACATCCATGTTGTGCTAGTGCTTTGCCCAGGGAAGCAGTTCATGCCCCGCCCCCAAGCATGAACTAGGTGGAAGCCCCTCTCTTAAAGAAGCTCTTTCCTTTGGTCTGTGGGCATTTTTGCCAGTGATGACTTGACTTGACCCACCAGTACTTTCAAAGTGAGGAGCCCCAAGAGGCAGGTGATGTGCACCAGACCTGGGCGCTGGCACTGCTGGTACTCTCGCTTGCTTGCCAAATCCGTTGTCTCTGAAGCAACTTAGTTTTGCTTAAACATTTGTATGCGGCCATTAGGACCCGCTGTGAGGTCATTTCAGAGTTGCGTTCGGGTTGGGCTTCCCTTCTTCTGCCCAGTGACTCCACTCGGCCCGTTTGCCTTCCAGGTGGTGATCATGAGGGACTATCAGCACGAGAACGTGGTGGAGATGTACAACAGCTACCTGGTGGGCGATGAGCTGTGGGTCGTCATGGAGTTCCTGGAGGGAGGCGCCTTGACTGATATTGTCACGCACACCAGGTGTGGAGTGGAGTTCTGCTGGTGGCCATTAATGCAGGCTCAGGAGGACACACTTCCCGCGCCGGCGTCCCTGGGCTTCTGCCTGCCGTTTGGGGATCTGGTTCTCAGACGAAAGGGCGCCGGGCCTCTCCCTGTCCCCTGCTGGGTGTGCTTCTGTAGCTGTGCGTGCTATTTGCAGCCAGCTGAAAGGATTTGGGGATGTGCTTGTGACGACGCAATGGCTTTTGGGAAAAATGAGTATTTCCAGACTACACTGGGCGGGGGGCGGGGGGGGTCTGTTAAGTGCTTCACTGAGATCTGACCTGGTGCTTGCGGCAGAAGATCCCTCCTCATGACTTGAAAGGGATCCCAGTAGGGATCCCAGCCTCCCCTCAGCCGAGGTGGGGAATTCCTCTCCCTTCTCCTCTTAGCCCTGCTCACCTGGCTGGTGGGGGGAAAGGAGCGGGGAGGCAGGCCAGGACCCACTGAAGCACATGGAGAAATGGCACAGGCATTTTGGACTGCCTTATGATGTGCTTCTGATGAGAAATGAAGCTACGGGATCTCAGCGGGGCCAAGTCGGCCCTAAACATAGCTATGTTTGGAGCCAATTTTGGCCCCACTGATATATGTGGCCTCCAGTTTTCAACCAAAAGTGATTACATCAGGGTCTCTAAGGAGCCCCATACCTCTCTTGCGTTGTCTCCCCCACCCCACTTCTGCGGTAAGGGGGGCTAGCAACCCTGGGCCCCAGCATGGCCCACAGAGCAGAAGCTGAAGGAGGAGGTGGCTGGAGGGGGGAAGAGGGTTGAAAATTTCCCCTTCGCTTCACGTGGAATGGCTCTTCCACCATGAGCCTTCTGGAGCCCAGGACTGTCTTTTCTTAGAAAAGATTCCCCCCTGGGCTTGTAGGCTGGGATTTTCAGGCAGGGGCCCTGACTTCCTTGGCCTGGTGTGGTATACAGGGTTTCCCAAAACTGGAGGACCAGAAACCAAGAGAGGAGAGTACTAATCGGAAGTCTTGTGGGATGGGGGAGTGGGGAATTTCTGCCTCCTTACCCAGTCGAAGTTTAGGGGAAAGGGTTAGAGGAAAGAATAAGACAGACAGGGTTAAGTTGTCCCTCTCCCTCTCTCCTGCAAAGCAGTGTGAAAAGAGAGGAGCTGATAACAGGTGCTGTGTTCCTTGTCCTGCTTCTAGAATGAATGAAGAGCAGATCGCAGCTGTCTGCCTCTCTGTCCTGAAGGCCCTGTCTGTCCTCCATGCCCAGGGAGTCATCCATCGAGATATCAAGAGTGACTCCATCCTCCTTACGCATGACGGCCGGGTGAGTCATGAACGTCCCAGCTGCTGCTTGCTGCTGCTCTTGAGCTGAGGGAGGGGGATGAGATGTGGAAGGAAGATGCCAGTGTTTCCTGAGGGCAAGAGTATTCTTCCGAGAATAAACAGGGTTCTAGTCCATGAAAGCCAGTGCTGGGATAAAAACCTGTTTTTCAGGTGCCCCCATATTATTCCTCTTTCATTTTGCTGCAAGAGACTAGCACAGCCAGCTCCCTGGAATGACTTCTTCCCAAGAATTAGCTCTTTCCTTCCTCTGAAGCCCAGCCATTTGTTGCCTAGGAGGTTTCCTGCATCCTGTGGGGCTGAAATCATGTGTGTCTGTAGCACCGTCAAGGGGGTGTCCCTTGAATGGCAGGGGGATAATCCTTTGATTTCTCCCAGGCTCAGTTACAGGAAGATGGCTTGCAATGCAATACTTAACAATTGGGGAAAAAATCCCCCTCCCCCAAGATTTCACAGGCTCTCCCTACCCCTCCAGAATCTGTTCCGATAGCAGGTTTTGCACCTCTGATACTTCTTTCTGCCTTCACTCTCCTGAAGGAAGGTCCAAAGCAATTACACGTTAATAGAGTGGATGAAACTGCCAGCCAGCGTTTACTTTTGAATCCAAGCCATGTTGAAAAGGCAAACGAAAGCCTTTGGCGTTGGTGAACTCTCAAGGGTTCTTGCATTGTGTCACAAATGGCAAACTGCCAGCACCAGGAATCTTGATCTCGTTTGCCTTTCAGAGATGCGGCTCCAGTCATCTCTGGGACGGAGATCTCAGAAGTAAAAATTCAGCCAAATAAACAGCTTGTTGGGCTGATGCTTAGTTTGGATCAGTTTTGGAATGAAGCCGTGTGTTAATTTTACGTGGCATTTTGTCTCCCTCGCACAAAGCTGGCTTGCAGAGGCAGGGCTGGAAAAGATGCTTCATAACATCCCCAAGTGCCCAGTCTTGATTGCGCCTGCTTGTGGCACCACCATGGAAATGTCCTCCTCTCTGATCCCTGGCAGGTCAAACTCTCTGACTTCGGGTTCTGTGCACAAGTGAACAAGGAGGTGCCACGACGCAAGTCTCTAGTTGGGACCCCTTACTGGATGGCACCAGAGCTCATCTCCCGCTTGCCCTATGGTCCAGAGGTAAGAGGACACCAGTCCTGGGCGGGCGGGTGACTTTGAAGTGTGGGAAGAGAGTTTTCCTGCTAGGTCGGGAACAGGCTGGTTTAACTGTAATGGGCAGGGGTGACTCTGTTTAGCCAGCACTCCAGAGGGTTTTTGGACCCTGGCACTGAGGAGGAATCATAGCTTGGGACATCACCTGTGGTTTTTGCAGGGAGATTCCCAGACTCAGTCCAGGGCATCTCCCAGTGGTCTAGAGGAGCAGGCCTAGGGGAGCCCTTTGCCTGGAATCCTCGAGGGCTGATCTGGGCTTGGCTGGGTGGAGAGGCATTCTCGTAACTGCCCCAGACTCACCCAAGCAAATGCAAGATCTTCTTACGTCAGCCGGGCTTTGGGGCAGGGGAGGCCCTACTGAGGCCTTTGGAACCTGTTTGGTAGGTCTCCTTGTTTCTGCCTCAGTTTTCCATCCCAAGCCCTGAGGATGGGGCCGGCAGTGAATCCAGAGATCCAGAAGAGGAGCTGCTTCCCCTCAGAACTGCTGCTCAGAGCAGCTCCTTGCTGGAAGCGCCCGTGTGCCCCTCTCACTGACAGCTGTGCCCCATCCTCTGCCCCTTGCTGCAGGTGGACATCTGGTCCCTGGGCGTGATGGTGATAGAAATGGTGGATGGGGAGCCCCCCTATTTCAATGAGCCCCCACTAAAGGCAATGAAGATGATCCGAGACAACCTGCCCCCCAAACTGAAAAATGTGCACAAGGTAACACCCCCTCTTCGGCTCACTCCCTTTTCCTGTCGCTGTGGGGAAATCGGGGCTGTACACCTTCGGATGCCCCCCCCCCCCATGCCGCTGCCGCCACTGGAGGAACGTGTGGCTTCTCAGTAGGACTCTGCAAGAAAAGCAGACTGCAGATGAAGCCACCCAGACTCCCGGACTGAAGGGGCTTCCTCCGTCCCCAGGAGCCCAGGCGCCCCCCTTCTTTCCCTCACACTGGAAAACAGGCTGCTTTTTCTTTCTGCGCAGGTTTCCCCTTCCTTGAAGGGCTTCCTCGACCGCTTGCTGGTCAGAGACCCGGCCCAAAGAGCCACAGCAAACGAACTCTTGAAGCATCCCTTCTTGGGCAAAGCTGGGCCCCCGTCCTGCATCGTGCCGCTGATGAGACAGAATCGGATGAGATGAAAGGGGCAAAAGGAACTGGACGCCTTACCAAAGGGCAGGGCCGGGGGGGGTGGAAGTGGAAGCACCGTCACCCCCAGTATATTCTCCCGCATGATGATGGGCCTTTGTGGCATCTCCTTGTCCTCTTCCCCTCGGAGGGAGGGATAGGGGCGTCGTGTCCCCCAGGCGAGGTGGGCAAAAGCAGCTCAGCAGGGGATCCCCCCCCCTCCAGGGCTGGCCTTTTTCGCCTTCCAGATTGGTGAGACTGGAGCAGCTGATCCCATAACTGGAGGCCTGCCTGCCTGCCTGCCTGCCTGCCTCTGCACCCCTTTCTGTACTACTGAGCTGAGGTGGGATTTAGACTGCAAAGGGATTTTGTTTGGTTTGTTTTGCATTTTAGAAGACTAACATTTCTGATTACCAGTTAATTGTTTATATTGCCAGTGTAGGAGGAGGATTGGCAGAGGGGAGCCAGAGCCCAGAGGGCATCTTCAGCATCGAGCCCTCCCCTCCCCTCCCCTCCCCTCCCCTCCCCCAGCAGCACAGCCTTTCCTGGCTCCTGCTTGGAGTGGGCTGGGGCCATCGGGAAAGGGCACTCCATGCGAAGGTCTTGTGCTCTCGAGTTGAGCTGCCGGTGGGTGGGTGGGGGGCGGCTTCTCTCGCTCCAGCCAAGGAAAACTCTACATGGATCTGGTCACATCTCTGATGGAAGGAAATGCATCGTGCTGCTGATGCTCTGCTTCCTCTCGTTTTGAGGGAAGGGAGGAAATGAGGCAGATGCTCAGGGCCCCAGAAATGTGCAGGAGGCTCTTGGTTCTGTGAAGTGTGTTTCGTTTTTAAGAAGAGGGTCTCTGCAGCCCCTTCCTTGTTCACACTTGCTAGAAGTGGCTCTGTTGGGCTTGGTGTCGGAATCAAGAAGTGGCTTGCTTGCCTAGCCAGGCAGGGGCTGCTCATCTCTTGCTTGTTTCATGGGGATGGGATTGCTCCTGGGACCCTGCGAGGATGCTCTTGGTCGGGGCGTGCAGCCAGCAGGGGTTCCAGTGTCTCGCCACCACAAAAGAAGCGACTCTCGAGATGGGTGAGATGGCATTTTATATTTTGGAGTGGGGACGGAGGGCAGGCTGTAGCCTCCGAGCTTTCTCACTGTGTGACTGCAACTTTTGAGAGAGGCAGACACAACCCAGGAGCTTCCAGCCAGGGTGAACATGCCCTGGAAAAGGGTGCCCTGGACGATTTCTGGCTGCATCTGTTCCTGCTCCTCTGGCTTCAGAAAGAGGTGGCCTGCTAGCCACCTCTGCCAGCCAGCTGCACCCCTTGGGCCACACAGCCAAATGCCCTGCAGGACGTCGCTGTGGCTTATCTCCCCCTCCCCACGTGCTTTTGCGAGCTGCTGCTCCCTGCTTGGCCTTGTAGCCGAGTGCCGAGATCGCTTGCCGCTTGGATTGCAGTAGTCTAGCCTTCTGTGTGCTTTTGTGGTTTCCTAAAATGTGGCTTGTGGATTTTGTCAGCCTGGGATGGAGCCTGACTGGATTTGTGTTCCTGTCTGACCTCTCTGTTGCAGGAAGAGTGGGTGGGTGGCACTTGGCTGCCCCTTCACTGCTTCTGCTTGGGGCAGGAAATAAAAGAAGCGGAGCCTGGTTGGGGCCTGCAGACTGCAGAGCAAGAAGAGAATGGGGGCTGTGCATTTTCAGCACATTGGCAGCACTTTGGGACTGCGTGGGTCAGAGCATTTGGCAGCTGTGTGTGAACACACCTCTGCACCCTCGCCAGTTTTTTAATCTGCCCGTAATCCCGCAGCATCCCACTGGGGGTCAAGGGAGGCGGGGAGAGTTGAGGCCCCCCGGCCATCCCTGTGCTCTGGTCTAGCTGAGTGAGCACAGCAGCAACACACCCCCTTCTGTCTTAGTCTAAGCCGGCTGTTTCTTCCACGTAGTGCACAAGGCCTAAGCTGCAGAGCCTCCTGGGAGGGGGTCTCTGGGGTGGGGGAGACTGTGGGGGCTTGAGGCTCTCAAATACGCCCCCCCACACACACACACACTGTGCTTTGGAACAGGAGAGGCAGGAGCCTGAGGCAGAAGGGAGTTGCCTCCCTTCCAGCCGAATCACCCGTGCAACCACCACACAAAGTGCCCTGGTTTGGCTGGGGGGCGGGTGGCTGCCCTCCCTTGCACGTCCACTTTGGGGTCGGGTCTCCAAGGACAAGTAAAGTGGGAAAGGTGGGGCGTGCTCCTTGGTCTCCTGTGAGCTCTTGGGGTTCCAGGGGTTGGCTAGACCAAAGAGGGCAGGATGTGGCATAGACCTTTTGGAATTAGTGCAGCTGCCTTGATAGGAGAGAGCGGAGAAGTGCTCTTCACAGGGGCTCCACCCCTTGCCCTTGCATGCGGTACAGTTGGGGCCCTTCTGCATGCATGACAGGGAATATTTTTTAAGAGCAGGATACTTCAGGGTGTATGTTATGCAACTCCTTCCCAGTGCCACATCTTTTAATGCACTTCCTTCCCTTGCGGGGCTCTGATGATGGGCGTTTGATCGCTGCCTCCTCTTCTCCCTGTAAATCAGGATTTTGCCAAGCTTAGGATTCTCCATACAAAGCCTCTGCCAGCCCATTTCCCTTCCAGAGAAGGACCTGCCGCCAGAGGAAATGCCCCTGTAGGGTTTCACTTTTCGTCTCTGAGATCGGGCAAAGGAATGCCGGGGGGGGGCAGTGCCTTTCTCCTGCTCCCCAGCGGAAGCCGTGCAGGTGGCCTTGGTGCGCGCGCATCTTTAGACTCTTCCAGTGGCACTTTTGTGCAACGGTGTTCCCAGTTTGTTTCTGATGTGTTGTTTCCCTTGTGGAAAGCCTTTCCCTCCCCCCACCGGAGTGGACTCACAAACGGCTGCCTGGCCTTTGTGGGTTTTTCCATCTCCACTGCTTTTCTTATTGGCTGAAATGTGTTTGACCTCTGTGGGACGCTTTCTCTCCTCCCCCCACACTTGCTTTGCTTGCTGAAGGCACCCCCTGGAACACCCATTCCCAGTCCCGCTCATATGGGACTGCCAGTTGCCCAGCAGTGAAGTCAGCTGAGGCACGGTGCTTTCTCTCGGAGTTTTCCATTTGGACCTCTGGACGGAATCCTCTTTGTGGACAAGCAAGCAAAACACTACAGCTTGTTTCTCCTGACAGGGACCAATCTTTGTGCCCTCGCCAGCACTCTGGACTTGCTCCTGAGCGGGAGGGGGGGGGGCTTTGCTAAAAAGCTGGGCTTCTCCACTTCTGGGAAGAGGTTTGGACTGGATGGCAGCATTTAATCTGAGCCATGCCGTGGCTGGCTTCATCTTGGCCATGCAAGCGAGGACGCCAGGAAGGAGCTGCTGGGTGCCCTCTCCCCTGGTCAGCCAGCCAGCCGGCCGGCTGCTGCGGTCTGGAATCCCTTTTTCCTCACAAAAAACTTTAAAGGCACTAAACCCTCAAAGGTGCGAAACACTACATTTTTTCTGAGGGGGGGCAGACTTTGAATCGCTTGTACTTTATACAATATCTGGGCAGTTCAGACTCTTTTATCTCCACAAAACGCTGCTCCCATCTGTCTCTTTGTATGTCAGATGAGAGGTGGGAAGGAACATCCAGTGTGGGCCCCGTGGGCAAGTTCTCTGGGGGTCTAGAGACCTGCCCTAGTGCCCCACCCTGCCTGTTCTGCCTCAAGCTAGCATGAAGACTTTTACATAACTGGAGGCTTGGAATGAGCCCTTCCGCCCCTTCAAGAATGACTACTGATTCATTTTGTGGGTTTTTGTTACCTTTTTTTAAAAAAGAGAAGTTATTTATATTGTAATTTTTTTTTGTAACACAACAGTATTTTGCGTTGGGATGTTTTCTTTATTCCCCACCTCCCTCACCTATTCTTCTGGACAGACCTGCTGTGACCAAGTCCAGTGATGGTTCAGCCGTGAAATGTATAAAGGACTGGACTTTCATGTTATGAGATGTGGCTGTGGGGTGGTTCTTTTTTGTTTGTTTTTTTCCTTCTCAGATGTGGTGTTAACTTGGGTGCAAGTTTTTTAAATAGTCAAAATTCTAGTTTTGCAAATAACAATGGTGTGGCATTTCCTTTCTGGTTTTTGGAGGTCCAGTGTGCAGTTTTGTGTGTGTGCGTGCATGTACATGAGTGTGCGAGGGCTGAGCTGCTTGGGGGTGACGTTCCTCTAGAACTGCAGCCTGTGCTGCTTGGGGGAGGACCAGGTCTTAAAAGGCTCCCCCCCCCCAGTGAAAGCCAGCCTTCTCTGGGGTTTGCTGCCGTTCTGTGCCTGAGGAGGGGGAGCATTCCTCACTGGGGGTGGGGGGGTGGGGGGGATGTCCCTGCCCTTGTGCTGCCCCACAAGAGCTGGCCCCTGGGATACTCCTGCGAGTGTAGCTGAGCCAGCAGCCCCTCCTGAGCTGAGCTGTCGCCTTCCAAGCGGCATTCAGCCAGCCATCCTTTTGGCCCCCCAATACCAAGTGCTGGATATCTGGACACGCTGCAGGCATCACTGGAAGGCGAGAATCCCCACTACCGAAATGCCACCGAGTGGACGTAGAATTGATCACGAGCAGTAGCAGGGAGACATTTCCTCAGGACCAGCCCAAAGGGTCTCAGATAAGAGAGGGAACCGTTGGCAAGCAAAAATACAAACCGGCTTGCTTACTGTAGAAGAGTTTTGGTGCATGGGAAAGGTTGCTCCTGAACTTGCAACATTTGGGGTTGGCCCCAGTGAAACGTGCACGACTTCTTTGTGTTTTAAGGCACTCGTGTGGCTGCCCTGGGGTTCTGTCAGCGTGATAGGGGGCACGTCCATTGTCTCCCATAGCGCTCTGAGGATAAAATAAATCTACCTTTATTTCTGTGCATCGTTTCCCTTTGGAAAACCAGTTTAACCAAATTCCCCCCCCCCCCCATCTCACCTCTCTTGGAATTCCCCCTCCCTGCCTGGAGGTGCTTTTAATTGCCCCTGTCAGTTCCAGTAAGAAATGGGGAGGGGAGGGGATGGTTGAAGTTCTAAATTAGACCAAAATGTGTGTTGGGGGAGGAAGAGAGAGGAGGGAGGACCGAAATCATGAGTTCAGGGTCGGGGGAGGGAGGCGTGCTAATGGATGGAAGCCTTTTATCTATTAACAGCCGGCCACGGTCACTGCTTGGGGAGGAGAAGCTTGCTGCAGATGACCTTTGAAAATATCAGAACAACTGTTTTAATTAAGTGAAATTAACAAATCAAATCAGATGAGCTCTGGCATGTTGACTTTTTTTTTTTTTTAAAAAAAGGTAAGCACATATTGGTGGACCGTTTTCATCCATGCGTGGTGTGAATGTGTGCAGTTCTCACACCATCACTCTGAACCTGCTCCAAACCCCTCATGTCTCTGAACGCCAGATTTCACACCACCTTTTGCAGGGGTGACGTGCAACCTGCAGCAGGAGTACTTTTAACTCTTGGGGACAGGGCAGCACCGGGAATAAACTTTGGGCCTCAGCATGAGAAAACTGAGCAGGTACTTCTTGGGCTGCATGGAAAAGTGAACTGGAGTCTACTGAAGACACTCGTGATAATGCGCGCTTGGACGCCCTGCACATGCTTTATTTTAGCGCCCCCCCCCCCTCTTCTGGAGAGGTTTTTATTCTGTGGGAACCCACAGTGGAACTGCAGCTGGGCAAGAGGAGCTACTGCATGCAAAGAAGGCGGGAGCCTTCAGAGCTCAGAGTGCTTGTTGAAGTGGCCTCTCAACTCATCCTAACTTTTGTTCAAGCCCTTTAGAAACTACAATTACAGAAAGCAAAATAAGCAGGTTTATGGCAAGTCCTCCCACCATTCTCTCCCAACATAGCCGAGCAAAATACTCTGAGAATTGCCCAAGTAAAAGTCCTTCAGCAGCACATAACAAGGGGGGGGGGGGTCAAAGGCAATGTGCCACCTGCCCCTAGTTCTGGCTGTTTCCAGGGGCCCCAGAGGCAAATCACATGGTAGGGGCAGGTCCTTATGGGATCTGGTGGCCTATCAGCAGCCCTGGGCCTCTGGAGGCCATAAACTCCTCTCTTGGGTTGGAAAATCCCCATCTTCAGTCCCTCTGGATTGGCTTAGGTGGGAGCCATGTTAGTCTGTAGCAGAAGAGCAAGATTTGGGTCTCGCAGCATGGTAGAGACCAACTAGATGTCTGGGTGTGCACTTTTGAGTATCAAAGCTGCCTTCATCAGACCCTGGACTTCAGCTCATTAACCCTTTACAACCACCCCCACTGCTGCCTCCTGGCACCTTTTCAGCACCTGGGGAAACGGCGCTGAGTCTTTGCAAGCATACCCCTGGCCTTTTGCCCTGATCCCTGCACAACTGTAGCCAGCAGTTGCATGGAAATTGCACAGGAGTCAAAGTAGAGCCCCGGGGAACTTCCTCTAACATTGGTGCCAGGCCCCAGAGTTTAAAAGCCCCGCTTCCATCTTGGGTAATCTTGCTTGCCTGGCAGCTGTGCTCCCAATTCCTGTAGTTTCAGGTTTATAGCCATGCTGGTCTGCAGTAAAACAGCAGGATTTGAGACCAGGGGCACCTCGGAGACCAGCAAGATCTTCAGGGTGCAAACTTTGAAGAGTTGGAGCTCCTCTCAGGTACTGAAGATAGCACTGGATTCAGATCCCCCCAGTCCAAGTAGGTGTTCCAAAAGGGTATCTTGGTTGACAGTACTGAAAGCCACTGAAAGATGCAGGAGAATCAGCAACAGATTGCTACCCCCAAACTCCCAGGGTAGGCAGCCAGTCCACATGGGCAAGGCTGTTTCTGTGGGGTGGGGGTGGGGGTCCTGGAGCAGGTCTCTCAGGAAGCGCATGGCGTGGCACAACCTGGCCGAGACTGGTTTGGACAAAGCTTGAGGGCAAGAGTGGACTTTGGAGGGAGGAGCCAAACGGTCTGCTCAGGCAGACCTTCGGCACTCTACACGGAGGAATGCGGCATCCTGGAGATGCCGGGCTCCTTCCGGAGTCGCCTGAGCAGCCCAGCCCCTCCTAAGCAGGGTGAGGCTCCCCAGCCCACAGTCGATTGGTTAAGCAGATCAAATTTTGGGGCATGGGGCTGGGAAGTCGGTTGGTTTGGAGATGGGAGCAGGAACTCAAGGCTTGGACTCCAAGGACGACTCGGGCTTGGGGCCTTAGCGAGGCAGGCTGGGTTTGAGCCAAGCAGCCCAGAACCGTCCTCCACTGGCTTTGTGCCTGGCCATCAGCGGCGTTCCAGAATAGCAGTCCCAGAAGAACCTTCATGATAGTCCAGGAGCACCTTTAAGACTAACCAACTTATTGTAGCATAAGCTTTCGAGAACCAGCTGCATCTGACAAAGAGAGCTGTGGTTCTCGAAAGCTTGCACTATAATAAAGTTGGTTAGTCTTAAAGGTGCTACTGGACTGTACTAATTTGCAACTATAAACTAACATGGCTAACTCCTCCGGATCTATCTTCACGGTAAGCTAAGGGTCAGTTCTCTTCTGCGGGGTCTTTGGAGTGGCGCTCAAGGTCCGAGGGCTGAGCGCAAGAAGAGCTTTTCCCGTCTGCACTCCTGCAGGCGCCGCGAGAGCTGCATTTCGCCCGAATCTCTTGCTCAAACGTGCGACTTCCTTGTTCTGAAATGTGGCACATTCCTGCTTGTATGCAAGAGGCGAGGGAGCCAAGAGCTGGTTATTAGGCAGGGCCCTGCAAGGCTGTTTTCCCGGAGGAAAGGCGTTCAGCCGGCTGGGAAGTCCCGCGAGGTGGTTCGCGCCTGCGCCAGCCACTGAGGCGCAAACGGAATGGGCGCAGATCCAGAGGATCGCCTTCAAATGTGCTTTAATGTGGGGACAGACGAGGGACCCGCTTCCAGGACTGCCCGCCATTGGCGGCCGCAGTAGCCGAGCCTGCCTTTTCCAAGCGAATGTTTAGGTGACAGAAGCGCCGGCCCGAGTGCGGGGGTGGCCTTCCGAGGCGCAGCAATGCCGGGAAGGGGGTTCCCTTGGCCGAGGGGCCGGCGGGAGAAGAGCTCGTTGGGGAGCGGGGTGGGCAGCAGGGCCCAGAAAGGAAAGGGCCACGCTTGCCCCCTCCCCCTTTCCCGATGCTCGAAGCAGTCGCGAAGGCGCCGAAATCCGGCCCCCGGGGTTAAACCCCCCAACCTGCCGGGTTTCCTCCCGGCGCGGGACTGCGCGGGGCGCCCTCTGGCTTTGGCGCTGCCATCCCCCGCGCAGGGCTGGCTGCTCGCGCGCTGGCTCCGGCCTCGGCCTCGGGGAGACGCGCCCGCGGAACTCCCCGCGGCTGGCGCCGCACCTGCCCGGCGGGGCCCAGAGGAGGGGCGTCGCTCGTGGCCCGCCCACGGGGCTGGCGCTCTCGGGCTTCAAGAGGCCTCGTCGGCCCGCGGAGGGCGGTTTGGGCCCAGCCGTCTGATCCGGGGCAGGTGAGCGCGGAGAGCCGAGGCCCGGGCGCGGGTTCGGGGCGCCCCCCCCCCCACACACTGAGGGCAGCGCTTCGAGAGCCGGCCCGGGTCCCGCAGCGCCTGAGGCGTCGCTGGGGCGGGCGGTGGGGCTGAGCCCCGGGAGGGTCTCCCGCGCAGCTTTCCTCTCCGATCCGAGCGTTCCGGGGGAGCCGGCCGGCCTTGCGCGCCCTGGGTGCGGAGAGCGGCCGTCGGGGAGAGCGGGGGGAAGCCGGGCGCGCGGCCCGAGCGGAGGGTGCCCAGCGGAGCTCCGGGCCCGGCCGGCTCCATTCGGCGCGCGCTGCGGGCCTTGCACGGCGGTTCGACCGAGGCGCGCGGGGGAGCACGTGGCCCCGACGGCCCTGCGCGGCTCGCCACCGCCCGCCCCCTTCCGTGGCTCCGCTTCGCAGCTCGCCTGCCCGGCGGCCGGCCTGTGCCAGGCCGAGGCTTCGGGGCTCAACGCCCCCCTTGCCCGCCCTCCGCAGCAGACCTGCAAGCGAGCGCCTCGGGGCGGGGGCTGCGCCCGCCGTTGCGCAAAAACCGGCGTCCAGCTCGGGGGCTGCTGCTGGGCCTGCGGAGCCGGCCGGGGACGCAGCTGGCCCTGCTTGGGAGGCAAAGCCACCGTTCCTGGACGGAGGCTCGTTGCATCCCGCGGCCACCTCCAGACCCAGGCCCGGCCCCGGGATGGCGGTTCCTGCGAGGCAAATGCCTCCCCGCCCAGGAGCCTTCAACCGAGGCCTGGGGCGATTCTCTGCCCTGACGGAAGCGCGGGATTTGCATGGCAATAGAGCAATCGGTCCCTCGCTTGCCACTGCCTGCCTGCCTCCCTCCCCCCAGGGCTGGGAGACACCGCCGGGGGGGAGGGAGAGATTCAAGCTTTCCAAGAGGTTTGCAATTCAATTGAAGCAGAGAATGAACGGATTGCTTTTTATGGCGCTAGCGCGGCCCTTGATAAGGACGCCCCTTCGAGCAATGCAGCCTGTTCCTTGCAGAGCCATCAAGCTCGCTGTCCTTGTGCCTCCTTGCCTGTTGGGTGTGACTTCCCCTGAATCCGGACGGCAGAGCTGGGCTGGCTGGAATGCCACCTTGGGAAAGATCTTCTTGCCTGGAAGGAGGGCTGTGGCTGGAGGGGAAGGCTTGGTTCATTGTCGTGCGTCCTGGGACTGCTTGTGCCCCAACTGCATTAAGACCCAGAGGAGTTCGCCCTGTTAGTCTGTAGTCGCAAAATAGTAGAGTCCAGTAGCACCTTTAAGACTAGCCAACTTTGTTGTAGCAGAAGCTTTCCAGAACCACAGCTCTCTTCATCAGACGTAACCTGATGGTCAGATACAACCATCAGGTTGCATCCTGATCAACTTTGTTCTGCTTTGCCCATTTGGAGAGTCTTTGCACTAGGAGATCCGAACCTTAACGGGGAGGGTTTCCCTTGCCATTTGGCTCTGCAGGGGAAAATTCCCTAACAGTATGCTGTCAAAAGGTTGTGGGTGTGTCTACAATCACATACAAGTTACAGACATGTCCAGCAAAAATTTTGTTTTGATGTGTAACTTTTTTTGAGGGAGGGGGTTAATTATTGCTGTTGGCAGCTCTTTTCACTGTCCGCAGTTAATGGAAGCAGGTACCTCACCTCCCAGAATCCTGGGTTCCTACCCACGGCTGCTCAGGGATGAGAAAGATGGGCTGACCCCAGAGACAAATGGGGAAAAGTATCATTGAGGGCTGTGCAGAAAGAAAACCCCAGCCCTCCTCTGCCACAGGTCTGCAGTGTGACCTTGGTTCTCTTCCCCTCCCCAGATCCTGTGGCCGAGATGCGCTTCCTGGCGGTGTCCCTGGTTCTTGTGGCCCTGTGTCAGGCCCAGACTCTCCACAAGGGAAAAGGTGGGTGCCGTCCAGGGATGTGGCGGCTGTTGTTGTGGTGCATGTGTTAAGTAAAGGGAATGTTCAGTATAGGGCCTGTTTTGAAGAATGTGCAGTTTTCCACTTGAGATACACAAGTCCTTCCGAGGCAGTGTGGAAATAAATGTATGAATGTAAACTGTTGCCCCCTCAGTGTTGGTCTCTGCCCCCCACCCCACAGCACCCGGAATCCAGCGTGGGGGTGATGCTTGCTTTCATGTGCCCCTCTTTGGCTTGCTGACTTCAGAAAGGTCCTTATGCCACTCATCGGGTTGGGGGTCTCCTTCCCTTTGCCCTAAGCAGGTGGTCCTCTGTGCAAAGGGAAATAAACTGCTGTCTCAGAGCAGCGGGTGGCTGCATTGTCTTTCCTCCAAGATTTGGGAAAACTGCTGTGACTCAGTTCTGAAGAACTGGCTTGTGGTAAGCAGGGCTGAGATAGCGGAAGGAGAATCCGTTTCCTGAAACTGGAGCTCTGAGGCCTAAGGGGAGGTAGTGCCACAGGTCGGGAGGAGGTGGATTCTCTGTTCTGCAGTAGTGTCGGAGGGGAGGGGAGGGGAGGGGAGGCACCCAGGGCAGGGTCCCTTTCAACAGAATGTCTCAGAACAGCTGTAAAGAGCCTGGTCAAGCTGGGCTCCCGGGGCTCTCTGCCCCTCCTCTTGTGGCTTGTGTGGCAGCGTGGAGGAATAAAAAGGGTGCTGAATGTGTGCCTGGCCGCCGTTCCCTAACTTTGGGGGCTCCCCACATCCTCAGTCACTCTTGGCCTAACCTACCTCGCAAGGTAGTTGTTGGGAGGCTAAAACAGAGGAGGAAAGAATGATGGTGTAAGCTGCTCTGGGTTGCCATTTGGACCAAAATGTGGCACAAAATTTTATTCGTATTTCGATGTCCCCTCTGTGTGTCTTTTTGTCTTACAGCGTGCGGGGCACCAGACATGCCGCTGCATAGCACCTGTATATGCCAACCCCCCCTGTGCCAAGGGGCCCTGGACTCTGGCACCTTTAAAGAGGACACCGAGCTGAAGTGCTACTGCCATCCTGGTTACGGCCAAGCCGGTCTGCCTGGTGTTTCCATCTGCCGCGGAGGAAAGTGGGACGTGGTGCAGGATGTCCTTTGCAAGCCCCAAGAAAGTAAGAATTGTGTGTGTGGGTGTGTGTGTATGTCCCCTCCCTCCACTTGGCCTCTGTTCCTTACACCTGCTAACCCACACTTTGAAGCAGGAGGCGAAAGGAATACATTTTTGTATAGCTGGAGCTGGTTTGACTGCCTCAGCCGCCCCACTGGATGGGGCTGCTTCATGCGCTACATGACCCACGCAGATGCTTGCGGTCTTGCGTGGCTTGTGCAGCACAGCTGTGGGGGACAGCAACATCTCTTAGGCTGGCCCTGGGTACACTTGACGCACAGTGCCAAGTACCAGCATCTGGGCAGCACCCGGGGCTGCCCTGCCCCCTCGTGGTTCAGATTGGAATAGCTGCTCACCTCCCTCTGTGAGTGTTTGGCCCCTTCAAGGGGGCTGGGAGGAAGGACTCTTCTGCTCTCCTCTGCCCCGTGAGCTGGGCTTCATCCTGCCGTGGCCTCTATTCTCCCTCCCCAACATTGCTGGCGCCTTTTCTATCTCCCTCACTAAACTTTGGGCAAGGAGCAGATTGGGATCTTCAAGTGGTCCTGGGATAAGCAGAGCCCCAGTGGTGCTGGCAGCCCCGTGCAGCTCCTGTGGGGCTGAGGGTACCAGTGGGGCTCTGCTTGCTCCTGGGCACTAGTGGTCCTCCGGTGCTCCCACCAGGGACTGTCCTAGTAAGCAAAAGGGTCGATCTACCCTGGGCAGAAGCCCCAAAGGAAGCGAGGAAGGAGTTGCTCCCTTGGGCTCTTGGCTACCTGCCACCATGCGGCTATGCTTAGGCAGTGAAGTTTCAGGTGTATTCCCAAACCCAGGTGCTGCACCTTCCTCTAAGAACAACCTTAGAATCACTGACTCAGAAGCAGGTCCAGTCACCTTTACTGCAGTTTGCTGCCGAGTGAGTGTAGCTTCAGCTGAAGGCGAGTTCCACAGAACTTCCTCAGAACTCTTCTCGAGCCATTTAGTGGAGAGTTCTGTGCCAGCAGGAATCCCAGTAAAATGGCTCTTGTCTGTTCATTGTCGTGTCTTCTGTGCGGTCTCACAAGGGAACTGCGCGTGCTCAGGCCAGCCACGGACGTTCTAAAGCTCCTACAGGTGCGAGACACTCGCCTAGTCTTTCCGTGCACTTTTCCTCCAGGCGTGGCTATAAAAGGCGGGGCGGGGGCCTTCCTCCCTCAGATCTTCTTTTGCTGCTGCTGCTGAAGAAGGACACGTCTTCTCTCCACTCCTCGATTCCAACCATTACAGATGCCGGTTCGGGTCTTCAGCTCCATGGTGTCGAAGGCCCTATTCAAGAACTGTTCACATTGTGGAACAAAGATGGCCCAACTGGAGGGGCACGACAAATGCCTTCCATGTCTGGGCCAGGGCCATGGCATCTTGTGGTGTGCGGCCTGTAAACGGTTTACGTCCAGAGCCTGCCATGAAAGGGCGTCACAACCTAAAGCGGCTCTTTGGGAGTCAGCCCTGACGGGCTCTACAGACTTCGATCGTCATGTCACAGATAATGGACCACAGCACCCAGAGCAAGCCTCTGCAGTTCCTCGAGCATGTTTGGGACCCAGCACCTCCCAGAAGGACCAGTCAGTTCCTGCCACACCTTTGTTGGTTCCACCTCGGTGCCAGTCAGAACCGGCTACAAACAAGGCTAAGCTCAAGTCGAAGCATGCTGATGAGACATTGACTTCTAAGTTGCAAAAGAGGGGGAAACCCTCTTCTTCAGCACTGAATGTTTCAGTTGCATCAGTTCCACCCAGGAGTCCAAGAACTCTGCCTCCAGCCCCCAGAAGGTGCTTTGGTTCCATCCCTCTGGGAAGGTGAGATCCCAGAAGTCGTGGAACCGTCTACAGCCATTTCTCCATTGCTGCCATCACCAGTATGGCCTGGAGAAAGACAGAGGGGTTCTTTGGTTCTACCCGAGAAATGATAGTTGCTTGGAACTGGCTCCTCATCCTAGAGGCCACCGGTTTCATTATCCTCCATCTGGTTCCTCGTACCGTTGCTCTGCTTACCACCCCCTCCTTCTTCCATGACGAAGACCCTTATGATTCAGTTTGCTCAGAACCAGGAGGCATCACTAAACCGAGTTTTTAGCAGGGGTAAAACATCTTTTAGCGATAAGGTTGTCCTCTGCCCGGTCCTCCCCTTTTCGCTGAGAGTCATCTCCACTTTTTGGAGACATCGTCTTAGCAGTATTTCCCCCTACTCCTGAGACTAACATAGAGAGACTTTTCACACCTTGATGTTAAATGTGCTTTGTGTTTCTACTTGGACAGGACAGCTCCTTTCTGAGGATCCCGGGGAGTTAGCCGTGTTAGTCTAGTCTGCGGTCTCAAAATGGTAAAGAGTCCAGCAGCACCTTTAAGACAAACCAACTTTATTGCAGCATAAGCTTTCAAGCGCCACATGCATCTGATGAAGAGAGCTGTGGTTCTCAAAAGCTTATGCTACAATAAAGTTGGCTTGTCTTAAAGGTGCTGCTGGACTCTTTACTGTTTTGCGACTGCAGACTAAGACAGCTAACTCCTCTGGACCTCCGGCCATGGAACGCTCCTCATTCAGCCGAATGGGGAAGAAATCCATCAACCTCCGGAAGAAACTAGCTCAGATACAAACAGACATCTTTCTGAAAAGACTCTAATCTCTTTGCTCTGTTTAAAGGGCCCCCAACAGGTCTGAAGGTCACCACTAGGGGTGTGCAAGCCAAAAATTTTCGGCTATAGCCGAAAGTAGAAAGCCGAAAGAAGATTCTCTATCGTTAAAGCCGAAAGCCGAAACAAGAATCTCTTTCGGCTTTCGGGATTCTTTCGGCATTCTTTCGGCATTCTTTCGGCTTTTTTCTATGGGAAAATGCCTCTGTCTTCCAGGACGCCTGGAGGAGGCATTTTCCCACCGAATAAACCCAAAATTGGTGGGGACCTTCCTCCAACCCTTCTCTAACAACCACCCAAGTTTCAGACAGATTGAACTTTGGGGGGCCATGTTATGGCCCCCCCAAAGCAGGTCCCCCCATCCTCCCATAAGAAAGCGAAGGAGCAGCATATTGTTAGCATGCTGCTGCTCATCTTTCTTCATTATTTCCTATGGGGAAAAAATGAAGAGGCAGGCTTCCTTTGCCAGGCGTGGCATTTTGCATGCTACACAGCAGGGGTGGAACACCAAAGGGCATGGAAGCAGTATCTTACACAAAAATAACACAACTCACTTCACATTAAAGAATCACCCCAAAAAATTGCTGTCAAAAGCACTTTATTTTTGTAACTGCTTTAGGTTACACAGTAGGAAGGCACCACAGAGCAGGAAAGCAGTGTACTACACAAAAATAACACAACTCACTTCACATCAGAGAATCACACAAACACAATTGCTGTCAAAAACGGTGAAGTGGGTTGTATTATTTTTTGTAGTACATTGCTATCATGCCCTGTTGTGCCCTCCTACTGTGTAACCTAAAGCTGTTCAAGAAATAAAGTGTTTTTGCCAGGAATTGTGTTTTTGTGATTCTCTGATGTTAAGTGAGTTGTGTTATTTTTGTGTAAGATAGTGCTGCCATGCCCTTTGGTGTTCCCCCCTGCTGTGTAACCTAAAGCTGTTCAAGAAATAAAGTGTTTTTGACAGGAATTGTGCTTTGTGATTCTCTGATGTTAAGTGAGTTGTGTTATTTTTGTGTAAGATAGTGCTGCCATGCCCTTTGGTGTTCCTCCCTGCTGTGTAACCTAAAGCTGTTCAAGAAATAAAGTGTTTTTGACAGGAATCATGCTTTGTGATTCTCTGGTGTTAAGTGAGTTGTGTTATTTTTCTGTGTGGGGGACTGCTGGTGTAATGTGTCATAATGCTTTGCCTACTTGTACTTTGGAAGGGAGAAAAAAATTTAAAACTTTATTTTGTGTTCTTGTTTTATTCTTTGTTGTGCAGTTGGTTCCCATCATAGGGAACAATGGGGCTGGCTGGCCAGCCATCTCTGTAGGTGGTGGGGGAATTTGAGGGAGGGTGTCTGTGGTTCAGGTGCTCTTTCACAGGGACCAGCTGGCACTCAGAAGTGTACCCACCATTGTGGCACCCCTGGGCTGTGCAGAATTGCCCAGGGAAAGAGAGTTTAGAAGTTCCCAACATAGGGAACAAAGGGAGAGGGCTGGCCTTTGCCAGCCTGTTCCTGGGGTTATGGGTGTGGGGCAGGTGGGGGTGGATTTGGGTCTGTGAGGGGCTAATGTGGGGATTTGGGTCTGTGTGTGGCAGCTGGGGGGGAATTGGGTTTGTGTGGGGCTGTAAGGGGTGGACTTTAGGGGCTGAGAGGACCTACTTGGGGAGGCCATGAAATGGCCCCCCCAAGTGGGAGCAGTCTGAGCCTTGGTGGGGGGTGGGAGGAGGGGTGGGAGAAGGGCCCCAGAGGGTTGGGGGGCATTTTGCATGCAAAATGCCACCCCTGGCAACACAAGCCTCCCCCAGCTGTCAGTGGTAGAGATTAGAGCACCTACTTGGGGAGGCCATGAAATGGCCCCCCCAAGTGGGAGCAGGCTGAGCCTTGGTGGGGGGTGGGAGAAGGGCCCCTGAGGGTGAGGGGGCATTTTGCATGCAAAATGCCACCCCTGGCAAAGGAAGCCTGCCTCTTCATTTTTTCCCCATAGGAAATAATGAAGAAGATGAGTAGCAGCATGCTAACAATATGCTGCTCCTTCGCTTTCTTATGGGAGGATGGGGGGACCTGCTTTGGGGGGCCATAACATGGCCCCCCAAAGTTCAATCTGTCTGAAACTTGGGTGGTAGTTAGAGAAGGGTTAGAGGAAGGTCCCCACCAATTTTGGGCTTATTCGGTGGGAAAATGCCTCCCCCAGACGTCCGGGAAGACGGAGGCATTTTCCCATTGAAAAGCCGAAAGAATCCTGAAACGTTTCGGCTTTTTTCTTTCGGCTACCCGAAACGTTTCGGCATTCCCCGAAACGTTTCGGCATTCCCCGAAAGAAGCCGAAACACTTTTGTTTCGGCATTCTTTCGGCATTCTGAATGCCGAAACGCACATCCCTAGTCACCACACAGACCATTTCAAATTGGATAGTTTGGCTCATTAAGGATTGTTATAATCAGTCTAAACGACCGTGCCCATTGCACATAAGAGCGCACTCTACAAGGGCTCAATCCACCTTGTCGGCCTTCAACTTGGGCATCCCTGTAGTGGAATTATGTAAGGCAGCCACCTGGTCTGTGCTGTCCCCATTTATCAAACCTGCCATTGATGTAGACCCCAGAAAGGACGCAGCTGTGGGCAAGGCCGCCCTCAGGAGTCTCTTCCATTAAAATGCCTCACACCTACTGTCTGGGTAAGTTAGCGCACTAATCTCCCACAAGGGATTGCACAGAAGACACAATGATGAAAGCACGGTTGCACTTACTTGTAATTGTTGTTCATCGAGTGGTCTTCTGTGCAGGCACAGACCCCTCCCTCCTTCCCTGCCATGTGCTCTTTTTTCTTCTACACTGATGGCTTAGAGAACTGAGGGGGAGAGAGCTGCTCACCCCCCCCTTTTATAGCCATGCCTGGGGGGAAAGCACGCGAAAAGGCTAGGCGAGCGTCTCGTGCCTCCAGGAGCTTTAGAACATCCACGGCTGGCCTGCACCTGCACAGTTCCTATGCGTGACTGCACAGAAGACCGCTCAATGAACAGCCCTTACAGGTGAGTGCAACCCTGTTTTCCTCCGTCTCAAGAGTGACTCATCTAAATGTCTTGCAATCTGGGACATCAGTCCAGACATCCTAGGCTGTCTAAACAACAACAGCCTCCTGAGACCGATTTGGGGGGAGGGGGTTGCTCGCAAGGTTTCCCTGCCCTTCAGTCCAGCCTCCACGCCTTGTTCTGCTCCTTGGACATCATTGACTGAATTGTTTTCAAAATATTTTGTAATCCGCCTTGAGTCTCCATGAGGAAGGCAGGTATCATGATTTCCAGGCTACACGCGGGCGATAATTGAAGTTGTGAAGAAGTGTTATTTATTTCCTTGACCTTTTTTCTCCTCTCCACCCCCAGCCTCTACAGCTCCAGGTGGCGGTAACCTGACTCTTCTCGTCTCCACCTCTTTGACAGCAGCAGCTTCGGTGGTTCTTTCGGCTTTAATCTTTGCAGTTGTGCTGTGTGTGCTAGTGAAGCCCAAGCCCTGCTCTTGCAGCTACCGCAGGTATGTTCTGAGCCTCTTTCCTGGGCTCCTTTGCCTTAGGCTGAGGCTCTGACCCAGAGCGCTCTCTTTTCAGTGGAGAAAGCCCGCTCTTGGCTTCTGGGCTCAAGGGGGCTTCCCTCCATCCTGAGATGCTGTGTGTGAAGGAGGCATCGGCGTAGCATGGGTTGCAGGCACCCAGGGCAACTCCTGGCAGATGGTGCCCCTGTCACCACATGTGTGTGCGTGCAAAGCGCGCACATGCTCCCAGGACTGCGTGATGACTTCACTTCCGGGAAGTGATGTCATCATGCAGGGCGCGCCTGCCTGTCAGCAGCGTTCCCACAATTTGGGCCGCTCGCCTCCCCGCTCGTTACCTGGCAGCACACTCCTGGCCAGCAGCCGCTGCGTCGGTGTGGCAGGTGGCCAGGGGGGTGCAAGTGGCCTCCCAGGCCTCCCGTGCTGCCACCGCCAACTCCACGCACTCCCGGTCAGCAGCAGCAGGAAGGCCAGCTCGGTGCCCAGCGTGTGGGAAGCCTCCCAGCTCTCGCATGCAGCCGCCTGTGCTGCCACTACCAGCTCTGTGCACTCCTGGCCAGCTGCTGCACCCGCCGCCCTCTCCCTGCCCTCCCCTAAATACGGCCCTGGCCTTGGGGAGGGAAGGAAAAGTTGGCAAGCAAGCACTATGCAATTTTGTCAGGTTCTACACTATTTTATTAGGCCCTGTACAACTTTTCCCTCCATCTCTGGCCCACTTCTTTTCTAGGCCGGGTGTGAAGGGCTTATCACGGAGCAGATTAGTACAGGGAAAGTGAGTCTTAGCTCCCCCCACCCCAAGACACACAGGGAGTTTTTGGTTGGATAAAGCTGTTATTACCCCTGGGGAGGAGGTGCTGGTATCCGTAAGTTTTCCCTGATGAAGGAGAGTAGAAGTGGCTCAGGGTGGCCCGGCAGAGGAGGGAAGCTCTCTCCAGTTTCTCTCTCCCTTCCCATTTTCCTTGGTAAAGCAAGCCAAGCAGCTCAACCTGTAAAAGGACAGGAGAGCTGAGGCCCAAGGCTGCCCTTGTAGTTTCTGGGCAAGCAGGGCCCTGCTTCTCCGCTCGCTGGGCCTTCTGCACCTCTCTCCAGCATCCTGCTTCCCCAGTGCTCCTCGAGGTTCCGCATGCGAGCCCACGAGCTTTGGGCACGCGGCTCTGCCAGGCCCTGCAACGGCTCTTCCAGCTGTGTTACAGGCGTGAGGCAGACCCTGGCTTGGTTGGCGGTCAACTCGCTGGTTTGTGGCAACATTTCACTGCTGGGACCGTCACTCTTCGGTACTTCTGTGCCAGGCTGGTCGCCCTGCTTGCCCTCTTAAGACCTGTTTTGGTGAGCTCTTTCCCACGCTGACAGAATCCCCCCCTCAAGAAGCAGGGCTGTAAAAACACTGTTTGCGTTTCAGGGTTTGGCATGCGGGACTCTCGTGCTGTTGTGTTTTCTGTCTGACAGCCAGGTGTACGAAGTTTTGGAGGAGCCGGACTTGGTCGTGGTGGAGGGCATGGAGGAGCCAGGCACAACTCACAGGGAGGACACCCCAGAACCCCTTCCCTCCTACGAAGAAGCGGTCTGTGGTCACACGGGGGCCCCCTCGCCAGCTGGCAGCCAGTGGCAAATGCCCCTTGTCCTTTCAGCCCAACCAGAACTGTCTGATGGCAGCCCTGTGGCTGGGGGGCCCGTGGAGGTGGTTGACCCACCCCCCTCATACCAAGAAGCCATGGCAGCAGCCTGCACCCTCCCAGAGAATGCTCCAGGGAAGTGAGCCATCGGCAAGGTGGGCAATGCTGTCCTTGTTTCTCCTGGAAAGGTGAACTGAGCTCAGTGGCGGGGTCCAGGAGCCCCTGTGCCTTGGGGCTGATCCCCCTGCTCCAAAGGACTTCCTCATCCAGTGGGGGCCTCAGCAGTTGGAAGTGCCCCAGTGACGGCTGGGGCTCCCCAATCAAGCCACACCCCCTTCTATCAGGGATGCTGCGGGAGTGGAAAGGGGGCAGGCTCAAGCACCCACGCAGGGGGGCCAGGGCGCCTCTTTCCTAGCCCCGAAGGGCCCGCTTCTTCCAAGCAGCAACTGCTCTCTTTCTTGATTCAGATTCTCTCCGACATCTTCCTGTTTTGGATGGAGATTCTCTTGAGTTTTCTTTTTAATTGCAGTTTTTCTTATTTGTTACATGGTTTTATTGAAGCTGCTATGGGGCCTTCAAAGTACAGTGTGTGCTGATTGGGAACGGGGCGTTTCCATAGCATTGCGGGGTGCGGATGTGGGGGGAGGCATTGGACCTCTTTCTCACCTGAAGTTTACATTGGTGCTAACTCCAGGATAAGTACCCTGTACGTACTGGCCCTGATTATGTTAATACTCTCAATGGTGGTGGTGTTTTAAAACTTTACCTTTATTCTGGGATCATTCTCCCCCCCCCCTTTTAGTGCAGTATGAACTTTCAAACTACAAGGTGTTAATAAGGTAGAAATGAGGGCGGAATGAGTTCCAGAAGTCCCCCCATACCTTTATTAAACGTGTTTCTCCACAGTTGTGTGTCCTGGCAGTCCTCCTCTTCTGCTTTGCCTCCTGGAGTGAGGAAACAGCCCCCCGCCCTGGCGTGTGAAGGAGCCGGCTGTCCATTGGGGGGGGGGTGAAGGGAGACCCAGCCAGCCACGCCCTGTGCTTGGGGAGGGGGGGGCGTGCCTCTGTCCAGGTCCCCTTTCCTTTCCTCTGGCTGGGAGGGGCTGTGTCCCGAAGGCTTCCGCTCCTGCCAGAGTGGGGTGCGTGGGAATTGCAGTGTGTGTGTGTGTGTGTGTGAGACGGAGCCCCCTCCTTAATGCAGAAATAACTGCAACCCTTTCCTGGCCGGGGTCAGAGACGCAGGACGTGGAAGTGTTGAGCCAGTGAGGCATGTAGGCCGAGGGCCCTGCAGGAGAGCGGGCACCTGTTGTCACCCCCCCTGCTGCTCTTTGAGATTTTGCCTGATCCAGACTTCTCTAGATCTATCCATCCATCCACCTATCTAGTCCAGCGTCCCTCTTTCCCACAACGGCTGGCCAGCCAGAGCTTTCTGAAGCACCGTAGCATGCCTAGAAGGTGCCAGGCCTCCCCCTAGGGCACTGTTTGTCCACAGGGCACTCCCGGTACACTGCCTGTGAATGTGGAGGCTCCGTTCATCTCTCCACCTAACAGATGTTTAGGCCCTTGCTCCTTCATGTGGCCTAAATGCTTTCGTTGGTCTCTGCCTGCTGCAGCAGTGAATTCCCTTAATCTGTGCAAAGTACTTCTGTCTACTGGCTGTTGACTTATGTGGGTCAAGGGCTTCCAGGGATGGAGAGGGGGCAGAAAAACCTCACCTTTTGCAGCTTGAGCCCTTCCAACAGAATGGGGGGGGGGACTTGCTGGGCTCTTCCTCAGGTTGCTCATTGTTTGGCTTTTTGTTGATGGAGGCCTTTCGGGGGGGGGGACGCCTGAAGGGGTCCAAAGAGACACCACCAGAGAGGTGGCCACGGCGGTTGGCCAGTCTGTCCCATTTTGCTGTCTGATTGGCCAAAGGCCAAAGATGCTGTCCTTTACCACCCAATAGACACCAGAAATGTTTCTTTCCTTGTGTAGGGGGAAACAATCTTTCTACCGTTACTGGAATATTGATTTCACTGAGAGGTTTGACAGTGGGTTTGATTTTAAAATGCACGGATAGAATAAACTAGCCAAGAGGGATCTGGAAAGAAAGACACCAAATGCATCGAAGAAAACATGAAGCCCGAATCAAGTTGCAAACAAGCCCACGTTGCGGCTTGTGATAGTCATGGGGGTGGGTGGATCCAGGGAGGGTAACAGAGTGGGTGGGCATTCCTGTCTCAGGGTGGGCTGGACTAGTTGGCCTCTAGGCATCAGTCAGCTCTTGTAACTGCTATAGCCAACCACTCTTGCTTCCTGGCGCTCAGTTTTTCCATCTGTAACAATGGGAATGAGGTGCCTCTAAGCAACTCCGGCAGGCTGGTCATACGCCAAGACTTTACTTCTTGGGGGGAAAAAATAATTCTAATTGGAGGCTGGAGCCCTTCTGCTCCCTAAGGCCCCGGAGAGGGGCCTGGCTTCTTTGTCCTAAGTCTCTTCCGAGGTTTCCCATATGTTTTCAAGCACTGCGGCCCAGGTGTGTGCTTTGTCCACTCCCTAAACAGACCCAAGGATGTAGAAGTTTGAGCCAGCTGCCTCCAGAGCACAGCTACAGACAGCAGGTGTCCCTGTGCAGCCGCGGGATGGCCGGGGAGGGAGAGAATGTGTTTTATGGCTCCCCTGGAACCGAAACCACAGGAACACCCTCTGGCCCTCCAAAGAGAGTTTCTTCTGTGTTGATTAGAAGTAGATATTCAGGAGACAAAGAAGCATTTTTCATGGCTGTTGATGGGTTTCTACTTCGCCCCCTCCCTCTGTACACAGATGAAGGCTCTCTGCTCATGCTTGAAGCCTCTGTTGTTTTTAATATTATGACACATGTTGCAGCAGGTCAAATACCTGATGCTGAAAACAGCCCAAGCATTGGCAAATACCTTCTATGGCGCAGTTAACCCCAGCTGGCAGTAAGTGGTCGCACAACACACAGCTTGCTCTCTGCACCCCCAGTATACTGGAACACAATGGGCACTTCCAGTGTGAGAATTGTTTCTGGTCTCGCTGGGTGGAGGGGGGTGTTCAAGGTGTACTCTCTTCGGGGGTTGAACTGCTGTAGCATAGTGGGTAAGTAGGTGGGCTCTGAGCCATCACTCTGCTGGTTTGACTCCCACTGTTTCCCTGAGCTCAGCAGGCGGCCTTGGGCAAGCCTCTCCTCTCAGCCCCAGCTGTATTGCGGGGATAACAACAACACTGACTTTGTTCCCTGCTCTGAGTGGGGCACTAATCTGTCCAGAAGGGCAGTATATTAGCACATGGTTATTATTGTTGTTGTTATTGTCGCTGTTATCTGCCATAGCCTGGCAAGCTTTGCCTGAATAGGTCCACCCTGGGAGTTGGCAGCGTAGAAAAAAGCCCCCCTCCTGGGGCCCCGATGATTTCTCAACTTCCCAAAGCCTAGCAGGGGCCGGGCATTCCACGTAGATTTTAGGGCTGTGGGCCAGTTGCTGCAGACCCCTCAGCGCCCCCACCCCCACCCCCTTGCTCAGCTCCCAGCCCTCTCCACGCGTGGTCCTGTCAAACGGGGAGATGCCTCTCAGGTAGGAGCCAATTGAACACCATTTGTCTGGGAATGATCCTATTCTGTTCTCAGGTTGCTGCCAGCCTTTCCCAAATAACGCTTATGCAAGAAAAAAAGAAAAGCGCCCGTCATTTGTCGACCTTGAGCTGCCAAAGAACAAAGCCCAGACACACGGCAAAGCTTTGTTCCTTCACTTTTAATTACGTTTATTGAGGAAAAGGCACAGGCATAGGTGGGATCAGAGGGGGAGAGAACGGCTTTGAAGATGGAATGTCTGTCTGGAAATCGCTGAGAATGAACAAAACACTTGAGATCTTGAAATGTCACATGGCTGCATTCAGAACAAAACTTTCAGGCCCAGAGCTTCAAAGTGCTGGGAACTCCCTTCTTGCCACTGGTGGCGGGGGGGGGGGGGGCTGGAAGATGCTCCTCGGGTCTTGCTTCTCTGCTGCAGCGGCATGCCCCACAGTTTGCGGGCACTTCAGAAGACTCTGCTGCCACCACCAGATGAATTTAGGCCCCCCCCCCGGTGTTCCATTTCTGCAACGAGGTCTCCCATTTGAACAGAGCTTGCCAGCAGTTGTGTGGGTGAAGGGTGCTGTGAAAGAGGTATCCCGGAAGACTCCGTGCCAAAAGAGGGGCTTTGGGGGTTAGGAGTTTTTAGGACAGGACATCCTTAACCAAGACAGGCAGTGAGATGCTGGGAGCGAGGTCACAAGGGCAGGGTCTGAGGAGCGGCAGGTGGCCAGCCCCTCCTTGGTCTTTCTTGGGCAGGCAGCCTCAAGAGCACTTGCAGTAGTAGGCCGAGATGGCATTGTCCCAGTCTCCGAAAATCCCTTTTCTGTACTCTTGCAGCCGAGGGAATGCCGCAGCCTTAAACTTCTTTGTTTTGCCACCTTTGCCCTTGCCGGACCAGACGGTGAGCTCGCAGCGAGTGGCCACTACCAAGGAGGAGATCTTGTTGTTGAAAGCTGACGGGATGTAGGGCTGGTCTTCATTGGGCAGCACCTGCAATACGCTCCCCCTGCAGCACTGGTCGTAGTAGGGGCTGTCGTCCGTGTACAGGAGGGCGCAGATCTTGGTGCCGTTGGAATCCTTCAGCTCAGCAGGTGCTGGGCACTGGGCCAAGGCCAGGGCGAAGAGCAGCGGGAGGAGGAGGATGCTCCGAGAGGCCTTCATCCTGAGAGACGCCGCAGAAGAGAAGGCTGGGTGGCCTTGGGCAGGAGGGCTCATTTATAGAGGGATGCCAGCTGAGCCCCAAGGCCATCCGCTGGAACCTGGGCTGGCACCCAAGGCCTGGGAGGGGAGATAGAGGTGGGAAAGGCGCAGCTGAGAGTGGCCTGTGCTGCTAGAAAGGGTTCCCAAGGGCAGGGGGGGGGCTGAGGGCGGCAGGAGTGCCACGTTTCTGGAGGGGGGGGAATGGACAGTCAGTACTTGAGAAGCTTGCCCTTGGACCAATCTGCGAACACTCCGTGTAATCCCGCATCCTTCCCCACAGGCACTGAAAGCTCCCTCCACAGTGAAATTCAAAGGTATGCTGCTGCTGAATGTGGAGGCTCCATTGTGGCTAACAGCCTTTCATAGTCCTATCTTCTGACTATGTTTAAAGCCATGGTGACTGCCCCAGTTGGTGGGGGGTTGTTTCTCCGAGTGCAGCCATGTCCAATACCTGGGAGGGCTCTGAGCAAGAAGGGAGGAGAAGAGATGCATTCGGAGCCCCACTGAGACTAAAGGAACCAACCAGAGCAGCAGACCTGCCCCCTCCCCCGCTTTACCTCCTGAACTGCCCCCTCTTTGGATGTCTGGGTACAAATGCTGGTTGCTGGGTCCCAAAGCCCCTTTCCAACTGCTAGGCACTACTGCCTTTTGCACAGCACAATCTAGAACCCACAGATGCTTGAACCTTCATTGCAACTGAAAGAGACCCAGACCTTTGTGAGAGAGCCTGAAGACAGGCAGACGCTTGGCTTTTCCTCGCAGTACCTGGGGGAACAAATGGACGCATGGCTCTACAGCAGAGAGAACGGGTGTCAGAACGGCACCGCGGGCCAACTGGGCATCCAGGGGCCTTTGCTTGGGCCTCCATGTCCTGCTACCTGAAGCCCCCCCCCCGCAATTGCTAGCTGTACTATTGGTCTGCTGCAAAGCATCCTGGGTTCGCCCTGACCTCCCCTGCCCTGTGCCTTAAGGGGGGCTGCCTCAGTTTCCCTTCTCATGAGCCAGTTGGGAAACATTTCTCCAGTCCTGTATGGGAGGAGGGAACCAGTCCCTCCTCCAGCCGTGTAATCTGCCCTCCCAGTCTTTCCCAGCTGGAACATTTCTCCTGTGATTCTCTATCTGTCTCCACCTGCAGCCCTTCCCAAGGCCTGACTTGTATGGGACAGGTGTGGATTTCCTGGGAGAGGCTGAGAGAGGAGCCCCCCTTCCCTCCTCCCGCTTCTGGAAAACAGTCTCTCAAGGCCATTGTCCTGCAGTTGCCCTTGCCAGCCCCTGCACTCCCCGCAAGGGCTTATGTGGGAGCCGGAAGCTTGTTTACTGTTGCTTTGGGTCAAAGAACAGGTGCAGGCAGAGGCACCCTGGCACCCTTCCCCATTCTGAGGCATCCCAACCCTCTCAAGGCTTGTAGCAAAGGGGTGCTGACCCCATCCTGCTCCAACCTCCCCCACCCCACCCCCAAAATGAATGCAAGGTGTGCAACGCGGGGGCTCGCCTCCTCCTGGGGCACGTCCACTGGTAAAACCTTTCCGCAGCCTCCCAGCTTCTTTCCGGACCGGCTCAAATTCCAGACCTCTGGGGCACTCCACAGACTTGGAAGTTTTAAACAGCTTTTACTGTAAGCCATCTTGGGGAAAAATATTATTTTAAAAGCATGATAGAAAAAAATAAATCCACACAGGTACTCCATGCTGATAAATAAATCATTATGTAGACTCCAGAAACCTAATTAAAGGATTCCATGTTTGGGCCATTAGCAGAGTCTATTGTTTGGCACAGAAAGTGTGATTATAGGTGGTTGTGAGCTCGTTCTACTGGCTGGGGTGTGTGCAGGAATGAAAATAGTAATGCACTTGCTTTATATTTAGAAAAGAAATGAGAGTTCTTAATTGTAGGAACTCCATTCTCTGATAGGAAAGGAGAGACAGATCAACCTATCTAGTCTAAGGATGGACATGGATGGCAGGACAAGTCCTGCATCCGTGCTGCCAAGATGGAGGGAGGAGAAGGAGAGAGGTGTTGCCTGGAACAATGCCAGGAAGAGAAGAAGTGAGAGGGAGGAAGTCAGAAGGAGGAAATCCTGAGAATAGCAATCTACATATCAAAGGACAGTCAGAGCAGGATACAGTAAACAGTAAACAGAGTGCCCTGACCTCTTTATCTTTGGAACTCTTTGGTTTGTCCCCCTCTGAAACCCAAGGAAAGGGACAGCATTGAATCCTCCTCTTCCAACACATGCTCCCCTTCAGAGGCTGGGCCATCTCAACATCTTCCAAGGCTTATGCCAGCATGCCCCCCGCCCCCCGCCCATGAAGTTCTGGTCCACTTGCCTGCCCAACTGCCCCCTTGCCCTTCTTTCTTCCTTTTGGACTTCTGAGCACAGTCTTCAAAGCAGCATATGCACAAACTACAATTCCATTCTACAACCTTATCATTAATTTCCTTTTTAAAAAATGACAGCTATAAAATAATGGGAGCTAGGCAGAGAGAAGGGGGAAAGAAACCCAGAATGTTCAAATATTGCACTGGCCAAAATAAAGGCGCTCTCTCCCATTTCCCTAAGGAACTGCGGCTTGTTCATTAGAGAGTGTGTGTGTGGGGGGGGGGCATGAGACTCCTGCCCTTGTGTCCTTAAATCTGTTGGGGGAAGAGATGCTCTCTGACATCCTCTCTGCCCTGCGAAGCTCCTAACCCACCTGGCAGGGAGCACTAAGGGAGCGCAACAAAGCTCAGCTTGAAGTTGGGGGAGGACACGAGAGGCGCAGGCGCTCTGCCATGGAAGCTTGCTGGGTGACCTTGGGCCAGTAAATGGTAGGGATGCAAATCAGCACTCTGCTGGTTCAAATCCCACTCAGCCACGATGACTCCAGCAGGCGGTCTTGGGTAAGCAGCTCCTCTCAGCCCAGCTGCCCAGCTGTTCTGTGAGGATGAGAATAACACTGACTTTGTGGCTCTGAGTGAGCACTGATCTGTCTAGAAGAGCCGTATTTAAGTGCAGTTATTATTATAAAGGTGCTCCTGTAGCATGGTGGTTAAGTGGCTGGACTGCAAGTCAGCACTCTGCTGGTTCAAATCCCACTCCTGCTATGAGCTGAGCAGGTGGCCTTGGGTCAGCCGCTCTCAGCCCAGCTGTATTATGGGATAAGAATAACATTGACTTGGGTCTGAGCGTGGGGCACTAATCTGTCTAGAAGAGAGGTATAGAAGCACAGTTATTATTATCCTACTTCATAGGGTTGTTGCGAGGATAAAATCAAGGAGAGGAGCGAAATTATTTTGAAAGGCAGGATTTACAAGGAGTTAATAAAGCAAGGGGGCGTTTCTTATTTACCATTTTACTCATGCGATCTCTCTCCAAGCCAATAATAATAATTAATTAACAAAAGGCAATTCCTAGCCAATAAAAACCCAAGACGTTCTTCGGACGCTCTTTCCTCCCCTCTCCGGATTCCTTTGCAACGATTGGTTCATTTTTCGTTCAGGGCTCCCTCCTCCCCGCTCGCTCCACCCCTTCTTGAAAACGTCACTCATTCATGAGGTCCTGACTCCGCCTGCCCTCCCAGGCGGGCTAGGTCTGAAACTCGATGACGCAGTTGTCTAAATTTGCATAGAGGCCCAGAAACCTTTGCGGGGAGGCGCCCGGACACCGCCGAAAGGGAGACGCGGGAGAAATCCGGCTCCGCAGCCTCCGGGACCGCGAGTGTGGGGCGCGCGTTGCGCGGGGAGGCAGGCGGCCCTTCCGAGCCTTCCTGGCATCGCCGAGAGGAAGCGCCTCGCTGTGACCTGAAAAGCTATCCAGCCGGAGAGCCCTGGAGCCGGTGCAGCGCAGAGGTAGCTTTGCGCAGTGGCAGTATCGTAGCCAATGAGGTTAATCCGAGGCGCGATTATTGCTAATTGAAAACTTTTCCCAATACCCCGCCATGACGACTTGAAATATAGTCGGCATTGGCAATTTTTGACAGTCTCTACGGAGACTGAACTTTTCTGGTACAAAGAATAGATATGCAGTGACTCACCTTTTTTTTCTTACTATCAACTACGCTTCTTTCCTAATTCAATCCTCTTATTTTCCAAACCTTTACCAAATCGACGCTTTGTAATATAATCTTCATTCTTTCCCCCCCAGCGTTTACTTTTGCAGTTCGTATTTTTTTTCAATTAGATACTCTTCCTCCTAAAGGCAGGTAGCTGAGCTGGCCTGTATTAGAAGAGAAAGATCCGGGCCCAGCTGCACCCGAAGGACCAACTAGATTTCCGGGGCAGGCGCTTTGGAGAGTTGGAGCGCTCTGGAAATCTACCCGGGAAATCCGGTTGGTTTTGAGGGGCTGCTGGACCCGACTCTCGCGCTTCCGGCTCAATCGCGCTTCAGGGCCTTTCTTCACGGGCACGGCTGCCCTCTGACCTGCAGTGGGATGCCGCCGACCAGCCGCGCTTGTTCGCAACTGAGCCCGGAGCGCGCGGAGCAGCCGCCTCGCCCGCCTCCAAAGGCCCCGGGCGCCCCAGTCGGCTCCCGGCGGAGTGTTTCTCGAGAGCAGGAATCGGCTACCGCCGCGGGGACGAGCCAAGGACCGGGCTGGAGTCCTCCGCAGAGCATCGCTGCAGGGCGAACTCCGCACCCGCGCCCCGGCCCGCTGTTGCTTGGCTCCCGGGACCCCTCGGAAGGCGGGGAGCTGGTCTGGACAGCTGCCCCCCCCCGCTCCTCCCCAAAGGATGCTGGGAAGTGTAGTCCAAGGAGGAGGCCAGAGCATCCTGTTGGGCGGAGGGGAGAGGAGGGGCTAGAGATGTGGCATTAGGGTTGCCAGGTCCAGGTTAGGAAATTCCTGGAGATTTTGGAGGTGGAGCCGGGAAAGAGTGGAGTTTGGGGAGGGGAGGGGCCTCAACAGGGTATAATGCCACAGAGTCCACCTTCCAAAGCAGCCATTTTCTCCAGGGGAACTCACCTCTGTGGCCTGGAGATCAGTTGTAATTCCAGGAGATCTCCAGCCACAACCTGGAGGCTGGCAACCCTATGTGGCATGGAGGTTCAAGGGACAGGCAGTGCCAGCCCGGCCTTGGGTCTGGGCTGTCCTCTCCTGGGCTGCTTTACCCACTTTGCCAAGGCCCCAGATCCGACTTTTGTCTGCCTGTATGGAATAGCCAGAGGACCCCAATTCCCCTCCCTGTTGCCCCGGGGGTGGGGGTGGGGGTGGGGGGGCAGAGGGGCCTGGCAAACAGCTTCTTCTCAGCTGATCTCCAGACCTGCAAGCCAAGCAGTTCTGCCCCCCCCCCCCGCCTAAGGGCTGCTTGCACACAGGGATGCCCTCTTGTTTGGCCCCAGCCTCTCCCGCTGTGGGTCGGCGGCAGCTCAGAGTGCGCTCGGCATGGTTCTGCTTCCAGTTAAAGCCGGATCTCGGTCCCCTGGTGCTGGGAGAGGCGCCGCCGAGACCTCGCAGAGTCAGCAGGAAGGGTTAGCCTTTCCACGCCGCGGGAGGCCACGCCTGTGTTGTCTGTCCTGTGCTCCTTGAGGTAGACTGCTCTTGCACATGGCTGAAGGGTTCTGTGGAGCTGAGCAAGAGAATTTCCCAGGGCCTCGTGCCCTGTGGCTCTGACCCGCCTCCTGCACAGCCACCGTCACTGGCATGTAAAATGTGCCCCTTCCTGGCAGCTGCCGCTCTCATCCCCATGGCAAGGCTGGCTCTGTTCACGGAGGACAGAGGAGAAACGCGCCACTCCCGAATCCACGGCCCTCCTAGTGCTGCTCCCTCTCTCTCACTCTCTTTCTGGCCTTACCTCTACGTTTTCTTCCCCCCAACAGATGGGAAAGACTTAATTTATTTAAATGAAAAAGAAACAAGTGGAGGTGTTTAATTGAATTACATGTCGGAAAAAAAAATTACTAATCCCATCAACACGTCGTTAGCTCCAGGGTGATTAATGCTGACATTAAGTTGAAATAATTCTAAGCAGGCTTTTATGTTTGCAGGCAGGCTCTGTGGCTGTTTGGGTGGGAAAGGGACCTGGATCGCTGCTCTGGCAGGACCTCTTGGCTCTGGAGCTCTCCGGAAGCACAGGGCACTGTGGGTGAGCCTGGAACATCTGGGGTCTGCGGGCAAGAAGGGGTGGGCTCTGGCTCTGGCGTGCAGCCCCCCCCCCCCGGCCATGCAGCCGGGGCCTGAGTGGAAGCACCCTGGTGTTCCATGTGGCATGGCCTGGGGACCACGACAGGTATCTTTTGCAGAAATCTCGCTGTCATAGGAGATGAGGACGGACCTCACAGGAACAGAAATCCCAGAGGGGCACTTGTTTGGGATGAATACTGGTGGCCCTCAAACTGCCTACCCCCTTCTTCACCCTCTCTTCGTTGTCCCATCCCACGCACCTGCAGGTTATAAGGCAGGATCTTGGGGTAAAGCACACTTGTGCCCCAAGATTTCTCACTACGCCAAACTTGTATGCCAGATTAACTCTCCTCCCACCCCTCAAGTTCTGGGAACTGTACAGTTTTGTGAAAGTGCTGAGAATTCTGTGCAGAGATCTTTACGCCAGGGGCAGCTCCACCCGGTAACAGACCAGCGGACCTGTTCTGGGGCAAGGCACCCGCCGCCTGTAACTGGGATGCTGGCACAAATGGTGGCGCTAGGTGAGCCATGCGTGGATCCAGGAGCATTTGCTTCTTATGATCCTCAGCAGAATCAGGGCCGCTTACTGCATACTGGAGATGCAGGAGTCTTGGGGCAAGTTCAAGAGGAACAGGGATCCCCTCCTAACTCCTGTTGCCACTCCTCACTGGAATCATTACTGCAGAAGGGATATGCCTTGGCGGTTAAGAGATCTCAGTGTGCAATTCTTGCTTTGTGAGTTTAAAACACAGCACTGGACCACGAGGAATGCAGGGTAAACTGTAGCCAAGTAGACCACACCATGTGGAAGTCAGCCCTACCCAGCTCTGCCCAAGGCCTCCTGTCACTGCACTACGTTTCCCAGAGTTCCCTGGGGAGAGGGGTGAAAGTTAAACTGGTAGAAAGGTAGAAATGGCTGTGTTGCTCAGGACCTGCTCCAATCAGATTGGTGAGCGGGCCCTGGGGCGTTTTTTTCACTCCCCCTGGCTTGGCTCACCTGCTTCAGTCAACTGGGATTGTTGGTTCTGCAGCCACCTTTCAGAAGCACATTGGTTCCCTGCTTGTGCATGTTTGGTCAGTCTTATGGGCAGGCATGGAGGATCCTTCTTTGAGCGGGGGCCCCTTTGCCCCCATCCCCGGCCCTCTGTGGGCCTGAGCCAGCCAGGCTAGCAAGTTCCCCAAAGCAGAGACCGAAACCGAGATGCAGAAGGCCTTTCCTTCCCAATAATTTATTAAATCTTTGGTACATTATGAAACAATACTGACGGTAACAGTTGGGACACTGTGTAAATAATAATAATAATAATAATAATAATAATAATAAATATAATTATTAGGGTAAAATAATAATAGATTGGCCATGGCCCCTGAGAACATGTAACAAACAACACATAAGTGACAAATGTTGAAGATATGTTAACAACCATGTATAAAAACCTAACGATTATTTGGCACTGAATTTACTGCGTGGGGCTTGCTTTGGAGGCTTTCTTGCCCAAGCCCCACTGAAGCAGATTGATCTCTTTTTTGCTTCTGTGGCTGCGCAGGAAATCCTCCAAGATGAACTGCGCCCACTTGGAATAAGTTAGGAACAACATCGGAAAGCGTGGCTTCCTTTTTTCCCAATCCAGACTCTTCCCTTCTCTACCCGTCCACCCCTCCAAGTTGCTTAACAAAATCCTCCACATCGGCTGCAATCCACACAACCCAGTTTCTCTAGAGCAGGTCTGTTTTAAGTGGATCTTCTCTGGAGCAAAGCAGGTTCTGGCTTGTTGCTCAAACAATGTAGAACACGTTTGCTTTGTTGCTGCCCAATCCACAAAGGGGTTTGAAACCCAAACAATGATTCCAGTTGTCCTGCTCAGATCCTTCCAGCAGGGGGCAGCCTTGCCTGCTCCTTGCAAGAGTCGCTCCAGCACCCACAGTCCCTCCTCTTGGAAAAACAGTGTTCATTCCGGGCAAACAGACAGTGATGCATGAATAAATAACTCTTTTATGAATACAATCCACTTTAAATAATGATTCTTCACCTCCCTCCCTCTTGAACTTGTTAATTCCAGACCCAAGGAAATTAAAACAAATTACATAAATAAAATACCCCGGTTGTAATAGCGTTTCATCACAATTTAGCAAGCCGGCACTTTTCAAAAGGCCCTGGGGAACGGCTTCCTTCTCCTTTCAGAGGAAAACCACATTGTGCCCACAATCCCGATGGGACTGGAGAAAGGCTCTGGGTGCACACCTTGCATGAGAGCGTGAATCTTGCACTCCTGTGAAACCACAGCGGGCTGTGTGAGCTCGCTTGGGGGTTACGGCGTGGAAGACATGAATAAGGCCTGCTTTCAGAGACCCACAAAACCAGTAGCCTTTGGAGGGCCAAAGTTGAGCTCTTCAGCATTTGAGGCAACTGATGAAAACTGTGTACGAGTTGAAACTGTAATGGGGGTCCTGCCCCTCTTCCAGCCCCCCTCCCCCCGTTTGCTTTGAAGACAGTCAGGAAATGGAAGCCAAAATACGATGAACGAGACTGGATGGCTTCTTTGCTCTTGCTTTGAGTGTCGTCTTTTGGATGTGCCAGGGAAATGAAGGGGAGGGGGCGCTTTGCAAGGTGTGGTTGATGGTGAAGGGATGGGCTGCAAGGTGGAAACCGTGCCTGAGTTAGAATATCAGCTGGTGTGGTGGATGTCTGTCTTCAACAGGCGGTACATATCAAGGCCGACAGCCGCTTCGAGGCACTTTGGAGATTGCTGGGATGGAGAAAGAGATGGTAAAACCATAACCGTTTCTGTATTGGGCCACTACTTGATTTAACTCAGCATGCTGTCTCCAGCAGAGGACAGCCAAGCTGCTCCTAGGATACTCCAAAAGCACAGCAGGATGGGAACAACAGCAACCTCATGCTGTTTGGTTCTGGCATCAGGTAGACTGCCCCTGAATATGGAGGTTCTACCCCAGTTCTTAGGATCCCTAGCCACTGAAGGACCTGCTGCCCATAAATGTATTCAGTCACCTTTGAAAAAATTATGCCAGTGGCTGTCATAATATCTTGTAGCTGTGAGTTTCCAAGATTAATTAGTTTTCCCTGCTGAACTCTTTAACTTTGTATCCAGAGTTACATGGAGAGTATCCCGAAATCTGCCTGGGGCATTTGTGGTGGTCTTGGCAGTGCTCAGCCAGCAGCCCATTGAGGGCAGCTCCTTGGCATGGGATGGGACTGGCCCCTTTTCACTCATGGTTCACTTACCTCAAAGTTGTCTTTAAATTTCTGAAATTCTTCCTTAAACTTGTGGAGGTTTTCCGACTCATTGTGACCCGAAGGTTTCTTGATTATCTGAAGGAGAGAGAGGCAGAGAGGGTTCTACAACACTTCCTTTCCCAAAGAAATTGTGGTGCTGGAGGTGGAAACTCCAGAGAGTGACCCCCCCCCTTGCATCCCATCTGTTAACACAGGCCACAATCCACTGGGAAGTTCTCCTGCATGCGCCCTGTTGGTGAGAATGGGATTTGAACAAAAACAGGGGTGCTCCTTTCGAGGGGGAATGTGCCAGAGAACTGCCTGCTAGCTGGGCTGTTCCAGAGATTTTGGTGCCCTGACCAAGGGACAGCCAAGGGGCAATGTCCTTGCCTCCTGCTTCTCCAATGGCTGGAAGTGAGCCAAGACCCCATGGGGCCGCCCCAAGCAGCCCCTTGAGTTGCAAGACTTTGACAGAGAACTGCCCCTGCCCCCTTGCAATGGCCTACATCTGTGACCACCTGCTGGAGAGAGCTGTTTGGCCTCTGGGGATGGGGAAGTTGGGGGCTCCCAGGAAGGGACACAACAAAATGCCTCTGCTGGATGGCTTATATACTCACGCAGGCCTTGAGGTTCAGCCTGAGCGACATCAAGATGTCCAGCACTGGTACGGCGATCTGGTCCGCTACCTCCTCGCTGTGATTCTGCAGTACTCGGATGGAGAGGCTCACCACCCACTCCAGGGCCTGCAGCCTGTCCCAGCCCTGCCGAAAGAGCATCACAGAGGCACTCAGTAACGGGCCTTCGTGTCCTGCGGAGGGGCAGTCCTGGACTCCTCCGCAGCTCTTGAGAAGCAGCCACTTCAAGGCTGCATTTCTCTGGGAAGATGCGGAACTCGGAACAGCCATGCTGGAGTTCCCTCCCACCCACCCCCACCTTTGTTAAGGCCACCCCACCCGCTGAGAAGGGGACAGCCTGGCCTTAGAGTCTCTCTACACGAGACTTCTGACTCCTGAAGAACACGTGTCGGGAGATGCCATGTTAGCCGGGAAGGGCAGTTTCAAAAGACAGAGCCGGTGGCGGGGCAAAGGCTTTGCAGTACACTGGAGCTGTGTGAAGGGGCTGTGAAATGTCAGAAGGGTTGACTTCAGCCCGTGATAACCTCTCCAGGTCCAAGTCCAACTCTGGAAGGCAGCTCCAGCCCATTTCTATTCCTCGCTGCCCTCTGGTTGCCATTCCATAGAGTTTTAGACTGGAGAGATGAAATTGACAGAGCCTTCTGGGAATGAAGATGAAATTTACAAACCCTCTGAGGAGCCATCTCTGCCAGATCTCTGTCTTTTAAAACTATGATTCCCGGCTAATATTGCGTCTCCCTACACGTGACGAACATGCGCCAAGGCGTCTCATGTAGAGAGACTCTTAGTTTTCATGACAAGTGGCTGAAAGGACTGAAACAGCTCTGAGCCTTCCAGATTCTCCCCTGAGCAAAAAGGTGCTTGGAGGATTCAACAGGCCTCCCCCGAGATTCAGGCCGAGCGCCACATCTGGGCCCCTGCCTGCTTTTGGGGCCTCCAAGCAGGGCACCTGCTCTTCCGAGACCCATGCTGTGGCTTCTAATGCCCCCGCCTAGGTGTTTAACATATTTTTCTGGGTGGGAGGGGAATGGTGCACTCGCTGGTGTTGCCATCTGGCAGGGTAAAGCTCCTGAGAGCTGGAGAAGAAACTCCCTGGGGCACTATTTGCCCACCTCTGCTCTTGTGCATAAGCCACATTAGCACGAGTGTTGTGAAGGGGGGGAGGGGGAACGCTGCAGGGACTTTTGATATCATTCAGGAAAAATGTGGATGAAAGTGGAAATTGTGTCAAAGGCCACATTGTCTGAGCCTGCCCTCCCCTGCCTGCGGTGTGGGATTCTGTGGGGAGGCGGGGTGGGGTGGGGGGAGTTCCCACGGAAGGTCAGACTCTTCCAGCTCCTGAAAGAAAAGGGTCCCCTCTGGTCCCTGCCTACTGCTTCCCGAGTTGCAGTCTTGCTCACCTTCAAATTGTGCAGTTTCCAGTTGGGCCGGCGATGCTTGATGGAACAATTCTGCCATGGCTCCTTCTTCATCAAGGCCTCCTTGAACAGGAAGGTGGAAGCAAAGTTAACTCACTCCTGCAAATAGTTCTGGGACGTGCCTCTCCCCCCTGGCCTTGGGACAGCACGTGGCCTTTCTTGCTCAGCATGTGAGCTGAATAGTAATTCATAGCCACGTCCCTCCCCATAATGTCTAGCTCTTATACGGTGCTTCTGTGGAGATTCCTACTAATTCATACAACAGACCCGAAAGGTAGGCCAGTATTATGACTTCCGTGCTGCAGATGGGGCAGGGGGGACTGAAGGAGCAGCTTGCCCAAGTCTGACGTAGCCTCCTCTTTCTTCCCCTCCTTGCTTCTCTTCCTACCATTTTGTCCTCTCCAGAACACATTTTGCCTCCCCGCCAGCTGGGGTCCAGCATCCTCAGGGCATCTTTGGGGACACTGCCCAAGATCCTGGGGCATGCCTCTGATGGGACACATTCATCGGTGTCCCCCAAACTGTGGCCCCTTGAGAATGGACTTGCCCGTGCTCGTGCAGCGGGTCTGCCTGGTTTGGCCTGCGGGGCTCTGCAGTGGCTGAAATTCCTGCCCCAACCTAGCCAGTTGCAGCAATGCAGGGCCAGCCAGGCAGGGCCAGCGGATGGGTGGCCCCCTTTGAGGCTGCGTGTGTGCGCGCAGGAGTTGTCTTTCAGGAAGCCTTGAGCTCAGCTTATGCTGCAGGCTGGATTCCTTGGAGCTCTCCGAGGCCCTGATGCAATTCTTTGAGCATGTTTTATTGATAGCCCCTTGGAGAGCTCCGTTTGGCTTGCTGGCTGCCTGCTAGTCATAAAATAAGATTGCAAAAGCCCTTGTCCATCTCCTGTGGGCCCTTGGCCTCTGCTCTACAGGAGGCCCGCAAGAGGGTTGAGTTCCCCTGGCCCTTGCTTTTATTGCGGGTGGACTTTTCTTTGGCACAAAAGCTCTGGTGGACTTCTGCGAGGAGGGGAGAAGTGTAGCAGTGCGATTCATTTCCTGCACCTGGTTTGTCTGGAGTGGAGAGCAGAGGAGGGGGGCTCTGTGTGGCACAACAGCCAGTAGGGAGGGGGGGTTAAGCACCCCTCACCCATCATTTCTCAAAATGAAAAAAAGAGTGGCACCGAGCGGTTGGGGTGTGTCCCCTTTGGCTCCTTAGGGTGAAAGAAGACTTTTGAGGGCTGGAGCCAGTTTGTGCTACGTACGTATCTCATCCGGAGCTTTCTGGCAGGCTCCACGTGCAGCTTGAAAGGTCTTAGCTGGACATGTAGATCGGGGCACGTCTTTGAAGGCGCTCCATTGGCACAGAGAATGCCCAGGAACGTCACCGTGGCACAGGAAACCAGCAGGAACTTGTTGAGGGTAGCTGAATCAGAGACGGTTAAGAAGGAAGAATGAACTTTCTCCAGGTCATGGTACTTGTCCTTGTAGAGAACCCACAGCAGGGTGGGTTCCATAATAATTAATTTCCATAGTAAATAAATTCATTACAGTGCAACGTGCAAATGTGCATAAGTGTCTCAAGTAATTCAATACTAAATAAGTTAACATTCAAAAGTTAATAAATATCCAATAAATACATCTATCACAAAGTTAATAAATATACAATAAATAGGGTGTAAAAGCTGATCGATCAAACACGTCATTTAAAGGTACAGCCTGTCTAACTGCACAATTACAAATGTAATTTTTCTCAATGTAAATAAAGTCCAAGTGTCGTCCAGCGGGGTGTTTGACGTGTTTGATCAATTGGCTTTTACACACTATTTGTTGTATATTTATTAACTTTGTGATAGATGTATTTATTGGATATTTATTAACTTATGAATGTTAACTTATTTAGTATTGAATTACTTGAGAACTTAACTTGAACTTACTTGAGAACTCGCACGCTGCACTTTAATTCCTTTCTCTGCCCAGATTCCTGGACAGCCACTCTCAGTTGAAAGAGGCAAGACTGTGCTAGATGGGTTGTGGATCTGACATGCCAAGGCAGATTTATTTTCAGGCAGCAGGTTTGGAGGCTGACTACAGGAAGCGCATGATTAACTTGTGAAACTCACTGCCAACAGATGTATGCGGAGTGATGGAGTTCCGTAAGTTTGTTATGCAAGTTAATTCATAGAATCGGGAAGCTGTTCGGTTCACATACCAAAAGGAGAGATTTCCTGCGAAGGAGCATTATGCGCCACCAGTTTGGATGGCTTTTGAAAAGGGTGAGACAAGCTTATGGGTGACAAGAAGCACCAGGGGCTATTTGCCATGATAACCAAAGGAGCCTCCATGTTCAGAGGCAGTCCACCTCTCGGTACCAGATGCTGGGGGTGGGACAAATGCTTTGTTTGGGAGGCATCCAACTCTTTGCTACTGGAAGCAGAGTGAACTGTCTTTAATCTGATACAGCCAAGGAGTTCTTAGGAAAAATAAAATGCCATCAGACTCGCTGTCCTGATCTCTGGTGGCGCTGCTTGAAAGGATGCCCAGGCTGTGCTCTGGCTTTGGGCTTGGGCCATTGCTGAGCGGGGGACCCCAGTGGAGGCATTTGGCCATTCCCCCCATGCCAAAGCAATTCCAGGCCGACCAGAGCCCGAGCTGCAAACCCAGATTCCTCCTAATGGTATGCACACTAGATTTCCCAGGGCACTGCATCGCTGGCTTTATGGTTCCTGAAAGACAGCTAATCTGTGCCATTATAAAATCACACACAGTTTCACTGCTGTGCCCCGAGCCAGACGGCTGGCTTTGTGCAAGATCTGAAGCAACGCTGGGACACCTATAGATAACGTTCAAATGACAGACGGGGTTGACACAGGCCGGGGAGATCTCTGCCACAGCCATGGAGCCGGCTGTCTGGGTGGATATTTGCATCTTCAGATGCAGAACCTCAAGGCAGGGGGAGGGGGGAGGCCCAGCCGTGTGATCCGGCGTGCAGAAATGCGGCAAAGTCGGCGCTGCTAATTAATAGCGAGCGAATGGGACGGAGTTGCTCACCTTCAGCGTGCTAATGACATTGGCAGTGTGTCTTGCATTATTGCTGGCTTTAATGGAGCTTGGCGGACGTTTCGATAAGGGGGGAGGAAAGGTGGCGGGTGCCTGGTTGGTCCCTGGCACGGGAGTTGTTTAAGGTAGCCAGCTGTGCTGGTAGGTAAGAGGCAGCAAGAGGCTCTCTGTGATCCAAGACCCGGTTCTGAGTGCCCTTCAGCCCTTCTCTCCTGCCTGCTGGATTTGTGCCCAAAAGCAGGCATATATTGCAGGTTGTTATGTCAACGGTGTAATATTTCATGAGCTGTTATCACAGGGTGAGCTGCCCTGAGATGACCCCTTCTGAATTTTGACTGTATAAACCAGCTCTGATTGAGGCCGAAGAATGCAAATGCGGTGGGCTTGAAAGAGCTCCTGAATATGTTGCTGTTGCCAGAGTGGGGCCTGTTTGGAAAAAAGGCAGAGCGTGCAATGGAGAGACTGGCTCTTTCCCTTTGAGCTGGCCCCTTTGTCTGTCCCGCGCCATTTCTGCTCAGTGGGTTCATTTCCTGACTGTCTGGATTGCAGCTTTCCAAAACCCGCCTGATCCTAATTTCCTTTTCTTGGGAGTAATCCTCCTTCATTTCAGTGGGGCTCATTTCATTCTCTCTCTCTCTCTCTCTCTCTCTCTCTCTCTCTCTCTCTCTCTCTCTCTCTCTCTGTGTGTGTGTGTGTTTAGGACTTCTTCCATGCCAGGCGAGGGGAGACATATGCCAAGAGATCGGATAGTTTACGGCAGTGCGGAGGTTTTGGGGGCCATAGCAATGAAGCTTGCTTTTCAGAACTGCCCCCTGTGTAATCCTGGTGCAATTAGCCTGCTCCATCATTGCTTGGGGGGAAAACTCTGATAAATAAAAGATTGAGCGGAGTGATGGCCTTTCAGAAGCACTGGAAGATAATTACCTTGACTCAACAGGCCTCCTTGCGCACCAGAAATGCTTGTCATTGTTTAGGGCTTCCCTTACCCTGGGAAGCTGTGCAATTAGCTGATTAGTGGGGGGTGGGGAGGGGCTGGGGCACCCCAGGAGATGTGGGGGGCTGCCCTGGCATGTATTTTTGGGAAAGCCTGGCCACATTTTGAAGGGGAGAACAAGGATAGGGCTCATGACAGGCCAGCTGCTACCTCCCCTCCCTAACTTCTGCCTGCCCAGTTTTCCCTAGCAGAGGTGTTGTGGAGAAGGGCTAAAACTCAACAGGTGCAGTTTTCACCTCCTAGTGTACAGGTGTGTCAAGAAAAGCAGGTATGGCAACATGACTCCCCTCCCCTCCACCTGCGTCTATGCGAGGGCAAAGAAGGTACATTGAGGGGTTCCAGTGAAGGCTGGTGAACTGGCTTGGCCATAAACTGCATGGATGGCCCTTTGTTTGTCCCCATCTGTTATATGGGGATGATGATACTGGTCAACCACGCAGGCTTGTTGTTGTAAAGTTCACTGAAGGTCAACCTAAATGTTCCTTTATTCACTTTATGTATGAATATGAAATTGTGTGTGTGTGTGTAGTCCTGTAAATAAAGTACAAAGTACGTGGCTGAAGGGTACAAATACCACACTGTAAACAACGATCCATATAAAGAACTTGTAGTGAAATAACAAACAATGATATACATGTATTTCAAACCATCAAGGTACGAAGGTACAGGTATATCATCGTTATTTCACTGCAAGTTCTTTATATGGATTATTCCATCGTTCTTTACAGTGCGGCATTTCTACCCTGCAGCCACGTAGTTTGCACTTTATTGGCAAGTCTCCTTGTGGCTGGGCTACTGTCCTTGGCTTGCATGTGTGTGAGAAGTGCCATCAAGTTGCAGCCAACTTATGGCAGCCCTCGTGGGATGAACACATCCTTGCTGATTTTTCCATCTTGTGTAAATTTGATCCTGAGGAAATGTTTTTGAGCACTCAAGAAAAACATTGTTGTTGTTGTTGTTGTTGTTAACAACAACATTGCTATTAATATTATTACTATTATTAATATTATTAGTCATCATAGTAGTAGTAGTAATTTTAAAAATTACAGATTGCTTTAAATGCCAGGACGTCATGCCCCAAGGAACCCTGGGAACTGTAGTTTTGTGCATTGCTGGGAATTCTGCATTAGTTGGCCCATCTCCCTGTTTTCAGAGCCTCCTGGCATAAAACGTGCAGGCCCTGAAAATGGCTTAGGGTGGTGTGAAGTGAGAGACGCCAGCCTTAGGGACGACATCTGAGACGTCAGTAGACCTGGCTACAGAAACCTGATAGATAAAACTTGGTTTTTCCGCCTGAATGCCCAACAGCTGAAGACTTTTTGAAACAACTAAAACCATTCCCTAAGAACCCATGGCCACTCGGGGTAGAAGTTGCTTTGAACTCCTCTCTCAAGATAAAAAAAACACCCAGTGGGACCTACTCGTGTGCAAGTGCAAAAGAGGTTGGTTTTAGTGTACATGTGCAAGCAAAAGAGGAGGAGGAGGAATGGCGATTAGGGTCAGAGAGTGGCCTTGGATGAAGACCTGGGCCTGCAGCACTGACTTTCTTAACAGTCCCGCTTCCTGCCATCCTTCTTTAAAACTCAGAGGAATTAGCTGTGTTTGTCTGTAGTTGCAAAATAGTAAAGAGTCCAGTAGCACCTTTAAGACTGTTGTAGCATAAGCTTTCGAGAACCACAGCTCTCTTCGTCAGATGCATTGTCAGCTTTCGAGAACCACAGCTCTCCTCGTCAGATGCATCTGGTTCTCGAAAGCTGACCATGTATCTGACGAAGAGAGCTGTGGTTCTCGAAAGCTTATGCTACAACAGTCTTAAAGGTACTACTGGACTCTATACTATAAAATTGGAGATGTGTGAGACTGAGCGAGGGACCTCTGCAGGCAAAGAAGTGCTCTTCCAGTGGATCGTGGCCCCTCTGCTGAAAACTGAGCACAGGACACCACCTTCTGCTCTTGGTCTCTGTGCTCTGACAGGCAGCTGCTCTCTGGGGTTTCCCCCATCCCTGTTCCCTGAAATTCCTTTAAAGGGTGGGGCTGGAGCTGAGCTCGCATACAAACCTGGAGCTGACTTCCAGCTCCTCCTCCTCCTCCTCCTCCTCCTCTGCAGCTGCCTTTTAATGGGCCCAACCAAGGGTCCCATCTGAGGTGCCAGGCGGAGGACAGCCTTCCGCAGCATTGCGACCTTTGAACTGGATGTGCCGGGGACTGAACCGGGAATCTTTTGCACGCAAAGCCATTTGCCTCCACTGAGCCAAGGCCCCTGCCCATTTGGCATGGGTGGGATTGGGGGAGGCTTACTTCATGTTTTGAGGATCATGCCCCCCCGGACTGCTTTGAGAATGCAACACCCCCCCCCCCCGTTTCCATATATCTCACTGATTTCTTCATTAATTTTCAGTGCCGTTCAGGGACAGAGGAGACTCCTAGTTCCTTCCTAAGCAGGTACGGGGAGAGACCCTCTTGTGGGTTCAGAGATCACATTCCAGGCCCAGGGGTGGTTGTTTATTCGGGAAATCGGTATCTCACCTTTCTGCTATTAAAATATCACGCGAAGTAGATTGCTATGACTTTGAAATGGACTGTAGCTGTCGCAACCCAAGTATTTTAGAAGAACAGCAACGACAAAAGCAGCAAAAAGAAAAGGAAAAACATCCTCCAGATCAGAAAAAACAGCCAGCTACAGTAGAGATGAAGGCAGATTAAAACAACATTGACTCAGAAAGTTTAAAACACCAACTGCCCCGTGAAATGAAATGGCTACGATGAATTTCTGGAAAGCCCAAAGGAAGAGAGTTCAGCTAGCCTCATGGGGCAGAGAGTTCCACAGGCTTATGTGAGCACTGAGGTGGCTCCTCTGCATCTGGGCTGTACCATTTAAGACAGCAGGTGTCAGCTCAAAGGACGGAATGCTCCTCCATACAAGAAAATTCCTTGCACCCAGAAATCAAATATGTCAGGCTTGGAAGAAGACTTCTGCCATGTTCCGTTTATCTTCATCCTGTGATCCCCATATGTAGCAGCAACATAGCCGAAAGACAAGTTTGCTACTAGGAATCCTTGCATCATACCAACATGCCTCTATGTGGAGACGTGGGATGAAGCCCTCCCTTCTCCTAGTTGGCTCCAAATCTTCCTTTCAGTCCTTCAGAATTTTGGAAGATGGGAGGATATTGCGGACACGGCCTTTGGTGGGCGTGGACATCCCTGCACCTGTGATTGGCGGGGAGGCCCCGTTAGCTCTACTCCTGGCACCCAAATCGCCAGAAGGGCCTCTCTGGTTTCTGAAGCAAAGGTGGGGGAAAGGTCTCCATACCTGTCTCCATCTCTCTGGGAACGTCTCTCTGGGTCCTCTTCAGTCCCAAGCCTCTTTCTGGAGCGCTGACGCCGTGCTCTGTACCTTGGAGCCTCCGTGGCCCCAGGCTTTATACCCATTGAGCTTTCCATATGTAAGATCGTAAAATGAAAATGGATGTTGCTCTGGGTGCAAGACACACCGGCCGGGAAGCTTCCCTCCATGATGTTTGGAAAGTGAAGGAAGGAAAGTGAAAAGCGGAGGTGTTCTGCCACCTGGGGAAGAGGAATTCCCAGGTAGAGGGAAACTTCCTGTGACCTCATCCTCCCAGATGCTTGGCAGGGAGGTGTGCCAGGAGGTGTGCCCAAGAGTCCAGAGTCCCTTTTCGGCAGCCAGGCAAAAGGAGGGAGGACAGGGCCTCTGGGAGCAGACATGACAGTGGGCCTGTGGGGCGCTGGAAGGGAAGAGCCCTGGAGGAGAGGTGCGCGCGCGGCGGAGCGGCTTGTGGTAGCCCTCTTCTCGTTTTTGCTCTTCCAGAAGCTGAGACTGGAACTTCCGAGCTTGAGGTGGAGGTCAGCTTTGCTGGGGGGAGGAAGCCACACAGACGGGTGGGCGGTGGGGAAACCATGCGGCTGGCGGGGGGGGGGGCTTTCTTTTTCCTTTTCACTGTTTTCTCTCTTCCTCTGAATCAGGTGAGAATGGGGGCTTTTTCTCATTGATTTTTGGACCCTTTTCTTTCTCTTTTCTTTCCCCCTCTTTCCTTTGCTCTCCTGGGACAGACTTTCTCTTCTCATTTTTTCCCTTTGGCCCCCAAAGTTTTCCACGGCAAGAACTTGTAATAACCACTTTTTTTGTTCCTGGGATGCCAGAGTTCTGTGCAGAGAAGTTGAGGACAAGGGGGCTCATTTTGCCTCTGCTTCTCTGCCGCACCAGGGGGATGAGACCCTCTTTGCCCCTTTTGCAGCAGCGCGAGAAGATGACACGGACAAGGGGCCCTGGCCGGTAAGACAGAGTCAGGAGGGTCACCGTGTGGGTCTGTAGTAGAAGAGCAGCATTCGGGTCCAGCGGCACCTTAGAGACCCTCAAGATTTCCGGGGTAGGAGCTTTCGAGAATCAAAGCTCTCTTCATCAGATGCGAGTGAACCAGCATTGGGTTTCTTGCTATGCTTTGGCCTGGCAGGTTCTGATCAGAGTCTTGGACTGACCGGAAGGACTAGGAATGGCGCTGGATGTTTCCCGGGCAGGCAGTTCCCCTGCAGGAGTGAGTGGTGCTGGGACTAGAGCACGGGAGCGTGTGGCGAGGCATCGCCTGCAGGTTTTGAAAAAAGCCCCTAGCAGCCCTGTGTACGCATGGGGCTGCCACGCTTCAGGCCATGGCCTTGGGATAAATAAGAACATAAGAACATAAGAACATAAGCAAAGCCATGTTGGATCAGGCCAGTGGCCCATCCAGTCCAACATTCTGTCACACACAGTGGCTAGAAATCCAGTGCCATCTAAAGGACTGTCAGTGAGGCCAGGACACCAGAAGCCCTCCCACTGCCTTCCTTCCAGCACCAAGACAACAGAGCACCACCTCCCCACAAAGAGAATACCATCTATCTCCTGTGGCTAATAGCCACTGATGGACCTCTGCTCCATACATTCGTCCAGTCCCCTCTTGAAGCTGGCAATGCTTGTAGCTGCCACCACCTCCTGTGGCAACGAATTCCATGTGTTTATCACCCTTTGTGTAAAGTAGTATTTTCTTCTATCTGTTCTAAAATGTTCTTAACACTTTCCCCACTCCAGGGCTGCTTGGGTCAGCACAGTGAGGAGGGGTGCCAAGGCCTGATGGTTGCATCTGATGAAGAGAGCTGTGGTTCTCGAAAGCTTATGCGACAATAAAGTGGCATCTGACAAAGAGAGCGGTGGTTTTCGAAAGCTTATGCTACAATAAAGTTGCATCTGACAAAGAGAGCTGTGGTTCTTGAAAGCTTATGATACAATAAAGTTGCATCTGACGAAGAGAGCTGTGGTTCTCGAAAGCTTATGCTACAATAAAGTTGGATTTGATGAAGAGAGCTGTGGTTTTCAAAAGCTTATGCTACAATAAAGTTGCATCTGACGAAGAGAGCTGTGGCTCTCGAAAGCTTATGCTACAATAAAGTTGCCTCTGACGAAGAGACCTGTGGTTCTCGAAAGCTTATGCTACAATAAAGTTGGCTAGTCTTAAAGGTGCTACTGGACTCTACTATTTTGCAACTACAGACTAACACGGCTAACTCCTCTGGATCAGCTGAAGGTGAAGCACCTCTTGGGGTCTCCCCAGGATCTGATGCAAGACAGTGGCTCTGCTGTCGTTCCTTTTCACCTTAACTTACCCTCTGCAGGTCTGTTCAGGAACCTAAGCTGCCTCGGAACCTTTAACTGCCTGGAGAATTGAAGGGAGCACGTAATAATGTATTTCCCACCCCAGCTGTGTTTAAATGCTCACTAGGACTTCTTTGCTGTCCTGCACAGCATGTGGGTAGAGAAAGCTCCAAATGTTTGTGGGAGATGCAGAGCCGCAATCTTTCTGGATCTTCCGGGGGCTGAGCAGGCGGACGGTTTCTTGCCGGTGTCTGAAGTGACCCCCTGGTATGCCTGGCTGCACACGAGCGAGTCTCAGAACCACAAGCCCCTCTCTGGATGCAGAAGTGACGGAGTCGGCCGACTCTGGTTCCCAGTTTACAAGCCCGACTGGTCATTGCCTCCCTTGTGGGTGAAGCAGAGATTCCAATACGTTTGTGTCACTGATGGAGATCTTGGCGCCAGCCCTAGTGATTATTCTGCAGCTGGAGAATCACAGAGGGACCCACAGAGGTGGGATCTGCGCATGTATTTATTCCACTGTTTCATTTGAATGTCCCTCCACTTCCTTCAAGGGGCCTGCAGGAGCACGTTATGCTTTCCCTGTGTGTTTAGGGCAGTGCTACGGCTATGATGTCATGCCATACTATGGAATGTTGGCAGGCATTCCACCTTCTCAGGTGTGTGCGTGTGCCGCTTTCAGTAATAGAATGTTGATGGGATTTGTTTGGGAAATGAAATCTAAATCTGGCTGGGACAAAATTCACATGGGACCTAAGGAAAAGAGGGCACTGTTTGGGAGGAAGGAAAAGATAACCGAGGAAAGGAATGTGTCAGAGGATGAGGCCAGTGAGGGCTATGATGCTGACGGAGCAAGAGACAGAGCCGCTGAAGAAATGAGGACTGAGCAGGCTTGAGCAGCAAGGAAGGGCCCCCGGGGTGGGGGGTGGGGGAGAGAAGCAGTAGGTTTTGCAGCCTCCAGGTGGGGCCTAGAGGGATTCTGGAATTGCCACTGTTCTCCTCGGAGGAAATGGCAGTTTTAGAGGGCAGAGGCTGTGGTTTCACATCCCTTCTTGAGCTCTTTCCGCTCCTCAAACCCCCCCCTCCCCTCAATCTCCCTGGAATTTCCCAAGCCAGAGTTGGTCACTCTAGGAGGAAAATAGGGCCAAGGAGAGAGACAAGGAGAGGGGAAAACCGAGGCCCAGGACAGGCGGACCCTCAGGTCTGGTGATGGAGGGCTCTAGGCTAGGAAGCCTAGAGCACAGCACTGCTGGTTTCACCTGCACGGGTTCACACAAAGGAGCCGACAGACACGGCACCGCAGGCTCTTAGCGTGAATGGGAGGGTCTGCAGCCCAGTCTTTAAACTGCATCTCGCTTCAGTCCCACACTTGCTTAGTGGCCATAGACAAGCCACTGACCACTCATCTCCCCCCACAGAACCAAGGAAATGTAATACTGGCCTTCCTTGCAGAGCAGCTGTAAAGATTATGGGTGCCAAATGCCTTGAATGCTTGGTGCCGCTGTTGCAGAGTGGTCAAGAGGTTGGGTTGCAAATCGGCACCCTGCTGGTTTGGCTCCCGCTCCTGCCGTGAGCTCAGCAGGGGGCCTCGGGCAAGCCTCTCCTTTCACCCCCAGCTCCCCAGCTGCATTGGGGGGGGGTAATCATACATTGACCTTGTTTGATGTTTTGAGTGGGGCACTGATCTGCCCGGAAGAGTGGCAAATAAGTACACTTATCATGGGTGGTTGTGGCTTCTCCGGGCTGTATCGCCGTGGTCTTGGCATTGTAGTTGGCATTATAAATTACCTGCTAACATCTTCTCCACACTGTGACACTGAGAGATCTCTGTCTTTTGGTGCTACACCTCTGAAGATGCCAGACTCACAGCTGCTGGCGAAACGTCAGGAACTGCAATGCCAAGACCACGGCAATACAGCCCGGAAAATCCACAACCACCATCGTTCTCCGGCCGTGAAAGCCTTCGACAATATATTACCCTTATTATTATTATTATTATTATTATTATTATTATTATTATTATATAAAACGTGTGCTGAACTTGTCTCTTCTTTTGATCTTCATCTGCCAGATACGACAGGACTTGACCGAAGCTAGTAGCCATGTGGGGGAGGACCTAACGGTCTGCATCCAACTCTGAGCCCCCTGGCAAAGCGCTGTGTTGCTTGTCCTGAAAACTGCAACCAGCACATTTCTCTGTGGTAGCTCAGACTCAGAGCTGCCAAGCCGACCTTGGTTTATTGTCCCTCTACGCGCCTGGCTCTTTGTTTCACTGCCTGCTCTTCTGCATCATTTTCTGCCTTTTCCAGCCTCCTATTTTTCTCATCAAGACCAAGCGCTGGGAATCGAACCACCGATTCCTGGGGCAGGTTATGCTATTCATTTATTCTCATCTCTTGTCGGCATCATTTTCCATCCCGGTCTCAGCTTTTGTCTCCGGACCGTTGAGTGAATCTCTTCAGGGGAGCTACCTGGTGGATCGTTTTTTCCCCCTAGCGATGAGGGTTTGTTTAAGCCTCATCAAAGCCAATGAGTGGTACAAACGGCCCTTTTTGGCAGAACGGTCCTTGCTCTCCCCCGCGAGGCCTCTCTGTCTTGCAGTTCAGCTATCAGTCCTGGAGAAAACAGGACTGCGGCTGTTTCGGAGGAACGTGGGGCCTGGCGGCTGGGAGCGGGTGTGCTGCAGCCAGTCTTTCCTGAGGCACAGGGAAGAAGCTGCTAGCCACAGAGGGGAAGTGTATCTTGCGCCTCGGGGCTCTGGAGTCCTGGGCTTGGGGTCTGCTTTGGGGCCAGACCTTCCTGTGGCCTGCCACACGTCTTCTGTTTCTTTCCAGCCTGCCAATGTATAAGAGAAAATGCTTGGAAGAAGGCATTCCAGGGCTGGCCGTGTGAATCTGTTGCTGTAAAAATGAGCAAGGGGAAGGCTAACCCTCGGGCTGGAGACCACAGGATCCAGCTTCCTTCTCCAAAGATGAGCCGTCTAGAAGACTTGGTCCTTCTTCTCACCAACCCTGTTTCCTCCGAGATGGCGGGTGTGAGTTACGAGAGCAGAGCTGAGTTGTGGCTGTGATTGGAAAGGGCTGCTTCCTCTCCCAGGGTTTTGGCTTTATCTTCACACCGCGGTGCACAAGATCACACTGGGGCAGGCAGCATGGCGCACGCCAGCCAGCATGTCTTCCACAACAGGCAACTGAGTCCTGCCAGGCCTGGAGAGTTTGCCATTGAACAGGCGTGTGGTTGTGAAGTAGCACCTCTCTGCTGTGGCAGGGGCTGCCCCAGTGGCTACAGCTTCCTTGCAGGGAAAGGAGAGAGGAGGAGACGGGGTAAAGACTGCTGAGCCGGAGTCAGATTAAATGCCACCGTGGACCTGCCGCAGGGCATAATGGGTCGGGGCGTGAGGCTTGTTTTCATCTGAGCACCTAGTGGTAGTGGGTTCCACAGGCTCTTTTTAGTAAATGGGTACTTTGAAGAGCTGATGAAGGGAACATATGGGAGAGAGAAGAGGAACTGATATCCGTGGCGCTCTGCTACAGCTTTGCCTTTACCCCAAGCCCCGCTTAGGGCCCCATCTGGCTGAAAGATTCACCTCTGGATGATCCAAAAATTGTTTACGATCAGGAGGCTTTGCTGCACCAACGGTTTTTTACGGGCAGTGTGCTGGAGTCTCTCGAAAAACCATGCCCGGGCTGACGTGGCCGCCTCTGACCCGGGCACTGTGACTTCAGTGCTGTGAGCGCCAGCTCTCATTCAGCCAGGAGGCAAAGGCACTCTGCTTGTGCTCAGAGGTACATGCTTTCCGGGTAGGTCTGTCGTACAGATTGACACTGAGTTGCCCTCCCTCCCTCCCTGGGGATTGTAGTTCTAGAACAGGGACAAATTCTCTAATGCAGAAATCTGGGCACTCCAACCTCGTGGGCTACCATGTATTTATTTAGGAGAATTTATTTAACAAGGACATCGGGCACTGCTCTCCAAAGACCTGCTTGGCAATTCCCTGGGTTCTTTGGGTCAGGGGAGTGGAGACACCTAAAGTGGTGTGAAGTGGTTTAAAATCTGCCCTGCAGACATTCTGCTCCCTCTCAAAGTCTTCGGAGGCTGGTCTCTACCATTCAAAGCTGCTTTGGGGGTGAACCTCGGGCCCAGATAAATCTCTTTACAGCCCACTTTGTCAGAGGCACAGAGCAAAACGGAGGCATTCATGGGGCCAGGATGTAAGCTTCAGCGGGGGAAAAACTTAAGGAAGACGGATGGCCTCAGGGGTGCCAGTCATAAACTAAATAAAATCCTTCCACTCTGTGGGAGACAATTCCCTTTTGTCGAGCGCGAGCCAGGATGAATGGCTCCGTTTCAGTTGCTGAGAAAGGGCCAATCGATACTGCTTGATGAAGTCCAGCACTTACGGAGCCTTTTGGAGTGGGTGAAGGGATTGGCGCACATTATCTCAGGGATGCTTGCAGCAACCCTGTGAGGTGGGCCAGTGTGACATGCTCATATCGCTGTGAAGTGGTTCAAGTATTGGACGAGGACTGGTGAGATCTGCGTTCAAATCTTAGCTCAGCTGTGAATTTCAGTCGGTGACTTTGGCCGGTCACTCTCTCTCCTCCTGCTCCACCTCACAGGGTTGTTGTGAGGATAACAACATGGAGGGGGGGGAGAACCATGGAAGGAAGTGGGATAAAAATTGTCAGATTCTGGTACTTTCTGATCTACAAGTGCTTTTGTACAGAATGTATCGCTTGGGGTCTTGTTTTCGCCCTTGAGAATATACAATTTGAAATAAAAGACTCAAACAGCTGGATTCTCGCTTTGAAAACTTCTGCGACGTGTTCATTCTGTGCAGAATCTCATTCTGGAATTTCCAGGGGAACATCTCGTCCTGGGTGAGTCGCCTCCCGCTCTCGAATCTTCTTCCTCTTCTGGGGAGGCTAGACTGGGCTCCCCTAGGAACGGGGCCTTCTCAGCCTTTGCCCCAGAGTCACAGCACTTCTTCCTCAGGAAAGCTGATCCGCTCCTTCCATGTTTTCTCATTCATGAGGGAACGTGAAAACTTTTCCCCCTGCAGTGTGCTTTTGATGTTTAACGGGTTTCTTACTCGGCTGTGCTGTTTCACTCCACAAGTCAGAGCGGATGACACGGAGCCACCCGAACCAACGCTTTGACTCTGTGCCTGTTCACAAGTGAATACCCATATAGTCTGCGTTCCGCGTACTCTTGATTTCTCTTTATACGGTCAGTTACAGAATACGTGCAGGATGTGAGTGCATTCACTGTAACGTGTGAACAGGGCTAAAAGAAGGCAGCCTGGATAGACTGCGCCTGCTTGGAGGCTGTTCTGCAGAAAGCCTTTCATGTGAGGTCGCCAATTTCGTGCTTCCCCATTTAATGGGTGAATGTGCTTTTCTCTGTCAAGCTGTGACAACATGACCTGCTGCCCCCCCCCCCCCGAACTTCTGAGCAAGCTGATCTCTGGCTTTCCAGGTGGCAATCCTGAAAGCATGTTTAACTGTTCCATCCGGGGAGGAAAACATTGCATGGTTTAACGTCACTGTTCGCATACTGCCAGATGCCCAGTGCTCCCTTTGTGTCCCAAGCCAAGGTGATGCCCGGAGCAGGTACCCATCTCTTCCCACCTCAGTTAGGCTTCTTCCCAAACCTTCCCTTCTCATGCAGTGACGGATGAGTGGCCGCTGTGCTCTTCCTCCCTCTCCCCTCCCCGCCCCGTCCCCGCATGCACCCTGGCCCACTCCTTTGCTCACTGTTTCCACCAGTGCAGAAGAGATTGCAATTGATTTATGGCATTAACCAGAGGGGATTAAAACTTTATACATCAGCTTAAGAGCCTGTGTGTGTTGGGGCGGGGTGGGGGGGAGACATCGGTGATGGGCACTGACAGCTGTCCTTGGAATTCCTTCCTTCCAGACTTCCTCACCTTTATGTTCCTCCACTGCAGCCCTTGGGAGGGAGAGAGAGAGAAGGGGGGAGGTGCTGAAGAAAGCCTCTCCTTGTGAGCAGAGACCCCTCCCCTTTAATACCAGGCTGGCTCTCCTCCAAACATGGGGCCCCCCAATGCTCACACAGCACCCCAACTTGCGCACCCTCCGCTGCGAGGTGCACCCTTGCCTTGGGCTTTGCTTGCAAGTGCTGAAGACGGGGCTCCTACAAGGATGGCGTCTTTGCAGAGGGGAGGGAGGGACCAATCTGATGGGTGGTTCTCCAGCCGTCTTGGAGGTCCATGTGAGAAAGGTGGAATATACATCTTATAAAATAAAGTAAATAAAAACTTGGCTGCCGGAAAAGCAGTTGCCAAGGCTGACCCTCCGCCCACACAGCGTTGCTGTAGTTGTAGCTGTAGACAAATGGCTTGGGACCTTCTCCTCCTCAGTTCTGCCCCAAACAATAGATTCTGCCCCAGATCTGCTCCCCCTCCGGGCGAGAGGGGCCGTGCCTCGCCCCTAGATATTTATTTCTGGAGCACTCATGGGTGTTTGTGAATTGGGGCAACCAGGCCATTGACCTACCCACCATGGGGCTAATAATCTGTGCCTTTATTGGGCTGGTGTGGGAGGTGGATCTGGGGCCTGGGGAGGGGCTCCCATGTCTGAGCCAGCTCTTCACATCAGACCCTTCTGGGGTGACTCACACCTGTCCTCCTCTGGCCATCCTGGGCTACCAAGTTCCTTCTCTTGGGCAAGGGGAGGCAGCCAAGGGGCGGCTTTAGCTGCAGTCCCTGGAGCATCTTGGCCCTAGATTCGGAAATGGCTCTGGGGAATGCCTTTAAACAGGCAGCTTTTCTCCCTTGTTCAAAGGGCAGGGAAATCGGGTCTGCCCTTATAGGATCTTCACAGCCCCTCTGGGTGCTGGAGATATGTGGGGGTCTGTGTGACGGCATCTGTGAGGGGGGAGGGGGGAGAATGCATTCCCTGTTCAGACCAGCGCAGAACCAGCCCCTGCAGGCCCCAGCATCCACGAGCTGCCTTCAGAGGCCACCGGCTCAGCTGTTCTTCCTGGGAAGGTCTCTTGCTTTGTTGAAATGCCCAGTTCACCCCCTCCTGTGCTGCTGCCCTTGGTCCCTGGATCCCACCTTGAACATTTTGCTAATGATGGAGGAGCTGTTCTTCCATGCCTGTTTCAGCGCAGGAGGTACTTTGTAGCAAAAAAGCCGAAAGGGCTGGTCTCTGCCTCGAGGGGATTCCAATCCCAGTCTTGACTGTGAGCGAGACAGGGAGGGAGAGGAGAGAGCCAGGAGCTGGATGCGAGAGCCGGGTATTAAACCTCTTTGGGTTTCCAGCAGCCCAAGTGGCTGATGTGTCACCCCCCCCACCCATCCCTGTGCCTCTGATTGATGTCCACAGCAAAGGGAGAGTAGCAAAGAAGGCTGGCGGGGGGGGCGGGGGGGCTAATGGCAGCGTCCACCACCCTCCTTCCACATCCTGGCACAAGTCCCTGCCAAGGCAAATGCCCTGATTGACTCTCTGGATGAGCCCCATAACGATTTCAGATCATGCTCTCCGGCTGACTGGAAAGGACAGTGACAGGCCCAGCAGTATCCACGCTTCCCTTTCTTGCCATCTTTGGGGAAAGAGTCCCTCCCTGCCTCTTCAGTTTCAGGGTTAAAACACAGGAGAGAATGACATTTCAACGGATTAAAGGCCTAGGTCTGAGCCAGTCTTCAGCGCTGAAGTCGCCGCGAGGTATCGAGGCCGCAGGCCCAATTAATGCGTGGCTAGTGCAACAAGCCAGCCCTGGAATTGCAGCTTTGCACACAGCAGCTGTTGCAAACATACCCAATGTAGGTCAAGTGGTAACTCTGGTTCCCCAGGGCTCAGCCCTGAAAAGTGCACAGTAGGAGAAAGAGTGCCTTTGAGCATGCACCACCATGCGCCTCTGAGCAAATGCTGCATTGCTGGGACAGATTTTAGACTGTAGCGTCAATGTTCAAGCTTCACATTGGAAGAGTTAGTGGCAGCTGACAGCTCTTAGCCACAAGAGCAAATATAACCTCTGTATTTTAGGGGCAGTCTGTCTGGCAGGAACTGCCTGGCAGGAACTGTGACTACTGAAGAGCTCGTTCACATATGTACATGTGTGACGCCAAGTGGCAACCGACTTACAGTGACCCCTGCAAGGGGCTTTGGAGGCAAGTGAGAAGCAGAGGGGGCTTGCCCTTGCCTTCCTCTGCAGAGTCTTCCTTGGTGGGCCCCATCCAGGTACCAATCCTACTCTGAGACCTGACAAAATCGGGCTGTGCCATGTCACCTTCCCTCCACAAAGAACCGCTTTAGCATGGCAGATTTTTCCCACTTGAGCCTTACAACATCTCTCCTTAAACTTGGGTGTGTGATCTGAAGGTCAAACATGCATGGGCCAGAATGTTCATTTGCAGCACAAATGCCTTCCCTGCCATTTCTTTACTTGTTTTGGCTGTCCCCGTCTCTCGTTTTTATCCTGCATTTCCTCCAGGGAATTCAGGGTTCTTTCTCCCTTGCTCCTTTTCATCCTCGCAACCACCACCCAGGGAGTAATTTGGGCTCAGAGAGAATGACTGGCCCATGGTCAGCTTCTTGGCTCAGTAGGGATTAGAACTGGGGTTTTCCTTCTCCCCTTGCCAGGACACTGTGCTGACTCTCGGGTGTTAATATAAACAGCAGCTCAGAGGTGACTTAAGCCTCCCCTGGAGGTCTGAATCCCACCCCAGCCCTGTTCTGCTGGGAAGTGGCTGTTAGTCTCTTGCAACCGAGGGGTAAAAGGAGTCTGTCCCGCCCTACAGGAGTGCTGCTGTCAGTATTATGGAGAACGTGTCAGAAGTACTTTCACCATATTAGAAAGCTGTGCAAAGACCAAGCATTTTGTTTACCATTTTTTGGGCTTCCTTGCAATGCAGAGGAATTGCCGACTCTTGAAGTTGATGGGAAACCGGTGCCGTCCGCTGTGTGTTTAAGTCTTGGCCTGTTTCCCAGAGGCTGAAGAGAGGCTTCAGGTCTCCAGTGCTTAGCAATAGCCCCATTCTGCAACTTGCAAAAGTGAAATCAAGGGGCAAAGTTATGCACCTATATCCCAATTTGCATTATTAAAACCAGATTTTGAAAGAAGGTGATTGGGGTTCTATATTTGTGGCCCAGATTGAGTATGCAGCACCCAACAAATTGTGATTAAGAAGCTGCTGAGCCTGGGTCAGATGATCTTCAGATATCCCTGTTCTGAACCCATGTCCAGTTTGTGAGTCCTCTGGGCCTGGAAAGGCAGCCCCCTTCTTTCTCCTCCCTCCCTGCCTGCCTTTTCCAAGTAGGGGGCTCCCCCTGTCTGCCATTGGACTGAATGGCCTTCTCCGCTCTTGGGCTCAGTTCCAGACAGGGACAAAGGTGGAGGGGCGGTGGCATTGGTAGATGGCGCAGGTGCTGGCTGGCAACATGGCAGTTTGAGGCCGGTCAATGGCTGCTCCGCAGATGGGCAGCACCATTTTCAAAATCTTCCCCTGGTCCTGCCCGCCTTCATTCTTGGCATCCTCCCCTCCCTCTCTGCCAAGAGAACCAAACCAGAAGCAGCTCAGTAGGCAGTGCTCTTTAAAAACAAAATTAAAAAAGAGAAAAACTGTTTATTAATTTTTGGAAGGGAACTCAAGCTTGAATGCTGTAAGCTGTTTGAACATGATCTGAAATGTGCTCAAGAATGTGAGCAAAATAACAACATCAAGAATATAAACCTGATGCAAGTTTAAAAGGCACACTTGTAAATGAGGGAGTAGAGGATGCCGACCCCAAGGCAAGGGGACCGATCTGGCCCATCCTGGGCCCAGTCCTTTGCAACCTCTGTCAAAATAGATGGGAGCCGGGAGGCGTTGTAGGGATGAGAGACTTCGGGTCGCAAAAAAGCCTTCATGGAGGAGTGGGGGGGGGATTTAAAGCCAGGTTTCCTGGTCTGCCCTCTGCCCTCCACTGTTTCAACTCCAACCTTCCCTTTTCAGGAATGTGGTGTCTGTCTACAAGTCAAACTTTACCCTCCACAAGCGGAACCACACAGCCTCCCTGCATTTTGAATTTCTGTCCATTCCTACATCTTACTGGTTTAATTTTGGCCAATTAATTCCAACATGCAGCATCTTTTAAAAAGTGCATCTGAGCATCCCTCCCAATAAAAGCATGATGCCCGGCCTCCCTCGCTGACCAGTCCCTTTACCTTGTGCTGTCCAGCTGCTCTGATGGGCCAGCTAGACAGGCGTCACTCACAAGAGCTCTGTTGACAAAGGAGGAGATTGCGGGGACTGTTTTATGTCAGGATTTTATGGGCTATCAACCATTTATCCTGACTGGCAGGGAGTGCCCTGGGAAGGGTGGCGATGGTGATAGATTATTAGGTGGCTTGATGTTTACGTGTTGGGTGGGAGAGAGATGGTTTAGTTGCAGGTGGCTAGCCTGGAGTGCTTAGAGAATCCCTGCCAAAGAGGTAAGTATGTGGGAGTCCCTGTTACAGCCTGAGATGTTTTTCTGCTTCTGGTAGTAAGCCAAGCTGACGAATTCTTGTGGGTGCCCTCAAAGACTGCAGAGCGGGGCAAAGAAAGACACCGTCCCTTCAGGCCACCAAAGATGGCGCAAGAATTCCCAGTGGCGAAGGCCACTAATCTCCCTGGTGCAGCCTGGTGCTTAACAGGTTTTTAAGACTAAACAACTGACCCCTTGTTGCCCAAGCATCCTGCCTGAGTTCCAATCTGCCCAGACCTTTTTCTGCACAGGCCCAAATGGAATGAAAGGAGATGCTTTTGAGTTGCAGGAGGAGTTCTCATCCTTCGAAACGAAGGCGCCCGTTGATTTCCCACCTAAGGCCCTAGAATGCCTTCCTGCGCTGCTTTTTTCCTTTGCACCCCACTCCCCATTGATCTTTTTTGGGGGGAGGGGCATTCTGGAATGTTCCGAGTCTTGTTTGTGTTGAGAACATTGAGCGGTGTGGCCTGCTTGGGCCGCAGTTTTAGCCCTGGCCAGTTGGCAAACCGTCCTGGCAGATGCAGGTGCCAGTCAGGGCACAAGGATGCTGTGGGGATTTTCTCCTGGCCAGGGCAACAGTGAAGGAAATGCTTTGGGTCCTCCCAGGACTTTATTTCTGGGGAAAGAGGTGGTGGAACTCAGAGGGTTGCCCTTGGAGAAAACGGTCACATGGCTGGTGGCCCCGCCCCCTGATCTCCAGGCAGAGGGGAGCTTAGATTGCCCTCCGCGCCACTTCAGCACAGAGGGCCATCTCAACTCCCCTCTGTCTGGAGATCAGGGGGCGGGGCCACCGGCCATGTGACCATTTTCAAGAGGTTCCGGAACTCCGTTCCCCCGCGTTCCCCCTGAAAAAAAGCCCTGGGTCCTCCTCTCCTCACAGGCTAAAAATAGAAGTTGCTTCTTTGCTGGGGGGGGGGCGGGGATAGGTTTATTTCTTCAAAAGGGGGGACAGATCCGGGAGAAAGTTAACGCCAACCTTTTCGGTGATGTATCCTGGAATTCACTCTCATCTAAATGCTTTCCTGAAGCGGTCCTTGCCGTCCTTTCTCTCTATTCCCTCCCCTCCTTGAGCGTTAACCAACCGAGAATTTCCTAAGAGAGCAAGGCTTTCCAGATGCGTTCGCTCCGAGTGGGTGCGCTGCCTGCGTTGCCAGAGCCGTCACTTTGTGTTCCAGCCACGCGGGGTTCTTCTGCCCTGCAGCTTGCAGGGGCCTTTAGAGAGGGCGATGGGCGGTGTGGGGCGTGGGGGAGAAAGCAGCCGCTGGCTTGCCGCGTTCCAGAGGGGCAGCCGTCTTTGCCCAACCCAAGAGTCTTGCGACGTTGGAAGGGGGCTCCTGATGAACTGGCCATAGCTGGAGGTGTTTTGTGGAATACAGAAGATGCACATGCCGCCAGACGTGCATCAGCCGCGGCCATGCCCCAGGTTTTGCTCCAATAGATTCCTTGGGCTGCCAACCTCCCTGCTGGGGCGCCATGCCCTCGCGACGCTCTTGCAAATGTTCCAGCATGCTCAGAGAGGAAGTTGAGGCCTTGGCAGATGGCAAGAGACACCAGTCTTTGGAAAACAGGAGGGGGGCTGTGTGACTCGGAGGAAACCGCAGCACTCCCGGCAGGGCTTAATTTGCACCAGGACCTCCTCAGCCCAGGGTCCTCAACCTTCAGGCGGGACTTGGAGATCTCTCAGAATGACTACTACGGATCTCCAGGCCACAGAGATCAGTCCCCCTGGAGAAAAGGGCTGCTTTGGGGGGGGGCCTCTCTGACATGATACCTTGCAGAGGCCCCTCCCCTCCTCAAACCCCGCCTCCCCAGGCTCCACCCCAAATCTCCAGGAATTTCCCAACCCAGACCTGGCAACCCCACCTCGGCCCCAGAACCTGTTTGGAGTGCAGGCCGGCTCCTCTCTCTCTTCTTTTGGGAGGCTTAGCACTGCAGGGCTTGGGTGGGGGGGGGCTGCTTTAATGCCCTGGATGGTGTCAGGCCTGCCTACCCATGTGGCAGCTGCCTGCTTGCCCACCTGGCTCAGCCTGCCCACTCAGCCTCTTCCAGGGTTTTCTCTGAAGGACCCATCTCCATACAGCTGCCCCGGAACCCCTGCCAGCCTGGGGGCACGAAAAGGAAGCTGTGGTGGACTACCCTTGAACGTAGCCGGAATGCCTTTGCTTCAAGGCCACGTACCGCCCCTCTCTCTGGGATTAGGAAGGAAGGCTTCTGGCGAGGGGGGGCATAAGGCATCCCTGAGCCCTGGCACATGTCTTTTTAGGCACCAGATGCAGGAAATCTGGGTTCTAGCACCTCAACAGTGGGAGGGAAGGAAACAATCCTGGGGCTGGGAGATGCTCCAGGTAAAGGGGACCGAGAGGCGACCGTCCAGAAGAGAGCGATGTCTACCAGAAAGGGCTTGCTCGCTTGCACATTGTTGACAAAATCTCCAGGCCGCCCTGATGTCCTTGGTGTGTACTTTTTTTTCATGGATCGGGTTGCTGGGACATCCGCAAAAGCCGTGGCCGAAGGAACTTGGGGGGCAGTCCTAGTGGCATGTGATTTGCATCCTGACCCTTTGCATGCACTCTGCCCCTTCCAGTCTGCCCCGGTTACTTTTGGTGGACAGCTTCTGGGGGCTCCTGTCACACTTTGCTCTTGTCTGCCCTGCCCTCTTCTCTGTTTTGAGGCCAAAGGGGAAGGGGAACGTCTCCAGAAGCAGCTGTGGAGCGTTTACTTGTCCTGGCCAGGAGCCGGAAAGAAATGACTGGGTGCCATGGCCTTTGGTGATCCACACATGTCCTTTGAACATCCAGACCTTTGGAAAGAGCCGCTGGCTCCAAATGTGGCCACTGGGTTGTTAGCCAAGAAGACACTTTGCAAGCTCTCTGGTGCTCAAAGGTTTCCGGGGCAGGGGCAGGAATCCCCCTGTTGACCGCTGAGGCCTGAGGAGGGACCAGAGCTGGAAGGACTTGCGTGTCCTATTGGCGCTTGAGATCCCACGGAACCCAGGCAGATCTCTTCCTGAATTGGGGGCCTTCACTGTGGCAGGAGGGCACTGATGCTGAGCAGGGGCTCGGCTGTAACTTAGCCAGCCATTAGCAGCATAAGAGGAGGTGGGTCTTTCCTCCCAGGCCTTTCCTTTTTGCTGCCAGCTGGGCCTAAGTGGGTGTTGTTATGAGCCTGGGGGGCAGGGGGGATGGGGGGATGAAATACCTTGAACTGGCCCCGCCTGTGTGTGGAATTCTCTCTTGGGTGACATTTATCTGGCACCATCTTGGGCATCTTTCCAGTGCTGGGTATTGTCTTTCATCTTTGGATGGTTGATTCCACACGCCCCGTTGTGTGTTCAGTCTGTGGCTTCTGGTTTTCTAACACTACCGTCTCCTGTTTGTTTTTGAACTGTGTTTTGCTGTTTGAATGGTTGTGTTTTTGTGTTGCTGTGAGCCACTCCAAAGGCTGTTTGAGCAAGTTGGTGTCAGACTCCTTTCTGAAGCGAGCCAGGGGTTGATTGGGATGTTAAGTGAGCCCTGGAGCAGTCTCGGCCCAAAGACCCCTGCAGGGCTGGCAGCTCCTGGCTGTCGTCAGCCACAGGGCCCAGCTTGGTCGGCCCTGCAGGCACGTTCCCAGACAGTTAAAGGGCCAGTCCAGTTGGGAGTGAAGCACTTCCAGAGGACTAAGGCCTGCTCAAATGCCCCATTCAAGCTGGCCCACAAGACCATGGCGCCCCAAGGGAAACGCCGCTTGCCAGCTACGGATTTATTCACCGTGCGGATTGTCCATCTTTCTCACTGAGAGGCAAGACATGTTGTGGCCCTGCTGGCATTTGGCAACCTGCCTTGCCCTGTTTCTGCAGCCCCACAGCCAAAAGAGCTGGACCCATCCCTTCTCTGATGGTCTCGGCGATCATCTGCTGTGCCTGGCTTCACTTTACCCACTCTGTGAAATGGACTCAGTCTCCCCTTCTTAAAAAAACCCTGCGTTCAAAGGGTTGCACTCCGAGAATGTGGCCTTTGTAGCATGTCCTCTGTCCTTCAATCCCCCAAGCCGCTTCTCCCCCCCCCGCCCCCCAGTCTGGCATGTTGATTTTGCTGATTGGGCAACCTCAGAGTGCCCCGTGCCGTTTAATCAGGGCTGCAGCACAGAGCCGGCAAGATTAATTTACTGGGGCTGCCCTGACAGCCGCTGGGACTGCTAATGGATGATTAATTAGATGTTAATGAGACACTGGCATACAGTAATCCTGCCCAGAGGGGCTCCGAGGAAAGGGGGGCAGATTTTGTGCAAGGGAAAAGGAGTTTAAAATGAGATTCCATGGGGGGATTCTCTCAGGGGAGGGGAGAGTAAAAGGGTGGGCTATAGCGCCCTTCAAGGCAGAGCTATAAGGAAGTAGCAAAAGGGATTGGGGTGGGGACTTGTGGGGAGGGGGCAGAGGGAGTCTCGTCTCCCTGGGAAGCAGGATTGCTCCTGGAGTCTCAGACGTTCATGGATAATTCATTGCCACCTGCTCGGGGAGCTCTAGGAAGAAGAGTAAAGCTGCCAGATGCAGCCCCCCCAGCCCCCCCCCCCTCCAGGCCTTTGTCTCGGGTCTTTGTTGTCTTGATAGAAAATCCAGTCGGCTCAGAGAGATCAGCCCAGGAAGGCGCTTCACTCTTGGCAGACGTGCAATTCCTTCGAAAGTGGAGATGGGGGGGGGCGGGGCGGGGAGGGGAAGAACACGGGTCAGGTAGGTATATGTAGCATGCCTTATAATAATCCAAATTTTGCACTGTTCTGCTGCCCAAATGTATTATGCAAATGAAGCTAATCTCCCTAGGCCTCATTTTTATTTTATTTTATTCAGGTTTCACGGAAGAGTCACTCCTCTCAAACATCCCCCACCCACGGACATTTGGGCTACCTGTTGTGTCCTGACGTTTCTACAAGCACGGTATTCCACGTGTTTTTGAGACAGTCTCGGAAAGAAGAGTACCAAGGGAATAAGGATGAGGGCCACAAACGTAAGGAAAATGATGTTGAGGGTGCTGGATTCGGTGGTGCTACATGCCACGTTTGCACAGCGCAAGGATGAATTCCACCACCTTTATATCGTGTAAGGATGAATTGCACATAAACAAGCCTGTGGCTCCAGCGCTGGGAATTGCACGCTTGCCAGAAGTTCTCTTCACGGTTCTTTCTCCCACCCCTGCTATGAAACCCTCAAGGTAGCTGAGATAGGAAACAACCTTGCAGGGTTCTTCGATTTCAAATGCCTTTTTCCTAGAAACAGGAGGATGGACTTTACTCCAAACCCGGAGATGGCATTCCCTAGGGCTCACTGCTAGAAAATGCGAATAAAGAAAGGAGGACCTCTGAGCATGTGCCAAGGGCACTGCGTTGTGCTCCTGTGGTTCCGTTTACCAGGCACAGCCCCCATTTTCTGGCATCTGTCCCTGGTAAAATGGTGTCCCAATTTCGCCACTTTTCATCTCATGGAGTGATTCTGAGCTGATGCTGGTTCCATGGGGGGTGGGTGGGAGGGATGGGATGGGATGCATGCAGGTCACGCCCCCCCCTCACATGGCTGAAGGTCTTTAAATGCGACAGCTGTGCTGTGAGATGAAAAAGAGGCTCTTGTGGCAAGATTGTCCTGAGCAAACTGCCTGCTCATGCCCACTTTTTCTACCAAGAAGAGTTTCCAGGTGGTAGTCTGGTTGCACGTCATATCTGTGCCGATGCTGCAACATGCCTGGAATGTACATGGAGATGTGGCCACCGCCTGGGCTGCAGCTACCCAGGCAGGTGGGGGCCAGCCTGTTCTCCCCTACCCAGCAGGCTTTGCCTTGGCTCCTTCTCCCTCCCTCCCTCCCTCCCTCCCTCGGAGGGTCCCTTGAGGCCCTCATTTCTGTCCACAGCCTCTGCTGCTTCCAGGCCCATTAGACATGGCAGCCCTTGCTCTTTTGCTCAGCCTGAGAATGCATGAGTTGCTAGAACATAAAGGGATATAAATAGGTTTGAGAGGAGGGTGAGGATTGGTGGAGGGACTGCTGATGTCATGAGGCGGCACCAACATCTCTCTTGCTCTGGGTAGAATCAGGCTGTTTCTGGACACAGTTCCTAGGGGAAGGGGCATATTTGGGGGAGGGAAGTCCTCTTTCCACAACAGGCAGCTGAACTTCCCCCAGTTCCATGTGTCAGCCTTCCCTCCCTCTGGTCCAGGCCAGCCAAGCAGTTCAGGGGGAGATGGCAAACAGAGCACGAGGTGGGCATTTGCAGGACTCCCCGCGTGGAAGAGTGCCCCCCCCACACACACACACTGGTGTACTGCCGTAGTGCGCTGGTGGGAGATCCTTTTCTCTTGTCAACTGTGCTTCCCAAGCCCCCCACAAACTGATTTCCCGAGGGACTCCTAGTACAGAGCATTGGTTCCAGTGACCCTGTGCCGACTCACATCATGCCCAAAGTGGAGCTGGCTTCCCACCATGGAGCCGGAGTGCATGGTGGGAGGGCGCAGCGACACATCTTTCTGACACCTCTCGTGCCTTTCCTTAGCGACTTAGAGCAAGAGCTTCCGGACAGAAGAAATGTGGCGATTCTGTGGTAGGGGGAAAGAGTGTGTCAAAGCAGGTAGAAATGGAGGGCTCTCTTGGAAAGAGGAGGGGGTTACGAAACCGAGCCCCAGCCATGCATAAGACCTTCCTAACGCCCCCAAAAGTGACTCCAGTGGCTGGCCCAGAGAGCTGGCCTGGAAAGGTGGGCCCTGGTGGACTGTGTTGAGAGTCAGGAGAATCCACTGGGTCACACATCAACCACCCAGCCCATTCTCTCTCACTGGATGTTGCCCAACAGGGCAACTAAAGCATTTCCAGTACACAGACCATGTGCAAAGTTTCACTGGCTCAGTGTAAAAGGAGACTGGCAGTGTCATTGCAGCAGTGAGCCCTGGGAAGAATATACCACAAATTAGTGCCCCACTAAGAGTGTTATTGTTCCCACAACACAGCTGGGGAGCTGGGCTGAGTGGAGTAGAGGGATTGGAACCAGCAGAATGCTGATTCACAACCCAGCCACTTAACCACTCAGCGGCAGCAGCTCTCTGAACCTGGCTGTGCGCCAGAGGGGTTTTTTCCCTGGGCTGCTGGTAGAGCTGTAAGGAGCCTGCCCGTGAGCAGATGCTCAAAATAAGGCTGATAGCTCAAACCAATTGGACAGCAAGTCCCTCTGCCCAGAGAACTGTGGGAAATGTAGTTTAGTAAACAAAGCCTTGGACTCTTTAACGGGGATTTCTCGTTATCCTTACCAAACTATAATTCCCAGGATTCTTTGGGGTGATGCCATGACAGTTCTACTGGTGTACAACCAATATATAAGTTTGTCATGTAATTATACACTTAAGTAAGATTAACAGTCAGGCTAAACACTTGGGGCTTTTATTCTTAGAGAAAAGACAGCTGAGATGCGGAGCGTGTGTGCATGTTCCAGCTGACAAACAGTGCCAGGACAGGACTCGAGGCATCCAACAGAAGTGATTATCAGCAGGGCAAGAGGAGGGATGCTTTCACTCACACCATGTGCAATTAACCTATAATTAACCTTTGGGATTCATTGCAGAAAGATGTTGCGGTGGTCACAAAGGGGGTGGCTTTTGGAAAAGGATGAGCTGAATTCTGGGAGAGGAAAGGAGCTACCTTATATTTCAAGGAGGTTTGTGCTGCAAAATAGGCTCACAGCTGGAAACAAGCTGGACTCAAACCTTGCAGCAGGGAGTTCCCGAGTTGTGGGGGGGGGGCAAGAGCACCTCCCTGCACACTTTGAAGAGGGTTTCATGCACAGCTGTTATGTGAAGACTGCGTTTTTCCTGTTTTGCCCTGTGGCATTTGGGGCTTCTTCGTTTAGAAACAAGGTGACTAAAGGGAGCGGGGAGGGGGGGGTAAATTTATGCAGGGTGTGGAGGAAGCAGACAGAACACCGTTTGCTCTCCCAGACTCAAGGGCACCGAATTAAGTAAACAGGCGGTGGATTCCCAAGGTGTCATTAACCTGTAGAATTCCATGTGGTGGCCCCTGGGTGTGAGGACTAAAAGGGGACTAGACAAATACAGCAAGGAGAGCTGCCTCCCGCTTGCCTTACCTGCCGGCTTCCCGGAGGTGTCATGCTGGCCACTCTAGGAAAGGAGATGCTGGCCAACATGGCACCTTGGTCCAACCCAGCAGAGTTGTTCCTATGTACTTACTAGCTATAGATCCTCCATGTCTGGAGGCACTATACCACTCAGTACTTCGGCGACCAGACAGAAGAGGGCTGATGCCACCATGCTCTGTTTGTGGGCTTTTGAGAACTCTGGTGCATCACCAGAGGAGTCAAGGTGCTGGATAGTCCTTTTCTCTAACCCAACAGCGCTCTTCCTCTGTGTTTGACAGGCTGGAGCCCGTGGAGATGGTGATGGGGCAACGTCTCCAGCCATGCCAGAAACAGTTGGAACTTCGAGTGGAGCTGACCCTTAGCTCTGCCAGCCCAGTTTCTTAACTGGTGGGTTCCTTTCAGGAGAAGGTAAAAACCTGCATGGAAGGGGCCCCCTCTTTTGTCACAGTTGAATACTGGTGGGAGGGGGCGGCCAGCTATGAACTTGTTCTGAGAGCCAGTTGGCTGTCTTTGGGAAGCCTATTTGATATTTTCTCAGCTGCACAGGCTTGTGGTAGGCAGTACAGTTAAGAAGTGAGGGAGCAGGGTCCCTGGTCCGGAGTCAGAGCTTTTTTTCTGGGGAAAGAGGTGGTGGAACTCAGTGGTGGAACTCAGGACCGCACAATGAGGTTGCTTTGGGTCAGCTGGAACAAGGGGGGAGTTTTTAAAAGTTTAAATCACCCTTGATGAAAATGGTCACATGGCTGGTGGCCCCGCCCCCTGATCTCCAGACAGAGGGGAGTTTAGATTGCCCTCTGAGCCGGAGCCACCGGCCATGTGACCGTTTCCAAGAGGTGCCAGCTGAAAAAAAGCCCTATGTGGAGTAAAGGCTTGTATCACTTGACAGCAAGACTTGTGCACTGGGATATCCCTGCCCTTCCCTTCTCCATCACCGGCTCTTTGACTTGCACCCTTCAGAACAAGAATAACTTTATTGGGAGGCAAGGTGAGAGGACCAATTTTGGCGCCATTATAACTGGAGCGAGAGAAAGAAAGAAAGAGGCCTGACCCCCAAAATGGAAAGGTCTCCCATGAAAGCCTCCGTGGAACACTCCTGAGCACAGCTTCTGTGGAATTCGCTCCAGGTTAATTGGTGTGATGGCTGCCGCTGTTTGGATTTTCCAGGCACAAAAAAATGCCTCTGTCTGGCCCAGTCTAAGAATATTGCTGTTCCAGCTGACCACATACGTTGCTTGCTGGGTTCCGCTACCTCCAGCAGCACTTCTGTTCCCCATATATCATCTTCGTGTGGCGGATACGCTCCATGCGTTCTGGTTTTGCAAATCTGGGCCCTCTGGGTTCCATCCAGGCTTTGCTTCCAGTAAAAAAAGGAATTATTTCTCTCTATGCCTCTCTGCAATGGAAGAGGAAAAAATAAAATCAAAACCGACACACACACCCATCCAACAAAACAAACCCCCATGCAATCATCTCCCGTCCAACCATTTAAAATGCCGGAAGGCAATGAAAAAGCAAACATAAGGTATATTATATTTTAAAATCTCATTATTATTTTAAATGAGGCTCATGATTTTTTTAAAAGATTGCAACCAATGGATATGTAAAATTTGCACACGTGAGAGGAGAGAGCTTGAAGTGTGGGTCTGTGATGGGATCGGTTAGACCCTGGGTGGCAACCGGGGCTTGGCTTTGGGTAAGAGGGAAGAGCTCGATGGGGAAAGAAATTGGTACCAGGGGTGCAATTGAGGTTTCTTTCATAAATACAAATAAGCGTCTGAGCTCGGTGGAGACGGGGAGGCCGATGGAAGCCGGTGAGGCGGATGCAGCTGAGTTCGGAGGAGCCTCAGGTGTTCCACGGAGATGTTGGATGTGAGTGGAGGCGACAGGTTGGAAAAAATTACAAGGGTGACACTCAAGTGAGAACAAGTCTTCTGGTTTTCTGTGATAAATGCTACAAAACAACCCATAAAAGGATAAATGAGGCAGTGTGCCGATGCTTTCTCTTTTGGGTGGCTTAAATGTATGCTGATCTTACAGTTACACAGAGCTCTTCGTCAGGTGGGAAACAGCCTTAGATCACAACCAACGTTTTTGCTTTTCTGTGCTGCTCATTTGATTTGCATGCAGACGTAAGTTAAAATTTATATAGGAAATATTATCTCTCCTCCCCCACCGTTCCCACCCAAGGAAGACATTTTGCAATACTTTGGAAGGCAGGGAATCAGATTTTGCATTGGGACAGCACTAGGAAGGCGTGTAGTGATTTGCATGTCGGACTAGGAATGGGGCACCCCAGGTCCCAGTCCTTACTTGGCCATGTGACTCACTGGGTGACCTTATTGTTCAGCCTAACCTACCTCACAGGTTTGTTGTGAGGATAAAATGGAGAGGGGGGCTGTCCTTAGCACTTTAGAGGACTGGTGGGATAAAAATGTCATAGGAGATTTCCAGGAGAAGCCAAGACTTCTGCCGGCAAAATTGGGGAGTTAATTTTCCTTTGTATTTGTAAAATCATCTGCAACTTTTAAATGTTGTTGCATTCGTGTGGCTTCCCCTGACTTTTGATTGCTGTGACTGGCCCTGAATCGGCCAAGGATCTATGTTGGGACTGGGATCTGAACCCAAATCCTCCCCCAGAATTAGGGAACAGTGCAATACCATGGCTGGCAGGAAAGGAGAGACAAGGGGAACGAGGGATTCACGTTCTGTTTTATTATCTGTTGTAAAAACGTATAGCCTTCCTTTGTGCTCAAAGACTCTCTGAGGAAGTGCACCAAAAAAAAAAAGATAGAATGCCCATAAAATGCAAACTGCTATCTAAAACAGCTGTATAAAAATCCACAGCGAATGGCAATAAATATAGGACCACCTGAGAAATACCTGGAAGGATAAAAAGAAAACGGTGCCTTTAAGAGAGTAAAGTTGATGCCAGTCAAAGGTCCCTTGGAAGGCTATCCCACAAATGGGGTGCTACGACAGATAAGGCCATGTCTTTCATCACTGTCTGCCTATCCTCAGAAGCTGAGGGGCACACTGAGAAGGGCCTTGGAAGATGACCTCCGAGAAGGGCCTGGTTAGGGAAGCAAGGCTGTACTGGAGCAGGTGCTTCTTCCGACTCCTGGGTCTGAAGGATGAATGGGATTAGTAGGAGCAAATGCAGTCCATGCATTGTCGATATATTGTCGAAGGCTTTCACGGCCGGAGAACGATGGTTGTTGTGGATTTCCCGGGCTGTATCGCCGTGGTCTTGGCACTGTAGTTCCTGATGTTTCACCAGCAGCTGTGGCTGGCATCTTCAGAGGTGTAGCACCGAAAGACAGGTGACACTGAGAGATCTCTGTCCTTTGGTGCTACACCTCTGAAGATGTCAGCCACAACTGCTGGCGAAACGTCAGGAACTACAATGCCAAGACCACGGCGATACAGCCTGGAAAATCCGCAACCCCCAATGCATTGTCAGTTCATTGTGCCTCAGTTTCCCCCCGGGACAAAGGCCATTGGCATCTCATCCCCAGGGCTGCAGGGGTCTCTGCTCATCCCAGTACCAGAGAATGTGCGAATGCTGACATCTGCAGTGCCAGCAGCGTGGCAGGTGGCTGGCTGGCAGTCTGGCCTGCCAGGGGGCAGCGTCTCGCACCTTGGAGCTGCTCCGATGAAAATGTAACAGGAGCAGAAAAGGGAGACGAAATTGCCTCTTGCCGGCACTGGGGAGCTCGAGGCGAGGGGAATAAGGCCGGTCTCTCGGGTGGTCACTCAGTCTCCAGGGAGACGAAGAGGTTTCTGCTAGTGGGAAATATTCCAGGATTTTTTTCCTGGGGTGGGGCGTGTGGAGAAAAGGCTGGGGAAACTGCACGGCGAGCGTCCAGGTGCCCCGCCGTGCTCCCTGCAGGAAACAATTCTGCAGGCAGCTGCTTGTGGCTGCACCTTGGCACCCAGATCCACGAGGGCCCGGCGGCCTGCCCAGCGATATCAGCCCTTACGCAGAAGGAATAACGAGCCTGCTGGATGTGGAGCTTTAATTAAGCTGGGCTCCCTGCAGCTCCGGGCTTTCGGCAAGAGATAATTGGCTGTCTCAGGATTCACGCACTGCTCGGTTTCCAGCCCTCCAACCCCCCTTGCTGTCTTGCACATGGCAGAATGGCTTCCTAGAGGCCGCCCTCCCCGCTTCCATTGCTTTCTGTAGCTTGGCTCACTTTCCTGAGTTGTCTTTGCTTTAGAAGTTCCTTTCTGAATGCCCCCTCCCCAGCTCTCTGGATGTTGGTGTTGGTGGGGAGGGATAATAGCGTACATGGGCCTGGCCAGCCCCTCAACACGTGTGTGGTTGTGGGGTGGATGGGCGGGGACAGATGGCTTGTTTTGGTCCCAGATCTCCGGCGATCCCGCCAATTACGGCTGTCTGTCTGCGGAGCCGGCTCCGATCTGGGGGTGCCATCTGCACAAAGCAGTGCCTGGCGGTGAAGATGGGAAGCCGCGTGGCTAGAATGGCACATTGCCCGTGCAAAGAAGGGCCAGCAGCAGTTCATTGGCAACGCCTCCTCTATGTGTAGGCGGTGTCCCGAGTTCAGTTCTTTTAATAATAATAACATTCGATTTATATACCGCCCTTCAGGACAACTTAATGCCCACTCAGAGCGGTTTACAAAGTGTTATTATTACCCCACAACAATCACCCTGTGAGGTGGGTGGGGCTAAGAGAGCTCAAGAGAACTGTGACTCGCCCAAGGTCACCCAGCTGGCTTTGTGGAGGAGTGGGGAATCAAACCCGGCTCTCCAGATTAGAGTCCCGTGAGAAACTCCTCCTGACTGGAGACCCCCGGAGAGTTGCAGCCAGTGATATGGGCCCTTGGTTCCACTCAGCTCCTTTTCAGGGGCTCCCAGGGGTCACTGGTGGGCAGGAGACTCTGGAAAAAAATGGAGAGGGCTGATTCTTTGATCATGAACATTTAACTTGTGCAACTCACTGCCCCAAGAAGTGATGGTAGCCTCTGGTCCAGAAAGGTTTTTAATGTGACCTGGATAGCCCAGGCCAGCCCAGTCTCGTCAGATCTCGGATGCTAAGCAGGGTTGGCCTTAGTTAGTAATTGGATGGGAGACCTCCAACGAAGACCAGGGTTGCAGAGGCAGGCGATGGCAAACCACCTCTGTTAGCCTCTTGCCTTGACAACCCCACCAGGGGTCACCAAAAGTCCGTTATGACTCGAGGGCACTGTCCACCACTATTATATGGGGAAACAGCTTATCAGCACCCATGGCGGGCAAACAGCATGTTCAGCAGCAGGAGCCTTCTGGGCACCCGTTGCTGGGGAAAGCAGCACAGGTGGGCTGTTGCCTTCCTCGAAGGACGTGGCAGGGCCTAATGAAAGCAAGATGTGAGGCTAGAGGGGTCTTTGACCGGGCCGAGCTGGACTTCCTCCAGGCTTTGAGATCAACAAGCAAACGCCCCTGAATTCAATGGGAAATGAGGCTCTGAGCGTGTATTGGGGGGGGGGCGGTTTCCCTCCTCTCTGATTAATTGCAACCTGTTCTCAATTATGTGGGAAGGCAGCAGCAGCAGCGTCTCCAGGGCCCAGCTTCCCACCTTCCTACCTGCCAGCTTAGATGCTGTGCAGAATTTGGGTTGGAAACACCTGGAGGGGTGTGCCCGTCTGTGCGACTTCTCAGGGCCAGGCCGGGATCCCTGCCGCGCTGTCAGCTTAGTGGACTGTTCTGATCTCCTGTTGCTTAGCCAGGGTCCCCTCCTCCACCCCTGCTTTGGGGTAAGCCACTGCTAATGAGCTTGCCTGCTCTTTGCAGCTTGACAAGCCTGGGTCTGCCTGCCGCTGTTGAGAGCCCACCTTGGGGGAGTCGTAGAATTCAATCTATATGCAAATGTGCGTGCAGGAAAATTAGCAGAGTTCAGGTTGATTGGATGTGCTGTAATGTAAAGAGACAGAACACGTGTACGTGACGGGGTGCGTGGCGGGGCGGGGGGGCAGTTGAAACAGTTGGGGATTGCACGCATCTTGGGTGTGACCATTCGAGGGGATTGTGTCCCCCTTCCCCAGGACAGGAAACGGTAGTATTTCCTGGTGCCTCCTCCTTCCTGCAATGAACAGTGCATGCATTTCTCCTCCCCACCATTTCTTCCTGAAAAGTAGGTTTGCTGGTGCGTTTCCCGTGGTCAGCCAGGCAGCATTATGGCTTGGGGTGAGGTTGGATTCGAACCCTGGCTTGGCCAAACTGGCCTGAACCGCTGAAGAGGTGGTAGCCTCTGCCTCTCTCCTCCAGACACCAGCCGGATGCTTCGTGTGCAGAACGTGCCCAGTCCAGGGAGGCAGGAGTCCAGGGAGGCTGGAGAGCCAAGGCCGGTGGGTGCAGGGGCACCGGAGCAGGGCAGCCCCAGGGTCCGCCTCAGTCCTGTATGCAAAGGCCTGCAGCACAGAGCCCCTCCTGTTCCATCTGCCGTGAAGGAGCCATGATGGAGCAGAGGTGGTCAAGTGCGCCGAGCCGAGCCCTCCCTGAAGAGCTCTCTCCCGGAGTGCCGTTTTATTGTGTTTGAATTGCTCTCAGCCCTGTGGGGGCTCTAAGCTTTGGCTGGAAAGCAGGGCCACCTTGAGGGGGTGGAGAGGCTGGTTCTACACGGTCGGGCATATGGAAATTAAAAGGCTACCAGTGCGTAAACAACCAGCTGCCAGCAGTTCTCAAGTGCGTGATGGGCCGGGCTGGCATTCAGACCCGCAGGCCGCCTTGTTCTCAGCCCACACCTCGATGCAGCTGCAGGGAGCCCAGTCCTCAAACCCACCTAGTGGACCGGCCGCCGGACCCCCTGCACAAACTCCACGCCCTCGCTCACACCTGTGAGCTGTGATTCCACACACACGCCTGAGTATGAGGCATGCTAGCCTTGCATTAATGGGGGGGGGCGCTCTTTCTCCACTAAGGCTTTAGAGGGGAAACAGAAAGGAGTCTTGTGGTTCCATCAAGATGAACAGATTTAGCGTGGCAGAAGCCTGCCTGGAGCGGCCCACGTCATCAGATGCAGGAGCGCACACACAGAAGACAACGGCGAACTGTGAACAGCGTGAGGCTCAAAGAGGGGACGTGGAGGAAATGCACTTTCCCTGGAGCTGAGGGCAAGGTAAAAGATGGCGCATCCCAAAACGAAAGGTCAGCAGAAAGTAACCTGGCTGAGGTGGCTGAAGTCTTGTTGCCTAGCTATAAAACGTCCTCCCCAACTCTGAGGACCCGCCTGGGGGGAAGCGCCTGCTGAATTGAACTTTTAAAAAATCAGCAGAGTGGAGTCAGCGGCAAGGAGCCGGATCCCGGCAGAAAGGCTGTGCAGCCCTTTCTATGGCTGTGGGGGTCATTCAGCCGAGCAGCACTGAGAGTCAGCGGGATACAGCCTGTCAGCCTCGGACTCTTGAATCCGTGCTCAGCCTCAAAGCTCCCTGGGTGACCGTGGGGCAGGCACAGTCTCTTCGCTTAACCTACCAGAGGGCCTGTTTGGCGTAGTGGTAAAGAGTGGCAGGACTCTAATCTAGAGAGCCAGGTTTTCTTCCCCACTCCTCCACTTGAAACCAGCCAGCTGGGTGATCTTGGAGCTCTCTCAGCCCCACCCACCTCACAGGGTCTCTGTTGCAGGGAGAGGAAAGGAAGAATGGTTATAAGCCGCTCCAAAGCTCCTTCTTTGCGTAGCGAAGGGCAGGGCATAAAACCAGCTCTTCTTCTTACCTCACAGGGGTGTTGTGAGGATAACATGGAGGAGGGAGAACCACCCAGCGTTCCTTGGAGGAAAAATGTGGTGGGCAGATCTTGGCAAGAGAAAGAGGGTGGGCGTAAGAGGTGGGGTGCATGAGGCTGGCTACTTCTCCTTTCCGTGCATGTGATGATTTGATGCTCGAGAGGGCAGCCAGGACGCCGTGGAGCGGGGAGTGACACTAACTGGGCAAGGTGGAGAGAAGCCAGCCTTGGCCCAAATCCCCCCCTGGGGCACAGCTACGGACCGGCCAGGGCTTCAATTTCCTTGGCATCTGTTAATCCTGGTTCGGAAGTCACATCCCTCAGTGGCGGCGGCTGCAATGCAAGGAATCATCTCCCCAGAGAGACCAGCAGGCAAAATCCCTGCATAATTTTCACCTTTTTAGAAACTGTCACAAGTCTTTTAAATGCAGCAGCCTGGAGGAGCGGCGGGGAACCCATTTTCTAGGCTCTGTGGGTGGGCCAGCCTTGCCCAAACTACAGGGGATATATGGCTGTATTTTTTTTAATGTAATTGCTGCCTGCTATTCCTGTGCTCAGTTTTTAAATATGTCTCCTTTTATTTAATTTTTTAAAAACATTTTCTTGCTTTTGGTATTTTTAAAATTGGGAAAGTGGCTTATAAATGGAAGAATGTGAAAATCAAAGTGAACAAAATTACCCATGAAGGTAGGGTGTGTGTTTGAGGGAGGGGAGAAGTGGGAGGAGGAAGGGGGGGGGCTTCTCTTTCCTCTTTCCACTTCCTGGTTAATGTAGAGAACGAGGCTCACCAGGGAGTTTCGTAACAAACAATTGTAGATTAGACCAACAAATGAAAACAAAATAAAAATATTCCACACAGCCAATGGATTCATCTTTTCTTTTGTCAGTTATCTGATTGGCTTTTGATCAATTAAATTGGTTGTTGTAAACGGCATCTCAGTCGCCCTTCAGACTGTTTATTGATATTTTTAAATTGTCTGTTAGTTTTATTTCTATTCTATACTTGGGTATACTGAAACAAGGGAAGCAACGTTTCTAGGTAATCAGCCCAGCAATTCTGACACTCAGGAGGACGGGTGGTGGGGAAAGTGTTTTTTTTTTCCTGGTATAAAATTTGTGGTTTGACAGACAAGAAGATATCTGGGCATTTTCTGAAGCAGCCCCGGAACACAGGACTGCCTGTAGAGTTGCAGTCCTGTAGAGCAAGAACTTCCTTCTTGTGCCCCAGGGAATGTTGCCTGCTCTCACCCCTGCTCCCCTTTACCACTCCGGCAGGGCTGGGGTGTGCTTTTGGAGCAGTGGCGATGCGTGCCTGTCAGTCGTAGCTGCATGGGAAGTCGGGTGCCCTCCCTCCAAAAAGGGCATTGCCCATATTTTGGCAGGAAGAAAATTTCAGTGCTGCTTGAGGCCACCCCTCCAAGGTGCATCCTGTGGGGAGAATAAATTCCTTGAGACGTTTTCAGCGGCTCCTGACATGCAAAGGTGCCCGCCTGACCACCTGGTTTAGGAAATGCGGATGGCCAATCTGTTCTGTTGGAACATTTCCAAGATTCTTTTTTCTTAGCTTCCCAATTGGAGACGTTTAACAGTGCCAGGTTAAGACCTTTTTATTTTCCGAGGCTTTTAGGATTGATTGATGTTTCTGTTTCTTTATTGGATTTCATCTGATTTCGGTCTGACTCTCTGTGACTGTTTTTCCTTTACAGCTTCCGATTGTTTTGTTCCCTTTTCGTTTGTTTGTTGCTTTGGAGTCTTTTGAAAAATAGAAAACCAGATATCAAATTATATTTCTTCTTCAAGAGGACACAGCTAGTCTTCTCGGGTAAAATATAGTTTGGAGACCTTCCTGTCCCCAGGCATCAGCGGTTCACACGATGCCCTGCAGGTCAAAGGTGAAAGGTCAGGTGAGCAGATCCTTGTTTGCCCACTGACTGACATGTTGTGGGTCTGCAGCGCCCCTTGCTGCCCCTCCCCTCCCTTTCCATTTCCACTCGCAAGCAAACGCTTCGATCTCTGGCTATTAAGACAGGTCAGACTTCAGTCCTGCTCCTAAAAGCCACCGCTGGGTTGTCTTGTCTCCTGCCCTGCTCCGTGCCCCTCAGTCGAATGCTCCCAGGCCAAAAGGGGAGGGGTCCCTGATGTTTTGAGGAGCAGGGCAATGGGAGAGGGTCCCTCCCTGGGCCATTTCTGCGCAGCCACCGTGGCAACCCGATTTGCAGAGATTTCAAGGTCTGAAGAGGAGGAACCCACAGGGCCAGCCTTCCTCCTTCCTCTGTCCTCCCAAAGAATCTCATTTCCTTACTGACAGAACCCCAGTGGCAGCGGGAGACGGGCCGGCCCTGCCAGAGTACGTGGCTCAGAAGCTGCCCTCTGTCCCTTCCCTGGGAGCTGAGCGCCTCCCTGCACAGGGGCCTTCCAGTCCTCAGTCGGCTTCAGCTCCGCTCTGGACCCTCCCTCCCAATTATCTGCTGTCTGCTGCTGGCCCCGCTGCTTAGCCTGAACCGCCTCCAGCTCCCTCGGTGCACTGGACCGGGTTGGTTCTTGCTCTGACACAGCCTGTGGCCAGCCAGCCCTGCCCTGCCAGACGGAAAGGGCAGGCAGCCGCCCCCCACTCTCCGGGGGCGCCAGTCACGACCTCCGTCTCCTCCTGCAATGGCACCCCTGGTCATATTTGAAAGAGAGGGAAGGCTGGTCTTCATTATTTCCATCCCTTCTGTTAAGGCCTATTAAAATCCAATTATCCAGCTAGAAGCAGGAGCTTATTACAAACCCAAGCGCCCCCCCCCCCCAGCCTGGCTTCAGTACATCCTGAACACCAGCAGGAGGACAAAGGATGGGCAAAACAGCTCCCCCCGCCCCCCCCCCACTGCTTTTTTTGTGGAGACAGAATGACACCCAGAATCTCAAGGGGGCTGAATTCTCTCAGATTTTTGGAGCCGAGTATGAAGCAAGAATCATCTCTCTCGTCAGGTGGAGACTGAGGCGTAAACAAAGATGTCGATTTGGGGCTTTGTGTTCAATCCCCCTTTCTCCACTTTGGAAACCCAGAGAAACTTCTGGTTTCTCTGGGAAGAGCCCCAGGGCTTTGACCGCTGTCTACAGCTGTCCCTTTCCCCAACCTTGTTATTGGAGTGGTATGGAGGGGAACCCTATCCGATCACCCCCTGCCAGGGATGTCTTTGAAAGGCCTCTGGCTTCCTCAGGTGTTTTCAGATCTGTCAGCCAAGCCAGCAGGTAAAGATGCCTGCAAATTGCATTCATTTCTGGATCCCTCTTTCCTCTGGCAGGGCAGGAAGAGCTGTGCTGCGTCCTTTTTTCTCTGACCCTAACCCACCGCTGATGCCAGCGTGGCAGCTTCTCACAATGACTGGGGAAGCCTTGCCTTATGTGCGCCCCTCCCCCACGCCTGACCGGGAGGGTCTCTGCAGGGCTGCCGTCCTTGCTTTCAGTAGCTCTTCCATGGAGTCATTCAGGGCACTTCCCTGCCTCTCCCTTGCGTGTCTGTGCAGCAGAGGCAGGGAGCAACTGGCTGAGGACAACTGTGCAGCTCCGAGGTGTGAAGCCTGAGGGGTTTCCAAAGACCTTTGCAGAGGGCAGAGTATGCAAGTGGACTTTAACAAGCACAGGAAATGTCTTTTTTTGTCAGGACAAAATGGGAAAGGAAGAACTCTGCCTGCTGCTCCGGGTTCTTGGATGAGGAATAGGATACAAAACAGACAGAGGGACGGACGGACAGACGAGGCCTACTGCCTGAGGAGATTGGGAGGAGGTGGGCTGCAATTACCCCAAAATGGTTCTTTCCAATGCGCTGTGCTAAAGCAGACAATCTGGGGAACCCCAAGTCGGGGGCAGCTTCAGTGCTGAGATTTGTGTCCCTCTGCCTTGGTCCCCTTTCTGGAGGTCTTGAACTGGGCCTGCTTGGAAGTGCCGAGAAGGCCCGACCCTGGGGTGCTGGCCATTCTGGGCTGAGCCCGGCTGCCTGGGCCTCTCCGAGATGGAGCAGCCACCACTCTTGCCCCCGGCCTCTGCAGCCCGCTGCTCTTTGGTCTTCCTGTTCCTTCATACTAAGGAGGAAATAATTGCCAAGTTCTCAAGAGCTCTTTCGCTCCCTCTTCGTGCCCCTCCTCCCAATTTAATATCAGCAACTGCACCAAGTTGGCCTCTGGGAGAAGAGGGGGGGGGGATTAATAAACCAGCCTCCCAACTGAGGTGCCGTGGCCAAAGGAGAGAGGCTGCCTGGGAAATATGGGGAGGGGCGGCAGAGTGGAGGGCGTTAGCGGGCTCCCAGGGACCCGCTGACTCATCCAGTATTGGCAGGTCTGGTTAGGACGCGGCAGGAGACGGAAAGACTGACGGGCCTGTCAGTTGCTTTCTTGCAAGGTGGTCTTCAGAAAACGGTTCCCAGCCGTGTTCCTGGGGCGCAGATCCTCAGAGCAGTTTCTGGAACGGGCTCTGAACGAGAGGCCCCGTCTGCCTGGGAAACCTCTTTTCCCATGCCCAGCCAGGTACCAAAGAGACCTCTGTTCATGCTCAGAAGTGCTGCTTCCTTCACTGCCCTTCTGGTGTTCCAATCTGGCTTGGAAGGGAAGTTCTGGGGGGATACCTCCACTGACCCCCCCCCCTCCACCTTAGCCCTGTTTTCTGTGCATGCTTGAAGGCACTCGTTTATGGTTTCACATTTTGCTGCTCTGGGCCTGGCTGGCCCCCGTTTGTGGTACGGCGAGGAGGGTGCTGCACATTTTCCTAACGGGAGCGCCAAGGCTGCCCTGGCAGCTCTTGGCCTCAGCTCCACCGCGGTGCAGTGTTGGACTGCGGGCTGGGAGGCCCGTTTGGATCTCTGCTCAGCCAGAAATCTTGCTGGTCCAGTCCTGCTCTCTCACAGGGTTTTTGAGGGGGGGAGAACCACATATACTGTCTTGAGCTCCACTCAGAAAGCGGGACGTGGATAAGCCCCTGGGAAGGCTGGGCGTGGTTACTCAGCGAGCAGGTGAAGACTCTCTGTTCGTGCTCCCTGCTGAGATGCTTCTCCCATCACCTGGTTGGGCTCAAGCCCCAATTTTGTGTGTGTGTGGGGGGGCTGCTGTAGGGCTTCCTCCACTCCTGAGTTCTGGCACTTGGAGGGAACTGAGGTGAAGCTTCCTGGACTTGGGATTTGCCGTGTCTTGCTGATGCGTTTGAGATGTGCCAACTTTGGCTTCTTGACCTCCACCCCCTCTCTCTTCCCTTAACAGCAAAATGTCCTGCAGCTCATTTGCTTGTGAGGAAATGTCCAAATAAGGGCAAGGAAAACCCACAGGCTGGCAAAGCTGCTGGTTTAAAAACGGCCAGTTGGACCCTGTCGGGAACCAGTTGGGAGGGGTGGGGAGGAGGCGGGATTTCTGGGTTGAATCTGGGCCAGGGACAGGGCAACCTCCCTGGTGGTAAATTTGCACCTTCAAGGCATCATTTAATGTGCTTGAGTGTAATCTCCAATTCACACATTTGCATGAGGGAGTGCACGTTGTTAAAAATGCATTTCATTTATGCCTCCTGTATAAAATGCTCGAGGTTGCCTGGCAGTTTTTATAAAGCAGAAGGAAACAAGAATGCAAAAGAGTAACTCTCCATATTTGAATTTGTCAAGCAAGATCTGGTATGTGCCTGCTGGCCGGAAATGCTAGCCTATGAAAAAAGGGTTGGTGCTCTTTCCAGGGGCCTGGTTTCGGCAGACCCCTTGGGCGGCTGTCTTCCACGAAAGGCAAGATGTGTCCCGCATTCATTCATCTGTTGGGGGAGCCCCTGGAATGGCTGCCACGGAAATCTTGTGCACTGCAGAGAGTATTTGTGGGTGTGCACCACCAGGGCCGTTTCCACACGGCTTACCTGAAGCCAGGCCATGCCGCAATGTTGCGGATCGTGCCGGGGAAAACGCGAAATATTGCGTTTTCTCGTGTGAGTTTTGCATGACACCATGCAAAACGTGGAAACGGCCCAGGGCTCGTGGTCTATTGGTGTGGCCTGTTGGTTCTCCCGTTGAGCTGTGCAAGCTGAAGAGGTGTCCTAGCTCTGCCTCAGCAACCCTCTCCCCTGCCAGATCCGGCGTGGCAGGCACGTGGCCTCCTGGAGAAGCACCTCCGCTGTCCCAGAGGAACCCCTGAGAGGTGCCCGAGAATCCCTTGAGCCCAGTTTGGTCTCGGAAAGGAAGGTCTCCGAGAATGCTTCTGTTACACCATCATTTGGGTTCCAGCTGCCAGACAGCCAGCCAGGAGGGATGTTGTGCTGGGATCCACACGGCCTGCCTAGGTGTTGCATCGACACACCAGCAACGGCTACACAGGTGTCGGACGAACATGGAGTGAGCCACCATGGGGTGTACTTGCAGCACGGAGAAGTGGCTTTCCCCTCTGCGCTTTTGGGACTGCAGGTCACTGGTGGAGATCAGGGGACACCGGAGGGCAGCTTGGAAGCCACAGCCGCCTGGGGAAACCAGTTTTGCGCTGCAGACTTTGCACAGGGATGCGAGAAAGCTGGTAGCGTGCTGGGATTGACACTGCTGGCCACTTGTAAACAAGGAGACTTACTGTAAGGGGGCTGCTCCTTAGCGCCCTTCTCTCGCCTCCAAAGGTTTTCCCTCAGAGGCTCCTGCCCTTTGCTGTTGGCCCCCAATGGGCAGGGCAGGCATCTCTCTGATCTGTGAAGGTGCAAGTGGTGCCAGGGTGCAAAAATCCAGGCGCTGCCGGAGCCTAAAGGGGTTGCTGGAGGGGGCAAGGAGCTAGTCCCCCTTTGGTGGTCCCTAATCACAGCCCCTCACTGAAGGGAAAGTTCCCGGGGCAGAGGCCACCATTTGCAGGCAGGCTTGAGTCTTCTCACTTAAGCACTCCTTGGAAGAAAGGGAGGGACCAGCGCACCACTGCGGGGCCAGGAGCTTTCTTCCCACTGGTATGTTTCTCTCCCCCCCCCCGTTTCTGTGCCAGTCTTTGGGCATAAGGTACTGGGCGAAGGTAGGGGGGGGGAGGTTTTATTAATATCTTTGCTGAGCCAGCAGGCCAGGCCTGATCCTTGGCTAGAAATGCTGACCTAACCTCTCCAAAAGTGGGTTACAGCAACGGGAGAGGCCCTTGATTGGGGCAGAGAAGGGAAAGCCAGACCCAGCCAGGCAGATGCTTGCCCCCCCCCCCTCTGCCTACTGGGTGGCAAATGCAGTCATTCCCTGGTAAGGGAAAGGCCCTTTGCACATGCTCAGATAATTCTGTTGTTGGCAGAGCAAAGTGCAATAATGAACAACAGGGCATTGAAGGAAAGAGGTGCCAGAGGGGATGGTAGCAGGAAAATCTGGAACACGCATTAAGCCACGCACCGAGATGAGGAGGGGGCTGCTGCGCTGCAGGGAGGGGCTGCCCCCTCCCCTCGGAGCCTGATGCCTCGCTGGGGGTGCTTGAGGGGAGGGAAGGAAGCCCCCTCCCGCCAAGGATGGCTGTCCCCCCATTTGCCATCTCTGACTGGAAGATGTTGGGGGGCGGGGGCGGGAAGGCCATTGCTCCTTTTCAGGCACAAAGTGCACAGTGGGCAGCAGAGGACCCCGGGTGGCATTTAGCCCCCCCCCAGCGAGATCGCCCGAGCCGGCGCCCCCCCCCCCGCCCCGCCGCCTGAAGGGAAGCCCGGGGAGGGGGCTGAGCCGAGGGGCAAGTCCTGGCCCTCCCGCGCCGGGGGGGGCGCGCCTTCAGGGGGCCGCCTCGCCTCGCCTCCCCCGCCCGCTCGGGGCCTCAAGGACCCCCCCTCCACCCCCCGCTCGCCGCGCCGCCCGCTCCGCAGCCTGCCTGCGCTGCCGAGCCCGGGCAGGCTGCCCCCTGCCGGGCCCGCCCCTACTCGGCTCGGCGGCCCGGTAGGCGTGGGCAGCTCCGCCTCCTCCTCCCGCCCGGCGTGCCAGCCTGAGCCCGGCAGAGCGGCTGGCTGGCTGGGCGGGCGGCGCCGCTCCGGTCGCGCCTCCGCAAGGGCAGCGGGCAGGCAGAGGACGCGGCCGCCGAGCCCGGGCGCGGCGGCTGCCCCTTCCCGGCCGAGGAGGATGCCCGCGCGGGAGCCCGCCCGCCGCAGAGCCGCTCCTCTCGCCGCCGCCGGCCTGAGCCCTCCAGCCCGCCGCCGGCCCCGCGCGTCAATGGCGCGCCGCCTGGCCTGAGCCCGAGCGCTTCGGCCCCCGACCCGACGGCAGCTGCAGCGCGGCTCGCAGGGCCCGGATGGACGCCGGGCGCGGCGGGGAGTGACGACGACGCCCGCTTCGGGCCGGAGCCGCGGGCCAGGTGGGTGCCCGGGCGGGCGGGTCCTTGGCGCGGCAGCCCGAAGAGCCCGGGGGGGGGGGCGGGGAGCGGGGCGATGCCCGGCCCAGGGGGGGGGGGCGCCGCTGGGAAGCCTCGGAGCTCTTCGCGGCCGCGGCGGGAGCCGCTCCAGCCTGGCGATCAGTGGCGGGGACGGAAGGGCGGGCGGGCCGCGAGGCAGCGCCGAGCCGGAGTAGGCGAAGACGAGAGTGCCTCTGAGCACGTGGAGACGGCCTTCGGCCCCCTCGGAGCCCAGCAGGAGGGGGCGGCTGAGCCGCGCGTGGCGGCCGAATCGGCGGGGGGCCCTGGGGCATGTGCGGAGGGCCCCCTCCGTCTCCTCCGAGTAGCCGAGTCCCGGCGCAGGGCAGCCCGCCGCCCCCCGAATGCCGCCCCCGGCCCAGCTGCGCCCCCTGCCCCGGCCAGATCTTAGAGGGTCGTCCTGCCCTCTTGGGGTTCCGTGCAAAGAGGGCGGCGGGAGAAGCGCTTTTCCGACGGCCCCGGGGCCAGGGGGGCTCTCCGTGCCCGCGGGCCCCTCCGGCCGGCCTGAGGCCGCCGCCTGGACCGGGCGGCGAGCTGGAGGGGCCGCGGCAGCGGGGCTCGGGCGACTCCCCTCCCGGGCTGCTCGGGAGCGCCTTCTGCCCCCGGAGCTCTTCGCGCGAGGAAAGGCGCCGGGCGGCGAGTCGGAGGCGAGAGGGGCGCCCTTGCCTCGCCTCTTCCGCCGCGCGGAGAACTTGGCGCTTCTCCCTCCGCTCCAGCAGGCGCCGCCTTCTGGGGAGGCTTGTGGGGCTGCTGGCCGCTGCTGCGGGGCCCGTCCGAGCGTCGTGGTCCCGGAGGGGGGGCGACGGCTGCGGTTCCGGGATGGCGGGCGGCCCCTTCGGGCTCCCCGAGACGCCTGGCTGGGTGGGGCTCAGGCGAGAGAGCGGATTGGCACCAAATGGGGGGGGTTGTGTGAGGAGGGGCGGTCGGCTGGTGGGCTGCTCTAACCCCCCCCCCCGCCCCATCCGCGTAATATTAATGTCCTTGTTCCGCTCTTAAGATCAGGTGCTTTTTGCTATAGCGGCGCTTCCGTCCTTCTCCCCCACCCAAGTTTCTTCCAAGCAGAAGGCCCCAGCCCAGGGTGGGCACGGGTGTGAGTGTGAGTGTGTGTGTGTGTGTGTGTGTTGGGGGGTTAGCTTGGGGCAAGGTGCCAGGCAGAGCTAACTGGTCTGTATTTTAGAAGGGGCACCTGGGGGAGGGAGGAGGGGCCGGGGGGGATTTTTCTCCCAGGCAAGAGGCCAAATTGTGGGGGCACCGTCGATCTAAGTGCCTTTGGCCTGCACAATGCTGGGTCTGGGGTGAAGGAGTATGGAAAATCTCCCCCCGGCCCCTTTTCCTTTTCCAACTTTCTAGTCCTGGCTGTAAAGAAAAGTTTGGTGGGGGTGGGTGGGAATCCAGGCAGTCTTGCCTTTCTGAAGGTTTGGAGGCGATGAGACTCCCTGTGAGGACTGCATGATATTTTCCACAGATTGTGTGCCCCAGAAATAGCGCTTGTGGTTGCAGATGCTTTCCTGCAGCTTTGGAATGCTTTGTGCCCCCCACGGCTTTTGGGTCTTCTGGCCCTCCTGCCTGCCCACTTCCCCCTGTTGTGCTTTCTGATGTATTCTGAATAAATCCTGAAGCAAACAAACAAGCAAGCAGGCCCAGAGGTTTGCAATATTAATGGATTATGCCAATTATGTAAATTGATGCTTATTTGCATAAATTAGTTTGAGCACATTTTTCTTGAGGAAGGAAATTGGGTTTTTTTAAAAAGGCTTATAGACCTGGTGTGTGTGCGTGTGATACATTCCTTGGGTTGGGGGATCCTCTGTGCCTCAGTTTCCCCCAGTGGTTCAGACCTGGAGCGATCTTTCCCTTTTCCCTGTAGTGTGTGGGCTGTCTTGCATATGTGAGTCATCTTGGCACACTGTGGTCTGGATGGTGGAGGGGGGCGGGGGGCTGGTGTAGGTGGAGAAAGTGGGCTGGATTAGATGGCCTTTGATTTTCTGGCATACATTCCTTCCCCCTTCCCCCCCCCCCAGCATACACCATTGTATGACCAAGGGGCCAAAGAGCAGAGAAACATCCCTGGACAAAAACGCAGCCTCTGTATGGCTCACCCTTCCTTGCGGGGCTGGACTGAAGCAGAATGAATGGAAAGGCCCTCCCCACTCCATAGCCCTCCTTGTTTGGGCCTGAGCTATCACAACATGCAACGTGTCCTCTCTTTGTGGCTTTGCTCTTAATGGTGCCCTGGGAGTAAGTGCTGGGGGGTGGGGCTGGGGGGGTACCCAGAATGCCTCAGTGTATGTGTGGGTGGGTGGAGGGGGGCGGAATGAGTACCATAACACGAATTCATTCCAGCCTTGGCCACATGCCCCTCACTGCTCTCGGCCTCCGCCTGGCTCGGACTGCTCGAGCTCCGCTTCTGTGCTGCCATGTCGTGATCCAAGGGGCTGGCCCAGCTCTCAGGTGGATCCTTTTGTGTGTCTTGGGCTGCCCTGGTACAGCACTTCACCAGCCGAAGCAACTGGGTTGCATGATGTGAACTGTGTGCCCCAGTGCTCCATATGCCACAACTAGCAAATGAACGCAACGGGAACGCCCACAGCTCCCGCTTGGGGATCGCTTGGTTGGCCTGCACAGCACGGGTCGCAACTTCTAACAGGTCAGGTCTGGGTTTCCGTCTACATGCCATTCCAAAATTGGGCAAATAATATTCCCCAGAGAGAGATCAAGATGGGTAGCTTTATTAGGCTGTCTGTAGCAGTAGAAAAGAGCAAGATTTCAGTAGCCCCTATAAGAGGAGTCGGCCGTGTTAGTCGCAAAATAGTAAAGAGTCCAGCAGCACCTTCAAGACTAACCAACTTTATAGTAGCATAACTATATGCATCTGACAAAGAGAGCTGTGGTTCTCGCAAGCTTATGCTGCTATGAAGTTGGTTAGTCTTGAAGGTGCTGCTGGACTCTTTACTATGATAAGACTGATATAATTTGTGGTAGGGTAGGAGCTTTCATGAGTCACAGCTCAGTTCTGAAGAAGCGAGCTGTGACTCACGAAAGCTCATGCCCTACCACAAACGTTGTTAGTCTCATAGGTTAGTCTCATAGTCTCATAGCCTTGCTCTTTTCTAATATTCCCCAGGGCTTTTTCAGATGGGGGGGGGGAAGGAAGGTGCCCCTCCTCCCCACAGGCTGTGGTCTCAAGCAGAATTGCCCCCCCTCCGCTCTTTAAAAGGCAGTTCCCTGAGTCTCCTGTATCATGGAGGGCAATGAAAGTGGAGTGCAGGGAGCCCAAACCTGATGACCGAAATCACTTGTACTGTCTGTTCTCCTTCTGTGATTGAAGCTGGTGCCCGTTTTCAATGGGCAGTGAGTTCCACAGGGGCCAGGAGGCTTCCTTAGCCCTGATCTGAGATTTTTTCATCTCCAGATGATATTTGATGTTTCTCCCAGATTCTGAACCTTAACCTCTCTTTCCAGCGGGACTATCCTTTCAGTCATGAATTCCTCTGTTTCTGGAGGGGTGCGAAGGGCAGGTGGGGAAAAGACTGTTCCTCTTGCTTGAACTTCTCTTGAACTTCTTGGGCCCCTGGATTTCCATGCCGTCAGCAAAACCAAAATAGCTCCCAATTAGGCTCTTCATTTATTAATTAGCTGGCGATGGCTGGAGGAAGCCCCACCATCCACCCTCGGATTTAATTCTCTACCTCGTTGCTCTTGATTGCAACAAACTATGCGGAAGAGCAACACCAAAGTAATTTTCCTTTCTGGAATCATCTCTGCCCACTTCAGAGGCTGAAGCGAGACCGGCTTGTTAACCCCTGCGTGGCTGGACTCGGTGAGATGTGCGCTCTTGACTTTGGCAGGGTTGCTCACAGGGCTGTCATTGTGGCAGGGCTGTTTCTGAAGGTCAGACTTGCACTGTACGGTGGTATCAGCAACCCGACCTTAGCAGGCTGGACCTCATTGAGGTCCTCAAAGGTTCCTGCCTTGATTCCACCCTCCGCACCCACGCTACGGTGGGAGAGAGTCTCAAAGCTCAGCGGAGCAAGATTTGGGTCCAGTAGCACCTTAACTAGATTTCCAGGGTATGAGCTTTTGAGAGTCAAGAGCTCCCTGCCTGCTTTTTTGTGTTCAGTCTGGGAAGTGTGGTGTGCATGTATTAATAGAGATTCCTCTTGAGCCCTGGTACCTTGCGAGACCGAGCACCCTTTCCCCTCTGAAGGATGGGAACGTTTCACATCCGTAATGGCTCTCTTTCCTTCCCAGCTACCGTGTTGTCGAGTGCTTAAGAGACTGGTCTGTGAGGCTGGAAATTGCTAGTTCAGACCTCATCCTATCCGCCAACTCGCTGGGTGGCCTTCGGCAAGGGGCTCCTTGTTTGTCTTGATTGCCCCCCCCCACATACGCAGTCAGAGCTGCTTGAGGGATTGCTTTTATGCACAAGACCCTGGGCACTTACAACAGAGATACATAAATATTAATTTGGGTTGCAGCCCTGAATCGGTAGATGGATGGACCAAAAGTTTACTTGATGAATCTGTGAGGAGAAATTTTAATTGGTGCCGTTGTGAAATGAAGGCACTTTTTTTTCTGAGGCAGGCTTGCTTCTGTTTCCTTATGGTGATGGGTAATAATAACAAAAGAGAATCTTATCAGAATTTGCCTTTTCTGTCTAACGAAGAGTAGAGGCTCTGCCCCCTCCCTCTTTTAATTTTTTTAAAATTTGCATTTGCTTCGGTGTCTGTTCTGAGCTTTGGTTATAAGTGAGAGTACTTTCATATTAATCAAATACAAACTCTTTACTTCAATGATACTGTCATCATGTGGCACAAAAAGCTCCCCCCCCCCGGAGAAGGTTGGGGACCCCCCCCCCCAAGAATGCAGAAAAATGTGGCTTTATTTATTTAAAGCATTTATTAGCCACCTTTCTACCTTGCTGGAACTGAAGGCAGCTTACAACATAAATAAAGTAACAGTCAAATTAGCCCAAAGAAAAACCTTTCAAAAGAGGCTTGAGCGTGTTCTAGGAGTGTGGAAAGTAGAGAGCGGTGGAGAGTCCCTTAAAGGGGGGGGGGGAAGGAGAGCAGGAGAGCTCAGCCTCCGTAAACCTGTGAGAGCTTAGAGCCGTTTCCCAATTAGGGGTCCATGGAACCCTGGAGTTCTTCAGGACATCAACAGTGATTCTGCGAGCAATTGTGGAGTAAATAAATTAAATATTTGAAATATTGTGAAAAGTTCCAAATATCCCTCAAAATATGTAGCCCCTCTCCTCTCTCATACACAGCCTCTCTTTGGTGTTTGGTGTTGAGAACCAGTTTGGTGTCGTGGTTAAGAGCACGGGACTCTAATCTGGAGAGCCGGGTTGGATTCCCCACTCCTCCACTTGAAGCCAGCTGGGGGACCTTGGGTAAGTCACAGCTCTCTCAGAGCTCTCTCAGCCCCACCCACTTCACAGGGTGATTATTGCTGTGGGGATAATAATGGCATACTTTGTAAACTGCTGTGAGTGGGCATTAAGTTGTCCTGAAGGGCAGTATATAAATCAAGTGTTGTTGTTATTATATCTGCAAATAAATTTTCTTGACAATAATTTAGCAGTCATTCCATTGGTATCCCCGTCATCATTTTTTTCTGGCCTGTAAATGGTTTCATAGGTTGGGGTTCCTCAGGATTTGAAAAATTTAGGGGTTCCTCCATGGAAAAAGAGATTGGGAAACGCTGGCCTATAGAACCTCACTCTTGCGACTGCTTGTGGCCCCTCGGCTTGTCTGTCCTTGTGAGGCTGGCGTGGCAGAGAGGTTGACAGCCGAGAAACATGTGGCTTTGTGCCTCTGGGATCAGGCCCACCATTGGGTCATTTAGCTGCAAAGAGCAGCTGTTGAGGTATTAGGTCCAGAGTACGGGGGGGAAAGGCCTAAGCCTTTCCTCTGGGCCATGAAACATGCCCCCCCTCCCAGCTGATTTAAACCCCGGTGGGGGCATATTTTGCCTGTCTCTCTTTCTGCATACCAGCAGAGTTTAAAGCCGCCTCCATTGCCATAGCCCTGATCCAGATCAGCCCCCACTTTTGTTTTTTGCAGGTAACTCACAGCTCTGGGGACTCAGTTCCACAAGTCCTCCTTGTTGGGGGGACGGGGGACCCTAAAGAAAGGGCTTGAGAAGGACTGAGCACGCTGCAGAATGCGGACGGTAGCTGGAAGCTGGTTAAACTCTGGAAGGGGAATGGGAAGGGGGAATTGCACTGAAGGCCCAGAGAGCTTGGAGAATCTGGGGTGGGCGAGGAGGGCTGGGCCTCTGAAAATAAGCTGTGATCTGGGTTCAAATCTTGCCTCTACCACAGACTCACTAGGTGGCCTCAGATGATCCATTCTCTTTCAGCCTAGTCTTCCAGTCTGCAATATGGGGCTTACAGGGTCTGCCTACGTTGCAAGATGGTTGCAATGACTGTAACAAGATCATGTCGGTGTGGCCCACTGAGCACCGAAAGCTTATTTATTGCTTCTGAGTGGGGTGATGAGCAGCTGCTTGTGGGCCCTGGCCTGGTGGAACGCTCTTCCGGTGGAGATCCGGGCCCTGCGCAACCTGCTGCAGTTCTGCAAGGCCTGCAAAGTGGAGCTGTTCTGCCAGTCCTTTGGCCGGGGCAGTTTGTCCCTCCTGACTGCCCACGTCCTGCCATCACAGCCCTGGATATGAGTTTTTTAATTTGCCAGCTGCTCTCTATGGCTTATTCAGCCTGTAACTGAAATTGACAGCAGACGCCTCTTTGTCACCGTTGATATTGATATGGTTTTATTGTTTTAATGTAAACTATATCTGTATGTTTTAGTGTTGTTGAACCCGCTTGCAGAGAAGGTGGGATATAAATCTAATAAATGAAATGAGAGTGAGCCTGAGAGGCCAGCTCTGTGGCCCCCTGCCAGGACTCCCCATGTGTCTCCTTCTTTGGCCAGCGCTCTTTCTGAAACCCATCACATTGGGCTGGAGTGGCGACAGAAGCCATATCTGGGCTTCTCGGGTAGAGCTGAATTCTGAGCAGGGAGACACTCATCAAGATGTTGCTGAACCAGCCAAGGGCAAGGCCTCCCTCCCTCCCTCCCTCAAGAAAGGTCCCAGCTTCCCACTGCCAGGCCGCCCCACAACCTGACCTCAAGGCCACGGGCTGAGCCCAGATGCAGTCGCTCAGTGGGCCAGTAGGTCGTCTCTGGGTGCACTTCCAAACGCTGGCTGGGATCCAAAGAGTTACTTTAAGCTCATTTTATTTATTTAAATATTTAAAACTCTCCTGCCTCCCCCTCTCCCCGTGGCTATTTTTTGCTGTTGGTTGCAAAATTCAGCATCTTGAGATCTCGGATTCCCTTTCCTTTTTTTTTTTTTGAACCAAGCTTCTAGTTCTTATGGTTAAAAGAAGAAAGCTTGACAGTGTGTGGGTTGGTGAGATCTCCCAAGTTGGCAGGGTGTGGGTGGGAGGATGGCCAGAGGGTGGGAAGGGGGGGCGCCTCCTTGCCTCCGCCCCTTAAGAGTAAGCAAAGCAGAAAAGATGCGGGGGAACGAGGCAGCCATCCGCCCATTCATCCTGCTTTAAGCAGCTGGGTTGGACGTGGCTGCACCGTCCTGGTTTCCTTGGCAGGCACACTTAAGTTTTGCTTTGAGTGTGATGTGCACAACCCCACAGGCACGTCCTCGTAGGTCACGCCCTGCACAGAGCACCGCGATGGTCTACTCCTGCTGGTCCTTTCTGGATGGTTTGCAAGCACGGGTGGCCATGGCGCACAATTGGGTTTGCGTTGATTTGTGTTGTTCCAAGTCCTTGCGCGCTCCCCGGGCTGCTGCTGTTCTCGATGGCTTCGCTCTGTCAGTGGTGACGACGGTGCTCGAAACAGCAAAGCTGCTTTGGGCAGAGGCAGAGAGGGGAGGCATTGGGGAGGCAGCTTGTGAGTCAGCCTTGGCCAGGGAGGGAGGAGGCGGGCAAGTGAGTATGCCCGGTGCTCCTGGGCATCGCACGTGGGCGGGGAGAGCCGGAGCCTTCCTCAAAAGCCCCGGCCCCTGTTCCGCTGTGTCCCTCGGCCCCCAGCCTCAGTCGGTGTGACTCTGCTTGCTCTCCTGCCTCCTTGTATCTGTCCCCCTCCAGATCCTCGCTTGTAGCGTGCTTGGGGCCGGGACCTGACCCCCCTGTTCCTTCTGTGACTCTGAAAGGGTGGGCTGCATGTGGGTGCCCGGAGGGATGACAGCAAAACGTACAGCTACCAAAAGGAAGATAGCAGAAGCTCAGGTAGTTGTGTAAAGTTGCGGTATTACATTGTGGCGCGCAGATGAAGCCGAGACACCAGGCAAGGAGGAAGCGAGCCCAGTCCATACCGCTCACATCCAAACCAATGAAAGGCCCCTGCTTTTGCCACCTTTTCCTCATGTGGGTACCCTGCTCTTCCTCCAGAAAGTTCTAGGACGTGTGCAAGGTTCTTCCCCTTCGATGGTTGTTGTGGGTTTTCCGGGCTGTATTGCCGTGGTCTTGGCATTGTAGTTCCTGACGTTTCGCCAGCAGCTGTGGCTGGCATCTTCAGAGGTGTAGCACCAAAAGACAGAGATCTCTCTTCTTCCCCTTCCTTTGTTTTATCCACAAAACAACCTTGTGAGGCAGGCTAAGCTGAGGGAGCAACTGGCCCGAGGTCAGCCAGTGAGCTTCATGAGAGACAGGAGACTTGAACCGGATGCTCCTGGCCCCAGTCTAACCACTGCACCGCCGTGGCATTATTTGAAAGGTGCCTTGTTAACATTTTCAAAAAGCTGCATTGTTAGAATTGTTGTTCTCATTCCAAAGCCTCTAGAAGGCAAATCTCAGAGCGAGGACTGGCAGTGTGGCATAGGGGTTAGTGTCAGAGCAGGCTCGGACCCCCACTCTGCCATGAATCTCGCTGAGTAAGCTGCGGCTAGTCACACAACCTCCGCCAAACCTACCTCACAGGGTTGTTGTGTGAACAAAATGAGGAGGGGAAAATGCTGTAAGATGCTCCTTGGGGAAAGAGTGGGGTAAAAACCGATGATGTGGATGGATCGCTAGCCGCACCGCCTTTAGCATCTCTCCTGTACGTATGCACACTGAGGCACCCTGTGGTGCGCAACCTGTCAGATCACGCACTGCAGCTGTTGAGGTGTAGCGTGGACTGTGGAGAGCGCATTTCAGAACAATTAATGCTCCCCCCCCCCCGCCCCCGCATCTTCTTCCAAAAGAATAAACGTGCTCACCTGGCCTCTGGTAGAAAGCAGGAACTTGTGGGGTGAAGGAGGCGGAGCAAGAAAACTAGATGTTTCAGCCATGTGCCCTGGTCAGAGAGGAGCTTGGGCAGTGAGCCTTCGAATGAGTGGGGGTGGGGGGGGGTTGCGCGGCATATTTTCTGATCCACCAAGATGAATGTGGCTCACCATCAGGGGTGGGGAGGGGCTGGTCCTTTGACTGATCAGGAGAGTTCGTGGGGAGCCCCTGACTTGGAGGGCACTTGGTGGCCAGGAGTGAGCTGGGCTGCGGTGCCGGGGAGGTGAGCGGGCTCACCCGTTGCTCCATGGCAGGAGGCAGGACGTGATGAGTGAGCCTGTCCCTGTCGTCGGCACTAACTGGGCCCGCGCCAAATGGTGACGGTGCTGCTGCTCTGCGTGCTCGGTTTGCTCCAGGGCTGTTTTAACAATCCCATTTCACTCCGTGACGGGGTCAAGAACCTCAGTTCTGCCGCCGGGCTTGGATCACACAAGTGGAGCCTGTGGGGCACTGCAATATGTGGCTGGGTGGACTGCTCCAAGCTGAAATGCTAATACAGTATCTGTTATCATTATTCTCTGAACAGTGCACGCGCTGCCCAGGAGAGCCCCTAAAGGCGGTTCCCTGCCCCAAGGGGTGTGAAGTTTGCAGTCGAACATTTGGGGGAAGAAAAGGCTCTTTTCTGTTGCGTGTGATTGGCCTTTGTTGCAGTCGGGAGACCACCGAGGCTTGATTTTTTAAAATCAGTGTTTGATATTTGATAATTTAAGATGAATTAAGCTGATAATTGATGTTTACCAGATTCCACGCCTTGTGTTTGTTCGCCGGTATTTGATCATGAAATATTCATTTCCTCTGATGTTTGCTGGCAGGAGGCTGGGTGCTCAGCACTGCTTTTGATGCTTCTGGCATGGCTGGGGATTGGTCAGTCCTCCGGTAGAAACGTGGGATTGGCCAGTCCTTGGACAGTTCAAGGCCCCTTTGAGAGGTTGGCTGGAAGTGTTGGGACACCCCTTCCCAGTGTGGGCTTCATGGGAGTGGTGCTTGGGAGTAGATTGCACTGAAGGACAGTAAGCCTTTGAGTCGGGGGCTGTCCAATGACACCAGCCGTTGGCATCTGGACTGAGCAAACTGGGTCACCCCCTCTCTGCTTCCAATCAGCAACTGGAATTAAGCATGGGTTACCAACGAGGCCTGGAGAAAAATGTCCTATACCTTTGATGGATGTTTAATACGTAGACACGGGCTGCTGATGTTTTTATGACAATCACATCAAACCTTTTTTTCTCCAGGCAGTTGGCAACCCTAGATTAAGCAAATATGTGGTGTATATATTTTCTGTTTTATTGGGTTATCTCTGTATCTCTTTGTGAAGTCTAATCTCCTTTTGCGTAATTTTACTACCGTTACTATAGAGAGATGAATAAGGCATTCCCACTTAAGCACAGAACGTGGTGATTTGCTCACGCGTGCGCATGCGCACACATACACAGCCTGAACTGTTTTTCAAGTTTCTTCCCACGTCAGAAAGCCAGGCTGCCTCTGAACATGGAGGTTCCATTTAGCCATCGTGGCTAATAAAGCGTAGTGTGTGGTTGGGGGGTATGTCAAAGACAGAATAGGGAAAGGACAGACAATATGATTTTTTTGTAGGCTTCCCGTGGCTTTAGCACAGGGCTTTTTTCTGGGAAAAGAGGTGTTGGAACTCAGTGGTGGAACACAGGACCACACAATGAGGTCACTTTGGGTCAGCTGGAACAAGGGGGGAGTTTTTTAAAGTTTAAATTGCCCGCGGTGCAAATGGTCACATGGCTGGTGGCCCCACCCCCAATCTCCAGACAGAGGGGAGTTGAGATTGCCCTCCGTGCAACTGGCGCAGAGGGCAATCTCAACTCCCCTCTGCCTGGAGATCAGGGGGCGGGGCCACCGGCCATGTGACCACTTTCAAGAGGTGCCGGGACTCCGTCCCACCGCGTTCCCGCTGGGGGAAAAAGCCCTACTTTAGCTTATTCTTTGCAAAGTATTGTGAAAGCACTAAAATATTCTGAAGGAACAGGCAATGTCAACAAGGCTGAGTCCTGGAAACCCAATTTGTGATTCAGAAAAGGGTGGCTGAGAGAACAGATGACTGAAGGGGAGGTGAGAGGGAAGCTTAGAAAACCGATGAATGCCTGAGAGAGAGAAGCGGGGGAAGAGTTTCTCTCCCCCTTTCATAAATCTGGCCTTGGGGTCATCCAGTAAAGCTGATTGGCAGCAAGTTCACGACAGACAAAAGGAAATATTTCTTCCTCCGCACGTAATTAACTTACGGAATTCATTATGACAAGAGGTGCTGTGATAGCCTCCAGCTCGAAGGGCTTTGAAAAAGGATTAGATACATTTGTGGAGGAAGAGAGAGGCTATGTAGTAGCCATGTTACTTAAATAGAACCTCCATGTCCAGTGGCAGTGTGCCTCTGCGATTGCCCCTGCATTCTGTGCTTGCAGGGTTTCCCAGAGGCTCCCAGCTGTCGGGCAGGGGGTGGCCTCTTGATCTGGCTTGTTACAGCTGCTCTTTCTGTTTTAACCTTCTCTCCGAGCTCCAGTTGCTGTGGTCTTGCCTGGTTTCTCAGCCTCTCTTTTCTTTGGTGTGTCTCTGCAGTGCCTCCCTCGGGTGACGCCATGGAGCGTGTCTTGCTGTGCATCCTGGCGCTCTGCACCTTGGCCCGAGCTCAGGTGTGCCCCAAGCGTTGCATGTGCCAGAACCTGTCGCCCTCCTTGACCATCCTTTGCACCAAGACCGGCCTCCTCTTTGTGCCCACGGTGATTGACCGGCGCACGGTGGAGCTGCGCCTGACCGACAACTTCATCACCGTCATCCGCCGCAAGGACTTCACCAACATGACCAGCCTGGTGCTCCTCACCCTCTCGCGCAACACCATCAGCCACATCCTGCCGTCTGCCTTTGCCGGCTTGCGCGGCTTGCGCGCCTTGCATCTGGACAACAATCGCCTCGTCTCCATTGGCGGAGACCAGCTCAGGGGACTGCCTAATTTGCGCCACCTGATCCTCAGCAACAACCAGCTGCAGGACATCTCCCCGGGAGCTTTCGATGACTTTATTGGCACTTTGGAGGACTTGGATCTCTCCTACAACAATCTGGTGCAGGTTCCCTGGGACACCATCCAGCGCCTCAGCAACGTCAACTCCCTCAACCTCGACCACAACTTGATAGATTACGTCCCTGAGGGGGTCTTCAGCAACCTCCTTAAACTAGCCCGTCTGGACATGACGTCCAACAAGCTGAAAAAGATCCCTCCAGACCCCCTCTTCCTCCGGATCCCCGTCTACGCAAAATCCAAGGGATCTCCTCTTTCCTCACTCGTTCTCAGTTTTGGGGGGAACCCCCTGCACTGCAACTGCGAGCTGTTGTGGCTCCGGAGGCTCACGCGGGAGGATGACTTGGAGACCTGTGCCTCCCCGCCGGACCTCCTGGGGAAATATTTCTGGACTATCACCGAGGAAGAGTTTATTTGTGAGCCTCCGGTCATCACCCGCCACACGGGGCACTTGGTGGTGACGGAAGGCGAGGCGGCGGTCCTTCGCTGCCGTGGAGCCGGCGACCCGGAGCCCACCATCCATTGGGTGTCTCCAGAAGGCAAGGTGGTAGCCAACACTTCACGGACAATCTTTTACGACAATGGCACCCTCGAGATCTTGATTGCCACTGTCCAGGACACCGGGACCTTCACCTGTATCGCCTCCAACGCTGCGGGAGATGCCACCACCTCCATAGAGCTGGTGGTCAACCCCCTGCCTCACCTGTCCAATGGCAGCGCCCCCAAAGTACGTGACGCTGCAGGGCCTTCCGACATCCTTACCTCGGCCAAGGCTTTCCTCCCCCCTGGTGCCAACGAAACGGCCACCTCTCAGGACAAGGGCGTGGTGGTCTCGGAAGTGTCGCCCTCCTCGGTGCTCATCCGCTGGTACCCTCAGTGGCACATCCCGGGCATCCGGATGTTCCAAATCCAGTATAACAGTTCCTCTGACGATACCTTGGTGTACAGGTGAGTTTCTTGGGATTTTGAAATGGGTGGCCTGGGGCATCTTGGAGGTGTTTGGCGAAGTGGCAGGTGTCCCAGGACTTCCGTGCTCAGGGCAAAGTCTGGAATCAGCGAATCCTTCTTGGATGGTCCAAGGCGTGCCGTGAAAGCTTGTGGTGCCTCTCAGACCTTCCGGTGGGGCACGGATCCCAGGGAGGCGTCGCCTTTACATCTAGCTGCTCCACCTGTTTGTCATATGCTTCGAAGCAGGATGAAGCAATGTGCACGACGGGGCGGGGCTGCGCGGGTTAGGCCAGGCTGCATCCTTCCAGGTTGAGGTCCCCAGAGGCAGGCCTGCCTGTACCTCCTTGCCGATCCCTTTCCTTGCAGCCCGATGGTGGAAGGCTGCTGACCTGCGCCCAGAGCCATTGCCCCTGGTGCTGGCCCTTTGCCTTGTGTCCGGCAGACCAGCGATGATTCTCTGATCAGGATGGGCAGGCGTGCGGCGAAGAGGTGGATTTAGCACCCCTGTGTCGCTAGGGCTTTTTTCTTGCTCGACAGCAGTTTTCTCTCACTGGGTGGGGCTGAAAGGAAGGAAGCGCCCCCCCCCCCATGGGGCTTAAGGCCTCTTGCGCATTGTCAGAGGTGCTGGCCTGGTGGGTCTTGCCCTCCCTCCTTCCAGGCTGGGGAGTCAGTCTAGTCCAGGAAGCTGAACCCGGTAATGGGTTCTTCTCTTTCCTTTTTCTCCAGTAGGACTGGAGCTGGGCAGGTTCTATGAATGAGTTGGTGGTAGATCTTTTCAGTGCAAATGTTGGGGAGTGAAGGCTAAAATTCTGGGTATATTTTAGCTCCTTTGCCCTCTGGCAGCTGGAGAGCCCCAAAGCAGAACCCACTGCAGGGCTCTGGTGAAACTGCCGCTCTGTTAATTCACTCGAGCCTCTTGTCTTAATCCGTCAGAACGCAAACGGAAATCTCATGAGTGCACGCACCGATCATGATGCCCAAAGGGTCACCTGCTCATTTCTGCAGATCGAGGTGATGTTGAAGGCACAGGAACGTGTCAGTCTGTTTTTCTGATCAGTTGGCAGCCCTAACCTGTGCTCTGGAGAATCTGCTTCAGATTCGAGGAGCTTTACAACCCGGTGCAAATAACTGTTCTCTCGTTCTAAGAAATAAGGATCACAAACTGCAGCACCGTGGCTTCAAAATGACGACTTTGCTGCCGTTGTGAATCGTGCGTGCAATCTCATTATCTGTTGTAGATTCTGGTGGATTGAGGGAAGCGATTCGAGAGCATCAAGCTCAGCAAAAAACTCTGGCATCTTTCCTGCAGATTTTTGCAGCCTGCCTTGTGTGTCCCTCCCCCTTAGCTAAGTTTCCAAAACCCCACAGATCTTCCCCACTCGCAGTGCCATTTCACCTTGACTCTCTGCCACGCCCGTGAAGGAGCGATGACTACCCATAATGCCTTGGACGGTCGGCTCCTGGCCTTTTGAAGTTAGGCTCAGATAATGTTGCCTTTTTACCTTCTGAAATTCTCCTCTCTAGAGACAGAGGAAGAATAATTTATAAGCTGCTAGAGCAAGAGAATCACACCGTGATCAGTGGGAGCTCGTGTGGGGGCGGGGGGGATGTCCTTTTCATCTCTTGCACATCCTGGATTGTGCTGAGTTATCCTTGCCAGGGCAGGGGGAGGAGGGGGCTGGGGGGCTGGATAGTTGACTTCGGTCAGCAGAGACAGCGAGGCGCTAGGGGCACGCCGTGGAGGACCTGCCGCCGTTCAGTGAGATGGAAACAGAACTGCAGGATGAGGCACGGGCTGCATAATTCCAGTTTCCTAAGAATCTCCATTAGTATTAATTTTTTAGAAAGGTTACATTTCTCGTCTTCATGGTTCCAGAGATTAAACTGGAGAGCGTGAAGGTCGTGGTGTCTGGTGAAATTGCAGGAGCCAGTGGGATGACAAGGGAGCTTTGGGGTGGTCTTGGGGACCCAGATGGGGGCGGCTTCAGGGCCCAGCAGAACTTTCTGCTCCTTTCCTGCTATTAGCTGAAGCAAAATAAATTGTGCAAAGTGAGGGTAATCATGCAAATGAGCTTGATTTGCAGCATTTGATACGGGTCACTGGCGCTGGCTGCTTCCTTGTCGCTGTGTTTGGGTTCCCTGGGCACAGATTATTTTTTTAATTTTAATGTGGAGTTCATACAGCACAAGCTAAGGATCTTGTTCCCTGAGAAGGGCCCAGTAAGCCACGCTGAATCCAGAGACCCTCCCCTCTAACAAGTTGCCAGCGGGCTGGAGCAAAAAATGCCCAGACCCTTGAACGGAGGTTTTAATAGGGTGTCATTTACCACCGTGCTTGAGTTGAAAAGCTGGAGTTGCTGTAGCATGGTTGTTAAGTGGCTGGGCTTTGAATCAGCACTCTGCCTGTTCGAATCCCACTTCTGCCATAAGCTCAGCAAGCGCTTTTGGGTCAGCCGCTCCTCTCAGCCCCAGCTCCCCAGCTGGATTGTGGGGATAAAGATAATGCTGACTTTGTTCACCACTCTGAGGGGGCATTCATCTGTCTAGAAGGGTGGTATGTAAGCACATTATGATTGCGAGAGCCACTGTAGCCTAGTGGTTAAGTCAGTCACAGCTTTTAGGAGCTCTCTCAGGCCCACCCACCTCACAGGGTGTTTGTTGTGGGAATAATAATAACTTACTTTGTAAACCGCTCTGAGTGGGCATTAAGTTGTCCTGAAGGCGGTATATAAATTGAATGTTCAGCTGTTCGACTCCTACTCCAGCCATGAGCTCTGCAGGTGGCCTTGGGCAAGCCCCTCCTCTCAGCCCCAGCTCCCCAGCTGGATTGTGGGGATACTAATAACAGTGACTTTATTCACTGCTCTGAGGCTCTAATCTATCTAGAAGAGCGGTATATAAGCACAGGTATTGTTGTTGTTATTATTGCCGTGCATTAAGCCTCTATTAAAGGGACAGGACATTTTGCTTCAGGCATGTTGACGATTCTGGTTCTGCTTCTTCCCACACATTGGACCCAGAAAGACCCTTTTCCTGACATGCTAGTTTTCTAGGTACAGGGAAGGGTTTTTAAAAAATGTCTGTGACTGGAAGAGAATTCTGTCAGACATTTTTTCTCACTTGCAGTCTGAAGGGCTGTTGTCCCACAGTTCTGGATGACGTGAGTAGATGGACAGTGAGCAAGGGGTGGCGTTTTCCAACTTTTACAACGCTGAGCAGGAGGTACATTATATTGGCAGCTGAAGTATAAGCACCACCCACCTTCAGATAAAGCTGTCGTCTGTGTTTCTGCATGACTCGTTGAAGAGTCACTGGAAAGAAGGAGGTACAGAGCAGATACTTGCGTGAAGTACAGCAGGCAGTATCTACTGAAGGTGGGCCATTCTACAGCACCTCAGAGGAGTTAGCTGGGTTAGTCTGTAGTTGCAAAATAGTAAAAAATCCAGTAGCACCTTTAAGACCAACCAACTTTATTGAGGCATAAGCTTTCGAGAATCACAGCTCTCTTCGTCAGATGCATCTGTGTTGCTAGTGACTGAATGGGCTGATCACACCCAAAGCAGAGATGGTGCAAAGGAACTCTTCTTCTGATTGGAAGGAGGCAGGAGGAGAATGGTAACTCATGCAGTGGCACAGTGGACAGCCTCCTTGGTGGGTTGAGGGTCACAAGGGCCTCTAATTAATTGGTTTATTTAAATGGCTGCCCTCTCTGGCACAAGCGGGTGAATTTTTGGAAGGGAGCGTGGTTGCCCATTGAAACGAGTCTTTCTGGCAGCATTTCAGTTGGTCCTGGAGGACAGAAGAGAGGTTGAAGGTCACATGCTGGCCATTTATGGGTTAGGTTTGCAGTCAGGTGGTGCTGCAAAGGGGCAGCGCACTCTGCACATTCTCAGGATGCTGCCTATTTCAGGTTTCGTTTGCACATTCTGGGGGCAAAATCCCTGTTAATGTGGGGGGGGGGCGATGATCAAAGTGGCCTTGCGATCTCTGCCATCTATCTCTTCTCTCTCAAATGTATTCTCTTTTTTCTGCAAGGAGCTCTGGGTGATGTGCAAGGTTCTCCCTGCTCTATTTAATCCTTACAACAACCCTGTGAGGTAGTTCTAGCGGGACGGTGGGGGAGAGAGCGAGAGACTGGCCCAAAGACATTCAGTGTGGGGCTTTGTTGGATATGGAGTCGACTCGACCCCTGTCCCAGGCAGCGTTTGTGGTCTTCAGTGAATGAGAAGCCAGGGGAGGCTGGTGGTGGGAAGATGGCAGAGGAAATGGGGGCCTGGAAGGAGCTGGCAGGGCCCTGCGCCAAGACGTTGGGGACTCTTGTGGCCCCGCTTTGCTTTCCTTGATTCCCACCCCCACGTGTCTGCGTGCTGCTGAGCTGTTCTCCTTATTTGTGAAGACGCAGTGAGGCTGTCGGGACAAGTCCCCCGAGTCACCCCCCACACTCTGGCAGCTGGCCCAGAAGTAGCCTGCCTGGCTGGCTGGCCGGAAAGAGCCCAGTAGTGTAAAGTGACCTACTTAAAAAGTGGGACTTCAGCTCCGCCATCTTGCACGTGTGTGTTGCAGGTGTGTGAATGCAAACTCAACACTCAAGAGTGTGTGATGGGCAGCTGCGAGGGGAGGGGGAGGATGTGGAAAGAGCCAGGGGAACCCTTTCATCCATTGTGGAGTAAACCTAGACCGAAGGTGCCTGTAGGCTCTCCCATGTGGAGCAGAGGTTAGCACGTTGGTCTGGGACTGGTCGGGCCTGCGTTTAGCTTTCCACTCTGCCAAGAAGCCCCCTGGGTGACCGTGGGTGCTGAGGATAGTTTCAGGCGAGCAGCCGTGTCGGTCTGCAGTAAAACAGCAAGATTTGCGTCCAGCAAGATTTTTAGGGTGGAAGCTTTCAAGAGTCAAAGCTTAGTATTTGACAAAGGGCGTTTTGACTCTTGAAAGCTTGTTAGTCCTTAAAGAATCACTGGACTCAAATCTTACTTGGGCTCAGCGCTTACCCTGTCTCGTGGGGTTGTTGCGGGGAGGGGGAGAGGAGGAGTTTTTGGGCCAGGATCAAAAATGTAATAGATCGGGCTGGCCTAAGACGCATTTCCCCAAGTGACCGTGCCATGCAATGCCGTAGGTGACCAATGGGGATAGCCGTGTGCCACCCAGAGGGTGTACCCACCATACGCTGGGATTCTGTATGGGCTGCGTTTCCCGTACCTCGCACTAGCGCCCTTCAACACCCAGCTGCCACCAGCAAATGCTTCAGTGCGCTGTTGGGCCAGTCCTGCATTGGTCTGATTAAATGGAGTACAAAGGGATGATCTTTTCAGATTTAATTTCTGACTCTCCATTATCTAGAAAAACATATTAAACATAGCTGGCAGTGTGGGCGAAAGCAGGACTTCAGCAGAGCCAGGACTCGGCCCTGGAACTGTGAATTTGCCTCCAGATCCTATTTTCAGTGTTGCATCTCAGGCCTGTGAGCTGCTCATCCTATGTAGGGAGTACCACGTTTGGTATAAAAGAGCTCAGCCCTGTAAACATCCACTTGCTTGCTCACTCATCGCTGGTAAGGCTTATTTCTTACCTGCAGGGGATCCGATGAGGAAGGCAAGAAAGTGACTGTTGTCGTCCAGCCCGAAGTGACTTGCAGGCTATGAGTAGGGCAAGCGGCCCTGTGCAAATGATGTGGTCTCCAAGTCCTAACTTTTCAAATGTATTTGTAAGGCTGTAGATTTCTGTTGTAATTGCACCACGTTCCCAAAATTGTGACAAATTCAGTGCATGCTAGCAAATGGGCCGATCCAGATTTGGCATGAGAAACAAAATACTTTAATGCATTGAGTTGGGGCAGGTTTCCAGTGCACTTCAGATTTAGTGCAGAGCGACCTATAGGCTTAGTGAGAGGGTGTTCCTGAGCATGTGCAAAAGGCCTTCCCTTATTTATTCAGTTGAAAGCAGGAAGGAGAGATAAAAACGAGGATTTTTAAAAGAAAAAGAAAAGAAGAAAAAATCCCAGGAATGACTGTCTTGAATTTGGCACTTGCAAGGAGGTGATGTGTTGCTTCAGACTGTAGCTATGCCTATAAATGAAATTAATTTTGTAGCTAAAAATATATATCCAGTATTTGCTTTAAAACTGCATTTCCAAGAAGATGGCTTTATATTCCTGTAATCTGAATTTCCTCCCAGCATCTCTTGTTATGGATGCTGAATTTGCCGATATTGGTAATGAGTTTAATTGTCTTGGTTCCTGGGTGATCAGAGGCTTATCCAAAGGAGCCCGATGGCCCTTGATGGTCTGGAATCTCTCTGCAGCCTTTGAAATCTAATTCCCGTCGGAGTTTTGTGGGAGGACAGAGAGAGACAGCTAGAAGAAGCTTTGCAGTTTGAATTGAGGGATTAGTCGTTCTGCTGTCTGGCTTACGGGTCAGTGTGCTCCCAAACGGAAAGTTTGCCTTGCATGTACGTTTTTTGTTAATGAGCAGCTGTTGTGACGATACTGTCAGTCTCCATTTCTCTCTCGACTAAATGAAACAGATATCCAAGGCGCAGAGTAAGCCTTGGCAGATTCACCCCTGAGTAAATATTACACGGGGATCCAGCAGTGGGTCTTGCCGTGGCCACCTCTGGATTTCTTACCCCTCAGGGGAACAGGGACCTTTTCTCCTTAAGATTCCCACAGTATATTTTTTGATAAAGCAGTGTATCATTCTATTCAACAGCCTTTTTCCCCCCAAGGGAGAGAATTTTAGTTCAAGTCCTTCGTGCGGTGCTGTTTGGGTCCTAGCCCTCATTACATCTGTGTCGAAAAGCCAGCTTTGGAAGCTCCAGGTAGAGGCAGAAGGGGTGGAAGGAGCCCCCCAAGAGCCTTCCCAGTTATTTAAAAGGCCAGTGTGCCGCTGGGGGAGGCAGCAGCCTCAGATAATGATTGTGGCAGGAGGGCTGCCAGTTGGCGCAAGCGAGTCCGCCAATCTCTTGGGGCCCATCCCAGGACGCTCTGGTGCGCTCATCCGGTGCTGCTGCTTGGGGCAGCAAAAGGTCCTCAGCTACCCTCAGGCGTTGGGCATTAGGTGGACGCCTGGCAGGGAGGAGGCGGAGGGAGGGGGGGCTGGCAGAGGGCGCCCCGGAGCCTGACTGTCCCTTTGCTTCCCCTAGGATGATCCCTTCCTCCAGCAAGGCCTTCTTGGTGAAGGATTTGGCCTCCGGACGAGACTACAACTTGTGCATTCTGGCAGTCTACAACGACGGGGTGACCTCCCTCACGGCCACCCGGAGCCTTGGCTGCGTCCAGTTCAGTACCCCGCAGGACGCCCCACAGTGCCACTCGCTCCACACCCAGTTCCTGGGGGGCACCATGATCATCATCATCGGGGGCATCATCGTGGCCTCCGTGCTGGTCTTCATCATCATCCTGATGATCCGCTACAAGGTCTACAGCGGCCAAGATGAGCACAAGAAAGCCAAAGTCAGCAACGTCTACTCGCAGACCAACGGGAGCCAGCCGCCCACCGCCACCGTCCTGCCCTGCTCGGCTTCCAAGCCGGAGGAGTGGGGGGTGGACCACTCTGCGGCGGGCAGGGTGAGGCGGGACTGCAGCGTTGTGGCGCTGGGCAAGGAATGCGAGAAAGGTCCGCGGAGCCACCCCTCGGAGGCGGGGCCGGACGAGGTGCCGTCTCCCCACAGGAGGAGGTGGTCACGGACTAATGTTGACCTCCATAACAGCAGTTCCAGCACTGAAGCCTCCAGAGCAGAAGAGCAAGGTGGGTGCCTGGGATCGTGCCCCAGCTCTCAGGAAGACGTGCGGACTTGGAGAGGGGTGTTTCCCAATGAGGGTGGGTGGGTGGGTCTGTGATGCAGAGGCACAGGGGAAGCAATGCACCGGAGGCCAAGTGGGACCCTTAAACCGTTCCTCTCTTCGCCAGGGGTCAGCCAAGATCAGGCCAAACTATGGCTCCTGTGGGACATTTCCTGTAGTCTCCCAGGCAGCATTTGACTGCTGACATCTCCTCCGGTGACCTCCCTGTTGCCTGCCAAAGTCAAAATCACAGAGAAATACCTGCGGAGCATTTGTTATTTTGAGTTTGGGGTGAAATTTCAGGTTTAGGGAGGATGGTGTCTTGCTGTTTCGTGGGGTGCTGGAGGTCTTCCCTCCGTCTTGGGGCTGAAACCCGAAAAGCATTGCAATGCCGATGGTGGAGAGGAAGCACCGAGTGGCAGCCAGCAGCGGATTCCACAAGAAGGGAAATGGGAGCTCATTGGAGGGATTGTCATGTGGAGTCAACAGAGGGAAGGGCTGGGAAGGCGTTCGAATGAGGACTAGGGACTTGGTTTGTTTGCAAGAAAATTGGGTGCCTTGAATAGCTGTGGGGCAGGGAGAGGTTTACCACCTGCAGCCGTGCTGTTCCCCGTGCAGTACTGAAGAGAAGGGAGAAGCGGTGCTGGAGAGACTTCTCCCTGTTGCATGACTGTTAGAGGGACGGGCGCATCTTTCAGCCAGATGTCTCAACCAGGCCACGCTAACTGCCTCTCCTGATTCTGCTCAGATTCCCAGGTGATGCCACCGGCTGGCGAGAGAAAGAATGGCAGTGAATGGACCGACCTTAAGATCTGAGCTCGGTTCCTCCCCCCACCATAGTGGGAAACAAAGCATGGCTGTCTGGAACTCCAGGTATGGAGCTGCCCCAGCCCCAGCCCAGAGCCTGCAGGTCGAGGAAATGGCGGGAGGGGAGTGGGCTTCTTGCCATCGATGGGCCAGGCTCCTCCGCAGCTGAGCTTCCTGGCCCATCTCCAGCAGCAGGAGGCACAGAAATTGGGCAGGCGGAGCTTTCCCCATCAAGCACACTGGCTCTCCTTGCTTGACTGGAAAGGGTTTCTAACAAAAAGAAAACTGGCTGGAGGGCATAAATGTCAATGCAGAGAGAGGGCGCCTCTGAGCACAGGTTGAGTACATTTCCCTCGCCAGTGAGGGAGCTCTGTGCCCCTGTAGCTGGTTAAACTCTCCCACCCCTCTTTCTGCTCTCCAGATCTGCATACTTGCCGGGAGCTGCAGCTTAACCCCTCCTGGGCGTCCCTCTGACCTCCTGGCCTCTAACTGTGATGGATTTGCCGCAGGAATGGCACCTGCCCGCTTGCGATGGCGTTGGGTCCACCTGGGAGGGCGGAGATGGGGCTGCCGGGAGGGGCCACGCCAAGAGGATGGAAGGTGAGTTTGGGAACTGTTCCTTGCAGATGGCCAAGCTGACCTATCTGCCTGGGATGACTCCACGTGGCCCAAAGCCCATGGAAGGTTGCCTCAGGGGCATAGGGCATGCTGGGTGTCGTTTTTGCCTTTTGGCGATGAAGCGCAGGTGGGTCGGAGTTAGCTGGTCTCCCCCATCTCATTTTGAGCCAAGTGTGTTTCTGCTGTTCGTAAGTGATGTCACAGATGTTTGAAATACTATTTATTTATATTCATATTTTTGATGTATATCCCTCCCTCCCTGCACAAGCAGGCTCAGGGCAGATTATAGTATGATAAAAAGCATTTACAGTATTGCCAGAGGAAGGCTTCTGTGTAACTCAGAAGCCTCCATGTGTCTACGTTGTACAAAGCTGGCACACATATTGACCTTTTGGATTGTTTTTAGCTGCTGGGGTTTTCTTTTGCTGTTATTCTGCCTATTGGTCTTTTAAGGTGATAGTTTACTCCTTTTTGAATGATGCATTCCTTGCTTCAGGTACCAGTTGAGGATGTAGGATATGAGTTTTAAAAATATTTTTTATCAGCCCTTTCCCACTTTTCAGAGGGGCTAACACTGTTTTAGGTGGTTTGCGCATAGCAGGTGCAGGTGCCAAGAGAGCCTGGCAGCCACCGGACTTCCCCGGGCAGTTCCCCCCCAGTTCCCCTGCCCAGTTGGTGGCCACCTGCCCTCCCCGAGGCCACTGGGTCTTTTGAAAAAAGAAATGAAAATCAGCAGTCGAATATTGTTAAACCATTATTAGATGTACTCTGGTTTCACTTCAGATAGTATAAATTTTTCACCTTCTACTAAAGATTCTCGTTATAAAATGTGTGCAACAGCTTCTTTGAATTCCTAACTTTCATTTGTAAAAAAGTATGTCTCTGGCCCCATCCATTATGGAGATATACTTTCCTCTTTATATCTCCACAATGGATGGGGTAAGAAATTTACTTTTGTAAGCAATGAAAGCTGGAAGTTCACAGAACCTGTTACACGTATTGTTATAACAGTATAATGATGTTCAGTTGCTGATTTTAAAAAAAACCCTTAAAAATCTACCCCCAGAGGCAGGGGGAGGAAATGGCAGCCACAGGGGCAGGGAAAAATCAAGTTTTTCCCACTCACACAGCAGCCATCTCGGCTTTAATGTGGTCTTTCCCAAAACTTTGCCCCAAAGCAGGTTTGAGAAAGTTCGGAGAAAAGCTGGAGAAACCCCAGGAGGTGCTTGAATGTACCTCAAAACTGTGGGGAAGCAGAGATTTAAAAAAAAAAACCCTGCTTCCCAACAGCATCGAACTCAGGGCAGAGAACCTTATGGAAATGGCCTTCATAATCAAACAAATGTGTCCCGTTTCTTGGCCTCCTTTCTCCAGCAGTCTCTCGTCCCGCATTCTTTTCTATTTTGTTCTGTTTGCTTCCTTGGTAAGCCACCAAAACCTGGCCACGGGCAATCGGAGAGGCTCAGTGGCAGTGCTGACCTTCTGAGAATTCACCTGGCCGTACCACGCTCTTTCAGTCGTATCTCTACAGCCATAGGGCTAGAAACTTGCAGGGCTTTAAAAAAACGAAAATCGAGGCTTGCAGGTCGCTGACTTCTGTGCCCAGCGCCTGCAGAGCCATGGCAGACGGATGCCCCCAAGGATCTTAGATGAAACCCGTCAGGGGCACGAGAGCAGCAGGAAGGTGGATCTGCTGCTAAAGTAACATGGGCAGGTCACTCCTCTGTGTGTTGGAAGCCCCCCAAGAGCGGAGGTGAGTGGAGGGTGGCCTCGCAGGGTCCCAGGCCCTGCAACTAGGGTTGCCAGGTTCAGCTTGGGAAATTCCTGGAGATTGGGGGGGTGGAGCCTGGAGAGGGTGGGGTTTGAGGAGGGGCCTCAGTGGGGCATAATGCCTTCGAGTCCACCCTCCAAAGGAGCCATTTTCTCCAGGGGAATTGATCTCTGTTGCCTGGAGATCAGTTGTAATGCTGGGAGATCTCCAGCTATCGCCTGGAGGCTGGCAACCTTACCTGCAACCTGTGCTTTCCATGTATTTCTGGGACAAGCTGAGAAGGCGTTAAGGGAAGCTGCAAGTTTTGTCTGGCCCCACAAATTGCCCCCCCCCCTGCTCTGGTTTCAGCTGTAGGTGTGGCGGAACCCTGCCCCGTGCCTGAAGCCCCGCCCAGTGAATGCTGCCTTTCAGAGCTTCGAGGACGCTAAAGCCCGTTCTTTGTTTCTCTCTCTTTCAGGCTGAATTTCTGGCATCTGAACCACTTCTCCACTCTTCCACCCTCAGGGTGCTGCCAATCACAGGGGCAGGGGTGGGCAGGCGCTCCTAGACTCTCGTTCACATGTGGGGGGGCCTCTACATTTGCTGGGCTCACTGCCGCTCACTGTTAGCTGGTACCGTTTCTACTGGACTCACTCATGGGATCCTGTTTTTTATTAACTTTTTTGTTTTTCTAAACCATGTCTACAGTTTTCTAATAAACTCAGTTGGAAATCAGTGACAGAGTGGACAAAGACCATTCTCAACATGCTCTGTGTGTGTGTGTGTGTGTGTGTGTGTGGTGTGAAGGTTTTAGAGAAGGACGAGCGCTCTGCTGCTCCGTTTGTAACGGGGGTCTCCAATTATGAGCAGCCCTATACATGCTTGAAAAAAGGATCGCTTCTTCTCGTGGCTCATGTTTTCTGAGAAACCTGCAATCTCGTGTATCATTGGGAAACTGAAGTGAAGCACATTGCACATAAATTGTGCGCCGCAACACCTTGCTTGTGTGTGCTCCGTGTTTACGAGCATCTCTGCAGAGGAGCAGGTCTTGTTCACGTAGTCCTGTCAGCAGCGTGTGACCCCGGCTGCTGCCAAGTCCACATCAGCCTTTTTATTAGGACTGACCAAAACAGTGGGCAAACCTTTTGAACTCTCCAAAATTCTTCAACTGCCAGGCTGTGAAAAAGAGAAAAGAGATTTCAGGGCATAATGTAGAAAACTCCCAGCCTGTGGTTTGTAGACTCTTAGTGGAGCACCGGCTGTGACCAAGCAAGGGGTTAAAACAGTCCTCTTCTGAGCACGTGCCAAGGGCACTGCCTGGCCTCTCTCTCCTAGTCTGATGAATGCCTGATCACGTCGACACAAAAGGGACTCTCTAGATGCATCTCTGTTTGAACTGCAAAGGGAGTCATGACCTCTAACAAGAGGGACTGACCCACGAGAGCCCAACTAGACGGACCCTCCGTCTGAACCAGCGGGGTTCTTTCTAGGAAGGACGAGCTCAGCAAGCGCTGGGAGACGTGCTAGTGAAACACAAAGGTCGTCTAAATGCAGAGGTAGGCCTTGACAAGGGACAGTTCTTTGGCCTTCGTGCCTGGCTTTGGGGGGCTTCCCTGAGGCACCCACAAAGCATGGTGGGGGTGGGTGGCCCCATTGTGATGTGCTCCAGAAGGGCAAATGTTAAAAGGTCCTGGAGAGATGCGGTGCTGAGCTTGTGGCCTAGGGAAGCTTTATTACAGGCCTGAATTTCCAAAGTGAGAGGTGCTGGGCTCAGGTTCCTCTGGAAATCACGCCCTGGAAGCTCTGCCTTCTTGGATTCTGGGCTGCCGGGAACAGTCTTGAGTGCCCTCCAGATCTGATGAATTGGTCTCCTTCCCCATACCCGCTGGGCAGCACTTGAGTGGCCGATTCCTTTCCTGCCCTTCTGGCCAGGATTCCAAAAGCCAGTTCATGTAGACGTGTCTGTCTGCTGGGCCGGAGCAGCGCCAAGCGCTGACTTGCAAATGCAATCAAGTTATGGCAGAGGGAAGGTGGCAGCTTTGGGATGCTCCCCACATGTGGCTTTTCAAGGACACTGGTTTGCGCATGCAGACATGCATGTCTGCGGCTCTGGGTTTGGGGCCAGCCGCTCCTCCTGGTGCTAAACGCTCAGTTTGGAGCTCTCATCTTGGCCACAGTCAGGCAAGGCACTGTGGCTGCATCTTCCATGTTCTTGGCAGCTGCTTAAAAGTGCACATTCGTTCGCGTGATCCAGAGCTCAGCCGTAACACTTTTTAATCCCCCCCCCTCCCAACTCACTTTCCTCCCACGCAGAGCAACAGAACCCAGGCAACCTGGTCTGCTTTCTGCTCTCTTCACATTGAAAATGCACAAGGGGGAGGGGGCAGAGATCTGTGTGCTCGGGTGCCTGCTGAGGCCAAAGCCTGGCGGAGAGCCCCCCCCCCAACTGGAGGAAGAGGGCCCCCCTGTAATCCCTCTGCTGAACGGAGAAACAGCCAGTGTGGTGTAGATATTAGCTGCTCTCTGGAAGATCCGAGTTCCAGTCCCCATTCTGCCTCAAGACTTGCTGGGTGATCTTGAGCCAGTTGCTCCTCTGTGAGGTGGCCAGGCCTGTCTCACAGGGATGTTGTGTGGATAAAATGAAGGGACAGCAACGTATGCTGCTCTGAGGACGTTGGACCTCAGACAAAGGGTGGGGCCCCTGGGTTGATCTTCTGTTTAGTGGTGCAACGGATGGGCTGAATGTCTCTGGTTAGAAACGGGCCTTCCGTTGGGCTGGGGGCCTTGGCAAGCGGCTGGTCACCCCTCATGCTGGCCTGGCCTTCAGGCTTCTGATTCCTTTGCAAAGACTTCCCTCTGGCTGCCAGGGGGCAGCAACAATTCCCTGGCAGAGGTGCCAGGCAATGTGGGCTGGGAGCGGTTCTGAAAGGGGGTCGTCGTCGTCCCCCCCCCCCCCCCGAGGCTGCAGCCTGTGGACTGGCAGGCGAGTAGAAGATGCCGCCGCTTTGGATGAATTGGCTCTCCTCGGAGGCAGGTTGGGGAGGGCAGGCAGGCAGGGAGGGCGCCCTGGGCTGGGTCCCTTGTTTTCCTCTTCTGTGCCAGCTGCTAAGCATGGCTGATGTTTGTTTGGTGCTCCTGCCCTTCCCAGAGGTGCAGGCTGGGAGCAGTAACAGTAGAGTCGACGTCACCACAAAACAAGTGGAAAACGCGCTGGCAAATTCTCAAGCACCCAGTAATCCTCTGTTGGGTTGCAAATTTAGCTGCTGAAAGCCATCCCTAGTGGTTAGAGCAGGAAACGCGTTGCTAGAGTTATTTATTCATTTTGAAAAAGTATCAAAGCGGCTTTCCCTCCAAAGCACACCTCCGTCACCAGGTAGCCTATTATAAAACTACTGGGGGCGGGGAGGGGAATGCTACAAAAGTAGACAGTGAAAGAGAAATACCCTGAAGCCCAAATCAGAGCCTCTTGGCTGCAGAACCCCTTTCAACAAGGAATGCAGATGGCAAGAGGCAGGCGCAGCTCCAGGCCCAGCAATGGGATGGGGTGGGGGGGCTGGGCAGGATGCCCTCCACGGACCCGTCTGCCACTTCTTCCTTCACCACCACCATTCTCTTGGTCCCCCGTACATATGAATACATTCCTCCATCCTCTCTGGGTTTCCAAGGGGGTCTTTAAAAGATCACAAAATAGTTACCCCCATTTTGAGGGGCGAGCAGGTGGCCAAGCACTTCTTGCTGGGGAGGGGGGGGCCCTCTGCCAAGATCCTGCCAGGTGCCCAACCACCCCGCTCCCTGACACCAGCCTCCAAAGGGTAGCATCTTGAACTAGTTGCCAGGGAACTGGCCTGTGCCACATGGCAGAGAGGGCAAGAGCTGAGATGCCGGAGCGGCCGAAGCAAGGGGGCTTTCCTAGTTGCAGGCCAGGCCTCCTGGCAGGCCTCTGTGGGTGAGGGCGAGTCTGAGTCCAGACCACAGCAGGCTCTTGGTCTTGTACAATGAATTCTGGGGCTCGGTGGCCAGAGTCTTGTGAGTATGGGATGAGCAACCACGGATCCTGATGTGAAGCCGGAGAACAGCCTGATGGGTCATGGGCAGCAAAGCGCGTGGCTGGTTCCCTGGCCAACAGCAAGGGGGGACCTCTCAGCACCGCCTGCCTTTGGTCCTCCAAAGACACAACAAGGATTAGGCCGTTGGATTTTTTCCTTTGCGGCCTGTTGGCAACCATATGGAGGGCATTAACAGTTCTACCCTAGACCTTAAATCGCGCCTGGATGCCTCCTGGCCAATGGACAAAATAGCCAGTTTGAGTAGGCGGTGACCTTGGTGTCCAGCCTGTAGCGGCCACATTTTGACAAGTGGAAGCTTCCGACCTGTATTCAAGGGCAGGCCCGCTAAGCATGTAGTACAGTAGTCAAGATGCAAGACAGCCAAAGAACAGTGATCTGGTCCCTGTTTTTTTCTGAGAAGGCCTGCAGCTACTGCTGCAGATGTAACAGAACAGGCAGTCCTGGCAAAACTGGCTTCAGGGATTCCACACAGACTCCTCCCCTTCAGAAAGAGTGGCTTCCAACAGCAGCAGGTGCTCCCCTTACCCTCCCGTCCAGAGGTCTCTCCATCACCGCACCACTCCTTCAGTGGGGCTTGAGCCATTTTGCTGCGCTCTAGCCCACGGCAGCTTCCCACAAGGTGCTCCAGAGTGCCCCTTCTGCAGGCATCTAGAGCAGGGCAACAGCACCTCGCTCCAGCCCAGCTTGTAGAGAGGGAGGACTGACAGGCACATGCCCCTCTGCCCCTCTGTCAAGCAGGTTTCGGAAACACGGCAAAAACCTGCCAAAGCCAGAGGCAAAAACAGGACGTGTAGCACCCGCAGTCGGCAGCAATTGTTTCAAAGCACTTTTGACTCGCATTTCTCTCCAGTCTTATTGGCTCGGCCTTCAGGCAGAGGGCCAACATCTCTCTTCGCCCCACTCCTTCCTCCGTTCTTTAGCCTTGACTTTGCCAGCCTCTTGTTTTTCCCTAATGCCGATCATTGAAATTCAGGTCACTGAGCGCTGGGCGGCGCAGACGCTGTCTGGCAGGGGTGTCCGGCTGCGCGAGTTCCTGACCTGCTTTCCCCAAACAGCGGCTGACATGCTCAGCTGGCAGTGGCCTCCAGCGGCCTGCTGATACCGGCATTAACTCTCCCCTCCAGGCAGGCTTCTCCGGAGAAGGCCTGGGAATTGTTTTCCATCTTAGACGGGAGGCGTCAAGGCTGAAGCGAAGTCAAGTGCCAGAGGGGGACGTTCGAGCAGGGAACTCAGTTGAGCGGTGGGTGGCCGCTGCAGCAGACCCCGGGGCAACAGCCTTTGGGGAATTTCCCTGGCGAGTGGAAGGGCCGATCCTCTCTCTGCCAAGAACCTGATTTAGAAAACCTCTCCCTCCCCAGTTCCAGAATATGGACTTGGTTGTAATTTCCCAGCACTAACAGAAAGGTGCTTGGCACACGCTGAGCCCCGTACATTAATTCACCTGTTCCAGAACTCAGCCATAGCAATTTTCAAAAAGACCAGGCCTTCCCTTCCTGGAGGCAAGAAGAGAGCCTCCGATAGCCTGGCTTCTTCTTGCTCTTCTCACAAGCGGATAGCGATGAGGCTGGCAATTGATTCCACAATCCATTTCTCATGCCAAAGGGACCATCAGCCCTTCCACGATTTCTCTTGCTGCAATTGCATCCTCGTGTTCGTTGCATTGCACATCTCTCTTGACAACAGAAATGCATCTTCTCTTTCCAATCTGTCTCTTCTCTCTTGGTTTGGCGTGTGTGTGTGTGTGTGTGGACCAAGGGCTTTGCAAAGACAGCATTCCCTCTCCCGGACAAGTAGAAAGCAACACGGAAAGATGGTGAAAAGCCCCTTGCTGCTGCTGCTGCCCAGGTCAGAACCTAGGAGGCTCTGCCTCCACTCAGCCGGCTTCTGGTTGTTAGTGGCCCTCTAGAGCAGTGATAATTTCCAGGGCCCGTCAGCCCAAGACAGGCACCTCTGCATAGGGGAATTTGCAGAATCAACCCCATGGCATTCCGCAAGCAGAAAGAGGAGGAGATTGAGGCAGCTCAAGTTAGCGAGCCAGGCTGCAAGATTAAAAGAAGAGCAACACCACCACCCGATGTTGTGGCTGTTGGCACAGGTGTTGAGGCCTCAAGTTATTTTTAGGGAGTTTCCTATTTTTGTTAATGAATTCTAAGCAAGGTTTTCAAAACCTCACAACTCACCCAATCCAATCTTCTCTTTCCAGCATTTGCAGCTGATGACAAATTTAGATGTCCACATGGGATTAGCGGACAGGGCAACTACTGAGGCCAACCGCCTGGCAGAGCCCCTCCCCCTAGCCCCGGGTGAGTCTCCCTTTGTCCAAGGGGGCTCCGGAGAATTGTACTGTTCACTGCAAAAAGCCTAACAGTTCCTTTGACCTGCCGGCACTCTACCCCCCCCCCCCCATGATGTGCTGGCAATGAAGGTGGGAAGAAAACGGCAGCAAGAAAGGTTCCCTGGGTATTCGGTGCCCAGGGACCTGTGGGATCCTGCAGCAGCCCTGGGCAGGAATCCTTGTACCAGCCCACCTGTTTTCCAGTTGCTCTTTCCCAGAGCTTTTTTTCTGGGAAAAGAGGTGGTGGAACTCAGGACCGCACAGTGACGTCGCTTTGGGTCAGCTGGAACAAGGGGGGGGAGTTTTTAAAGTTCAAATGGTCCTGGGCAAAAATGCTCACATGGCCGGTGGCCCCGGCCCCTGATCTCCAGACAGAGGGTGGTTGGCAATCTCAACTCCCCTCTGTCTGGAGATCAGGGGGTGGGGCCACTGGCCATGTGAGCATTTCCGAGAGGTGCCGGAACTCCGTTCCACCGCGTTCCAGCTGAAGAAAAGCCCTGCTCTTTCCCATGTGTTCTCCTTTTAAACTCTCAGCCTCAATCTGGCTATGAAGCAGAGGAGTGATTTGGCCGTCACTTTATTTCTTGGGGGAGGAAGTAAAAACGATGGCTCTTTCCCCTCCCTCTCCCTTAAAACAAATGACAAATTTTAATGGTATTTTTGTACTGAATAATTAGCAGTCCTCATCAATAACAGCTCAACTGTGTATCATTTCTCTTGTCGATATGATTTATTTCCTCTGAAAGGAGAAAGGTGAGCATCAATAGACTAGGGGACTGCTAAAATTTACTCACCCAGTTTTAATCTTTTTTTTTTAACCCGGGGAGAAATTTACAACCTTTTTCTTTTTGTATTGGAAGCCTGTATATTTCCTGGTGGTTGGCAGGCAATAAATTGAGCCTGTGCACTTCTTTTAGAAAGGAAAAGAGGTGGGGAGGGCAGGAAGGGCTTTGCGGGGGGGGGGGAACCACCAGGCATATCTCCTGCACAAGCCCTGCTGAAGCCAATAAGAAGGAGCTAGACGATTCTGCTCTGGTGGTTCTTCCCGGGGTTCAGACTTTGCACCTCAGCGGGAGAGTCTCAGATGCTGCTTGGCATGGCGACTTCTCTTTCCAGAAATGGGAGAATGGGAGGGGATGCCAGTCTCTGACCTCCTGATCCCCCGCCCGGAGTTAGGCTGGCGTTCTGGAGCTGTTGCAGCCCTCGACCTCAGGCATCTGGCCATGTTAAGCTGCTGCACCCAGAGCCCTGCTCGTGTATCTTCGAAGGTTAACTGGTTTGTTGTGGCTGGCCATCACATTTCCTGAACCCCTTCAAGCTGGCAGCTCTCAGCCTCCTGCCCTCCTGGGTTTTTTAATTTAAACTTTGGTGTACCGCTCAGATGCTCATAAACATCCAGTAACATCTCCGCTGCTGAGCCAGTGAGGAAAGATGAAAGCCTGCAGAATTTTTCAGTTCAGGAAAAAAGAGATGTAATAACTGGGGGCGTTCGGTTTATAAAATCATACACTGTGCAGAGAAGTGGAGAGGGGGAACTTTGTCTTCCACTCTGAAAATACTAGGGGCAGGGGGGGGGGGTCAGACAAATCCTCCTCCCTTTATGTAGAGCCTCCATGTTCAAAGGCAGCATACCTCCGGATATCAGTTGCTAGCGGGGGGGGGGGGGAACAGGAAGAATGGGCTGTGGCCTCTTTTCCCTTCATGGAGGCCTTCTAGGGACCTCGTTGGCCACTGTGGGAAACATAATACTGGACTGTATGGGCCCACCTTGGACTGAAGCCAGACTTCACACAGAAGGTATGTAGGAGAGGTTCTTTTTCTTCATTTGTATCTTATTTGGAGGTAGTTGTCAAGTTCACTTTCTGTCTCATTTCACCTTATTCTTACTTGGGAATCCCATTGAACTGAGTGGGGTTTGCTTCTGAGTATAGATATGCCCTTAATTTGAGCCATCCGTCTCTTTGCTACCATAGAAAGCGCCCTGATAGGTTCTCCCATTCAGCAAATACATCCATGCTGGGTGTGCTTTTCTGTTTAGCTGGCCTTCGATATTAGTGAATGCCGTTTCCAAACTGATTTATGTTTAAATGTGCAATAGCAATAGCCGGCAAGCATCAGGAGGGGTGTGCATCTGTCTAGATCTGGGACTGCCTGGAGAAGCCACGTTAAAACTGCCAGCCACGGGGCTTGCCGCGCTGTACGCTCTGCCCATGGTGTGTGTGGGTGTGTGTCAGAACCAAAACAGCCACTCAGCAAAGCTGCTGGTATGAGGCTCTGGGTGGTGCAAGGATAGCTTCCTGTTGGCCCTCTTTGACTTGGGAGAAGGCTGGAGTTTGGCACTGAAATTACACCTGGCAGTGCCACTGCTACCTTCCTCCAGCCTGTCCTCGTGGCAGCAGCAAGTGGACCCTTCTGCCCCCCACCCTGACAGCAGATTTCTCTGCCAGTCCATTTCCCCCCTTGCTGTAGAAGTTGACAGTGCTCTTGGCTGGTAGGTCAACTTCCTTGAAGTTCCTTATGACATCACAGCAGCTCAGCCAATGACCAGGAGGCTTGCAGCATTTAGCCTATTAGAAATGAAGAGGAGACTGATATGGAGCAGACCTGTCGGTTTTGTTCAGTCCCTTTGGCAGCACTTTGAATTTGGGCAGCGTTCTGTGATTGACCCTCACAGCAGTTTAGAATACGGTCTTTGCAGCTCTGGAAGAGCTGAACCCAGTCTGGGCTGCAGGAACCTGAATACGGAAACATGGACCTTCTTTCCTCCTTCCTATTTGTGCCCTGTCCTTCTTCCAAGGAGCTTAGGGGTGGCATATCCTTACTAACAGCCCTGTAGAGTAGGCCAGGGCTGCCCTCGTTATTCTGCTGTTGACTTAGTCTGATCCTTTCTTGCCATTTCTTTTCGCTCGCTGCTTTTTATTTTAATACTGTTTCACTGGTTCTGGTTTAATTTGTTTATTTATTTAATTTAGAACATTTCCGTGTTGCCTCTCCAGATTCCTGCTATGAATGATTTTAAGGCTGGTGTCTTAATGGCCCTCTTGACATTAGTTGTAATCTTCCAGCCATCTGGGGAGCCTTTGGGCTGAGAGAGCAGCACAGAACACAGTTCAGGAACTCAATCAATTTAGAGGGGTTTGTAGGGGGAGGGCTGGTTCAAGGTGACCCACTTGGTCAAGGTCACTCCTGGAGGGCTGGTTCACACATGCAGGGGGCTGCAGAGGCAGATGGGGGCATGGATTGTGACACTTCAGACTGCCTGCAAACAGAAAACTAGCAGCACAAGCCGGAGAGGGAGATCAGAATCTTTTCCCCAACTGTGCTTGCTTTTATATTGGCAGGGAACATGAATGAATATTCAAAGCTGGAATCGGTTCTGAAGTGGCACACTCCTTTCTCTGCCACGTCATGATCGCCTCCTGCTCCTGCATGTGTGAACGGGGTCTGAGTCAAACCTGGCACCCTCTCCAGCTTCCTCCTCTGGGCTCCGGCTATCGTACTGTCCTTGATCCCTCCAGGGCTTCTTCCGTCGTGCTGGGGGCACCAGCAGCCCCCTCTCTTTTCAGTCCCCCCCCACACACACACACACCGGCCTTGGATGCTGCCAGACCTCCAAAAGAAAGACAGAGAGAACGGAAAAGCAATGTCATTCTCTAAGATGTGAGCTGTGGTTACCATGGAGATTCCGATAAAAATATCTATTAAGGTGCCTGACATGCTCTTTGCTTGAAGGGAGAAGAAGACACGGCTGTCGGATCCAGACCCATCGCACAGCTCCTGCCTGGTAAACTGCACACATGCGCATATTCACAACCAGGTCCCCTTGGGGAGATTCAGAAGCCAAGAGCCACCAGGCTCGAGCCCTTTGGTGGGGAGTCCACATCCCCTGATCCTGCTCGTTGTTATTTCTCATATTTGGGCGCTGGGGCCGACAGACGTGGCATGGCCATACCCTGCCCGGCTGCTTGATTGGCCTTCTCAGTGGAGAGAAGCACCGAAGTTCCCGGCTGCCTGGAAACCCTTTCTTGTTCCTTGGGACACGTGCGCTCAGGGTGCCGAGGGAAGGTATTCTGCATATGCTCAGGGGGCCCTTTTCCACTTGGGACTAGGATCTGGCTCTGTCTTGTTCCGCCTCTGTGCCAGGGACGGTAGCAGAACCCCCCCCGCCCCCGAGAAGCTTCCATGGGCTGAATTGTCGGCTGCTCCCCCCACCCCCCTCCCCAGCCCCTGTTTCCAGCCTCTGGATTTCAGCCCCTGGAGAGAACCTTTTGCCAGCTGCAATGGGAGGCAACGTGTGATGGTTTCCTAGCAACCTCAAGAGGTGTTCCCCACCAACTCCGAGCTGACCCACATTCTGCTGGGCCTTTTGGGCCCAGTGGTTGCTAGGCAACAGCCCCCTGTTTCCTGCATTCAGGGCTGGCAAGGCCCTCCTTCAGAGTCTGAAGCCACCCCGGGGCTGAGCCAGGAAGAGAAGAGAGAAAGGGGTGGGGACCTGCAAGGCCTCCCGCCTGCCTTTCATTCAGGCAGGAATCCAACCTGGGCAGTGTCTGGTGCATTTCCCGGCTCAGAAAAATGGCTGGCGTCAAGATGCTCCCTCTGCTGGAGGCACAGGCCCCTTGGCGGGGAGAGACAGGCAGGAACACAATGCATTTCCCTTGCTCTTTTCCCCTGGTGCAGTTGTGCAGAGCAGTTTGTCAGTCAAGGCTTCAAGCGACTCGACAGCTGGGCCTCGAACTAGCACATGTGAACTCCAGCATGCACCCCTGGCCAGGATCCGTTCTGCCCTTCGGTCCCTGCGCCTGCGGAATTCCTGCCTCTGCTTCGTCTTAATATCACGAAAGGTGTTCCCATGTGGCCATTTTTGATGTTTACCCTCCTGTGCCAGGTCTATGGTCAGGGCTTTTTTTCTGGGAAAAGAAGTGGTGGAACTCAGAGGGTTGCCCTTGAAGAAAATGGTCACATGGCTGGTGGCCCCGCCCCCTGATCTCCAGGCAGAGGGGAGTTTAGATTGCCCTCCGTGCCGCTCATCTCAACTCCCCTCTGGAGATCAGGGGGCGGGGCCACTGGCCATGTGACCATTTTCAAGAGGTGCCAGAACTCCGTTCCACCGCGTTCCAGCTGAAAAAAAGCCCTGTCTATGGGTGACAGGCTATGGCAGATAGATCCCTGTACCCTCACAGCAAGCACTCCCTAGTCTGGGTTGAAAAGGCTTTGTTCAAGGAATCAAATCAGGTTCATAGATATGTCCTCGGGTTGATCAGAAGGTTGACCGGATCTGTAAAACTATGGCTCCTATAGGTCCCAAGTACTCACCCCCCTTCCCACCAGGAAAACATAACTTTTGGCCCGAATCAGTCCTGAGAAGTCCCTAATTAGTTTACATGCTTCATCTAGACAGGAGAGAGGCAATAGATTAAAAATGAAACTCGGTATTCTTTTCCCCGCTGAGAACTAGCAGGTTTGCAAGGTCAGAGACACTGAGCTTCAAAGCACAAGAGAGAAGACACTCTGGATACAGCAGGCCTGTGAATGCAAGGCAATATGGTATCAAGGCACAGCACAGAATAATGGCTCATAGCAGCACATCAGCTGCAAATAATGGCATGGATGGATGACAGACGTGATCTCCTGCTCTGAATGTTCAGAAGTTAAAGCATTGTGTGCATCATGCCTCCAGTGCACAGACCCAGCTGTGTGGCTGCAGGGCCTTCAAGCAGGGTTCCCAGCTCCGGGTTGGGAAATTCCTGGAGCTTTGGGAGTGGAGGAAACTCCACTGGGATGTGATGCAATAAAGTCTGCTCTCCAAAGATGCCTCTTTCTCTGGGGAACTGAGCTCTTTCATCTGGAGATCAGCTACAATTCTGGGAGAACTCCAGGCCGTGTTGGCAACCCAGTCTCCAAGGCCTCGTGCCGCCCACTGCCTGCCTGCCTGCCCTTCCTGACTGCAGATGGTGGAGTTTGGGGTAAGCAGCTTTCAAGGAACGTGTGCTGAGGACGGGTTCCACCTGAGTTCTTCCTGGGTTGCGTCAACCCATGACAGCAGCTTCCCTTCTGGGAGCTGCAAAATTCACATTTGTGGAGGTACTAAATGCGCAGAACGTCTTTGCGTTGCTTTTTCTCTGTAGCAGTTCCAGCCTGACCCTCTTTGTTGCTTGAATCGTAGTACTGGACACTTGCATTCTGTCTTGAGTGCACCTTGCAAGCTTTGTGTTGGTGTAATCCTTACAACTGCCCTGCAAAGTAGGCCAGCATTATAATCCTCATGCTGCTGGGCGAGGAGCTGAGAAAGAGGAGCTCACTTAAAGCATCCTAGAGGATGTGAAGTTTGACCGGGGGAGCTTCTGGATCCCATCTCACTTTCCTATCCAGCTCAGATACGCTGTTTTATTTTTATTTTAATAGACAGCAAGAATTGTTGCTAACACACCTGTTTCAGAAACCCATGAACGTAGCATAGGGTTTGCAGGGGGCAGCCTTCTGCAGGGGTGGGGGTTCTGAAGGCTGCCTTGTGATGAGGTCACAAGGAACCTGCCCTCCCCCCGCACTTGCTTTCATCCCTGAAATGTTGGAGAGGATTCCGTGTATGTACAGACCACACTGGGCTTGCTAATGTGGTTTCTTGGGGCAGGAAGCTGTTCTGTGAGACAAAAGAAGCGGGCAGTGTGATCCCTGAGGCAGGAGCTGGCCTGTGCGGCGGATCCCCAGCCTGGCCATCTCTCACAGCCACCTAAAGTCCCTCTGTGAAGGAGTTGTTAACAAGTGAGTGCGTCGGGTGGCGGAGGCGATGAAGATGGATGGTTCGGTGTCTTAATTAGGGGGCCATCGATTGGAAGGGGAATGGAGCGAATGGTACTCGGAGAATCTGCAGCCTGATTGACTGGCGGCCGTCAGAAATGCCGCATCCCTGGGGCCTCGGGCTGCCTTGTTTCATCTGGATGCGGCACTGAAGGGGCCCGTCTGCCAGGCACTGCCGGGAATGCCAGACACTTGCTGTGGAGCCTCCCCACCCGAGCTGATGCCTGTTTCTCAGCCCCAGAACGGATGAGTGAGCACGGAGGCCCAGGGGCTGGAGGGGCACGTGTCCATAGGAGCATGGCTGGTCCTGCCATAAGGTGGCAAGGGGTGGGGGTGGGGGGCATTGATTTAGTTTATGCAGGTTTTCCATCTTGGAAAGGGGCAACATTTGGCTTCTGCGGCTCATGCACAGGGGTCATTTCGTAGAAAAAGAGCTGCAGGAACTCATTAGCATAACGCATCAGCATAACTTATTAGCATATGCCACGCCCCTTGACATCACCTATCCTGGCGGTTTTGGACCCAATCCTGGCCATTCAGGGCCGAAATTGGGACCAAAATGGCAAAAAGGGGCTGAAAATGGCCAAAAAAGGGCCCAAAATTGTTAGGATTGGGCCGCTGCTAAGCGGGAGAGTGATCCACCACCCGTCAAGCCCCATCTGGGCCGTTTTGGGACCAATCCTGGCTGTTTTGGGCCCAAATTGGGCAGGGGAGGGGTCCCTCACCAGGCACCGACTCAATCCTCGCGGTTTTGGCCCTGATCCTGGCCGAAATGGGCCCCAAACGGCCGACCCGACACGGCCCTTTTCCTGTGTTCATTTCTGCAGTCCCTTTTGACCCTAGAAAAGTCATTCCTGGGGTTGCTGGACCTGAGCAAAGGAACAGCTATGGGAGTCAGGGGGCTGCAGTAAGGAGGCTGAAATGGGGCCAAAACAGCCGGGACCAGGTCGGTGCCGGTCAGGGAAGGGTTCCCCCGCCCGGCACCCACCCGATCTGGGCTGTTTCGGCCCTGATCCAGGCCATTTCGGCCCGAATTCAGGCTGAAACAGGCCCCAAATGGCCAAAAATCGGGTGGGCGGGGCCACCTGGCATGTGACCTCTTGGGAGACCTGCCAGAACTGCGTTCCTGCGCATTCCCCCTCAAAACGAGCCCTGCTCATGCATCACAAATTTTGGGCTTCCAGTAGGGTTGCCAGCCCCCAGGTAGTGGCTGGAGATCTCCCGGAATTACAACTGGTCTTCAGGCCACAGAGATCACTTCACCTGGAGAAAATGGCTTCTTTGGGGGGGTGGACTCTATGGAATTATGCCATGCCAGCGTCTTTTCCCTTCCCAAACCCCACTTTCTTCATGTTTCTCCAGGTTTCTCCCCCTAGATCTCCAGGAATTTCCCAAGTTGGAGCTGGCAACCCTAGCTTCCAAGATAGAAGTATTGTTAAGGCATATGAGAGCCAGTATCAGTATTGAGATAGTTTCAGGCGGGTGGCTGTGTTGGTCTGAAGTCGAAGAGCAAGATCCGGGTCCATTAGCACCTTAAAGACCAACTAGATTTCCCAAAGTATGAGTTTTTGAGAGGCAAAGCTCTCTATTGTAACCCTTCTCGTGCATTTTATAGGTGTAGCAGTTAGAGGTGCCTTTTTGGCTGTGCGTGGACGCCTAGTGGGAATGGAGGTGTTCTCTGTACATTCCCAAATATGCTCTTTCCCTAACTTTTAGGAACGTGGGCACATATTAAAATCAGCCTGCTCCTGGGGTGACAACGCAGCGGCCCCCGACTGGTTACAGACCCACCTTTTGTCTTTATAAAGAACAGTTCTGCCACCCTGCCTTGAAAGAGCCAGCCAGTGGGCCCTACTTGTGCACAGAGGGCTGTCTGTCTGGCAAAGCTGACCAGGCCACTGCTTTGGGAGGCATTATGAGGAGGGGGGCAAAACACCACAGAGAGTGGTCCAGCTTAGATCTATCTGACCGCTGTGCTGGAGGAGTTGGCAAAGGCTGTTCTTGACTCACAGTTACAAATCCCTTGGATCGGTGCAGGAGCTGGAACTGGAACTGGTATTAAATTTCAGTTTAGGGCTCACGGAACAATCTTAAGTATGTTGTAAATTGTGCCAAGCAGGGCTCAGGAGAAGAAGGAAGCAGCGCTCTCTAGCGGAGAGCTGGGAAAGTGGCATCCGTGCCAATATGAGTGTTCAGCCCCCACCCACCCCGCTTTTCACTATGCACTTAGCAAAGGAGCTTCTTCTGAGCATGATAAACTCAGCTGTGGGGCCTGGAAGACAGGAGGGCTGGAGCATGACCCTTAGAATGCATGACAGTTTCGAGGGGGGGGGGGCTTTTTGAACCTCCAGGCAGGTTCGGCTGGGGGAGTTACCTGGGAGAGCCACAGGCCAAGGGCCTCTCCTTAAGAAGGCCACCTTTTGCCCCTGTGCCTCTCACAGCAGTCTGAGGCAGACATTCAACAGGCGATTCCCCCCCCCCCATTATGAGTTCTGCCCAGAGAATCTTTGCCTAGGAAACGTCTGTGCAGTCAGGTGTTGTTAAATGCACAGGAGTAGGGCCAAGGAGGAAAATAATGGCAATCTCCCTATATTAATGCACTTCCCAGAAAGGGAACAGAAAATGTGTTCCAAAAATTTCCTCCTTGGTTTTAGCTGGGAGATTGGGAGGATGTATCCGAAGCTGAAGGGGCAATTGGGTCTTTTTGCTCTGTGTGTGTGTGTGTTAGGCAACGTGCACACCCTGCAACTGCACTTGCCTCAGCCCAGCACCCTCCTAGTGGTCTATTTTGGTGTGGACGTCTTTCAGCAGGTCTTTCTCTGCCTCTGTCGCAGGCACCGGTACGGGAACACAGCACAGGGCTGAGACAAGGAGAGGGCACACATCTGAACTCTGGCTCTTTCCATTGGAAGAAATGACCAGACGCCAGTGTTTCAGCTTTCTTTTCATTTCTTTTTTGAAGCATTCAGAATAAACTACAACCTCTCAGTCCCATATCTGCAACGTGAAGAGAATAGTGGCCTACCTTTTAAGGTTGTTGTAAAGATTACAGTGAGTTAATGCATGTGAAGAAGCACTGAGATGCTAAAATCACTCTTACCCATAATAAATATTGATGTATTTTTAATCAGTGGTGTCAAATAACTTACAACCTGGCTACTTCCCCGCTGAATTTTTTTTTGCAGCTCCCGAATCCACCACCATCCATAAATGGAAATAATTATTTTTAAAAATGCAAAGTAGGACAATATAAATTTGAATTTAGGCAGGCAAATTCGACATACGGGCTTGTGCAAATCTTTTAAAGCTCCACTCCTAAGTGTTTTCTGGCCATTAACTCATGATGCAATTCCAGTGTCTGACACCAGAGGAGGCTGCGGGATAAGAGATTTAGTGTCACCCTTTCGGTTTGCAGGCACAGAAGGTTTTTTGGAGCGAGAGCACCCAAGTCCAATGTGGGTGTTTACAGAGGTTGTGCTAAGTCTGCCTTTTGTATTCCCCACACCTGGGATGCCAATATAAACATCACTGTTCTTGATCAATCAGCCTTTCCAAACCGCCCTGCTTTTGGAATTCACAGGGATGATATACCCCCGACTACAAACAACATTTTCCACCAACTCTGTTGCTGCGTGTCCGTCTCCTGACTCCGACCCAGGGGTTGATTGGCACTAAGGGACATTTTCAGTTCTTGCTCCTAAAACATGAAACGTAAGGAAGAGTGTACTTGAGCATACGCAGAGCGCCATGGGGTCATGATTTCCAGACCTCCTGACGGGCTCGGCTCCCCACACTCTCGTTCTAGGAATGCAGCTCTCCCTTCCTGGCCACATCCCCTGGCCTGATCCTGCACCCCCTCTTCCCAGCCTGCCCGTTCTTCCTGCATTTAGCCAGGATCTTAAAGAGCCTCCTTTCAAATTAAATCCAGCCCCGGGTGAATTTCTTCCTCCATTAATGTCATGGGTTAATTAAATTTTTTAAAAAAACAAATAAAAATTATGGCTTTTAATTCTGAAGCCCCGGTTTCTCCAAAGCAAGCCTCTGCTCCACTTTGTGGTCTGGAGCTGCATAAGCCCAGGGCCGGGGAGGGGAGAGGGGGGTCTTTCTAATAAGCAGCTGGCCCCAGGGAGACTCTAGGCTAACAATGCGGGGCCCAGCCGGACTGGCAGGAGAAAGTTGCATGAGATGTTATTTCTCAGCTGACATCAAACCAGAATCAGCTTGACTGGTAGTCAGCTCCCTCTTCAACTCTGGGGATGGAAGTGGGGGATACTGGTTAGAGGGGTGGGGAGGAGAAAGCTGAAGAGTCAGGGCCCCCAGGCTCTTTTCCCATCTCAAGGCAGAGATGGGATTTTAAAATTGTGTGCAGGCTGGCATTTTGCAAATGGAATGGGGCCCATGGATGAGGGGCAGAGCCCCAGTCCGGCCCACCAAAGGTCTCCTGTCCAATAAGCGTTATCTCCAGTTCCAGGGTGTCAAGAAACGTGCTGGGGAAGAGCCATGGCCAGTCAGGATGGACAAGAGGGACTCTTCCGACTCTTCATAGTTTTGGACTTGGGAGCAGGTTCACGCAGGAGTCCTCCAACTTCTTGAGTCTGTGGGTACTTTGGGGCTCTTGAAAGCAGGTTGTGGGCACCCCGCCCCCAATGGGGACTGGGGCCAATCACAAAAATGGCGGGAGGTTCCAGGCCAAGCATCCACCCGTGAGGATTATTTCCAAAGGTGGTGCCACCCGGTCTCTTCTGAAGCACCTACTGCCAGTAAACACTTTGTTGAGTGCAGTGGCGCTCATGGGCACCGTGTTGGGGATGGCTGATCAGGCCTCTCTGGCATGAAGAAGACCCTCTCTGACAGACATCCACCAGAGCTGCTGCCCCTCAGAGGAGTGCTGAGTTCAGTGGCCCCCTACTTTGACTCCGTACAAGGCGGCTTAATGGCTATGCTTGGGACGGGCTTCCTCTTGGGACTTGCTTGGGAAAGAATGTTCAGGGACGTACACATGCTCAAATGCAGAATTTGCAAAATGCAAACCTTTCCAATGTTGTGCATTAAATTTTGGATCTGAAGATTTATGGGGAAAGATTCTTTTTGCAAAAATAAGGTCACAATCCAGTCTGCAGTCTGCATGTATTAGAGCAAGCCAGTCCTTGTGTAAGTCTAGGCCTCTGCATGTGGGATGGAGCCAGTCTGTGGGGTGAGCGATCGGAATAAACTATTTAGCTGGGAGGCGCTGAGTGCAAATCCTGCCTCGATCAAGACTGTGCAGGCCTTTTGCCACTTAGCCTCCTATCATGTGAAGCTAGTGATACCTTGCAGGCTACCTTATAGGGCTGTTGTGGTGACTGCTGGGAGGCCGTATGTGAGGTACCTGGAACATGTAGGAAAAGCCCAGCAGAGACGCTGCTATTAATTGAAATGCTTCACTTCCTCCTCAGGAGGGGCAGGTTGCTGAATGACATCTGGAGGAGCCTGCGGGATATTCATATACAACGAGAACTGAGCCAAACGCATCCCGGAGACGGGTGATTAACCCGAGTCCTCGGCAAACTGTGAGTCTTATTTTCATTGTTATTTTCCTAACCCTTTGGAAATTAAAAAAAAGGGAAAAGGAAGTTAAAATTCTTTAATTTCCCCGCTTCTTATTCAATCGATCAAGTGGCTATTTTAGTTGGAACAAATCAATAATTAATTAGCCCCGGTGATGGCAACAGCTGGCAATGACTGGGCGAGAGGGGGTGGGGGAGCTGGGGAGGGGGGGCTTCAGATTAGTCGCACCGCCCTGTGAAAGCCTGAACTGCTGCAGTCAAATGAATTAAAACGGGAGCTCGTTCTGCACATATAGAAATAAACTTCCCTGAATTTTAGATCCGGCGTTGGCTTCAGCAACACATGGCAGGATTGCTGAGCAACCAGATATGGCGTGCGAGCTCTGCCCTCTCCCCCCTAGGAGGCACCCCAAAGGGCGGGGAACTGTGCGGAGGGCACTGGCAGGGCCAGGCTGCGTGCTTGCTACCGAGGAGCTGAGCCAAGCCAAGTAATGCCACAGACAGTATCCTTCTGCCGGGGTGGGGGTACCCTAGTTTTGATTGCTCCACAGTTGAAGGGGGGGGGAAACCCTTGGGTGGTAGCCCAGCCTGCTTCCAGGTGTGCTAAGTTTTTATGTGACGGGTGCAGCGAAATGTTTCCCGGCAGGCTCTGAAACGGTGCGCTGCTGCTTCGTATAGCATGGCCAATGAGAGGTTTCAGCGTGTGCCGGCAGGAGGTGACCCACAAGGGAAGCCTGGGAGCAGGCCCTGGGAGAAGAGCCTTCTCTGCCTGGTGCCCAGAGAGCAGGACGGGGCCGGGCAGGAGGTGTCCTTGATCCGACTCCATGAATGCTCAGCCTTTCCCAGAACAGCACGTGGGGCTTCACTGGGCTGAATTGTGGTTCAGGCAGGGCTTTTTTTCAGCTGGAACGCGGAGGAACGGAGTTCCGGCACCTCTTGAAAATGGTCACATGGCTGGTGGCCCCGCCCCCTGATCTCCAGACAGAGGGGAGTTGAGATTGCCCTCCATTTTCACCAAGGGAAATTTATACTTTAAAAAACTCCCCCCTTGTTCCAACTGACCCAAAGTGACGTCCTTGTGCAGTCCTGAGTCACCTCTTTTCCCAGAAAAAAAGCCCTGGATTCAGGTGGCTGTGGGAGGTGGTGCTCAACATGCTTCCTCCACTGCCTTGAGTCTTCCGGCCGTGGGCTCCTGGGCGCCTGCCTTTGTTCTCCAGCTCCTTTCCTGGCCAATCCACCCTTCTTGCATACCTGCAGTGCACACAGCATGATGGATCGCCCTGTGTGGTTGGGTGGGTAATCGAAATGAATGTGGAGCAATAAACACAGGAATCCAGGAGCAAAAACACACACGGAACAAGACAGAGGCCAAGACCCAGGTCTGGAAGGTAACGAAGCAGAGCTGGGCAGGGTCAAAGCAGACATCTGCTTTGCACGTTGCTAAACACACACGTTGAGCAAAAAAGTCTGGTAACGGGGAAGGAAGGGTGGAACTCCAGAGGTCTTCTAGCCTAACACCCCACCCCCCAATTTTCCTATTGTCACATGGGCTGATGCCCATCAGTGGGTGAGTTGTGATGCCCACACAAGCTGGGCCTTGGACTAAGGGAAGGCGCACCTGGAAGTGCCACATAGGGAGGGAATTGGAGGGAGAGAAGGAGAAACGTTGAAAGAGTACATGGGGCAGAGAAGGCAGTATGAGGCAGAGTGCCAAAGTGGGCACCTGGGGAGCAGCAGCCTGGACCCAGGTCTCTCTGGTCCCAGTCCTATGGCTGGGACTGAGCCCTGCCTTGGGTGGAGCTCTCTGGCTAGGAGGTGAGCCCCTGGAGCAGTCGAGTCACAGATAAACCACTCTGTGTGGCCTGTGCCTCTTCCTACTGTGGCAGGAGGTATTTCATCCTTGAATACTATGCTAGGGGAGGGTGGCTTGAAACGGAACCTTGCGGGGGGCTTCTTGTGCTGGGGGGAGAGCACGGGGAGTTCCCTCCATCTGAGCTGTTTGCAGGGTACCATGGGAGGGGGGCGTGAGAGTGGGACCTGCCCTCCCTCATGGCATAGCTGGTAGGAGGGTGTTGGATCGGCCTTCTCCTGGCATATCAGGGTTTTGTTGACAATCTGGTTTGGTGGGAGGAAGGCCCTTCCCACCCGATCAGATTGACCCAGGACCGGGGGGGGGGGATGTCACAGAGCTGATTTGCTTGTGCTTCTTTGCACCAAACATTTTAGGATTCCCTCCAATGAATGCTCATTTTGAAAAAGAAATCCACCGTTCTGCCCACAATATTGCAAATGAGGCCTAATTGGTGGTAAGCAAGAAAATCGGACCTTTCAAATAAATAGCCTAGAGGGACCCTGATGGGTCAGGACTGGAACCCAGATGTAACATAGAGTTGTTTATTGCTGTTGTTGTTATTGTTCTGCCTTTCTCGCTGAGATTCAACGTGGTTTATGCACACACTGCAAGTGAATACAATATAATCAACAGCCAGGACATTTACTTGGCAAAATATACTACAATCAACAGGACAATCAATGAAAACCGATACAATAGGATATAGTAGCTGCAAATTTGAAAACTAACATAAAGCTGAACCCAGAGATGAAATCTTTCTGAAATAAAGCATAATTAACATGACATCTTTAGCAATGTGCCCAGTAGGAGCATATCTGCAACAGCAGACAGTACCCAATAGTCTTTAGTCCCTGTTCCTTACCCAAGGAATCTCTCTGAGCTATTTTTCACAACAGCCGTATCGTCGGAGTAGAAAGCCCTCCTGAAGCCCAGTTCTGCATAATTTGTAGACTGTTCCGGCAAAGAGAACATGGAAACGGCTGCCCCAGTGAAGCGTCGTTCATTTCCACAGTCAGTAGCGCTTTGCTTAAGTTACCTCCAAGGCTAGCCCTTTACCTTCCTGGGAAACTTCAAAATGAGTGCTTGGTGCCCCGGCAGGCCCAGTCTGAGCGGCTTCATTCTGCTCAGCATCGCTGGCTTGGTTGGCTCCAGGGCCCTTTGAACGTCCCAGCCGGCCTCTGCCTCCAAATTAGTATTTGCTTTGCTTTTGCATCGGCAGTTCACAGTGGAGCGAAGGCGCCTCTTAGTATTAGCCGCAAGACTAGTTCCCAAATGTAAAGTAATTGAGTAACTGAGTCTTTGAGAGCAATCTGGGAGCCCCCCTGGGGTGGAGGGAGCAGGCGCCGTCTAAGCGGGCCAGCCGGGTGGCGTTCCCATATTTGGAGTGTGCGCTTCCCCACCACTTCCCTTGGCTTTGTCTCCTGCAGAGGAGCGCACCGGGCCCCGGAGCCAGCCTCAGCCTCCTCCTGTGCGTAATTCCCTGTGCTCTGAGAATGTTTCAGGGTTCGGATTGTGTTGACAGTGGAGTAATTTTTAAATAGAGTGTTAAGAGACACGGAGTGATTCAGCCGTCCCTGGAGCTCCGTGCTGGAAAGCTTGTTAGAATTAATGAGAGAAAAAGAGAGCGAGGAAGTGCGCAGCGTCAGGGGAGGGGAGGCGCAAGAAGAAATCTGACCTCCCATTGATTAGCTCTGGAACCGTTTCTTCTTCGGGGGGGGGGCAGGGAGTGATGATCTCAAGTCAGACTTGGTTGCAAAAAATTTAATTTAGATTCTCCTTATCCACTACTTAAAATGTTCCTTATTTTATGGCTGCTAGCACCATTGGCCAAACAAGGTGTGAACGACTGAATTTGACAAGTTAAGACTTAGTATTTTTTGTTTATTTACGTTATTTGTAGCCCGCCTTCCTCACTGAGACTCAAGGCGGATTACACAGCGTGGGTCAGTAAGTCCATTTCAAAGACATTTCAATAAACAATGTGAATTTGCAAAGATTTGAACCAGCAGAAATCCAATACAGAATTGAAGAAATGCTAAACAGACAGAGAAGAAGCAATTCTAAGACGGACATATTAAACAAGATAGTATCTAGCCAGTAGGGTCATACTTACCGCACTAAAGTGAATGCCTTAGGGTCGGGGTGGCTCGAGGCCGCAGTTCTCCAGCTGGCTTCCCCATGTAATCCCCCATACCCAAGACGAGTCTCTTGCTCAGCTGCTTTCTCCTGGGAAATCCACCATGTAATCCACTCCTAAACCCTTTTCACCCCACAGGGTATTCTCAAAAGAGCCTTTGGCTGAGTGCAAAGATGGCCGTCCCTTTCCTTCCTCAGCCCAGTTCCAAACGGGTGGCAGATCAGGTTACATATTCCCAAAGCCTTAGCCTTCACACTTGTGAAACCCCCAAGTTCAAAATGTTAGATTCTAATCTGAAAAACGCAGACACATTTCAAATGTGTGTGAAATGAAAATTTCAGTGAAGCGTAAGTGTCTGTAAACACGTCTATTTGCGTGCAATTTTGTTCACCTCAGGATCTGAAGTTGCAGGATGGACCTGGAGATTAAAACCCCGCAGTTCCCCCTCCATGTGTCCAAAGTCCAGTTTCACAAACCAGACTTTTGTCTAAAGTTGTGTGGCAATCTGAGCAAAGACTGCCTCCTCAAATGCCCCCCCCCCCCCGCACATCCTTCTTGACTCTCTCAAGGAATCCAAAGCGTTTTGCTCAGGGGACACGTTTGCTTCCTCAGCAAAGCTGGTTTCTCTCATTTCTTTCTTTAAATCATTTCCAGGCTCAGCCAAAAAGGCTCTCTTGGTAGCTTATGAAAGATAATTTAAAAACCGTAACAAGGCAAGTTTAAAAATTTGAAATTACTGGCATTAAAAATGGAAATAATAACTGCTGCTGCAAAAGCATGTAATATAAACAGCGGCAGCAGAAAAAAAATCAATTTAAACATCAAAGTCATACACAGAAAAAGATGAAAACAATATAAAAGGCTTATCCTACATGCTTTTGTTTCAATCTAGCTGTCTGCCAATTTTCCCAAGGGCAAACATTAGGTTGAGCAGGTCTGTAATTTGCCTGCATTCTCTTGGATCTTGATTTTCTTTAATTTGGAATTCTTTTTAAAAATATATTGTTATTAAAAACCTAAGCGCTTTGCTGGATCAGGCCAAACTCCCATCTATATCTATTCTAGCATCCAGTTTGCAAAGCATCCTAGGTAGATACTTCTGGAAATTCCCAAGGAGAGCATGAAGGCAACAGCCCCCCCCCCTGCACCTGCAATTCCGATGCAGCCTTTCTCTGAACAAGGAGCCCTCGTCGTGTGGCTCCTGGTACTCAAAAGAAATGCCCTCCATATAATTGAGTTTGTTTATGAAGGCCCCCCCCATCTCGAGTGGCTCCTTGGCGGTCTTCTCATAAAGAGGGACTCTAGCGATGAGTTCTATATTTTAGTACAAAAAGATTCCCCAATTTCACAGTAGAGTTCTTTTAAGAATCCTGCATGTTTGATTGATTTCCCTTGGCAGCTGCTAAAAGGTGGCCTCTTTTTTTTTAGAAAAAGAAAGCAGTGGCTTTTAAAAAATATAAAGCATCCCTCCTACTCCTGGAGTATTAATCAAATGGCATTGGGCAATTGGCCAGCCGTCCTCCGCATGCCCCATCGCTTTGGTTTAAAGGATGCTTGAGGAGGAGTCTTTCTCCCGGCCCCCCCGCCCCCATTTTCTTCTGCATGCAACTCCCTTTTTGCACCTTCTCTTGGTGCCACTACCCTCGAAGGAGGACCCCCCCTCTCTCCTGTTCCCCTTGCCTCATTGTGATCTTGATCTGTTTGGATAGTTCCTCTTTCCCAGCTACTCAGAAGGTGGCCTTCACCCCACAGTCAGCGCGGAGTCCCTTGGCTGGGGCTGGCATCGCCACAATCTGATTAAATCACATTAAGTCGCAACAGTTCCTTAAAGAGCCCCAGTCCTGGCTGTGAGGCATCGAGGGTCTTGTGGGCAAGTGGGTGTCACGTCAGATTAGGGAGGCAGGGGGCTGGACTCGTCCGAGTGTGTGATTGATTCTGCCAGGGGCTTTTTCTCTGGGTGCTCCAGGACAGACGCTGTATTGAGAGCAATTCCATACACTGGGCATGGGCAGAAGGCGGAGAATTGGCGTGTGTCTCCAAACCTTTGCAACTGTTGGAAACATTGAGGGAGAAACCCCGGAAGGAGTGCGCGAGCAGCTATGTAGGCTCCTTAGACCAGGGACATTTCTTTGAAGCGCCTAGCAGAGGCCTAATTCTTTCTGGTTTTGCCAGGAATAAATCCATCAGTAATTTGTGTATCTTCCTTTCTGTATGGAACTGAGGGTGAGGTTCATAGTTCTCTCTTCCCCATTTTACCCTTACAACAACCCGATGAGGTAGGTTAGGGTGAGAGAGAATGACTGATTCAAGGTCATCTTATGAGCTTCGTGGCCCAGTAGAAAGTTGAGCCTGGCTCGTCTGAGCCGTGATTTGACACTCTTACACCACATTTGGGCAAGGAATGTGCTCGGTCCCTCTTAAGGTCCCAGACAAAAGCTAGCAGGCCTCAAGGACTTAAACTCCCTGCGAGTTGCTCAGCTCCACTGGCAGCTGCCCCACAAAATCTCCTTTCTCCACAGTCCAGCTAAAGAGTTCACCAGGACGGAAACCTGCCTAAAATTAGTGCTGTTAGAACTGGCAGGCACAGAAGAGTTGTCCTGGGCAAGGCATGGAGGTCTTCTTGATGCTGCTGCGGGACACTGAAATTCACAGACTATGTATAGACATCTTAGTTATCACAGCTAGTAGCCATTGATGGACCGGTCTCCCACACATCTGCCGAGTTCCCATTCAAAGCCCTGTATGCCTCGTGGCCATAACTAGGTTTACTGGCTGGGAATTCTACAATTTAATTACTCATTGAGTAAAGAATTAGTTCCTTTTCTTTGTTTTGTAGCTACTGCTCATCTGCTTAACTGGGTATCTCTGCGTTCTAGTATTATGAAAGGGGGGGGGGGAGTTCTTTCTGTCCACTTGCTCCAACCATGCATCATTTTATAAATCTAAGCTGAAAAGCTCCTGTCTTTTCAGCCTTTCCTCATGGGAAAGGAGCTGCAACCCGTTAATGATCTTGGTTGCTCTCTTCTGCACTTTTTCCTGCTCTGCAGTATCTTTTTTGAGACATGGTGATTAGAAGAACGGCACAGAGTATTCCAAATGAGGCCGCACCGTGGATCTACACAGGGCATTCCATTATTGGTCATTCTAGTTTCAATCCTTTTCCTAATAATTGCCAGCACGGAGTTTGTCCTTTTCAGTGCTAATGGTTTCATTGAACTTTCCACTACAACCCCAAGATCTCTCTCCCTCTCACTAGTCTCTGACAGTTTGGATCCCAGTCCAAACTGTTCACAGATTTACTGAAACTCTACAGTTTATTCTTTGTTATAGCCGTGAGTCTTTAAGGGGTCTCAAGACACCCATTTGGTTCTGCTGCAACAGCCTCACATGCTCCCCCTGAACTGCATGCGCGGTTGCATGTCTGCATAATATCTCAGGCAAGGAATCAATAATTTTTTTCTCTGTGGCTCTTAGAGATACTCTGCAAATCTAGTGTTTTTTTGGGAGACTTCTCCAAATCAGAAAATATTCTGCACTGAGCGTTGGCAGTGGAAAATCACAGATGTTATGGCCACGGGTGTGCCAGTCGTGGGAAAGACGGGTCATGCGCCAGGGCCCAGAGGTGGCCTGAAAACAGCCAGTCCCCCAAAGCCCCCCTGTCCTCACCGCTGGCGTGCACCTCAGTGGTTGGTATGTTCTTCCCCACTTACACACACCACCAGAAGTCTCCTTTGCCACTGGTGCTGCACTTGGCTGTGTAGCTGGCGTCGAGCCCATGGCCAGGAGTGCTTAAATGCCTGCCTGGAGAGGCGTTGGGGCTCTGGTATCTGCCTGGCACTGTACCAGCCTTTGCCCTTCCTCGAATGTCAGAGGCTTGGAGGCCAGTGGCAGTTTTCAGCTTGAAGGCCAATTGGGGTCTCACTCCCAACCTTCTTCGGAGGGGAGGGGTCTGTGCTGGAGGTGTGCTGTCCCCCCCCCCAAGTGGGTGCAGACCCAGATATGGCCTCCTTTCCACTTTGCTGCTCTCCAGACCCTTGAAGGGTACAATAGTTTTTCGAGAGCGTTGGCCCACTAGCTGACGCAGCATTCTGGTGAGCTAGCGCCTCTCGGGTGAAGGATCTGTGCGGACCGGAGGTGGCCATTGGGCCTCCATTTGCCCACCTCTGTTTCCAGGCGCTTAATGAGGTACTGAAGAGTCCGGGGGGAGGGGGAGCCACCTACAGCTGCCCCCAATCATGTTCAGGAAACCTGCTCTTTATTTTTCAGCATTCCTTCAACCTACAAATTAAGGGAAGAAAGGCTTGTTAGAAGGAAAGATAAAACTGAACCAAAATAGCCTCTAAAAATCAGCCAGAGTTGCGGAGGAGGGCTGAAAGTTCTTCCCAAATGATTAAAGGGAATCTTTGCTGATTGCTGTTTGCTCCCCCCACCCAGGTGATCAATTAAAACGGGTTGATTTGATGTACCAGCCCAATCAATTTAAACATGGAACCTTTAGAAGGATAGTTTTGGTCTCGCTGCACTATGCAGAGCTCAGGGCTCCGTTGCTGCCTTTTGAGGAGGGGGTGGAAATGTGAAAGTTGTTAATGCAATACAGGAAGCGACGCTTTCCGGCTTGAATGACGGTCCCTAGAAAGGCTGCCTCTTGCCGCTGAACACCTTGGAAGATGTGCAAATTCTGTTCTTTTGGCGATCTTTGGAACTGGGTCTGTGGCCTGGTTCCTCTCCCAAGGGGCAGATCTAGTTGGTAATCCAAACCTAATGAAGGTCTGCTTGCTACGGGATGGCATCCGTGTGGGGCCGGGCAAGGCTGGCGCAACCATGGCTGCCACCAACCCAGAACCGTATCCCTCCTAGCCCTGTTCTTGGCGCCCTCGTGTTGGGATGAGCCTCAGTGGTTGCTGGGCTCAGGAAGGGAGACGAATCTTTTTGAGTGCTCAGAAAGGCAGTGTGGGAGGGGAGGCGTCTGGGGGATTGCGGTGGGCTGCTTGCTATTCTGGTAGCAGTTAGGCTTTCTGACATCCCACCAAAATGCCGTCAGATAGAAAAGGGAGGAAAAGACTGGGGGAGAAGGGGTGTTAGCGGAGGCCGAGAGGAGAAGGCCACCGCTGGGAATGTGGCGGAAATCAAATGCTGGCACCAGGCAGGGTTAGCACTAAGAAGAGATCCTGGAGGTTTGGGGCTCCTGGCCCCCATTTTAGCCTCCGGGCTTCCAACGATTCCCAGAGTTCAGGAGAAGCCGCGTGGATAGGATCTCTGTTGTGCACCTTACAGGCCAGTTGCACCAAGGGGCAGATTTCCCACAATGCTGTGCTCTGTTTTGTTCCCCGGCTGAGCGAGGCCAGTGCCCACCACGGTCCAGAACGTGGGGGGGGGGGGCAGTAGAAGGAAGGCTACTGACTGCCGTTTATGTCGATGCAAACATTTTATTCTTTGATTCTAGAAATTCCGATTACAAAATAAGCAGCATGAGCTTTATCATGTTTGTGCTGAGAAGAACCCTGTGAGGTAGACCACTTTCTTAGTCCCACTTCACAGGTGAGGCCCGCCCCCCACCTGAAGCCTGAGCAGTCCACTCTTCTACCTTGCATCCACGTGTATGAATTGGGCCTGAACTGGAATAAGGAGGGAAGAGCTCAGCTCGGGAACGCTATCTTGGCCGCCTGTTCCTGAATTTCAACGTATGCAACGGTTTCTCAGATTTTTCCTGTGCTCTATTTGTGTATTTATTTGGTCTTATTTGCAAAACAAAAAGGATTGTTTGTTATTTTAAAATAATATTGTATGTTAATAAAAAGAGTGCTTTTTTAAAAAAACAACAACAACAAACGATTTTACTATCTAATTATTTTACTGTGGCCAGATTTAGTTTGGATTTTATCTTCTGTTCTTTCTGTGCTGTATTCTTTCATTCCGTTTTTATGTGGTGTTATATTATTGCTGCAAACAGCCATGGGAATTTTAAACTGAGAATTCTGGTATTTAAATTTATTAAATAAAAACAAACGTATAAATGAATAAATTAAAAAGAAATGGGAGGGAGCGAGCTGGGGGTAGCGACAGAGGACGTCTTGCTGGTGTATCTTCAGGAGACGCTTCCCATTTCAGGAGTAAATTAAGGTTCAAAACCCCCTTCCCCTCTCCCTCTCCTTGTAATGAAAAGTCGAAGAAGATTTCCTAGCGGGAGAAGGGGGCCCAGGGGACTCTTGCTGGCAGTAAAATTGCACGGTTTTCCTTTATCTTTTCCTCGAGGAATCTTTGCTAAGAAACTTCAGCCAGCTTTACTGAAGGGGTGGAGCCAGGGGCAGACTAGTACTTTAACTCCCTTGGGAATTTTCTAGTCGACCATTTCCCTGGAAGGCCACCAGCAGCTAAGCCACAGCTGTGCCCTGCTGGCAATGGTGGTGAGCTAGTTTTCTGTTTGCAGGGAGCCCTCTTCTTTGGGGACCTCAGTAGGGTGTGGTGCCATAGAGTCCACCTTGTGAAACTGCCAGGTTCTCCAGGGGAACTTATCTCTGTAGTCTGGAAATCAGTTGTAATTACAGGAGATCTCCAGACCTCACCTGGAGGTTGGCAACTTTGCTTGAGTCGGATTAGAGACGGATCCTTGGTTTGGGCCTGACTTTTGTGGCCGAAGTGCTGTGTCCGTTTATATAAGGCATTCTCTGCAGGCAAACCGAATACCAGCATAGCCTTGACAAAAACTATTGCTCAGAACCGTTGGGTATGGAAATGCAAAGGGCCGGAAAGTGCCTTCTCTTAAAGCGTGTTTGTGAATGAATGCTAAGATTAGAAATACTCCTTGGTGTTCTTTGCTTCACAGGCATCGGCCCAGGTGACACTAGTTGGTGACCTTTGACAGAGGGTGGGGCAAGGCACGCGCTTCTTTCACGCCAACCAGGCAGTGTAGGCTGGCCATGGACAGGGGAGGAGGGGTGCTTACGGGCGTCTGGGCAGCTCTTTTTTCTCTGAAGCTTCTTGGACTGTAATGGGAGCCAGTCCGGACCCGGACCCAGTTCTGAATGTTCGTGCCCTGTCATTTCTTTCCTAAACTGGCTCCTCTCTGGTGGTGAATGAGGCTGAAGGAGCACAGACAGTTTGTATATCTCCCCCTGCCCCTGCCCCTGTATCGGAGTGCAAAGCGGTTTTAAGCCACCTGCAGCTGAATCGATGTGTACTCGATCAGAACCAAGCCACAAACATCCTGCCCGGAGCTTCCCTGAGGCATCTGTGCTGTCTCCTCCCCTCCAGGCAGGTGCGGTGTAAATAAGGAGTAACTCTTTGGCTGCAGAGAATTCCCTTGCAAGTTGAAGCCGCCATCATGGGCCTGTGAGCTGCTTCTGGCCTGCGTTATCACGGCTCAACCTTTCCTGGGGGGGGGGCAGGGGCTCCCTTTCCTCCTTCGTGTACAGGGGTCCCTTTTGGTTCCAGGGTCTTCTCCCCAGCGTCAGCACACAGAGCATCTCCCACTTTCTCCCTTTGGCTCAGTATCCCCGGGGGTTCTCCCTCTTGATGTGTTCTGTCGCAGGTAACACTGAGCCCTTTTCTGTACCGGCAGCTCAGGGGGTTGCAGAGAGCTGCAGGCTACAGATGCTTCTCTGATGCGCAAGGAGGGGAGGCTCAAAGCTGCATCCCGTACACGTGGCTGTTTTGAGGCGTCGAGGTTGCCCTTGCAAGACCCAAGGCTCATCCAGGAAGCCTGGCCTGGACTCCTGCAAGAAGGTGGCGCAGCCCCAAATGGGGTTCGGGTTGCCAGCTCTGCGCTGGGAAATTCCTAGAGCTTTGGGAGCAGAGTCTGGGGAAGGTGGCAGGGAAGAACCTCGTCAGGGACTTGATGCCACAGAGTCCACCCTCCAATGCTGCTCTTCGCTCCAGGGCAACTGGTCTCTGCCGGCAGGAGGTGACTTGTTATTCCCGGAGAACTCCAGCCCCCACCTGGAGGTTGGCAGCCTTAGACGGGGCCTCAGCCTTAGTACCACTGACCTACCAGGATCTGAAGCACTGGTGGTCCTACATTGTCCCTCTGTCTCTTGGCCTTCCTCCCAGGAGCTCAGGGCAGTATAAATGGTTCACTCCCCCCCCCTTTTAAAAAATATTCTGGCAACGTCCCTCGGCCAGGAGAGAGTCAGCAGCCAGCCCAGGTCACCTAGAGAGCTTCCCAGCAGAAGAGAGCTTTGAACTTCGGCCAGTCCAGTGGTAGTGGTCCGCTAGAACCCCCTGCAAAGCCCACAGACGGCATGAAGGCCAAGGGGGGGGGCTCCCTGCTGCTTGTCCCAGGCGTCTGATAAGGTCTCCTGCCTCGGCTCATGGAAGGCCGCTTTAGCTATGGTGGCTAATGGCAATGGAGAGGCCTGCCTTGCATGGATCTGGGCGGCATCTTGGGCTCCGCAGCTCAGGGGGGTACGAGAGGCTTCGCCTATAGAATCTTCCGTCCCCAGCCTCTCCATTGGAAATAGATCAAGATGGGTTTGTCTGTAGCAGCAGAAAAGAGCAAGGGTCCAGTAGCACTTAAAGGGTCTCTCTTGGCCCACCGCGAGCCAACTGGGAAGATGGAGCGAGGAACCAGCCAGCGTGATCCTGAGCTACTTCACATTGCCAGCCAGGGGTGGGCTGTTGGGATAGTTACAGAGATGCTCAGAGCTGCGGACGGGTGGCACCCTGTCTCATGGGCTTCCATGTAGCTTAGAGCCTCAGCACCTTTCAGTTTAAAACCCAGCCCCACCACCCCGAAGCGCCTGCCTGGGGTGCCTGCTAGGAACTTGCTCTGCCTCCCGCTCTCCCCAAGTGTCCTTGGATGCCGCCGCCAGACTCTTGTTCCGCCGGCTCAAGGTTACCATAGCGATGGCGGCATGCTTTCCGAGGGAGGGCAGCGATGCCACTTCTGCTGCTGAGCCGGCAGTTCTTGCTTTAGATTTTTACCTTTCGAGTGATCCGGGCAACAGGAAGGGAGGGGAAATGATGCTTCCTTGCTCCAGATAATCACCAAAATCTCAGCTGGGGGAAAAAAGATTTCCCCTTTGCACCTGACCCGGCTAATAACTGTATTTAAGGAGGGGGGAACCTGACACACAGGCACGGGGACTCATCCAGACAGGAAAATGAGCTGTAATAATTTTTAAATTACAGGGTTTCTGTGCTGGAAAAGGATTCTGGGTTATATATATTTCCTTTTGCAAAAATATCACTGAGTCTGCACTCTTCTCAGTGATGAATTTCAGGAGGCCAGTGGGCGGATCGTCTGCAACCAGGTCCTCAAAAGAAAATCCAGGGTTCAGAATGGAGACAAATAGCGTACAGCCTCGTAGGGGGCGGTGGGGCATCCCAAACATAAGGGCTGCCCAGAGACGTCCTGGGGCTCACGGCAGGAGGTCCCAAAGGCCAGTGGCCTCAGCTGCTGTCCCCCTCAGCTCTTCCAAGTAGGGTGTTCAAGGCCGCAGAGGTCAGCAACTGGCTTCCTCTTGGCTGAATCTGGGCCTCGGCAGAGGGCAAAACAGATCTCCCGGCTAAGCATGGGACAAAGTTGGGGTGACAGAAAGGGATCTCAGCTCCAGTCCTCCCTCCCGTCTGAAATAGCTGGTGGAGACATATAAAAAAATCTGCCCCCAAAGTAGCTGGCCTGGTGGTGGTATGCTTTAGGAGGGCCCCAGCATTTGTGAACACAAGATTACCATGCAGCCCTCTCTCCTGGTGCGGGGCCTTCTCAGCAGTTGCCCCCTGGTATGAAATGCCCTCCCCTGCCTGCCCTTCTTGTGGAGAGGATGGGCCATCACACAGTCGTACAGCAGTCATATGGGGCAGTGATGCTCTGTATTCTTGGTGTTTGGGGGGGGGGAATCAGTGGGAGGGCTTTGAGTGTCCCTTCCCCACTGGCAGACCTCCTGAGGACACCTGGGGTTTTTGGCCACTGTGTGACTGAATGGGCCACTGGCCTGATCCAGCGTGGCTTCTCTTATGTTCTTAGGGGTCTGCAGTCCTGAGGTTTTGCCTGCTGCTCCTCCACTTGTCCTGTGAACTTTGCAGCGGTTTCAGTGGGGAGGAGGGGGTTTGCTTTTAAAAAGCTGCTTTAAAGCGGTGGTGGTATGTTAGAAGGTTCTATTACAAATTGCTTTGGGAAAACTCTGTTTGAGTAAATCAATCAGTAAGCAGAGAAAATAAATCTAGGGAAATGGAGAAAGGCTATTGTTAGTAGATAAATGTTGTATCTCAGTCCAAATCGGTTTTGGGCTCCAGTTTCTCAGTAGAGGAGGGATGGTATACCAAGCAGGCCAGAACGGCAGGATTTGAGTCCTGCGGCACCTTAGAGACCATCAAGATTTTTCGGCTATAAGCTCTTGAGTCTCTAAGCTCCCAAATCTGAAGAAGAGATCTTAGATGCTTGAAAGCTGTTGGGCTCTAGGATGCCACTGGACTCAAATCCTGCCGTTCTGCTGCAAACCAACACGGCTACTTACCTGAAACTAAGCAGGCCACAGTGGTCAGTTGCCAGAAAGAGACCAAACACAACATGGCAGGGGTGAGAAGCTGCACCAGCCAAGCTTCCTCCTTCTCCATCTTTATTTAAAGGGACACAAGGGCTCTTAGAGTCTGGATGCAAACAACCTGACTGCAGCGACTGTTAAGATTGTCCAAGGGGGTGGAAAGGTCCAGGTTTCAAGCCAAGCACTTTGCCAGAGAGCTCCGCTTGCTTGCAAGCAAAGGGACATCTTGCAACCCAGCCCCGTCTCCTCTGCCGTCTCCTCCTCTTGCAGAAGGGGTGTAGTAAGCAGCCACCCCCCTTGGCTTCTTCCCTGGCCTTAAATTGGAAGAATTGATCTTTTCAGCATGGCTGTAATGCCGTAGCAAAGGAGCCCATCCGTCACTGGAAAACCTCATCCATCTGCTTTATGGGGTTTGCGCAGCTCCCCCTCCGCCCATTTGCGGCGGAGCAAGCCTAGAAACTCCCTTGGGTGCTTGCCTTTTCTTTTTTAAATTTAAAATAGGAACGCACACATACTTTCTGTTTTATTTTTAAGACAGCCCACTCTTCCTCCTCCCCCTCCCCCCCGGTTTGGCAGCTCCAAACGCCAATTCTAAATACTCCTTCTAAAAGATGATTAAGGAAGCCTTAGAGACTGCTCTCAGGGAAAGGAGCCTCTCCTTTGGATGCCAACAGCCGGGGCCTTCCAATGATTCCTGTCCATCCAAAGCGTTCCCTTCCTCCACCCTAGCTACTCCCCTCTCTCCCCGAAACTAAGGTCTTTATTGAAGAAGTGTGAGGAGGAGAGAAACAAACTAGGGCATCAAGAGAGGAACGAGCAAGAGGGCGGGTTTGTTCTGCGAGTGCCTTTCCTCTGCAGTCCAAAGGTGGCTGCTGCGACGGAGGTTGCCGGGCGTCGTTCCACCATGAACTTCAGCCACAGCCTCTTTGCGCACCTGTGTGTCCGAATTCTGAACGTACCCTCTTCTGAGCAGAGCATCTGGAGTACTGGAAACCAGGTGGGGTGGGTGTATCTTTTTAAAGGGGTCGTATTTAATGGGAGTGGAGTGGAGTGCAATCCATTTCTAGGCAGTGGGCAGGGCATGCTCCATGTCTTCTGATGGCTGGTGGCTCCTAGCCGAGGAGAACGCCTTGAAGCCTGAGGGAAGGCTGTGGGCGGGGCCATGCCTGGGTGCATTGCTGGAGAAAAATAGCTTGAGGTTGGAATGGTGCCCGCAAAGGAGGCCGAGGCCTGTGCTATGGCAGGTGTTTGCCTGGTGGTTGCCTGACGTGGCAGGTGGCTGCTTGTGCTGTGGGCTTTGTGAGGCTGATGAGGCGTGAAAGGCCGGCACAGATGGTACACTCCCCCCACTCCAAATGGGCATATTTGTAAATAAGCAGAGCTCTTAAGTTGTCTTCTCTTCACATTGCTAAAAAGGAGGAACCACTTGGAATGAACTGCAGGGAACCACAAAAGCTCTCTGTGGAGGAAGACCCAGCATTCTGCCTCAAGCAAAATCCATCAGGGGACCCCAGATTCAAACCCCTGCTCCACCATGAAGCTCACTGGAGTCACACCTGTTGTACATATTGTCATACATTATTGTATCTTATGCTGCAACAAAGTTGGTTAGTCTTAAAGCTTTTGAGAACCACAGCTCTCTTCATCAGACGCATCGTCAGCATCTGACGAAGAGAGCTGTGGTTCTCGAAAGCTTATGGTACAATAAAGTGGGTTAGTCTTAAAGGCACTACTGGACTCTTTACTATTTTGCTGCTACAGACTAACGTGGCTAACTCCTCTGGATCTATGGCCATGGAGTCACACCTATTTTGCAGGGCTATTGTGAAGGCATTGTGGCAATGGGAGAGCGACATACACCTCCGTGAAGTCCTTGGAGAAATGTCAAGAGTGAGCTCGCGTGAGGACTCCCATGATGCTCCTGCTCCTGCTCCTTTCTTGGCATTTCCCAGAGGACGATCTCCCCCCAGACCAGCATGTGGTCATCTCTCCACTCAAGCCCTGACACCGCCCCCCCAACACCCCCTGCACCCCAGGAGCATGGCTAGACTTTGTTCTCCTCAAGTGCCTTCCTTCTGCCCCCCCCCCCCCCCCATTTCTTGTTTTTCTTCCTCCTTCCTGACACCATCGGCTGACTCAAAATTGAAATCCGTTCAAGCCTGGGATAATTTGCAATAAATCTTCTGATTCCTGCAAGAGGAGGCGTCACAGAGAGGGAGATGCTGCATTTTAATTGCGTGTCAGCCCACCAGATATGTCCCCAGAGCCAGTTCAAGGCATCCTGAGCGGGGAGGGGGACTCCAGCGGCAGGCCCTCTGCAGATGGCGCCACAATCCCCGGGGAGGTTCTCTTACACGAGCCCCACGGACAGGAGATCATTCTGGCCAGTTTTGCCCGTGCAGGGACGGGCGGGGCTGACTGGCTCCTCTGCCGCTGCTCTTGATGGCATCCCAAATTCCAGGAAGCCTCCAGGCCGTTTATGAAATCTGTTCAGCACTCAAGCAGGTGCAACTGCAGCGTTCCTTCGCTTTTGCAGAGGCCTGATTCTGCTTGCAAGAAGGAACCTGCGTCCTGCCTCTAGCTCTGAGGCCGGGGCCAGCGAATGCTGCAGGGATCCCTTAGTTGCGTCCAAGGAGGTTCCGACCTGTTCTGTTGATGGGATGGGAGGCCCGGGAAGCACGCAGAAGGAGCGTTCGCATAAGCCCCATGCGGCCCTCGTTCTGAGCACGAGCAACAGTCGTGTACGGCCGGCCATGGTTCCCACCCTCATATGACGGATGGGGAACTTGCTCAAGGCCCTCGAGGGAGTATGTGGCAGAGGTGAAATGTGAGCCTGGCAGCTTCAGCTCCCGGCCATTATTCCAAGGCATTGTTCCCTTTGCTCCGTGACTTGCTTTGCGTATCTGTGGCAGGGCTTGTGTGGGAGGCGCTTCTTCATCCAAATGGTTCACAGTCCTGGAATTGCTGCTGACTTGCAACGTGGCCGTAAAGGCCTGCAAGGGCTACATGACCGCTGCAAACGGGGGGGGGGGGGGTGTCTTTGGCTTGGGTGTGCCCTGCAGCCTCGGGCGCAGAATGCTGCTATAAACCAACTTGCTAGAGAGAGCCAGTTTGGTGTAGTGGTTAAGAGCGCAGGACTCTAATCTGGAGAGCTGGGTTTGAGTTCCCCCTCCTCTGCTTGAAGCCAGCTTTGTGACCTTGGGTCAGTCACAGCTCTCTCAGAGCTCTCTCAGCCCCACCCACCTCACAGGGTGTTTTGTTGTGGGGATAATAATGGCATACTTTGTAAACCGCTCTGAGTGGGCATTAAGTTGTCCTGAAGGGCGATATATAAATTGATTATTATTATTATTATTATTATTATTATTCCTCAAGGTGAAATCAGGGGAGTGAATTCCCAGTGGGCAAAAAATGCTTTGAAAAGCTGTTTGCGCATGCCTGGCAGAAACCCTTATGTGCAAGTCGGGTAGCCGTGTTGGTCTGCCGTAGGGAGAAGGGAGCTCTGCCTCATGAAAGGTCATACCCTGACAACCTCCTTTGTCTCTAAGCCACCACTGGATGAAAATCCTGCTGCTCGTGCTTGCAAGATCACAGAACGTAGTGTCTTTGTGGGTGTGCGGGAGTAGACTTTGGTCTCCTAACATGTCAATGATTTTAAGGCAATTCCAAGCTCTGGCTGGAACACAGGGATGCGTCCTAAGAAAGAGCACGCACGGGAAGGTGAGAAGGCGAGGGCGCTACTTTGCCTTGCTCACCACACAGAGAACAGCTGCGACGCATCTACAACCCATAAAGAGGAAACAAAGGCATTTTCCTCGCGCGCTCTCGTGCCCAGGCAATGCTGCTCATGTGGGTCAGGTGGCAGGCTCGGTGGCCCAGTCTTTCAGGTGGAGAGAGCAAACGCTTTCCCCTCAGCTGTGCTGCCCCTCAAATATTAATGTGGCATATGGCGGCGCCTGTCTGGCCCCTCTTCCCTCCCTGCCTTGGCCGCGGCCTTTTCCAGAGAGAAGGAAGGAGAGCAAGAGAGAGAAAACAGGGATGAGGCAGGAAAGCCACCGTTGTCAAGGAAACGACTTTCAAGCTCCCCCCACCCCAACCCAGTGTGCTGAAGAACAGGAAGGAAGGAGGTGAGGCCTCGGAGGAGAAAGGAGGTGGCTGGCATAGGAGGGGGCATGCGTGTGCGTACTCCAGGCACTGGTTGCCTTGCTTGCAAGAGTTTGCCCCCACCCCGGCAATGGGTTGCCACCATTTCCCCCAGGCGGGGCTCTTCTGCACATAACTGCCTGCAGTGCTGCAACTCAATTATCATCGAGAGCTGGGAGGACCATGAACGTTGCTCCCGTTCGGCCGTCACTCCACTGGCTCCCTGTCATGTACCAGGCCCAGTTCAAGGAATTGGCTCTCACATACAAAGCTCTTCATGGCCTTGGCCCGGCATATCTACGGGACCGCCTCTCTCCGAGTTCCACCTCAGCAGCTTTGCTCATCTGAACAGGGCCTTCTGCAGGTGCCACCTTGCACGTGGGCAAAATCAACCGCTGCCCATACCCGGGCATTCTCTGTGCCCCCTCTCTATGGAATGGCCTACCTGAAAAAGTCAGGGAGGCCCCCACTCTCCGGGCTTTCTGCAAACGATGCAAAACTGTGTACTGTCGAAGGCTTTCACGGCCGGAGAACGATGGTTCTTGTGGGTTTTCCGGGCTGTATCGCCGTGGTCTTGGCATTGTAGTTCCTGACATTTCGCCAGCAGCTGTGGCTGGCATCTTCAGAGGTGTAGCACCAAAAGACAGAGATCTCTCGGTGTCACATTGGGGAAAGAAAGATGCAAAACTGAATTATTCAAGAGGGTTTTTTACTCAGGTAGGAGGGCTGTACTGTAGAGAAGTCCCAATGAGATGCATAAATAGTGATAGGGACTATAGACTTTACTACTGTGCACTCCAATGTAGTGTCTGTTGCTTTAAGTATGATCCTACTGGGTAGTTTAAAATGTCAGTCTTAGAACTGGTTATGCGCTGTTTCACCATTTCTTCAACTCTGAATTGGATATATCTGCTGGTTTAAATCTTTAGAAATTTGCTTGTATGTACTCTATTGCATAGTTTATTGAAACATCTTCAAAATTGTCTGTATGGACTCACGCTGTGCATCTGCCTTGAGTCTCAGTGATAAAGGTGGACTGTAAATAATGCAAATAATAAATATATTTTAAAAAGGATGCGGCTTCTGTGGGCGTGGAGACCCAGCACTGGTGAGGACTGGGCCCCTGGCCAATGCCCGGGAGGACAGGAGGAGCAAAGGGGTCGTGGGTTTTAGATGTCTGCTATTACTGGGTCACAAGAGGGGGGTTTATCCTAAATTCTAGCAAGAGAGAAACGTGTAGCTCCCTTTGCCCCCAGTCCCAGATAGGGAAGGATGTAATGTGATCACCTTGGGACTGGGCAACAGCGGCTCTCTGCACATGTTTGGAGGCCCTCTCGTTGCACCACAGTTTCTAAAAGACATTCTGGGGCTTTATCAAGGCGAGTTGAGCCCCAGAACGGACTGATCCCCTTCATCTGCCCCATCTTTAAATTCAGATCCCCACATGAATTTACAAGCTTCCTAAATATGGCAAAAAAAATGAGTCTAATAAAGTAATAATAATAATAATCATAACAGTAATGATAAAAAGCTTGTTAGCATAACGAGCTAATCACCACATTGCATCATTAGCATAATAACGAGCCTCTTGCCACAACAAGCTAATTGCCATAACAAGGGGCTTCCGGTTGCCTGCTCATTAGCATAACAATAAGGAAATTGCCACCACAATGAGCTCATTATGGGGTCTCATTAGCATACCAGTTAGCTCATTTGCATGCCAAAGGGCAAATTGAGCCTCGTTGCCTTCTCACTCCCCCCCCCCCCCATTTTTGTTTTTCTTGCAAGGGATGGGATCCAGTGGGGGCAGCTACAGCCCCAGGCCCAACGTAGCGCAGCCTCCAAAGACAACAGGGTTGTTGTGTTTTTTTTGCAGCGGTGATGCCCACCCCTATTGGCACCTCTTAACTTCTTCTCCAAGAATGATGCTGGGAAACATCTCTTCTCGGGCAGAGGCCAGAATGTCTCTGGGTTCTGTGTCGAAGTTCTGCCATTCTAAATGCTGGAGAAAACACTTTCCTAATTATGAAATTCACTCCCAGAACAAAGGATCTTGGACCCGCTGGCAGGTCCAGCCTGGGAAGAAACCTTGAGGTCTTGGGTCTATAAAATGGGGCAATGGTGACTGACCTAAAAGGTTACTAGAAGGACAGAGCTTTTTTAAAAAATTGCACACGATGGATGTAAGAAAGGTAATGAAAAAGGCTGTTCACACTGATTTCTGGGCTGGATTTCAAAGCACCCGATCGGCTGCCCAGAGATCCTTGGCAGAAAGGTGGGAAGGGTGTGCCCCATAGCTGAGTACGCTACAGTGCAAGGCCCCTAACCATCCCGCCCCCTGTGTTTGTCTCTTACAGCCCAGTAGCTGTAGCTGCCTCCGAAGAACTCCATCCACTCAAGGGGCCATCTAATGGCAGGGCGAAGCAACACAGCAAGCAGGAGTCACAGTTCTGGGGCCGGGTGCGTTCCAGTTCCAGTTGCACCCCTGAAAGAAAAGCGGTGCAGTTTGAAAGCATCTGCTGTACGTAACGCTTTATTTGCAGTTTGTTATATTTTATTATACCCCATAATAATACGATATAGAGGCTTCTGAGGAATAACCACACGCAGTCTGCAACCGGGTGCCGGAGAAATATTTTTTCTTGAGAATCTGGTTCATAAAGTATTTTCAGCAAATGCTTTAAAAGAAACATTTACGAGCCCAGCAAGAAGGCAGATGCTTATACCCCTGGCGGCTGGTACTGAAAGGTAGACTGCCTCTGCACATGGAAGTCCCACCATGGCTAGCATGGTTAATAGCCATTGATATTCCTCCTCATCCATGAGCTCGTCTAAGCCTTTTCAAAAGCCACCAAAGGTGGTGGCCCCTTCTACATGATCCTTCTCCGCAGGAAAACTTTCCCCTCTCCCTTTGGTGTATGAACACCTTCTGATTCTATAAAGGTTGTGGGACTCCCTTGTTCCACTCACTCACATCTGGTGGCACTGAGTTCCAGAAGCTAATTGTGCACTTCCTGTTGTCGTTCCTGAACTGGCTGACTTTCAGCATCACGGAGTGGCTCTGAATTCTCGCATTTTGACTCCTGGGCAAGCAGAGGGGTTCATGGACTCGGCGGGCCACCTGTTTTACACGCCCCCCCCTTGCTCCTGTGCTGAGGCAATCCAGAGTGGGTGCCCCAGGCAGGAAGCAGGCGCTACCCAGCAAGGCAAGACAGCCAAGGCACTTCTTGCGGGGAGGGGAGAGCCAGGCCACACCGCCCCTGCAGAGCGTCTCCCAGCAGAGAAAGTCTTCCCTAACGCCTGCCTCCTGAGCTGCTTCAGCTGGCGGTTCTCAGGACTGAACCTGGACCTTTCTGCAGGCCAAGCCGAACCAGGCCTGCCCGTGTACCATAGTGAGGGCCGGCAACTTCGATAAATGGTTGAAGGATTTGACAAATTAATGCAAGATGAACCTATTATTTACAGCTATTACCCTGTTACTAACCACAGCAAGAGAGACAACAGACGATATTTGCAGAGGCGGCAAACCCCGCCGTCCAGGGGGCGGGGGTTGTTTCTCCTCCATATCCTGCTTGTGGACCTTCTGGCTGTGGCTGTCCACAGTTGGCAACAGGATACTGGGCAAGCTAGGCTTTTAGTCTGCTCTAGCAAGGCTCTCCTGCTACTTGGGCACAACCACTGCGCTGAACTTAAAGGAACCCCAACCAAGTGCTTGAGGTTGTCTCCAGCTGGGGCTGCCCTTGATTCCAGCAGAGTGAGCAGTTTCACAAGGGGAAGGCGCTTGGGCTACCCTCCCTGGACTGGAAAGGTGTTGCCCCCTTCTGCAGGGGCACAGCCAGGCTGGGGGGGGGCAGGCACTGAAGTGCAGGATGGCTGTGGGAGGAATCCAGGGGCACAGAGGTGGAATTTGGGGAAAGGTGGGGGGGCAGCCAGGCCCTTATGGGCCAGGCTGGTTGAGCGTCCTGGAGGCCCCTGCCCCCTCCCCCCCCCGCCATGCCCTTAGCTCCACTCCCCAGTAGCTAATTGTGGGGGAAAGGACTGGCATGTCATTTTACACCCTGTTGAAATCCAAGAGAACCTGAATGGGAGAGTTACAGGAGCATCTTGCCGAGCAAAGTGACAGGGGAAATCAGCGGGAGGTGACAGAGCTGGGAATTGTTGCTCATTGACGAGGCAGAGTTATAAAGCCAGCCCTTGCCTGGCAAACCTCAGGTTGGCTTCGGGGAAGTGCTGCGGCTCATCCCAGAGAAAGCTTGGCAGGCGCCATCATCAGGAGGCCGGTGCAAACATCCACTCGCTCCGCAGCAAGGGCTGGAAAGGGCTAAGAGGACGGTGGGAGCTTTACAAAGGCGGTTGGAAACAACTCCATTTGCGGGCTGCAGAGCTCCTTTGCCCGCCAGGACAGTGGATGCTGCATTCAGACTTGGGAGGGAACAGAGCTTCAAATGGAGCCAGGCCCACCCACCAAGGGGGCAGTTGCCCTCCTCTGTCTGCACCTATTCCAGTTTGTCCACAGCCTTTTTGGAGTGGGAACTCCAGAACTGCCCACAATACTCCGGGTGGGGCCTGACCAATGCGGTGTATAGTGGGACAATGACCTCTTGTGACTTGGATCTTATGCCTTTGTTGATACAGTCCAAGACTGCATTTGCCTTTTTTGCTGCAGCATCACACTGGCGGCTCATATTTAGCTTCCCATCCACCCATATCCCAAGATCTTCTTCACACACACTGCTACCCAGAAGTGTATCCCTCATCCAGTAGGCATGCTTTGCATTTTTGTTACCTAGGTGGAGAACCATAGAGTTGGAAGGGGCCTTACAGACTTATCCGTTAAATCACATCTTATTCAAGTCCACCCACTTTCCCAGCGTGTTCAGATCTCATTGAATTCGATCCCTGTCTTCCAGGGTGTTTGCTGCTCCTCTCAGTTTGGTGTCACCTGCAAATTTAATGAGGAATCCCTTCTCACCCCCCTGCAGATGCAGTCCCCTTTCATTTTCCTTAAGCAAACAAATGAAACCCGTGCATTCCTGTTGTTTCATTTTTAAAATTCATCTGGAAATACGTGCACACCCCTAACATCTGACACGGATGTGCTGTAAGAGTTTTAAAGACCCGGCCCTAAGCATGGCCCTAAGCATGGCGCGTGCTCCGATTCCAGAGTTATTCCCAAACGTCAGTTATCCAGTTATTCCCGAATCGTTCTGATCCGCCTCTTTCAATCCCCAAGGAAGAGGTCGATGAAGAGGGTCCCTGACCCCAGATAGGGCTGCATTTTGGATTCTGAGGACCGCCAGCATCCAGCAGCAGAGCCTCACTTCCTAAACTTTAAAAAAGGTACCCCTGCCCATCAACCTGATGAAAACAAGAGGCGCTCCAAATAAAAACATTACGGAAAGGGGAAAGTCGGCCACCTGAGCCCCAAAGAGCTGCTAGGATCCTGGCAGGGGGAAGATAATCTAGGGGCTTTTCCTAATTTATCCATCCCACAGTTCCTCACAGGAATCTCTAAGACATTCTTCCCGAGGAGTTAGCTGTGTTAGTCTGTAGTTGCGAAATAGTAAAGCCTCCGGTAGCACTTTTAAGACTAACCAACTTTATTGTAGCATAAGTTTATAAGCTCGAAAGCTCATGGTACTGTAAAGCTGCATCTGATGAAGAGAGCTGTGGCTCTCGAAAGCTTTTGGTACAATAAAGTTGCATCTGATGAAGAGAGCTGTGGCTCTCAAAAGCTTATGCTACAGTAAAGTTGCATCTGACGAAGAGAGCTGTGGTTCTCGAAAGCTTATGCTACAATAAAGTTGGTTAGTCTTAAAAGGTGCTACTAGACTCTTCATGGTAAGACATTCTTGGCTCACCAATAGCTTGAAAGGAAAAAAGAAAGGACTGCCCCACTCCAGTTTACAAAGTCTTCCTGACTTGGTCACCTGGAGGTGACAGTGGCTTTCCCTAGATAACCGCTTTGCCAGCTTGTGCTTTGGGAGAAGGGCCCAGGTTCAAGGTGGAAGATTCCAGGCAGATTTGAGTCCCCATTTGCGGGGGGGGGGGAGAGACAGGTCACCATTCAGGGACTTACCTGATCCCACGTCTCTTACCAGCTATGACGGATGCAGCAAATACTATGTAAATAGATTCAGACTCGCTGGTCCAGGGGGCAAGCTAAACACACAAAGCTATGGCGTTCCAGAAACATGTGGAAAAATAAAACTTCCTCTGCCAGCTCCAAGGCAGGTTGACTGCAGCAGCCCTCATTTCCCAGGATGCATGAGTGCCGCAGTGCCGAATGGTCCAGCTGATAAGGGGAAAAGGCATTTGGAAGGGATTGCAGGCAGGCACAGAAAAGGGGAATTAGCAGCTCATCCAAGGAAGGCCGGCCGGCAATGCAGACCCTGTGGGTGGGCATGTGCTCCTCCACAGGGTGTGGATGCAGGCAATGAGTCTTGGTTGTGGAGAAAGGAGGGCAGGCCCCAGCTGGGCACAGGGGCGCACGCCTGTAATCCCAGCCTGAGCACGGGAGGCTGAGGACGGTGGATTGCCTGAGCTCAGGAGTTCGGGCCTGCAGTGGGTAAAATGTCAAGTGACGTTCCTTTGGTGAGCCAGGAAGGGCCCAGGTAGGGATGCCAGCTCCAAGTTGGGAAATTCCTGGAGATTTGGGGGCTGAAGCTTGGAGAAGGTAGGCTTTGGGGAGGGGAAGGGCCTCAGCAGAGAGTCCACCCTCCAAAGCATCCATTTTCTCCAGGTGAACTGATTCCTGTGGCCTGCAGATGACTTGTAATTCCAGGAGATCTCCAGCCACCACCTGGAGGCTGGCAACTCTAAGCCCAAGAGAGGGAAAAGAAGGGCTGGCCCCTAGCCCAGAGAGAGACCCCAGACCTTCTGAGTGCCCAAGCTTTTAAAGGGCAAGGCAATTCTCTCAGGAATCTCACATAGCCTGGCACGGCATCGTGCCCCTTCCACAGAGAGCAAACTGTGTCTTGCAGTGAAGATGAACAGAGGCTAAAGCTATCCTGTGCCTGATTCAGACCCCCCCCCCATTAAAAAGCCCCCATCGCTACAGACAAACATGCCACTCCTCTTTCCAAGGCCCAGCGCTGGCTGTCACTCTTCGTTTTGAAATTGCTCTCTTCCAGGTTTCTCATCTTCCTGGTTTCCATGCCTTTCATCTTTATCTTCTCGTTATTTGTCTTATCATTGGCCCAGCTTCCAGAGAGCTCCGAATGGTAGAATAGGTCTTGGTCTGCAGTAGAACAGCAGGATTTGAGTCCAGTGGCACCAGAGAGATCTGCAAGATGTCCAGAGGGTAAGCGTTCAGAATCGGAGCTCCCTTCTTCAGACACCACGTTTCTACTCCATGCGGCTGAATGTGGTCCCTTCCACGAAGACAGTTCGAGGCGGACAGCTCTGTTGGTGTGCATGATAGCTGGGGGGGAAAGCGCTGACTCTCGAAAGCTGACACTCTGAAAATCTTGTTGGTCTCCAAGGTGCCACTGGCCTCAAAGCCTGCTGCTCTTCCTGGTTGGGACGGGGCTGCATCCCATCCTTAGAAGAAACAACGCTTCTATGCAAGGCAAAGTGGGATGTGGCCATGTGCCTCCGTGAACAAAGACTTCCAAAGTATTTCTGACTCTTGGATATTTCATCCTATAGTTGAGTCGAGCTCTGCTCGCCAGAGGGAGGACCAAGGACTGAACTCCCCCTCCCCCCACCCCTTGGGCCTCACTGGCTACAGCAAGAAAACGATCCATTTACAAGAGCAGCATAGTGGCTACATGCTTCCTGAGGGGCTGGGACCCCCACATTTTCAAGCCAAAAGGTTTGCTTGTGAATTTTCTGCACAGTCCTAATTGTAAGCTCCTCTGGGCAGAGACCCTATTAGCACGAGACATGAACTGATGGAGTCGGCATTAAAAGGCTTATTGATTGCAAAATGATTGTGCAAAGGGGCTGCAAACTTAATGGCTTCAAACTGGCAGGTTAACTTGACATAAATGTTAGTTGATTTGTTAACGGGAAGCCAACTTTAATCTGAGCCTGCAAGTTAGGGGTATCCCAGTGCTATTTTGATTCTGGTATGTTACTGTGAGAGGGACTAAAGAAACATTATAAACAGGTTTTCCTTTCAACAAGCAGACATTTTTGCAGGTTAAATTGTAAGCTATCTCAGTTCCCTTCAATCTCCTTTTTAAAAGGTATCTCTGTTGAGGTTCTGGTAATATGCAAATTGATTTGAATCAATCAGTCAGTTAAAAGGTAGATGATTAATCCACGCAAATGGCTTGATTGACTGACAGTCTTAATTAATACTAATCAAATTAACATCGCTTTGCCTTCTGAAGGGCCTGTCTGCTGGTATGCTGAATGCCAAACACTTTGAGGACCCAACTGGAAGAGGCAATTCAATGTATAAATTTGATAAATAAATGAATGCAAATAAAATGAAATCAAAGACGTTCCAGGACACTGTCACAATCCAGGCATGGAATAGAGTCTAATTACCATCTAATCCCCTCCAAACTGTATGATTCCGCTTTGGGGCTTCTGGAATCCCCCACCCCATCTCAACTCTGCTGCCCGGCCCCTCCTGTTTGGAAAAATACTAGCCAGACCCAACTGTAGTTCACACACAAAAGATTTAATCACCTCCTGAAAGCAGCCGCACCCTGGTATGGAGGAAGAGGGGGGGGGCTGGGAGGGGAAGGGATGGCCTGGAGGCGGGCGAGCGGGTGGGTGGTGCAATGGGTGGGCACGGCAGGCACAGGTTTTTAATGTAAAAACTTGTGTTCAACACTCAAACATTGGGTTTTTGGGGGGACTTTTTAAAAAGTCATGATTTGCGGAGGAAATATGCGTAGGTGTGGGATTTTGGGCAAGGGAGGGTTTTTTTTCCTGGAGCTGGGGGGAAATCGGGCATGGGGAAGGGCCCACGACTGGGGAAGGAAGAGGCTGTTACAGCTTTGGCTGGTTTGGGGACAGAAAGGGGCAAATGGGGGCATATGGCAAAGGATTCAAGGACTGGACGGGGAGAGCAATGTGAAGGGTGGGGCAGCAGAGACGGGGAGGGTCTTAGATTTCTGAGGAGGTGTGGTTGGGAGAAAAGGAGGCGGGACAGGCACCACAAGGGGAAGTCAAGGGGGGGGGGTCCATGGGTTCAAATGACTTTTCCGATAATGAACACACCAAACACAGAAATGTTTATCTAGACCAGCCAGATACAATAAATATAGTAACGGAATCTTCTTGTTGGGTCCCAGGATGGGGGTGGGGTAGCATGTGGGAAAGGACCCCCCCCTTTGGTCCCATCACCTCATCTCTGCCGGGCAATTTTGCTCGGTTGTCTCCCGAAATAACTCCGCACGCGTCTCCTTTTTTATTGGAACAGTTATTAATGCATAAAGAGAAAAAGGATCTTTGTTTAATTTCGTGTCATCTGTGCATGTGTCTCTCTCCTTGGCCTCCCTGCCCTCCAGCCCCTCCCGCCCACCATCCCAGCACCATTTGGCACTGCGGTTCCACCCCCAGGCACCTCCGCCCCTCCACTGGTAACCCCCGTTGCTTCTTCCTTCTAAAAAATGGTTCTGTCCCATCTCTATCAGTTTCTTTATTTGTGGCTTGGCTAAGGCACCACTGCAGAAAATCCTGGAACCAAGCGGTTGTTTTGGACAGAGATTTGGGAAAGTGCCGGATCCATCCCCGTCATCTCAAGCAAATCGGCCTGCTTCCCCCTTCTTGCCTTCCATCCAGCCCTGCCCCAAATTGGTTGTGCGTCCGGCAGTTCCTTTGCCCTCCCCCACTCCCCAGCCCTCCTTCCCCAGCCCACATCTCACACTGTGCTCTCCAGCATCCATTCCGTGCTGCTAAAAATGACCCGCCTCTGGCCCAGGGGACACTCTTCCGAGTTCAACTGCGAGGTGGACATGTGTCTTTTTGTCCGTGCTCGACGGGGATAGCTGTGACTCTGGAACAAAGAATAATCCCCGTCGAAGGAGTGGCGGTGGTGGTGAGTCCTGGACAGCTCACGGGGGAAGACCCCCGGGCCACCACTGCTCAACTTGGCACGGAGCTGAGGCCCCGCACCAGCGTCCTTGATGAGGCACAAGGAAACCGACGATCCAGTCTGGGTGCTTTCTGTTTGCCCTTCCTCGGAAGTCAAGATGGCCACCGTTTGCAGATCAGGGGCCTTCTTGGCTGCTTTCTTATCCACCTCCGTCAAGGCGATGTCTTGGCCATTGCCGATATCGTCCTTGGTTTCTCCAGCAAGCATGGCTTCCTTGGATGTCACCTCTTGGAGGGTTTCATATTTGTCCTCCCCAGCCTTGGAGGTTGAAAGGGGCAGGGTGGCGGTGGGCGGCTGGCTCCCGTTGGTCTGCGAGTAGACGTTGCTGACTTTGGCTTTCTTGTGCTCGTCTTGGCCGCTGTAGACCTTGTAGCGGATCATCAGGATGATGATGAAGACCAGCACGGAGGCCACGATGATGCCCCCGATGATGATGATCATGGTGCCCCCCAGGAACTGGGTGTGGAGCGAGTGGCACTGGGTGGTCTCCCCCTCGGTGGTGAATTGCACGCAGCCCACCACCCGAGTGGCCGTGAGGGATGTCACCCCGTCGTCGTACACGGCCAACACACACAGGTCGTAGTCTCTGCCTGCCGCTAAGTCATTGACCAGGAAAGCCTTGCTGGACGAGGGGATCATCCTAGGAGAGGGAAGAGACGGCGCCACTCAATTAGCTGCAGATTTGGAAACCAGCACACGCAAGGCGGGGTGTGTGTGTGTGTCAATTGCATCCCCGGAGCCTTCTCTCAGCAAATGCTCCCCCTGGAAGCAACTGTGGGTGTTTACCACCGTGGGGAGTTCTTCACCCCATTCTTTGGATGTGGTAATTACCAGCTGTTGCCACTTGGGGGTGCCCTTGTAAGAAATTCTCCCCAAGGGAAACAGACCACGGAGGCTTAGCCAGAACCCGGGTAGAACCCCCTTCACCTTTTTAATCCCTCAAGTTATCCCTGGAACATGCACAGGGACAGTGAAGAAGAGAGGGAGGCAGAGGAGGGACAAAGCGCCTTTCCCACCCATCAAGTTCACTTGTAGGCTGTGCTTCTGGACACTGGGGACCGACATCTCGGGCTCGGGAAAGGACATGCAAGGCAACGGGTATGGCTTTCAGACTGAATGGAAGCCAGGGAAACTAGGCAATCTCTCACCCCCCCCCCCCCGCATTGGGGGGTGGAGTGAAAGGGGTTCCTCAGCAGGAGGGAAGCTCATTACCCCCTCCCCCCTGTGGAAAAATCCCAGGTAGATTTCACAGCATACATTTTGCAAAGGTATGGATCCAGGAGGAGTTAGCCATGTTAGTCTGTAGTTGCAAAATAGTAAAGAGTCCAGTAGCACCTTTAAGACTAACCAACTTTATTGTCGCATAAGCTTTCAAGAACCACAGCTCTCTTCGTCAGATGCAACCGTCAGGTTGCATCTGATGAAGAAAGCTGTGGTTCTCAAAAGCTTATGCGACAATAAAGTTGCATCTGACGAAGAGAGCTGTGGTTCTCGAAAGCTTATGCGACAATAAAGTTGTCTATTCTTAAAGGTGCTACTGGAATCTTTACTATTTTTCAAAGGTATGGAGGTCCTTGGTAGCTTCACCTCTTTTGACCGCAGCCATTTCAGACGCCCCACCCCCATATGAGGCCATGCTCCGCCTCCCCTTTAATAAAAGCAATGCAGAAAAGTGCCTCTGAGCGTGTACAGAGCACTCCTTCTCTCCCCCATGGAGCAAATGATGCCTGACTCTTCCAGGTACTAATGGTCACTGAGATGGCATGCAGGAGCCCCCTGACTGGAATTCACAACACGTTTTTCTGCTCCTAAATAGCCCAGTATGGCTCAGGGCCACAGCCACATTGCTAGGGAAGAGGGGGAGATTTAGCCTTTCCCTCTACACCATTTGCCAAATTGATCCCCTCCCCACTGGTTGCTCTTAAACCCAGGATGGGGGAAAAGACAGCCCCCCCCCTGTTATAGCCATCTTTATTTTCCCACAGCTAGGAGGGGATTTTGATTGGGGAAATAGCTCAGAAGGCCTCCCTTCTCCAGACTGGCCCCAATCCATATTATTCTCCTCCCTCCAGTGCTTTGAAAGGCCACAAATGCCCATCATGGAATCCCAAAGCAAGGCACAGCTTGGCCTGGGGCGCAGGGGCTTCCTCGCAGGGCAGATTGCAGGGATTCCTGGCTGGGGTGTGAAGCCCAAGCAAGCCCTGTCTCCGCTGGCGGCATTCTTAACCGCAGGTCCAAGCACCCCTGAAGCTTTTGAATAGGCTTCCTCTGGTCGCCACGGGGTGCAAAGGCAAGCTGGGTGAGCCTCAGTGCCTGGCATCACCACGCACTCTGCTTCTTGGAGGCCTTCTCCAAGCCCTCTCCGCAAACGGCTGGAGCTCGGAGTGCATTTATGCATCTATTTATCTTGGGTGGTTTGCAACCTGCAAAAAAACCCCTTAGCCAAATGGCTTCCAGTCAACACAAGCCTTCAGTGAAACAACCTTCCCAGCAGCATAAAGTCACATAAAATGTCATAACAGTGCACAAAAATATTGCATTATATACAACAGCCCAAACCAGATATTAACCTGAGAAACTAAGAGGAAATGTGCAAAACAGCAAGGCAAAAATGGGGAGGAGGACTGAGCCAGAGGTTCGGGGAGCAGAAAAGCTTCCAGCTGGGGTCTGACACTAGGCAAGGCTGGTGACAAGCAAGAGGCTCTGGGGAAGGACTCCCTCAAGGGGCCGCCACCCCACAGCCCTCCTCTCCTGCCTCTGAATGTGGGCGCACGCAGAGCAAGGCCTCAGCAGGAAATGGAAACAGACAGGAAGGCTTACACGGGAGTAAGTGGTGCGCGAGGTAGCAACTGCAGCCACAGCGTCGTTCCCATACATCACTTTCTCCCCTTTTCTGCTAGAAATCAGTGTAGGGTGTGGGTCGCATTTTATATAATCCTTTGCAAAGCAGAATGGCTTCCCCAGGCCCTTTGTCTAGACCCGTGCCCCACCCCCGGCTCTACACCAAGCTTCCCCTCCCTGCCACGGGTGACTGCTTCAGACCCCTACCAACCTGGCTGCCACGAGTGCAAAATGGCTTTGAGGTTCAGAGACAGTGATACTAGAGCAAGCAACACGCACCCCTCCGTCAGATTTGGGAAATCCGTCATCTCCGTCTGACTTGCCAGCCAGGTGAGGGCCGGTCCTCCTGCCGGCAGGAAAACAAAGGCAGCACAATAGGGTGGGTGGGGCCGGCCATGCTTGGCGGTGCATGCTGTAAACACGGCAAGGCACGGGCGATGCTGTGCGCATGGAGGCGACGCCTGGTGCCCCCACAAGTGGAATCGTGTGGCTCCCTGATGCAAATTCCTTGTGCCCAAATGGCAGGCCTTCAAGAGCAGGCAGACCGGGCACTTGACAAGTGGGCCATGGGCACACGGAGCGCCACGCTTCTGCAGAGCACTCAATTAGTTCCCAGTTATTAGCGTGTGGGTGAGGCGAGAGGCCTGAGAGGCAGCAGGCAATTAGCCAAGAATTAGAGCGCCGTATCACAAACAGCTGCATTTTCCTGGGGAGGGGGCTGGAAGGGATTGGGGGGGGCACAGATCTATCTGTGGCAGAGGCAGCATCCAGAACGAGGGGCTGAGTCCCCCCCCTTATCTCTGCTTCCATTGGCCATGGAGGGAGGCATCTGCAGGTGGGCAGGCAGTGGCCGGCCCCCACCCCTCAGGCCAAGGTCTGACTCCTCCTGAGAAGTCCTTCTAGGGGGCATTTGTCAATGGACTTCACATGTCCCTTTTGTTAGATGTACAACAGCAAAGAGTTCAGTAGCACCTTTAAGACTAACCGACTTTATTGTAGCACTAGTAACAAAGCCTGTTTGGGGGGGGGGGGCGGAATACAACAGGCTCCAGAAAGGGCAGGGCAGGCGGGGCAGGCATTGCCGCTTCTGTCGCACCCCAATTTGGTTGGGGGAGGGCAAGGTGGCCAGACCAGGCATTGCCCCCTCCCCAGTGCCGCGATGGGGGTGGCAGGCGCCATGGCAGGCACTTGTGACTGGCAGCAGCCCGTTCCAACCCCACTGGCACTGGATCGGGCGAGGGGGAGTGGCAGCAGGCGACCTGGTGGGCTCCTGTTCCCAGCAGCGGCCTGTTCCAGCCCTGTTGGGGTGAGAATGGACTGCTGCAGGCAGGAAGTACTGATGAGAGGGGCAGCGCCAGGCACCCTGGTGGGCTCCTGCGCCCAGCAGCAGCCTGTTCTGCCCCGCCCCCCCCGCCGAGGTAATGGAGGCCAGGTCTACCAGGCCAGCAAAGGAATAGGAGGTAGACTTGGCTTTCATGGGTCTGAAGTCCAGGTCTACCAGCCTGGCAAGGCTATGGGCAGTAGACTGGGCCTCCAGGAGTATGAAGGCCAGGTCTACCCTGCTAGCAAAGCCATGGCGGGTAGACCTGGTATCCATGGGTCCAGCTGTGGTTCTTGCAAGCTTATGCTACAATAAAGCTGGTTAGTCTTAAAGAAGCTACTGGACTTTTTACTATTTTGCAACTACAGACTAACACGGCTCACTCCTCTGGAAATTGTTAGATGTATGTTCTTATGAGCCAATTTTCAGCTGAAAAGAGGAACCAAACTCAAAAAAATAACCAACTCACTGGTTGGCGGGGTGGGTGGGGCTTGCAGTTCTCCTGGAATTACAGTCTATCTCCAGACTACAACAACCAGTTCCCCATGAGGATCGGGCTAGGCTTCCGGAGAATGCCTCCTCTCTCCTGACGTGCTGCCCATAAATGTCCAGGGATTTCCCAAGCTGGAGCTGGCAGCCCTAAAGGGTCACAGTCCATAGCGCCAAATCTGTCCTGTCACCCTCGAGTCCTGGAAGGTGCCTGGGCTTCCTCTGACCCATTCAGGACTCGGGATCTATTTTCTGCAGACAGGAACTTGTGAATGAATCTGAGAGACCCTCACACTTGAGGAAACCCATCCAAGCCCTCTGCATATGAAGAAACTACGGTGCTGCCATGCCCAAGCGATCGATGCACAAGCCTGCTTTGGCCGGGCAGCTCCCTCCATATGCCGGGCGCTTCCCACAGAGCTTTGCACATCCACTGAAGGGGCAGTGGGCAAATTTTAGGAGCTCAGCTCCAGTGTCCTTAACAGTGACCAAGAACAAAGAATCATGGCAGGCGAAGCTTTTCCTGACCTGGAAAGAGGAGAGGTTGCAAACTTCACCCTAGGGCACCAAAACCACCTGTCTCATAGAATCACAGGGTTGGAAGGGACTTCTAGGGTCATCTAGTCCAACCCCCTGCACAATGCAGGAAATTCACAACTACCTCCCCGCCACAACTCCAGTGACCCTTACTCTCTGGATCACCCCCACTAATCTACTCCAAGGTCTTGCTTTAACCGTAGTTGGCCCAAATCCTCTGAAGAGTCCACAAAAAGACATAACAGCGAAAGCTCATCAGCAAGGCATACTGCCTTTGAACATGGGGGCTCTACATAGGGATTCATGGCGGATTGCTAGGGGCACATTTCTGAACTTCAAGCTTTGACAGCATCCGCAGGAGCAATGAGAGGGAAAGAAAAAACCCTCCTTGGATGGGAATAAGCCTCCAAAAGAATGGGGGGGTGTCTGGTGGTTCAGCCAGCTGCAATCCAGCCCAGAATTCAACCAGATCCTAATCTCCAAGGATTCTCCCATGAAAATCTGACACAGCTACAACAGACCAGTTTAGCTCTGAGCACGTTGGGCTCTGAGCCCGTCCTCTCCAGCTCCCACACACGGCCCCCTATTCCACTGTCACTTCCCAGCCTGCCCCCCCCAGTTCTTTCCGTCCTTGTTCGCATGGAGCCTGCAGGCCCTCTGTGGGAGGGAGATGCCCTGACTGTGTGCAATGCATAGAACCTAAGAACAACAACAACAACATTTGATTGATATAGCTTACGCATTGCTGGCACAAAATAAGCATTCGGGGGCATCTGCTGCATCTGCTTCGTGTGTGTGTGTGTGTGTGTGTGTGTATGTTGAAGAATCCCTCTCCAATTACAGCAGCTTTCCCCACATCCCAACGCTGCAGCTGGTCAGCAATGAGGATGAGCATGGCACCTTGGAGCAGACAGGCTTCTGCAAATGTCGGGAACTACAACAGCCGAGGGGAGCAACACTACCCAGTCCCTGGTGCTGGACAGCCAGGACCTCAAAGGCAGGGGGTGTGGCAGGAGTGGGGGTGCCCCGTGACTGCAAGGAGGGGGGAGTGAACTAGAGGTTGCATAAAGATCTGACTCCTGTGTGAGCACCACCACTGAACGCACGAGTGGGGGAGCGATGGAGATGCTGTTTGCCATGCACAAAGAGGAGAATGTGCAAGGGGCAGGCTGGAAGGAGGACACTGCTAGTCTCCCTGGCAGCCGGGCACTGCCTAAGGGAAAGCAGCAGGCGCCCACATCCTCTGGTTTTCTTTGCCGTCTCCTGCTGGTGAGCAGGCAAGGACTGGAGGAGGAAGTGGCCGCTGAACCCTCACAGGGCCTGTCTGCAGGGGCACCCAACGCCCTTTCCTTGAGACGTTCGGCTGGATGCTGCTCTGAACATAAAAATGCCCTTCCGGATCAGCCCACCCGTCCCTCTGGTCCACCATCCTGTTCCTCACTGTGGCTGGCCGGATGCTGTGGAAGGGCTGCCAGCAGGGCGTGGGAGTCGAAGCATGCCACGCAACCGGAACTGCCTCTGGACAGGATGGTTCCCCTTGGCCACAAAGTGAGCAGCCATTTATCCTTCCTTTTAAAATCCCTTTTAAAGCTATTGAAGTAGAGGTCCACACTGTGTCCTGTAGCAGTGAGTTCCACAAGTCAACTGCGTGTTTCTTATTTTCTATTTGTATGTATTCACTTAATTTTTTACCCTGCCTTATTGTACATCCTTCACTTCTTCTCTGTTTTAGTCTCACAACAACCCTGTGAGGTAGGTTAGGCTAAGGGTATGTGACTGGCCCACAGTCACCCAGCCAGCCTCCGTGGCAGAGCTAGGCTTTGATCCTGGGTCTCCTAGATCCTAGCCCGACACTGTAACCACTGCACCACACTGTTTCTTCCTTTGACTGATCTTGAATCTATTGCCTTTTGGGGGGATTTTGAAACAGTCACCTCCTTCTGTCAATCAAGCCCCCCTCCCCATCCTCCTCTTAAGCCTTTTCCAAAATCTCTACCCTTGTCCCCAAAACTTGGCCTCAGTTCATTCGTTTATTTTAAAAGGTTTCCTTTACTGTGCTACATTTGATCCCAAGGCCCCCAAACAGCCATCAAAAACAGACATGATTTAATTAGGTCCAAGTTATTCCTACAATAAATAAATCTAATTATCTCTAATATTGTAACAGTGTTAGAAATGTAATGACAGCAGCTACAAATAACCTCTCAGAGCTCTAAACCCAAATTTAAGAAACTGGACGGCAAATGGCTGCCTCGGATGCATGTTGAGAATAGGCCAAAGAGGGCAGACTCTGCCTGGGGCGAGTTCCAGAGAGATGGCGCCTCCACGGAGGAGACCCTGCTACGGGCCGTTGCTAGTATTTCTCCTCTTGTGAAATTGCAGGGGTGGGGGGAGGTCTGCAAAGGCTGCCTGGGGCTTTTAAAGCAAAGACCTCTGCCCTAGACCTTGGAGAGATGCTGCCAGTCAGAGACAAGACTGCCCTTGAGAGACCCCCCAGGCTCTCATTCCGTCTACGGCACCTTCATTTGAGGATCGGGGCGGGGGGGGGGACCTGAGCTGAAGGCCCCTGGGCCGTTCCGAGGGAGCGTGAGTCTCAACCTTGGGCTGGCAGGTCAGGAGCCTGAATCTGACCACCTACCAACACACAGACTCAAAAAGAGAGGCCGAAGCTAAAGAGCAAAACCAACAGGTTAAAATTCAAGCAAAAGAGTTTTCGGCTAAACATTAGGAAGAACTTCCTGACAGTGAGAGCGGTCCCTCAGTGGGACAGGCTTCCTCGGGAGGCGGCGGACTCTCCTTCCTCGAAGGTATTTAAGAAGAGGCTAGATGGCCATCACAACAGCAATGATGAGTCTGTAACTCAGGATGAATGCAGGCAGATCGGGCGAGGGAGGGCATGAAGGGATGAGCCCGTGTTTGGCACTCGTGGCCCTTTCTTACATGCCCACGGTAATGCCGGTCACCACTTTGAGGTCAGAAAGGAATTTTCCTCCAGGCCAGATTGGCCAGGGATCCTGGAGGGTGTTTTTTTGCTTTCCTCTGCGCATACAGCAGGGGTCACTGGGCAGGGGGGGAGGGAGGAGGGAGATAGCTGTGAATAGGTGGTCTTGTGCAGGGGGCTGGACTAGATGACCCCTTGGATCCCCTCCAGCTCCATGTTTCTAGGTCTGTTTTGGTTCCACTCATGAAACGCAAACTGCAGGCTGGGGCTGCCTCTGTTCGGCCTGTGGCTGCGCCAGCAAGGGAGAGAGGGCCCACCCCTCAGCAGAGGCTGTACAAGCCTGCCATTGCTCTAAACAGCCCCCTTTTGCCATGGTCCAAGAGAAGAGGTGTGACCACAGACGGCCCAATGCAGGGCTTTAGTCCAGAGCTTCACCCCTTTGCAATCTCTACTTTCTTTGAGAGGCGGGGTTCTGCCTGGAGATAAAAGGGCTCACAGGAGATGTGGACCTTTTCAGATCAGCACCCCCCCCTTCCCATCTGCCACTTCAGGCCTTACTCTGCTCTGCACGCTCCTCATGAAACAGGGGCCCTCACCTGTCCTCTTCCTGCCACCTGGATTTCCATCTCTCTATCCAAAGAATTCATATCTCTGTATTTGTGTCAAACACAAAACATTCCCAACCAAACAGTCCAACCAGACTAGGTCCTGGAGGTCCAGGTAGTCCCTGAGTCCTCACTGACCGAGTCCTCACTGACCCATGGGGGGACGTTGCACCAAACGTTTTCTTGGTGGACTTTTTATGGGGTGGTTTGCCATTGCCTTCCCCAGTCATCTACACTTTACCCCCAGGAAACTGGGTACTCATTTTACCGACCTCGGAAGGATGGAAGGCCAAGTCAACCTTGATCTGGCTACCTGAACCCAGCTTCTGCCAGGATCGAACTCAGGTTGTGAGCAGAGCTTGGGCTGCAGTGCTGCCGCTTGGGCTGCCGCTTACCACTCTGCGCCACAGGGCTCTTAAGGTCCTGGAGATCCCCTAGAATTACAGCTGATCTTCAGACTACACAGATCAGTTCCCCTGGCAGAAACAGCAGCTTCGGAGGCTGGTCCGATGGCATTATGGCCCTTCCTCAAACCCCATCGCCAAGCTCCACCCCCAAAACTCTAAGAATTGTCCAACCTAGAGGGGCTTGGGGTTGGAGCATTCAAGATCCCCCCTTGTCCTTCTCATTTCATAATCCCAGGGTGGGGAGGACCCATTAAGAAGGGCCCATTACCAATAAAAGAAATGGAACTCTTTGCCTAGGCACAAAAGCAAGCAGAGCCACACCTGCCACGGAACGCTACCACACACCACGCGCTCAGCCCTGAGCACAATATGACTGGCTTACCTGTGCCAGAAATGCCACCCCGCTCTACTCACCTGTAAACCAGAGAGTCATCCACGGTGCTGTTATACTGGATCTGGTACATGCGGATGCCGGGGATGTGCCGCTCAGATGGCCAGTGGATGACCACGGAGGTGGACGTCAGGTCAGCCGCTACAATCCTCTTGTCCAGGTGGTTCTTTGTGTCGTTGGCGCCAGATTTGGTGGAAGTGGTGATGTCAGAGGAGCCAGGGTCCGGCTCTTTCATGTGGCCAGTGTTGTTGACTAGCAACGGGAGAGGCACGATGCAGATCTCCACGGGGGCGGTGGCCTCTCCGGCAGCATTGGAGGCAATACAGGTGAACAGGCCATTGTCCTTTAATGTGGTGATCAGGACCTCCAGCGTGCCGTTGTCGTAGACCGCCGTGCGGGTGGTGTTCTGGATCAGCTTCCCGTCGGGTGCAATCCAGTGGATGGAGGGCTCCGGGTCCCCCACCGCTTTGCACTTGAGGCTCACCCCTTGGCCTTCCATGATGAACGCCTTGGTAGAGTATTGGCTGGTGATGAGTGGAGGCTCGCAGAGGAACTCGTCCTCAGGGATTGACCAAAAATACTTATCCATCAAGTGCACCGGAGAGGCACAAGTCTCCAAGTCATCCTCCCGCGTGAGCCTCCGGAGCCAGAGAAGCTCACAATTGCAGTGCAAGGGGTTTCCACCGAAGCTGATGGTCAAGGTGGAAGGGTGCGTCCCGCGAGCGTTGGCCAGCACTTGCGCTCTCAAGAAGAGGTTGTCTGGGGGCAGTTTCTGCAGCCGGTTGGACGTCATGTCTAACCTCACCAGCTTGTGGAGTTGGGAAAAGGTGCCCTCGGCAATGTGGTCAATAAGGTTGTGGTCCAGCGTCAGGGTGTTGAGGCTCACCATCTGGCCGATGGCCTCCCAGGGCAGCGTCTCCAGGTTGTTGTAGGAGAGGTCCAGGTCTTCCACGGTGGAGAGGAACTCGTTGAAGGAGGAGGGTTCGATGTGGCCGATCTGGTTGTTCCCCAGGATAAGGTGCCGGAGGTTGCCGAGGCCTCGGAAGTGCTCGTTCTTCAGGACGGCCAAGCGGTTGCTGTTCATGTGCAGGGCTCGTAAGGCACGCAGGTCGGAGAAGGCGAAGGGCAGGATCTGGCTGATGGTGTTGCGCGAGAGGGTGAGGTGCACCAGGTTGGTCATGTTGGAGAAGTCCTTGCGGCGGATGACGGTGATGAAGTTGTCGGTCAGGCGCAGCTCCACCGTGCGCCGGTCGATGGAGGGCGGCACGAAGAGGAGGCCCGTCTTGGCGCACAGCATGGTCAGCGTGGGGGAGATGTTCTGGCAGATGCAACGGCCGGGGCAGTGCTGCGCTTTCGCCATGGTGCCAAGCATCAGAAGAGGCAGGAAGAGCTTTTCCATGGTACTGGCACACACCGTCCCCGCTCAGGCCCTGAAGGGAGAAGAGAAAAGAGTCAGCGGGCAAGAGAGCAGCCCAGTAGGAACTCCCGTCTCCCATTCTTACCATCTCGGCTTCCATATCTGTGCCTCACTGACCATCTCCTATGGTGGGGGCATGCTCAGGGTTGCCAGCTCCCAGTAGGGGGATCCCAGGTGGAGCTTGAGGAGGGAGGAGAAGAGCCTTGGCTGGGTCTAATGCCACAGAGTCCACCACCTTCCAAGGCAGCATTCTTCTCCAGAGGAACTGATCTCTGTTGCCTGGAGACCTGTTGTGATTCTGGGAGGTCTCCAGCCACCACCTGGAGGTTAGCAACCCCGGCATGAGAACCAGAAAGGCAGCAACAAGTTGCCTACCATCACCCTAACAGAAGAGCACCTACCAGTCTCTACTGCATTTACCCACAGGCAAAGAAAAAGACATTCATCAGGCAGGGACTCAGACAGAGGGACACCACACACCCACACTCCCAGACCACATTTTAGTAGCAACTCAAAACCCCCTCCAATTTTTCCTTCCACTGGAGCGAGAGAAGTCTGCTAAATTTGTATGTGGTCCTTCCTCAAGGAGCTCCCCTTTTATCCTCACAACAGCCCTGTGGGGTCGGCCAGACTCAGAGCGTGCGGCCGGCCCAGGAGTTTCATGGCCCCAGCCCAAGGCTCTGACCCCGGCCCCTCGGGCGGTCCTTGCCACAGCCCAGCCGCTTCCCTCCCCGCCCTAGGAAGACCCCAGACCCTTCCGGCGGCATTTCCACGCGGCGAGCGCACCGCGAGTCTTCCAGCCCGGCAGGGCTGCCCGAATCCCCGCCTCACGCGGTCGCGGCCAGGCTCGCCCCCGAGGCCTCGCCCCCGCCGCCCCGCCTCTCCGCTCGCGGCCTGCCGGGCCGCCCTGCTCCAAGGGCCGGGCGGGGCTGCGTCTGCCTGGCCGCCAGACTCGCGGCTCCTCGCCGCCGCCGCCCCCTCGGCTCTTTATGCCGCCGGACGCCTGAGTCCCTCTCGGCGCCTCGCCGACAAAGCGCGGCTGCCTCGAGAGCCCTTCAGCCGCCCGCGCTCGCCTGGGGAAGCGGCGGCGGCGGCGAGGCGGCGGCGCGGGCGAGAGCTGGGGCCTGCCGGGCCAGACCCCCTCCCTGCCGCTGCCAAGACCCGAGCGCCCCCGAGCATGCACAGAGAGCCCGACCAGCGGGAAGGCCGGCGCGGCGTTGAGGCGCGCCCCCTCCCAGCCCCGGGGCCGAAGCGAGGCGGGGCGGGAGCCGTCGGTGCTGGAAGTCCGCGCTAAAAGGGACCTCGGTCGAGCTGCTGGGAGCCAGGGGCCGAGTCCAGCGGCGCCGCGGAGGCCCAGCAGACCTCCCGCGCGGCCCAGACCGGGACCCTCGGCCAGGCACGTGCCTCCGAGCCAGCCATTGGCTGAGCTGCCGTGACGCCACAGAACTCGAGCAAACCGCGCGGGGAAATAAAGGGACGTCGCCCTCCCCGCTAGAAGCGAAGCCTTTCCGGCTCTGGGAAGGGGGGCGGGTCGGGGGAAGGCCCCGTCGGGACAGGCCGCTGCGGGAGGCGCGGCCCTGCTTTCGAGCGGCGCGAACCGGCTTCCGAGCTGGACTGCAGACTCGCGCGCGGGCAAGTGGGGCGCTTCTCACGGCCAGGGCCAAGAATCCATCAGAGCCTGCAAACGTGGTTCCTGGTCGGCCCATCGAGGCTGGTGACGGGCCCGGGGGGGGGGACGCGAGGCGATCCCCACCCGCGCACGCCCCTTCCGATTCTCCCCCCCCACTTGATAGCCCGGAGCCCCCCCGCCCCGGGGAGCAGGCGAGGGTGGGTTGGCGCAAAGAAGGCCAGGCGCGGGCACACTCCAGGCTCTCCACCCAGGCACAAGATTTCCGTAAGTGTAAAGTGATTTTCAGAAGGAGGATCTTGACAAGATCCAGCTTGATTGTAAAAACAGAACAGAACAAAAGGTCTTCCCACTTTACCAAGCGGGGCTGGAACCAGAGACGATGGTTCCGGGGAACCAGAGAGGGACACAGGAGGGGGGGCGGCGGCATCAGCCGGCCTGGAAGCCACCATCCTACACTGCTGGGGCATCACCAGGACACTCACAGAGCCAAGCTACAAGTGACGCCTGACACAGGTTGGACGCTTGTCAGCTTCCCTCAAGTTCTGGTGGGAAAGGTAGGCGTCCTGGGCTTGCAGCTTTAATGGAGAGCCAAGCTGTCAAAACTGGAGGGAAGCTGACAAGTGTCCAACCCGTGTCAGGCGCCGCTTGTAGCTTGGCTCTCAAGGGAAAGATCTTACACTTGTTCTCCCACTGTGGATACATGTGCACTGCTACACTTGAATATACGCTTGCAGGCCACACAGAAAGTCAGTCACTTGAGCCTCCTCACGTCAGATGTCTCGTGTACAGGCAGGTTTCCAAGCCTGAGCGGTAGGAAAAGGCCTTCTCCTCGCAAGCGCCTTTGGAGCCGCCTTTCTCCTTTTCACACGTGCACACCAACAGGGCTGCAGCGCTCTTAAGTAGCACGTGTGAACCAGGCAATCTTGAGCCGGCTCCTAGCCGCCTCACTCCTCCTTTTCCTGGGTCTCCAGCACCCCCAGGCCCTTCCTGAAGCCCACCAGGAAAACAGCAATGGGGATAGTGTTATGGATTCTTCTCCTTTCTTTTCTGCTGGTTCCCCGTGACTTTGATTAGCCTTGGTGCCTGCCAGCTCTTTGCACGGAGGAGAAAAAAGGGTCTCGTTAGGATTTCTCGCTTTTCACAGGGGTCGTTAGTGGCAGCTGTTTGGCTGAGTGGCAGCAATTATGGGCGCAAGCTGGGGAGGGGGATTAAGAACAAGAATAAAAAGACACAGAGATAGAAAGGGAGAAGCGCTCCAGGGTGCACTGGGGGCTTCCAGGAGACCATGCTGGGCAAACGAGGAATGCAGGGGTCTCAAGCCCCCTCTTGTCTCCGGCGCCCTCTGATGGAAGGGGCGGGGACTGAAGCACCATTGGGGTCAGAGCTACAGTAATAAAGCCGTTTCAAGTGGGAAGCCGTGTGGGTCTGTAGTAGGGGAGCAAGATTCAGGTCCAGTGGTACCTTAGAGACCAACTAGATGTCCAGGGTGTGAGCTCTGGAGAGTCAAAGGCCCCTTCGACAGGTACAGGGAGTGGGAAAAGTAGAAGTCTTTGTAATCCAGGCAACACCCCTCCCACCCTCTGCCAGGCTTACAAAGACCCCTATCTTTCCCCACTCCCTGTACCTGTCGAAGGGGCCTTTGACTCTCCAGAGCTCACACCCTGGACATCTAGTTGGTCTTTAACATGCTACTGGACCCAAAGAATAGAGCATTCGGTCTACAACACCCCTTGCAAGACAAAGTTGTATCCGCTTTAACCAAACTGAGACTCAACATTTTCTTTCTCCTCACAGAACAAACAAATCTCCAGGTGGGACATGGGCGTGCCAACCTCCAGGTGTGGCCTGGCTATTTCCCAAGATCACAGCTGATCTCCAGAGACAAAGATCAGTTCCCCCCCCCCCCCAAAATGGCTGCTTTGGAGAGTGGACTGTATGGGAGAATATCCTGCTGAGGTCCCTCCCCAAACCCCGCCCTCTTGAGGCTCCACCCCCAAATCTCCAGGAATTTTCCAACCCAGAGTTGGCCCCCCTAGACATCCAGCCCAAGAAACCCAGAAGGCGACATCACAACCGATCCAGGGCCACTGGGTGATTGCCTAGCAGAGTAGAGATTTGAACCCAGACCTCTGCCAGGGCCAGACTCTCTCTCTGTTGGGCATTGGCGCCTCTCACCATAACAGGGCACTAAAGCTCTGCGGAGTGTGACTGAGGGGCAGAGAGACCCCTGCTTTGGCGCAGGTCTCTGCTTTGCATCACAGAGCTTGAGGCTCACCGAGATTCCAGCAGGCTCCGTCCAGCCAGCAAGTTTCCGATTCTTTTCTTCTTTTCCTCCTTTAAGCAGAGGGAGAAATTCAAATCACAGGCAGCTCAGGAGCTTTACTAAGAGGGTAAATTAGAACTGCCAGAAGTCTGCTGTAGCCGCTGGTTCATTGCAACAGGGAATTGGTTCTCAGAAACAGGTTAACTGGGTGGGTGGCTGCAGAGGCTGCGGGGGGGGGGGGCTGTGCTGCCTGGACAAATGACGGGGGGGGAGGGGGGAGGAACAGGGCATCATGCCAGGAAATCTTCTGCTTCTGAAGTTCTTTATGCAATTCATAATTAACTGATGGAGTTCCTGGCCTGACATGGGGGTGTTCCCGTGACATACAGAGCTAAAAAAACCCCAGACAAATACTATCAAGGATAATATGTGCGAGAACCTCCATGGCCACAGGCAGTATACCATTGAGTACCAGATAGTATTAAGAAAATGCTCATCACCTTCCTGTCCTGTTTCTAGACGCTTGTATAGGGATTGGGAACAATGCCGCCCTGGTGCCTATTGGTCCAGTTCAGCAGTTCTCCTATTCCAGAGATCTGACCATTCCCAGTTCACCTTCACAACAGCCCTGTGGCTGGCCCAAGGTCACTCAGGGAGCTTCCCCCATGACATAGTGAGGACTTGAACCGGGCTGTCCCAGATCTTAGTCCACCCCTCTCACCACTAATCCGTACTGCCAACCAGCACTGAACATAGAGAAGAACCTCCTTCCAAGCCAGGCCAGCAGCGTCTCTAGCTCAGCGCTTTATCTGCTGGCAGGCAGAGCTCTCCAGGGTCCCAGACAGAGGCTGATCTTTCTCAGCTCCTGTGGCTTTTCTAACTGGAGATGGGATTACACGGGGGGGGGGGGGGCTTCCACATGCAGGGCAGAGTGTCTACCAGTATGGCTCCTCCTCGCAAGGGGCAGGCCTGTATCAGCTGCCCTTCCAGTTGTGGGCTCTGACCTCCCTGCCTGCTGCTGCTGCCTAGAGGACAGCCACTCCATGACCCAAATGAAAATCTGGCATCTTTTGCTACCACAATGGGCAGCTACTGCTCGATCACCCCAGATGCTGAGTCAGTCTCACTGACACTGATTCACAGAATCATAGAATCCTAGGGTTGGAAGGGATGTCCGGGGTCATCTAGTCCAACCCCGTGCACAATGCAGGAGATTCACAACTACCCGTCTCTGCCCCAGCGACCCCTGCTCCATGCCCAGAAGATAGCGAAACACCATCAGGATCCTTAGCCAAACTGGCCTGGGGGTAATTGGTCCCTGACCCTAAAGCGATTGGCGATTGGCATTACCCTGGGAGTGTAAGAAGGGGCCACGAGAACTAAGCACTGACATAACCCTTCCTGATTGTGTGCCAGGCAGGACTGGGGGTTTGGGCGCAACAGCAGTCTTGGAAACAACAATAAACAGTTATTTAGAACTTCTATCTAGTTGCTAATTTCTTAGAAAGCCTTTCAGCAACCCTGCGAAGTAGGCCAGCAGTATTATCCCCAAAGTGATGTACTGAGGGAGGAGGCAGGGATGAGATGTGAACCGAGGATGCCCTGCCCAAAGCCCCTTCTCTAGAGGAGACCAAAGTTCCATCAGGTCTCGGCCCACCAACTGAGATCTCTGGGTACTCCGAGGTGCGCTGCCTCTGAACATGAAGGCTCCATTCAGGCACGAGGGCTAATAGCTTCGGCTAGGCTTCTCCTCTTCTGTGACTTCCTCATTCCCTTTTAAAGCCATCTTAGAAGGGAACTACAAGTGACAAAAGGCACAGGTTGGACACTTGCCAGCTTCCCTCAAGTTTTGATGGGAAATGTAGGCAGCTTGGCGGAATGTTGGACAAGTGACAGTTGAAAAGTCCATTGGACAGCAGTCAGAGCCAAACTGCAAGACCAGGATGCCTACATTTCCCATCAAAACTTGAGGGAAGCTGACAAGTGTCCAACCTGTGCCTTTTGTCACTTGTAGTTCTGCTCTAAGCTGGCGGTCATTGCTATGCCATGAGAACGGGGCTTCCAGATGTCGGTTCTGTGCTGTGTGAAGAAGCGTTTTCTTGCTACTAATGCTTGATGCAAATTCCAGAATGAGTGCAATTATTAAAATACTTCCCCTGGGTTTCTTGATTTTGTGAGTGACAGCAACAGCGTGCGTGCACGCCCTGGTGTTTTTGAGACAGACACAGTGAGAGAAGATAACGCCAAATGGGAAAAAACCCAATAAGTAGTTTAATAAGTCTAAAGTTGTTTAATTTATTAAATCATTTAAAGATAAAAAGTAAGTTCTAGTGCCATTTAAAAATAAGCATCCAGCTCTTTGACAGCCGTCTCAGGGGAATCGCACGAAGCAGGAGGAAGTCTGTTGAGCTAATGGATGCTAAATGCTTGGGAGCGCTTGGAAGCCACGTCTTCTTCAGGGCCCTCCTGGAGCAACTGGGCAGCAGACCGCAGGGGGGCGGGGGGCGGGGCGGTTGATCTTGACACATTAAGGGACGAGCAAACGGAGCTTTATCCAGGGATTAAGTCTGGAATATGCCCAAGGAGGGTGTTAGGGGATTTTTGGGGCGCTCTATTGTTTTCTACACGTAGTCTAAATTGAAGAATTCTTCTCCCTGTGTGCTTATCATCACCCCTCATTCCATCCTGTATTTTGGTTGTAATAACATGAAGGCCTCGCTGCATACAGTCAGTTTACGCTCTTGAGAACAAATGAAGGCTACACACATTTCCTTCCTGCCCTGTTCTCAGCCTTGGCAATGTTCTTTCTCAACAATGTAGAGGTAATCATGGAGTCTTTCGGCTAGTTTATGTTTCATGACCTGCAAGGAAACATAATCTTGACCTGTCAATCTATTATGTCCCAAACTTCATGAGACGTTCACTGGATTGTTTATATAGTCTTGTAATAATCTTCTGTACTGTAAGCAATTGTTGATTAGTTGCATCATGCCTGTGTGATGGTATAAATGTAAGTGCCACGTGTTTTTTGGCACGCACCCTGCTGTAATAGTGTGTGCATCAGGCCTGTTTGAGAACTTCTCATTATAAACCTTTTCTGCTTCTAAGATCACCAAGTCTGAAGCCTTGATTTATTATTCAGACAGTGAGAGAAGGGGGACCTCGTAACTGGCTATCGGAAGCAGGAAAAGTTTTCCCCAACAGAGGGGAACCCCATCACCCACGGACTGGCAGGCCCTGTTGACATCTTGGCAGGAAACATCTGGTGGGCTGGGCAGGTGCTGGCCAGAAGAGATCTGAGCTGAGCCGCACAGGTACTGGCCCCTGGGGCTGCTTGGCTTGAACCCAGATGGTGGTGGGATGGGTATAGGCCAACCAATGGCTTGTTCCCAGACCACCAGTGGGCAGTGGGTGAGCTCCATCTGCCCAGGCTAGTTTGAACAATGTGGCTCAACTGGCTTCCCAGGCCAGAAAAGAGGAGCTGAGAATGGCTTGATCTGGGTTGGCAAAGGAGGAGACAAGAAACGGTAATTCTAATGAAAATATGGAATCCAGCAGGGCTTTGCATGCGTGTGTGTGCGCACGGGAGCAGCCTCACCTGGCTGCAGAAGAGGGCGCTCTGGGATAGAAAAGGGCCAAAGACAGCTGTGTTCCATCGGGGACAGACCCAGGCCCAGAGAGCCTCCTTTTCACCTGCTATTTTGCCTGCCATATTGGAGGCAAGTCACAGATTTCCACCCCTTTCCCACACTCTGTTCCCTGCCAGCTGGAACCGAGCCTGGGAAGCCCCAAGAGAAACCGGGGTTCTTCCAGGACCAGGGAGAACAGCAGGTGAGAAGGAGAGAAAACCACGACAGATTCCATGGCTTGGGTTCCTTCCGGTGAGCATTAAAGGGCTTTTCATCTGTTTGGCATGCAAGAAAGAAAGATTTTATGTTCAGGCACTTCCCTGCTCACACAATGGTCTGAATCCAAAACAGCCTTTCCTTTCGCAGAGCAGATCTGAAATTCAGCTTGATTTGATGGGGTAATAAATGTGACTGGGATCAGTTGTTCGGTGGCCTTCTCTTGCAAAGACATTTATTGCTTTTCCGTTCTCCACTCGGGGGCGGGGGGCTGGGGGGGGCGGGGTGCATCTCTGAGCCCACTCGGCATATTCCATATTCCTCTTCTCCAAAACTGCTTGTGCCCGCCCCTGTCAATTGACTCTGTCAGTCTGGCTGCCAAAGCCCAAATTACAAGGCTTGAGATGGCATCTTAATGGCCTGGCTCAGGGGATGAATATCAGCCCCCCCCCCCCGCAACCCTCTGCTCCATTTCGGCCTCCTCCTTTGTAGGCGCGCACGACACACCCTTTCCTTAAACGATTCTCTCTCCCAGCCCTCAAGCAAAGTGCCTCCAATTTTGTCAACCTGTCAGTGATGCACTCAGGAGAAATTCAGAGATTCATAAATATTCTCAGTCCAGGAGCAGACAGTCTGATCAGGGAAGACAAGCCGGGGGTCTCAAGGAAGAGGTCTGGGGGCTCGGCTTGCAGCAGCCAGGGGTCCAAGGGAGGAAACACAATTTCTTGCAAGCGTGTCTGGTGGGAGATTCCCAAAGGGGGCAAGAGGACTGGACCATTGCAGAGTGCAGGGGAAAGTCACTTTTTGGGGGGGGGGGGGCGGGGGTGATGCTCCCTGTGGAAAAGCTCCCCTTGAGTAAAAATCTAGCTTTTCAGGGAGAAAGGTTCTAGTCCAGGCTGTGCCCTGTTGGTTTTCTTGTTGCAGACAACGTATTGATATAGAGGTGGATGAAAGAATAGTATATTCCCCTGTGTGGTCTCTTCCCCCCCCCCCCCCGCCCCTCATTTTACTGCAGGTGGAGGGCAAACTCCAAAGCCCTGCGGAGATCTTATAGCCCCTGCAGGCTTCTAAAGGGCTGGAGACCGGAGCGAATGGATGAGGGATGCGCACTCCCTCCATCGCTGCCTCCTCAGGATCCCTCCACAACGGCGTGGGACCTGGAGGTGGTGGTGATGGGAGAGGCTGATACTTGGGACTGCACCTTCCGCCCCACTCAAGAGAAATGGCGCCCCAGGTAGCACCATGAGACCCCTGCTGGTCGGAGGTGGGTTTGCACTCCTGGCTGTCCGTTTAAAACATTCTTGCAACTCCTCCTCTGAGATCAAGACCGCCCCCTTTGGGCATGGGTGGGAGCATCATGGGCTGTGGAAGGGGTCCCCAATCATCTCTTTCCGCATCGGAAGGCACTCCATCCGCTGCTCAGCTCTTAGCCGGCTGGAAGGATACCTTTCCTGGAGTCACATTGCTGGAGAGAATCCACCCGCTACCCCCCTCCATGGGCCTCCCAGCATTGCCCAATTCCTGCCCCTCTGCCCCATGATACTCTGTCAGTATTTTTAGCTCTCCTCCCCCTCCCTCCCCCTTTGCTTTGCCAGCCTCGCTTTCTTTCACACCTTCAAACAGAGCCAAGAGACAGACTCCATGGAGATGGATTTCACAGCTATGTCATGCAGTGGGCATCTTACGTTCAACAGAGCTTGTGCTGAAGGAGGAGAGCCTTTGGCAAGCAGGCACAAGCCAATTCCCCAGGCCGTGTGTGTGTGTGGACGTCCAGAGGTTTCTGGTTAGAGCCTCGCGGTGGACAGACCAGTTTGGGGGGAGACAGCTGCCGCAGCTGCTCAATTAAGAGGCAGTCAGACATGTAGGCCCCCCCCCAATGTTTCTCTGCAGGCACCTCCCAAGCTCAGTGAAGGCTTGGCAGTGCCCTGCCTGATCTCACCAGTAGGGGGAGTCCTTTGCAGTGGACAGTTCCTTCACTGATGTGTCTGATAGAAGGCAATACTGAAACCCTGACACACTAGCTTTCCACAGACAGAGAGTTTTCAAAATTTAATTGGACAGAGGGTGGAAGGCATACAACACATTTCTGCTGTCCAAGCTAAGCAGGCTTTGACCCTGCAAGGTGCAAGGCAGGCAGGCAGGCCTGGAAGCGGAAGGTGGGCCACTCTGAACTCCTTAGAGGAAGAGCAAATGGCAATTAATTGAGTGATTAAAATGCAACATCCACCATGGCCCTGAAAAGAGGATCATGAATAGTCCCTGTGAGTTCAGAGAAAATTACAACAGAAATTGAGCTGTCTTGAGCGGGTCCTTGGAGTGGTGGCAGATACATTCTCAAATAAATAAGAAAATAAATAAATAAATAAATAAATGTGCAAGCCACTGAGGGCTTGTTGAATCACAAAAGTGAGTATTTACATCACTGCCCAGCCCTGAATTCAACCGGGTGGCCTTAGGGAATGGGTGGGGTCATGGCCTCAGTCACTTTATACATAAAATGGGAACAAAAATAGCGACAGGCCTGAGCTACTGCCTTGGGCAATCCCATCATTGTCACTCTTGGCCCCCCTTCCCAGGCCTCCTCAACTGCCCTTCAGCTTGCCATAGGATCTTCTTCTTCAGTTTGCTCTTCCTGCATCCTCTGTGTTAACAGAATCGCTCCTTGACCCTTAAGGAGGAAGCAGCAGCACCCGTCTCTCAGTGTCGGGGCCTGTGCCTTTGGCGTTTGAAACAGCTGCTTCCCTCCAACCTCGTGCAGGTTCTCTCCCCCATGCAGGAATATCTAAAGAACTTGATGGACCACGGGGACTCCCAAGCATGCTTGATCAGAGACTGGCTCAGGCCATGTCCTGCTTGCCGGTAGCAATTGTGGGATCAGAACATTTGACACGCTGCCTGTCCTCCCGAGCCACTTTGCTGGCAGGGGCAGGGAAGCGACTGTTACGAAAGCAGAGCGGCTGCTTCACATACAGTTCTTGGGACTCTGGAACATCCCACATTGGAGAGAGAGCCTTCCTCCCAATGCCTCTCTATCCCCCTCACTGGAGATCACCCAGATAAATTAACTTTACTTTTTCTTGCTCTGTGGCTCCAGTAGTCATTACACTAATTCTCAACCTCCTCTCAGGCCTATTTGCATTTGTTTGTATTCAAACAGCCAACACACTACACAATAAGGAAAAGACTGCAAGGGCCTCAAAGGAGGAGGCAGCAGAGAAAGAGGAAGCCCAGAGAAGGGGCAAGACTAGCAGGGAAGGGAGGGGAAGGGAGGGGAAGCCAGGCTGGCACTCTTCCACCCCTTCAGCTGCAGCCTGTCTTTACGGCCACATGTCCACCATCTGGTGGGCATTTCGTGAGTGAATCATGGAAGCCAGCGACATAATATTCCTTATTAAAGCAAATTGATGGCCTCGCATCACACGCTGCCAGAGAGAAAGGATTTTGGTGCTCTACTCCGCTACTTAGCGTCTGAATGAATTTATCACAAAATAGAGCCCTCTGTGTTTGCTTGGAGGGGAAGAACACCCCCGGCGGCACAGATGCTTGGCTGAACGTTCTACACTCGGAACGGCGGGCGCCGGGACTCCCCGTTCCTCCTCCTCCTCTTTGGCACACTCTGTGCAATTGCAAAAACGAATCCAAATCTTCCCCAAAATGGGAAAGAAGCTTCTCAGAAAGGGGAAGAGGGCCATCAGACACTTGAGCAGGCCCCTGATGCAAGTGCCCACCAACTGAGACCCACATACGAACTTCCCTTCCCGGCCTTTGCGGCTCCAGTCTGACAAATTCCTTCTTTACTTGGAAAATAGTAAAGAGTCCAGTAGCACCTCTAAGACTAACCAACTTTATTGTAGCATAAGCTTTCAAGAACCACAGCTCTCTTCATCAGACACATCTGACGAAGAGAGCTGTGGTTCTCAAAAGCTTATGCCACAGTAAAGTTGGTTAGTCTCTAAGATGCTACTGGACTCTTTACTATTTTGCAGCTACAGACTAACATGGCTCTCTCCTCGGGATGCTTTACTTGGCACGCACGTTTTCTCCCAGCTGGCTTTGCCTTCTCAAGCCTTCTCCTCCCCCCCCTTGTTTCTTTTGGGCCCTCCTTCCTCCAGTCCTCTTTTGTGGATGCCATCCCCCTTCCCTTGGCCCGCTTTCACCTTCGTTGGACCCTTGGGCCCACTTGGCCTCTCTGTACAATCAAAGCGACTAAGCAAATGGCAACCACGGAACTTTGAGTCTGATTTCTCCCCCTCCATGACATCACAGCAGCTCAGCCAATGAGTGCAACAAAGGGGGGGGGGAGTCAGTATTGATCGCTTTCCAAGTTCTCCACAAGAGGGAGCCTGAGAGCCACCATCTCGGCACTCAGTCAGCACAGCCTGTCTAAATAAATCTCCCTGTGGAGTTTTTTTAAAGCATTTCTTAAAAAAAAAAATTGCTAAAAAATGAGTGAAGTGTTTTTTCCCCTCCCTCTTTAAAAAATAGTCCACCCAAAGGAGCTGTTAAAAATATCTATAGATAGCTCTTCCCCTCTGAGGCTTGCAAGATGGGGCTGCTGCTGCTTGGCGATCTTGGAAACGAAGCCCGCAACAAAAACCAGCGGAGGAATCCCTAATGCAGCAGCAGAGCATGAGGGGGGGGGGGCCCAGTGGGCAGGATTCGGGGCAGGGGCTTGTCCAGTGGGGCAGCACAAAGCAGAACATTCAGCTGAGCAAGGCTGATGGGAGCCTTTGTGCATTCAGGGCCCGCTGTAGAGGGTGGCGCCAGAAGCTGGGCCGGGCCTGGGGTGACCTTGAGAGGACGCCAGATGCAAAGTGGGAGACTGAGTCCTTGCCCCTGGGGTGTGCGTGTCTATGTGGAGTCTGTCATGTGGCCAGCGGAGAAAGCAAGCAGTCCTGGAGCCAGGATGCCATCACACCCAGTAAGGTTATGTACGAGCAAAGTGTCATCTGGTCCCAGCTGATTTACGGAGCCCCCTCATGGGATTTTCAAGGCAAGAGGCATTCAGAGCCAGTTTGGTGTACTGCTTAAGAGCAGCGGGACTCTAATCTGGAGAACGGGGTTTGATTCCCCCCTCCTCTGCTTGAAGCCAGCCGGGTGACCTTGGGCAAGTCACAGCTCTCTTAGAACTCTCTCAACCCCACCCACCTCACAGGGTGATTGTCATGAGGATAACAACACTTTGTAAACAGCTCTGAGTGGGCATTAAGTTGTCCTGAAGGGTGGTATATAAATCAAATGTTATTATTATGTTATTATTGCAATTGCCTGCATCTGTGCCGTGACCCTGGACTTCCTTGGCAGTTTCCCATCCAAGTACTCATCAGGGGCTGACCCTGTTTAGCGTCTGAAATTGGGTTGGCCTGAACTACCCAGGCCCAGTGGGGTTAGAGTTACACAATAGCGCTTGTTGCTTTGGCAGAGCCCGTGCCCAAGAGTCCTGCTATGTCAAAGAACACCTTTTTTACCCTTTCCAGCAATATGAGATGCACTGATCAGCCTCCCCAAATGCTATAGTTCCCAGCCTCCAGGCAGGGCCTGGAGATCTCCTGTAATGACAACGGATCTCTAGAGACAGAGATCAGTTACCCTGGAGCAAACGGCTGCTGCGGAGGGGGGGGGCTCTCTGACATTAGGCCCCACTGAGTTCCCTCCTCTCCCCAAACCCCACCCTCAAATCTCTAGGAATTCCCAACCAAAGGCCTTGCAGTACTGGCTGTTGAGTTTTCACCCCTTCCCCAGCAATCCCTCCTGTTGAATTTCCCACTCTTGCTACTTCTGCATGCTCAGCTGCCACCAACACCCCGAGAGCTCCTCCCTGGACATTCAGTGGACATCTAGAACCCATCCGTGTACTCTTTTTTTTTTTTGCTTCAACATACAGCATTTTACATTATATATTTTACACAGAATTCATTTCATAGAATCCCAGAATCCTAGAGTTGGAAGGGGCCTTACAGACCATCCAGTCCAACCCCTGCCCAATGCAGGAACAGCCTCCAGCATCCCCGAAAAGGATTCGTCCAGCTGCTCCTTGGCAGCCGATTCCACTGCTGTGCCGATCCCCTCGCACTCAGCTTGGAGAGACCCCCTTGGAGCTCTTCACAGTCTACTTTGGTCTTCATCATGTGGAGGGCATTTTTATAAAGAGATTAGAACTGGCAGCACAACGGGACAGTCCAGGAGGGTAGCTTAACAACGGAGCAGGATTGTAGTCCACTGCAACCATGACTGCTGCTGTAGCACAGTGGTTAAGTGGTTAGGCTCTGAATCAGAAGTCTGCTGGTTCAACTCCTGTTCCTGCCTGAACTCTGCAGAGGGCCTTGGGTCAGCCACTCCTCTCAGCCCAGCTCCCCAGCTGCATTGTGGGGATAATAACACTTACTTCACCACTCTGAGTGGGCACTAATCTGTCCAGAAGAGCAGTATATAAGCAGGGTTATTCTTACTGCCTTGCTTTCCCCTCATTGTCTCATTCCTTGGCCTGAGACAAAGCGTGCTATGGCCTGTTGTTGGCATTGCTCCCTGATTCTCTAATCTGAGTCTCACATTGCATTGTTCCTTGCTTGTCTTATGGCCTCTGATTGCACTCTTTGACATTCTGTCATCCACCTTGGGTCTCAGCAACAAAGGCGAGCTATAAAGTAAATAAATGCGTAACAAGCGTCATCCGCAAGCTCGGCTGGTTCAATGCTCAGCCCAAAGCCAAACGATTTATAACCGGTTGAAAAAGACTGTCCCAACACCAGTCCTTGGGGAACCTCACCTCCTTGCTCCCTCCATTGCAACCCCCTCCCCATTTATTCCTACTTTCTGCTTCCTATAATTAAGCCAGTTTCTAATGAAGGAAAGGACCTGCCTTGTGATCCCCAGTTTACCCTGGAGCCTGTGGCAAAGGCCTGTGCCAGGAGCAACTCAGTGGCTCATGTTTGCTGACTAATTTGAAGAACTCCAAAAGGCAATCGAGGCAAGACTTCCCTTTGCAGAAGCCTGGCTGATCCTTCCTTAAGCAAGGCTTCTTCTTCATCAGAATTCTGTCTTCAGTCATGCTTTCCATAGACTTACCCAGGCATGGGGCTAACAGCCAAGTCTGCAATGTCCTGGAATCCCGCGGGATACATTGTTAAAAAGGTGTTACACATTCTTAAGCAAGCAACTTCTAGTGGCACATTTTTTGTTAGAGCAACAATTTTGTATTTGCATTCTTTAAGAACTCTTCGGGTGACTAAGTGATATGTTACTTTATAATTTGTCAATGAGCCATGGAATTCCATCTCCTGGGGCCTCACTGAGTGCTTGAGGGGTCCGTCCCACAAAAACTGGTTCAAGCGTTAGCCATCGGGAAAACTGCAAATAATTCATTCAGCTGCTCAGCCACCTCCCTCTCCTCTCCTCTCGCAACCCATTTGCATCTTTGTGCTCTAAAAGCCCAACCGCCCCCTGGTTGGGTTCCTCCTCCTGTTATATTTAAAGAAATCTCCACTGTTTGTCTTAATGCTTTTTAATTTAGCCATACGCTCCTCACGTTTACTTTCGGCATTGCTTGTTCTGTTGTCAACCGACATCTGTTTTACAAAATACGTTTGTCAAAGAAATGAACAAAATTGTGCTCTGAATGTACACACTGCAGGAAGGCACGAACGAGCGCCTTGCCAAACAGCACACAATGGGCACTACCCTCTAGATTCTTTTTGTTGTCAACCTTTGTAGGTGACTGGGCTGCGATTTCTATGACTGACCGGAGAGGGACCATGTTGCGTAGTTCAGTGGTTAGAATGCTGGACTTGAGAAATAGTAAAGGGTCCAGTAGCACCTTTAAGACTAACCACTTTATTGTAGCATAAGCTTTCGAGAACCACAGCTCTCTTCATCAGATGTAACTTTATTGTAGCATAAGCTTTCGAGAACCACAGCTCTTTTCATCAGATGCAACATTATTGTAGCATAAGCTTTCAAGAACCACAGCTCTCTTCATCAGATGCAACTTTATTGTAGCTTAAGCTTTCGAGAACCACAGCTCTCTTTGTCAGATGCAACCTGATGGTTGCATCTGACAAAGAGAGCTGTGGCTCTCGAAAGCTTATGCTACAATAAAGTTGGTCAGTCTTAAGGTGCTACTGGACTCTTTACTATTTTGCTACTACAGACTAACACGGCGAACTCCTCTGGACTTGAGAAATTGTGCTTTCAAATCCCTGCCCAGCCACGACACTTCCTGAGTGGTTGTAGGCCACCATCCCCTACATCACAAGGCTGTTGTGCAGATACAATGAGAACACTGGTTTCCTTGGAGGAAGGAAAGGATAAAATGTAGAAAAAAAATATTTTCCCCAAGCCACAAACTGCTCATTTCAATAATCCTGCAGCATTAATCCTTTGAGGAAGGCCACTGATATCCCGCTGCACTCCAGGGAAAGTGAGCCGTAGAGAGACTGTCCAACGGCCTTCCCTCTCCCTTCAAAATCCGCGGTCTTGGGTTTCAATACCGACACCCAGTCCTCTCTTGCACATGGGCCACTCACCGCAGAAGTGTCCTCGAAGCCACACTCCCACTCCCCAAACACAAAAGGCTGCAGAATGTCCTCCCCAAAAACAACACTGTGAAACTGGAGGAGGAGGAGCTCAGAGGCTACTCCATGTAGCAAAGATATAGTAACAGCAGGAGTACCTCTGAGTCTCAAAGGCCCCGTGCAGCAAAGTGCAAATTAAGACCCTGATCAGGGCTGAATTGGGTGCTCAGCCACCAATCGCAGCACTGGGGCCAGGACGGACCCAGCCCCGCCCACTTGTGGGCTCCTCACCCCCGCCTTGACGGGGTCGAGACTGTGTGCCGTTGATCGGCGGCTCTATTCCATCAACTGCCGGGTAAAGCGGCTCCAGGCACCGAGCCAAAGAACACGCCGTGATAATGCGGGTGTCTGGCGAGCCCATCCCCCAGCTCCTTGCACGCAGGCTGGGCCGGGCGACTGCAGAGCAGGAGGCTGTGGGGAAATAGGCCGGCCGGCCAGGAGACGACCCAGCCAGAGCCTGCGCGCAGGAGGCGCGGGGAGATGGGGTGTCGGAGGCAGGCCGCAAAGGGCACCCACGCACAACGGAACCGGAGGAAGCATTTCCAAATATCAAACCCCATCAGATATCAAAGAGCAGGTGTCAAATCTCAAGTGCTGTCAAATCTCAAAGGCCCCCAGTAGCCCGCTGGCGGTGAAATCCTGTCAGGCAGCAAATATGGGACGTAAAATATTATCGAATACTATCAAAGACGAAGTAATGGATGTCCAATATCAAATACCACAGGATGTCAAATTCCGGCTGTGGATTTTAGCAAGCGTTCGACAGGCAAATCTCGAGAAGACCGTCTCAATGAGGACTCAAAGCACTGCAAGGTCTGGCAGACGGGCTGCTTTCCAGGGGGTTGGGAGGGCTGCAGAGGCTCTGAGAGACGGGACACCCCGAGGACACGAGCAGCCGTCTTATCCTGAGCCCTGTCTGGCGGCCAAATCCCCACCCTACAACCCAGGACTTTGGAAACAGACCTGCTGGGCACTGGACCCTTCCAACAGGGCTTCAGAGGGTCAGAAATGCTGTGCTTCTCAGCAAACATTAGCCTTGATAGCTCAGTGGAACCTCCCGCTCCAGAGGCAATAGACCTTAGAATGAGCTCAGTGGGAATTTGAACCTGGCCTCCCCAGCCCTATTTATTTATTTATTTATTTATTTATTTATTTATTTATTTATTTATTTATTTATTTTATTTATATATCCCGCCCTCCCTGCAAGTGGGCTCAGGGCGGGTCACAGTACCATAAATATCAGATGTCACACCTAGTCTAACCGCTGCAGCACACTGACTTGACCAATAGGCAATGCTCTCATACCTGACACGAACTGACCTTTTGTGAACACTTATAATGTGGTGATGCGATGAAAGTGGGGAAAATGCCTTGCAGGTCTAGTTCAGAGGACAGCAGAGCTGCAAGAGTCGAGAGTCCCTGGTTCGAATCATGCCGCTGCTGCAAACTCAGCCCCTCCTCCTGGTCCTTAGGAGGTCGCGTTGGCCTGCCTCCTTCAACAATTGGATTTGCTAAGTGAATATCAGTCACGATTTGTATCCATCTCCTTGAACGCAGAAGAAGAACTCTGAGTTGTCCAAAACTTGCCTTCCAGTTGTTCAGAACATGCAATGGGACGTAGTAGTTTGCAGCTACTAAAGGGAACCGCAAACTAAGCAGAGAAAAACACCTGGGTGTCTCAATTAGCACACAAACCTGTGAGCACATTGCAACAGGCGCCTCTTGTGCCTGGGAGTTGTTTGCTGGGTGTACGCAGCAGTGTGACCTTAACAAGTACGGCACCCTGATGCCCGTCCAGGCCGAGAAGCGCCATGGTCACACAAGGGAATCTCTGCAGGGGCTGTACCCAGTACCGCGCTGGTGATGCTCTCCTCTCATGTAGGAATGGCGGCTGCTTTGAGCAAAGCTCTCTGATCTTCTGTCCTTGCTGCTGTTCCTTCGAAGGAAGGTGCATCGGCTCCTCCTTGGGGCTCTTTATCTCGCTTGCCTGCCTCTTGAATTTGCGCCCTGCCTGGGAGCTCTCCACTCCTTCCCATCTGCTTCTCCTGAGCCAAGACTATCTCCCCGCCTGCAGGCCCCATCAGCCGGCGTTGCTGGCCAAAGAGGGCCACTTGCGTGCCAGTGCCCAAGAAGACGGAGGGGGGACTGTCACTGTGCCGCTGGCTTATCAGCTAAGCTCAGGGCCCCCTGCTGTGTCACGCCGGAGTGGAGATTTACACAGTGTCATTCTGTCCAAGACAAAGCCCGCCTTTGTAATCAAAAGACGAGCTGAAATGGTCTCTGTCCCTTCTGGTTGCTTTGTGGCATGCAGAAAGCCACCCTTTGGGACGTTCTTCGGGGAGGGGCTGTGAACAGGGACAACATACTCATCCGCCCCCATCAGTGACAGGACCTGAAAGTCTTTCCCTCTGGCTGGAAATAATGCCCTTGCTCTGACTTGGCTTCACAAGGATGCAACACAGCCAATCAGATTTGGCCACGGGATGTCCGAAAGCCAAATCGGATTGAGGGAAAAGCTTCTTGCCCTCGATGGGAGCGGCTGGGCAGGGCAGCAGCACCGCTTGCAAGTCAGTGAAGAAAGAGGAGAGTGAGGAGGCACGTTCTTTGAGAAACCTTCACCCCCAGCCCCCCTTCCATGCCAAAGGATGTTTGTTTTAGATCATTCATCTCTACCCTGTTGGTGAGGTCTTCTTCTCTGTGCAGATGCAGAAGCTTTGAGCAGGCTGCCCCACCAAGGCCCAGAAGAGAGCCAGGGCCTTTGGCAAGCTTCATTGAGGATGGCACCCATCAGGATTACATGCCACCTGCTAGTTCCGTACTGAGGATCACCCATGCAGAGCAGAAGTTTCAGAGGTGGCAGAAGTTTGCCATGCAGGGGCGGAACAAAGCTGTGTGTGGGCAGAGAGGAAAAAACCAGGCAGAGATTCCCAGCCCTCATGGGAAGCAACACTTGGCAGTGTGGGAATCCCAGAAGCAAACGGGGAATTAATAAGATGTCCAGTCCTCTGGCAGGAGTGGGAGGAGTCCCTCCCCATGGCTAACGGAAACAGAACGGTGCACGGTCTGAGAAATCCGTACACATCCACCACGCCACTGGCGTTTGCTCTGGCGTCTGCCCTGCTGGCTTTCCCCAGAGCAGCCTTTGCATCACCTAGGCGAGGAATTGCACGTTTCCTCCCAGAACAGATTGCACAGAGGCCTGATATCGCTTCGCCCAGCCTTGCTGTGTGCCCCGTGGTGCCAAAGCATTCAAGAGTGGCTGAATCCACCACTCAGTTTCCTCCGAGGGGGTGCCATCCCCTCTCTTCGCCGGCTTCAGCCAAGCAGCCATCCTCCTCCTTTCCCCAATCAGCAACTTTACATCTCCCTCTCACTCCAGCCAGGCCTCATGTGCCAGGGGCGGACGGGCCCTTTTACTTCACGGGAAATGTTCCGGAGGGAGGGGTGCTACCTGGGCAGAGGAGCCAAGCACCTCTGGCAACAGGGCAGGCTTGTCCTTCACCGGGGTCTGCAGCCCTTGTCACTGCCGCAGCAGACCCCGTCCGAGAAGGGGGGACCACATGGCCCAGGTTGCTCTGGGGCAGTGGCGGAACAGCCGCAGGTTTTCCTGAAGGATTCTTCCGTCCTTGACCCATTCCAGTCTGGCTTCTGCCTGGGACACAGGATGGAGACAGTACTGGTCACCCTCACAGACGAGCTTTGCTGATTTTGTTGGATCTTTCAGCAGCGTTCTACATGGTCGACTATGAACTGTTGACCCACCACCTCGCCATGTGGGGATCTGAGGGACTGCCTTGCATAGGCTCATCTCCTTTCTCCACGGCTGGGGACAGAGGGTGGCACTTGGAGAGAGCGTATCCGCATGCCAGCCGTTGGTGTGCAGCATCCTGCAAGGGGTGATACTCTCCCCATTGTTATTCAACCTGTATATGTGCCCCTTGCCCAGTTGGTGCGAAGTTTCAGACTGGACTGTCACCAATACCCAGTTGTATCTGTTGATGAGTGGCCGGCCTGACTCTGCCCCGATGTCCTAGTGAGAGCTTTGGAGGCCGTAGCTGGATGGGTCCCGGCTGAAATTGAACCCGGGAAAGACGGGGGTCCTGTACTTGGGCTGGGGGTTGCCAGATTTGATGGGGTGCCGTTAGCGCCTGTCTCATCGGTCTGGAGTCTCGGAGTGATACTGGATCCCTCTCTGCTGACGGAGGGCCAGATCACGGCAGCTGCCCAGTCTGTGTTCTTCCATCTTCAACAGGCCAGGCAGCTTGTGCCTTATCTGTCAACCCACAACCTGACTACAGAGATCCATGCAACACTCACCTCCAGAATAGACTACTGTAACTCACTCTACGCAGGGCTTCCCTTGGGCTTGACCCGGAAATCACAGCGGATCCAGAATGCAACTGCACGTGTCCTGATGGGCACACCATACCGGGCACAGATCGCCCCAATTCTGCAGCAGCTGCACTGGCTCCCCGTGGCGTTCCGGATCAAGCTCAAGGTTTTGGTTTTAACCTTTAAAGCCTGAAATGGGCTGGGACCAGCACACCTGCGGGACCGCCTCTCCCCATATGTACTCCAGAGAGCACTAAGATTGGCAAATAAAAAACTACTGGTGGTCTCTGGCCCCAAGGAGGCCTGGTTGGCCTCGACCAGGGCCAGGGCTTTTTCAGTCCTGGCCCCAACTTGGTGGAACTCTCTGTCGGAGAACACCTGGGCCCACCAAGACCTCATATCTTTTCGGCAGGCCTGTAAGACAGAGATGTTCCACCAGGTATACGGTTGAGGCTAGTCTTTGATTGTTTTAGGAGCTTCCCTACCGGTCTCCCGCTGGGGGGGGGGCGATGAAATCATCTGCCCCCCCCACAAGCACAGTCACTGGAATATTATTAACTGTGCCCTCCCCTCTTTTGTTTATATTTTGACTGGGGAAATTGGAGGGGGCCGCCGTCTGAGATGTTGTTCCATATGTATTTTGTGGGTTTTGGATTTTAAATGTATTTATATGTTTTAATGTGTACTGAGCATTTTATTGCACCCTGCCCTAAGCCCATTCGTGGGGAGGATGTGCTAAAAATTGAATGAATGAATGAATGAATGAATGAATGAATGAACATCCTGCCCCTCCCTTGCCCAGTACTGAAGAACACTGTGCGATAAGAGCCTTTCATTCCACCACATCTTAAATTTTCTAGGATTTGGCATTTAAGTTTGTCTCTGCAGTTCAGCTGTTAGATTCCTTGTCCCCATCCACATCTAGATCCTTTTCACTTGTGGGCAAGAGATGCCTAATTTTCCCTTTGTTTGGTTTTGTTTGTTTGGTTTGTCTCACACTCTCAGCTCTTGGGCTAAGTGCCTTTCTTCACCTCACGATCCAGAGGAGTTAGCCGTGTTAGTCTGTAGCTGCAAAATAGTAAAAAGTCCAGTAGCACCTTTAAGACTAACCAACTTTATTGAGGCATAAGCTTTCAAGAACCACAGCTCTCTTCATCAGATACATGCATACATCTGACGAAGAGAGCTGTGATTCTCAAAAGCTTATGTCTCAATAAAGTTGGTTAGTCTTAAAGGTGCTACTGGACTTTTTACTATTTCTTCACCTTTGTGCAACTGTAACCCAAGCCCTGCATTTGCGAATAAGGCAGGCTTTCAGAGGCCGAGAGGGTGAAGTCTGGGAAGCACAGAAGCCCTGCTATGCACACCTTCTCCCTGCATTGCAAATCATGTTTGCAGACTGAGGAAGGCGCAGACTGAGAGAGAGGGAGATTCATGGTGCCCTTTCCCCAGCAAGGCTCCCCCCTGCTCAGCACCCAACCTCAGCTTTCAAGGGGAAAAGGTGCGATTATCCCAGCAAGAGTCTGGCTGTCAAAAAGAAGCTCAAAGGGCCCTCTGCCCCCCCTCCTCCAGTGATCTCATTAGGGGTGCTAGGAAGATTAAAGGGGGATTAGAAGGCAGAGATGCTGGGGGAGAAGGCAGCATGGAAAGAGAAAGGGGAGGGGGAGGCAGCAACAGAGAAGCACATAGGAAGATGTCCCCAAAGGACATCTAGCTCATCTCCCTGCACCCGAGGCAGAGAGCAAGTGCACAGCCGAGGACTCCCTGCAGGGCTGCCATCAAGACGCAGCTGCCATCTCCTCCCCCACCCCTCAGGCCCACTTCTGTGCCTTTAAGAGCTGCACGGCAAGCAAAATTCTACAGGTGGAGCACAGTCTAGCAATGCAAGGAGGACAAACGGGCAGCTGAGCTCCCCTCTGTGTGTTCCTGTTATTGCAAAACTTGTCATCCCTGAAAGGCAGATGTGACTTTTGACAAAACGTACCTCATCCGATCTCAGGCTAGCCTGCTTTTGAGTCTGCACAGACAACAGAGAAAGGCAACACAGCCAGAGCTTCACCCATACCTACCCCAGCCCCTCATGCCACCCCAACCCCAGGCTGCTCACATTTTCTATGATTCTGTTTTGTCCCTGGGCAAAGGAAGACAGGCTGGCCAAGAGCAGGGAGATGGGGGGGGCAGGGAGGCTGGAGTCTCTGGAGCGCCTTCCTAGCTGTTAGACAGTCCCAGGGTCTGTTCTCAGCTCCCAGAGCGAAGTAGAATCTCGTGGCCAGCAGAGGGGTTTTCCAAACGAAATGTAAATTGTCTGGATTGTAAACTAGGCTGGCTGTTTACAAATCAGACAGAAAAGTAAGGGTGCGCAATAAATATGATAAATGTTGCCAGATATTACCGGCAAGTTAAGATCGGAAGAGCCACACAGAGAGCCGATACAGGATGATCTTGACAGGCTGGGAAAGTGGGCTAAAACAAATGACATGAATTTCAGCAGAGATAGATGCAAAGTTCTACATTTAGGTAGGAAACGTCTAATGCATAATTATAGGATGGGGGAGACTTGTCTTGGCAGTAGGATGTGCGAATAGGATCTAGGGGTCTTAGTAGACTATATACTGAACATGAGTCAGCAGTGTGATGTGGTAGCTAAAAAGGCAAATGCGATTTTGGACTGTATCAACTGAAGCACAGTGTCCAGAGCACGTGAAGTGTTGGTATCTCTCTACTATGCTCTGGTTAGACCTCACCTAGAGTATTGCATTCAGTTTTGGGCACCACAATTTAAGAAGGATATAGACAAGCTGGAACATGTCCAGAGGAGGGCAACAAAGATGGTGAGGGGTCTGGAGACCAAGTCCTGTGAGGAAAGGTTGAAGGAGCTTGGTATGTTTAGCCTGGAGAGGAGACCACTGAGAGGTGGTATGATAACCATCTTCAAGTACTTGAAAGGCTGTCATATAGAGGATGGTGCGGAGTTTTCCACTGCCCCAGAAGGCCAGACCAGAACCGACGGGTTGAAATTAAATCAAAAGAGTTTTCAGCTAAACATTAGGAGAACTTCCTGATAGTTCTGACCACTTCCTGAGTGGCCCCTCAGTGGAACAGGCTTCCTCGGGAGGAGGTGGGCTCTCCTTCTTTGGAGGTTTTTAAGCAGAGGCTGGATGGCCACCTGACAGCAATGCTGACTCTGTGAACCTGGGCAGATCATGAGGGGGAGGGCAGGAAGGGTTACATCAGGGCTTAGTTCTCGTGGTTTTCTTACATGCCCAGGGTAATGCCGATCTCCACCTTCGGGTCAGGATGCAATTTTCCCCAGGCCAGTTTGGCTAGGGATCCTGACGGTATGTTGCCATCTTCTGGGCATGGAGCAGGGGGCACGGGAGGTGTGTGTGTGGGGTTGTGGTTGTGAATTTCCTGCATTGTGCAGGGGGTTGGACTAGATGACCCTGGTGGTCCCGTCCAGCCTTCTATGAAATCTATGACAGAAGCAGGAATGCTGTGGGGTCTCCTTTAGCCTCTGAGCATGAAATGCCAGTTTCGTGGCTAAAACGGTTTCCAAACTGGCCTCTGTTGCTGTCCAAGCCTTTGCTTCTCCCTTTCCCAGTTCTTCAGCCTTCCCAACTTCCCCCTCTATCCTGATTCGTCTGCTGAAGATTCTTCGCCTTGAGAGCCGAGACAACCACCGAATCCCACCACAGCCCCTGGCAACGATGCCCGGCTGGTCTGCAAATGCTGCCATGGAGTGCAAGGCTCCGTTCCGGGCCAGAAAGCGGTTAGGCAAAGACTGTCGCCGTCCTGAAATCAGAATCACACATTCTGTTGCTGCTGACTCAGAAAGGAAGCAGAGCATAGTGCTGAGGGCCAGTCTGGTGTAGTGGTTAAGAGCGCAGAGAGCCGGGTTCGATTCCCCACTCCTCCACTTGAAGCCAGTGGGATGACCTTGGGTCACAGCTCTCTCAGAGCTCTCTCAGCCCCACCCACCTCACAGGGTGTTTTGTTGTGGGGATAATAATAACATCCTTTGTAAACCGCTCTGAGTGGGCATTAAGTTGTCCTAAGTTGTCCTGTATATAAATCAAATGTTGTTGTTGTTATGAAAGCAGCCAGACCAGAGGAGAAAGACAGAGCTGGCTGTTTGGGAAGGGAGGGGGAAAGGTGCACTGCACATGTGCCTGAAGCCCCTGGCAAGGCATGTCCTGGAGCAGAGTTCCCTCAGCATGCCCGAACTCGGACTGGCTGGCTGACAAGGGCTTTCCCTGCCCCAGGAGAAAAGGAGTACAAGGTGCGTGTTATTTGCAGGGCTGGTGGAAGGCTCCACTGTGGGGAGGTGCATTGTGATTTTGGAAAGGTTGCCAACTGACCGGGAAAAATCATTCTCCTCCCTTCTCATGCCTTTAAGCAGCCAGGCTGACTACACAAAACAGTCAGCAAGGCTTCTCAAGGCAGAGAGGTCACGCTCCGTGGCAATGGTCTGCGGCACACGAGTAGGGGCCCGTGCAGAAGTCGGCCACCCTCATTTTGACACAGGAGCGTCATGCCCGGCTCCGCAATGAGTCCCTTTCCACAACTTCTGAAGCCTGCCCTTCCATCAGGCACCACAAAAGAATAGGACTGGCGGCAGCGAGGGTGGAGGTTGAGTTACCTTTTGTGGCTTTGTGGTTATGTCAGGTTTTGGCTCAACCAACAGCATTCCTCTTGCTGTTGGGAACGCAGCCACCTTGTCGTCTGGGGCCAAAGACAAAGGCTTGCAGGAGCAGGGAGGCTGGATGAAGCAGCGTCCTTTGCGTGCCCCAGCATCGGAGTGAGAGGCAGGAAAGGGCCCCGCCTCTCTTCCTCGGACCCCAAATGAGCTGGAAAAAGCAACCATGGGGAGGGGAGTGAACAGAGGTAGGGGCTGGACCCTACCTTGGATTTTGAATTGCAAAACCAGCTAGATAAAGGTCCTACTACAATGCTGGAAGGCAGGCCGGCCGGCCGGCCCTATTACATCTCTGCTCAAGGCAGGTTACCTTTCTGCAGAAATCTGCAGATGAATTCTCCCCCTTGCAATCTAAGCTTCTCTGAGCTGTTCGATCCAATCTGAGCTCCTTGCAAGAGCTCCTATACCTGTGACTAACTTGCAAGGACAGAGCTCCTGCATCAAATCGGAGTCCTCACAATAGCTCCCCTGCAAGCCAACTCAGGTAAACAAGACACATCCTCAATGGACAGAGCTGCAAACCTAGGCCCCTTAGCCCAAGCCAGCCCTGCAAGGAAGGAGAACATCAAAGCAGAGCTCCTTGCAAGCGCTCCTCTACAGACTGTTGAAGGGAAGGCCATAAGAAGAGTGCTGCAGGATCAGATAAAAGGCCCCACTAGTCCAGCATTCCCTTTCCCACATGGCCTATCAGGACATGAATGCAACAACGGTTCCCACCAGTAACTGGAATTGGGGGGAACCCTGCCTCTAAACATGGAGGCTCAATTTAGCCATCATGGCTAATATTTATCTTTGTGTATTTTTATCCTATGTTCCCTCCAAGGAGCTCAGCATGGATACATGGTTCTCCCCTCCTCCTTTTCATCCTCACAACAACCCTGAAGGGTAGGTTAGGCTAAGAGAGAATGACTGGCCCATGGTAACCCAGTAGATATCGTAGAAAGCAGGGATTTGAACCTGGGTTCTCCCCATCCTATTCCACTAACCACTACATCGCTATAACCATTAACAGCCCTCCCCAATTTGCCAGATCCCCTTTTAAAGCCATCATACTAGTGCCCATCACTGTGTCTTCTCGCAGTGAATTCCACAAGTTAATTATGCTGAGGATCTCTGGCAAGACAGCCTGAATAACTTAAAAGCATACAAACTTAATAACTGAATAACTTAAAAGCGTGCAAGAGGTCACCTGCTGGACATCAGAATATATTCTACAAATAAGCTTTGCAAGAGGTCACCTGCTGCACATCAGAATATATGCTACAAATAAGCTTTGCAAGAGGTCACCTGCTGCACATCAGAATATATTCTACAAATAAGCTTTGCAAGAGGTCACCTGCACATCAAAATATATGCTCTGTCTCAAAAGGGGAAGTCTTTTCTACACCATTAAGCACCCATGTGCCATACAAGGCTCTACCACGATGCTTGGCGAGCACCTTCTTTTCAAACTTTCCCTCCCATATCCTGGAAATAAATTTGCATCCGCCAATATGCCTAGATTTGAGATATACTTTCCCATTAATCCCCCCGCCCCCAGCTGCAATCTACAAGAATTTGGCTGCTATTGCTCTCCAAAAAGCTTCATATAAATATCACTGCCAGGAATGCAAATATCTGGCCAGCAAACAGATGCCTTGCCTTGCTTATTTTATAAAAGACAAAACACACACACCTTATACCATGCCACTCAGCCATGAGCTCCCAAATAAACTAACATCTGTAATTCAGTGAAACCAATAAATAATCAACCATAAAAGCAGTGACTGGCAATTCAAATCTGATCAATTAGTACATGAGCACAAACAAATAAAAAATATTCACACAACAGTTCAGGAATCAACATCATCAATCTGGATGGAGAAAAAAAGTTTCCGCTTGGCAACAAGCCCCTAGCTCAGTGGAGAGAGAGCCCAGAGCCTGGTAAGGACTACAGATGGGCACAAACCGAAATATGAACCAAAATTAAGCACGAACCAAGCTGGTTCATGATTCGCGAACCACGGTTCGTCAGATCCCATTTCTGACAAACGGCCATGAACTTTTAGGCTGGTTTGTTTGGTTCATTTTTTGGTTCGTCACTGTAGACAGCCTGATGCCAATCAGTTTCCTAGGCAACAGGGGATGGACTTTCTGCAGACCTTCTGCTGACCAGGAAATGAACTTTTGCTGGCCCAGAAGTGACCTTCTGCTGACCTGGAAGTGATGATTTTCTGACCTGAATGTGCTGTTTTCATGAACCAAACGAACTGGTTCGCAAACCAGGGGCAGATTCGTGAAAGTTCGTGGTTCGTGAAATTTGACGAACCACGAACCACATGGTTTGTTTTTTTTCCAGTTCATGCCCTTCTCTAGTAAGGACTTCATCTCTGAGGGTGGAGGCACCCAGGTAGGGCCTCTGGACTTTATTTGCTGGGCAAGTTCCTGTGGAAATGACGCCATGCTCTGACCCCCCCAATTTCAGTGCATAAGGTGGGGTTGAAACCTGCGGCTGCAGAGCAGAACCCAACGGGGAGAAGGGCCGGAGCCCAAATCTGCCCGGAAGACCTCCACATCCAGCTTGCAGGTTCTGCCCACAGTTCCTTAGGAACAGAATGCCACTTTGCACATGCTTAGAGGCAAACTCTCTTTTTCACTCTCCACCCATGCTTCAGAGCTGAATGCTGGCATTTGAAAGAGGCTCTAGCGCCAAGTTCCAGCTAAAACGGACACCGCCCGGCTTGCTTGCGATCAGGGAGAGAAGCACAGGCCATTATCTGCTGAGGATAGGAAGAGGGTTTTAATAGCGCTAATCTTCCTCAGCATCTGGGCTCTGGCCTTCTCCTGGCAAGCGCAGAGGAAGAGCTCCGAAACCTCAACCTAATGCACCTTTTATTGCATTTCGAGGACAGAACTTGGGAGGTGGGGGGGGCCTGTGGGCTTGGGGCTGGCTGAGGGGGGGCTAAAAGCATCCTTTGGGGTGTATTGTTTGAAATCTCCTCGCCTCGTCCATTGCCAAAGCCACTTCGAGCAGTAAAGGGGCGAGGCAGGGGTCAAAGGAGACCCTCAGTGCTTTGGAGGACGGCTGGTGCAGGCACAACTGCAGACTCCCCTGGACCCGTCTGAATGTTCTGTATAATCTGCAACAACCCAAATTAAAAACCAAACGTTTTTTTGCCGTTGCAAACAACTCTCAATGAGTCACCCAACTCTTGTGTTTAGTGAGTGAGTGCATGTGTGTGCAGGCTGAGGAATGGTTGCCCAGTGTGTAAACTGACACTTTGTACATGCTCAAAACCTGCCGTTCAACTACAGACCCGCATGGCTACCGACCTGACGCTAGCGGCATGTGAAACAGCTGTTCTGCACCAGAACCCACTTCTTTCTCTGGCCTCTCCTTATACAGAACTAAAAATGCAAAGTTGCCTGATCTTTCTGACTCACCACGGCCTCCTCAGGTGGGCAGCAGCTCTCAAGAGTCTACTTTACATGGAGATGCTGGGATTCAAACCTGGGGCCTTGTGCATGCCCCTGAGCCATAGCAGCTACAGAGAAGCATCCCCAGTCTTTATTTAAACCAGGCCACGAACACATGGATCAGCTTGACACTGAGTCAGACCAGCGGTTGACTTAGCCCAAGCCAGCACGGCCTCCGATTGGTGGCAGCTCTCCAAGGCCTCTTTCCCAATTTGCTCCTTGAGATATTTTAACCAGCCAGGTATTGAACTTGGGGCTTTGTGCATGCAAAGCAAATGCGGTACAGTAGAGCTGTAGCCCCTGAGTGCCTCTGTGCCTGGGCCAAGTGCCTTTTCTTTGGGGACGGGGAAGAACAGAGAACTCGTGTCAAGCATCAGGCATTTGCTGGCACGCAGAGCGGCACTACGCCACAGCCTTAGCCCAGGCCCGGCCTCAGGGGCACACTGGCCCGCCCAGTGATGACAGCCACGCTCCTTCCCCGCCCCTCCCTCTGCCGCCTGCACACTCTTCCCAGCTTCGTGATGTCCTGGGAATGGCAGAGTGGCTCCTCACCGAGGCCTGACATGCTTTGACTCAGAATCAGCGCCTGATAAAAGTGAGATTGCTTGTCGACAAACAGAGCTGCCAGCTGCCGGAGAAATCCTCTCCCGGAGCCTGTGAGTTGCCTGCTAATGCCTCCTCCGCAGCCGCAGCCAGCCGCCCAGGTGGCCTTGCAGAGAGGGGGAGGAAGAAGAGCGGAAGGCGCCTGGAGCTGGCTGGCGGGGGGAGCGGAGGCAAAGTGGAGCATCGACCTCGCCCCAAATTCCTCTCCCCTAGCCCTGCCTCCCGCCTCCCCAGCCTCTGAGTCCAGCAAGGCCAGCATTGCCTGTTCTGACTGGCATCAAAAACGAACATGTACACAAGAGGCAAACCTTGTTTCAGCCACAGAACAACCCTGTGATGAAGGTCAGGCAAAAGGCTCCTGACGGGCCAACAGCAACTCATCCTCCTTCGGGGCTGTGCAACCATCTTTGTCCGGCAGCCTTTCTGTTGCTGTCCAACTTGCTCTTGGAGGTGAGGACACCTTGTGGTTAGCCAGTGGTGAAGGAAAGGCACTCTGTACATGCCCAAAGGTACTTTATCACAACCTTACCAGTTCCTGGGCTGAGCCCTGGTATTCAAGACTGGCTTCGGGCTGAGCTCCAAGATGATCAACTGAGCTTTTCTATCAGTAAAGATTTCCATGGCACCATCAATATGCCAGTGAGCAGCCTGAAGTAGAGACAGGTCCCTGCCCCAAGGAGATTGCAATCTAGATCCTGGTAGTGAGGAAAGAGGAGGGAGAGGCTGGGGTAAGATGGGATGTATGACCCAATGCATCCTTCTTTACGAACTGCAGTGCCAAACTGAGGAAGCTAGCAGGAGAGCATGCGCTCCCCACAGAGGACAGGAGGCTGTACTGCAAAAGGAGCATGATATGAACCATGGACAAAAGCCAGCATGGTGTACTTGCAGAATTAGAATACACAAATGTACCACAGATAATCTGTCTGCTGAACACTTTCTGAAGTGACCTGTTTATGCCTGGCAGGGGAGGAAAAAAACCAGGAATAGTGGAGAGGAATACAAAATTTATGTTTTTCGGATGGAAATCTGAGGCTGAGACCTAGGCCAAGTCACTGTGCATGCTGGGGTTGAGCAAGGATTCGACCTTGGACCCCCCCTCTTTTTCCAGTCTAGTGAGCTGTCTGTCTGACTGCTCTTTGAGAGAAGAGTGGTGAAATGACAGCCAATTTGCAAATTTGTCAAATGTGACTTTTTTGAAAAACAGAAAAATGGATGTCAGTTTTGCTCTAAGCTTTGGGGCTGGTTCCACTGACAGTCAGACCCCCGGCAGGCCTTGCATGACCCACAACTCACAGAGCCCCTTTTAAGTGATGGACAGCAGACGCAGATCTGGGGCAATTCGGCTCTTCAGGGACCATGAAATGGCCTGTATTTTAGCCATTAGCGCATATCTGTTGGGCTGAATCTAATAAGGGTGATGCTGAAAATACAGCTACACTCGTGCCCTTGTGCCATGGTTATGAAGGATCCGTTCTGGCAACCTTCCTCTTACAATCGGCGGAGAACTGATATTAGCTCCCATACCAGTTATTTTCCTGTTAGAGGTAATTACAACGCTGCACTCCGACTAAACTGGGCTTCCACCCTCCCTTTGGAGTGTTCCCTGTGAAGGTTTTCATCTGATCAACAATGGGCTGAAAAGATGGGGAACAGGCGACGGGGGGAGAACTGGAAGTCCGTCTCAGTCAGCCTAGAAGTTGTTAAGCTGGACTCTTTGTACGACTTTATTAATAATCATACTTAGCTTTGGAAAATACCTAACATTTACACCCCCCAGTTTGGGCACATAGCAGACCCCTCACCCCACCCTGCAAAAGCTGAACCTAAAAACCCCATTCTCTGAAAAGCTTAACCCTTCCATAGTAGCCCCACGTAGAGGGCATTACAGCAAAATTCAAACTTTCGCTCTTTGCAAAACCTGCTTGTTTACTCAAATCCATTCTGGTTTGTTCTGCCAAATAAGCTGCAGAGGAGCTCCGCTCTTGCAAGGAGGTCTGGTTGGATCCAGCTGCTCAAGTCTTGCAAATTTTCTTGCTTATCCTCACGGGAAAAAAAATAGGATTTAGGAAACCTGAAGGAAGAAATGTGTGTGCTCAAGGAGTATCTGAAGAAGGGAGCTCTGACTCTTGAAAGCTTATACCCTGAAAATCTTGCTGATCTCTAAGATGCTACCGAACTCAAATCCTGCTGCTCAAGGAGTATGTTTGTGTCTCTGTGTGTGTATGTGTGCATGAGAGAGAGAGAGAGAGAGAGAGAGAGAGAGAGAGAGAGAGAGAGAGAGAGAGAGAGACGCACTCGCAAAAAAGGGAGAGAGAGAAGAAACAAGGCTCCATGCTTGCCTGTTTCTATGGGTAGCATAAGCAGAATAAATAATACAACATAAGCAAATATATGCAAACAAGCTTGGCATGCATAATGACTCTGAGTTGCAGAGAATTTGGCTTTTTTAGACACAGGATTTGAATTCCACACAGAGGATCTGGAGTGAAAACAGTAGACGACCTTGCGGCTATTGGACAGATAAAATATTCTGCTAATTAACACGGAACAAGCCTTTATTACCAGGGCCTTTAACGACACGGAGGATAACAGCACCTGTTGACAGCACATGCCACCCATGCTCCCTACCTCCTGCCCACCAAATCCCTGTTTGAAAACCCAATCTTTTCATCAGCAATTAATGCGTTGATTGAGTTGCTGATTAATCCTATTAAAGCTTTCTGCCCGAATTCAAGGCACTGCTTCTCTGGGAAAAAAGCACCCTCTCTACCCATCTTGTATGACCCCCCCTCCCCCCAAGTAGGGTCGGGAGGGGGGAAACTTGATTTCCCAAACGAGGCTCCCTTCAACCACCTCCCAGAGTAGCTTTCAGTCCACACTGGATCTTCTGGAACCAAAGAATGAGGGCGCGCTGCATGAGCCGTGCTTTTCCTTGGGGTGCATCTTTAGGCAGATGCCCATCCATTGCTCACTTTGAGCAGCCCTCAATTATGTTGGCCAAAGTAGCAAGATTTTGTTGGGAGGGAGCACAGGTACATATGAACTATGTACCCCCCCTCAGAGCTGCTCTCCCAGCTTATGTGCAAAGGTACATTGAATTTATTTATTTTCCCCATATCTGGGCAGACCCTGACAGAGGTGGATCAAAAATACCCTGGCAGTATGAATGCCTCTTGGGAGTGGCTCTCCTCCCTCCACACAGGCTATGCTTTACTATCCCCTGCGGAGGCCTAAAGTCTCTTAATTCCATCCAGCTCGTTCCCCTCAGAGAGCCAGTGTATTGTCGTGCTTGGGGTATCAATTTTTCTAGAGGCACATTATTATTAGAGGCCAGACCCAGGTTTGTCTAGGACAAGCACAAAGCTATGGAGTAACCTCAGAGGTCATCCAGGCTGACCCTCCTCTGCCAGCAGCAGAAAGCTTCGGACTGAGCTTCACACACCTCCCTTGATGACTCACAGTTGGCTGAATGCATTGAGCCTCTCTGTTAAAAAATCATCCTGTTGGAAGGGATATGAAAAGTTCTATTGATGTCCATTCACACATGCAAGCCATTGCAAGGGTGGGCCTGAAGGGATGCCCACAGGATCTTAAGTGAACTGACTCCACTGAACAACACTGTGACCGAAACACAGCAAATGTTGCACTGCAGGCGTTTGACCTCGGAGGTTCATTCGCACATGTGAGCCACCTTCTTGAATAAAGCTTTCAGCCAGAAAACCGTCCCGAGGAGGTAGGCAGGGTGGAACTTGAAGCTGAGCCTCGACATGCACCTTCAACACCATCCAGCGCATTAATGTGAAAAACAAACATTTCCCAAGCCAGCCCAGGAGACGCCTATGGAGAGCAGGGATGGGTTAAGCCCCCCCCCCCACTCCAGGTTCAGCAAGCAGTCCCCAGCACCTGTGCACCATCACTCACTGCCGAAAGGTGACAAACAGCCTTCTCTCTTGCCCCCCAGCTGCCGCTCCGTCACTGGGCCAGAGTTTGCCTTGGCTGCGCCAAGCCTGCTGGCAGTGGCTATCGCCGGCTAATTAGCAGCAGCCTGGGCAAATCAAAGCAGCCGGCTTTTCCAACAAAAGCGCACAGCCCAGATGAGCGTTTGGCCTGTGAAGAGGGAGAGGAACACAGCGGCCTCCAGTGTTCCCAAGGCGGCCATGGGACACGCTCCCACTAGCTGCCCCCTTGGCGAGTTGAGTGCCAGTGAGAAGAGGGCGTGACAATGTGGGGGGGGGCAATGCTAAGCATGGGGCTACCAAACAAATGAGGAGTCGGCACCTAGACTTTGCTAACAACAAGACGTCTACTAATCGTCTTGAGCTGGGGTTAGCTGCTCTGGGCAATCAATGATGCCACCAGACACAACCCTACTTCAGAGTGGCAGAATGCTCCCCCCCCCCACACACACACTTTAAAAAAAATTCCCTGCATCTTTCTCAGATTGTGACTAGCTGAGCTTTTGACCTCAATCCACTGACCTCCATCTTTTCTGCCTTTTTTCTCCTCCCTCGCTCCTTTAAGGAAGCGGCCAGCCTGTCAGGGAGCCCCGGAGAGCTCCAACGCTTGCACATTTTTGTCTCCTCTTGCTTGCACTTAGAAGGTTTCACCACTTTTTTTTTTTAGTGGCAGGGTGGGGGTGGGGTGGGGTGGGGGGGGTCCACTAGGAGTTCTCCAAGGTCCTGATAACTCAGAACCGGCCCCTTCCTTCTGCCGTGGTTGAAGAATTCTCCCCTTCGAGCTTTGCTGAGTGCCCCGTGGAGCTTTCAGACCACAGAGCGACACTTCAGCTGAGCACGCCAGGCTGCCAACATTTTTTCCTGGCCCTGCTTCTGTTCTTTAAATAACCCACCCAAAGTACAGACCCAAAGGCAGAACTTTCCCCAGCACAAAGATAAAGCAACGAGAAAAGCTTCACCCGCTTCATTCCGACACTTTGGAGGGCTGTTTGAAAGCACCGGAACGGAGCTGATGAAAAGCTGGCTGCCTGCGCCCCCAGATCAGTCCCTGCACCAGCTCTTAAAAACTCGAACTCTTCCGCATCCGCATTCTACGCCCTGTTGCCATAACGTGGTGCTCGTTTTCTGCTAGCGCATGATTCCGCAGAGTCCGCGCAAGGGCCTCTGGATGAGGATGGCTCTCTGCGCTTGGCGATGAGAACACCAGAATTACTTTGCAGGAGCGAGTGGGCATTTTACTCCCCTCGGCAGTCAGCCAGATGCCAGCCAGCCAACCAGGGAGGGCAAGATTGGCCGTTCTCTGACCTACGGGATACACCACCTCTGAAGACGGAAGTTAATGGCCATTGAACTCCAAGACGGGAGTTATGCTGCGTGGAGCTCATGCAGCACCCTGTCACGGAGCAGCTACGCCAGCCTGCCCTGGCTTAGTGGTTAAGTGGCTGGCCGGTGAATCGGCACTCTCCTGGTCTGCCACGAGATCAGCAGGCGTCAGCCTCTCCTCTCCGCCCAGCTCCTCAGCTGGATTGTGGGGATAATAATACATTGGCCCTGTTCACTGCTCTGAGTGGGGCACTGATCCGTCTAAAAGAGTGGCATACAAGTGCAGTCATTATTGTTATTATTATCTGTACAGTTTAAGGTGAGTGGATACAATCAAGGATTCTCAAAGCTGCATCTTCGCATGCCACAATGGGTCACGGAGGAGAGAAGGTTCCCTGGCTGGAATCCCCTTTCCCTGGCACCTTTGCACCCCAAGCCGTTTCTACAGTGTGCTGCGCATACAAATCCTGCACTACGAGCCCAAGAGCCCTTGCATCACAAAATGCTCACTTTTTGCCCTGCACAGATCTTAGAATCAAAGGGAAAGACACAAATTGGATGGATTATGAATCTCCTGGCCTAACAGGCCAGGGCTGGAGGAGGGAAAAGGAAGAGAAGCCTGGTAGTGCTGCAGAAGGAGGCAGGAAAAGGCCAGGGAGAGGCAGAGAAACATCCCCCAAACCTTAAAAGGCAGGGCTTTTTTTCAGCTGGAACACTGGGGAACGGAGTTCTGGCACCTCTTGAAAATGGTCACATGGCCGGTGGCCCCGCCCCCTGATCTCCAGACAGAGGGGAGTTGAGATGGCCCTCCGCATGTGGAGGGCAATCTCGACTCCCCTCTGTCTGGAGATCAGGGGGCGGGGCCACCGGCCATGTGACCATTTTCTCCAAGGGCAACCCACTGAGTTCCACCCCCTCTTTCCCCAGGAAAAAAGCCCTGCTTAAAAGGTAAATGGAAAAGGCCATGATGCAGCCATACAGCCAGCTAGGGAAAGAGAATCAAGTGATAAAAATGCATTAGGAAGATCCGACTTCTATTAAATTCTCCTACAATCATATTAACGTTAACAAGAAAAGGTGGGAGGAGTAATAAGGAGCAGCAGTCACTTCTGGTCTTCTTTTCCTCAGAAATCCACTGTTTGGTGTTTCAGCTAGTTCCCCCCACAAAGGCCAGACACAGGCAGAAATCCAACTAAAAAAATAAAAATTAAAAATAGCCTTGGAGCAGGAGAGAATGTTAAATGAACATATGTTTCGTGATAAAAACAGTGCTCCAAAGCAGAAGCTGAACATGAACAATTTGACTCTTGGCTAGTAATAAGAGTTAATTTACACAGAGCACTTCTCAGCAAACCTCACAACGTTCCTGTAAGGCAGGCCACTATTCCTATTCCCATTATTAGAGATGGGGAGGGAAAGGCTGAAAGCACTGGCTAGGCTAAGCCCATTTGGTGAGTTTATGGATAAGAAGAGGTTTGAATGGGGGGTGGGTGGGCTTTCAATCCCATAGCTCCCTGGCTGAATGACAGAGAAGGTGCTGGTGAGGGTGTTTTGGGGCGGGGGGGGGGGGAAGAAGAGACTAGAAATATAGGTTCACAAATTTTGTCTGGCAATCAGTTGCGCTTCCAGCAGATCCCCAGGTTGGATCCTGGAGGATTGGAGATCCTGGAGGTTGGCAACCCACTAAGGAGGCAAAAACCATTCTTCCCAGAAGCTGCAATGTAAGAAATGTTTCCTCCTTCCTTCTGGGAATCCTAGCTAGTGGTGGAAGATGATGCTGGAGGCTTCTGTGACATCACAGGAATCTCCCAGCCTGGTGGGGGGGGGGGCGGGGGAAGAGATGCCTAGAAGAAAGCAGACCACCACGTGCCTCTTCAACCCCGCCCTTCCCTACCAAGCTCTGGCAGTTCCTCCTGCAGTCAGAGAAGCCTTGCCTACTGCCGCCCCCAGATGCTGGCCCCAGATCTTGGTACCAACACGTTATCAGTGTCAGCGCCTCACTAATCTGCCCTGGCCAGGTGCATTCCACAACTGAGGTGCTACCACTGAGAAGACCCTCTCCAGGGGCCCCCTCCTGTCTCACCTCTGGAGGCGAGGACATCCAGAGAAAGGGCTTTGATGCACAGATGAAAGACAGGCCAGGGCTCATGCGAGGCAGCTGCGCTTCAAAGGCTTCAACCTCAAGCTGTTCACAACCAGAAGCCTGAATCGCACCTGAAAGCTTATGGGCCACCGCTGAAGATCTTTCAACACGGGCAAGATGGGATCCACTTTTTAATCTTGTTAATCTGAACTTGTTGGTAGTTTGGGGACTGTTTTCAGAAGTGGCCTCCTGGGTTATAACGCATTGCAGTCGCCTTGCCACCATGGCGCAAGGGCTGGATTGTCGTTGCAGGATAGATTCTCAGCTTAAAGACACCCAAGGGATAGCAGATTGAGGAGGCACTGTGCTGCAGGGCTCGGCTCCTTCCTCTCCCAGAGGCAGTGGGGGTGGCAATGGGCACAACTGATGGCTGCCGTCCCCCATACCCACCCCACCGTCTGCCAGATCCAAGCCGAGCACATTGACAGTGTCATTAGCTTGGCTGCCACAAGAGGACACGATGGCTGCACCTTGCCCAGAGAGACAAACTACCTTGAACCAGTCCAGGATTCAACAGGCATATGAAAATAAATCATATATTTCTGCCCTCTGAAATATTTGCATTCTGGGTTCCAAGACTGCCACAGCTGTACAGGGACCCAGAGAGAAAAGCAGGCAGGGCTTGAAGACTGTGCTGATGGAGAATGCCTAACGCCCAGCTCAGCTCTGCACGTAAGAAAAGCATCAACCGTCTCAGGCTTTACAGGCTCAGACTGACTGTCAGGGCATATTTGCCCTATAAAAAGATAACTGGTTTCACGCCACTTGCGCTGTCCATGGCTTGCTGCCCTCCAAAGGACCCTGCAGCCTGCAGCTTGATAAAGCTGCTAAGAAGTGTCCATGAGAGAACTCCACTGCACTCATTCCCGGCAGAAACGCAGTTCCAAGATGCGATGAGGAGTGAGAATGTTAAATGAGTTTCAATCCGTAGTATAGATATAGTTACAGAGGGAGGAGAGGATGAGGAAGAAGTGTAACGAGAACGGGAAAAGCACATAAGAGCGGAAACAGAGTATGACATCTCGATACCCCCCTGTGCTCAGTTCTCCCTCTGGGTGTGAATGGGGGTGCAGTTCCAAGAGATCATTCATGCAGCTCAACAATTCAAGTCACACAAAAGTAGTATGGATGTAAATAGTGACTGGTAGCCACAGGAAAAGTCAAGCGAGTCACCCAGGCTCTGCTCAAACCCAGACCCAGAACAGGCGGGTGCCTTTCTTCCTCCCCCCACCCCTGCAGCCTCCACTGCTCCTCTTCACAGAGTTTTGCCAATGAGGAAGGAAATCGTGCAAGAACACAGGGGAAGGGCCCGTCTCCTGGCAAGCCAGGGGAAGCTGACACGTAGTGAGGCATGCACAAGGAACATGCACCAGTGAGCCACAGCGGCATCACACACCACAGCGCCAAACTTTCATTTAAAAAAAGCCCAGCTGGCAAGATGGAAGATAGAAATCCTCCCTCCCTCCCTCCCTGTAGCTCATGCTGCTTTGACTGACTGATGCTTCCTCCAAAGGGTCACTGCTTTTTTCATCCCTGCCCCATCCCCAACCTGCCAAACGAACAAGCAGGCACATGGAATACAGAGGCCCAAGAGACTGTAGACAGCTCCCCACCCCCACCCCCGACAGCAGTGTGCCAGCCTGGAAAACAGAGAAGAACATCTCTTTCTAAGAGGAGAAGGCTCCTGTGTCAGGACTTTCCAACTGACCTCCCGGCTGTCAAAGCAGAAGAGAGGAATGAGGGTGCTGAGGAGGCCAGAAAGGCTACACCCCCCCCCTCCCGATCCACATCGGGGACTGGTGATGCAATCCCTTGTTCAGGCTACATCACCTGCAACTCTAGATGCATAGAGACAGCATTTTTCAAGCCACGTTCCTGACCTGGGAATGCACAATGCCTTCCTCAGATAGCACATGGAGAGCCAGTCTGGATCCCTGGGTACTAGAGAGGTGGAGCGTGCCATGGGCAACTCCTGACATAATCAGGGCTGCAGAGAAGCAAAGATGGGGGAGCAAAGAGGCCGATGTTAGGCCTCAGCACATCAACCCAGTCTCGACGAACTCGGTCGAGAAGCTGTCAATTCCATTTTTAAAAAACACGGCTGTTCGAGCCTGCTCTTTTTTAAAATAAAAAACAAGTTTCTAGCCCTTCTGGCCTTGGAAGTGCGTGCACAATGTTTTCTGTAACTTCAGAAGCCAGAAGAGCTGCAAAATAAGGTTTGCACTGATCAGCAACCGAGCGCTTGCATATCTTCTTGGCCCTCTCTCGTGACTAGCAATGCCAGAACAAATTATGCAACAAGTTTTTGAAAAATGCAGAAGATCAATCTTTATTGTTGGATATCACCCCAAACACTACAACTGTTATGGCACCCACTAAAGAACCCTGGGAATTGTAGTTTGGAGAAAGTACCCAGACTTTGGTAGTCCTTTGAAAGGAGCCTTTCTTGATCTGCATAGTTGACACACAGCCCAGAAGCCAGCTTTCCCTGGGGCAAAAATTCATCTTTTAGCACGGGATCAATCCTGCCCTGCCTAGAGTGATCAGCAATGTCACTCCACCCCACTTTGCTGTTTGAACACGCTGTTTCAGTTGAAGGCTCTTTCCAAAAGTCTTTGGTTGTTGTGCTCATCATAATTCTTTTGCTGCAGGCTGCTTCTCACCAGAAGTCTGTTGTCCAATATAACAAACAGTTCCTTGGCAGCGACAGCTGTCCACTTCCACGAATCTTACTTCAAACCCTGTTCCTAGAAGGCAATGCATCGCTCTGCAAAGCCACAGGCACATTCCACATTTCAGTGAATGCAGCAACGGCACTTTACTTTCTGGTAACTTTCCACCCGTACAGCCATTCCATGTATTTCACTCTACAGGAATTCAGCAGGTGAAGTATCCTGCAATCAGAAAAGGGTGCACTTTCCCATCTCTGCCTGCTACAAACAGATCTTCTTTCTAATCTCCCAAAATGCCACAGCTAGCAATACCCCTGGCCTGAGAATGATGCCTTCTGCTGGGCTCCTTTCTTCCGTGGCCTCCCCTGCCACAGAATGAGGTGCTAGAGCCCAGAGGTGGCTGAATGAAGTGGATCGCTCTGGACTGCAAGTAGCAGAGGCACTGTTTTTCAAAGGGTCCACTACTTTTTAAAAAATCCCCTGCAAGTAGAAAACTAGCTCATCAGCAAAAAGGGTTTTGTGCAAATTTCTTTCTGCAGTGGTAGCTCTAGTGTCTTTTTTTGCATCCTATCTCCAAGGACCCCATGGTTGTCCATTCTCCATTTCCCCCTCACAACCACCTTGAGGGGTAGGTTAAGCTAAGAGAGAGGGGCTTAGCAAGCTTCATGGTAGATTGAGAAGTGCAGAAACTCTCACACTTTAACCTGTACACCACATCACCTCTCCTTTGCACACTGTTTCTTTTGCAATGTGGGGAAACCAAAAGGAGCTGTGGAGGAGAGCTGCACACCAAGAAGGGCCTTTGCAGGCGATTTATCTCAGTGCCCTGCCTGGGCTGCTGGCTGTTTCGTTTAGCATTCTTGCGCTATCGATCCCAAAAGCTCGTGTTGTTTTTGGAATCCTCTGTGGGCTGTTGAATTCAAGATGTGACATTTCCAGTGGGTGACCAGGGAAGGGAGGGGGGGAGGGGAGGGGGGGCGGCCCCCCCGCTGCCTGCAACATACTGGCTCAGCGACTGGAGCCAGCCGGTTGTGGATCCACACAGGGCAACTCAGGGAAGGCAACTGACTCACCACCTCACCAACAGCCAGCCTTGGAAACAGCCAATGGTGATAGACAAGCAACCTCTGCTGGTCTCTCATGGCGAGCAACAATCATCCCCAGGTGATCAGACTCAGAAATCTTTCTGAACGGAAAGGGAACCAGTCCTTTCTTGGAGTACAGGTGCCCGTGCGCCACAGCAAATGACCCACACCTGTCACAATCTAGTGAAAGTTTTGTAGACCAATGACTTTCCATGGACTTGACTGGAAACCTGCCCCAAAGCCTTCCCTTGAGCTTGCTGCTCACCTGCAGTAACTAGTCTTCCAGTGCCCCCCACACTGAACCACCAGCTGATTTTGATGCTCTGTTGTAAGCTCTTTGGGGCAGGGACTTGTCTTCTTGGCCCTTTATGTGCAAGAACACAGATGGCACCATGTAAAGAATGTGCCTGGGGCAGCCTCCTCCAGGACCCCTGTCCTGCCCCCCCTTGAGTTCCTCCTTCTGAGATCAGGCATCTCATTCAGTGCAAAAAAATGCACTCTTTGCTCACACGTCTCCACTCGCTTGGGGCCTTGGAGGGGAGTGAGAAAGAGCTTGGAGGGGGCGGAGAGTGCCCTCGAGTCACAGCTGACTTATGGTGACACCCCCCCCCCACCTTGCTAGGGTTTTCAAGGCAAGAGACTAACAGAGGTGGTTTGCCACTGCCTGGCTCTGCATAGCAACCCTCGTCTTAATTGGAGGTCTCCCATCCAATTGCCAAGCAAGGCCGACCCTGCTTGGCTTCCGAGCTCTGACGAGGTCCTGCTTGCCTGGGCTATCCCAGTCAGGGCAAGAAAGGGCTTAACCCTCCAATCATCACTCAGTTTTTCTATCAGACCCCTTTGCTGTTAACATTTTGCAGGAAAAACTTTTGCATCTTTTCTTTAAAACACGTAACGGTGGAGCCAGCTTTGCTTAGCAAACCTGGCTAGAGGTTGAAGGTTTACGCTCCATCTTTCTTCCCTTCACCGCTCCATGGCAAACTGTGGCTGCAGGAGCCTCGCTGCTCGCATTTCAGAGGGGGATGGGGGCGCACGGGTATCTGTTTGGGCACCAGGAGGTTTTTTGGTAGCCATGTTTTTTTCATTTAATTTAATTTATTATATTTATATTCCACCCTCCCCGCTTTCGCAGGCTCAGTGCCACGATAACCACTTCACTCCATCACAGAATGCAAACCTGGGCTCTTGTGTGCCGAGCGACAGAATGAAGTACAAAGCCCCTGGCAAACTAAAAACTTCACACAAGTGGCTGGTGCTCACAGAGAGGCCTGACAACAGCCCCCCGGGCGACTGGGGTGCTTCAGAAAGAGAGGGGCCAGGCCAGGCGACCTGTTGGCCCCGGCGCTCCCATTCGACCAAGTCACCTAGAGCGTACCTTTCCAAGGCAGACCGTCAAGCAAGAGGTCGCAAAGGACCCTTCAGCCACACACCCGCCTGCCGGGGAATGGATCCAAGAGCTCGCCACTCCGCAGAGGGGGAAGGCAAGAGCCTTGTCGTAGCGTTTGAGCTTGCTTAAAACAAGAAACATTAAGTAGGGAATAATGACTGCCGAGTGGAGAGCCCTCATGCAAGGTAAATGCTTTGCTCAAGTAGCTTTCAGTCTTTCTCTCACTGGCTTGTTTTAATATTTATTGGCGACGTCTCTACAAGGGCCTCAGCACGGGAGGGGAGCCGCAGAGGAGCACCGGGTTGGCTCCTTCCGTTGCTTGATAACCGTATTTCATTCGGCTTCTTCAGCGACGCGCCTTGACTGTTTGCCAACCAGAAGATAAGAAGGTTTTGCGAAATGCATCCCTTTGGTTTATTAGCTATTTCACAAAAGCTTGCCTATGCCGACGGAGCAGGTTTGTGGCGGGCGGAGGGAAGAGCATCGGAAGCCAGTGGGGACCAGTAGAGAACGCATTTAGGCACAGGCTCACTCAGAGCCAAGCTACAAGCGATGCGTTACACAGGTTGGACACTTGTCAGCTTCCCTCAAGTTTTGATGGCAAATGTAGGTGTCCTAGTTTTACGGCGTGGCTCTCCATTACAGCTGCAAGACCAGGATGCCTACATTTCCCATCAGAACTTGAGGGAAGCTGACAAGCGTCCAACCTGTGTCAGGCGTCACTTGTAGCTTGGCTCTCAGCCTCGATCCCTCTTTACTCCCAACAGCACTTGGACCACCTGGGCTGCCCCCCAGAAGAAGCAATGTGCGTTCTCCACACAAGCGCGGACATCAAATGGCCCCGTCTCATCCGCAAAGAAGCAATGCAAAGCTGTGTGTGATATGGGAGGGGGGCGTCCAGCCTCCCACCTTGTTCCTCAGAAAGAATATCTATTTATTTACTTGCGTTATTTCTAGTCCACTTTCTTACTTTATTTATTTCTTTGCGTTATTTATAGTCGGCCACTAGCACTGATTCTCAAGGCGGTTTATGCAGTGTGAGTCAGTGCAGTCAATTTCAAAGACATTTCAATGAACAATGTAATAGGGTCTATAACTGCAAATCTGCAATGCTTTAAAGCCAGTATCGCATCATCACATGGGATTTACACACATCTCTGTGAATGACTTCGGATAAAACAGTCTAAATACAGCTGAGAAGTATGGCCTAAGACAATGTGACGTCACAAAAGATCCACAAGAATTCCAAATATTTGGGAAGGCGGGAAGCACACATGTTACCAGCAAACAGCATGGTATCAGCAAGGGAAGTGAAAGGTCACTTTACACAGAAGAAAATGCGCCAGTGGGGCTGTGTTGCTGATGGGCGTGGGTTGCAAAAGGAGTGAAAGGGGATGAGTGGGAAGAGGGGCAGGGGAGCTATGGGGCCAGAAGACCAGTGTTGGGAAGAAGCAACAGGATGAAATGAAGGGGGGGGGAGAAGAAAGGTGGATGGGTGCAGGTGCCTAAAAGAAAGGCCGAGAGGCTCAGAGAGGGCAAAGGGGAGGCCAAGGAGAATCGAGGGCTGCGTAAGGGGAGCCGAGAGGCATAAAAGCAGGACTTGGCTAGAGGGGCCTCAGCAAATGTCGCAAAGGGCCACCACATGTCCCTGCTCTTGCCTATGCTGCATAACGCATGGCATGAACATTATACGAATGCCAGTTTGGACGCAACAACAACACGCTTGCTAGCCAGGCATCAGAGTCACATTCTGTGATGCGTGTCGAGTGGCTGCAAACAGGCCTCCGGTTCTCACCAGGGGTGGGGAAGAAGCCGGCCGGCCCTCGCACAGGTCTCCCTCCCTCCCCACTATCGCTCCTGCCTTCTGTATGCAGCAGCCCCACCCCCTCAGCTCTCCCCCCCCCAACCACATTCCGCATGCCTGCATCCTGGCCCTGGCCCAGCTAACCTGGGTGGGTGCCATTTGGCAGAGTATCCGGGCACCTGCAGAACAGACCAACTGTCTACTCTGCTTGTCCAGCATACATAATGTCACCTGCTGCTGTTCAAGGAAGGGACAGATAGAAATACGAATAGAGTGCACCGTCTGGAACAGCTACAGGGACATCAAGAAAAGGACTTCAATATATTTTGACCTCTTGCTGCTTCCCATTAGACTTTTCTCCAAGAGCAATGGAAAGTGGACATCTTTTAAGGGTCCAATTTTCAGACTCCAATGCCTACTACCAGGGCTTTTTTTCAGCCGGAACATGGTGGAACGGAGTTTCGGCACCACTTGAAAATGGTCAAGGCCCCACTCCCTGATCTCCAGACAGAGGGGAGGTCAGATCTAAACTCCCCTCTGTCTGGAGATCAGGGGGTAGGGCCACCGGCCATGTGACTGTTTTTGCTGAGGGTGATTTAAATTTTAAAACACTCCCTCCTTGTTCCAGCTGACCCAAAGTGACATGATTGCGCGGTCCTGGGAACATGTGCACACTTTGCGTGTGCGCATGTGCTACCAGGGGCACCATCTCCCACCAGGATTGCCTCCTGTGCTGGCAACCCACTGAGTTCCACCACCTCTTTCCCCAGAAAAAAAGCCCTGCATACTACCAACTTTTAAAACTCCAGTAGGCTGGAGTTAGCAGTTGGCTGTGTGTGACTCCCTCACACCTGTTATGGTGTTACAGAATGCTCACAAATATTCGTACTATTCAAGGGGAAGCATCGCCAACAGGATGTCAACCAGGCGCAGATTATGTGTGTAACCTGCAAAATTTACCCATGGCATCAACACAAGACTTCCCAGGAAGAAAGAGAGGAGTCTTGACAGTATTTTCCTGGCATCTGGGCTGCCCTGATGTGGAAGAAATGCCTGTGCCTTGCTCCAAGTCTTACGTAAGTTCTTTAAAATAGTTACGTGCTGCTGTCTCTAAAAAGGGATTTCCAGAGTGGTTCAGTACCTTGTCAATGTTGTGCTGCTGATGGCTCCTCCCTGAGTAGTTGGAAATGAAAGATCCGTTAGGGTGAGGAAAGCAGGATTTGAGTCCAGTGACACCTTAGAGACCAACGCAATTTTCTGACCAATCTTGTTGGTCTCTAAGGTGCCCGCTGGACTCAAATCCTGCTGGTCTGTTGCAGACCAACATGGCTACCCACCTAACTAAGGTCAGGAAAGCCCTCTCATGGGGCCAGGAGAGGCTGCGTCGCTTGCTGATGGTACAAACAGAACTTCCAGCAGCAAGGGAATAAATAATCAGAATACACAATGTTCCAAAGGGTCGGCGTGAACTGGGTGCCTTGACGCCTGCAAAGGAGGGTGGAATGCTTACGCCTCCTTCCATAGTTTCCCTCAAGGCTTTTGGTTTTCACAGACCACAGCCCAGTGGCTGCTACTTAAAGGGGGAGACTGGTGTGTATACTTGGGGGAGGTGACTGTTTCCCTTCCTACCCCTCCAAAAATCACCACTCCCAAACTGCTTTGTACCCAGTGGCGGCAATGTACCCCTGAACCTCTGGGGAAACAGGCTGTGGCACTCGGCAGCCCCTTGGCCGAATCCACTGGGGCTCTTCCGATATTTTTATGGGGTAGTGAGTCTCAGGGAGAAAAATGCACAAGGGGAAAAATTAAAACTTTCCCTCCTGCACGCCTGCCAGACTGCCCCTTTTAATTCACAGCCCCCACAGGCGCAATCTTTAAAAATCAAATCAAAGAAAAACTCAGGGGGGAATCATCACGGAATAACACAAGTCGCAGTCAACTTTTATGCTTAAGAGGCAGCAGCTCTGCCTTGCACCCCTGCCAGCTAATGCACAAACTCAGCGCCTTCCGACTGAAACCAGGCCACAAAGGCTTCTGCCGGCATGAAATCTTGTCAGTCTTTCAGGTGCCACAAGGCTCTTGTTCACCATCACTGCTAGGCAGTGAAGGAGGAACACTTAGCGTGCTAGCAAAGAGTCCAGTCGCACCTTTAAGACTAACCAACTTCATTGTAGCATAAGCTTTTGAGAACCACAGCTCTCTTCGTCAGATGCATCATCATACCCTTTACTATTTTACAACTACAGACTAACACGGCTAACTCCTCTGGATCCACAATGGCAAAGAATCTCATGGAGCGACAGTTCCCACTGTTCCTGGATCCTGAGCCCCAGGCGGTGCGCCCAGGAAGCCCGCCTAGGGGTGACAGAACATCCAGAGAGCCTCAACCAGGAGAGCAGAACGGGTGAGGAGGTCACCTGAGCTAAGCTCATTACTTGCCAACTGTGTTCGTGAGAACCCAGGGATTCCCAGCAGCGTATTGGGGCACCGCAAAAGACAATCAAAAGTTTTATTAAGGCAATTTTTATTTTATTTATTTATTTATATTTCAATTTATATACCGCCCATCCCCAGGGGCTCTGGGTGGTGAACAGTTTAAAATCAATAAAAACAAGAAAACAACAATACTAAAATCAACATACAAAACAATAATGAAATAAATTAACCAAGTGCAATGGTGGGGAGAACCCTCCCACCCACCCCCTGAAGGTGGGAGGCAGACATGGCACCGCCCCCTTCAACCACCGAACGCCTGGCGGAACAGCTCTGTCTTACAGGCCCGGCGGAACGATAATATGTCCTGCTGGGCCCGGGTCTCCATTGACAGAGCGTTCCACCAGGCTGGGGCCAGGACTGAAAAGGCCCTGGCCCTGGTTGAAGCAAGGCGGGCTTCCTTAGGGCTGGGGACCACCAGTAAACATTTATCCGCTGATCAAAGCGGTCTCTGGGGAACATACAGGGAGAGTCGGTCCCAAAGATATGCCGGTCCCAACCCTCTCAGGGCTTTAAAGGTAAGAACCAATACCTTGAACCTGATTCGGAATTCAACCGGAAGCCAGTGCAGCTGGCGCAGGACAGGTGTGATATGTGACTGGTAGGATATACCAGTCAGGACCCAATCTCTCTCTCTCTCTCTCTCTCTCTCTCTCTCTCTCTCTCTCTCTCTCACACACACACACACACACACACACCATCTTTCTGCTTTTGAAGGAATATATAATGTAGCTCACACTTCTATATAATGTAGCTCATACTGGCTTACATATTATCTGTTGCTTTAAATATGTACTCCTATATACTACCTGTGCTTCCCAAGGCTGAGGGCCTTGGGAATGTTTAGTTTGGAGAAGAGGAGATTGAGGGGGGGGGGACATGATTACTTTCTTTAAGTATTTGAAAGGCTGTCATTTGGAGGAGGGCAGGGAGCTGTTCCAGTTGGCAGCAGAGGGTAGGACCTGAAACGATGGGCTTAAATTACATGCAGAAAGATACCGGCTGGATATTAGGAAGAACTTTTTCATGGTCAGAGTAGTTCAAAGGTGGAATCAGCTGCCTAGGGAGGTGGTGAGCTAACCCTCACTGACAGTTTTCAAGAAGAGGCTGGATGAATCTTGGTCAGAGATGCTTTAGGCTGATCCTGCACTGGGCAGGGGGTTGGACTAGATGGTCTGTATGGCCCCCTTCCAACTCTATGATTCTATGATTTTGTTTAATGTCAGTCCTAGAATTGATTGTGTTCTGTTTCAGCAGTTCCTCAACCCCATATTGGATCCTTGCTAATGCTATGTCTTTGTAAACTTGTATTCATTTACCCTATAACATTGCTTATGGAAATGTTCTTGACACTGTATGGAAATGCCTGCCCTTGTCCTTGCTACTGATTGTACTAATCTCCCACTATGTAATCCACCTTGAGTCTCAGTGAGAAAGGCAGACTATAAATGAATGAATGAATGAATGAATGAATGAATGAATGAATGAATGAATGAATTTGGACACCACTTTTCCATATTGCCCAACACACAATTGCACGCCCTGCAACTAAAACAGCATCAGCTACAGTAAAATGCAGCCCCAGGTAAAGCAGCACCTTGCCAAAGGCCAACCCCATGGAAACATGAAAGCAGCGGAACGCAACAGAGCACCCCAGCCATTCAGGCAAACACTCCCTGAAAGAGCTTGGCTTGGTGCCTTTTTCAAAAAAAGGAGCAGAGATGTTACAGCCCTCACTCCACAGGGCTGTCCATTCTACAAGGATGGAGCCAGTCCAGGGGTCAGGGCTTAAGCCATGAATAACAAAACCAGCACTTCAAACTGAACCTAGAAATAAACTGGCAGCCAATGCAGATGTTCCAATATTTCCATTATGCAACTTGACCTACATATCCCAGTCCACAACCAGGTAGCTGCATTTTGTGGCTGGTGATGTTTCCGAGTTGTCTTCAAGGGCAGTGCAGTGTAAAACACATACCAGCAGTCTAACCTTAAAGTTAAAACAATAGAGCCACGGTATAAAATAGGCAAATGCCAGTATGGTGTAGCGGTTAGTGTGCCAATCTGCAGAGGCTTGAGTTCAAATCTCCGTTTGGTGGCCTTGGCTCAGTTACTTTCCCACGGATGAACTGCCTCGGGCATTCACCAGGCCAATTTCAAACACTGCAGGTCTCAAACCCCAGGGGTAGAGGTGGCCTTTCATTTGCTTTGGTACCAAGCCACTGAAGGCTTTCAAGGTCAGCACCAGCACTTTGAATTGGACTTGGGAAGAAATAGGGAGCCACGGAAGCTGAGATAATGCTGAATTCTTATGCCATTCATCCTGTGGGATTCCAGTTAAGGGCTTCGCTGTGGCATTCTGCATGTCCAGAGGGCACTTACAGACAGTTCTGTGACCTGGATGCAACCAAGTCCACAATACATAACATATCTGATGAAGGGAACCCTGACTCTCGAAAACTCATACCCTGGAAATCTAGTTGGTCTTTAAGGTGCTATGGGACCCAAATCTTGTCCATGTTACATAATTGTTAGCGAGGCTCGCAGAATGTTCACACAGGGCTGCTGATTCTCTCCTGCAACATCTACCTGGTGAAGAGTGTTGAGTGAGAGTTGGGGCCACACTCGTCACTGAAATGGAGCCAGGTTGCCCAAGCCAAGGTCTCACCAACTAAATCATGTCTGCAAGGTTTTCACACCAGAAAAGCTAAGGCTAACAGGGTCCCTGAAGGTCAAAGCTTTGACAGTTTGGCTCGATATCTGAGCAGGAGACTTTGCACCAAGCATTCACAGATTCAGCTGTGCGCTCTCAAGGACAGGATGCTACCACAAGCTGCAGGCACAATCAACAGACAGGCAGCCCTGTGCCTTGCAGAAGGCCACAGCAACTCCCAACCCCTCCCCTCACCAACAGCCGGACCAGCAGAACTGGCCCAAACCCTGGGATGTTCTTATTGGCTATGTAGACCTCTTGACCTGATAGAGTTCTGCACAATGCCCCACACTCAACCAGCCAGTCACATGTGGTCTGCCAGATGCTCAGCATCCGCTCTGTTTTTCCAGAGACGCGTCGGTCATTGCAACAGACTTGCCTGGAATACTGTTTTCCTGACCTCAAAGTCCCCCTTCCTCAACTGAAGAAGCTTTCCAACATGAAACTGGTGATTTGTAGTACATTGAGGAAATCTGACTGCATTTCCTGAGGCCTGAATAATGAGCTGGGATTCCTTAGCCATCAGGGGTGTTACAGTTAGCTTGGCAACACTCAGAAGCCTGTGTTATACCCACTTGACTGCCCCTGTGCTTGGTCATGGGCTTTTTGAGATTGCACTTGAACTTTGCTTCTTTTACAATCCCTTCCTTCCTATCAGACTCTTTCCTGGCTACTTACAACTCCCCTCATATCATACCTGCACCCACTTCATGCATCCAAGGACAGAGAGCCTCCCTCTACCAAAGCTTATGGTAGACTAAACCGTTGGTGCTTTTTAAGGTTCTCCTTTTTTTTGCATACCTCCAGGCAGGCACCCAAAGCAGGAGGTAGGCAGAGCAAGGGGCTGCCACTGGAGGGGGCAGACAGGAAACTGGGTGAAGAGGGAAAGGGCAGGAACCATTCTTCTGTTATAGAATCACAGGGTAGGAAGGTACCTCTAGGGTCATCTAGTCCAACCCCCTGCACAGTGCAGGAAATTCACTGACCCAGTGACCCCTGCTCCATGCCCAGAAGATGGCGAGACACCTCCAGGATCCCTAGCCTGGAGGTGTCTCACCATCTTCTGGGGCGAGCTGTTGGGGGGGGGTTGCAGCTAAGGAGCCACCAAGGACAAAGGGCAGGATTCAGGCTTTCCCACAGCCCCAGTTCCGGTGCCTCCAAACAGCAGGGGGCCCCTCCAGTGGGGAAAGCCGGACTGGCAACACTGGGTTAGAGACAACTGTTGGGAAAGGGGAGGATGCAAGATTTTGTGAGACAGCCCCTTCCCTCCCTCCCTTGTGCATGGTTTTTGCTTCCTGAACAGTTAATGCAAACAGATTGTGATGTTTCACACTGGGGATCTCACACAGAGAGAGACAAGCCTTACAGGCGCACAGGGGCTGTGCTGTGCTCTGCTCAAATAAACAGGGAAATCCAGGATAGCGTCTGCTCGCCCCCCCTCGCCCCCCCGGGGCAGGATCAGGCGCCGCCAGGAGGCTCACCTGGGGCTGCTGGGCTGCCTGCCTCCAGCTCACCTGCCCTTTTGCAGCTGCTGAGAACGTGAGAAAAGAAACAGGACCAAACCCTCTCTAGGCGCCGTCCTGAGGTCCCTGGAGAGAAACAACGACGCGCATATCCCACGTCTCTCCTTGATCAGGGACTCAAAGTGGCTTTCCAAGTGCCCCCCTCCTCCATCCCCACAACAACAACCTTGTGAAGGTAGATTAGGCTGAGAGACGGTGGTGGGCCCAAGGTCACCTGGTGGGCCTCCATAGTCCAGTGAGGGATTCGAACCTGGTCCTTCCTAGGCCGACACCTTAACTGCTCCGCCACCCCCACCCCTCAGGACGGGGGAGGAGGGGGAAGGAAAAAATAACTGAATGAAGCCACTCAGCCAGGCTCATTGGCCACCGTTATGACACACACATACTCATATATTTTCCGGTCCTATTGGAAGGAGTGGCATTCCGCCAGGGACTTCGCCGTGTGAGCAGTGCTGAGGTCACCGACTGCACGACTTCTTGTGGAAGCCAGGGACGAGCAGACGGTGGTATCTCATGGCCAATAAATACAGACTGAGAAAAATGAAAAAACGTCTCATATCACCCTGCAAGGGCGACATGTGTGGACGGGTGTTCAGACGGACACTGCTAATTGATCAGCAGCACCGGTGGTTACCACGTCAGACCAGGATTTGGGAGACCTGGTTTCAAACTCCCAAGAAGCCTGCTGGGGAATTTTGGGCCAATCTTAGCCTAACCTACCTCAAAGGACTGTTGTGAGGGTAAATTAGAGGAGGGGAGGATGGTGCAAGGAATGGTGAGCTCTTTGGAGGAAGGGCAAGATATCCTAAGTAAATAATTACAGGGATAGCCTCAAGCAGATGAACAGCTCATGCATGACATGAGAACGCACAGAAGTACATTCTGGCCTGCAAGAGCCGGCGCAGCATGATAGTTAAGACCACGAACTGTGAACAGGAAATCTCTGTTTTGGGTCTGTTGTCAACCCTTCAGCTGGCTTATAGGCAAAATCACTGATCTCTGCCTCACCCCTGTTTGCAACATGGGGGATAAGATTTGTCTACTTTACAGGGTGGGATAAGATTTGTCTACCTTACAGGGTTATTGTTAAGACCACTGGTTACTGGATTACCGGGACACTTGAAATGTGCTGGGAAGGCATGTCAGAACGTCATGGTTTGTTCCCCTGTAGGCGTTTGTGGAACAAAAAGGGTCCCGGTACGTGCTATGAGACTCTGCATCAGCACAGGCAGTGAGCTCAGTTGTGCTAATGGATGTCAGTGTGGGAGTGACAGTTTACAAGCAGCTGAGTGCACAAAACTCCAGTGACTCTGCTCTCAAAGATCATCCAACTCGATGCCAGAGAGCATCAGGCATGCATGTATCAATATCTGCCAACATAACCCCAGCAGAATGCAGGCCATTTTGATTCTCCACACCTCCCCCTTCCTTCCTTCCTTCCTCCTTGAAGCCAAAATTAGACTGTAAGCTCCTTGGAACAGGGACCTGCAGTGTGTGCACATGGTTATGCTACTCTGTAAACTCTCATGGGTGCTGATGGTTCTTTAAAAACAGCAACCGGCATCACTGCTGTAATGAGCTACTTCATTACTGCACATGTTTCTGGACACAGCACCGAATGCCATCCATTGTGCATATTTTAGCTTGCAGCTGTTGATGGCAGTGTGTCAGGCAACAGAACACGTATGATTTTCAAGAGGCCGAGCATGGATGGCGAGGAAAGCAGCAATCTGTCTGTGCGTGCACATTTGCGAGTGTGAATGTCAGTGAGTGAATGAGCATCCATGTGTCCAAGAGCTTACACAGAAGCGATGAGGCGGTCAAGCATTCAAGGAAATGAGCAAAACTCCATTTGATGCTCTCTCAACGCTTTGCATCCTTCCTTCATCCCATTTTCAAAAAAAGCATCATACATCAACCTTCAGGGCAGGAGACAGACCAACAAGGGGAGTGGGGGGGGGAGCAGAAGCAAGAGAGAAAATGCTGCCTGCAGTTCCATTCTGCAGCCATAGGAACCCAGGAGACGATGGAACCAGTACTGGGGAGTAACTGATGCAAGGTGTGTGTGTGTGTTTGTGTGCATGTGTGTGGGGCGGGGTGGGGGGAGAGTGTAAATCACCCAATCTAGACCTGCCATTAATCTCATAATTACCCCAAGGTGATTGCAATTACCCATCAAAACCACAGTGTTCAATATGAATGCACAGAGACTGTGATTTTTGGCAGCATCTTCCCGTTTCATTTGGAAAGAGCTTAGATCCTCATCCAAATCCCCCCCCAAACCCTAAAACAAGGATGGGGATTGAAGAGGGGTTTCTCCCCCCCCCCCCGCCCTCGCCTGGCATTGCTCAGTGCAATAAAGAGGTCTTCCCTCAGTGGGTGCTGGCTTCCAGCTAAGCTGTCAAACCCCCCCCCCCACCCCCCGGCAGAGACACTTTGCAATTCAGCACCACGGACAGCAGCACGGAGGAGGGAGAGGAAACCCAGCTGCCCCTAGTCGAAGCCAAGGGAAGAGAACGGCACCTCTCTCAACTGGCACGGCGCCCCCACTTTCGAACCAGCTGCCACCCCCATAGTCTGGCAGAGGCAAGCCAACGTTGGGAAGCCCTTCGAGACAGATTTGATATTGCCAGCCCAGAGAGGGAGAGAGAATTAAATAAAAAACTCAGCCAGCCAGAGAAACCGACGCAACCTTGGCCGATACATCCCACCCACCCCCCGGGCATGTCGGCGCCTCCTACCTCCCCGGGAAAGATTTCCTCCCTTTTCAACAACCCAGCACCCCTGGTCTTTGCTACAAGGGCATGCGACACAACACGACCCAACGCACACAAACCCCTCGGGCGAGGAGATTCTTACCAGCAGCCCGCCTGCCTGCCCACAGATGGCCGGACGCCCCCCCTGGCACAAACTGCCGCCACAGCAGAAGCATTTTGCAACCCCGGTTCTCCACAGAGAGGAAAAGCACCCGGTGGGGCAGAACACGCCGCCCCATCTGTCCTCCCCACACCCCACAAGCACCATCAGAAGCCCCCCCCTCCCCGCAGTGCATCACCAATAGCAAACGGCTGCAAGCCAGCCTCCGGCCCCAAAAGAGACGAGCTCTGCGGCGCGCCCGGCATCTCCCCTCAGCCAACCTGAGGCAACGAGCGACCCTCTCCGCCGGCCCCGGCCCCAAGCCACCGGCCAGCCCCTCCCCAGCCCCCGAACCCCCGACCACACGGCCCAGCCCCCTCCGGCCCCAGCCTCCTCGCCCGTCTGCGGCCCAGCCCCGCTTGCCAGCCCCGGCCCCAGCCCCCCTCCGGCCCCACCCTGGCCCGCCAAGGGGCAGGGCAGGGCGGCTTACCTGGGGGGGGGGAGCCGCTGGCTCTCAACCGAGGGGAGGGCTCATCCTTCCGCGTTTCTCCCGGGCCCGCGGCGCCTCCGGAGGTCTCCGCGCCCAGCAGGCTGCCTCGGAGGGGGCCTCACGGGCCCCGTCCAGGGCGGCTGGCTGCAGGCTCCATCGGCGGAGTCCGCAGACAAAAGCGGGGCTGGCGGCGGGCTCCGCAAGGGGCGGGGGTGGGTGGGGTGCGCCGGGCTGGGGCCCCCGGAGCGCCTCTTAGCTGGGCTCCGCCATGGCCGCGCTCCCCGGGGAGAGGCTGCGGGCGGGGAGCCGGGGCCCGGCGACTCCTCCGGGCCAGCCAGATCCGGGAAGGGGCCGCTCCAGCTCCGGCTCCGGCTCTTCCCAGCCCCGCAGAACCGGGGTTGGGCTGGGGGAGGCGGAGCGCCGGGCCGAAGCGCCTCCCAGGAGTGGGGCGGAGAGAGCCGAGCGCGCCGGCCCCGGCGCACCGAGAGCCCCAGCAGCACCGGGCGGGGGGGGGGGGGGAAAGGCGGCAGGAGGGCCGGCTGGGAGGGGGCCGGGGAAGGGGCCGGCCTGGGCAGGGGGAGGCCAGCCCCCTTTCTGCGGAGGGAGAGGGGCGGAGACCAGCCGCTCGCCTGGGGGAATCTTCGGTGCTGCTGCTGCTGCACCGAGCGGGGAGGGGCGGGGAAGAGAAGGGGGCAGGAGGGGGCGGGAGGCAGGTGGGGTGGGGGCGAGAGGGAGAGGCGGGCGGGCGGGGGGAGCAGGCCGGACATTGGCCTCCCCGAACAGTGAAGGGGCCTGTCTCCGCTGAGCCCTCCCCGGAAGCCGAGAAGAACGGATAGGCGCTGTGGGGTCAAGGGCCTCTGCAGCGACGCGTGTCCAAGGCGGGAAGCCTTCGCCTCGGACGCCTGGGTTTCCTTCCCCCGGCCGGCCGGCCGGCTCCTCGGGGCTGCTTGCCTGCGGCAGCCCAGGCGAGGCCGGAGGAAAGCGCCCGCCAGGCCACCGCCTCCCTCCCGAGGGCCTCCTGGCGCGCCCGAAGCTCAAACGCCTGGGTGGCCGCCTGAGGGCCACGGTCCTGCCTGCGCTTCGGTGGCCTCTCCTTCCGAGTCAGCACTCTCGAGAGGGAAAACTCCGCTCCGAATTGTACCCCCGGGAGCGAGGCGGCCACGACACCGCCGCCCCCCCCCCGAGTGCAGGGGGGGGGGAAGCTACATTGTGCCCGGACGAGAGGAGGCCCATCGCAGACACCATCACCAGGTGTCGGGCAGACAAAGGCCTTCTCCAGGGTTGCTCCCGAGCCCCTCTGGTCTGGATGCCAGGGGCTCAACCCAAGGACCTGAATGCTGAGAATGCTGAGCCATGGGCCCCTCCTCAGCCCCCGCCCGGGCCTCTGTCTGTCTGCCTCAGTCCGGGCTCCTCTGATTGGCAGGGGCACAAAGGCCACCCAGCTACTTGGGACAGGAAGCCCTTCCCTGGCACCCACTGGCTGAGATCCTTATACGCTGCCGGGGACTGAACCAAAGAGCCTTCTGCAGTGCCGGGCCTCTGAGCGGTGGGCCCTGCTCTAGCTGAAACCAGTGCGACGAAACGATGCACACACCAGATCACCTGCCTGCCCAGGATTGTCTCTTCTGCCTTCGGTGAAAGGAAGGCCTCTTTCTGGGCACCTGCTCTCCCCAAGGTCCTTTCAACTGGAGAGTCAGGATTTGAACCTGGGACTCCCTCCAATGGCTTCTTTTCTCAAAGCCCACTCTTTTTTTTCCCTCTCTCCAGGCAGCGGCTTCCTGAAACAGTTCCACAAGGACTTTTTATCTCCTTGATAAAGTGTGCTCAAGCCAAGGAAGCAGTTCCTTCCAAACGGCGTTCCAGGGAATCCTGGGATTTCTCAAAAACTCACCAGGGGGTTTCTCAATTAGACAATCAATAATGGCAGACGAGCTGCCTTGGAAGGCTGCTGGCCCCCTGCTATGGCTCTTCCCCTGGAAAGCCGCACTCACGGGAGAGCCTTTGGCTGGGCTCTGTTGGAGGAGGCCCGTGCATTCCAAAGTGGGGGGCTGATGAGGCCCGCCCAGCCCATCTGGCACCTCGGGCAAGGCGCTCCTGCCCTCCGACGCTCCCCAGAATCCTTTGCAGTTCACAGCGATTCCTCGGCAGACGAGTCAACCTGGAAAGGATTCTCAGAAAGACGAAGGCTTGAAAATGACAGCAATAAAAACAAATAGAAACACAGTCAAACAACAGAGCTTGGAGATCACAAGGGACACATAAAGGCATAACAAAACCCCACAACAAAGGCAACTGTACTTCGCAAGCCTTGTGAAACATGCAGAAGCGTCTGGAATTGTGAAAGAGGAAGGTCTGCAAAGGTGGACGGGCCATGCTGTAAGCCAGTTTAGGAGGCAGATTTGGAGTGGCACTCAGGATAGACAAAATAAATTACTTCATCATATAATGTACAAGTCAGCTATGGAACTCACTCCCACATGATGCAATGCTTGCTAGCTTTGATAGCTTCAAAAGGTCAAGTCATGGTAGCTAAATGGAAAGTCCGTGTTCAGAAGCAGAAGATGGAGGGGGGCGGCAGCAGCAATGGCATCCCTGCCCTGCTGGTTGGTCCATGTGAAAAATAGGACGGTGGGCTGGATGAGCTGTTTGCCTGCTCCTGCAGGGTGCTTCTGTTTTGCTGAGGCAGAAAAGGAGACAGTGCTGAGCTGTTTGGCACAATCTGCCAGCAAGTTTGGCCTGAGCACTGACACGCATGAGCAGCTCTGTTCTGCAGGGGAACTTCCCTGTGCAATTGGTGCCTAAGGAAGGGGGAGCAAAGGGGTTTTCTGCCTCGGGCATTAATTCTCTGGAGTCCTACCGTTTTACACCTCTGAAATCTCCCCTTCTGTACCAAATCCCCATATCCTCTCCTTTGATTGTCTGATTGTTATATGGGGGGGGGGGAGGCCACAAAGGAGTCAGCAAGTCCCTGGACCCACCATATTTTTCAGGTTGGATGACTTGTGCTTATTTTGGCTGCCACATGCCTACCCCCTCTGGAAGCCTTTGAAAAGCACGGAAAGTTCTTCTTCTGATCGTGCCCCTTGCCCAACAAAGCGCTCTGTGGCACGCTAGAGAGAGCTGCTTTATGGTGGTTGCTTTCCTGAAACCAGAAGCGTTCTGTGCATTCTGAAAGGGAGCCGCTTTGTCGTTGCAGCTCCTCCGAGGAAGAGTTCTGGGCAACGCCAAAGCCACCTGAAAGGAAGGGGGTGCAGTGGGTAGGCCCCTTACCACAAAATCATTTGGAACATCTTCGCAGCCTGGATGCCTGGGGAAAGGTGCGGAGCATTCCAATTCATAAAACCACTAAAACAGAAGAATAGCAATCAAGCAAATGAATAATTGGGATTAATAATGCAAGGGGCTAATAAAGCCCTCACAAAAGATTAGGTGGCAGCGTCCTCGCCAGCATGGAACGAGTGTCTGCTTGGGGTTCATTTCTGCAATGGCTGTTGAGGGGGGGGGTCTCCTTTAGAGCTTGCAAAGGGAGGCAGGCTGCTGGACCTGCGGCGAGCTTCAGAATCCCCAGCTTGGCCTCTGGGAGAAACATAAAAACAATAGAAAAGCATCACGAATGTACCAAATAACATAAGCACAACAAAAGGTCCCTGCTGTCAGGAGCTTACATGGGAGAGAGGAAAAACACTGCACGTGCTTGATTAAATTTATTCACACGAATCCCATACGAATTTTATGCCTCTCTCCCCATTACTTTCCCAATTAAATGGCAAGTTCCTTGCAGACATTCCTCAAGTGTGCCTCAAACTTAGGATCACTGAGATGTGCCAGTTCTTCATTTAAATTGGACCCCTCAGCTGATCCCTGGAGGACCACTCTGCACGTGGTTCCCCACCATCGGAGGTTCAGTGGGTGGCAACAAAAGCCATGGTTTTCTCAGGAAAGCCCTCTCGAGGGCTGGCCTCTTCGTCTGAGAAGCTGAGGGTAGCATATGCAGCTCTCCCCTCCTCCACTGTATCCCCACAACCACCCTTGGAGGTAGGCCAGCCTAAGAGTGAGACGACAACTGGCCCAAGGTCACCCATGAAGTGTCATGGCTGAGCAGAGCTCTGCCCTCTTGCAGTCCCGTATTCTCACCACTACCCCACGCAGGCTCTCCAGGTATCCTGAGAATGCGAAGCCTACCCTTACAACATGTGGTTCTAAGAGAAGAATTTTCAGCAGGCAGGACGGATGAAGAGACAAAAGGTGTGTGTGGGGGGGGGGATAGGCATTCAAGATGACGGGTACATCAAGGTGTTTTCAGGGATTTCTTCAAAACACAGAGTAGTTCATAGAATCATACAATCCTAGAGTTGGAAGGGGCCTTACAGACCGTCTAGTCCAACCTTCTGCCCAGTGCAGGAACAGCCTCAAGCATCCCCGGCAAGGATTTGTCCAGCTGCTCCTTGAAGACTGTCAATGAGGGGGAACACCCCCCCCCCACATCCCCAGGCAGCCCATTCCACTGCTGAATTACTCATGAAGAAGTTTTTCCTAACATCCAACTGGACCCTTCCCTCCTATAGTTTAAACCCATTGTTTCGTGTCCTATCCTCTGTTGCCAACAAGCACAGCTCCCCTCCCCTGACAGCCTTTTAAATACTTCAAGAGAGCAATCATGGGGCTCCCCTCAGCCTCGTCTCTCCAAACTGATCACTCCCAGGTCCCTCAGTCCTTCCTCGCAGGGCTTGGTCTCCAGGCCCCTGATCATCCTGGTCACTCTCCTCTGCACCCGTTCCAGGCTGTCCACATCCTTTTTGAAGTGGGGCCTCCAGAACTGCACGCAGTACTCCGAGTGGGGCCTGACTAACATGGTCTATAGTGGGACAATGACATCCTGTGATTCGGATGTTATGCCTTTGTGGATACACCCCAAGATTGTGTTTGCTTTTTTTTGCTGCTGCATCACACTGACTGCTCATATTTAGCTTCCTATCTGCCTGTATCCCAAGATCTTGTTCACACACACTGCTACCCAGAAGTGTATCCCACATCTAGTATGCATACTTTGCATTTTGTTACCTAGGTGGAGAACCTGGCATTTATCCATGTTAAAGTACATCTTATTCAAATCTGCCCACTTTTCTAGCGTGTTCAGATCTTGTTGAATTCTAGCCCTGTCTTCAAGGGTGTTTGCTACTCCTCTCCATTTGGTGTCATCTGCAGATTTAATGAGATCATTTATAAAAATATTGAAGAGCACTGGGCCAAGAACCAAGCCCTGTGGCACTCCGCTGGACCCCTCCCTCCGATCAGATGTGATGTCATTGACAACGACTCTTTGGGTGAAGCAATCCAGCCAGTTCGCTATCCATCTAACCATCCTAGAGTCCAGTCCTCTGGTTTACCCATCATGAGAAACCTTGTCAAAAGCTGTACTGAAATCCAGATAAACTATATTGACAGCATTCCCGCAATCCAGTAAGTCTGTCTGTCAGTCCCTGGCAGTCGGGTCCCTCAAGCCCTCCACAGTTAACTCGCAGGTGTTCCAGTTGAAGTAACTTTATTGAGATCCATACAGTACAGGTGTTCACCCGAAGGTGGCAATTGGCAGAAGTGACAAAGTCAAACAAAGGCATTGCTAATTATAGGGAAACTTCCCGCCCTCCCGGGTCCGTTGACATTCTGGCACAAAACCCCAAAGAGGTTGCATGGGAACAAAGTAGTTTAGACTACATGAAATACAAAGGAAAATATCCCAGTCTCTGGGAAAGTTACAATGTTTGCTGCTAGCCGCTCTCCTCAAGGACACTTGCTGGAAAAAGTGAAAGTGCATATTTTCAACGGATAATGGAGGGGCCCCCCTGGCTCCCCTGCAATTAATATCAGAAGTTAAGATGATCACACAGAGTTACAGCATATAATTCTGGCAAACAGTACAAAACAGCATGAACCATCATAAAATGCAGAATGCAATCGTGGCAGGTACGCTGGCAGACATGACGCCGTCACTCGGTCATAGAAGGAGATGAGGTTGGTCTGGCAGGACCTGTTAGGGACAAAGCCATGCCGACTTCCCCACATCACCATGTTGTCCGTCAGATGCTTGCAAACTGGTGTTGCAGCATCTTTCCTGGGACAGAGGTCAGGCTGACTGGCCTGTACTTTCCAGGATCGTCCCTTTCCCCTTTCTTGAAGACTGGGAATACATTGGCCCTCCTTCAGTATCCCGGCACATCACCTGTCCTCCGAGAGGCCTGGAAGATGATCAACAAAGGCTCTGCAAGCTCTTTTGAAAGTTCTTGAAGCCCTCCCAGTTGCATCCCGTCTGGCCCAGCGGATTGGGACGCATCCAGTGCAGCAAGGTGCTTCTCCACAACTTCTCTGCCCATGTGAACCAGCAGCCCCGATGCCCCCCCCCACTTACCTGCTACCCTCTCTGGGTGGGCCTCTTCTCTCCTTCAGGGAGAAAACCAAGGCAAAGCAGGCATCGAGCCTTTCTGCCTTCTCTCTGTCGTCTGTCAGAGAGTCTCTCCATTTTCACCCAGCGAGGAGTGAAAAGCAAGTTATGGGGAAGGACAAAGCACATAATTGTCTGATGTCAAAGCATCCTTGCGGGAACCGGGACCAGGGCTGGCCCAGTTACTGACCTCGTTCTGCTCATCCCCCTGGAACTGCCCTTACCTACTCCGGCTCCCCACGGGTGAATGCACATGCCACAACACTGAGAAAAGGCATCATTCAGCCACACGCAATGCCCGGGGGCAGGAGGTAAAAAGCCACAAGCAAGGCAAAAGCAAATCACAGCAGGAGCCAGGACACCTGAGAGGGGGGGGGTACAGTTGTGTCACCAGCATCTGCTGGATTGAGTTGTGGGATTCAAGGCCATAAGGACTCTAAGGAACAGATCAAGGAATCCCTCTGATCCAGCAATGATCTACCCCAAGACAGGATTTAGCTGTAAAGCAAGAATTCTTTCATGGGGTCACCCTAAAGTGGGCCCAACTGCCCCAATATGCCTAGGATGTATTGATGGGTGTATGGGTGAAGCTGTCTCTGCAGTCAGCAGCCCCCCCCCCACATCCTCCCATCAGCCTCCGCAGCTCTCCCCCCTCATAATAATTGAGCTTTTGTGGCCCAGCATACAGAGATATCAGTTTCTCAGACACCTTGCCTTGAAATCCGGTAATAAGTGCAGCGGTCTGGAATAATGACCCGCCAGTATTTCATCTGTGCATGCTTTCCTTATGCCAGAGCCCACACAAATGCACTAACAAGCCACCCGGTCCTCCCCCCAGAATCCAACACACTTCAGCTCAGAGATCTCCTAAGCTGTCCTGGTTGGTCCTGCAGATCGAGGTGGGGGTGGGGGTGGGGGTCTGTCTGTATCAAAGAGTTTCAATTCATCGGGGCTTACTCAGCTTTTTTGCTAGGCGGTAATCCAGACGGGTTCAGACGGCACCATCCGGGCAGTCTTGATGCCCCTTCTTTGCACACAGGAGGTACCAAGTTAATCCCTGACATCACGTAGCTGTCACTGGGGAGGGCCCTTCTCTTGCTGGGACCCCGGAGAGCCACTGCTGGTCACAGCAGGCAAAATTGAGCTAGATGCAGGTGATCCTGCAGAAAGCCAAATGTTTGTGCAGAAGGTGCCTTCGGATGTCCAGAAGCTTCGTACCATATGCTTGGTTTGGATCACAGCAGGGACTTTCAGCGTACGAACCGCCTGCAGTGCCTCCGTCCTGCACGCAGAAGAGCCCAAACTGATCGTCAGCATCTCCAGTGACAGAGTCTCCCCGATAGCCAGCGCTGGGGAAGGCCTTTCTTTACCTGACGCCTTGGAGATCCATTGCCAGTCTAGGCTATTTGAAACAGAAGTCAGATTCCAAAGAAGGCAGTCTCATATTTTTCAAAAATATAAAACAGTCCCCTTCTCTGGTTTTTCAGCATCAGACCTTGCAACCACACAGATTCATTAAATACATCAAATTATAAAATGAAACGTCTCACACTCCCTCCCCCCAAGCAAAACATCAGAAAACAGACGGGATACAGCGAGCTGTCAGTGGGAGAACAACCAATCAATAACAGATGAAACTAAGTTCAGATGACAGCCCTAATGTTTGCAGTCATAGATCCAGAGGAGTCAGCCGTGTTAGTCTGTAGTAGCAAAATAGTAGAGTCCAGTAGCATCTTTAAGACTAAACAACTTTATTGTAGCAATAAAGTTGCATCTGACGAAGAGAGCTGTGGTTCTTGAAAGCTTATGCTACAATAAAGTTGCATCTGGTGAAGGGAGCTGTGGTTCTCGAAAGCTTATGCTACAATGAAGTTGCATCTGACGAAGAGAGCTGTGGTTCTCGAAAGCTTATGCTACAGTAAAGTTGGTTAGTCTTAAAGGTGCTGGTGGACTCTTTACTATTAAACGTCTGCAGTGGCTCTCAGACACAGCCCGAGCCAAGCCAAGGCCATTCCAGGGCAACAGCGCCCCCGTCCAACACTCTTGCACCTGCATGGTGCCCCCACCTCTCCATCCTCCGAGGAGCCATCTGTTTCCCTGCCAGACAGTCTCCCTTGCTCATCCACTCTCCGCATCCCTGCTCTCTCCCCTCAGCCATATAATACACATGCCAGCCATTCAGCTCTTGGCCATGAATCCACACACACCAGCATCCATCTTCTCGTCTTCATCACTGTTGCCAGAGAGCAGAAGGGAAAGCGGCCGCAGGGGTTAAAAGTGTGTGTGAGGAGCTGAGAAGAAAGCCCCCAGGTCAAACCTCAGCTCAGCCTCCAGCTTATTGTCTGCCGCTTTCATCTACTCTCTCAGCCTCGGTATTCCCATTTGCAAAATGGGGATGATTGTACAGGGCTTACCTTACAGCTCCACCATGTATGCAACATGATTATTAAATGCACGTAGAATACAAGCCCAAGAGGAGCTTAGGTTTTTAATGTAAAGCTGAGAGGGTTTCCCCCAGCCCCCCAGGCAGCCCAAAATATCCTGTGAAAAACCAACAAAACCTTGCCCTTGTTACACCATACACTCCGTTTTGCCCGTTTCCTGCTTCTCTTGGTGGTCTGTTCTCACAAACAGAAAAGAAGGCAGGCCTTCTTGCTGAGTGCGTGATCCGTACCAGACAACCATGCAGCCAGTCGCAGTCGGGGTCCACGATCTCACCACAAAATCAGGGCCGGAGGCAACGTTTTCTGCCCTCCTGGCAGGCAAGAGCGGATGCACTCTTGCTTCATTTCTTGTTTATACTTAGTGGATTGTTTCTTATCTACAGTTTCAGTGTGGTTTTGTAGATCCGTTTGTATTGTGACTGCATCTTCTTCAAAAATGGAGCGGGGGAGGGGGGATCAGTGCAAAGATACAGAAGATGGTGAAAAACAGAACTGTGGGCTTGACACGTACAAGGGAACGGCAAGAGCAAAATGGAGATGTCTGGGCGAAAGAACAGAGAGGAGAATTTCAAAACTGTCCCCACTTCATCCATAATGGGGAAACATTTTCGCTCTGTTTCACAGACTCTGGTCACCACCAAAAGAAGGATAATTTTAGGTGGGTAGCCATGCCGGTCTGCAGTCGCACAGTAGGAGTGGAGTCCAGTGGCACCAAAACAAGGAGAAGGGGGCAGTGCGGGAAGCAGGGCTTTTTTTCAGGGGGAACGCAGGGGGAACAGAGTTCCGGAACCGCTTGAAAATGGTCACATGGCTGGTGGCCTCGCCCCCTGATCTCCAGGCAGAGGGGAGTTGAGATTGCCCTACGCACCACGGGAGCGGCATGTAGGGCAATCTGAACTCCCCTCTGCCTGGAGATCAGGGGGCGGGGCCACCAGCCATGTGACCTTTTTCTCTGAGGGCAACCCACTGAGTTCCACCACCTCTTTTCCCAGAAAAAAAGCCCTGGCAGGAAGTGAACTCCCGCCTCCCCCATCACAGCTCAGCCCCAAAGAGCACAGGACGATGTCTTCTTCCAAGGAAACGGGTCCTGCAGAGGCTGCCCAGGTCTTGGCACCGTTTGGGGAAAGGGAGCGTGAAATGCATCCATCCATCGTCCCTGCACACTCACCATCTGTGCCTGTCAAGGCCATCAATCCATCTCTGTGTCTGGTCCTGAGCACTGCAGGAGAAAATGAACAAGCTAAGCAGTACTGAGCCACAGCCCCCCCCCCAGGCCCCCGCTTCACATCCTGGAGGGGGCTTTGACAGGCCATCTCCCGAAGCCTGAGTGCAGTTCATTGCAAGTGATACAGCGTGGACAAAAGGAAGTGCTTCTTCTATCCTTGAGGAACTAAAGTGTGGGCTTCACTGCCAGGGGAGGTAGGGATGGTCATGAACATGGGTGGCTTTAAAGGGGGGTTAGACGGATGCATGGAGTAGAGGCTACTCACCGTAGTGACTGAAGGGGGCCTCCATATTTAGAGGTAGGAAAACTCTGAAGCCCAGTGCAGGGGAGGGCCTCTGCCTCTACATCCTATTAGTTGGCCCCTTGGGAGCAACTGGCTGGCCGCTGAGCAGAACAGGCTTCTGTGCTAAGTGGGTCACTGGTCCGATCCCACAGGAAGTACCACTCATGTAGATGGCTGGGCAGGCTTTGCTTGGAGACGCCCAGCAAGGGGGAGCCCGTCACCCACCCAGGCCACTTGTCCCCTTGTGGGCGTGCACTCGCAGTGTGGCAGCCGTTCTCTGCAGCTCGGAGTTGCATTGATTTGTGCCTGACCCTCCTCTGACCCCCCGATTTGACCCCGAGATCTTTCAGCCCCAAAGGCAGCAAAACAGCGAGAGCCGAATTGCGGGGGAGGGGCCAGAGGCGGATGAGGCCCAGTAAGGCCCGGGTCAGTCGCCCCACGCAGCCACGCATCTCTCAGCCTCATTCACCTCGCCAGGTTGTGGTGAGAATAAACTAGAGTTGCAGGGAAATGATCCACTCTGCCCAAAGTGCCATGGAGGAAACGTAGGGTTACACTGTGATGGTTTCATCGCAAAGCCCCACAACATCCATCTCACCTGCTACTTAACACCCACCTGAAGTTCTCCCTGGTAAAACTTAGTAAAGAGTCCAGTAGCACCTTTAAGACTAAACAACTTTCTTGTAGCATAAGCTTTTGAGAACCACAGCTCTCTTCATCAGATGCAACTTTCTTGTAGCATAAGCTTTCGAGAACCACAGCTCTCTTCATCAGATACAACTTTCTTGTAGCGTAAGCTTTCGAGAACCACAGCTCTCTTCATCAGATGCAACTTTATTGTAGCATAAGCTTTCAAGAACCACCGTCAGGTTGCATCTGACAAAGAGAGCTGTGGTTCTTGAAAGCTTATGCTACAATAAAGTTGGTTAGTCTTAAAGGTGCTACTGGACTCTTTGCTATTTTGCAACTACAGACTAACACGGCCGACTCCTCCTGGATCTGGTAAAACTTGTTGTCTCGAGGAAGGGTTGTGCAGGAGAACCTCCCAATGGATCATGTTTCATGAGTTGAGACCTGCCTGTTTGCCACTTGCAATGGCGCCGGGTGCCCACCAGTTACCACAGGAAAAAACCCACCCAGGGGGGTCTCCTGCGCAAGCTCTTTTGAAATAAGCCAGAGCGGCGTCAGGGGCTTGTGCAAGACACGTTCCAGACGGATCCTGCACCTTCCGGGTTACCTCTCTGTCATCTCGCTCTGCCGCCTTTAGTGGCACCCCAAACCTGCCACCTGCATGAAAACTCAAGAGCGGGCACCCAGCCACCTCATTAGTGTTGTGGATTTATGAATGATGCAAGCGGGCGGATCAGAAGCGGCCCCCTCCTCCCCTTTCCCAGCCATTAGCGTCTGATTTGTGAGGCTGCGCGTCTGGCACTTCTGTTTTAAAGGCTGTTCCTCCAGCCCCTCCGGTACCCATGAAAATCAGTTTTACGGCTCAAGAGCAGGAGACTGCCTTCTCGTTTTTAAAAAATGCTCTGGGTAAAGCAGGCGGATTCCAGATGGGCTGCCCTTCCGTACACTTCCCCAAAAGCTTAAACATCTATTTAGATGTTTTCAGCCTTCCAGATCCTGAAGACTCCACGTTACTAACAGCATATTAAAATATTAAATGCCTCAAACCTTCAGCCAGACAATTGTAGCCAAATGTTCAAGCTAAACACACCTGGCGCTAATGCCTACCTTTGCCACCTTAGCCCCAAGTGCCAAATGTCAGCAGAGATGGAAAAAGTCAAGAGAAGCAGAGCCTGGAAGAGCGATCACCCCCCTCCCTGTTCCATGCTGGAAATCCAAAATGCCACCGTGAAACATGCTCAGGCTAAGACTTTAGAGAGCCCACTGGCTTTCACATCTGCAGCTAGCTTGGCTGCCTCTTGCCCCCCTTCACAGTGTGTTTACGACAGGCCCAGCCATACCCAACCTAATGAAGTGAGTCAGAGAAGCTGAGAGTTGGAAAGGGGTCTCCAGGTCATTGAATTCTACCTCCTGCACAATTGAGGGAATTCAAAGCAAGGACATCCCTGACAGAAAACCCTCCATCTTACCCAAGGTGGGGAGGTCCGGGTAATTGGCTCCCTTGGCAGACTGCTCTTTCCATTAGAAAGCTCAACCCCAATCCACCCTCTGGCAATTTAAGCCCGTTTGATTTAATTTTACTAATAAGGCAGCTTGGGCCTTCAGGTATTTGAAGAGCACGATTACGTCCCTCATCTCTCCTAAATCTTCTCTCTGATCCAAGGATCCCCATTTCGCTTGACCTTTCCCTATAGGGCTTGTTTCCCAGGATGCCTACCACCCGGGACATCTCCCCCCCCTGAGGATCAGGCCAGGCAGCGTTCCATCTAATCCACCATCCTCTTTCACACAGCAGCCAACCGGTTGTTCTGGAGAGCCAGGCCACAGGGACAGAGCCCAGGGCTTGTCCCTGACCTGGCCTCCTTGCCCTGGGGTTCAGAGGCTTTGGACCCACGGCAATTTGTCTTCATCCTTCTTAAAGTGCATTGCCCAGAATCGGACACAGGACTATGGTCGAAGCAAGCACGACCCCCAAATTAAGGTCCAGCCCTTTTATGTCTTGAGTTTGGAGGGGTCCAGCCAGACAGCCAAGGCAGTGGATAGCGAGAGGCGGGCAACTGGGGCACCTCTCTGCATGTTCAGAAGCTGGATGGAGGTCAGACGCTCAGCTCGCCAGGGGGCCCAAGAGCCGGCTCATTGGGAGAAGCTGACCTGCAATTTCTCCGCCCAACTGCAGCCTCTTGTAGCCTGCCAGGCCACCCCCCTCCCCCAAAGCACTGCTGGGCCCGGATCCTGGCAACGTTACCAACATCTCATTCCTTCCTCCCAGGTCGGGCTGTGTCAGGGGCTGCTTCCAGAAGCCAAACAAGTGTTTTGCATTTGAACCCGCCCGTGGGTCCTTATCAGGGTGGTTCTGTTGGCCCTGGGGCAATTATGGGGTCCAGAGGCAGACAGAACTAGGGGGGGGGGAGCCACCAGTTTCCAGGTTTCAATTGTTCCAAGAGCTTGCTAGTGACGGGCCGGGCTCTCTCTAGTCACTAGCTGGGCCAGAGCTCTTTGTCATCTTACTCCGTCGTTCCTCCCAGGAGCTGATGGCAGAGTATGAGATCCAGCCCTCCCCATTATATTCCCACAACAATCCTGTGAGGTAGGTTAGCTGAGAGAGAGTCTGTGATCTCCCAGCAACCTCCTGTAGCTGAGCAGGGATTTGACTTCACAGTCAACACTCCAATCACCACACAATAGTAATAATCAAGCACCATCAAGTTACAACCAACTTTTGCTGATTCCTCGTCGTGGGGTTTAGAAGGCAAGAGTTGAGCAGAGCCGGTCCGCCATAGCCTGCCCCTGCATACCAACCCAGATCTGTCTTGGTGGTTTCCCATCCAAATACTTACACAGCCAACCCTGCTTAGCTTGGGCAGGTCAAGCTCCTCTAAGCACTAAACATCACCGCACGCTTCCATTCTCGGTTTGGAGTCCACTGTACCTAAAAGATGGCTGGCGGGAACCTCTCGCTCGGTGAAAGATGGCTTCCCACATCGTATTCGAGACTCTTGAGCGAGTCACTCCCAGCTGGCCCATCCTCAGAGATGAGGAAGAAGCCGGGGGAGGCAGAAGCCGGGGGAGGCAGAGGGGCCGTTGAAAGGGGAGTCTTCGCTGCTTCCTGCAGAAAATACAGTGAAGACTTGAAACAGCGACTGATGAAGGTTAAAGGAGAAAGCGCCAAAGCAGGATTACAGCTGAACATCAAGAAGACAAAAGGAATGGCTAATGAGGAATCACACCATTTTAAAGTTGGCAATGAGGAAATTAATGATAATAATAACATTCGATTTATATACTGCCCTTCAGGACAACTTAATGCCCACTCAGAGTGGTTTACAAAGCATGCCAGTATTATCCCCACAACACTGAAACAAATTGAAATTGTTCAAGATTGTCTATTCCTTGGCTCAATTATCCACCAAAAGGGAGACTGCAAGGAAGAAATCGGAAGATTGAGACTTGGAAGAGCAGCTGTGAGGGAGCAAGAGAAGATCCCTAAAGGTAAAGATGTCTCTCTGGGAACCAAGATCAAGATTATGGTATCTCCCATTGCCATGCACGGATGGGAAAGTTGGACAGTGAAGAAAGCTGGCAGGAAGAAAACTGATTCATTTGAAACGTGGTGCTGGAGGAGAGTTTTGCAGATACCATGGACAGCCGAAAAGACCAATAAGTGGGTTCTAGATCAAATCAAGCCTGAATTCTCCCTAGAAGCTAAAATGACTAAACTGAGGCTATCGTACTTTGGTCACATTATGAGAAGACAAGATTCTTTGGAAAAGTCAATAGTGCTAGGAAAAGTGGAAGGCAGCAGGAAAAGAGGAAGACCTAAAATGAGATGGCTTGACTCAATCAAAGAAGCCACATCCTCCAGTTTGCAGGATCTGAGCAAGTCTGTTAATGATGGGATATTTTGGAGGTCTTTCATTCATACGGTCACCATAGGTCATCGGAGTTGACTTGATGGCATATAATACACACACATAAAGGAAAGTGGGGGACCGGAAGAATGAAAGGGCTCTAGGAAGCACACTGGAAGCTGGAGGGGAGAAACCTTGGTCCCGCCTGGCTTCCTCTCCAGAAAGCCCCACCCTAGAGGAGGGAAAACATGGTAGGAACCCCTGCAAAGTCTGATCTCCTATTGCTGATCTTGTAAGAGAAATTGAGACCAGCTTCCCTCCCTCCCGCCTGCAGCAGGCATTGCTGCCGGCAGCCATGTATCCACGTGCCCAAAGAGTCAGCCACCCTCTGGACCCAGCCTAGCCCTGGAGAGAAGAGGTTCTGGTGGCTTTTGTTTTCTTCTGATGTGGCTGTTGCTCAGAGACTGGAGGCACCTGATCCGCCTGGCACACTTCTGTCCTGGCCTTTTATGCTTTGAACTCTGTTTTAACTGCTGATGGTCATTTGCTCCAATTCGGTTTTAATACAGTTGCTCCCATTGGCAAGTTTCACACTGTGGGTGTCATTATTTTGGCTCCTGTTTTAATGACTGCAACGCTGCTTCAGGAGTGCTTATACTCAGGATGCCGGGTGCATATCTTTTGAATAAATACCGCTGTGTTGCTCCTCAGTCTGCCGAAGGCTTTGCAGAGAAGCCTGGTGCCTCTTGAGACTGGGTGCCCCAGACATCTGCCTGGGCTGTCTTTAGATTGGACCAGCCCTGCCCCCCAAGGAAGGGCATGCCCCTTTATCTTGAGGGAAGATGCATGATCTGGCGTGATCTGAAGATGCGTGATCTGGCAACCTCGCTCAAGCTGAGAAGGGCCAGGGCTGGTCACGGGAGCAAAGACCTCCTGCCGCGTCCCTCATGTACCCCCCCTTGAGTTCCATGAAGAAAAGCACCCCGTCTTTCATGAAAGAGCTCCACATGGTGTCCCAGTCTTCCAGTTGACCTCACAGCAGTCCTGCAAGGTCATTTGGCCTGAGGAAGAATGACTGGCCCAAGGGATGCCTCTGAACCTTATGGCTGAAAGGGAATTTGAATCCAGGGCTCTCCAAAAATAAGCTCAGCATTCCAGCTGCTACAGCGCACTGGCTGCCTCAGTTCTCCACAGGAGAACACGGAGAAGCGGGGACTGAAGCGTGTTGGTCCCGGGCTGTTGAGTGAGAATCTGTAACTCAAAACCAGGGAATTGTAAGAAGCCAATGCAGATGCGGGAGCACCCGTGTGGCCTCTAAATGCTCGTTGGCGAGACATCAGCCGTGACAGTCTGTTCCCTGCTGAATGGGAATGGAGGGAACCCCCAAATCAGAGAACATGCGGCTTGTCTGGCCCAACAGTTTCCACCTGTTCACTTTAGTATCTGCCGCTGGTTTCCATGCAGCATAAATGGCAGGCTTTTGAGGTTAGCTGGTCCTTTGCTCAGAGATGGGTGTGGTCTTTGAGCAAACAAACAACTCTCACAAAATTGTCCATTTCAGGTAGGCAGCCGTGTTGGTCTGCAGTCGAACAGCAGGATTTGAGTCCAGCGGCCCCTCAGAGACCAGCACGATTTTCCGGGTGTGACCTTGCGAGAATCAGAGCTCCCTGCATCAGATACTCCTGAAAGCTCATACGAAGGGAGCGCTAATTCTCAAAAGCTCCGACCCTGGAAATCTAGTTGGTCTTTTAGGTGCTACTGGACCCGAATCTTGTTCTTCTACTACAGACCAACATGGCTACCCGCCTGAAACTCTCTTAAAAGCTTATATCCTGAAAATCTTGTTTGTCTCTAAGGTGCCCCTGGACTCAAGTCCTGCTACAAAATTGCTGGTGGAATTCTGATGCTTGTGAATGGAATCTTCATACACATACACACGTGTCTGCACGCACACACACACACAATTCTGGGCATGGAGCAGGGTGTGTGTGTTGTGAATCTCCTGCATTGTGCAGGGGGTTGGACTAGATGATCCTGGAGATCCCTTCCAACTTTATGATTTTATTATTCTATTATTTTATTATTATTTCCTGCCTTGAGTGGGGAAAGAGGTGGGCCAAATTTTTACCAGGGCTCAATGGCATCTCTATCCTGCCCCCCCCCTTCTGTCTGGACAGGTTCCCCTTCTGAGGATGGCATTTGCCTCCCATGGATCGCCTTGCAGTCTGTCAATTATCGATCTCTGGTGTGTTTCTAATTAACTGCTTGGGATAAACAGCCAGGGTTTTCTTCCTGTGGCCCAAAGACTTCCAGATTTATGTGTCCGTTTGGAGAATGAAACAGGCATTTTTCCTTAAGCAGGCTAACTCCCCAAAATATCAAGGATTAGCACAGACAATAAAGGGAATTCCCCGAGGTATCGTAGGTTATGATAGCAGACGTTGCAAATCAAACACAATGAGCGAGCAGGAGGCGCGGCCCATGCTAAGAAGAGAAATGGGGAGGGTGGAGGTTTGGGGGAAAGAGCTGGAAACAAGGAGCAGGATCAAAACACAAAAGCAGCAGGGGAAGACAAAATATCTTTTATTCCTGACATGTTTCGAGAAGCTCATGGGAAATTGCCTTTGCAACAAACCTGGAATTTTGCCAATCTATACCATGAATGTAAACCATGCAAATAATCCCATTATAAACTCCTCCATATATTTACAAAGGTCTAAAACCCTCAAACTGGATACCTCATACCATGCAAATGACTTTGCACTTCTCTAACAAAAAGAAAAAAGAAAACTCTTCATATTCACAATCTTTAAAGACAACGGGATCGGATCTAAAAGTTCTGGTACTGGTGAAACCTTCCTACCACCCACTCCAAGAGTCTGTACCCAGTGGGGAAAGTGTGTTCCACTGCAGAAGGCCTCTTACACAAGAGAAAGGCCAGAATGGATCCAAATTCTGGCCTAATACTTTGCATCTGCTTGATGCTCTCAGGATTCTAAGCACTTTGCATGCACTGACACGGTAATCTTTACAACAGCCACGTGAGGTAGGCCAGCATTATCACCTCCATATTTAATTAATTTTTTGTTTAGATTTTTATACTGCCTCTCCCTGGAATGAGGCCGAAAGCAGCTTACATCATATTGTAGACAAGGGTCATGAACGTCATAAAGAGAGTGGCTTGGACTGTGAAATTTTTGGAAACAGCGAGATGCAAGCCAAAACCACGGACTCTGTGGCTTGCCACTGTGAGCCATTCACCCACCTTAAGGGCCTAGATCCTTCTGCTAGGGCGTTGCTACAAGATCAGCTCTTCGGTGTTTTTTCTTGTGTTTCCAAAAAAATGATGGGGTGGGGGGAAAGGACCCAGTCATATTGACTATCTTCCTCCCCTCAACAAGTCTACTTGAGCACCAAATTGCAAGCTAGGACAAAGAATACCTGGCTGAAAGACCCCCCCTCCCCTTCCATCCATGCAAACTTGTCCACGATGGGAGGAGATCAGCAAGCAGTCCCTTGCTTGGAGAATTGGCACTATCAGAAATGAGATTAACAGGATTGCAAGAATTGGAATGTGCCGGGAGTCTGGATTGCAAAGCCCGGTGTCTCAGCTAATCCCCTCCTGGGCCCGGAGAGGCATAAGTGACTCAGGAGAGAAAATGAGGGAGGGGGTGCTTGCCTTTGGGTCCTAGCCTGAAGCGACCAGGAAAGCAGCCAGCCTGCCGGGAAGGAAGGAAGGGACACGTGTCTGGACCGTTGGCACCGCCATGCCGGCCTCTCGTCATTCTCTCTTTCTGGTGCCCTGTGAGCACGTATGCAAAGGCGAAGGCTCCGCTTGCTTGTGCCAAATGTGCAGGGCTCTGCTTTTTTGCCTTTAACAGCTATCTATTCCTGGCACTGGAATTCTCCGACTGGAGCTCCAGATGTGGCCTTCAAACAGCAGCAGAGGGCGATCTGGAGTGCTGCAGGGCTGGCAGAAGTTGGGCTACCTCTTTTCCTGCACCATTTTCCTGACCAAAAACACCCACCTGGGCAAACTTGGTAGGAGAAAAAAGCAGGAGCAACCTGCCCTTTCACCATAGTGGGGTTTAAGGCACGGGGCGATCTGGGCAGAGATCTGTCATGGGAAGAGGGCCCCTTCCCTTCCAAGTGCCACAGCCCCCTGCCTTCCGTGGCCAAATCCCACACCTGGAGTTCCCACCACAGAAAATATTCACTTCTTTTATCTGTGTGTTTCAGACTGCTGGAAGTCCAGAGCCACGGGAAAGGAGGAGCCGTGCCCGGGAGGAGCCCTTCTTCTCCGTGATGTTGAGTCGGCCAACTTAGCATCCAAGATCCAGAGCGCCTCCTCTGCCGTGCCACACTGGCCCAGTTCCTGCGCCTGGCATGCCGCCCTGGAGCTTTTTCCTGGCACAAAGACAAGTGATATCTGGTACAGGGCGAAGGGCTCACTTAGGCTTGGCACGTGAGGCTGCTGCAGAATGGCAGAGGAGCATGTCAGGAAAGAAAATGTGGCAACCTTATCCTGCAAGGACTGGGGAGGGGAAGACTGCCAGGATGGAGGGGCTCTCTTCTAGTGGGGAGGCTCCAAAAGGAAGGTGTAAAGGTTACAACATAGAACAAAATAGTAAAGAGTCCAGTAGCACCTTGAAGACTAACTAACTTTATTGTAGCATAAGCTTTCAAGAACCATAGCTCTCTTCATCAGATGCAACTTTATTGTAGCATAAGCTTTTGAGAACCACAGCTCTCTTTGTCAGATGCAACCGTCAGGTTGCATCTGACAAAGAGAGCTGTGGTTCTCGAAAGCTTATGCTACAATAAAGTTGGCTAGTCTCAAAGGTGCTACTGGACTCTACTATTTTGCAACTACAGACTAACACGGCTCACTCCTCTGGATCTATAAACATAGAACAAAAAAAATCCCCACCCTGGGTTTGCTAAGTAAGAGCAAGGGGTATCTTATCACAATTCTGTTTCCAGCAGTGACCAGCCAGGTGTCTCTGGAAGTTCACTGCATGGCCCTCTTCTTCCATTTGTCCCCCCCCCCCAGCTTCTGGTATTTCAGAGGTACACTGCCTCTGAATATGGAGGTTCCACTTAGCTAGCAATAAAGAGTGATAACCCTATTACTCCATCAGTTTGCCTCATCCTTTACACAGAAACAACAACCCAGAGCTAACGGTCATCACCACATCACCACACCACACAATTTTGCCGCTTTGGAAGAATTCCCATGATGGGCTCCATACTTTAAAGGGAGCTCCACATTCAGGGAAGCCACATGGTATAGTGCTATGCCACAAGGAATGGAGCAGAATGCCCGGCTCGAGTCCAGCCAGCTGATGCCAACCTTTCCCCATGGGCACCCACACCATCTGCTTCAGGAGGTGCCAAGGAACCGCCCCCCTTTCCAAGCAGCGCCAGGCAAAAAGCCAGTTGGAAGGTAACTGGTGTTTCTGACTTCATCAGGGCCAAGCAGAGATGCGCGCGGGGGGGGGGGGGATGCTCTTAGCAGCTGATTTTCATCTCCTGGCTGGCTCTGGTGCCCCCCCCCATTGTGCATACTCCTGAAAGCAACAGATACGTCAAAGAGCTGCTGTCAGATTGGCAGGGGAAGGGCGCGCGCACTCCCCTCAGGGGCAATTTGGTGGCCTGGAGAAGCAGCAAAGGGCCATTATTAGGGGAGCAAACCTTTGGCTGCACACGCTAGAAGGGGCTGTTTTGGGGTTCAGCACAGTCCAGGGGGTGCTCATGCCCTGCAGCCATCCTTTTAAGCCGCGTGCTGTAGAACGGAGGCCAATAACAAGGTAATTCTTGCTGTAGGATCTTTAATACGCTGTGAAGCCGGGGTAGCACAAAATGTAGCATGCAATGTTGGGGGGAGTGGCTACCCCCCCCATCATTGCTGACCTCCATCCAAGGTACTTCAGGGCTGGAAAGAGAAAGATTCTGGTCCAGTAGCACCTTAAAGACCAACTGGGTTTCCAGGGTAGGAGCTTTCCGTCAGAATTCGCTTCATCAGATACATGGAGTGTTTTCCTACAAAGGGAGCTTTAACTCTCCAGAGCTCATACCCTGGAAATCCAGTTGGACTTTAAGGTGCTACTGGACCAGAACCTTGTCCTTCTACTACAGACCAACAGGGCTACCCACCTGGTACTATCAGGGCTGAAAGGTTTACACTGTGAAACACAAAGGGGGCTCAACTGGATGGTGGGAAATCCTCTTGCTTGAGCTCTGTGGCTCTAACCTCCACTCCCAGCTGGCCTTGCATGGAGGGCCCGATTTCTCCTGAGGATTCTGCCCAGTTGTGCTCCATTCCTGTTGTGTGCCCCCTGTGCCCAGCTGGATTCCTCCCCAAATAAGTCTTGGGCTGGTCTTAGCAAGATCACAATGGGCCCTTCCTCCCTTGGTCTGCAACTCGCTTGGGTGAAATAAGAGGCCTCGCAATAAGTGCCACACACTCCCCACTTCACCCTCAGCTCTTGAGAAAGGGGGCCTGGGCACACACCCCAGCCCCTACAAAACCCAGCCAGCCAGCACGGGGGCTTGCACAGAGCAGATCTGCCTGGAGAGGAACAGGCCACGGCGCAGAGAGACGGCCTGAAAGGCTTTCATCCTGGGGCTCCGTGGCAGATTTTGTGCCAGCAGCCTTGGGTGTTTTGTTTGCTGGTAGCTTCCTAGGAAGAGGAGCCAATTAGCATCCAATCCTAGCCTTCAGGCTGTAATTAGCAATTGAGGTCATCTCTCTTGACATATTTTATTTTCATGGTGTTCTGGGGAAAAGGTAGGCATTGGGCAAAAATACTCCTGCACGCAGGGAAGGGAGAACTCAGCTGGTTTAACCTTTTTCTCATCCCCACCTAAGGAATGGCGCTAATTTGGGGCAATTCCGTCCCCTCCTTCATTCCGATGTTCTTGTGTTTGGGCCGGCCCAACCGCTAGGGCGCTTTGGAATCACGGCATCTCCCGTAATAGGAACAGAGGGAGGGAGCCGCCCCTGGCTAGCTCAATTTGGCTGGACGTGTTTCTGCTGGAACTGCAAGAGGATGACTAAACAGGAGGGGGGGGCAGATGTCCCAGGGGAGCCCCCCTCAGGGATAGCATAAGACAGAGAATGGCCCAAAGGATTTGGGCAAGTTTGACTCCTGGGTGGGAGAGCAGCCGAAGCTGGCTGAGCTAAGGAATGTTGGAAGCCAGCCAGAGGAGTCAACCGGGGGGCAAGCCCCTCTCTCCCATTCCCACCGACGAGGCTGCCTCAGCCTTAATTTCCCTTCCCCATATTCTCCAGGAGCACAAAATGCTAATGTCAAGCCTTATTTTTTCTCTTCTTGATATTTGCACATGAAGGCAGTTTATGTGCATTTAACTCACAGTCAAAGCTTGCAGGCAAATAATCGTCCGGGTAGTTCAAATCAAGTTACAGGCCCAGGGCGGCGCTTGAAGGCTCACAAGAAGTAGCCTAACGGAGGCAAAGCAGGTCTGGGGGTGGGTGGGAGGGAGGGAGGGAGAGGGCCTGCTTTGTAAATTGCTTTGAGCCCTATGAGGGAATATTGGCAGGAAATGAAGTATGTGAAATTCATCTCTTTCACATGCTGATTCTTGGCCTTTGTTGCCACTTTGGAGTTACCAAATCCTAATGCAGAATGGAAAACAATCCCCTTTTACACATAGGCACAGCAGCTCTGTGAAGGTTTCCACTCTAGCTAGGACCCCTCCCATCTCTTCCCCATACACAGCCCCCAACTCACCCTTGCCTATCCACTTCCCTCTCCAGGATAGTTTAATCCCAGGCAAACTGACAACTTCACCTTCCCTCACAGAAGTTGAACTGCAAACTTTGGAGACTTTCTACACTTGTACCAGGAAGTTCTCTGGCAGTCACATATTATCTGTTCCCCACCGGAGTGCCACTTGGGGGGAGATTTGCATACTGGTTAACCAGTTTCACAAACATCTGATGCAAGATGTCAAATATAGAAGTGCCACTACCCCCCCCCCCCAAGCTGAGGCCCTGTGCCTGTGCTGTCAGTACAGTGTCAGGAAGAAATTCAACAGGCAGAGTTCCGCCCAGCATAGGCAGGGGGCCATCTGCTCCTCTATATTTGACCAGTTTCCTTCTGCCCTCCATGCATCTGACGGAGAACGTGATTCTCGAAAGCTTATGCTACAATAAAATTGGTTAGTCTTAAAGGTGCTACTGGACTGTTTTTTATTTCACTACAACAGCATTTTCTTGGGTCACTGTCGCCTTGCAGAGAACCGCCTTCCCCCCTTCCCCATCTTCCGTGATTGCTTATTCCTAAATGCGATCATGAGCCCCTAATTATCTGGGGGCTGCTAACCTCTCTTCCGCCTCCAATTAATCCCTCTGGCTCATAAACAAGAGCCTCCAAAGAGCTCCGGCTAAGTGACTGGGCGGGAGAGCTTTCCCGAGTTCTGTGAGTCTGTGAATTTGTCAGAAGCGAAGCGACCCACTGGAAGCCAAGCGGGCTGTTCCGGAGGTGTCCCCACCCCCCACTGGGGTGTTAATGAGCCACTAACAAGGCTGTTAGCGGAGTGCCATTAGAGGGGCTTTTCATGCGGAGCCAGGAGGGGTCTGCTTCTCTTGCCATTCATGGCACTTTACCAGCCTAGGCCTACAGAGCAAAACATTCACAGAGATACAATGGAGAGCCAGGGGGTGCAGAGGGGTGGCTGGTTTTTAAAAAAAGGATTATAGCCGCTCTGAACTTGTTCACATAGAGGTGGAACCGGTTTGCTCCCAAAATGTTGGTGCCAAAGTTTTCGCGGGGTCATCTCAGTATCTCTGGCACGTCATCACCATCCTTATAATGCAGAAGTGGGCAACTTCTGAGGCCCAGCTGCCCCCCAAAACAGCATCATCTGGGGCCTAACACACAAAGGGGGGGGGAGAAACAACTTGGCCAGATGTCCTGGGAGCAAGCCAAGCCCCGGTGGCATTGCCAGCCCTTCACAGGCTGAGGTGCCTCGTGTTCAGGCCTGTTGCTGCTGCTTAGCACACACGCCCTGTGGTAATTTTACTTCCAATGATTTTGGACCATGCTGTTTGACTTGGATATTATTGAGCAGTGTTCAGACGTTGACACACATTTCATATCCGGCAGCTAAGACAGCTCCTGAGTTGCTGTATTTGACACCAAGAGATCAAACCTAGCAAGAGGTGTGACACCTGGGAGACAAGGGACGGCAATTCGCTTCTCCTCCGCCTGTTTGCAGGGGAACCCGGAGGCTGGCCAGTCTCTCTCTCTCTCACACACACACACACACACACATACATCAGTGCGGATTTAACAGTCTGAAAATGTTTGCGTGATCTTTAGGCCTCAATTAATTTGATTTTTCAAAATGACGTCGATGTTCACAGTTTCAGCATTTTGCTCCTTTGGCTTCATTTGCAACAAGCGACTCGCGGAAAACTCAAGGTGAAGCTGAGTTTGTTCTTCAGTTAATCAACCTGAGCCACGCCGCTCCTCAGGAGTGCCCCCCCTCCCTGTTCCTTCTGCAACAAAAATGCCCACCAACGGCAAAACATGGAATTCTCAAATTAGAGTCAGGAAGACCTTTTTTAGGGGAGCAAACCTTAATAGTAATAATATAATAATAATTTTTGATTTATATACTGCCCTTCAGGACAACTTAATGTCCACTCAGAGTGGTTTACAAAGTATGTCATTATTATCCCCACAACAATCAACCTGTGAGGTGGGTGGGGCTGAGAGCGCTCTGGAAGAGCTGTGAAGGACCCAAGGTCACCCAGCTGGCTTCAAGTGGAGGAGAGGGGAATCAAACCGAGTTCTTCAGATTAGAGTTCCACGCTCTTAACCACTACACCAAACTGGCTCGCCTTGCGTGCAAATTCTCCTAGCTCAATCATCAAAGCTAAGCTGGATCTCACTTAGAGAGACTTCTTATGCCAGAGAGGGCAGAGTGGAAACACATTTCATTTGCTGCCTTCGAAGAGGAGCTGCCCTCCTTGCTTGACCGGGGAGCATGTCTGATCTGGTGCCTGTTTATGGATTACAGGTATCAGCTAACAAGTGCAGCCAGTCCGTGGAAAGTGGCACCCTTGAGACAGCTCCTGGAGTGACCCTAGCCAGCTTGTGGAGTGCATGCCAAATCCCCACCCGACTGGAGTCTCCTGTGCTATGGTTGTTGTGGATTTTCCGGGCTGTATAGCCGTGGTCTTGGCATTGTAGTTCCTGACGTTTCGCCAGCAGCTGTGGCTGGCATCTTCAGAGGTGTAGCACCAAAAGCCATTGAAATTCACAAGCATAAGCAAAACTTCAACAGGAAAGAAGAAACCTTAAGAATGAACAGAGCATGGTTTCCAGTTCTGAAAAACACCAGGCCAACAAAACACTCTACACCCGACAATAGCCCTGCAGAGAAGATTAGCACATCAAGTACCAATCCATATGCAAAAGAACCTCCTCAGGATACAGTGAAGCCTCCCGCCATTAGCATTCCACACCCTGGGAAACTCTGACAGGATGACTCAGCTCAACCCTCCTGAGTAGATACAAATGACCTGCCAACATCTTTTCCACACTGTGACACTGAGAGATCTCTGTCTTTTGGTGCTACACCTCTGAAGATGCCAGCCACAGCTGCTGGCGAAACGTCAGGAACTACAATGCCAAGACCACGGCAATACAGCCCGGAAAACCCACAACCACCATGGTTCTCCGGCCGTGAAAGCCTTCGACAATACATCTCCTGTGCTATTTTGCCCTCTTAGACTGCTTTGCAAGACTTGGCCAGCCAGAGAGCTCCCCAAAGGTCTGCCTCCACAGGAATTAACCTGGTAAGAAGGACTACACTGGGCCCCTCTGACCTTGACTGAGGTGGGCTCATTTAAGCCAGAACATGGCTTTCCACAGCTTATGCCCCAGGAAACTTATATGAAAACAAGAAACTCTACCCCCAGCAACCAGTATTCAGAGGCACACTGCGCCTGAACATGGGAGATCCATTTAGGCATTATGGCTAACAACAAAGGCACTCTCCTCTATGACACTGCCTAACCTTCACTTTGAATGAAATGGAAAATCAGTATTTAAATATTGTAAATAACTTCCGATAAGTAGCCTTTAAAGCCATTACCACATAGGCAATCAATGAGAGATCTGCAACCCACTCCCTAAGTGTGGCAACGTCTGCCTAGCACGTTTTTAACCCAAGGGCCTCAACACGGCATAGATGGTTTTTCCGTCTTCATTGTATCCTCACAACTACACTGGTGGTTACATTGGACTGAGCAAGAGCGAGTGACAGGCTCAGGGCTTTTTTTCTGGGAAAAGAGGTGGTGGAACTCAGCGGTGGAACTCAGGACTGCACAATGATGTCACTTTGGGTCAGCTGGAACAAGGGGGGAGGTTTTTAAAGTTTAAATCGCCCTTGGAGAAAATGGTCACATGGCTGGTGGCCCCACCCCCTGATCTCCAGACAGAGAGCTGGAGCGGCGTGGAGGGCAATGGAAACTCCCCTCTGTCTGGAGATCAGGGGGCGGGGCCACAGGCCATGTGACCATTTTTAAGAGGTGCGGGAACTCCGTTCCCCGCGTTCCCACTGAAAAAAAGCCCTGGACAGGCCCAAGGTCGCCCTTCGTCTGCCAAGGTTAGTCTGGCAGCGGCTCTTCAGGGAGGAAGATGTGGGGACTGAACTCAGGGCGCCCTACCAGAAGGCCACAGCCGACCCCACATTTCATGGGACTGTGAGGATTCGAGCCCACGCCTCCCGCTCCTAGTCCAACACCCTGACCACTATCCCGTGCAAGCTTTACCTGCCGCACATTTACAGGGAAAGAAGTCACTGTGGAAGCACAGGTGCATGTTCCTGCCTGCCACTGCCAGAGCTTCATCCCCACATCCAAGCCTCGCTGAAGGGCTTGCGGGGGCAAGGGGGGCTCTTACAGCCCGGCCCGGCTTGTGCTTTGCTGCCGCGGTCCCCCCTCCCGGCTTTCTTTGGAGAGGGATGGGCAAGATCTGGGCAGCCTGCAGAACTTGGGGTGTGCCGGGGCTGTGCTTGAGGAAGACTGTTTAGGAGGAAAGCCCTGAGGCCATCACCGCCTCCACGCCCAGCGCTGGATTGTCCAGGTGGCCTCTTCCGTGCCCAACTCTCAACGGCAGTGACAGGCTTGTTAACTTCACAACTCGGCTTGTGCCTGGATAATCTCCAGTGGGGGACTTCTGGGAGCAAAAAGCAGAGAAGGAGGGCAGGGCTGGGTTCCACCGATCTGCCTCGACGGCAAACAGCAGCTCCCCAGCCCTCCCCCAGCCCTTGCCAGCCTGTTCGTATCAGCTTGAGAATCTTCCAGGCTCGCCTTGGGCGAGTCGCCAGAATCTCACCCGCCTTTTCCCGGCAGGCCCCCCAGCTCGCTCCTGTTTCCTGCCACTCACCCTTCAAGGCGACATGGTTTCTCGCTGCTGCCGCCCCAAGGCACGGCTGGTGCGGATTGCTCCAGTCCCAACCCACCAGACAGCCCCGCTCCCGGGTCAGCCTGCTGGCTGCCAGGTGGGCCGAGCGTGGAGTGCGGGCGCGGGAGACCCAGGTTCAACCCCCCTGTTCGCCAGCTGACCTCGGCCAAGGGGACGTCGCTTGCAGTCATGAGAGTAAGGCGAAGGAAACCTCTGCAAGCCCTCGGGAGGGACCGGGAGCGAGCCTGCCTGCCTCAGCAGCAAGCGGCGGCTGTCTGTTCTCATTGACAGTCTCCAAAATCACTCAGCCAACAAGACGTCATTGCTAAGCCTGCGCTGTGCCGGTTACGAAAACTGCTCAGGGAACTTGCTGCGCTCGTCCTCTTTCGAAGCCCCCCTTCAGCACACCGGTCTCCCCAGCCCCTCTTTAGCCCCCCGCTACTGGCCTGCCCAGGACCTCTTGAGCACCAAGGGCAGCCGGAAGGGCCGTAACCCCCTTGGCAACACAGCCCCCCCCACCGCAATGACATCGGGGCAGGACAGCGATAAGTTCAGTGTAGGGAAAAGATGAGTCTGGAGCAGGGAGGGGGAAACATGAAAAAGATCAGTCCAATTATGCGGGGTGCGGAGAAAGAAGAGAACCTTTTTGCTGGAAATACTGGGACCTGCTGAAGTTGACAGACAGTAGAGGAAAAAAAGAAACACATTGCTTCACGTGAAGTATGGAACTCCCTGCCACAGGATGTGGCGAGAGATGCTCTTATATCCCGGATGGCAGTGGGAGACAGGCGCAGGGAGAGAGATAGAAGTGGTGGTAGAATGAAGAGGAGGGGCTTTTCAAGGGGCGGGGGTGAGAACTCTGGAGTGTGGGGAAATGTTCCTTGCCATGTGGCTACTAACAGGCAACATTAATGGCTGGGAAAAAGGGTCATCTTACGTTTTAATTTTATTGATTTGATATTTAGCCTTTCCTCCCCACAAGCAGGCTCAGGGCGGGTTACAACACAATTAAAATAATACATAATTTAAATATAAATTTAAAAATCGACTACTAAATCAAAGGTGAGCCGTATTGGCGATGTTGACTCACCTTTTATCTTGGCCCAGGTGCAGGCAGTGGGAAGGCCCGGTGTGCCCGCACTGCCCTTCCCTGCCGTGATTGGGCCAAGCCAGCAGCAGAGGCAGGAATGCCCAGACCGGCCACCCTGCCCTCCCCCCCCCCCGCTCAGATGGGGCACTGCGGAGGGGGCAATGCCCAGCCCGGCCACCCTGCCCTCCTCCAGCTCGATCAGGATGCTACAGAGGGGGCAATGCCCGCCCTGCCCTTTCCAGAGTAATGGGCTTTGTGGCCCATTATTTGTTACCATGTAATAATATACATACTAAACAATACTAAACATTGCTAAAACATTTGACGGCGTCTGCTACAGAATCTGCTTGAGGTAGCTGTAGATGGGCTATACAGTACAATTAAGTGGGTGAGAATCCGCCAAGATGGAATAAAATAAGGCAGAACAGGGGAGGCCGTCGGAGATGAACTGCCATCGCCTCAACCACAGGCCCTGCGGAACCGCATTAAATCTCACAGGGCCAGTACTGTTCAACAGATCAGAAGCGAGACGGTACTAGGGTCACGTGGTCCTTGCTTACATGCCCAGGTAATGCCGATTGCCACTTGGGGGGGCAGGGGTCAGGAAGGAATTTTTCTCCAGGCCAGATTCACCAGGGATCCTAGAGGGATCTCCTTCCAGCTCTATGTGTCTATGTTCTCTGTTTCTAAAGACTGAAGTGCCCTTGTGTAGGGTTTTAATTAGAGCAGTAAATGATTGTGCATTAGAATATAATAAGAACAGGCTCCAGTGTTTAGCTCTAGAAAATACTTTACTACATATTAGGATAAAGGGGACATTGGTAAGAAAATAAAGAACAGCTAACTAACTGTTGTCTACATTTTGATGGTCAGAAAGAGTGATACTGAGACAAAGACTGACTGAACAAAGAGCAATTAATCCTCAGTATAAGCTGCTTCACTAACAAGTTGGGGATCATAGACTTCATCACTATTTTTGCCTTATATATTATCTGCTGCTTTAAATACCTACTCCTATGTACAACCAGCGCTCCATGTTGTCTAATGTTAGTCCTAGAATGGATTATGTTTTGCTCCAGTATTGTTTCTACTCTGTCTTGGATCCTTGCTAATGCTATGTCTTTTAAACTTGAATCTGTTTACCTTATGGTATTGTATTGAAATATACTTACTTGATACTGATTGTATTAACCTCATTCTGTGTAATCCACCTTGAGTCCCAGTGAGAAAGGTGGACTATAAATGACGTAAATAAAAATGACATAAATAATAAACTGGTTGCCCAATAGTGAATCCCAGATCTTCTTCATTAAGCATAAAGACTCCCCTTTTTATGGTGGGGAAACTTAACACAACAGCTAAGTGGTCCTATGCAAACTAGTTGACAAACTAAATAACAGAACAACAATTTAACTCTTTCATGACTGAATGTGGGACACTTGCTAAAATCCCAACACCTTGCCAATGGAACATGTTTGACATGGCCTGGGAAAGGGGTTAGAAGAAGGCGCTTTGCTAAAGGTTTTTGGCATTTCTATTGCCCTTTTAGTGTTGAAAACGCAGGAGAAATGTAACTCTTCCATCTGCGAAGTAGGCCAGTCTCAAGGCCATATTGCTGACGAAGCTTCAAGTCAGCAACTCGCCTAAGTAAGCATGTGACAGAGGAGAGATTCGAACTGGCATCCTTAAGGACAGTTATTCAGTCTCTTTGCCACTGTGCGACACCAACTCACACAAGTAAGCAGAAACAAAATGAACATCCAGTGTGGTGTGTCAGAGGTGCTCTCGAGTCACACAGAGCAATGCTGTGTCACAAGAGATCACGTTGCTTCGTTGCCACCACATCAGGCCTTGAAGCTGGAAACCTCGCAGGTCAGCACGCACCAAAAGGCAAAGGCAAACCAGATCACAGGAGTCCACCAGAGCATTGGGCAGGGCTGACCCAGGCCACGTTGGCAGCATTAGCAGGGATCCTCTGCCATGGAACTGCAGGTAGGTCGGAGGCCTTCAAGGGTGGATTGGCCCTTTTTCACGCTGAGGAAGTTTCTGGCAGGTTGTTGGCAGCCGGGAGTGCGCCAGGGCTCAGTGGTGCTACCAAAGCTGCAGGAGCCATCCGCTCGGACTCACCAAGCGATGGCAATGATAGGTATAGTCTTGCCCATCGCCTCTTTCTATGCAGAGGCCCCTGCAGAGTTGACGGCATGGCCAGTGTCAATCAACACAGCTTCTTCTTGGACATTTCAGTGTCCCAATCTGTTGTCGATTGTCAGAAATAGTTCACATGCAGGTTGCACAAAGCTGCCTTGGTCTACAGCAAAAGCCAGAAATGAAAACCGGGTGATCGTTTTTCATTAGGACTGACCAAAACAACACAAAATTGCGTGCAAGCTTTTGAGTTCACCATAATTCTTCATCAAGCTGGATGTTAAAAATCAGGGGCAAAGTTTGGTGGGGGTGGGGGGGGGAGAAGGGGGCGAAGTTTGGGGCTGAGATCTTAGGCCCCCCTTCCTGCATCCCGTGCAGAATGCCAGGTAGGTTTGAATAGATAAAGTGGGGCTGGGGGGAGCTGGCCTCAGGTGGAAACATCAACCCTTTGGGAAGAAGAAGGGGAAAGGGCAGCCTCCCCAGCCAGCTGCCAAGGCAGAAACCAGTTTGCTTGCCTCCAAAAATTCTCCTTTGCGCGTTTAGACAGGAGAGACCCCACCAATGCTTGACACTCAACATCAATATTTGGCAGCTGATGAACTTCTGAGGCGCCGTCAACATTTGACAGCATCTGACATGTGCCTGTCAGTATCTGACAGAAGACAGATGGGAGCAGGAAATCGGTCCTGGGCTAATTAATGGCCGATTTCACTGATTCCTGGCTGTATTTTCATTGCTGAAGCCACGTTCCTTGCTCTGAGAATCTTTGCCGCTGAAAGCAAGTAATACATTCTCCAAATAAATAAAACATATTTTTAGTGTGGAAGTTCAAAGTTATCTAGTAAATGTTAAACATACGAACATTGCTCAAAGGAGATTTTTTTGTTTTGCAAAATTGTTTTGGCTATAATGCACATTTCCCAGAGGAGAGGGGAGGATCCGGGCTGAGTGGCCAAGCAGCAGTTTGGCCTGCAGAAGGTCTGTGGCTCCAGCGCTGGAACCGCTCCAGCGAACGGAACATGCCAAGCCGGCAGCAGGTGGGGAAGATCCTCCTCTGCCTGGGACCCTGAACTCCGCTCAAGGGACTAGGGGTTTGATGTGGCGTTGGGTCGGGGATCCATAACTCGGAGGGAGAGGAAGGGGGAGAAAGAGCGCACACATGGTGCTTGGTACATTTCTTGGCATCACCCACGAAAGTGTAGCAGTAGTTGCTGGGAAAGGCCTTTTTCTTCCTGGGAAAGTCAGAGGAGGCCATATGGAGATGGACACGCCAGTTTAATGTGTTCACCTGTGTTAACATGATGTGCAAGGCCCAGCTAGTGGCAGCGCGAGGAAAGGGGAGAGTGGGCTGTTGCAGGCTGGAGGTGATCCATGCCCCTGGGGTGCCTATGCACCCTCCTCCTTGTGCCACCCCAAGGACTTACTGCGCTGGCTTGGCTGGATAGCTGGCCCCGGGGACATAAGGCAGCTTCCACTAGAGAATCACCCTAAATAAAGGCAGGTCTTCAAATCTTTGTGTGCAAGAGGAAGGCTGAGGCTGTGACCCTCGAAGACGGTGGTGGTGGGCATCTTTTTGAATGAAGTTGAGGGTCTGAGGAGGTCCATAGCCCTGTGCATGCTAGATCTGATCTACCAGGCCCAATGTACAGAGATGATCAGCAGAGACGGACACAAGCCTGCTCCTTGCCTTTAAGTGAGAGTCAAGCTACAAGTGACGCCTGACACAGGTTGGACACTTGTCAGCTTCCCTCAAGTTTTGATGGGAAATGTAGGCACATCCTTGTCTTGCAACTGTAATGGAGAGCCAAGCTGTAAAACCAGGACGCCTACATTTCCCATCAAAACTTGAGGGAAGCTGACAAGTGTCCAACCTGTGTCAGGCGTCACTTGTAGCTTGGCTCTGAGGGGCAGGGGCCAGGGAGGGGAGAGGCAATTCATTGGAAGAAAGCCAAGAACGAACAGAAAATGGCACTCACTCCTTCCTACCTTCTGTGCACAGAAGAGCTGATCGCATGCCCCTCTGCCTCTCCCAACTACGTCTGCTGAGTGCACAAATCAGCTCTGGCCTCAGCACCACCTCAGCCCAGGGCCTCAGCACCACCTGGCAGAGACACTTCCCCACTGGGCAGCCCTTCCTCTTTGCTGCCGAGGGCTGTTTGCGACTCGTTGGGAGTGAGACACTCTGTGCACATGTTCAGTTGTGCAGCTAGGTGATTTTAATAACAATAACAACAATCTGCTTACATACCGCCCTTCTGGACAGATCAGTGTCCTCTCAGAGTGGCGAAGAGAGTCAGTGTTGTTATTATGCCCACAATGCAGCTGGGGAGCTGGGCTGGGAGGCGCGGCTTGCCCAAGGCCGCCTGCAGAGCTCATGGCAAGAAATGGGATTCGAACCAGTAGAGTGCTGACTCACGGATCAGCCACTTCTCTGTGCTACAGCAGCTCTCTCCTTGGGAGCGAAAGACTCTCTGCACATGTTCAGTGGCGCAGCTGGGCGATTTTAAACTCTTGGCCTGCGGGGTGAGAAGAGATGTTGACGTATGCCAAATGCAAAGCGGCCGCCTGCTTTGGGGCTTCCTTCCTCAGCCCAGGCCCCGGACTCCCCCCCCCCCCGCCCAAAACCTGGCCTCAGCGGCAGGCGGTGGTGCCGCACTGATGCCGGGTTTTGCATTGCAGACAGCCGCCGCCTGCCTTCTCTGTTCTGGGAACGAGCGCGGTCTTTGAGCCCGTGCCCTTTGCATTGTGCCGCTTTTCATTCTGGGATCGGCCCAGTGCATAATATTCCCAGAGAAGGAAGCTGGCGCTTCCCAAACATTTCCTGGCAACAAGCGCCTGACCTAGATTGCTGCGATATCCTTGTTCAGCTCACAGCAGAGCCCCCCCAGAGGAGGCGGAAGAATTGTTTTCGATATGATTCATTTATTTATTTTCATGTAGATGCCGTGCAGAGAGCGAGAGGGACCCTGGGGTCCCACAGCCTTTGTTGGCAGGGAGGCCGCGCAGCCTGCCTGGACAAACCGGGCAGCCGCTTGCTTGCAGGCTGGGCATTGATCTGGCATCCTATCACAGGCGCCGATGGGGCGTTCAGGTGGATTAGGAGGTGCTGCGCTGGAGCCCCGCCAGGGTGCTGGAGTTAATGGCCCTTCTATTGGCCAGATTGCCAAGGGAACTTTAGGAGGCCAGGAAGAAAAGATTCTGGCTCCAGTGAGTTGGCCTGCCGGAGTGCACAGGCCCCAGAGCAGCACAGAGCGCCGCCCGGCCTGGCCCAACAGGCGGCCCACAGATGCCAGAGCCCTGCAGAGGGAACAGCCCCAGAACCAGTAGTGGGGGGCAGCGGTGTCATTATTTCCCCAGGCTTGCCACCCTCCAAGTGGGGCCTGGACTTCTCATCCCCAGGCAACAGATATCCGTTCCTTGGCAGAAAACAGCCGCTTTGGAGGGCAGCTCTGTGGCTTTGCATCTGCTGAGGCACTCGCCCCTCCCCAGGCTCTATCCCCAGATTTCCAGGAATTTCCCACTGCAGAGTTGGCAACCTTATTCCCAGTTCCAGCATTCCGGTAGGACTCCAGCACAGCTGCTCCTAAACCTCATTCCTTTTTGGTTCAGGGAAAGGAACTGCAGAGGGGAAACAGCCTTCCTGCCCTGTCTATGGCACTCTTGCGGCTTCCACGCTGACCCGGAGCCTGTTTCCAGTGCCATGGTTAAATGCAAAAGATAATAATACAAAAGGCCCTCTGAGCACGCACCAAGTTTGTGTTCCTGGCCACCGCAAGGCAGCATGCACCCAGGCTTAGGGGAAAGGGCCGAGGCAGCCACTTGGGTTTGGGGGAGAGGATTAATGCACGGGTCCACCGAAAGGGCTGGCACAACCACCCAGAGTGCAAATATGCCTCATGCTTTTAGGAAAGAGCTGCAGGTCCAACATGGGCTATACTTTTATTTTCCCTAGAGCTGTGCTCCGTAGAGAATTCTGATTTTTTTTTTTAAATAAGTCCTGGAACGGCAGCCTTCTGGAAATTCTTGACTGGTCTCTACAGTTAAGGAAAGTGGCTTTAAAAGATTGGTTTTAGCAAGGAGCAAGTCCCGGCTGGGTGGAAGTCTCCTTTAGCAAGCCTCCAGAACATCTCTTGAGACGCCCCCCCCCCCATCTTTAAGAGAGGGTTCACTTTGGCCTGCGTTCCATTGCAAGGGACACCCAGGCTCTCCTTTCCTCTGTACAAGACTGATCTTTTTCACTCCGGCCGAGGTTTCCGTGTAAGACAAGCTGCACGGGGGTTTCCTGTGGGTGTCTTCTTGCGCGAGCAAATGGGAAGAGCAGGTTGCCAAGAGGAAAGGACCTTCCGAGCAATCGTGCATATTCATGAGCTGGTGAAAAACAGAATGACACGCAGCCAGAGATACCGCTGATGTTTATGAATGGGGAGATAAAGCACCAGCCATGTGGCTGGTATTTTTCAAGCACTTACAGGGACCAGAAAGGAGAGAGGGAGGCCATTTTTATTGATGGAGATGTTGGTATCTGTGACTGATACAATAATTCTAACATGATGCGGTTGAAAGGAAGCAAAAGGAATCCAGGCAGCCCACTTCGGAGGGGCCCGATTCCCCAGTCAAGTCTCCCACCTAGGGTTGCCAGCCTCCAGGGGGGACCTGGAGGTCCTCTGGAATCACGGCCCAGACTACAGAGGTCGGTTCCCCTGGAGGGCAGCCAGTAGGGCATCAGGTGCCTGCTGAGCTCCCCAAACTCCGCCTTCCCCTGGCACCACCCCCAGGTCTCTAGGGACACGGAAACATCCAGCCTCTCTGATGGTGGGGCCGCCACGTCTCCTGGGTTCTACACTGTTTCACCAGCAGCACTCCTAAACTCACAGGCCCAAGCAACCACTTGACTAGTTGCCTGCAAGGCCAGGCCAATGTCATATCAGTGTCCTTCCGGGTTTCAGAAGAGTGCCTCTAGGCGTAGACCGAGCGCCGGCTTCCTTGGCGAGGAGCCAGGCTGACCCAGGTTGGATGCAAACCCACTTTGGGGGGCGGGAGGAGAGCGCGGTTCTCCGAGGCCTTCCAGAGAGGCCCCAGCTCAGCCTGGCTGCTTTAATGAGCTTTAATTCCTCCCCTCCATCACAGCCTCCGGGAGCAAGGCCTGGGGAGCCGATTAGTCTCAGCACATTAAACTGAAGGGAAGGCTTTCTTTTCCTTTCCTTTAAAAAATAGTGCGGGCAGCCCCTAATCCCCAAATTGAGGGAGAGGGAACCCCACATCCGGGAGAAGAAGAATCCGGCCCCTTCCCTGACCTAACCACAGCTGCTGGGAGAGCCGAAGGAAGCTTCCTCCCCCACTAGCCAAGGTGGGGCGAGGTGGTCTACCAGGCGGGAATGCACCCGGCAGCACAGTCTGGAGGCTGAGTCTGCCTGAAGGTGCCGGAACTATGCAGCCTCCTGGAGGTTAAACAAGTCTTGCTCTGACGGGTCATCTGCTGGTTTGGAGGGGGGTGGCGAGAGACCGACTACCTGCAAAGGTCACAGATGCTGTGAAGGCCCTGGTGGAACATCGGGAGAGAGGCGGTCCCATAGATATGCCAGAGCACGGCCATGCATAGCTTTGTACGTGATAGCCAATACTTTGAATTGAGCTGGGTAACTGATATGTAACCAGTGGAGCGACTGCAGAAAGGGAGCGCTATTCATGCTCCTCCTAGTTCCCAAGAATAACTGAGCTGCAGCATTCTGCACCAGCTGGAGTCTCCGAGTTAACTTAGAGGGGAGGGGAGCAGCTGGAGGGAGGGGAACTCCGCCCCAGCTAGCAAAACAGATTGAAACAGAGAGGGGCGTACCATGCCCCACTTGAAGAAGACTGCTACCGGCACTGCCACAAAGGCCGGCACGCTTTGCCAAAGGCTCCGCCCTGCCTGCTGTATTCGGTGACTCTGCCACAGCCTTCCTCCGCTTGAAAAGCCAAAGCAGTGCTTGATCTTCTTTTGCAGACGAACATAATTGTCCAACAAGATGTTCTCAACAGTTCGGAAGGTGGCACTGGGGCAGCAGGGTGCAGAAGGGCGGGCTGTGGCCAGCATGGCGCCTCTGAATTGAATTGAATTGCTGAAATGCTGTATGTAAGATTTGTGAGTTTATTGTTATTCCTGTATTTTGTTTTTGTTGTAACCCACCCTCAGCCTGCTTGCAGGGAGGGCAGGTTATAAATTTAACAACAGTGGAGGTTGCCACGTTGTTTCTGGCAAGGTTCCCATGCCTGTCTTCCATGGTTGCCTGGCAGGCAGAAATTCAGCATGTGAAGATTTCACAGCACACCAAGTTGAGGAAACATTTACCTGTTGTATTTCTGCTTGTTATTCCCACTCACCATCCATCTGAGCCAGAAATGTCTTTTGTTAGTACACACAAGCTGTCTAATGAGAAAAACAAGTTTTAAGGGTTTTATTTAATTGAACGCCACATGTTCCAAGCGATCCCCAGGGCAGGCTGGACAGCTCGAACCTTCACCTGCCGGAGTGCCAGGTAGCTAATACACTCAATTTAGCTGCTTTTAATTAAAGCGGAGAGGTCAGGAGCACGCAGAAGTGACATGAGGCCAGGCTGGGGGCAGGAGGGGCTGCTCTGCAAAGCCAGGATTGGTGCCAAGATTCGATGCAGCTTTCAAAGACCACAGCCGGCCCTCTCCGCCAGGCAGGAAAGAGCTGGCATCAGCAGCCCACAGGCCAAGGGGCAGCTGGGTTATGCGTCCCCTGAGCTGGGCAGGGACGAAGCACTGATGCTTGCTTGTGCGTTTCTGCCTGTGGAGTACACAGACAGTTGCACGCCAGCAAAGCAAGTAATGCCAGGGAGGGAGTGGCAAGAGGCCCATCCCTGCAATTAACTTTTAAAGAAAGCAGCATACACACCGAAAGATTATGAGGAGTGTTCAGGGTGCTGGTTGTTACCTACCCAGCCCTTCAAGGCTTTGGACCCCCATCCCTGCACGACGGCCTCTCCTGTATGCCCTGCCAGGCCAGCTTGCCTCCTGTAAGCAGAGTCTTCTGCCTGTTCACACTCGTGCTCTGGGGTGGCTTCCCCCCTGCTGGAACAGCCCGCCTGAGGAGGCCAGGAAGGCCTCTAGCATTTTGCAGAATGTGCAGAACAGGGGACTGTTCAGGGGGGCATTTATATGAAGGGTTGAGCACTGCATGCTGTCCAGGAGGGCACCTTTATAAGGAACGAAGATTGCAGTCCACCGCAACAATTATTGGAGGGGTCATCTGATATTTACTGACTTCTACCTTTCTGCAAGGGGATTCCCTAGACATCCAGTTTCGCGTTTCCCCAAATTAATCTTAAAGATTGCACCTGTTAAAAAACTCAAGGCAAGGCGTGTGGCCACTAGGCCTGGCATCCCTTCATCCTTTGCAAAGCCACTTTCCGCACATACCTTGCCTTAGATAGGTTGTTGTTCACGTTGTTCTTTCATTCTGTAAGTCTAGGCCTATTGGAGCGCGGACGGCCAAAAAGACAAATAAGTCGGTGCTAGACCAAAGCAAGCCTGAATTCTCCCTAGAAGCTAAAATGACAAAACTGAGGCTATCGTACTTTGGTCACATCATGAGAAGGCAAGACTCTCTGGAAAAGTCAATAATGCTAAAAAAAAAACACCGACGTCCTCCAGGTTGCAGGATCTGAGCAGGTCTGAAAGACAGGACGTTTGGTAGGTCTTTCATTCATAGTGTCGCCATAGGTCGGAGGCGACTTGGCAGCACGTAACACACACACACACACACACACACACACACACACACACACACAGAGTTCTATTCCATTGCCTGCTGGCTGTCTTATGGCGCCTGATTGCACCGTTTTTATGTCCTGTAATCTGCCTTGAGTCTCAGCAAGTGACAGGAGGAGCGTAAGGGAAATAAATAAATAATTTTATGCTCCAGTAACACTCCAACCAAGCAGTTCCCGAGGCCGATTTCAAGAGTCAAAGCAGGGGGCTGCCTGCCTGTTCCTCTTCCCTCCACCAAAAAGAAACCATCTCTTTCTGTACAGCAGCATGATCTACAAAACAACATAAGGTTAAACAGTTAAAACATCCCATAATAACACAAGCCAAAGTAAGAAGTAAGAAGATGCAACCCTGGAGTGCCAACACACGTGTCCTGCCTAACCACATGAAAACATCAAAGCAGAGCCCGGTGAGCAGAAGTGCGGGAAGGAGATCCGGGGCCCAGGGCCCACCAGTGAAAAGGCTCTGCACTGAAGAATCTCCCTCCTCACCACTGGAGGCACACACACACAGAGCACACCAACCGTGGAAGACCAAAAATAGACGTACTTCTCAAAGGCAATAGCAACATTTTAAAGCTGGGAACTGTAGTTGAGGAAGTCTCAGCACTCTGGCCAGATCTCAGATCCCAGCAGCCATCACCGCTAGGCTTGCCAGCGCCAGGTTGGGAATTTTCTGGAGATCTGGGGGTGGCGCTTGGGGGAGGGGAGGGGCCTCAGCAGGTTATAATGCCATAGACTCCGCCCTCCGAAGCAGCCATTTTCTCCAGGGGAACTGATTGCTGTCATCTGGAGATCTGTTGTAATTCTGGGAGGTCTCCAGACCCCACCTGGTGGGTGGCAACCCTAACTGCTGCAGGGCTTTACGCCAAAGGGTGGCTGTGCAGACCCAGAAGGGGAGGGAGGTACCTTCCTTGGGGCAACAACATTCCTTGGACTGGTCTTTGAGATGGTCCAACAGGCAAACAGCCCCTCAAGGAACTCGAGAGGGAAACAAGGCAAAGAGCTGGCTTCCAAGACGGAGGAGGCTGCGGCAGCACAGAAAGCCCAACTGGAGTTTGCGCTGCATTCAGCCCGCCCTCCCGCCAGGGACTTAGGAATGGATCGTGGGGGTCTGGAGTCTCCAGTTCCAGTTATCCCTCCAGCGCCGTTTGCCTCTTAAGCCGAGAACGGGACCCAGGAGTCCTGGCTGATGGAGCCCTCCTGCTTCTACCACTTCTGAGCAGAGAACACCCCCTGTGCGGGAAGACCGCAGGAGGCTCACTTGGCTCCACCGCCAGCCGCAAAGCGATGCGATCGCGCGCCACCAGCTTCCTTCATGACTGAGCCAGTGTCTGTGTAATTGCTTTGTTTGCTTTATGAATCCATAACCCTGCAAACAGGAAAACAGAGGCAGCCAAATCTCAGAGGTAACCTCACCTGGCAAATGCGAGGGTGAGAAAGATCCTTGGATCCCCCGCCCCCCTTCTTTTTGACTTTATCATCAGACTCCTAGATGGCCCTGCTGGCCCAGAGTAAAACCATCTAACCAAGTATCCTGCTCCCAGCACTGGGCAGACAAATGTCTCTGGGATTCTCACATGCAATGATTTCTGGGGACAACTTGCTCCTGTTGCTAGCCCTTAACTCGAGGTAATTGGAAGTAGACTGCTCCTGAACATGGAGGTTCTGTTACTTAAGTTATACAGTGCCACCAGCCCATATGGTGCTTTAAAGAGGCAGAAAAATAAAAAAAAGATCAGGCCCAGCCCTGAGAAGCCGAGGGACTAGATTTCTCAGACGGTGGAAGCAAAGCGAGGCGCGCCAGGCCTGAAAGGATGGCCGAATGCTGTTACAATCGCCTTTCCTTTGTATGTTTATCTGGCTTTAAAATACGATTAGAGAAAGTCGCAGGTTTTTTGCCACTTCACCACGGAAAAGCCTCTTTACAGGATGTATGATTAACATGTGGAATTAATTACATCTGGTGGCAACAAGTTCCAGAATGCAAATTATGTATTGTGTAAAAAAGCATTTCTTGGGGCGATGACCATTTTATTTATGTTCTTGAAAGAGGGATACTTTGCTTTTCTACACACTGGTCTCCAAGTCACCTTTTACAAGATGAAACCAAGGCAAGAATCAGCTGTGTGTGTGTGTTTGTTGTGTGCTGTCATGTTGCTTCTGACTTATGGTGACCATATCAATTAATAGTAAAGAGTCCAGTAGTACCTTTAAGACTAACCAACTTTGTTGTAGCATAAGCTTTTGAGAACCACAGCTCTGTTTGTCAGATGGAACTTTATTATAGCATAAGCTTTCGAGAACCACAGCTCTCCTTGTCAGATGCAACTATATTGTAGCATAAGCTTTCGAGAACCACATCTCTCTTCGTCAGATGCAACTATATTGTAGCATAAGCTTTCGAGAACCACAGCTCTGTCCGTCAGATGCAACTTTATTGTAGCATAAGCTTTCAAGAACCACAGCTCACTTTGTCAGATGCAACTTTATTGTAGCATAAGCTTTCGAGAACCACAGGTCTCTTTGTCAGATGCAACTATATTGTAGCATAAGCTTTCAAGAACCACAGCTCTCTTCGTTAAATGGTGGTTGCATCTGATGAAGAGAGCTGTGGTTCTCAAAAGCTTATGCTATAATAAAGTTGGTTAGTCTTAAAGGTGCTACTTGTCCCTTTACTATTTTGCAACTACAAACTAACACGGCTAACTCTCTGGATATATGAATTAATGACCTCCAAAATGTCCTATCATTGACAGCCTTGCTCAGGTCTTGCAAACTGAAGACCGTGGCTTTCTTTATTGAGTCAATAGCATCACAGGGATGGACTAAATCCAACATCAGCATTGCAAAAATCCTCTGACCATACAATGGGCGGGCAGAGGGAGCATTCCATAATTACCTCCCACCAAAACTTTGAGAGAACACAGCAGGTTGCACACTGTGTCCAAACGACTGTCGGGCACTTATGTTTGAAGAAGGCATCCTGTCATCAGGGGGATGCCACCGTGAAGGCCATGGCAGCACGTCATTTGCACTGGAGGCCAAAGGCTTCCCCTAAAGGACAGCCCTGCATTCTGTTGCCCCTCCCACCACTAAGAAAGAAGATGGCTAAATGGGTGCCTAGGAAGGCCTACAAGAGGGGCCAGGATGCTCACGCCCCACCTCTGTGGCTGCCCACCAGCTAGGTTTGCCAACCTCCCAGTGGTGGCTGGAGATCCCCTGGCATTACAACTGATCTCCAGGTCATAGAAATCAGATCCGCTGGAGAAAATGGCTGCTTTGGAGGGGGGGACTCTCTGACATAAGACCCTGCTGAGGTCCCGTCCCTCCCTAAATCCCACTGTCCCTGGGCTCCACCCCCCAAATCTCCAGGAAATTCCCAACCTGGTGCTGGCAGCCCTAAAACCAGCATCTGTGCTTCATGTTGTCTAATGTTGGCCCTTGAATTGCTTTTGTTCTGTTTCAGCATTTCTCCAACTCTGCACTGGATTCTTGCTAATGCTATGTCTTTGTGAACCTGTGTTTATTTATCCTCTGGCATTGTTCATGGAAAAGTCCCAGATATTGACTGTACTAATCTCACACCATGTAATCCACCTTGAGTCTCAGTGAAAAAGGTGGACTATACGTCTATATATATAAAGACAAGTGTCCTGACTGACTCATCAATGCCCAGCCCAAACCCCTGGGCCTAGAGACATGAAATTTGGGGGGAATGTTCCTTTCATGATGTAAACACCCACTGAGAAGGGATTTTAAGAAATTCACCCCCTAAGGGGGTCAAAAGGGGTCAAATGTGTTTACCCAAAGGGATACAGCTTCCCTGTGTGGCTGGCAGGCTGCTGCCTGCTTGCACTCCAGCCCACTGCCAGCTCGGCCACTCTTCCCTGATTGGGCCAGCCTTTCATGGTCATTTGCATATGCAGGCTGATTGGGGCTCACAACGTTTCACACTTCATCCCCTCAACATGCTTCGCTTTATTTGAACACTTTTGTGAAGATACAGTACTATGCTATTATACTACAAAACCAACTCAAAACCCCCCCAAACCCCCAAAATATTACATACTCATTATAACTGGATTTAAAGTAGTTAAATATGGTAGCAAAGCACGGGTTATCAAGCTAGTAAATAAATAAACGAATATGGAGTTTCTGAATATGGAGTTCTTTTCTCTCCAGATGCCACTGTTCCCCCAGCACACACGTGTCTGCAAACACAGCACTACATATGGGGGGGGCCTCCCCACACCGGAGACAAGCTAGCCACAGGTTCAGTACAATCCTCACCGAGAAGGGCATTCTCAAGCAGTCTTTTGTCAAAGGGCATTTTGTACTCAAGGTAGCTACAGGTTGCAGAGCACCTCCTTGGCGGAGATATCTCTCTCTCTCTCTCTCTCTCTCTCTCTCTCTCTCTCTCTCTCTCTCTCTCTCTCTCTCTCTCTCTCTCTCCCTTTCTCCACCGACTCCAGTTTTAATTTTCTTCCACCGAGTTGCTGTCAGAGCGGCAGAGCGCTGTGGCAGCAGAGGCTGGAGTTCCTGGCCATTGGTCTCACGCCACATCAGGTAAGGACGGGGCTCGAGGGGACAATGTTTCCAGCAGCTGCACACACAATCTGAGGCCAGAATGAAATCGCTCCCTCCCTCTTCTCCCCTCCCCCCTCCCCGCACACACAAGCATAGCCACTGCATTTAACCTCAAATAAAATTCAAGGGGAATTCAGAGCTTTTTATGAAGGCAAGGAAGAGCCAGTGGGGCTCCTGAGATTTCCCGGCAGGCTTTGGCACACCACACACACACACCCTGGCACCGGCCTGCATTGCCAATGGAGGGCAGGAGGCTCTTTCAGCCACTGAGAGCCTGGGTGAGGGACTCCAACCTGTCAATCCTACCCCCTCATCTGTGGTCACAGTCATTCTTGAAAGAAGTAAATAAGTATGACTCTAGGCATGTGCAGAGTGCTTATCCCTCGCCACTCAGAAACTGAAGCTTTTCGCCACCCTTGTTGAATTTGCGGCTTCTTTTGCAGAGTGGCTTGTGTTTGGATTTTGCTTTGGGCCCATGTGACCATTTATAGCGTCCATCCGTCTTGGCAACAGCTGAGTTTAGGCTCTGCTCAGTAGGCAATGTTACCCAGTTTCTCATCCTTCTAGTGTATCAGCTACAACTAATCTCCAGTAATTGCTAATAGAACAAACCCTGTTTCTGTCTTGCTGTTGCCCTTTCAAGGGACCTTTGTGTTCTCTGGATTCACCACCAGTTTTAATACATTCTGTCCTAGGCTGCCATTTCCCTTCTTCCCAGAAGACCAAACCTGAAGCTTGATTCCAGCTCCACCCAGAACCCATCAATTCAAACCCACCAGGTGTTCTGCACAGGCTGCCGGTCAAAGTCCACACAAGCTGGGCCTAAAATGTCCCCCCCCCACACACACACATTTTGTTTTTTAACATCGTGCCTAGGGTTCTCAGCCTTCAGGTGGTAGCTGGAGATCTTCTGGAATTACAACTGATCTCCATTACAAGAGACAGATCAGTTTGCCCGGAGAATATTAAAGAGTCCAGTAGCACCTTTAAGACTAACCAACTCCATTGTAGCATAAGCTTTCGAGAACCGCAGCTCTCTTCGTCAGATGCATTGTCAGCTTTTGGGAACCACAGCTATTTTTGTCAGGCGCATCATCAGCTTTTGAGAACCACAGCTCTCTTTATCAGATGCATCATCAGCTTTTGAGAACCACAGCTCTCTTTGTCAGATGCACCATCAGCTTTTGGGAACCACAGCTCTTTCTGTCAGGTGCATTGTCGGCTTTTGAGAACCACAGCTCTCTTCATCAGATGCATCATTAGCTTTCGAGAACCACAGCTCTCTTCATCAGATGCATCATCAGCTTTCAATTATGCTACAATAAAGTTGGTTAGTCTTAAAGGTGTTACTTGGATTCTTTACTATTTTGCAACTACAGACTAATACGGCGAACTCCTCTGGCTCTATGCCCGGAGAATATGGCTGCATTGGAAAGTGGACTATGTGGCTTTCTGCCCCACTGGGACCCCTCCCCTCCTCAAACCATGCCTTCCCCAGGCTCCCCCCTCCCAAATCTCCAGAAGTTTCCCTGTCTGGAGCTTGCAACCCTAATCCTGCCCGGTGAGGAGTTCTGGACAACCTGGAAGCTTGCACGTGCTGCTGTGTTTTGTTTTGCTTGTTCTTAACGAAAGGGATTATATTGCTTTTGTTCCCAAGTCATCTGCCAGCGCCCTGTGCTGCCCAGCGTGCTTTCCCTGTGGGCACCAGGGCCCCTTGACTGCGGGCTTCCCCCCTTCACATTCCATACAGTATTGTGAGTTTTTTGCAGCATCATAAGGTGTTTACAGCAACAGCTTGCTTAATTTTATCTTTGGCAAGAGCGTCCAGGACTCTTCTGGATACTGCATAAATGCAGAAAGAAATAATAATGAATCCTGTGTTCAGTGGGATGCTGATTTGGATACTGAGCATTCAGGAAAGGCACTGAACACAGGACGGATTGCACGAAAGCTCCCTGGTGCTTTTTTCTCCCCAGATCAGCTAAGTAAGAGCAGGTTCGGCCCCACCACGCGCGCACACACACACACACCCATGAGACAGCCATGCAGAGACGGAGGAGACGATGGCTCACAGGCAAAAAGCAAGATGGTGGTGATGAGCGAACACCAGGGCAGATTTGAGGCAGGAGGCTTCACTTGGCAGTGGTTTAAGCCTCAGATGGGAGGGGGGCAGAATACAGTCAGAACCAAAGCAGCCAACTTTGCAACCCAAAGGGCAGCCATGCAGTCACTCAAAGCAGCCACAGGGACAGTTTGCTAGGGCCAAGCTGCCTGGTGTTCTGACTGACCCTGAACCTGGAGGGGTCACTTGCAGAACGCGTGTTGGTGCAGGGGTCCAAAGCCCACCCCTGTCAGTCTGCTTGTGGCAACTGCACCCCCAGGCCCGAGACATCGGGGTGCAAAAGGGAGGACTCTTGTGAAAGCCATCTTCTCTGCAGAAAGGTGGGTCTATACCACTCTGTTCTACAGCAGGGTGTCCAAGACAAAGGGGGGAAGGGCTCCCGAGCAAAGGAGAAGCAGAGCCGGTAGAGAGAGCCCCGGCTCCTCTGCATCGTGACCAGCCCCTTCCCAAATTAGGAGTGCCTGGAAGAAGCCTTCCTTCCTTTCCAGCTCCAGTGGTTTGCTGACAATGCTGGAGGGGGAGACCCCTCCTTCAGAGGCTCAAGTGGAGGCATTTGGCTAGCAAACCTTCATCTCTCTTGCTTGCCTTTGTCCATCTGACATGCAGGAATCCTGAACTTTCCCAGGTCACGTTCCTCCCCCCCTCCACAGCACCTGGAAGACTCCATCAGTTGCTTCGATTGCCGATATCCTTGCAAGCGTCTCTCAATAAATCTAGCTCTTAGTGCACAGCTACAACCCCACGGGCTAAATTGCTGCTCTCCTTCCCTTTACCCAATAACAAACCAACAAAGCCAAAATGACAGAAGAGTGTGCCTCTGAGCATATACAGAGTTCAAATATTGTGCCCTCCTGCTCCTGCAACCTGGTGGCCTAGCTTGCCAGGCGCTCCCTCCACAAATGCCGCAGAGTCTTTGCACTGAACTGTGTTTCCTCTGGTCTTCCAGGCTGGTGATAGGTGTGGGTTCTAGTGAGGAACCCTTCGCAGCAGGGCCAAGAGAGGATTTACATGGCACCATTGATCTAACTTGCCTCCTTACAGAAAAACAGCCCATGCCCCAGTGCGCTTGTGGAGATACATGTAAGCATGTAAACACCCACGACAATTTGAAGTGGTTCAGCCCCAGAAGGACTGTAGTGGACAAACAGGCAGGTGTCCAGGTATGAGCCAAGGATTGCTTGTGTCTAACCATCTGCCAGAGATCTGCTGCTTGGAAGCTTGTTTTATAATGTAGTCAAGTGTCCAGTAGCACCTTTAAGGCTAACCAACTTTATTGTAGCATAAACTTTTGAGAACCACAGCTCTCTTCATCAGATGCATCGTCTGACGAAGAGAGCTGTGGTTCTCAAAAGCTTGTGCTACAATAAAGTTGGTTAGCCTTAAAGGTGCTACTGGACTCTTTACTATTTTGCAACTACAGAGTAACACGGATCACTCCTCTGGATCTTGTTTTATGATAAACGTCCCTCGCCCGCTGTGTATGGCCAGCATCATTCCCATGTTCCATGCAGCACCTGGCACATAAATATTTGTTATTAGAGCTGTACCAGCAGCAATCCCGCCACTGATTTAGATCTCTTCCTGCAGAAATCAGGCACCTGCCTTTTTATATCCGCAGCATCCAGGTTTCATCCATTCCTCTCTTTCTCCCCCCTCCCCGCCCATTTCTCCTCTATTTTTTTCCAAACAGCGCCCTCAAACAACCGGCTTAATTACCAAAATTCATTAGCCAGCACTTAATTACACCCTCCATGTGCCGGCTTAGCTGAGAAGACATCTGATTAATAGCGTGTAAGTTATGCTGGGAATCATGTTCCATAATTAACCGCAAGCCGCTCCACTGTGTAATATTAATGAGATCTTTTTGACTATGCAAATGGGAGCATGAAGAAAGGCGTGCCATTGGACGAGGGGCCCTTGAGGGGGCTGGGGAGGTCCTTAATGGGCGATTAGTTTTAGTTCAGCCGTGGAGGGACATCTGGAGTGCCTGAATTGGGCTGCAGTCATGAGTGGGGGACAAAAATTCAAACCCCCCCACCTCTCTCCATACATGCCAGAAATTCAACAGTCTCACACACACACGTCTGCTCCTGGAGTCAGAACAGTTCCCAAAATAACCATTTGATTCATTCCTGTGAATATTTTGGCTGACTCCCCTGGCATCAGCATGGCACTAATATTTATTTATTAGTTGGTTATTTATTAAGCTCAAAGCGGCTTAGAAACAAAAACAAGAGAGGGGGGGTAGAGAGCCAGATCTGAAATCCAAATCTGAAAATCCAAAGCAGATTCTTAACCAACCCGCAAGATCAGCTCAGCTCACCCCTTGCAAAGCCAAGTATGATAACAGACAATATCACCTTCGGAATTGGCGGTAATTAGCTTAATTGGAATTATGTTCAGAAATACCGTGAAGACGCCTTTTGAGAAAAAAATGGTATTGTAACATTTGGGTTTGAAGATGGCCACATTCCAAAAAGGAAGTAGCCATTATGGGACATTTCTAGAGGGCCTTTTCTGTCCATTTTTAATTCTTTAATAAAGATTTTTCTCCTGACAAGCAGATGTTCAACACATCTGGAGCTTTAGGGTTCTTAAAAATAAAACTTTGCATACATGCTGGAATTAGAATGTGAACATTTTTAGTTCACTGGGAGGAAGGGAGGGAGGGCAGGACACGATGGGTGCTTAGAAGAAGTCACCAGCTTCAAATGGGAAGTTTTCCTCTGCCTCTCCATAGACAACCCACTGCCTTTGCACGGGGTGTGTGGCTTCCCCAAGGAAATGTTTCTATGCCTGCTGCAGCTGGCGCTAGCGGGATGGAATGAGGCATTGTGCTAATCCAATATGCCGGAAGATGGGATACAGAAATGGGTGGAGGGCTGCCTTGGCAAGCAATGACAGAGAGCATCAAAGAGGACTTAAACCTGATAGGATTTTGCACAGGGAACAAAGCGGCAGGGGGTATGACTGGTTGGCCCCTGCACGGGTCAGCATGCTCCTTTTCACAAAGGGCAATGGCTACTTCTGAGAAGTCCCAGATTTACAGAAACCAGGCATTGGGACTACTGACCGGTGGGAAGGGTAGAGGGATTCAAGAGTCCAACTGGGGGGTGGGGTGCCAAGAGCAGAGAGTGGCCCAGAGGGTCTGTGGCCTTCAGGAAAACGTTTGCTTGGAAATCTAACAGTGCAACCCCAGGCAAAGCTAAAACTTTCTTAATCCACTGAAGTCAATGGATTTAGAAGGTCATAACTCTGTTTAGGATTGCACTGGCCGTGACTTCGTTCCGGTTTCACCTTTACTAGCTTCAACATCTTCTTATGAAAGTGCCACAATAAAGCAGGAATTGTTAACCCTCCCCCCTGCACAGCTCCCTGACCCAACCAAGGACTCCATCCTTATTAAAGCCATATTACCTGGCCAAATTCTGACTATTCTGGCTGAAGCACCTCATTTAGATCTTCCCGTTTAAGGGACAAGAGGACCCTGAAGTAATCCGGAAAGCAGAGTCAGTATAACGGTAATACCACCAAAGAAGAATGAAGTGGAACAGAGAATGTTAAGAAAAATCTTCACCCCACAATTATAACACAGTTCTTTTAAACAAAAATTGTACGTCTTAAAGAAAAATCCGGGATTGCTTTGCACTAAGAGATAGAGCAGCAGAAACCCTCCAAAGAGGGCTAAGTGCAGCCAAAATAGTAGAATAACGTTTCCTACAAGGGCTGAAGCCAGAGAGCCAACTGGCTTCTTGGACCCTACGGAAGCCATTTCAAAAGGCAACTCTCCTTGGGTGGTGCAAAAATTTCCTTATCTAGTAAAAAAAAAGAGTTACAAATTAGTCAGCTAGACAAGGGTATGCAAACAACATTTTGAAACAGTAACTATATTTACTGTTTGTAGAACAAAAGTTGTCCAGTGGCACTGTAAAGACCAACAGGATTTTCAGGGGTAGGGCTTTTTTTCAGCGGGAACGCAGTGGAACAGAGTTCCGGCACCTCTTGAAAATGGTCACAGGGCTGGTGGCCCTGCCCCCTGATCTCCAGACAGAGGGGAGTTTAGATCGCCCTCCGCATGTGGAGGGCAATCAAAACTCCCCTCTGTCTGGAGATCAGGGGGCGGGGCCACCCACCATGTGACCATTTTCGCCAAGGGCAATTTAAACTTTAAAAAACTCCCCCCTTGTTCCAGCTGACCCAAACTGACGTCATTATGCGGTCCTGAGTTCCACCACCTCTTTTCCCAGAAAAAAAGCCCCGTTCAGGGGTATAAACTTTTGTGAGTCAAAGCTGTCTTTGTCAGATACTTTATAAAAGCCTATAACCTGAACAATTTTGCTCTGATACTACAGACTAACATGGCTACCCACCTGAAATTTAGTACTTGTGCATCACTTTCCATATACAAAGAATTTCACAGTAATTCTTACAACAGCCCTGTAAGATAGGCTACTACCAATAGACTTGAACTGCTAAGCTCCTGCAACTGCTCCTGGAGCAGGTAACTTCAGGCACCTGAAAAACACTTGGTAATTCACACACACACAGAGCGCTCAGGCAGGGAGCCTGTGACAGAGACACAAAGGAAATTCAAGTTCACAGATCGGCAAACACACAGCCTGAGAGAGAAATTTTTATCTTGGATTTCAGAGTGTGGAGCGAATGGCAGTGAGCGCCTATGCTCAGACGTCCTTCTAAGTAGTCTTATGTACCGAACAGAGACTTACTTCCAAGTCAGGGTGTGTAGGACTGCAGTTCAGACCTTTAAAATACAATCAGCAAAGCCTGGAGCTCACCAGGTGAGCCCCTTCAGCGGCTACGTAATTCCCCCATCGCTTTTTGATTCCCCCCCCCCCAACGCTCAAGTGCATCTATCGCTATTCCGCTCCCCTTTCCTGGCGCCGAAAGATAAAAAGACGTGGTTGCTCTCATCATAAGACAAGCGAAGGGCGAGGAGGAAGCCCCTTACAGGGGAGAACGGGCAGAGACGCCTGCAAAGGGTGCCTGATTCCCCCAGGCGGTTTTTCAACTTTGTTCTCCCACTTGGTGCAGAAAGAGGAAGTAAATACAGCTGGCAAGGAAATTGGCAGGATGGGCAGACACCAGCAGGGTACATGTGAGGGGTTCAGCCTGCTGCATCCAGTCTGACGTCGTCCCCCCGCCCCCGCCTGCACAAGTTATCTCAGCAGGACGGGGTTGGGAGCCCATGCAGCCTGCAGCGGCTGCTTAAATTCTTTGTGCATTTGGTGCCTGAATTTCAATGTGTGTAAAGATTTGAGGGTCACCTTCTCTCACATCCTGCACCTGCTGCTGGGAACTGAGGACTGAAACCAAGCAGGTGTGGGGGTGGGCCTCACCGGCACTGAAGCCACGCTCCCCACCCCCCATCATCTTCCTCCTTGGTCTCTTAGCCGAGCTAACTTATCTTCGGCTTCGCCAGCTGAGGGAAACCAGATTTTTATGGCATTGTCTTCTACTTCTATAACCCATTTTCCTTTTGGATATCGTACCTTTGATGTTGTTTGGGGTTTGCACGGTTTTCCAGTTCTGTAATCCCAGTCCTACTGCATTGTTTATGGGGGCCACCTGATCAAATTGTTTTTCTGTATATATATATATGTGTGTGGATATATATATCCAGAGGAGTTAGCCATGTTAGTCTGTAGTTGCAAAATAGTAAAGAGTCCAGTAGCACCTTTAGGATGAACCAATTTTATTGTAGCATAAGCTTTTGAGAACCGCAGCTCTCTTCGTCAGATGCATCATCAGAAGAGAGCTGTGGTTCTTAAGAGCTTGTTATAATAAAGTTGGTTAATCTTAAAGGTGCTACTGGACACTACTATTTTGAGTATATATAGTAAACTGCTCGAGTCTCAGTGAGAAAAGTGAAGTAAACAAACAAATTAATCGGGATATGTCATTCAGGAGGGGCAAGACCTTCAAAGAGCCCCAAAGGCAAGTCCTGGTGTGAACTCTTCCCCTCATCAAGCTGCCTTCACACCTGTTTTAACCAGGGCTTTTTTTCTGGGGAAAGAGGTGGTGGAACTCAGTGGGTGGCCCTCGGAGAAAATGGTCACATGGCTGGTGGCCCCGCCCCCTGATCTCCAGGCAGAGGGGAGTTCAGATTGCCCTCCGCACCGCTCAGCTAGATTGCGGAGGGCAATCTCAACTCCTCTCTGTCTGGAGATCAGGGGGCGGGGCCACCAGCCATGTGACCGTTTTCAAGAGGTTCCGGAACTCCGTTCCCCCGCGTTCCAGCTGAAAAAAAAGCCCTGGTTTTAACCACCTAGCAGGATCTAGAGGTCTGGCTGAAGATATTTCCCACCCCAACCAAAGCACCCCCCCCACCTCAAGGGCCCTGCTGGCTGGGTCTAAGCCACACTCCCCAAGCAAGGCTGAAGGATCTTGGCTTGGACTCAGATGTCAGAGGAGGCCTGGGGGGGTGAGGTGGTAATACTGGGGGCTACCTGACTCTCTCCTGGCTGTGCCCCCTTGAGCATGTCCTGCGGTGGCCTGGCCCAAGAAGAAGCCCCGTGCTGCTAGCCACCAGTTCCCCAGGCGATGGACAGATGGATTCTTGGGCAAGGGGTGGGGGTGGGGGGGAGCAAGGCCAGGAGGAAATGGGGAGGGGAGGGGGAGATGATCAGTGGACAGGCAAGAGGAGGAGGCAGCATCCTGGGTTCCTGTCTCTCCTCAAGAAAGAGCAAGAGAAAAATCAGGCCTGTTGCCATGGCGATCAGTGGAATGGGCTCCATTCATAAAATTGCAGGTGCCGAAGACCAAAAAAATAAAATAAAAACCAGCTTGTTGGATTCCTCTTTGCTGCATTACCATCTTCCTGAGCGTAGAAGATAATCACCCCAGTCACATCTTCAAGGGCTATTGTAGGCACCACAGAGAGGATTCTGCAAAGGGCTTTGAGCACTCAAAAAGTGCCAGGCAATTGCTTTCCAAACTTCTGATATGCGGTGGAGGAGGGAGGAGATGTCCCCCTCCGATTAAAATTAGAATTACAGGTCACTTGACTCTCAGAAAGGTATCTGTGTATTTGCTGTCTGTCTAGTCCCATTTCTATTGCCATTTCTTCAAGGATCTCAAGGCAGGAGCATACGTGGTTCTCCCATTTTGCCCTCACAACAACCCTGTGAGGTAGGTTAGGCTGAGAGAGAGAATAAGTGAGTGGCAGGCCCCAGGTTACCCAGCAAGCTTCTTTGCTATGGGGACGTGAAATCAAGCCTCCCCGATCCTCGTCTAACCACGACGTCACACTGACTTTCCCGCAGTGCCACAAACACAGAGCAATCCTCCTCTCTGAAACTGAGTTCAGGGATCCCAAACCTGGGGGCGGGGGGAGAACGGGAGATCTACAAGAGCTCAAAGGCCATGCGATTATATGGGTGGAACAGGATTTGTGGACGGGAAAGGGGGAATTACGTTACATGGGGGAGCACTGGTACCAATTTGTACCAGGCCCAGTGAAATGACACCCGGGCCTTGGTTGTGTTAACACTGCAGCCCAGAGAATCCTGCCTCCCCCCATTTACCGCTGCCTGATGGAGGTGGGGATGTCCTTGGGGCTGGCAAGGAAAGGGCCCTCAGCAAGCTGGGGAGGGTCGTCCTTCCATGTGAGCCCCCAGTAAAGAACTTCATGACATGCACACAACTCTAAGTTTATTCTGTCCTTCAATACAAGGGCAAGTTAACAACGCTTAGCCTCCGGGGGGGGGGGTACCCCTTGTCCTCCTCCACTGGCCACCCCCTCCTCTGATGCAGCACTGCTTTTCAGGGGCCCCCAACCAGGAGCCTTGCCTCCCCCCCAATTTCTGTGCCAACCAAGATGCCTCTTGTCCAAGGGCATGCACTCACCAGTTAACAGGACCCTGGCGGCAACTGGCCAGTCTTGCAGAAAGTTGGTGTTCCAGGGGCAACATCCTACAGGGTGTTCTGAATGCATCCCACTTCTCACCATCCCTCGAAGCTGGCCCAGGAAAGTGGGCTTCGGCTTGAGCCTGGACCCTCCAGCCCCTGCCAGGCCAAGGAACTGGTGGCTGTGACCAGCTGGGTCACAACAGGGCTCCGGGATGGGACCACGGTCTTGGGCAGCAGCGGTGCTCCAGGGACTGCCCGAGCTTTTTGGCTATAGTTGCTCTGGGGAAACCAGTGCCTTCATTCCCAGCCCACCCTGGGACTGATCTAATGGGCCATATATTGGCAGGAAGAAGAGTTCAGGGCTGCGTGGCACTACCGTCCTCCAAGGAGCACCCAGTGACAGCTGCACCTCTAGTGGCAGCATGTGAAGGTGCTCTGCCAAATATCAGGCCTAAGAACCATGATAATATCTGCCTGGAAGATGAAAACAGCCTGGAATCAGTCTCCTGCCATCCCTCTCTACAGGGTAGTGTGTCTCTGGGCCAACATTTTTGAGAGGTGTGTGCCCTTCTTCTGGGCAGGGAGGTGCCCCTTCTGCCTTGCCCAGCACCAAGCTCACAACACAGCCAAAGCAGAAGCAAGACCTGCCTGAGGCAGCTTCACCCTTCCAGGCACTTCCTGGCATTGCACTCTGGGATCAAGATGCTTGGCAGTTGCAGCGGCCCAGCCAGCTGCTCCTATTCCATAGCCCCCCCCCCGAAAAACTCCCCCCTGCACCCCAGGAAGTGGTTCATAGACCATGCCTGCAGCAGTGCGCAGCTGCAGCGCCGAGCCTGCACAGTGACAAGGCTCTGGTGCTGCAGGGGAGAGGCGCAGATGGTCTGGGCATCAGCAGGCTCTTCGCTCTTCTCGAGAGGTTGCTGACCCCGCAAGTCTCCAGGCAGGAATGGGGAGGCAAACTGAAGCGCTGGCTTTGTCGGGAGGATTGCTCCCAGAGGCCTCTGCCACATTCCCAGGGCTGCATTGAAGGGACATGTGCAAAGGGGCCCTGAAGCGCACACGCCACGCAGACTCCTATATTCTGCCTCTCTTCCCTCCATTGCTAGCACACACACACCACAGCAAGGCAAGGCAAGGCAGGACCACATAGATGCCAGCAAACACAATCACTCCCTCACACAGAGCACAGTCCACCCCCGCCCCCCCCTGTGAACTTGGCCTTTTATCTCCGTACTGATATATTGATCTTCTATTGCTTGGCAATCCCAGTTCCTTAAGGGACAGGAAGTACAAAGGAATGTTTCTCACAATTCCCATTTCCTTTGGAGAACTGGAGACTCCTGGTGCCTTTCTCCTTCTCTGGTGGTGGTGGGAAGTGCCGTGAAGTCATAGCTGACTTACAGCTGCCCCTGTTGGGGTTTTCAAGGCAAGAGACTAACTGAGGAAGTTTGCCATTGCCTGCCTTTATGTAGCAACGCTGGTCTTCCTTGGAGGTCTCCCTTCCAATTACTAATCAAGGCTGACCCTGCTTAGCTTCTGAGATCAGATGAAATCAGGCTTCCCTAGGCTGTCCAGGTCAGGGTTTCTCTTTCTTTATCCATATGATTTATTTATTTATGTCATATGATAAAGGGAGAACTGACATGCACCCATGCAGGCAGGGGTGTCTTTAAAACAGAGTTGCTTCCCGCCAGGGCAACTGCATGGGCCCCATTCAAAGCCTAGCCAGATCATAGCCTTCTGCCCTCCCCAGCTCAAGGCCAGGGGAATACAAGCCAGGTGAGCATTTCAAATAGCTGGCAGCCACCAGCCATCAAAGGACATCCATGCTCATCAAGCAAGCATCAAGTTATGTAAAATTCTAAGGAGGGAGTTGGGTGGGGTTTTTTACTTGACAAACATACACCATTCTCGTCATGCTACATCTCCACTGAGAGACCGACTTGACCTGGAGAACTGGGTCGGGGGTGCTGCCCTTTGAGAAGAATGTATGTAACCAATTGAAATGGGTTCAGAAGAGGCTGCTGAAGATAGTTGGGGGTCTGGAGAACAAAGAACAATCGGAGAAATTATATGCATGTAGCTTGGAGAAGAGGTCTGAGGAGACACCCAATTGCCCCTTCAAATGCCCAAAGAGCTGCCCTGTGGAAGAGAGCAAAGATGAGATCTAATGGGCTTAAGCAACAGGAGGGCAGATTTGGGTGGGGTGGGAGGAGAAAGACGGTGTAAGGCAGCTTCATACCTTCTTCCAGGGTCTGCCTTGTGCACTATTGGCACTTAGGCTTAAATACTTCCAACCCAGATTTCCAGGTGCACCAGGACCTTTAGAGCTGCACAGTGCGCCTTCCGCCGTATTCATTTTTCTCTCCTGGATGCAGAGTTTCATGCCTATTTCCTCCTGAATTCCATACTTACTCTCTGTCTGCCCTGCTGTTCCTGTGTCCCTCTAGGGTGAAGGAGACCCCCGGGGTCCACTTAGCTTAGTGTTGCCAGATCAGAAAGCTGGGAGGGACGAGCACTTGTGAATTCGTGCTGGATCAAAGAAGCCGGACTCTTGCTGGCAACTCCAAGCCTCCGTCTCTTTTGGCTAAAAATTAATATCACAAAACTCTGCCTTGGGTGCGCCCTCGGATGGCTCTTGGTTCCCGTCTTCTCTGGCAAAAAGGGGCAGGGCGCACTGCTTAATAGGATTATCCACACTTCATTATGGAGATTGTCTCCCTCAGATCTCGCTTCCTCAGTTTAAAGCAGAATCCAGCGCATAAGCAGCAGCCGGGATTTGTGTGGAAAGCCCGTATAAATATATGGGGGGGGGTGGTCAGACGGTGAATAGAGAAGGGGGAACCAGTGGCCTCATATGGACTTCGACACAAGCTGGCTCTCTGCACGTACGAATCCGACATTTCAAAAGAAGGGAAGTCGAATGTTGTAGGATCTCCTCCAGCAGAAAAATGGGTGCAGATTTTGCTGCAGTTATGCAAATGTTATTGGCTTATTTGACCCAGTACATCAATCACATTTATTTCAGAGATTTATTAGATTGTGGACACAAACTTGGCTCAGCGTCAGCAGGAGGGGGGAGCATAGTCTTCCCCCACGTTCAATATTTTAATCCCAGAAGGAAAGATGCATTCAGCTTTGTGATGGATGGGGACTGTCCGCATGTGCAAATTCCATCTGTGGATGACAACAACATGTGTGTGCAGATGCTTGGTGAACACTGTTCTTTTCTTGGTTACAATTGAAATCTTGGTTCTTTTCTTGGTTACAACTGAAGTCTATGTAGTAACATCGCATGCTGTATTTCCTGCAGTTCTGCACCCTTTGACCCTGCTGTCTGTAGTTGTTTCCCTTCACAACTGAGCGTGTGTATGTGTGTATATCTGTGCCTGTGCGTAGGTGCCAGTTATGTCTTCCAGTTATTTCAGCACCCTGGACAGCAGTCCAGATTCGGGGCATGAATAATGGGCAGACTCACCTATCTTGCCCAAGGGCCACGAACCACCTGGAAGTGCTCCTGCAAAGAAAAAAAAATCCCCCTTGAAACGAACAGGAGTTGTGCAAGAACATTGCTGTACGAACGACCCTCCGACTGAGGCGGGCCTCCTGTCCATCTCTGCATATCTATCCTGGCTGGCTCTCAGGGATCTCAGGCAAAGTCAGGCCTTCCCAAAGGCCCGCAGTGGAGACGCTGGCAGAGTTCTCACCCAGGACCATCTGCAGACAATGTGCTGAGCCACAGGCCTTCCTTTCGAGCAGCCCCCCGATCGTTCGAAGGGGCTTGTGCAAGAGTACCTCTCCTTGGATTTTGCTGCATGTTCATTGAGGGGGTGGGGTTAAGACGGGGGCTCCTATTCCTTTCACTGGGGCTTCTCTGGCTGTTCTTCTGCCACTCTCAGTGGCAGCCAAGCCCTCCCCCCACTCACTTCACCTCTTGGTAAGCCTCCTTGCTGGCAGCCAGAGCTGACAAGAAGTCACCAATTCCCTGCCAAACCACTGGAGAATAATGCGTGAGCCAGAGAGGGGCGGGGAGCGGTCCATCTCAGAAACCTTTCTCTTCCCTTTAGTAGCGGAGGAACCCTGAAGAGAAGATGACTGTAGACAGGACTGGGTTTGCATCCTAATGCAAGAGAGCTGCTCTTTTCTTTTTTCTTCCTGTAAGAAGGCTTGTAGGATTACAATTTTGTGGGGGTGCTCTAAACATCACGGAGGCTTGATATTGCAAAAGGGCCAGACCCACCCACCCTTATCCAGGGCAAAGCATGTTTTACCTGGGTTCAGAGGACTTCTGGCAGATTTTATGAGGATCTGTGCACTGTTTAAATATTGAAGACGAGGGAGACTGCCAGGAGGGGGGCGGGGGGAGCACCTAGATCTATCGAAAGTGGATTGGAGCGGGAAAGACACCCAGGCACGAAACCTGGGAAGCTGTGCCTGTTAGGAGAGAGAAGGTGGCTAATGGGAAGTGTCTCCTTATACATCAAGGCCAGGGGAATACAAATGACTGCAAAAAGGTGTTGGGCAACCTGGGCTTGCATCCCCTGCATGAAATTAGCTTTGACTGACGAGGCAAGTGTCTGGATCTGACCACAAGAGCTGCTAAATGCCACCGAGCAAGGGAAGCCGCCAGGGGACTGAATCTCTCCTAATAACACCGGCATTTCCAAACCACATCCCAGGTTTGCAGGGCACGGAGATCCTTAGTGACCCATATAGGTCTGGGAGGAGGGGGCAGGAGGATATAGTTATCCCCATAACGTACATGAAGAGGGCTGGGGGAAGAACAGCTTCTACCTGGGTGCTGAAGTGAGATTTGAACTGGGGACTTGTTAGTTCATGCAGTGCTAGTTCCTCTGTGCCATTGGCTAGGCATCCCTGCACTGTGCACCAAATGAGAGGCCTGAGCACCTTTCTGTTGCACACCTGGGGGTCAGGCTGTGGCTCAAGGCAGAGCGCTTGCTTTGCATCCCTGGGATAATCTCCAGTCGGAGGATCTCAACTGGCAAGGACTGGGGAAAGCCCTTCCGGGACAGGCAGAGGACCCAGCGCCGAGCCAAAGGGGCCAGGGGTCTGCGGCTATTGAGACGGAGTTCTGGCTCAGTGTAGGGAAGGCACTTTGGCTGCCCCCTCCAGGTTCATTTCCAGGCACCTCCAACTCAAGCACAGCAATGAAGCTGAAGTTGGATCCCTGCCTGTGACCCGGCAGAGCTACAGGCCAATCAGGGCAAGCCCCTGACTAAGATGAAGCAAATGCTAACCTTTCCAAGTTAGCATGAACCTGCCAACTAATCTCCCTCTCATGATATGTTAGCCAGTTTCCAACTTCAGTAATTCACCGAAGTTTAGCATGGCCAAACCACAAACCCCCAGGCCCAAGGCAAAGGGGAGCAGGCTGACGCTCGGCCGGGGGACCTTCGGCTCACTCTCTCACCCTCCGACAGTGCCTTTGCGTGCATGCCATTGCACAAGCAGAGGCGAACAGCTGCTGTTCATCTGTTCTCCGTCGTTCCAGAAGCTTCCAAATCAGCTCACACGAATACCCTGCTTGGGCTGTATCTAGGCTCATTGTTGAGACAGTGGGTATGAATACTTGGTGGAAATCACTGGAAAGGCTGAAGACAAGCACAGGTCTGCAGACGAATAGTCTATCAATGGGTGTGCATGTCTGGTATGCAACACAGAAAATCTGAGCATTTGTGTGCCTTACAAATAATATCTGCAAATAATAGCTAAAGGGTCAACTCCTCCCACATGTCGTTTCCTGTCTGTAGGGGGCATTAGCTGAGTCTTGGCTGTGCCTCCCTCTTTTTTCAGAAGTAACTGTGGGAAGCAACTAGGAGCAGGGCCTTTTCAGGTGGGGCACCCAAGCTCTGGAAAGGCCTCTCCTTAGATGGGCACCTGGGTCCTTTCCAGGAAAGACATTGATAGTTTCACTCTAAACTCAGTTATACCCCTCTAAGCTCATTGCTTAGGACTGCACCACTCTTCTCCCAGACTTTTAGGTGAGATCTCTCTTTTTATCTCCCCCCTCTATGGGGCCTCAAAATTATTATTTTTATCTATCTAGTGCCGCTGGATTTTTTTTCTAGTTTTAATCTGGATTTTAATTACACCATTCAAATGCTACTGATTGCGTGCAGGTTTTAATTGCTTACTAATTCTAATTTTTCTCTTGATGCTATAAACCTTATTTATCTGTCTGCTGTTTCTCTGTTTCACAAAGTTAATGTTAATGGTGTGTTTGTTTGATGTTAATTCCTTTCATATGTGTCAGCCACTCCAGGATCCAGTTTTTTGGCTGAGGGGCGGGGATACAAATATTCAGACTAAATAAATAACCACAGGAACACACAAGACAGTGACCCTAATTCACTTCAAGAAGAAAGTACAGAATTAACTCTCAGACTCACACTGGAACTGACACCACAAAGAAAGGAGGCAGAGGAAAACCTCACACTCACTAAGTAAATATGCTATCACGCACACACAGGTTGGCTGCACAGTGGCTATGCAATATGCAAAATGCCAGAAAGAAACTGCAAGTATTCCGTCTCAAAGAGAACGGTAGTCAGGCAAAGAGATACGGGCACGGGCTGGGGTGGGGTGGGGTGGGGTGGGGATGCCTGTTTGCCCAAAGCCAGGAAAACCTGTTTGCACGTCTGCAGCAATGGGTGAAAATACTGTTGGAAGAAAAGTCTAGCAGGCAAAAAGCTGTTCTGCTGTAAGATGGTTTACTCTGCTAGCTGGTGAGCACCCCTGTCAGTTCATTATCTCCTGACTTTCTCTCTTCTCTGACCAAATCTGAACTAGTCTGAACTCTCTGAGCTGGACAGCCAAGCATCTGAATAACAAATGCCAACTATTACCATTCGTTTTACCACTTGCTGTCAACAGCAGCTCGTACACAGGCTTTCTCTGTGTTGACCCCTACCCCATGAAATGGCCTGCCTGAAGAAGTCAGGAGAGCCCCCGTTCTCCCGGCTTTCCGCAAACAATTCAAACCCAAATTATTCAAAAAGGCTTTCTGCTCAGATAGGAGGACTGTACTGTAGGGAGGGGGTCTCAGTTGGTCCGCTAATGAGTTAGGGACCATAGACTTCACCACTATGTTGCCTTATGGACTACCCATTTACTTTAAATCTGTGCTCCTATGAGCTACCTGTGCTTCATGTTGTCTCATGTAAGCCCAAGAATTGCCGATGCTCTGTTCCAGCATTTCTTCAACTCTGTATTGGATTCTTGCTAATGCTCTGTCTTTTGTAAACTTGTATTTATTCACACTCTGGCATTGTTTATGGAAATGTCCTGGATATTTATTGACTGTATTAATCTCACACTGTGTAATCCGCCTTGAATCTCAGTGAGAAAGGCAGGCCATAAATGCCATGAAATAAATAAATAAATAAATTATAACCATGAAAATAAATGAAACTTCTTTGTTGTTTTTTCATTCATTAATAAATGTGCACACCCACAAACGCTTCGAACACAAGGAAGAATATGCCTACGGCGGGGTGAGGGGTGATGCCCAACCTCCTGCCTTTTGCAGTCAGCATCCATAAAATGCCTTTCCTCCTCAGGCAGCCCACATGGCATTTTGTTAGGTATTTCACTAATCTAAAGTAATGGGTAGCTGCCGTGATCCCTTTGATTCCAAGAGGATGGCAGAAAAACTGGAAGGAGATGAGAGAAGACAAAGAAGGCAAGATGCTTATCTATGGCCCCAGAAGAGAGAGAGAGAGAGAGAGAGAGAGAGAGAGAGAGAGAGAACAGGATCCAATGTCAAGGAAGATGCCTGAAATGCAATTTGTATCCTTCTCTGTAGCTTCCTGGCCAAGTGATCCCCGGAGCAGAGCCATCGTCTCCAGCTCCTAAGAGCCACCTGGCGTTTGGGCCTGATGTGCTTGAGGTGTGAGGCCCATTAGTGGCTCCGGAGTGGAAAGAGAGTGGAGCGCACTTCGCCATCTGCCCATGACGCTCCTGTCTCTGAGTCCCTGGAGCTGGAGGAGTGGAAGGTGGGAAATTGGGAGAGAGAGAGCTAATCTCTCCCCTTCCACTTCCACATAAACATGATAAATGGAGCCTGGATGGAGGAGCTCAAAGGCAGAGTTACAGAGGCTGAGCTGAGCAGGCAATGGGAGGGGGGAAGAATGACCGAGGAAGCTTTGGGGGCGGGGGCGGGGGGAGCGAAACCAAGCATGCTGTGGGGTAGTGCAGGCCTGCCCCACTTGCTGCCTAGCAAGGCAAAAGCAGCCCACTCCCCAGCTGTAGTGGCTCTGTGGCTGCAAGCTCAGGCAGGCTGCAAAAATCAGGCAGCTTGCAGAGGGCTCTTTGCCACTGTGTAGAAGGACAGGGAGAGGCGGTGGTTCGCAAGATGGGTGTACAAGTGTTAGATAGGGCATCCATGGATGACATCTCTATCCTACCTTTGAGTCTGGGGGCAGCGTGCATGGTTCTCCGCTTTTCAGTTCGATCTTCACAGCAACCCTGTGAGGTAGGCTAACTGGCCTAAAGTCATCCAGCAAGCTTTACAGCCAAAGGAAGGTTTGAACCCAAGTCCCTGCATTCTGACCCTCTAACTACTATACCACACTGGCTCTGCCCTATGTAGGAGAGGGATACAGTGGAGGAAAAGAGAAAAGGAGGCCAAGAGAAAGCTTTCAAGGATTGCAGGGGGGGTTGAAAGCAGACCCCCCCCCCAATGAAAGAAGTGAGACTTGTAGGCTTTTGCCTTCTGACCTTGACTGTCAGTCAGGGTGGAACAACAAGCCCTGCCAGGCACAAAGGGCACCAAGGGCATCATGGGCTGCCGGCACCTCCTCTGCTATGGTGGCTGGAGCAGCCGCGTCACTGTGATCACAGTTATAGGCCTGTCAGCTTCCTTTAGCCCTGCAAGGAGCTGATGGCACATGCTGTAGTGGGAGAGCAAGCGTGGACAAAGAGTGGTGACAAAGAGCCAGGGACCTGCGGCTTAGTGCTGGCGGCCAGAGTCGCGTGCCACCATGCCGACCGGGCATCATCCTCATCAGATACTTCAGAACAGCCACAAAGAGGTGCACACAGAGGCCCGACAGTCCAGCTTTGTTCTGATAATTACTTGCATTTTTTCCCTTTTGACTTTTAGGAAACCAAATGCCCGCTCTACCATAGCAGCGTGCTTTTGCACAGCCCAACTGACCTCACAGGGTGGTAGTTGTGAGGCTAAAATGGCAGCGGGGAGAGGGGCGCTGTCAGCCACTTTGGGTTCCCGCTGGAGAGAAAAGCAGGATGTAAATAAATATAAATTGGCACTTTGTTTTTGTGTAGGCACCTCCACTAAATGAATTGTTTGTATCTGCAGGGCTTTTTTTCAGCTGGAACGCAGTGGAACAGAGTTCCGGCACCTCTTGGAAATGGTCACATGGCTGGTGGCCCCGCCCCCTGATCTCCAGACAGAGGGGAGTTGAGATTGCCCTCCGCACCGCTGGCATGGAGGGCAATCTCAACTCCCCTCTGTCTGGCGATCAGGGGGCGGGGCCACCAGCCATGTGACCATTTTCTCCAAGGGCAACCCACTGAGTTCCACCACCTCTTTTCCCAGAAAAAAGCCCTGTGTATCTGTATTCACTGTGGAATATGTGGGTCATGTTCCCAGGCCAGAGCCACCATTTTCAGGACGAACTGAAGAACTGAGTCAAACAGAGGTGTAGAGAGACGAAATTCTGGGCTACAACACAAGGCACATTGGAAACGAATCAGTTTGCAGATCCAAATGGCTACGGCATACTCCCGAGGGTTCTTTAAAAACTCAAATGTGAAATTGTTGATCTACTAACTGGCTTATGTAACTTGTTGCTACAATCAGCCTCCATGTCGGATGATCAGAAAATGATAAATGCTGCTCCAGTTTTTTTTTTATTTAATAAAGGGGTCTACAGGGGAAGCAGGAATTTACAGGCCAGTTAGCATCTGCTCCAGGCAAATTAGTGGTAATTGTGATCAAAGGCAGAATTATTAGGCATACAGATGAATAAACAGCAAGCAAAGAGATTTTTTGTTCTTTTGGTTTGGATCAGGGTCATGTGGGAGGGGGAGATGGAAGCTTTGTCTGGGGCTCCATGGTGGGTCTTGGTAGACCTGTGTAGGGAGCTTGGTAGACGGGGGGGGGGCAGGTGAGGGGACGCCAGAGCCTGTCTCTTTCTTTCCAGCTGGACGTGGCTGGGTGTAATTCATCGGTTGTGCATGCAAGGCTCTTAGCACATGCTCAGCTGTCCCCAACTCTGGCTAAAGGAGGTGGGGGTGGGTGTTGGTTTAGGTAAACATTTCTACAGAAGAGTACGTGGTGGAGATCATTTCCCCCCCCCCCTCATAACGCTAAGTTTCTGTGCTCCAGGACTAAACGCTAGATAAAGGTTGTTGGGCTGAGATCTGGCTCAGATTAAGCCTTCCTAGTCTGCTCGGGACAGCATTTCCATCCTCCGCCTCAGTGCCCATAAGAAGGCAGGGTGGCTCCAAACCCTGGGGGGGGGGCGACTCCCAGGCAGGCTGAGGAATAGGAAGGAGGTCTTGGCCACCGCAGCGTGTCCTGAAATCCGCTGAGTCGTTTTCTCTAATTAACAAGCAACCATTCCCTCCAGAAACATTTTCTCCAAGGCTGCAATTTGCTTGGCTTCATTTTTATTTTATTTTATTTTAAATCCCATTTGTAAAGCTAATGGAGGTTTACACTCTATGCTCGGTCATCCCTCTGAGTAAAACCAAGTCCACGTTCACCGTCAGGAGAAACCAGCCTGAGTACCAGACTTGACTTCCTAAAATCAGAGAGACGGGGGCTCAGGGTTCGGGGCATCCACGCCCTCCGATCTGGAAATCTTCCTAATTCCTGTATGCATGTGTGACATGTTTCATTGGTGACCCTTGGTCTGTGTGACATAAAGTGCATTCCTCAAGAGAGAGAAATCACATGGTGCATGCTCAGAAACATGTTTACTGGCACTTCAAAGGAAGAAAGGAACATCTGCAGGAAGAACGAACATCGGAAGGCAGGAAAAGAGAGAAAGGGGACAGTTAAGGAAACAACAGAGGATGGAAGGAAGAGGACGAGGAATGAGCCCCTGGCGCTGAAAAGGGGTTCAGGGGCTTAGCCCCAGACAGGGCTTAAGGTAACCTCTAGAATGGTTTCCCCTCTTTGTAGACAAACAATTATGCTTTTGTGGCATTCTTTTGCAAAGACTGCTGACCCAGAAGGTCATGGCTGTATTTGAGCTTCCATTCTTCTTGAGTGAGGAAGGGGGAGGAACGGTCAGAGAGCTGCCTGAAGCTAAAGAAATGCCTTCTCTGCTGCCTCTTATGATTAAATATCTCAAAACCTAATTAGAGAGATGTTTTTCAAAGAGCGCATTGTGCGTTCCTTGTACAATGAAAAGGTCCAAGGCTTTGTCTGCTAGCATTGAACTGTCAGTGCTCAAGAGAGAGGACCTGGAAGATTAGGGGGCAGCATTAACCGGCCAGTGTCAAAGTTGAGATATCATTGTGAGGAGGGGGGAGTAGATAAGCAAGGCAGCGCAAACAGGAGATCTGGAGAGGGGAGGCCTCATAAAAACTGTTGCCCAGGTGAAAAAACTAGACCCAACACAGATACACACACATCGTTGGAGCCAGTCAGGGAGTGCGTAGGGTTGCCCGCTCCAGATTGGTAAAATTCCTGGAGGTTTGGGGAGTGGAGCTTGGAGAGGGCCGGTTTTGGGGAGGGGAGGGGCCTCAGCAGGGTACAATGCCATACAGGCCACACTCCAAAGCAGCCATTTTCTCTAGAGGAGCTGGTCTCTATGACCTGGAGTTCAGTTGTAATTCCAGAAGATCTCCAGCCACCACCCACCCAGCTTGAGCGCCCATCCGGCCTCCTGTGGCTGCGCTGTGACACCCCGATTGGCCAGCCACCCCCAGCACTCGGAAGTCAGGTTGGCAAAAAAGGGTCGTTTCCTGCAGTGACGTCATCGTGGCAGGGTGGGAGCTTGTATACGCTGCACTCGCGAGAATGTTAAAAAGAAAGGTGAGTGCGGCCCGCCCCCCGCCGGGCCCAGTATTATTCCATACCCCATCTGGCAACCCTATTCCTCCACCCACAGGAATCTGCAGAATCAGGCCCGCATCCTTGGCCCGCCTAGATCACGATGGTCTCCTTTGATGGCCATCAGCTCTCCGGGGCACCGGAAGGCCCTTCCCCAGTGTCAGGAACATAAGAACATAAGAACATAAGAACATAAGCAAAGCCATGTTGGATCAGGCCAGTGGCCCATCCAGTCCAACATGGCAAGCCTTGCGCTGGCGATCCCAGCTGGGAACCTTCTGCCTACAAAACCTCCACTCCATCAACGAGTTTCCACCAAAGAGTTTTGGGCTTCTCTCCATTCTGGATAGGGAGATGGGCTTAAATCCAATGGCTGGCTCTTTGGAGACCAACAAGATTTTCCGAAGGTGTACACTTTTGAGAGTCAAAACTCCCTTCTTCAGACAGTGTGTCTGAAGAAGGCCACTCTGACTCTCAAAAGCTCACGCCCTGAAAACCTAGTTGGTCTCTAGGGTGCCACTGGACTCCAGTCCAAGAAGAGACCTGTAGATGAGAGGAAGTTCCTGACCGGGTCTCAGCTGATCTCCACACTGCTGCTGTCATGGCCCATGAAGCCCAGGGAGCACCGCTGAGCTCTCTCGGTTGGTGCCCCAGAAAATCAAAGCCAACATCAAGGCAACTGTCAGGCGGCTTGTGTGGGGAAGGCAGCACCCCAAGAGGAAAATTAAAAATAAAAACAAGGCCTCGTCTACTTACGGGAAGATCTTATCACAGAGTTCTGGTGGTTCCTAGAGCTACTCAAAACTTCTGGATTTACTGTACAGCATTTCCTAGAGCTGCCCTTTATCGTTGCCAGCGTTCCTTTGTGAACCTGGGAAAGAAGAGAGCCCTTGCTCCAGGGCCAGTACCAACCGTTGGCATTATGGGGCCTCTTGGGCCCCTGGAGGACTCACTGCTGGGCAGCTTCTATGATCTCCGCCTGTTGTTGCACTCTGGGTGTTGTTGCACTCCATGATCTCCGCCTGTTGTTGCACTCTGGGTGGTGGCCGTAGGTCTGCCTTCCTCTCCAATGAAGAACAGCCGAGTGACAGACAAGTCAGCACGAGGGACACTGCCTCCCCCCCTCCCTCCCTCCCTGAGTAGACTTGCAAGAGACTCCCCCCCCCCCCAGATCCACGTCTGGATTCGCCTCCTCTTACCATTTATTAATGGAAAGAATTTTGCTCAGGATGAAGCAACAGGCGTGAGTGAAAGCACTTCCCCCCTTTCATGCACTGTGCAGCTCTTTGGGTAGCTGAAACAGGTTTTCTCCCCCTGAACTGGCTTCACAATTTTCCTGTATCCACCGGATATTCTCTGAATATTTGCCAGATATTCCCAGAGCGTTTGATGTCTGTATCTGGCTCCCAATAAAATTTAAGTCAAATACTAAATATTTGATTTCAGTATTTGATTTTTGACTATGTTTGAGAGTGGGTCTGCAGAATGGTATTTCGTATTTGACAGGAATTGACAGAGAGAAATTTGGAGTGGCTGGCATTAGGCATTGGCCTGTCTCCATCAGTCAAAGTGGGGGCACAGCCCTTATGGGCCAGTGAAGCTACACGTGAGGGAGGGGGGAAAGAAAGGGCAAGGGGCTGAGATGACCGTGAGCCTGTGGTTAGGAGGACGGGTGGTAATTTGTGGATGAGTCCAGGGGAAAATGAAAGCAAAGTTTGTGGAAAGCCATGTTGGTCTACAGAAAAATCCCCAAAGTCTTAACTTTTATCTATTGTAATGAAAGTAATAACCTTTTTCTCCTGTTTTCTATCGAACAGCCAGCCTGGGGCGTTTCCACACGGCTTACCTTGTTCCAGAAAACAGTGAAATCTCGCGCGAAATCTCATGAGAAGATGCTGTTATCATGTCTTCTCACACGATAACAGCATCTTCTTGTGTGATTTCATGTGAGATTTCGCTGTTTTCCGGAACAAGGTAAGCCGTATGGAAACGGCCCTGGTGAAGAGTTCTGGAATGAATGGATTAGTGGAGGTGTAGTACCACAAACAGCCCCCAGGCATGTGCCCAGATCATACCTGGATTGTAGCCCTGATCAGAGTCTTTCTACATGAGACATCACAGCACGTGTCCATCAAGTATCAAGAGATGCAATCTTAGCTGGAAGTGTTGTTTTGAAAGACAAAGTTGGCAGAGATCGCTCTGGAGGGGACAGATTACCTCACAGCCCTCTGCCATCTCCCCTTCTGGAGCTTTTACCCTGCCACACTTGTGGCTTAAAACTTTGAATTAACTGAGCCTCGACAGGGCAAAGGCTCCGGAAGGGGAGATGCCAGAGGGCTGTGAGATAATCGTCCCCTCTGGAATGATCTCTTCCGGCTCTGTCATTTAAAACTAGGCTTCCCAGATAACACTGTCTCTCCCAATATGTGAAGAACACGCGTCAGATGTCTTGTGTAGAGATACTCTCACAGAGTCTGGGATTGCAGTACATTGTCTTGGCCCAAAGTAAAATTCCAGAAGTTGCATTATATCTTTCTGGTAGGAGCAACCAGGAGCATGACGCTCTATGGAAGTACAGGGGTCATATCAGTTGGTGACCAAAGGAAGCCCCCTCAGTCTGAGCTGGAGCCTTTGTCCACCAAGGTCAGTATGTACTCAGGCTGGCCCCAGCTTGGTGGAGGTCTTTCACATACCTATTGCTTGGTCCTTTTAACTGGAGATGCTGAGGATTGAACCGGGGACCTTCTGCATGCCAAGCAGATGCTCTGCCAATGAGCCATGGCCAAACGGATGGCCAGAAGTGCCTATAAGGACTGCATCCCTTTAGTCTAGTCCAGTTATGACGTGTGCTGATTCCACACACGTTGGATAATGTACTTTCAATGCACTTTAGCCATTGTTTAGAAGTGGATTGGAAGTGCATTATCCAACGTGTGCGGAATCAGCACAGGCTGCTGCTGGATCCTTTGCCTCCTCACTGCAGGCAACTCCATAGCTCTTCCTGCACCTTCCCCGCATTTCTCCATTGCATTTGGACCCCACTTTTCCTCCCCAGAATTCAGGGCAGCATGCGTGGTTCTCCTCTCCCCCCTACCGTATCCATGCTGCAACCCTGCAAGGTAGGTTAGGTCGCGAGAGAGTCGCTCAGTAAGCTTTGCGGAACAGCGTGGATTTGCATGGAGGTCTCCTCAAGCCCAGCTGACGCTCTACCACTGCACCACACTGAGTGTCATTGGCAACAGCTTTGGGGAGAGGAAGGAGGGAGTCGGGCTCAGCAGCACGCCGGCACAGTTTGACATCTTTCTGGCGTCACTGCCCAGTTCTGGGCACACGTGGTGCACACTTGTTGGGCAACTTGATTCCACCCCGCCCCCCCCCCCCCAGTAAAATTCCAAGCTGTCTGCAGGTGGAAGTGGAACTTGATCCCATGGCAACTCAGTGGGGCTAGAACAGCTTGGCACCGATTGGGAGATGCCGCTCGGCCTGCAGTGCTTTTGTCCGCAGGTGTCATTTGTAAATGAGCTGCCCTCAGCGGATTTCAGCTCACGTCCAACACCCATGCTTAGCAAAAGCACTCCTGGCCCCAGGGAAGACCCCACTTCACACGTGACGTTTTCCCCTCCCAGAAATCATCTTTCTGTGTGGGAGAAACGTGTGCAGAAAGGATTCTCTCTCAGTATCTATTCTGAACTTAGTTGCCAAACGAAATAAAATGCTCGAGTTGAAAGGTGGCCTCGAGGTCATCTAGTCCAACCCCAGTCCCTGCAGGACAAAAGCATTCCCAAGAGAGGGCTGTCCAGTCTACGCGTGAAGCTCTCCAGCAAGAGAGAGGCATCCTTGCGACAGGCAATTACTTCCACTGTCAGACCACAGGAACAGGTAAGATGGCCCCTTTAATGTTCAATGGAAATCCTCCTTCCTGAGACTTAAATCCATTAGGTTTGCTCTTACCTTCAGGAGCGAGACAGAAGAAGTCGGGGCCCTCCTCTATCGGATGGTTCTCAAAGGGCCTGAAGAGTATGATTCTGACCCCTCTCCATCACTTCCTCCCAGGCCTCACATAATAACCAGTTCTTCCAACCTTTCCCCGTGGAATGCGTTTTCCAGGCTCCCCCCGTCCACCGTCCTTCTGCACCTGCTCCAATTTGCCCAACTCTTTTGCAGGGTATCCCACCCAGAACTGAACACAAGACTCTCGGAGAGGTCCTGCTCGCACGGAGCAGAGGGCAGCAATGGTTTCTCGCGCCTTGGATATTTTGCTTCTTTCAAAGCAGCCTGAAATCTCACCCGTCCTTTCGGCAGGCTCCTACCGCTGCCGCTGTCTCGGCTCCCCCGTACCCCGCCAAAGGTTCTAGGCACAGGGGGGCGCATGAAGCTGAGAGAGGGAGCAGCACAGATGCCATTTCAACAGGGGCTTTGGAGCAGGGCCCTTTCGGTGGTGGGTCACAGCAACACGGGCGCTTCACAACTCCCATTGATTGACTGATTTCCGGAATGTAGATACCGCCTTTCTGCCGAAACAGGGCCAACAACGCTGCTAACAATTAAAATTATATTTTAAAAAATCATCAAACCAATTAAAACGGAAACTTCTATAGGTATGTAAAAACACAAATGCCAGCAATTAAACTATAGGGCAGGAAGGCCGTTGGGATCGCTGAGGTAAGGCCAGAAGAAATGAAAAAGTTGTTGACAGGGGAGGTGAAAGGCCGAAACTCACGCGGGGCCCTTCCACCGTAGGCAGCTCGTCTTTCGAACTGTACATTGCCTGGGAGGCCATGGCTGAAAGGCAGCACACAGACGTACATTGAATAAACAGGGACCTTTTCTTCATTGTCCAAGGTTGGGGAGAGGCATATCTGACTGACCTATTATGGTGTCTGGGGAAACAGGGAGAGCTGCCTTGGTGAGAATCAAGGGACAGGGACGCTAAACCTTTACTTGCTTGCCAATTTCCCCCAGCAAATATCCCCTTTGAAGTTTCCCCCCCAAATCGCTCCTCCCCTCTATGACTGCCGGGGAGGGGGTGTCTATTGACAGCTACGAGCAATGCTGGGTCAGTGGAGCCTTCATGTTCCGAGGCAGGGTTCTTCTTTCATAGCAACTCTTGGAGGAAAGAGCAAAAGAGCTTCGGAGATTCCTAGAGGCAACTCTTTGGACATTACGGGAAATAAGAGGCTGGACTAGGTTGACCTTTGGCCTCATCCTGCACCACTGTTTGAGAGGCTCAAGTGCAGCCGCTCAAGCAGAGGTAACATCCAGTTTGGTCCTCAGAGAGCATTATCACCCCCCTTCCGCCCCAGTTCTCAGCCAGTGTGTGCTGGCTGGAGTTTTTGCATATGCTTATGGGTACATCTGGGGAATATGAAAGCAGCACAGTCCGAAGGGGCAGCTAGCTGGCTTCTCTCTTCTCCCAAATGTCTGTTTGTTTTCAAGAGTTTTAACCACCCGCACCTTCGTCTGGGTTACTGCCGCAAAGACAACTCTATCCTCCAGCTAACGATCCATGCAAAATGTCAGCCTGGCTGAGTCGATACGGCCCTTCGCCCTGTTAGGAAAGAGATTTTTCAGTAAGACTTTTTATTGGCTGGGCGAGCTTGCAGAGTAATTCCAAAGACTGAAGGCAAGCCCTGCAGATTTACTGTGTTTTGGTCAGAAGCATGCACAAGACCCCCCCTAACCCTACCCCCCGCCCCCGCCCCCCAGAATATCTCTCTCGACTTGCTTTGGCCAAGGGCTGCAGTCCATTTCCAACAGGGAGATTAACCACAGAGACAAAGGAGCTCAGCACACCCCACCCATCAGGTGCCTACACTTCAATCCAGTGCCTGGGGGAAACGAACAGGGCAAAACCAGAGTGTGGATACCCCATTGCACAATTCCAGACTGGGGTTTCAAGGGCTGGGGGATCCATCCTGAGCATGTGAAGTAAAGAGTGCCACTGAGCATGTGTGAAGTGCTCGTTCCTGGCCACAGACTGCCTCCTGGTCAATGGGTAAGACTTCCATGCAGGAATGAGCTCCAGCTAGTCTGTCCCCAGCTTGCCATCCCAAGAATGAAATGATGATGGTGAGGGATAAAAACTGGTTGATTCCAAGGATGGGCTGCCTGGAAAGATAGGAAGTCCTTGATGCAGATTCTGCAAGAATAAATGGATGCTGTCAGTGCTCCCAGGGACTGGGTAGTGACAGAGAGCATTGATTGGCTAAGCTGCCCTGATGTCACAGAAGAGCAGAGAAGGCAAACATTACCATTTAGGAAAATGCATTTTCTTTATTTACTATGGATTAATTTCAAAAGTCTCGTTCATTCTCATTATGGTATGCATCTTTGCACCCATTGGTTTCAATGGGTTAGCCGCCCTGAGCCCATTTGTGGGGAGGGCGGCATATAAACCAAACCAAACCAAACCAAACCAAACCAAGCCAAACCAAGCCAAACCAAACCAAACCAAGCCAAATAAATAAATAAACAAATAAACAAATAAACAAAACTGCAAAGATCCCTGGCTTTCTTTTTCCATCCAGTATGGGCAAAAGTTTCAGACATTGTGCCGCCCACACAGCAAATCCCAGGCAAGGGTGGGGCGGGGGTGGGGGGTGGGAAAGGATCTCCACTGCATGAGTAGCTGAAGGCAAAACCTAGGGAAAGGAAGGCAGTGATTTGTAGGCTATGTTGTTCCCATCTATTTTGGATTCTCCAGATCCAAGCGTCGCAAGCCCTGTGCTTCTGCCAGCACTGCAGGGCTGTTTCAACATACCCCTCTGCCCCAGGGGGTAAACAGAACCCGTAATTGTAGAGGCTAGGAAGACAAAAGTCCATTTGTTCATTTGAAATAAGGCAGCAGGCCCCCCATGGACAAATGCCTTCTCTTTTTGAAAAAACTAGAAGCGGGAAAGAGAATACGAAGGATTGCAGTTGGAAGAATGTATGCAAATTACGTCCATTTCTGCTCTTTTGCATAATGTTCCTAAATTCTCCCCGGTGAACCCTTGAAGTGCACGTTTGGTGCTGGGTTCATACACTCCAGCCTCAGCAACTTCAGCGTGCTCTACTCACCTGTGTGCAATTGCAGGAAGAAAACCAGCAAAAGAAACTCCCCTCCTACACACGATGAAAAACGTGCACGCGGAAAAGGAAAATAATTTACTTAATAAGAGGTCCTGGAGGGAGATCTTCCCAAATTTGCCCTATTATCTATGGGGTTAATTCATTTCTGTGCACGAGGCTGCAGAGAAGGAGGTGGGGGTTGGCATATATTTATGCTTATAGAAGCTGGAGGCGCTCATTAAATCTATTTGCACAATAAATTGAAATCCACAGGAGTTCTCCGTGGTTCCGAAACCTTCAATATTCAGAGCTCTTTAATTGGGGGGGGGGCGGTGTTGAAGATATTTCTTGGCCAGTGTAAATTCAAGTCAAATTGAGCGGTTGAAGGGAAATCCAGCCAAAGACCCTAAAAAAAATGTTTGCGCAGTCCTTGCTACAGCAGAGATGCTGACAACTGTTTTATTGTTATGGGATTTCATCCACAAAAAAAAAAAAAGCTTAAAAGAGGGCTCAGCTTGCTTGGGCCTGTCTTGCGCCTCAGCTTTATGGGCCTCATCTAAGGCACCCTGGTTAACATCCGGTCCATAAACACCTGCCCTTTTCTAAGGAGCCCAGGGGCACACCCATGGACCCCCCCACCCCACCCCTGGACGTTTTCCAGCATGAAAATACACGGGTCTCGTTTCTGGAAAAGAAGATATTAACCAAAACCTTTTAAACAATTTTACTAAGATTTTGTTTACTTTGTTACTCATCCTGAGATTTTAATAAGAAATCAGTTCAAATATTGCACACACACACACACACCGCACTTGATTCAAGGTTAATCAGCACTTGTCATTGTGAACTCAGAACAGGGGGCCAGAAGTAATCCCGCTTAATGCCTCCTCTCCAGATGCAGGGGGCGTGGCCTTCTGGGGGCGCTTGCCTCAGTTTCCCCCCTCCCCTCTTCTCCCCATTCACTAGCACTGCCTCCTCACACCTCCCCCCACCCTCATTTTTAGCTCCATTCTTCTCACTTAGCAGGATTTGCTTTCTCTTCCCACCCACCACTTTAATCCCATCCATTTTGCGCCTGCTGGAGCGTGAACCGCTTTTGTCTCTGGAACAGGGGGAGTACCTGAGCAGAGGTACGACGCCCACCCCCTCCTGCCCCGAATCTGAGCTTGCTTTCTTGGCACTCTTCCTTGCATGGTTCCCACCTCTCCTGAAATCTACCCTGGAAAGAAAAACGAAGGCAGAATGGTCTGGATTCGGGACACCCGGATTCTCTGAGGGGAGGGACTCCAGCACAGCACTTAGAGCCAGGAGCCACTGGGGCTCTGGGGGGGGGAGGTGGGATGAAATCCTTAGATCATGTGGATCAGGACTCCACAGACTCGCTTAGCTTCAGAAAGGGAAGTGGTGTATAGTGGTTGGAGCAAGACTGAAATGTTTTGATCCTATGCCTCATTGTCCATTGATATGACCAGGAACCAGCCCATTTTGCTTTGGCAAAAAAGACCCCAACCTTCCGGTCCCCTGCCCCCCAGGCACAAAAGGATCTCTTCTCCATACTTTCTCTGTTCCACAAGAGGTTCTTCCCCTGGTCTCACTGCAGCCATATAAAGAGACCACAGGAACACCAGAGAGTTGGGGGCAGTTTTAAGGCTGTGCATCTCCAGCGTTTTCTCTCTTCGCCGAGACGGGAGCCCAGCTTCATCCATAGCCATCTTTCATGCGTGATTTTAATCCACAACGAGGGTCGCGTCTTTGGAGCTGTGAGCTGCCCTGCCAACTGATCAGAAGGCAGTGAAATAAAATGAATAAATAATAAGAACGTGAGGACTTCTCTGCTGGACCAGAACAGAAGTCCAGCAAGGTCAGGGGCTAGGCAGGGGCTTGCAAGAAGCCCCATACTTCTCCCCAGAAGGGGTTACACCATTCTCCTCTCTTCCATTTTATCCTCACACCAACCCTGTGAGGTAGGTTCATTGTCCAAGGGGAGGTCTTGCAAAGCAGAGCGCCTCTGCCAAGGGGAGGCTGCCCAGCCTTCTCAAAAAAAGCCTCTTTTGGAGTGATTCATGATTAGATTTCACACACCAAGAAGAGCAGGGTTATCTTTTTAAATACTTTAAACCTGACCCTGTTTGTATAGCCCATAATGATTATAGCCAGGTTAGCAATGCGGGTCAGACTTTTTATAAGCCAAAGGATTTCTGGCTCCGAGGAGCACACTCAGAACATAAAGCCCATTTTATTGGATGTGAGCTGGTGCAATTTAACGGTTAAGAGAAAACATTGCAACCTGGGAGCACCTCAGCTGGAATCTTACTTCCACCAGGGGTTCCCACTAAGGGCTTTGGCAAGCTGCTTTTTCTCTCTCGGTCTCAGGCCCCTCCCCTCCATCTACAAAAAGGGGGCAACACTGGCCGACCTTACAGGGCTGTTGTAAGAGGTGCAAGACAATGCTTTGCACACAGAAGGAATTATAAACGTGCTAAATGCTGTTATGGGATTAAGCAAAAAAGGGTCTCATGACATGAAGACTCCTATATGGATGCTCTGGGATTCCATGAAGGAGGGAGGGATAAAATCCAGGGACTTTGTCCCCACTATCGCCAAATAATTCCCCCTGCTAGCAAGGAGATGGAGCCATATTATGTGAAGAGGGTGACCAACCAGCCAAAAAAAGAAACATTGCACAGGATGGAAAGGGATTGCCTCCCGAGCCGAAGGCCGGAATTTGTGCAAAAGCTGGCAATCTGGCAAACTGACAGTAATTGGAGTACGAGTCAAAGTCTTCTCTCTGTGTGCTTTGTCTTATCCAAAGGGCAGAGCTGGGAGACAGCCCTATTCGAGTCTTGCAGCAGCTAAAGTAGGCCTGACGTGTTCGCCCCGCGATCTTCTTCTCTGAGCCCAGATTGGCATCCAGTGTAAGAGGGGCTGAGAAATAATGTAAAGGCCTGCCGGCTCTCCCCATGTCTTTCTGGGTCTGGAGGAAATGCCGCTGGGGCTGGCAAAGACCCAGATGCAGCTCAGAGCACCTTCTGGGAGGCAGGGCATGGTGCAAATGTCAAGGGATGATCCAGTCAGCCTTCCTCCTTTTCTTCTGCTTCCACATTCGCTCTCCCAGGCGTTTCCGTCTGACTCCAGCTTCATTCACTCATTCCTTGGCTCCGAAGCAGTGGCCTGCCCACCCTGTTTCTGGCTTGTGCCGACTCATCCGGGTGACCTACTGTGACTCAGCCATTTCCTTAACCTCTTGGAGATGTGCAGTCCCTGTGGACTCACTGAGGCGGGGGGCGGTTTGAGAGAGTCACCGGCAACGTGGAGGAGGTTGCTTCTGTACACTGCCTGTCAAGGAGTTCCAGACCCCTGGGGCCCAGCCCAGCTCAGGGGAAGGGACACAGGCTGCCTGGAAGGTCCTGTTGCAAATAGCAAACCAAGTAAGCTGCCACCAGCTCCCCAGTCTATCCCTAGGCTAAGGAGTTAGGGAGCAAAGCTCCAGAGCCTATCAGGGAATTTAGCCAAAGCAAAGTCTACCTTGCAGGCAGAGTTCACAGCCAAAGATTAGTTGTTTGGTAGGTGGATCTCAAGCATACATAGGGTGAGTTCAACAAAGGTTTTATAGCAATGAGGCTTCAGAGTCTTAATAACCCACACAAGATAAAAATTTAAAGGTTTATTAATTCCAGGTGCAGGGTTATCACACACGAGACAAAAAGTGAGTACAAACAAACAAAAACCTACCGCAGTAAGCTCTACATACCACAGTAAATTCTTAGGAGGCAAAGCAAGTTGGTTTCTCAGTTGTAGCAAGCAAAAGTCCCACAAAACAGCAAGGCAAAAGATGGAGCTTCAGTCCTTCTCAACAAATAGAGCCAGAAACAAAGCAAAAGAGCATGGGCAGAGGTCTAAGGTAGAGACACTCAACATAAGCTTCTCCATGTTGGTTAACAGCCGGTTTATATTGGTTCAAGCTGGAACCAAAGTGAGGCAGGCCTAACCACACCCACTCCCAGCCTGACCACATCACCTGACAAGTGCGCAAAGGGACGTGTGGAAGGTCTGCAGCTCTTGGCACACGACCCCAAACTACAGGTGTGAAGTTAATTACCAATTAGCTCGCAAGAACAGCTTATCTTGACTCAAGACAGAGCATACATAACTTACTGCTAGCAGAAGTGAAAAGCCTCTCCAAAAAGGGGGGAGGGAATTTCTCCAGCCAAGGAAGCCTCCAACCCAGCTCTCAAAAGGGCTTCCTATACTCTTAAACATAACATTTTTTCTGTACACTGCCTGTCCCTGGGGAATGATCTGTTTGTTGCTCCTCTGTGGGCCTCAGCAGGACCAGGCAGGGACGCAAGCTCAGCCGAGTGGCCCTGGTGGTTGCGGCCTCGACGCATGGTCTGCTCAGCTGGGACATGGGCAGTGCAACTTGGACACAGGGAGAGGCTGTTGATCACCCTTCCCCCGGCCAATCTCAGCCCCAGCTTCTCCTAAGAAAGGCTTTCTCCCCAAAAGACCTTCACTGCACAGTGAACGAGCACCGGGCAGACCCACGTGGCTCTTCCTTTTGTTCTTTAACTAGGCTGCTACCTCCAGAGGGCTTGGACCTAAAATGTGGGTGTCTGGGGTGTGACAGAGAGGCTCCCTTGCTTTCATGCACCATTCAAAATTTGGTACCAGAGGTGATCACGGAGCTCCAGCTGGCCCTGCATATGTGCCTTCTGCATGCTTCTTGGCTGAGCCAGGCGTGTCTTCTGGGCATCTCCAAAGGGCATCTCCGAAAAGGCTGCAGACGGTATTTCCTGGAGTCTTCACAGGCCAGCGGCAGGCCAAGCCAGACGCCCTACTCCAGCATCCCTTCTCAGCAGTCTAAATTACCCTTTGAAAGGGGAGAGTGACAGACATGCGTGGATAATTGACTTCTTTTATGAAGTTTCTGGCATGTGAGTTTCCATTGCAGGCTAATTGAGGGGGAAAGCACGCGGCTGGCAGTGCCAAACCGCTGCATGTGCCAGCGATGCTGGGTCCGAGGAACAGCAGCCTCCCCGCCCCTCCAGCTCCCGTACTATCTCCCAACCAAGAACGAATTGCATTTCCTTCCTCGCCCCAATCAGTAGTTACTCCATTCTTCCCAGAAACCCCCTTCACGTGAGGTCCCAATTCTGCTACTCCCAGGCACGTTGCTCTCCACATCGTGTTTCACGTCTCCAGAGGGGAGGAGAACCATCGAGTGGTGCCTGGCAATTTATTTGAGAAGCAAAGCCCTTGCAGCAGAATCCAAATGCCCTTCAGCTCAATTAGGGCTCACATTAATAGGTATTATTATAAGGGCTGCAAGCTTTAATTGGCTTAATCAGCAGATTAGGTCAATCAATTAATGCTCTCACTGATTAATCAATGGGGGCCAATTCTAATCAGGTGAGACTAGGAGCCTGCCCTGGACACAACGGGCTCTGTGGCGGAAACATCACTTTTCGTGGGGCAGATCCCTCAGATCAGCCCACAATGAATATGAATCTGGTTTGATCCTGGGGCGTTATTCCCGGAGGAAATAAAACTCGACCCTCAAGGAAGTCCGTTTCTTCTAACAATGGGTGGCTTTGCTTCTGTTGATTACCTTCTAAATTATCTGACTTCCTTCACAGTCTCCCAAAAGTACCTAAGATGAAGTTTTGGTACTCTGCAAATGTATTTACATTTAATAGATTAATTAATCAGTAAAAAGGGCAGGTGATTAATCAACAGGGAGCTGTTTAGGTGTTTGACAGTCCTAATTATTCTAAGCTTTGTTTCCATCACACTTTTAATTTGCAAAATGTTTTGCAATCACTCTCACCAGCAAACTCCAGCTTAGATCCCTATCCCCCCCCCCACATCTCACATTACTGGGGGAGGGGAGTAAAATGGAGAGGGCGGAGCAAGACCTCCAGGCCTCTCCAGGTCAATAATAACAACAACAACAACAACATTCGATTTATATACCGCCCTTCAGGACAACTGAATGCCCACTCAGAGCGGTTTACAAAGTATGTCATTATTATCCCCACAACAACAAACACCCTGTGAGGTGGGTGGGGCTGAGAGAACTCAGAGAGGGCTACGACTGACCCAAGGTCCCCCAGCTGGCTTCAAGCGGAGGAGAGGGGAATCAAACCCCGCTCTCCAGATTAAAGTTCCGCGCTCTTAACCACGACACCAAACTGGCTCTAGGTTGGACATGTTCCCCAACAAAATGCAGGAAACCACCTCCTGCCTAGTCAGGCCACTGGCGCATGATGCTCAGCATCCTCCTGTCTGACTAGCCGCCCGCGGTGCTCCTGGAGTCTGGGTGCAGGAAGGTTTCGCCATCTTCGCTGCTGTTCCCCGGGGCCTTCTGCATGAGACTCCGGCGTCAGCCACCAAGCTGCCCCACCCCTTGCGTGAGGGTCCTGCTGGGTTCTGAGCCAGACCCCTGGGGCCCACCCAGCCTGATCTTGACTGCTGTGGCCGGCTGAAGCTATCCAGGGCTGGGCAGAGAGCGGGAGAGGTTTCTCACACGGCCCCTCTTCCTGGTCTTGCGCCCGGGGGCACTAGGGACCGAACTGGTGCCCTACTGCGTGCCAAGGAGGCTCTCCACCTCGGAGCCTCAGGCCCGCCAACCTCCTGGTTTCCATACCCAATGCCACTCCCTCCCCACGGCGAAGTGGTCCACGGAGCCCCATCGTCCCGCTGGAGCTGCACCTTCCATTGTTCCTCTATCTCTCACGCTCTATTTCCCCACCTACGTTCCCTACAGATGTTTTTAGGTAAAAAAGAAATCCTCTATTAAGTGAGAGGTGTTTGTGCTCAAACAATAATTGCTCCCTCGTTATCTCCATAATTACAGGCTGTTGGCCTAAGCTGGGCTCGAGGCGGCTTTGCTGGAGGCGTTTGCTTGCAATGCGCCTCAGATCCACCAATGTGCTCAAGTGGAAAGGAATTGATGGTTGGGGGTGGAAGCAATTCAGGGGAGCTAAAAGTCCCCCCCCTTTCAGGTGATCCCGAGTGAAATGTGCATAAAGGGGGCCTGGGAAAGAGAAGCCACAAGACATGCCCGGAATTGGTGGGGAATTCATTGCGAAAACCAAAGTTGTGCGGTCTGCACCGCATGGTCCAGTATACAGAGTAAGGCGGCCCAGATTCTGTTGCATGAAAAGGACAATTCTGCAATTTGAGAAAATCATCACTCATTCAAGTGACATAAGGAATGGTTGACTGCCCTTCGAGGGGGGCAGCAAATGGTGAGTTTCTGATAATGCTCAGGAGGCGCCCCTGCCATGCGGAAATATATTGCCCCCCCTTCATATGACTTAAAGGCAGCTGAGCATCACTTGTGGGGTTGGCAGGGTGGGGGGAGGAAACCAGAGGGAGGAATGGAAATTGGCTTGTTCAAGTCCCTAAAAACTTACACGATAGTGCAAGGGGGATCTGAGAGAAGGAAATTTCTCAACGATTTGCTCCCCCCACCCATGTGTCTTCACAGGGTCTCAATTGTTCCTTCTAACAGCAAAGGTGCTAATCTTGTGCCTGTCAGCCAAGCAGCAAAGCACCTCTGAGGTCAGGTCTCTGCATCCTCTAGGACTCCTTAGGCAGGCCAAAAAAGAAAAATCTGGGAGATGGGCAAAGGAAGGTCCAGAGAGCCTGGCCATTACCTGTGGTGGGAGCTGGATGCTGGGAGCTTTGGGACAGCCAAACCCTTCTGCAGTAACCTCTCCCCTTCTGGCTGCGCCCAGGTGTGTGTGTGTGTGGGGGAGGGTCTGGCCCACAAAGGCCTCTGCCCCCACAAACGTTTCGGCTGCAGCAGGTTCTCACAGCCACACCTCTGAATTTTGCCACAGGGCTGGAGAGAGGAGGCCTGGATTCCCTGCCCGGCCTGGGGCAAGCCTCTCTCTCAGCCTCAGTCCCCATCCTGGGAAATGAGAACATCAGATCAGCCACCCTCTAGATGTCAGTCTATGGAGTTCAAGTTACTTTGATTTCATCTCCCACCCCTTGCAGCAAGAAATCCAAATCTCTTGAGTCAAAGGTTTTTATTGGAAGAGTATATATTCAAGGTCCAAGTGTCCATAGATAATCCAAAGGCTATAGACGCTTCTGGCTGAACACAAGGACTTTGCTGAGAATGACGCGTTAGTTTCTTGCAACAGTATATCAAACCCTTCCATCCCCCCCCCCCCCGCTTTCTGCCCAGTTAGTATAGGAGCTGGGGACTGTGAAAGTTACGGCTTCGAGGCTTCTGCGGCGAGCCTCTTCCGATGAGGCTGTCTTGGGAACCACATCTGTTCCTGTGAATCTGCACACAAAACAACACTGGGAAATTACAGCCGAACAGTAGTGAGAAAGCAACAGGGCAGTGCGGTGGGTAACAGACCTGACAGAATCCTTGTGAAGATGGCAAGGATAATGAAGATCCCTGCACGCTTCTCAAGCTTGCAAAATGCCACGCAAACACAGGAGAGGTGGGAGCAAACCAGGTGGAAATGAACTCCAGCTTGGGGAAGGAACCGGCTTTTTCTCCATTCGAATCTCTTCCCTTCATCGCCTGAAAGGTCACCTGGAAACAAGTTATTACCAGGCGCTAATAAATCTCACCTCCACGACATCCCCCATTACTCCCCAAGAAGGCTTGTCCTTTAAGGGAGGCAAGCGCAAGCCCGGGCCCAGGGAGGCTCTTTGGAATTGCCTGTCGGGTGCAGCTCTTGGTCTCAGAGAACGGAGAGCATCCCCCTCCCTCCCCATGGCTGCCCCCTCCTACGCTGCCTTCCGAGGTGGACTGCCTCTGGATGTGGAGGTTCTCTTCAGTCGCCATGGCTCGTAGCCACTGATAGGCCCTCTCCTCCACGCATCCCCTTTGAAAGCCCTCCACACCTGTAGCCATCTCTGCATCCTCTGGCAGCGAATCCCACATTTTAATCACTCACTGGGGACTATTGCAGGGAAGCCCGTCTTGCTCTTAGTAAGCCCTCTGCACTGGGCCAGAGATTGTCGCCCCTACTCTGACTCACCAAGTTGCAGCTACTCGTGTCTCAAGCACGGGAAGCGGATACTATAAAGCAGGGGTTGGATTCTAACTCACCAAGGCCAGCGCCCTTCCCTGAGGCGCTCGGGTCGCTGCTACCCCGCTGCCATAACACGGACAAGTACAGTGTGCCACAAGTCCGAAACCAGAACCAGAAGTGTTCAGTGCCAGTAACGCTGCAGTCTACACAACCATCTGTGTTTGTCCTCATGTATAACCCTTTAGTTGTCATTTAATTTTCTGACTATTTCTATTGTTTTTGAAAGCAAAACTCAAGGTTACTTACTCAGAACAATGAATAAGTAGGTGAGCTCAGGTGTGGGCCCGCCCACGCCTGCCCTGAATTCCTTCTCCTGCTCTAACAGGTGTGGAAAGGACCAGGCCAGGAAGGGAGCTGTTGCCTGAGGCAGGTGGAGGTGAGGTGTGTGAGAGCGAGACCTGCGTTTGAGCCAGGCTCTGCGTGCACATTCACAGACAGGCTCCCAGCAGGGCTGCAGCTGTGGTCAGTCCGCCAGCCCACCCCCTCTGGCCATGTGGCTCCCCTCACTCTTTCCTGTGGCAGCACAACCGGGCCTCATCAATCATGCTTCGGGTTTTCTGCCTGGTGCAGTCAGTGTGCTGGAGGCTGGAGTGCATTAATCATCGCAGCGGAGTGGCATTTCTGCGGAGCGCGAGAGACAAGGTGTTTCCGTGCCACGTGGGGATCCTTGCATGTGGAGACAGAGAACTAAGGCGACAGCTCTGGGCGACTCTACCAGCCCTTTGAGCGTTTCTGCGTAAGGGAGGAGGCAGCAAAATACGTCCCTGCGTCTTGTTCAGGTGGGAGGGGGGCAGGGGCGTCTCTTTGGATCCCGTCTCAGCATTTAATACTGCTGTGTCCTACCCATGCTAATGGGGATTCAGAAGTGGCATACAACATCACGCCTGAATAATTCAGCAGGCTACATCCTAAAGAGACCACATTACAGTAGTTCTCACTTATTCCCGTACATTAGACATGCTAGTTTGAGTTTGTAGCGCCCAGCCGAAAACAGCAGACATCAGCGCCTTCTGCTCTTAAAGGCACTCTGCACTCTCTTTGAGCACACAAGTCAGGGCAGAGCACTTGCGCTCCTCCCTTGCCTGAGACCCAGAGGAATTAGCCATGTTAGTCTGTAGTTGCAAGATAGCAGAGTCCAGTAGCATCTTTAAGACTAACCCACTTTACTGTAGCATCAGCTTTCGAGAACCACAGCTCTCTTTGTCAAATGTATCATCAGCTTTCGAGAACCACAGATCTCTTTTTCAGATGCATCATCAGCTTTTGAGAACCACAGCTCTCTTCATCAGATCTAATGATGCATCTGATGAAGAGAGCTGTGGTTCTTGAAAGCTTATTCTACAATAAAGGTGCTACTGGACGCTACTGTTTCCCTTGTCTGAGTTTCCACAGAGCTGTGAAAGAGCTCAGATGGTCACTCTTCCAATACTGGATATCTCTGCCGCCAGACATTGCCCGTATGAAAGCCTCCAAGGCAGGAGAGGCCACAGCCTTCCATCGCAGCCCTTTCCACCACCAAACTGCGCTGCATTCACCTGTTAATGCCTTTCTGGTCTTCAGTGGACCAGATGGAGCATGCCCCCCCTCCCATCTTCCTAACATCTTTTTAAATATTCAAAGACTTCCCACAGATCCACTCCATAAGCTCCTTTTCTCTCAGCGAAACATACCAAATTCCTTCTGCCTGCACCCTTCCAATTTGTTGTCAAGACACTGCCAGCATCTTTACAGCTCTTCTCAGAATTCTACCCAGTTCACTGACGTCCTCTTTAAGCCCTGTCTGCCTTTTGACAGCTTTCTGAATTTGCATCTACAGGAATTTGGTTCCTGGGCTGACAGTTATCTTCTTCACCCACGATTCCCCTTTGCCCGTGCCGGGACTTCCCATGCTTCTCCTCACCCCCCCCCCCAGTCTACCTCACCTCTTGCTCCTTCAGGACAAAGCAGCAAGGAAAAGCAGGCTCTGATGGGGTGCAAAAGGGTGGCCGCTTTCACTGAACTGTGCAGTGAGAACAAAATCCCTTCTTGGCACAGCGACCTGTCCTTGATCCAAGGCCACTGACAGCAAGTGATGGCGGCGGCAGCCTTTTCATGCTGGCTCAGAAGTCCATCTGATGATAAGCAAGGACTAGAGAGGATTGACCTTCAGTCACCAAACAATGGGAAGCGGGTTTTTGGTAGCACAGTCACTGCATTCAGAACCTGGGAGAGCTTCCAGGAAGGCAGATGTGGTTGTGAGAGTCCAAAGCTCGACTGAGCCCTTTTATCTCCAAACAATGCTTTGTGACTGCCAACGCCTTGCTCTTCAAGTAATGTTGCAGGGAATGTACTGAAGCACCCATCTGGCTTACAGCTGTGCCCTGGGAGATCACGGAGCTGCTTCGGATTGGATTGTGCCCTCAGCTTCTCTGGCGGGGGACCCTACAGGAAGAAACAGCCTTGGGCAATGGGAGGCCGTTTCAGACTCCTTGCCCCAAAGGTCTCTGCGCTTGGTGAGTCTGGCGACTCCTTGCCCTGCTTCCCATAGAGATCTTTGGGGAGTTGCCATTCTGGTGGCTTCCAGGGCCACCAGCCCTTTGGGGAAGGTATCCTGGCTCTTGGCCATGATCAGATAAGTCAGTGTAACAGTTTATTTTGATATTTATTTGTTTAGGCTATTAATAAGCCTGGTTCAAGAGCTGCCCAGGGCAGCTTATATTCCACACAATATAATTACAATTGTAAAACTATAAAAATGAGATTAAAAACTAATAGCAACAAACCCACCATTGAGAACTGGTGTGGCATTTCGTTTTCAAAGGCTTTCTGAAACGCAAGTGCTTTTAACTGCCTTTGGAAAGGTTTTTTAGGTTTGCATAATTCATGTGGAAGGGCAGGGCTTTTTTTCAGCTGGAACGCGGCGGAACGGAGTTCCAGCACCTCCTGAAAATGGTCACATGGCTAGTGGCCCCACCCCCTGCTGCTGGAACAGCGTGGAGGGTGATCTAAACTCCTCTCTGTCTGGAGATTGGGGGTGGGGCCACCGGCCATGTGACCATTTTTGCGGAGGGTGATTTAAACTTTTAAAAACTCCTCCCATGTTCCAGCTGACCCAAAGTGCGGTCCTGAGTTCCACCACCTCTTTTCCCAGAAAAAAGTCCAGTGGAAGGGAGTTCCAAAGATTTAAGGCAGCTACCAAGAAGGCCTGTTTGCAGGTCCCTTCTGAGGGCTTCTGCAGCAGGGCTTCCGTAAAAGACCTCAGAGGGCAGGCAAGCACTTATAGGAGGACGGTTATTAACTTCCTGTGATTTGAGGTGGTTGGGTCTGGACCTGCCTGGAAGACCTCCCTCCCCACTTCTGACCCAGAAGTTCTAAACCTGGGTGATTGGTAGGCTAGCTCTGGTTAATCAGTGTGGACGACAAAAACACACTGCACATGACCAGAAACCCTCTCTTCAAAACAGGCCAATATGTCCCAGCAGATCCAACTGGAAATCTGGCTTGGTTGGGGGCGGGGGCTCAGCATCTCTGCACCGTCCATTTCCATTTCATTGTCTCTTTTCCCCCTCCGAGGCTGACATTCTGCTGAGCATCAAAATGCACAGCTGGTTTTTCTCTCTGGCTGCTTGTTGTCAATATCAGCCAAAGTAGGTCATCAAGGAAGGAGGTGGCAGAATGGATTCCACCAGATCCCCAGAGAGTGCTGCATAAATCAGGGTCAGCTTTATTACATGGGAAACAAGACGGCTGCCGAGTCTCGTTCCTAGCCCAGGCAAGAATGGCGGAGCAGCCAGGATCCTGATCCGACCGGAGGCAACGAGCATCTGCACCGCACATTTGATGCTGGGCTCTCTGCCATGGTTCCCCTCAGAGCATCCTGGGAATTGTAGTTCGGCGTGGGCCCGAGGGATCCATCCTTAGAGGTCCTCAGACCTTTCACGGAACGATTTATTACAGCTTTTTATTCTCTTGACAATCCTGTGAGGAAGATTAGGCTGAGAGGAAAATGTAATTCGCCCCCAATCTCCTAGTAAGTTTCCATGGCAGAGGGTGGATTTGAACCTCGGCCTCCCTGGACCTCTCACCGCGGCCCCACACCAGCTCTGAAGAAGGCGGGGTCCTCTAAACCTGCCATGCAGAGGCAGAGCACACGTTAGGCATGTAGACTGCCGTTCCCACTTATTATCTATTAATACACGTATCTAGCCCACCTTGCCATCGCCCTACAATAAGCTGCTCAGTCCCCGGCATATCCGGTTAGCGAGCTGCTGTAGCTTGGGCTATGAATCGGCACTCTGAGGGTCTGAATCCCTCTATTACCAGGAGCTCAGCAGGCGGCCTTGGGTAAGCCACGCCTCCCAGCCCAGCTCTCCAGCTGTATTGTGGGGATAATAATAACGCTGACTTTGTTCTCCGCTCTGAAGGGGGCATTGATCTGTCTAGAAGAGCGGCATATAAGTGCAGTTATTATTGTAATGGAGCTGCTGTAGCAAAGCGACTGAGTGATTGAATTGTGAATCAGCACTCTGCTGGTTCGACTCTCGCAACCGCCATGAGCTCTGCAGGTGGTCGTGAGTCAGCCACTCCTCTCAGCCCAGCTACCCAGCTTTGTTCTCTGCTCTGATTTGTCTAGAAGAGCGGTAGATACGCACACCGCTGTTGCTGTCGTTGATGCTGCTGCTGTTATTAGAGGATCCCAGGTGGAAAACCTTGGAGAGCTGCCACTTTTCTGGGTAGATGGTCCAGGATGAGAACATCTTTTGTGTGCTCAAGGCACCAGTGTGGGTCAATGGCTGGCATCTCCCCCTTCAAGGGATAACTCTGAGAATCTGGAGTCTCTGTATAAGAAGCCTGTGAAAGCAGCAGCTCCGGTCCTTCCCCCTGAGACTATCCATCCTTCCGCTCCTGGACTGGGAAGGGCTTGCTCTATGCCATGTTGATCTCATACCCCCAGAACCGTTGTTGAGGAAGGTGGGCAATTCCATCCTGTGCCGGTGGGTAAAGCTGTAAAGCCTCTTGAAGACCTAAAGGATGGGAAGAGGGGGGTTTAAAAAAAATCGTCGCAATCAGTAAAAAGGCAGTAGGAGCCTAGATGGGCTGCTGCCTTGATTCTGTGTAAGGCGGCTTCCCGTGTCTCGTGCATCCCCTTAACAACGCTGTGGAGTGGGCCACAGATATTTCCGTTTTACAGACAGGGAACTAGCGGGTCAGTTGAGCAACTGGGGGAGGAAAAGCTGCTCAGCAGGAGGATTTGGAGCCTCACCTTTCCCTGCCAGCTCCCTTCTCTGTGGCCCCTCCCCGCTTCTCTCTTTACCTGCAGCCCCTCTCGGCTGTTTTGCTGAATGCCAGCGTGTGCTTAGCAGAGCCCATGCATCACTGCCTGTCCTCAGCTGCTGAGGCTGTTGCTGCTGACCTTTTCTGGCATGCAAAGCACCGAGAGCCTTCCTTGCCTTTTGCACCAGCCTGCTATGGCCACGCCTCACAGAAAGGACAGCCAGAGAAAGTAGATGAATCAGCAATGGGTTTCCCTGTTTTTTCTCTCTCTGCTTCTATCATTAAAGGAGGAGGTGAGGGCAAAAGCACCCCCCCCCCGTGTACATACAATTTGCTAGAGAGGGGGGGGGTCAGCTATTGGGAGGGCTCTCGGGCTGAGCATTCCAGGTCCAAGCACATCAGGCACCAATGCAACGGAAGGCCGTGGCCAGCATTGCCAATGCCAGGGACATCAAGCCCACCCAGTGGCGCTAGCAGTGGGGCCACGTCCCTTCTTCCCGCCTGCACCACTCTCTTGCAAATAGCTTCTCACCCTTCCCCCAAAAGGGGCAGACATTGCTGACAGTTTTCACGAGGTGGGACTGAAAATGCTCACAAACCCCCTCTCCGTTTCAACCCCCTGCTACTTACAGTGGATTGCAAAAGGTGGCCCGTTGGCCTGCAGGTGGGCACTGAGATGCCATGGAAGGGTCTCGATGCATCTGTGGCCTCCTCCAGGGAAGACTGCCAGAGGGTGAGCCGCTTTGGGGGCTGGGGGAGATTCGGGCTTCACGTTGGAGTTGCTGATCTCTGGGCTTGAACAACGGGTCCTCCTCATAGAACTCTTGGTCTGGTTCTATCACAGGCAGATCGAAGGGCCAAAGATGCCCTGGGGGTAAATTCTTGTTGGGGCCTTGGGGGGGGGGGTGGCTGTGTCAGAAAGGCTAAACACTGGCGAGCTCTCTTCAAGCTGAGCTCTGCCTCTCCCAAGAACACCTGACCTACTTGGCTTAGTGTGACTTTACACATGTCTCCAGGCTACGAGCTGGATGCCGAGGCGAACAGACCGAGGCCTGCTGCACCGAGGCAGGAGAGATCTTGCCGGGGAGCCGTGGCGAGTTTGCAGATGTGCCACTCACAGAGGGAGGTCTGAGCCCTCGCCCCACGCTGTCAGGCGGGGTTCTGTCAGGACCAGCCTCTTGGGCCTGCCTGTCACAAACACTCCAGTCAGGCCCCGGGAGGATTTGCTGTGAGTCATGCGCCTCCCACGTTGCAAAGTCAGGTGAAGGACTCTCCAATTCACAGTTTTCTGGGTCAGGGTCTCTGGAAGAAGAAAATCAAAGCAGCACTTTCACACTGCCCGCCTCGCTTGGAACAAGGCCTCCCTCTGAGACACAGCTCCCGGGGCCGTAGCTCAACCATGGCGACTCTGAGCGTGTACAAAAGCTCTTTGTTTTCCACCTCAGTAGTCCACAACCTGGGACTGGCAACTGCCACATTCTCTGACCCGCACAGTCCAGTTCAGAAGGCTCTGAGAAGGCAGAATCACTGGGTTCCTTGCATGCCAACTCTGGGGGAGCTGCGGAGTCTTGCGCACACTTCAAATACGTACCCTGAGGAGTTCGCTGTGTTAGTCTGTAGTTGCAAAATAGAAAAGAGTCCAGTAGCACCTTTAAGACTAACCAACTTCATTGTGGCATCGTCAGATGCATCTGAAGAAGAAAGCTGTGGTTCTCGAAAGCTGACAATGCATCTGAAGAAGAGAGCTGTGGTTCTCGAAAGGTGACAGTGCATCTAACGAAGAGAGCTGTGGTTCTCAAAAGCTGATGATGTACCTGATGAAGAGAGCTGTGGTTCTTGAAAGCTTATGCTACAATAAAGTTGGTTAGTCTTAAAGGTGCTACTGGACTCTTTTCTATTTTTCAAATATGTATACAGTCAATGCATGGACGAGAGAGTTGACTTGGGCCTACGGCCAACCTGTGAGCATGGGACAAAGGCCCAGACCTCCAACTGGATACACAGAGACTCTGCTCATAGCCTGACCAACACATGGTCAAGGATGGGGTCAGCGGGTGCAATTTGATCTCCCCCCTCCATGCCTTTATTGAATGCCCTTACTGTGTCTTGGTGGTGCAGGTCTCCTCTGCCCGGATTCCTTGAGTTTCTGATACCCGGTGCCTTGCCCTCTCCTTCCAGGTGCGCCCAATTACTTCCTGTTTTGCTGCTTCTAGGTATCCCTTCTATTGTTGCAAAGCACTCACGTTTCCCTATTTGGGGAAGATCTGGGAAGGTGCTGGAGTCCAGAAGGGCCCAGGTTCAGTCCCCTGGAAACTTCTCCAATTCAAGGGTCGCTGGGAGGAGGACTTCAGACAGATGTTTTTCCGCCCATCGGAGGGGACCGCGCCCAGCTAGGTGGACCAAGTGCCTGACACTTGGTCCCCCTAGGATTGTGGCCGTTAGCCACCGGTTGGATTCAACCCTTCAGTCTACTCAAGCCAGTTTGGTGTGAGACCCAGTTTGGTGTAGTGGTTAAGAGCGGTGGGACTCTAATCCTGAGAGCCAGGCTTGATTCCCCCCTCCCCCACTTGAAGCCAGCTGGGTGACCTTGGATGAGTCACAGCTTCTAGGAGCTCTCTCAGCCCCACCCGCCTCACTGGGTGTTTGTTGTTGTGGGGATAATAATGACATACTTTGTAAACCGCTCTGAGTGGGTGTTAAGTAGTCCTGAAGGGAGGTTTATAAATTGAATGTTATTATTATTATTATTAAGCCATGCTCTCTTCGATGTTGCATACACGCAATCATTTATTTGCCCACTACTAAAACCCCTTGGCAAAGCTTTGCAGATTCCTTCCTCAGATTTACTCATACTGCTATAATCACCGTTTCCTGAGGGTTCTACAAAGGTTTCTGGCCTGAGTAAAGTTTCCCACCAGGCTGGGCCAGAGCTCAGCCAACCCCCCCTGCATTCCCCTCCTCAAAGCAGCCTTCCTGCCTCCAACCCGTCCTTTCTTTAAGGCACAATGACAGCCGATCCCCTGGCCTCCCACCCTGAACAGCCCTGACAGATGCTCCAGAGTGTTGCTGATAAATCTCACGCTCTATGGGCATGCAGCATAGTCTCTACACAACGGTGTGATGTCCCCAGGGGAGCTACCTGGGCCTTTGCTGAGGGGGGCCTGTGATCCCTTCCAGAGGAAAAAACACCCGGACACAGCAGTGTTCTCACCAGGGCTTTTTTTCTGGGAAAAGAGGTGGTGGAACTCAGTGGTGGAACTCAAGACCGCACAATGACGTCACTTTGGGTCAGCTGGAACAAGGGGGGAGTTTTTTAAAGTTTAAATTGCCCTTGGCGAAAATGGTCACATGGCGGGTGGCCCCGCCCCCTGATCTCCAGACAGAGGGGAGTTTTGATTGCCCTCCACATGCGGAGGGCGATCTAAACTCCCCTCTGTCTGGAGATCAGGGGGCGGGGCCACTGGCCATGTGACCACTTTCAAGAGGTGCCGGAACTCTGCTCAGCCGTGTTCCCGCTGAAAAAAAGCCCTGGTTCTCACGCCTTTTTAAAAAATGGCAGTTTGCTCCCATATTGGCTTTAGCCGTAAAAAGGGCTTCCCATTTGTACAGCTTGGTTTGTAGTGGAGACTGAACTGCGAGAGCCGCTCTTGGCTTTACACTGTGGGGCTTCCAGATTTCCCCTGGAGGAAGGATGGAGAAGACCCCTTATGAAATGCACATTTTAGCCAGTTTTTTCTGCCCAGGAGGACCAAAACCATTCAGCTCTAACCCAGAACCACCTGCAACATCTCTTTCAAGCATTCCAGAGGGAATGGCAGCAAAGCTTCTGCTAGATGGAAAGCCGTCATCTGCTTCTGAACTCCCACCCTACAAGGAGTAGGGACAAGCCTCACAGCAAATAGGTGAATACTGGGGTTTGTGTGTGTGTCATTTAATCACTTAGGACTTTGCCTGTAATATATTGACAAGTCCACAAACTGCTATTGGGGGCATCCCTCTTCAATTCCAGGGTAAGCAATCTGTGGTTCAGGAGGGGTCTTCATAGCTGCCACCCAACAGTGCCTCCAGTCCTAGGGACCCCTCCTCCTTATCGGGCACTCCTGCCACTTTCTCCCACACAAGGCCTTGTGTTATGTGAACAGTGACTGGATAAGGGTCAGACTCGAGAGGTGGGGGATTCGTGGTCTGTGGCAATGCCAAAATGTGTTGGGTTTTCAAAAACCGCTCTGACAGCTGGATGCATTTGTACACTACCCATTTTTTCCTGCCATCTTCTTTCAAAAGCTCTGGGACAGAAATGCACCATTTGTGTGAATGACAGCTGCTCATGCAGATGGGTATTCAGAGAGATGGGTGACCAATAGAAGGGAGGCTGTATTCCCCAGCACCTCTTTTCCCCTGGAGACATGTCTTTGGCCTCTGGTCCTGACGGCTCCTGGGGACAGCAAGTCCTTTGTGAAAACACCCATCTCTGCTCTCCCTCCTCCCCCTCCTCCCCTCCAGCCCTGGGCATTCAGCCCCCTGCAAGCACTTCCATGGGGCAACCTCAGGGGACAAGACCATCGAGCAGGAGAAATAGATGAAGGGATGGACAGATGAGCAGGAGCGGTTTCTGGACTGTCAGTTGGTTGCCATGGAAACTGATGGTGGCAGCATTGTTCTATGGGGGGGGGGGAAGTATGCGAGTTTGAGGAAGGGGCACTTTGGGATTCTACGTTTAGAGAGGGGGGTGACACGCTCCCAGGAAACTGGGCCTGGTGTGGGTAGCGAGGAGGCAGAATCCCCCTGCTAAGATGCCAAAGGGCCAACCTGCCTGGGGCTGAAGGCTGCCAGGGAATGGAAAACGAGTTTGAGCAGGCAAGATCCAAACTGCCTCTTGAGGAAACCAGCTCACTTGTCTTGGATCAGGGCCACAGCTGTGAGTCCCCATCTCGAGAGGCTTAGAAATTCCCACTGAATCAGCCCAGGGTTCAATATGGGGGTGGGGGGGCGTCAGTGAACAGAGTAAAATGGTGATGAGATGGTTTCATGTTGGTCTGTAGTAGAAGCTAAGATCCAGGGCCAGGAACACCTGAAAGACCAACTCGATTTCCAGGGTGAGAGCTTCCAGAGTCAGAGATCCCTTGGTCAGATGACAGGATGGCTTTTGAGCAAGTGCAGAGCGCAAAGTTACATGCTTGCCGCTGGCAGAGTGAGGCAGTGAGCACATGCGGAGTGCTTCCACCCAAAGGATTAAAGGCCAGGGTCCCCAGGCCAGGCTGCTTCACACCCCCAATAGGATTATGCCAAAATGCAGGGAAGGGACTGGGAGGAGGAGCCTCACGCAAGAGCTAGTGGAGGAAGGAGGGGCGGATGTTGCCCTTGACCTAGGTGGTGGGGGGGAGGGGCTTGAAAGGGACTAAAAGAGGGAGGGTGGGAAAGGAAGGGGGTCCCGGGAGCTGCAGGGCTGCAGGCCAAGGGAAGCAGAAAGGACAGCCTGGCTGGGGGAAACAAATTGCACAAAACCGATTTGGAAACACCCACCCACTCTGGGCTGTGAGCCGCTCTCTCTCTGGAAGTGGAGAAGCCCCTGCCCTCCCCAAGTCTGCAGCAGGTGGGATGGGAATCAGGGCCAGAGAGGCGGAGGGCACCTGGCTACCGAAGAGGGACAAAGGTGTCTGCTGCAGCTCGGGCCACCCTCAGGAGCCAGCCAGTTTCCATGGAGATGCTCCAGCCGTAGCCACCCTGCGTGGCTGGGGGAATGCAGCATGGCTGGGTTCAGGAGCTGGAGGAGCTTGGACAGGGGGATTCCCAGGCCGTGGTCGGGGGCGGGGGGGGGGAGATTACCAGATGGAGGGAAGAAAGCAGACAAGGAGGGCATTTTCCTGCCACTTGCATTTCCCTCCTTCCACCGCCCACCTCCTCTCTACTGCTGTCCGTGCAGAAATAGATGCCCCTTTTCTTGACACCACTTAGTGTTTGGGGGAAATGCAGTGGGGTGGAGTGGAGGGGGCTGCATCTCTCTGTGGAGGGCAGTACAGGCACCCACCAAAGCCAAGGTTCTCCGAGTTCCAGCCTGGCCCCATAGCCCAAAACCTCCGCCAGCATCGGACCTGAATTGCCCACACTGGGACAGGAGCAGCCCTTTGTACATGGCCCCGGTGTTGCTCCCCTGCAAAAGCGAGAGGCGTGCCACGCTCCTGCCATGCATGGGGGGGGGGAGCAGTCCAGTTGGAAGAGACGACCGAGCATGTGCAGAGCATCATAAACTCAAGCCCTGCTCTGTACATGCAACCGATCCAGCTGGTGGGATTGAGAGGGGATGCAATGACGGTTGCGCTTCAGACTGCAGATGGGAAGAGTCGTACTTTTAAAACGTTCTTCCTCCGTACAACCTCCCTGCAAATAAGAAATTAGCACATCAGGACGAAAGGCTGTGGCCTAGTCAAGGGCTGTGCTAGATTTCCACTTGCAGTAAAGTAAGGGAACTCGGACAAATGTAATCCCTCCCCTGCTGTCCGAAGTGGTCTGCCACCTCACGACTGCCTCGTTCTGCAGCATTTGCTGGCCAGCGCTAACTCTCCCCCCGCCCAACTGTCTACAACACCCAGAAACCAAAGAGAAACCTTTGAGATCTCTGATATTCGTGGGCCTCAGATGGATGCTTAGGACTGCCTGTACATCCTTGCCTCTGAACAGGAGCACTAAAATGAGAGTGGACATGTTAGCGTGCATGGATCTGTGCATGCATACACCAGGAAAGGCATGTGTTAGAGAAGGATAGCAGTTAAGTGGTTGGGCTGAGAGTCAGCATTCTGCTGGTGTGAATTCCACTCCTGCCATGAGCTCAGCAGGTGGCCTTGGTTGAGCCATTCCTCTCAGCCCTGGATGGATTATGGAGATAATAATAATACTATGTTCACTGGTCTGAGTAGGGCACTAATCTACCTAGAAGAGCAGGATAAGTGCAGTTATTATGAGAGCGGCTGTAGCATAGTGGTTAAGTGGTTGGGATGAGAATCAGCACTCTGCTGGTGCGAATTCCACTCCTGCCATGAGCTCAGCAGGCAGCTCTGGGTAAGCCCTCCTCTCAGCCCAGCTCCCCAGCTGCATTGGGGGATGATAATGCTGGCTTTGTTCACTGTTTGAGTGGGGCGCTAATCTAAAAAAGCAGTATATAAGCACTGTTGTTGTTGCCATCTCTGGCTTGGGAAATGCCTGGAGATTTGGGGACAGTGCAGGGAGTGGGTGGAGTCTGAAGAAGTGGGGGAACTCAGCGGGGATGTAATGCCAAAAGCTTTGCTCTCCAAAGCTGCCATTTCCTCCCGGGGGACTGACCTCCATCGGCTGGAGAGAGAAATCCAGCCCCCACCGGGCGTGTAGCAACCCTAAGAGGCATCTATTTTTTGTGATTTGGCTCAGCCGCACATGTCATTGGGCGCTACTAGTCCAACAGCATCTAGCTGGTCTCGAACTCCCAGAGCTTCCCCAGGTCAGGAATTACTGCTTTCTGCGGCCAAGCGGAACTCCCGCCCACTGGCCATTTCCATCACTGGCCGAGAAAGGAGCCACGGGAGCGCTTTCCGGCCTGCGGCACCGGAGATATCCGAGCGCCCTGGGGAGCAGGCCAGCCGCCCCAGCGATGCAGCGCTAAAGCTGGAGGGAGACCCCGGCGCGTCCCCTCCGAGCCATGCGCGCTGCCAGCCTCTGCAAAGCGCCACGCGCCTCGGAGGCACTCGTGGCGGTTCGCGGCTTTGCACCCCTGCCCCAGTTCCCAAAAGTGCAGCTGAAACGTGCAAGCTGCCCCCTGGCAGCCCCTTCGCCATCTGCAGTGGGAAGCGCCTCGTCAGAGCCCCGCCAGGCAGGCCCGAGCCCCGGCGCCTCTCTTTGCCAAAGCGAGTCAAGGCCGCTGCGCCACACCTCGGCAAAGAGGCGCGCCGGGAACTGCTCGCCTCCCGCTCGGCTCGCGAAAGAGGAGGAGGAGGAGCAGGAACGCGCCGCGCGCCCCTCCCCCCGCCAGCCGGAGCGCGGCGCCACCGCGCCCCCTGCTGCCCGCGCAGCCCCCCGCCAGCCCCCGGCTCCCTGCTGCGCGGGTCTCTCCAGGCGCCCCCTTGCCTTGCTCCTTAGCCTCCCCCGCAGAGAGCGCCAGCTCCCTCGAGGGCGCCTCGCGTTGCCATCTCCCGGTGGGAAATACCTGGAGGTTTTAGACACCCAGAAGATTTTCAGGGTATGAGCTTTGGAGAGTCAGACTCTCCAAAGCTCATACCCTGAAAACCTTCTTGGTCTCTAGGGTGCCGCTCCAATCCTGCTGTTCCGCCCACCTAAAACTGCCGGGAAATTTCAGAGGTGGACCCTGGGAAGGGTGGGCAAGAGCTCAGCAGCTTGTCACGCCACAGTCTCTCTTCACAAGGCCTCTGACAGGTGGACGCTCAAGTGTAGAGAGGCACAATGTTAGCCGGGAAGCACAGTTTAAAAAGACAGAGCCAAGAGCTCTGTCAATTTCGCCTCTCTACAGGAGGGTTTGTTAATTTTATCTTCACCTCCAGGAAAGCTCCGTTAATGTCACCTCTTCTTCCCGGACATGAAGAAGACATTAACAAACCCTCTCAAGAGCAATCTCTGCCCCCCCCATCTTTTAAAACTACCCACCTGTAGAGAGGTGAAATTGGCAGAGTCTTCACCTCTGTCTTTTTAAACTTCGCTTCCCAGCTAACATGGCGTCTACCTACACTTGAGCATACAGGTGAAAGAGATCAGCTGTGGAGAGATGTCCGCTCTCCAAAGCAGCCATTTTCTCCAGGGGAAGGGATCTCTTTTGTCTGGATGTCAGCTGTAATGCTGGGAGATCGCCAGCCAGCACCTGAAGGCTGGTAAACCTGCCACCTTGCCACCTCAAGGCTCCACTTGCCTCCTCTGTTTCCTTTGGAGCTTTATATCAACCTGGGGTCTGCTCCAGGCCATGGGGCTTTGTCTGCTTATATGCAGCAGCTCTGCAAGTGGAACTGGAAGGAAGGTCTGAGCTGCTTTCCCTGCAGCATCCAGTCTGACTCAGTTCTCGAGGCATCACCCAAAGATGGCCTGCAGGACTGGTCAGCGATGCGGCTGCTTAGATGGCCACTTTGAGAAGAGAGTAGTGGCCCAGCGGCCCAGCCCTCACTTCTTGATGTGGCCGTGCCTACTCTTTCTCTTCCTGCAACTGTGGCTTTCTCCTCGCCTCTTTAGTAATAAAACTGTTTTTGCATTTATATCATACTTTCAGTGATCAAGGCACTTCACAAACATTTTAATAAGCTTCATAGCAATCCCTACAAAAGCCCTGTAAGGTAGGCCAATAGTATCATCCCCAAGGGTGGGGTGGACTGAGAATGTCTTGCCTAAGACCACCTAGTACATCTGTGGCAGAGATTTGAGCTGACAACTTCCTAGATCATGACACTTAGCTGCTATCCCACAACCTCTGTTTGGGATAGGAACTTTGTATAAAAAAAATTCTCTTCCAGTCAGTTGTTGGGGGTGGGGACTGAATGTCTGGGGAAGCTTGGGAGACACCCATTCAAGCATGGAAGGACCTAACAGCCCCAGAATGCAGTGCAGAAGTCAAAGTCAGAAAACCTCAATAGTACTTTTCACATGCACACACTCCTTGTTTCCCCAGTCATCTCTGGGAGGTAGTTAAGGTGAAAACAGAATGAGCAGCCCAAGGTTTGGAGTACCATTTGTCTCCTTGCAGCAAATAACCTCCTCCATCCCATTCTCAGTCCCAATTCTCCACCTCAAGAAATTAAGGAGCAGGACAAAAAATGCTAGCAAACAGCCTCTATAGTGCCACTCTAGGAATTTCCCTGTGTCTCTATGGTATTGACCATAGAAATTGGGAGAATTCCTAGAGCGTCACCAGGAATTGATGTCGCTGCCTCCCCAAACCCCACCTTTCCCAGGCACTGTCCTCAAAATCTCCAGGCATTTGCTATTGCAGCACTGGCAACCCTACCAAGTCCACCCAGCAGTCTGAACTCAGGTCTCCAAGTCCAAAACTCTAACCACTACATCACACCACCTGCATGTGTGCTTTAGGCTCATCTGACATTTAGAGACCATGCAAATCATGATTTACCTTAACAGGCCACTCCGTTTATTGCAATTAGTTAGGGCCATTCAAACCAGGATCTGAAATTGTCTTATTTACCACCTCTAGCTTTGATTATGGTTTTGCATGACGAGTGAACACAGAGATCCCTCCTGGCTTGTTCCCCAGCACTGCCCTCCCTGTCTACAGAACAGAGGCAATGAATCTCGCATTTGTTGAGGCAAACAAAGATCAGAACGATTATCTGCAAGCTGAATCCTGGTTTCACAAACTGACTGGAGTTAAAATAAACCACGATTTTGTGTTAAGCCTAAACTGAGCCAATAATTTCATATGATCTGACATGACATGATGGATAAACGAGTTGAAACTCCTTCCTAGTCAATAATAATAAAGATGAATTTCCCCCAGCTTCTAGTGAAGAAAGCAATTCAGCAGCCAAATGACAGAGAAGGGGGCATTCTGTACCCGCAAGCAGAAGGTAAACTCGAGAGAAGACCAACAGCATCAGCTCTGCGTCAGCCTCCGTGCATGAGGTACCAATACACGCCTGGCTTGCTCCAAAGAATAGCCTCCAGAAAGGGATTTTCAAAAGACTGGATTCTGTGGCTGTGTGACTTCCACGCGGTTGGGGGTCTTGGAGATTCCAAACCACGGCAAAATGCAGGTGGCATAGGTGCCCATTTCTGCACCCGCCCCTTTCCACACGGTACAGACACACCTTTCTGTTGGTGTGATTGACCTGCATCTCTTCTTCCATTCCCTCCCAGCATGGGGCACCACACCTGCCTTTCCAGGCACATGGATGTCTTTCCAGAATACTGCTTTCCAAGAAGGGTCTGGCTTCCCAACATCTCTGTCCACAAGATGCCCCATGCTGGGCTGGTGTCAAGGGTCTGCCAAGACCCTTCAACCACCCAGCAGAGCCCCCACCCCCACTCTCTGTATCATGCATTCTGTCTATGGCTGCCAACCTCCAGGTGGTGGCTGGAGATCTCCCAGAAGTACAATTGATCTCCGGGCCATAGAGATCAGTTCCCCTGGAGAAAATGGCTGCTTTGGAGGGAAGACTTTATGGCATTATACCCTGCTGAGACCTTTCCCCTCCACAAACCCCACCCTCTTAAGGTTGTACCCCCCCCCAAATTTCCAGGAGTTTCTCAGCCTGGAGCTGGCAACCCTATGCCATCTTTCTTCCAAGGAATTCAAGGTGGCCCACCGTATGCATAGTTCTCCCATCGGCTAGAGATCAGGGCCCTAACAGCTGTTACCAGGAGTGGGACAGCAGGATTTGGGTCCAGTGGCCCATTAGAGACCAACAAGATTTTCAAGGTGTAAGCTTTCAAGAGTCAGAGCTCCCTTCTTCAGATACAGGCCAAGCTGCCAGGAATGGGAGAGTGCAATGGGGGTGATTTCCATTTGCTGCAGAGTGGGGTTGGGGAGTAGGAGCTCAGTGTGACTCTTCTGTACATCTTTTGACACTATCAACTGTGATGATCAGATACGAGCCGATCAGCAGCACTGTTCATTTCAGCTCTGAATGATTTGAAGGCTCCAGGACAGGTTGACACCCATTTTCCCCCCACCCCAAACTGCAAATGCACCAAAATATTGCTGATCCAAACAAACTGGCAGCCATTGGCATCACTAGGGTCTACTTAGACAAACACGGAGTGGGAGCATTTTTAAAAAATGCGTAGCATTTATTTATGCCTGATTTATATGATTTTGACTGCTTTAACTATTTAAACAATTGCCAAGTTAAGCAGTGGTGAAGCAACAGAAGGAGCAGGACTCAATCGGGCAGTGCGTGAATGTACATGTGCAAAAAGCCAATTATGCTATACTGCGCTATTAGGCAGTGAAGCTGCCTGCTGAGCAGCCACGAACAGGTCCACCGACAGATGAATCGTCTGTTGAAAAACCGGCTTGCTGTTTACAACTGGCAAAAAGGACATGAGCCAAATCAGCCAATGTTCAAGCACTCCATATTCTTAGTGGGCCACTGGGATACCCCAAATCCAGGGAGCAAGCCTTGGCCCTATATTTATTCAAAGTTCATAGCATCTTTCTGATAGTGCCATAAGAAATGTAAATGAATGCAGACAAACCTTATCTAGACAGGAAGGGGGGGGAGCAGGACTACATTAGCAATAGCTCTGTGATTATTTGCTCTGAAGATATTTTTAACAGATTGCAGCCAGAGAGAGGCTGAGGTGCAAAGGGGCACAACTAGTGTGGAATCGGGTGGGGGGTGCTATTAAATGCTTCACTGTTGTGCCTTTTCCCTGCCAAAATCTCCACCTCCAATCTGCTGTTATCCATGCTGGAGAAAATTTACAGGTACCTGTAAGCTTTCCCCAGCAGGGGTACAAAACAGCTTGGGGGAAGGTTGTGATTTTCTTTTTTGGGGTGGGAAAGAGTTTAATAGGACCCCCATACTGGTCTGCCTCTTTAAACTGCAGTTCCTACGGCTGCAATCTGTTGTGTTCTTTTAAAGAAAAAGAGCAGCCCCCAAAAGTAATTGTAGAACAACACATAAACTGTGCAGAATCACCAAAAACCTTCATTCAACATCAGGTGCATTGTTTTAGCAGTCCAGAATTGCTCCAGAAGACAATCTGACATCTGGCCAGTAATTCTCAGGTCTCGATCACTCGTGAAGGTTAAACCAGCCAGCTCCTGTGGACAGCAGTTCCAGATGTCACATCATTTATTTGCTTTGAACATCCACATGAGCAATTATTTCAGGTGCAAGCAGGGCCCCCAGTCACATTCAAGACACGCACTTCCTTATCTGCGTGTGCATGGGAGGTAGAATAAAGCACGTGTTTGGAATGAGGCTTGCTTGTGGAATCTCTCTTGTTATGTTAAATCATGTGAACTGTCATAAGGAATAGTTCAGAGAATTAGAGCATTTGTTTTACTGAGCATCATTTCCATGGTGTGACATTTTGAGCACTGTTTGCATTGCCAAAAAAAAAAAAAGCACTGACAACAATTTTAGGTAGTGAGCAGAGTCTGAAGAATCTGCTGCAGCAAACGATGGGGTGGATTATTAGGAGTCACTGCGAAGGATTTAGAAGAGGGAGGCATCTTGTCTTGCAAAATTGCATTAAAGCTCTTTATGGCCTCTTGGAGGACTCTGCACTTGTGCCCCAAGGCCACTTTGGAAAGTGTTCCATAGGTGCCATCTGAGCTGATAGGATAGAGGGCCCTCCCGCAACATTTGAAAACTTCCAGAGGCATACAGATTTCAGTGGGTAGCTGGAAGAGAAATGTTTTGGCTGCTAACCACCTCCACCATTTTGCCTTTACCTTGGCAACTGAAGGGCTAAATAGCACGCCCTGTGAGCTATATTGGATTCCAGAGACTCTGATTATTCACCCTCGGCCCGCAGTGTGCATGCAGCCCTATGCATGCGTGTGAGCAAGAAGGAGAAAATAGGCAGGGACTCCTTTGTTCTTTCTGGAGCTCCACTACTACTCAGCAGGCTGGATGGAGAAGTTGGGGACACCATCAAGCACTGGTATTAGTTTAAGGGAGGAGTATTGCCTGTAACTGGTGATGTACAGAGAACCTTCTGACAGTCGGTCTCTCCACCTTTAAGAGCCAAGGAGCGCTTGTGGTAACTTTTCTCCATTCCTATGAGGACCAAAAACTTCAATATGGTACAATGGTGGATTCTGTACCAATTTTGAGACCCAATTTCCTGCAGCGAATCAACTGCTCACACCCAGTGTCTGGTCCTCCAGACCACAGATCAACTTGATTTACCTCCCCCGCCCCCCACCCCCACTCACCATCTTTTGTCTTTTCAAGAGCAAACCACTCAACTGACGCACTATCCATGGCGGACAGCTTAATCGCATTGCAGATTAATCTAGCGGATAGACGGAGGGATGTTCACTCCATCTCTATAAACGAAGCAATAATTAGCCCTAGTCTCCAAAGGATATGAATCCCTCTGAGTGCAACTGCACTCCCTCACTGAGGTCTCTGGGGAATGATAGATCTCTACAGTGCAAAGTTTTCCTGCCAGGGACAATCCGTCTCTCCTCTTTTGGGGGGCTGTAATGGCAGTGTAATAGTTTAACAACCCTCACCAATCTCATCTTTCATCTCAAAATCCTTCTCTTTCCACTCTCTTCATTTTGTGTAGCTGTTCTTCCTTTCCTCCTTCTTATATGAAATGACCCAGTCCAGCATGGCCTCCAGTGGGGTCAATCAGATGTTCTCTAGAGAGCTCTCAACAAGCAGGGTTCTCTCAGTTTCCTTCCTCTAAGAAATGGTTTAAAAACCCAGCTATTTGCCTGCATGACATCTTGTGGCAATGAATTCTATAAGTGAATTATGCATCAAGGACAGAAAGCATTCCTCTGGGTGGTATCCTACCTAAGGATTCTTCCTCCAACTTAACTTGCTCTTCTTTAGGTTGGAGGCAGGCTACAAAATTTGCTTAGTGGAGTGGTAGGATACAGGCCTTTGTAGCTGGCTTGAGCTTAATGACCTAGTTGTAATGTCATGATGCTGGGACTTAGGCAGAATTAGATAAAGAAGCAAGGGGGGAGCTGAAGACACGAGTCCCCAGGATGTAAGCCAGCCAACAACTTGGTAGGCTGAGAGGGGAAGGTGGGATTGAAAGCTGCAGACAATAGATTAGGTCTAGAGCCACCATCAAAGCTTGCCAATGTACTGCCAAATACCAATCCTGACCAGGAAGCCACATAATTCTGTTAGGTCAGGCAAAATCAATAGGCTGCCTGGGTAGGTAAAGTCACTCTGGAGGACAGGGTAACCCAAAGAATTTGCTTAGCTGCCTTAAAGTGGTTCCCTGTGCAGAGCAGCAAACCAAAAGTGTTCCAGCAATCTAAGCAGAATCTGAAAAAAGTCTCAGGTCTATTCAAGTGGGTTTACTCCCAATTGCACTGAAGCTCTGTCAGACATAACAAAACCATGGGTACATTATACTAGCTATAGTTTTTGGAATGTAGGCCATTCCACAAACTACAGTTAGCTAGAGTCCATAAAACCCAGAGCTGAAACCATGAAGTTGGTTAGTTCAGCAGTTAAGAGTGTTGTGTGATGTTAGTCCTAGAACTGATTATGTTTTGCTCCAGTATTTTTTCTACTCTGTCTTGGATGTTTGCTAATGCTATGTCTTTTAAACTTGTATCTGTTTACCTTATGGTATTGTATTGAAATGTACTTGATACTGATTGTATTAACCTCATACTGTGTAATCCACCTTGAGTCTCAGTGAGAAAGACAGACTATAAATGACATAAATAAATAAATAAATAAATAAATAAATAAATAAATAAATAAGAGTGGTTTTATGTAATGTGAGAGTGCTGACATGCTGGGTTAATCCTGACAACGTCCTTGCTTACTCCTCAGCTATAGAGATATCTGGCCAGAGCAACGGTGATAAACCCAATATTGCAGCATCTTTAGCCATTTCAAGCAGCAGTCCCAAAAACACTTACTAGGGAGTTGGTCCCACTGAACACAGTGGCCTTCCTTCCCCGTAAACACACTCAGGACCATTCTGCACAACACCCATTTCTGTCCCTCCTGGGCCTGCTTCCATCATGCAGTCACAGGGAGCTGAATCCTGTGCTGGGGAAGCCACCTTGCACCAGAACATTTTCTCAGAAATGGTATATAAATGGCAAAGAAAATACTAAGAGTGTTCCTTTAGCAAGGTCTTCTGGAAAGTACTGTTTCCAGCCGCTGCAATGCCGGTACAGAGACTTGAACTGGAGTCCAGTAGCACCTTTAAGACTAACCAATTTTATTGTAGCATAAGCTTTCGAGAATCAAGTTCTCTTCGTCAGATGCATGATCCGAACTACTACAGACTAACACGGCTAATTCCTCTTGAACTGGAGTGACTCCAATCAAGAGATACTTCCCAGCTGGCCTGATGCTACTGGTGGGTACACAAGAAAGGCCCTTTTGGGTAACAGCCCCTCAATCACGGAAGAGCCTCCCTGGGGAGGTGTGCCTAGCCCCTCACTTTCCATTTTTAGGAAACATAGCTGAAGACAGTTATATTTAGAACTGCATTCGATTAGTTTGCTATTTATTGGTAGTTTTAGATTTTGATTTTAAAATGAGTTTTTAATGTATTTTTATGTCTGTTGCAAGCTGCCTTGAGTGCCGTAAGGTAAAAAGGCTGCTAATAAAAGTTTTAAATAAAGAAATAAAATAAAGACTGTCTGTCTGTGCCGTTCTTATTATGATCCTCTACAAGTCTGCTGTGAGAATCTCAGCAGGTGTAGCCTGTCACGTTAGAGCAACGTCATGGTCTGAAAAACTGCCTCGGCCAAAATTCCTTTCCCTTCCAAAGGATTCAAGAGGTATTGAAAGGCTTGTCTGCCCCAGAAGTCACAGGACTTGACAGGAACCATCTATCTCTTCCAACCTTCCTTTTTTTTTTTATAAATTTTTTTATTTTTCATAACTACAAAACACTACACCAGACTATCACAAGGAAAGGGGAGAGGGAAGGGACAAAGGGGGGTGGAAAAAGAAAAAGGGGAGGGAATGAACTACAAACACTAAACACTACACTTCAATGTTTCCCTTCATACTGTCATAATACAAAAATAGCTCCATAGAATAATGATGGAGTGGTTAATCATACAGAAAATAAACATTTCAAATTCTGATTAAACTTTCCTCCCCCTTCTAGGTCCCGGACGCAATTCTCTCTGTGCAACTGCTGTTGCGATGCTCTCCTCCTCCCCCCCCCCCTCCGGCTCCTCCTTTTCTTCGTTCTTGGTGCAGCAGAGTTCTGGGTTTTTATTCTCAAAATCCTTTAGTTGATCTTCTGATAATATCTTATAGGCCTGATCTTTATATCTGAACCATATTCCTTCCGGGAATAACCATTTGTACTTTATTCCATGGTCCCTCAGAAGAGCTGCAAACTTTTTATATTTAAAACGCCGTTTCCGGACTAGAAATGGAACGTCCTTCAAAATCTTGACTTTCAAACCCATAAAGTCCAAATCTGCATTGTATGAGTTATATAGGATGGTGTCCCGAATCTTTTTAGTTGAAAAGTCAATAATGATCTCACGAGGCAACTGTCGCTTTGTTGCATATTTTGAAGAAGCCCGACGGACCTCCAAAATGGCGCTTTTAACCTCTTCTTTAGTCGTCCTCGCGGGTGTCGCCAGTAGTTCCGAGACCAAATCCCACAGATCCTCATTTTCCTCCTCTTTTCCTCTGGTGGGTACACAAGAAAGGCCCTTTTGGGTAACAGCCCCTCAATCACGGAAGAGCCTCCCTGGGGAGGTGTGCCTAGCCCCTCACTTTCCATTTTTAGGAAACATAGCTGAAGACAGTTATATTTAGAACTGCATTCGATTAGTTTGCTATTTATTGGTAGTTTTAGATTTTGATTTTAAAATGAGTTTTTAATGTATTTTTATGTCTGTTGCAAGCTGCCTTGAGTGCCGTAAGGTAAAAAGGCTGCTAATAAAAGTTTTAAATAAAGAAATAAAATAAAGACTGTCTGTCTGTGCCGTTCTTATTATGATCCTCTACAAGTCTGCTGTGAGAATCTCAGCAGGTGTAGCCTGTCACGTTAGAGCAACGTCATGGTCTGAAAAACTGCCTCGGCCAAAATTCCTTTCCCTTCCAAAGGATTCAAGAGGTATTGAAAGGCTTGTCTGCCCCAGAAGTCACAGGACTTGACAGGAACCATCTATCTCTTCCAACCTTCCTTGTTAACCCAACACCAATCTAATGAGCAGAATGTGCCATCTGGTGGTGAAAGTATGCATTTGCAAACACTTGAGGGATCAGATCAAAGGTCTCCAGTACAAGCCAGGTTTTTTTAAAAAAAACCTTTTTAATTGGTGGCATTTCCATTTAAAAAACTGAAGATTGTTTTTTTACAATAGGAACAGCTCTGTTTTTTTTAAAAGCCTGGCAACTGGTGTTCCCTCCTTCAAAAAGTCTTGTTTCCAAGCTCCCTCCATCTTATCAACCCTGTTTTGCACAGCCAAGATTCCCCTCTCGTTCGCAGATTTTCCAAGGCTGTTATGACTAGAGATGGGCACGAACCGGAAAGAACCACGAACTTTCATGAACCTGCCCCTGGTTCGCGAACCGATTTGTTTGTTTCATGAAAACGTCACTTCTGGGTCTGAAAACAGTCACATCCGGGCCAGCAGAAGGTCACTTCCAGGTCAGCATAAGGTCTGCAGGAAGTCCATCCCCTGTTGCCTAGGAAACTGATTGATTGGCACCAGGCTGTCTGCAGTGATGAACCAAAATCTGAACCAAGCGAACCAGCCTAAAAGTTCGTGGCAGTTCATTAGAAATGGGATCTGACAAACCGTGGTTCGCGAACCACAAACTGGTCCGGTTGGTGCTTAATTTTGGTTCGTATTTCGGTTCGTGCCCATCTCTAGTTATGACCCTCGTCAGGCATAAGTGATTGTGGGGGGTAGGAGTCTTAATAATCTTGGCAGGGTACTTCATTGTGGTGATGGGGTAACTTGACTGTTTATTTTAAAATAGTGGATTGTTATAAGTGGATAAAAGCCACTTTGGAGTGCAGTTAAAAATAACGGTATTTATTCAATGTAAACACTTCTGGTGCTAACCATTTGCAGAAGCTAAAATACACAGAAGTGACTTAAAGCAAGGGATTATAAATGTTCTTGTTGGTTATGCAGAAATAATTGATTTCCCATTCATGTAGTTGAAACTCCACCTGTAAATACAGTGGGCCCCACCTAGTGAGGAAGGATGGCCTACAGGGAATCTCACAAACAAGACATGAGGAAGAGAAAATAGACACAATTACACTACCCTTAGCAATAGGGAAGGAGGGTCTGGGTGCAAAAGCTTTATTTCATTTTTAATTCACTCAGCAAACTCCAGCAGTGTTGGTGGGGCGTGCAGGACATTTCTGCATGTCCCAAGTACACCCACCCTTTGGTGCAGCCTCCACGGTGAGGAGGAGGGGAGATGGAATCTCAGCTCAGGAATGCAGCTGAAGGCCCAGCATTATCTCCCCCCGTTAGCGAAAAAAGGCCAGGTGCTCCCTCAGCCACTGCTCTGTCAGATCTTCTGTGGTCCGGATCTCAAAGACCTGGAAGAAGGGAAACAGGAATAAGGTGGAGACAGTTACCCAGGCTGCTAACAGAGACAGTCATCCAGCCCTACTTTTTCCAGGGAGCAGAGGAAGAGGGATGGGGGATGTAGACATCATGTTAACAGGGAACTGGGATGTGTTTACTCCCATCCATTAGCTCTCCTCTTCCCTAGGCTGTGTGGTTCACATTATGTTGATACTGATTTCTAGAAACAAGGAGAAGCTTCAGAGGGACAGAGGCTGCCAGAAACTGCTGGCTGAGGAGGAGGGCTGAAAAGACCGAGCTGACGGGCGAGAGAGGGCCAGATGCTGCTGCGTGCCTCATGCAGCAATAGAATTGCTGGTTCAAAACATCGCGAGTAAGGGAAGTATTGGGATCATTAGTGCCCATTCCAGGACAGCTGTGCAGCTGCTAGAAGAATGTGTGTGCGTGTTCTGGAAATGCAGCATTTCTCTTGAGCTAAGAAACGTATGGTGGCCCTTTAGAAAGGACCCCTGGGGAGTGGCTTTTGAAGACTGCAAACAAATGGGGTTGAGAAAAAAATATGGAAGGAAAGCTGGGGTGTCCGTTGACCCCAGGGTACAGATGCAGAGGTGACAGTGAAGAGAAGTACATTCAGCATTGCGAGCTAGCCACCCAGCAAATGGGTATGGACACTTAAACACGGCAAGCAAGCTGGAATCAAGATCACTGCCTCTTCTCCCTGTGTGTCCCATCTTTCATCAGCTCCCCTCCCCAACTGCACTGTAAGACTTTGTGCTTCCCTGACTGATGACAAATGGAGGGAGATGATGGAAGAAGAAATGAGTGAGAGAAGCCGTAACTACCTCATCTGCAGAGTTTGAAGGAATGCATTGCTCTGGGTGGCAATCTGGCAAACTAGGTACAGGAGAGAAGCAGCGGAAGTGAGACAAAGAGTCTCGGCAGTTATATGACACTTGGAGAGGGACTAAGGGCAGGACCACAGGTGCAAAGGCGGATCTGGAATACCTTGGTGAGCTCAGCCACCTGCACCAGCCGATTCTTGCTCCCAGCATACATCATCTGCTGTTCTGGCTTGCATCCTGGAAAAAAGGAGAGGAGAGTTGCTGCCTTATTTACTATTCACATTCATAATCTTGACAGCGCTCAGTTCAAAGTGCTTGGCAATGGGTGGTGTCGTTTCCAGAGAACCGAGATGGAGAGAAAATGATTTTTTCTTAAGGCCAAGCAACAAGGGTGGGGCTTGGGACCTAGCTCATCCAGACCCTAGATCTATATTGCTTTCTGAATGGTGGGAGAATGCATTACCTGCACAAGAACAGCCACTTCCTTGAGGGAAAGCGCCACAATAAATGAGGAGCATTTAATGCTGAGCATTTACAGAGCACTTCAAATCATTCAAAGTGCTTTATAGCCACTGTCTCCTTAGAATCATCAGAACAGCTCAGTAGGTTACACTGGTATTATGACCCCCACGTTCTGGAGGGGAGGCTGAAACGCGGAGGCCTGCCTCTAAGGGCACTTATTGAGTTCATGGCAGAGGTGAGGTCTGAATGGGGAATTTTCAGCTCACACTCCTAGCAATTATTTCTGAATTGCTATATCAACTGACAGTCTGATAAGGTCCTGAGGCTGAGGAGGGGAAGGCGCTCCCCTGAGGGACTTGGCACTCACACGGTATCTTGTTCAAAGGGGGCTGCTGCCTGCGCAAAGCTGCTCCACATGCCGAGTAGCTGCTTTCATGAGTAGCAGCCAGGTTCAAATGCAAAGTAGCATGGCTGAACGTCTTTTCCTCAGCAAGCATCAAGCTTGTGTCAGGCCCAAATCATGTAGTGTTGAGATTTTCAGGGCAAAATGTGCCCTGGTCCAGCACTGCAGGCTCCTTCAAAGCATCACATCTGTCCTCCCCATGCACCAAAGATGACCCCACCCCCAAATCTGGGATCAGCATTGAGGCATTCTGGATCAAACTCTGATTAGAAATTCAATGGTTCTCACCGACTGGGCTGGAGAAGATGAAGCAGAGAGGGTAGGAGATCCGACCATCATCATGGAGGTATTTATAGCTGTAGACCACAAATGTAAGACCCCCAGTCAAGGAAGCACCACAAGCTGCGGAGCTGGGCAGAAGGTATGTGTATATATGGGGTACAAAGAGCTGCCAGTCGATGGTGGGCCAACACTCACGTTAGGTGTTTAGGTGAATGCTTAGGTTATATTACTTGGGGATTTTTTTGTTTCTTCAGAGGAAACCTAAAACCGTAAGACATGAATGAGAGAAGTCACCTCTTCACACATTAGGGAGTACACAGGTTGTATCTGGGTCACCTCTGGTCCAATGAATGTCTCATGTGGGTGGTGGGTGGGTTCTCCTCGGCTCCTGAATGTGCAGTGCCCACCTAAGCTCAGAACGACAGTGCCTCTGCAGAAGGGGTGTCAGCTTTCCGCCCTGTGCCATTTCCCCAGCTGAAAGAGATCCAGGGCTCTGTTGGGGAGACACACACGTGCAAAGGATCCCAGAGGTGAGAGAGTCTCCTGTGTTTGTAAACTGGGGGGGTGGGACCACCAAGACTGGACTTTCAGCCTTGACTCAGTTCAAAAGATGACTCCTTAGCTGCCAACAGGGTTGCCAACTTCCAGGTGGGGCCTGGAGTTCTGCAGGAATGACAAGTGACCTCCAGACCACCCAGAACAGTTCCTCCGGAGAAAACGGCGTCACTTCCCTGCTAAACTCCCCGCATCCCCCAAACTCCACACCAAAATCTCCAGAAATTTCCAAACCCAGAGCTGGCAACTCTTGTTACTAATCAAGAGTTGCTTAAACTTAAAACCAAGGCAGCAGTTGGGATAACGGGATGGCTGTGGCTATAGGTATGGAAATTAAATTTGGGGCTAATAGATACATTTCCTCTCCCATCAGCATAAGGATATCGAGGCTGGCGTTCCGGTAGCTCACTTCTCAGCTCCTCTGGAGAGATGTCCTGTGGGAGAAGATCAGAAGAACAGGCCAGTGGTTCCCAACCTGGGGGGGAGGGGGCGGGGGGCTGCAGAATTACTGCAAGGGGTCCAGGTATTCCTAGTAATACTAAGCACTGTCACTTTGACCTTTTTGTCATTACGTATTTTCTCAATCAACAGATATGGATAGTACAACTACTGTCGTGTGGAGAGGTCCACAAAATTGTTTTGATGTTAAAAATGGGTTCTCTTTCTCAAAAAGTTTGGGAACCACTGGGAGAGATCGTTTAGGGTCTGGATAAGGAAAGGGGCGATGATTTCACTGTCCTGCTATGCAACACACACACACATAACAAAGAACTTTGAAAACATTGAACTGAAATTTGGGGTGGGATAGGGGAGAGGAAACAGGCCCTAGCTTATATTGTAAGAACTGGGAAACCTGAAAAAGGGAATATATTGTCTGTAGTTAAAGGTATGCTGAACAAAGAAGTTTGCATAGTGCTCCGACTTGATTTTGCTTGCAAAAGCTGAGTGTCTTGCATGAGGAATTATTTGCTTTCTGAACACTGGATTCTAGAAGCAAATGTTTTATATCCATATTTATTTTTTTTAAATGCATAATTTTAAACCCCTCCATTGTTTTATTACTTTATTCATAACATTTTATCCATCTTCCTCCAAAGAATTTAGGGATGCCTAAAAAGAGTTGTCAGTTTTATTCTTATAACCACCACAATCCTGTGAGGTAAATTAAGAGATAATGGCTTGACTGAGGCCACCTCAGGAGCTCCAGGGATCTGAACTCAAGTTTCCCCTGTCCAAGTCCAACTCTCTGTCCACTGGCTGCAGCCCCGCCCCCCTGGTTTCTCTTCTGCTGACTGTGGGATTCAACTTCTTCGGCCATGCACCGCTTGGGAGGTGAGGGAGGGAGACGAGCATCCTTTCAGTTTCTGCCTTTTAAGACTGGTACTCTGCACAGCTCTAGGAAACCTGGTTCTTTAATTCCAGGCAGCTGCAACCAGATGCTGCGTGTGTCTGTCACTCTTGACAATGCAGTGAGGGAGAATACAGTGGCTTTATTCCTCCCTGCAGGCTGGCTATGTCCTGTGTCCTGTGTCGGACCTTTGAGGTGCCCACAACGGCATGAGCTTATGTATGAAACTGGGCATATGAAGAGGAAGGAGGGGGTGTGTGTCTCTTATTCGGGCTGCCATGTCTGTGTCACTAAAGGAGGGGCTGTGTGTTCTTTCCCTCTGAACTAGCTTATTATCTAATCCTCTTTGATGCAGCTGAGGAGGCGCCAGCCACCATGTAATGAACTGGCAAATGCAAAGAATTACACAGAGTTTGCAACCACTTCAGACAAAACAAGATGGCTGAAAAGGATCAACAGCCTCCCCGCACAAGGCCATGTGCTCCTCCTTGGCTGCAGCTGAGTTGAGGGCACTGTGCAACAGATCCATGCAGGAAACAGGTGAAGGGTGAAGGCTGCTGAAAACAGCAAGGTTTCCAGATGCTCTCTAAATGGCAGGAAGGGTGGGCTGGGCCAAGCAGAGGCACAGGTGATGCGCTGACCTGAGGCAAGGGGTGACATTACCACAAACTCTATGGGCACGATGCACCGACCAACATTTCCCTGTTGTAAGAACAGCAGATGGGCAGGAGAGAAAAGGTAAGCTAGGGTAGGAGTGTGAAGGGGGGGCTCCTCGCCAGAACCTGATAGGCCCAGAATGACAAGAAGCCCTCCCCAGGAACTATGGATTCTGCGCCAAGGAACGTTTTGGCCCGGTGGTCCAAAATGACCTGTTTTTAGCCAAGTACCACTCTGGGTCACTTAACTAGCTGGCCATATCAGTTGATTGATTAGTTTTATCTTCGTATACTGCCTCAACAGCATTATGGCTCTGAGGCAACACATAAATAATGAAAATAAATAAACATTTAGAAGCTTCAGTTCCCTGCCTCATCTCAGATCTGCCCAGAATATTATTAAACTCGGCTTCCTTTATGGCCCCCCTCCCTCCAAAGACCAGCAAGATAATGCATGAGCATCAATTTGGATGAGTATAACTTGCCAGTAGCTCATCTGATATTTTAAGAAAGCGGGAGGAGGGGGTCTTCCATCATAGCCTCCCCCCCCCCCCAACCCCAGTCTCTACTGGGCTAAAGAGCAGCAAACCAGAGATTCCACATTGCTATTTGATTAACATTTCACAAATGTGCACAAGGGGTTGTATAACGTATTGAATTAAATATGAAAGCAAATGACGCCATCAGCACATTGCTCCCCTGAGATATTAAATTTGATCTGGAATTCAATTTGCTTTTAGCCCAGCCTCGTAATTTCCAACGTACTGGCAAAATTTATGTCAAGAATGCAGGAATGTGGAATGGAAGAGTTGATGTGATTTCTTTTGGGGAAAGGTGATGTCGCTTTATGTCAGATCCAGGCAATTGCTCAGAGCACTGGGAATTCATTCTTTGGCATGTGCTTAGGAGAAGTGAAGAGAGATAGAAACACACACTCTCTCTTTCTGTGTGTGTGTGTGTGTGAGAGAGAGAGAGAGAGAGAGAGCATGAAGGAAAGAGAAAGCTGAAGAAACAGTCCCTCCTCCTGTGAAAAAGACAGTATCTTGTTCTGTGTGTGTGTGTGTGTGTGTCCTTAGCATTTTAGCCACTCTTCCACTACAACAAGGCTGTGGGCAGAGAAGGTTGTTCATACGCTACATTTGTCTCTAGTGCAGACCATTATTTTTTTCTCTTGAAATACTTCATCAGTTCTCTGTAACGTCCCCAATTTGCATTCATGAGAACGTTTGTGGGTTTTGGCTTTGCAGAATTCTTCATGGATATCTCAACCACTGTGTGTAAAGAGATTAGTCCCAAATGCAGGGGGACAGACACTTGTCAGAGACTGGGGACAGAGATCGCATTACCCTTGTGCTGAAGGGTCTACACTGGCTTCCCATCTGTTCCTGAGCACAATTCAAAGCGCTGGTTCTTATCCTTAACAGTCTGGAGGCTGGATCTCTGAAGGACTGCTGCCTCCCACACGGTTCAGCTTCCTTTTTACTGTGCACTCCCCATGAAATTCATCTGGTGCCTAATTTACAGACTTCTAGGTAGCAGGCCAAATTATTTGTTTTTAATCAGACTTCTAACATAATGTTTTAACTTCTGTTAGGTTCTTTATGGCCTGCTTCTTTATGGCCTGCTTCTATAGCCTCAGCACTGCTCAATGTTTGTTTTATGCTGTTTTTATGCCCTGGCTTGTTTCTTAAAGGCCTGCTTTCCATATTGATTATTTGTTGGGTTTTTAACGATTTTATGGCGGACTTTTCACTTGTGAGCTGCTTCGAGCAGTCCTCTGACCCATGAACGTTCATACTGGAATAAATGTTCTTAGTCTTTAAGGTGTGCTGGACTTCTGTTTTGTTTTTCTACAACAGCCAGACACAGTTACCCCAGTGGAATACTCTGAAGAAGCAACTTATCAATGGCCTAAATGAATGAAGAGAGGACCATCGTTAAGTGTCAAGGGTTCTCGTGCTTAGAATCTAACTGATGAACACATCAGAATCCTAGGAGAGTGTTTCTTGACCTTGGAGCTTCTTCGTTTCCCCTCCAGGTCATTTGTGTGAGTCATCCATAGCCATTTGTACCACAAGCACCATTCTGCAGTGCACCAGCTCTTTGCTGTTGCATGCACTCTGTAATGAATATACAGAGCCAGGGCTTTTTTTCAGCAGGAATGCAGTGGAATGGAGTTCCGGCACCTCTTGAAAGTAATCACATGTCTGATGTCCCCACCCCCTGATCTTGTTTCCTCCTGTGCGCAGCCCAAGGCATCCAGTTCTTTAGCTTTGGGCAAAGAGCAACACTTTTCTTTCTGCTTGCAAGTGGCAAGAAAAGTGTTGCTTTCAAAGCCAGCCGCTTTTCAGCTGATGGGAGGGGGATCTTCCATCTGCCGAAAAAAAACCTGCGGGCCTTGAAAACAGCAACACCGCTTTCAAATGCCCACTTGCTTTTTTCAGCTGAGGGGAGGGGGAGGAGGAACTCCCTCAGCTGAAAAAAACAGCGGGGCATTTGAAAGCAGCAGCACTTTTCTTCCATGTGTTTCTCCCTCATTTCCCTCTTGAGAGTTCCACCACCTCTTTTCCTAGAAAAAAAGCCGTGCACAGAGCAATACTTTTGGTCCTCATGTGGCTCAGTGTTGCTGCAACCTGAGGTTAGTTCAACAGTATGAATCAGGGTGGACTGGCCCAGCCCTTCAGTTTATCAGGAAAGCGCCCCCTGGGCATTTGGTAGCCAGGAGTAAGTTGAACCGAACCCCAGCAGTACTAGGCACACTGCAGCTCAGACCTCTCTCGGCAAAGAGGGTTATAAGTCCACCTGTAATCTCTTCCTGCACCACCGGCAGCTAGAAGAGGTGATGGGCGCATCTATTCCTGCCATCATCATTGGCACAGCCCAGATCTGAGCTGAGCGGCCCCTTTGGAGCTGCCACTGCTGCAGTTACTCCAGAGCTGTTTCAACATCCCCAACTATCCCCAGTGTGAACATACATTTTATGAGTCTGAGGATTTGAATCGTGGGTATTTTTAAACCCTGAAATCTATCCCTATTTTAAGTTGAGTGACATAGAAGCAAAAGTTTTGCCTACCTGAAATTCTTCCTCCAGCACTACCAGTTGCTTGTCTTTGTCAACTTTCACTGAGGATAAAGAAGGCAAAAATCTGTTAATGCTTTTTCACCTTGATCTTTAAGGAAAATTTGGAACCCTAGAAACCCAGATTTCTTCTGCCTTAGCTCATCTAGCACCCCATTGCTAGAAAAGGGTGGGACCAGAGGTTTCAGGGCTCAACCTTGACTTCAGAGAGATCTAAGCCACTTAATTGTCAGAAGAGTTGCAACCACATTTTTTCACATCTACTTCACATTTATTGGCCTGGTGATGTTTAACTGGAGCCCACATTGGCCTGCATCAGTAGCCACAGAAGTTCTATCAGTATCAAATCCACTCTACTAGAAGGTACCCAGACCCCAAGGTGATTCTCGCGAATGCATCTTAGGCGTCTCAAATTCAAAGAGACTCTGTTACCGTACTTACGTTTCTTTTTCTTTTTAAAATATCACCTGATGAAGAGTGACTGCTTCAGCTCAAAATGCATCAGGATTTGTTTCCACCTTGTGCTTAACTATTTTTGATATCTGCATTTACTGAATTCACGCTGTCACTTCTGATACATGGACCCGTTCATTTGGCTTTCAGTAACAGGAGCCATAAGCCAGGCTAAGTCTAGCTTCATCCCGTGAAAAACTGGGGACCTGGGGAAGGTGCTATGCAGGTTGGTAACTCACTCATTATAGCTGCATTGTTCGTCTCCTTCCGAAACCGAAATTTCTTCAGTTTCTCCTTCAGCTCTGGGTCCACATCACATACAACCAGAGAATCGGACTGCAATGAAAATAGGAATGTGGGTCTTACCCTCTTCCTCTCCTCTTTAGGGATGTCATGCCCCTGACCATTTTATTGTCATTAAGACCACGGAAAAGTATAATCTCTTCTAGAATTTATATTTTGTTGCTTTGCTTGGATTTTTAAGCTTCAGCTGCAAAATGCTTGCCCACATGAAATATTGTTTCTGGAAAATAACTAGACAGGTATTTATAGGCCTTGCTGTTTAGTCAGGGTCATTAAAAAACTTTTCTGAATATTTTTTTATCAGGGAGCATGGGTTAGTAAATATTTACAGTGTCAGGTTCAGATTGGTCTTGGTCGGCAGGCACCAGACTAAAATGTAGTGTTGCTACTGTTGAACAATATTCAGGGACCCCAGGGCCCTCTGACCCACATGTCAAAATTCCCTCCCAACAGCTTGCTTGCCATGCAGTCATCTGCTTGGAAAAATCCCATGACTTAAGTCGGGCGGCCTTATACTTACAGACCACCCAAGACTGAACAGTTGGCCAATCTTTTCTGGAATACTCCTGCAAAAGAAAACGACTCTGTGTCCTCCTTATGAAGTTTAGTCCATTGCTGAATGGTGTCATTACTATCTCTTCTCTGAGTGCATAACCTAAATCCTTCTTCCCATCATTTAAAACCCACTGCTCCTTGTTTTCAATACCACACCGCTCCATCCAGAGCGTCCCTTCGTTTTGAAATGTTGATCTGGCAACACTACTTCCATACCACACAGGAAGTACCTCTTTGCCAACTGTCGGCATGTGGCTTCCATCTTGGCCCAACCCCACAGCTGCCTCTCCAAAACAGAGGCTGACTCGGCAGCTAGGGACATCATCCCGGCCTGAATGTTTTCATGGTAACAGTCATACATGAGAAAGTGGCAAAGACACTGATCTGATTTAAAAAAGACTGTTTCAAAGGCGCAGCCACGGGGTTCGGAACAAAATTTGACCATCCCCCCTCCATGCCCATTCTTGACCTAAGTCAGGAAACGTTTAACCTCACCATTCTGTCTTCCCAAGTCCGATCTCCTCGTCAGCTGGACTTCTGTAGCTCTGGATTCAGCACTCTTGCTTCTGACAGGATGTGCACAGCTCAGCTCCTTTGCTCAGGACACTCTGACGGCTGCAAAGGAAAGGCAGCGCTAGAGGAAGTCCTTGCTGTTGAGCGGGTGGGGCGTAGAGAGATGCAAAAGGTTTTCCTACACAACTGCAAAAACGGAAGCACTGTTGAAAACAATATAGTTGATAGGTTAGAGGACACAAACCAACAATGGCATCCACCCTATGGCAGTCCTCAGAGGAGGAGAGTAGGCCCAAATGAGGCGCTTCAAGTGCCAACCTTATTCAACGAATAGCCAACAAAGCAATCCAGGTGGCTCAAGTAAGCAAGCCAACATACATGTTTAAGGGAAGACAGAACTTTACCACAGCATGTTCACTAGCAAGTTTTTTTAGGAGGCTATTTTAAGAATTGCTGTTCCAATGTGGAAACTAGCCCTATGCTTCAGAAAAACCTTGCTGATTTGGGCCAAGGTCTATTTAGTCCAGTCAGCACTGCAACATCTCAGTGGTCTTTGGAAAAATGGATAGGGAGGAACTACACTTTGTCTAAAGAAGAAGGGAAAGAAACTGAAGATGCTGTATAGCTGTGCGATCAGAAACAGCCTGCAGTGGGTATGAGATGACTCTTGGACATCAAACTTATACCAACAATTATAAATTCTGGAATTGTGGGCAAGGAAAAGGAAACTTTCTACACTGCTGGCCAGTGACACGTGGAAAACAGAAAGGCAGTATTAAATGCATTTTTGCTACATTTCCGATGGCAATGGAGGAAAGGGCTGATTTACAATTGCTTCCAACCTTCCAGTGCTTTACAATGCACATGTGATTTTGGTTTCAGAACTGAAGCAGTTTTGGATACAGATATATTATGATTAACCATTATCAAAAAACCCATCTTACAGGAGCTTCTAAACTACATCTTCTGCCTTACCTGAAAAGAACAATTTCAAGGGATGATACTGTTATTTCGTATCTGAATAGCTGCCAGATTGGTTTATGCTAAATATTGGGAAGGTAAGAAAGTACCCATTTTGAAAGAAATGTTATCCAAATTGTGAGATTTAGTAGTTCAGGGTACAATAATGTTATTTTCCAGTTAAAGAAGGAGGTCACAGAATTAACTTTTTTTTTTAACAAAAAGATGAAAATGCTTGACTTCCTACAGGAATGACACCACAGGGAACGTCAAGGCAAGCCCCTTTTTCTTTAATATGAGGCAATATTTTTTTCAAAAACTGTGTATGATTATTTTGAATATGATTACTTTGTCGTAGTCATTTGCCGGACTTTCAAGTTGGCATATAGTGATGACAACTAAGGTGTAAAAAAGAAGTAGTTACAGTCATGAAGACATAAGATATTGCTAGGTAACCAGTCACTGCTATGCCAGACTTTTCCACACACACATTCCTGCTTGGATTGTAGTTCTGGTCACAATAATAATACTCAGGGCTTTTTTTCTGGGGAACGAGATGGTGGAACTCAGTGGTGGAACTCAAGACCGCACAATGACGTCACTTTGGGTCAGCTGGAACAAGGGGGGGGATTTTTTAAAGTTTAAATTGCCCTTGGCAAAAATGGTCACATGGCCGGCAGCAAGCACCGAGTCATTACTGACCCATGGGGGACGCTGACATTTTCTTGGCAGACTTTTTTACGGGGTGGGCCGTTTCCACACGGCTTACCTTATTCAGCAAAATAGCAAAATCTCGCGAGAAGACGCTATTATCACGCAAGAAGACACTGTTATCACACGAGAAGACATGATAACAGCGTCTTCTCACGAGATTTCTCTATTTTGCAGAATAAGGTAAGCTGTGTGGAAACGGCCGTGGTTTGCCATTGCCTTCCCCAGTCATCTACACTTTACTCCCAGGAACCTGGGTACTCATTTTACTGACCTCAGAAGGATGGAAGGCTGAGTCAACCTTGAGTCTACCTGAACTCTACCTGAACCTACCTGAACCCAGCGCCTCATTCTGCCAGGATCGAACTCAGGTTGTGAGCAGAGCTTGGGCTGCAGTACTGCGGCTTACCACTCTGCTCCACGGGTGCAGCCTCTTTATTTTTGTATGACCTAATGAGATGCAGCATTTGACCAGTTTGCCACACACCGCTGCTGGCTTGGCCATAGGCTTCAGTTGGCCCTGGGCGCAAGAAATGGAGACTGCTGTTTCTCCCATGAGGGAAAGAGAGGCAGGGAAGGGGGAGAATAAGGTTGTTTAGTGTTCCTTTGCAAATGAAAAGCTGTTTCCAGTGTGTGGAGACCTGAAGTTTCAGACTGACCAGTACTGAGGCCAAACAAAATGCACCTTACCCAATTCCTTCCCCCACCACAACCTGAAAGCGAGGGCGTTTTTTTAAAAAAAGTACCAGCTGAGCAACAGGACGCTTACTCTGCTTCAGTTTTCCCATTTGTGAAATGGGAATAAAAAGGGGTATCTTTCATGCAAATTCCATGAGGGAAACAATGCTATTAAAACACCTCTGGTGAAGAAGCTTGATAATTTTACAGAAGGCTGGAAATAATCATTTTTAGTCACAGACTCACTATTTTAGGGGGTGGGAGGGAAAGCCTCCGCTTCAGTTGCTTGCTGTATAAAATGAGAATAAATAGCAAGTCAGTGTTTGAAACATTTGTGTGTTGGTTAATACACTGAAGAAACAACAGACACCTCTCAAGATTGTTGTAAAGCTGTGAAAACAGGAGGTGATATTTGATCTATATTCTGCATCTACGTGGATTTTAAAAATTTTTATATTCTTTTTTACATTAAAATTTCCTGAGGGACCCAGTTTTTTATTTATGGGAATTTCTGACACTAAAATAGCAAAATTTCCAAATATGTTTGAGAAAACTTCATAGTTAAAAAATGGACAATATTTTCCTGAGGGCCCAAATTCTTTAAAATAATTTGTACCTGAGTTACGAAATGTACCATATGAATATATGTATGTGCGTGCGTATATGTATATAATATTCGTTTACTACATACCGGTCTTACAGCGCTCGCTCTCAATGCATTATCAAGATTTAGTGGGAGGGAAAGGTGATTAAAATTATAAAATTTGAATTGAAACTGTATTGAAGGCAAGCGACCGTTTAGTCGGCTGAAGAGACATTTTGAGCGGGAAAAGGGAAAAGGGCGGAGCCATGGTTCGTGAAGCCACACCTCCTCCCCACACCTACAACCCGACAGTCCCGTCAGCTGATTGGCGGTTTGGGGAGGCGCCTCGCGCTCTTCAATTATTCGCATCGCCCCACCCCCAGAGCCATCTCATTGGCGCGTCTGAGGAAGAAGCGGAGGGAGGAGGGGCATAGAGAGAGGCGGGGTTGAGAGGAGAGACTCCCCACGGAGGAGGCAGGGTTAATTTCCCTCCCTGGCCCCGAGGGAAAAAGACGACTTCTCATTGGCCACGGGGAGACGCCCATCGAACCCTCCTCAACCCTACTCGACCAATGGAAAAAGGGGGAAGGGTCCAGAGGGCGGAGGAGGGGCCTGCGACATGCGTCGTTAGGGTGCGCGCTGACGTTGTGCGTTGTGACGTCGCGCGCCGCCCTCTGGAGTGTGTGGTGGCTGGAGCTGTGTGTGGGTCTGCCTCTCGCTCCCCCTCTCCGGCCGGGCTGGAGCGGGCCGCAGTGACGGTGAGTGCGAGGCCGGGCGCCGGGGGCAGCGCCTGAGGCGAGGCCTGGGCCTCCCCCACCCCCGCCCTCCCCCCACCGCGGTGGTCCTCTGTAGGTGAAGGAGGCCCCGCCCCTCGGGGAGGCTGCGGAGGGCAGGCTGGGGAGGGGGCACGCCCCTCCCAGGCTCTCTCCTCCTCTCCCCCCTCTATAACCTGTGAGGTCTCCCAGTGGGGAGGGGCTGTGCCCGGCCTCCTCCTCCAGCTAAGGGGTCGGATTCTCCCCCCCCATCATCAGCTCCCCCCTCCCCAGGCCCTCACTTGCGGGTTCTCCAGCCCTCTCAACCTGGCCTCCCCCCCCCCCCGCCATTCTCTCGTTTCCTTTTACCCAAGATACCCAAGAGCACCCCTTTCCTCCCGAACCTAACTGGAGGCTGCAGATAGTGGCACTGGTGGCCAGCAAATCCCAGTAACTTAAAAAGAAAACGCGCGGGGGGGGGGGGGTCGCTTTATCTGTTCGCTGAATGTCCCAACTCTGGATAGTTTAAGTGGATAGCTGTGTTGGTCTGCAGTAGAACAGCAGGTTTTGAGTCCAGTGGCACCTTAGAGACGAACAAGATTTTCAGGGTATAAACTTTTGAGAGTTAAAGGTCTCTTCTTCAGACACAAGTAGGAATGGAGATCCCTGAGTCTTTATATCCCAGCTAAAGCTTCATAGAATGGCAGGTTTTGAGTCTAGTGGCCCCTTAGAAACTAACAAGATTTTCAGGGTATAAACTTTTGAGAGTCAGATCTCCCTTCTTGAATCTTTATATCCCAGCTAAAGCCTCATAGAATGGCAGGATTTGAGTCCAGTGGCACCTTCGAGACCAACACGATGTTCAGAGTATAAGCTTTCAACAGTCCGAGCTACCTTCTTCAGACACCAGATTGTTCAGAGTTGCTGTCTGAAGTTCTGACTCTTAAAAGCCTACACGCTGAAGATCTTGTTTTCTGAGGTGCCACTGGGCTCAAAGCCTGCTATCCTAACTGTGGTTCATTGTTGTACTTTGCTCTGTGGATGTCCTAACTGTTGACTGTATTGTATTTTCACTTGCACTGAGTAATCTGTCTTGGATCTCAGTGAGAAAGGTGAACTATAAATAAATAACACAACAGAGTGCTGTTACTATTATTTTAAGTATTATTTAGTATGAAAGATGCTGGCTCTGTTTTTCTCACCCCCCCCCCAAAAAAAGATGTTTGCTGTCAATAAGACCCTTGGGCAACAAGTCTGCCCTCTTTTCCCAGCCCTTAGTCTATGGTCTTTCTTGCTTTCTCTTTTTCATTCTCTCTCCAAGTACAGGAATTTTTTATTATTATTCCTACAGAAGTTTCCTGTTGCTTACTGGCTAACAATATTTTTAGGTGGGTAGCCATGTTGGTCTGCAGTAGAACAGCAGGATTTGTGTCCAGTGGCACCTTCAAGACAAACAAGATTTTCATGGTGTATGGTTTTGAAAGTATCTGAAGAAGGGAGTTCTGACTCTTGAAAGCTTACACCCTGAAAATCTTGTTGGTTTTGAAGGTGCCACTGGACTCAGATCCTGCCGGCTAACAATATTGGTGGGTTCTTGCCTGTTTCCGTTACTCCATAACTACTTTTTCTTCTTGCTGCCTATAAGAGGGTTCAAATGTTAGTGCTTTTTTCGTTTTGATGACGTTCCTGAATCTTCTAGCCTGTTCACACACAGACCCGCCCCCCATTCACATGCCCTGTGCCTGCAAATTCTCTTCCTTAACCAAAACTTGAATGTTCTTTCTCTAGGCTTCATCACTGATCTCTTCTTTCTCATCCTGCTTTCTCCAGTGATGCCTTTTGTTGGATAGTTCCACCAATGTTTTAAGATCTCTGTCTTGTCTTGGACATTCTTGTCTTGTTATAGTTTTATAACCAGTATAGATGCAGTGTTAGACTGTGACTGGGCTGACCTGGGTTGAAATCCCCACTCAGTCATGAAATTAACTGGGTGATTGTGGGCGAATTACTCTCTCTCTCAGCTTAACCCACTTCACAGGATTGTTGTGTGATGATACAGAAGAGGGGAAGAACCATATAAACAAGGAGTTTCCCCTTCATCTTTGAGTTTAGGATGTGGGGAGGGGATTTCTGACACTCGGCAAGCCCAGGAGCAACTTTGTATTGGGTCTGGTCTTGGTGAGGCCTGCAACTTCCACCTCTCAGGATTAAGCTGCTTCTTTTTGGCTTCCAGCCATTCTATTGCCATGGTCAAGTGTTAGCCTGTACTTTTCTCCCCCCCCCCCCCAGTCAAGAATCTAAGTGGATGTCATCTCCTAGTCGCTCTGTTTTCAGCATTAACTATTAACCCAATTGTTTAGGCAAGCAAGGATACTCTTATCTAGCTGCTTAACTCAGTCCTACTCCCGGAACTTTCCATATTCACAAAGGTGTTTTTCCCACCCCCACAGCTAGCTCATGTGGCTTTCTCCTGCTTGAGATCTGACTCGGATCCCACTTCCTAGTTAATGTGTTCCTGTTCATTTTGAAAGGCGTTAAGAAATCCCTGTTAGCAGCCCAAAGTCTAGAACGTTTTGACAACATGCTTGTTCATATCGCTTGTTCCATGGAGAGCTAAGACAGCAACTTACCTGGTGCTCCAATATTGAAGTCCTCTTTCTGGGCTACACTTGTGGCCCCCGTAGCTTGGAAAACCCCCAAACACGTAGGAATTTGACTTTGGTATTCCAGGATGTTGCTTGCTTCCAACCGAGTTTCTAGTTTACATCAGCTTGATGCTTCAACTTGGTGCCGGTTCTTAAATCTTGGCCGTCATAGAAACAGGGAATATTTTTCTTGCCTTGCCTATAACTGAACTGCTGGTTGGAAATGGAGCAGCAGCGTTATTGGTCCAGGATGATCACTCTAGACCAAAGCAGGAAGGCAGCTGCCTCATGATGGCCTCTGACACCCAAAGGGGTGTCACCCTTGCTGCCAGTATGCTACTGGTGCAGTGCTGCTAGGGGCACTTCCCTTCTTGGATACCTTCCTTGTTTGCTGCTGAAGTACCTCTACTCAGGTCACAATAGTTTATAGAATCCCACTTACGCTTTGCTGGAAAGGCCCATCTTCCCTTTGTTTTTCTCTACCTCATGCTAATTACTTTTCTGCCATTATAACTCGACTTCGAGTACTGTCTGTTCTGTTCTGGGTCCTCCCTCCCTTTCTGGAATGTACCACTGTGCATAGTTGCTAACAGTTTATATCTCACCAGACTTGAAGTATGTTGCTTGTGTTTCACCTCCTCAGTTTGGGTCTGCTGGTCTTTTTTCTGTCATCACCTGTCTAACCAGGCCAATAAGATTCTGAAGGGATGGTTGCCTGCCTTTATTCTAGTCTCCTTCCCCGCTCTTCTTGGGTCTGGGGAGCAACCAGGTGTGAGGAAATGCACTCCACTCCTGCCAGAGGAGATGAACAAATGAACGGGGTGGGGGTGGGGGTGGGGGTGGTGCTGAGCCTTGCATGCGGAAGACTCAGTGCTGCTCTGTACTAAACATGGGTGCTGCATGTGTGGCTCTTCCTGTCCCTCTGGGACCAGAGAACATGGCCTATATTTAGGTCTGTGTAGATTACAGGGTACTTGTTCCTTGTATCAGATGAAGTTACGAACAACATGGCTTTTATTCAGACACCTTTTTTCCTGCATGGGACTTCCTTGTCCAGTGCATGAGTTTCCTTTCTCTGATCCATCTAGTTCTAATAATACAGTATCAGCATCGCATGGGAATGTTCAGTTTTGTTGCAAATAGAGAATCTCCCTGTTAACCGGATTCTTGGGTTGTCTTCCTAGATGAGGAAATGAAAACTGCGGCCTCTCCAGTGAGTGAGAGAGCCAGTTTGTTCTGCCCCATGAAAGTAAATTGATGCCCAGAACACAGGTTAGAAAATACATTCACTTTTGGTAATTTTTCCTTTCCTCTAACTTGATGCTGTGTGCAGGATGTGTTTCTTTCTTGTTCTTCAATAATCACTCCTGTTTTCTTGGGCTTGTGTTAATGTTTCAAAGAGTTGAACTGAATAACTGGGCCAGTATTTCCCAAACTTCTTGTAGCCAAGGTTCATAATCCTCTCCCCTTGAATTAATGTTGGAAGCTTACTTGGTTCTTGTGCTTACTGTAGAAGTAAACTAGGGAGGAGGATTAAGAACTACTGTCCCTGGGAGGAATCTATCCTGTATGCTTCTTGGCAAGATCGTCTCTGAGGGCATAGTTTTCCTGTGTTTCTGCACTGGGAATGCTTGGCACATACATTCATGGCTGGTGCAGACACTGTTCACAAATACTTACCCTACATCAGAAGGTGATTTGGCAGTTCTGGCTTTGCTTCCTTTCTGCAGTGGGGCATCTCATGTGCAGTAAGGTAACTAGGATTCACTAGGTGCCTTTCATAATTGCTTGTGGCATACTATTGTGCCCAAGTCAGTTTGAAAATTGCTTTCCTGCATGGTGCAAACCACTTGGGCTAAGTGAGGCCTTGATATAATTTGGCAGCTGTGTGGTAGAAGGTCCCAGTTTTATTTGTAGAACAAACCTCATGGCCCTGTTTGTGCAGTTCAGGCTTATGAGCCAGTGGTTAATACACTGCAGCTAGATTTGTACAGGACCATGAGATTCTGACACCAAGTGAGCTGTCAAAACTGTCTGCCTGCAAACTAGGGGAAGTGGAAGCAGATCAGGAAACCTGGAAGGAGATATTGTTAGTCTCATCTTTAAAAAATTGCCAAACCATATCCTGCATCAATAACAGGTAAAGCTGTGTCAGGACATGGCAGAAGCCTGTATGTGGGTGAAGGTTCTGTGGGACTAACAAGGTACTTGGCGGTTCCACCGCTGAGGAATCCCCTTCATATGAAAGCACAGTACCGAAACCATTGCGTCCACCCCTTCAGAGAGACTAGAGGGATGCCAGGTTTCTACAGTGCCCTTTAGTTCTGCCTCTTTGGCCTCACTCCTGTCTGTGGGGCACTACTCTGGATCCTGTTTCAGGGTCTTGCTCATGGCCAAAGATGTCAGCAGAAGGGCCTGTTTTAACCCACAGGAGCAACCCAGGCACATCCTTGTGAGCTGTGAGAGGAATGTGTTGAGCTTTGAGGTCCTCTGGCAAACTTGGGTTGTGCAGGTGTGTTTTAGCATGTGCTGCCATAGAGAGAAGTTGGCTTATGTGTATTTTGGGCGCTGCAGGGAGGGTTGCATTCTGCATGATGGAGTTGGGGAGAGGGGAGGCAAGCGCAAGCAATATTGCAGAGTTTTTTTTCTGTCTGCTATAGTAAAAATAAATGTGATTGACCTGAGAAAAGGAAAGTTTATGCTCTTCTTCTTGTAAACAGTTCATGTGGATCAAAGTTAAGACTCCTTTGAAAAGAGTTCTCTTATTTCTCACAGGAATGGGTGAGAAGTACTAAAATAGTAATATAATAGTAAAATAGTTATATATTTTTTTTAACTGGGACATCCTTGGTTGAATGAAGGCCTTGTGGGTGAATAGCATCTAAGCGTGACTGATCTCCACCATTGCTTTCTATTCTAGCCACCAACGCTGTGGTTCTGTGTTCTACTGATCCATACTTGCAAAGCAGAGCTCATCTAGCCCTCTTTCACACACACGCAGCTCGAGACGGCATTTCATCCTCCTCTCTTTCTAAGGTGTAATTAGAGCCAGCTGCCTAGTTGATGATGCTCCTCTGGACCTTTCCTTGCTGTTTTCTCTGGGGGACATGCTTGCTTTGGTTGGCTGTAATGATAGTGTCCAGAGAATGCAGGCACCCAGACAGCCGCTTCCTCAGCCTCTTATTTTTTTCCTATGAGGCAGACGCCTGCTCTCTATTTAAGGATCTAACGGCAACATGGTTTTCAAGAGCGGCTTCATCCCAAGAGTGGAATTGTATGAAGGGCTGACCCAGCAAGGCTATGCTCTTGAATGTATTTTTCTGAACTGAATTTCCCCCTGAACTGATGGGCCAGGAGGGACTAGCTGAGAATTCCATGCAACAGCACCCACCTCTTCATCTTCCTTGTCCTTCAGTCACGTTCTGGATTCTAAGAGAACCAAGGAAGAGGGGGCTACAGTCTATATACCCACCACGCAAGGGAAACTAAAAGAGAGTGAAAGGATAAGGATAAGCACCGTTGCGTGTACGAGGGGCCACTGTGGCCTGTGCCAGGTTTTTCCTCTGTGCCAGGTTGCCCTCAAAAGAACCTGGGACTGGGTAATCCCCCTATGGGCCAGCTTCAATCTCTGGAGTGTTGGTGGATACTTTTAACTAACTTTTCTCTCAAAAAAAGTACTGGGCTGAAAAGTATTCTAGTCACTTGTTCAACAGAAGTAGTTGCCCTGTAGATATGGCCCCATACTGAAATTTCTGAACTAGGAAAGCAACTGAACTAGTTGTCAAGCACTGCATGCTCCCCAGTACACCTTTACTGCTCGTTTTTTGCAGATCAAAAATGGAGCCTGGTGTAGATTGGCCAAGGAGGTTATCCCAGCACTCCTACTTCAGAGATTCATCTGGATTTGGGTTTAAACACTGACTTCCCAGACCCAAGGCTAGCATTCTCTTTCTAGCTGATACCTGAACTGTCTGTTTCCCAACTTGGGCTGTTAATATTTATTTAGCAATGTAGTTAAGCTCTGCTTTTCAACCGGATTGGCTCCCAGAGCAGTTTACAGTACAAATCCATCACTATATACCGTTCAAGTAGTGGGTATACACCTGAATTGGTGAGAAAGAGAGGGGGCATTCACTGTTTACTCTTCTATCTTTGCCCCCCACCCTCTCTTTTCCCGGCATTTTTAGTAGCTCTTGTAGCTGCCTGAATGGCCAGGCTCTTTCTGTGTATTTTCAGTTAATTAGTTGTTGGCCTTGCATTTTTGTATGCAATGAAAGAAGCATCAGCCGGTGTCCTGGCATCTGTTGGACCTGGCAGAGTACTTTGAAACTGCGGCTGTCAGTTGCAGGCACTACTTCCCAGATGGCGTTCCTTCACTCTCACCTCTCCGTCTGGTTGATGGTGGCTTCTGATTGTTGGGCACTCTGATGCCCCTGCCTGAAGTAAAGAGCTTCTTCCATGGAAGTGCAGCTCTGTCTCAGTCTGGACAGTGCAGATGAACAGCTTCTCAGGAGAGCCCCAGTAGCTGATCAGGTGCTTGGTGGGATGCTGAGAAGCTGGGGCGGTCAGTTGCTAGAGATGGGGGTGGCTTGCTGTGTAAGACTTCTGAGCCCCACAGGCAGACCTTGGTGAAGTCGCAGACTCTCAGGCAGATAGATATTCTTTCTGAGTGTGGTAGCCTAGGCTCTGCAAAGTGCAGACATGGAATGAGACATAGAGATCCTCATACTTTGCCCTCTTTGTTCCAGGGGGATCTGAAGTACCGCGTAGAGGAAGCAGACCCCAGAGGACCTGCCTAGAGTCAGATCTTTGCAACAGCAAAGCCTCTCTTTCCATGCCATCCTGTCCTCTTGCTAACGGAGTAATTGGTGCTGGGCTTTGCACACTTGTGCTGAACCCCCAGACGTGAAGTTGAAACCATGTGAGGGGCCCTTCCCCTACTTCCCTTGACCCGTCTCGGGTGAGTTGCTGCTAAGCCCAAGGTGCCGGCCACCATGATGTTCCGAGACCAGGTGGGCATTCTTGCTGGCTGGTTCAAAGGCTGGAATGAATGTGAGCAGACGGTGGCCCTGCTGTCGCTCCTCAAGCGTATCTCTCGAACCCAAGCCCGCTTCCTGCAGCTGTGCCTGGAGCACTCGCTGGCAGACTGCACCGAGATCCACGTACTGGAGTCTGAGGCCAACAGCGCAGGTGAGTGAGCTTCTGTTCAACTTGCAAGGAGGCTCTGGAGCTCGTAGCTTCAGGATTGGTTTGAGTGAATGAGTTGCCTGCCACTTCTCTCCCTTGATTGACTGGTCTGTCTTGTCTGTGGTGCAGGAAGGTGAGGGTGGACGGTGTAGGCGTCACTGAAAGTTCTGTGGGCTCATGGCCATTAAATAATCATTAAATAAACACATCATACTAACATCTAGAGGGTAAAATAACATTGTGTTGCAGTGAAAATCAAATCAGTTTCTAGAACTTGAAAGATGTTGTTTCGTTTATAACTACTGCACTTAAGGCTGTTTCGTGAAAATGTAGAGGATTTTTCCTGGCTCATACCCAAGGTCTGTCCAGTCCAACATCTTGTTTCCAAACTTCCAGCAGCAGCCCTTCATCCATTGCTTGCCTCCCCAGTAACTAACTGTTCGGTGGTACACTATCTCTGAACATGAAGGTTCCACTTGGCTAAAAAGTGCCAATCCTCTGCTAGCTGCCCGTCAGCATCATTGGTGATCCTTAGTATTAGGAGAGGAAAGAAGAAAAAAATCCTCTGTATCTGTTCATAACGCACGTGGCAATTGGCTTTCACGTATTATGTGGCAGAAAAATTGGACTTGTTAGCAGGGACATGCTCGTCTTCTGCCAGTCCTGGTTCAGATAGCTTCTGTGTGATGGATGAGTTTGTGAGCATCCCTTTATCTGCATTCATGTTCAGATCTATGTTGAAAAGTAGTCTTGAAGCACTCCTTGTTTTATTCTTGACTGATGGCCAAAGAAGCCAGCAATGACGAAGCCCATAGTTGCATGCAAACTGAGGAATTGTGCTCCGCAGTTGAGCAGGGCCTAGCATCCCTACAAGTTCAGCTGGATTCCACTGAGCTGCACGAATGCCACCCCCCTTCATTAGCCCCTGTCCCCCTAGCAGGGCATGTCTAAAGCTGTTGGCCTCTGGAGTTGGCAAGTCCAGCCTCTTGCTTTATTATGGGAAAAGCCGTTGTTGCGGTTCTCTTTTACCAAAGCATCTTGAGGTAAGGACAAGGAAGTCAAGTCGGCTCCAGATTCTCAAAGGCAGCCTAGAGGCTGAGATCGGGGCACAAATGTCCTGTAGTCACTTCTCAGTTTGATCTTGAAGGTCTTGTGTTTAGCACTGGGCATTGCTGCACAACCACTCATTGTTCCTTGTTGTCAGGAAGGAAGCATTGCTTGTCTACCCATATTGCTGTCGGGGGTCTGGTTTCAGTACAGATTGGCAAGAGAACGAGGCAAATTCATACGACTGGTTAATGGACCTGACCTGCATTCTTGTTTCCCAGCTTAACTCTGTGACTTTCAGATGTGTGAGCTCCACACTCCTTTCTCAGAATACATCTTAACTTGGCTAGGACCCAGAAAGTATGTACCGTTTTTTTCTGGCTGAAGAACTGTTGGGGGTGTGGCCCTCATGATCCTGCATGCGCTCTTTTGAACGGGTCTCATCAAGGTTGAGATGCAGAGTAAGAACGTAGTAAGCATGCCATTCCAGTGGGGGGGAGAAGATCTGCCTTTGGCTCTCATTTTGTCAACATTTAGATTGCAGCAGGGCTTTTTTTCTGGGGAAAGAGGTGGTGGAACTCAGTGGGTTGCCCTCGGAGAAAATGGTCACATGGCCGGTGGCCCCGCCCCCTGATCTCCAGACAGAGGGGAGTCGAGATTGCCCTCCGCACCGCTCCAGCAGCGCAGAGGGCAATCTCAACGCCCCTCTGTCTGGAGATCAGGGGGCGGGGCCACCAGCCATGTGACCATTTTCAAGAGGTTCCGGAACTCCGTTCCCCTGCGTTCCCCCTGAAAAAAAGCCCTGGATTGCAGGCAGTTTGGGGCAGGGGCATCTGCCTCCTTTTGTCTGTCTGTGTTGCTGTTGCTCTGAGATGGGATGATCTGGATCTTTTATTTGCTAAGGATGTCTTAGTGTGGAGGAGACTCTGCTTCAGTGCAAAGGGGATAGACGGAAGAGGCTCCTCCTGAGCCATCCCTGGTTGTTGAGCATTTCTTGCACTTCCGTGTTTTTTCCCTTCTTCCAACAGCCATCATCAGCCAGTGGCATCAAGAGCCAAAGGACAAAGTGGTCTCCCTGCTCCTCTCCCACCTGCCCCTTCTCCAGCCTGGCAACGCAGATGCCAAGTCGGAATACATGAAGCTCTTGCAGAAGGTGCTGGCTTACTCTATCGAGAGCAACCTTTTCATAGAGGAGAGCCGGCAGCTCCTCTCCTACGCTCTCATCCACCCCGCCACCACGCTGGATGACCGCAACTCTCTGGCTCTTTGGCTGAACCATCTCGAGGAACGCCTCTCAAGTGGCTACTCTGGCCAGGGCAGGGGTCGACCTGACACAGCCTACCATTCACGCCAGGGCTCAGATGAGTGGCAAGGCCCAGTGGATGCAGGCCTCGGGGACCTGGGGCACAGCTGGCAGGAGAAGCCACCGCGAGAAAATGGGCACATGTCCTTCCACTCTTCTGGCTCGGTGCCATCAGCCATCAACAGTATCGGAAGCAACACAAACACAGGTGCAGGAAGATTGGGAGAGGGCTGGGTCTGTGAGCTGGGGTCTACATTGCCTCCTTTGGGGTCGTGGGTGATGCAGTTTCATGTACTGTCCTCTTCGGGTCTTGACGTTCTCTCTCTGTTTGCAGCTCTCCCCTGCCAAATGCACCCCAGCCCACTGAAGCGCTCCATGTCCCTCATCCCCACCAGCCAGCAGGTTCCCAGTGAGTGGATGAACGTGGAGGAGATGGGCGCTCGGCCCGCCTTCATCCCCGGGGGAGAACATGCACCCCTCTCGCCCCAGAGCAGTGTGGCCTCCTCTGGTAGCGAGCAGACGGAGGAGCAGTCTGGCAGCCGCAACACCTTCCAGGAGGACGGCAGCGGCATGAAAGGTACTGCCGGGCCATTGGGTGGCTGGTGGACTGGAGTTGCTTTCTTCACTGGGCAACGTATGCTGGTTCCAAAGTTGTGTGCAGCCCGGTTCTGCCTAAATCGCATAATTCTGGTGATGGGGTTGGAGGTGCAGCCAAAGCATTTACGCAGCTGTATTTTGCCTGGGTTTGGTCACCTTTGGATTCCTCACGCTTAAGACTGTCTCTCCTCTTCTCCCTTCGCAACAACAGGCTTGCATGCCTGGAAACCTCACTGGGTATATCTGCCTGATACGTGCAAGCTCTCTTAAAACCACACACACAACATGCCATTTCCTCCAGTCTGAGGCATCTGGCACCATAGCAGTCCATTCTGTGACTCCAGTGATGTCTCAGCCTCTGCCCTCCACCACGACTGCTGATGGGACCTGTTTGCCCCTCCTTCTCTTTGAAAAGACAAACAGCATTGCACACCATAGGGGTTAGTGGTAACAGACCTACGGTAGTGACCATAGTACAGTGGTTTCAACCAAGGCCGGGAGAATGTTTGCAGTTCCTCATTGCTTCAGTTCCAGGCAGCTTTTCTGGTCCTGATTTGGGCAGCTCCTTCCTTCCCTGTGATACGAGCCACCTTCTACTAAGTTTCCCTTGTTCAGCTCTAAATTCAGATTCAGCATTCTGGAATCTCAGGCAAAGTGGGTTTGCCTTGTTTCTGCTGCTTGAGTTCAATCTAGAAATCAAATTAGATCCTCCCGCTAAGCAATTCCGCTTCTGCCTTGTGGAAGCTCCAATCAGGAGACTCCGTTGCTGGGGCTCCACAGAGAAACCGTAGCCATGCTGTGGCCAGCGAAAAATACAGGGTTGGGATTTGGAGATCTATGCGGGGCCCTTTGTTTAATCCTCTGTGCTTGAGTGGAGTGTTCAGGATTCAGGCGGCTGCCCGCTTAACCGTCTTTCTCGATGGGCAGTTGGCCATCCCAGATTACATCTTCGCTCTTGGCCCCTCTCTGCAGATGTCCCCTCATGGCTGAAGAGCCTTCGCCTTCACAAATATGCAGCCCTCTTTTCCCAAATGACCTATGAAGAGATGATGACACTCACAGAGCAGCATCTGGAATCACAGGTACCGCACATATGCATCAAACAGAGTCCTCTCTGCAGCTACAGGGAGTTCCGCTTTAGCTTGCATCGCCTGGCAGTTAGGAAACATGTGGACTGGGGAGATGTGTAGTGTAAATATTTGTGTTGCCTGACTTGGAAGGCCCCTTGCTAGGCCTCTTCTGGTTCCTCAGGAGCTGGTAGATTACACTTCTATGTCTTCATGATTTTTTTCTTACAGTCCTGAGGACTAGAAACTTGCCCATCAAAAGGTAGCTAAGGCACTTAGGCTTTTATGCAGCCTGGCACAGTCATAGTTGTCATTCAGAAAACTATGAGGATGCGTTCTCAGTGGTTGCGTGCCAGTTGTTCTTTGGAGTGGGGCAGGGGGTAGAGAGCGTGGCTCGCTTTGCATATGCAAGCCCTGCAGATCCTGTGAGGACATTCACTCATGACTGACTCTTTCTGCTTCTTCAATTTTCCCTCTGTAGAATGTGACCAAAGGAGCAAGGCACAAAATAGCTTTGAGTATCCAGAAGCTGCGAGAAAGACAGAGTGTCCTGAAATCTCTGGAGAAGGTAAAGGAATCTTGCTGAGCTCCTTAAATGAAGGAATTGCTGTAGAGAAAGAGCTGTAGTTCTGCAGGACCTCACTCCCTCTCGCCCAGGGGCTCTGGGTGGTGAACAGTTTAAAATCAATAAAAACAAGAAAACAACAATACTAAAATCAATATACAAAACAATAATGAAATAAATTAACCAAGTGCAATGGTGGGGAGACGCCCCCCCCCCCAACATGGCACCGCCCCCTTCAACCACCGAACGCCTGGCGGAACAGCTCTGTCTTACAGGCCCGGCGGAACAATAATATGTCCCGCTGGGCCCGGGTCTCCATTGACAGAGCGTTCCACCAGGCTGGGGCCAGGACTGAAAAGGCCCTGGCCCTGGTTGAAGCGAGGTGGGCTTCCTTAGGGCTGGGGACCACCAGTAAACATTTATCCGCTGATCGAAGCGATCTCTGGGGAACGTACAGGGAGAGGCGGTCCCAAAGATATGCCGGTCCCAATCCGCTCAGGGCTTTAAAGGTAAGAACCAGTATCACAGCTGAGGCACCACCCCAGATCAAAGCCCTGCCTCTGGTGGTCACTTGCCTTGATTCCAAAGAAGGGATGTGCGCTACATGTCCCCTTCTGTAGTGGGGCGCTGCTCATGAGCAGCACACTGGCTTGAACCACACAGTGACGTGACTTCTTCATGAGGAGTCCTCCTCGGTGAACAGCCCTGCCTTACAGTGGAGGGTTTCAACTTCTTCTGTCCTCTTGCAGCTACAGGAAATAGTAGGGGTTTTTTGTTAGCCAGTTCTGTCATCCACAGTATAAGAAGGCTTCTCAGCAGAGTCAAGGAGAGCCCCACCCTTCCTGCAGTTGAGGTTTTTAGAGGTTTTCCATACTGCGCACATAGTTGGAAGGCAGCGTCCCAGGCGCACGAGCTTAAAGCCTTGTACTCCTGAAGCTGCAGCTTTCTTGAGGGTCTCTCTCCTCTTCCTCCCCCTGCCCCACTCCTTTTCTACAGGACATCCTAGAAGGAGGCAACTTGTGGAACGCTCTCCAGGAACTGCAGCAGATCATCACTACCCCCATCAAGGCTTTCCACACCCTACAGGCCATGGCAGCCTCTAAGGAGGGCCAGCAGCTGGCAGCGGAGCCACGTGGGGCTCCCAAGCTAGGCTTGGACAAGACCAGCAATGGGGCTGAGGAGAAGGAGCCTGCTGCCGACGCCTTCCTGCCCCCTACGGGCTCTCCTTGTGACGGGGAGTCGGGAGCAGCACCTATCGCCGAGGGAGACATTGCAGGGCAGTTCACACGGGTGATGGGCAAAGGTGAGGCCTTCGGGGCATGGCCTGTGGCTTGCATTCAGGTGGCTGCTTCTTCATCTAGTTCCCTCTTCCCTGTTGATGGTAACCTAGAGAAGAGACATTGGTGCTTTGGGTAACTGTGCCAACTCCTGAGAGACCTGCTAAATCATTCCTCACAGAGTGACTGTCGTGGGGATATTAATAACTTTGTAAAGTGCTCTGAGAGGATGTTAAGTTGTCCTGAAGGACGATATATAAATCGAAGGTGGTTGTTGGAGGTGGAGTAGTTGGAGTTGTTGAAGTAAAGCAGCCCCCAGAAGGGATCTTGTCAGACTTAATTGTGGCAGAAGGTTGTCTGTGTGTGTTATTGGCAGCAGGATAGTTGCATTTATAGAGTTAATAGGGGCAGCAGAAGAAGCTCATCTTTGGAATGCTGGGGAAAGTGTCATTTTCCCCACGGCTTGAATTTTTTATGAACTATTGTATGTAAGTGGAAGACTCTCCTTGTGCCTTCCGTGTATTGATATCCTAAAGCTTCTTATTGCTAAGCAGCGTTATCCCCTGTGCAATAGCTCGTTGTGAGAACCATCCAAACTGTGGAGAAGGCGTGGGAGTGGCCGGGTGGAGGTCGCAGCACAGGGTCACTAGCCAGACCCCCAGGCTTGTCCTTCGTGGGACATGGGTTCAGGTCCCCTCTCTTCCCTGTCGTTAAGTGGCTTTGGCCCTGCAGTTACCAGATTTCACACGCAACTCTTCGTTTTCGATTGGGACCTGGATGAAAGAAGCTGATCTCACAAACCTGCCCTGAGCCTTTGAGGGAGAAGTGGGAATGTTGCCTTAAATTGTGGGACATTCTAAGGAGGCCGGCCGGGAGACCGAAAGCCTCTCTGAAGTTCCTGTCAAGGCTTCCTGACGCTTCCGAAGAAATGGCTTGTAGGCTTTCAGGCATTTCTTTAAACGTTCAGCTTATATGACTTTCCAGAGAGAGAAAGAGATTTTGTTTTAAAGGTTCTCTTCACGCTTGGTAGCACAGCCCATCCTTGCAAACGGTCCACAGATTTAGTTGCCCTCAGATGACCAAGCCACACATAGCTTCACCCTTACCTCTGATTGAAATGGGCGGGGGAGGGAGCACCTCCTTTTGCAAAGCTTTCGTTGCCAGGAGGAGGTAACTTTTGCTCACCCAAGAGGACCGAGCAGATTGATTTCCGGAGCAGTGGCGAGCACGCCTGGCGTCTAGAACTCTTGCCCTTGTGGCTGTTACTTTTGTCCTGTTTCTTGTTCTGTGAGCAAAGAACCTTAAGGGCACGGCCTCTGGAAAGTGTGATATGCTCTGCGTTGTCTGACGAGCTTGGAAGTCCCATCCTGTGGTCAGGGCACAGCTATATAACCTTCCTCTGCCTTTTCCCTACAGTGTGCACACAATTGCTGGTATCTCGGCCAGATGAGGAGAACATCACCAGTTACCTCCAGCTGATAGAGAAGTGCCTGATGCATGAGGTAGGTCTGAGGAGCAAGCCAGCACTCAGAGACACCCCCATCCCCTTGCCTCCTCCCACACACACCATTACGGGTCCCCCTTCTGTCCCATCCCTCCAGGCGTTCACAGAGACGCAGAAGAAGAGGCTGTTGTCTTGGAAGCAGCAGGTGCTGAAGCTACTCCGGACATTTCCAAGGAAGGCCGTGCTAGACATGCAAGGCTACCGCCCACAAAAAGGGTATGTCCTCAGGGGGCAGGAAGTTACGGGGCAGAAGTGGGCAGGGGGTGTGGCCTGGTATGCCTCCGACCACAAATGGCATGGAGCAAAAGGAGGGCTGCTAGTTTCTAGGCTGGATCTCTGCCCCTCTGTTCATTTCCTTTGACTTCACTGACGCCCCCTCCTTTCTCCCCAGAGAGGTTTGCGTCATTCTCCTCCATTTATCATTGCAACAGCCATGTAAGATAGATCAGGCTGTATGTGTGTGAGTGGCCCAGCAAGTTTCCCTGGTAGAGTAGGGATTCGAACCTGCATCTCCCGGTGACATTCTCACCACTGTCCTGCGCGGGCTCACTGATAACATGCTTTCCTGGCACCAGGAGCTTTTCCCTGGGGGCAGGAGGGGGCTCACGCTTGCAAGCAAGTGCTGGCGTTGGCAGACCAGGCTTGAGAGATCCCGCTTTCCGTGTCTGCAGTGCTGCAGAAGGCTGGTTTGCCTGCTGCTTGAAAGAGCTGGCCTGAAGCGAGAGCTGGGCTAAGGATGCTTACACACCTGCGTTGGTGAAGGCCAAAGGGCTCAGTGACGTGGCCGCCAAAGACACGGTCCTCTTCTTGGCATCGCCAGGCTACGTGCCCCTCCCTCCGCCTTTCAAGCGGCAGTTTGCACATCCTGGCAGGCAAGAGCAGAGCCATTGCGCTGCCAGCATCTCAGCCGTCTCGGCAGTCTCCTGTTTAAAGACACAAAACCTTGAGAGAGTTAGCGCATTATTGCCTACTTAATGAATTTAATGAAAATAATATTAATGGCTTTCTGCTCTCTTACAAGTGAGTGGCAGCTTCTGCGAAATGGTTTCTTTCCCACTTAAAGGGAGCTGTCAGTTCTATCACGATCCTTACAGAAACATCTCTGTTGTGGCATCGCAGTATGTAAATGTTACTTCCTGGCTTTTACTGCCTTTGACAAATTCTCCTTCTTTAAGAAAGAAAAAGCACTGATCAGTTGACAGCCCTGTTCAGAACTGAAGAGGCGTTGTGTGGGCGGGTCTTTGATGGAGATGTGTTTGCTGCTGCCGGCCGGCCCCTGCTTAGCTGCATGGAGGTCCCCTTTGGGAGGGGCTGGGCTCTCCTTTTGGCCTGGGTGGCATACTTTTCTTCCTGTGCGGGGAAGGGATTGGGTGTCCTCTGGCTTCTGAAAGATGGCATAAACGTCCAAGATCTGACTGGACTCACAGTGTGCCAGTCTAAAATGGCACACCAGCAGAAGCAGGCTCCACTTGGGTGGCCAGCTAGCAGCAGGACTTTGAGGGCACAGACAACAGCCCGCAAACCTGGCGCTGCTGTGTTGTAGTCAGGCCTGTCCTTTCTGATGCCTCTCTTGTCTTCCTGCTTCCCAGCTCTGAGACACAATCTTGACTCGTGCTTAATATGTGATTATTTGAAATAGAACCTAACGCACTCTCCCCCCCCTCCCCTTTCTAGATGGGCCTTTGGCTCCAACTCTCTCCCCATAGCTGGATCTGTGGGGGTGGGGGTGGCACGCAGAGGACAGCGGCAGTTCCAGATGCCCCCGCGTGCCCTCCCCCCAAGTCGCATGGGGATCCTGAGTCCTGCAGGGATTGGTGGCGTCTCTCCTCGGCACGCTCTTGCCAGCCCTAACCTGGGAAGCCAAGGACGGCAGGTAGGGGAGCAGTTCGCACCAGTTCAGCAGGTGCCTTTTAAAGGGGAAGGAGCGCTGCTTTTGAAGCAGCCCCTGTGAACTCAGCGACAATCCAGTACAGATTCCTTGTGTCAAGTGTGCAAATGCAGCTGATAGGCACAGCCCTGAAAGTTCTTCCAGCTGTCTCATGTCCCTCAAACAGCTGAATGTTTTCCTGTCTCCTGAAGTGCGATGCAAGATTGGCTTGCTGACTTGTCTGGCTGTCATATGTAGTTCATTCTGGGTGAGGGAAAGTTTGTTCAGCTTAAGAGGGGACAGAGCGACAGTGGGCGAAGGTTGTGAGTTTTCAGCTGTGCTTTGGGAACCCTTTGATAGTTTGGCAACTTATCAGGGGTTCCTTGATAAGGACAGTCTGAACAGCAGATCAGATGCCATGAAAGACTGGCTGCTCGCCCTCCAGCTGCGGGGGGAAATGGGGGTATGTGGCCCTTTGGCTGCCGTGGCCCTGCATAACCGCTGCAGCAGCCATAGACTTGTCTGCAGTGTGTTACAGTTGTTATAGTGAGGTGTTTAGTTTCCTGAGCATCACAGTATGGGTTGTTAAGGGGAGAGAAGCTTGAACATGTTTCGTTTAAGGTTCAGAGCAGCTTGGGACTGTAGATTATTGGGAGGGGAAGGTCATGTTGTGTGAGGTTGGTGTGGGGCCAGAAGGCCTAGGAATGAATGAGAACATGGAAACTGTGTTGAGGAGATTTCAGGGGTGTCTGTGCCAGTGCTTTGGTGGTTGTGGTCCAAAGAGGGTTGGGGCTGCGGCAGTCTCACCCCGAGAGCTTTCAGGGAAGCTGCCCAGGTAATCCATCTGTCAAATAAGATGGAGCAAAATTGCTGCAGCTGCCACCCTCTTCTGGTCCAGGGGTTGCCATTCCAGTCCTTGCTGGCCCTTCTGCTGTTAAGTTGAGCTGGCTGCTGCTGTGACTGTCAATACCAGGAATGGAGGACTTTCACCATAGAGATGCAGTGCTAGAGCAGCTCCTTTGTATGTCTATAATGTCATGGCCAATAGCAGCTTTTTAGTTCAGGTCGTGAGCTGCTCTGTAGTTTAGTCCCATCTAAAAGGTACTGGGAGGGTGGGGGACGAGCAGGGAAGGGTAGAGGGGCAGTATTACAATGTAAGCTCTTCAGAGATTCTCCTGGCCAACAAATTTTTCTCTCTCTTTTCTGCTTCCAAGAATTTGTGGTTTGCCAACCCCGGGGGCAGCAACAGCATGCCCGGCCAGAGCCGCAGCTCGGTCCAGCGAACCCATTCGCTCCCCGTCCACACGTCCCCACAGGCCATCCTCATGTTCCCCCAGGGTGAGTAAGCAGGCGTGGGGGCGAGGAGGAGGATGGGAAGGGGGGGGGGGAGGGTTGCCCTTGTTTCTTGGGCTGGGACTGGGATGGAGGCTTGTAGGGAATGTGAGTTCCGAGCACCTGAGAGCTGCGGCATCTTGCTTAAGCAATTTCATATTGGAGAGAGGCATCCTCTCACCTGGCTCTTTTCCTGAGGGGATGAGGGTTGGAGAGAAAGTGGACAAAATGAGCACAGGTGATCTACCATTGTATTCCCCCCCCTCCTTTCAGATTGCCAGCTCCCTGGAACAGATCTGGAGATCAACCCCACGCTGGAGTCGCTGTGTCTCAGCATGACGGAGCATGCGCTGGGTGGTGAGGACCTTTTGCTTGTTAACTTAGACACACACACACACACACACACACACACACACACCCCGCGAGGGATGAGGATATTCTGGTGTTGAAAAGGAAGGCCTGGTACAGGATGCCAGAGAGAATTAATCTGGCTCCTCTTGTCACCCAGTAAGTGAAGATGCTTGCTGATAGGAAGGCGGCCATTCTGGTGTTTAACGGATAAGAAACAAATGGTTAAAGCACGACGAAGAACTTGCCACAAAAGTGATTAAATACATAATAAATGAAGAAAGACAATACAATAGGGAAGGCAGAAGGCTTGTTGAAAATGTGGTGATGTGAAAGAGCCCTTGCTAACCATATGTCAGGAATAAATGTACCTCCGCTCAGGCCCTGCAACCAGTCCTCAGAAGGAGGGGTGGGCAGCGGAGAAACAGGCCAGCAGGCCCTGCCAGGCCAGTTACTGTGCAAGCAACAGGAGCGCAAAGAATGAATGCACGGAACGACTTCAAACAGGCGCTGCCTCCCTGTGAAGACCCACTCTTGCAGACTCTCCTGGAGAGTGGCATCCTAAGAGCAGGCACAGATTTTGCCAGCCTGAACTCCTGCCTCTTTTGCTTGGCCCAGGGCTAGGCCTCTAAACCGCTAATTAGCCGTGGCTGTCAGCTGCCCGAATGCCCTCTTGCAAGCTCCCATTCTTGGAGCAGAAAGTTACCCAGGTGTTGACCAGGGAGCAAGCCAGGTAGTCTGAGTGAGGGGCCGAAGTGAGCTCTGCAGTGGTAAAAATTAGATCTATCTTGAAAGGCGCTGAGGGGTTTTACAAGCAGAAGCTGGGAGGCTGCTGGCGCCAGTCCTTCATTCTCTGGCCCGGGATGTTGGGCCCGCTGGGGGGTTCTCCTGTCCAGACCGTTCCAGAGTGGCGTCAGCTGTGCAGTCCCTCAGAAGGGAAGTACGGGCCAGCCGCAGGTAGTTGACCTGTTTTGTAACTATGCAGGATTTGAGGCCAGGGCACCTAGGAGACCAGCAAGGTTTTCAAGAGTGTAAACTTTGGAGAGTCCCAGTTCCCTTCTTCCAGCACAGCTGTGTTTTGACCATGCAGCACGTACTGAAGCTCCAGAGCGCTCACTGTGGGATGGGGGAGGGTGAAGAACACTTCTTGGGGTGGACATTCAGATCAGGTTTTGGAAATGGGCTATAAATACAGAGATGAGCTTGTCTGTGGAGACCACTAAAAAGCATCCCCTGAAGTAGAACACCAATGCGTGGCACAGCACCTCACCAAGGGGCTCTGCATTCATAACCTTCCTCAGCCAAAGGGCTGCTGACCAGAGGGAGGCAGCTCTCACATGGAGCTGGTTGGGTTTAGCAGACCGAACACCTGAAATTCAGTGCAGTGAAACTGCAAGGGAGCGTTCTCCCTGTTCCTCTGCCTGAAGGAAGAACTTCCGGACAGTTAGAGCGGTCCCTCAGTGGGACAGGCTTCCTCGGGAGGAGGTGGGCTCTCCTTCTTTGGAGGTTTTTAAGCAGAGGCTGGATGGCCACCTGACAGCAATGCTGACTCTGTGAACCTGGGCAGATCATGAGGGGGAGGGCAGAAGGGGTTGCATCAGGGCTTAGTTCTCGTGGCCCTTTCTTACACGCCCAGGGTAGTGCTGACCGCCACCTTCGGTTCAGGATGCAGTTTTCCCCAGGCCATTTTGGCTAGGGATCCTGACGGTATGTTGCCATCTTCTGGGCATGGAGCAGGGGGCACGGGAGGTGTGTGTGTGTGTGGGGGGGGGTGTAGTTGTGAATTTCCTGCATTGTGCAGGGAGTTGGACTAGATGAGTGTTTACTCCGCAAAGGCAGTTGGCATCTGGACTCAGGTTCTTCACACCTGCTGTAGTGGTTTGAGTAGGTTGCTTCTGCCTGGGCTGTAAAGCCCAGACCACTTGGCAGCTGAACTGGGTCTTCTCCCCGTGCCCCCCCCCCCCCCCGCCCCGCCCTGCCCTGATTTTGGTCTTTCTCTTTCTGCAGATGGCAGCGACAAGACTTCTACCATTTGAAACGCGCTGGATCTGCTGGTGTTCCTGAGAAGCTTTAAGGGGGCTGTTTTATTTTTCTTCCTTTTTGTGTTACCCCCTTCCTTCCAGGGGTGTGTTGCTGTGGGGGTAGGCGAACCACTTTCTCCCCTGCCTCTCCCCAACCCACCTCCAGCATTCCCCAGCAGTTGGAGGGATGGGGGGGACAAAAAGCTGTCACTACAATCTTACCATCTTAGTGTGTTCTAATATTTTTTCTACCTTTTATTATTATGATAACTTCAGCTATTGGTTTAATATTTTGATGTACACGGGAGTTGGAAGAGGCTCCCAGAAGTTTAACTTGCAAAGCCAGAAGGCATAAGGAGGCTGAATTTGGGCCATATTATTCCCTTTCGTGTTTCGGTTTCTCTTTCTTCATCCCTCCCCTTTCCCCCCTCTGGAGCTCCATGAAATGAAGGGAGAGCTTAAGTCAAGGGAAGGAAGGTGAGATGCGGAAGAGGCCTGGCCTTTCTTGCCTTGGCCGTCGTGTGGGTGCTGAACATCCTCCCAGCGCTGGGACGTGTGAGGGCTCTGCGGGGTTAACCCAGCGAGCTGGCTCCGTCTGGACTAACCCCGCTGCTACTTTCTGTACCTGGCAATGGGAGGGAGGGGGGGGGGCGGGTGCTGCAGATGACTCTCAGCTTCAGTTTTTACAGAAGTGCCTCTAACACATCCCTCGCAAAAACAGGTGGGGCGGGAGGAGGGGTTGCCCAGTGTCTGCGGGTGTCCAGAGCGAGGCTTCGTGTCTGCCTGTGCTGCCCTTTTAGGGGAATTATTCAGGAGGAGCTGATGGGGGTTCCGCCCACCCACCCAGGAAAGGAGAATGGTATGGCCTAAGTGTGGAGCTGTGTAACCCTGAGTATTGCTGCCTCCTTGGAGTAATTTGACGGGGGGGAGATCAACCTAGTTTTGTTGAAGCAGTTCAGATGAGTTTTTGGAAATTGCTCAGCAGTTTGAGGTTCAGGAGCAGAGTTCTCTTTTTAGTGGAGCTGGTTTGGGTTCCTTGTACAGGTGCAAGATTTCGTTCTTTCCCCAGTGATGGTAGGATGGGGAGTCAAAAGACAGATGGAAGGGAAGCAGTTCTCTTTTTTTTTTCTTTCACAAGCTCAGTCACAGATCGATAATCCTTTTAGTGGTTTGGGAGGGTGCACAGTTGTCTGCCTTCCTTGAAATGGGGAGGGCAGTGCAGCTTCCGGCAGATTGGCCACAGCAAATCTCTGCTGCCCTGAGGAATGTAGGAGCCGTCCCCCTCCCCAATTCTTTACACTAGTTGCTGATCACTTACTGACGACTGGTGGTGGCAGCTTGGCTCTCGTCTGTGGGGTTTATGGTGCTAATGAACTGGTGCACTGAGGGGGGCAGGATCTAGTTGGAGACAACGTGGTCCAAAGATTGGAGACTGCCACCTCCAGCCTGGGGGAGGGAGGAAGGAAAGACTCCTGGGCATGAATCCAAATGGCACAAGAAATATTGGAGAGGGGGGATAGCACATCTGCACACTCTAATTCATATGAACACTACAAAGGGGGAAGGGGCTGAAATTCTATACACCTCAGAATTGGCATTTGGATTTGCTTGCTGAGTCTCTCCTGTTTTTTATGCGTAGCTTTACTGAGGGTGGGGGGAGCGGAGAGAGTGAAATGGCCGCCAGCCCCATGATTGCAGCTCCTCTGGGCTTTGGAGACGGAGGGTAGCCCAGGAGGGCTCTAGACGCTGGCTGTCTCGTTTTTGTTTTCCGGACAGGCCTGTGTGATGCAATCAGGACTGGGCTTCCAAGCATTTGGGGGCGGGGGCGGATCCCTTGCGGCATGAACAGGCCTTTGCGGGCAGGAGCAGTCTTAGCCACAGTGTATCTGGGGCAGCTGCCCCATACCCTTGCTCCCTGACAGAGGGAGAAAGAAGAGGAAAAGCAGGCAGGATCCCGGGGCTGCCGTGGGCCAAGGGCTGTCCCTTTCTTGAGCCTGGGGTTCATCCCAGAATCACCACGTCTGCCCATTTGTTGAGGTTCACAGACGCGGCAGTGCTTGGAACGGCTTTGGGTCTTGGGGGTGGGAGGGGGCAAAGCAGAGAGGCGGTTGCTGATGTCCTCTGAGCCAGAGCATACCTTTCCAGCCACGTCTTTGCATGGTGGGTGAACCCCCCCCTGCCCCCGGAAGGCAGACCTCAGCGGGCCCCCAGGTACAGAGAAACCCTTCTCCGCTCCCCCTTCCTCTCTCATCCTCAAGAACTGTTTTAAATATAAAGGCCTTTTTCCAAAGTCTATACTGAACTGTAGCGTGCAAAAAAAGCAAACCTGAGAGAACTATTTCTAAAGAAGAATAAGTAGAGTGACACAGTTCCTGTTTCAGATAGAAATGTTATTTTAGATACATTTTATTATGAATAACTTTTGTTATGACTATGGCTGGTAACCATGAATACGTTATTTAAAAAAAAACACACAAAACATTTTACAAAAAAATTCCACATTCTGACTTTAGATTGCTTTGTTGGACTCCTTGGCTGCTTCCCCCTTCTAGTTTTGCTTTGTAAAAGGCATCCAGAATTTAAGTATTAGCCCTTTTTTATTAACCTCTATGATAAAGCTGTGCTTATTTTGTATTATTTTTTTATGTTTGGTTTTCTTTTTGAGGGTTGGGTGGTGTATATCCTAATGCAAAACTGAATTTTTTTCCTGGGGGTGGGTGGGAAGAGGCAAACATGCATTTCCAGATAAGATACCGGAAGTGGTACAGCTGCAGCAACTCCTCTGCGCTCACGTGGACGGAGGATAACAAGGCCACCTTCCTGCTCTGCAGGACTGCTCGTGGCCAGCAGCAGCCCGTCCTCCACGGGGGCAGCTTTAGGGCACTGTTGCGAAGGGCCGACCTGAGCCAGGCTGGGCTTGGGGGTCGTTTATTTCACTGGCGCATGGGTGGGATAGCAGGCCAGTGTGATTTTCCCTGTGTCAGGGCCTCACTGGGCATTTCATCAGCCACTGAGAATTGTGTGTGCGAAAGTGCTGTCGAGTTGCCGCCGTCAGCCATTTTAAATTTGCCACAAGGGCCAGGCCTCGATTGCCTGGTGATGCAGGCCTTATCAGGATCTCGTGGCATTCGAATGGCTAAATCCTCCTCTAAAGTGGCACAGGACCCCCAGTTTGGTTCCTCAGAGGAAGGCGAACCGTGATCCTGCCTCGGGCACAACCACCTGGTCGTCCGCTCTCATGGCCTTTCAGTGCTTAAGAATTTCTCTCTATTTAAAGACCCTTTTTAACAAGGAAGAAGCAGGCGCTCTCTCCTCCCCATTCTGTGGTAGATGTGCTAATGGAGGGAGTAGAGTGTCCTGCGTGAGCATTTCCACCCAGAGAAGAAATGACATTCAAGGAAGAGCCGTCACCATTAAGGTGCATTTTACAGCAGCAGGCTTTGAGTCCAGTGCAGCTTAGAGACCAAGATTTTCAGGGTGCCATCTTTCGAAAGTCAGAGCGCCCTTCTTCAGAAACCTTCAGGTGCATTTTAGCGGTTCTCTGGGAGAACCACAAGTGGTTGTTCAAATTAGCCCAGGTTTTTCTGGAGGATAGCCAGCCTCCCCTCCCAGGCTGCTTTGCCACTGTAGCTGCTCTTCCCTGTAGCAGTCAGGCACAGGCAAGTGTCAAAAGGATTCTGTTGCCCCCCCCCCCCGCTTGCTTCACATGAGTAAATGTGGAGGGCCAGAGAGCCCGACTGGTGCCTTAGGCCTATGGCCCAGCTTCTTGGGGGAGGGGAATTCCCTGGCAGCTTCCAGCTGCTGTTGCTGATGCCTGGTCTCTGCTCGTCCTCCCAAGGCCAGGGAGCTGCCCAAAGAGGGCACTTGCATGGTTGGGAGGGCAATGCCTGCCTACCCCAAAGGGAGCTCTAGTTCTCCACGTAAGGTCTGGGGGGGGGGCAGGTTCTCCTCAGCTTTGTTCTTGTTAAGCTCTAGCTTGTTCCTGTTCATACAGGCTCGCCATGGAAGAGGTCTGCAGTGGCGGATTTTCTGGGCCCTTGGCAGGGGTGGTGGTAGGCATCGGCGTTAAAAACTGGTTCCTAAGCAAGTTCCATGCTTTCCTTTTTGCCTGCTTGTCTAGTCTTTAGCATGATGCCAGCAGATGGCATTTTGGGGTGGCTCTTGTGTGGAGAGCAGTGTGTGCAAGAGGGGGATGGCTTTTGACCTGGAAGCTGGAGCTCTGTTCAGCTGCACAACAGGGGTTTAAACCTGGTTGGATTCAGTGTGGGCTTGTGCATTAATTTTTCCAGTCAGGCCCCCAAACATGGGAGCCTTTGCTCTTTGGGTACAAAATGTTCTGCTGCCTGCTGCTGCAAGCAGTGTCTCCCCCCTTGCAAGAGATATTTTGGTGCCTGAGGTGGAAAGTGCAAGCTGGCCCCTTTGTCCCTAATGGGCATTGCCCTGCTGCCATGGGCCATGTGCAGGAGGGGAACAGGGCGTGGACTGCCCTACCACAGCCTGTTCCCCCTTTGAGCTGGGAAGTTTGGAACACTGGTTTGGAAGCGGGGGGGGGGGGGACAAACTCTAGTCTGTGGCACTGCTTGGTAGTCAGAAGTCTCTTATGGGAGTAGAGGAGAGGTGGATGAGAGAGCTTGGGCCTCCCCTGACTGGAGGAATCTTACTGTATTCAAACCCTCGCTGTGGCTGTTCTTGCAGGGCAAACATGCTTGATTGTTGCCCTCATAGCAGACGTCTAAACCACCAGGATCAGCTTCTCAGGAAAGAACAGGGCAGAGTGGGGGCTTCTAGCTGGGGGCAGAGGCCAGCTAGGGCTGCCGTTGCCCTTAGGCAAGCTAACGGAAGCCTGTACAGCCTTCTCTTAGCTAGTTTCTCACTTAGGTTCTCACTTCATTCTACTGAGGGAAATTCAACAGCACTGGAAGCAAAGAGTTCACAATGCACACTTAAAGACACCATTTTCTTTAGAGATGTGCACAGTAGGTGGGGAGAAGCATCTGCCAGCCACGTAGAGGTGTGGGTGTCATGTTCCCAGCGTCCTCTATGCCACCTGCCCTTCACAAAGCACACGGTGCCCTACCTGCCACCGCTCGTTTGACTGATCCGCACACCTGTGTGACTTTGCGGGGACTGGATGAAGCAGGCGGCTGTGCTGGGCCTGAACTGTAACCAAGAGGCTCGCTGTCCTTTCCACTGTGGCCCTCTGGGTAGCTGCCCCCCTAGCTCAGATTGGGGCAGCTCTACCCATACAAGAACAGCAAAAGTTTGGGGGGGGGGAGGATCAGGCCACACACACATTGTGCTTTCTGTCACTCTGTTTCCCATAAGCCCCTGTGATGGTGGCCTTGGGAAGCGAGAAGTGATGGATGTGCGAGGCTTTTGGTGCTGGGGGCGAGGTGGGAATGAAAGGGAAAGGACGAGGCTGGTTGCCTGTGCACCCTCTCAATTTCCAGGCAGCTAGTTCTGCCATGAATTTGTCCTCTGCACCTACCGTGGGCTGGCCTAACTTTTGGGACAGCCCCACCAAAGCTGTCCCAGATCTGGCACAAGGACTCTGCTAAATGGCCCTGTCCTGGGCTGGAAGATCTTGGGGGAGGGTGCACCGAATGCTTCGGGTTTGTGTGCGCGCGTGCGCGCGGTCTGCCTTGGACTTCTTGCTTTTGCTCCTTTACGGGTTTTGGAGAGATGTCAAATGTGGGGATCATAAAAACAACACAATTTTCACAACCGTGGAAAAAACATGGGTGGGGTGGGGGCCACAAGTGTTGATGATTCGGGCGGGCCGATTCCCTGCTCAGGTCCACCAAGTGTCCAGCCTGCGGACCCTCACTCTCTGCTTGTAGTGGTACTCCTTGAGGTATTCCTTCAGGGCGCTGGGGATGGGCAGGTGCCCGATCCCATCGTAAGTGGTGCAGCAGGTCACCACAGCCCGGCAGAGGTGCTGCAAGCTGAAAGGGAACGTGCGGTTCACCGGGATGGAGAGCAGCGGCTCAAAGAACATGCACACACTGGGGTCCTTGTAGTGCTCCAGCAGTCCTGTCACAGTGGGAGCGTGAAAGACACTGGGGTCATGCACATCGAAGCTGAAGTTGTGGTTCCACTGCTCGATGCGGGCGTGGAGGGACCGCCCGTAGCGCCGGAAGCTCACAGAAAAGAGGTAGTCCTCCTGGGCAGAGTCCCGCAGGAGAAACGTGCCCTCTGGCTTCCCTTCCAACAGGGCCTCGGCCTCATAGCGATCCATGACGCCCCAATAACAGGGCAGCTGGGTCAGCTGAAGCAAGTCGGGCACCAGGCAGTGGATATAATCGATCTGTGTGTGCACCCGAAAGCCGTCCCTCATGTCTGGCAGCACAGCACACACGGCTTCCGCTTCCTCCTCCTCGTCCCCTTCATCCGCCACTGTTAGCATGCCCCGGCTGGCCCCCGCCAGTTCATTCATGCCATGGGCCAGCTTGGGCCCTAATTTGTAGAGGGGATTGATTTGAGCTGTGACCTCAAAAGTGTGGATCAGAGCATCTGGCGGGGGCTCCACCCCCTGCTCTATGCTGATGCGCCGCCGCGCTCTCAGGCGATCGTCTTCGTCTTCTGGGGCAGGCGGCCCCAAGGCCTCGTGTTCAGAGACAGGTGCGGTGTGCTGCTTGATAAGGTTCCAGGTGCGGGCCAGCTCCGACCCTGGTGGGAAAGGACAGGTATCCAACATCAGCTCCCGAAGGTGGATCTTGCGCTGGGAGGAAAGGTCAGGCGAGCGGGGTGCACTCTTGAGGGGGAAGCAGTGGCCCACGGCTGCCTGCAGCTTCTGGCGCAAGGAGCGCCCCACCCCTCTGCTGGGCTCTGCTGGACAGGCGCCTCCCCCTACTGAGTCCACCTCCAGGGAGGCACGCCTTTGCCTCTCGGAGGAATGGCTGGGCCGGGCCTTCCGCCTGCCACTGTGCTGCCCTCCGGTGCCTGTGTCTGGCCGCACTTTAGGCCGCGCTCCTCTGTCCTGAGACATGGCTTTACAACTGAGGGTGAAGCTAGAGGAAAAACACACCTGGCAGCATTAGAGAAACGCAGGTGTGCCAGCGGCAGGACATGAGGCTGGGGCTCTGAAGACTTCGACCTGTGCAGATGTAAGAGCGAGAGAGAACACGACGTTAGCCTCCCTCAGTGACCCAGCTTGGTTCATTGCCTTAAATTCACTTTTCCAGGATCTACTTCTGTTCTCTCAGAGTAGAAAACAAAGCGCTTTCTAGGCACCTTCATGTGGGCTATAGCACCCTTTTTTATTTATTTAAAATGCGTTGACTGCATTTTTCTCCACCCCTACCCCCAACCAAAACGCAAAGCTGTTTCAAGAGAAAAATAAAAAATTCAAAGTTACAAATCTTATTTTTTAAAAAAAATTCTGTCAAGGCAGTCTGCTTGTCGCAGTCCCCATGGTATAGTGGGTAGAGTGTCAGGCTCGGATCTGGGAGAACCGGGTTCCAATCCCTCCACCACCACGGGAGCTCACTGGGTCACCTTGCGACAGTCACTCTCAGCCTCGCAGGCTTGTGAGGCTCAAATGCAGGCAAGGCCAGCAGCCACTCTTGAGTTGCCGGTGATGGGGAGAGGGAGGTACAAAGGATGCTCCGCAGGGCCCAGAAGGGTGCCCTGGGCCTTTCCGGAGCTTCCTGGTTTTGAAAAGTTCAGCAGGTGTTTGTTGCTGACTTGCTTTGCCTGCAGCAGCCACCACACGGTAAGGGTAACGTGAACGGGATGAGAGAACACGGGAACAAACTGGGCCCCGCTAGGCAACCCTTGCCCTGGTCACCGGGTCCCTGCTGCATTTCACATGTGCACCCCTCAATCCCTGCCCTCCTCTCTCGCTTCCTTGGTTTTGAAATTTTCACTTCTTTAAAGATTACAAATCATTCCCCTTAGCCCCCAAGTTCTTGGGGTAGCTCATGACATGACAAAATACAAAAGCAGGATCAGTATCTCAACCCATCCAGTGCCCCAGCCATAGCAATTTACGGTGGGGGCAGCCTTTTTTGCATTGGTTAATAGCAAGTGGGTGAGCAGCTAAGCGCAGCCCCATAATCGGAGGGTGCAGGTTGAATTCGCAGCAACAGCAGAGCCCCAAATACCACTAAAACTCCAGATAGCAGCAGCAGCAGCAGCAAACTGGGTTTAATCTGACCAAGAAGGAAGTTGGGCGGCACAGCCACCTTACTCCAAGCCTCCAGTTGATCTCGCCCAGGGGTTTTGGGGAGACGTTAAACAGCACGGGGGAGAAGATACAGCCCACCGCACAAATGCCTCCGGTTCAAGCATTACGGCACCTACGGGCCACCCCTTCTACCAGCCCAGGAGCGCCCCTGGCTGATGGTATCAACCGCCAAGCGAGCTGGAAAACTCTGCAGGGGTGGCCTCCCTGGAGGATGGCATCCTTCAAGGCCACAGAGGCCGTTTCAGTTCCAAACCTCAACCTGAAACGGAGCCAGATGAGGGTTCGGCTGCTCCTTCCACGGGCGAGGATTTCGCATTCCACTCCGGAGCGGCGCAATGCCTGGCGCGGAGGAAGGCTGCTCGGCTCAGGGGCCAGGCGGTGGGGCGAAGCCACCTGCGCGCAGGGCTGCGGGGCTGGGGAGGGAGAGGGCCGCGGCAGAGGCAGCCGCCCTCTGCTGGTGCCTCCGGAGAGGCCACGACTTCGAATAATGGCTTGGTAGCGAAGGGGCAGGATGCAAAGGGAGCCGAGTCCAGTCAGGTCAAGCGCCAGCCCCTGCAGGCCCCGCTCGAATGAAGCCCGGGGGGAATCAGTGGCCTTCTGGAAACCGGCGACTTCTGTCGCCCCTGCTTGAGCCTTCTTTTTGGCCCACAACGTCAGCAGCACCGTGGGCATGTATTCAGAAATTCACCCCCCCACACACACACACACTTTTCTCCTGAAAGGGGCACCCAAAGAGGCTCGCAGCGTTGCTCTCTGCTCTTCCGATTGCAGCCTCACAGCCACAACCCTGCGAGGTAGGTTGGGCTGAGAGGGACCGATGGCCCGAAGTCCCCACGGCGGAGGGGGCGGGCGGGCTCGAACCTGGGTCTCCCGGCTCTAGTCTGCTGCTCCAAGCGCTGCCCAGGCCGGCAGGTATGCGGCGCCCCCCCCCCCCCCGCCCCCCGCTCAGGCCGGGCTGCCCAGGCGCTCCGGGCCCCTCGCCCCCCGCCCCGGGCGTCCCTCGAGCGCTTCTCCCGCGCCTCCGACCGCGCCAGGCCCCCTTTGCGAAGCGAGAGCTGCCGGGCTCCCCCGTACCTGCCCGCCGGCTGGCTCTCTGCACATGCTCAGCGACACTCACGCCGGGGTGGTCTGACGCGCCGGGCGGCTGGATCCGGCCCAGGAGATCGGGGCCCGGGCGGAGGCTGCGGGCGGGCGGGCGCCCTCGAGAGGCCGAGGCCGAGGCCTCTCCCGCCAAGCCCCGGAGGCCTCTTCGGCCGGCCGGCCTGGCCCCCTCCGCTCCCCCAGGCTCCGGCCCGGCCCCCGGCCGCCGCCGCCCCCACCTGCCGTGCGCCCCGTGCCAGGCGCACGATCGCGCCGCGGACGCCGCTGCCAGCCGGAGCCGAGGCCGAGCCGAGCCGAGCGGGCGGCCGCTTCCTGGGTGGTGGCTGCGAACCGGCGCCGAGGAGAGGAAGCGAGAGAGCGGCGAGAGAGCCGCCCCCTCGGCCAGCCTCCCCGGCGCAGCGCCGCCAGCCGAGAGGGAGGAAGGCCGGCCGGCCGTCCGGCAGCCCAGGGCCCCGGCCTCCGGAGCGCGGCAGCGCCCAAGAGCCGTGCGCTCGCCGGGGCGCCCCTCGCCAGCCCATCCGGGCAGGGGGCGCTTCTGCGGGGCCCCGGCCCAGCCCCGCGCCCCCGAGCTCCCGCCCCCTTGCCCGCAATGGGGAGGGGGGCCCTTCTGCGGGCGCCCCCAGCGAGAGCCAGCCTTTGGCAGCCCTCTGCAGCCTGCCCAGCCCCGGCCCAGAAACACCATTCTGGGCTGCGTTGCTGCCTTCTCCCCGAACCCCCCTTCCTGCAACGGGCGCCCCCTTCTCCATTGCATCCTTGGCAGCCCCTGGGATAGGCTGCGCCCTGACGGTGCCTGGACCAAGGTGACCCAGCGGGGACTGGAACCCTCGACCCCCACGAACCGCTAGTCTACACTGGCCCTCAACGCCCCCTTTCTTGTCCTGTGTGCAGCTGGAGGAACCTACGCTCAGCCAGGGCAAGGGGGAAGAGACCTCCCAGACCCCTCTCCGTACAATACGTTGATTGACAAGAGCAAGATTCAGGTCCAAGAGCACCTTAAAGACCATCTAGATTCCCCGGGTAGGAGCTTTCCAGAGTCGAAGCTCCCTTGGTCAAGTTGCCCGAGAATACGTGAAGGCTCCAACAGAGAAGGAACCATCTCCAAATTATGCCCACAAGCACGGATCCCCCCCCGCCCCCTCCCCAGCATGCCCAGCCTTCATTCTGTTTCCTCCACCCCACCCCTTTCGGTCAAGGTACAAAGTCATCTTTTTCTGTGTAGATGAGTCTCTGAGTTCATGGAGACCCATCTCTTTCCTGGGCAGCTTCTATGAATGGAAAGCAACCCATTAAAAAAGGGCCGTGGGCGATAGCCGTCGCCCGGTGGTCGCCTACATGTAGTCACCCCTTCACCACGTGGTTAAGTTGCCCCACTCTGCGGCATGCCAACCCCGCCCCCCCACCAGGTGCTCTGTACATCCCTCTGATGCAAACAAAGGAAAGTTACTCTGAGATGTCAAGAACCTTGGCATGGGAGAGAAAAGGGGCAAAACCAACACTTTATTTCCATACAGGACACTTATGTACAGCCGAGAGCAGAAAGCCCAGGCGGGGGAAGCAAAGGGCCCCAGCCGCCCCCGCCTCCCCTCCAGCCTTTCCAACACTCAGTCCCCACAACAGAGGAGAGCGGCCCAGGAGGGTCCTTGTCCCTGCCACCTCCTCCTCCGTGCCTAGAAGGGACGAGGGAAGCAGCCAGACTGCCGGGCAAAAGAATGTCCCCCTCCCATCAAGGGTCCCGCTCCAGACCAAAGCGCCGGGCAGCATGAAGGCAGGCTCAGTCACTCTCGCTGCCCTCCTCGCTCGACTCAGAGGCGGCTTCGCTGGCGCTGGCCTCCCCCTCCTCCTCTTCATCATCCTCGTGGTTGGAGTGGTCGCTGCCACTGAGGAAAGGACTGCGACTGCCGCGGCGCTGCTGGCGCCGGCCTTCCTCCTCTTCCTCCTCCTCCTCCTCGCTGCCGCTCTCCTCCTCCTCGTCCCCTTCAGGGCGGCCTCCTTCCTGCTCAGAGTCCTCCTCGTCGTCATCGTCACTGCCGAAGATCTCCTCCTTGTCTCGGGCTGCGCGTTCATCCTCCTCGCTCTCCTCCTCCGCGCCTGCCCCCTCCACCTCGCTGGCCTCGCGCTCACTCTCGCTGGCCGAGCGGCCCTCCTCCTCTTCTTCCGCCTCGCTGGCTTCCTTCTCGCTCTCACTGCCCTTCTCCTGCTCTTCGTCTGGGAAAGTGAAACAGAGACAGGGAGATAGTAAGAGGCTAAAAGTGAAGTTTTCTGGGATAAAAAAAGACAGAAGGGCAGAGGAAAGGCAATAGAGGAGGAGAGGAGCCCAAGAGCATGGCTGCCCTGAGCGGTACCTGAGCCTTGGGCCTCTTTGCCCATGTCCATCTCTTCCTCCTCTTCCTCCTCTGGCTCGTGGTTCTCCAGCTGGGCTTTGCGGGCTTCCTAGAAGGATCAAATACGGAACATGAAGGGGCCAAATGGCAACCAAATCCCTCAGCACTGGCCTCCCAGGGCATTGTCTCCCACAAGCTGCTGCCCAGACTGCCTTACCTTTGGGCAGAGATTATCTGAGAGGCATCAGGACTCGATTCTGCCTCAAGCATCCGCAATTTAGCAGGGTGCTGGCTCCCAGGCCACAGTAGCTCCCTGATTTTTGAACCCCTGCCCATCGAACGAGGGCTGTGGTATTCCCCACCCCCACCCCGACTCCTTTTCTAGGTCTCTAAACAGAGATACTCAAGCACTCGGGGAAGGGGGGGGTGTTCCACTGAAGCCCTACCTGAGCCTCGAGCTCTTTCTCGTTCATGTCTCTGTGCTTCACCACCAGCACAGCATTGGTGCCCGACTGAACCCCGGCCTTGGCGCGTCGCTTGCTCAGCCGCACTCTGGGATGGAAAGAGAGCAGCAGGGTTAGACAGAGTGAAATGAATGCTCTCTCTGCCCGCCCCCGCAGGACAGGGCCTGGACTGTAACGGACCACTCTGCTCGCATCAACATGTTTCTTCAATGCAGAGTTCTGCATGCCTTGGCAGCTGACTACATGGTTCTCCAACACAGGTGGCAGCATTTCCCCAGGACAAGGTCAGTCAACTGCCCGGGAGGATTCCCACCCCTTAGGACCAACGCAAAGCCTGCTTTCACTCAACACAAGGTGGAATTGGGACCCAGCACCTCCAGGGAATCAAAATCCGGTGGCTGTGGGAGGTGCTGCCCACTAGCCAGCTGGACTTGCGAGTGCCTGCTGTGGCACGAAAGGCCAGCTCCAAACTGGTTGCCTTCCTCGTCCAGCACCTCTTCCCTAGTTGCCAAAGCCTCTGATCCACCACCTCACCTGGTCTCCAGTTCATTGTAGTAGACCCCGTCACCCTCGCGGAAGATGAAGAAGTAGTTCTCCTCGTAGCCCTTGCTGGCCTTGTTCTTCACGTTCCAGTTATACTCCCGGGCAATCTTATATTCATACCTGGGGAGAGAAGAATTAGTGGCCCAAAGCCCCCTGCAATGGAAGCCCACCCAGAAGGTAGCCACAAACCTCCCCCGCACGTTTCCCAAATAATTTTCAAAGAAGTTTCTCATTTTCATGCTTGTGTTGCTCTTTGCTTGTATCTTTTCAAGCCCAACTGATTTGTATCCCTACAGCCAGCAGAAGGGGACTCCTCCCAATGGCCAGATTAGGGTTTCTTGGGAACCGGGGGGGGGGGGATTTTTTCAATCCTTGCTTTCTTGACCAAACTCCAAAATCCAGCCACATACACATCCTCAGGAGCGTAATCCATTTCCTCCTCCTGGTCGCGTTTCCTCTTCCGCATCGTCTCATCCACCGGAAGGAAGTAGGCCACAAACTGGTTGCCTTCCTCGTCCATCATGCCCCTGAAAGTGGGGGAAGGTTTGGGGGATTAATTGGCCAAAAGTCATCAGGTACACGCAATTTAGTCAATTGGGGGCCAGGGAGAAGATTTCAGGTGGGTGTGTTGTGAGTCAACCAAAACTGACACACACACAAGGATAGAATTTTCCACTGAACATCTTTTCAGCATCCCAGCAAACAGCCAAATGCTTCTTTAGCTGAATAGCCACTTTATTCCACCAGCTTGAAGTACTGCTGTAATGGCTGGTCATACTAACTTTTCACTGCTGGCTTTACAGTTAACACTGGATCGTTTTAACACATTTCTGTAATCTGCAGCCAAATTAAGTTTTACTAAAAGCATGGGGTTGTCATATTTTGAAAAAATAAAATAATAAAAGAAAACAGGCCGCAGTTTAGGATGCTGCCAGTTCAAATCTCTCTCCTGCCGCAAGCTCATGAGGAGGCTTTTAGGGCGAGCCCCGCTCTCTGGGCCCCAGTGCCCCACCTTTAAGAGGGGCTTAATTATGCAGGCTGACCTTTCAGGGCCAGATAGTAACGGGGACGCGAAGCACTCCAGAGGCTGGGAGTGCCACATTCATTGCTGATCGGTCTTGGAAGTGTGGGGAGTGGGTGGGGTACCTGATCATGGCCTGGGACATCATCTCAAGGGCAGCAGCCCCACTGGTGTCCTTGGGCGCTGGGTCAGAGTCAAAGATGACCTGAGCACAGGGGTTGATCCACATCTGGACAAAGGAGAGAAGAACTGTGAGGTTTCCAGTGGAGTGAGGAAGCACAGCTGGCCTGGCCAGCGGATGGGAGGGGAATCCTGCTCCCATCGTACCCCCAACCTCTCCATGATCCACCCAAACGGGCCCTGACCATATTCTGCTCTTGGATGAGGGCCAGGGAGGAGAGACTCGGGGATCCTGAGGCCAAACTTTAACCATTAGCTCTTACTCTTTTCTCTATGTTCTTTTACGATCTGCCCTGTTTCTTCTCAAAGCCTCACTGAATTAAAAAGCGGGGGGTGGGGGGCAAACCACATACGAGAGATTTGTGGCAACAGCACAGGAGGTTGCTTTATGAGCACTGAAATGAGAGCTTTGGAGTGCTAGTCCAAGACCCCACCCTCCGGCTGCCTGGAGGCCTAACATCTCCACCCCCCGTTTCACTTCCATTCTTTTCTAACTCTCCTCAATTTTCTCTTACCTTGAAGTCAGGGAACACGGGCATGACCTCTACCGGAGTAACCCGAGGCTTGCTGTAGTGCTGAGAAATCTGGAGACGGAATTCAGCATTATGAGGAACTGGAGGGGGGGAGAGGGAGATGGACACAGGCAGCCCCTCCCAAGCCTATAGATCTCTCCCCTCCCCACCAAAGCAACAGCCAGGTTGCATACCCAGAAGAGGCTCCCCCAAGGAGAAATGTTCAAAGAAACCCGTTTGGCTTGCAAGGATCCAGCCTTCTGAGTTTGTGGGCAGCATTTCCCCCCTGCATGGAGTTCTCTTTCAAGACTGCCCCACTTGGACACCCTTGCAAGTTCCCTGAGAGGCTAGCTCACCGATTTCTGAGCATCCTCAAAAGTCTTCTCAATAGCTGCAATTTGACTGTCTCTGTCCTTGTAGATTTCCTCCTCTGTAAACTGCTGCTTGACAGACACGCCAATCCTGAGTGAGAGACGGAAAAGAGAAAAAGAATAATTTGGGAGGGGATAAAGCAACTTGGGGGAGAGAAGGCGGGCACGGTGTAGCCCAGTCTCATCAGATCTCGGAAGCTAAGCAAGGTCAAGACTTGGATGGGCGACCACCAAGGAAGATTGTGCAGAGGAAGGCACTGGCAAACCACCTCTGCTTCTAACTTACCTGGAAAGCCCCTTCCTGAGGTTACCGTAAGTCGGTTGCTATTTGAGGGCACACAGACGCACACAAAGCCACTTGGACCCTCAGCCATTTGGGAGAAACGAGGGGGAGGATCCTTTGAGACTACCTGCCGCAGGAGGCTCAGCCGTCCCTTCCCCATTAGCTCTCCGGTGCCAGAGGGCTTTGGTTCCTGGTCTCAGATTTGGGGACATTGGTCGGCTGTTCCACATTTTGGGTACCTGAATGTTCGTAAGACTGCTTTGGGTTGCAGGTTGCCTGGACCAGCGTTTTAGGGAAGATAAGCTTGCTAGAAACTGTTCCATGAGTAAGTGACAATGGTGCATGCTGGGAAGTGGCCCTGCAAGGGCCCTGGCACGGCTCTCCAGGGGCACGTGTTCACACACAACTTTGTGGTTGCTGACCCTCCCTGTGTCTGGTTTTGTGTATCTGCCAACTAGAAAAGTACTGAAGAAGCTTCACAGATAAACAGAAACGTCACACATGTGCAGAACATTTATACTCACTTAACCTCTGGCTTCTCGTTGGAGACACCATAGCGGTTGAACTCGGTGGAGATGTATTCGGTTTTCCGCATCCACGGCACCACCTTGGCATGCTGCTGGGATCTGGGGGGGCGGGGGGAGCAAATAAACAGGGCATGGGTCAGTGGGACCTTCAACTCACTCTAGAGACCATTTCTGGCTAGTGCAAGCCAAGAAAAATTCCGCTGCCAGGATTTGCTGTCTCTAGCTCTTATGGCTTAATAAGAATGGACATCAAATATAACTTCTGGGGTGGGGAGGCTTGGAACGTTTTCCTCCTTCCTCTGATTAAGAGAGGCGAGATTTGCAAAGTCTTTAATGGCTTCACTGACATAATTTGTCATTCTGTACTAAGAACTTCTACGTTTGTAAAGTATATCCAAGCCCTGACGCCTGCCCTCTCCTTTGCCATCTGGGGCCATTTAGAGCTTGTGTAGCGCTGGCGGGTCAGGCGCTGGACAGGAGAACTCAGTAGCAAGCTGGACCCTGCTCAGAGTGGAAAACGGTCTGCATTCCACCGACAGAAGGCAGAGAGGCTGGCAACTAACTCTAGGTGGAAAAGGGGGAGCCACACAGGCAAAAGTCTAGCAGAGCAGAGTAGGGAAGGCGTTGAACCAATCAGAGGGGGAAGGTTGTTCCCTATACAGGGAGACGCTTGGAATAAAACAGCAACGGCCCAGTCCATGGGGGCAGCTACAGAAAGAAAACAAAGGGAGAAAGCACATGATAGGAGTCTCAAGGGCCCAGCAGGGATCCCGAAAGGTGCTTTCTCATGGCTGACCACAGTCAGAGACTAGCAGGGTCGACATCATTGTGCAGGGGAGAAGCAGTACCTTTTGGAACTGGTTGGCGCTTGGATCTCCTCCTCCAACAGCTTCTCATCAGCAGGATCTAGAAGGACTACAGGAAGCAAGAGAGAGTGCGCCCACAGTAAGGGACAGCACGGCTGCCATTCCCCCACCCCACCCCCTGACTAAGTGCTAGGGGGTGTCTGCAGCTGTCAACAGCTGGGCCTGGTTTTTGCAGTAAAAATCTCAATAACAGCTCAGTTTGGAGCCCAAGATAGCCAGCCTTATGAAAACATCCTTATTATGGATTATTTTTTGTTTGGTTTTTGACTGAGCTTAAGCATGGCAGATTGTGTATAGAAATGAGTCTTGCATAGTTTTGAGAGGCCTACAATTTAATAATAAATAATATATAATATAGTAACATTCAATTTATATACCGCTCTTCAGGACAACTTGATGCCCACTCAGAGTGGTTTACAAAGTATGTTGTTATTACTGCCTCAACAATCACCCTGTGAGGTGGGTGGGGCTGAGAGAGCTCCGAGAAGCTGTGACTGACCCAAGGTCACCCAGCTGGCTTCAAGTGGAGGAGTGGAGAATCAAACCCGGCTCTCCAGATCAGAGTCCCACGCTCTTAACCGCTACACCAAACTGGCAGTGAGGGTTCCCCGTGCAAAAGACGCAGCACCGCCACACACAGTTAAGCACAACCCTGAGGCTGTCACTGGAGTGCACCGACAACTTCCCCAGACTCCATGACTCTCACCATTGGGGTCAATGCGGTACGTGTCAGGGTTGATCAAGTCTATGGTGACCCCCAAATCGGGCTCTGTCAGCAAGTCGTGTTTGTGCTGCTTCTCTAGAGAGGTGGCCTTGTATTGGACAAACCTAGATGCCAGCGGGAAAGAACAAGACGTTTCAGTCCGCAGAAGATGCCCAACCAATAACCAGAGGGCCATATTCAAAAATAACAAATAAGCTCAGTTTGACACTCAGCTAAATCGCACAAATCTTGTCTGATTCAATCTACATAAAAAAACATTCAAATAGACACAGTATTGCTTTCTGTTGAAAAGTCTGCGGTCACTGTCCATGGACAAGGAGAATGTAAAAGAATATGCCTCATTGACCTTTTCGTCCCCCACCCAATTCACCAACTTAATCATCACAGTGGCCCCGTGAAGCGGCCTCGGCTGCAGGCCCCCTTACCTGTTCTGGTCAAAGGGGTAGGTGATGAACTTGGGGTCAAAGGGAATGTCAGGGAGGCTGTTGCCATACTTCACTCGACACACCACCCCTGACCTGCAAAGAGAGGAGGAAAAGGTAAGCCCAGCAGTTCCGCTCTAAGAAGGGGACAGGAACGAGGAGACGGAGAGGGGGCTCTTACCTCTCAGGGAGCGTCCGGTGGGAGTTGGGCCTGCAGAAAGTAAGACAGGACCTGTTATCCTTGCTGGCAATTCCCAAGGGTCCTAGAAATACCACTGCTGAAGACGTTAAGGGGCAGCTTCAAGAAAGTACTGCAGCAAAGACCAGGCAAGGACTCGGAGCCCCTAGTTTGAGTCACGCTTCCACTATGAGCCCACTGCCCACTGGGCAAAGATGTTGTTTTCTCGCAGCCATCTCCCCTGCCCGCCCCCCGCAATATGGGGGTGATTATGCCACATTATCTTACATGGGTGTTGTAAAAATTACGACATACAAAAAGTGCTTATTAGAGAGACCTACATAAATGCTTAGAATTATTAGTAGTTACTAGTAGGAGACCCCTCCCCCAAAGAGCCCTACTATATCAACCGGAGACCACGCAGAATGACAAGACAATCCAGTGCTTCTCTGATATTCAGACACACTGTTTAAGAACATGGAGGTTCCATCTAGGGATCAGGGCCAATGATAATAGCGTGCTTATGTACATCCCTTCTGGACAGATTAGTGCCCACCCAGAGCGGTGAACAAAGTCAGTGTTGTTATTATCCCAGCTGGGGAGCTGGGCTGAGAGGAGTGGCTGACTCAAGGCTGCCTGCTGAGCTCATGGCTGGAGTGGAAGTCGAACCAGCAGAGTGCTCGTTTACAACCCAACCACGTAACCACTCTGCTACAGCAGCTCTCAATAACCATCGACAGACCTCCCTTTCTTGTTTCCCACAAAGTATCCAATCGTTTAAAAGCCGAGTCCTGCAAGGTCAGACCCCAAAGCCTGTCTAATCCGGTATCCTGTTTCCAAGACAGGTGGGGCTGCGGCTCAGGATTAGAGCATCAGCCTTATACGCAGGCGGTCCCAGGTTCAATCCTAGGCATCGCCAGTTAAAAATGTCGCACAGCAGTTGAGGCGAACAGCTGCTAGCAGTCAGAGTAGGCCGTCCTGCTCTAGCTAAACCAGCGTTCTGACCTGACTAGAAGGCAGTTCCGTGGGTATTCAGGCATTCCCAGGAAGCCCGCAAGGAACACACAGCAGCGGCGGCCCTCTCCTACTGCTTGTACCCAGTATTTGATGGCTGGAGGTATACTGCCTCTGATCATGGAGGTGCCACCCAGCAGCCATGGCTAACCATCTCCCTTAGGCCAGTGTCATCGTAACATCTTGTGTTGGTGAGTTCCGTAAGTCTCGACAGAAATGAAAGCCCAGGGCACCCTCCTCCATCCCGGACCTCTCATCCTCCCCGCAGCACTCATCAGGGGACCCAGGCGTCCGGGAGCCCATCCCCCCCGGGGCACCCGAACGGCGTGACGTCAGTACCTGTGGCCCGGCTCCTCCCGCTGCGCCTGGGTCTGGATGGTGGGCGCCATGGCTATCGGCGAGCACCGACAGGCGCCCGTGGGCGGGGCTACGAGACACTTCCGGCCGCGTTGATGAGCCTCCTGGGAAACGTAGTTCGGCACCCTAGGCGCACTTCCGGTTCACGCCGACTGGTACGGGGGCGGCACGACGGGGGACTTAAAGCAGGCTTTTATTGCGGGCAAAGCGGAGAAGTTGCGTCTCGGGGCGGAACGGACCACCACTTTCGCCAGAGATGGGGCCTGCAAAGCACACTGGGAAGGCCCGCAGCCCACCGCGCTTTGCACACTGGGAGACGTCCTGACGAGGCGCACTGCATGCCGGGTAGACGCTCCCGTATAGTCAGTTCGCTGCGCACTCTGAGAGGCGCCGTCTCGCGTTGCATGCTGGGAGTGGTAGTTCCCGGAGGCGGGAAGGGAAAATGGCGGCACCGCCTCAGCAGCAGCAACAGCCACTGGCTCAGGCTCCGGCTCAGGGGGCGCCTCCCGCCGCCCCTGGGGTGCCTGCCGGGCAACAGCCGCCGGCCCAAGTCGCAGCAGCAGCTGGGGCCCCTCAACTGCAGGCCTCATCCGGGCTCCAGGTGGCCGCGCAGGCGCAGGACTTCGACCCGGTCCAGCGATTCCGCCTCTTGCTGCCGCAGCTCAAGGAGAGCCTGCAGGTGAGGTGGGCGGGGCCAGCGGCTCGAAGGGCGGGGCCTGGTTTCCAGGGAGACGGGGCCTAGGCAGTTGCTATGGCACCTGGACGGGGCAAAAGTGAAGCCAGCAAATGGGCATTTAAGTTTTTACTATTATTTATATTTTAACACTTAAAAAAATTAATGCTGAATATTAAGATGATCTTCATTTTGATATTAATGTCACTTGGTGTTAAATATTAAAATGATATTAAATCATTAAATTAATTTAAAATAATTTTATTTCATTGAAGCTCAGGGGGATCTTGGTAAGGATGTGTAAGGGATTCCCAGTTCAGAAAATCCTCTCACGGTGTGTGCAAACCTTCTCTGGCTTGGGGGATTCCTGGAGCTTCCTTTTCTCAGGGACTCTATGGTATACCATAGAGTCTGACCTCTGGAGCTGGCTTTTTTGTCCAAGGGAACTGATCTCTGTAGCCTGGAGAACAGTTGTAATTCCAGATAAACTCCAGGCCCCACCTGGAGGTTGGCAGCTTGAGTGCAAATGTGTTTTGGTATCGGCGCAATCAAGAACTTGGTACTCGCCATTTTCAGAGCACTTAGCACATTATCTTGAAATTCTAACAACATCCTTGCAAAGTAAGCTAGTGTTATTGTCAGTGCTGTTGGGACGTTACAGCAGTCCTGGAGTAAGCAGAGGCCAGTGGCCCCAGCAGGTCCTGCTCTGCTTAGGCCTGGGTCCTGGGATGTGGTAGCCATGATGGTGGGTGTCAGAGGGCAGACCTTATGCCACTGCCCACCTCATGGGACCTCTGCCCTTCGCTTGCTCCTAGTTGCCAGGCTGCAGCCATGCTGATGACCCTGCTGCAGTCGTGCCTACCAAAATGTAACAAAAAGGTCTTGCAAAAACAGGTCTGGCTCAGGCTTTGGTGAGTCTCTAGGCAGGAACAGAGGTCAGAAGCTGAGCGGCAGCTGTTATGAAAATCCATACAAGCAGCGACAGCGGGAACATCTTTTTTTTTCTCAACTCCCCAGTTGAGATCCAGGCCAGATTTAACACTTCTAAATCACAATATTTTAAATTGATTTTAATATTTTGAATTGATTTAAAAGTTTGAATCAGAGTTTTTAAATTTGAATCTGAGTTTTTAATAAAATGTTTTTTGAAGAGAAACCTATTTTAAAAGATACCCAAAGGTACTTATCATGGATTAGGAACGTCAAGCTGCAGGCGTTCAAACTAACCACTAGATGGTATCTCACCCCACTAAATCTTGAGATGGTAGAAGGGATATGGCATGAGTGGAATTTTTTTACGTTGTTGGTGGTCATGTCCAAAAATTCAAGTCTTCTGAAATACAGTTAGGAAAATAATAGTAAAGAGTCCATTAGCACCTTTAAGACTAACTAACTTTATTGTAGCATAAGCTTTTGAGAACCACAACTCTTTGTCAGATGCATCTGACAAAGAGAGCTTTGGTTCTCAAAAGCTTATGCTACAATAAAATTGGTTAGTCTTAAAGGTGCTAATGGACTCTTTACTATTTTGCAACTACAGACTTAGATGGCTGTCTCCTCTGGATCTAGGAAAAGAATAGAGTCTGTAATTAGTAACAATATCTGAAGTAATTCTGTTAAACTTCTGGAATAACTCACCTGTACCAGCTCCCAGGAAAGAACTAACAGCACTTCTGTTGATGGCAGCAAAATTCTTAATAGCACAGTTGTGGAAATCAAATAAATTACCAACTATATCACAATGAAAAAACAAAATCTGTGACATGATAGTAATGAATAAAATACCAGACCGAGTAGCAATAAATGACAATCCAAGCTTTCAAGCCAACTTCTTAGAAAAGTGGTTTCTGAAGGTTCGAAACTGGGCGGTAATTGGCTGGATCAACCGGATCTAATGATGGGGGTTTTTTTAAATAAGGGTCACACCGCTGCCTCCTTCAATGAGCCCAGGAAAAACCCCGCAGCTCAAAGACAGATTAATGATGCCAGCTGAAGGGGCCCAAATTCCAGCACTGCTGGCTTTCACCAGCCGTGACGGGCACGGGTCCAGTGGGCATGTGGCAGGCTTCACAGAACACAGGACCCTACCCACCTCATCCTGGGAGAGTAGCCTGAAGTGGCCCAATATCAACCCTGAAGGCGGCCAAGGGGCCTCTAGTTCACGTACTGTCTCAAGCGTTGCAGGCAGATCCCGGCGGAGAGACAAGATCTTGTCCTCAAAAAAGCTTCCAAATACCTAACAGCTTAATGTCTAATTAACATTTTTTTCTTGTCCCCTGTGAGAGGGACGTTAATGACCGAATTACCCTAGATCCAGAGGAGTTAGCCGTGTTAGTCTGTAGTAGCAAAATCAAAAAGAGTCCAGTAGCACCTTTAAGACTAACCAATTTTATTGTAGCATAAGCTTTCGAGAATCAAGTTCTCTTCGTCAGATGCATGGTACAGAATTACCCTAGACAGTTGTGCCAGGCAGGAGCTTGCGGACGCAATGGAAGCCATGTAATAATCTCTTTTTGCAGCTTTTACTGCTATCTCATAGGCTTTCATAAACATCCTATAATATGTTCTTGACGCTTCATCATGAATCCACTGCCACACTCACTCTAGCCGTCTCAGCTCCTGTTTAAACCACGGCAGCTCCTCGGTATCCCAGGGGGCTTCTTTGGTTTGGGCACGGAGAAGGTGACGGGGAGCGATCTCATCGATGGCTTCAGAGAGACAGATATTCCAGTCCTCTACCAGCTCATTTAATGAGCCACCAGGGGGCATTGGATCCCGCAGGGCGTTCTGGAAACCAATCAGATCCATTAGAGCCCATGGGTGAGCATAAATCTGCTTGTGGCCCAGATGGGGGGGGGGCGAGGTGCCCAGCCAGACCGTCAGAAAGAAATGGTCTGACCACTGCACTGCTATTGGCACATCCAGATCCATCTGTATCCCCATCCCAAAGATCAAGTCCAGCATGTGTCCTGCTCGATGCATGGGAGCCGAAACAAACTGGGAGAGTCCCAGTGCCACCATGGATGACACTAGGTCCACGGCCCGCGAGGAGGCAGCATCATCAGCATGGACATTGAAGTCACCTAAGACCAGGAGTCGAGAGTGTTCCAAAGCCCGGCTAGCTACCACTTCCAGCAGGTCAGGCAAGGCAGCTGCTGGTGCGCTGGGCAATCGGTATACCAGGCAGATAGCTATACTCTCCTCAGCATCCCATGTCAGGGCCACACGATCAGTGCCAGAAATCTTTGGTGCAGGGAGTGGCCTGATGGAGAAAGACTCAATGAGCACCCCCACCCCAGCCACCATCCCAAGACTGATGAAGGACCGAGAATCCTAACAGTCCTCTAACTCTACAGACAGGAAAACAGGCTGGGTGATTCGTGGACTGCTCAAGGTCAAGCAGGCTCCCAGACTGGGGAGAGACTGCAACAGGAATAAACTCCTCTCGTTCTCAGTTTCCCACCCCGGGTTCAAATAACAGAATCACCCCAACAGCATCAGCTTCAGCTGCAGGGGGGTATTAAATATGACAAGTGATCAAAATTGACCCCAAACAAAGATTAGTATAATCAGTATCAAGGACATTTCCATAAACAATGCCATAGGGTAAGGAAATACAAGTTTACAAAGACATAGCATTAGCAAGGATCCAACACATCGTTGAAGAAATGTTGAAACAGAACATAAGCAATTCTAGGGCTGACATCAGACAACATGAAGCACAGGTAGCTCATAGGAGCACATATTTAGAGCAACGGATAGTACATAAGGCAACATAGTGGTGTGAAGTCTATGGTCCCTAACTCATTAGTGAAGCATCTGAGACTCCCTCCCTACAATACAGCTCTCCTATCTGAGTAAAAAGCCTTTTTGAATAATTGGGTTTTGCATCATTTGTAGAAAGCCAGGAGAGTTGCGGGGGGGGGGGGGGTCTCCTGACCTCCTCAGGCAGGTTGTTCCACAGGGCAGGGGCCACCCCAGAGAAAACCTGTGTATGGGCTGCTGTTGATTTCGCCCATGTGCAGACAGCACCTGCAGGAGACCCTGATCAGATGAGCAAAGCTGCCGTGGAGGAACATAGGGAGGGAGGCGGTCCCGTAGGTATGCCGGACCAAGGCTGTGAAGAGCTTTGTATGTGATAACCAATACCTTGAACTGAGCGTAGTAGCTGATAGGTAACCAGTGGAGTGACTGCAGAATGGGGGTGAAGTTCATGCTCCTGCTTGCTCCTGATAGCAGTCAAGCTGCAGCGTTTTGCACCAATTGGAGTCTCCTAGTTAATTTGGATGGGAGACCAATGTATAGTGCATGACAGTAGTCAAATTTTGATGTTACCATAGCATAGATCCAGGTAGCCAGGTCGGCCGTGTTGCGGTAAGAAGCCATCTGCCAGGCTAGAGTGAGGTGGCAGAAAGCATTTTTTGTGGCCTTGTTTTTCTAGTAGTCGTGCTGGATCCAGTATAACCCCTCGGCTCTTAACCGAGTCTGCAAGGGTGAAACTAACTCCATCGAAAGTGGGGAGTACTATGTCCTTCAAGATCTCTGCCTTCCCAACAAGCATCACTTCCGTCTTGTCTGGGTTCAATTTCAGTTTGTTATTTTTCAGCCATTTCACCACAGCTGTCAGGCAGCGATCTAAGATTTCTGCTGCATCCTGTGGGGACCTGGATAGCGAGATACAGAGTTGGGTGTCATCTGCATATTGATGACATTCAACTCCATAGCTCCATATATTAAGTTCAGCAAAAATAACATCATAACATTCGATTTATATACCGCCCTTCAGGATAACTTAACGTCCACTTAGAGCGATTTACAAAGCATGTTGTTATCATCCCCACAACAATCACCCTTTGAGGTGGGTGGGGCTGAGAGAGCTTTGGAGAGCTGTGACTGACACAAGGCCACCCAGATTCTGACCCCGTTCTCCAGATCAGAGTCCCATTGCTCTTAGTCACTACACCAAATTGGCTCAATACAAAATGCATTTACATTGATGGTTGCCTTCCTCAAAATCTATATAAGAATGAGACCCTCTTTGATACAGAGAGAGGCTGAAGGCCAAGAAGTTGCCCCAGGCCCAAAATGGGGGGCGTAGCAGAGACTGGACCAGGTCCAAGCCTTCAAGATTAGGTTGTGCATATGCTGGTCCACACTTTCTTTCTTGGCTTTGGGACCATGAGTGGGTATTAAACGACCCTTGAGGTGCTGCATCCACTTCACAAACACGCGACATATTTGGCCGGCAGGCTCACCTCTGCAGAGCCCTTCTAGCTCACAACGCAGCCCCCGTTCCTTCCCTTGCTTGCTCATGTGCAAACATGTGGCTTTTTTTAAAAGCCGTTTCCAAGCTCCAGCTGTTTTATTTTTAACAACACAAGAACCAAACGGAAGCGCTTGACTCCTTCCAAAGGAATGAAGTGTCAGGCTTTGGCGTAAATATACAAAATGCTGAAATACACATTTTTTTGTGGTGGGGTTGAGCAAAGAAAGCCAACCAGGATCCCAGGGCTGGGTGTGGAGTTGAGGCTTCTCCCATGGGGCCAAGGCTTCCGGTAAATGACTCATGGGGGGAGGGGGGACTTCTATCCTGGGGTCAATGTCTCCTAAATGCTTGAAAATGAAACGGAATGGGACGGGACTTTGCTCTTTCCCTGCTCCGTTTGCTTCCACGCTGCCAGGAACCTGCAGGCTTTCGTTTTCCAGGATCTGTTTTGTTTGATTTGGTTCGAAAATACTAGTTTTGCCCTCTGTTTCCTGACCTTATGGAATCTTGGAAATGAAACTGAGCCTTTCAGAGTTTTAGCGTCCCTTCCAGCAGCTCTTTGCTCATTGGTGAGACCTCAGGGTAGTTCACTGGTAGGGTTGCCAGCTCCAAGTTGGGAAATTCCTGGAGATCTGGGGGGGAGAAACCTGGAGAAAGTGGGGTTTGGGGAGGGAAAGGGCATGGCGTAATTCCATAGAGTTCACCCCCAAAAGTAGCCATTTTCTCCAGATGAACTAATCTCTGTGGCCTGGAGACCAGTTGTGATTCCGGGAGATCTCCAGCCACTACCTGGAGGCTGGCAACCCTATTCACTGGCCTACCCTGGACCTCTGGTTTTGCCCCTGTGTGAAATGGGGCACAGGGGACCCAGTCTCCTTTGGAATGCCCCGCCTGATCCCCTGACCAAAGGATGTCAAAACAAGGCTTGCTCAGCCCTTCTGTTTCAGTGCATTGATGTTTGATGCTTGCTTTGGGGGGAAGAATTCAGCTCTGCTGCAGTGCCTCTGAGAACATGCAGAATGCCTCGTCCATGCAGTTGTGTAACCCCAGCCAGGCAGTAGCTGAAAGGACCCTCATTCAGAAGACCTGCATCAGTCTCCCATACCAAAGCTATTAGCATTTATTTCCTTCCTACGTTTTTGTCGTGGCTTGGAATCCCAAAAGACACACACCCTGGTCTGCTTAGCTGCCTCTTCAGGGAGGGAACACGCAGGCTTCGGAGTAAACCAGGCTTGTGTTTGCTGCAAACAAACTCTAGCTTGTGAGGTCTGACTACAGCCTGCGTTGACGGTTCTTTCGGAACGAGGAGCATGGCCTTTCAGGCAGGCTCGATCCTCTGCAATCTCTGCTCTATACATGTTGGTTTGTTTTTCCTTAACCACAATAGAGCTCCATACATAAACCATGGTGAAGGATTGCCCTTAAACCAAGAAGATGAAGCCATGGCTTGAAGAGGGTTTGCAAACCCTGGCTCGTATTCACCAATGTTAAAATTGGTAGATTTGCCTCAAGCCAGCCATGGTTAGGGTAGCTGCCAGTGTTCTCTTCAGGTAAGATGCCAAGCAGGTGTCACTTTTGCTGGGCTTAACCAGGGTTAGCACTGCTTCGGCCCTTGCTGCTGGGCTGCAGGCACAGGGCCAAGCTGTGTTTTTCTGCCTAGCCTCCTGCCCTCACTGAGCCTCTGACCCTGCTGGTCTCTGGTGCTTCAGCTGACCATCTTGAAAACAGGCTTCCGTATTCATTTTAGGCTCCGTTGCATGATTTAAGAAACTGTCAGTGCAGCCAGTTTGCCCCCCCCCCCTTGAGCTGGGCTGCTAAGCCTGGCGCCTGCCCCTCTTTGCACTGCTGCATTGTCAGTACGATCCGTCTCTCTCTGTTTCCAGAACCTGATGAAAGTGGCCGCTCAGAACTTCGTTCAGAACACAAACATCGACAGTGGACAGTAAGTTTCTGCCGTGGGGTGTTGCTTTCCTCCCAAGCGTGTGCTCAGGTGTGCCCCTCTTCCCCGTGGGAAACTGATTCCCTGCTCTTTTCAGGAAAAGTACGGATGGGCCAGTGCAGCGAGTAGACAAGACCCTGGAGGAGTTCTATGCCTTGTGTGACCAGCTGGAGCTGTGCCTGGTGAGTATCTCTAGGCAGGAAATGCAGCAATTCCCCGTTGGTGAGGGAGGGGGCAGAGGACTGACAGGAGCGAGACCTTCGTTACCGTGAGACATGGGGAATGCATCGAAGCGATGCACTGATGGTGGCTTTCAGAGGTGGCTTTTTAAGCAAAGGGGACCCCTCAAGCTCATGCAAGAAAGGCCTGGCAAAGCCATAGGAGCCTCCCTAGAGAGGGGCCGCTTCCTCTGGGCCTCAGGTGCAGGAGGCACCCGCTTAGCTCCTGCCTGTTGGGTGAAAGAGTCTGATCCAGCGAGGCGGTCGCTCAGCTCTCACCTTTTGCTCTTTCTCCTCTTCCTCAGCGCCTGGCCTACGAATGCCTCTCGCAGAGTTTCGACAGCGCCAAGCACTCCCCGACGCTCGTGCCGACGGCCACCAAGCCAGATGCTGTCCAGGCGGAGAGCCTGCCCTACACCCAGTACCTCAGCATGATCAAGTCCCAAATCTCTTGCGCCAAGGACATCCACAATGCCCTCCTGGAGTGCTCCAACAAGATCACTGGCAAGGTGCCCTCCCAGGGCGTCTTGTAGCCTGCGGCTTGCTCAGACGTTCCTGGCTTGCCGAATGGACTTGCACATCTGGCTCCATTCGATCCATAATAATTGTGTGAACTGCAGCTCATGAGTTTCTCCTGGAGCCAGATGGCTCATCCCCTCTGCTGCACGGGCACCTCTTAAAGGGAACAGCGTTTGAGGGCAGTCCCGTGCCATGAGCCCAAAACCTCAGCCTCTGCCCATGTTCAGGAGGAAGACACGTACCGACTTCCAAACTGTGCAGCTTGCTCCAGCCAGGGTGTGGGGAGCAGGGCTTCCTTGCACGGTCGCTTTTTCTTTTCCCAGGGTGGGTGAGAGAGCACAATAGCCTGCATGTTTTGATTATCAAATGCAGATTCCTGACTTTGGATCTTTCTGAACCATTGCAAGGCATTAAGTAGAAATTATCCCAAGGTTAATTAAATCTGTTCCTGGGCTTCGGCCCCGCCTCCTTCCTTGCTACTGTCAAGTTTCCTCTCCTGTTCAGAGATTGTAGGAGATGCTTCTCGCTTGGCGCAAGAAACAAAATCGAAGCAACTGTTTTTAAGAGCTCAAAGCAGGTTGCAGCGTCAACCCACAAAATAGAAATTTGTTGGCGGGGGGGGGGGGGGGTTCGTTTGTATAGCACACCATCTTCATTTCTCCTTCAGGTGGTGCTGTGGGTGTGGGTGTGGGTGTGGGTGTGGGTGTGTGACTCTGCATTACGTGTCGGTTTCATTTTGTGTGAGCCCCTGAGTTGGAGGTCTGGCCCGGCAGGGAGCCCCCGGAAGGAAGTGTGTCACGGCGCAAGCACTCTGACACAGCCCCCGTTGTTTGCTTCTCCTGTTGTGCAAGTCTTCGCAGTAGTGACGGGCTTTGCTTCCTTTCGCAGGGTGTCTGTCTGTTGTCTGCCTTTTACTTTTAAGAGCTGGAAGTCTGTTGCTGGTCTCTTTGGTCCGCAGGCTGTGAAGGTCTGTGGGCCTTGTACGTGGTTTCAGTGAACAGGAAAGAGAGTGTTGCTTTGTTTTCTACTCCCTCTCTCCCAAATAAAATTTTAAAAACCCTTGTTCTGCCTCTCGCCATCCACAATTCTGTTGCATCAGAACATGAATTCCCTCCTGGACCAACCTGGGGTCTAGCACTATATTTCCATCCTTGCAACCAGGGGAACTCCTAGAACTCACAAGAAAGACGTTGGCATGAGGACCTGTGTCTGCTACTTGGAGATATGCTGCCCTTGAGCATGGAGGTTCCATTTAGCCATGGTGGAGTTATTGGTAGGCCTAACCTCCCCTGAATTCCCCTGGCCAGCCACTTTTAAATCTGAGCTCAAGGGCTTGCTGTGGAAGTGTGTGTGTTTGAGAAGACTTGCACAGAGGTGCCTACAGGAATCTGAATATAGATAGCCCTTAAGTGCCTGAGTTGGTAAGACGTGCAACGGCTCAGAAGCACCTAAGTCCCAAGGGTCCTGGTATGCAGAAAGTGACCTCTGCCCCTCCCCCTGCGCAACACCTCTTAAGAAGACTTGGTGCTGTGCGGAAGAGAGAGCCGAGGCAAGATCCAGGCCTGCTGACTGTTGTGGTCTCGATGAACAGGGCCCAGGAGGCCACAAGCTGGGGAGAGGCAAATCGAGACGGGGTTTGGTGGCAGCTTTGTAAGCGCGTTGGGAGTGAGCTTGCTGTCTCTTGCAAGACCCTTACAAGGCAGGCAGGCAGGCAGGCGCATCCCTGGGTGCAAAGAAGAGGCTGCGGCTTGAGCAGATCCAAGGTTGCTTTAGCATCTCGACCTTCTGCTGTGAAGCTGTGGTCCTCAGACGGTGGGCCTAGCCGTGACTTTCTCACCATTGGGTCGTGAGGACAGGAGGGAAGACGAGGAGAATGAGCCGGGAGAGGAGGCTGTGGGGGCCTTGGGAGCCCATGTGGGTTGCCCTCTGCAGAAGGTGCGAAACATTAAGAAATACCATGTTTGTTTAATCTGTTTAGAAATTCTGAAAATGAAAGGTGAATTATAAACTTGATTCGCTTGGTGGGCGGGACGGGGGGAAGGCAGCGGGGAATGAGCCTGCAAGGGGGCCTTGGAAAGGGAGTAAGCTTAGAAGCAGGTCCCACTGTCAAGCACTGGCAGCTTCCTGCCTGGCAAGCCCCTCTGCCCCCCCCCCCAAGGGCTTGCCCGTTCATGGAGGCAAGAGAGAAAAGGCCACGGAGAGGAGCTGAGCTGAATGAGGAGGGGGGCGGGCTTGAGCCCAACCCCAGCTGCTCTTCCGCCCAGCCAGGATCCACAAAAGTAAAAACAAAAAAAAAGAGCATGTCTCCCAGACAAACAAACCTAAACCAAGAATCTCCCACAACTGGGAGATAGAGTGATAGAATGCAATAATTTAATCTGTGAAAAAGTGCAAAGTGCTCCTAGTAATATATCAAATTCTAAGAAATAGTATAATAAATACCTAAGACACATACAAAACTACAATAGTCCCAAAATGGGTAAGACGGCCCAAAATACACTAAGTAGGAATACATTCAATTAATTCACCTGGAAATTCAACAGGTTAGAGGAAGAAACGTATAAGCAATCTTCAAAGCGGCGAGTATCCAAATGTATGACAAAAAGCAATAAAGTCCAAGCTGACTTTTGGTGCATGGTCAAAGCATAGGTTGTGCATTACACTGCCACACAAGAGGGTGTGTGTGTGCCAGTGGGAGCGTGGTGGCTTGTGTGTATTCCCTGATGAAGTTTAAATAGATGAAACGAGATTGATTAGCCGGCTTCTTCTTGGAATGTGACGCCTCCTTTCTTATACCCCCGCTTCACCTGCAATGAAAAAAGAAATATAATCAAGATATGTATGATTATTGATACCTTGAGAGAGATTTACCTGCCAGAGAGTCTTTGGAATTTTCTTCTGTTGTTTTGTCTCCACTTATGGAGAGAATACAGAGATACCAGCTTGGACTTTGGCTTTTTGTCATACATTTGGATACTCGCCGCTTTGAAGATTGCTTATACATTTCTTGCTCTAACCTGTTGAATTTCCAGGTGAATGAATTGAATGTATTACTACTTAGTGTATTTTTGGCCATCTTAACCCACTTGGGGACTATTGTAGTTTTGTATATGTCTTAGATATTTATTTTACTATTTCTTAGAATGTGATATATTACTAGTAGCACTTTGCACTTTTTCACTGATTAAATTATTACGTTCTGTTACTATATCTCCCAGTTGTGGGGTACCATTCTTGGTCTAGGATCCACAAAAGGGGCTGGCTGCATGCTGACCTGTGCGAGAGGAGCCCTGGGCCGCCTCTGGTTCGCCGTTTCAATGGCCCAGGGCTGCTCCAAAAGCCGGCGAGGACAAGGCAGCCCTGTGTTCTGCCCGGAGCTGTCCCACCCGCCACACGGGATGTCTCTGCGGGAGCTGTTGCAATAGTTTTTCCAGGCGTGGAAGGGAAGAAGGGGACATGCAGTTCTCTCCAGGACCTGCGGCTGGAAAAGCACCAGTTGCATCAATGTGCGGCGGCTTCTTTCCCCCTCTCCCTCCCCTTCCCCCTCCTGCTCCTGCCTGTGAAATTGGCCCCATGCAAAGAGCTCCCCGGCCAAGCTCCTCTTCCTCTGGACCTGTCATGTCTCATTTCTCTCCCCCCACCCCCTTCCTGCTGGGGGGGGGGGTGCACGCAGAGGAAGCCGCAGCAGCAGAACAGCCTGTCCCAGGCCTGTTTTGGCTGCCATGTGCTCCCTTCCCAAAGCCTTGGCCCGGGAACCAGGGAAAGGCGATGAGAAGCTGGAAAAAAGAGGCTCCTGCCAAACCGCAGGCCTAAAGCTGTGTCAGCATGGCATAGAGGGAAAGGATCTCTTTTGGCTTCCCGGCTGCTCTCTCCTCAGGAGGAGAGTGGCCAGAGATCCCCTGACTCCTGAGCCTGCAAGGCCTGAGGTTCCCCAGGTGCTTGGCTTCTGTTTTGCAGCTGGCGTGCCCTGAGATTGGAGCATGCAAGCATCAACTGCTTTCTCGGGAGCGGTTAATTGAGCACCGTGCACCAAAGGACAGCAGCGTTGCCAGTGCTGGCTGAGGCTGAGGATCTGGCTAGCTGACCCTTCCTCGTGGCACCCTCCCTAGGCCCAGTGAGATGAAGGTAGCCATTCCCCGGCACCCACAGCACCTCGTAGGGGTGGAAGATTGCCTCTGGCCCTGGAGGCTCTCTCTAACCCTCTTGACTCACGGCTCTTGACTGCTTTTCTGTGCGTTTGTCTAACCCTTTTTTCAAACAGACATCTAAGCCAGTGGTTCTTGCCCCAGCTTGTGGTAGGGCATCCCGCACTCGAGTTCTGTCCTGGGTGACAGCAGCTTCCTTTTGTTCGCCCCAAGCGGCCTGCCAATCAACTTCAGTGAGTGACCCCCTCACTTCTGCTAGGACAGGGTGTGGTGGGGAGTGCATGTCCTCTTGACATACCAGTAATAATCTCTGCAGTCACCCCCTGCAGTTAGTCATGTAGGCGAAGGAGAACAAAGGTCTAGAGCTGAGGTGGGGCCCGGCTGTGTCTCCATGGAGGTGTGTGAAATGCTGGTGCTGGAACATAGTCGTGCCACAGGGCATGTGCAGAGGGGGCCTTTCTCACACTAGTCCCACAGACATACGTGTTTAGGGGGGCATGGGTCTTGCTGGGCTGCACTTGGGCCTTCAGGGCAACTTTGGACATTAGCCACTGCCTCTCAGGTAAGCCAAGAAGGGATCCGAGGAGTTTTTATCTTGTTCTTTCAAGGAACATCCAGAGTTGACTTCTCTCCCTTTTTAAGCTCACAACAACCCTGTAAGGTAGGTTAGGTTGAGAGAGGGTCAATGACTGGCCTGAGGTCTCCCAAGCTGGCCCTCTAACCACTCTACTGCAGCAGAATTCGTTATCAAGAAAGGCGTCCAGCCTGGACTTGGAGATGGCTGCTTTGGTGTGTGTGTTGGGGGAAAGAATTGGGTGGTATCTGCCCTTTGCAGTTAACAACAAACCAATCAATAAGCAGGCATCTCAGGGCAGTTGATTTTGCAACAAGAGAAGCTGCCACCGTCACCCAGTTGCATTTTAGGTACTTGAAAAACATTTTTGTTTGTTTTGCTGTGTCTCGAGGAAATGCTTTGCAAGCTTTGTGCCATTTACCTACCAACCAACTCAAAAGCTTAGGGGAAGAGGGTGGGTTGCGTTTTTCTTCCCCCACCTACCAGTCTTTTCCTCCACTCCAACCGTGAAGCGACTGCCAGTTAAGATCACCACCTTAAGAACCTTTCAGTTCCAGCACAGCAAACGGGGGTGTGGGGACTGAGTCCCTCTGACCTCAGAGTCGCTGCTCTCGGGGGCATCTCCGCGTGGGCTGGCAAACTTGTGGTGCCTTCATTTCACTGCCCTCCCTCTCTTCCTCTCGGGGGTTTCCAGGAGCTGACCAGAAGCAAAAGGGGAGAGCAATCCTGGACCTTTAAGGCTTTTTCTCCCGTGGCACCGACATCGTATTTTATTGATTAAAGTTCTTTCTTCTCCTCAGGGCAGGTTTGGACGAGCTTTAATATATATATATATATATATATATATATATATATATATATATATATATATATATATATATATATATATATATATATATATATATATATTAAAATGGCAGCTGGAGCCAAAACAAAGACAGCAGTCAGTGAATGCACCTTAATTGTCCTCTAAAAGCAACACCTTAAAACACACGAGCAAATTAAAAGAGGCATCAGTTAAAAGCACGATAAGACACAGAAACGAGCCCAAACCGTGACATGGAAACAGAACCATCAAAAGCCTTGATTAAAAACAAACAAACCTGACACCTCCAACGGACGGCCAGCAAGAACAGGGCAAAACAAACTTCCAGGTGCGGGGAGAATTTCCCCAGCGGCTGCCCTCCTCCGAGATCCTGTTTCTGTTTCTTTAAGCTTGTTTTATATGGGTCTGTGGTTTACAGGCTGGCTCACACGTTACTTTAAATTCTGTAGTGTAGAAATAAACACACAAGTGACTCAGGAAAGACGCAGTATGCCCCTGCTCCCGTGCCTCAAGCTCCAGATTCGAGATGGAGCAAGCAACTCGTGCAGCTTTTCCCCTGAGCGGCTGGTGCGTTCGCACATCTTGCTGCTACGGCAGATGAAGGCCCAGGGGCCAGTACAGTAGCTGGCAATGATACATGGTGCATTATGCACAGGTGCGCATGCATGAATGTATACCTGTCTTGATATATACCCATGTTATGCCAAGCTGGAGTAGATTAACTGAAGACTTGGGCTGTGGTTCAAGTTTTATTTCCGACACCTGAGTGGCTTTAGAGAAGGCTCGCTGTCCTGGACTCAGCCACACACACACCCCTAAGACGCATTACTAGGACCAACCAAAATGACTTCAAAATAAATGGGCCACATGAGCCTTCAGGTGCCTGAAAGTCTCTCTCGTGTTTCAGAGTGCTTTCCCCCTCTCTGCCGCCAGGAGGCGGCATGGGAACCACCAACGCTCGCGCTGCGGCTACACGCGGATCCCTAAGGTCGCCCGTCTCCTGCTTTGGGGCCACACGGGCCCTCTCCCGCCAGCCAGAGCCCCGTGCAACTTTTCTGCAAGGCACCCCGAATCTGTGCGGGAAGCCGCTCTTGGGGTTGGAACTACTGGTGGAGAAGCGGGCTCGTCTTGCTGGCCACTAGATGCTCCCCTTCGACTCCCGCCAATTGCCATCTCCAGCCTGGGACCCTCCGTTCCCAGCTGCCCTCTGCTTTCACCCCACAAGTCCTGGATTGGTCCCCCCCCCCACTAAGCCCCTTCCCTCTCTTGAAAATGAGCTAGTTCCAGTTCTGCCGAGGATCAGGCCCTTTACTTTGCAGAGCGCCAGCACCTCTTATGGGATACTCCAATCGGAGGAGCAGAGCTCGTTTTGTCTGGTGAATACCACCAGTTACCCTGCTGGGATAATGTGCGGGGGGGGGGGGAGCCAAGCAGCTGCCAGTCCCAAGGTGTCCTCCGAATCCCCTTTCCAGCGCGCTCCTCCTTTTATTTATTTTTCAGAGTGCACCTTCTTCACTGACCCAAGGCGGATTACAGCACAAGTCAATCTGGACGAGAACTGGGACATTCAATGAAGAAATACAAATATTTATGCTCCCACTCACTGCAGCCCCTACCCAACCCCAAGCTGGTGCCCCCATTTCCTTCTGAAAAGCAGTGTTGCGCATTGGTTAGTGTTGTGAGAGGCTCAAGGAGTCCCGGCTTCAAACTTCCGCCTCCCGAAGTTTGCTGGGTGCCCTTGAGCCAGACATTCTTTTTCAGCCTCGCTAACCGCGCAGGTTTGTGCAGATAAAATGATAAAACAACCCATGCTCCTTGAAAGAAAGGTTGGATGAAAATGAGAGGCAGTGTGATGTAGTGGTTAGAGTAGCAGACCCGGCTTCAAATCCCCCTAAAACTCACTGAGTGACTTGCAGAGATTGACAGCATGAAGACTTCCCTGCTCTGGGTGGGAGAACGAAGCCAATGGCCGGTATTGGAACAGCTATGGCAAAGAAAATGTGTTTTGCACACAGCCAGAGGCAGTCTGCATCTTTCCCCCAAGTTGCCTTTGTTTTGTAGTAAGGGGTTCTTCCAGTAAGCGCAGAGTAGCCGCCCCCCCCCCCCGCCCGCCCCCCTGCCCAGGCCCTTGAGGGCACTTGGTTCTTTCCCTGAGCGTTTCCTCATTAGCAAAGGAAGGCATTTGTTCTGACGAATCAGTGGCAATCCACTGGCACGATGCGTCAGCGTGGGAGAAATGGGGACAGGTTGTTATGAATATAAACTCAGTGCCCCTGTTACGTAACCACAGCCACAATTACAATAATAATTAGTAATTTAATAACAAACCATTAGTAATAACAAAAGCTAATAACATAAATCAGTCTGCAGTGCTCGTTTCCAGGAAGACGGCAATAACTCGGCGGTTAGTGCCTGCAAAGTGGGTCAGCTGCCTGGGTTAACCGCGCTGAGTCGGGCAGATGCCCTAGATGCATCACATGCTGTGAGAAAGGCCCTTTGGACATGCACAGGGGCTGCTCTCACCTTGGCAGGCATCCCAACACTCACGCTGAAAACGAGATTGGGTTTTGTGCCTGGGGACCAGGAGCCGTCTCGGGCTTCTGCTTCCAAGCCGGGAATGGAAGCAAGGATGCCGTGGTTCATCCCAGACTGCCTGGTAGCGGAAACTTCTGGGCCTGGGTCTTGGCCTAGCTGGCTCCTGGGCTCCGGCCACGGCTCTGGGAACGGGAGACAGCCACATATTTGGAGTGGGTTTAGAGCACCTTCCTCTGGAAGGGTGGGGATTCAAGCAAAGGGCTCTTGACAAGAAGCAACGTGCTTTGCCTGCAACCCGCAGAAGTTGCAGCAGCCAAACGATTAGCGGAAGCCATCCCACGGGATCTTCTTCAGCCCTCTGGGCCCTGGCTTAATGGCTGATCCCCTTTCCCTGCCAATAGCACACAGCCCGTTCTCTCCTTAGCGCTTGGAACCCAAACGTTCTGTTCCCCTTGCAGGAATTGCCCAGCTTGGCAACACTCCAGCACTGACACCTTCCGCCTTAGGAGGCTGGCCTGAGCACTGAAGCGAACGCCTGCCCTCAAGTCATGGCTGACTTATGGCCGCCCCTGGTGGGGTTTTCATGGCAAGAGATTAACAGCGGTGGTTTGCCATTGCCTGCCTTTGCAACCCTGGTCTTCCTTGGAGGCCTCCCATCCAATTGCTAACCAAGTCTGACCCTGCTTAGCTTCTGGGAATCTGGCGAGATCAGGCTCTCCTGGGCTATCCAGGTCACTGCATGACCTCGAAGCAGTTCAGCCAATGGTGGGAGGGGAGGGGCTAAGGGGAGTCAGGGACAGCCCTCTTTCAGAGAGATTGCAGCATACAGCCTGTGCTGAGTCAGGCAGCCCCGGGTTCAAATCTTCCCTCTGCCACTCTCTTGTGCCTTCAGATCCCCATCTGCAGTATGGGGGGTTTTAATACTTGCCTACCCTGCAGGATTGTTGTAAGGAATCCAGTGAATGGGAAACACTGGGAACCCTGCAGGCATAATATTTTATTTATTTGTTGGTTTGTGTATGTCATTTATAGTCTGCCTTTCTCACTGAGACTCAAGGCGACTTCCACGGTGTGAGAGTAGTACAGTCAATCTCAAGGACATTTCCGCAATGCAATAGGGGATATAAATGCGAATTTGCAAAGACATATAATTGGCAGAAATCCAAAACAGAATTGAAGAAATGCTGACACAGAGCATCAGCAATTCTAAGACTGACATATTAAACAACATAGAACTACCCAGTAGGGTCATACTTACAGCAAGACTTACATGAGGTAGCAGATAGTACATAGTAATGAAGTCTACGGTCCCCCTTTCTTTAGTGAAGTATCTCTTTGAGACCAGGGCCGTTTCCACTCGGCTTACCTTTGCTCGTAACGACCCGTAAGATCGCACAAAAAACACGGAAGATCACGTTTTCTCGCACGAGATTTGTGCGATGTCGCGCAAATCTCGCGTGAGAAAACGTGATCTTCCGTGGTTTTTGCGCGATCTTACGGGTCGTTACAAGCAAAGGTAAGCCGTGTGGAAATGGCCCAGCTCCCTGCAGTACAGCTTCCTATCTGAGTAAAAAAAACCCCTTGAATAATTCGGTTTTGCAGCATTTTCGGAAATCCAGGAGAATGGGAACTTTCCTGACTTCTTCAAGTAAGCCATTTAATAAGATGGGCGTGACCCCAGAGAATGCTCGTGCACGGGCGGCTGTTGATTTAGCTCATGTGTGCAGCCTGGCACCTGCAGAAGGCCCTGTTCAGATGAGTGAAGCTGCCGTGGAGGAGCATAGGGAGGGAGGCGGTCCTATAGGTATGCTGGACCAAGGCCGTGAAGAGCTTTGTATGTGACAGCCAATACCTTGAACTGAGCCCAGTAGCTGATAGGTAGCCAAAGGGGGACCTGCAGAATAATATTCATGCTCCTCCTAGCTCCCAGTAACAACCGAGCTACAGCGTTCTGCACCCTCTGAAGTCTCCTAGTTGACTTAGACGGGAGACCTACGTATAGTGCATTACAATAGTCAAGTCTTGGTGTTACCACAGCATGGATCCAGGTGGCCAGGTCAGCCGGGTCGAGGTTGTAGAAAGCGTTTTTTGCAGTTGCCTTAAGTTGCGTTTCTGGCATAACCAACACAACAAATATGGGGATAAATATACTTATCACAATTTAACACTTATCATAAAATATTTTTCTATTCAAAGTGCAATGTAGTATTACCTAGACCGACCTTGCAGTGCTGTGAATACTTTGCACATAAGAGTTTGTTTGCCGTCATAGGCTGGTGAGTGTATGTTTTTAAATCACAAGCCTTGTATATTAAGAATGGGGGAGGTTAAAAGATGAGAAATGACAATTTCTATGATATAATTATTTTTAGAAAGATTGTGGTGGAGTCTTTTGCGGCCCCTGAGGAAGTTCTGACAGGATGAAACAAGCTTATTGATATTGCTGGACGCTTGTAGGGCCAAATTGGGGGTCCCGTGGGCCCCCAGTTCCACCTGTCTTCATCCACCTGCAAAAAGAACAAACACAAGAGATTAAAGCTGTATCACCTTTATCTACTTACCTATATGTTTATTTCATCTTACGAACTGACGGCCAAGTTGGAGCCTTGGATGTTTGGACTACATAGAAAGGAATGAATTTACGAACAATTATTTAAGAGACTACGTCCAGCACCAAATGACCTTCTGGAGGTCTGGTCTTATGAAAGTATCATACTGTATCTTATGTTCACCGTCCATGATGGACTTTTGAATTGTTGTATATAGTTATTCATTGATATAATCCTTCACTGCACTTTGAATATAAAAATATTTTATGATAAGCGTTAAATTGTGATAAGTATATTTATCCCCATGTGTGTTGTGTTGGTTATACCAGATTGGGTTTTTTTGGGCACGCCTCTTGCTTTTGTGGATTAAGTTGCGTTTCTAGCAGAAGTGCTGGATCCGGTCTAACCCTAAATATTAGTAATATGGGCTTCAAGCTTGGATATCAGCTTGGCAGGGGAGGAATATGTGAGGTAGGGGGCCAGTGGTCCTTGGACTTGAGGGGTGCAGAGTGTTCCGGCAGGGATGGGCACATCCGGACAGGTGCCGTGCCTTCTTGTCCTGTGCCTAGCCCAAGAGACCTGGCAGGAAAAAAAGAGGTCACCTACCAGTGGGAGGCACGGGTGTCTGAGATTCGTGGGGGCTGCAAGATGCGAGATGATCCTTCTGCATACGGGGAAGCCCTGGAAGGCCACAGATTCTGTGAGGGGGTGGGGAAAACCACATGATACAAACTCTAGAATAAACTCGGGTTCTCTTGTACTGTGTAGTTTCCCTCTGGGCGACCCAGGTTCAAATCCCCACTCTGCCACAGAAGCTTGCTGGGTGGCCTACTTTCTCTTAGCCTAACCTACCTCACAGGGCTGTTGTTGAGAGGAATAAAATGGAGAAGCGTGGTTATGCTGTGGCCACCTGCTTTGTGCCTCCAAAGCACACTTTGCACAGGGGCGGTTGGGGGAAGTGGGGCTCGAGGGCTGAGCTTCAAACACAAGTTTCTAGCGGGGGAGCATCTCCTGCCCCTTCCCGAGAAATCTAATTTGCCCCCCAAGAGGGACCACATGCCCAAACTCCTCAGGGCAGAGCCCCAGGCCCCATTTTCTTTTACAGGGCTCAGTTTGAAAACCGGCAAAGCTGTCTCAAGAAAAGGGGCAGCCCCCTGGCCTGTGCACAGGGCCTTTCCCTCCTGAGTGAGGGAGGAGCCAGAACTACGTGCAGCCCTCTGGGCTCGACTTCCAGGAAGGCACCAGGAGCCCCTCTGCAAGACTTACTTTGGAAATTAGCAACTTGCTTTAAAAACAGGAAAACAACCCGAAAGCAAAAATGTCAATACTGGACAAAAGGTGCAAGCAACAGCTTCCTTTCCGACTCACCCACCCCTTTTTGCAGGCCTCTTCTGTGTGGGTCGGGGCCTCTTCTGCCGAGTCACCCCTGCCCCTCTCGGAGCACGTTCACCAGGTTCGCTGGGCTCTGTTTGTTTCTTGATACCAGTCAGGATGAGTCAACACATCCCGCTAAGCACACACACACATACACACGGGCTGTCTCATCAAGAACGTGACTTCCCAACATTTTAAAAACTCCAGCGCAAGCAGGCCTGTGTGCCCCCAGCTCTATTTATTTGGCTGCTTTCTTTCCACCCCACCTCTCAACAACAGGCTCTTGGGGCTGCTTCCAAAGTTATGTTGCCAGAACAATGCGTGGTAGAACTAGTGAGGAAAAGAAGAGATCCAGGAGAGGAGCAGCCTGCAAAGGAGAGTGAAAAATTTGGACCTGGCACCAAGGATGCTGCTTGGCCCATTCCTGGCACTTCTTTCAGGGGGTGGGACGACACATGAGCAGCGTCTGAACGGAGAGAGGCTCAGGCCTCTCTGTGACCTGGCAGCCCCTTGTTTTCTGTACTGCAGGATGGGTGTAGCGGGCTTTTCAGAATAAATGGACCAGGCGGGTCTCTGCCCCTAGGAGGCTGCAGTTTATATATAGATCATTAGTGGAGGAGTGACGACAAGGAAGGGGAGGGCAGGTCTGGAGAGGCGAAGGATACATGAGACAGGTGTGAGTAAATGCGGTTGGTTAGGGAAGGTGCATAGACTGAAAGTGGGGGCGCACGTTAGCTTCTGTTGACATGCCCGAGCCACACTGTGGCAGCCAGCGCCTTCGTAAAAGGAGCAAAGACTGAGCTTCTAGATCATGTTGCTCAATTTTAGCTGCTAGAGAGCTTGCACCTCAGATCTTGCAATGAGACTTTGCAAACTATGCTCAGAATTTACTGAGGATGTTGCTGATCTGATTGGCTCAAACAAGATATTAAACTCAGATTTCAGTGGGGTGGGTCATCAAGGACAAAAGGCCATGTATAAAAGAACCAAAGAAAGATCCTGCTGTTTGGGGGGGGAGGGGTGTCAAAAGTCCACCAGTACAGATGCCGCTAGGACGTTTCCAAGGAGGGTATGAAGGTGAGAGTCTTCCAGCGACTGATATTCAAAGGTATACTGCCTCTGAACATGGAGGTTCCATTTAGCGATCGTCCTATCTCATTGCAGCCCGAGAATTCCACTCCCGCCTTCTTTGTGACTTTACAGGGGTGAATCTCGATGATGCCTCCTTGCTTTAATGGCTTCACAGCAGTCATTTTCAAACTGTGGGTCATGATCCAAAAAGAGAGAGCAACTCTCCTTCAGGTGAGTGGTGAGTTGGGAGCAGCAGCAAGTATCTTCAGTTTCTTACTGGGACTGTCTTGGTCTCTCGCTCTCTTTTTCTCCTGGGAATAGATCCAGAGGAGTCGGCCGTGTTAGTCTATAGTCACAAAATAGTAAAGAGTCCAGTAGCACCTTTAAGACTAACCCACTTTATAGTAGCATAAGCTTTTGAGAACCACAGCTCTCTTCATCAGATGCATCGTCAGCTTATGCTACAATAAAGTGGGTTAGTCTTAAAGGTGCTACTGGACTCTCCTGGGAATGAGAGCATGTTTGCAAAAGCGCCTTCATCACCAGCGAAAGGGCTCCCTCCCCTTTGCCTCCTACTGCTCAGTTTTGTTTCCATCAAAACATGTCGCCAGAAGAGCCCCTGTCACCGTTCCCCAAGCAGCCCGCCACCAACTTGCACCAGCAAAATAGGACGGGATGAGTCAGTCTCGTCTCAAAGAGGCCCAGACCAGATGCTTGTCTGCACAATAAACAGCTTGTAGTATTTTCCCAGCGTGGCGGAGGCAGGAGGTGGGGGCGGGGGAGCAGATTCCGATGATGATGATGATGATGATGATGATGATGATGATGATGATGCAAAGATGGGTGAGAAGAGAAGACAGCTGAGGACCCCGTTCGAGTCTCTGCTTCAGAGCCGTCTCCCTGGCACGTGGCCTTCGGCAAATGTCCCTGCACCTTCTTGAGCATTATTTCGCGGGCCACCATCACAACTGCATTGTGGGCTGAATCCCCACAGTTCATCTCTGCAGCTGACTTTACTAAAAAGAGAGCGGGGCAGGTACCCCACCTCAGGTCAACCCAGTGGTTCCATGTTCTGGTTTCTCATATTCTCAAAAAGGGTTAAATTCACAGTGGATATCCATGACAAGAGCCATAAAATGGAACCTCCATGTTTGGAAACAGTGTACCTTTGAGCACAAGGTGCAGGGGTCCACCGTTCTGCCCTGCTTCCTGGAGTCATCTGCTGGTGACTGTGGGAAGCAGAGCAGGATGAGTTAGACACTGCTCTCCGCTAGCATGCTGTTACAGTCTGCAGCCATGCTCAGCACGTGCTCAAAGGCAGTCTGTTATGTATTACGGCTTAGCTTCTTGAACAGCCTCAGAAACCATGACACAGGAAATCAGCTAAAAAATAAAAAGAGCTGTGCCCCAATTTGGAGACCCATATCCAAGCTCGTGTGGGGTAATGGGCCCCCCTGTGCGCAGGCCAGTGTGCCCTATGGCCTCCTGGTATACCTGTGGTCTCGGTGAGACTTGAACCAAAGATTTCCACAGCTCCCCCTCTTAGCCGGAGTGCCTCCTCAGCCCCCTTAGAGATTGAGTGTGTTTGTTTTGTTTTGCATCTCTTGAGAACGGAGAAGCCTTCCTTGGATGCTGATGCTTGCGTGCCTATCACAGGACGCTGGTGCGCACATGCTGGTGCAAACGCAATTTCCTGTGTGTATGAGCAATTTCCTCACTGGTTGCGAGAGGAAGTCAACAATCCTTTGATGGGAGATTCCCTCCTCGTGCTCGGCCCCTGCCTGCTCGCTGGATGTGTGGCGCTGATATTTCAACCACCAGAAATGAGAAGTTGGCCGGGGTGAGCAGAGGAACCGAAAAAGCCCATTTCCCATCCCGTCAGCCGGCCCATTCCATTCCCAGAATCCTTCGGGGGCTGCTCAGCACGCACCCTTGACCCTGGGATTTAACCTGGTGCTTCGAGCTTTCCCTTCCCAGAATCCTCCAGGCACTGCCAAGCAAACCTCGAGGTTGTGTATTTCTTTGAAGAAGTCGCCCATCTTGGCCTGATTGAGGCCTTGAGGTGCATACTGGGACATTTGTCACGATGCAGTCCAATTAAACCTTCCTCCTGCGCTTCCCCCCTTCCCAGTCCTCACCAGTCCTCCAGCCACCAATAAATTGGCCGAAGGCAGAGGGGAGGGGGGGTGAGTTACTGCTGGCAACCAGGCAAGACCAGACAGTGAATAACCCAGGTGGTCATGAGCCTTTCGGATACCGTAACTCTTACTCACAATTTTACAGCGGGTTGTGTCGCAGGCTGGGGGTTCTGTAAATGTGTAAGCCCTTAGCAAACACCCAGTCCTATCTTTAGAACAACAACCTGCCGCCAGGGGCACACAGCAGGTTCATTCCTCTCAGTTCCGCAAGCGCACTCACGGCCATTTGGGGTTGCAAGCCTCCTGTCGGGTCTCACCCGGGAACCAAGAGAAGCAATGTCCCCAAGAATGCCACCCCAAGGTGCCTGTTGCATAGTGAAGAGAGCTCTTGTGCTGGACTAGTAAAAGGCTTACCAAAAAACGATCTGCAAAACACAGAAAGTGCAAAGAAATAACCAGATGCGATTTCCAACTTTATCTTTGTGCTCAGTTTCCTCCTGAGTCCTTGAGATGAAACAGCAACTGGCTAAGGCTTGAAAAGTCGCATGCCTCTTGCTAAATCACAGTGCTGGGAAATGCTGTAAGCTTCAAGAGTATCAATACAGGCTGTTTGGTGACCCTGAAAATACAGCATGATTTGCTGGGGGGTTTTCTTAGCTGTGAAGTTCTTGAAGCTGAACTGGATCAGAAGAATGTCTTCAAGCTAATTCTCCGGGCTTCACTTGCAAACTTGCATTTACTTTTGTATTCTTCAAACCCAATTTTTATTTCCTCAGCTATCAATGTTATCAGATCTAAGGGTCTTAGACTTAGCAGAAAAACAGCTGCCGCCTGACAAAATGTTTACCAAGTAGTGGCCAAATTCAGATTTAATGAGCAGTTCCCAGTCTTTAAATGGGGAAGAAAAGCAGTGCCCTACCTCATAGGGCCCGTGCACAGGAGCATGCAATTAAGGTTTACAGAATTCTTTGCAAAGCCGAAGTGACATATGTAATTATAAAACTTGGTTAAAAGGTCTAGAAGTGTGCAAACCTTAGAGCTTCATAGAACCTTGTGATGAAGTGTTCTGTGAAGCTCAGAATGTGGCATTCTTCTAGACCAACTGAAAGAATTCCAAGAAGCAAGGCTACAAGTCTGACAAAAGCACTAATTGGTGCAGGGCCGATTTTATCTGTGAGTGAATTCTAAAGGTTTTTATTGCCCAAGGCAATTTCAATTCCGCTTTAAAATTCAGCGCTGGAAAAGAACATTTTGAAAGCCGCTTCTTCTTCCTTTCCCAAGGCTGGTAACTTAGTGTGTCATCAACAGGAACATATTGTACTTTCTTAACTATGTAACTAAAGGTGCCCCAGCTGATGTCTTAATAACATGTGGATTTATTTGCATTCAGTGAATCAACTCAAAGCAGGTGATGAAGCTGCTAAATAATCCTTTAATCAAGGAACAGCCTTCCCCTCTTACTCGGCAAGCATTTCCTCCTCTAGGGGAACATCTCAGAGGGCACCTCTACGGAGGCTTGGCGGGTGATATGCAGATGTATTTTAAATTTAAGCAGATGGCCAATTGCAAGCAAACCGATTAATCAGCAGAAACTCCTCCACCGGGGTGCCAGTCCACCTCCCCCACCCCCCCAGTGCCCGATCTTTCCCTTTCCCTGCTTGATGCATCTTAGCATATCACAGAGTTGGAAGGGGCCATACAGACCTTCTAGTCCAACCCTCTGCCCAATGCAGGATGAGCCTAAAGCATCCCGGACAAATTCCCATCCAGCCTCTTCTATCTCATCCTTGAGGACCAGCCTGGCAACTTTCTACTGCTGAACCGCAGAACTGATCAACAGCTGGACTGGGGATCCGGCGGGAAGGGACCTTCCCCTCTGCGTTTCTGCCCTAAGCAACTCATTGCGGCCAACCAGAGGAGGCAATCCCCTTCCAAAGATCCCCGCTCCCCTGACGCCAGATGAGGCACCTCCTTCCGCCGGTCCTGCCTCCTTCCCAGGGGTATTTCCACCGCCAGGCCCTGCCTCTCTCTCAGCACAGCCTTCCCTGCCAGGGGATTTCCCCAGAAGCTGCAGAAACCGCCTGCTCCTTCAGCAGTGCCTTTCCCTTCCCCGGCACTGATTCCTGGCAAAAGATCAGATCCGGGAAATAACAACACCCTCTTTGGCTGGAAGGCCAAAACTATCTGGCAAAACTCACCAGGAGCTGGCCAGGCTGCCTCCTTTCGCTTCCCTCCATCCCCACACACCTCCCCGTCGCTTTCCCAGAAACCAGCTCTGTTCTCCAGGCTTTGTTTCTGGGGAATGGCTCCGAGCCTTCTACCTGCTCATCCGGACACGAGGGTGCCCCCAGCACCAAGAGGCCAGGGTTCAGCATGGGGGAGTGGGGAGCAGTTTGCCCCTTCCAAGCCCAATTAAGCACAGCAGGAATTACTCCTGAGAAAATCTGCAGAGGCGTTACAGCTTGTGTGTTGGTCTGGGGAGGCGGAGGGATGGAGTGAGGGGAGTTTGCAGAATGACCATTCTGTTCTTTCCCTCGGAAGGGTCAGTGTACCAACCTGCCCAGATTCCCTTCCTTGTGTCCCCAGGTGTCTAAAGGCTACTTGTGGATACGTGTTGGCCAGCTAGAAAGGCACTCTGCACATGCGCCAAGGGACTCCTCTTCTAGTTATTTCACATGTCCCTGAAAGAGAAAAGAAGAGTCAGGACAAAACCCTGCTCTGCCCAGAGTGCCAAGAGAAATGCTGCCCACCAGCCAGCGTCTTAGGTGTGTGCCAAAACCCACCCACCCCCCATTGTTGTCCCAGTCTCAGCAGGCAAGCGGTAGAAATCAAAGACTAACAACGTCCTTCCCGTGCAGACCTGGGCCATTTCCACACTACTCACCTTCATCGGGAATGGGGCGCGACATCGCAAAAAAACCGTGGAAGATAGCATCTTCTTGCGTGAATTTTGCGTGACGTCGCGCAAAACTCGTGCGAGAAGACGCTATCTTCTGCGCCCCGTTCTGGATGAAGGTGAGTAGTGTGGAAACGGCCCAGGTCTGCCCTAAACAGGCTGTAGCTGCTGTCTGCACAGCTTCCTTTCAGCCGGCTTCACCAATCTGAGGGGGAGATGCTAGCTCATTTTTCCTGTCCTGGCAGGTAGCATAACTGCCTGGATCCCCAAACTAATGTCTCTCGAAAGCCTGCTTTCTCTTGAGGCACTCAGAGCTTTGTACCTCGTTTGCTGCAGCTGACCTCTTGCAGTGCTTATCCTGACTGGCCAAAGAGCTTTTGCAAGGATTTCTGGCTTGAGTTAGAAGGAGAGTCACATTGCCAATGACTCTGTTGCGATGATAGCTGGATTACAGGTCGTTTGGGACTGGTCAAGTTGACCAGTGTGTATTGACTGGATCCAGCTAGCTTTAGTGGGAATGGCTCTGGGTATTTAATCTGGACTTGAAACAAAAAATCCTGGGTGCTGAACTGCCAAGGAGATAATCTACAATGGGAAGGAGAAGGGGGCATTTTGCAGAGTCTCTGCTTTGCTCAGCAGGGAGCTTGGGGGATGGCAAGTGCCCAAGAAGGCCTCTGTCTGGCTTGGGCAGTGACTCACCAGCTTCTGGCCCATTGGGGGGCATGAGGGGTCACAGGGAGCCTCAGAAGGGAAACAGATCTTGGCAGCAACAAGCGAGAGACGTGGGGGTTTGCCTGTCTTCACTGATGGAGCCCGCCTTCAGGGAACCGAATGTTGTCTATGCAAGCAAGGGAGCATGTTTCCGGTCCCTTGTGTGGGCGTTGAGCATTGGGCCATGTGCGCCCCTCTGGCTGCTGCCATGAGGGTCTGAGGTCCAGACCGGTGCGCACAACCTCCAGCTCTCTCTGGACATGCACGGGGGGGAGTGTCAGGCCTGCTTCAGCCTGCCTCATTCCTAAGAACTTAAAAATACCATTCATTTGAAACATCTTATCTTCTGGTTCTCCCTGAGGTCAGTTTGACTAGTGACTGAGTGGGGTGGAGGGGGTGTTATTTGTGGGGAGATTTGTGGTGTGAGTTTTGCTTGCAGCTTGACTCACTTGGCCAAGCCACCTAGAGCTATTTAATTTCCCACACTCCTCTGCAGTGGCCTCCTCTCTGCCTGGTTTCTGACAAGGTTGCTGGTGAGCCATTCTTCAGATTAAATGGCCCCGAGGGCTCCTTCCAGCCCAACAGGGATCCGCAAAGTTTGACTACAAACAAAAACAGAAGCTGAGATCTGAGAGAGCTGGTGTACTGTGATGGTTGGACTAGGACTGGAAGAGCAAATTTCCGTTCCCGGCTCGATCCCTTGGGACAGTTTCTTTCTCCCAATTTTGTCTACCTTACAGGGTTGTAGGAATAAAAATGGAGGAGGGGAGCGCTGAGATCTGGGCCAAGTGATGATGCTTATGGTATCAGTAGGTTCACAGGCGTTTGTGGGCTGGGACATTCCTGCAATGAAATGCCTCGTAGGGCAAACCTGTCTGGACCCATCAGGGCTGTCCATTGTGTGGTCTGTGATTCTGCACTCGAAGGCCAGCTGGTTGCTGGCTAAGCAGCTTTCTGCATCGTCAATACTGACTCTGCTCCAGGGATTTTCCTCGCTCTAGACAAACCCGTCAGAGCGAATGAGCGCATGCTGGCCACAAGCTTCTAGCAGCCTGGCAACTAGGAACAGGCCATGTGGACAGACAGACCCAGGTGTGGCGTGCCCAAACCGACTGTTGTTGCAATAAGGCAGCCATTGTGTCGTGCGGCAGACAGGAGTGTCCTTTCCTGTCGACCTCCCCCGGCCGTGACTCAAACGGATGGCCGCATCTGGGGCTTGCATCTCTTCTTCCCCCTCGGCTGTCCTCTTGCACCAGAAATGTGCTATGGCTGCCTACTATTGGCTGAAATGATGTTTTTTGCAGCCACACACAATCGATCGGTTCCAAATGTGGATCCTTGAAAACTTTGTCTTGTTTTCGTTTTGTTTTCAACCCAAGTTTCCAGCCCTCTGTGAGTCAGTCCCGGAGTCTAAGCCCTGGTGCCACACGAACTGGCTGTGCCATGCAGCACTGGAGAACAAATCTCTGCTCCCAGGCTGCCTCATGGGGGATGCCTCCTAAAATATCTTGTTCTTCCATCTAACCCTCTGGGCTGCCTGTAGGTCTCAGCCAGCCCTCATCCTGCCACACGTGCAAAGGGGGCATTCATGAGCCTGTGTAGAGTGCTGTGAGCATGTGCAGAGCGCTCCTTTCCCCAGTAACCAAACTCAGTCACCTCCATGCCGGCAGGAGATGTCGGACTTCCCGTGAGTTTTAGGCGGCCTGGAGCACCCTCTCCTTTTTGAAATGAACCATCCAAGACTTTCAGCTCCAAACTCGGGAGGGCAAGATTTGGAGCTCTTATCCTTGCCATTTTGCCTTGGATCTCTCATGTCACTCCCAAGCTAGCGGGGGGGGGGGTAGCAGGAAGCGGGAGAGTTCGTTGTCATTGGCCAAGACCGTCTTCCCCTGTCAACCCGGTGAGGCCTCCTTGGCTGGCTTCACTAGACAGCGCTGAGATTACAGTCTCGGAGGTGGCCGTCCCTCCACGTTGTTCTCCACTGGGGCTAGCCCACCTCTGGCACATTTTTGCCATTGGTTCTGTAAACTCCAAGATCCCGTGAAAACACGAAGACATGTTTGTGCATCTCGTGGGATTGTCATCTGATAGCCAAGGTTTCATTTGGGCTAAATTAAATTCCCAGGGGGAGGGGGGGGTCAGTCTCAGTAGAAGAGGGGACGTTTCGTGTGTGCATTCAAGAAGGAATGATTGGCCCTTGGAGAAGCCCACCCTCTACACTTCTGTGTCAGTCACAGTTCTGGCTTTGCTTCCTGACTGCCAGCAAGCCCACAGCTGGTGCTCGTACAGAGATACAACAGGCATCCTTTTCTACAGGGGGGTTCTGTTGTGTGTCTTTGCAGTGGAGGTAATGGAACAAAACAATCCCACCTAATGCAGAGACAAGGAAGAACTGTTGGCTCCCAGCAAAGCCTGGTTGGAAAGAACTGAGCCAGAGTCATGCAGAGAGGCAACAGGCAGGGGCAGACTCCTGGGTGATTTATGGGATCACTAGAATCTTTAGTTAAGTAGTGCTTTCATTTCACATAGCACATGAACAACCTCTGTCTTCTTTACACCTCCTGGTAAAAGTATAAGCTACTTCCTGCATTTGGAGTGCTTAAAATTGGATTCCATAAAAAAATCAAAATAGCAAAGAGTCCAGTAGCACCTTTAAGACTAACCAACTTTATTGTAACGTAAGCTTTAGAGAACCACAGCTCTCTTTGTCAGATGCATCTGATGTAGAGAGCTGTAGCTCTCAAAAGCTTATGCTTAAAGTTGGTTAGTCTTAAAGGTGTTACTGGACTCTTCACTATTTTGCTACTGCAGACTAACAGAGCTAATTCCTCTGGATCTATAAAAAATCAGTTACCTTATCTATTACGAAGGGTTAAAGCTCAAAATGATCAGGTGCCTCCTCCCTACTATTTAATTTCAGCAAAATGGCCAGTAGTCTAGAGGGTGTCCTTAAATGCGCATCAACAGAAGCACAGAAAAGTAGATCACAGCCCCCCAAGGCAGTTCATGAGTCCAGCCCCCACCAACCCGTTCTGCGTCCTCCAGGCTCTTGTCATTCATGACTTTCTCTTCACTTCTGCATCTCTCACGCCTCTCGGCACATACACTTTAGAGTGCTAGCAAACTATTCATCAGTTGATGGAGAGAGAAAGAGAAGAACTCTGCAAAAGCCTGCAGCTGGTGAAAAGAGATGAAATGCCTGGCTCTGCTGACAGCACTGGAAGAAAGACGTCACCTGCCTGCTCAGGGATCCAGCCGCCTCCTCTCCCTCCCACCGCTGCAGCTCAAAGGAGCCAACCTGACAACTGCGTGGCTCACCTGAGACTGGAGGTGCAATGACCTCACTCTTTCTCCTGGACCTGTAAAACCCTCGGCGGAGCCCATGAGCTCACTCATGGGGCTGGCCCCAGCACAGCAGTGTAATTTTTAACCCTGGAGTTGAACGTTAATTCTCCGTCCCTGGGGCAGCAGCACACTCTGCCTTGTGGCCCTCCTCCAAGCAGCCAGGCCAGCGAGTCCTCAAGCCCAGGGTGGGGGGAACCAAATCTCCCACCCCCCTGGATGCCTTTCTGGGCCTCTCTGCTGTTTTGCTGGGACTGCTGCAATTGCCCAGTGCACTGGGGTGGGTTCGGAAGCGGCGGCTCTGGCTGGGCTCAGAGAAGCCGCAGGGATAACGACAGCAGCAAAGTTTTAGGCAGCCCACAGCACACCTCCTCCTCCCCCGTGGCGCTTGGGAATGAAAAGCAGCCCCAACACTGGATCTTGGGGAGTCTGAGGGGGCACAACGTGGGGGCTCATCGCCCTGTGGCTGCCCCTTCGTGGCAGGGCGTGAAAGGGAGGCAGGCGCCTCTTGCTATGACTCTGGTCTATGACTCCTCATCTTTGGAGTCCGTTAGCACCACCTGATTCATTTGCTGCCGGAGAGGGTAGACGGAGCTTGCACCACACTTGAGTCCGGTCCGAAATGTTCATGCCCAAGATGAAGTGAGTTGTTTACTCACGAAACGGGTTAATTGAAATCTGCCAGCATACTCCCGTCGGCGTTTTTGGAATTAATTTTATTTTTGGACTGTGAAAGGATATACAAGCCCATTGCCACTCTCCACCTCCGGCTTCTTATTGTAATAGGCACTTTGCACTTTAACGCAGAGGATAATTTCTACGGACTATAGAAGACTTTTTGTAATGACTGTACTGTGTGTTTGTGTATTCTTGTATTGTAAAATTATATTGTAAAGTTATTATAATTGGATTGTTGCACTTTTGCACTACTGCACTTTTTCACACGTTATAAAAGAAAAACATATTTCTGAAGTTCCCTGGCTTGTTTTCTATGACTCTGGTCTTGGCAAGAGACAGTTACCTTCAGGGGCCCAAACTGTGGTACGTTTAGGGAAATGGCCAAGGCTGAAAGTGAGGCAAGGCTGACGAAGAGCCCCTTTAGGACAAAGATCCAGTTAGCCGTGTTAGTCTGTAGTCGCAAGATACTAAAGAATCCAGTAGCACCTTTAAGACTAACCAACTTTATTGTAGCAGAAGCTTTTGAGAACCACAGCTCTCTTCGTCAGATGCAACCGTCAGGTTGCATCTGACAAAAAGTGCTGTGGTTCTCGAAAGCTTATGCTACAATAAAGTTGCATCTGACGAAGAGAGCTGTGGTTCCCGAAAGCTTATGCTACAATAAAGTTGCATCTGACGAAGAGAGCTGTGGTTCTCAAAAGCTTATGCTACAATAAAGTGGCATCTGACAAAGAGAGCTGTGGTTCTGGAAAGCTTATGCTACAATAAAGTGGCATCTGACGAAGAGAGCTGTGGTTCTGGAAAGCTTATGCTACAATAAAGTTCATTAGTCTTAAAGGTGCTACTGGCCCCTTTAGGACAAGAATGCGTCTGAGCATGTGAGATCGATGGTCCTTCGTCACTGAAGAACCACAGCCAGTCTCACCCACCACGCTGCTCAGATTATGGAGACGTTTTTTGGTCTGAGACTGTCACCTTCCAAGAGGTTTAGCCCCCGCTCCTGCCCTCGCTTCTCAGCATGCGTCTCTAGCTGCACTTCCTTTTCAGCATAAGAGGTACCAGATTCAGAACAGTGAATGGTTCCCGCTGAACTGCAGAGCCACGGGAACAGCCGGTGAGGCGAACCTGCACCTGCGCTTGGACTGCAGGGGGAGGCCCCTGTGATGGAATGCTCCCTGTGCGACAAAACGAATTCCTTCGCATGGAGAAAACTCACTTCTCCGCTTGCCAGGCTGATTTTTAAGATGCAGGGGGAATACTTCTCAGAGCTGCAAGGGGAGCGTTCCGCCAGGCAGCACTCTCCCTCTTGGCCCGGTTAACCATTCAGATGCAACTTTGCTTTTACAGCTGGTGTGTGTAAGAAGCAGGCCGGAGGATAAAAATTATTCTGTGGCTGACTGAAGAGACTCTTGGAAAAGGAAAATCTATCAAGGAGTAACCCTGGCTGACGCAGGCAGGGGCGGTGGTGGGGATGAAGCCAGGCAGGTAGTTCCTGGAAGAGGCAGGACAGCTCCCAGTTACATAACCTGCCGCTGGGAACAGCCAGAGCCCTCCCACATGACGGGTGACCTCATGTTCACATGTCTCTCTTCCCCACTCCAGGACAACGCAGGCTCTTGCCCCTTGGCCTAGTCCCATTCTGCAAAGTTATCACAGGAGAGCCGGGGGACCCACTGAATGTGGGAACCAGGGAGATGGCTGATGATAGGAGATGCTCGGGGGCGAGGCGCATGTATGCGCCTTGCCTGCCAGAGAATGAGCACAGTGCTTCTTTCCCGCACAAGCCTGCCAGACCAGCCTGGCAACTCCCTATAGGTGAAAGCAGGCCTATGGATCAGCCCTCCCTGTTAGGGTTGCCAGCCTCCAGGTGGGGTCTGGAGATCTCCTGGAATTACAACCCATCTCCAGACGACAGAGATCAGTGCCCCTAGCTGAAGCGGTAGCTTTGGACGAAGGGCTGCATGGTATTATGCTCCACTTGTGGTCCCTCCCCAAACCCTGCCTTCTCCAAGTCCCTCCTTTCAAATCTCCAAGAATTTCCAAACAAGCCCACCCGGACTGTCATTTAGGGGCTGGCAGTGGTTCAATGCTCACCGGCAGTCAGGATGGCACTCTGCACATGTTCAGAGGCTGCTGCACCTTAAGAATGATCTAGGTTCAAGTCTTGATGCTCAGAACAGATTCCAGTAGAAAATAAAGGAGCCAGATAAATGCAACCGATGGATTTCTTTGTCGGATCAGAGAAAGCTCCACCTTGCCCTTTCTTCTACAGCCAGTCAGGTGCTTCCAGGACGCTCATAAGGCTGGTGAGGAGGGGTGAGCCATCCGTTGTCCCCCCGCCCCCCAAAAACCCTGGTAATTACAAGGTACACTGCTTCTGAACAAGCAGGTTCTGCTTATCTATCAAGGCCACATTCTTCCATGAATTCGTCTAACTCTTTTGAAAAGCCCTGTGAGCTAGTGGCTGGGCCGTATCTTGTGGAACTGAATTCTCAAAATGAAGTTCAGTGCCATGTGATGAACTCCCCCCCCCCCCACACACACACCAATTACTGGGTGACAGTTAAAGTCTACTATTATGACAGAGAGAAAATGTTTCCCTTTCTTTGCCTTGTTCATGGTTATATAAACCTCATGCCCCCATTTAGTCATCGTTTTTCCTAAACGATGGGCCGGGCCTGTAAGGCAGAGATGTTCCGCCAGGCATGTGGTGGAGGCTAGGCTGGGCCCCCACTGGCCACACTAAAGATCTGTCCACCACCCCACATATGAGCCAGGGCTTGAAAAGCAGTATTTTATCATCGCCATCTGAAGAAAGGCTGTATTGTATAAAGTTGTTTTAATGTTATTTGTATACTGTTTTATCTGTTTTTAACTGTATTTATGTAATTTGAAATGTTGTACTCCGCCCTGAGCCCGCCTGGTTGCAAGGGCGGACTAAAAACCTAATATAATAAATAAGTAAATAAACTCAACCCCCCCAAATTCCTTAGCCTAGCCGCCTCTGGAAGGGGCACCAGCCCCTCACTTGCCTTGTTGCACATTTTCTGCCCCTTAGAAGATGGTGCAAGCAGAATTCCAAACGTGGCTGTACCACAGATGTGTGCCACGTCCTAACAGCTCTTCCATCCTTTTGGGGTATATTTTAACCTCTCGGTATCTCTGCCAGGGCTGTGGCTCTGGACCACATCTGAGAACAGACTCAGCCAGCATCTCCTAGGAATCCTCTCGCTTGACTTTGTTTATCTCCCCCCTACACATACACACACACCCCTCACATTTGAAATCCTGACCATTGTAGTGATCTTGGTGCATAATCCATGCCTTATATGACACCTGGAAGCACGCTTTTGTCGCTTTTGGATAAGCGCACATCTGTCAAATACCAACTTTTTTTGGAGGGGCCGCCTTTGAGGTCCGGCAGAAGCCCACTTACTCACCTGGGTGGTTCTTTCACAGCTACAGCTGTTTAATCTGAACCAGATGTGGGAGCTCCCATCTCAGAGATGGCAGAAGGGGTCCGGAGGTGGCAGGGATGGATTTCCAAAAGGAGAGGTTTGGGAGCTCTGAGCGCACAGGAAACCCTGTCTTTTTTTAAAAAAATATTTTTATTCAATTTTAGAACTGTAACAATAATCAAACAACAAACCAATATAATACATTGCATTTACAAATATTAACACAGTGCTTCAACTTTAATACATTAACAATGAGTGGTGTGAAGAGGGAGGTTGCAGATCTCTTGCTTCTATGAATTCGTAAAATGGGATCCATTTTTCCCAGAAGTTTGATCCCGAAGATTGATATTCCGTCTGATGTAGATTGTCAGTTATTTTTTCCATTATCAAATGGTAGGAAACCCTGTCTTTTGATCCTGATGGCATCTTTCACTATCCAGTTTGGTGTCGTGGTTAAGAGCAGCAGGACTCTAATGTGGAGTTCCGGGTTTGATTCCTCACTCCTCCACTTGAAGCCAGCTGGGTGACCTTGGGTCAGTCTCAGCAATTGCAGAGCTCTCTCAGCAGGGCCGGTGCCAGAGTTTCTGGTGCCTGAGGCCGGGGGCAACTTCAGGGCTGTTGCCGCCCCATGCGTGTACACCTGGACTGCATGATGATGTCACTGCAAGCCACTGAGCAGCCATCTTCCCTGGCTCTGTAGAGAGGGGAAATGGACAAAGCCTTCCGATTGCTTTTAAAACTCAGCTCCCCATCTCACATTGCGACTCCTTTCACGTGCTCCTCCTCGTGTGATTCGTCTCTTGTCGCTTGGCTCTTAGGCACTGGACAACATCTGTCTTCTTCTTCTTCTTCTTCACTTAAAGGTATTTAAGATCCTTCTGGTTTTCTGCTACTTTCATCTACTTTTTCAATTCATACTGCTAGTCACGTGTGTTTTACTTTGTGGCTTATTTTATTTTGGACATCTCTATATTTTTACAGAAAGGCAGGGTAGATGTTTTCTAAACAAACAATATAGCTCTAAAGGAAGTTTGAGGGAACAAGGTATTCTGCTTAGGTTAATGTTCTTTGGACCAAGCGGATCCCGCCAGAGAGTTCTGCCAGATGTTTGACACACACACACACACCCCTGTTGTGGCAAAGGCATTCTCAGGCACCCATCTTTGGCACAGAGGCCTAACTTGGAGGAAATAAGAAGGAAATGCCAAGAGGGAACCTCGACTGGTACTATTTTAATGGGTGCCAATGAATAAACTGGGAGGGAAGGCAGCATGGTACAGCCCAATCTTGTCAGACCTTGGTCAGTACTGGGATGGGAGACCACCACGGAAGACTCTGCAGAGGAAGGCCGTGGCAAACTGCCTCCGCTGCTCACTTGCCTTGAAAGCCCCTTGCTGGGGTCGCCATAAGTCAATTGTGACTTGACTGCACTTTAAACACACAATGAAGAAACAATGTGCAGCCTGAGAGGTGTGCCCTGACAGTGACCAGAGGACCCTGGTTGGCAGTGCCTTTGGATCCTGGGTACCTGTGAGATAGCTGAGGGCCAAGCTACAAGTGACGAGTGACACTTGAGCGGCAAGTGAACAGACTCACGTGTATTCCTCCCTGTTCACTTGCGCTCCACTTGATCACTACATGATCAAGTGGAGCGCAAGTGGAGCGCAAGTGAACAGGGAGGAATACACGTGAGTCTGTTCACTTGCCGCTCAAGTGTCATTCCTCACTTGTAGCTTGGCTCTGAGAGTTACCCCCCCCCCCCTCAGCAGTCCCAAGTGTCCGATTACACTCAGATTGGAAGACGTAGATATGTGGGGGGGGGGCATCTTTGATGCCAACACGGGCTCACCCCTTCGAGATAGTCTGAAAGATGATGGGCAGGAACCTCTGGATCTATTTTGCTAGTCACAGCAGTTTCTTCCAGGGCAAGTTACCTTCCATTGGGCTTTTCTTGAAGCGCCTTCTGCTGGAGGAAAGCACCACTGATAGTGAGACCGGCCTGTAGAATCTGGCCCAAACTTCCCAGAAAATGAGGGGTTAGAACACTTCACACCCTCTCCTGATAGGAAAGGAAGTGGCTACAAGGAAGTAGTTGTAAGAGGCTGCCTGGGCGGATCCCAACCAACCTGCTGCTTCAAGAATGGCCATCCCACTGGCTCCCCCAGGAGAAGTGGCCTCATTCGGTTAGGCCAGGGGTGCATGGAGTTCTGCCCAGTCTCCCGCACCCAGCAGTGGCTCTGATGCCCAGAGAGGCCTTCCCTGCTCCTGGAGACCCTTTCAGGAAGGGTTCCCAAAGGATTCCTCAGCTGTTCCCACTTTCTGGAACTTGGTGATAGACTGCCTCTGGCTATGGAGGTTCTGTTTTGCTGGCAGTCATTTGTTATCAATCAGGGAGATCTTGCTAGCTCTGAAAGCTGTCTGGCAAGTGTGTCAGCTGCTTGGGGAAGTCAAAGGCTTCCTCCTGCCCCCCTCCCATGCCCACCCACCCCGGCAGAGATTGTGGAAAGAATGCTGGGGAGGCTCCTGCCTGTCGAAGAGGTGTGAGGGGTAGGAATCCCTGTCTTAAGCAAAGGGGATGGCCCAACGACCCACTGGGTTTCTTCCATCGGCAAATACGAAATGTTGTCATTTCAATCCACCCATTGGGGCTTTAAAATGAGGCCATCAGTAGATTCCCCGACACAAGAGGCGCCGTCCCGTGCTGACTGCCGTCTCGCCCATTCCAGCTGGGACCAGCCCAAACCAGTTTGTCCGCCGGAGCTCTTGGCAAGCCGTGCAACACAGGCGCACCAGTCCACGTGGGCCGGTTGATCAGGAAGGGGCAGGCACAGGTGTGCCCCTGGCAGGCAGCCAGGCCGTTGGCAAGAGCGGGGCATCCCATCCCAGGCCCGCTTCCTGCTTCTCACCCCTTCCCTCCTGCCAGTTCTTCCTCCAAGGGCCTCCGAAGTTCTTCACCGGCTTTCCCTGCCAGAGCTCCATTCGGAGAGCTCAGATCGAGGGGGCTGGAATCAAGCTGCGCCTGTTCAACAACAGGAGTAAACGGGATCTGTCGAACTCGCCTCCTTCCCCAGCTGCACAATACTGTCATGACTGATTCTGCAGCCCCAAAGGGGGCTGTTTATTTGCAATCAATGGGGGGGGGCAATCCGGGCTGCTCTGCACCCCTGTGGCCATCAGCTGCCTGCACAGCCAGCCCTTCCTCTGTGCCCAGTGGGGGGCTTCTCTCCCAGCCCGTTGTGGGTCCAGTGCCACCCCTAGTCCTGACCCCTCTGCAGGCTATAGGCCATCTTATGCCCAGGCTCGGTCCTGCCTAAGGCAGTGCCCCAAAGCTCAGAGCCAGCCAGGCCTTCCTGTGGCAGAAGTACCGTTTTCTCCATTGGCTGCCTCTTAATGAAATCTATACTATATTTACAGGCAGGTCTTTCTGGGGCACCCTTTTCCAGGTCCAGCTACTTGAAGTGGCCCTCTCTGGACTCACACGGACCAGGTGGGCCCCACTTCCTTCCATGCCCCCAGAAACATGAGAATTCCAGGCGGGAGAGTGACAGGGCTTCTGGCCTCCCCTCCCCCCGCCCCATGACGCATCCCGTCCGCAGCATTTCTGCTGACACATCATGATCCCAGGGCTTGCCTCTTGCAACAGAGGACAACCCACATTCTGTTTCCAGCTGCAAAGTGGCTCGAACCCTGGCCGGGCTGCCTGCAATTGAGCATTCCTTGGGAGTTTCCCAAGAGGTGTTCATGGCTGTTCATGGAAACTGTGCAATAGTTGACTTGCTGGATCCAATCAAAGCACCTTGCAAAGATTTAGCTCCTCTGCAGTTTAATTTACAGTCACCAGGGCTTTTTTTCTGGGAAAAGAGGTGGTGGAATTCAGTGGGTTGCCCTCGGAGAAAATGGTCACATGGCCGGTGGCCCCGCCCCCTGATCTCCAGACAGAGGGGAGTTGAGATTGCCCTCTGTGCCACCGAGCGGCGTGGAGGGCAGTCTAAACTCCCCTCTGTCTGGAGATCAGGGGGCGGGGCCACCAGCCATGTGACCATTTTCAAGAGGTGCCGGAACTCCGTTCCCCCGCGTTCCCCCTGAAAAAAAGCCCTGACAGTAACCATTTTGGTGAGGGGGGGTTAACTTGTACAAGAGTGCTTTGTAAGAGTTTATCTTTACAGTGAGCGGGTGCAGAGAAGAATCATGGGTTTATAAGCACTCTGGGAGAGCTGAACTGGTAGGTCAGTGATCTTTGCTGGAGGTTTCAGGAGAAGCCAATGGCAGTCCCCACAGACCTCCAGTGCAGCAACCCCCCCCCCCCATTATGAGGGGGTGAGCTCCTGGGAAGGCTCCTTGACTAGCAGAGCTGATGCAGGTGACCAACATTGCAGGGAGTTTGATTTTGCACCAGCATGCTTGAGTTATGGTTGCCAACCTCTAGGTGGGATCTGGAGATCTCCTGAAATTACAACTGATCTCCAGACTACAGCTATTAATTCCCCTGGAGAAAATGACTGCTTTTGGAGGTGGACTGTATGGTATTATACCCTGCTGAGTTCTCTCTCCTCTCCCAAACCCCATAGTTTTCAGGCTCCATCTCCAAATCTCCAGGAATTTCCCCACCTGGAGTTGGCAACCCCAGCTGTGTTGAAGCTTTTTCCTTCTGGTTCAAAGTGATACAACCACGGCAAAAAGACTTCTTAGGCAGGCAGGATTAGCAACTGAACTGAACATCTGGTTTGAGCTGAACATCTCTCTATCAAGAAATCTTTTGTGCTTGTCCCAGCCAACGAGGAAAGTTGCATTTAAAAAATCTCTCCTAAAAATATTTGAAGAGGTGCCTTTCTAATGTTATATATTCTCCTGGGAATTTTTTAATGTAAAGAAGTATCATTTTATTGAACAAGCAGAGATGCTTTGTAAAATTCCATCATTAAGGAATAACAACAACATGGGATAGTCCAGGTGAGCCTGATCTCAGAAGCTAAGCAGGGTCAGCCTTGGTTAGTAATTTGATGGGACCAGGGCTTTTTTTCTGGGAAAAGAGGTGGTGGGACTCAGTGGGTTGCCAGCACAGGGGGCAACTCTTGGCGGGAGGTGGTGCCGCTGGTATCACATGCGCACGTGCAAAGTGCGCACACGCTCCCAGGACCACACAATGATGTCACTTTGGGTCAGCCGGAACAAGCGGGGAGTTTTTTAAAGTTTAAATTGTCCTTGGAAAAAATAGTCATATGGCTGGTAGCCCCGCCTCCTGATCTCCAGACAGAGGGGGGTTTAGATTGCCCTCTGCACCACTGCACGGAGGGCAATCTCAACTCCCCTCTGTCTGGAGATCAGGGGCGGGGCCACCAGCCATGTGACCATTTTCAAGAGGTGCTGGAACTCCGTTCCACCGCGTTCCAGCTGAAAAAAAGCCCTGGATGGGACACCTCTAACAAAGACCAGGGCTGCAGAGGCAGGCAATGGCAAACCACCTCGGTTAGTCTCTTGCCATGAAAACCCCACCAGGGGTTGCCATAAGTCAACTGAGTTTAAAAACTTGTATTTATTCATCCTATGGCATTGTTTATGGAAATGTCCTTGATATTGACTCTACTAATCTCACACAGTGTAATCTGCCTGGCGTCTCAGTGAGAAAGGCGGACTAGAAATGATGTAAATTTTTAAAAAACCATTTCAGCAGTTAATGCAGCTCTCACACGGAAGGTTTGTCACCAGATTGATCCCTGCTTGGAAAATGGTGGCGATTGGTGTGTGTGGTATGCCACGGAAGAGTTGTTTGCCTGAGCTTAAAAACCTCGGATTTCTCCTCCTCAACCAAGTAATTAAGCATCAGAAGCTTTGTCAGAGTCCAGCTGCAAGTTTAGCACTTGCATATAGACTTGGGGGGATGGAAATGGAAACCCGGACACAGAACCCGCTTTATGAAGAAGGCCCCTTGACTGCAACACTTGTCGGGAAGAAAGGGCCATCAAATGAAGCGGGCATCTTCTGTGTGAATGACAGGAAGAACTCAAATCCACCCAAACGTCACCAAGGGGATTCAGCCGCGAGGCTCCGGGCATATTCCCCTGTGCTATTTGATCCGCCGGAACACTGGCATTTGCGGGGGAGAGGAATGGTTTCCAGGAATAAAGGTCCATCTGTAGCATTTGTATGTTTGCTTTCCGAGACTGTATATTTCAGGCTACTTTCAGAGCTCGGCTGAGTCACAGGGCAAGCCCCAAATTTTTAAAATAAATAACAAAACCAAATAAAAGATAAAGCTCGAAAAGAGCCTTGAGAGTGGGCCGAATTGTCTCCAAAACTAAGGTCAGGCAGACATACAGATTTTGCGAGGAAAGTAATACTGATAACCCCTTGGGAAAATCGGATAATTTTTTTTTAAAAAAAAACCTGTATCCCAATAGATACTCACTAAAGAGAAAAGTTCCGGAATCTGAGCTGGGCCTTGGTCTGGACTAACTTTCTGCTCTCATCTTGAGCCTGTTTGGAGACAAGCTCAGGCTGTACTCTAAGGAAGAGTACTCCTGAGCACGGGCAAAGAGCTCTCCCATGGCTGAGGGATCACTGTTGCCCAGGCCGGCACATCAGAATGGTGTGCTTTTAGGGACCTTTTAGAAATGGCCGGCTGCCACTCAGCGCTTTCCAGTGTGTAGGGGCTCCTTTTCCAAAATGAACACCTGCCAACCCACATGCTCCTGGGGGGGGGGGTGACACATTCCCCTCTGGGATTGGTTTCCTGCTGCTCATTTCCCAGCTCTGAAACGGGATCCTGGTGTTCTTTAGAAATCAGAAGGGCCTTTCCCCCCTGCACAAGACAGAGCGGCCCTTTCCCTTCTTCCAAAACAGCAAAACAAAATTCTCCCGGACCACAAAGTCTGCAAAGTCCATCATGTGAATGACAGTGGGGGAGGAAGAGTTTTCACGAGTCACTGGTATATATTTGGCTTTTGCTGAGTAATGATTTTCCACCTTCCTCCCCCCCCCCCTCTTCCTTTTCCCCAAGTTCTCTCCTTTTTGCCAAACTTGAGAATATTTTCTGATTCATCCTGGAACTATCCAGAGAGGGAACAAGATGACTCTTTTATTGATATATAAATCTAGCAAGGAAAACAGTCCCCACCTCCAGAGCCAGTTTCCAGAGCCATCGTCTTCCCTGTCCCCCCACCAAAAACGTTTCCACTGGATATCCGATCACGGGACTGGACACTCTTCGTTGCTCAACTTCGGGCTCTTGTCCACGCAGGCCGTAGGTGCCTCTTGGCCCGCCAGGGACTGATGAGCCCTGCAGGTTTATTATTTATTTACTTCACTTACAATCCCACCTTTCTCCCCAGTGGAGACCCTGGTGGCTTACAACCAGGGCTTTTTTTCAGCTGGAATGCGGGGGAACGGAGTTCCGGCACCTCTTGAAAATGGTCACATGGCCGGTGGCCCCGCCCCCTGATCTCCAGACAGAGGGGAGTTGAGATTGCCCTCTGCGTCACATGGCGCGGAGGGCAATCTAAACTCCCCTCTGTATGGAGATCAGGGGACGGGCCCCTCGGCCATGTGACCATTTTCGCGGAGGGTGATTTAAACTTAGAAAAACTCCCCCCTTGTTCCAGCTGACCCAAAGTGACGTCATTGTGCGGTCCTGAGTTCCACCACCTCTTTTCCCAGAAAAAAAGCCCTGCTTACAACACTCTCTTCCATTTCACTGTTGCAACAACCCTGTGAGGTAGGTTAGACAGACCGTCTGTGACTGGCCCAAGGTCACCCGCTGGGCCTCCATGGCGAAGTGGGGACTCAAACTGGGGTCCCCCAGACCCCAGCCTTGATGTTCTGACCACACTCCGCTCAGGCAGGCTGTCCTGCACACCTAGCATGGCTTTTCTGCTGCTTTCCCCTCCCCACAAGTTCTTGAAATTTTGAGCACTGGCGATCACCCGCCTAGCTTCTTCCCAGGGGTGGGCCAGGGAGTGGAGCGGAGAATTTCAGCTGGCCTGTTTCACTGGGTGAGAAGGCAGAGCCTGGAAATATTTGGCATAAGAGGCTGGGGGGGGGCTAAAAATAAGCCTGCCAGCAGTGTGCAATACCACACTTGAGGGTTGGCGATTCCTGGGCTTCCTCCCAGGAATTCCCCCCTCCGCCATTTTATCCTCACAACAACCTTGCAGGGTACTTTAGGCTGAGCGTAAGCAGCAGAGCCAAGAGCCATAGCATAGTGGGGAATTGGCAAACCGTCTCCCCATTCCTGGACGTCACCCCACACCAGCTCTCAGTCCTCCATCCCAGCATCAGTTTTCAGTCCTGGGGCAGTGGAATTAACCCTAAAGATGCCCGTGGCCATCTCCTCGATGGTGCTGCAGAATGGTTAGAGCAAAGGGCTTGTTTTTTGTTTTTCTTAAGTCAGCAAGGTAATGAGGTTAGGAGGACGTAAATGCCTTTGGCTCACCTGGCAAGTTTGTTTGGAGCTGATCTCCTTGGAGAGAGCTCCTCTGCCTTATCCAATTGCCCAGCGAGGAAAGGTCATAAAAGCTTCAAGGTTTTATGGGCCAGGAGGCAGGTTCCTATGAGTTAAGAAAGGGCTTTTCTAGGATCTTCCACTCATTTATCGGGGGGGGGGGATTCTCCACTCCATCACCCTCTGTGTGTGTGTCACACATTTTAAACAAAGAACAGAATTTGCCCCATCCAGCCAAATGGCTGTCAACATGCTTTATTCCTTTTTTTCTTTTTTAAATTACACAGATCAGGAAATTCCTAATTTGAAACAGCTGAAATCGTGTTTTTATAGAGGAAAGAGGACAGTGCAAATAGAGGAGATGCCCTGACTTCCGGTTCTGATTCTGGAAAGGGCACCAGCATGTGGGGCAGTGGCGGGGGGGGGGGGGGACAGCCCTAACCAGGGCTGTGGGATCTGGAGGAGGGGCAGCCGAGGGAGAAGCCCCTTTTTTGTGGATTCCCCTCTTCTCTGCTTTGCGCTGTCCTTGCCATTAGATGGTCAATTTGTGGCACTTCAGAGATACAGTGGAAATGTGGTGGAATTGGGGGGCGGGGAGGCATATTTTAAGTTTGTACGTGGCTCAGAGAAATTTGTCTTCAGCGTAGAGGTTAAAATGTGTTATTCTTCAGCTCAAGAGTCAAGATATTTATGTTTGCATATATTCATTTCATTTACTTTATGTATACTTCACTTTTTACCACAGAGGGACCCAAAGCAGCTTTCATTGTTCTTCTCTTGTTGTTCTATTCCTCGCAACAGCCCTGGAAGGTAGGCTTGCCTGCATGTGACTGGCCTCAGGTCACCTAGCAACCTAGCCGGGGGGGGGGTCAAACCTGAGCCTCCCAGAGTCTACTTACCCACCTTGACCCTCTAGAGCAGTTTCACACATGCACCCTGCACCCTGGCCTCCTCTTTGCAGGGAGCCTCAGCCGAGCCTAATTGACTGGGCAGCATCCTTGGATGGGTTGCCAGTTTCCAAACGCCGCACGCTACATGCTGAGGTGTGCACAGACATGCTTAGGGGTCCCCCTGAACCTGCAACAGGCTGGTGAGGCAGACTCAGAGAGCCACTTTGCAAACTGGGTCTGTTCTGCAAACCCACAGGGCGTGTGCAGAAATGTTCAGGTTGGGAGAGCGCTCATGCAACCTCATGCTCCAGAGACATCACAAAGCAGGCCACATACCCGCATGAAAAGCTCCTGTAGGCCAGAAGCTGCCCTCAAGCTCTGGGCGAAGGGTTAGTGTGTGTTGCAGGGAGTGGAAATGTTTAGGGGGAGGCCCTGAAAGCAGCTTGGGCGCTCCATTTGTTCTCCGGCAGAGGGCTGGTTGCAGCTGATATCTCAGCCACCGTGCTGCTAGAAAGCCTCTGAGCATGAGCAGAGTGCCCTTCTTTTCTCACTGAATTGTTATAGGCAAAGCTTCTACATCGTTCTTTGACTGGGAGCAGTTCGCCTCTCAACCATGAACCTCTGGCGGGGCAGCCAGCATGAAAGTCTCCAGTGTGCAATGTGGGGATAACAATTATCCTGATCCACCTTCCAGGACGGTTGTATAGGTGTGGACCACAGCCAACAAATGCCAGAGGAGCGTCCATGTTAGTCTGTAGCCACAAAAATGAGACAGAAGCCTTGTTGTTACCCCTTAGATACGATCATGGTTTCTGTGGCAGAAGTGCCGTCACTTAGAGCCCTTGTCGCCAGATGCGTGAGGAGGCTCTGCAGTTGCAGCGGGGCCTGCTCGTCTTGCTTATTTATAGATAAGGTGGATATCACTAGGATACCATAAGCCTCCAGCGCTGTCTTGTCCAAAGGGGGACAAACCCAGGAAGCACTGCCCCTGGAACTCCCCGCCACTTGGGGAAATTGAGAGCCTCTAATGGTATCTATAAAAATGCATTCTGAACACTGCAGCCTGCTTGACTAAGAAATGGAATCCGATCTGGGTTTATATAGAGAGTGGCTGGGAGAACCAAGCCATAGGGGCAGATCTGCTGCACATTTGTGGCCGGGCTGCCAGTTATTCCTTGCAGGGAAAAGCAAAGCTCGGGGCTGTGCTTGGGGAAACACACCAGGCCTGGCTCTCCCTCACCCAGCCTTGTTTGCATACCTAGGAGCCCAGAGACGTTTCCTAGCTAGCAGCTGAACAGCTGACAGCCACACAAGTCCCTGGTAGACTCAGCAAGGCGACAATTTTACACCTCTCCCCCTCTTGGCACCTGGCATATGGCAAGGCCTTGCACTTTACTCAAGGGGACTTCCCAGCCGCCAGAGATCCAGGACTCCTCCTTCCCTCTCCCCACACTCAACATTGACTCACGCCAAGTGCACACAGGGTTAGGTACCATTCCGTGTTTCAAAGTAAGAGAGGAAAGCATGCAATGGGTCTCCGTTCCCCTGAGTGGATCCTGCTTGGCTATATATGAGTTACTCAGGAGGGCTTTCTACCCAGATCATAGGGCTGTGTCATAAGAAGTAGCTCAAAGAGATCCGTTGGTAAAGACAGGAAATATAGACTGTGCCATTGCGTACTGTCTGCTGATGTAGATGTGCTCCTACTAGGAAGTTTCCCACATTGCTAAACATGCCGTGTTAACTACTTACGCTTTGTTTCAGAAAGATTCCATCTCTGTCCTCCGCTTTATGCTTGTTTCGGGTTTTCTGCTGCCATTCCCTAAAGTATCTGCTCACTGAATGGCCTGTTCACTTTGCTCAATGAATGTCGGAGCTGTTGATTATATTGCATTTCACTTGCACCTTGGGTCTCGGTGAGAAAGGTGGACTATACATAAATAAAAATAAATAAATAAATCTTACCCAGGATGCTTTCATATTGCCTGCCTGTACCACAGGAAGCTGATCTGATCAATGGTTTGTAACATGTATAATCCCGTGACAAACTGTCACGAGATTATACATAGGATTAATCATAGGCGGAAAAGGAAAAAGCAATCCCCAGTTGATGTTGCCAAAATACCAAATGTAGCCAGCTGCTTTGGGTGCCATTTAACGGATCAGAATATGAAAGAGTCTCTTCTGTGAACTCTGATCCACGGGAAGTTCTCTTGCGCAAAAGCCTGGCCCATTCATCTCTATTTACAGGAAACTCCCCCCCCTCGCCCCTCATCCACCAGATACTGCCAACCTGCAATACAAATGGGTAATTCTTCATTGTTTCCTGTGCAGAGAAAGGGGAACAATTGTTCCCCAACAGGTATACTCAAGCCTCTCCCCCCCCTACCCCGGCCCGTACTTTATCCCTTTCATCATGGGACAAGTTAATTCTAGGCCGGGGGGGGGGGGGTTGCAAGTGGAGGATGTCGAGCAGTGGGTGAGAACAGCAGGCCAGGTCACTGTTGTCGAGAGTGTGACCTTTGTGGTTTGTGGCGCGTTGTCTGTAGCTGTGGAGCCTTGGCAGGAGAATCAGGTGACCCACCCACAGGTGGGGGCTGGAACGTATGGAGTCCAGAGAAAGGCGCGTCACCATTCAGCTGGGGAGCTAAGAATAGCACATCCGGCCGGACCGCTTGGGGGGCGGTGGTGAAAAGAGCTAATTATAACCCACCTTCGAGAGCAACGGGTGGAAACCTACTTTGCCGAGCGTGACACCCAAAGGGGCTAACAGACCTGAATTTTGGTTGCTGTGATTTTCCTTCTGGTGGGTGGGGAGAGGTTGGGTTTATTTTTTAAAAAAATCACTTTCTGTATTCTGATTTTAATCCTTTTTAGCTGCTTTGCAGATCTGCGCCAGATCAGAGTAGAAATGTTTTTAAGTAAGTAAGGCACGAGCCAGCTGGTAGCAGAGCCCCATTGAACGCAATTGCACCAGAACCATGTTCTCCTGAAGTCTTGCTCATTTCCGTGGGGCTCATCTCCTGGCGGGATCTTGCCTTCTGTTGGTTAGCTGGATACATGGTAGGCACCGCATGGATTTCCTAGCTTAGGCCCTGAGTGTCCAGCGATGGCCCCAGTGGCTACTATCTATTGGCTCTGCATATGAGGAGGAAGGCATGAGAAATACTGTGTGCATCTGCAGGTGAGAATGCATATTGTGCAAGGATGTATGTATGTGTGAGCAACAGCATTTTGGGTCCCTTGCGCATGAAAGGCTACTAACTCTCTACACACCAACAGTATCCTGACATCCTTTGTGACTCCGTGAGAGATTTTGGGTTTGGGGGTGGTCACTCTTTGGATTGCATGGTGTACCTGTATGGGGCCGACAGATGTTTTTAGCTGGCCGGTCCAAACCTGCCAAACGGACAGTGGGAACATCACCATAGGGTTGCTGTGTTCCTAAACCAAAAGGTGCTGGAGAAATGACATCATCAGGCCCAACAAACTGGTTACAGTTCATAACAGGGCTTTTTTTCTTGGAAAAGAGGTGGTGGAACTCAGTGGTGGAACTCAAGACCGCACAATGACATCCGTTTGGGTCAGCTAGAACAAGGGGGGAGTTTTTTAAAGTTTAAATCACCTTCGGGCGAAAATGGTGACATGGCCGGTGCCCCCACCCCCTGATCTCCAGACAGAGGGGAGTTTAGATTGCCCTCCGTGCCGCTCCAGCAGCATGGAGGGCAATCTCAACTCCCCTCTGTCTGGAGATCAGGGGGCGGGGCCACCGGCCATGTGACCATTTTCAAGAGGTGCCGGAACTCCGTTCCACCATGTTCCTGCTGAAAAAAAGCCCCGGTTCATGCCCAGAGGCTCTGTTATCTTCCTTTATGCGTTCTGCCACTGAGATCTGGTGCTGAGAAAAGGGGGCTGAGTTCTGGGCAGACTGGGAAGCACACTGTGGGGAGAGGCAAGGAACAGATTTGAAAGCAACAGAGAGTGCCCAGCAGAGCCCCCCCCCCCAAAACCTCTCATGTTCATTCCACTGCTAATTCGTAAAGCCACTTTGAACAATCCCTGGAAACCAGACATTACTGGCCCCAGTATCTGTTCACTGAGCCAAGCTCCAAATTCCCCCTTGTTAGGAAGAATAAATAAGCACATCCTCCTCGTCATTCCTTTGGCAGAGGGAGCGGGCTGGGTGGGGGAAGGGGGCGTTTCTGGCTTCTTTTGAGAGCGCCGCAGGGGAGTCCATGGCTGCAGCCTGGGGAGTGGGAGGGCAGCTCTAAAGCTCCCCCTGGAAAGGGGCCAGAGACTTGGCTGGGAGGTCACACCCTCCCCCCAGGGGTGTCCTTAATTCAGGTCAGACCAAGATTCCTTCTGAAGCCTCCTTCTCTTCCCCACAGGGGCCACTCACAGGGGCCATACTGGAAGGCACTCCCCTTATATTTGCCCCCTCAGAACTGTTATCCAAAGGTGGACTTCCTCTGAACATGGAGGTTCTGTCAAGCCATCATCATTAAGAGCTAGGGAAGGGCCTAGAGATTTGATCCTGCCTGGGCTTGTGTTGTTTATTACAAGCCCCTGCCGTGTTCTGCCCAGCCTCAAGGCATTCCTCCTCCCCCAAATCTGTACCAAAAATGCTATACAAATGCGTGATGGAAACTTAAGAATCGCCTTATGCTGAAAACCACCTGATCGCCAAACGCATCTACGTGCCTCCAGTCGTCATCCCAAACACACCAAACAACCCGTTCGCTACAGCCAAGCTCTGCACTACAGCCGCAGCTGCACCAGCCCCTCTACCAGAGATTCTCACCTGCGTGATCTACAACAGAGATTTCTGGAATTATAATACCCACCGGATGTAGTAAGAAGACAGATCAATAAAGCCAGAATGGTACCAAGGGAGGACCTGCTGCAAGATAAGCCCAACCAGAACAACAAGCGAGAACACCACTGGTGGTCACATGCAGCTCCCAGCTCAAACCAGTTCGACGAATCATTAATGACCACAACCTACGCTGGACCATGATTCTCTTCTCTCACAAACAATGGGAGGCAAACCTTTTCTTCACCACAGGCAACCCCTTAATCCTAACAACTTCTCACTTACAATACTGCGCTTCCTTACATGGACTCTGGGACAAGGGCCTGTAGCAAACCAAGATGCCAACTCTATCCCCATATTCACTCCAACGACACAATCACTGGACCCAACAACAACAGCTGTACCGTCTCAGGCTCATTCCCTTGTTCATCTTCCGATATTATATGCTAGCAACAAAGCTCATTTGTGGGGGAAAATACAATGAGCTCTAGAAAGGGCAGGGCAGGCGGCCGGGCATTGCCCCCTCCGCAGCATCCCGGTGGGGTGGGGGAGGGCAAGGCGGCCAGGCCAGGCATTACCCCGCTGCAGCACCCCAATTCAGGCAGCTGCAGGACCTGAGAGTGCTGCTGGGGGGAGGGGCAGAAAGAGCCCTGGAGTGCTCCTGCACCTCACAGCCCCCAATTTGGCCCAGATTCGGCCCTGATTTGGGCGGCTGTGGGACCCAGGAGGGCTGTGAGGGTGGGTGGGAAGGGTCCTGGAACACTCTGCATCCTGCAGCCACCCCGATTTGGCCCATTTCAGCCAGAAATCAGCCTACTGCAGTGCCCAAGAGCCAATGAACCACCAGGGAGCACTCCTGGGGAGGCGTGTTCTCACACCTTGCCCCCCCCGTCAGCCAGGTAAGCAGGGATGGGAGTGGAGGGTGGGAGTGGGAGCCGTGCTGCCGAGGACTCACCTTTTATCCCCACAGAGGGGTGCATGAGTGCTCCTGCGCTGGAATCAAGGGTGAGTCATCGCCAATACGGCTCCTATCAAGTGTCAGCAATGCCCTTACAACACAAGATTGCTAAAGCGGTTATTTGCACATTTGGAACAATGGATCCCCCAGCGTTCATTTAGGATATAGGATTTTTCTTTCATTGCAGATGCTAATTTTCTGCACTTCATATACCCCTGCTCTATCAAGCTAACTACAACATGTATTGTAGATAGCCCCCAACACTCTAATTTACAATACCCCTCACACCTTCATCCTGGATTAATAAGGACCCCTTCCTTTTCCCACTCTGGTATCTGACGAAGGGAGCTCTGAAAGCTCATACCCTGGAATCTAGTTGATGTTTAAGGTGTTACCAGACCCAAATCTTGCTCTTCTACTACAGACCAACATGGCTACCCACCTGGAACTACAAAAACAGATGTGGCCCACAAATCACGTACACATATGACACATTCACATACAAACATACATTGACTGTGGCTGATTTGAAGGTGTTGTGTCTTTAGGCTGTCATAACTCATTGCCACAAGATTCAGAGTTGGGAATCCACCAGCTCCTGTTTGGTGTCATCCTTCATTTTGAGGGATGCCAATTCCCCGCTGGTCTCTATGATCCCAGAAAGACAACTATTGTTTGCCAGGCTTAGCTAGAATGATAACTGCCGTGATTCAGTAGGGATTTTCCGGCCCAGAGGGGAGTAAAGAGATCCAATTCCACAGAAATGTTGCGGTGAGTCACCCTCTAAGACTGAGGCCTTGACTCACAATTCAGCTGAAACAGAGACGCTGCTCTCCAGCTCAGAACTGGCACCAGCCTTCTAGCAAGACACCTGGGGCGGGTGAAAAGACACCTCAGCTCTTTTAATCTCCCACTCCACTCTGCTCTCTCCAAAGGCCTCTGAAATGGCCGCTGCTTGGTCCATGCACCAAACTCTGCCCCAAAGGATTGTGGGCAAATCTTTCCCTTACCTGGAAGAAAGAATTGGCACAATATAAACCCCTTAACCCCTCAAAATTATCATCTAGTAAATCAGATTTAGAGAGCAGGATGGAGGGAAAGACTTGATGCCCTGCTCGTGGGCTTCTGAAGGTATCTGTCTGATCACTGTCAGAAACTGTATACTGGATTAGGCAGGGCCCCAGACTGACGCTTCAAGGAATTTCTCTTGCTTTCTTCAGTGCTTTTATTTTGCTTTAAAAAGCCCGGTGGGGAAGTCGTATTAGTCTGTTGCTGCAGAAAGAGGAGTTTTACAGCGCTGCACAGACTCGCGTGTTTTTTCCCAGCATGCCTTCATGGCCCAGAGCCTTCACCCTTCTCTTTTCGTGGCAGCAAGACCTGTATTTCGGAGGCTCCCCATCACTCACGTGTCCTGCTGTGCACTTTGATGCCCCCCACATTCACAAGGCATATTGGTTTTGACCTCTCCGCCTACCCTCCCAGCACACACCTTTTGAAGCACCAGTGAAAAGTGGTATCTGTGGTGAGCATCTCCATCTACCCCTAACAGCATTTCTGCAGGGCTGGGTTATCTGTCGAGCGTCTGCTTGTTTCATCCTGTCCAGATGTGCCGGAAGGTTACTTCCCTGTGTAAAGTTCTTCATATTCTTGTCAATGGGGCCTGCTGTAAATCCATTTATGGCTGCCTAGAGTCAGGAATTTGCAATGATGCAAGGCAGTGTAAACAGACCCCCCCCTACGCACCCCCCACAAGAGTCCACGTCACATTCCAAGCATTTTGACAGGCTAAAGAGCCCCATCAGCACAAAGTGCAGCGTGCACACCATATCTTTACTTCTTGAATATTCTCATTCTCTGCCAGGCCCCCAGGTGGCATTTTGGAAGAGACTGACTGGGCCCTCTGCTCTAGTTCTATACCAGGATTGTCATAAACAACTAAATGGGCCTCTCTTCTTCGTGTTTCATGTTAAGCAACAGCATAAATCCCTTTGCTTAAAGAGGGAGGGTGAACGTTTGACCTCTGCAGTTGATGAGGTCTAAAAAGAGAGAGAGAAGAACGCGGCCCAGTGGTTTAAAATACGTTGCATTTTGGCAATTTAAACCTTGAATCGTACAAGGGAGGCCTTTAGTGAGCCCAGCTCCCCCTGAAGCGGCTAAAAATAAGATCCCAAATGGGCCCCTTAGCCCACTGAAATCGTTTAATCCATTCACAGTGTGGGCTTTTAATCAGTTGGTTGTTTGGTTAAATACGCGGACATCTTGAAAATAATACGGAAGCTGGAATGTTCATAAACGTTCCCAGCACCACAGCAGCTAAGCCAGTGGCTAGGAAAAGCACATTTTGGCCAACGAACAGAATGCAGATCCCGTCCAGCCAAGGAGATTGGAGGTTTCAGAGATGGATTTCACTTGTGTTGAGTTTGGAGACCAGTTGACGAAACCACATCTTTGCCACCAATTTATGAGTCTATGTTTTGGATCCCTCTCTCATGTGACCGCAGTGAATGCCCTAAAAAAGATGACCAAAATACCATCTCTCAAAGGATGTTTGTTTTGAACTGGATGGAAGAATTCCCCATCCCACCTCTATCTCATGATTGTGTGCAAGCGCTGAATCATCTTTTATGGCTTCTTCACCCCTGGAGGGCTGTTTCTGTGGGAACCAACCACAAGAGAAACCCAATTTCTGTGCAATCTCCATTTCTACAGCAAGATGGTGCGGAAACAGTGCTCAACATCTGGGAAATGCTGAAGAGCTGTCTTGCAATTCTATTTGGGCACTTGTGCTCAGCATTTTTCAGTTCCCCTTAGCCTCCAGTTCTTACAGTCACTTTATGCAAACCCAAGAAGGGGAAGGTTCCAGAGATGTGTGCTCTCCGCACTTGTCAGGGACCTTACAGGAACCCTCAGGGTGGCGGTGACTCACGGCCCAGTCACCTGAGAAAGAAGAAATCAAAACACAGACTTGAGCAGTTTCAAAACTGAAAGTCCTCCAGGCTCCTTTGCAAGTCAGGTTTGGCTCCGGGACATGTAGGAGCCAGCCTGAGAAGAGGCAGAACGGCTCCCTCTGCCTCTCCTGGCTGCCCTTTGTCACTCATTGGCAGACCTCATCTTTTGCAAAGCCCAGTGCCACTTGCCCCAGCTTCAGCAGGCATGCCGGCGGTGCTGTTCCCTGGATTATCACTAAGTGCTGTCCTTATGGTGCAGCCCTTGAAGGCATTTCATGAATGGCTCCCCTCTGCTTCCTCTGCCCCTTTTGGCCTAGATCTTTCTGTGCCTTCTTATTTATTTATTTATTTATTTATTCAATTCATGTTCCACCCTCCCCGCATCAGCAGGCTCAGGGCGGATTACAATCAGTATAGCAATTTAAAATACATATAACTTTAAAACCAAATATTTAAAACGCACAGCAGCAGACTTCTCCAATAACCACCACCCAACCATCTCCAAAGTATTTAACAGGCTGGGTGGGTAGGGGGGCATATTTTCCTCTAGTCGGCCGGTGGAGAGGCCCAATCAGCATCAACCATATGCCTGACGGAACAGCTCTGTCTTGGAGGCTTGGCGGAAGGATAACAAATCCGGCCAGGTCGTAATCTCTTTAGACACAGCGTTCCACCAGGTTGGAGCCGGGACTGAAAAGACCCTGGCCCTGGTCGATGCTAGGCAGGCCTCCCTGGGGCCAGGGATCATTATCAGCTGTTTGTCACTGGGTCAAAGAGTATTTGGGGGCTCATATAGGGAGAGGCAGTCCCGCAGATACACCGGTCCTAGTCCACATAGAGCTTTATAGGTTAATACCAAAACCTTGAGTCTGATCCAGTACTCCACCAGTAACCAATGCAGCTGGCGCAATACCGGTGTAACACGTGCATTAGAAGGCACTCTGGTGATGACACGTGCCGCCGTAATTTGAACTAGTTGTAACTGCCGGATCAAGTTCAAGGGAAGCCTTGCATAGAGCGTGTTACAGTAGTCTAACCTAAAGGTGACCATTGCCTGGACCACTGTAGTTAAGTCGCGGGTTGAAAGATAGGGGGCGAGTTGTCTGGTCTGTTGGAGATGGAAGAATGACGACCTGGCAACCGCCACGACCTGGGCCTCCATTTTCGAGGAGCCATCCAGGATCACCCCCAGGCTCCCAACTCTCGGAGCCGGTGGAAGCACTGCCCCAGCGAGTGTAGGAAGCCTGGGCCCCAAATCCACACTCCCATGACTCATGTACAGGATGTCTGTCTTCGAGGGGTTTAACTTCAGCCGACTCTGCCTCAACCAGCCAGCCACGGCTTCAAAAGCATGCTCCAGGACACCCGGGGCCGATCCCGGCCAGCCGCCCATCAACAGGTATAGCTGGGTGTCATCAGCGTACTGATGCCACCCAAGCCCGAAACTTCGCACCAGCTGGGAGAGGGGGCGCATGTAGATGTCGAACAATAATGGGGAGAGTATTGCCCCCTTCAGCACACCACACACTAGTGGATAGCGGGATGACAGCTTCTCCCCTAGCGCCCCCCCCCCTCTGTCCCCGACCGTGGAGAAAGGAGACAAGCCACTGTAATGCCGTCCCTTGAATTCCCACGTCGGTGAGGCGGTGGGTCAGAAGATCATCATCGACCGTATCGAACGCTGCCGAAAGATCTAATAAAATCAGCAGCACCGATCCACTATGATCCAGGTGTCTGTGAAGATCATCCGTGGGGGCGACCAGCAGTATCTGGGTCCCATGGCTAGGGGGCGGAAGCTGGGCTGGAAGGGACCCAGGGCCGAGGTCCTGGTTCTTCCGAGGTCCTGGTTCTTCCTGGTTCTTCCGAGGTTCTTCCCTCAGCCCCTTCCAGAACCTCAGCCACTCTCTCAATGGCAGCCAGAAACGTTTTCCTGGTTGCCTGTTAGAGAAGAACCAGGCAGCCCCACACAGCTCCACTGCTGCAAAATACCTTCAGGGCAGCACAAATACAGACCACCCCCCCACCCCACCCCACCCCACCCCCCAGCTCTTTTCTTTAAGTGTCCTTCCATGTGCCTTATTTCAGGAGAGGTAGCTGCAAAGAGAACTGCCGCAGAGGCCTGGGGCAGTCCTGAACGGGTGCGGAATGTGCTGCTCCTCCCAGGCAGAAGTCAGCTGCGCCTGAGGATCGGTTCAGCTGGGAGACCAGCACGGTGGGCCCCTGGTCTGTTGTGTCCTCCAGACTCTTGAGGAAGAGACTGGAGAGAGCCTGGAAGACTTTCACTCAGGGTCACTGTTGCAGTCAGCAAAGAGAAATACAATTTGCCTTGCTGGATCAGGCCAAAACGATTTTAAGAAGGTGTTCCCTCTACTGGAAGGACCCAGGATTTGTCCTGGGAAGAAGACGACGCTCCAGGAAACTCACCGAGAAAAACCATCATTCCCACACCAGTCCTGGCCCAATTGAACTGGCCGCCTCCGGGCCAGCAAGAAAGCATCCCTCTGCCACTGGATTCACCCCACGACCCCCTCAGGTAAGGGTCTCTCCCTTGCGGGGGGTCTTCAGGCAGTGAGTTTGGCACCCATCTGTTGGAGACGCCCCAGCTTTGGAGTTCTGTACTGCTGTGAGAAGGCGATGGGATGAGAGAACTGGCCAACCCAGACGCGTGCCCTTTGTGACCCTGAGCCGTATCTCCTGGATCATGTGGGGCAGATGTGGGCTGTCTAGGGGGCTGGCAGCAGCTCCGGCAGCAGTGGAAAAGCCCTGGACCTGAGTCACTCTTGCGGTACAGCCAGCACAGTGGGTGGGGGCTCCGTTCGTGGCCCTCCAGGCAGGGGCCCACCGGAAACTTCCACCCCTGGTGTTTTCACACACGCTGTTGCTTTTGACTGAAACCAGTTTGTGATGCTGGTGTGAAACTTGCACTGGTGAGGCTGTGCTTTTGATTTCAAGGAGACCTCTGTTCTACAGAACAACACCTGTGCATGGGTGCAGGGAGCACAAGGGGGGGCGAACGGAACTTTTTAATACCACCCCCTCCCCCTTCCCCGCATGAGGGCCGCTGAGCGCTGCCCTTGATCCGGTGACGAAAAGGTTGCTCTGGTCTCCGTAGAAGGGCCTTTTGGAGACATTGGCAGACGGGTGAGATCGACGCAACAGCACTCCTTGCCAGGATTCCATGTTATGACTGAACTGTCACTCATTGTGAGATGGTGCATCTCGCATTGTGCCGTTTGCTGTTGTTAGAGCAGTACCTAAAAGAGCCTCGCAAAGACGGCCCGAGGGATGGCCGGGCCATACGAGATAAGCAGAGTCTTCTTGGACCTGCAAGTCGGTCTCCAGGAGACATCTTACACCAGCCCGCTCAAGTGTGGGCAGACGCAATACTAGCTGGGAAGAGCAGTTTAAAAAGACAGAGCCGAAGGCTTCGTCCATTTCTCCTCTCTACCGCGCGGGCAGAGATCGCTCCTCGGGGGGTTTGTGCGTTTCCTCGCGGCCTCGGGAGGCCTCTGCCAAGTTCGCCCCCCCCCCCGTCGGGAGGCGCGACAGGCCAGCCAGAGGGGAAAGCAGAGAACTGGGGGCGATGGACCCGGCCGCCTTGGGGTCTCCTTGGCCTGGCAGCTCGGGCCTTCGCTGGTCCGACGCGAGAGTCTTTCCGATGCGGGGCTTGAGCAGGGGGCACCTCGGAGGCCCTCGAGATCTTCACGGCAGGGGCCTTTGCGAGCCCCGCCCCCCGCTCCGAAGCCTCCGCCCCGGCCCTCCTAAGGCGCCCCCGGACTCCAGACCTGCTGCTGCGGACCCCCGCCCACTCCCTGCCCATGCCCCGAAGAGCCTGCCCGCGGAGGCCGGGCGACGGGGCGGGCGGGCGTCGCCGGGCACGGGCACGGGCAGCCTGGGCGCCGCGCTCGGGCGGCCCTCCTGCCCCTTTCGGGGCGCGCCCGCCGCTCTCCCTGCCGCGGCCGGGCCTCTGCCTGCGCCCCCCCCTCTCCCCGCCCCTGCCGGGGAGGGAGGGATGAGCTCATCGGGGGCGGGCCCGCGCTCCCCCTCCCGCCGGGCTGGCGGGGCCGCGCATAAGAGCCGGGCCGGGCTGCTGCGCCTCCCAGCTCCGCCGCTGCCACCGCGCCGCTCGCTCCGCCGGAGGGCCAGCCCAGCCTAGCCCAGCCACACGAGCCCAGCCCGGCCCGCCATGAGCTCCATCCTCGACGTCCACGCTCTCTACGAGGTAAGGCTCGAGGTCCGCGCCGGAGGGGTGCCAGGCCGGCGGCCCCGGAGAGACCCGCGGGAGTGTCCGGGGCTCCGCTTGGGAGAGCCGCAGCGCCCTCCTTGCGTTCAGAGCCGGCGCTCGGGAGCCGGGCCGCCGCCGCCGCCGCCGCCGCCTCCGCCTGGCCCGGCTTCCAGGGGGGCTGGCGGGCTTCGGGGCTGCCGCCGTGGCCCGCGCCGGGGCGAAGTTTCTGCTCCCGGGCCGCTGCCCTTCCAGCCTCCGCCCCGCCGGCCAGTTGCAACCCGGCCCCGGCCCGAGCCTCGCGGACTCTCCGGCGGGGGCATCTGCCCGCTTGTGCCCCTGGGAAGCCGCGGCCCGCCCCCGGAGCTTGGCGCAGTTTTCCAGAAGGCGAGCTGTAGAAGCGGCGTTGGTTTTGCGGGGACTGATACCAAGCGGGTGGTGATGGCCTGACTCTCAGTTGGCCGCATGTGCCGGCTTCTGAGCGGCACAGAGCTCCGTGTCGCCGGACGGGCCCGGCTTTCAGTCCGAGATCTTTCTAAAAGCACCCTCCCTGCAAGCCCCTTCTCGCCTCTCCTTTTGAATCAGTAGAGGGGGGTATACCCCCAGGGCTTTTAAACAACTCCTCCTTGATTTCCTAGGATTTGGGACTCCAAAGGGAGATTGGTATTTGGGATTTTATGTTACATACTTTGATTTTAAAAAAAATACTTGGTTTGAAGGGCGCAAAAGATGACCTTGCTAAAATACAGGTCTGTTTGCAATGTCAAGATATAGTTCGGTATAATGAATTTCTTTGCTTTTGTGGGGCTAAAAATGAGTGAAAATGTGTTGTTCCCAGGAAGGTAAAGCCAAACTTTCAAATCTTTGAAGTGTGTGTGGTGGTGGTGGTGGTGGGGGGGGATCTGTTGAAAAATAGAATTGGATCTTTGTCGTTAAAAAAACGGAGTCTGATCTTGAAGCAAAAGGGAGTTTATAAAAACGTTTGACAGCTGTTTGCTTTTCCTTCCCTATGGCCTGCTTTTCGGTTCTTTGCAAATCTGGAGCATAAGAGAACAGGGGGGGGCAGGCACTTTGGGGGGGCTCACTTCCTGTTCTGAAGAACAGCTTCTTTCCTAGTCCAAGCATTATTCCTTTCCCCCCCACCCTTAGCCGGAGAGCCCACAAAAGTCAAATTGGCTTTGGGTGCTTCTGATACAAATCATTTCACAACACTTTTTTTCTACCCTCTCCCCTGAAACCCTTGTAGTTCAGGGCAGGTGCACAGGTTGTGTTTGTCTTAACTAGTTAAACACTTTTGATTTCTTGGAAATAATGGGGAGGGAAAAAATCCAGTTGTTAAACTGGCCAGAAAGGTGGGGTCTGAAGATGGTATTAGAAATCTATTATCAGCAGTGTTTTACAGTTGCATGGCACGAATGCAGACCCCTCCCTGAGGAGCTTATGATCTAAATTGAGGCAGACAGAGGAATTTGCCTGTCTGCGGCCTTCCTCTCAGTTGGGGTGGGGGTTAAGAGGCTGTCAGAGGCTCCATTGTGAAGGTGGGTTTTGAGGCAGAATTGGAAGGGCAGGGCGGCATCACAGAGATGGCCTGGGCATGAGAAGAAGCAATCAGTCAGTGCCTTGCGTGGTCAAAGAGTTTAAAAGTTTTTAAAAAAAAATTGGAGGCCTGTTGCGTCTCAGCCCTGTCCCCCTAATAAAACTACTTGCCTGCGCCAGGCAGCATATTATTAATGCCCTGAGTCAAGGGTTCCTCAAGAAATTGTGGAATAAATATATTTAAAAGTTTTGAAATACTTTGAAAATTTCCATATATCCCTCAAAATATTGCAGTTATTAAGGTTATGTAGATCCAGAGGAGTTAGCCGTGTTAGTCTGTAATAGCAAAATAGTAAAGGGTCCAGTAGCACCTTTAAGACTGACCAACTTTATTGTAGCATAAGCTTTCGAGAACCACAGCTCTCTTAGTCAGATGCATCAACTTTTTCTGGCCTGTAAACATGTTAATAGGTAGGGGTTTCTCAGGATTTGAAAAAATTATATAGGAGTTCCTCCATGGAAAAGTGATGGGGAAACAAGTGTGCCAAGTGATAAATATATGTTGTGGAGCCAAATGGACAGAAACCATGAAATGCCCTCCCAAATATCGGGAGCAAGAAATAGTGCCCAGATGATGCCTGGTTCATTGGCTGGATCCAGCCACCCAAAGCAAGTTGGTCTGTAGTCAGCAGAACACTTAATTCAGTGGGCAGCAGTGGCCAAGAGGCTCGGTCAAGATCAGCGAGGATAAAGACGTCTGTCTACCTCTGTTGGTCTTTCGTCATAGCTCTCGGGCTCCGGCATGCTTTTGAATGGCATAGAATGGATAAATAAGTAGATCTCTCCAAGAGCTTGTGGGTGTTTTCAAGGACTTTGAGATAGTGGCTGCACTCCCGCAAAGATCTCTTGCGCAAACTCTGGTGAAACAAACAGGAGGTTTCGTTGAATCAGAGTTGCACAAGAATGTAACTATTTATGAGTCCAGAGAGGAGCCAAAAATAAAAAATCTGGTTTGGTTTGAGCCTGCAAACCGGCCTGGCTGCCTCTAAGCAGGAAGATGCCCCTGGTTCTCTTGAACTTTTTACAAGGTCCATTGCATGGCCTGGGAGTTGAAACTTTTCTTCCCCTGTAAAATACAATGCCCTGTCCTTCTCCTTAGTCTGTCCTGAGGCAATGTACCTTCCCATCTCTCTCCATGGCACAGAAACCCTAATCTTCATCTATTATATAGACCAGGCCATTTCCAGCGCTGACTGGGGAGGAAAAGAGATTGTCAGCCGTGGACTTACTAATTGCTCATGAATGATCAGGGAGGCTAAATGCTAATGGGGATTCCTCCAGTTTGCTTCCAAAGCATCTCCCAATTAATGTCAGAGAATCGGTGACCAATCGGTGACCAGGGAGCAACTTACCTGTCCCCTGAATTATCTTTACTGCAGCTGATCTCACTTACCTGGTTTCCACTGACCTGAGCTGTGGTTTAACTCTAACATCCCAGCCCCCCTAGGCCTAGAGAGTAATTCATCTGTGGTTTCAAACAAGTTTGAGCAGGGTCTTCCCAACCTGCCTTTAAAACTTCAGTAGAAGAGACATTGGTTTCGGTTATCTGGAATTGTTGAAATGAAACCTTCAGCTCTGCATAATATTGGCCCTGGGGTTTGTATGGTGGTGTGAATTGGGCACCAGTCACATCTGAGATGCTGGCCAGCCATGCCTTGGTATGTCACTTTCAGATCAGCTTTTCAAATTCTGTAGGAGTGCAGTTTCTGAGCATGCACACACACCCTCACTGTCCAGGAAGCGGGCGGTGTGTGTGTGTGGCTGGCTAATCTCCTTCGTCGTTTCCTGCGTTCACACCTCTCCCTGTAGCACAGGATGTTTTTGAAAGACAAAAAAGTGTGTGTGGCTTGCTTGGTCCAAACGCCCATGCCTTGGAGACCCTCTGGCATGGTGAGGTTCAAAAAACTGGACAGCCTTTTAGAATGACGGGTCCCTCCTTTCTTAAAATAAAGGGGTTGCGACCCCCCCCCCCCGGAGTCTGTAGCTGAGACTTGCCAAGATGGTCAGAACCAAAAAGAGCTTTATTGGGGGAGGGAGAGAATGGAACCAGGCGTTGAAAATCCAGGCGAAGAAGCAGCACCATCCTGACTGGAGTTACGCCCTCCTAAGACCGTGGAAGTCAATGGGCATAGAAGGGTGTCGCTCCAATTAGGATAGCATTGGGACGGTGCTACTTGACATTCTCCAATCTCTGCACCGGTGCTTTCTCACTTGGCTTTATTTTCTTCTGGCCAGTCACCGTCTTTCAGTCTAATCTACCTCGCAGGGCTGTTGTGTGAGGAGACAGTGGAGGAAAGGAAATTGTGTATACTGCCCTGGGCTCCTTGTAAGAAGTACAGAGTAGAAGTGCAAGGGGGGCATTATAGCCGGTCCTCTCTCACGGCACCGTCTTCCTCCCTTTACCCTCCGCGCCTTTCAGTGAATGGTGCCTTAAAATTGGACAAAAGATCAGGAAAATGCTGAGACGTGCATCAAAGTAGATGTGTCAGAGAAGCACGGTGGGGCAGGCATTAGGCGTGCCAGCGGTGATGCCCCCCCCCAGCCCACCCTTGGGCTGGTTTCTGTCTCTGCTGTCGCATAGCAGCTGTTTCTCCCTGGCGCAATCCCCGTTTGTTTAAAAATAGCTCTGGCCCAGCCTACCAAGAGCGTATGAAACAACCTGACGTCACCCTCGGCTCGGGAGTCGGGCCTGCTTTGCTTTCAGAGCCTCTCGATTCCTTCCTGGGCCCACCTCTTCTAGAACCTGCCTCACAAGATCAAAAGCTGTACAGGGAACGGTGGGGAGAACGGTGCTCTCCACAGGGAGCGGAAGCAAATTTTTGGAAGGGCGACGGTGCCCTTACAGCCCTAGACACGTCCAGGTCTTTTTGGAGAACCTTGGCCCTGCTGATTTATCCATGCACACCTCTCATGTGTGAATGGGTTCCCCTGCCCCAGGGAGGACAGCCGTAGGTCTGCTTCAAACGAAGCAGGTCGCTGGGGTGTCTGGTGGCGCTCTTGAGGCCTGACTACATCTCTGGCCTTGGAGTTGTCTTTTGGCGGTGTTTGGCTTGGAACTGTGGCTGTAAGAGTGACCAGGCCCGATCCTGCTGCACTTGTGGGTGGAGAAATGCAGCGTGCGTGACCTGCATTTGTGTGCCGAGATGAAGAGAGGCGGGAAGGGAGTGCCTGGAGCTGGAATTCTCTCTCCAGAAGGGAGTGGGGGCAGTGGGCAGTGGCTGTCAGCCATCCTTTCCGCTCCGCCCCTCCTCTCGGACAGAACAGCCAGTGCTATACTGTTGGTGACCCTTTTCTAGGGCAGGGGCTTGGGGGGGGGAACGCAGCCCCCATTTCTTTACAGGGAGATCATGTGGTTAAGGTGCACAAATCTTTCCTTCTGGTCACTAGTAGCTATTTGTATCAGGAGTAGGGGAGGGGGCAATTTTTATGGGGGGTTTACCCTTTGTGCCTAACTCCTCTTTATTTTTCTCCCTCCCCCAGAACCTGCTGCATCTGTCACTGAGCGAAGAGAATGATGCGCCAGGGTCTCGCCTCTCGCGACGCCATTCGGCCTGCTCGTCAGACACACCCTACAGCAGCGGGGACCCGTCTCCAGTCTGGCCCCTGCGCAGCCACTGGAGCCCCAGCCCCGAGCAGCTCCGTCCGATGGCCGAGGAGTCCCGGCGCCCCCCTCTGCGTCCTGATCGCTCAGTCAGCCTCATTGAGGGCAAGGCCCTGCCACCCCCTCCACCGGGCTTCCCACCCCTCAAGCTGAATGCCCAGGCTCCAGCTGTCTCGTCGCGCTACAAAACAGAGCTGTGCCGCACCTTCAGCGAGACGGGCAAGTGCAAGTACGGTGCCAAGTGCCAGTTTGCCCACGGCGCCTCCGAGCTGCGTGCCATGACCCGCCACCCCAAGTACAAGACGGTGCTGTGCCACAAGTTCTTCCAAACCGGGGACTGCCCCTACGGGTCTCGATGCCACTTCATCCACTACCCCGACGAGGCCCGGATCCACTCGTCCAGCTCTTCTCCGCAGCTTCTGCGCCAAAGCGTCAGCTATTCGGAGGGGCCAGCCCGCCGGGTGTCCCCGTTGCCCAGCATCCCGGATCCTGCCTCCTTTACCCGGGCTCCATCGGCCTCGCCGCCGCCTGCCCCCACCGACCTCCTTTCTCCGACTTTCAGCCGCCTGAATTCAGACCCCATCCCCCGCATCTCCACCCTGGGCGAGCCCCTTTCCCTCCCCGGGATGCGCTTCTCATGCCGCTGTGGAATGGACCCCGCCCCACTCAGTCAGTTTTGGTCCTCCCAGGACTACTCTGCCTCCCCTGGGACGCCCGTCTCAGCAGCCTCCCTTCTGCCCCGGAGCCCCTCCTCCAGCTCCCTCTCTGACCCCGAGAGCTCCAGCAGCTGCAGCGGATCTGATTCGCCGGTCTTTGACGCGCCACCCCCCGGCGGGCCGGTGGGGAGCGCCCGCAGGCTGCCCATCTTCAACCGGCTTTCTGTCTCAGATTGAGCCGCATGGACTCGGCACAGGGCTGGGGTTGCCAGAAGGGGAGTGATTTCTCAATCTATGTCTGTACGTAAGACTTTCCCTCGAGGGGGTCCTCAGTCCACCCACTGGCTCGCTGACTGCCTCTTCTGAGCTGGGGCAACGTGTGAAGTCTCACCCCGGTGTGCAAGTGGGCCCTTTCCAGATCCAAGAGAGCAGAAAGATCATTCCTGCCTTATACCGTCCAAGAGTGCCTGCAGAGGGTTGCCTTTTAAGAACCTCAGTCAGCTCCGGTTGTTTTCTGCCCACTGGATGGGCTGACAGGGACAGCCCTGTGTGTGTGTGTGTGTGTGTGTGTGTGTGTGTGTGTGTGTGTGTGCGCGTGCGCGTGTGCGTGGTTGGCAGTTGAGATCAGCCGGCTGACCAGACGCAGCCTTGGCACCAGCACAGTTGCCCAAGCTCCTCCCCGCTTTCTCATGTGCACATTCTCCCCCGTTCTTGTTATGCTTCTTCTCTCTGCCAATGCTGTGAGATGTGAGCCTCTTTTTGCTACCATCAGGGTGGCATCCGGGGACACAGAAAGCAAACTGGAAACCTCCTTCTTTCCAGTGAGGAGGTGGAAGGGAGGGGGAGGGGGGGGGTCTGCAGGCAGGTTCCCTTCAGCACTTTTTCTCTTTGGGGCATGGAGAGAAGGGGGGGGGGTTTGGGTGGCTGCTGTCATTTTACAGGCTGGGTTTGGCCCGAGACTTGCTCTGGACTTTCTTGCCTTATGTCACATAACCAGGGGTGAAAGGGGTGAAAAATAAAAAGCTGTGCCTTGTATCAAGAATGCCACTTTAGATGCTTGGTGAGCAGAGAGAGAGAGAGAGACAGGAGAGGAAAATCCAGATGCCAGCAAGGCTAAACAATTACCCCTCCATCTCTCTCTCCTCCCATGTAAGCCGAGAGTTCGGATGCAGCTGGTAGGATCAGCGCCCAGCCCCATTCCCTTCCTTGAGATGAGGCCACCAGTCTTAAAAGCATCCACAACCTTCGTGGACAAACTTCCCAGGGGAGTGTAGGGGGAAACGACTCAATCCTCACCCCCATTTTACAGGAGTTGCCCCCTTTGGTTATGTGTGAGGGGGGCGGGAACTCTTGTATCTTCGGAAGGGAGGCATTCAGTGCCTGAGCATTATCCACCAACCTGTCCTCGGTTGCAGGTGACTCTGCGGTGGAAAGTGGACATTTTCATTTATTTCTGTGTATGTAGCAGAGAGCTCTGTCTGGTTCGGGAGTGAAGAGCAAGTGCAGGCGATGTGTCAGAGACAGCCCAGGAAATGCAATCTTGGGGGCTGGGTTTTGTTGTTTGTTTTATTTAATTTTTTCCCCATTTAAAACAATTTTGTGTCTTTACTACATACTGTGAATGCCCCCAGACAATAAGAGGTTGAGAATTTTGGTGAGTGGGTGGAAAGGGGACTGCATTTTCTTTGGCTCCCACACTGTCCTCTCTCTACTATTTACACGACCTCTTGTGTTTTGAATCTACTTCAAGGCTTAAAAAACCACGCTGATTGAAGTAGCATTACCTTTGATTTTTCTATGAACTGATACATATAATTTAAAAAGATAATAAGACTGCAATCCCATGCAGCGTCCTCCACAGGGAAGCCACTCTCTTGGCGTGACTGCATCTGCTTTCCTCCGTTTCCCTTGTGGACTAGCTTGGACTAGATGGGCTGGGAAGCTCCAACACTGATTCTGGAACTATCCAAGTGGAGATGGACGCGGGGCTTTTTTTCAGCTGGAACGCGGGGGAACGGAGTTCTGGCACCTCTTGAAAATAGTCACATGGCCGGTGGCCCCGCCCCCTGATCTCCAGACTGAGGGGAGTTGAGATTGCCCTCCACACCACTGGAGCGGCATGGAGGGCAATCTCAACTCCCCTCTGTCTGGAGATCAGGGGGCGGGGCCACTGGCCATGTGACCATTTTCATCGAGGGTGATTTAAACTTTAAAAAACTCCCCCCTTGTTCCAGCCGGCCCAAAGTGAGGTCACTGTGCGGTCCTGGGAGCATGCGTGCACTTTGTGCGCACGCATGTGGTACCAGGGGCGCCACCTCCTGCCAGGAGTTGCCCACTGTGCTGGCAACTCACTTAGTTCTACCACCTCTTTTCCCAGAAGAAAAAGCCCTGCTTGGATGGATGTCCTTGGTGCAAACCCGTTGAAGTCCCAGGTGGGCTTTGCTAGGGGAGGGTTCTCTTAGAAGCAGCCCTGGTATGGGGACCGTGCGCCCGTTCTGCGCTCAAGGCCTGTGCCCCCTTTTGCCCAAGCCAGCGCTTACTCAGCACGATTTGTTCTCTGCAGGTTGACTCAGCTGCTCTTCGGGCTCTGGTTTGTTTACCCAGCTGAGGGGTTAATCAGAGATTGGAGTGTGTGGAAAGAGCACCTCGACAATGAAGGGCTCTTGATCCAGTTGCACAGTAACAAAGTAAAATTGAAATGCCATTGTTTCATAGATGTGAAGAAAAAGCAGGGTGTGTGTGTGTGTGTTTTCCCCAGTGAATGCTAAGCAAGGCCTCCTCTACTTGCATTAAGGACGGCTGTTAATTCTGGGTAGCTGTTGTCTTGGAGCGCCCTAATCCAGAAACCAAGCTTGCAATAATTAAAAAAAACACCTGATTATTTGCTAAAATCACCCCAAGTCTGCTGGGATCGATGAAACCATTGTGTGCTTTGCCATTTCACACCTCTTTTGCAGGGCTGAATATCAGCAGCAAAGAGGGAAACCAGCAGAGAACAGTGGGGGGGGGAGGGGGGCAGGGGAGGCTTGTTTTACTCTTCTAAATCCAGACCAGTGCGAACGACCTGCATATAAGTGTTGTGTTGTGTTTTTGTGTGTGTGTTTTTAAAGAGACCCTCAATGTTTACCTTGTAATAATGCAAACCAAAACAGAAAAACTATTTATAGACTCTTATTTATTCATAACAGAATTTTATATTATATTTATCTTTTTTGTAATATTCCAAAATAATATATTATAAATATATATATATATATATATATATATTTTCTCGTGTTGGAAAAATTGCAAAAAACTGTGCTAAAATTGTTTTTTTTTAAAGTTTGCTATTTTCTTTGTAATAGTATTTCTGCTCTGAATATCAGAAAAAAATCCTAATAATGGTGCAACTGATAATTATAGTAAATAATAAAGAAATGTCAGAGATCGGAATATCCACTTCTTGTTGTGTATTGTTTGTTCGTCCAGGTACTGGTATCATATTCCCACACACACATACTAGAAAGAGATAAATTCAACTATTTTTGAAGCAAATCATATTTAAAAGGTTTAAGCTTTTTTTAAAAAAAACATACTTTGTTCCCACATCTGCCAGACACTCACGGCTGAACCAGGTGGGGTGATGCCAAGCAAAATTCTGGATTTATGGTAAAAATTATACAAATATTGCATACATGGCGCATAACATCGCTTGGCATTTATACTGGGCTTTCAGGCTTCAAAATTTCAACACCCCCCCCCCAGTCTTCTTGTAATCTTTACAACAACCCTGTAAGGTGAGCCAGCCCAATGATGTCCCTCTGATTGTAATGGGAATCTCAGGAAAACAGAAAGAGCCCAGCGCAGACACCCCTCCGTACTTGTCACACCACCCTCTTCAGTTCCCCAAAAGGGAAACCACTTCTAGCTTCTCATATGATACTTAGTTCCCTTTTTGTGTCTTCCAAAGGTCAGAGGGAAGCATCCCAGAAGTTCCCTTCTCCCGAGGAGAACTGGAGGTGGGGGCAGGTTTCCCTCCCACGGTCAAGACGGAACTGAACATGCAAGGGGAACACTTGCGGTGGGCCAGGCCCAAGAGTATCCCTTGGCATGAACAGACAAGCCCCTTCCTGGTGGCATTTCAGTGGCACTTTCAATGCTGATTCCAACTGGCACCCCAAGAGGTTTAGGGGCTCCACAGGGGGTGTATCTGAATCCAAAGAGAGGCTCCCCCGGCCCGCCCATCTTCTTTGGTTTGCTCTGACTAAGGATAACTGTGAGGCCACACTGGCTTTTGGTTCTGGAGTCTCTGTGCAAATGGAGTTTGTACAAACCTCTTGCACAACGGAGGGGCAAAATTCCTGGCCTGCCTAGCCCCCTCCTTCCGAGTGACCTGAGAACACCTTGTGCTGCGGAATTGGGACCTGCGTCAATGTTGACGCTGCACAAGGTGTGGTCTGAACACATTCCAGCGGCCTGCCTCAGGCACCTGTATGGAGAACGCCCATTTTATCACCCTGACCCTACCCAGACTGGAAAAACCCGCTGATCGGATTGCCCGCCTCTCTGGCTCAACACTGCCTTTGGTAAACAACTGCTCCTCCTTTGAGGCTCCAACTGAGAACTGCGAGACAGTCAAATTGTTGGGTGGGTTGTCATGTGACAAGTTTCCTTTGTATGGTCACACCACACCTCTCCCTAGGAAAGAAGGCAGAAGGCCCATTTTCAAAGAAGGATCCCCAAGAAAGGTTAATGATAAAGAGACCAGAAGCCATGGCAGTTACGGTGGTTTCAAATCAATTCCAACGTGTCCTGCAGTTGTTCCTTTGGAGACAGGCAGTGTGGTTTTCAGTAAGTTAGAATGTTGTCATTTCTGCCAATGAATACTGACCCATCCCACAAACACACACCAAGTCAAAGCTGCCTGGTACGATCCTTTGGAGGAGGTGCTCAGCACATGTTCAGAGACACACTCATCTTACATTTTTTTTAAAAAAACACTACTTCCTTTCAAAATCCCGAGAAAATCCTCATCATATGCTCAGAGGCTCTTTGCTCTCATGTGCCTTTTTAAAAAGTTCCACCTGAGGGAGATACTCTGCTCAGAAGCTCTCCACCCAAAGTGTCAGAATATTTGGGAACAAAAGACATGAAAACAAAATATTAGAAAACAAAATACATGCCAGATGTACGTCCATAGCATCTTTGCCATTTACCCTTGGCCTAGTGGCAGGCGGTTCCACTGTACTTTGCCCTGTCACATAATCAGGAGTGACGCCCCCCCCCCACCCTTCCCAATCACTCTTTTCTTGTTCTGCCTGTCTGGGCCAAAGTCTCCACGGCTGCAGCTTGTTTACAGCTCTCGCCTTGGCCTCTTCCTGGGCAAGCCCAGAAAAGAGACGGCACCCCAAATCCACCCAGCAATTGGACAAGCTGAGCAGTTATGTGGGTGACTGCTGCAAGAGCAAAGTTCGAGGAGGGGGAAATGAGGGGCCAAGGGACACCTCTGCTTTGCAACTTCCCTGGCAGGCTGTGTGGGGAGGGGCTGGCTCAACCTCTGCCTCCCGCCCACCCACCTCTCTACACAGCACACCCCTGCCCGTTCATTTCAGTTGCACGAACTCCAACACGCTAAAGACTTGCATTCACACACGAAGGGCTTGCAAACTAAAGAAGAAAGGCACTGCTCCAAAGGCACTTGCCCCAAATGTTTGGCTTAACTGAAGGCCTTGAAGATGGCAGGCAGTGCCTGCCTGCTTTTGGACCTATCAGCAAGCAGAGGGCGGTGGGCCCTGCGTTCCTGAGAAGGGTGCCAGACTCGTAATCTGTAGGATCCTTTCCTTCCTAGGAGGAGATAGTTTTAGGTGGGTAGCTATGTTGGTCTGTAGTAGAAGAACAAGATTCGGATCCAGCTGGTTTTCAAGGTGCTACTGGACCCGAATCTTGCTCTTCTGGGAGGGGGACTGAGAGATGTTGGCCCCCAAGGACACGCCCCCCCCCCCAAATTGGGTATGGTTCCAGCACTGAAAGAATGTTCTGTCCCGCATGTGCTATGAGTGATCTGGACTGACCAAAAGTGGCCACAGATCTAATCTAATAGTTGAGCAAGCCGGCCACACGCCCACACAGACTCCCCCCCCCCCAAAAGGGGAAGTGCTGCTCGCTTGTAAATGACACTCAGTTCCTTGTTCCAAAGGCCAAAGGGAACCGCTCCCAGAAATCCCCTTCTCAGAAGCGCTGATTGCAGAGAGGGCTTCCTTCCCGTAGTTAAATGGGAATGTAACACGGATGGGGGAGAATAATGGGGGGGGGGATCTGACCTGGATTGACATGTTTAATAATAATGAGCATTTTATGTGGCACTTTTGGTCTTCAAAATGACCTTTTCGTTCGTTCGTTCGTTCGTTCGTTATTTGTAGCTCACTCTCCCCACAAGTGGGCTCAGGGTGGGTTACAACAGGATATAAAATACATTTAAAACCAGAATAAAACTACATCATAGTCTGTTGCTGCCTTACCACAGCCCTTCAAAGTAGGCCAGGATCAACATACACACCCATATTGCAGGGGGGAGGAACGCTGAGAGAAAATGGCCTGCCTACGGAGCCATGGGAGAGTTCGTGCCCTGGTTTCTCTCCCTCCCTGTACAATGTCCCCTCCCCAGTGAACCCCATTGTTTCCTCTGCCAGGCGGGCTAGAAACCCCTTCCGTTCTATGGGCTTAAGCCAGGCCCCTCAAACCTTCTTATGGGCTAAGAAGGCTCCCCACTTTCTGGCACCTGCCCCACATTTGCTTTCAGAGTGTGTGGGGCTTGTTAAAACCTTTGCCTATTTGCTTGGGTTGGGATGTTTCCGCTCCCCCACCAGGTCCTCTATCCAGGAAAAACTCCAAATGCACATACATAATAATAAAATAATAGTAACACTCGATTTATATACTGCCCCTCAGGATGACTTAACACCCACTCAAAGCGGTTTACAAAGCATGTTGTTATTATCCCCACAACAACCACCCTGTGCAGTGGGTGGGGCTGAGAGAGCTCTGAGAGAGCTGTGACTGACCCAAGGTCACCCAGCTGGCTTCAAGTGGAGGAGTGGGGAACCAAACCCAGCTCCCCAGATTAGAGTCCCGCGCTCTTAACCACTACATCAAACTGGCTCTCCTGTTTAAGGCCCCCTTCTATCAAGTCATTAAAATGCTCCCGGAGGGAGAGGAGTTGGGCTGCCAGGTTTGGACAGCAGTGACAACGCCTGGCATGGCACCCCAGCCTCCACACAAGCCACATGGGAGCGAACAGGCTCTGAGTCTGTCTGCACCTAGCATTGCTGCTCCTAGCCCCCTGGCCCCGATCTCTCCTTTATCAAGGGCCTCTTTCAAAGTGGCAGTGAGTTGCAAAGGCCAACCTTGCCTTGAGAGTAGAAGCCCAGAGGCAAAAGTTTGCTTGCCTGTGGGCAGAACCCTTCTCTTGCCCTCAGCGGAAGTTGGTTACCACAAAGCACATTGCATCATGGAAATGCGTGGGCTGGCCGGACGGAAAGGGCGGGAGCCACAGTGCTGGCTGGAGAAATACGTGGGGCCCAATAACTCTCAGGCACCCGGGGCCCCTTGCTGGCCATTTTCTGGGGAGCGGCTGTGCAACCAGCAGCCACAGGAAACTGGCCCCGGGGGGGGGCACTCCCAGTTAAGGTCTGCAAAGGAATCGCGGAGCTGGAAAAGCAGGTGCCCCCACACAGGCTGGAGAGGGCGGCCAACATACCAGCCAGCTGCTGCTTCCCCCACAGACGCTAGTGGGGGATCTGTGTGCCAGCAAAACCCTCACAGATGAGTTCTGCCATGAGAAGCACACGGGCAGGCTGGGCGAGCTCTCCCTGGTCAGCAGAATCAGTGAACAGCCCCAGGAGAAAGGTGCTTCCAACTCACCAGGGCCCAAGTGACTTTTCCGGGCCTAGGAGGACGCCCTGCCCATTCCATGCCCATTCAGTCTTACCAGCCCTGGGCAGGGCGGGGAGGTCTCTAGTGGCACCACTGAAGGAGAGCTGGAGTGCTGGAAGGCTTGGAAGGCGAGGCTGGGGTCTGGGAGACCCCGGCGTTCACGTCCCTGCTCTTCCCCACGGTGCCCAGTCGTTCTCTCTCAGTCTAACCCACCTCCTCAGGGCATCACCAGGATCAGCCGGGGCAGGGTAAGCACTTTGCAGCAGAACTAGGACTGCCACTCCCACAGGCACCTTGTCAAGCAACCCACTTCTCTCCCCCCTCCCTTTAAACTGCAGTTGTTGCTTTGGAGGGACGTTTTCTATTTTGGAAGAAGGCGGGAGGAAAGGGTAAAGCACCCCCTGCCCTATTCCTGCCCAGTGTTCGAAGAAGTCGCCTGGGCTGCTAATTTCCTTTTTTAAAAAAAGAATAAACAGAAGACCCTCATTACAGATCTTCCCCATCCTGTTCCTTTTGCCTAAGCAGCTGTCCTTTCCAGGTTTCTTACCTAAACTCTCTCTCTAGATCTGGAGGAGTGAGCCGTGTTAGCCTGTAGTTGCAAAATAGTAGAGTCCAGTAGCACCTTTAAGACTAACGATGCATCTGACTAGGGTTGCCAGTTGGGAAATTCCTGGAGCTTTGGGGGGTGGAGCCTGGGGAGAGGAGGGGCCTCCTCAGGGTATAATGCCGTAGAGCCCACCTTCCAGAACAGCCCTTTTCTCCAGGTGAACTGATCTCTATGGCCTGGAGACCAGCTGTAATGCCAGGAGATCTCCAGCCACCACGTGGAGGCTGGCATCTCTACCTCTGACTGACGATACATCTGACAAGGAGAGCTGTGGTTCTCGAAAGCTTATGCTACAATAAAGTTGGTTAGTCTTAAAGATGCTACTGATGATGCATCTGATGAAGAGAGCTGTGGTTCTCAAAAGCTTACGCTACAATAAAGTTGGTTAGTCTTAAAGATGCGACTCTTTGCATAGAAACGTCACAGTCTAGAAATGCCAGTCTGAGCCTGGCCATGTCACACCAGGGAGGCTTGTGCCATCATAAATCGACAGGTCTTTGCACTGAGCATGAGAGAAAAGACTCTGGCCCCTTCTTACTTCCCTCTTTTCCAACCCCACTGGGTTGCATCAGCCTCCAATCCCACCCCCAGGCACTGCCCTTAAAAGGAAATCTGTTAGTCCTGAGCATAATCAAGTGACGGGGAAGAAAGAGGGCGGGCTGGGTCATGCCCCAGTCTCTGCCTGCGCCAGGGACAGCCTCCAAAGCCCAACTGGCTGCTGCCCAGCCAGGAGCTGCTCTGTTTGGGAAACGAGCCATCCTCCACGACTGCGCAGAGTTGGTCCCCCCCCTGCCCCAGATTTTAAGACGTGCCAATTGTCACCAGGACTCTAAAACTGCAAGACATCTGCAGGGCGCCGCTAGGGCCCCAGACAGTCCCTGGATTTCCCCGCCCTTGCCTTTCCTGTTGGGAAACGTGGGGTCCCTTTGGGTCCCGTCTTACTTTTGCAACTAAACAGCGGTGGTACCTTACTAAAAAGAAAGGTTCTGGAGTTCAAACATCCCAGGAAGAGCCGCCGACCGTACATCTGAGTCAGACCATTGGGCAAGCCAGTTCAGTACGGTCTCCTTTGAGTAGCAGCTGCTTTCCGGGATCACAGGCAGAGGAAGGCCTTACGTGCACGATGTGATCCTTTGGAGATCCTGGGGACTGAGCCTGCTGCCCCCTTCTGCTTTGCAGCATGGGAGGGCTGGCTGTGCTTATTCATTGGCATTCTGCATGTGCTCAGAGGCCCTGTCTAGATCAATCCTTGGAATGTTTTAGGGTGAAACCCAGCGGGTCAGAAGAAAACCTGGGATTTAAAACCTGCCCAGAGTGAGCCCTGCGGTTGCTGGAGGCATATGGGTTGCCCCCTTGGGCCTGGAAAGAACAATATTCCACTGCCACGGAGCCAGGAAGGCAGAAGCCAACCCTGGTTTTATGTACAAACAGGTTTAGAATTCCCCTGGGGCCTCAGGATGAGGCAATGACGCCCTTCGCCTCCTGTGGCTGGCAGTCCAGCCCCATTGGGGCATCAGCGCCCTCCTCCGCCTGCCATCCAAAGCAAGCAGCCGCTTGGCTAGAGAACCGGCCTGGATTCCCAGAAGAGTGGAGTGGATTCCTTCCACTTGCCTTGATATTTAACAGCGTCTGGCTTCATTTGTACCTCCAGTTGCTGGCTTGTGTTGACTTCTGCCCAGCATTTTTAACTGGCCTTTTTCTGGAAGAAGGTTGGGGCAGGCCACTCCTGAAAACAGGCTGCTGGATAAGAGAGACTGGTCCGCTAGGGCACCTCCGGTGTGTTCTTAAGGTAGCTTGGTCAATGGATCCTCCAGGTTCAGAGGCAGTATACCTCTCTGAGTAAGAACTGCCAGGACGGAGAGGGCTCTTGCCAGTGGGGCTTGCTTGCGGGGGCTTGGCTCCCCAGAGACATGTCGCAGGCCGCCCTTTGCCCCAGGCCAGCAGGGTTCTGCTGATGCACTTATCACAGGTGGACTCTGCCCCAGCCATTCTTCCCCGAAGGGAGCCTGTGACTGCACAGCCAGCTGAGGGGCATCGGTTGCTTCCACCTGAGACTGCAGCCTGCTCCTGGCACAAGCCTGGGGTGAGCTGAGGAAAGAAAGGAGGGCTTTGGCTAGGCTGTGCCGAGGCTGGTTGCCAGGCCCAGCACAGGGGAGGTGCTGGGGGGGGGAGTCAGCCAAGTGGGTCTTGCGTCAGCACTGCAGCCTCCTGGCCGCTGGTGGAATGCAGCCGGGGTCAAGAGCAGAGAGGAGCTGGACTCTCCAAGGCAAACAGCTGGCGTGGTGACGCAGCAGCCGTAGCAGCAGGAGGCGTCCCAGGGAAAATGGCCAGCTCTGCAGGCTCAGGCGCGTTTCTGCCTTTGAGCCCTGCACACAAGGGCTTCTTCCAAGCAGGGCACACTTTCTTGGAAGCCCCCCCCCTCCCAAGCTGCACGATAGAGCATTTGCTGGGCCTAGAAGAGAGTCGAGTTAACAGTGAGAGTGCCTCTGACCATGTGCAGAATGGCACAGAGTAGCATTCACACCTCTGGAAGTATGGATAAAGACTTTCTAGGCGAGGTCCCACCTCTCATTTGAAGCAGAAGATTGACTGAGGGGGGGAGGTGCTGGCTTTTCACAACTGCTTCCTCCGTCTGTCCCTTTAACAACATTCGGTCTGCAAGCAGTTCCCAGGAGCTGTTCTTTACCTCCATGCCATGAAAAGCTTCCAATGTCTGCCTATTAAACCTCTGTTAAAGGGATGGGACACACACACACACCCCAATTGGCAACCTTTTGGGAGAGAGGGGCACCCCTTGCTTACTGGGGCATCAGAACAGCTGGAGAAAGAAGGTCTCGGGGCTGTGGAGATTTCACAGCCTGGAAAACCAGACGGGGGCAATGTCCCCGGCTGTGTCTCCCTGGATACAGGCCCAGTTGCTCAGCTGTGGACTGCGGTTGCTGAGTGACCTCAGTCGCTTCCTACCAACTGGCCTCTTCCAGTGTCAGACAGTGGGACAACTCATGAGAAAGTATATGCAGTGCAGGATTCCTTTTGCTGCATTGCAAACCATCAGTAGATCAGGAAGGGAGAGAAACTGTGTATGAAACTGCCCCAATGGTGTGTGTAAGTATGGGGGGGTATCATTCCTTTATTAGATTGCAACTGATAATGAAGCTCAGGACAAATCATCCACCTGGACTGAATGGAGACAGAGGCTTCCTCTCTCATTACCAATGCTGATTTCTCCACACCCACCAACCCTCTACATACCCCACCCATTCAATCACGCCTGCTATTGGCATTCACTGGCTTTTGTCATTTACCTGCTATTGTCATTCGGCATCTGAAATCGCTCCCCTCTCCAAGATATAAGGACAGATGGACTCACATTCTAGCTGTATCTGAAGAAGTGAGCTGTGACTCTCGAAAACTCATACACTCCCACAAATTGTGTTAGTCTTAGAAGTGCTACTGGGCTCTTGGACTTTTCTAGTACTACAGACAGACTAACATGGCTACTACCCATCTTGATCTAACTTATTGATTTATATAAGTGAATAACAGGGATTTTTTTCTGGGAAAAGAGGAGGTGGAACTCTCAAGAGGGAAATGAGGGGGGGGTCCCTCCTCCCTCTCCCCTCAGCTGAAAAAGCTGCTAGCATTTTAAAATAGCTTTTTGTCAGCTGATGGGGGGGGAAATCCCCCTTCTGTCTGCTGAAAAAGCTGCCAGATTTTTTTCCTGGCAAGAAAAGTGTTGCTACTTTCAAATGCCCCCCTGCTTTTTTCAGCTGAGAGGAGGGGGAGGGGTCCCTCCTCCCCTCCCCTCAGCTGAAAAAAGCAAGCCGGTGTTTGAAAGCAACAAGAAAAGTGTTGCTCTTTGCCTGAAGCTAAAGAGCTGGACACCTTGGGCTGCACATGAGAGGAAACAGGATCAGTGGGTGGGGCCACCAGACATGTGATTACTTTCAAGAGGTGCCAGAACACCGTTCCATGGTGTTCCAGCTGGAAAAAAAGTCCTGCTAAGTACTAATTCTCGAAGAGTCTTAGAAAGGAAAGGCCAGAGGGTCAGGCAGGTTTTACCCAAGTTGAAATGCTGCGTACCTGCTAAGTCCCACAGGGTGGGCTTTTGCCCCTGTCAACGTCCTGTTTAAATGGAGCTGATTGGGGGGGGGCGGATTCCCGCTGCATTCAAACAGTCATGCCTCAAAATCTAGTTCTTGAAGACTGAAAGTCAAAATTTTGTATTTTAAATGCTGTAACAGGCTTCCTCAGGAGGTGGTTGGCTCTCCTTCTTTGGAAGTTTTTAAGCAGAGGCTAGATGGCCACCTGACAGCAATGCTGACTCTGCGAACCTAAACAAGGAGAGTACACAGTAAGTAACAACAAAAGCAAGGAGCCTCACGTGTACTGACTAATAAACCTTTTAACAAAAATTGTGTCAGTTTCTTATTTAATGCTAGTACTTATAACCTCAATAACATGCACAGTGATACCTAATAGTACAGTAAAGAGAATATGAGGACTTCCTATCACTGCTGGAATTACAATTTATGCATGTGCTATGACATGAGTAACCTAAGGTGCTGTAATAAACTTACATATTATTGCAGATTCTTAAAAAGTGAAAGTGCTTAACATAGTAGCAACCAAGCAGACATGTACATGTTTGCATGAACCAGGGCTTTTTTCAGGGGGAACGCAGGGGAACGGAGTTCCAGAACCTCTTGAAAATGGTCACATGGCTGGTGGCCCCGCCCCCTGATCTCCAGACAGAGGGGAGTTGAGATTGCCCTCCGCGCTGCTCAGCGGCGCAGAGGGCAATCTAAACTTCCCTCTGTCTGGAGATCAGGGGCCAGGGCCCACCAGCCATGTGACCATTTTCACTGAGGGCAATTTAAAGTCCCCCCCCCCCGTTCCAGCTGACCGAAAGTGAAATCATTGGTCCTGGGAGCATGCACGCACTTTGTGCATGCACACGTGGTACCAGGGGCACCACCTCCCCCCAGGAGTTGCCTCCTGTGCTGGCAACCCACTGAGTTCCGCCACCTCTTTTCCCAGAAAAAAAGCCCTGTCATGAACCATTATATACCGAGGTAGCACTATGTATCCAGGTGGCAAGGAGAAGTCCAAAAAGCTCTCTCAGGTGGTGGCAAATACAAGTGAAAAGTCTTATACGAAGAAATGTATTCTTTCATGTCCTCTGACAGGTTGTCTAGATCCTTAGATTAATCCCGTTTCAAGATTCCATCACTTTCAAAGAGTACACAGACACTAGAAATAAATACATTAAATAATAAATAACCCATTACAAAAACAACCATTGTGAAAGACTTAGCAAGAGTAAAAAACACTTACAAAATCTATTTATAACATGTTTTTTCAGCAAGCTTGACAGTATCTTAACAATCACTATGCTGTAAAGCCTCTACTAACTTGGTAGGAAACCCTCCGTCACACACCTCCGTTTCATGGGAACTAGTCACTTAAAGAGACATGTACCCATAGATTATTAACAGAGCAGCTAACTTAAAAAAAACATGTAAAATCATTTGCCACGTGCAAGCCTTCTGGTGCCAAAGGTTTATTAGTCAGTACTCGTGAGGCTCCTTGCTTTTGTTGATTCTGTGAACTTGGGCAGACCACGAGAGGGAGGGCAGGAAGGGTTTACATGAGTGCTTCTTTCTCGTGGCCCCTTCTAAAATGCCCAGGGTAATGCCAATCACCACTTTGGGGTCAGGAAGCAATTTTCCCCAGGCCAGTTTGGCTGGAGATCCTGATGGTGTTTTGCCATCTTCTGGGCATGGAGCAGGGGTCGCTGGGAGTATGTGGTGGGAGGGATAGTTGTGAATGGCCTGCATTTTTCCGGGGGTTGGACTAGATGACCCCGGAGACCCCTTCCAACCCTAGGATTCTATGATTCGTTTTGGGACCTTGTCTCTGGGCAATGTTCGAACGCTCACATTTTTGCTAACCATGTTTAGGCAATCTTTGAAAAACCACATGGCTCAGCACGTCCCCTGTAACCACCCCTCGGCTATGCTTTTCACCATTCCTTTGTCAATGTTTCTGGGATCTTGAGACTGGGAGAAGAGCTGGGGCTGTCTTACCACTCCGGGTTGCCAACTTTTCCCCTGTAGGATTCCTGTGTCTTTTAAGACAGCAGGCAGAAATTCAGCGGACAAAGGTTTTACCCAGCTTGCAGGTACAGTGGTAGGGGAAGCTTTACTCCGGGGTTTAGACCTGCTTGCACAATAGTTAAAGGCACAGAAGAACTTGCCAGAAGCAAGACATACCTTAATATGCCCGGGGGGGGGACCAGGATTGACAGTGCAATCCCACGCAGTTACTCCTGTCAAAGCCCATTGAAATCAATGGCCTTGGACTGAAGTGACTCTCCATAGGATTGCACTGGGAGTCGCCTTTTTGTCTTTTCCATTTTAGATTTGCTTGCAAGGCGTTGACAAGCTTAAAAGGAACGTCAGCTTTATGTTGCCTCCTGCGCTTTCCAAAGCATCCTGCAGTGCAAGCGCATCAGTGAGTTCTGAAAGTCTCCACTTGCTGGTTGCTGCAGATCACAGGGCAAAAGCAGGCCAGTTCCGGGTTGCTGAGAATTTTTTCCCCTCTTGGTCAGCTCCGTTCTCCAGATTCCAAGGGCAGGCCTCTGAAGCTGCCTCAGATGGCTTGAACCAAAGACCTGTGGGCCACTAGCATGCTGGCTAATCCATGCACAATAGAGCCAGTTTGGTGTAGTGGTTAAGAGCAGCAGGACTCTAATCTGGACAGCCAGGTTTGATTCCCCACTCCTCCGCCTGAAGCCAGCTGGGTGACCTTGGGTCAGTCACTGCTTCTCGGAGCTCTCTCAGCGCCACCCACCTCACAGGGTGATTGTCGTGAGGATAATAACAACACATTTTGTGAACTGCTCTGAGTGGGCATTAAGTTATCCTGAAGGGAGGCATATAAATCAAATGTTGTTAAAAATCTTTATTGAATGGTTTCAGAGGGCATTTCCTAAGCTGTGAAAGCTGACTTCTTCCCAGTCTTGCAAGCAAAAATGATATGTGTTTAGCCCCTGCTTAACAGGCAGAAATCAACAGGGGAAGCTTTCCCAATCCTGCTGAATTTCTGCCTGTTGCATAGCTTTTAAGGGCAGGAAGGCCTGGTCGCCTGTACTTGTAGGAACGTCCTGCAAACGGCTCCCCAGTTGCCAGCTTTGTTGACAAGCTGCAACCTGCTAACCTTTTCGATTCTGGTTTCCAAGAAATCTCTGTGACAATACGAGCCCTTTCTCTCCTCTGCGGTAAAGCTTCGTTCCCCATCACGTGGCCCTGATCTCGGGTGAACTTAGCAGAGGGTGGAACAAACTGTTCTGACCTGCACAGTTAGACAAAAACATTTAAAAAAAAAAACACCAGCCATGATACAAAAGGTCGTGGCTGCTTTGTCAAGACCCAAGCGCTGGGCCCAGCGAGGTGCAAACAGCAAAGGCTGGCGTAGAACATGGCAACGTCCTCGCTCCCGGCTTCAGTGTTGCATTTGGTATGTTTCAGTGCTGCGGTTATACCACTTGGACGGTTTTGTGTGATGATGACCATGCGCCTTTGAAAACGGAAAGGCAGGTGATAAGCAATGTAAATGAATTAAATTTAAAATAAGCGTATGAAAAAACATACAGCTGTGTTCAGGGAAAGACAATCACACAGGCAGGCAAAGAGCTGCTCGCAGCCAGCGCCATCTAGTTCAGGGAACTCTTCCTTCGCTGGGTCCAGACGGGAAACATCTATGGCTTATTCCACACACACACACACAGAGACACACACGGACACACACACACCCCATCCCTCACACACAGGGCCTGACAGCAGAAAAGCCATCTGCTCCACTGCCAGCCTCAAAACAAGCGCCAGTCTCTCCCCCCCCCCCCTCCCCAGCCTGGTGTGCCACAAAAGCCAGCTGCGTGGAAAATCGCTGCACTGGGCTGTATGGGAATCTCAGGCCCCAGGGAAGGGCAGAAAATCCACGGGCAAGCCAGGGTGGGGGCGGAGGACAGACTAGTGATCGGTTGAGGAACAGTCCCATCTTGATCTGCAGGCCTTATTATCGGCCTCTCGTGGAAAATTGTTTCAAAACCAAAAGACGAAACATATATTTCTGCAAAATGATCAAACATCAAGACTGGTCTTTTTAAAAAAAATCTCTCACACACACTGTAATAATAATCTGAAAAGCCAGAAAAAATGAAAACTTTGAAGTTGCATTTACTACCTGTGACCTCAAGGTGGAAGCACCACATGGCTAATCGCCAGAGATCTTTAGGATCCAGTAGCACCTTAAAGCCCAACTAGATTTCCAGGGCGTGAGCTGTCAAGAGTCAGCGCCCCTAGGTGCTACTGGACCTAAATATTGCTCTTCTACTACACATCAACACGGCTAACCACCTGAAAACACCAGATCTTTAGGTTCCTGTAGGGGAATTAGGTGGTTGCGTCCTGTATTGGGAGCGTGGAATGTATTCCTGCCACTGAAGGATGCGGGTTTTAAAATCCTCTCTAGGGCTGCCAGATTTTGAATCAGATGCTGTAGTTTCCCCTTGAATAGCAGTTAAATTAGCAGGTGGTAATATTTTGCACTATACCATGAAAAAAAGGGGCTGGGATTTTCTGGCTGGCTAGCGACCCAAATGTTGGGAATACATCCTTCCCTGAAAGTAAAAAACTAGCAGATAAGGGAGAAAAGTGATAACCCACCTCTAAGTCCTTTCTGTGCTAGTTTTCTACTTGCAGGGTTTATGGGTTTTTTTAAAAAAAGGCATAAGGGGAGCATACAGATGCTGTGATTTCCCCCCAACAGTCAAGTTGTGCTGCCTCAGAACTCTGCTGCAAACACAGATCAGTACTGAGAAAGAACAGCTGGAAGTGACAATGGAACTCGGGCTGCCTAAAATATGAGGGGCTGGCCCGCTCCAACTTATGTATTTTGTCCTAAGGGCTGCCCTCATTCTAGGTGAATGGGGCTGGTTGTGGTTGCTCCCTGACAAGGAGCAGGTGCTCAGTGTGTCCAGAGAGGCACCCTTCTCCTTCTGAGCGGTTCGCTGCTTACTTCTGGGCGGATGGAGGCAGGTGGGCTTGCCAGCTCTGCACTTCCCGATTCCAGGCTTTCAGGGTGGCCAGCTGCAAACCAAACAGCCCTTCAGTGGCTCCTGCAGAAGCTGCAGCCCAACTGCCGTTTTGTGGGCTAGGCCCACAGGAGACACCTGGGTCCCAGCCAGCCCCCTCACTCCATCCTCTGTTCCGAGAAACTTCCCTCTCCACTCTTGCTTGGCCCAATTCCAGAAGAAGTGGAGGTAGGTGTGAGAACAACATTTATATCCCTACCCTTCAATCAACCCCAAGCAGCAGGTGGCTTCCGGGTATGTCCATTTACCATGGACAATCCCCCTTGATTTTTCTCTTTCTTTCTTTCTTTCTTTCTTTCTTTCTTTCTTTCTTTCTTTCTTTCTTTCTTTCTTTCTTTCTTTCTTTCTTTCTTTCTTGCTTGCTTGCTTGCTTGCTTGCTTGCTTGCTTGCTTGCTTGCTTGCCAACTTGGTCAGGGTGCCAAACATTATTCTTCTATTGTATCCTCAGAACAACCCTGTGAGGTTGGTGAGGCAGAGAGAGGGGCTGGCCATTAGGCATAAGAACCAGCTCTTCTAGCTATGAAAATGCACCAGCCAAGCTGTGTCCGCTCCCATTCAGAGGGCAGCTTTGAGCACATGTGGAATGTGCTTCCTAGTCAGAAGGCAGGCAGGTTCCAGAGCATGCTGCCCTAGGCGTTGACTTACAGGCTGTACCCAGGCCAAGGGCCAAGCAACACATGACGAATGACACTTGAACGGCGAGTGGATTGAGTGGAGGGCAAGTGAACAGGGAGAAATACACTTGCCGTTCAAGTGTCATTCGTCATGTGTAGCTTGGCCCCAAGTCTCATTCTCGGACTCCACCAGACTCCACGACAGCTTCACTCATCCGAACAGGGTATCTTGTAGGTGCCAGCCTGTACATGATTGAAATCAACAGCAGCCCGTACATGGGCTTTCTCTATGGTGGCCCCTACCCTGTGGAACGGCCTGCCTGAGGAGGTCAGGAGAGCCCCCACTCTTCAATGCAAAACTGAATTATTCAAAAAGGCCTTTTTGGTATTGTAGGGTGGTATTGTAGGAAAAGGATGTTTCGCTAATGAGTTAGAAACCATAGATTTCACCATTATGTTGCCTTACACATTATCTGTTGCTTTAAATATGTACTCCTATATCCTACCTGTGCTTTATGTTGTTCAATGTAAGTCCTAGAATTGAATATGTTCTGTTTCAGCAATTCCTCAACCCCATACTGGATCCTTGCTAATACTGTATCTTTGTAAACTTATATTCTTTTACCCCATTACATTGTTTATGGAAATGTTCTTGGCACTGTATGGAAATCCCTGCCCTTGTCCTTGACACTAATTGTACGAATCTCACACTATGTAATCTGCCTTGAGTCTCAGTGAGAAAGGCGGAATATAAATAACATAAATAAAAATAAATAAATAAATAAATGAAGCCCTCTTTGCTGAGAAGGGTTTCCTCTCAGAGGTTTCTTGCTCCCCTTTGTGTGTCTATAAATTATGAGGGGCCAGCTAGCAGCTGAAACAGCTTGGGGAAGAGATGTTCCTTAGTCTGGTAGGGGAGGATAACAAGTTTTAAATGTAAATGGGATAGAAACATAGAGCTGGAAGGGGAGCCCAAGGGCCATCTAGTCCAGCCCCCTGCACAATGCAAGAAATTCACAGCTACCACCATCCCTTCTCCCAGTGCCCCCTGCTCTATGCCCAGAGGAAGGCAAAAAAACCCTACAGGATCCCTGGCCAATCTGGCCTGGAGGAAAATGCCTTCCTGACCTCAGAGTGGTGACCGGCATTACCGTGGGCACGTAAGAAAGGGCCACGAGAGCCAAAGGCCGGCTCGTCCCTTCATGCCCTCCTCCTCCGGATATCTGTTCCTTCGTATTGAATCACAGACTCATCATCACTGCTGTGAGTTGGCCATCTAGCCTCTTCTTAAATACCTCCAAGGAATGAGAGCCCGCCACCTCCTGAGGAAGCCCGGGAAGTCCTTCCTAATGTTTAGCCAAAAACTCTTTTGCTTTAGTTTTAACCCACTGGTTCTGGTCTGACCCTCTGGGGCAACAGAAAATAACTCTGCTCCATCCTCTCTGTGGCAGGCCTTCAAATGCTTGTACGGGGCTATCCTATCACCTCTCCGTTGCCTCCTCTCCAGGCTGAACATCCCCAGATCCTTCAGCCCTTCCTCATAGGACTTCGTCTCCAGATCTTTGTTGCCGACCTTTTCTCTTTTTGGTAGGTTGAGCATCGTTTCCCTTGCAAGAGAAGACTAAGGCAAATAGAAATTGGGCAGTTCTACCCTCTCTTTGCCCAGTTTCCTCTCCCTGCAGTGGGCTGAAGCTCACACTGAGCTTTAGCCCTTCTAGCACTCTCACTGCAAGCACTAGCTATTTCTCTGTATTCATTCTTGGTTATGTGTTTCCTAATTGTGTCTTTTTAAATTCTCAGATGTTTAGAAAGCCACCTTGGCTTCTTCAGGTTCTTCCCATTCTCCTTCTCATTGGAATCATTTGTGATTGTGCCTTCAATATCTCTGTCTTAAGAAACTCCCACCCATCTTGAACTCCTTTCTCCTTGAGTGTTTCTGAGCATGGGATTCTACCCAGCATAACTTTGAGCCTGTTAAAACTAGCTTTTCTAAAGTTCAACCTATATATCTGACTATGTTCAGCTTTCCCCCTTCCCCAAGACCCTAAATTTCAAAATTACATGGCCACTGCTACCCAGGGTGCCCACTGCTCTCCCCTCGTCAACCTCTTCTTCTCTGCTGGTGAGAACTGGGTCCTAGGCAGCAGACCCCCTTGTCTCCTTCTCCACCTTCTGGAAGATGAAGTTGTCAGCAAAACATCACAGTAATTTATTAAATCTTATACTTTTAGCAGAGTTTGACTTCGGGGCAATTGAAATCTCCCATGACCACGTGTCCTGTGTCTTTGAAACTTTTTAAATCTGGTCCGAGAGTGTCCAATACAAGTTCTCTGCCTGGCCTGGTGGTCTGTAGTAGACTCCCACCATTATAGCTCCGTTATTTCTTTCTCCTTTTATTTTTACCCAGAGGCTCACAACTGACCTTCCATGCTCAGATTCAGGGATTTCCTCACAAGTATATACATCCTTGACATATTTTGTTTGTTTGTTTATTTGTTTATGTCATTCATAGTCCGCCTTTCTCACTGAGACTCAAGGCGGATTACATAGTATGAGATTAGTACAATCAGTATCAAGGACATTTCCATAAACAGTGCCATAGGGTAAATGGATACTAGTTTAAAAGATGCAGAGGAGTTAGCCGTGTTAGTCTGTAGTAACAAAATCAAAAAGAGTCCAGTAGCACCTTTAATACTAACCAACTTTATTGTAGCATAAGCTTTCGAGAATCACAGTTCTCTTCGTCAGATGCATGGAGGGCAAAAAGAAACTGGTCAGATATATAGGTGGAGAGGGGAGGGCAGAGTAGAAGCAAACAGCAGCTTCTGATACGGAGATCAGTTTGCTTCTGTTAAGGAATCCAATACAGAGTAGAAAAAATACTGAAGCAGAACATAATCAGTTCTAGGACTAACATTAGACAACGTGAAGTACAGGTGGCACATAGGAGTACGTATTTAAAGCAGCAGATAATATGTAAGACAATATAGTGATGAAGTCTATGGTCCCTAACTCATTAGCGAAGCATCTGAGACCCCCTCCCTATTCCTACCCCCTTCTTTATTGGTCTATTCTTTTTACACAAGTTTTACTCCTCAACCCTAATATTTCAGTTGTGCATCTCATTCCACCAAGTTTCAGTAATGCCTATTAGGCCATAGTCCCCTTCCTTTATTAAGACTTCCTGTATTAAGACGTTTCTTCACATGGGAGAATCTAATCCTGCCGGAAGGTGAATTCTGTGCAACTCAGAAGAATTTTCTCCTTGACATTTATTTTCATTAATTAAAATGTTTATACCAGGGCTTTCCCACCACCAAGACTGCAGCCAGCCACACACGTTCCATGCTTAGAGTTTAACAACAGACTGCGAGCTGCCCTCCTCCTCCCCTCTCAAAAAGTAGGGTCTCAGCAGCACCTAAAATCCCACGATTTGGGGAGAGAAATCCCCGGAAGAATAGGCTGTGGACAATTGTTTTTTGGGGGGAGGGAGGTCTGAGCGGCTGATGGAATTCGCCATCTGTGGGGGGGGGGGGCAGAGGGGGGATTACTCCACTGTGAAAGGCCTCCCCTCCTCCCCATTTTGTAGAGATTAGGGGCAGACCAGCCAGGGCTGGGTTTGGCCCCATATGTCCCCTGCCCCCCTCCATGACCCTTGGCAATAGCCTCCGTTCCCTGAGCAACCAAGGAGCCAAAATCTGTTAAAGGGCTTATTGTAGCTACTACAAAAGGGGAGGGGGCTGTGGGGGAGCAGCTGTTCTGTTCCCTGATGTATAAACATGGACAGGAAAGGGCTGAGGGGACCTCTTTGCTCAGTCCCCCCCCCACACACACACCCCTCCATGGCCCTGCCTTTGGCCCCTCTTCCCAGAGCGTGTAGGAACCACCTTTCTGCAGGCAGATTCAGGATTCAGGTTGCAAAGAAATTGCCTGCATTTATCCATCCATCATACATGCTTATTTAAGGAAGCCTCCAACAGCAAGAAACCTCCAGGAACGCACTGGCTGTGGGGCTGATGCTGGCCCCAGAGAAGTCATTCCTGGCAGAACTGAGATGGTTATTGGGCCAACTTCCCCCTGAACCCCAGCCCAGATTCCATGTCTTCCAGAAACTTCAAGAGAGTAGATTAGAAGGTCATCCCAGCTGTTTAATATTTGCAGGCATACTGGACTCTGTCCACTATTGACAATGGTACCGGAAAACGGTAGAGAAGGGAAGAGCCGTAGCCTGGGAGACTGATCGGTTGTGGGGAGAAGTTCCCCTGGTCAGTGCTTGGCATCTCCCATTGAAGGGTCTGCTTGAAACTGTTGATCATATTGTACTTTTGCTCTATAATACTAATAACATGCGATTTATATACCACCCTTCAAGATGAATCACCCACTCAGAGTGGTTTACAAAGTATGTCATTATTTTCCCCACAACAAAACACCCTGTGAGGTGGGTGGGGCTGAGAGAGCTCTGAGAGAGCTGTGACAGTGCCGAAGTCACCCAGCTGGCTTCAAGCGGAGGAGTGGGGAATCAAACCCAGCTCTCCAGACTAGTGTCCTGCGCTCTTAACCACGACACCAAACTGGGTCTCTGTGAATGTCCTAGCTATTGATTATATTGTATTCACTTACAGTATGTAATCCACCTTGGATCTCAGTGAGAAATACTATATAAAAATAACAGCAACAGCAACAACAACACTAATAAAAGATACTTTCTTTCCCTCTCCATTTCGGTCCTTGCACTTTGCCGCCTTTCCATCTCCCCCTCCCATCTCTTTACAACCTTGGCCCCGCCTCTCCATCTAACCACGCCCACTTTGGACCAGAAGGCGTGGCTTCTAAAGTCTCTGAGTTGGAAGCAGAGGCTACTTAAAGGGCTGCTTAAAGACCCTCCAGGTTGAATCTGTGACCCCCCCCCTCAGGAAACTGAGCGAGGGCTACAGCCAGTTCCTTGGGGAGAAAAGATGCCCTCAGATTTCCTCAGCCCCTTTGTGGAGTTGGACGAAGTTCTTTGTAAGGCAGGTAGCAACGTGAAGCCCCAGATGCAAAGGGTGTAGCTGTGGGGCTGTTATGTTGTGGGCTGTTTCTTCTAAACTAAGTTGTGTCTTTGTGTTTTTTGCTGGAACTCTCTTGCCTGCTTTTATTTTATTTTATTTTTTTTCTTTATCTGGGATGTGCTTCATTCTGAAAAATGCAAAAGGGGGTGGGTGGGTGGGTGGGTGGAGGAAAGCTTTTGACTTGAAGCGTCATTTTCATTTTAACACCGTTTCAATAGTCAAACAGAGAGCTTTTTATCTTCCAGAGTCGTAGACTGGAGGTTGTTGGGGCCATAAATTCAGCCCATCTGTTGCTGCTTGTGTAAGCAGGCCTGAGGGGGGGGGCGTCCTCCTGTCTGGAGGGTCCTGGGATTTGTCCCCCTCCTTCTCTGGGGGGCTGTGGAAGAGGAGAGGAGAGGAGATCCGCCCACCACCTGTGTAGCTTTTTATCTGAAAACTTGCCCACTCCCCAGTGTTCAGGGGCCACGAGCGTAAGCATTTGGCTAGTTTATTGGCTTTCTCTGTGTGTGTGCTTTGGCTGGCACCACACAGCTCTGTGGGGAATCGTCCCTGGAATGATTTGGGCTGGGGGCGGGGAGCCGGTCAGATGCCTCTTTAGAGGAGTCTGACAAACCCTTTTGTGTGAAATCTTTCAAAGGGTTGATTGTTCCTTGGTTTTCTCCTAAAGGTGTGTTAAAAATCCTAGTCTCTGAGCATCCTTTAAACAAGGCTCAGCTATCACACTGGCAGGCTCACCAGGGCTTCTCCCTCTCTGCCCCATTCTTAATTTCTAAAGATAGATGCTGGGACTGAAAGTTACGGGGTGTTTTGGGACTAGCTGTGTTAAGGAAGAGGTGTTCTGCACAAGCTTGGAAACTCTACAGTTTCAGGGCTGGAACCTGCTGCTTCCAAGTCCTGTAGCACCTTTAAGACTAGCCGACTTTATTGTAGCATTAGCTTTCGAGAACCACAGCTCTCTTCGTCAGATCCAGAGTTAGCCGTGTTAGTCAGTAGTTGCAAAATAGTAAAGAGTCCAGTAGCTCCTTTAAGAGTAACCAACTTTATTGCATCTATGCATCTGACCAAGAGAGCTGTGGTTCTCGAAAGCTTATGCTGCAATAAAGTGGGTTAGTCTTAAAGGTGCTGCTGGACTCTTTACTATTTGGCAACTTCAGACTAGCTCCTCTGGATCTATGCTGCTTCAAATAGGTGCTGGAGCCCAATCCAAGCATATCTAATTTCTCATGGAGTCCTCTCTGCTTCTCCGATTGTCCTGTTGTGATTTGGCCTTGTTTACATCAAAGGTAGAAGGGGGGGCAGCAGGTATAAGAGTGGGTGCAGTTTGCAGTCCTCCCAGGAAGAAGAGTTGGGCCCAATAGCAGCCCCCCTTTCCCCTCCCCCTCCCCCTGCACTTACCACTTACGGCCTGTTCAGACATGCAAGTGTATAATTTGGCTAGCTGGTGCTGGGTGATCTCAGTTGACCCCATGAAATGCTGCCAGGGCTTTTTTTCAGCGGGAACGCGGTGGAACGGAGTTCTGGCACCTCTTGAAAATGGTCACATGGCCGGTGGCCCCGCCCCCTGCTCTCCAGGCAGAGGGGAGCTGAGACTGCCCTCCGCGATGCCACAGGAGAGACGTGCTGGCCAAGTTGGCTTTCCACTTACAACAGAGGCCAAAGGAAGGCTCCCAAAGGCCCCAAAGACTCTCCTTCAAGGGTTACTTTTAAAATGCCCCAAGGGCTGTGGCTGCTGTAGCAGACTTTATTAACGGTGTGGTTTAGGGTTGCCAGCTCCAGGTTGTGAAATTCCTGGAGATTTGGGGGGATAGACCCTGGAGAGGGCAGGGGTTTGAGAGGGGAGGGACCTCATCAGGGTATAATTCTATAGAGTCCACCCTCCAAAGCAGCCATTTTCTCCAGGTGAACTGATCTCCATGGCCTGGAAATCACTTGTAATTCCAGGAGATCTCCAGCCACCACCTGGAGGCTGGCAACCCTAGCTGTGGTTAGGGTTTACTTGCGGACAAAGGCCCTTTTCACACTGCTCACTGGGACTCGCAAAGACGCGGAACATTGCGCTACAAACGTGGAAAATCGTGGGTTTTTGCGCGAGATTTGCTCGATGTCACGCAAATCTCGCATGAGAAACGCAATTTTCCGCATTTGTAGCGCGATATTCTGCGTCATTGCGAGTCCCGGTAAGCAGTGTGAAAAGTGAAGAAATGTAATCTTTAATGTTGTGCTGCTATTTTCATATGGAGCTTGGCCACTTTTGAGCAGACGATAAAGCCAGACATCTCCAGTTCAAATGTTGTCTCTGCTAGGGATTCACCAGGAGGCTTTGGACTGTGTCAAGACCCTTTCTCTCTCAGGTTCAGCCCCCCGCTCCCCGTATATAGGATGTGTGCTAGCAATGACCTACCCTGCAGGTTTGTTGTACGAGAGGCTAATGTGTCTTGAAGTGCCTTGAGCTCTCCACGGTGCCACATCAACCCTCTATTTAAGGCCTTCTATGCTGCAGTGGCAGGAGAACTCTGTAACTTGGCAGCCTTCCTTGAGCGCACACAGTTATTATGGGACTGTGCAGTGCCCTGCTGGAAGACTGCATGGTTGTAAATTGTGACATACTTCCCTAAAAGTTTGGCCCTGGTGCTGGGCAACTGAGTTTTGTGTTTTTGTTTTAAACAACCGACTTGTTTAAACAGAGTTGCAACAGAATTCAAGGACTTTAACCAAAATGAAAACAACTCAACTCAAACTAAATCTTATCTTGTAACTAATCGGCGTTTATAACGTACAGGAAATCTTAGCAATGTCGGGAGGAAGTGCTTGCGGTCTGCTGGGCGGGGGGGGGGGGCAGGGGGGGTGCTGGAGGCTTCTGTCTGTGTCGGCTTGCTGCACTGTGGAAATTTCCATTTAAATAGGTGGTGATGGGCGGGGGGGGGGGGAGATGCTTGCTCCTTTCTGCTGTCTGTTTCCTGGGCAACAGGAGTATTGACCTGTAACATATGGTCCTCTTGGTCCTCTCTGAGATTAAACCAGGACCCAGCCCTGGTGTAACAACTGAAAACCTGTCTGGTGTAGTGAGGTGGGTAGATGAGGATCTGAGAGACCTCCCCTCCTCCCGCCCCGTCTGCCATGAAGTTTTCTTGGAGTCTTTGAGCTAGTCATGCTCCCTTGGGGTAGAATAAAAACACTCGAGATGGAGATTTGCATCTGGGTTTTTTCCCTGATCATGTGCAGATCCAGCTGTGTTGCACGAGGATGTGTTTTCTTCCCTGAAAGAGTCTCGTGCGATGTTGCACTTGCGGTATGCCTTTGGCTGCCTTGATGCTGCTGGTCAGCAAGCTGGGTACCCTAAAGGGGCCAATGTGAGAAGAGAGTCTCGGGCCAGTACTTCAGCATAGATCCAGAAGAGTCGGCCGTGCTAGTTTGTAGTTGCAAAATACTAAAGAGTCCAGTAGCATCTTTAAGACTAACCCACTTTATTGTAGCATAAGCTTTCGAGAACCACAGTTCTCTTCGTCAGATGCATCAAAGGCTTATGCTACAATAAAGTGGGTTAGTCTTAAAGGGGCTACTGACAATGCATCTGACAAAGAGAGCTGTGGTTCTCAAAAGCTTATGCTACAATAAAGTGGGTTAGTCTTAAAGGTGCTACAGAACTCTATTTCAGAATAGCCGCCCTATAGTAGCCAGCCAGCAGCCGCAGTTGCCTGCAATGCCATTTCTTCCCTGGGCCCTTTGCCTTAGCCACTCAGAGTTGCCAGTTGCCAACCCCAGCTGTGTGCATGCACCTGAAGGGGTCTACATGGCAAAATAGCCCGTTCCTCTTCACCTGGCCTTCCTGGCAGTGAGTGCAGCGGCAGTGAGCTAGGGTTGCCAGCCTCCAGGTGGTGCCTGGAGCTCTCCCAGGATTACAATTCATCTCCAGATAACAGAGCCCAGCTCCCCCGGAGGAAACAGCTCCTGGGGGGGGGGGTAGATTCTGTGGCATTATACCCTGCTGAGGTTTTCTGTCCTAGATCCTGCCCTCCCCAAGGTCCACCCTCAAAATCTCCAGGAATTTCTCAACCCAGAGCTGGCAACTGTATGAGCTGATGAGGCCCTGAAAGAGAAGTCCTGGGCTGATGGTTGATGGGTCAAGCAACTCCTTGGGGTGGCACAGTCTGGAGCCCCCCCCCCGACTCCCATCCATGAGCAACCTGAAGGGCAAGTGGCACCCTCCCTCCAGGGCTTGCCCCACTGCCAGCCAGGCCCAAGGCAAGGGTGTGGCATGGCCTGGAGGGGAGGCCCTTAGTTGAGGTGGCCAAAGGCCAGGAACGCTCGTGGCAAAGAGGAGCAGGCCTGCCCTTTCGTTCTGCTTGCGTGTTGGTCGACCGGTGGCATTCTTAACCTCCCCTCTTACCCAGCTGGCTCTCCTATGTATTTGCACCAGGCCCCATAGCTGTAGTCTTCCTCTGTGTCTTTGCTGAGCAGGCCTCTGTGCTCCTCTACAGCTCTGGGGGCCGGCCTGGCCGGAGGATGCTTGCTTGCAAGCCAGGAGTCGGCTGGCTGGCTGGCCAGCAGATGCGGCTGCCCCTTGGGTACTGGCTCCGTTCCTGGCAAGCTGTCTCTGCCTTGGGATTTGCAGGAGAATTTGGCTGCAGCACGGCTGTCCTTTGCGTCTAAATCTCGGGGGAGGACTAGGGCGCCTTGCCGGGGCTCAGACGCCAAGGAGAGTTCATGCCGGACCATGATGCGGCACAAACAATTAGGCCGATGGGAGGGCCAGCTGGTCACCAAATCACTTCCCCTCTGGATCACTTAGCCAGGGAGAATTAGCAGCCCTCGAGGAGCAGCCACGGAAAGGGCAAAGCACTCTGAGCCCAGGGAAATGCGGTTAACTGGTGGTGGCGTTGGGTATTTCAGAGGACCGGATCTGGAAGAGCTGCAGCCGGGCCACGCGTAAGGGCTCCTTGGCCCAGGCCTGTCCCTGGGCCCTTCTCTGCCTCCGTGCTGGCTTGAGGAGGTTGCCCAGGCAATTCCGCCTCCCTCTGGGATCTGAGCGGTGAAGCCCAGAGGCACCCCTCAGGCTTGGCTCTCCCTTTTGTGTCACCAGAGCACCAGAGCCAGTAGAAAACTCCTTCGCCCAGGGCAATAGACAGTCCGCCCGCAAACCCTGTGCGTTCCTCCAATCGCATCGACAGCTTCTGGTTGTTGTTTGAGGGTGCCGGCTAAACTGGGCTTCCTTGGGGGTGCCCCCGCGGATTCTCTTTCCCTTCTTTGCAGACATTCACCATCTCCCGCTCCTTCCCGTGCAGACTTTTTTGAGCCTGAATGTGCAAGAAACTGCCGATGCAGGTGCCGAGACCCACCCAGGATTCCAGAGGACCTTCTCGGCTTGCCCTGTCGCCCTCTCTGCTTCCCGCCTCGGTGACTCGGAGCGTCTGGAGGATGCCATCACCCCCGGTGTGGCCGCTGGCAGGAGTGACCCCGCGTGGCCCCTCCAGGGGCAATGGGCTCAGGCTGCCAGGCTGCCCCGCACCAGCCTGCAGTGCATCCCCTTCCGGGCGGATCGGTCAGTGAGCGTGATCGAGGGGAGCCGCAGCGAGGCCAAAGGGGGCTCTTCCCGCTACAAGACCGAGCTCTGCCGCACCTTCGAAGAAAGTGGCGCCTGCAAGTACGGGACCAAGTGCCAGTTTGCACACGGCGCCGGGGAGCTGCGGGGGCTCAGCCGCCACCCCAAGTACAAGACAGAGCCGTGCCGCACCTTCCACACCTGCGGCATCTGCCCCTACGGCTCTCGCTGCCACTTCATCCACAATGCCGAGGAGCGCCGCCCGCTGCCGCAGCCGCCCTTGCTGCTCTGCCACAGCCTCAGCTCTGGGGAGCCCCTCCCTCCCGCCTCTCCGGCCTCTCCTGCTCCAGCCGCCTCCCGCACCCTCCGCCTCCCCCACGGGGCCGTTGGCTGCTCCCTCTGCAACCCTCTTGGCTCCAGCAAGGCTCCTCTGGGGTCGCCTGGCCCCTCCCCCTTCCCAGGCCTCCTGCTGCTTCAGAAAAGCCACTCCGCCGATTCCCTCTCGGATCAGGAGGACTCTGGCAGCTCAGGGGCCAGCAGTGGCTCAGCGTCCCCTGGCCTCGGGCCCCTGGGTCGGCGGCTCCCCATCTTCAGCAGCCTCTCGGTCTCTGATGACTGATGGGACAGGTATGGATGTGCCTGAGAAGGGAGACACAGCCCATAGCCTTTTCCAGAGGACTGGAGGAGCTTGGAAAGTGGGACAGCTGCTAGAGATGCGTGCACAAACCCAGATTTTGCCTTGGATTAAGAGGTTTGATAGGCTCCTGTATTGTTTCAGAAACTTGCAACACCTATTTGACCAGAGACATGAGATAGGAGTGGAACACGAGGAAATTGTGTGCACCCCAGGGGATGTGAAACCTCTCACAAACCATTCTTGGTTCTCTCTAAACGGGTCTGCCTCCAGCTTATTTGAATTCCCAGAGTTTCTTCGCTTCATTTTTAGAGCAGAAGGGGCAAATACAACTTCTTGTATTATCAAATATAAGATGTTTTAGTACCCTCCCCCCCACCCCGCTTTAGTTTTAAAAAAAACCCTGACATTTTTCAGGTGATTGAATGGGTTAATTGGTGGCCATCTCCGTATGCCCTTGGACAGGCAGGGAATTGAGACAGCTGTTTATCGAACGGTAACTTGCTGCCGTGGGAGTTCGTGCATTTTCTGCACAGGGCCAGCTGGCTGCCTTGCTGTCCTGCCAGGTGCTGGAGAAGCTTTGGGTGTGTGTCCAGAGGCAGGGGAGCTGCTTCCACAGGACACAATCCTAAATGGCTGGGGGGATGTGTAAATAATGCATCCCTCTTTGCGGGGGCCAGTCGTGAGGGCCTTCTCCACCTGGTGTATATCATGAGGAGAAATTTGGAACTCCCTGGATCAGGCGCAGACCCCCGATAAGAATCTTCTTATTGCTGTCTTGGAAGCACACCCTTCTAAGTTCTTGCTTGGTAAAGAGTTGTCGCCGCAAGTTTAACTGGGGATTGAGCCTTTTTCCTGTTGTGGCTGTGTAGGTTTTGATGGGGAAATTATTCCTGCATGCCGTGTTCCTGGGGCCTCAGGCCATCTTTCCCACCAAAGCCTGCCTTTAACCAAACTGGCCCAGCATGTAGGACAATTTCACCCAAGCAGCTTTGGAAATCCTAGACTGGGTTTCCCTTTTTGTGTTATGTTCTTTTAAAGGGCAATCTGAACTCCCACATAACATTGGGCTGTGCCGCTTCTTCTTTACTAGGTTTGAGCTAGAGAGGCAACGTTCACTTTAATGGTGGTCTTGCCGAAAGCCAAAATTCCCCAGCCTGTGGTTGCCTCCCTCAGCCAACTCAGAAAGCTGGAGGAGGAGGCTGAGCAGGTTTTCGGGGATTTCTAAATAGCTACAATTTCTTACAGTTAATAGGTGTCAATTTTGAAAAGCTTGAAGGAGGTGTGATAGCAAACGACCGGTCCACGTCCACGTCCAGTCCCCAAAGGCACAGAACAACAGTATTTGTCGCAGGGTGAAGGTATAAGGGGCAGCAGGTGATCCGTGGCCCCTCACACTGGGGTTTCCAAAGCTGCACCATCCTCTAAGATTGCTTCCATACCAGGGCCGTTTCCACACGGCTTACCTTCCCTCGGAACGACCCAGAACATGGCGCAAAAAACGCGGAAGATCATGCGACGTTGCACAAATCTTGCGCGAGAAAACACAATCTTCCGTGTTTTTTTTACGACGTTCCGGGTCATTCCGAGGGAAGGTAAGCCGTGTGGAAACGGCCCAGGTGTTTGGTCTGGTTCTGGATACTGATGGAAAGTGGATTTTTTCAACCTCATTTACTACCATCTTTGTGGAAAGATTGCAGCCAAACTGTACTTACAGGAGGTTGGGGGGAGGGTAGTTTAAAAATAGGTAATAGCAATGCTGCCCTCTTTTAAAAAAACCCGTCCCTGAAATCACTCCATCTCCATCCGATGGCACAGGAGAAGAATGGCCCTCGCAGGAGTGCTGGAGCAAAGAAAACGCAGGTCAGCCCTGGGATGTGGCGCTGAATGGGCAATGGCGGTGAGAAAACCCCCAGAGAATCGTTGCCCCATTAAGCCAAGGAACTCGTCCAGTGGGATTTTGCAAAACCATTTTTAAAAATATATCCAAGGAGGAGAAAATTGGACAAAACCTCCTCAAAGTAAAAGTGTCGCGCTGCAAACAAGCAAGTTTGGAAGTGAGTGGAGGAAGAGGAAGACGCCTCTGGCAACTGACAGCCTCTCCCCTCCCCGGCAAGACTTCTTACAAGAAAGGGAAGATGAAAGAAACTGAGGGAGGGGTAAAAGTATTTCTCAGGAGATGCCCTTCAAACTGAAGGTTGCGTTTGGGGTGCTCCATATTGGAAAGAATGTACAAGTTCTATTCGATGGAATATTTCTGAATGTTGGGACTGGTTCCGAATGCCTCCCAGTCTAATGGAGAGCATGTTAAGGGGTGGGGGGGTGGGGAGCGAGGCTGCATTTTCTCAGGCCAAACACCCAAGTGCTACTTAACTGAGGAAGGGGTGTGAGGGTGGGGGCTGCTGTGTGGCCAAAATCTTCTAGAAGCCACTGTCCACAAGCCGGAGAGGGGAAGCAGGGGCACCGGTTGGGCGGGCTGGGCAGTGGCAGGTGCTAGAGGGTGCCTTGTAGCAGAGAGGGGAGCAAATGGGGCGACCTTTTGAGTTGTGGTGGGCTTTCTGTACTGAAAGCTAAATGCCAGCTCCTCTTATCTGCCTGGCTAGGGAAGGGCGTGAAAGGCCCGCGCATCTGGCTGCCCCAGCATGCTTTAAAGCTCGCTGCCTGGTGGGGGCTTCTTGCCACTGGATCCAAGTAGGAAGGGCTGGAGACCAGCAGTGGTCTTCCAGAGAGAAGGGTTTGAGAGACGCTTCGCTTCCCCCCCTGTGGGCCCACCTTCCTTGAAGCCTGCGGTCGCCTCTGGCCAAACAGCTTTTGGAAACGGAGTTGAACTCGGCCAGGCATGTTCAGCAAGGGGGGGGAGGAGGGACCCCCCCCTCCCCAGCATCACTTCCTCTTTCAAACCGCCTTTAGCTCTCTGAAGGAGACGGAAAGCAGAGGAGTTCTGCCTGCAGCAATGTTATCAGCTCTCGTTCCTATTCCACAGCCTCTCTTGAGAGCGAGACCCCCATCTGGGCCCACCGTATCCTCAGCAGTGGGAAAATAACACTTATCCAGCTTCTTGTTGGGGCTGGATTATGACCCCAGTCCCCCCCCCCCGAAAAAGCCCTCTTCTGTTCTTTTGAAGAAAGTGTAATTTTTCATGGAACCATTCCTGTATTCCCTCCCCTACCCCATCTCTTTACATCAGAAATGGCAAATTTCGTAAGTGAATATGGCCTAGCATGTCGAGAGAGGGGGGCGGTCGCAGCCCTGGATTCTTCTCCAGGCCTGGTTCACACCGTAGCTCGGCAGGGGTGGGGTGGGGGGGTTGTTCTGCAAAGAAGGCAACTTGTACCCGCTGTGTCTTTGTACACTGATGTGTCTGAATGCAGCCAGCTCAGCTGTGACGCTGGATCCCTGAGTACTGGTTTCCAGCCATCTGCTCATTCTGGGAATTAGATATAGGGAGTGCGGGAATATCCCAAGAAACTGTAGACCTTTGGAAATTCACTCATACAAGAACAGTTCAGAGTATAGCCAATATTCTCCATGGGACATATTGTGCACGGGGAACGTTTTGGCATCGAGACCGATGTTTTATTCCGCCATGGCATCGCTCCGGGCATAATCAGATTCTGTGAATTTGCCCCAGCAAATGTGGAATGCAGGAGGCGGGGGTGGGTGGGGTTCAGTGTGACAAAGCAGTCACTCGCTTCACGAGCAAAATTGTCTCCACTTCATCTTTCTTAAAGAGAGTTCTGCAAAAAATTCATGAGTTCATAATATATTGTAAGTTTATTTATTGTCTTTTTTAAAAAAAAAAACCTTTATTTCTGATATTCGGAACTAAGCCAAGACTTGCCTTAATTTGTGATGCATAGAGGGGAATATTCTGTATTAATTTATTGTTGGGTTTATCTGTATTTATAGCTCTCTCTCTCTTTTGTGTGTATGAGATACAGATTTCCAAGCCAAAACATTGTCTGGCTTTTTAAATGGCTCTTTGGCTGTATTGCAGCTGTGTCTACCGCTAATAAAGTCTCTTTCTTAGGATTTACAGCCTGTTAAATATTCTCTGGTTTTGCTTAGATTACACACACACTCCCTGAACTTGTTGGGGCAACTGGATAATTGACACAATTAAAGATGTGAATAATTTGTGAGCTAGTTTATAGGCTGGAGGGTGGTTGTGGGTCATGCATTTCCCCCTCTGGTATGCACAACTCCAAAGGTGGTTAGTCCCATTTTATAAATAATAAAATACTGATTATACATGGATATCACACCATCAATGTACCTGGCAGGTTTAGAGTGATGTGGTGTCCAAGAGACCAGCCCCTGCCCCAAGGAGCATACAGTCTTAACTGCTTATGCAAGGGAAGGAAGGAAGATGGCTGAAGAGAAAAGGTGTCCCATTCAATTGCGTATCCTTAGAGGAATCCAAAGCCTGTGAATTGATCCCCTGAAGATACTTGGACATTTATATGCTGTAAGGCCTGGGTTGGACTGGGGCCATGACATCAAGGGAAGTATCCTTTCCCCCTCTCTATAAAAATCAAAAAGAGTCCAGTAGCACCTTTAAGACTAACCAACTTTATTGTAGCATAAGCTTTCAAGAATCACAGTTCTCTTCATCAGATGCATTCTGCAGAATGCATCTGACGAAGAGAACTGTGATTCTCGAAAGCTTATGCTACAATAAAGTTGGTTAGTCTTAAAGGTGCTACTGGACTCTTTTTGATTTTGCTACTACAGACTAACATGGCTAACTCCTCTCCCTCTCTATAAGCCCCCCCCTTCCTTGATCTTATTTTCCCTGCAGGGGGGAACCGAAAGGCAACATAATGGTGCGTCGGAGCAAGGGACAGGTGAACGCCCTCTCCCTCTGCCTGGGACCTCCTTGCTAATATAATTTCATTTAAAAATGCTGCATATCTGATATTAGACTTTCCTCTGTTTGGTTGTATGAGATTGTGCCAAAGGCTGCTGGAAAAGGTAGACTTGGAAGGTGAAGGGAGGGCCTGAGGCCCAACTGCGCCGCTGAGAGGAAGGGGAAACAAACCCCACAGTTGCCAACCCCTCCTCAAAAACTATTGAATGCTCCTGCTTACTGCAAGACAGTGGGCTGCCTTCCCTGCCCTGCACACATCCATACAAGACGATCTTTTGAGGTGCCTGCCCAGCAGCACCCAGAAGCCACCCGAGATACAGCCGAGAAGCTCTAGCCCAGTGGCAGGGCACCCATTTCGCTGCGAGGAGGGACCTGGTTCAATCCAGGTAACTCTCTTGGAAGGATCTTGGGTAGCAGCAGGTGAGGGGAATTTCTCTGCCGGGGGGGGGGTCTGCTGCCAATCAGAGCAGACAAGCCGGGAGAGACGGTCCGACTTGGCCAAAAGGGGCGTCATATCTTCTTGTCGATTAGGTCCTGGGATCCCCTCTGTTACGGACTGGTGCTTTCTAAGAAGAGGCATTTTCCTGGGGAGAAATGTGCGAACTGACCCACTTGCACTCCGCTCAGCCACCCTCGGTGATCCAGCACATAGCGGGTGAGGCTGGCCGACCTTCTGGCTGGGACTGCCCTCCTATGAAGGGGCACTTCTGGCTCTTTTCCTTCCCAAGCTCCCCTTGTTTGGCTGCGGAAAGTCCAGGCAAGCCCAGTTAAAGGGGTAAGTTTGGAAATGGAGAAGCGGTGGTGTTTAACCCCTCCCACGCCAGGCTGCCTGGAGAGGTTTGTGGTTCTGGCTGTTCCCATGGCATTACGCGCTGGAAGGAGGGGCTGGCTGGGTCGTGAATCTTTCTCAGGAGCCTTGGAGCATGTCACAAAGGGCTGGGGTTTCTCCCCCCCCTTCTTTGAAAAAAGAAGCGGCTCTTTTGTTACTGCTGTAAGAGGAGGGGGAAGGCCTGCAAGATGGATTGCTGGGAACTCCCCTCCCCAACCCCCAAACATCTGTTGCTGATTCCAAAGAGCAGCAAGCTTGCTGGGACTCCCTTGACCGTGTCCTGCAATGTGTAATAGTGGGGGAAGTGGGAGCCTGTCTGGCTGCGGAAACAGAGACGGGTCTGGAGACTGAGAAGGGGCTTGGACGTGCAAGCCAATTAGCCGGCCCCGCAGTCCGCTGCAAAAGGGACTCCTGCAAAGAAGCCCTTGAAGAGGCCACAGCAAGGCCGCATTGTGTAGCCTTGGATTAAGCTGTGCCTTTGCGAAGGGGATTCAGCAGAAATACCGCTTGGAGTCTCTTTGCACACAGCAGCGTGTGCCAGCAGTGGCCTGGAGCAGAGCAACCAGAAATGTATTTATTTATTGACATTATTTATAGTCCGCCTTTCCCCCTGAGACTCAAGGCGGATTGCACAGTGTGAATTTCAGAAATGTTTCAATGAACAATATAATTGGGTATATAAATGCAAGTTTACAAAGTTTCGAACCCGCAGAAATCCAATACAGAGTTGAAGAAGTGCTGAAAAGCGAGGCAAGAGGGAGCTTTGCTGGCTTCTTCCAGTAGGCTGTTCCATAAGGTGGGGGCCACCACGGAGAATGCTCATGTATGGGCAGGTGCTGGTTTTGCCACACGCAGCCGGCGCCTGCAGAAGACCCTGTTCGGCTGAGTGAAACTGCTGTTGTGGAACAAAGGGAGAGAGGCGTCCCATAGATGTGAAGGTCTGAGGCCGTGAAGAGCTGTGGATGTGAGAGCCCATACCTTGAACTGAGCCTGGTAACTGATAGGCAGCCAGTGGCGTGACAGCAGAACGGGAATAATATTCATGCTCCTTGTAGCTCCTGCTAATAACTGAGCTGAGAGATCTGCAGCAGCTGGAGTCTCCGAGTTAACTTCAAGGAGAGACCTACGCACAGTGCATTACAGTAGTCAAGTCTCAGCATTGCCCCTGGCATGGATCCAGGGGGCCAGATTGGCCATGCCACGATGAGGGGTCCTCTTCCAGGCTAGTTTGCCAGGGCTGCGCACTTCAGCCATGGAGATGTTGGCCAGTTATCGTGATACTCTGGGCAAAGAAATGTAGCAACCAACCCCCTACGTGCCCTTCCGTCAGGGGGCCCAGAGGCCCAACACGCACACGCACACACATGCCCAGAATGGGCTGAGCTTTGCTTGGTCGACTGGCAAGCTGCTGATTTGCCTCTTGGGAAGCTAAACGCCAAGAACTCTGTCCTCGGAAGGAGTGGCGCTCAGTGGGTAGAGCAGCTGGCTTGCATGCAAGAGGTCCTTGCCAGGGGACAGATACTGCAAAGGATCTTTTCTGCCTGAGCCCTTGGAGCGCACCTGCCAGCCAAAGTAGGCAATAGGCAGAGCCAGGTGGGTCACGGGCCCGCCTCAGGAGTCAAAGGCAGTTCCTGCCCCTAGAAGCTGGTCTACAGGAAGTCCCAGTTAAAGAAATACATTTCTCTGATGGAGACCCTGGAGAGAGAGGCTTTCGGCATGCTTGCCAACTCTGGGTTGGGCTGTTCCAGGAGATTTAGGAGCAGCAGAGCCTCGGGAGGGCAGGGTTTGGGCAAGGGAGGGACTTTGGTGTGGTGTGATGCTGTAGAGTCCACCCTCCAAAAAGCCATGTTCTCCTGGTGAACCAATCTCTGTAGCCTGGAGATCAGTTGTAATTCTGGGAAGTTTCCAGGTGCCACCTGGAGGCTGGTGACTAGGGTTGTCAGGTCCCTTGACTCCCACAACGGGAGATTGGGAGCTCAGCACCTCCCTCGCTATGCCCCTGGGTCCTTGTGCGATGATGTAACTTCTGGGAAGTGATGTCATCATGCAGGTCAAAGGGCAGCCTGGGAGTGCTCCCGCACTCACCCAGGGGCTGGATTGACCCCCTGCAAGGCACAATTCAGCCCCAAATGGGCCTGCTGCAGGGCATGTTTCAGCCCAAATCAGGAGCGCGCCACGCCGCCCATGGGCGCACCGTGATGCCCAGGGGGGCTCCCCAGGGAGCACGCCCCCCCCAGCCAAGTAAGTGGGCATGGGGAAGGAAGGCTGGGAGCAGGGGATCCCCCGCCCTGGGTGGGGGAATGGCACCCCTAAAGATGACCCTGCCTTTTGTTCATGTCCAGTGGTCTGAACTCCGCAGCTTCATGTATTCCTCAGTGTGTTGTGCAGCGTGCTTGCTGGCTCTCCTGCTAGCTGGGAAAAGTCGTTGGGAGACCCCGGTGTTCTTTGAAGTCCTTTCAAAACTTTTGGACCCCCTGAAGGTGACACCCTCGGCAGGCGGTCTTTGGCTCTCCCGATGCAGCTGGGGCACCCTCTGCTGGCCACTGTGAAAATCGCATGAGTCGTGCGTGGATGTAAATCTCTATCCACCTGTCTGTCTAGCTTTAATCTAGGTAAAATCTCGAACAATTTCAGTTTCCTCATTGTCACCTTTGAAATGGTGTAATTCTTCAGTAGCCATTCCTTTTGTCTTCTTGATGTTCAGCTGTAATCCCGCTTTCTCCTTTAACCTTCATCAGTCGTCGTTTCAAGTGTTCACTATTTTCTGCCAGTAACGTGGCGTCATCTGCATATCTCACTTTGTTAATGTTTCTTCCATCAGTTTTCGCTCCGCCTTCTTCTAGATCTAATCCAGCTTTCCTTAAGATATAGAGGTTGAACAAGTAGGGAGATAATATACATCCTTGTCTGTAGGGCTTTTTCTCAGGGGGAACATGGTGGGACGGAGTTCCGGCACCTCTTGAAAATACTCAGCAATAGTGCTTGAAAATAATATTATTTCAAAGAAATAATGGAAAGCAGTAGGAAAAGAGGAAGACCTAAAACGAGATGGTGAACTCAATAAAAGAAGCCACGTCCTCCAGTTTGTAGGATCTGAGCATGTCTGTTATATTAATCAAATGTTGTTGTTATTAGCATTATTAATGATAGGATGTTTTGGAGGTCTTTCATTCATAGGGTTGCCGTAAGTTGGAGGCGACTTAACGGCACATAACACACACAGCGCACATGATTTTCGCCAATATTTTTATCTGATGGTGATGTAATTTGAGTATAGGTACTTTTTTCTCACCAGTTTCAGTAATTATTAATTATATGTCTTCTGCATCAAGAGTTGGGAGGGAAGACAGCGTGGTATAGCCCAGTCTCATCAGATCTCGGAAGCTAAGCAGGTTCAGTACGTGGACAGGAGACCACTAAGGAAGACTCTGTAGAGGAAGGCGATGGCCAGCCCCCCCCCCCCACGCGTGCGCACGCGCTTCTCACTTGCCTTGAGAGCCCCTTGCTGGGGTCGCCATAAAGCAGTTGTGACTTGACGGCACTTTATGCACAAACCCACACACCAAGAGTTAATATAACTTAAGAAACTTTGCGCTGTGCAAAATAAAGACTGATAACAGAGGCCTTTACTCACAAATTATCTGGAAAGAATCCTAGACATCTAGATGGTCTCTGTTATTCATTGGCTGTCGCTCTGTCATTACAAGAATAGCAATCATTCCCGACTGGATGTTCATACGTGGACCAGCCCATCCAGTTGGGAATTATTGCTAACATGTAATATCCAGCAATGCTGAAATCCAAAAGGGATTTGCATGACGGACTATGAGTTAAAGTCCTAGGTATGTTTCAGATAAGAGAGGGGGAGGAAGTTTACTCAAGAAGCAAGCCATATTTGTTGCAATCAATATGAAATGTGGCGCCCTGATGAAGTGTTTGCCTCTGAGGAGCGGTGTGGTTCTCTGGTTTGTTTACAGTATGCTAATGCAGCTTCCGGGGTAGGAGGTGCTCTGAGAATCCCAATGCAGATTTGACTCTGTTTCGCTGGGTCTTAATAGAGCATGGGAGTAGCTTGTGTGCTACGCTGGCTCGGCGTCTGTCATCTGACTGTGCCAATTGATCAACAGTTGGGAGTGGTCCACACCCACTCTGACTGGGTCACCTCTTTTTAGGTCAGGATCTCATTTTTATCTGGGCGTGGCCATTTAATATAACACACCTGTGATGTAGGGTACTGAGCCTCCTGCCCTCAACTTGTGATCATTTCCCCCTCCCCTGTCCCTCCCATGTGTATGTACATGTGCACAAATAGTTCTCGCTACAGCAACACTGGAGGAATGTGAGCAAATTGGTTCTTGATCTCTTTGGGCAGAACCCATTTTGTAGTCCTACAGGTGTTGCGAGACATTGTTAATATAAAGTAACTGAGGTATGTCACGGGGCAGCTCATAGATAAGATGAAACGCTCTGTGTCGCTATTTCCTGGTTTCAGAAATGTAGCTCCAGCAACCTGATCCCCAACACAGTTGCTGACCCAGGGCCAAGTCAAGGGCCTTCCTTCTCTAAGGCAGGCTCAACGCTTGCCTTTTCCTGTGCTGCCACCAGGAGGCAGGAAAGATCCCAGAGATGCTTACAGACGTGAACTGTCTTCTGCATGGCAGCAGGACTCCTCTGGAGTATTGACACCCCCCCCCCCAGTTGTCCCAAATAGTTGCTTTGGGTAGCTCTTGCCTGGAGGACTGGCCCTGGGGTGAATGCAGGTCACGGAGGCACTAGGTCTTCCTCTTGCTTCAAGAGGTGTCCTTTTAAAAAAAAGTTCTGTATCTACATTCAGTAGTTCAGGCTGCAAGTTTTATCTGACAGGTTAATCACCGGAAGCTTTAATTGGTTCCTTGGAGGGAGTGGGTTCTAAATCTAGGCTGGCTGTTCTTAATCACAGAGGCTGTGACTCGAATGCATTTATTTCTAAAACATGGTGTGGCTTACAGCAAAGTTAAAAATGCAAAATGCATAAAACAAGAGGAAACATCAATAGAGCATCCTAGGTCAATAAAACAGCCATGCCTTCTAAAAGTAAAATCAGAACTAAGATCAGCAATCAAATTCAGAACCAACTGCTGCTGCCAAAAGTCCTAAAAAAATAAAATAAAGGCTTAGGTCCTGCATCTTGTCCTAGGAAAGGCTTTTTCCACTGAAAGAAAGAGCGTCTGCCGACAGAACAGATTGGTAGGTCTTCCCCAACTGCGGGAAAGCCAGGAATGAGTGGGCCAGAGGGGGCATCCTGAGGCAGTGAGTTCCCAATGCTGGAAAAATGCCCTTTCTGTCCTCAAAGGAGCTTGTGGGCAGGTTCACAGGGGCAAGGGGAGTGCCTTATTCAGGTCCCGACCTCCCTTATATAGTTTATGAAAGCAAGAATATAAACCCCTCTTATAAACAAATAATTTATTAATAATATTTTATTAATAATAAGCCTAGTTGCTTCAAGTTCATTCATTGGGAAAGAACCCTAAAAAGAATGACGGCCTCCATCTTCAGTTGCCGGCACCACTAGGACACCTCAGTCGGAAGTGTGTCTTGTTTTTAGGGCCTTTTTCCATGGCAAATCCAGAGCAGGAAGGATGGGCATGCTATGTTCCTTTCCCCTTTGGGATTTCTTTCTTTTTAGATGACGGTTTATCTTTTCAGTTCTTTAAATGACATGCACAGCTCATAGAGATGAGCCAAATGGGAATACAGAAGGCATGGCGTTGAGACCTTCATCCAAGTTCAGACCTTTGGCCCTTCGGCCAGGTTGGCTCGCAGAGCCAGGTCAACATTCCCAGTTGCTCCTTCCTCCTCCATTTCCCCAGAAAACAGAGAAAAGGACGGGGGGGGGGGATGTTGCCAAAAAGAAAACCCTCCAAGGACGGTGCCTTTTGACCTTATCAAAAACTCTTATCAAAAACAGAAGATGGGTTTGAGAGAAGGATGCAACTCCTGCCCCGCTCCTGATTTCTCCCCTTCCAAAACCGACCCCCATCAGTCATCTTTAAGTTCGAATTTGGCCAAAGGGCTCTTTTTGGGTTTCCACTCCTCACCCAGCATGAGCCGAAGGGTATTGCAGATCACCAGTTTCTCCAGCAAAAGGGAGCCCACGAACCAGAAGAGCGAATACTCCAGGGCGATCAGGCCCATGAAGCTGTAGCGATATTCGCTGTAGTCCCAGGGGCAGGCGTTGAAGCAGCCCAGGAGGCCCCCTGTGCTGAACTCCCACAGGTAGATGCATAAAACATACATGATGCAGCGAGTCAGGAGGCAGCACTGGCTCCTCAGCCCCAGGTAGATGTACTCTAAGGACAGGCCGCAGCATCCGTAGACCAAGAGGGAGCCCAGGCTGCCGGCTCGTTGGAAGGGACAGTCCTCGCCCACCATGGCTGCAAATATCTTCTCTAGGAAATAGCCATGGACGGCATAGATGTAGGAGCGGCACAGCTGGTGCAGGGGTTCGGGAGGGCTCCCCATGGCTTGTGACCTGCAGGGAAGGAGATGGAACAATTCATGTGCATTGACAGACTCTCATAACAACAGGCAGCCAAGCCTTAATCTTTAACTTGCATGCTATTAAGGGAGGGGATGAGGAATTTTTACACCCGAGGGCTACATTGAAGTCTCTGTCAAATTTTGGGTTCCCGGAGCTGCATGGTGTGTATTCCTGTTTCCAGCAACAGTGGCCATGCCAGAGGAAAAAGATCAGGCTATCCGGACGGGAAGATACACATTTTTCAAGCTCCTGTCCACATCGGCAGCCTTTTCCTTCCATCAGCCCCTTCCAGCTGCCATTTTCCCCACCAGACCAGCGAAGGGATTGTCGAGAGCTTTACTTGGGTAAATAGTAGAGTCCAGTAGCACCTTTAAGACTAAACAACTTTATTGTAGCATAAGCTTTCGAGAACCACAGCTCTCTTTGTCAGAGTTGGTTAGCCTTAAAGGTGCTACTGGACTCTTTCCTATTTTGCAGCTACAGAGGAACACGGCTAACTCCTCCGGAACTATTACTTTAGTAAGAGACAGAGACTATAGACTAGGCTATTGAGTGCCGCTATGTTGATATATATAATTGTGTTTTAGCTGTATAAATTGGATGTTTTTAGAATTGTTAATTATAACAACTGTTTTATATATATTTAACCTTTATGTATTTTGTAATCTGCCCTGAGCCTGCTGGAAATGAGGGGAGGGTGGAATAAAAATCGAAAATAAATAAATAAAATAAAATATTGTCTGCTGATGTAGATACACTCCTACTGCACAGTTCGCCATCACTAAAGATCTCGTGTTAATTACTTGTGCTTTAATTCAGAAAGTTTTCATCTGTGTGTTTGGCTTGATGCTAGTTTTCAGATTTGCAGTTACCATACCCTATTGTATTAATCGATCAATTAATCTTTATTAAAACGGTCCTGGACCAGCATAAAATGTAGCAGCATTCATAAATGCAGGGGCTCAAAGGTGAAAAATTATTATAGTATACAAAACTAAGAAATACAAGCATTTCATCAAGTATTTTTATTCCTTTCTTAGCTGGCAAATTTTATAAGTTGCCACAAAAAACTTCACACTGCACACTGCAACCATTGGGTTTTTATCCATCAACAACACTCTGGTATACACTAATTCCATATGACCAGGGCTCCTTCTAATTATAGGGAAGATAAACTTGTTATGAGTTTCTTGGTAAAAGGGGCAATGTGATAAAACATGTTCTATAGATTCGATCTCCCCATACCGCAGGGACACAGCCAAGCTTCCATCTGAACCTTTTCGTAACACCCCTCTACAACTGCTGAGGAGAGGGCTTGATTTCTTACCAGTGAAAATGCCCTCCTACGACTGAGTATCCCCAGTCAAGTTCATTGGACGCCCTAACTGTTGATCATATTGTATTTTTGTTCTGAGAATGTCCTAGCTATTGGTTATATTCTATCCACTCACAGTACGTACGAGATCCACCTTGGATCTCAGTGAGAAAGGCAGACTGTAAATAAACAACAACAATAAAAACAATAGGCAACTTCTATAGTGGTACAGTGGTAACCAATCGCCCACCAAACCCTCGAAAATATGCCCAGGGGCACTGTGGAGAAAAAATACCGGGGCAATGGCAGCTGTTGGAGGAAAGAAAACTCCCGTGTGGATTCTCTGCTGCCAATGCGAAGGCCTCAGCGTTGGCAGCCGCGATGACTACAAAACGGAGAATCCTAAGCCCGTGGACGGAAGCCTCGTTTCACTGAGGAGGCACAAGGCGGGGCAGGTCTCCACGGGGAAAAGATATGTGGGCTGCGCAGTGCTGACGATGGTATCTGTCTCCCATCTATCTGGGTCACTTCTCTCCCGCCCTTTCTCCAAAGGGCTCATGATGACATCTGTCTTCTCTCTTCCCAACGATCCCTGCAGCAAGTACCTTTGAAGTTAAACCGGAGCAAATTGAGGCCTTTTCAGGGTGCTGCTGGGGAAGCATTGCAGCATTTCCCTCCCAGGGACAGCCTGCTTATTTTCAAGCCTTCCTCCGTAGCCATGAGAACTAGAAACCAACTTTTGGTTTAAAAGAGTTAGAGGAGGCGGAGGGGAAATGGGTCTCAGAGCCAAGCTACAAGTGACGCCTGACACAGGTTGGACACTTGTCAGCTTCCCTCAAGTTTTGATGGGAAATGTAGGCGTCCTGGTCTTGCAGCTCGGCTCTCCATTTAATTGAAGTTTACAGAGCAGCAATCTATGGGAGGAAGAACATGCAGTTGGGAGGGGATTGCAGGCATCGGGCTCTCGCCGGGCGCCCCCCTTCCCCTCCGCTGTGTGTGTGTGTGGGGGGGGGGGGTTCTGTAAACTTCAATTAAATGGAGAGCCAAGCTGTAAGACCAGGATGCCTACATTTCCCATCAAAACTTGAGGGAAGCTGACAAGTGTCCAACCTGTGTCAGGCATCACTTGTAGCTTGGCTCTCAGTATTCCAGATTCCGTGGCAGATATCCGCTCTGGAATGGGATTGCCAAACAGAAGGGTGTGTTTACAATTATTATATGCTGCGTCATTAAATGAAAGGTGTTTTCTTGCTGTTAGCCAATACGCCATTTCCGACATATCAAAATTAGTTTCAAATCAGGTCTCTGCTTTAAATCTCTTCTCCCGCCTGCCTCCGTAAGGAACCTGTGAATAGCAGACTGGGGACAACATCCAGAGTTAAGGTCGCCGCTTCCCCTTGACAGAGAATGCAATTCCAGTTCTTCTTTCAGAGCAGTGCCAGCTACAGATACTTATTCATTCATTCATTCAATTTATATTCCGCCCTCCCCACACCAGCAGGCTCAGGGCAGATTACAACCATATACAATTAAAACACATTAAATAATTGATACCAGTTAAAACCATGAAACAGTCAAAGTTACACAGTTAAAAATATATATATATATATAATCATAATGGCACAGCAACCAACTGACCGACCTTCACCCATCTCCAGAGCACCATACTGGGGACTGTTTGCTAGATGGAGGTACTGCTAGCAGGGAGGGCATATTCTGCAATCTACCAGCCAGGGGGCTCAGCCTAGCACCACCCATACCACCTGGCGGAACAGCTCCGTCTTGCAGGCCCAGCGAAAGGATAACAAATCCTGCCGGGCCCTGGTCTCGTTAGACAGAGCGTTCCATCAGGCTGGGGCCAGGACCAAGAAGGCCCCGGCCCTGGTCGATGCCAGGCAGGCCTTCTTGGAGCCAGGGACCCTTAGCAGATGTTTATCACTAGAGCGAAGAGCCCTCTGGGGTTCATATGGGGAGAAGCGGTCCTGCAGATATGCCGGTCCCAGTCCGCACAGGGCTTTATAGGTTAAAACCAAAACCTTGCACCTGACTCGGTACTCCACCAGTAACCAGTGCAGCTGACATAATACTGGCGTTATGTGCTCACGCATCGGTATTCCTGTGATGACCCGCACCACCGCATTCTGCACCAGCTGTAACCACCGGATCAGGTTCAGGGGAAGCCCTGCGTAGAGTGCGTTACAGTAGTCTAACCTAGAGGTGACCATTGCCTGGACCACTGTAGTTTAGTCGCGGGACTAAAGATAAGGGGCCAGTTGCTTCATGACTGGCGGGACATTCTCACTAGGGAAATGCTGAATGCTGGGCTACAATGAGGTGGATTTAATTTGGCACAGTCTCTCAGCTCCTCATGCGGGAGAAAAGCGCTCTAGCAGTTCAGCTTCATGTGCTTCAACTGGAGGATCGCCTGCTGCCATTCTGAACCTGGCCGATCACGCAGGTCCTCCCTGCCTCTGGAAGGCATCATTCCAAGGCATGGCTTTTCACGTGGTGGCCCCTTGTTCACGGAATTCCCTCACTGCCTCCAGTTGTCTGGTGCCTCTTGTCAGAAGCTGGTGCAATAAAATGGCTAGTGCTCCTTGATCCTGGGTTCAAGTCCCACCGTTGCTGCAAACTCCATCGGCCATCTTGGGCCCACACCGCTCAGCCCCTCCCCCAGCTATAAGGTTTGTCTATCCTCCCAGCAGGGAGGTCGGGACCCGGCACTTACCTTTTGCTGCCCAGCTTTAAATCCTCGCACGTGTGCTCTGGCCATGGCGTGATGATGTCACTTCCGGAAGTGATGTCACCATGCTGAGTGTGAGGCGACGTCACTTCCATAAGTGACGTCATCATGCCGGCTGCAGGAGTGCTCCTACACTCTGCACAGCTCAGATTCAGCCAGTTTGGGGCCTAAATTGGCTCCAAATGGAGCGCGGGGACGCTCCCGCAGCTGTTGCAACAGGTGGAGCGCACGCACAGTGCATACGCCTGAGGTGCTTGCCGGTGGAAGGCAAGCTGCAGGAGTTTGCCCCCTCCCACTGATTGCTGGGCAATCAGCAGATGAAGGGGCAAATCCCTGGGAGTTTGCCTGCCACTGGCAGGCACCTGGGAATCCTACCCAGCTATAATATGGGTGGTAAGAATCCTGGCCTACCTGAAAGGGCTGTTGTAAGAGTTGTATAAGACACTCTTAATACTGGGGGGGGGGGATGATACAATTGCAGAATATTATTGTTGACCTTCACAGACGCCTGGTGGAGCTGCCTGGAGCTCCTCAGGCCTTCGGTGATGCTGGGTGGCGTCTGCTGGGGCCCCCGGGGCTGGTTTCTGGCTGCCTACAGAGTATGCCTGATACATGCCGGGGGTGTTCCTCATTATGAATTGTAAGCCTTCATTCTGATAACTGCCTGGAAGAAGGACATCAGAAACGGGACGTGAATGCTAGCGCACCCGTTGAAGTTACACGTCATATCTGGAATAACATCCCCTCTCTTGGACTGAATATACATTTCTTTATGAATTTTGTAAATATGGCATAACAGGGCCGATTCCAGACGACTAACCTGAAGGCGCTGCATGCCGCCATGTTCCGGATCGCGACGGGGAAAACGCGAAATATCGCGTTTTCCCCGTCACAATCCGGAACACGGCGGCATGCAGCGCCTTCAGGTTAGTCGTCTGGAATCGGCCCAGGATTATTTGACTACTTCGTAACTCGAGGCACTGGTTACTCTACATCTACAGGCACTGGTCACTTTCTTACTGTTATTTATTTTTATTTATTGTATACAAGCACCTAGCACTTTATTGCAGTATTCTACTTTACTATTGTGCTCTTGTGACCGATATTGCTATTGTTTATTGGTTGATTGTATGTGACATCCTCTGAGTTCTGTATTGTAATTTTGGCAGTAATGGTGTGTGTAAAATGAATATATGAAATGGAAGATACTGATTAACTATATGAGACGTCTTTCATTGATATTTATTAGATAGTAATTGCTTCATTTAGTGAGTTGGTCACAGCGCCTTGTGCTTCCTCCTGTTTCTTCTGTGACTCTCTCTTTTCTGCTTGGGTTTCTGGATGCTACCTTCTGGTCATCTCTGTCAGAATTTTATGCTGCAGGTTCTTTGCCAGGCGAAGGGTTTAATGACATTATCATAGAAACACATAGCTGGAAGGTACCCCCAAGGGCCATCTAGTCCAGCCCCCTGTGCAATGCAGGAAACCCACAGCTCCCATGTTTTTAATGTTGTAAGCTGCCTGGAGAGTTTCGGTTACGAGTGTGGGATGTAAATATGGAAGTCACCACAGACCTAACCTGTGACCACGGGAGGTTTCGTTGCAGGACAGGTATGCTCTTTTCAGAGAATATTGTATCAGATGTTGCCTACATGTTCTCAAGCTTACCTATGCAGTCGGGTTTAACCCATAAAAAGGATGACATTTCTAAGCATTGTGGTGCCAAAGCATGCTTGTAAAGCAGAAGTCTCAAGTACAGAGAATCCTATTTTAGGACTAATATGTTCCTCAGACAAGTTTCTTTATATCCCTGAATGTGGTTATTCTGTCCTATCCCAGGAATGCCGGTCTGCCAAACTGCTTCTGTGTAAGAGAACAAATGGATGCAAACCAGCCATGAAAAACTGAAGTTCTGGAAATTCCATAACAGATTAAAGACTTGTTGAGCTTCAGAGAAAAGGTTTCAAAGGGAGAGCCCAGTGTGAAACTGTTGGGTTGGAGTTCACATCTTTCTCTAGTAGCTTTTTCTCTCAAGGAGCTGAGAGTGGAGTACACATCTCTCCCTTCTCTGTTTTACCCTCCCAGCAACCCTGTGAGGTAGGCCAGGCTGAGAGAAGGCAACCGATCCACGGCTACCTAGAGAGTTTCACAACAGAGCGGGGATTTCAATGGGGTTTTTCCCAGGCCTAGTCCAGCTCTATGCGACACTGCTGCAGACAGACAATTCCAGCCCCATCAGTCTTAGGCTCAGCAGAGATGGGGAGCAGTTAGCTCACTACGGAAAATAATTGCCTCTCATTAGAGGTTTGCATGTACAGTTGCACACCTGTCAGGCAGGGCCCACTTCTACTCAGATGGGTTTGTTTTCTGGCCAGTGCCTGCTTTCATCTACAGATAAGGTAATACACCTCCCTCTTGGGCAGCTAGGCCTCCTGGCCTTTCTTGGTGATAACTCCCTCCCCTCCTCTTTCCTCTGTTTTTACCCCATCACTGCTGATTGAAGATAACACTGTTATTCATCTCAGGTTGCATCTGACGAAGAGAGCTATGGCTCTCAAAAGCTTATGCTACAATAAAGTTGGGTAGTTTTAAAGGTGCTACTGGCCCCTTTACTCTTTGCTTCTACAGACTAACACAGCTAACTCCTCTGGATTCATCTATGAATTTCCTGCATTGTGCAGGGGGTTGGACTAGATGACCTTGGGGATCCCTTCCAACTCTGTGTTTGTAGTAGACAGTGACTCACAAGACCATGTGCCACAATCCTTTCTCCAGCAGTGGCCTGCCAGCTGCTTCCAAGAAGCCCTTGGCACAGCACGAAAGTAAATACCTGCTCCAGCAGCTGACACTCAGAGGCACCCTGCCTCTAACCACGGAGGTTTCATTGAGCTGTTCCCTCCACAAATATTGCTAGCGCTCTGGTCATGACATGTAAGCCCAGTGGCCGTGCTGTGGCCGCCTAATTCCCCAAGTTAATTAGGCATTGTATGGGGATGTACATTCTTTGCTGTGTGCTCAATCAGGGGCCAGGTGATTTAAGCAAATCCTCCCCCCCCCCCCCGGGTCCCAACCCCATAATTACTAGCATCTTCTGCTGGTTTCTAAGCCTGACGATCTCTTGTCCAGTGTGGTTAGGATTCATTTTTCACATTTTTAAAATCTAATGTAGCGTTTGGCTTTAACAGCAGAGACAAATGTTTAAAATAAATATTAGGGCAGACAAATAAATGAAATAAACATCCACACTGCCTATAAACGACTGCCACATTTGGGAAAAAACAAATTTCTCCTCCCTTCTGCTTTTGCATCCAGGACTTTCATACTGTCAGGGGCACAAACAACGCACGAGAGAGGCTCCAAGATTCTTTTCGAGTCACCTGGGAAGACTCCTGGGCTGCCTTTGAAAGTGCCCTTTAAGCCCCTGATCTACCCGCTGTGGAAACACAAAAGCTGCTTACCTCTGAAGTCCTGCTTCACTTGTTTGCCTTCAATGCACTTCTTGTGAACTGCAGCAACCTTCAAGGGTCAAATTAAAGCAAGGAGGACATTTCTGGATCCTCTTCCCTGTGCTGGAAAAGAGTGGCTCCTAATGGTTTAGGCAGCCAGGTGAAAAGTGAACACCTGGTACCACCCCAAATTGTGGGCGAGTCACTTCCTCTTCTTTAGGGCCCCAATTTCCACATCTGGGGTGTGTTCAGAAGAGGCAGCCCGCATTCGCGGAGGGGGTAATTAAATGCCATTGCAGGGAGTTCACAATCCATCCAACCGTTGTCATAGATCCAGAGGAGTCGGCCGTGTTAGTCTGTAGTTGCAAAATAGTAAAGAGTCCAGTAGCACCTTTAAGACTAACCCACTTTATTGCATCTATGCATCTGACGAAGAGAGCTGTGGTTCTCGAAAGCTTATGCTGCAATAAAGTGGGTTAGTTTTAAAGGTGCTACTGGACTCTTTACTATTTTGTATCCTACTGTTGTCTTTTTCACTTAACCCTTTTAAATGTTTAATAACAACAACAACAACAACAACAACATTCGATTTATATACCGCCCTTCAGGACAACTTAATGCCCACTCAGAGCGGTTTACAAAGTATGTCATCATTATCCCCACAACAACAAACACCCTGTGAGGTGGGTGGGGCTGAGAGAGCTCCAGAGAACTGTGACTAGCCCAAGGTCACACAGCTGGCTTCAAGCGGAGGAGCGGGGAATCAAACCCGGCTCTCCAGATTAGAGTCCTGCCGCTCTTAACCACTACGCCAAACTGGTTTACCAAAGCAAAAGTCATAAGTGAAAAGCTGGGTCAGAAGATCTTTGGTTTCCAAGGCGGCTGGGAAGAGCCCAGTTCTAGGCACAGATATCTTGGGATACGCTACCTGCAAGCCCTGTCCTGTCCCTCTCTGATGAGGGAAAGGCACTCTGCACCTGCTCAGGGGCACTCTTTTCTTCAGGAAGGCTTCATATGTTCTCATGCAGAGTTCTAGCGTTGCTATTTTTTAATTTTTTAAAAAACTTCGTTGATACCCTGCCTTTCTCTCTAAAGGAAACCCTCTTCTATCAATCTCCTCTCCTCCATTTCTTCCTCACAACAAACCCTGTAAGGAAGTTTAGGCTGTGATCCAGCAGACCACTGGGTTCCTACTCCCTTCCTTGGCTTATTGTAGAAAGGAGTCTTGCAGCCCCTTCAAACATGCCACCCTCCATCTCTCAGGTGCCAGGAGACCCGTCTCACTTTTCCTGCTGCAGACTGGCATGGCTAACCCACTGAGCAGCATACAGAATTTGGCCCCGACTCCTGCCTGTTGGGTGGGATTTTATTTCTCCTTCTCTGTTTTATCTCCGGGATTCTCTCTCTCTCTCTCTGCAGCAGGTTCCTCCCCCTGCCCCATTTCCCAGGTGGCACTTTGCTCTGCTCTCTGCTCTCTCCGCTGCCAACACTAGTAAACAAGGCGCCCAGATCCAGACGGGCAACTTTCCCTCCTCTGGGCTCTTTCTCCTCAGATCACAGAGCTACAGAAGATTCATTTACCCTTTGGGGACTTGCAGAGAGACGTGGAGGGGCCTCTGCTATGCGCTCACTCCGTCCAGAGGGACAGCAGCATGCCTTCCGTTCCAGTGAGATTCGGGTCCAGTAGCATCTTAAAGACCAACGAGATTTCCAGGCTGTGAGCTTTGGAGAGTTGGCGCTTCCTTCATCCACTCCTCATATCTAACAAAGGGAGAACTGGCTCTGGAAAACTCATACCCTGGAAATCTGGTTGGTCTTGAAGGTGCTACCGGACCCAAATCTTGCTCTTCTACTACAGACCCACACGGCTACCCACCTGGGACTATCTTCCATTTCAGCGGCCTCTTTTCTCTTTCTGTCCTGTGAATACAATTCAAATTATGATGGAGAGAAAAGGCTGGATTCAAACGTTTCCACTCGAGGGGTCTTCCTCCCTTTGAAAGATCTCTAGCCCATCTTGAAAGAACTTGAGGCGGCCCCTTGTTTTGCTCTGACCTTGTTTTCACTCTCTTTTTTTACACATGTGTGATGTGATATGAAAACACACACACACTCTCCCATGATCCAGAAGTTGAATATTGGCTGTTCAGCTGGTAAAGGTGACTAATGATACTTGCTACAGAAATAGAAAAGAGAAAGAATTTTGACGTGGAAGGGGTCCGACAGAGGCTTCGCTTCCCCAGGCAGTATGCATACACACATTTCCTGTGTCCCTGTCTGGGGAAAGTTCAGCTCTATTCAGAAGGCAAAAGCAAGAGGTGGGACACACCTGAAGGGTTCCTGTTTTAAACAAGGGCCGATTCCAGATGACTAACCTTAAGTCGCTTCATGCCGCCCTCTTCCGGATCGCGACGGGGAAAATGCGAAATATCGCGTTTCCTCGCGCGAGTTTTGCGCGTCGTCGGCCCTGGAATCGGCCCAGCTTCACCTCTTTGGGAGAAGAGAAACACAAGCTCCTCCCTGAGCATTTGACTGGCAGATGAACACTAAGCCCATATACCCTCTCCTCTGGTCTCTCTATAGGAGGCATCTTACACAGGGATGCTTACGTGTAGGGAGATGCAATGTTAGCCGGGAAGCATAGTTTTTCACCTCTCTACACAAGCCAGCAGAGATCACTCCTCAGAGGGTTTGTTCATTTCATCTTCATGAAGATGAAATTAACAAACTCTCTGAGGAGTGATCTCCACAGCTCTGTCTTTTTAAACTACCCTCCTGTAGAGAGGCGAAATTGACAGAGCCTTTGGCTCTGTTTTTTTAAACTATGCTTCCCAGCTAACATTGCATCTCCCTACATTTGAGCCTCCGTGTGTAAGAGGTCTCCTGTAGAGAGACTCTGGGAGAATAAGAACTTCCCTTTTTTCTTGCGGGGACTATGGGGGCACTGACACACACACACAAACCTCTTGTGTTGTTCTTTTGAAGAAAGAAAGAGCTTCTGCAGCTTTATTTGAAGATTTTTACAAATATCTCAGCTTCTTTTTTGTTCATAATTAAAAATGGATTCCAATCAAAATCCAGCTACTGAGCAGCGGCCCAATGCCAACATTAACACTGAATAATATTAAGCAACTTGTTTAATTGTTTATTTGCTTAATGGTTTATGGAAATGTCCTTGATACTGACTGTGCTAATCTCGCATTGTGTAATCCACCTTGAGTCTCACTGAGAAAGGCGTAGATCCAGAGGAGTCAGCCGTGTTAGTCTGTAGTAGCAAAATCAAAAAGAGTCCAGTAGCACCTTTAAGACTAACCAACTTTATTGTAGCATAAGCTTTCGAGAATCACAGTGTGATTCGAGAATCGAGTGTGATTCTCGAAAGCTTATGCTACAATGAAGTGGGTTAGTCTTAAAGGTGCTACTGAGAAAGGCGGACTCTAAATGACATAAACAAACAAACAAACAAACAAACAAACACACTTTGATTATACACGTTTTAAATAGAATAAATGGAACTGATATTAGCAAATGTTGCAAAACAGCAGCCCTGAAACATCTATTGTAAATACAGATCCTGTGAGTGCGAGGACCAGGTGGCAGCATCTTCATCTTCATCATCTTCCCCCTCCCCCTCCCCCAGCCCTTTTCAGTCTCAGGAACGTTTACTGAGGAACTCACCTGTGCTACGAGCCATGCAGGTCAGCTGCCTGACTGGGGCTGCTGTTAGTACACAAGTGTTCCTCCCCCCCACCGCCCCCAGCCGGGAATACATTTTCCCAGAGGTCAGAAAGGAGCAGGGCCAGATCCTGGACTATCAGCACTTTCCTCTGGCAGTTTGTGGAATCCAAACCAAAGCAACTCCCTTCAGAGGGTGAAAGATCTCTCAGGAAAGGGGTTGGAACCTTTGCAAAAACAAAACCATACGCTTATCTGCTGAACCTCTAGGCGGAGCTTGCTGACTCCATAAGGCCGAGGCAACCACCAGGAAGACCCCGTTTCTCAGAGCTGCGGAACTCAGGAGTTACTCCTAAAGACCCTTCTGCTAGGGATGCAGATGGTCTCACGTGTGGAGGCCCTTTGGGTATGTGAGTCCCAAACTATGGAAATAGTTCCAGGTGGGTAGCCGTGTTGGTCTGTAGTAGAATTGCAAAATTCAGGTCCAGTGGCACCTTAGAGACTTAAATCTAGTTGGTTAGGATTTCACTGTGGGAGTCAAGAGCTCATAGCCTGGAACTCTTGTTGGTCTCTAATATGCTACTGGACCCAGAAGATGGAAGCTTTTAAAGGTGAACACCAGCACCTTGAATTGAACCCCCGAAGCCCTGATTCTCAAATTAGAGCAACTTCAGTCTCTAGGGTTACAAGCCTCCAAGTGGGGCCTGGAATTCCACAGGAATTAAAATTAATCTTCAGACTACAGAGATCAGTTCCTCGGGAGGAAAGGGCAGTGTCAGACTGCAGACTGTATGGCCGCATCATATCCCTGCTCCACTCTCCGCTCTCCCCAAACCCAGCCCTTCCAGGCCCTGTCCCCAGATCTCCAGGAATTTCCCAACCAAGAGTTGGCAACCCTTGGTGAAGGCTGCAAGAGCTTTGATGTGCTAAGGAAAGTATATTGTGCCTGTTGATCCTTGGTGTGTTTGTATGTTTTAAGGTATCCAGCAAAACGTTTCCTCCAAATCCAGGGTTACTAATTTCCAGCTATCATTTTTTCTTCACTGCAGTAAGCAGAAGAGTTGGGTTTCTTGGTATTCTTGTTGTGTGTGCATGACGGTGCTGTCCCATTGAATGAATTTGAACTGTTGTCTCCTCGAAAACTGGAAGAATTGTTCTGTGTGGTTATAATGCCTATTGTGTGACACCCCCCCCAACCTCACCCCCCCCCCCGCAACCTCAGATCCCAGAGCGTGGCAAAGCAGTCTCTTCCAAGGGGGAGTTGTGTAAATCATGGGCCGTCGTCACACGGCCATAAATTTAGCGCCAAACTAGCGCTATCTCCCGCTGAATGCTCACCTTATTCCGGTTCTGTTGCGATTTCGCCATTCTCCCCAAATCACGCTTTGTGACTCTTTATGTCATCCTCATCCGCTTCCATGTGAATGCCCTGGATCGACTTTGAATGCTTTGCAACGCCAAAGCGCTCACTTCCCCGATCATCTGTCCCACCTAACGCTGATTCTCCCGCCCCACACTCCCACAAGCCCCAGCGCGACCCGTAATTAAGCCTCAAAGTCATTTTTTTAAAGGTAAGCCTTATAGCACTATTGCGATATTCTGCCATGCAAGAACAACTGAAGCAGTTTACACCGATTGAGTACACTGACATTTCCTCTAAAATGTTAGTGCCAAGTAGCCGTGGATTCTCTGCTTCGCTGCCCATCTTGCCCCCCCCTTTTTAATATATATGTTGGCCCAGCACAACATTGGTATAATGGAAGTGAGATATAGCGCAAATATTCGAAAACAATTTTTTTAAAGGGGAGGGGCGGGATTTTTTGGCCCCATTTCCGGAGGCACTTTAACTGCCCGTCAAATTGCGCTTTTCCCTGTTAATGTGACCAACTGGAAGCACAAGCAGTAGTCAAAAGATGGGAGAATCCGTTCTGATAATGATAACAGAGGAAACGATTTCTAGAGCAAAACTGACAAAATAAGGGACCATGTGACGACGGCCCATATCTGTAAAACTGCAGGAATTAGAATTTCTTCTTGTCAAAACAGGGGCAGACTTCTGAGAAGGAAAGCGCCAAGCCTTGAAGTCTAACCTTTGGTTCTGGAAGCCTGGCATGAGAGATCCCCAGCTCTTTGAAGCAAACATTAGGAAGAAACATTTTCTGAACTAGTTTTGTGGCAAAAAGTGGCTTCATATGTCCCCATGTAGAGGTTGGAAGTGAATTTCTTCATGTTGTAAAGAGTAGCTGCTGCCAGCTTTCTAAGAAGGGAAGTTTTCCTTGGGGGAAATTTGCAGTGACCCATTTGCATTCAGCTCAGCCCACTCGTTGGTGCTCGAGCATATAGCGGGTGAGGCTGGCTGACCTCGTGAGACCCCTTCCGGCAGGGACCGCCCTCCTATGAAGGGGACTGTTCTATTTATTTTATTTATTTATTTTATTGGATTTATATCCCACCGTCCCTGCAAGCGGGCTCAGGGCGGGCCACATCATAAAAAACACAATTTAAACAGCAATAAATAACAGTTAAAATCATAAAAATCATAAAAATTCTGACTTTTTTTCCTTCCCAAGCTCCCCTTATTTAGCTGCGGAAAGTCCAGGCAAGCCCAGTTAAAGGGGTAAGTTTGGAAATGGAGAAGCGGTGGTGTTTAACCCCTCCCACGCCAGGCTGCCTGGAGAGGTTTGTGGTTCTGGCTGTTCCCATGGCATTACGCGTTGGAAGGAGGGGCTGGCTGGGTCGTGAATCTTTCTCAGGAGCCTTGGAGCATGTCACAAAGGGCTGGGGTTTCTTCCCCCCCCCTTTCTTTGAAAAGAGAAGCAGCTCTTTTGTTACTACTAAAAGGGGGGCCAGGGAGATGGATTGCTGGGAACTGCCCTCCCCCTCCCCGACCCCCAAGCATCTGCTGCTAATTCCCAAAGAGGCAGGCCTGCCCGGGCTCCCTGGACTGTGGTGAGAGGTGGAATGTGCTTCCACGAGAGAGAGCAATAAAATGAGGGAATGGCTAGAATCCTGTGCTGATGTGCATGAACTGGCTGCAGAATCTGCAGGTGCTCAAAAGCTAGAAGAGGACCAAGCAGGTGCGGCTTCTCAGCGAGCCACTGAAACCGGGGTCCAGCCTGAGCAGCTGTCCTGATGCGTAGCACGGTGGTTAAGTGGTTGGACTGCACATCAGCACTCTGCCGGTTTGACCCCCACTCCTGCCCTGAGCTTAGCACGTGGCCTTAGGTGAGCCCTCCTCTCCGCCCAGCTCCCCAGCTGTCTTGTGGGGATAATAATAACACTGACGATGTTCTCTGCTCTGAGTGCCCACTCATCTGTCTAGAAGAGCGGGATGTAAGTGCAGTTGTTATTATAAGGGAGCTGCTGTAGCAGAGCGGTTAAATGGTTGGGTTGCAAATTAGCACTCTGTTGGTTTGAATTTCACTGAGCTCAGCTGGCAGCCTTGGGTGAGCCCCTTCTCTCATTCCAGCTCCCCAGCAATATTGTGAGGATAACAATGACACGGATTTTGTTCACCACTCTTGAGTCGGCACTAATCTGTCTAAAAATGAGATATGTAAGTGCAGTTATTATGAGAGCTGCTGTAGCATAGTGGTTCAGTGGTTGGGCTGTGAGTCAGCATTCTGCTGGTTCGACTCCCACTCCTACCTTGAGCTCAGCAAGCAGACTTGGGGAAGCCCCTCCACTCAGCCCAGCTCTCAGCTGCATTGTGGGGATAATAATGACAATGCCAGAATAAACAGCTGGCTGCCTCTCCCCTGTTATAAAGCATTGTGGAGACTAACAATTGGTTGGGGTGAAGAAATGGATAGAAATCTTGGGGTGCCTTCATGGCAAACCTGTTCTTCCTCTTGCAGACGTGTCCGTGGACTACAGCCCTTGGCTAGAATAAAAACAAGTTCGCCTGGGAAGTGCCACAAGACTCCTGTCTAATTAACACCTCTGGAATCTTTTTGAAGTCCTTGAGAAATGTCTTGCTCATCTGAACGAGCTCCTTAGTCATCTGCTTTCTAAATGCAGCCCATGGAACCATCTGCTGGCTGCAGGCTGAAATGCACCCGCGGGGCCAGAACCCACTTTTTATAAGGAGCCTTGAAGAAGCTGTGGACCGAGGTCCTTGGCTCGTGGGTTTCGCAGTCCCAACTCTGGGTTAAATTGTGTTTTTGTGCGGTCCTTACAGGACACTCCTCTCGGAAGTCTTGCTCATGTGCTTCAAAGGCCCCCATAATGTTGCTGATAAATAGCCAGGTCTCAGGGCTTGGCCTGCAGAGACCTCAGGGATCGACGGATGGTGTCAGCCCCTGGTATCGGCCCTCTGTGTGTGCACTCAAGTGCCTCAGGATTCAGCTCCCTCCCTCTGGGTCTCTAGAAGTTAAATTGGGTCAAACGCAGGATTGAGGAATGGAGACAGGAAAGAGCTGCATCACTGCGGGATGGGGGTGGTCCTGGGCCATGGTGCTCAGTTTAAAGATGGGGCTCACATGCACGCACATGCACACACACACACACACATAAGAACATAAGAACATAAGCAAAGCCATGTTGGATCAGGCCAGTGGCCCATCCAGTCCAACATTCTGTCACACACAGTGGCTAGAAATCCAGTGCCATCTAAAGGACTGTCAGTGAGGCCAGGACACCAGAAGCCCTCCCACTGCCTTCCTTCCAGCACCAAGACAACAGAGCACCACCTCCCCACAAAGAGAATACCATCTATCTCCTGTGGCTAATAGCCACTGATGGACCTCTGCTCCATATATTTGTCCAGTCCCCTCTTGAAGCTGGCAATGCTTGTAGCTGCCACCACCTCCTGTGGCAACGAATTCCATGTGTTTATCACCCTTTGTGTAAAGTAGTATTTTCTTCTATCTGTTCTAACCCGACTGCTCAATAATTTCATAGAGTGCCCACGAGTTCTTGTATTGTGAGAAAGGGAGAAAAACACATCTTTCTCGACCTTCTCTAACCCGTGCATTATCTTGTAAACCTCTATCATGTCTCCCCTCAGTCGTCTTTTCTCCAGGCTAAAGAGCCCCAAGCGCCTCAATCTTTCCTCATAGGGAAAGTGTTCCAACCCTTTAATCATTTTAGTTGCCCTTCTCTGTACTTTTTCCAGTGCTATGATATCTTTTTTAAGGTGTGGCGACCAGAACTGTACACAGTACTCCAAATGAGGCCTCACCATCGATTTATACAGAGGCATTATGATACCGGCTGATTTGTTTTCAATCCCTTTCCTAATAACCCCTAGCATAGCATTAGCTTTTTTTATGGCAGTCGCACACTGTGCTGACGTTTTTAGTGAGTTATCTATCATGACTCCAAGATCTCTCTCTTGGTCAGTCTCCGCCAGTTCAGACCCCATCAACTTGTATTTATATTTTGGATTTTTGGTTCCAATGTGCATTACTTTGCACTTGGCTACATTGAACCTCATTTGCCACATAGATGCCCACTCTTCTAGCCTCGACAGATCCCTTTGGAGTGCCTCACAATCCTCTCTGGCTTTCACCACCCTGAACAATTTCGTGTCATCTGCAAATTTAGCCACTTCACTGCTTAATCCCAATTCCAAATCATTAATAAACAAGTTAAAAAGCATTGGACCCAATACCGACCCCTGTGGCACCCCACTGCTCACCACCCTCCACTGTGAGAAGTGCCAAACACACATACACACACATGGTCATTGAAGATGCTCCAAGATTAAAATTTAGAGGGGGCTACATCTCCTGGCCCCTTCTTACACGCCCAGAGTAATGCCAATCGCCACTTTGGGGTTAAGTAGCAATTTTCCCCAGGCCAGTTTGGATAAGGATCCTGGTGGTGTTTTGCCATCTTCTGGGCATAGAGTAGGGGTCCCTGGGGGTGTAGAGGGGAGGTAGTTGTGAATTGCCTGCATTGTGCAGGGGGGTTGGACTAGATGACCCTGGAGGTCCCTTCCAACCCTATGATTCTATGATATCTGTTTGACACGTAACCCTTCTAAAGATCCTACTCTTCACACCAGAGACTCTGGTGATCAGTTGGGGGAGGCAGGGGCTAGAGCCGGTCTGGGGGCAGATTTGGCAGGGTGAGAGAGTTTTCTGCTGGTGTGTGCAGGGGACAGCAGCTGTGGTCCAGACCCCCGGGTTCTGAATGAAGGGTCTTTCCAGGATCCTCACCCCCACTCCCCAGCGTCTGCCGCAATAAATCCCTCCATATCAATCGTGAAGGCATGTGGGGGGTCACTCTCTCCTGGCTCCAGCCCCAGCTTCCCACATTGGCTAGAGATGCAAGCAAAGGCCACAAGAAAGCTCTGCCGGGGGTGGCTTGGCCAGGGCCCTCAACATGTTGATTCCAGACATGCCTTTCCTCTGTGGATGCTATCTTTGCATGGAGCTCATTAGCTGGCACCTGTGATGTCACCATGAATCCTCCGTAGCGCAGTTTTTACATTTTTAATAGACTATGTCTCCCTTTTAAAAAATGAGCTGGATGAATAGATAAATGAATAAACATGTTTGCTGTGCAGCTGAAAAAATAAAACAAAAGTGGGGGAGGAGACGGACGTTGTTTACTTTGTTGCTACTCATTTGGGTTGTGAGACTGTTAGGAAGCAAGGCGTGGCTCTCTTTATTTGGGAGACGGATCACCCTAACAGCCTCATGGACGGCTGTCGTTAGCCATAGACTCCTAGGGGCCGAAGCAGCATTCGAGACTATCGAGTGTGACCCCACTTTTGCTCAATGTAGGAAATCCAAAGTTAGAGCTCCAGCTTGGCTGTAAATGCTAAAATGTGGTTCTGCTGGAAAAGGAAAAAAACCCTGTTAACAGTCCCAAAAGAGGAGGAGGAAATGCAAAGCTCAGTTCTGCCCCCTTCCCTGTAGTAATCGTGGGTGAAGCATCCACTGGGGGGCTCTGCCCACAGCCATCCCACAGTTCGACCTTTGAACCAGATCAGTGGAGGTTTTCTTTGATCCGTTTTTAAGGAGGGAGCCCCTGAGCTATGCTCAGAACGAACGTGGTGTCCTAAGGATGCTCCCATTTAATTAGAGAGTCTTCCTACATTTCATGCAGGTAGGAGGGAATCCAGCTGTTGCTAAACAGGAAGAGTAAGTACCGAAGAATTAAAATTGGCGAGCTTGCCTCTAACAAAGACCAGAATGTTACACCGGCTCCTCAACAGGAAGCAAAGACGTTCTAAGACCATGCCCAGTAGGAAACTGGAACTCCACCATATTGCAGAATAGATCCTAATCGAGCACCTGTTTCCCCAGAGGTTGCTAGAAGCTATAATAAGTTTCTTTTTCATAATAATCATCACTTTTGATTCCCAGCCTTCCTCTGCAGAGCTCAGGCTGGCGCATACAGGGCTTCCCCCTATATAACCCTCACAGCAACCTTGTGAGGTAGGCTAGGCTGAGAGATTATCCAGTTTGCTTTGGGATCAGTGGGGAGAATTCCAACTCCAACTCTCCTCCGCACAGGACAAAGGCCGCTATCCTGTGCCGGCTGAATGAGACAGGAAGACATTCCCAGCTCCTAAGCCTTGTGAAAAGAGTCCAAAGAAAGGTGGGACGGGCACTGGCAGGGGAAGGCAGCGGATCCTAGTCCTCTCCTCACTCCCTCCCCTCCGCTCCCCTCCTCAGATCAGTCATCTTTTAGTTCATTTCTGGGTAAAGGGTGCTCTTTGGGTTTCCAGGTCTCATCCAGCCTGAGACGCAGCGTGTTGTAGACGACCACCCTCTCCAGCAGGAGGGACCCCACAAACCAGAAGGGACAATACTCCAAGGTGATGAGACCCATGAAGTTGAACCGGAACCCGCTGTAGTCCCAGGGGCAGGCATTGAAGCAGCGGAGGATGTAGCCCGTGCTGAACTCCCAGAGGTAGATGCAAGCGGTGTAGAGGAGGCCCCGGACCAGGAGATTACAGCGGCTCATCAGCAGGAGGTAAAGATGTTCTAAGATCGTGCCGAAAGTGCCGTAGATGAAAAGGGCCCACACGCTGGTGACCCCCTGGAACCTCCAGTCCCGGTCCACAACGAAGTCCCACGTGGCCGTGAACATCACTTCCGCGAAGTAGCCATGGATGGCATAGATGTACCACCGGCACAGCGGGCTCAAAGGCTCAGCGTTCCTCCCCATGGCTTGTGACCTGCAGGGAGGAAGACATGGGAGGATTCATGTGTTGGGTGCCTCTTCCGTACTCGAAAATATCCCCGAGGAATGGCCAGCCCTTGAGATGTTCTTTCAGGGCCCTAGAGCATCGTACGTCTCGAACGGGGGACTCGGGCGGTGAGGGGGGGCAGCTGCACAGGTACAGAAGAGGGGGCCCGTTTAAGGGAGCCCAGTCCGTCTCCTTCGGAGATCATTGCAGAGCAAAAGCAGGCAACCCACTCAACAAATGGGAAGAGCCATTTTACAGAGCGCTCGTCTTAGAAAGTTACAGGTGGGTAAAAATATTCAGATTCAGATTTATTCGGTCTAGGACCAGCACAAATCGAAAAATCAGAAAAATTTACATTAAGACAACTAAAAGATACAAAAAGTCAATCCTGCTATGCAGCAGTTGAAATTTACTAAAGATTAAAATCCCAACTGGTTTTGCAAGCTGCTGAAAAGGATTTGAATAATAATAATAATAACATAAGATTTATATACTGCCCTTCAGGACAACTTAATGCCCACTCAGAGCGGTTTACAGATTATGTCATTATTATCTCCACAACAAAACACCCTGTGAGGAGGGTGGGGCTGACCCAAGGTTACCCAGCTGGCTTCAAGTGGAGGAGGGGGGAATCAAACCCGGCTCTCCAGATTAGAGTCCTGGGCTCTTAACCATGGCCGTTTCCACATGGCTTACCTTTTGCTGGGATACAGCGTGTTCTCGCATGAAATTGCGGCAGGAAGACGCTGTTATCACGCGATTTCGTGCGAGATCACGCTGCATTCCAGCAAAAGGTAAGCCGTGTGGAAACGGCCCACTACACCAAGCTGGCTCTCCACACCAAACTGGCTCTCCAGTTGGCACAATTAATAATAATCTGTTGGTTAACGGCCGTTAAAAGCTTCTTTGAAATATCAACATCAGAACAGACTGGAAAAACTTTAAGTAATGGGGTGATTATATAGGGATAAGTTTACATCTCCCCTCCAAAAGTGCAGAGGGAAGAGCTCACCATCTTGCCAAGGTAAAAGCTCTCCGTGGGCTAGGTACCTCTGAAAGGGAGAGATACGGAGCCGGAGCGACAACATATCTAAGAGACCAAAAAAATGGGGTCATTGTTGTCTCTTTGTCGCTCAATATCAAACACCCTTTGTTTGACCATTGCTTTTACTCGGTCATATCCCATTTTTACAATGTTTCCTACAGAGAACCCTAAATTCTGCAGTTTGCAGTGGATAGCCTTCACCCAAAAGGATTGATAATTATCTTGAAGAACTAAAGGGGTCAGGCCCTGAGGGTTATATGCTAGCTTCAGCAAAAGTTGATAGAGACTAGGCTTACCCTAGCCTCCTTACAGGCGGGTAGCTATGTCGATCTGTCGTAAAGAGCAAGATTCAGGTCCAGGAGCACCTTAGTTGGTCTCTAAGGTTCTACTGGACCCAAATCTTGCTCATCTTAGAAACTCAACTATGTCACAAAAGGAAAGCAATAGCAAAGTCTTTATAAAAAGGGCTGAGGAAACAGCGTCATAATTGCCAATTTAAATTGAATGGGCCCCTGTTTCACTTGAAGAATGCCATCAAGTGCAGGACTTCATCGTTGAATGCAACCCTTTCCCGAAACACACCTGCATAAGTTAAAATAAGACACTCATTACCCAAAAAGGCCTACAATTTCCGCCTAGTTTTGAATATTCATACATAGGTATAATGTGTGTGCATTTCACATCAACAACAATAAGGATATGACAATAAGGATATGCTGCCCGCAGGTTACCAGGATCTGCTCCCGTCTCACCAATGGATAGCTGAAACAATCACCAGACAGATAGTAACAGGCAACCCCAGATAAGGTTGCCAAATTCCAGGTGTGGGTTGGAGATCTCCCAGAATTAGAACGGATCTCCAGGCAACAAAGATCAGTTCCCCTGCAGAAAACAGCTGCTTTGGATGGTGGGATCTATGGCTTTATTCACTGTTGAGGTCCTGTTGAGGTCCTTCACTGTTGAGGTCCTTCCCCCTACCCAGGCACCACCCCCAAACTCTAGGAATTTCCCAGGCCTTCCTCTGAAGCCAAGAGGGCCAGCAACTGACTCATGGTTTGTTTTGTCTCGGTGTTTTGGGAATTCAGATTATCAGTTCGGGAATGGAATTGCAAAAGACAATGGTGTGTCTAGAACAGGATAGCAGATAGCAGACAATCCAGATAAAAGTTGGTTCTTGCTCTTGGTCCGAAGACCTTTTCTCTGTCCAGTTTTTCAGCTGGATTTCCAGTTATAGTAGCCTTCTCTCCCATACCTGTCAGTTTCCTGGGAATGCGTTTTCCTGTGATAGCACGCAGAATACAAAGATCTGCCGTCTGCTCCTCCAGAATAGACTGTATACTCAGACTTCCTTTAGAGCTGTATGTACATTTTGTAAAAGGGGGGACAAAATGTCCAAAGAAAAGCTGAAAGTTGGGTGATAGATTATGGAAATCAAAATCGGCACGGGCTGCCTGGTTTGCATGAGTTGGGAAGAAAGGGACTGTGGGACGAAGGGCCAAAACTCTCAGGATTCTGGATTCGGTCCCAAAATGCCGAGCTTTCACAAAATGATCACAAACCCAAAGAACCGATTTGTGGTTTTAAGGTGCTAAATCAAGTTTCTTTGTGTCGCCTCAGATCTGCCCTTCATAAAAAGGCTCTACTGGACCTAACAAGCACATTTTTATCCCACCTATCTTCCAAGGAGCTCAGAGCAGTGTACACAATTCTCTCTTCCCCACATTATCCTCACAACAACCCTATAAGGTGGGCGACATTAGGCCCACCTTACAGAGTGTGACTGGCCTGAGATTATCCAGCAAGTTACATAGGAAAGTGAGATTAGACCCAAGAACTCCCAGGCAGTTAGTCTGACACTGTGTTAGCCCAACAGGGACCCTTGCAAGTACAAACCAATGTTAGCCCAACAGGGACCCTCGCAAGTACAAACCAATGCGCTGGTAGGCTTTGGTAAGCCATGCGGGCTGTCTATTCAAGGATCCACTGAGTCCCCCGGGGGTGGGGATATGTGCCCCGGACCCTGTACTAACTGGTTCTTGGCCACCCTGCCTCGTGAACCCTGATGATGTCTGAGATGTGGGATGCAATATGTGCTGCTCGAGGTCGTTTTATCACTGTATTTATGTGATGGTTACTAGTTTTTATCATATGTTTTTATTATAGAATTGTTTATGTTCTGTTCCAGCATTTCTTCAACTCTGTATTGGATTCTTGCTAATGCTCTGTCTTTGTAAACTTGTCTTTATTCACCCTCTGGCATTGTTTATGGAAATGTCCTGGATATTGACTGTACTAATCTCACACTATGTAATCCGCATTGAGTCTCAGTGAGAAAGGTGGGCTATAAATGACATAAATAAATAAAATAAAAATATGTATTTATTGTGTTGTTTATCCGCTTTGAGCCTGCTTACAGGGAGAGCAGACTATAAATCAAATCAATCAATCAATCAATCAATAAAAGGCTGCCCAGAAACCTCAGGCTGGCTCCTGTGAGCAGGCCATGGCTAGACTACTGTAATGTGCTCGGTGTAGGGCAGCTTTAGAGAAGAAGTCTTGGAAACCGCAGCCAGAACCAATTGTGGATGTGCCACGTTACCAATTCAATGCTAGTTCCCATTTTAAAAAGCAATCCACCAGAAAAGCAACAAACAAGACAATAGAAAGGCAATTAAAATTCAGTCGAGATGCTTCTTAGGGAGAGAAGTCTTGGCTTGTTTCCATCTGCTCAGTAATCTGATTGTATTACAGGATTGTAGATCCAGAGGAGTTAAACGTGTTAGTCTGTAGTTGCAAAATAGTAAAGAGTCCAGTAACACCTTTAAGACGAACCAACTTTATTATAGCATAAACTTTCGAGAATCACAGCTCTCTTCGTCAGATGCATGGACAAAGCATGAATGAATGAATGAATGAATGAATTTATTTGCGGTCAGAGACCATTACAATGGACGAAACAAGCTTTCGAGAACCACAGTACTCTTCATCAGATGCATGCATCTGATGAGGAGAGCTGTGGTTCTCGAAAGCTTGTGCTACAATAAAGTTGGTTAGTCTTAAAGGTGCTACTGGACTCTTTACTATTACAGGATTGATACCCTGTAATAGTAACAGCTCAAGGGCCATAAAGAGCAGCAGAGGCAGAAAGGGCCTCCCTGCCCACTTTTGAGGGCCCCAAATTAGACTCTGGAAATAGGAAGGGACAGCAGCCAACTTGGTGCCCTCCAAAGTACGCAGAAAGCCAGGTGTGGCCCTTGGGCTGGAAAAGGTGCCCGCCTCGGCCCAAGGTACCTGCCATTGGAGCCCTGGGTAACATTTGCCAGCAAACGTGAGCTGAATTGATACCAAGAACATCCCCATATTGAAAGAAGACGCCCCAATTCTGAACAATTTCCTGACTTGCGTTTGGCAGCCAAGCCAACCACATGGGAAGTGTCTGCTTTTTCTTCTTTCTGCTTCAAACTTGTCACTGATCCTTTCCCTTCCATCGTTCCTGTAGCCTTTGTTCCTAGCTGCCTGGTCTGCCTAGGCTGCAAA